>NC_064627.1:487059118-489559118 GCF_023864275.1 Schistocerca cancellata
GCTTCCTAAATCTGTATTTGTAGGCATGCTTACAATGAAACTAGGAGTTCATGATGCTGTTATTACATTCAGTTGTGGCATTGTTGCAAAGTGTTGGGTACTGAAAAAGCTGGGAATTAATCCTGGTGAAAATATGATCACTAGGCTGTAACATTGTGATAAAATGGGGATAGCCGATGCAGACAGGTCTGCATCTGGTATAGCCAAGAAAGCAAGACACACATCCAGGAAGGTGAATAAGAAGCTGGAAGACCTGCTAGAGGTCAAAGAAGGGCCATCGTATGCAGCAGGACAGTTTCAATTATCTGTAAGTAACAAATTTCAAACTAAAATTTTCAGTACATATGCCCCATTATATCAGAAACTATCATAGATAAATGAAGGAAATTTTCAGAGACCCTGCATAACATAAAAAGCCACCTGGTACTACATTCATCAATATTCTCCCATTAGGAAATTCACAAAAAGTGTTTTCTGCAGAAAAAAACTTAAGTTATTGTTAATAAGTTTAAAAAGGTGTCTCTTAAAAACTATAAAATGGATGAAGCAGATTTTAGTGCAGATGATTCTATTAGTATCATGTAACATACAGTAAAAATCTTAAGGTCCTGCATCAAATAGTTTTTTCAGAACTGGGTCAAACACGTACCTAAAGTAACATGGATTAGATAGGCAGGGTGTGGTCCCCTTAATGAGGGGATGAATTCCAATCTTTACCTTCCTCTACAGTTTTTGCTCCCTACAATTTCCTCTAGTACCATGGTAGTCATTCCCTCATGTCTTAAGATATATCCTATCATCCTGTCCCTTCTCCTTGTCAGTGTTTTCCACATATTCTTTCGTCTCCAATTCCACGCAGAACCTCCTCGTTCCTTACCTGATCAACCCACCTAATTTCCATCATTCTTCTGTAGCACCACTTCTTAAATGCTTTTAAACTCTTCTGCTCCGGCTTTCCCACACTCCATACAATTCTGAGCTCCAAACGCACATTCTCAGAAATTTATTTCTCAAATGAAGGCCTATGATTGACACCAGTAAACTTCCCTTGGGCAGAAACGTCCTTTTTGCCGGTGGTAGTCTGGCTTGATGTCCTACTTGTTCTGTCCGTCATTGGTTATTTTGCTCCCTAGGTAGCAGAATTCATTAAATTCATCTACTTCGTGACCATCAATCCTGATGTTAAGTTTATCGCTGTTCTCATTTTTGCTACTTCTCATTACCTTCATCCTTCTTCGATTTACTGTCAACCCATACTCTGTACTCATTAGACCATTCCATTCATCAGATCTTGCAATTCTTCTTCACCTTCTCTCAGGATAGCTATGTCACCAACGAATCGCATCATTGATGTTCTTTCAACTTAAATTTTACTTCCACTGCAGAATCTTCGTTTTATTTCCATCATTGCTTATTTGATGTACAGATTGAGCAATATGGGCGAAAGACTACATTCCTGTTTTACATCACTTTTAACCCGAGCACTTCGGTTTTGGTCGTCCACTCTTACTTTTCCCTCTTGGCTCTTGTACGTGTTGTATATTACCCGTCTCTCCCTATAGCTTACCCCTATTTTTCTCAGAATTTCGAAGATATTGCACCATTTACATTGTCGAATACATGTTCCAGGCCTAGAAATCGTACGAAAGTGTCTTGATTTTTCTTTAGTCTCGCTTCCATTATCAACCACAAAGTCATAATTCTCGCACTTGACAGCTCTTACAGTCTTCGAAATTATGTGGATGACATTTTCCCGAAAGTCTGGTTGTATGTCGCCAGACTCATACATTCTACACACCAACTTGAATAGTCGTTTCGTTGCCACTTCCCTCTACGATTTCAGAAATTCTGGTGGAATATTATCTATACCTCCTTCCTTGTTTGATACTAAGACCTCCAAAGCTCTCTTAAATTTTGATGCTAATACTGAATCTCCCATCTCTTCTAAATAGACTTCTGTTTCTTCTTCTATCAGAGAAATGTTCCCCCTCATAGAGTGCTTTAATTGACTCTTTCCATCTATCAGCTCTCTCTTCTGCAGTTACCAGCGGAATTCCCGTTGCACTCTTAATGTTACCACACTTGCTTTTAATTATCAAAGGTTGTTCTGACTATCCTATATGCTGAGTCAGTCCTTCCCACAGTCATTTTTTCTTTGATTTCTTCACATTTTAATGCAGCCATTTCGTGTTAGCTTCCCTACACTTCCTGTTTATCTCATTCGTCAGTGACTTGTATTTCTGTATTCCTGAATTTCCCTGAACATTTTTGTACTTCCTTCTCTCATCGGTCAGCTGAAGTATTTCTTCTGTTACCCATTGTTTCTTCTCAATTACCTTCTTTGTACCTATGTTTTTCCTTCCAACTTCCGTTGTTGCTGTTTTTAGAGATGTCCATTCCTCTTCAACTGTACTGCCTACTGAACTACTCCTACTTGCTAAATCTATAACCTTAGAGAACTTCAAGCGTGTCTCATCATTCTTTAGCATCTCCATGTGCCACTTCTTTACATATTGATTCTTCCTGACTAATCTCTTAAACCTGAGCCCACTCTTAATCTCTACTACATTGTGATCTGAGCCTATATCTTCTCCTGGGTACGCCTTGCAATCTAGTATCTGATTTCGGAATCTCTGCCTGACTATGACGTAATCTGATTGAAATCTTCCTGTATCACTCGGCCTTGCACAAGTATACCTCCTCCTCTTCTGATTCTTGAACAGAGTATTCGTTATTACTGGCTGAAATTTATTACAGAACTCAGTTAGTCTTTCTCCTTTCTCATTCCTTGTCCCAAGCCCAGGTTCTCATCTCTTCTTCTGCTGCTGCCTTTACAGCTGCATTCCAGTTACCGGTGACTTTAGATTTTCATCTCACTCAGTAATATCCTCATACACTCCCTCTATCTCCTCATCTGCTAAACGTAGTTATTCAGACCTTTGGCCGTTGGTCAGTTAATACGACTGAATAGAGTATTACTCCAACCACGTATTAGTCCACCCACATAAGCATCCCAGACAGATAAGTAATTTATGTTACTAAACCACTGTCCCAGCGCCAACGGCCTTGTCGCATTGATAACACCGGTTCTGTCGGACTTCGGTGACCGTCCGGTCTGCCGAGCTCTGCTGGCGAGCGGTGTGCACACAGCCATTGTGATGAGAATTGCAGAGCTACTTCACTGAGAAGTAGCGGGTCCGGTCACGAAAACTGACAGCGGGCGGTGGAGCGGTGTGCTGACCACACGCCCCTCTGTGTCCGCATCCAGGGACGCCTGTAAGTCGAGGACGTCGCGGCGGTCGGTCAGTACCGTTAGGGTCTTCCGAGAGCTTTCGGACGGAGTTTAGTTTTAGTTCTAGTATAAACCACTATCCCAGAATCCGATACTAGATTCAGGTTTCTTGTCTAGCGGCTTCCAGGGGAAACAAAAATTTGGTTTTTAATAGTTCACGTAGTGAATTAAAAAGTTGAAAATGTGTCGTAATCCACTCATTAAGAGGTATAATATTATGTTAAGGGGCTCCGGAACGCCCTATACTTGCAATGTTAAAATAACGCCTATAAATTACATCTTTCCTCACAAAGTATTTGAGGTAGGAAGTTGAACTTTTTACAGATTATTTATTGGAATATGGGCTACAACATAACACAGGGATTTTACAAAATTTTAGTTCAGTTATTAAAGATGATTCTTTTTCAATTGTAATGAAAGTTCACAACATTTTTTTTTCAATTTTTTATTTATATATTCAAAAACATACAGTTTTTTGGAAAAAGGCTGTGTTAAATTATGCAGAAGGTACTGTGTAACATTTACTGAAAGTTTGAAACAAATATTTTTGGAAGATCCTTAGAAAACATGTAATTAGTATGAGAAAATAAAAGTTTTGGGAATCGAGCGACAAAGATTGGATTAACTTTTTAGTGCATTCCAGGTCCATAGGAAGGATTATCTTCATCCTCTGCAAACTCCTCCTCCAGCTTCCTCTTGTTCCTCCTCCTGTTTACTCTTGCTTGTATTTCTAGAGTCTTTACAGCCCTGTCTGCAGCCTGAAGGCGTTCCTTGTCTAAAGCAAACATCGCTCGTACCATGTTAGAACCTATCTTCATTCCCATAATAACACATACCTTTGGCTCTCCAACATTTCTCCTTTTCTTAAAAGCCTTCAGAGGATTTCTAATAACTTTACTTTTACTCATTATTATACTTCAACAAAACAGAGACTCAAGAAACAGAACTAATTACGAATATTTTACAGAGTAAATAAATATGAAACAATCGACAATCACACCAGCGATATATATTGAACCATCACAGGTTAGCCACAACACATACTTTATCTCACATCACTAAAATGTACCTGATGAACACGGACGTTAATAATAACACCATTTGACAGCAGTTTAACAGCGCCACAGTGGGTCACGCCCATGTAGAACACATTTCAAAAAAAAATTAAAATAGTTGTAGTCTTCGAAATTGAATAAATTATATATCTATTAAAAGGTAAAAAAACGCAAAAAAGTAAAAATTGAACTTTTCATGATTTTGAGCCTTTCCGGAGCCCCTTAAACGTTTAACATAATAAAATAAATATTACTGTTAGAAACTGTGTACTTGCCTTGAGGCTGCGCAACTGACTGCGCACTAATACCCTGACTACACTACCGTGACACAGTCACGAGATAAATCATAATATCGTGCCACAACTCTTTTTGCCCAACGTAGTGCAGCAACTCGACGTGGCATGGACTCGTCGTTGGAAGCCCACTGCATAAGTATTGAAACATACTGCCTCTATAGCCATCTTTTATTGCGAAAGCGTTGCCGGTGTAGTATTTTGTGCACAAACTGACCTCTGGACTACGTCAAATAAATATCCGATGAGATTCATGTCGGGTGATCTGGGTGACCAAATCATTCGCTCGCATTGTCCAAAATGTTCTTCAATCCAATCGTGAACAATCGTGGCACGATGACATGGCCCATTGTCATCCATAAAAACTACATCATTGTTTGCGAACATGAAGCCTGTGAGTGGCTGAAAATGGCCTCCAAGTCCAGTTGGATCATAGGACCCAGTCCATTCCGTGTATCCACAACCCTCACCATTGTGGAGCCACCGCCAGCTTGGGTAGTGCCTTGTTGACAACTTGGGTCCGTGGCTTAGTGCGGTTTGCGCCAAGCTCTTACCAATTGAAATCGTGACTCATCTGATCAGGCAACGGTTTTTTAATTCGTCTAGGCCCAACAGATACGATCATGAGCCCAGGGGAGGCACTGTAGGTGACGTCATGCTGTTACCAAAGGCACTCGCTTCAGTCGTCTGGTGCCCGAGCAGCGCTGTCCTAACGGATACGTTCATCGTACGTCCCACGTTGATTTTTGCGGTCGTTTTACGCACTGTTGCTTGTCTGTTGGCAGTGACAACTCTACGCTAACGTCGCTGCTCTCGTCCTTATGTAAAGGCCGTCGGCCAATGTGTTGTCCATGGTGAGAAGTAATGCCTGAAATTTGGTATTCTCGCCACAATCTTGACACTGTGGATTTCGAAATACCGATTTTCCTAACGATTTCCGAAATGGAATGCCCTATGCGTCTCGCTTCAAATACCATTCCGCGTTCTAAGTCTTTAATTCTATCAGTTTTACACACCGGAGTTTATTATTGAAAGAACCGAGAATTTACTAGTTCTCCAGAAAAGCTCTTCCAAGTGTTTTGCAAGCCACTTCTTCTACAGATGAACCACGATTCGTCAGCTACCTTCAAATGAATATCAACTTGGAATATCCTTTTCCCAAAATTATTTTTATATGGTCATTTAATTTTAAGTCGTTCCCAACATTTTGTTACAACCCGCTGTGTAGAGCGCCGAAGGGAAAAAGCCACCGCCGTCGTTGTAGACGGAGTTAGCAGCTCCGTTCATACGCCCGAGGCAGCTCGGTTAACGACCGCAGACGGCTCTGCTCCCGGGAGGCCACGAGTTCGCGGCCCGTCCCCGCCCCTGCGGTCGACGGATTGCAGTCCGCCGTACGATGTCAACCAGAGAGCGGCTGCCAACAGCTCCATCGCTCCTCGCTCCTCGCACCGGTTGATCTTCAAGGTGCAGCCCGCCCCGCCACAGTTATGACACGGAGATTGGTGGTAGTGACAGCGGATCGGTTGGCCGCCGATAGCCGTCACCAGAGGCCGTCTTGGTTGGCATGCAACTTAAACAATCATCATTCTCTCCGGCTCTAGATTTGGACAGAATGGTGACACGACTGCCTCCATTTGAGCTTCCGGGTTCGCTTATTTACACTACTGGCCATTGAAATTGATATACCACGAAGACGACGTGCTACAAACGCGAAATTTAACCGACAGGAAGAAGATGTTGTGATATGCAAATGATTAGTTTTTCAGAGCGTTCACACACGGTTGGCGCCGGTGGCGACACCTAAAACGTGCTGACATGAGGAAAGTTTCCAACAGATTTCTCATACACAAACAGCAGTTGACCGTCGTAGCCTGGTGAAACGTTGTTGTGGTGCCTCGTGTAATGAGGAGAAATACGTACCATCCCGTTTCCGACTTTAATATAGGTCGGATTGTAGCATATCACGATTGCGGTTTATCGTATCGCGACTTTTCTGCTCGCGTTGGCCGAGGTCCAATGACTGTTATCAGAATATGGAATAGGTGGGTTCAGGAGGGTAATACGGAACGCCGTGCTGGATCCCAACAGCCTCGTATCACTAGCAGTCGAGATGACAGGCATCTTATCCGCATGGCTCTAACGCATCGTGCAGCCACGTCTCGATCCGTGAGTGAACAGATGGGGTCGTTTGCAAGACAACAGCCACCTGCATGAACAGTTCGACGACGTTTGCAGCAGCATGGACTATCAGCTCGGAGATCATGGCTGCGGTTACCCATGACGCTGCATCACAGACAGGACCGCCTGCGATGGTGTACTCAACGAGGAACCTGGGTGCACGAATGGCAAAACGACATTTTTTCGGATGAATCCAGGTTCTGTTTACAGCATCATGATGGTCGCATCCGCGTTTGGCCACATCGCGGTGAACGCACATTGGCAGCGTGTGTTCGTCATCGCCATACTGGCGTATCACCTGGTGTAATGGTATGGGGTGCCATTAGCTACACTTCTCAGTCACCTCTTGTTCGTATTGACGGCATTTTGAACAGTGGATGCTACATTTCAGATGTGTTACGACCCGTGGCTCTACCCTTCATTCGATCTCTGTGAAACCCTACACTTCAGCAGCATATTGCACGACCGCATGTTGCAGGTCCTGTACGGGCCTTTCAGGATACAGAAAATGTTCGACTGCTGCCTTGGCCAAAACATTCTCCAGATCTCTCACCAACTGAAAACGTCTGCTCAATGATGGCCGAGCAACTGGCTCGTCACAATGCGCCAGTCACTACTGTTGATGAAATGTGGTATCGTGTTGAAGCTGCTGTACACGCCATCCAAGCTCTATTTGACTCAATGCCCAGGCGTATCTAGGCCGTTATTACGACCAGAGGTGGTTGTTTTGGGTACTGATTTCTCAGGATCTCTGCACCCAAACTGCGTGAAAATGTAATCACATGTCAGTTCTAGTATAATATATTTGTCCAATGAATACCCGTTTATCATCTGCATTTCTTCTTGGTGTAGCAACTTTAATGGCCAGTAGTGTATTCTTCTTTTCTCAACGCCTCTGATTTGTTTCCTCTGGAGGGGACAAGTGGAGTGCTCTTTAAAAATTACATCAGCTTTCCTCAACCCGCTTCACAGGTCACTAGGAGCTGTTGTAACTGCAGCGTGTGGCTTCTTCACAGCACGTCAGTGCTGCCCTGATCACTTCACGATTGTATACAGTGCCCGCCTGGTTCGCCTTCTTGCTAGCGAGCGGTGCTTTAAAGCTGACTCGCTGAATCGGTTGAAAAATATTGCCCGCGCCTGCCATCTGATGTGCCTATCGGTCACTTAACTACTACCTCCCAGCCAAATTTATAAGTATTCTCCAAATCCACGCCTCTACTTATTCGTGGTGCAGCAGATTAATTCCAGTTATCCTATGACAGGGTACTGTTTATGATGACTTACCGCCTGTTCCGTAATAATGAGTACTGGGTCTTCTTTTAACAATGGCAATCTGGGTTGCAAAATTTATTTTAGTAATAACAGTTGCACGTTTCTCTCTTGTGAGGCAATATCAGATCCTATGAAGATAACAGGACAAAAAAATTTTAATGTATCAAAGAGTAACGTAATGAAGCATAATTCTAAACTGTGCTGCCATGCATATAGGGATAATAATAAATGTCTAAACTCACGTAAAAATTTGGGAGAAGAATTTTCATTTCCAGTTGCCACAACATAGCATAAAATTGGAATAAATATCATCTGGATAACGCTTTCTCTCGTCTGAAGTCTTATTGGAGTTTAACCGAAATGAAATAAAAAGGTAAAATCAGTAGGAGGCAATAAGAGTGTAAAATGAATAAAACACCTGAACACATAAAAACCTTACACGTGCGAAGAAAGAATTACCCAGCTTAGAAATACGCGTGCAACGTATATATTGGAAGGAAGAAAGTGTTCCGGTGAAGCAAGTCTGCTAATGAGGAGAGCGCGGCAAGTGCCATCAAGCAGTCTCCCAGAAACTTCTCTTCTTGGAAGAGGATTAGAAATAAGAGAACACTTGTCTCGGATTACCCGTAGCTACTAGACCATTTCTCAGAACGTTCTCAACGTCTGTTAGATGCCTGCTAGGGCGTGATTGTCTCAGATGAAATGGTGGCACAATGATCGCCGCTGATACTTATTTCTGCGTTCCGTGTTCGAAACTGTATTATTATTTTTATTTATTTATTTTCTTTTTTCTTTTATCCAGTCATATCCGTTGAAGGTTACCACACGGAAGCTGATCAAGCTAGATGACACAAAGTTGTTACACTAACTGTTAAATTACAGTTGTTGTTGGTGTGGTCTTCAGTTCTGAGACTGGTTTCATGCATCTCTCCGTGCTACTCTATCCTGTGCAACCTTCTTCATCTCCCAGTACCTACTGCAACCTACATCCTTCTGAATCTGCTTGGTGTATTCATCTCTTGGTCTCCCTCTAAGATTTTTACCCTCCAAGCTGCCCTCCAATACTAAATTGGTGATCCCTTGATGCCTCAGAACATGTCCTACCATCCGATCCCTTCTTCTAGTCAAGTTGTGGACCAAGCTTCTCTTCTCCCCAATCCTACTCAACATCTCCTCATTAGTTATGTGATCTACCCATCTAATCTTCAGCATTCTTCTGTAGCACCACATTACGAAAGCTTCTATTCTCTTCTTGTCTAAACTATTTATCGTCCATGTTTCACTTCCATACATGACTGCACTCCATACAAATACTTTCAGAAACGACTTCCTGACACTTAAATCTATACTCGATGTTAACAAATTTCTCTTCTTCAGTAACGCTTTCCTTGCCATTGCCAGTCTACATTTTATATCCTCTCTACTTCGACCATCATCAGTTATTTTGCTTCCCAAATAGTAAAACTCCTTTACTACTTGAAGTGTCTCATTTCCTAATCTAATACCCTCAACATCACCCGACTTAATTCGACTACATTCCATTATCCTCGTTTTGCTTTTGTTGATGTTCATCTTATATCCTCCTTTCAAGACACTATCCATTCCGTTCAACTGCTCTTCCAAGTTCTTTGCAGTCTCTGACAGAATTACAATGTCATCAGCGAACCTCAAATTTTCTATTTCTTCTCCATGGATTTTAATACCTACTCCGAATTTTTCTTTTGTTTCCTTCACTGCTTGCTCAATATACAGATTGAATAACATCGGGGAGAGGCTACAACCCTGTCTCACTCCCTTCCCAACCACTGCTTCCCTTTCATGCCCCTCAACTCTTATAACTGCCATTTGATTTCCACACAAATTGTAAATAGCCTTTCGCTCCCTATATTTTACCCCTGCCACCTTCAGAATTTGAAAGAAAGTATTCCAATCAACATTGTCAAAAGCTTTCTCTAAGTCTACAAATGCTAGAAACGTAGGTTTGCCTTTCCTTAATCTAGCTTCTAAGATAAGCCGAAGGGTCAGTATTGCCTCACATGTTCCAATATATCTACGGAATCCAAACTGATCTTCCCCGAGGTCAGCTTCAATCAGTTTTTCCATTCGTCTGTATAGAATTCGAGTTAGTATTTTGCTGCCGTGACTTATTAAACTGACAGTTCGGTAATTTTCACATCTGTCAACACCTGCTTTCTTTGGGATTGGAATTATTATAGTCTTCTTGAAGTCTGAGGGTATTTCGCCTGTCTCATACATCTTGCTCACCAGATGGTACAGTTTTGTCAGGACTGGCTCTCCCAAGGCCGTCAGTAGTTCTAATGGAATGTTGTCTACTGCCGGGGCCTTGTTTCGACTCAGGTCTTTCAGTGCTCTGTCAAACTCTTCACGCAGTATCATATCTCCAATTTCATCTTCATCTACATCCTCTTCCATTTCCATAATATTGTCCTCAAGTACATAGCCCTTGTATAGACCCTCTATATACTCCTTCCACCTTTCTGCTTTCCCTTCTTTGCTTAGAACTGGGTTTCCATCTGAGCTCTTGATATTCATACAAATGGTTCTCTTTTCTCCAAAGGTCTCTTTAATTTTCCTGTAGGCTGTATCTATCTTACCCCTAGTGAGATAAGCCTCTACATCCTTACATTTATCCTCTAGCCATCCCTGCTTAGCCATTTTGCACATCCTGTCGATCCCATTTTTGAGACGTTTGTATTCCTTTTTGCCTTCTTCAGTTACTGCATTTTTATATTTTCTCCTTTCATCAATCAAATTCAATATTTCTTCTGTCACCCAGGGATTTCTACTAGCCCTCGTCTTTTTACCTAGTTGATCCTCGGCTGCCTTCACTACTTCATCCCTCAAAGCTACCCATTCTTCATCAACTGTATTTCTTTCCCCCATTCCTGCCATTTGCTCCATTACGCTCTCCCTGAAACACTCTACAGCCTCTGGTTCTTTCAGTTTATCCAGGTCCCATCTACTTAAATTCTCACCTTTTTGCAGTTTCTTCAGTTTCAATGTACAGTTCTTAACCAATAGATTGTGATCAGAGTCCACATCTGCCCCTGGAAATGTCTTACAATTTAAAACCTGGTTCCTAAATCTCTGTATTACCGTTATATAATCTATCTGATACCTTCTAGTATCTCCAGGCTTCTTCCATGTATACAACCTTCTTTTATGATTCTTGAACCAAGTGTTAGCTATGATTAAGTTGTGCTCTGTGCAAAATTCTACCAGGCGGCCTCCTCTTTCATTTCTTACCCCCAATCCATATTCACCTACTACGTTTCCTTCTCTCCCTTTTCCTACTACCGAATCCCAGTCACCCATGACTATTAAATTTTCGTCTCCCTTCACCATCTGAGTAATTTCTTTTATTTCTTCATACATTTCTTCAATTTCTTCGTCATATGCAGAGCTAGTTGCCATATAAACTTGTACTACTGTGGTAGGCGTAGGCTTCGTGTCTATCTTGGCCACAATAATGCGTTCACTATGCTGTTTGTAGTAGCTTACCCGCATTCCTATTTTTTTATTCATTATTAAACCTACTCCTGCATTACCCCTATTTGACTTTGTATTTATAACCCTGTATTCGCCTGACCAAAAGTCTTGTTCCTCCTGCCACTAATTCCCACTATATCTAACTTTAACCTATCCATTTCCCTTTTTAAATTTTCTAACCTACCTGCCCGATTAAGGGATCTGACATTCCACGCTCCGATTCGTAGAACGCCAGTTTTCTTTCTCCTGACAACGACGTCCTCCTGAGTAGTCCCCGCCCGGAGATTCGAATGGGGGACTATTTTACCTCCGGAATATTTTACCCAAGAGGACGCCATCATCATTAACCATACAGTAAATCTGCATGCCCTCGGGAAAAATTACGGCTGTAGTTTCCCCTTGCTTTCAACCGTTCGCAGTACCAGCACAGCAAGACCGTTTTGGTTAGTGTTACAAGGCCAGATCAGTCAATCATCCAGACTGTTGCCCTTGAAACTACTGAAAAGGCTGCTGCCCCTTTTCAGGAACCACGCGTTTGTCTGGCCTCTCAACAGATACCCCCCCCGTTGTGGTTGCACCTACGGTACGGCTATCTGTATCGCTGAGGCACGCAAGCCTCCCCACCAACGTCAAGGTCCATGGTTCAGTTGTGTATCACAATAAGTGTCATACATCTATTATGATGTAATATACGTCTGTGTGATATTTTCATGGGTTACCATATTTTTAATTTCTCATTCTCTTATATCATTTCTTACATTTATTCCTATGATTATTCAATAGGAATATTTGCTGCGTTTCCTTGGATAACTCCGATCGGAGAAACATTCGAAATTCCGAGCAACAAGAGCATCGCGCGATGGTATGTTTGCAACAGTGACATTTCTTAGTAAGAAATGTTAAGATTGTTGAAAATTTCAAGCATTGGTAAACGACGCATTACTGATCCTTTACCGAAAACTGGCACTTGCAATTCAAATGGCTCTGAGCACTATGGAACTTAACTGCTGAGGTCATCAGTCCCCTAGAACTTAGAACTACTTAAGCCTAACTAAACTAAGGACATCACACACATCCATGCCCGAGGCAGGATTCGACCTGCGACCGTAGCGGTCAGACGGTTCCAGACTGTAGCGCCTAGAAACGCTCGGCCACACCGGCCGGCGGCTCTTGCAATTGACTATGCATCAAGATACACTAGAGGAATAACATAGAAGACAATTTCGTACAGTTTTCCTGTTCATTTTTTTTAATTCATTCATCAGACATATAGTTAATGAAACTTCCTGGCAGATTAAAACTGTGTGCCGAACCGAGGTTCGAACTCGGTACCTGGCAGAAATAAAGCTGTGAGGACGGTGCGTCAGTCGTGCTTGGGTAGCTCAGTTAGTAGAGCACTTGCCCTGAAAGGCAAAGGTCACGAGGTCGGGTCTCGGTCCGGCACATAGTTTTAATCTGCCAGGAAGTTTCATATCAGCGCACACTCCGCTGCAGAGTGAAAATCTCATGCTGGATACAATTAGTAGATGATTAAGGACATCGTTATTTCGATTTCGAAAATATCTGGGTTGTAATTTTCTGTGGTCATTTTCTGTGGTTATGGATAGACAAAACTAAAAATAAAACAATAATTAAGATTCGAACAACGACGCAAAATTGTGCCACCGCCTCACTTTCTTTACGACAGAGTGAAAAAAATAGCCTGGCCTGGATTCGATCCGACAACCTTGCGGTTTCCATCGGTACACACTACAGTTGTTTTTCGTTAAACTTAAACACCACCTACAGACAGGTAAAGGACAAAACGTGTAACTAGATATGGTTTTTTTCCCTCATGTACGACACAGAGCACAGTCGGCGAAACAGTTTGACAAAGAGAAAAAAGAGAAATGATCACGGTCATATACCTCTACAGAGCACTTCGAATTCTCTGTCAGGTAAGGGCCACACCCGCTGGCAGCTTTAACCAGCAACCTACCTGGTAAATGTAAGGTATATGTTAGAAAAATTGTCCCGATAACGGGGCAACTGCGAGGCCTCACAACGACAACATGTAGCCGTGTCACTAAGTCCACTTCTATGTATCAGATACAAGTAGTTAATGAATCTGTACAAAGAGGAAGTCGTTTTCATAGTGTGAGTTGGGAGACTGATGTTAGGCCGTACAACCTATTAATGAACACTCGGTAATTGAAGTTCGACGGGAAGGGGATAGAGCATCCCGTCCCCTCGAACAAGCAGAAACTGCGTTGTGACCACTTGCCAGTTCAAGATGTATTCTCCCAGGCTGCCCACCGCAATATAAAATTGAGGCGTTGAGATCAAAATGGGGATATGTCACTCACCTGATGTTCTGAGATATATTGAAAAACTGTATAGTTCTGAATGCCGTCATTCCCAAACCTTATAGTTAGTCCCGCAGACTCGTGAGGAAGAATGCAATGTTATACCAAAAATCTGTAATCTTAGGATGAAGGCAACTAATAGAAAATGGTAACAGAAAATGACTGACATATCCCCTTTTTGATTTAAACAGCAGTCATTGTACTGAAATACAGGGTTATTACAAATGATTGAAGCGATTTCACAGCTGTACAATAACTTTATTATTTGAGATATTTTCAAAATGCTTTGCACACACATACAAAAACTCAAAAAGTTTGTTTAGGCATTCGCAAATGTTCGATATGTGCCCCTTTAGTGATTCGGCAGACATCAAGCCGATAATCAAGTTCCTCCCACACTCGGCGCAGCATGTCCCCATCAATGAGTTCGAAAGCATCGTTAATGCGAGCTCGCAGTTCTGGCACGTTTCTTGGTAGAGGAGGTTTAAACACTGAATCTTTCACATAACCCCACAGAGAGAGATCGGACGGGGTTAAGTCGGGAGAGCGTGGAGGCCATGACATGAATTGCTGATCCATCGGTTTTCCAATCTCCTGTTTAAGAAATGCCGAACATCATGATGGAAGTGCGGTGGAGCACCAACCTGTTGAAAGATGAAGTCGGCGCTGTCGGTCTCCAGTTGTGGCATGAGCCAATTTTCCGCGGGCTACGCGTGAAACTTGCCCGCACGCGTTCAACCGTTTCTTCGCTCACTGCAGGCCGACCCATTGATTTCCCCTTACAGAGGCATCCAGAAGCCTTAAACTGCGCATACCATCGCCGAATGGAGTTAGCCGTTGGTGGATCTTTGTTGAACTTCGTCCTGAAGTGTCGTTGCACTGTTATGACTGACTGATGTGAGTGCATTTCAAGCACGACATACGCTTTCTCGGCTCCTGTCGCCATTTTGTCTCACTGCGCTCTCGAGCGCTCTGACGGCAGAAACCTGAAGTGCGGCTTCAGCCGAACAAAATTTTATGAGTTTTTCTACGTATCTGTAGTCTGTCGTGACCATATGTCAATGAATGAAGCTACAGTGAATTTATGAAATCGCTTCAATCATTTGTAATAGCCCTGTATTGACTTATGCGGCACAGTCTCTCCACTCTGCGTTTTGATATGCCATATGGGGCAACAATTACGCTTTCTTGCATACCACAGTTTCCCTGAAGCCAACTTTAACCTAAGGACACAAGTGTATTAGTATCATAAAATAAAAATCAACATAATCGTAATACTGTAACCCTATTAAATATAGGCCTAAACTATTTGCCTGAAAGATTTTACAAAACATGGATCAAAGAAGTACATAATGCGGGAACGAAATAAAATAATATTACAGTTGTCATGCCAGTTACCTTATAACAATAATTTGAGGTCCTTCCACTATTGGTAATGGAATTTGGGCGTGGTCTCATTGCTTTCGGAAAGAAGGGAAGACTTTGTGCTCTCAAGTACCCATCATGTCCATCTTTGTTGGGCATATTGTTGAATTCTGTCAACAATAGTTCCTTCTCAGCAAATGAGAACTTCTCAAAACATTTACACCGGAATCTGTGAACAGATTTCAGCGTATTATTAACCTATATACTCGGTGAATAACATATTTTTGCCGATTTCCTGTATTACAACTAAAACATAAGTTTAAACTTTGCGTCCATGAAAGGAATTTATATTCACTTTTTATACAATGTTTCTACACAACTTGTCTCTGCTACAGAATATTACGTAATGTACAGAGAATTCAAACAATGAACAGTGTATGACCGTTTACCTGCAATCTGCACCTCTTTCGCTCCTTGGAACAATGTTTCCTTTCCAGTTGGCATGATCAAAACCCTTGACCTTCTCTTGTTTAATCACATTCCTCCTCTATAATCCGGGGCGTCTATTCTTCCTTCTAAATTCGTGTAAATCGTCTTCGGAGTCGTCTGACGGTTCCATCACCGAAGCCATTTGGAAATCTCACATCTGATTGCTGCAAACCGGAACAGTGCTGCCCCCACGCCTCACGTTCTTTCGGGCAATATAGGGACTTGTCTCTGTGACAAGTGCTGTTTCTGCACGAAACGTAATTTCAACACTGATTTTGACAGGGAAAAATCACTGAACAAGTCCCATTTTAGAAACAGCAGATGAGGAATCGCCAACTACAGTAATAATTCATATGCCTCAAAAATAATGACAAGTCCCGTTTCTGATCTCAACGCCTCAATTCTTGGAACTTGACGCTATTTGAAATGAATGCAACCTACGTAACAGACGAATGAAGACTGTGGGGTCCTGAGGCGGTCGTATACAGTTCACAGCCAACAGTCAGTATCATGCGTCGTACATTCAATGCGGATGCCTTGCGAGTGACATCTGAGAATTATAAGCCACCTTCTGTTCGCGGCTTAGTCGGAATCTCGATATGGAGTTTAAATGTATGTTTTTTTCCATATAAATCGGTTAAACAGTTGCTGCAGTTTTTTGCTACCTTTCTGGCAAGGGAAAGATCTGCGCTATGCCTTGCACAAAATACATGTACTCAAAATCCGTGCTTTCTGGAAAATGGTAAGCGAGCATCGTTCACGTTCCAGTACACTACCCTGCATTTCATCAGTAACTGATTTGCAATTTAAAGCCACCATCTTCAGTGGGCAACGATGAACAACAACCCCAAAAGATGTATGCCGATCCATAAAACGTGCCCAAGAAAAGACAGCGTCCTAGAAGTTGCAGAGGTTGAAGAATTTGCATTTGTCTTCAGTTAAGCGAGCACTTGAAGTACGACAAAAACCTTCAGTTATGGCTTTTTACAGGGGGATCTCCTCACTTTGACGGAGGACCACCATATCAACGGCACAAGCCCTAACAGCGGGGTTCCACTCTAAGAGTTTAAAACCTGGCAGCCGATCAACAACATGCCGCAACAAAGGTTCGAGAGACAGGGCAAAGAAAGACAGAGAGAGCCGACTGTCTGAGGCACTCCTTGACAGAGCAACCGCCTGAGAAGTTCCTGTGCAAGCTAGCCACTTGCAGGAGCAGTAAAGCCAAAAATCTCCAACAGGCGATCGAGACACGCATAGTTAACGCTATAAATGCCTTACAAAACATTTAAGAAGGCGAAAGGACCACGAACAGATGTAAAGGCTGCCACCGAGACCACGTCCATGTATTTTGCCATCGGAGTCAAAACTGTACAACCATGGAGGCAACATTGACGTTCACCAGTCACACTACGTAGCAATAAGGACAATCTGCTATCCACGGCCCGTACAACTGCTTTGTAGTCAAAACTGAGTAATAATAGGGGACGAAAAATCAGCCGCTGTAAAAACGCTCATTATGCTTCGGATTGAGAGCAATTTTCCCCAACTTGAACCTTGCAAGCACAGCCCTCCTAAGCAAAATCTCGATTGCAATGGAAGTAAAAGTAGAACCGAAGAAATGCCAAAAATGCAAATAAAATTCTTTCGGAAGGCCGTCCGGACCAGGTGGGCGACCTGAAAGGATCTCACACACCCGATCCCAGATGCGAATCCACAAAATCCACAACAGAGGCCGAACGAACGTCAGAATCCCCTGCCCCCACACACAAGGGAGAAACTTGGCGCAGGAGTGGGTACATACCAAGTCCACACCGGAAGCACTTGCATCCTGTTTATGACGTCACTTATGTCGCAGCACTTGATCATCGATACGGGAACCAGACAGCGCAGAGTCCGACTTCAGTTTTAATGGGAGAAATTTGCTGGCGCATAAACTCAAATCGGGCTGTGGTTGGCGCTAGAAATAGCACCAGGCAGAAAGAAAACTGCTACCGTTAATTTATGTCAGTGCTAAAGAGAATTTTTGAGGAAAATACCAACTTCGTAGAACTGAGTCGTTGGTGACCATACTCATTACATAAGAAGCGTGTCCCCACCTGACCAGTGGTAGGAACACGGACCCGATAACACTGTACAACAACATTTAATTTTCGTGCTTCGAAAACGAAAAGTGAATTTTCTTATGAAATCGAGGGTACTGAATACGATAAAGACAATAAAATGAAGAATTGGTTCGAGTTTGACTGTAAAGGATCGGATTTATCTAGTGTTAGTGAGAAATAAACACCGGTGCACAGAATGTAAATGATAAAAACATGGTACCTGGGTATTACAATTTATTCATTTTTATATTTATTTTGTATTTATTTTTTATAGTTTTCTCTTTCTCTTGTAATGGGAGTCTCAAACATCTCTATCGATCATTTAACAATAATTAACAAGCATAGACTTGCTCCAATGCTGTGATTTGATTTTTCCATTGTAGATATCGCTTGGTGGAAGTGTTCTCTTTGTTCATTACTGAATGCTCCGCAATTTTATGGAAAGACATCTATGCGGGAATGTAACATATGCATTTTTAGAGACATAGGGCACCATGGTAGAAGATGCTCCACTATGGAAGTTTCCCTAGAAATTTGTGGCCATGTTCTGGAAAGATTCCCATGCAGTCTTCTCCTTATCTTGTAACACTGCATCCGATTCAGGATCATTGAAGAGATCTCGAGTTTTGATTTCAATAAATATCCCCTCCCTGATTTTACTTTCAGTAATTCATGGAAAATTTAATCGGAATGTATCTGAGTGCATCTCTATCTTGATTCTTCCTCTTGAAGAAGTTCTTGATTAAATCTAGTTTAAGATGAACAGGAGGAAGTAAAACCCCGTTGAAATCTATCAAAGGAACGTGATGAACGTTCTTTTCCCCTCGTTCTAAAGGTCTATGGACTGGCCAGTCTTTTTTTATGTTAGTTGGAACCCTTCTCTCGCCAATTCCACTCGTACAGAAAACAGCAATATTTTGTGAGCCAGCTGCAGACCAAGAAGTTTGGCTAGAATTTTGAAGTCACCACAAATATTCCTCACTATAATTTATAGTTCTAAACACTTTTCCATGTTATTATACGTTGAAATGGTCCTATAATCCCCTTTCATTATCATTTTATTGGCTTTTCAGTGCACTTGGCATCCTACAGAATAATTCGGGTGTTTTCATTGCTAAATTTCGTACCAGAGAAGACTGAGCTGTGATTCAATCTAGCCGTAGACTATTTCTTTCAACGATTTGCAAGCATCATATAGTTTTTATGTTGGTTCTTTTCAGACTAGCAAATGCATCTATAACGCCATTGTAAGTCTTCCATGTTTATATATGTAACTCAACTCACGACTATGATTCCATAAACTGTTTATCCCTTGTTCTCCTATTCCAAAACTCTCTGGCATAAGTGAGTGAATGAATGTGGGTGTGTTTCATTTTGCTGTACGGTATTTTAGTCAGCGCTAGTCTTACAGTATGGCCAAACCTTGTAGTTTCAGGTAGGCAAAGAAGTGTGTTCCTTTTGTGTGAAAGTTACCGGTGTTAGTTGGTGGCGGAAGCCTCATCTGTGGGTTTTTCTGGCCACAGGGTTGTGTGGGAGAAGTTTTAGTGTGAGATGGGCAGTCTGCTTCCAGCTCTCCGAGTGTCTGCAGCCAGGGTCCCTTTGAAGAATGGTGAGTTGATTTAACCGCGTAGTGCTTTGTCTCATAGCGAGGGTGGAGCTTTTCGTAATTCAGTCTCACTGACCCTGCACCTTGTGCAGCTTTTGGCCTTGAGTTTTGTCTTATAAAGATTGTTTTGCTGGGTCGCAGCAAGGAATGCAAGGCTTTTTCAGACTTCCAGTACGTAGCACAAAGGCGTTGCTTATGTTGAAGCGATCTCACGTAGGAAATGCGCCCTCGGTTCAGTTTGAATGTTTGTATGCCTGCGACTGCGTGTGTGTACATTCTAATATTTTCCGAATCTTGATAACTTTTGCCTTTTGGTGAATTTTATTTGTTTCATTACCATGTGTCCGTTGGAAACCGTCCACGTGGGTTAATATTAGAGTTTGTTGGCCCTCTGCCATTACCCTTTTGTCTATTCAAATATGTCCTCTATACAATGTTAACTGTTCACGGCTGTGTGGTTTAATGTTGCTGAAATTTGACCATGGTACGTAGAAATTGTGCCTCCGTGAACGACATGGCCACACGAGTTAACTGTGAGCGTAACTTTCCTGTGGCCCCCTGCCTCTGTCCTAGAGTTTATTTATTTCTCTGATTTTTGAATATTAAATATATCCTGTCCCGATTATTCAGTTGTATTTGTGGTTTGTGATTTCAGGTTAAGCGCATAAGCGTGTATGTGTGGCCCTCGTTGAGGCTGTTTCTCCAAACCGAGTTTCAACTTTAAATGCAACTGCTATATTAAGATTTACTCTTTTATTTAATCATTTCTCAACACAGCGGAACAAACCTCCTAGCTTCGTTGCATGTTGGTCTTGGGGCCGCCCTTGCTGTTCTTTGAGTGAATGTGGGTCTGAATGCTAGTATTAAACCTTCCCCTTCCCCCTCTAATTAGGACCTCGATTCTAAATTAAGAGATTCTGTTGTGGATCGTATAGCGTTTCACAAGCATTTGTACATAGCTACCAGGCAACAGCAGTTATATAGATGTTATATCAATGTGTTAAAAAATAAACAATTTTGTTTCAAGTCTTATCCAGTGTACCAATGTTACGTCTCCTTTACCTATGCCATTTTACCTTGTAATTTCCTTGTTAGCCCACCCACAGCGTTTCCATGCGCACAGGTCCAATAATAATTAATGTTCCCTTTTTATTTAAAACAAATTCCTTAGAATAGATCTTGTTTTCAGGAGCGTTACTACAATATGTTATTATTCACAGTGTTCACACACTTTTTACTTTATTTTAATATTTGATTCATGTGAACAAGTGCTAGATCATATTAATAATTACATTCCATTTTTTATGAGTGACATAACAATGAATGTTCTTTTATGAGTTCTTTCTTATGACTAAATTAATTAATTTTCCAACTCAGTCGAACCTCTTGTTTGTCGTGCGGATAGAGTTGGTGGAGACCCAATCCTTTACTTTGATCTTAATATCAGATAGCATTTCCATATGTGTGTGGATCTTTTAGCCATCAGAATATAGCATAGGGCTCCATTCATTTCATAAACACCACTTACGTGTACATTACTTACAACGTCTCCTTCCAGTACATTGCATATTCGATTGAAACTGATGGCAAAATTTCCATTGTTAACTAATTCAGCTTCAAACATAATTTTTCAGCGGGATTATGTTCTGTGTTAATTTTACTCGACAGACCAGTTCATTTTTACAGTACACTAGATCCCTACCCACTGAAAAATTCTCTTCCAGAGTCTTCTGACGTGTCCTAAAAACAGACTCATTAAATACTTCAGCAAGAGCTCCCCACTGCTAGCAATTCTCTGTCACTTTTTGACAACCCCAGGTTCCTCAAAAGACCATTTTATTCATGATGAATGATCAGATAGCAATTAGATGATGAGATCTGGCATACCTGCGTCGACTTTATCTTGGTCTTGCTCTTCGTCGGAAGAACCACAGGAGTAGGATGCGGGAGATTGTGGAACAGGTAGTTCCTCAGAATGTGACTCGGGACGAGTAGCTCAAAGAATATTATGGTAAGCGATAGTCCACTGTGTTTTAGGATATGACATTAATTGGGGAAATCATGTAGCCAGTCCCCCTAGGTTCTAGAATACGTATTAAAACAAATGAGTGGTTCCACTCCTCGTCCATATCTCCAAAACACAAGTTATAGATATTCCTTATGGGTGGTGTGAAACTTCCTTTCTGGTTGGAAAATGCTGCCTCAAGGCAGACATAACAAAAATTGTCTGGGCTGGCCCCACATATACGCGATATGTTTCTGATCAGTATAGATAAAAAGAAAACACCACACACTCACCCAATATGTCACCACAATCACATTCCTGAGTGCAAATCCTCACTACGAGCAGTACAAACATACAATTTCTGGTAGGCCTCCTTTTCAGCGAGCACAAAATTACTTTTTTACTGGTAAAGGGTCACATCATCGCAGACATCAATTTTCCGTGCACTGTTAACACATTTCGGCGATATTGTGAAATTCGTGACGTCAACTAACGATAAGAGATATAACACAACACCGTAACCTAACATGTCATCACGATCATCTCTGGCAGCGTAAATTGTAACTACGTAATTACTCTACACAACGCGTTTCCCTGGCAAAGTTTTCAATACAAACTAAAACATTATTCAGTGTTGCTTCATCATTTCAACCTAAGCAATGTAAAATCAGGAAGATTTTTCCTGCTGAAGAATAACCCAAATCCACTAGATTTAGTAGCGAAACTATTAAACTGGCAACACGGACTAGGCTGTTGATTTCTCCTTATCAGCGTTGTTGTGCTAGCGATAAGAATAGCGATATTGATGTACAGATTGAATAGTAGGGACGAAAGACTACGTCACCGTCTTACACCCTTTTTAACGCGAGCGCTTCGTTCTTGGTTGTCCATTCTTTTTATTCCCTCTTGGCTCTTACACAGATCAATACAGCTTATCCCTATTTTTCTCAGAATTTCGAACATCTTGCACCATTTTACATTGTTGAACGGTTTTTCGAGGTCGATAAATTCTTAATTCTTCATTAGTCTTGCTTCCATTATTAACCGCAACGTCTTAATTGCCTCTCTCATGCCTTTACCTTTCCTAAAGCCAAACTGATCGTCATCGAGCGCATCCTCAATTCTCTTTTCCATTCGTCTGTATATTATTCTTGCAAGCAACTTGGATGTACGAGCTGTTAAGCTGGTTGTGCGATAATTCTCGCACTTGTCAGTGCTTTCCGTCTTCGGAATTGTGTGGATGGTGCTTTTCCGAAAGTCAGATAGTATGTCGCCAGACTAATACACACCGACGTGAATAGTCGTTTTGTTTCCACTTCCCCCAATGAGTTTAGAAATGCTGATGGAATCTTGTCTATCCCTTCTGCCTTATTTTATCTTAAGTTCCCGTAAGCTCTTCTAAATTCATATCCTACTACTGGATCCCCTATCTCTTCTAAATCGACTCCTGTTTCTTCTTCTATCACATCAGACCAATCTTCACCTCATAAGGGTTTTCAATGTATTCTTTCCACTTACCCGCTGTCTCCTTTGCATTTAACAATGGAATTCCCGTTGCACTCTTAATATTACCACCCGTCCTTTTAATGTCACCGAAGGTTGTTATGACTTTCCTGTATGCTGAGTCTGACCTTCCGACAATATATTTTTTTTATTTCTTCATATTTTTCATGCAGCCATTTCATCTTAGATTCCCTGCACTTTTAATTGATTTCATTCCTCAGTCACTTGTACCTGAGTACCTGAGTTCCCCGTGACTTTTTGTACTTCCTCCTTTAATCGATCAACTGAAATATTTCTTCTGTTACCCATGGTTTCTTCGTAGTTACCTTCTTTGTACCTATGTCTTTCTTTCCAGCTTCTGCGATGGCCGTTTTTAGAGATACCCACTCCTCTTCAACTGTACTGCCTACTGAGCTATTCCTTATTGCTGTATTTATAGCCTTAGAGATCTTCAACCGTGCCTTGTCATTCCTTAGTACTTCCGTATCCCACTTCTTTGCGTGTTGTTTCTTCCTGACTAATATCTTAAGCTTCAGCCTACTCTTCATCACTACTATATTGTGATATGAGTCTATATTGCTCCTGGGTACGTCTTGCAATCCAGTACCTGTGTTCGGAATCTCTAACTGAAGTCTTCCCGTAACACCCGGCCTTTTACAAGTATACCTCCTCCTCTTGTGATCCTTGAGCAGAGTAGTCGCTATTACTTGCTGAAATTCATTGCAGAGCTCAATTAGTCTTTCTCTCTCATTCCCTGTCCCAATCCCATATTCTCCTATAACCTTTTCTTGTACACCTTTCCGTACAACTGCACTCCAGTCCGCCATCTCCCTTTACATAGTTTATTTCCCTTTTAATATCCTCATATACTTCCTCTATCTCTTCCTCTTCAGTTTGCGACGTCGGCATGTATAACTGAACTATCGTTGTCGGTGTTGGTTTGCTTTCGATTCTGATAGGAGCTAACCTATCAGTCAACGATTCACAGCAAAACACTCTCTGCCCTACCTTCCTATTCATAATCAATTTTACTCCGGTTATATCATTTTCTGCTGTTATTGAGATCGCCCTATAGTCATCCGGCCAGAAATCCTTGTCTTCTTTCCATTTCACTCCATGATCCCTAGTGTACCTAGATTGAGCCTTTGCATTTCCGTTTTCAGATTTTCGAGCTTCCCTACCACGTTCAACCTTCGACATTCCACGCCCCCACTCGTAGAACGTAATCCTTTAGTTAGTTATTCAATCTTTTTCTCATGGTCACCTCCCCCTTGGCAGTCCCCCTCCACAGGTCCGAATGGGTGACTATTCTGGAATCTTTTTCCCAATCTAGTGATCGCCGTGACATTTTTCCCATTCAACGCCACATATCCTATGGATAAACGTTACGTGAGTTTAATGCAGTGGATTTCATTATCCTGTGCATCCTCATGCCGTTGATCATTGCTGATTTTTCCGCCTTTAGGTGCAGTTTCCCACGCCAAGGACAAGAGTGTGCCCTCGACCTCTGTCCGCTACTCCGCCCTCTTTGACTAGGCCGTTGGCAGAATGAGGCTGACTTCTTATGCCGAAGTCTTCGACAGTCAATGCTGATTATTATTCAGAAATTTAAGCGGCGGTGGGTTTCGAACGGTGGGCGTTTTGATTACTAATCAAAAAAGCTATCCCTACACCACGGGTACCCTTGTACGAAACATATATAGTTATTTTGTGTACTGTTTAAGTAATTGCCTGAATGGAGTTGCTAATGCTACATTTTTACGTGATTTAGGCATATATTATGAACGATGCATGCATGGCGGCACAGTTTAGAATATACATCATTACATTAAGGTTTGTCGCATTTCTTTTTTTGGGGTTAATCTCTTGAGATACTTTCACAAGGGCAAAACGCGTAATTTGTATTAATAGAAACAATTTGGCAAGTCTGTATTTATACAAAAAACTACCTTAACCGGTTGTTGCACCAGACATCCAACGATGGAATGAAAACAGTACTGTGTGTTTTTATCTGTTTATGCGCAACACGTTATATTTTACACTAATCGTGAATCCTCGACAGTCCTGCGTTTCCGTAGTCTTATGTTGTTGCAACCGTCGTATAGTCAACACAACCTTTGCGATCAGTATCATACAGCTACAGACGCTGTCCATTACATCATATATACACAGTGATCAGCAACTGCTAGAGACCGCATCTCGTGGTCGTGCGGTAGCGTTCTCACTCCCAACGCCGGGGTTCCCGGGTTCGATTCCCGGCGGAGTCAGGGATTTTCTCTGCCTCGTGATGGCTGGGTGTTGTGTGATTTCCTTAGGTTAGTTAGGTCTATGTAGTTCTAAGTTCTAGGGGACTGATGACCTAAGATGTTAAGTCCCATAGTGCTCAGAGCCAACTGCTACAGATGTGTTTTATGCAATCCACGATGTTTTGTCAGCTCCTCAAAGAAAGGCGCGAGATTTTCGTATTCTCTTGCTCTCTACACTCAAACTACTACTCCCACATGGAAAATTGCAGAAAATTTTATTTTCTTAAATTTTGTACTGGGTTACATTTTCGCTTGAGTTGACATTTTTCGACTTGTTCAAGTAAAACTCACAAGAGTGACCTTCAGAGTCGTACCAACTTTCCAAAACTCTTGTTATAGAAAGCAGCCGCCCGTGATTTCCTCCACATGTCGACGTTGGTGTCCGCAGCTCGTGGTCGTGCGGTAGCGTTCTCGCTTCCCACACCCGGGTTCCCGGGTTCGATTCCCGGCGGGGTCAGGGATTTTCTCTGCCTCGTGATGACTGGGTGTTGTGTGATATCCTTAGGTTAGTTAGGTTTAAGTAGTCCTACGTTCTAGGGGACTGATGACCATAGATGTTAAGTCCCATAGTGCTCAGAGTCATTTTTTTTTCTACGTTGGTCTGTAGTTCGTTGGCTGTGCTAAAATGTCTTCATAGCCAACGGTTCATGTGAGCAGAGATGAACCTCTGACGGAGGCAAGTCCAGGCTATATGGTAGATGAACAAACATTTCCCATTGGAAGACTGCAGGGCCGTTCTCACTGCCCATGCAGAAGGAAATTTATCACAGGCACATTTTGTGGGGTTGCATGAAATCAGGCGAAATCTTGTAGTGGGCATCCTTACTTAGCTGTTCTAGGTATCTTTGCACACCCAGAGCGCGCTCAAAACCAGAAATCTTGGAGTGGGCATCCTTACTTGGCTGTTCTAGGTATCTTTGCATACCCAGAGCGCGCTCAAAACCAGAAATCTTGGAGTGGGCATCCTTACTTGGCTGTTCTAGGTATCTTTGCATACCCAGAGCGCGCTCAAAACCAGAAATCTCGGAGTGGGCATCCTTACTTAGCTGTTCTAGGTATCTTTGCACACCCAGAGCGCGCTCAAAACCAGAAATCTTGGAGTGGGCATCCTTACTTGGCTGTTCTAGGTATCTTTGCATACCCAGAGCGCGCTCAAAACCAGAAATCTTGGAGTGGGCATCCTTACTTAGCTGTTCTAGGTATCTTTGCACACCCAGAGCGCGCTCAAAACCAGAAATCTTGGAGTGGGCATCCTTACTTGGCTGTTCTAGGTATCTTTGCATACCCAGAGCGCGCTCAAAACCAGAAATCTTGGAGTGGGCATCCTTACTTCGCTGTTCTAGGTATCTTTGCATACCCAGAGCGCGCTCAAAACCAGAAATCTTGGAGTGGGCATCCTTACTTGGCTGTTCTAGGTATCTTTGCACACCCAGAGCGCGCTCAAAACCAGAAATCTCGGAGTGGGCATCCTTACTTGGCTGTTCTAGGTATCTTTGTTTACCCAGAGTGCGCTCAAAACCAGAAAGGGCGACGTGACGCGATCGACAGGCGTACTAGAGACACTGCCCAACAAATCTGTACAAAGCTTCATAGGATTTCCACTGACGTTTCCCTTTCGCGACCTGTCAGAAGCTTCTTTCCGAACAGCACTCGTATATAAATAGTAACGGTCATGTCAGTCTTCTTTTAGTCACTTACGAAATTGTCTTTTAGCTCCATCAACTTTGTCCCATTAAGAACAAATTATTTAGTTCCATCCTCTAGGCAGTTGTATGTCTAGACACAAATCTAGTCCGATATGCACATGCTAGTATTTTATTCACTAACCGACAATGCAGAACTGTCTTCCAAAAGTTAAAGAAGACCCCATCACCCTGGGCGCTTTGTGTACGGTTATCAAAGATTTCATGGACGATTAGAGCGAAGTGTAAACTGCGTGATATCTGCTTATCAAATCCCTGCTGACTTTTTATAAAATTTTCGGATTCCACAAACGTCATAATTCGTGAGTATAAAACATGTTCAATAATTCTGCTACAGACCGGCTTCAACGACATAAGCCTATAGTTAGGTGCTTCTCGTCCGCCGATCTTTCACGAAAACAGGAGTGACTAGCTTTTTCTATTCAATTGCTTGGCGTGCTTCTTTGCTCGCACAACCAGCGGTGTACTACTTCTTAAACGAGGGCACGTTCTTTCACATAATCTCGGTAGAAGCTCACAGCCGCGTATTTGGTGCAGACAACCTTCCATCGCAGATGGTTTTTACTCGATTTACTATTCCGCGATCACTTAGCTGGCAATTTGGGTTTCGTGCGACTACTAAACGGAGGAACCGTATTACGATCTTAAGTTATGAAACACTTTCAGAAAACAATAAACTGGTGGCCATGATCGCAGGAATTCTGGCGGATTTAGTTTCGCCGAAACCGGTAATCATGGAATAAAAAGAATTCCTGCGATCTTGGCTACCAGTTTATTGTCTTACAAGCATCTAGTTCGCTGCCACAGGAGCACAATGTGCTCCCTACAAAACAGTTTCAGAAGATCAAATTCAGTATTTCGGTCTTCTCCACGTCATTTTCCGTTTCGGTGCCAGTAAGGTAGCTTACTGAAGTTACTTACGATCAAAACGTCTAGATGGGGAGACAAAAGTATACTTCGGAATCCTCACACTGCGCTGTGGCTTACGTTTGTAACAATGAAGTTTCGATTCCGTCTACGAATGTAGTGTCTAGTTTGTTGTGTCAAGTAAAGTAAAATGTATTCCAAGTATCCTGTTCTTGGAGAAAGTGCATCATACAGAAGAGAGTATTAGCAGCTGCCAAAAACGACATTGTCACTCAGTATACAGACTGAAAGTGGCAGAGTGCTGTTATTATTCTGAGTACATGTTAGAATGCCTACCAAAAATTGTCCTGTTTACCCATGAAAATTTTAATTGGCGCTATCTCATCTTCTTTTAAGAACTAATTAACAAGAGGAACACTTACTTTGCGCAAAGGATGATCTATGGGCATAAACGAACATTTATGTTGGTACGTGTTTCCTATCAGCGAGTTTATCACCTGAGTTAAGAAATGTACAGCTGCCGCAATTTACAGAAAAATCATGTGCAATGGGCATAGCTGTTTCGCATACAAAGATTCAAATTACTGAATAACAGAATGAACTCCCGGCCTGTGTGGCCAAGCGGTTCTAGGCGCTTCAGTCTGGAACCGCACGACCGCTACGGAAGCAGGTTCGAATCCTGCCTCGGGCATGGATGTGTGTGATGTCCTTAGGTTAGTTCGATTTAAGCAGCTGTAAGTTCTAGGGGACTAATGACCTCAGATGTTGTCCCATAGTGCTCAGAGCCATTTGAACCATTTAAACAGAATGAACACTGAACAGAGCCTGAAACATCGCTGTATGCTACAAAGATCTCGACGCAAAACTACCTTCAAAACCTAAATGATGCATGTAAATACGCTAATGATAATCCAGAATAAGTGAGTGTTGGCTTTGCAAGCAGCTCGTAGTAGTCGGCCACTGTGGCCGAGCGGTTCTAGGCGCTTCAGTCCGGAACCGCGCTGCTGCTACGGTCGCAGGTTCGAATCCTGCTTCAGGCATGGATGTGTGTGATGTCCTTAGGTTAGTTAGGTTTAAGTAGTTTCTAAGTCCACGGGACGGATGACCTCAGATGTTAAGTCCCATAGTGCTTACAGCCAGCTCGTAGTGAATAAACATGTTTGTTGAAGGCAAATTATCATGACGGAATTCCTGCTGCATTTTAATTTGCACACATCATGAGCATGAGTCAAACTAAATATAGTTGTTGTATTTAAACTACCAATTTAATACTGTCTAAGATAGGATAAAAATTCAGAGAGATCGAGCTGATGATGTCATCGAAAAATACAGCTCGGTACATGAAAAAACACGGTTATTTCTGAATGAAGCTTGTGGCCTTCTACATCACTGCATAACAAAGAGTTCACCGACATAGTATCCAAGAAACCTATGAAAATATCAAGAATCGTTAAACGAACGATGAAAGTGATTTATTTAGTTTACTCATAATTTAGATGTGTTGTAGAGAAACAGATTTCTGCCCCACGTGAACTGAAACTGAATATCTCACAGTACAAAGCACGTTGAACCCTGTCACTGGCAACAGCTCAGTACCGACGTTCTTTGTTCTGAAGCAATACACTAAGCTACGCTGTGTAACGCGTTACCTCCTATACGTCCTAGCTCATAAAAAGAGAGCATAGGAGGAAAATCCCGTTGCAAGTTTGCACATCAGTCTTCTCCACAAGGAGGGTGCCGGCACAAAGTCTGCACATACAGACCTAGGCAACAACGGCAAGCCGCTCCCATTCTTCCTACTCACACAAGACTCCTTTGTTCCGGCCAGACTAGATAACGATTACTTTGTCCCGATTCCTACGCAGGCCACGCCGTATCGCCCGAGGCGACGCTGATCTACTGGCGAGGGACTGCGTGCCAAACAACGTCCCTCGGACTACCCATCTCGACTGAGCAAAGCCTCTCTTCGACTAAGATCACCAAATAGCTTGCGAGCTAACATCCTCTCATCCTATCTGTCGGAGATATGCATAACTTGCACACACAACACGTTCGCACACTGCCAACCATACTACACAATAAAATGTAATCAAACAGCATACCACAATTTTAATCTTTATTTTGTCCATAGTGCAACAGAAATTGAGGTTTAAAAGTCAGTACTAAGATTACCATAAAAAGTGTATCTTCTAATGAAAAATACACTAGTCACATTATGCACAGCTATACATACAGACTAAATAACTACCGAAACTGCACCTCAAATATACACATCAAAAAAAGTTTTGCATCACCCCGGTTCCCAGAACTCCTGAACTGTGGGTATTGTATTACAGATACAATCCCTTTGACTGTTCAGAAATGTCACTAAACACGCCCAAAGATGAACAACCATGCATGAGCAGTGCCTATTTGACGGAGGGGTTCCGACAGCCGATCAGTTCCAATCATTCCACCAGGAAGGAAGTACATGGCTCGTGTTGTCTGTAGTTCAACAATGCCTAGACGGTCAATACCGCGGTCGATCGCGTCCGCATTGTTACTTTGTGTCAGGAAGGGCTCTCAACAAAGGAAGTGTTCAGGCATCTCGGAGTGAACCAAAGTGATCTTGTTCGGACATGGAGGAGATACAGAGATACAGGAACTGTCGATGACATGCCTCGCTCAAGCCACCCAAGGGCTACTAGTGCAGTGGATGACCGCTACATACGGATTATGGCTCAGAGAAACCCTGACAGCAACGCCACCATGTTGAATAATGCTTTTCGTGCAGCCACAGGACGTCGTGTTACGACTCCAATGTGCGCAATAGGCTGCATGATGCGCAACTTCACTCCCGACGATGGGCCCAACAACATGCCGAAAGGACTGCTCAGCATTGGTATCACATTTTATTCACCAATGAGTGCCGCATATGCGTTCAATCTGACAATCGGCGGAGACGTGTTAGGCTGAACTCCCTGATGTTTTAGGTTGGCACTGTGAGGGACCGACGTATGCCGCTGGTGGTCATGGAAGGCTCCGTAACAACTGTACGATACGTGAATGCCATCTTCCGACCGATAGTGCTACCATATCGGCAGCATATTGGCGAGGCATTCGTCTTCATGGGCGACAGTTCGCGGGCCCGTCGTGCACATCTTGTCAATGACTTCTTTCAGGATAACGACATCACTCGACTAGAGTGGCTATTATGTTTTCCAGACACGAACCCTATCGGACATGCCTGGGATAGACTGAAAAGGGCTGTTTATGGGCGACGTGACCCACCTACCACTCTGAGGGATCTACGCCAAATCGCTGTTGAGGAGTGGGACAATCTGGACCAACACTGCCTTGATGAACTTGTGGATAGTATGCCACAACGAATACAGGCATGCATCAGTGCAAGAGGACGTGATACTGGGTATTAGAGGTACAATCTGGACCACCACCTCTGAAGGTCTCGCTGTATGGTGGTACAACATGCAGAGTGTGGTTTTCATGAGCAATAAAAAGGGAGGACTTAATTGTTATGTTGATGTCTGCTCCAATTTTCTGCACAGCTTCCGGAACTTTCGGGACCGAGGCGATGCAAATTTTTTTTTAATGTGTGTGTTTAACTACGTTATGGGAGGAAAGCAATTAAAATTCAGGAAGCAGTCAGAGTAAGGGTACTTATGACGCGTAATTATACACTGAAGAGCCAAAGAAACTGGAACATCCGCCTCATGTCGTGTAGGATCCCCGCGATCACGCAGAAGTGCCGCAACACTAAGTAGGATGGACTCGACTAATGTCTGAAGTAGTGCTGGAGAGAATTCACAGTATGAATCCTGCATCCTGTCCATAAATACTTAAGAGTACAAGGGGGTGGAACGTTCATGTCTGGAGAGTCTGGTGGCCGGCGGAGGTGCTTAAATTCAGAAGAGTGTTTCTCGACGTGTAAGGTGTCGCATTGTCCTGCTGGAATTGCCCAAGTCCGTCAGAATGCACAATGGGCACGAATGCATGCAGGTGGTCAGTCAGGGTGCTCACGTACTTTCCATCTGTCAGAGTCGTATCTAGACGTATTTGAGATCCCATATCACTCCATCTGCACACGCCCCACACCATTACAGAGCCTCCACCTGCTTGAACAGTCCACTGCTGACATGCAATGTCCATGGATTCATTAGGTTGTCTCCATACCCGTAAACGTGCATCCGCTCGATATAATTTGAAACTAGACTCGTTCGACCAGGCAACATATTTCGTGCCGCAGACGAGGCGTAAAGCTTTGTATCGGGCAGTCATCAAGGATACACGACTGGGTCCGGCTCCGAAAGCCCATATCGATGATGTTTAGTTGAATGTTTAGCACGTTGACACTTGCTGACGGCCCAGCACTGAAATCAGCAGCAACTTGCGCAAGGGTTGCACTTCTGACACATTCAACGAATCTCTTCAGTCGTCGTTGCTCCCGTTCTTGCAGTATATTTTCCCCGGCATTGATGTCGGAGATCGTACGGGATCGTCCCCACTTCATAGCTACTTCGGGGATGTTGTGTCCCATCACCTGTGCGCCGACTGTAAGACCACGTTCAAACTCACTTAAATCTTGATAACCTGGTATCGTTGCAGCAATAACCGATCTAACAAATGGTTCAAATGGCTCTGAGCAATATGGGACGTAACATAGGAGGTCATAAGTCCCCTAGAGCTTAGAACTACTTAAGCCTAACTAACCTAAGGACATCACACACATCCAAGCCCGAGGCAGGATTCAAGCCTGCGACCTTAGCGGTCACGCGGTTCCGGACTGAGGCGCCTAGATCCGCTCGGCCACACCGGCCGGCCCGATCAAACAGTTCCGGAGATGTGTCACATCGCCCGTGCGTTCAAACTCCCTTAAATCTTGATAACCTGCCGTTGTCGCAGCGGTAACCGATCTGGCAGCTGCGCGAGACGCTTGTTGTCTGATCTGGGCGTTGCCGACCGCAGCGCCGTATTCTGTCTATTAGGATATGCTTGCCTATATAATTTTCTTAGGCGCTTCAGTGTATAATGACTCGTGATCGCAAATAACTGCGAGAAGTAATTCCGTTATACTTTCAATATCTGCTACTTCAAAACTGCTTGATAAACATCGCCTGTTTTCTGTCCCGTTTTAGTTATGTACATGAAATACCTAACGATAGTGCAATGCCGTTTAGTTTCAATGGTTTGTCGAATGCTGTCGTCCAAGTTGTCAGTCCAATTCCTCGTTCGTCACAAAAGTTGATTATTTACATCACGTAACGCTCTACAGTTAACTTTTCTTTCTCGAAAGTCATAATTCTCACTCTTTTAATAGCTTAAATTGTGCTTCTAGTTAGATAGTTGTGAATATTAAGTATTTAGTATTTATTTTAGTATTTAGTATTTATATTAGTATTTTAGATTATGATTTAATACATACTACTGCACATTGATCTTGCCAAAAGCCGAGAAGCGATTCTTCTTGGTGTTGTAGCTCTCGGGGCACTCTGGGATGCTCTCTGGGGCACTCTGGGATGCTCTCTCTGTGATTATCTCTATCGTATATAATCATGTTTTTTATAATTGTATAGTCATAAGACAACATTGATGTACCAGGTTTTCAGTAGTAGCCGCACCGTCTTTCCTCGTTATCGCAGAATTTCGATACAGATGGGAAAGTTGTCAGGACACACATACTTCGGGTGATGTAGTTACTCTGATACTGAAGTAAAATCTTCGACCGCCGCTGCACTGAGAGAAAATGGACAATCTTGGTAACGGCTTTACTTCCAAAGTTTGATATCAGTAAACAACAAGTTAAAATTTAGCGTGATAAAATTCTGCGCTAGAAGTCGGTTCTATCACTTACGAAATGCGATTACAGTCGTTTGTTGGAATAGGAGTTTGCAGTAAATTAGGCAAAAGCACGGTTAACAGATTTAACAGAACACGCCTGTTCCAAATTTATTTTATTCCACGCACAAAAGGCGTCAAATGCGCATTCAGCCATACAATCACATATATTTTATCTATTTGTACTTCATATTTTGTATACAAAAGTCGGTTGTTTAAAATATTACTCACTCTTTAATACATATCTGAGGAACAAACGTAGTTAGATTCGTTTTAGCGCCAAATTAACGAATTTCACAGTCCTCGTCATGAATACTCATTTGTTAAACTTCCGGTTCACTTTAGAAATTTCTACAGTGCCCACGGAAACCCACTGAGTCCACTTGATACCACTGTGTTGTAGTGTGTAAACTCATCACTAGATAGCATCCCAAACAGGGTCTCGAGTACTCACGACATTTCTTCCATCACGCAGTCAAGTGTATGTTGGAGTTGTTACATCAGTTCAGCTAATGAAGTTGAGTAATTTTTGTCTAATTTTTCTGCTTTTTGATTTAATAACTAAATAATTAGAGTGTATGAAGTGCTTCTTAAACATTTTAGTTTTGCAGAGAAGTACGTGAATTACATTTAGTATTACAAGATTATAAACGAAAGGGTCCTCATGAACTCAGTGGAAAAAATTTTAACTAGGTTTTGGTCTTGAAACGATGTTCTATAGGGAATAAACCAATTTGTTACCTAAAGAAGAGTGTAAGTTACTAGTTGTTATCAACGGATGTTTGATTATCGCTAAATTATGGCCATACAGACTTCAAAAGGGGGGGGGGGCGGAATGATGACAATACAGATTAATTTCGTGACCAGGTAAGATACTTAAACAATGAAGCAAAGGTACCTTAAATTCTAATGTTTATTACAAAACCTGACATCAACGTGTGCAATAGTAACAGTGTGGTACAATATATACACATGTTTAATTATCCTATTCATTGACAAAGACTTTCACAAGTGCGTGAAACAGTTTCAAGGAACTATAGTCGGTGGAGACTCAAGGTAAGGAACTCAAAGGTGACGTTACTGCATTCCAGGCATGACTTACCCTTTTCCCGATCAGACGACAGTGGCTGCCAAAAATTTGAGTTTCTAATATTGTGCATACTGGAAGGGCGTCTTCCTCCTACCCACGAAAATTCTATTGCTCGCTGAGCACATTGTGGCCTATACCCACCAAGGCCATTCGCTGATCTTACCATTCTTAAGTTGTGATGACCACCATCACTGCTCTCGATTCGTTAGTGCTCTTGCATTGGCACAATTCCAGGTGCCGACTCTGTCACATACGATGCCTGTGAAGCTCGGAAAGCCATCTAGCGCAAACTTTATATCTTGTTCCAGTTGACGCTGCAGAATGAAGTAACAACTATTCACTCAGATGGGGAAGTCGCCAATCGGACACAATAGTCACTGTAACTGCTTGGACTACTGCTCTAGCACGCTTCGCGTTAGCCTCGAGTTGCATCTTATCCGCACACTGCTGACGTAGTGACCCTGACCATTGTCCTCATTACTCGTGGCGTTTTGCCGATTCCCGTAAGAGTTCGAGCATTATTATATATAAATAAATTCACAGTGAAGTCTGACAAGGAAAGGTCCCCAACAGGAGGACTGACTTTTTGAAAACGTCTATACTGTGATGCAGGTTAATATCCAGGCTGTCACACACTGCAGCCACGCACCCTGGTAATCGCAAAAAAATTAAGAATTTTGCGTAGCGCTCAGTAACATTAATTTAATAATCTCATATAAACTGGTTGTGTGATGGTTAGGGTAAGGCCCTTAGGTGGAGAAGGTCATGGTTTCAGTTGTGGTCAAGTACATTAATACTTTTATTTTCAGTTTCATCGAAATAACATTGACAATTATTTTTATTCAGTTAATTGTAGAAGATACAATTGTATATTTCTGTTCCATTAACACTTCATTTTAATCTTCATATCAGCTTCTTCATTTGCTCTAATTTTTCTTCTTATCATTCTTTTTCCACCTAAAACCTTTATTTATGTGCTTTTAATTAATTTTATGTATTAGTGTCGATTTAATTTCTTTTTTTTTATCATCCTGTTTCTTCGTTTAAGTTACGGCAGCCATTATTTCTGTTCGTCATTTCTCTTGAATTTCGTTAGACTTATTATCTTTCTTTCGTTTTAATCTTCTTCTTCTTTATTTTGTCTATAGTGCAACAGAAATTGAGATTTAAAAGTCTGTACTACGATTACCATAAAAAAGTGTATCTTCTAATGAAAAATAAATTTTGACAGTATTGCACAGTCAATATAACTAGATCATATTTTTTTCTTTAACTGATAGATCAGAATTTTCAAAAATTTAAATACCGTAATAGTACCATGGACCTTGCCGTTAGTGGGGAGGCTTGCGTGCCTCAGCGATACAGATGGCCATACCGTAGGTACAACCACAATGAAGGGGTATCTGCTGAGAGGCCAGACAAACGTGTGGTTATTGAAGAGGGGCAGCAGCCTTTTCAGTAGTTGCAGGGGCAACAGTCCGGATGATTGACTTATCTGGCCTTGTAACGCTAACCATAACGGCCTTGCTGTGCTGGTACTGCGAACGGCTAAAAGCGATGAGAAACTACAGCCGTCATTTTTCCCGAGGGCATGCAGCTTTATTGTATGGTTAAATGATGATGGCGTCCTCTTGGGTAAAATATTCCGGTGGTAAAATAGTCCCCCATTCGGATCTCCGGGCGGGGACTACTCAAGAGGACGAGGTTATCACGAGAAAGAAAAGTGACATTCTACGCATCGGAGCGTGAAATGTCAGATCCCTTAATCGGACATGTAGGTCAGAAAATTTAAAAAGGGAAATGGATAGGTTAAAGTTAGAAACAGTGGGAATTAGTGAAGTTCGGTGGCAGGAGGAACAAGACTTTTGGTCAGGTGAATACAAGTTAAAAAATATGGGACTTAACATCTTAGGTCATCAGTCCCCTAGAACTTAGAACTACTTAAACCTAACTAACCTAAGGACATCACATACATCCATGCCCGAGGCAGGATTCGAACCTGCGACCGTAGTAGTCCCGCGGTTCCAGACTGAATCGCCTAGAACCGCACGGCCACCACGGTCGGCGGTGAATACAGGGTTATAAATACAAAATCCAATAGGGGTAATGCAGGAGTAGGTTTAATAATGAATAAAAAATTAGGAGTACGAGTAAGCTACTACAAACAGCATAGTGAACGCATTAATGTGGCCAAGATAGACACGAAGCTCATGCCTACTACAGTACTACAAGGTTATATGCCAACTATCTCTGCAGATGATGAACACATCGATGAAATGTATGATGAGGTAAAAGATATAATTCAGGTAGTGAAGGGAGACGAAAATTTAATAGTCATGGGTGACTGGAATTCGAGAGTAGGAAAAGGGAGAGAAGGAAACATAGTAGGTAAATATGGATTGGGGGTAAGAAATGAAAGAGGAGGCCGTCTGGTAGAATTTTGCACAGAGCATAACTTTATCATAGTTAACACTTGGTTCAAGAATCATAAAAGAAGGCTTTATACATGGAAGAAGCCTGGAGATAATAGAAGGTATCAGATTATATAATGGTAAAACAGAGATTTAGAAACCAGGTAAGACATTTCCAGGTGCAGATGTGGACCCTGACCACATTCTATTGGTTATGAACTGTAGATGAAAACTGAAGAAAATGCAAAAAGTTGGGAATTTAAGGAGATGGGACCTGGATAATCTGACTAAACCAGAGGTTGTACAGAGTTTCAGGGAGAGCATAAGGGAACAATTGACAGGAATGTGAGAAAGAAATACAGTAGAAGTAGAATGGGTAGCTTTGAAGGATGAAGTAGTGAAAGCAGCAGAGGATCAAGTAGGAGAAAAAGAGACCTTTGGAGAAAAGAAAGCCACGTGTATGAATATCAAGAGCTCAGATGGAAACCCAGTTCTAAGCAAAGAAGGGAAAGCAGAAAGGTGGAAGGAGTATATAGAGGGTCTATACAAGGGCAATGTACTTGAGGACAATATTATGGAAATGGAAGAGGATGTAGATGAAGATGAAATGGGAGATATGATACTGCGTGAAGAGTTTGACAGCACTGAAAGACCGAGTCGAAACAAGGTCCCGGGAGTTGACAACATTCCATTAGAACTACTGACGGCCTTGGGAGAGCCAGTCCGGACAAAACTCTACCATCTGGTGAGCAAGATGTATGAGACAGGCGAAATACCCTCACACGTCAAGAAGAATATAATAATTCCAATCCCAATGAATACGGGTGTTGACAGATGTGAAAATTACCGAACTATCAGTTTAGTAAGTCACAGCTGCAAAATACTAACTCGAATTCTTTAAAGACGAATGGAAAAACTAATAGAAGCCGACCTCGGGGAAGATCTGTTTGGATTCCGTCGAAATGGAACACGTGAAGCAATACTGACCTTATGACTCATCTTAGAAGAAAGACTAAGGAAAGGCAAACCTACGTTTCTAGCATCTGTAGACTTAGAGAAAGCTTTTGAGAATGTGGACAGGAATACACACTTTCAAATTCAAAAGGTGACAGGGATAAAATACAGGGAGCGAAAGGCTATTTACAATTTGCACAGAAACCAGATGGCAGTTATAAGAGTCGAGGGGCATGAAAGGGAAGCAGTGGTTGGGAAGGGAGCGAGACAGGGTTGTAGCCCCTCCTCGATGTAATTCAATCTATATATTGAGCAAGCAGTAAAGGAAACAAAAGAAAAATTTGGAGTTGGTATTAAAATCTATGGAGAAGAAATAAAAAGTTTGAGGTTCGCCGATGAGATTGTAATTCTGTCAGAGACAGCAAAGGACTTGGAAGAGCAGTTGAACGGAATGGATAGTGTCTTGAAAGGAGGATATAAGATAAACATCAACAAAAGCAAAACGAGGATAATGGAATGTAGTCGAATTAAGTCGGGTGATATTGAGGGTATTATATTAGGAAATGAGACACTTCAAGTAGTAACGGAGTTTTGCTATTTGGGGAGCAAAATAACTGATGATGGTCGAAGTAGAGAGGATATAAAATGTAGGCTGGCAATGGCAAGGAAAGCGTTTCTGAAGAAGAGAAATTTATTAACATCGAGTATAGATTTAAATGTCAGGAAATCGTTCCTGAAAGTATTTGTATGGAGTATAGCCATGTATGGCAGTGAAACATGGACGATAAATAGTTTAGACATGAAGAGAATAGAAGCTTTCGAATTGTGGTGCTACAGAAGAATGTCGAAGATTAGATGGGTGGATCACGTAACTAATGAGGAGGTATTGAATAGAATTGGGGAGAAGAGGAGTTTGTGGCACAACTTGACAAGAAGAAGGGACCGGTTGGTAGGACATGTTCTGAGGCATCAAGGGATCACAAATGTAGCATTAGAGGGCAGCGTGGTGGGTAAAAATCGTAGATGGAGACCAAGAGATGAATGCACTAAGCAGATTCAGAAGGATGTACGTTGCAGTAAATACTGGGAGATGAAGAAGCTTTCAGAGGATAGAGTAGCATGGAGAGCTGCATCAAACCAGTCTCAGGATTGAAGATCACAACAACTACAACAACAACAACAACAATAATAGATTAATATACTTAAATTCACAGTCACAAAAATTCCAAGCAGAAAAAGAATGATATGAAAGGAAAATGAGAATGAAAAAATTCATAATATGATTGAAATATGCCAAAGGAACAGAAACAAAAATTGTATATAACTCTGTTAATCGAATAGAAATAATGAAAAACGTCATTTAGGTATAGATCAAAAATAAAAACTTAAGGCACTTAATAAAATTAGAGCCCATGACCTTGAGCATGTGAAAGTTTTATAGTAGCTAGTACACTGGCACTTAATAAAATTAGAGCCCATGACCTTGAGCATGTGAAAGTTTTATAGTAGCTAGTACACTATGCAACCAGTCCACTTAAAATTCCAATTTTTTTCTGTCGCTTACTCGCAGACAAGGGGCAACCAGGGTGTATGGATGCAGGATGTGATACCTGGATGCTTAGCCTACATTATTATAGAGATGTTTGTCTTTCCCACCGTTGAGGACCTCTCCTTGTGAGAGCAGAACTGAAGTATTTCAACGGCACGCGCTTGAGCGCCTCCTGTCCTCCCTCGTAACATTCGCCACTTCTTGGTGACACAACCAAAAAGATCTTACTAGTAGCTATCCAAGAGCAAAGACTAATTTGGCTGAGCGACCCCTGACAAAGTAAAAGTAAAAACGACCTACTAATCCAGCTGAAGAGCGACCGCCAATTTGAATAATTTTCCAAGAAGTGCTACGTCAAATCAATCTGTCTAATAAAACTATCGTATTTTCGTGTGCAGAGGGCTGCATGATCCCAGCTAAGGAAAGGACATCGTTTTGGCTCTGTACCCTGAAATATAAAAGGACGTAGCAGTTAAGTAGCAAATACTCGTTTTTGTTTCTCGGCGATCTCTGATGTTGTAGTGGCTGTAAATGAATTCGCGATTATCTGCTCCACCATAATTTGCTGCAACTTGCAGTGTTCTTAACAGTGTAGCTAATGATTTCGTAGTGCCAAGAGAAATTTCAAGAAATCCAGGTTGATACAATGCCCCAGAGTTACATGATTCTTGTGTAATACGGTTACAAAATTGTAAAGTTACTTATATTATGAAAATGGATTATATTATGAAAATGAATTGTAAAGTTACTTACTGGGTGATCAAAACGTTAGTATAAATTTGAAAACTGAATAAATCATGGAATAATTAGAGATAGAGAGGTACAAATTGTCACACATACTTGGAATGACATGGGGTTTTATTAGAACCAAAACATTACAAAAGTTCAAAAAATGTCCTACAGATGGCTCTTCATCTGATCAGAATAGCAATAATTAGCATAACAAAGTAAGACAAAGCAAAGATGATGTTATTTACAGGAAATGCCCAATATGTCCACCATCGTTTCTCAACAATAGCTGTAGTCGTGGAATAATGTTGTGAATAGCAGTGTAAAGCGTGTCCGGAGTTATGGTGAGGCATTGGCGTCGGACGTTGTCTTTCAGCATCCCTAGAGATGTCGGTCGATCACGATACACTTGCGACTTCAGGTAACCCCAAAACCAATAATCGCACGGACTTAGGTCTGGGGACCTGGGAGGCTGAGCACACGATCATCACCAAACGACGCGCGCAAGAGATCTTTCACTCGTCTAGCAACATGGGGTGGTTCTAATAAAACCCCATGTCATTCCAAGCATGTGTGTCAATTTTTACCTCTCTATCTACATCATTCCCTGGTTTCTTAAGTTTTCAAATTTATACTGACTTTTTGATCACCCGGTATATTACGAAGATTGTTAGTTGGAAACTGTCCCTAACATTTACATGTGTTCATTCCATAAATACTAACTAAAAGCTAGTTTCCGTTCTTGTAAAAGGTGTTCTGGAATTACAAAATGAGAACTGTTTATGATTTACGTTCAAGTAACGGTTAGTAACGGTCAAACCAGCGCAGTGGTATATGCGTGCTTGCTACAGTCTAAACGAAATCAATCACACAATTTTAATCAGTATAATAAACTCAGTCCTAAAATGACTAGGTAAATAAAATAAGGTTCTTACGAAGTATATAATAAGCCTGTATATGTGGCAGTCTGACACCTGAGGTCAATACCTCATGTCACACGTATCCTGACGATCAAATACCGGTACGTTTCACTGTTGGTGATTCAAAGGAGGCCGTTCATCTATATAACAGCAGGTTTCCAAACGTCCTAAGATTCCTATCTGCTTTTATTTTTTTCAAGAATTCTCGGTTGCATGTATTTTGGGACGAGAAAGCTGCAGTCTCACACATCTGAAAGAGCGTTGGACACTTAATTGCCTTCACAGAGGCTCTGCTGCACATTGATGCATTTTTACAGGCAGGCTGGCGCCGTTCCTCCTTTGCATTTCTACATAAAGCCTGTTGCTGCTCGCTAGGCGAGATACGTAACTACTCTTAAAAAAAAATAAAAAAAATTAGGACTTGGGAGCGGCGGTCAGGCTATACACAATTTCTCCATATAACTCCCTTCGGCGTATGCTCTCCATCCTGAAGTCACTTTTTTTACAATCTCTGTTAACGGCTCCCTTCCGTACGCTTCGATGTGCTTTCTGTGAAATTCTAACCCCTCGCTAGAAGTACTCGATTTATTATTAATCACTGTAGGTATGATCATTAAACGAAATCAATCTTCAGGTGATCTTTAATAAAATAAAGGAATAAGTTATTTGCAAATAAAATTAATTCGATTTACGGTATCTCGCTATACAGTTTCCGTATCAAATGTGGATATTGTGAAAGTCGACGAAACCGTCGGTTTCCACGTCTCTTAATCTGACGTTGGTACTGCGCAACCTCCATGAAAGCGTGTGGTTCATCCTTCACCCATGTTAGGTTCAACAAAACTGGACACTGCTCTGTTCGTAACAGTAACGAAGATAGAATCAAGCGGTGTATACAACCTAACCTTTACATGTTTGAAATGTGATGAGGCGTTGTGTCTCAAAGACAAGAACAGTTTCGTAAACTTTCATACCAAGTGAATACTGTAACATTTTATCCAGTCAGGTCCATTGTTTGTATTGGTTTAGCGTCACTTTTTTCTATTAGTGCAAAGAATAAATTAACATATTAAAGTACTCGTGCCAAATTTTTAAAATTGTGTTATATTATCAGGAAAACTGCTGGTGAACCCTGTGGATGCCTTGGGCAGATGGAGGGAATATTTTGAAGAGTTGCTCAATGTAGGTGAAAATGCGATCAGTAATGTTTCAGATTTCGAGGTAGAATGGGATAGGAATGATGATGGAAATAGGATCACATTTGAGGAAGTGGAAAAAATGGTCAATAGATTGCAGTGCAATAAAGCGGCTGGGGTGGATGAAATTAAGTCGGAACTCATCAAATACAGTGGAATGTCAGGTCTTAAATGGCTACATAGGATAATTGAAATGGCCTGGGAGTCGGGACAGGTTCCATCAGACTGGACAAAAGCAGTAATCACACCAATCTTTAAACATGGAAACAGGAAAGATTGTAACAACTACAGAGGTATCTCTTTAATCAGCGTTGTGGGTAAAATCTTCTCAGGTATTGTTGAAAGGAAAGTGCGAGTATTAGTTGAGGACCAATTTGATGAAAATCAGTGTGGGTTTAGGCCTCTTAGAGGTTGTCAGGACCATATCTTTAGCTTACGGCAAATAATGGAGAAGTGTTTTGAGTGGAACAGGGAATTGTATCTATGCTTTATAGATCTAGAAAAGGCATATGACCGGGTTCCTAGGAGGAAGTTATTGTCTGTTCTACAAGATTATGGAATAGGAGGCAAACTTTTGCAAGCAATTAAAGGTCTTTACATGGATACTCAGGCAGCAGTTAGAGTTGACGGTAAATTGAGTTCATGGTTCAGAGTAGTTTCAGGGGTAAGACAAGGCTGCAACCTGTCTCCACTGTTGTTCATATTATTTATGGATCATATGCTGAAAACAATAGACTGGCTGGGTGAGATTAAGATATGTGAACACAAAATAAGCAGTCTTACATATGCGGATGACTTAGTTGTGATGGTAGATTCGATTGAAAGCTTGCAAAGTAATATTTCAGAGCTAGATCAGAAATGTAAGGACTATGGTATGAAGATTAGCATCTCCAAAACGAAAGTAAAGTCAGTGGGAAAGAAATATAAACGGATTGAGTGCCAAATAGGAGGAACAAAGTTAGAACAGGTGGACGGTTTCAAGTACTTAGGATGCATATTCTCACAGGATGGCAACATAGTGAAAGAACTGGAAGCGAGGTGTAGCAAAGCTAATACAGTGAGCGCTCAGCTACGATCTACTCTCTTCTGCAAGAAGGAAGTCAGTACCAAGACTAAGTTCTCTGTGCACCGTTCAATCTTTCGGGAGCGAAAGCTGGGTAGATTCAGGTTACCTTATCAACAAGGTTGAGGTTACGGATATGAAAGTAGCTAGGGTGATTGCAGGTACTAGTAGATGGGAACAATGGCAGGAGGGTGTCCACAATGAGGAAATCAAAGAAAAACTGGGAATGAACTCTATAGATGTAGCAGTCAGGGCGAACAGGCTTAGATGGTGGGGTCATGTTACACGCATGGGAGAAGCAAGGTTACCCAAGAGACTCATGGATTCAGCAGTAGAGGGTAGGAGGAGTCGGGGCAGACCGAGGAGAAGGTACCTGGATTCGGTTAAGAATGATTTTGAAGTAATAGGTTTAACATCAGAAGAGGCACCAATGTTAGCACTGAATAGGGGATCATGGAGGAACTGTATAAGGGGGGCTATGCTCCAGACTGAACGCTGAAAGGCATAATCAGTCTTAAATGATGATGATGATGATTATTATTATTATTATTATTATTGGCTGAATTCAGTTTCCTGACTACTATTACCATGAGAAAAAATTGAATCAATTAAAAAAAATGAGATCATGGTTAATGTGTTACTAGAAATACTTAGAAGTCAAAGATAATGTTTTATTTTTCTCTAACGTAACATACAATTTGGGCTTGAAAGCGTTAATATCCACGAGCGTAATCTTGCACCAATCCCCAAGTTTAGCACAAAAGCAACCTTCGTTACTTAGTCAAGTATAACCAAAATGCCACTGTCTTAGCATTTGCAAAACTACTCGCACTCCAAGCACACATTCGTTACGGAAATATGTCACAATCAAATTATAACGTCCGCACAGCGCGTCTGCAACACTCAGTCCTCATCGTAACACACATGTTTCTACGTCTAAATCTTCTGAATCTTGACAACACTTTATGTATGTAAAGTGGATGCATAACTTGGCCATCAAATTGTATGACACACTAAACAACATTTTCTGATAATACTACAAGCACAGCCTATACAAAATATTAGACCTTCTGGTGACAAACAGACCCGAACTATTTGAAAAAGTTAACGCAGAACAGGGAATCAGCGATCATAAAGCGGTTACGGCATCGATGATTTCAGCCGTAAATAGGAATATTAAAAAGGGTAGGAAGATTTTTCTGTTTAGAAAAAGTGACAAAAAGCAGATTTCAGAGTACCTGTTGGCACAACCAAAAGTTTTGTCTCAAGTACAGATAGTGTTGAGGATCAGTGGACAAAGTTCAAAACCGTCGTATATATTGCGTTAGATGAGTATGTGCCAAGCAAGATCGTAAGAGATGGAAAAGAGCCACCGTGGTACAACAACCGAGTTAGAAAACTGCTGCGGAAGCAAAGGGAACTTCACAGCAAACATAAACATAGCCAAAGCCTTGCAGACAAACAAAAATTACGCGAAGCGAAATGTAGTGTGAGGAGGGCTATGCGAGAGGCGTTCAATGAATTCGAAAGTAAAGTTCTATGTACTGACTTGGCAGAAAATCCTAAGAAATTTTGGTCTTACGTCAAAGCGGGAGGTGGATCAAAACAAAATGTCCAGACACTCTGTGACCTAAATGGTACTGAAACAGAGGATGACAGACTAAAGAACGAAATACTAAATGTCTTTTTCCAAAGTTGTTTCACAGAGGAAGATTGCACTGTAGTTCCTTCTCTAGATTTTCGCACAGACGACAAAATGGTAGATATCGAAATAGACGACAGAGGGATAGAGAAACAATTAAAATCGCCCAACAGAGGAAAGGTCTCTGGACCTGATGGGATACCAGTTCAATTTTACACAGAGCACGCGAAGGAACTTGCCCCCCTTCTTGCAGCAGTGTACCGTAGGTCTCTAGAAGAGCGTAGCGTTCCAAAGGATTGGAAAAGGGCACAGGTCATCCCCGTTTTCAAGAAGGGACGTCGAACAGATGTGCAGAACTATAGACCTATATCTCTAACGTCGATCAATTGTAGAATTTTGGAACACGTATTATCTTCGAGTATAATGACTCTTCTGGAGACTAGAAATCTACTCTGTGGGAATCAGCATGGGTTTCGAAAAAGACGGTCATGTGAAACCCAGCTCGCGCTATTCGTCCACGAGACTCAGAGAGCCATAGACACGGGTTCACAGGTAGATGCCGGGTTTCTTGACTTCCGCAAGGCGTTCGATACAGTTCCCCACAGTCGTTTAATGAACAAAGTAAGAGCATATGGACCATCAGACCAATTGTGTGATTGGATTGAGGAGTTCCTAGATAACAGGACGCAGCATGTTACTCTCAATGGAGAGAAGTCTTCCGAAGTAAGAGTGATTTCAGGTGTGCCGCAGGGAAGTGTCATAGGACCGTTGCTATTCACAATATACATAAATGACCTGGTGGATGACATCGGAAGTTCACTGAGGCTTTTTGCAGATGATGCTGTGGTGTATCGAGAGGTTGTAACAATGGAAGATTGTACTGAAATGCAGGAGGATCTGCAGCGAATTGACGCATGGTGCAGGGAATGGCAATTGAATCTCAATGTAGACAAGTGTAATGTGCTGCGAATACACAGAAAGATAGATCCTTTATCATTTAGCTACAAAATAGCAGGTCAGCAACTGGAAGCAGTTAATACCATAAATTATCTGGGAGTACGCATTAGGAGCAGGAGAGACGCTCAGCAGCTCTGTACGGGCTTTTGTCAAAGTTTCGAGAACATACCGTCACCGAAGAGTCAAGCAGTATATTGCTCCCTCCTACGTATATCTCGCGAATAGACCATGAGGATAAAATCGGAGAGATTAGAGCCCACACAGAGGCATACCGACAATCCTTCTTTCCACGAACAATACGAGACTGGAATAGAAGGGAGAACCGATAGAGGTACTGAAGGTACCCTCCGCCACACACCGTCAGGTGGCTTGCGGAGTATGGATGTAGATGTAGATGTACAACATCTTACACATGTGAAAATAGGATATAGTTCTACATTTCCTCGCAAGACATACCTTAACAACATAAGGCATATTTTACACAGTAAAATTGGAGAATGAACAATTATCGCGCATAAATATCAATGCACACAAGTTAATACAGAGAAATATATACGTTCCATGCTCGTCAAATAGACTTTCCTATCGATTAAATTTTTGATGAAGCTTTTTTTGTGTTCATACCCGCTTCTAACATGACTATTCGATCACTTTGTGTCGTTCTCTTTTCTCACAAATTTGCCCGGCATATACTAGTCTAACATTATCTATTTTTGTTCCACATTTCTGTCTTCAGAATTGAAAATTCGACGTTGCCTATCCAGGGAATCTTCAGTTATCGATTTTCCGTAGTCAAAGGAGAATGGAAAGAGAAGAAATGAAAAAAAGAACTTTGCAAGTAAAGGAAGTGGGGCAAAATTATTTTGAGCAGTTTGTTTTATAGATTACTCTTACATCCGATGCGGACACTTTAATGAAAGGCTCTACTTCGAGACAGATCAGATTTGATCATTCCCAGCAGTTGGGCATTGGCGAGAAACGTTTCCAGTCGTTAGCTTGTAGGAAGACAGAAAAAGATGTTAGGTTAGGAAAAATTCTCCCCCTAGCATTCAATACCAAGTTTCGGACCAGTCACGTAGCTCGCTAATGCTCCACACACAAAGTCGCCTTTTGTTGCAGCTGATATTTCCCCACTTAGCTCCTCCCCCCAACCCGCTCCACAAAGTATTGCACTCCTCACAGCACAACTTTTAACAGAAAACTTCGCACATAGTTTGCTTGCACCGTTTGTCCCAGTTAACTGTATGCACCAACTACCTCTACAGGTTCTCTAACATTTAAACTGCGAGACCAGTGCAGCTCGCAGAACTTCTCTTAGAACAGCGCTTCCTTCTTACAAAACATTTCTACCGCTTGTTTTAAATTATACGACACACAAAAAAGACAATATCGCTCCTATATTCTTACTGTGAGTTTGACGCAAGAATTAATTTAGTTTTTCTGAAAAACAAATACAGGTGCATAAACTGGTAATTGTTTACGTATTTTCTCTATGATGATAATCCGAGTAATGAGAATTTTAATGTCAGGATGATTAATACAAATAGGGAAATGTTACTCAATAAAATTATGGAAGACAACTGCTTGCCATTCTAAGTTGTCCCTTTTCGCAGCAATAAGTTAAGACCACTTTTGGCAGTTTTACTACAGTCGGTAACTATTCCTAAAACCTAGGGGTGACAAACGTCAAGGGGCATCTCCCAACACCGTGTCGGTTTTCCATTTGCCCAGCGTAGTGCAGCCTCTCAACGTGGCATGGACTCAACAAGTCCTTGAACCATGTAGAGCCATGCTGCCTCAATATATGCTATTCATAATTACGGAAGTGCTGAAGGCGTACGATTTTGTGGACTAACTGACCCGTTCAATTAATGTTCGATGGGATTCATGCTGGGTGATCAGGGTGGTCAAAAAACTCGCTCGAATATTCCAGAATGTTCTTCAAACCAATCGCGACCAGTTGTGGCCCGGTGGATGACATAGCGCATTGCCATCCATAAAAATTCTGTCGTTGTTTGGGAACATGAAGCCCATAAATGACAGCAGATTGTCTCCAAGTAGCCGAAAATGACCATTTGCAGTCAATGATGGGTTCAGTGGGACAATAGGTGGAGCCACCACCAGCTTGCACAGTGACTTGTTGACAACTTGGGCCCATGGCTTCATGGGATCTGCACCACAATCGATCCCTACCATCAGCTCTTATCAAGTCAAATTGGGACTCATCTTACAAGGCCCAGGTTTTCCAATTGTCTGTGGTACAACCAATATGGTCACGAAACGCAGCAAGGCGCCGCAAGCGATGTCGTACTGTTAGCAAAGGCAGTCACGTCCGTCGCCTGCTGCTATAGCACATTAACGCCAAATTTCGCCGCATTGTTCTACGGAATTCGTCGTATGTTCCACACTGATTTTACGCAGTGTTGCTTGTCTGTTGGCACCAACAACTCGGCTCAAACGCCGTTGCTCTCGATCGTTAAGTGAAGGCTGTAGGACAATGCGTTGTCCGCGGTGAGAGGTAATGCCTGAAATTAGGCAAATGTGATAGTATTTCTCTTTGTTCATTCGCTCCACAAGAACAGAGGTGCGGCTCATGCTACGTTACGTTCTCGCGTCAAATAATGTAGATCCGTTGCAAGTAACTCCTTTACGTGCGGCGATGAACGTTGACCCAGGACTGAGACGTATTCACAATCGTATGCGAGGTCGCAATATACACTCATGCTCATAAATTAATGATAATTGCAGAATGTGATGCCACACAACATGGCACTACACAAAAATGACGCTAATAGCATAGGCACATAGAGAACATACACGACACAGATTTGTAAGTCCTCAGTAGTGCTGGTAAGTTGAGAAATCCGTCCCGAAACAAATGTGCTACAAAACGCCACGTTTCCTGCGCATGTACCCCCACATCAATATGGGATATGATCACCATTCACACGTACATAGGCCGCACAACGGGTTGGAATACTCTCGATCAGCGAGCAGCAGTTGGGGTATGGCCTCCCATTCTTGTACCAGTGCCTGTCGGAGCTCCTGAAGTGTCATAGGGGTTTGAAGACGTGCAGCGATACGTCGACCGAGAGCATCCCAGACGTGCTCCGTGGGGTTTAGGTCTGGAGAACAGGCAGCCCACTCCATTCGCCTGATATCTTCTGTTTCACGGTACTCCTCCACGATGGCAGCTCAGTTGGGCAGTGATTTATCATCCATCAGGAAGGTGAGACCCACTGCACCCCTGAAAAGGCTAACATTCTGGTGCAAAATGACGTCCCAATACACCTGACGTGTTACAGTTCCTCTGTCAAAGACATTCAGGGATGTACGTGCACCAATCACTTCCTCACCCCACAACATAAAACCACAACCTCCATACAGGTCTCTTTCAAGGACATTAAGGGGTTTGTATCTGGCTCCTGGTTCACGCCAGATGAAAACCCGGCGAGAATCACTGCTCAGATTATGCCTGGGCCCGTCTGTGAACATAACCTGGGACCACTGTTCCAGTGACCACGCACTGTGTTCTTGACACCAGGATTTACGGGCTCTCCTGTAACCAGGGGACAGTTGAATGCACCTTGCAGGTCTCCGGGCGAATAAACCATGTCTGTTCAGTCGTCTAGAGACTGTGTGTCTGGAGACAACTGTTTCAGTGGCTGCGGTAAGGAATCGAGCAACGCTGCTTGCAGTACTCCGTGGCCGTCTGCGGGCACTGATGGTAAGACATCGGTCTTCTTGTGGTGTTGTACACTGTGGACGTCCCGTACTGTGGCGCTTGGACAATTTTCCTGTCTGCTGGAGTCGTTACCATAATCTTGAGGTCACACTTTGTGGCACACGGAGGGTCCGTACTACGACCTGCTGTATTTGACCAGCCTCCAGTCGCCCTTGTATTCTACCCCTCATAGCGTCATCAATATGTGTGCTTTGAGCCATTTTCAACACACAGTCGGCATTAGCACGTTTGAAAACGTCTGCACACTTGCTCGCTGCACCGTATTCTGACATGCACCAACACCCCTCTGTATATGTGGACTGCTGCCAACGCGACCATGCGACGACCGCAGGTCAAATGCACCGCATGGTCATACCCCGAGGTGATTTAAACCCGCAAACCGCCCACCAGCGCGTTGTTTCACCATGTATCAGCATTAACCTTAATTTATGAACAGAGTGTATGAAACCATTTTTTGGGTGGAAAACTCACAACGATGAAGAAACAGACAAATGTTCTTTAGTGATGCTTCAAGTTCCGTATCACAATTTTCACATTCATCTGTCTTTTCACTTCTGTTTGCGGCATTAAAAAATTAAGCTGTCTACGGTTTCACCTTTAGTCCTCCAGAGAGATTATGTCTGATTACAGCTCTGACTTCGTCAAGTTTCTGTGGAATGTAGTCACCACATTTTCTGGAACCAATGTTATAGCATGGTCAGACGTTTTTGAAAAATATAGGACACTGACTATGAAGTTTCAGCCTTGCAAGGACGTATTTGTAATTACCACACAAAGTGAAATAAAAAATAAAGCATTAAACGAATTAATCTAAGGGTCAAAATGATTAAATGCTAACAATTCTGTCTTTGGAACAGAGGAAAATGAGGATATGTTCGTAGCGTTTGTGGGTTTAGTGTAAGCGCAGCCAGTTGCACTTGGAATGATGCACGAGAAATCTCGAGTGGAAGAGTGATAAAGTACACAGTATCTGCATAAACCGCGCAGGATTACTGAGGATGGACTATGAAGAATACAATCTGAGGTGAAGAGGAATATTTCTCTGCCTCGTGATGACTGGGTGTTGTGTGATGTCCTTAGGTTAGTTAGGTTTAAGTAGTTCTAAGTTCTAGGGGACTGATGACCATAGATGTTAAGTCCCATAGTGCTCAGAGCCATTTGAAACATTTTCAAGAGGAATATGACGTAGGTTGGAATTTATCGTCTCTATTGTAACATTTATGTAAGAGAATCAAGAGTAGAAATGAAAGAAAACGTCGGAAGAGAATATGTAGTGAAAGGGGAATAGATACCAATGTAAACAAAGATAGCACAAAAGCGATGAAGAATAGTTGGAAACAGGACAGCGACTTGATGAACATCAGGATTACGGAAGACAAAGTAGCAGAGGATGTAAAACAGCTCTTCGAATAGGAAGGAAAATTGCACAAGGTTTCCGCTACAAGGAAGATTTTAGAAACGGATTGACACAAATTAAAAAGAAACATCTGTTGTTAACAATTGCGGACGCGATATTGATGAAGCCTTTTTATGTAACTCTACATCTGAAGCCCATTTTTCCGTGGAAACGAAAAGTAGCGCTTCGTGTACCAGAGAAGAAGGTATTTAAATCTTATGAACTGTGGTATTACAGAATTCTATTAACAGTTAAATGGCTAGAAAAATCACAGCATGAAGAACTACTTTTAATAATAGAGTAGGAGGTAAATATATGAATCACCATAATTACAACACTTGAAGCCTCTGCTACGGCATTAGGAATTAATTATTCTCATTATGAAACCATCAGTATCAGATTTAAGTGGCACACAAAGACTGCAAACTGCGAAAACAGAAGGCTGAGACTGTTGTGTATAAATACGGAAGCGCAATATTCTAATAGATTTAGGACAATGACTTACCGACCGTAAGACTGATGAATTTCAGAAAAGGAAACAGGAAAAGAAATCTGTGGGCATATCTTTAGCGAGTCAGGAATTTTCATTGTTTAGAAATCTGTGCTGAGATGAGTTATTCCATATAAGCGTCCATAATGTAGACATTCAGTTTCAATCGTGTTTCCGTAGGAAAATAACTCCCCTGAGATGACTTCATCAATACTTGAGGTGATAACAGTGTTTTCTGGTACAAGGTAATTCTGCAGCGCCATAACCTACCACAGAATTCAACCTCTTTCTACCGTGAACAAGGTAAAGTGAAATTGCAATGTATCGTCCTTCTTCAGATTGCGAAGTTAGACCACTACTGTTTCTAACAGACTCTGTGCATTCTGCATTGATCACACCTGACGCCAGCATTACGTTCGGCGACCGCCCCACATGTAGGCTTCCTAATTCAAAACTGACCAACTTACGGCCGTCCAGCTGCCTACATTTTTCAGCTGAATTTATTAAAGAGTTTTGTATCTGTAGACACAATATTACTATTAAAGTGAGATTTTATCGTGAATTGGGCCTCTTCATGATACACAACAGACTTTGAGAAAGAGAGACCGCCGATACGAATACCTTATATGACTATTCTGCGCTTCAAAAAGGTTCAAATGGCTCTGAGCACTATGGGACTTAACATCTGCGATCATCAGTCCCCTAGAACGTAGAACTACTTAAACCTAACTAACCTAAGGACAGCACACAACACCCACTCATCACGAGGCAGAGAAAATCCCTGACCCCGCCTGGAATCGAACCCGGGAACCCGGGCGTGGGAAGCGAGAACGCTTCCGCACGACTATTCTGCGCTTCGTTTCTCGTGGGCACTCTCAGGGGGCCATATTCCGGGTTACGCGGCTATCGTGCTTAAAAAATTGATTCGAATCACGGATCCCGATAGTGGAAACTCCATTCTTCTTCATAAGTCTCTTACCTGATAGAAAATCTTCATAACACGAACTACAGCAATTACAGTAAGTTGCAACAAGAGCCAGCCAAATAAGAAGATTCTAACTACTATAGAATCTAACTACTGGGTGGCATATGGTTAGCAAAAAGAAAAATTTTGTTGAAGAGCAAACAACGTATTTAGAAAATTTCACCGTATTGGTTCAAATGGCTCTCAGCACTATGGGACTTAGCTGCTGTGGTCATCATTCCCCTAGAACTTAGACGTACTTAAACCTAGCTAACCTAAGGACATCAGCGGTCGCGCGGTTCCAGACTATAGCGCCTACAACCGCTCGGCCACTTCGGCCGGCTTTACCTTATTCATGTGACACCCAGTTACAAAAGTTATACCGTTGTCAATAATTCCACTACCGAAACATTATCAACAGCATTTATCGCCATACATTTCCTTGCATATTTTCTTATAAACACATCATTTCGTCTCGCTTTATATTGCGTGTCCTACCAACACAGAGCCTCCACTACGAAAATCATGTCCATACACTTCCCTATGCACTCGCTAACTGCTAGTCCGTCCAACCAAAGAATCTCTTGCCGAGGGCGCAGAGCGCCCTCACCGATATTAACACAGTCTATATAGTGGGGGCCGATACTGAATGGATTTAGTAGTATAAAATTTTATTTCTGTTTTTCACTTGATGTTCGTCAGTGCCTTGTGCCAGGCGGCTAGTTTCAGCAGACCAGTCACGATGCAAAACTGGACAGAACCACGTTGAAACTCACGTGTTGTACCATCAGCAGCTAAATTCACATGTTGCTGACGAGGTAATGCTACTGAACTGCACGTCTACGATTTGGCCGACCTATAGGGAGGTTTGGAGGTGGTAGCGTGGGGTTGGAACAGCGGCCAGTCGCCGGGAGCAGTCACGCCGTCCGCTCTCTTCTGTTGGCAGCTTCCGATCCGAGCAGACGCCCTCCTCTCCTGCTCTCCTGAGCGGCAACCCGTACAGTCTCGGTGGCTTCTCTAGGCCTGCCTTTCCTTTTTACGGCATTAAACAATCACGCAGTTAGAAATATGGGTGCCTCTGCTTCCCCCTCCTGTCCAGTGTTGACGCATTAACATCTGGTGTCAGAAATGGGATGGCTCACCGTTAGGCCCGTTTTATTGGATGTTTAACCAGCCGTACCTAATGAAGCTGCCAGCAATACTTCGCGCTTGATGCGCCAGATGCGCCGTACGATAACAAGCGCATGCATTCGTGGATCGCCACGCAGCGTTCCTCCGTTTCGGCGTTTTTTACAAACAGCTGCCGCAGCGAACGTGAGGCCGTGTGGCCGGCGCCTCGCCGCCCCACACAGCCAGCTGCGGCGCCGCTGCCGCCTGCAGGCACTCCAATGCTAGCCGCGCCGCAGGAAGCCGCCATCAGCGCCACTCCGCAGCGCGGTCGCATGTTCCGGCCGGCTAGCTGAGGCACAGCGCCCTGCCTTCAACACCGCCGACAGCACCTTCGCCGCCGTTTCCTGCCGCCGTCGTCCAACGGTCCACTGCCGCAACTTCTGTAAGTTCGTCGCTCCATTTCTCCTCGCCGCCGCATCCATGCTCCCAGCTACGCCGTCATCTTGTTAAGTGTAGGCCTTTCTTTTTTGTCCTCAAATTGTAAAGTTGTTAGCGAGCACTAGGTGTCCTACCATTGTAACCATGCTTCAAACCCGTAGTACCGCCACTGGCGAAGGGAACTCCCCACCTACAGGAAAACCAGGCCCAGTAGCCCCCCTTCAAGCAGAAGTAGATAAGTTATTATTACGAAAAATAGAATTGACAGAAGAATGCCAAAAATTGGCTCAAACCCAGTCTGCCAATCCAAGTACCTCAGAAACACGCCCTGCTGCGCCGAAAATGACAGCTGCAAGCTCCTCCAGTATCACAGTACCCCAGCCATACGTTTCAACTTTGGCTAACAGTTTCCCTGCAGTCAACTTTAGTCCGACATTTTCCAGGAAACCCAATGAGAAAATAAATTCTTTACTACAAACTGTCCGAGACGTATGCCGCACTTTTACTCCACAGAAAACTGTCAGGTGACGCCTGTACGTACAATGAATCAGTTCACGCCCTCAGGGACACCACCTTTATGCCACTTTAGAAGCTGGGTTGAAACAGAGATATTCTGACAGACGTGACGCCCGCTATTACAGGGACATGTGATCCACCTTCTGCCAGAAGCAAGGGGAGGATGTAGAGGCATTTGTTGACCGAATCCGTGCTGTGGCTTGCCGCACTTACACGCTGGGTTCAGATACTGCCCGTAACAAGGTGTTAATCGAGCATGCGGAAGCCCGCTCGATTGATATATTTATACGTGGCATCGCCCCTTATGTTGGGGGGGGGGGGGAGGTCAAAATAACCTCGCCTGCCTCGTTGCATGATGCCACACGACTCGCGACGATGCGGGAAGAGGTAGCACATTTTATAGCCAGTTCGGCGCACCCGGACGAACAGCAGCATCATCCAATTTTCAAATAAGAGCAGGCATGCGAACGTTGGCGAAAGGCAGGCCATGCGGTCGCGATGTGCCGTGCACGTTATTGTTCTTGTTGTGGAATATAGGGCATATGAGTAAAAACTGCCCGCAGAACCCGGGAAACTGGGGCCCTCGTAGAACCAGCAGAGGGAAAAATTCACCAACACCCCATCCCGACCCCAAAGACAACCAGGAAACAGTCGAGGGGCGAGTCACGCTGCCAGACCGCGCCCTGTAAAATTTGCGCATCCAGTCCGCCACAGTGTCGTAAATGAGATACCGAGTATCCTCCTCAACGGTAAAGTTCGAGGAAATAAGGTAAGAGTACTTATTGACACGGGAGCACAAACTAGCGTGTTAATCGTAGGACATAGGGATAGACAAGTGTTAAAAGTACCACGCCACCACATTAGTGGTCTGAGCGACGAGATAATCACACCCGCTGGGTATCACCAAGTTAAGCTGAAAATTGCAACCAGCCACTACTCTTTTGACATGGGCATAATTCGAAAACGAAGGCGAGATTCCGATGTCATTCTGGGGAGTGATTTCCTCCACCACTATCAGAGTGTAGTAGATTACAGAACGCAAACCGTCCGTCTCGGTGAGGAAACTCACTGTTTCGGCGGCTCCCACGACCTTCCATCGCAAGGTACTTGTGAAACGTGGCCGCTTCCACAGGTTCCTTCCGCATGAACGTGGGCGTTACGTACAACTACCTCTGTCAGAATCAGCAGTGGCACGGGACACATTTTCTGGCTTGGGGCCAAATCCAGCTAACTGCCGATAGCAGCCGTATTGGTGGATCCTCACCATCAAAACGATGTCATTGACAGATTGCAGGATCATGTTAAACGTCCTTTAACAACAGTGGAAGTTCAAGTAAAAAAATTTTAGTTCCAGTCTGCTTGGACAACTTTGTAGTGAAGGAGGTAGAGATTCCTAGAGGCACCATTATAGCTAGCGGCCACGAAAGTAAAGAAAATCACCCTGTACAAGAGAAGCCAAAATCTAACCAAAAACACTGGCTTCAAGAATGTATCATATGTCATATTGCTCCCGTGCTCAGAGACAAATTCATAGATAACTTAGCTCATCTGCCTGCGGCTGACCACAACAAATTGTACTCCGTCTTGGGAGAACACTCCTGCTTATTCGTGGAAAGGCGTTATTTGCCGGCTACTGACCTTGTTTACCATGAAATTCCTACCGAAGAGGCAAGGCCCATTGCACAGAAACCGTATGGAAGACCGTATCACATCCAGCCTGTTGTGGAGGAAACTATCCAACAGCAGATAGAGGAAGGGATAATACAACCCTCCGCCAGTCCCTCGTCATCCCCAATCATTGTGGTCCTCAAGAAAACAATCAATGGAGAGAAGACCTACCGTCTTTGCATCGATATGAGAGCAGTAAATAAGGTAACCACTCCTGGTACTTAGCCTCTCCCCCGTGTCAACGGAACACTGGGCAGGTTAGGAAACTGCAAATACTTCACTACCCTTGATATGAAGAGTGGGTACCACCAAATACCCATTGCACCACGTTTGTAGTTCTCTCCGGTCTATATGAATTTCTGAGAATGCCATTCGGACTGCGCAACGCCCCACACACTTTCCAACGGTTTGCTAACTTACTATTCAGAGGACTGAAACCTACAATGTGCCTAGTTTATCTAGATGATATCATTGTTTTTTTCTAGGACCATAGATGAGCATGTTACCAGGTTAAGAAATGTTTTGTGTAGACTAAGAAGTGCTTGAATCGTCCCCTTTGAACATTTATACAGGACTGTGCTTAAACTGACACACAATATTTTTTAGCGCAACGCAATCTGACTTTCAGAAATCCCTACAAAGGAATGGCCCTGACTAACATTAACCTATACCTTTCACAAATCACTTAACTCACCAAAAATCTTCGTTACTCGAACTACTGCAATACAGCGAGCGCCACTACTGCCAGCTAAATAAAAGATTCAAACTACTGAAGGCACTAACTACTGATAGGCATAGTTAGCAAATGAAAGATTTTGATAGAGAACAAACAATGTATTTACCTTAATAATCATAATATATATGCCATCCAGTCTTACAAATTTCAAATCTCCGCCACTTCTATCCCCACATCCACCACTGCTGGCGGCTCACCTCCAACTGCGCAACGCTACGCGCTGTTCACATCCAGCTGCCGCTGCCTAACACTACAATGGCAGACAACAATGCAAACTAGCCACAGACTGCACACAGCACAGCCAGTGATTTTCATACAGAGAGCGCTACGTGGCGGCGGCGTTACCAATATAAGAACCTAAACAGCCTATTTACATAGCCTACTTACATAGCAAATGAAGTTAGCAAATGAAAGATTTTGATAGAGAACAAACAATGTATTTACCTTAATAATCATAATATATATGCCATCCAGTCTTACAAATTTCAAATCTCCGCCATTTCTCTCCCCACATCCACCACTGCTGGCGGCTCACCTCCAACTGCGCAACGCTACGCGCTGTTCACATCCAGCTGCCGCTGCCCAACACTACAATGGCAGACAACAATGCAAACTAGCCACAGACTGCACACAGCACAGCCAGTGATTTTCATACAGAGAGCGCTACGTGGCGGCGGCGTTACCAATATAAGAACCTATACAGCCTACTTACATAGCCTACTTACATAGCCCCCATGCCCCCACAAAAAATTTTACAAATTGTTTTAGACAGTGGCCAATAATGATTTGATAAAATTTTTCATAATTACGATAACAAAGATATCAAATGGTTCAAATGGCTCTGAGCACTATGGGACTTAACATCTGAGGTCGTCAGTCCCCTAGAACTTAGAACTACTTAAACCTAACTAACCTAAGGACATCACACACATCCATGCCTGAGGCAGGATTCGAGCCTGCGACCGTAGCGGTCGCGTGGTTCCAGACTGAAGCGCCTTTAACCGTGTGGCCACACTGGCCGGCACAAAGATATCAAATGCACACACTTATTGATACAATGTTGGTCAAAAGCTAAAATTTTCTCACAGTCCATAAAGACAGTCCAGATTGTTCATCACTGTAAAATTGCAGTGTTTTTCTCTAAGTCTGAGCAGTAAAAGAAAATGCACACGGAACTAGTGGATTTCCATGGAGTCTTGAAGAAGTAGTGTTGTCCTTCCAACGGAAAGACAGTGCTGTCTCTTGACATGCAGACAGGTAATGGGCCACAACAGAGCAAACCCACAGCAGAGTCAGTCGAAGTTTTGAAGAATATTGGTAGCACAGAGCAGACCCATTGTAGTCCTGGTAGAGAGTATGGTATTGATGGGCCACCAGAGGTGCAGACCCACTGCAGTCCTTGTAGAAATAATGGTATTGGTGGGTCATCAAAGATGCAGACCCACTGTAGTCCTTGTAGAGATGGCCAGCAGCCATCTGCTGCGACTGTGCAGGTGCAAAATCACCATCGACGAGTCTTGTGGATAATATAGCAAGTCCATAACCACCAACTGTGCACTCACAATTTCTTTTTTTGAAATGTCCTTTGAACCAGCAATGCTGTTATCCAGTCCCTTGCTGAATTATTAACACACGTGCAAACACTATCAGTCCCTACTTCTCACATATTGTCCATATACTATGGCCAACAGAAATGTGTAGTGAAATGTGACTTACAAGTTAATAATATGATGAACTGGTGTCAATTACAATTTTATAACATAAGAATACAATTACAAAGGTACAAAATACATCACTAAAAACATAATAATACAGATAACATTTGTAGTAATACAGGCTTTACAAAATAATAGAAATAAACATATACATCAGTGTTACAGGAATTATGAGATAAGTAAATACATAAAAGATCAGAATAATTATTGAAACATCAACTTTACACATGAGCATTAAAACAAAACAGAATAAATAATGTCTAAACATCTTTACAAAGTAAATAACATAGTATTAGAAAAATTCTACAACATAGCTCTCATCAGCTAAACACATAAAGACAGGAAAAACACAAATACACACGAGTACACAAACATATAGAGGGATGACACAAAAGGAAAGGACAGGGTTTGTTTTCAGTGTAACATTTGGTACTGCAGTCCAACCTAAAACTTCATTCCATAGATCTTTCGTCTTATTTCAACCTTTGCTTCCACCAAAAAAATCCTATCCAAGCATGCTTTCTGTATTCTGTTCATATCCTCTTTCAAAAATAGTTTTTTTCCACTGTACACTACTTTTTTGGCCAAACCATTTTCTTATAGCTTCTTAATGCATTTCTTCCAATTCGTCATAGTTAGTTTCTTACATAGTCTACCCCCTCTTAAGCTAACTTAAATCTACTGAGCTCAGATGCTAAACTAAGGGACAAGGCCATGCAGCAGCACGAAACAATTAATACAAACAGCAATGGAAAAAAATTGAAATTGTCAAAGCAATTGCAATATTACAACTAATATAAGGCAATGAGCAGCAAACAAGAAAAATAAATCAGTAGTAAAACTGGCTTAACAGAGTAATGTAAGGTGAAATTTAGTGGAACTAAGCCTGGCAAACAGCAGCAGTAAATGAAATAGCTTATACCTAAACATGACAAAGCTCAAGCAGAAAAAAATATAACACTAAAGACAACAGTGCAGACAAGGGAAATGTATATTCACATCTTAATGTCTATGTAATTAAAGTGGTGCACCACAAGAAGTTATTCTACCAAAAAAATTACCAAGTAGTTGAAAAGAAAATTCCGTATGCAATTCCTGTGAAGGGAAATGTCTTTGTGCTCAACCATTTTTGGGAAATGTATTACAAAATTAGTATTTACTGGATCTGTAGACAGAAAATATTTATATTAGTACATCTATAAAATTCTATTTTAACCAATGCTGCACTGCAGCTAGAAATTAGATATTTAAAAAAATGAAAATATGTACAAAGGAAGGCATGAAACATCATTCATTAGCCATATGGCATTTCATAAGGTAGTAAAAAAATCTCTCAACTCTCGTAGAAAGATACTTGTCATTTCATTAGGCATTTCAGTAAATCATTTTTTTTTCTACCTGTGCCTCTGAAAACGCACACACTAATGGCATTTTTCCAGGTGTCTTTCGTGCAGCTGGGTGCCCACGACGCATTACGTGAAGGTGGTCACTTAACTTTCTTACCGAAATATTTACGACAGCGGTTTACGCTACAGTGACAATCCCATATACAAAATTTCACGGGTCGAGAATTTGCGTTGCAAATGTGTAGAAACAAAATCTTATGAATATAACAGTGTCCAAAAAATTTTCGCCGGCATTGTGATACATTCACGCATTTACACACATTTCATAACTCTTAAAGTACCATTCTTGGTTTCCAACAACCTTTTTCACAAATCTGCGTCCCTAACCACTACTCATTATTTCTTACTTTATTCGTCGACACTTCTTCAATATTTTATCATAACAGATATGTAGCATAATCAAATAACTCATATAGCATCAGCTTATTGATCATAAACATACCGCAACAGCATAATACACATAGTCATTGTAATAATAACATCATAACACCTCAGTCAAATCTCAAAATCGTCGTAGCTTCCTCCAATAATTAAAAAAAAATTCTCTGCTCATGTCAAAAGTGTCATCTGCCTCAAACGTAATTTAAAAATCATGATCCCATACCAAATATATCATTCAAAGCTCTCATAGTATCACAATGGTTCCGAAAAAATATGAACAGTTCACAAAGTACAGACAAAATACAATTTCGTAAGTGTGAAGTTATCCAACGGTGTAATTACATAAACATCTGTCACTGATGTAGTAAAAAAAATTTTGTTTCTCTGTTGCAGATTACAGCAATGGAATGAAATGTATCACGGAAAATTTTTGTATCATTGTACTTCAAATATCTTTAAAAACAAATGTTTTAAGTACAAAATTAATCACTCAAATACGTGTACTGTAGCGCTAAACTGTGCGTCTTGTTGTAAGATAATCTCTGTGGAAGTGTCGTAGTTATCGTACTCTGAAAGCTAAGTTCTGCAGAAGTCAATGTACTTACCTCATGATAAACAAAAGTGAAATTCTTTGCGTATAGATATCTTAGTTATTACACTTATTGTTGTGATGATGAAAGTACTGTGCTGTAACGTATTGTTGTGCTACGGAAAAGGCTGTATCCTTGTGGCTATACCACAAAAGTTACTACTAAAACATGTTTTACTTTACAGAAGAATTCAGAAAAACTGTGCAGATATAAAACAGATACACCGCAAAAGCAACATTGTAAATTGTCACTCATTAGTAACGTCGTGATATAATCGTGTAGCTGTCACATAAACTAACCACTGTGTCATCTGGTATCTCTCAGAAAGTACTTTAATTCAGAATGTATTTTCAAGTAAACCAAAATGTTCTATTAAAATCTCATTAGCAGTACTGGTAAATGTTCTAAGTATGTGTGCCTTATAGTCGTTACGTAATCGTGCAACTAACAAGTAAGAATGCACCCACACAATAACACTGTGTCGTCTGTTCACAATAACAATGCATTCGTAATTTCTGTTTAAATAAGTTCTCTTGGTTCTTGACTGGATATTTAACATCAAACATTGTTGCATGGTAACAGTTTCTAAGTCTGACAGTGCATACTAGAAATGTGAAGTGAAACGTTTTATTGCAAAGACAAAGTTAAAAAGCAGATTATCTTTCAATAAACGGTTTTACATGTGAAATGTGGTGTAAACCTTTACTGTTCCTAGTACGCAGAGTTTCAACTTCAACGCAATTATCATGTGGTATACGTCGGATTCTGTAAGGTCCATTGTAAACTAGAAAGAATTTGTGACTCAAGTGTTTCTTCTTATGTGACAATGAATGAGCTTTAATGAGAACTTTCTGACCAATATATAATTTCTTTGCCTTTGCTTTACCGTGTAGTTTTCTCCTTTTGTTTGCTGCAGATTTTATATTTTTAAGAGCCAAATCAATTATGACTTTGTGTCGAAGTTTACGTACAAGCTCTCTGATTCTGTTCGGTGGTTCTTCATTCTTTAGTACAAGAGTAGGTAGTAAAGCAGTGGAATCATGAGGCATTTCATTCAGCACATTTTGAAATAAGTGTAAATATCTGTCCCAATGCTGATGCTTTCTGTGATAATAAAGTCTGCAAAGCTTATTGATTTCTTTCATAATCCTTTCAGACGGGTTACAATGTGGTGAGTACAATGAAATAAAAACAGGTTTGATTTTATGATTCCGAAGCATGCGTGACCAAACAGCAGATCTGAATTGCGGTCCATTATCTGAAATGACTTTAGCAACGTGGCCAACTTCACGTAAGAAATTTTTAACAAAGGCGTTGGATACAGACCGTCCAGTGGCTTTACGTAGCGGAGTGAAAGAAACAAATTTTGAAGTAAGATCAACAGCGACTAGAACGTACGAAAATCCATTCGATGTTTTGACAAGGGGTCCCAAGAGATCAACAGCAGCAAATTCTTTTAATTTAGAAGGAATAATAGGAAACAACGGAGCACGATGTGAGATAGTAGATGGTTTCGCCTTTTGACAAAGTTTACAAATAGACAAGACTCGTCGAATTCGCTTTTCCATATTGTTAAAATAACAAGTCGTTCGAAGAATATGATAACATTTTCGTGGGCCAAAATGTGAGTAACTGAAATGAATGTACCAAATGAGCTTATTAACGAAATCGTCTGGAATGCAAAGTACCCATAGCTTGTCATCAACAGTGCAGCGTTTGAAGAGTATGTTGTTTCTAACCAGGTAATAATGCCGAATCTGAGTGTGTCTTTTCATGCCATTTACTGTTGATGTCTTTCCAAATCGGATCTTTATCTTGTTCATGAGCAATGTCCTTTAAAGATGTGGTGATGAAGTTTTCAAAGGCGACTTTCTGAATGTAAAGAATACTGAAATTTTTCTCAATGTTGCCTTCTGTGTTATTTTTCTCAAGCCCAGCCGGTGCGCGTGACAGCGCGTCCGCAACAATGTTCTCCTTGCCGGGAATGGAGACTATTGTGAAGCGGAATTCTTGCAGAAACAATGCCCAACGTTTTAACGTGTCATGATTTAATTTTGAAGACATAAGAAATTGTAATGCACGATGATCACTGTATACTTTTACGTGCTTGCCAGAAAGAAAGAAACGGAATTTGTTAAATGCCCAAACGATAGCTAAAGCTTCTAATTCAGTAACGGAATAATTTTTTTCAGATTTTGTTAGCACTCGGCTAGCAAAAGCAATGGTTTTCTGAACAGTAGTGTCATTTTCTATGGCTTCTTGAAATAAATGAGCACCAAGACCGACTTTAGAAGAATCCGTGCTAAGGCAGAAATCTTGTGACAGATCTGGATGAGCTAGTATTGGCGCGTTAAGTAGCGATTCTTTCAAAGAATTGAATTCCAACTGTGCTTGTTCGTCCCAGTTCCAAATAGTATTTTTTCCAGTGAGAGAACAAAGGTTTGGTGTAACTAGAATTTGCATATTCAGAAAACGACGGTAAAAATTTACGAGACCTAGAAAACTGAGGAATTGTTTTTTTGTGGATGGAACTGGAATGGCTCTGATTGCTTCTAACTTTTCGGGATCCGGCTGAATGCCTTCAGAAGAAATAATATGTCCCAAAAACCTCACCTTTGACCTACCGAATTCAGACTTTTCCAAGTTAACTGTAATTCCAGATTCTGCAAAAATACGTAACAAACTGTTGAGGATGCGGTTATGTTGTTCCCATGAAGCTTCTACTATTAGAATATCGTCCACATATAAGGTGATGCGACGTTTTAAGAACTCAGGTAATATGGAATTTAGCCCGCGAATGAATGCTGCCAAAGAAATGTTCAAACCAAAAGGAAGTTTCCGAAACTGATAACAAACGCCGAAACAAAGGAAAGCTGTGTATTTTCTACATTCTGGATGAAGTTCGATCTGATGAAAGCTGGATCTGAGATCAATGGAAGACAACACTTTTACACCATTAAAATTTTTAAGAAGTTCTTCCATCGTCTGCGGCCTGTCTGTTTCAGGAATAATGATAGTATTGATTTGTCTCGAATCTAAGACAAGCCTGATCGATCCAATTTTCTTCTCAACAACATGTAACGGATTGTTGTATGAGCTTACTGCAGGCTCAATAATGCCCTCGTCAAGCATAGATTGTATTTCTGTTCTAACACGGTCCCTATAATGTGCTGGAATTACGTATGGTCTAACACAAAATTTAGTGTGCTCACGAACACGAAATTGGTATTGAAATCCCTTGATTGTTCCTGTTTTGTGAGTAAAAACTGTGGAATGTGCTTGTAAAATCTCAAAAAGGTCCTGCCTATCAGTGTCATTACAATTCTCAATTGTTTGAATTTTATTCTGAATTAACTCATTAGTTTCAAATATGCCGTCGATATCATCCCTGTCAGTACTTGCAGAGTGATTGTTAGTGTCTAGTTCCGTGGAAAATTCCGAACTGTTGTCTAACAGAAGGTAAAGCCGATTAATTTCCTCATCATGGTTTGAGAGCCAGTCTTCAAAGTTCAAAGCTATTGACTTACCTACTTTCTCTAAACTTATTTCAGCACCGTGAAAGCTCAAGATTGCTTTGTATTCATTCAAAAAGTCTACTCCCAGTATAATTTCCGTCGACAATAATGGAACAATAAGAAAGTTCATAGAGAAGCTGTGGCTTTGGCAAAAGAATTCTAAATTGGTTTGTTGGCGTACATCTACACTTTTTCCAAAGATTGCACCTTGTAATTTAATCTTACGTAACGGAAGTGTGGGGCAATCGTTCGATTTGTTGCATTTGCTAAAAGCTGTTTCACTAATTACTGAAATGGGACTGCCAGAGTCAAGTACTGCCGTAAATTTTACGTCATTTACAGTAGTGTGAATCACAGGATATGCAATGTTGTTATGTTTTACGTCGTGTTCCTGGAGTAAGATGTCCCTAATGTCTTCCATTTTTACGTAATTACTAGCTACGGCAGCTGCGTCGTCAGTTTCATAAGTACGTTTTGTGGCTGCCAGTCATTGCCCATGGTCTCTTTGTTGGCACGCGTCGTTATTGGGATTTGGAGACCTAACTTCTACAAATTCACCGTGACAAGAGGGCCCTGTCCTGTTTAAATCCCGCCAGTTCTGATGCAGTTCAGGTCTGTCGTTACGATCATATCGTCTGTCATCATGTCGGTAGATTCCATAGTTTCTTTCTTGTTGGTCACGTGGTGGAGAATTTCTCCCTGAGTCGTAACTGCACGCTGGACCGTTGCGTCTTAAGTTATTCTGTCTCCCTTGATAATAATTATTTTGGTTCCCATATTGTCTGTTTCTCTGATTGTCTCTGTGATAGTCATTACCGCGGAGAGGTGATCTTTCCCTGTAATTATTACTACTCTGCCAACGCTTGTCATATGGGTGGTGTCTGTTTCGGTCACGATTTACATTGAAAGAATAGCCTTGTCATATAATATTTCTGTCATCGCGGAATTGTGACGGATGTGATCTGTAATTGTTGTGATACTGTTTTCGCGTTCCGTGATTGTCAGTGTCAATTTCCAGTTCTTGTAACAGTCCCTGAAAAGCTTCAATGTCGTCTTTGCAACGTCCTGCTAAAATAATATGTCGTAAATGTTCAGGCAGTTTGATTAAGCAAATGCGGATGAGTTCTGAGGGGCTGTATGGGTTTGACAGGTACTGATTCTTGTGCAACATGTCTTCAAAATATTTCACAAGACTGGAAAATTCAGATTGTTCGAAATGTTTCATCATTATGATGCTATGTTTCACTCGGTCTTGTGTAGCTTGAGACCAATATGCTGAGAGGAACACATGGTAAAATTCTCCTTCACTGTGACAATCGTGAATGACCGATCGCATTCTTACAGCTGGTTCATTCTCCAAGTAGCCCACATAAATTCTAACCTGTGCTCCAATGACCAGTTGGGAGGAAAACAATGAGAGAATTGATGGAGCCACGCTTGTGGATGAATGTCGTTGGCAGAATTCTTAAACGTTTTGAATTTACGTGTAGTAATGAACAGCTTATAGTCAAAATCATCGTGTCGGCGAGTAGCATATTGGTCATTGTTACGTCGTGTCAGCAGTTCCATTTCAAAATTCGGTGTACCTTGCCAATTTCTTTCATAATTTCCGAAGTTCCCTGAGTTATTATTTTGTGGCTGTTCCGTATTACTATGTCCCTCTTCCCGTATTGGAGCGCGAGTGGCCTCTGAAATACGTAATTCTTGTATTACCTGTGTCAGCTGATCTTGTACTTCCCGGATTTCTCTTTGGTGTTGCGTATTAATTTGATTCTGATTTTGTTTGAATTTCCTAATTTGTTCGCACTCTTCTGTGTCAGTGATGGCTACAGGTCTTGTGTCATTCAGATCATCATCTACCTTTGCAGATAAGTTAGTGAACTGATCCGAAAGTTCGGCTACTTTCTCCGATAGTGTACTTATTTCCTCAGTGTGTTTTTCTGAACCAAGTTTCAGAGTGTCCATTTGTGTTGAAATCGTATCTACTGTGTCCTTTAAGTTTTCTTGAGTTTTTGCAAGTTGCGTAACCGAATCGGCAGATGCAACTGAGTCAATTTTAGCTTGCAAGGTGTCGTGATTTTCATGAACAATAGTTTGGAGTTCTTTTATGGCTGCTTCGTGATTCTGTAAAGCATTTTCATGCCGCGAAAAAATAGGTTGAAAATGCTCACAAATTTGTGTTTTTACATCATTACAGACTTTTTGACATTTCGATTCAATGTTATGTAACTCAGTAGTTAAATCTTCACGTGTTTGTTCAAGCTTATGTTCCACTGAGTCTAACTTTTGAAGCTTATCTTCCATTGTGTCTAACTTTTGAAGATTTTGTTCCATTGTGTCTAACTTTTGAAGATTTTGTTCCATTGTGTGTAACTGTTGCTGTGTTTGTCTCTGATTTTGTTCCATTTGTTGCATTAACTGTAATAACAATGCATTAGTGTCTGGAATCTGTTCCTCTACGCTTTTCGGCAGTGCATTTGCACCGGCAACATTCACGTTTTGACAAGCAGAAAATGTGTCTTGACTTATTTGAGAAAACTGTGAGGACGCAAAACCTGAATCTACAGTATTTGCAAAATTGTGTCCTGTCATTTCTGATTCCTGAGGCGAGCTGTTGCCAAGCGATCTATCGATAATGCTTCCCTGTTCACTAATTGTTTCACTGTCTACGCCATTGTTTGCCGCCCGTTCCATTTCCCTATGCACAATTACCAAATTACTACTTCGAATGTCTGTTAATTCACTACACAGTGGTGTTGATAAGCTACACTCGTTGTCACTATTATTTCTCAGTTTACTTTGGAGCCTAGTGTTACGTTTTTCACACGCCATTATTGTCACAGTATTTCACACGACAACACAGAAAAAAACAATTTGAAGAGCAAAAATAGGGGAACACATTAACATACCACTGAAAATATTATCTAGTTAATTGCAAGCGCAGCTGCGAAATACTTGGTGCAAATCTACATGCATGCCACAACTGTTTTACTGTACAACAATGAAAGGCAGCAACTACAAAGGAGATTCTCTCTACAATTATGCACTAGCAATAAACAAAATCTACACTAATTACACAAACTACAAGAAAACATCAGAAGATTCCAGTGAGGTATCCTCGGCTAAGGGTCGACATATGAAACGTCCCCTTTGAACATTTATATCGGACTGTGCTTAAACTGACACACAATATTTTTTAGCGCAACGCAATCTGACTTTCAGAAATCCCTACAAAGGAATGGTCCTGACTAACATTAACCTATACCTTTCACAAATCACTTACCTCACCAAAAATATTCGTTACTCGAACTACTGTAATACAGCGAGCGCCACTACTGCCAGCTAAATATAAGATTCAAACTACTGAAGGCACTAACTACTGATAGGCATAGTTAGCAAATGAAAGATTTTGGTAGAGAACAAACAATGTATTTACCTTAATAATCATAATATATATGCCATCCAGTCTTACAAATTTCAAATCTCCGCCATTTCTCTCCCCACATCCACCACTGCTGGCGGCTCACCTCCAACTGCGCAACGCTACGCGCTGTTCACATCTAGCTGCCGCTGCCCAACACTACAATGGCAGACAACAATGCAAACTAGCCACAGACTGCACACAGCACAGCCAGTGATTTTCATACAGAGAGCGCTACGTGGCGGCGGCGTTACCAATATAAGAACCTAAACAGCCTACTTACATAGCCTACTTACATGCTAATCTAAGTTTAAAGAAAAGTCCTGTGCCACAATAGCTGAACCCCTTACCCACCTGTTGAAAAAAGATGTGCCCTATCAATGGACCCCCGAGTGTGAAGCTGTTGTGCAGAGACAATTTCGATAAACCATTCATTCTCTCACGTGACACGTCCGACTTTGCAGTAGGAGCTATTCTGTTTCAAAGTATTGACGGTGAGGAAAGACCAATTGTTTACACATCCCATCAGCTGACCCAGGTGGACATTAATGACAGTACTATGGAGAAAGAATTACTGGAATTAATGATTGGAGTTAGTTACTTTCGATGCTTTCTTTATGGGAGAAAATTTACAATAGTAACACATCATGCAGCACTTCAGTGGCTATTAAGTTTAAAAGCCCCTAGTAGCCGTCTATCCACTGGGTCCTAAACGGAATGAGTATGACTACCAAGTGTAACACAAAGCTGGAAGATTGCACCATGATGCTGACGCCCTTGGTAGAAAAGTGAGAATAGCTCAGACAGACGATGTGATAATTGATGAATTAAAAGACTCCCAGGAAAATGATCCAAAATGCTGCCAGTATCGCTACCATCCAGATTTTGTTACAGATGATGGAACTCTATACCACAAGAACCCCCTGGGTAAGCTTATAGTAATACCTAAAGACCTGCAATCAAGAATTATTTGCCAGTGCCACAACAGCATCCAAGCTTGCCATAGTGGATGAAGAGCCACAAACGCCTGCATTTCCACAAAGTACTGGTGGGACAACGGATGGCGAGATGTTGCCAAGTATATAAAAAACTGCCTACCATGTGCCGATAGAGCACCACCCACATGAATCTAAATTCCGTTACAACCTCTTCCCGAGGTATTAAAGCCCTTTCATTTCTTAGCTTAGGACGTAGTCGGGTCACTTCCCATAAGTACACAAGCAAGTAAATATATTCTATCTATTACTGATCACTTTTCCCGATACCTTATTTCGGCACACATCGCTGACATGTCAGCTGAAACCGTAGTACGAGCTATCGCACTTCGCCGTCCATTGTTTCTGAGCAGTTCTAGGTGCTTCAGTCCAGAACCGCGCTGCTGCTATGATCGCAGGTTCGAATCCTGCCTAGGGCATGAGGGCATGGATGTGTATGATGTCCTTAGGTTAGATAGGTTTAAGTATTTCTGAGATTGATGACCTCAGATGTTGAGTCCCACAGTGCTCAGAGCCATTTGAACCATTTTTTTTTTTTTTTAGATCATCTTGTCCTTCCTTTCGGAAGCCCTGAAGCCTTTATAACCGATCAAGGAACCAATTTTATGTCCGCCTTATTTGTCCAAGTTTGCAAATTGCTGAGAATTAAAAAATGGAGAACCACCCCTTTTCACCCATAGGCAAATGGCTGCAATGAATGTGTCCATCACACTGTGAAACGAATGCTTTCCTATTACATCAACTCAGCCCACAGTGACTGGCAGAGGTACATTCCGTACCTGGCAAGTGCGTACAATAGCCGTTTTCATGAAGCCACTGAACAGACCCCTTATGAGATAGTGTTTGGCTGCGTTATGGAATCTCCCTTTGAAATAGATAAATTACCTCTGGGAATCGATCACACGGCCATTAAGTGGCTTCATGCTGCCTTAAAGCCATTTGGAATAAGGTACAAGGGAACAGGCAACCAGGAAGCAGATGGAAAGAAGAAATAAAAATGCCATCCACCCCCACCCCCACCCCCTACAAACCTGATGATTTAGTTTTCCTAAAACCCTAGTGTAAAGAAAGGAAGAGTGAAGAAACTTACCCCCCTGTATGACAGACCACATTCAATCATTCGGCTCACTTCCCCTGTTAATGCAGAATTACAAGTGCCTGACCACAAAGTGATCGTCCACTTTGATAGGGTTTTAGTTTCGCTAAAAAGAACCTAGTGTAAAGAAAGGAAGAGTGAAGAAACTTACCCCCCTGTATGACAGACTACATTCTGTCATTCGGCTCATTTCCCTTGTTAAGCAGAATTACAACTGCCCTACCGCGAAGTGATCGTCCATTTTGATAGGATAAAACCCTATTCAGGAACTATGCCTCTCCCACCACCTTCTGAGACAAACGCCAGACCTTCAGCAGGTTCTGCTGCCCTTGTGAAGCGGAGAAAACGGAAACTTCCACCACCCCAAGCTCGCACTAGATTCGCTCTGAGATCTAAACACCCATATGCCCTTAGATCCACGGACTAAACACTAAGGTACTGCTTTGTACTTAAGAGATTCCCAGTTATATCAACCAAAAGAAAAAGTAACAAGACTTAAGCAACCACCTTATAATGTTCCTTTGCAAATGAACATTCTACCCATACGAGTTGTACACTCCTGGAAATGGAAAAAAGAACACATTGACACCGGTGTGTCAGACCCACCATACTTGCTCCGGACACTGCGAGAGGGCTGTACAAGCAATGATCACACGCACGGCACAGCGGACACACCGGGAACCGCGGTGTTGGTCGTCGAATGGCGCTAGCTGCGCAGCATTTGTGCACCGCCGCCGTCAGTGTCAGCCAGTTTGCCGTGGCATACGGAGCTCCATCGCAGTATTTAACACTGGTAGCATGCCGCGACAGCGTGGACGTGAACCGTATGTGCAGTTGACGGACTTTGAGCGAGGGCGTATAGTGGGCATGCGGGAGGCCGGGTGGACGTACCGCCGAATTGCTCAACACGTGGGGCGTGAGGTCTCCACAGTACATCGATGTTGTCGCCAGTGGTCGGCGGAAGGTGCACGTGCCCGTCGACCTGGGACCGGACCGCAGCGACGCACGGATGCACGCCAAGACCGTAGGATCCTACGCAGTGCCGTAGGGGACCGCACCGCCACTTCCCAGCAAATTAGGGACACTGTTGCTCCTGGGGTATCGGCGAGGACCATTCGCAACCGTCTCCATGAAGCTGGGCTGCGGTCCCGCACACCGTTAGGCCGTCTTCCGCTCACGCCCCAACATCGTGCAGCCCGCCTCCAGTGGTGTCGCGACAGGCGTGAATGGAGGGACGAATGGAGACGTGTCGTCTTCAGCGATGAGAGTCGCTTCTGCCTTGGTGCCAATGATGGTCGTATGCGTGTTTGGCGCCGTGCAGGTGAGCGCCACAATCAGGACTGCATACGACCGAGGCACACAGGGCCAACACCCGGCATCATGGAGTGGGCAGCGATCTCCTACACTGGCCGTACACCACTGGTGATCGTCGAGGGGACACTGAATAGTGCACGGTACATCCAAACCGTCATCGAACCCATCGTTCTACCATTCGTAGACCGGCAAGGGAACTTGCTGTTCCAACAGGACAATGCACGTCCGCATGTATCCCGTGCCACCCAACGTGCTCTAGAAGGTGTAAGTCAACTACCCTGGCCAGCAAGATCTCCGGATCTGTCCCCCATTGAGCATGTTTGGGACTGGATGAAGCGTCGTCTCACGCGGTCTGCACGTCCAGCACGAACGCTGGTCCAACTGAGGCGCCAGGTGGAAATGGCATGGCAAGGCGTTCCACAGGACTACATCCAGCATCTCTACGATCGTCTCCATGGGAGAATAGCAGCCTGCATTGCTGCGAAAGGTGGATATACACTGTACTAGTGCCGACATTGTGCATGCTCTGTTGCCTGTGTCTATGTGCCTGTGGTTCTGTCAGTGTGATCATGTGATGTATCTGACCCCAGGAATGTGTCAATAAAGTTTCCCCTTCCTGGGACAATGAATTCACGGTGTTCTTATTTCAATTTCCAGGAGTGTATTTTATGCTCCTATGCTATGATAACTAAGATGTCGTCCTAGCCTCCTTCTCTGAAAAGGTTGTCACAGCTTTACCCGCTCAGCCTGTTCTGCAACCCTGGCCTAGCCTAAGTAATCACTAGTTTCACCAGTATTTTATTTGCATTATTTTTGTTATGTTATTTATGTGTTATGACATGCCTAGTGGTCGGACAGCAGCTCTATTTTCAGTACCAATACAGTTAATTGTAAATAAGAATATTGTATGAAGAACTGATTGCATTACGTCTCTACGTTTTCATTCTAAAGATTTTTTCCCTGACATGGTACCATGTTTGATTAAGTAATGTTCCCATTTGAACACCCAGAGTGATAATTAATAACACGTAGTACTAACTGAGAAATTTGCTCCTAACGAAGATACATAACCTATCGCTTTGGCACCAAAAGAAATGTTAGATAACTCAATGATGATTCCTGTACTGCAGCCGCGTGGCCTGCACACACAACCGTGACGCTCTAAACTTCCCCTGCCGTCCCTCAAGCATGCCCGTTCTTTTTCAGGCTAACTCCGAAGGTACGTTTGGCCACTCGGCGGTACTACGAACTTGTTAACATGTGCACTCCGCTTGTCAGAATCAGATGGATCTGTCAACAAGGGGTCACGCCTGCGGCGGCCATAATGCTAGGGGTGGAGTCACTTCAAAAACCTGACATTACAGCTACTTCCCTGCCCCTCCCCAACCTACGCAGTCCCACTAGTCGCGTACCAGCTGTCGCTACTTGATTCCCCCCCCCCCCCCCTGCTCCTCTCTCTGCGCGCTGACCGTGCACCTGCCTGCCGCTGTTAAAGGGTTCATACGCATATTTGAACTATCCTCTCTATCAATTCATGCATAGCAACTTAACACAGAAGGGCCCCATATTTTTTACACAATACCTATTTTAACCAATATTTCTTACATCCTTCCGTCTCAGTGTCTGGGTGACTTCAACCACTTGAAAACCTACCCATAAATTTAATTGCACACCTAAGCCTTAACATGTCTGCTGATCAAACTATAACTTGGAGGGGAGCTTAGAAGCAAACAACCTCCAGCTGATGGAACGCGAAATGGAAAACATTGCAATAACGAAGCACGCCATTATGGGGTGTTTCCCCATGCACCGCTATTTAGTTTGGTGGCGCTTTGCATTTCCAAGCCTCCCCCAAAGTATAGTACCATCCTACGACCTCCCATCCAGTCTGACACACCTTAATAACTAACTACCTGCTCCTTTTCCAAATTCGTAAATGGCTTCACCATTATGTCCCCATCACGGCCCATTCAACTCATATTCATCGCTTCACTCCCGAATGGAGTTGAAATACTCTTCGCAACGATCACTAAATCAACTCTAATGTTACTAATTTACGTCAACTGCATTTTGTAAATGGTTCGTTCCAATGCCCCAAGGCATCGCTCATTCAGGACATACACTGCAGCCCAGGTATCTCAGCATTACAAGCGCCACACAGCTGTTCCACTATCTCAGCGCTCCACACATGTGATCTGTGTCCCACGCACGCCATTGGCTAAAACCAATGGCATGAATTCGCCAGCAGTTTCAGCAGAGGGCTCAAGGCGTCCCTTGTCAGCAGCTTTAACTGGACAGAACTGCCTCAGTTTATGTCACGTAGGCACAGAGTAAGTTGCTCTGGGAGTAGACTTGCGAAGATTTGACTGGGCCTTTGGAATAAATTTTTTAAACCAATTCCCTAAAATATTCCTTTACTGGCTGCCACCATGTACAATAGCTCTGTCAACATACAAAGGGGTTACTTAGAGTTGTATCAGCTTGTTTCGTCTGTTTCAGAATTTTCTACTACAGCGTCAAATACTGGACTTTAAGGCGTACCAAGGAGTTGATACAAACTGGGATCGCAATTTAGTAACGATTAGGTTTTTATGAGTAGGTTTACATTGAAGAAAACCGTCCGGAAGAAGGTGGAAAGAAATGGAACACTGAAGTACTTGAGGTCGATGAGATGCGTTTGAATCTCTCTAAAGCTGTAGTATTCTGATATGAAACATCGCTGTTAAGCTGAAGAATGGTCATATATAAGACAGAAATCAAAATGTAAACTTTCACGGCCGGAAATATCATGTCCATTATAATTATCCGGGCTGTTATGCCGTGGTCGGTTGATGAATTCTGTGGTGATTCCCAACGTTTCGTCTCCGACTGCGGGAGACATCTTCAAGGGGGTCCGTAGCTTGATGGAAGGTCCAACACACACACTGGCTCGCTACTGACTGCCGCTAAATTCCGTGTCCGCGCGCCCCCGCGCCGCGGCGTGACGTCACGTGTTTTGAAAACGTCAGTGCAATTGGCCGCTGTCCGTCGCCGTCGATCGCCGTTGCCATCACCCAGTAGTGGACGAGTGGTACACATCTTCTTTAACACCGGCATCCATATACCGTTTAATTTGACGCCCTCCTCCTTTCGGTTGAAATTATTTGGGTGTTTAGCGATTTCGATTGCCTCCCTGTAGAGCCTTTCGTAGTATCCGCTCGTGGCCGCTAGTACTTGCGTCTCCTCGAAACGAATATTGTGGTTCCCTGGCTGGAAAGCATGCTCCGCAACAGCTGATCGTTCCGTTTCTCCTCTTCTACAATTTCCCTTGTGCTCTTCCAAACGTGTAGAAACAGTTCTTTTGGTGGTACCGACATAAACATCACCACAGCTGCATGGGATCCTATACACTCCAGATTTTTCCAATGGTTTGCGAGCGTCCTTGGCAGGCCTAAGGTATTCCTGTATCTTCCTGGTGGGCTTGTAAATTACGGTAATATTCCGCTTCGTCAAGATCCTCCCTATTCTTTCCGTTATATTTTTAACGAACGGCAGGAAAACCTTAGATTTTGCAGTAGCCTGTACGTCAGTATGATTTCTGCGTGGCTGCCTCAACGCACGTTTTATTTCGGCGGACGAATATCCGTTCTTCGTTAGTGCATTGTGGAGATGTTCCATCTCAGCGTCGAGCAAGTCAGGTTCACAAATATTTCTAGCTCTGTCCGCTAACGTCTTGATAACACCCCGCTTCTGTTGTGGGTGGTGGTTCGAATCCCGGTGCAAATAACGGTCCGTGTGCGTGGGTTTGCGGCACACTGAGTGGCCCAAACTACCATTTTCGTTTCTAAACACAAGCACATCGAGGAAATGTAGTTTGCCGTCTACCTCCTCCTCCATTGTAAACTGAATTCTTGAGTTTATACTGTTCAGATGTTCGTGGAACCGGCTTAGTTCCTCCCTACCATGTCTCCACAACACAAACGTGTCATCCACGTATCGGAACCATTTCTCCATAAAGAAGTTTGCAATTACGGGACTTAGGGTGCTTCCCATAGCCACGCCATCCGTTTGCTCATAAAACTGTTCATTCCACTTGAAGTATGTGGTCGTCAAACAACACTTAAACAGCTCTAAAATATCGGCAGGAAAAATTCGATCCAGCTGTTCCAATACATCATTAAGTGGAACCATGGTAAACAGCGATACCACATCGAAGCTGACCAATATGTCCTCCGGCTGGACCACTATGCCATTCAATCTGCTGATGAAATGTGTCGAATTCTTTATATAAGAGTCCGAACGGCCCACATGTGGTTTTAACAGCGTAGTCAAAAACTTGGCTAACGAGTAGGTGGGCGAACCAATGGCACTTAGTATCGGTCTTAACGGAACATTTTCTTTATGAATTTTGGGCAATCCATAAAGCCTCGGTGGTAGCGCAACCGAACTGCAGAGACCTTTCCGTACACTCTCTTCAATGGAGGACTTTTTTATTAACCGCGACACAGTTCTGAGAACGTTGTTAGTGGGGTCCTTATTCAGCTTCCTATATGCTTGCGGATCCAGTAGATCCGTAATTTTTCTCTGATAGTCGGCCACATCCATAACCACCGTTGCGCTTCCTTTGTCAGCTGGGAGAACCAAAATACTATCGTCGTCATTCAGGAGTTTTAAAGCTCTTCTCTCACCCACAGTTATATTACTTTTCGGCGGTTTTGCATTGGCTAATATTCTCACTGTTTCTATACGGATTTCTTCAGCTGTTACAGAATCTACACTGCGAATTCCTGCTTCTACATTGGCCATAATTTCTTCCGTGGGCACAAAACGCGGACTAACAGCAAAATCTGTGCTTGCCAAGGGAGGAAATTTTGCTGTTAGTCCGCGTTTTGTGCCCACGGAAGAAATTATAGCCAATGTAGAAGCAGGAATTCGCAGTGTAGATTCTGTAACAGCTGAAGAAATCCGTATAGAAACAGTGAGAATATTAGCCAATGCAAAACCGCCGAAAAGTAATATAACTGTGGGTGAGAGAAGAGCTTTAAAACTCCTGAATGACGACGATAGTATTTTGGTTCTCCCAGCTGACAAAGGAAGCGCAACGGTAACGTTGTTTACCTAGTAAATTGCGTCTTTTCAAAAATTGCCTTTACTCTCTGACTTGCAACCATGGCATCAAAATTCTGAAAATTCTAAACGTATTTGTCATGTTTCTGGTTTAGGTGGAGACTATTTGCAGTTGAACTACGGCTAGGTACACCCGTGAGATCTCGCAGATCGTGAAACAGCAGCGCCTCTGCCGCCAGCTACAGCGCCCCGAGCACACGGCCTGCGCCTTGGCGGTCGACAACCTAACTTCCGCGAGCGCAGAATCCTACCAGAACTCTCCCCTCTCGTCCCCCTATTTTGTTCTCGGCGCTGCCTTTGAAGTGCTGCCTTCGCAAAGTTGCCGCCGATGTTAATCTCATTCCCAGCCGTCCCGAACTCCGCGGCGCATTCGTTGCGATGGGCGATGCCATTCCACGGCGGGCTACAGCTGCTTCCATGGCTGTATATATACAGCCCTTTATTCGCCCCTATCACCTGCTTCATCTGGAAAGAGCTTCTAGTTCTTTAAATTTCTGAAAGCCCAGAGGAGTTCCGTATATAATGAAGCGAAGTTTTCCGTGCGTTTCCTGAAAACTGCTGAGAGGATGTAGTATTGCCAAAACTTAGTATCTACCTTCTACTAAAAAGTACCCAAAGGATTAACTTCTGTTAGTTTCAATAGCAGCGATTATCATTTCTCAACATCTTCTTTTGCTTTGTTCTTTCCTGAGAACAGAGGACGTACTTGTTATTGTCAGTTACACATTTTCAACTTAACGTTTCGCTGTTCTCATCAAGCAATAGTATGATGATAGTTCATTGCAGTGCACGAGGTTGATTACGAGCGAGAAAAGTCCTGTTTTACTCTGGAACAATGGGAAGCCATTGAAGAAAACATAGACGTTACGAAAACGCTTGAACAACTATATTAAAAACAAATTGTTTCAGATTAAAAAAGGATGTTTCGCTCTACAAAATATTTCTCTTACAGTACAGGCTGCTATAGTTCCACACAATGGTTTCAGATAAATGAATCAATTTCTTCTGCGACTTCACCATCTCCATCGAATAAAGTGAGAATAACTATGATGGTTCTGAAGGCACATCTGTTACTTTATGAGTGCACCGATACCATATCTTGATCGTTAACATTTAGACAATATCCCTCCAAATTAAGTACAGCATATATATAGTTTTAACTAGTTTTAAACATTCATAGCTTCTTTCTTTGCCACAACAAAACGACGAACACAACAGAACTTCGTTTAGTGAAGCCTTATTTTCTTGTTTTTATTTATTTCTTAAATTTTTTACTATTATTTAATAATTTACATTAAGTCTGCCGTCTCCTCTTTGACAATGTCAGGCTTCATTAATAATTCAACTAGAATGGCTATATGAGATATAAAAGAACTATTTAAAAGTAGTAGAAAATTGTGACTTTATTGTACGATATTTTCTTATACTGCTCATCCACAGTGTGTTTACAGATCTGCAATCGAAACTGTAGTTGAGGCAGCGTAAGTTGACTCCTGACAGCTGGCAACCCTGTTGCCACCTTTCAACTATGAAGCGCAATCGGCTGCAGGCGAAAGCTATTGTCGTCTATAGTGCTCTGGCAACTCTGTAGCGTTGACATAGAGAGGTTTACAAAGTCGCTATGGTTGCAGTAGCCGCGCGAAGTTGCTGTGCCCAGCCCACTGCGGCTGTCTGGGATATTCTTACATCGACTGTTGTCATTATGGTGTAATTTTATAATGAAAATTGCGATCTAGGCATAAAAATTTCTTTATATTAAAAAAAACGTAATTAAATATATTAAGACCGCCGTGTCTATTCAGGCTTCATTAATTATTGCCTAGCTGGGCTATACGAGAGGTCAACCAACTATTTAAAATTATGCAGCAAATTGCGACATTATTCTACAATATTTCCTTAGACTACTTTCCCGCCATTTGTTTACAGATCTGAAGGTAGTTGTAGAAAACAACCGAAACTAGTCATAGTGCTGTAATTGTATATCGAAAATTTCGGTCTTGGCCTACAAAGTTTTTGACATTATAGAAAATTATTTCAGAAAGATCTTCGTTCGTTCTCTGCTGGATGGTACCACATCAGTCTTCATCTACTGATATAGATTACTGTGCCGTGAACGCAGGTTTGCATAAATTATTTCTTTTTAAATGCGCATGAACTATAAGAAATCATCTGAAAGAAAATGATGCAACGGCGGTGAGGTAATATGCTGAATTTCTCATGGAAGCTATAGAACGTCTGGTTTACGAATAACGTTTGTCTCTACAACTACCGATTACCAGTGAATGTTCGAATATCGTAATTTACTCATCAGATCCATCCCATAAATTTTTCACTTCTTAAAATGCTTATTTGCTTTTGCTTCTTGCCAAGTTTGCTCAAAGAAATGTGCCATCATTTCCTTTAGGTTTGAATGTTTGGTAAATGATAATATGGATCCGCACTCCTCACTTCTTTCCTAACTAACTCAATAAGTATGAATATTTAATCTGACAACAGACGACAAGGAGGAAGATTAATAAAAGGAACATGGGAACAGCTGAGGTTGTCTCACTATTTGAACTTTGACTGAAACATCTGCCTGGTATGATTAAAATTTGATTAAGATTGTGTTTCACCAGTAATTTCAGTGCGACGAACAGTGCAGAAATAATTGCAGACACCCTTGTAACTGTATCATTTTAATAGCATCTAGATAAAAAATTTCATAGTACTCTTAACAGGTCAAGGAACAAGCTAATCAGATGTTATTGATATAATAGTTTTTCGTTCGTATGAGATAATAAATCGGATGGACGGGCTTCCCACGTGAGTCGGGTGACTCTTTCGACATGGTGCCATGTGTACCTTGTGGGCAGTAGAGAGGTCAGGTAATGTACACAGCGGAGCAGCTCCCCAGTGTGGCCCTTTTATATGCCCGGTAAGGGTTCGTCATGATCCGTTCTCGGCGATATGCGCTGGGGAGGACACTTGGACGCACGTCTGTTGCACACACTATGGCTCCAGTCCAGACAAGACACCTCAGACACTGATGACAATTTACTCTTCCAAGCAGCAGTCTGGTACCAGAAGAAGGTTGACAGCTTGCTGATTAAGTAGATAGCTACACTACCTGTAGACACACTGATGCCAAATGTGTTTACCAAGACCATGAGAAGAATTAAGACACTTTTGAAAAATATGCGGAACGGTGGAGGGATACACTAGCATTTCATTGGGATCTCCAGGACTAGGGCTCTCTTTGACCTTAATCGTGTGGACTATATCTTTCTGAGACTCATAAGACGAGAGAGGAGTGTGGAAAATTCTCTCCCTTCCAATAGGTGAACAAATAAGCAGAGCCATGGTTGGCTGATGTGGTTTTCTTTGAGATGCCAGAGTTTGAGAAACGATACGATACGGACAACATTCCATTTCGGAAGAAGATCCAGTTTCAGAGAGAAGCAGAGAACAGGGACTTTCCGGATCTGAGCTCGATGGAGAGCGACCATTCGAGATCAGAGACAGCAGCCAGGATGGTTAGTGTTTCTGCTCCACTGTTAGGGTTTAACGGAGATTAGCGCCATGTGAAATTTAGGGACCTTGTGGTTGTTAGAGTCGTTTCACAGTCGTTGTCATGTTTCTTATCAGTTCAATTCTTTCATGATTTGGGACTCAACTTATCTTTCAGTTACCACGACCTGTTCGTTAACTTGTCGGGTGCACTTGTTAATTTTGGCGCATGCGTGACCTTTCCTTAATACCATGGGTGACGCTGTTATTTCTGCCTTACCACTTAAGGTCGATTCAGTCGCAATCTGTAAAAGTAACGCCTCTTTTACACAGTTTTTCCCAGTTCCTAGCCGATCCACAATTCGACCATTATTTGTAACTGAGACAGTTTAATACTTCATATATTTGTGGTGTTTTCGAACGAAGACGTTTGCCATGTTTAGTTTTTCCCATGTGTTTAGATCTTTGTAAAGTAACTGTGCAGTCATCGACTTCCTCTGGATATCGTTTCAGTAACTGATTAATCTCATCTCACTTGAATATAAATTAGCCAGTGCCATCAGCCATACGTATATGTGAGAAACATTATTCCATATGATAATTCTGTGGTGTAAACCTTCTTTTAAATAACGAAAAATTTCCAATCGGCCTACTAGCCATAGGATACTTTCAGTTGTTTTGTATAGCCGCACGGGATTAGGCGAGCGGTCTAAGGCGCTGCAGTCATGGACTGTGCGGCTGGTCCCAGCGGAGGTTCGAGTCCTCCCTTGGGCATGGGTGTGTGTGTTTGTCCTTAGGATATTTTAGGTTAAGTAGTGTGTAAGCTTAGGGACTGATAACCTTAGCGGTTAAGTCCCATCGGATTTCACACACATTTGAATAGCTGTTTTGTATTCCTCATTGATGACCGAGATCCTGGCAACCGTTCTAATGACTCATTAGTAGAAACAAACAGCCTTTGTTTACTTGATTCCTCCTCACGTTATAGGGGACTACTTTCATTTAGTTCGCCCTGTCAGGATGCTTGCTCCGTCCCCGCATATTATTAATAGCAAATCTCATTCGTTTAGCTCACCGTGCCAGGATACACGGTTTCTCACAACATATTATTACAGTACTTTTACACTGAATCATTAACGCAATAGATCCTACTTGACGACATGAAACTTGTTGGACATTTATTGTGACTGATGTTTTATTTTCTTGAAACTCTCTGGCAGATTAAAACTGTGTGCCAGACCGAGACTCGAACTCGAGATCTTTGCCTTTCGCCGGCAAGTGCTCTACCGTCTGAGATACCCAAGCACGACTCATGCCCAGTCCGCACAGCTTACTTCTGCCAGAATATCGTCTCCTGTTCTGTTTCCTTACTTTATCTCTCATTTCCTATTGTTGTGTCACATCTTCCGGAGTAGGGAAGTCCTGTGCTTCTACAGAAAATTGCCATGACACAACTTTTTGTTAACACTTTGTAATATAAAACTGTATTTAAAATGAAGAAGGTAGCCCGTATTTTGGCGGCAAAGTAATTGAAGATAAAGGAACACCAAACACAATACATTCTGTCCATGACAGTAACAGTCCGTGTCGAGTACACATTGTGAACCACTCGCTCTGTAGTAGACTCTTGCGTATCGCAACTCTCACTGAGCGTACGTAAAATAGCGGCCAGTGACTGCGGCGCTATGAAATGTCTTGGGGTCGTTGGATCTCGGATCTGCCGTTGATAGCCTCTCCGGCTGGCTTCAAACTCTCCTAATAATTTGTCTGGTGTTGCCAACCTTGGAACTTGATCACATATACTGTGACAGTGGGCGGTCAATTGTTCGATTCGTGCGTCGATAACCAACCATGTACAGTGGCGTCAGTCGAATTGTTTCGCAAAAATAATGATCCAATGACCCTGCAGCAATTCCCACTGGAGGGACTGAAGAACGAAAACACGTGCATTGTCGTTACCTTTGTGAACTAGAATAACCCCAAACTTGCAGAAAGAGCGTACTGTTGCGCAAAATAAAGGCGCAGCTTAGGCCTGCGTATCTCCTTCAGGCTCTGAGACCACCCATTGCGAACATAAGGCAAGAACACACATAGATTTGAGTCGGCAGCTTTTTTATGATCTATTCGCCGAATGTACCGGAAGCCTTCGGCTGCCATTGTTGATTATTTTTATTTAGAATGTAAAGCATTGGCAAGGCTAGAACCCGGGAACCAGGACCTTTTGATAAAAAGTCGAAGATGCTACCCTTAAACTGTGCGTGCTGAGCCTGTTGGTAAATGCCTACGCGATAAATGGCTATCACACTGATAGTCTATCACAGGAACCTATAATAATATCTTGAAGTAAGTTAAATCCTGCAGGGCGAATTCTGACTACGACTTCTGCCCAACGGTCGTTGCTAGGTAACCGAATATATCTTACTCGTCTGGCTTCACTATCTCATATCTCCTAGCTACCCATTCGTATTCTGTTGCTTTTCTTTCCACTGTTTCTAGCAATCGTTGTTTAATGCTACTTTTGGAACTCTCAACAACTCTGGTTTTCTTCAGTTTGTCCATTTCTGATGTCCTCCATTTTGTACGTCTATTCAGTACCTTAAATTGTAATCTATAGTTCATACTAAATTATGATCAGAGATCATATCTGTCCTCGACAATGTTTTCCATTTTGCAGTCTGATTCTAAACCTCTGTCTTATCATTGTGTAAAGTGTGTCGTGTCTCCAGCTATCATCTCCGTAAACAAAAACCCATTTCTTAAAAGAGCTGAAAAGAAATCTGAGAATGTATAGGAGGATCATCATTTTCGATTTAGTGAAGTTAACGGCACCCGGGAGGCAGTTTTGAGGATGTGCTTGATAACGAAATAAAGGCAGAAGAAAAGTCAAGACACGTCCATAGCAGTTGTCGGTATAGAAAACGCGTTCCACGGTGTAAAATCGTGCAAGGCGTTCGAAATTCTAAGAAAAATATGAGTACGATATAGAAAAAAGTGAATGACACGCGAGGGTTTGCTGAAAAGTAATACCTCCGAATTTTTTGTTCTGTTCTCAATATCGATTAAGATACTGCATGTCAGGCAAATTACTCTGTCACCTTTCTTGCTTCGTTGGCGTATGTTCCAGTCTTCTGTCGCTAGAGGGCTCCGAATTCTAGTGTGGCGGTGTGTAACGTAACTATAACAGTGTTCTGTAATCCAGTTTCTAACCTCAGAAAATGTGCCTCCAATTGAAATCCACAAGAAAGAATGCTGTATATGGTCTCTATACCGGATTATATGCATCATAAAAACCTTACAACATGCATGCAAATCTGCATGAAAAGATCAAATAATAAAAAAACACGGTAGTTACCGTGTGCGTTATATCTCAAAGCTGAACTTGTGCATATCAATTATGAGGAAGAACGGCGGCCACGCAAAAAATCGGCACATTTAGAACGCTGATATCATTTTCTGGATACCTTCTGGTAGAGGTTAGGAAGGGGTCCTTTCTGGGACTCCTTCCTAAAAATTTTCAAAATTGGGACGCATGCCGTATTTCAAGAATTGTTCCTTATTTGCGGTTGTTGTCGGTAACAAGCGGGTGTGATGCGAATGAGTCGCAACGAAACAATCAGTATGTTCAGGACCAGTTTGTTTCTCGTAAAAGTTCACTCCTCCCATTAATAAAACCATCAATTTGGCACAAGGGTTCGAAGCCTGGGTTATTGCTTAAAATGTTTTCAAACTTTTCTATTAGCTTTTTTGGGAATACCTCTGGCAGTGTGGAGTTCACTAGAATAATTTTATTCAGTAACTGAATAGATTTATTCAACTACAAAGCTTTTTAATACTTGGAGGTATATGGGAAAAATAAATGATAATCACAGCAATGTCTTTTCTAATATCGGCTTCACTAAACGCTTCCTTGCGCTGACAAACTGCCAAAGCCTCTGCACTATGCAAGTCGTTCACTACCTCTCTAATGGCCACGAAATGTTCATTGTAAAACAATACAGCTTCGGCCCACGTACCCCAACGAGTTACCACCGGTTTAGGAGGTAAAGGCACATTTGGTAGTTTTTCATTGTAGTTCTTGATGCGAGCAGGAGCCTTTTGAAACACTTTCTTTGTGGATGAAATCAGTTTATTTACATTCACAAACGTGGAAGGTATTTCTTCGGCAAGACGACGTACCGCATGAGCGAATCACGTGACATGAATCACATTGGGATAAAATACTCGGAGGGCTTTGCTCATACAGGCAGCAGCATCTGAAATAAACACAAACACCCTTTCATCTGCAGAAGATTCTGGATGTATTATTCTAATACTCTCATTCACAAATCCTGCGACCGTAGAATGATTTACGTTTTCAAGTTCTTTGCAGGCCGCTAAATAGGAAGAAGAAGGTTCTTCTTTTAAAGCACCAACAATTAAATTTGCAATGTAACGGCCACAAGTGTCTGTAGTTTCGTCAACTGAAATCGAAATAATACTGTTCATTGCGTATTTCTTCCAGAACATTTGCGTAAATTGTAGGTATGTAATTTTTACGCAATGTTGACTCATCTGGAATATTTTGATTTAAGCTAAACCGACTTTTTTTGGCTGGAATTGGATAAATCCCTTCTACTGCAGCTTGCTGGTGTCAGAAGTTGTTGTCGTGGTCCTTTCTTCTGCATTCCTGCGATATGAAGACTTGTCTTGACATGCTGGTCTATTTGAAACTTTTTTTTTGCAGGAAACGTTTTTCTCGAAAACTCGACCATATAAAACAGTTCCGTCATATGTAAATGTTTCAGGATAGTCAGCTATCCACGAAACGATGTTTCTTTTTTCGGGTGGCATGGCGTACAACATGTTACACACTACGCATCGTAAACACGTTTAACTGTGTACAAGTAAATAGAAAGCTAAACTGAAACACTGGATATGCGACTAAAAGCGTGCTTAGTTTAATTTAATAGTTGCCGACACGTACGATATGACAGCGGAGTGGATTAACCGGGGTTGCTGGCGCAGGAGCATTGACTCTTTCTGCCTGTTCCTGTTCCTCTTCTGTAATGATTTCGCTGGCAGTGGCCTCTCGGTTAACGATCGTACGCAGTTCTAGGTCGCGGTCAATCTGTGCGACATCAAAACTAGATCGACCTAGAGACCGCCCGTCTAAATTTTTAAAATATTGTAAACACAGAGCGAAAATATACATCGTCACTAGTTTTTAGTTAAAATATTCAATAACCGGTGAAAAGGAGGCAAATATACAAATGTATATGCAACATGCAGATACATATAATCTGGTCTCTAGTGATGATTGTAATGTGCTACGTCGGGTTGTTCGTGCTCGTAATGAAGGAAACGGTGATTCTAACGTCAACGTTCGGAGTGGACGATCTTTTCCCTAAACCTAAGAAGAAAACCTTCGAGGACTATAGTTTGACATTGATGAAGAGCTGCAAACATAGGTGAGGCTGTGGCTCCGTCAACAAAGTGAAACGTTGCACAGTGACGCTGTCAACAAACTGTCCTCTCGTAGGGAGAAATGTGTTAATCGCCGGGCTATGTTGAGAAATCTACATGCAGACCTGATGTATAAAAATGTTGAATGTTAATAAAGCTTGTTTTATTTAAAAATCTTTAAGGGTCTTCACATAAAGGATTCAGAGGCAACAGTTTTCAGCAAGCCCTCATACAATGTGCACAAAAAAAAAGAGGGAACAATAAAGCTGCAAGACCAAGAAGGAAGTGGTCAGATTAAAAAGGATGTAAGACAGGAGTACCGTCTTTTGCCTCCAAATTAAAATTCTGTGTGAAAGGATACCATTGAAACGATTGTTAATGACATTGCAATCCTCACCGGAAGTGAAGACGAATTACATGAATTGTTGAATAGAATGAACAGTCTAAGCAGAACAGAATTTGGACTGAGAGTAAACGGAAGAAAGACAAAAGAAATTAGGAGTAACATAAATGACAATAGCGGGAAGTTTAACATCAAAATTGCTCACGACATAGACAAAGTTCTGCCGTAGAAGGAAAATAACCAGTGATGGAAGACGCAAGAATGTCATAAAAGGTGTCTAGTACAGGCAATGACAGCATTCCTAGCAAAGAGAAATCTACTGGTATCAAACATAGGCTTTTGAGGAGGAAATTTCTGAGGATGTACGTTCGGAACACAGAACACTTAAGCAGTGGATAACAATCTGTGGAAAAACCGGTAGAGAAGAGATTCAGAGAGATAGGGATGTGATGTTACAGACGAATTTTGTTAAGTACATGGACTGATGAAATAAGGAATGAGAAAGTGAAGAAATGAACATTTAGGGAACATTGATAAAAAGAAGGAACAGGTAGATAGGACATTAGGACACGTGTTAAGATATCAGGGAATAACCTCCGTTGTCCTAGATGGAGGTGTACAGAGGAAAAGCTGTAGAAGATGACAGAGATTTAAATTTATCCAACAAATAATTTAGGATGTACGATGCAGGTGGTTCTCTGCGATGAGGAGATAGGTACACGAAGGGCAGTCCCGTCGAGGCAATCGGAAGACAGATAACTCAAAAAGTGAAAAAAATCTTTCTTTAATGATATTTCAATCAAGTGTGAGCAGTGATTTAACTGCGCTCTTTGAAATGCCAGGAAGTGTGCAACACTCGTTGCATGGCTCACTGGAAGTTCAGTTGGAGCTAGAAATTTGAACTCCACCTTTAAAAGCCGAATTCGTTTTTCCTTCGGGATCCAAGCATTGGTCAATTCATTTGTTTTCGTTAAGGAACAATTTTCAGATTTTCGCCTCTAGTCAGTCCTGTAACAGATGTATTCCATTTTCAAATGGCAGCATTCACTTTACGTGGACTGCAGCTTTTTTCTGAAATTCCAAAATTACTCCAAAATTTAAGGTTTTTCCAAAGGCGACAAACTTAATTTCACCGCCTGCATAAAATTTACTTCCACTATATGTGGCCCCTTACACACCCATGTACAGAGTGTTTCAAAGTCTTTGTAACAAACATTTGGGGATCCCAGAATACGTCATGGGTAACAACTTTTGTGTGAGACAAAATGTTCGGTGACACTTTTCGGCGACACAAGACATCGCTTTTTATCCGTTACGCCCCTGAGAGGCAGTGGGGTGTAATCACAATGCAATGTGTGTGTGGCTTGTATGTTGCCTATCATGCAATGATCGACTCCATATTAAAGAGTGTAGGTAAAGAAAAATGTTTGGTTCTAAAATATGTACCTCCACTTACAGGCATTCATTCCAAAGGATCCCTTATTGAAAACCGATCTGTTTACTGGAGTAGATAGTAGTGTCTACGGGAAGTGTCAGCTAGCATTTTGTCCCTAACAAATGTTGTACAGCATGACGTGAGCTGTTACCTCTAGACGTTTGCTGAAAAGTCTTTGAAAGAGACTTTTTATATACATAAACGGAGAATAGCAATTGGGCAAGGTAACCGCAGATATACGTGGAGCACACCATCGCAATGAATGCTCCTCTAATAAGTATGTGTCACCTACAGGTACTCGTAACTATTGTGGACAGTCAGCGGATTAAGAGATCACGTTTGTACCAAAGACTATGATCGTCTACGCTTCCTTCTTGCACAGTGTGTTTCCCTCTCATATTTCACCCAAACATCCTCGCAGAAACAATACCGAAATAAAATTAAACGTCTACAATGTGAAATAAATTGCGTGTAGTTCCGTGTAACATATTCATATCAGAAACGTACATTACTCTGCTCCAAGATAGTACAGAGCACATGGGACTCCTCTAAAAACTATAGGAGGACATTATTCAATTAAAAAGTCTGTATGTATACATATTACTATGGTATCATATTTTATCATTTTTCTTTCAAAAGATACATATGCTGGGACGCCTGTTAGTGGCCATTTTTCAACAGTAAGTTCCCTGTAGCGCTGTTCGCAAGATGACTAACATTTCTTTAGTCTATGTCACTCTAAGTACATCACATGCCAAAATTTTCTCCTAAGAACAAATAGCGAAAGCATCACGTGAGTGAAAAATTGGTTACGTGTTTCTTACACTTGCAGAAAATTTGTGTAATTACCTTGTTTCTCATGTCTATGTTCTTTCACTGTCAAAGATATTTGATATTTGTGTCTAGAGCAGTAGTAACGTTATTAATCAGTGGATCACGTTTAGACTGATACTTGACATACCGCGGTATGAAAGTTTAAAAAGAAGGAAACTTAATTCATATATGCATATAACAACGTACTTACTCACAGGTCTAGTCTGACAAGAATGGGACATGCAGTCAGCCGTAGCCTTATAATAAGAAACCTGACGGCACGTACCTGACGTAATTTAGGAAAAACATTTAAAATCAAAATGTGATTGCTTGGTAGGATTGAAAGTCTCCATTGTCACGAATACGAGGCCAGTCTGTGTAAAACAGCGTAATGTTTTCTATTTATTCTTAGTGTACCACACTGTTTATTATACATACAAGCCAAAATATATTTTGAATTAACAGGACTATTTTACCAGTATTGGACTGTCGTTTACTTCTTACAGTTGACGTACTCTACATTATCTAAGTACTCCTTCATTGCATCATATGCATTGTTTCACACATACTTTTCAAAAACATTTTGTATGACTTTTAATATGTTTAATGTTTTTGTCAGTTTATTGTAAAATTCTCATTCATGACAAAAAAAAGCTATTGTAAGTTTTATTTCTGCTTGGTAAATGGGAGCTCAGTCAAGTTCTTGTACCAACGTCATGTTTAGAGCTTTCGTAGGGTAATTTGTGTTGTTGCTGTGATATTTAGTTGACTAATCTTAAAAGGCCAGACTAGTCGATTCATCTGTATTGTTGCACCTTACTCTGCTTAAAAGGGCTGCTGTCCCTCTTCAGTATCCATGTATTAGACTGGCCTTTCCAGAGATACTCATCCCAAGTAGTTATTCCTATAGTACATGCATGCTCTATTGAATCAATTTGTATCTGGACACCTATTACTGGAGATTAATGTGTGGTGTACGTATACTCAGACACTATGACGGCTTGAACTCCACTGGGAGTACTTCCGATGAGGTGTCTGAACGTCTGCATAGGAATGGCGGCTCATTCTTCCTCTAGGGAAGAAACCAGAGACAATAATTATTATACTTACATTTACATTTATCTTTTTGGTATAATTTGCTATAGTTCTTTCTCCCTCCTGGGTAAGTGATTAAACGTTATTTCATCAGAACCATGGACCTTGCCGTTGGTGGGGAGGCTTGCGTGCCTCAGCGATACAGATAACCGTACCGTAGGTACAACCACAACGGAGGGGTATCTGTTGAGAGGCCAGACAAACGTGTGGTTCCTGAAGAGGGGCAGCAGCCTTTTCAGTAGTTGCAGGGGCAACAGTCTGGATGATTGACTGATCTGGCCTTGTAACAATAACCAAAACGGCCTTGCTGTGCTGGTACTGCAAACGGCTGAAAGCAAGGGGAAACTACGGCCGTAATTTTTCCCGAGGGCATGCAGCTTTACTGTATGATTAAATGATGATGGCGTCTTCTTGGGTAAAATATTCCGGAGGTAAAATAGTCCCTCATTCGGATCTCCGGGCGGGGACTACTCAAGAGGATGTCGTTATCAGGAGAAAGAAATCTGGCGTTCTACGGATCGGAGCGTGGAATGTCAGATCCCTTAATCGGGCAGGTAGGTTAGAAAATTTAAAAAGGGAAATGGATAGGTTAAAGTTAGATATAGTGGGAATTAGTGAAGTTCGGTGGCAGGAGGAACAATACTTCTGGTCAGGAGACTACAGGGTTATAAACACAAAGTCAAATAGGGTTAATGCAGGAGTAGGTTTAATAATGAATAGGAAAATAGGAATGCGGGTAAGCTACTACAAACAGCATAGTGAACGCATTATTGTGGCCAAGATAGATACGAAGCCCACATCTACTACAGTAGTACAAGTTTATATGCCAACTAGCTCTGCAGATGACGAAGAGATTGAAGAAATGTATGATGAAATAAAAGAAATTACTCAGATAGTGAAGGGAGACGAAAATTTAATAGTCATGGGTGACTGGAATTCGAGCGTAGGAAAAGGGAGAGAAGGAAACGTAGTAGGTGAATATGGATTGGGGCTAAGAAATGAAAGAGGAAGCCGCCTGGTAGAATTATGCACAGAGCACAACTTAATCATAGCTAACACTTGGTTTAAGAATCATGATAGAAGGTTGTATACATGGAAGAACCCTGGAGATACTAAAAGGTATCAGATAGATTATATAATGGTAAGACAGAGATTTAGAAACCAGGTTTTAAATTGTAAGACATTTCCAGGGGCAGATGTGGACTCTGACCACAATCTATTGGTTATGACCTGTAGATTAAAACTGAAGAAACTGCAAAAAGGTGGGAATTTAAGGAGATGGGACCTGGATAAACTGAAAGAACCAGAGGTTGTACAGAGTTTCAGGGAGAGCATAAGGGAACAATTGACAGGAATGGGGGAAAGAAATACAGTAGAAGAAGAATGGGTAGCTTTGAGGGATGAAGTAGTGAAGGCAGCAGAGGATCAAGTAGGTAAAAAGACGAGGGCTAGTAGAAATCCTTGGGTAACTGAAGAAATATTGAATTTAATTGATGAAAGGACAAAATATAAAAATGCAGTAAATGAAGCAGGCAAAGAGGAATACAAACGTCTCAAAAATGAGATTGACAGGAAGTGCAGAATGGCTAAGCAGGGATGGCTAGAGGACAAATGTAAGGATGTAGAGGCTTATCTCACTAGGGGTAAGGTAGATACTGCCTACAGGAAAATTAAAGAGACCTTTGGAGATAAGAGAACCACTTGTATGAACATCAAGAGCTCAGATGGAAACCCAGTTCTAAGCAAAAAAGGGAAAGCAGAAAGGTGGAAGGAGTATATAGATGGTCTATGCAAGGGCGATGTACTTGAGGACAATATTATGGAAATGGAAGAGGATGTAGATGAAGATGAAATGGGAGATACGATACTGCGTGAAGAGTCTGACAGAGCACTGAAAGACCTGAGTCGAAACAAGGCCCCCGGAGTAGACAACATTCCAGTAGAACTACTGACGGCCTTGGAAGAGCCAGTCCTGACGAAACTCTACCATCTGGTGAGCAAGATGTATGAAACAGGCGAAATACCCTCAGACTTCAAGAAGAATATAATCATTCCAATCCCAAAGAAAGCAGGTGTTGACAGATGTGAAAATTACCGAACAATCAGTTTAATAAGCCACAGCTGCAAAATACTAACACGAATTCTTTACAGACGAATGGCCTATAGTAGAAGCCGACCTCGGGGAAGATCAGTTTGGATTCCGTAGAAATACTGGAACACGTGAGGCAATACTGACCTTACGACTTATCTTAGAAGAAAGATTAAGGAAAGGCAAACCTACGTTTCTAGCATTTGTAGACTTAGAGAAAGCTTTTGACAATGTTGACTGGAATATTCTCTTTCAAATTCTAAAGGTGGCAGGGGTAAAATACAGGGAGCGAAAGGCTATTTACAATTTGTACAGAAACCAGATGGCAGTTATAAGAGTCGAGGGACATGAGAAGGAAGCAGCGGTTGGGAAGGAAGTGAGACAGGGTTGTAGCCTCTCCCCAATGTTATTCAATCTGTATATTGAGCAAGCATTAAAGGAAACAAAAGAAAAATTTGGAGTAGGTATTAAAATCCATGGAGAAGAAATAAAATTTTTGAGGTTCGCCGATGACATTGTAATTCTGTCAGAGACAGCAAAGGACTTGGAAGAGCAGTTGAACGGAATGGATGGTGTCTTGAAGGGAGAATATAAGATGAACATCAACAAAAGCAAAACGAGGATAATGGAATGTAGTCGAGTAAGTCGGGTGATGCTGAGGGTATTAGATTAGGGAATGAGACACTTAAAGTAGTAAAGGAGTTTTGCTATTTGGGGAGCAAAATAACTGATGATGGTCGAAGTAGAGAGGATATAAAATGTAGACTGGCAATGGCAAGGAAAGCGTTTCTGAAGAAGAGAAATTTGTTAACATCGAGTATAGATTTAAGTGTCAGGAAGTCATTTCTGAAAGTATTTGTATGGAGTGTAGCCATGTATGGAAGTGAAACATGGACGGTAAATAGCTTGGACAAGAAGAGAATAGAAGCTTTTGAAATGTGGTGCTACACAAGAATGCTGAAGATCAGATGGGTAGATCACATAACTAATGAGGAAGTATTGAATAGGATTGGGGAGAAGAGAAGTTTGTGGCACAACTTGACCAGAAGAAGGGATCGGTTGGTAGGACATGTTCTGAGGCATCAAGGGATCACCAATTTAGTATTGGAAGGCAGCGTGGAGGGTAAAAATCGTAGGGGGAGACCAAGAGATGAATACACTAAGCAGATTCAGAAGGATGTAGGTTGCAGTAGGTACTTGGAGATGAAGAAGCTTGCACAGGATAGAGTAGCATGGAGAGCTGCATCAAACCAGTCTCAGGACTGAAGACAACAACAACAACAACAACAACATGCTTAACAAAACTGGAGAGGAAATGGAACGAATTTTCTTTGGATCAGCACAATCTCTAATTGTTGGCCCGTTGCGAATAAAGACGCCAAAAGGTCGCAAGTTATGTAAATGTTTCAACGCTGGTAGTAGGGTAGAAGAGCGACACTTCTTTATGTGGATCGTACATAGAAAACAAAATTCTGGAATAACGCAACAGTGGCTGTCGATCAATGGCACCACTGTCTTAGCAATTACAGCTCTGAACAATACATTAAAAACGAGGTTAGGACAGGAAATACACTCCTGGAAATTGAAATAAGAACACCGTGAATTCATTGTCCCAGGAAGGGGAAACTTTATTGACACATTCCTGGGGTCAGATACATCACATGATCACACTGACAGAACCACAGGCACATAGACACAGGCAACAGAGCATGCACAATGTCGGCACTAGTACAGTGTATATCGACCTTTCGCAGCAATGCAGGCTGCTATTCTCCCATGGAGACGATCGTAGAGATGCTGGATGTAGTCCTGTGGAACGGCTTGCCATGCCATTTCCACCTGGCGCCTCAGTTGGACCAGCGTTCGTGCTGGACGTGCAGACCGCGTGAGACGACGCTTCATCCAGTCCCAAACATGCTCAATGGGGGACAGATCCGGAGATCTTGTTGGCCAGGGTAGTTGACTTACACCTTCTAGAGCACGTTGGGTGGCACGGGATACATGCGGACGTGCATTGTCCTGTTGGAACAGCAAGTTCCCTTGCCGGTCTAGGTATGGTAGAACGATGGGTTCGATGACGGTTTGGATGTACCGTGCACTATTCAGTGTCCCCTCGACGATCACCAGTGGTGTACGGCCAGTGTAGGAGATCGCTCCCCACACCATGATGCCGGGTGTTGGCCCTGTGTGCCTCGGTCGTATGCAGTCCTGATTGTGGCGCTCACCTGCACGGCGCCAAACACGCATACGACCATCATTGGCACCAAGGCAGAAGCGACTCTCATCGCTGAAGACGACACGTCTCCATTCGTCCCTCCATTCATGCCTGTCGCGACACCACTGGAGGCGGGCTGCACGATGTTGGGGCGTGAGCGGAAGACGGCCTAACGGTGTGCGGGACCGTAGCCCAGCTTCATGGAGACGGTTGCGAATGGTCCTCGCCGATACCCCAGGAGCAACAGTGTCCCTAATTTGCTGGGAAGTGGCGGTGCGGTCCCCTACGGCACTGCGTAGGATCCTACGGTCTTGGCGTGCATCCGTGCGTCGCTGCGGTCCGGTCCCAGGTCGACGGGCACGTGCACCTTCCGCCGACCACTGGCGACAACATCGATGTACTGTGGAGACCTCACGCCCCACGTGTTGAGCAATTCGGCGGTACGTCCACCCGGCCTCCCTCATGCCCACTATACGCCCCCGCTCAAAGTCCGTCAACTGCACATACGGTTCACGTCCACGCTGTCGCGGCATGCTACCAGTGTTAAAGACTGCGATGGAGCTCCGTATGCCACGGCAAACTGGCTGACACTGACGGCGGCGGTGCACAAATGCTGCGCAGCTAGCGCCATTCGACGGCCAACACCGCGGTTCCTGGTGTGTCCGCTGTGCCGTGCGTGTGATCATTGCTTGTACAGCCCTCTCGCAGTGTCCGGAGCAAGTATGGTGGGTCTGACACACCGGCGTCAATGTGTTCTTTTTTCCATTTCCAGGAGTGTATTAATAAAATTAGAAGTCGTTACTCATTGTTTAAATCAAATGTGATTAGTCTAAGCTACACTAAAGCATCACCTTCTGCCACCTCTGCAAGCAGTCACAGCGCCAAGAGACAAGTGATACAAGAAGAAAAAGTAACTCGGGAGTATGTAAAGTTTCCAGACAAAAACAAGGCATAGTATCTGATGCTTTGAGAGGCTATGAATTTGTCTTGCTCTGTTTTTTAATGTATTATTTTATAGGCCTCTTGAATAGTATTGGTACAGTTTTCGTAGCTGTCTTGACGATGCCATTTATCCAATCACCAACCTGCGCATACACTTACGTAGAGGAGTTCATTACTTATATGGTGTATTACCATCACAATTTAGCTGTAGTCATAAAAAGTGTCGTTCAATATACGTTGCATTTATACATTACATCGTTCATAAATTTCATGACTTTTTTATTTTCTCCGAACGTAGTGTTTATGCAAAAGAGTCGAGTTAACAACTAGTTTGTCATTTGAAGAGACTGAAAATTATTGTCAGTAAGCAGTTACAAAGTATGTGAAACAGTGTAGTAGATACATTTTCAGCTCTCGTCGAAATGAACGTAGGGACATGTGACAGGTGACAGATGGCAAGTGACGCGCAAAGGGTGAGCTCAGTAGTTCTCGCATGTCGCCAATGGGAAGGCGTGGAGCCAGGCGACGAGGTGCAAGTTTGGATTAGAATGTGGCATCACGAACGAACCGGGTTGTCACTCTTACGGACATCGGTTGTCCAACGTTTGGAGAACTCTATGTCTTTTTTATTATTGCTGTGAGACAGCGTCTTGGAGTTTATTTTCAACAACAGTCTTTTCGTTTTGTGTAGTAGCGGAGTTTATTGGTTCTATGTTTGTTACGCACGACAATGTGCGTTCAGTTAGTCTCATTTATCATGAAGGTTCATGATAGGCACAATACGTGTCCTCATTAGACTATTTTCAATTTATCTTCGGTCGTACACTCTGAACGTGCTATAATGGTGCCGCCTTCGCGACACAGCGCCAATAATCAAATTCCTCTTGCGGGACTGGGATTATCACCTGGCCCTTGCGCAGTTGAGGTTCACAGTCAGTTGCCGACACAGCGTGGTGACTACCGTCGTGTGCGTTCTTGTGTGGGGTTCTCCGTCAGGCAACGCAGAAACAGCCTTCTTCTGCACGCCGAACCACAGCCAACGAGCAACTCAGGGGGTTTCAATACAGGTAAGCATCTCCGCGAAACTCTAACGGTTAGGTAAGTAATGCACGTACGTTTTCTTTTAATTGCACCTGGCAATCGTCCCAGACAGAAAAGCAGAGGATGTTGTAACCTACCTCCTTCGGGGCTCTCTTTGGACTGCTTTTTCTGTCGCAAGCTTTATGTGGTTGTTTCCCCTTTAACACGCTCTGAATGGGTAGTCCTAAATTGTTCAACAGATGTTGAATAGAGTTTCAAACACATTACTCATATTACCAACTAAGGAAAGAACTAACTTGACGCCATTGGATCACTCTGATGGCTCTGCTACCGAGTATGAAGTGAGGGCTCTGTATTCATAACTCTGAGATCTCAGAACGTGACACAGTAACTGCAAGGCTGAGCGAAGTGAACAGAATGGGGGTAGAAACACCCGTATTGTCAGCTGCAGTTCCATCAATTTAAACAAGACCGGGCTAGTACGAACGAGATACCACTATGAACGACAGATCAGCGAATAATAAATGGCCGTAAGATGGAAAAAGCTCTTATTTTATACACTGAAGAGCCAAAGAAACGAGTACACCTTCCTAATATCGTGTAGGGCCCCCACGAGCACGCAGAAGTGCCACAACACGACGTCTTATGGAATCGGCTAATGTCTGTATTAATGCTGCAGGGCGGTCTAAATCCGTAAGAGTAGGAGGGGTGGAGATCTCGTCTGAACAGCACGTTGCAAGGCATCCCAGACATGCTCAATAATGTTCATGTCTGAGGAGTATGGTGACCGGCGGGGGTGCTAAAAGTCAGAAGAGTGTCCCTGGATTCACTCTGTAATAATTCTGTATGTATGGGGTGTCGCATTGGCCTGTGGAATTGCCCAAGTCCATCGGAATGCACAATGGACGTGAATGGATGCGGTTGATGAGCCAGGATGCTTACGTACGTGTGACCTGTCGAAGTGGTATCTAGACATGTCAGGGGTCCCGTATCACTCCAACTGCACACGCCCCAAACTATTAACAAGCCTACCCCTGCTTGAACAGTCCCCTGCTGACATGCGGGGTCCATAGATTCATGAGGTTGCCTCCATACCTGTATACTCCCAGACTACAACATTAATACTGGTCCATGCCTAATCGCCATTTAATGACCACGCCTCTTTGTGGAGATTGGAAATTTCCTTTACAGCATGCTCTGGTGTGTGCCTCAGGAGTTGGCGTCTTTCTCACGGTTTCACCTGCATTAGTGGCACATTCTTCTGATGTTTCCCTCCATTCCGAAGTTGTTGTCAGACCAGACACCCAACATTTCACTGTAACCGTTGCCTCTGCGTGAGACACAAGTTTGGGCTTTGTCTCTCTGTCTGCTGGCATCCGTGATTTACTGCCTAGGAAGCGACTTTTTAGGAAGGCTGACTTCTTTCACATGACTCCCTGTGAGAATTCCTAGCGCTTTGTCATGTTCTTTCCAGTGCCTCTGGGGTGCTGTAATTGTCGGCACACTCTTGCTTTCTAAAGCAGGTAAAACGATTGGTGGCAGGCCAGAAAAATAGCACGCTTTCACGTGTGCATTCTTGATATTCTGTCCTAATGGCTGCAAGTGTCCCTCAGTTTGGCATACTTCTCATTGTCTGCCAGGCTCTTCACAGCATGTTAATTCCTTAGCGCGGCAAGGACGTCTGTGGTTGCAAAATGGCTCCAGTGTCTCTCCACATGGGGTCCTGCCAGCATTCTCCTAGGTTGCTGGCGGTGTGGGCCAGTGTAGGAGGCCCCGGGCAGAAATATCACTATCTACATCAAGCCAGTCTTCGATCTGAAGACCAACAGCAACATAACCTTAGTGATGGTGGATTTGATACGTTAGATTGAGTGACTTCAACATCTAATGGAGAAATACATTTGTCTTAAAGTTTCTGCTACTGTGTGGTGAGCAAATATCTCATTCAATACGTGAATTTATTTCACAGGAGCTCTTCGTATGTATCTCCATTTTACGTGAATGCTTTTGATCAAAATATCACAACGCAAATTAAAATTGATGGAAGCTGTGAGGGTCTGTCACGCCAACTCTGTGTACTGATGTCAAAATTCCAGGCGTGTGCACTGATGGGTTAAAAAATGTACTTCTCTAGTTTACATCAACGAATTAAGAGTATCTTTTCAGAATCGTTCTAGTTTTCGATTATTGTGCCTCATTATCTTTAGCACACATCAGTGTTATGAATGAACATACTGTACAAAAAAGGACATAACTTTACAATCTATATATGTACTTTCTATCTTTCTGGTTTATCTAGCTACATAGAAAAAACATTTGTTTGTAAATTTTAGGCAAAATAGTTTAGATTTTTATATAGTATTCAAAATACATCGATTAGTACGTAATAGTGAAGCTACCCAGACAAAAAACTGCTAAAAGCAGACGTTTTACAGAAGCTACGAGGTGACATACCACTCACACACATTAACAACATTTTCAGTCCGATTAATATTCGTATTCTAGGTCATAATATTGGCATTAACCAGTACGAAATTTGATGTTGTGGTTGATGACTTTTTTACATGGGGAAATTGTGGGCAGAATGTTCTTACAACTGCACACGTAACCTGTGGAGAACTTGTTCCCGAGGGGCCGTAGTGGAGGCGAGATGAATGGGGGTCCACAGAGGCTGAGTGCAGCGACCTGGCCGTGTGAGTGATTCTGGGAAGCAGAGCTCAGTGAATCTTACCTGCAGAAGGACTTCTGAACAATGGCCTGTCCTTCTTCCACTTAGGGTCTGACAGAAGAGGGCCGATTTACAAAACATTTTACTTGTGCAAGATGGCAGTTTGTTACAAAGGCAGCCGGATGGCGGCAAGTGGGTAGAGGAAGCTATTTAAGAGAGACTGCTGCAAACTGAGCTTTTTTTGTGAACAGTGGAATGGCCACAAAACTCCATACATTCTAATGTTAGAAGCTGGATCGGTATGGACAGAGCAGCTGCTGCACGTGACCTCCCGCTGAAGCCAGGAAGTCTCCAAGATTCTTTAGTGAGCTGCAAAACATATATTTCATGGGTACGACTGTCTAGGAACCTTAACAGCCTTATTTACAAATTCGAAAGATTAATCTCTCTATTAATGAGAGAGTGTGGTCCAGTTGAGGTAAATAAATTTTGCCAAAACATGCCCATACTTACCACGGAACTGACGCCTCCCTATTCTAGAATATTCTTTCATCAGAAGAGGGATTTGAGTCGCTGATTGGCTCCTCTCAGGTCATGCCAAGTGGAAGCTTGATTCACCACCATGGGAACCCCTGTGCTGCGTTTGGATTGACTGCCAGACTAACAGTACAGTGAACAGGGTAAATTGAATGAGTAGTGGATAATTTGATTGGTTTGTGCAATGTGGAGGCAGTTTCGCTTCAGCTAATTGGGCTCCTGCACAAAGCCTTGGTGGACAGTGATTGTCCTTCATTGCCTTGTCCATGTTCTGATCCTCCCCTGCTAGAGAACTTCAGGTCTTTCCCTAGTGGGTGAGACTTGCGGTCTGTATTTTGTGGTGGACTAAGAGCTAGTGGCAGTTTCGAACTATACTGACAGTGGAACTGCGCATTTTCTCAGACATATCTTTTGTCACAAGGGTAAACTTACTCTTCCTGAGTTGGCTGTCTGTCGTTTAACAATTCCAGCGTGCCGAGGAGTAAAACTGATGGGCCTGACCAACAGGCTGGTGAACCTCACACTGAAATCTGCCAGGATTTCAAGGCTCTGATAGGGAAGTTCCCCATACTCAGATAATCAGAACGACAGACCGCGCAGTTTGCAAGTTTTAGGGATTCATTAGAATATTACAGCTGCTGCAATGCACAGCTCCTCGATCACAGTGCGCCGTTTTATGCTGCTGCTGAATCAAGGATAAAAGGTGAAGTTCTGCTGCACCTGCGTAGGGCTGTTAAATTTTATTCGCAGCTCTCTGCTTTCATGTGAACCATAGTTTGTAGTATACTTGGTGATAGCTTATTCCATTTCAATGGAGTTGGGTGTCACAGTGGATTCATGTAAGCAAAGGCGTTGTGAAAGGGGTTAATTCAGGGAAGAATTTGTGTAGTTCCACCCCAATGTATGCATTGCCAATCAAACACCGTTCCCTTTCTGATTTGTGTTTGTCATTGTTGTGTAAGATTTATCAGCTACTTGTAGCTACAAAAGGACTAATAAAACGTGTCATTATTTTGTAAACTTAAGTTTGCCACTGTTCGCGTTCGTACTCCCTCTACTGTTTACAGTTTTTATTTTATTGTGGCGGTACATGGGTGCACCAGCAATATAAGGTTCAAGATTAGTTAATCTGATTATTAATTTGAGTTCTGAAAATAACCACAGGCATAGGCAACAAAAGTGGCATGAGTAAATTCAACAATTGGTATACAGAAATTAAGGGTGTAGCTCACGAATTTAAGGTTTTTGAGAAGATAATACTTACCTCTACGTAAAAATAACAACATTTAGCATCACTCAGACATATATTTATGATTAAAGCAAACAGTGGCTTGCAATCATCGGCCCGTCCAGGATCTCGAATCATTCACTTTTATGAGCTGGTTAGTGCATTATCTAGCGGAACAGGTGAATGTTTCTCTCTCTCTCTTTTTGTTTTTTTTTTCAAAGTAAGACTGTCATGCATTGAGAATAATTAGACTGAATTTTGGCACTGTGTGTTGTATTTCAGTAATTTGTAGAATGTCGTAGTCATTTTATTTCAGTGTATGTATCGTTTGCGTCTGCGTCATTTACTTTTATTTCTCTCATTGTGTTTTGTCAATGACTTCTCTGTCACTTGCAGTCTGATGTTTGCATCGTTACTAACGCCGTTGTGCAAGCTTTTTTGGAAGAAAGATTATTGCAGGTACGTGTACGATGTTTTAGAGTAGTTTTGTTTCATCGGCTTAGGCATAGATGTGTGCATTATTTAAAAGAAGATCAGCTTAGGATTTTGGTGGGTTATGCGTTACATTCGGAAGCTTTCGGAATTAGCAATCGATGTGAATGCTTACGATAAACAAAGCTCATTTGTATAGTGAGCAACGCTGTGCACGACTGTCGTCCAAAATGGAACACGAGCCAGCCATTGATGCAGAACAAGATAGAAGGGCGGAAGAAGCTCATTTTAATGCCCGAAAATGGGGCGTAAAGGTCAAATGCAGAATACTCCGTTGATGAGGGTTCAGTTTACTCAATAAATGAATGTGAAAACAATACTAATGTGGCAGGTCATGTAGGTTCTGTAAAAACGGAAAGAAGTACAGTCAGGAAAAGAGACAGTCCGATTTCGCGGGCAAGGCGTCGTAGAGCAATTGAGTCACGTGCGTCTAGTCCAGGATACATGACTGGATGTAGGCAATTAGAATCGATCATTCCGTTTATGCAAGAGACAGAGAAGATACGGCGACAGGAGGAAGACCAAAGAGAGGAGATCCTCATCAATGAAATTAGGGAAGTTCAGAAGCGACAAGGCCAGGAGGAAAAGAGATAGGACGTAGTCTTGAAAGTAATTAAGTAAATTGAAAGGAGGGATGATGAGTTTGTCGAAAACGTAAATTAGATGAGGAATGAAGGTATGGGTGTAAAGACAGAGATCGATGACAGTAGAAAAACTTCAGGTGAGACGCGAGAAGTAGCCTTAGAGTCCAAATGTGAGGCTAGGGCAGCCAGATTAGTAGCACAACACGCGCGAAAAAATGCGCAAATTACGCGAGATGAAAGGGCGCTGATAAAGATCGAAGTGAGTGCAACTAAGAAGGCTATTTCGGCTCTCAAAAAACAGGGACAGAGTGTAGTTGAAAAAATACAGGAAGAAATGTTAGAGAGCAAAGACGAGCAAACACGTCTCACTACCCAGCAGAATGAGCTGACGGATAAGATGAGACAAATGTGCGAACCGACCGTTCGTGCTGAAATTCAGATAGAAGCAACAGCACGTTGCCGTGAGTTGTTGGTCACCACAAATGTAGAAGACAAAATTTTGCAACTCAACCCGTAGCCGCATCCCCGTTACAGGCAGATGTACGCCAGTGATGTCCACTTAATGGGATACGGCGCTCGGTCGAGCGCGCGCAGTGCCGAGTAGTGCATTAAGTAGCGAGTCGGACCATAATTGCCAGTGACTCTGACACACGGAAACATTACTATCTGACTCTGATGACAGGAGACGAGCTGGCCATGAAATTTTGGGCACATGTGCACCAGAAATAGAGGAATTTCACATGCGCAAATTATGTATTACTTTTGAATACATTATGGGAATGACAGTGATCAATGTGTTACAAATATTTACTATTAAAAACAGTCTTGATCACAATTTATTTACTACGGTGACCGGTTTCGACCACTACTGTGGTCATCTTCAGACCAATGAGTAAGAACCTCTTTCTGCTATCTTCGCCATTTGTGTGAAGTCTCACTGTGTTCCACATCTCGTTTGAACGTTGTTTATTTTGTGTTAATTTTGCGTTAACACCATTTACACAATGTACTAAAAGATCGAAAAGACACCTTACTACGAAATAAGGTTAACAAATGACACATGTCAGAATAACACAGACTTGACTTGCCTAGATTTGCTGAATGCTTGGATAGAATTTGTCACGTTATTTGTCTTTATTGAATCTCTGTGAATGCTTTGCGCAGGGGTAACTAAATCTGTGAGGCAGAGACTGCTCAATTCTCCACTATATAGTATTGTGGTTAGGGAAATCAATCAGCTCTGACCTCAGCCTCGGTGTGAATGGGTTAGTTAAATGTCTGCGTGACCTATTAACCATTCAGTCAGGGGTGTATGTCAAAGACCTGGGAGTCCACAGGAACAATTTTGACACCCACCAAATCACAGAACTTTTCCATCCATGCAGCATTAAGTGTTTGTATGACACTCGTTGAATGAGGCCAAGTCATTGTGTGGTAGCCTTTGCTTTTTGGTTGGAAAAACTGTCATGGTGCGGCATGTCACTCTCAAAAACCCAGTTAAAATGTTATAATTTCTTCTGTTCCATTTCACTGTAATCTCTTTACTGAAGTTGACACTCCCCCCAGAAATTATTGAATAATTGAGAGTTAGTGATATGTGGCATGCCATTCCACTCTCTCACTTCGACAACACCGTCAATCACACTTAGATTCACATTTTAATTCATGATCTTGATATTTCCCACTACTGCATTTTCTATGTGTGGTTTATGACTTTTGTACATGGGAAAACTGTGGGCGGAATGTTTTTATAACTGCAAGTGTAACCTGTAGAGATCTTTAACCTAGAGGCCATAGTGGAGGCGACAGAAAACAGGGAAGAAGATGAACAGGGGTCTGTAAATGTTGAGTGCAGCGACCTGACTGTGTGAATGATTCTGGGAAACAGCGCTATGTGGTTCTTACCTGCAGATGGACTTCTGGCCAATGCCCTGACCTCCTTCTGCTTAGGGTCAGACAGAAGGGCGCTGGTTCACACAACATTTTACATGGGCCAGGTGGCAGTCCATCACAAAGGCAGCCAGATCGTGGCAAGTGGGCGAAGAAAACCATTTAAGAGAGCCTGCTGTAAACTGAGCCTTTTGGCAAACGGTAGAAAGGTCATAAAACTTGCATTCTCATGTTAGAAGCTGGGGTGACACAGCTACCTCAAACTGCCATTGAGGTTCCAGGAACTGCTCATTGGTAAATGTAATAATACAATAGAGTCGTTCATTATCTAGCAGGCTGTATCCTAGAACTGTATCTAGGGTAGCAATGAACGTTCTGGAACTTACAATGAAGTTAAAGAGTGGTAGACGAAAATGGTAGATTCTACTAGCAAGGAAAAAAGCTGTATATTCCCTAGATTCTTTGGACAAAAGAACTGCATGTATGAAGATCTGAGATCAATGGTAGCTAAAAACTGCACAATGTGGAGTTTTTGCAACAATTTGTCTAAACTTTCAGGCTATGTGTTAACTGTCACATTTATTTTGTTAATGGCCCATGCGTCCAGGATTAAAATAAGTTGGCATTTAGGTTTATCTATTGCTAACGGTGGACTACAGTATGATAAGTGAGATGGTTCAACTACATTCCGACGAAGCATTCGTTTTGTTTCTCAAGCAACAGCCTCTCATTTCGCCCTCAGGATGGGGTTGAGTATTTGGCAAAATGTAGCATGTGGCATTACACCCATATGGTACACATACGTTTTTATTACACCTGGTTTCTTGGCAGATACATGTAAATACTTCATAAATGCATTTCCTAACATTCATTGTTGCTGTGAACTGAAATACGTAGATTGTTTCTTTACCATTGACGTAAGCTTTGTTATTGTTAATCTTGCTATAGTAACTTGAAGAATAGTTCTCAGGTGCACCCTTTGTTTTCAAGAATTTTTATTATGACCCTGGAAAAATCTGCTGTGTGCTACTTGGGTTTGCATTAAATTAATTGAAATATCTTTGCCTTTGTTTACAAATAATACTTACCTAAAGAAATTCTAATTTTATTTCCTTTTACCAGAAAAATTCCATGCCAAGTGAGCATTCAACTACGACACTCTTCCAAATTAGGAACGGGGACAACATAACCCCATTTCCTATCACAACATCTACTTGTGTCTGCGACTTTACAGGCTGCGGGTTTGCACATAAAGCTCGAGTTGCACAGGAGATTTTTACTGGGTAAGTCAGCACTTTGTTTATTTCCTGAATCTTGTTAAAGAAATTGTGCAAAATAGCAAACTGAGGCACTTACGTCTAGAACAATTAAAGTAGGAAATTTCCTAGCTACGGCCTCTACTGAAGATTGGACTAATACCTTTGGGTTATTAGAACATGTATTTTGATGCAGTGTTTATTTATCTCTTATCAGTTCCTTTTTTATATCTTAACAGATCGATGCGATTGCCTTGATTGCTCCCACTCCATGGAGCGAGCGTCACCGGAGCGCTTTATGACGTCGGAATCAGTCTGGTGAAACTTCGTTATTGTTTGTCGGCTGTGGCTCACTGACCGCTTCAATGATATTTTTACTGCCGGGCCCTGATTCTGCCACTTGTTATTAGGTCGACCATATGGCGTCTGATTAATTTTTATATGAGTAATTATCATTTAGTTCTGTTTGCCATTCCACAAATTTCAGCATCCATTATTTTTGTACTTATAGAATTGTACGCCTCCATTAGTTAAGTAACCAAGATGATACCGACGTCTATATTTCCTTTTATTGCTATTTTTAGGGTTTGGCGGGCTGTAGTCACAACACCGTGTGTCAAACTCGGATGAAGTTAGAAGTGACGTCACACGTGTAGCACAATAGCTACTCGGCCGTTTGAACTGTAATTATGCGCAACTTACCTACACGAGTCCATTGTAAAGATCGGGTAATGTCTCTGTTTAATTAAGCTTTCTTCTAGTAGTACTGAAGATAGTGCAGGTGTTTTCTGACTTTCTACAGTCTACGGTTTGGCAATATGTCACCAGATCTCATTCCTTTACCGTACTTCGCGTAATAGGCAGCACGACTATTATATACTTCATCAGTAGATGATCGTGTGTTCTCAACTGTGCCCCTAACTGCAAACAATTCCTTTGGTACTGTTGTAATTTCTTCACTTACTTGGGCATGCCATTCCAGCAAATGCTTAAAGTGTCTTTTACCTTTGCCATTTCGGACTCCACCAGTTTGCCAGAACTGTCTCTCTCAGACACAGCAGCTGTGACCATTTCACTAACAACTTGCTCTAAGTCTGCGTTCAATTCTTCATCAATTTCTACATCTTTGTGCGAAAACCATTCTGGAAAGTGATCCACAATGTGTTTACACTGATGATTAAGTTGGTTTGTACTTTAGCACGCTGTTCTTCCGCAAATGTTGTGACTTTCTTTTATAAGATCACACTACAGCTACTTTTAGTTACTTGTCGTCTTGAGACAGACTCTGTACAGCTTTTGGGAGACTACGATAAGCTTCCTTTAACTATAAAACATCATCTGCGAAACTAATATACTTTACTGAGAAATTGCTAAATTAGCACTCAGATTTTATAAATTACTGTATTGTTTTTCGTAATCTATGGATTGGTTTTGGAATTCATTGGGTTGTTTCTGTGTAGTTCTGATATTTTCTGTTGTTTCGCGGATTGCTTCTGTAACTGCGTTGTATGTTCTCCTCCATTGCTTTAAAATTTTATAATAATAGTGAAATTGGCTTAGTTGGTTGTTCTTTTCATGTGAAGTATCATCCATTTGAACGTTCACTTCACGTGAAGCGTCTTTATGCTGAACAGTTACGTCACTTAAAGGAATATCTAGGTCAGCATCAATTTTAGATAAAAGATTGTCAATTGAAACGTTTTCATCGCTTTCATAGCACGTTCCTAAATCATGTTGTGAACTGCGAAAATTCTTAACTTACATGTCAGTGAATTTGCTTTGCTCAGGGATAAACTCCATGCCACCACTTTCCTACAAGTCCTTTTCTATATCTCTTTCTGTGTGACTGTAACACAAAATTTAACCAATAAATTTTTAATAAATTATGCTTTGAAAAGAATATATGTGGTAACAGAGCTCAACGTTTACTTCTGTTATCTAGTTCACCAATGACCAAATGTCTGCTTAATAATGTGATGCGAGTTCGCCTTTACATTAGACATGTTACTAGAAATGACATCTTCTGACCAAAAAATTTTGTGTAATGGAGTTTATCTTGCATGTAGATAACTTTTTACTTACTTGTAACGGAAGAACATCTGAATGTCAAAATAAGTACGCACTGTAAGATGCAAAATAATTCTGCTCTCCATACCTTTTATTTTCCATTCATGGAGTAGCTCCTCTCACCTCCATCGTAATAAATTTTACAACCCTGTTCGCATATTTGGCATAAAACACAAATAAACACCTGTCAGGTAAGTGATCAAATGTGTTTGTTCCATATTATTTGCAAAAAAAGGAGAAAGATGGAATTATGTTAATGATGGGAACGAACTTCCTTTGGATCAGCATGACTTCTAATTGTTGGTGCGCTGCTAATAAAGTGACGCATAACCGTGGAAAGTAATGTAAGCATTTCAAAGCTACTATTAACGTAGAAGAGCAATACTTCTTTACATAGATGCATTTAAGGCCAGCCACTGCAATAGCTGCCGATCAATAGCACCACTTTATTCGTAACACCAACGTCGTTTTCTACCCCCCCCCCCCCCATTACAGACCTGAAAAATATATTCAAAGGCAGCGTTAGAGCAGGAAATATTAATAACACTACATGTCGTTAAATCATGTTTAAATCAAATGTAATCAGTCTAAGGTATGCAACAGCATATTCTTCTGCTATCCGTTTAAAGAGATCAGGCACCAAGAGACAAGTGATACAGCAAGAAGTAAGTCGGGAGTATCAAATGTTTTCAGACAAAAACGTAACGAAAAAATTATAAGTAACATAATGTCTTAATGACCATGGTATCTAATACATTGGGAGGTTGTGGATTTATTTTTCTCAATTTTTAATTAACTGTTATACGCTGTATGTAGCGAAGTCGAAGTTCTAATTCACCCCAAAGGTATTCCTTCCGCATCAAGTAGGGACTCTGGGCAGGCCACTTCGCTTCTTGGCTGTTATGGCCAACAAACCATTGCATCGCGGATGCTGCCTTGTGGGAGTGTGTACTTTCATACTGATACAAAAGAACGTTTCTAGTGAAGCTGTAAGCAATAGACAGTGCTATAAAATGTGTTCATATCCATCGGTGTCTAGCGTTTTCTTAAGCACAACGTGGGTACCATACACCATGCACAAGAAACACCCCAAGACCTTGGTACCACTCTTCTGTTTTTCACTAGTGGCACTACAGGTAGGTAACCTTCTCCAGTCATTCGCCCAAACCAAGATCTGCCATCGGACTGCCACAAGGTGCAGCATGATTTGTCACTTCACATCACTCGTTTGCACTCATCCACTGCTTTGTGATGACGCTCTTTACACCATATCAAGCGTCGCTTTGCACTGTCCGCAAAGATGTGTGGCTTTTGGGAAGCTGCTCTACCACTGTATCCCATTCGTATCAATTCCATAAGCATAGTCACTGTGCTGGCTGGACCACTGGTAGCACTTTGGAACTCACGGATCCGCTGATTCCATCCGGCTGTTTACAAGCACCCTCCACAATACTAAGTGGTCCGTGACCGTCAGTACATGAGGTCTGTGTCGTCTTCGTTTAGCTCTGGTTGTTCCTTCTTGTTTCTACTTCACAGTCGCATCACCAACAAAGGACTTGGGCGGCTACGCGACCGTTGACATATCCTTATTTGTCACTCAAGTGATATCCAGTTTCGAGTACACGGAGCTCTCATGGCCAAGCTCTGCTGCTACTGCTTCTCTTCTGACAGAACAGTGTTTTCCGTCCCCCTTTATACTCTCGTGATATCTAGTACTCTATTCCCCATTAAATAAGAGTGGCCGTACACCTTTGATCAGATAGAGCATGCACCATTGAAGCATGTAAGTCACCTCACCAAGGGAAAGACAGTGGTTCGCGGTGAGGAGTAGCGGGCAGTAACGATGTGCGTAGCTGACTGGTAAGTGTAGCCACAGTAGTGCTAGTTCCGGAACGTGTGTAACAGAACGTCTGTGAAGTTTGACAGGTAGGGCAAGAGGAAGTGGCGGAAGTGAAGCTGCGAGATCTGATCGTGAGCTGTACTTGGAAAATTCAGTTGCTTGAACATTTAATTGTGAAAAGCAAAGCTCCCCAGTTTGAGTCCAGTTCTAGTACAGAGGCTTCATTTACCAGGAATTTTCCAGTTTTAGTGGCTGTGAGCACTATGGGACTTAACTTCTGAGGCCATCAGTCCCCTAGAACTTAGAACTACTTAAACCGAACTAACCGAAGGACATCACACACAACCATGCCCGAGGCAGGATTCGAACTTGCGACCGTAGCGGTCGCGCGGTTTCAGACTGTAGCGCCTAGAACCGCTCGGCCACTCCGGCCGGCTCAAGTTTTAGTGCTGACTAGTTAACACAACCTGTAACTCTTCCCATAATCAAAACTTATAAGTTACTAACACTAAGCACAATTTTACTGAATGTTTGGATTCAAGGCAGAGCGTAACTTTTAGTGAGCGGAGCGTTTCCTTTACCAGGCTCAACAAAATAAAATAAAACAGAAATAAGTAATCTTGTAGAACCAGGCCAAAGCTTTGGTAGCGCAGAGTGCTGGGCGCAAGCGTCCGGTTGCCATGGAAACGCACCTTGCTCTTTTCGGGAAGTGCCCTCTCGAGTGTATTTTCACAGTCCTTTAACTTTCAGCCGCCGGTGAACGGAGGCCGTAACCTTTGAGACGCGCCCCTTTTCCTGCTGCGCAGTCCTACGTTTACCGAAATCACTACAAGGAAACTTTCTAGATTTATATATTTTCTGCATCACTGGAAACACCATTAACCTTTGTCGTATTAGCCTCCATTATCGTACTTAGCATTTTTGTCCTTCTTTTATTTTTAATTACGTTTTGTTGAGTGGTACTTAAGTAAATAAATTAGTGAAATCGAAGTGAAGTACAAATTAGAATATAAATGAAAAACTTGGTTTAGTTTAGAGAGTTACATACTGGCAAACAGCGGGCAGAACAGCAGAACAGAAGAGACAATGACCGTGAAGTCAGCAAGTTCCACATAAGCGGGCGCTGTCGATTCAGCCGTCAGGGCATCGCCCGACCGGCTCACGTGTTTCTCAGTTGTCGCATGTGAGCAAAGGCCCTCGCCTACATCCCAAGAGCCAATGACCGACGTTAAGAAGACTCTTCGAGAAGCTCCTCAACGTGAAAGAAGAGGCAATGACCGTGAAGTCGTTCACCTCCAGTAAACTGAAGTGAATAAATACGCGAGACGCAGTGGACCCGACAGACGAAGACGAGAGACGAAGAAGACGAAGAAGTGAAGAAGCGTAGCAGTAGTTTTCAGTCAGTTTCGGTGCTGAAGACCGTCATGCAAGAAGAGACTACATCATACACAGACGCACCAAGTCCGCCACTGTAATGGAATAACAAGCAGCAGCCTCGGCGCCAGAAGACAGAAGTTAAAAAGTATTTTAAGTCTGATTTTTAAGTACCAGGGTGACTCGTGAGGACGGGAAGGAGACGGCCTCACATCAGCAGTCACCTGTGAGCTGGGATGAAGATCTGACAGCCGAAGACTGGCAAGCGGGAGTCCGTTGTTCGAGTCCGGGACACTGGCCTTCCCCCGCCGCGCCGCTCCGCTGGCCGACGCACAATACACGCGGCCGCTTAGAGACACTGGGACTCCACATCCAAGGTATCACCATCCGATGCACGACTTCGCTCTCAATAATTAAACGGGCCACCGCACGAGGCGCGTCTCCAGTCAGCTGGGCGGGACGGCGACACGAGATACACACTGCCACGCGTAATCAGAAGCCGCTGCTGCCGCAGCAGAAGGCTACGCAAACGACACAGCTGCCGCTCTCCGAACCAGAACATCCAGTAAGATACAGTTGTATGAAACTTTCAATAAAAGTTATCTTATGTAAAAATGCTGTTTCATTCTACCTCATACCCGAGCCAAGGAAGAACCCACCCTACCCACATGTTGTTAAGAGAGAAAAGTTAATTTATTTAGTATTTTCACCCTGACATAATGCTTTAGAATGCTCATCCTGACAATTGACTTGCATCAAAAGAGAAAACCCAGTTACATTTAGTATCAGAACTGTTACAGTTTAAAGAGTGTTGTTGCGTGGCTGATACTCTGATACCAGGTTACACATCCGAAGACTTTGGTCCACGAGTGGATCATGCATTCGTTTCTGCCGTTTTATATAAATTATCTACCTGGAAATACTTCCTGACATTGGGACGGTTGCCACGTCCCAGTAAGGAAGGAGCGCTCTGTCTTCGATGGTGTAATCGCTACTGAAGGAATGGAGTATTCAAATGCAAATCAGTTGACGACAGCTTCATTTACATGTGAAGGAGGATTTGTACGGAAATGAGTGAACCTGAATGATTCGCGAACTGACGAAGTGAATTGTGATACCATAAAAAAGAACGTTAGAGACGAAGGTTCTGATAGCATATATACACTCCTGGAAATGGAAAAAAGAACACATTGACACCGGTGTGTCAGACCCACCATACTTGCTCCGGACACTGCGAGAGGGCTGTACAAGCAATGATCACACGCACGGCACAGCGGACACACCAGGAACCGCGGTGTTGGCCGTCGAATGGCGCTAGCTGCGCAGCATTTGTGCACCGCCGCCGTCAGTGTCAGCCAGTTTGCCGTGGCATACGGAGCTCCATCGCAGTCTTTAACACTGGTAGCATGCCGCGACAGCGTGGACGTGAACCGTATGTGCAGTTGACGGACTTTGAGCGAGGGCGTATAGTGGGCATGCGGGAGGCCGGGTGGACGTACCGCCGAATTGCTCAACACGTGGGGCGTGAGGTCTCCACAGTACATCGATGTTGTCGCCAGTGGTCGGCGGAAGGTGCACGTGCCCGTCGACCTGGGACCGGACCGCAGCGACGCACGGATACACGCCAAGACCGTAGGATCCTACGCAGTGCCGTAGGGGACCGACCCGCCACTTCCCACCAAATTAGGGACACTGTTGCTCCTAGGGTATCGGCGAGAACCATTCGCAACCGTCTCCATGAAGCTGGGCTACGGTCCCGCACACCGTTAGGCCGTCTTCCGCTCACGCCCCAACATCGTGCAGCCCGCCTCCAGTGGTGTCGCGACAGGCGTGAATGGAGGGACGAATGGAGACGTGTCGTCTTCAGCGATGAGAGTCGCTTCTGCCTTGGTGCCAATGATGGTCGTATGCGTGTTTGGCGCCGTGCAGGTGAGCGCCACAATCAGGACTGCATACAACCGAGGCACACAGGGCCAACACCCGGCATCATGGTGTGGGGAGCGATCTCCTACACTGGCCGTACACCACTGGTGATCGTCGAGGGGACACTGAATAGTACACGGTACATCCAAACCGTCATCGAACCCATCGTTCTACCATTCCTAGACCAGCAAGGGAACTTGCTGTTCCAACAGGACAATGCACGTCCGCATGAATCCCGTGCCACCCAACGCGCTCTAGAAGGTGTAAGTCAACTACCCTGGCCAGCAAGATCTCCGGATCTGTCCCCCACTGAGCATGTTTGGGACTGGATGAAGCGTCGTCTCACGCGGTCTGCACGTCCAGCACGAACGCTGGTTCACCTGAGGCGCCAGGTGGAAATGGCATGGCAAGCCGTTCCACAGGACTACATCCAGCATCTCTACGATCGTCTCCATGGGAGAATAGCAGCCTGCATTGCTGCGAAAGGTGGATATACACTGTACTAGTGCCGACATTGTGCATGCTCTGTTGCCTGTGTCTTTGTGCCTGTGGTTCTGTCAGTGTGATCATGTGATGTATCTGACCCCAGGAATGTGTCAATAAAGTTTCCCCTTCCTGGGACAATGAATTCACGGTGTTCTTATTTCAATTTCTAGGAGTGTACATATATATCACTGTAATCCTTCAGCCACCTTACGATGTGTGGCGTCTTGTCATGCACCAGTATCAGTTCCAATAACACATGTTGTTTACGAAGAACGACTCTCGAAAACTTCCGCATAAGAACGAATTTGTTTAATTTTAACGCCGTGTTCATTTAGCCACCCATATGTAGGAGGAACTAACCTGCTGATTGATTGTTCTTGCAGCGTACAGGAGTTGGAAAAAAATTACGGAAACGCCGCAAGAAATATGTGCTTGATCATAAATGCAGACGTTACCCAAGGCTGAAGGTGGCGCTGCTGCATTTGACCACGATCTGTACCTGTCCAATGCTCTCAATGCATTTTGTCAGTCGTTGGCAGAAGTTTTCTGTGTAATTGTGAGTGCATCATGTCGGTGCTAAGTATATTCGAAAGTTGGCAAATAGTTGATGGTAGATTGGTGGGTGGTTTCGTAACTGAGATAGCCGAAGTGTTGGATACTTCATAAAGCACCATATCGAAAATTTACACCGTATACGTGCAAAGAGGAAAAGCAGCATCCGCCAGGTCACAACGCAGTGTGTTGAGTGACCGTGACAGGTCGTCACTGACGTGGGTGGCGACGAAAAATTAGAGGACGCCATTACAAATCTCACTGCAGAATTGAGAGCCACACTCACGAACCACGTCAGCACCTAAACAACGTAAGGGAGCGCCACATGCTGCCAACTGCTGTGAGAGTTGGAGTTCCAAGGCCACTACCAGTGATGCAAATGCCCATAGCAGGGAGACGTGGTTTCCAAACCTGAAGTGTGGAGCAATGGAAGAAAGTCGTTTGTTCAGATGACTCATGTGTCACACTGTTTACAACTTCTGGTCGCGTTTACGACTGGCGTACACTGCCCCAAGCCTACAGTGCAGACTGCTTGGTGCCAAGGATGAAACTTGGCAGGGTTCGGTGACGAAATGGACAGCCATGTCGTGGTGCTCCGTGAGCTCCGTGGTTACCCTATAGGTCGCATTTCTGTCAAGGATTATGTGACCATTTTGACTGATTAGGTGCATTTCATGGTACAATATTTGCCCTCCAATGATGATGCTGTGTTGCAAGACGACAGACCCACTATTGACAGCTCACATAATCCAGAACTGGTTTTGTGAGCACGATAATGAATTTTCGCATCTCCCGTGGCCACCATAGACACCACACATTAATATTATTGAGCCTTTGTGATCTACTCTGGAGAGAAGTGTCCATGATCGCTATACACCTCCATCATACTTATCTGCACGTGCCACTATTTTACATAAAGAATGGTGTAAGAGTCCCTTTGTAAACATGCGGGACCCATATTTATCCATTCTTAGAGGACCTGAAGCTGTTTTGAATGTCAACCGTCTTCCTATACCGTAAGAGGTGTAGTAAAGCGTGTTTGATACTTCGGTGTTTTTGTCCATAATCACTATATTCTCTAAATCCTGATAGTAAACCACACTACGATGCTCAACGCTTCTGTGTCTTCCACTGGAGATGGTTGAGCATCTCCGCGAAGCTCTAACGGTTAGGTAAATAATGCGTGCACGTTTTCTTTTAATTCCACCTGGCAGTCTTCCCAGACTGAAAAGCAGAGCATGTTTTAACCTGTCTCCTTCGGGGCACTAATTAAACTGCCTTTTTTGTCCAAGCTTTATGTGGTTGTTTCCCCTTTAACACGCTCTGAATGGGTAGTCCTAAATTGTTCAACAGATGTTGAATAGAGTTTCAAACACATTACTCATATTACCACCTAGGGAAGGAACTAACTCGACGCCATCGAATCGCTCTGTATTAATAACTCTGAGCTCTCAGAACGCGTCACAGTAACTGCAACGCTGTGCGAAGTGAACAGTATGGGGGTGAGAAACACCAGTATTGTCAGACTGCAGTCCATCAATTTAAACGAGACCCACCTAGTGTGAAGGAGACACCACTATGATCGACAAATCAGCGAATAAGGAATTGCCGTAAGATGGAAAAAGCTCTTGTGTTATACGCTGAAGAGCCAAACAAACTAGTACACCTGCCTAATATCGTGTAGGGCCACCGTCTGCACGCAGAAGTGCCGCAACACGACGCGGCATGGACTAGACTAATGTCTGAAGTAGTGCTGGACGGAATTGACACCATGAATCTTACTGGCCTGTCCATAAATCCGTAAGAGTAGGACGGGGTGGAAATCTCTTCTGAACAGCACGTTGCAAGGTATTCCAGGTACGCTCAATAACGTTCATGCCTGGGGAGTTTGGTGGCCAGCGGAAGTATTTAAACTCGGAAGAGTGTTCCTGTAGCCACTCTGTAGCAATTCTGGATGTGTGAGGTACACCACGGATCCAGCAGAGCCAGGCACATGCGTAGCTTAATCCAGGTACCTTTGATATTATACTGTGCTCCGATGACAATGTTACAGCCCTGGCAGCGGACAGCAGGGCTAGCTGTGTCAGAACCGTTTAGCCTCTTCTGCCAAAGCATGGATCACGCGTGCTCAGCATCTTTCAATTACAATAGTGACTGTAGTGGGTAACCCTCAGGCTTGCCTGGTCACAGATACGAGGTCGATTTATAAAGCTAGTGGCATAACACAACTAATATACATATAGAACATTGCACTTTATTCTTAGGGAATTGTGTCAAATATTCTCAAGGCTATGGATTCTTCTGCGTTGTTAATGCACTTCTTGTTGCACTAATAGTACTGTATCTCATGCCGCTCTTACCTATTCACGCCAAGCGGATGACAGCTCAAATGAAAATGCGGAACTACCCTAGTGGTTGATGCAATAATTTACCAGTTTCGGCATTACATTGATGCCATCTTCAGGCCCCATTCGTCATAGTCGTAAAATCGCTATACACGGAAGGAGCCATATAACGGGATCCGTGAATCAATCGTCCTGCAACAGCTCTTGGTGGCCAGGCGACCCAGTCTGTAGCAGCACATAGAAGTTCATAAAATAAAATAAACTTCTACAAATCATACGGCTGTTGGTAAAGTATTGCATCAAGAAGTTAATTCCAGCCGTCGTCCCACGATCCATAATGGATAAACGAAGATACCCTAGTGATTGTTCGAAATGGTGGCTCAAATGAAAATGCCGAATTATCCTAAGGGTTGTTCGATATGGTAGGCTTGCCAATTCCACGTATGCAGTTCACTGTGATTAGGCCACACCTCAATTCATGACTCTCAGCCTATTAGCCCATTACGCAAGACCCCGAGCCTTTTGTCAGGATATTCACAGAATGGTGCACAATCGTGACGTCAGAATCTTGTTGACAGTGTCGAGTGTCTCAAGAGGTACTCTTCACGACGAACGAATCAAGTTCTGGAGACACGTACTGTCATTTTCCGTCTCTACGGTAAACTGCAGACATGGTAGGCCACAGTATCGACACTGTCTTATTTCGAGACGAACTTGGTAGACGTTTCTCCGTCCCAGACAAGGCATAACGCCATCTTTTCACAAAGAGCCGACACTCAAAAGTGATTTCTGAATCAGAAATCTGTTGCGTTATTTTTTCCTGACAGTTATACATAATTCGCACCTACTATGTGAGGCCGTGCTGAAATGCTAATCACTTTCATATTCATTATTCAAGCATGTAGTACGCACCGTAAAGATATGACAGGTTAAGTTACCAGAAGTTTATGTTTTAACAATTCTCCCTGAGATGATCAAATTCAAACGTAAAGGTAAAAAAATTATTTGGAACTATTTTCATGGCAAAACAATAAAAATGTGAACATTTTGTCGATGATATTGTGAAACATAAAGTAGAAAGGGTGACTGGTAAACTTCAGCTTTGTCGAACCTTCCTGTTTCTCTTTACATTTCAGATCGGCCGCCGAGTACTTCAGAGCACGGAAGTGCAGCCTGTGGACACTGGGCAGGTGGGCGAGCCGAGTAAACACTGTGCGGCCGCCCGCCCCCACGTGGCAGCGCTGAGCCTCCGCCCCTCGTTATCGCGGTGCGGCTGTGCGGCGTTCCCTGCGGGCGGCCGGCCTCTCTCTCCCGGGCCCGAGGCCGCCGTTGCCATGGCGACGGCCGCGTCCCAGGGCACGCACGTGCGTGCGCGCCTCACGCAATCAATCCTTCCGTACCGTGAGCTCACAGGATCAGGAGCGAGTATTTCTTTCCAACCTGGATCTGCATCGATTTTCATTTCCAATTTTTGGATGACAATAATGTACTGCACCGGCCGTCGTACCTTCTATCTTTTTCACTACTGCACGTTTACGTCTTTGTAGCCATTTCCAAGTGTCTGAAATACATACCAGAAGTCACATTGCTAAAATGTAAATACAAACAACCATTAATATTTACAGGTTGGCGGTATCTGTAGCGTTGAGTGTCTGTACAGTCTAATAAAATGTCCTTCAGTCGCAGACACTGTCGACGATCTACACCCGTATCAAAGTAACGAAATATATTCGCAATTGTCACTATGATTATACACCAGCTGTGCAATTTGTTAGTGAGACGGAAACTTTCGTCGGACTGGGGCTCGAAGATGGATTTCCCGATTAAAGTGAACGGTAGCCTCAATCACTTTTTTATTATTTTTTATCCTTTTTCTCATGAGTGGTTGCTTTAGCTGCTTTCGTTTCGCCTTAACCTCCCTCCGTTTCTAATTTTAGTTAAGCCAGTTTCAGGTCGGTGGACAGGGAGCTTGAGAAGGGGTCGAATCCTGAGGTCTTACACGATACATCCTCATTCCCGCCCCTGAACTGCCGCGTCCGATTTGTGTGTGTGTGTGTCTGTGTTTGTGTGTGTGTGGAGCAGGAAGGCAGTTTAAACAAAACATGTATATTCGTACAATTATGCCCTTCTAGGGCTACAGAAGGAATCTAAACAACAAAACCAAAATTAAATTCAACGTAAAAGTACTCCTACCGGCGGAACCAACGTTTGACACCTCATGCAATGCTGTCAGTGATCAAGATGTCCATGTATCCTATTAACCCGCCTTTGGGATCAGGACCATCTTCACAATGAAAGGGTCTGTATGGTTCTGTTACTTCTTCTGACATATAAAACTGACATGCACATAAATTTAACTTCTCATACCTGGCCCACCCGAACTGTAGAGAGGGTCCAAGAAGACACTACACAGAAAATTAGCAAAGTATTGGCGGTAGCGCGGGTGGCGTTTGAGCTAAGTGTATCGTTCCAATACTAATGCCCAAAAATAGAGAAAGTGCTTGTCACCCTCCCGGTAAAGATACAATATGGTCAAACGCTTGCTCCATGTCACTGCATGCATCTTACGAAGTGGGTGAAACGTCGTATCCGTGATAAGAAGGTACGTCGGAGTCACTGCAGTTGAGGTTGTGAGCTGAATGAGGGACAACATCAGTGTATTCAACCTCCACAGCAGACCCATATTCCAGATGGTGTTTTTCAATAGCAAGTAGATGAGATTGAAAACATGACGAAGAATCTACCATATGTATGGAATGGCATCTACGGAGATTCATATGTTTGTAGTTGACTATCAAATACCTGGCAAGTCTGGCTTCCGAATCGAGAAGAGCGCCATCCACTGAACTCCAAACCACCGGACAAGTAACCGAGGGTAGACGGCTTTCAGTCGTATTTCGGGGATGGCCTCGCATCATCCGGTAAGAAACGTCAATGGGGCCCCTGCAGCCGCTCATTAGGCAGATCAGTGTAGATGTAACTGAAGTCCACAAAAAATTCGTAAAGGTGAAATAGTTTTCGGGAAATATGCACCACTCCAATTGGTGGTTCGTGATAGGAGGGAGCCACTTCGTCGCTCAGAGTTCCCATGAAGCTGCGCTGGCAGCGAGTCCACATCTTCCTCATTGTGCCGATGGTTACAGCGGCTGCTCTAACCCGCACATTAACCATTCCGAGACGGCGCTATGTGGTAGGAAGGATGAGCATATCATGTTGCACTTTAATGACCACCACTTTGAATATCTGTACACACCTCCTAGACCGAAACTTCCATATGTCACTGTGTCTACGTCCCTTATTCTCACATACTCCTGTGATACCCACACGAGGAGAAGTACATTATTATTCTCGTCCTTTTGTCCCGCTACGGCAAGAAAGAAGTTTGGCTGTGTCTGTAATGTTCAGTGTCTGTATTCTCGAATGCATGTCCTTCGGTCAGTTTCAGAAACTGAGCTAATCAAGAGCTTCTGGAACGAAACAGTGCCTTAGCAAAAGTAAAAAATTATACAAGCATCGAGATATTCTGACTATTATTCGGAGGGACGATGGTTCAAATCCACACCTGGCTATCTAGTTTTTGAATTTTCTGGGTTATATGAAGTCGCTTAAGGCAAATTCAATGAACGTTCCTTTGAAATGGACATTGCCGAATTTCTCTCTTAACCTCTCCTAATCCGAGTTTGTGCTCCGTCTCTAATTACCACGTTGTCGACCGAACGTTAAACATCACTCCTACTTCCCTTCTTCATTCGCCTCTCCCTTCTTCGAGGTAACCGAGGAAACCTATGTGACGTCTGTATAAAAGATCAAGACATGTCAATACAATACGGGAGCATAATTTGTTGATAGTAAGTGCAACTGGAGGTATTAATTTTCACCACCTAATCCAGATATTTATAGGCGCCACTCTTAAGAAACAGAATGGGAGGCTCCACAATGGCTTGTCTTATTTGTTATAGCATATTCTTTAAGCAAAACTGTTACGGTACATCAGTGTTACCACATTTCATTACTATTGTAAAAACGTGTAATTACAATGCCACCAGTAATTTCTGTTCTATGAGAAATGTGAACATGATGTCCCTACGAACTCTGCACATGGAATAATGAAATACTAATTCTTATTTCCCTTACTACCATTCATTCATGTACTATTGAGACGGAAATGTTACTACCGTCCCATTGCTTTCCCTCAAGGTACTTTGTGTTCTTTAGTATTACTGATACATTGGTCATGTTCATATCTTGTTCAGTTACCGAGAGCCTTTGGCGAAGGGATGGACACGACTGTTTCTTAGTATTTTATGATGCACATCCATTTATCGTATTCTTAATATGTTACTGTCAGTTATGTAATGAGTGAATTACTTGGTTCGTGTTTCAGTAGCTGTAGTGCATGCAGAGATACATATTTTACTTGAGCTGTGCTGTTAACTTGATACTTGAGGATCAGGTTCAAATATGCTCTCCGCCATTTTCGTAAGACGGTTGCGAGCTGGCTTACGGGGTAGGCGGACTGTGTACGTGTCCGTCAGGCGTGTCATAATTAAAATAATTTGTTTGTCCTTTTTCAGGGCCGTCATACTTAGGGTTTTGTTGGAACCACCTATCGTTATAATTTTTCATCTGAATTCAGTGGTTAGGATATAGGTTTCTAACGAGCACGTTGAGCTCACTTCAATCCATTGGAATGAAAATCAAGTGATGCCTTCAGCACATTTAATGTACGATGACTTTATATTACATTGGGCTTTCGTTGATTCATTTCGTTAATTCTTTTGCAGAGTTTTTAACGTTTCCTCATTGTGATTTGCTCCTTTGCCTTTCTGTAACAGAAGTTAGGCATTTTCATGTGTTTGTTTCAGCTTAATATTATGGTTCAAATGGCTCTGAGCACTATGGGACTTAACATCTGTGGTCATCAGTCCCCTAGAACTTAGAACTACTTAAACCTAACTAACCTAAGGACTTCACACACATCCATGCCCGAGGCAGGATTCGAACCTGCGACCGTAGCAGTCGCGCGGTTCCGGACTGAGCGCCTAGAACCGCTAGACCACCGCGGCCGGCCGCTTAATCATATATCTGTGCGAATAGTGTGCAATGTTTAAGTATTCTTACGAGTGAGTTATTTGAGTTTATTTGTTTTTCCTTGCTTCGTTTCTGCCCATAGCTTCCAAGAGCGCATAACTATGGGTAGAACGAAGGATCTGCTTCCCAAGTTAGTTAAGGATAGGATTTGCATATCCAGTCTGTGCAATTTTGCTGCTAAACCGATAATGACCCAACAAGTTAAGTACATAATTTAGCATTTCACTTAGAATTACTGCTCCTGATGTTGGCTGGACAGGGAATGAGTTATGATTGTTCCTATAGAACTACACACTAGATTTTGCATGTGTTTAGTGTGCAGTTTTGACAAAGATCAAAGAACTATCCAGCATGTTGAGTAGACAATTGTGCCGCTGGCTTCCAATCACCCACGTAGCTTTGGCTGCACAGTCAAAGACCAGTCAGTCATCTTGAAGCGGATCATGAGAGGCTAAAAGTTCGGTCATGTGAAGATTTGTTAAACAGACTGTTGATGTACTCTGAGGTGCCGAAACTCATGGGATAACTCCTAATATCGTGTCTGATCTCCTTTCGGCCGGTGTATTGCAGTAACTCGACGTGGCGGTTAGTCAACAAGTCGTTGGAAGTCCCCTGCAGGAATACTGAGCCACGCTGTCTTTAAAGCCGTTCACAATTGCGCAAGTACTACCGGCGCAGGAATTTGTTCGCGAACTGACCTCTCGATTACGTCTCATATATATTCGATATTCATATCGGGCGATCTGGATAGCCAAATCACTCGCTCGGATTCTCCAGAATGTTCTTCAAACCAGTCGCCAAAAACCGGTGACAAGGTGCATTGTAATGGGAACATGAAGTCCAAGAATGGATGAAAATGGTCTCCATTTAGCAGAACATAACGCTTCCAGTCAATAATCTGTTCAGCTGGACCAGAGGATCCAGTTCATTCCATGTAAAGCCAGCCGACACCGTTAATGGAGACACCAGTAGCACCCACGGTGCCTTGTTGACGATTTGGGTCGAGTCCGCACCACACTCGAACCCCACCATCAGCACTTACCAACTGAAATCGGATCTCATGTGACCAGCCCACTCTTTTCCAGTTGTCTGGCTCCAACCGAAGTGGTCACGAGCCCAGGAGAGACGCTGAGGCGGTGTCGTTCTGTACCCAAAGGCACTCGCATCGGTCGTCCGCTGCTATGGCCCATTAACGCTAAATTTCGCCGCACTGTCCTAACAGATACTTTCATCATATGTCCAACAATGATTTTTGTGCTTATTTCGAGCAGTGTTTCTTGTATGTTAGCAGTGACAACTCTACCCTGACACCGCTGCTCTCGGTCGTTAAGTGAGTGACGCAGGCTGCTGCGTTATTCGTGGTGAGTGGTAATGCCTGAAATCTGGCATTCTCTGCACCCTCTAGACACTGTGGATGTCGGAATGTTAAATTCCCTAACGATTTCCGAAATGGAATATCCAATGCGTCTACCTCTAACTAGCTCTAACCGTTAATTCCCGTCCTGCGGCCATAATATCGTCGGAAACGTTTTCATATGAATCACATGAGTAGGAACGACAGCTCCGCCAACGCACTTCTTTGTTTACGTTATACTACCGGCATATTCACGTGTGCATATCATGACTTGATCCCTCAGTGTAATTTGTCTGCTTGACCCTCACTTACCTTATGATTGCGTACTCATTGTTCCCGCCAGATCAATTCAGACCACCAGTAGCCATCTTGTGAGCATAATTATTAGAAACCGTAGCGATTAATCAGTGTGTGGGTGGCGTGAGTGTGACAGTTACTTTTTGGAAGTAACTTGTTTTCCTACCAGTCTCGTGCTCAGTGGATTATGAGACCGCAGGTGTAGACTTAGCGTCCTTTCGGCGTATGTAATATAATAAACACGTTATGTTCTCCTTCGAGATCGGGCAGAGCATTGTAATGAATTGTACTTTTAGATGTGAAAGACCATCACACTTTCACGCTAGTAATTTCACTCACATGACCACACCTAATAATATAATCCTCATCAGATATAGTCTCTGAAGTAACACGCATTCTGTCACTAATTAAATTACAATCCTAAGTGGATAATTATAATGATAGACAGTAGTGCAGACGCTTCGATCATTTTCTCCTTTGGATGTCTGTTCCTTCCATTTGCCGTATCCATTGTGTTAAGTTGTTCAATGTTGTTGTTGTTTTTGTTGTGGTTTTCAGTCCTGAGACTGGTTTGATGCAGCTCTCCATGCTACTCTATCCTGTGCAAGCTTCTTCATCTCCCAGTACCTACTGCAACCTACATCCTTCTGAATCTGCTTAGTGTATTCATCTCTTGGTCTCCCCCTACGATTTTTACCCTCCAAGCTGCCCTCCAACACTAAATTGCTGATCCCTTGATGTCCTACCAACCGATCCCTTCTTCTGGTCAAGTTGTGCCACAAACTTCTCTTCTCCCCAATCCTATTCAATACTTCCTCATTAGTTATGTAATCTACCCATCTAATCTTCAGCATTCTTCTGTAGCACCACATTTCGAAAGCTTCTATTCTCTTCTTGTCCAAACTATTTACCGTCCATGTTTCACTTCCATACATGGCTACACTCCATACAAATACTTTCAGAAATGACTTCCTGACACTTAAATCTATACTCGATGTTAACAAATTTCTCTTCTTGAGAAACGCTTTCCTTGCCATTGCCAGTCTACATTTTATATCCTCTCTACTTCGACCATCATCAGTTATTTTGCTCCCCAAATAGCAAAACTCCTTTACTACTTTAAGGGTCTCATTTCCTAATCTAATACCCTCAACATCACCCGACTCAATTCAACTACATTCCATTACCCTCGTTTTGCTTTTTTCTGATGTTCATCTTATATCCTCCCTTCAAGACACCATCCATTCCGTTCAACCGCTCTTCCAAGTCCTCCGCTGTCTCTGACAGAATTACAATGTCATCGGCGAACCTCAAAGTTTTTATTTCTTCTCCATGGATTTCAATACCTACTCCGAATTTTTCTTTTGTTTCCTTTACTGTTTGCTCAATATACAGATTGAATAACATCGGGGAGAGGCTACAACCCTGTCTTACTCCCTTCCCAACCACTTGTTCCCTTTCATGTCCCTCGACTCTTACAACTGCCATCTGGTTTCTGTACAAATTGTAAATAGCCTTTCGCTCCCTGTATTTTACCCCTGCAACCTTTAGAATTTGAATGAGAGTATTCCAGTCAACATTGTCAAAAGCTTTCTCTAAGTCTACAAATGCTAGAAACGTAGGTTTGCCTTTCCTTAATCTTTCTTCTAAGTTAAGTCGTAAGGTCAGTATTGCCTCACGTGTTCCAGTATTTCTACGGACTCCAAACTGATCTTCCTCGAGGTCGGCTTCTACTAGTTTTTCCATTCGTCTGTAAAGAATTCGTGTTAGTATTTTGCAGCTGTGGCTTATTAAACTGATTGTTCGGTAATTTTCACATCTGTCAACACCTGATTTCTTTGGGATTGGAATTATTATATTATTCTTGAAGTCTGAGGGTATTTCGCCTGTTTCATACATCTTGCTCACCAGGTGGTAGAGTTTTGTCAGGACTGGCTCTCCCAAGGCCGTCAGTAGTTCCAATGGAATGTTGTCTACTCCGGGGGCCTTGTTTCGACTCAGGTCTTTCAGTGCTCTGTCAAACTCTTCACGCAGGATCGTATCTCCCATTTCATCTTCATCTACATCCTCTTCCATTTCCATAATATTGTCCTCAAGTACATCGCCCTTGTATAGACCCTCTATATACTCCTTCCACCTTTCTGCTTTCCCTTCTTTGCTTAGAACTGGGTTTCCATCTGAGCTCTTGATGTTCATACAAGTTGTTCAAATAAAGGTTAAATAAATAGTTGGATTGACCACTTATTAATTATGAACAAGCACTGGATCAAAGGAAGTAGTGAGATTGTGAGCAACAAGAAACTTTAATGCGCACCGGCCGATAATGACTAATAAAATTGTTTATCCTTCAGTATACTTACATGTGTCGAATCTTGCTCAGGCGAAATACACAACGAGCAGTAACGTTTCACTGTATCACTTTCGTAGATGAAGAAAGATTACTTAAATTCGTACGACGGATTCAGTGAATCTTGCCGGTCAGTTATCTCTGACCTGCTGACCACGAGTTGTCATTGTAATTATCCCAGTATACTATTATACTTGGAAGTGGTATGTTACGTCACTGCTCTTCAAGAACCAACTGGTCTCCAGTGACGTGAACAGTCAGGCAGCGCACTTTTAATACAATACGGAACATACTATTCCATTAACTTTCTTGATATTTTAGTTTACCATTTCAGGTGTTTCGTTTGACTTTATACAAGGCAAGCGGCATTATTAATTTATTCGTAGAGTATAAGTCAGAGACGGAAGCCGCAAACAAAGGAGCATTTGAGAGGGACTATCAACGCAGAAGGAAACTCTAAAGTAGTACATGGGGGTTTTAATGCTTATTACTCAGCGTGGGGAAAACTGATGAAAAAAAGATGTCCTACACTACCGGTCTGGAAGGATAGAAGAAAAGAAATTTTACTGTAGGCGATTTGTGGGTGAAAGATGGAGTGAGATTAGTACATAGAGTTTCCCTTAATGTATCTCTAATCTGGTTGGTCATCGGGAAGAACAGAAGTTGTGTGGTGGATACTGGTGTGCCTGTGCATAGTGCTCCTTCTCTGTACCATAGTTTTCCAACCTGAGGGCTGGCTAGGCCGACATGCCAGTCACTCGGTATGCATGTACCAATATTTCATTGAGAGAGAGGTTGTGCTAGATCAAATAAACTGATACAGTCTCAATTAGTTTATTTTACAAAAAGATCACACTCAAAAACAACAAGCAGTTTCAACTCTCTTGATGCTGGAGGCAGACATTTTAGAAAAGCAAAATACATCCTATTAAATTTCCCGCTCCCGTAGACAGAGTAATAGGGGCACAAGCAATAATATATGAGAGACAATAGCAACTATTTACCGTCCTAAAAGACAATAGAATAATAAAGCACAATAGTCAAGTAAGCGACTACACAACGGCCAATGTGTTTAAAATTAATTGAAAGAGCTACAGTTAGTAGTTCGACTTAGTTGGCAACCAAGATAAACGAAATTTTAAAAACCAGCATTGGCCAACTATTCGTGACAGCAGTCACACTAAATTACCAAAACAGAGAACGTCAGAATTTAACTAGCTGCCTCAGGTGGCCAACTGGTTTTCAGATGAATTATCAAAACATAAAAAGCAGCTCTTGAACAGGAACTTTTGGGGAACAGGGTCCTCCACTAGGCCATCTTTTAAGATTTTGGATTCCTTGCAATGTCAAGGCCCATAAACTAAAAGAAGCTGCATGGAATACATCAAAAGCCTTTAAGCTTTTAAATATTTTCGATAAGCACACGGAAATAAACCTGAATTTAAAATGTACATAGCAGATCAAATACGTAGTTTTTACTCTTCAGACAGCAAAACAAAACAACAAAAAATACACCAAAGAGCAATCAGTAAGCGGGTATCAGCGCTATAAGCTACAGCAATCGAAATATAAATACCAGTTAACGCCAAAGTGGCGCCGAGTAAGACGAAAACCAAGCAATAATAAAAGGAAGCAATATTTCTGTCAGTATCTCCGGGTTCGTCGGGTTTTATATACAGTGTAAACACAAATAAAATAGATTGCATACGGACAGTGTCCGCTCGCCAGCCTACCGTCACTCTACCCTCTTCCAAATGTGTGAAAGAAAATTGTAAAAAATAATCAAGAAATAACAGACTCATCATACTAGAGTTTTGAGCTCAGTTTCCGTCCTTGCAGAAAATAATAATGAATGGAGTATGAGTGCGCCATTTTTCAAGTAAACATACTGTTTTGTTTTCACGCCCAAACACATTTCATCACAGTTTTGGCATCCTCTGTGGTTATTTCTTTTATTTTGCGTTGTTTGTGTCGTGCGGCTGCGAATCGAAATGAGCAACAGGTCTAAATTAGTACATCACGTTATCATTGTAGTATTTGGCTAGTTCTTAGCTGTGACAAGTTTGTTACGGTGTACCAGACAACTTCGAGTGTACCTGACCTGAGAATTTTTCTCCTGCTCGTTTGTGAATACTGCGTCTTGGTATGTTGTTGTGGCTTGAAAACACGTTTCACGCATAAGTTTACGTTTACGATGTGCTTGCGACAGTCGTTTGTTTTTGTACTAGCAAAAAGGTGGACCCATTCTTAATTCATTATTCTTAATTGATTATTAGTAACACACTTGCATGCTACAAGAACAGAGCAAAATCATTGTGCCCACACATTTCAGGATTGTAAAATATTTCAGCGCAATATGTCTTGATAACCAGGATGTCGTAGACAACATTCCATTAGAACTACTGATGGCCTCAGGAGAGCCAGTCATGACAAAACTCTACCATCTGGTGAGCACGATGTATGAGACAGGCGAAATACCCTCAGACTTCAAGAAGAATATAATAATTCCAATCCCAAAGAAATCAGGTGTTGACAGATGTGAAAGTTACCGAACTATCAGTTTAATAAGTCACAGCTGCAAAATACTAACGCGAATTCTTTACAGACGAATGGAAAAACTGGTAGAAGCCGACCTCGGGGAAGATCAGTTTGGATTCCGTAGAAATGTTGGAACACGTGAGGCAATACTGACCTTACGACTTATCTTGGAAGAAAGATTAAGAAAAGGCAAACCTACGTTTCTAGCATTTGTAGACTTAGAGAAAGCTTTTGACAATGTTGACTGGAATACTCTCTTTCAAATTCTGAAGGTGGTAGGGGTAAAATACAGGGAGCGAAAGGCTATTTACAATTTGTACAGAAACCAGATGGCAGTTATAAGAGTCGAGGGGCATGAAAGGGAAGCAGTGGTTGGGAAGGGAGTGAGACAGGGTTGTAGCCTCTCCCCGATGTTATTCAATCTGTATATTGAGCAAGCAGTAAAGGAAGCAAAAGAAAAATTCGGAGTAGGTATTAAAATTCATGGAGAAGAAGTAAAAACTTAGAGGTTCGCCGATGACATTGTAATCCTGTCAGAGACAGCAAAGGACTTGGAAGAGCAGTTGAACGGAATGGACAGTGTCTTGAAAGGAGGATATAAGATGAACATCAACAAAAGCAAAACGAGGATAATGGAATGTAGTCAAATTAAGTCGGGTGATGCTGACGGAATTAGATTAGGAAATGAGACACTTAAAGTAGTAAAGGAGTTTTGCTATTTAGGGAGTAAAATAACCGATGATGGTCGAAGTAGAGAGGATATAAAATGTAGACTGGCAATGGCAAGGAAAGCGTTTCTCAAGAAGAGAAATTTGTTAACATCGAATATAGATTTAGGAGTCAGGAAGTCGTTTCTGAAAGTATTTGTATGGAGTGTAGCCATGTATGGAAGTGAGACATGGACGATAACTAGTTTGGACAAGAAGAGAATAGAAGCCTTCGAAATGTGGTGCTACAGAAGAATGCTGAAGATAAGGTGGGTAGATCACGTAACTAATGAGGAGGTATTGAATAGGATTGGGGAGAAGAGAAGTTTGTGGCACAACTTGACTAGAAGAAGGGATCAGTTGGTAGAACATGTTCTGAGGCATCGAGGGATCACAAATTTAGCATTGGAGGGCAGCGTGGAGGGTAAAAATCGTAGAGGGAGACCAAGAGATGAATACACTAAGCAGATTCAGAAGGATGTAGGTTGCAGTAGGTACTGGGAGATGAAGAAGCTTGCACAGGATAGAGTAGCATGGAGAGCTGCATCAAACCAGTCTCAGGACTGAAGACCACAACAACAACAACAACAACAACCAGGATGTCGGAACCTTATGATAGAAGACAGGGATATTCCAAAATTCCCATCCGTGGTACCTAATAACTGAATGGCAGAGGCTCCCCGTAGTTTCTGCGTTATTGCCGGATGAAAACTAAACTGCCAAAATTCCACAAAGCAGCAAACTGACGAGCAAATTGAGTAGCAATAATGATTGTGTGGACCATGTGGCCTGTTCTACACCTTATTTTAGATCTATGTGACGATGCTGTGCTGACAATATTTATGTGTTTTGACGATGCCATTATGGCCTTGTCACTTTAGGACATAGTGTAGAAAAGATCTTAGGATGGCCATTACGGACTGAAACCGGTCATCGTCATAAGAATTGATATTGTGATCAAGGACTGGAGGAAAAAACATTTGATTCGGACTCTAACCAACGACTCGGCGCTGCTCAAGTAGGAAGAAGATAACCACTTCCAACGGCCTGGCCGCCGCAATATTCCAAGCGGACCCAACTGCCTAGGCCAATCCCTCAGCCTTCTCTGCCTCGTGATGTTCTTGGGTTAGTTAGGTTTAAGTAGTTCTAAGTTCTAGGGGACTGATGACCATAGATGTTAAGTCCCATAGTGCTCAGAGCCATTTGAACCATTTTAGTCCCTCAGCCGTTAAACGGATACGTCAGAAAAATGTCGCCCATAAGTCGCACTGCAGCGGTGGACGCTCGAACAAACTCTTCACTGTCGCTTATGTGTGAGTCTTTATCCTCGCGAGGAACTATACCGCTGCCACTAGCAGGACGGCCGAGCCGCTGTTACCGGCAACGGACGATAGACGTTACGCTAGAATGGCAGGTACCTATAATGGCCTTCGCAAGGCTCAATTCTCCAGCCCCTCTCACCCCTTAAGATGAACCCCAAACTTATGAACAACCGACCTCCAGCGCCCTGGTTGCCGGTCTCAACTTCAAGCTGACTTCTGTGTTCTCTAACCTGTTTCTTGGTGGTTCGGCTCTGGATCAGTAAGGTAGCTAGGGACCTCATCGTACGGCCCCACAAAGCTGGGAAGCGTTTCGGCTGTCACCTTCTGGCTACGCTTACTCTGGGCCCAGAACTTTTCCACAGAAACGACTTTACGACACCATTACGAGACCAGGCACCTGCTTCTATTGTATTGGGTACCCGCCTTTCTACATCTCTGACGTCGGTACGTTGCGGAATTTAGGAACATGCTTTATGCTCGCGTATTGTGACATTTCTGGAGACCGAAAATCTACTCTGTAAATGCCAATGTGGGTTCTGGAAACAACGGCTGTGTGAAAAAAGGCTTCCCCTGTTCGTCCACTAGATCCAGAAAGTAGTAGATACAGGCGCACAGGTAGATACCATGTTCCTTGGCTTCCGAATGGCACTCGATACAGTTCCACCCTTCCGGCTAATGAACAGAATACGAGCGTATGGAATGTCAGACCTTCAGTTTGAACTGATTTAAAAGTTTCTAGCAAGCAGAACACGTAACATAATTCTGAACGAGAAATTTTCAGGCTTAAAAGTAACTTCGTGCGTGCCCAAGACGACTGTCATACGACCATTACTTTTTACCTAGTACATAAGAGGCCCAGTAAGTAACGTCTGATGTTCGATGAGGTTTCCACGGATGATTCTTTCGTACACAGAGAAGTCGTGGCGCTGAACACTGTAGTGAAACGCAGGAAGACTGGCAGAGGATCGACACCTGGTGCAGGAAGTGGCAGAAATGTAACATACTGTGAATACGACGTAGGGAAATTCAAGTCTTTCTGCCGCCAGTATCACGGCTGTCCAGAGATTCCACAGGTTTGACGCTTACTACCAGTGTACCGTCTGTTAACGTGAAGTCTCATTAAGATCCCTTTTTTCTCGCGATGGAGGTAAGCGCAGTTTTCTTACAGACTATCTCTTCAGGTGAATAAGCGTCAGAGCCATATGCTAATCTGCCACGTTAAGTGAAGCACGATACCTGAAATGGACATAAGTGTTCTAAGGGCAAGCAGGACAGAGATCCTACAGTGTCTTCATTATAATTACGAACAGTAAATTATGCGATCAGCACCCTATCTGATTCTAGATAAAAGCTTAATTTTATGAAACATTTGAACAGGAGGAATAAGCAATCACCGTGTTTGGAATTAACGATGTGGAAGCGTAAAAAAAGCAGTAATGCTTCATAAATATGGGAAAAACTTACTAAAAATATGTGCTTCGCACACCTGCTCTCAGTCAGTCTACATAGCTGAGTGACCAGCGCGGCTGACTAGCATGTGGGGGATGTGGCTGCGTTTCCCGGTACCGTCATGGACTTTTTCTCTGCGGGAGGAGTGGCGCAGGGTGTATTCAGCCTCTATGAGGCCAACTGAGGAGCTATTCTGTCGATTAATAGCGGTTCCACGATCAAGACACCCGACAGCGACGGGATGTGTGATGTGCTCAGCACATGCCACTCCATACCGCAACTGATGACGCCATTGGCAGGAGATGACACGGCGTTCCTTCGGCTCGAATTGGCATTTTTAGGGCCTGAATGCGGAACTTATGCCTACCTTGTCTCATATCTACTGTGCACTTAGGGTGAAGACTAGCTTTATGATATTCAGATCCAGGAATCGGTATGATTCCACAAATGCTCTACTGCAGGGTCTACTAAGACTAGATTGTCCCCGGCTGACTAAAAAAAACGTCGTTATTACTGGAGAAGCGCTGCGGGGTTTGCATATTGCGTGTAGAATTTTAGTGATCTAGGAAAGCACTTTCAGTGGTGAAGCGTAAATAACTTTATGTGAAATTTGTCACAAGACGTAAACTGTTTATTTGTCAGCATTACGCTACTTATTATCACTGTAGTAGCTGCAAGAGGCATTTAAAAAAAAGTGAAGCAGTGATGATTCCGAATGCTGATTTGAGCGCCACAGTGCATTCTTTACTAGGCGTGGTGCCACTGGAGGTGAAACGCTGTCGGCTTCCCTCTACATCCGAAATAACTTACGCGGCCATTTATGGGGGAACCAACAGATTAATGCGACTCCAAACCGTGTTATGACGGCCGGCCGGTGTGGCCGAGCGGTTCTACGCGCTTCGGTCTGGAACCGCGCGACCGCTGTGGTCGCAGGTTCGAATCCTGCCTCGGGCATGGATGTGCGTGATGTCCTTACGTTAGTTAGGTTTAAGTAGTTCTAAGTTCTAGGGGACTGATGACCTCAGATGTTAAGTCCCCTAGCGCTCAGAGCCATTTGAACTGTGCTATGAGGTGGCTCAGTTCACTTCGACTAATGTTTCCAGAGGTGAAAGAAGTGAGACAGATGAAAATCCCAGGTCTGCCATGGCATAGAGTACAAGACCTTTGGATCCATAGTCTGGCACTTCACCTCAGAGTCACCGATAAGTGATGGAAGGAAAAAAAAACTGGCGCTACAAGTGTTCCATTGCCCCATTGGAACATTATTACTTTACCACTGTATCTCTCATGCTATGAAAATAAAACAGTAACGATGTTGTTCTTGTCGCCTCTGTAGTTGAGTGGTCAGTGTGGCTGACTGCCATGCGATGGACCTAAACTCAGTTGCCGGTGCTGACAAGAGTCTTCCCTTGTTTGTAGGACTGGAACGGAATCCACTAAGCCTCGTGATGTTAACTGGGGAGCTACTTCGCCCCCATACTACATCCAGTTAATTCTATTGATGTATAATGACATGGTAGTCGGTCGGCTCCAGCTGGTCCGTCTGACGCCAGAACGGTTGAGCTTTGCTTTTTCATGCTTTTATTCGTATGTTAACGATATGCCATCCCCTAACATTTTAATAAAATGCAAAACATGAACAGTTTTTACAGTACTTCTATGTTACCTTAATTCAACTACAGGTTAGAGATGGCTGGTTAATTCTAAATCTAAAATAACGTGTTTTCAGTGTGTTTGTAACATTAATTATTTTGGACATCAACTTGTACATTTCAACTTATTATGACGTTCGGAGGTCAATGAATATGTCACATTCTTGAAATGTGGTACTGGACGGTCAGCGTAACACCCATCTATGGATGCCATCACTGGACTTCAAATTGTTGTCCAGAGTCAAATTTCTTGGGGTGAGGGAAAAGATTGTCGAGGGTTAAGGAATTTGGTGGCACCACTGCCTGGTGCAAGTCTTTCGACTGGACGCCACTTTAGTGACCTGTCTTTCCTTGAAACTAAAGGCATCCAAATGCTAACCTGACGCAACGTTGCATATCTTTGGAGATCGGGCCGGAACCGATGTTGCCAGGGCAAGGTCGTTGTAAACGAGCAAGGTTGATGTTCCAACAATTCGTATTCCCAGTCCCAATTTTTTTCCTATTGCAAGAATATCTTCGCGAAACAAAAATTATCCTGATGAACGGAAAAAGTTTTTTCTTTCCAAAATTAGATCCTGTCGTATTTACCTGTTATCGTTTTCTCCACTGCAAGGTAATGCATAAGAGGAATTCTTTTAGGATCCCCGAAAACGGATACGAAACATCTGCTGCTGATAAGAAGAAGAATACTATAAAGTCTGTTGCAGCACATTCGTTACTTGATGCACCAGTAGTCTACTGTGGATGCAGACTCAACTTCAGTATCGACATCAATGATTCCTTCACACATGGCAACGGATGGTTAACTGTTGCTATTGTACGAGGTGGATCAGGAGTTCCAAACGTATCTGGCCTGGAGAGCTTCGTAGACCGAGATGTCATCGCCTACAGAACCTACCATGTACCATCACGTACAAGCTCTCGGCTACCCGTTCCCATATGCTGCTTACACTGATACTTAATTTATGGCGTGAATAGGTGGAAACTCGTCTACTGCAAAGTTACTAATTGCGACACCATGTTAATTAGGGTGTACTGAAACTGGACCAAATAATGCTAGGAACTAATCTGCAACGTTACCAATCAACAAGAATGGTATTACCTGGCACAAAGCTGTTTCGTAGTTAATTATTCAAGTTACAACTATTGTTCTCTGTTTCATCATACACCTATCGGTACAGCGCAGAACCGCTGTAACAAATAAGATAAGTTAGCTTCTCTATTAGCAGATGCTGTAAGGGGGCCACAGTCACACAAGGAGTGATACCTGTGGTTATTGGGCCAGGCTGACAGGTTTTTTAGTTTAAAGCCAAATTCCAGAATGACAAGAACCAAGGAAAATAGAAGAAAAAAACTCCATGCTCAGCAAATAGGGATTATGTTAAGGGCGGTATCAACTTACTTCACCAAAATATCAGGGGAATAAAAAATAAAATAGATGAGTTGATAATGTGTTTTGATGATCTCAAAAATATGAGTGAGATTGATATACTTTGTCTGAGCACGATGTAACTGTGAGGATGGAAAATGTCAGTATAAATGGGTATAATTTAGCATCTTACACTTGTAGATCTAGTATGGATAAAAGAGGACTTGCTATTTTCATAAAACAAGGGTATAAAAACAGAACTGTTGAAGTAAGCAAATTTTGTGTTGATCAACACTTTGAGGTTTGTGCATGTGAATTTCAGCTAGATAATATTGCGTTGATACTAGCAACAGTGTACAGGTCTCCACTAGGAGATTGGGAGCTATTCATAAAAAAGTTTGACTCCCTGTTATGCTGCCTGTCAGACAAAAAGAAGAAGTTATTAATCTGTGGTTATTTCAATGTTAATTTTCTAAGCAATTCTGATACGAAAAGTGAACCACAAGTGTTGTTAACAACATATAACTTAGAATCAGTGATCAATTTCCCTACACGTATAGCTCAGGACAGTAGTACTCTAACAGATAATGTATTTGTACAGCAAGTTGATGTACAACAAACACATGCTTTCCCTGTGCTAAATGGATTATCTGACCATGATGCACAATTGATTAACTTACAGAACCTAACAGGGCGTACACTTCAGAAACCATTAGGTAAAAGTGAGAGGGTGCTCAACCCAGTATCTATAGGTCACTTCAGAAAGTTTAGGAAATGTGAACTGGGAAGATGTATATAATGAGCCAAATTCTAATGATAAATGCAGCATATTTCTTGATAAATTTATATCCCCTTTTGAAGATTGTTTTCCAAAGAAAGTTACTAAATGTAACACCACACACTTTTCAAAGAAACCTTTGTTTACTACAGGTATTAAAGTGTCGTCAGAAAGAAAAGGAAACTGTATGAGACAGCAAGAACTAGTTAAGATCCAGAAGTAGTTTTACAGTATAAAAATTATTGTAACATTCTGGGAAAAGTTGTAAGGAAATCAATAAATAGGTGTGTTAGAGAAGAAATTAACAACTCCAGCAATAAAATCAAATCAATATGGAATGTTGTTAGAAGGGAAACAGGAAAAGTAACCAGTGAGGTGGGTAGTATTACTGTTAAAGAGAATGTGACCATCTTAACCAACATCACACAGATAAACAATGTATTTAACAATCACTTCTTAAGTGTAGGAGAAAAAATTGGTGAGAATAGTTCAAAAGAAAAAGCCAGGCAGTTTATGGAAGAGTCAGTTTTGAAAAATTGTAGTCAGATTAAATTTCATCTAACAACCCCTTGTGAAATAAGGAAAATTATTAAATCTTTGAAAAATAACTGTTCTGTTGGAGTAGATGACATCTCTAACAAGTTATTAAAACAATGTGGAGCAATTACAGCTGATGTTTTGAGTCACATATGTAATGGATCACTGACTCAGGGTATTTTTTCAGACAGGTTAAAATATGCCATTGTCAGGCCTCCCTACAAAAAGGGGGAAACCACAGATATCAATAATTACCGGCCAGTATCCTTCCTAACAGCATTTTAAAAACTCTTTGAGAAAGTAATGTACTCAAGACTGGTTAGCCATGTCAACAGTACTGGGATACTTAGTAAATCACAGTTCCGATTTCAGAAATGCTGTTCCATCGAGACAGCAATATACAATTTCACTGTCCACATAGTAGAGTCTTTAAATAGTAAAATGTCACCAGTACGAATATTTTGTGAATTATCCAAAGCATTTTATTGTGCGAACCATGACATTATGTTAGAGAAATTACAATTCTGTGGTATAAATGGAACAGCATATGAGTGGTTTAAGTCATATCTAGAAAACAGGAAGCAAAAAGTCTCTTAATGTGCTTCAAGTGATTCAAAGGAGTTTGCCACTTCATCTAACTGGGGTGAAATTACATTATGTGTTCCACAAGGTTCGATCACAGGTCCCCTCCTGTTGTTGATATATGTGAATGACCTCCGTTCCTATGTGAAACAAGATGCTGAACTGACACTTTTTGCTGATGATACAAGCATAATTATTAATCCAGTAAAAGGAGGTCCAATAGAAAATGATACAAATAAGGTCTCCGGAAATGTTATTAATTGGTTTTCTGCGAATGGGCTTGCTATGAACTTTGAAAAAACACAGTACATCCAATTTTCTGCTGCAAAAAGTATAATTTATTCAATAAACATAACATATCAAAAGAAATCAGTAGCCAGGGTAGATCATACTAAGTTTTTGGGTGTACAATAGATGAGAATCTTAATTGGAAAAGTCATACTTTGGATCTCCTAAAGTGACTAGGTTCAGCAACTTTTGCAATCAGAATAATTGCCAATTTTGAGGATGTAGAAATTAATAAGCTAACATACTTTGAATACTTCCACTGTCTGATGTCATACTGCGTTATATTCTGGGGCAACTCAACACTTAGGCAAAAGGTATTCACTGCTCAAAAGAAAGTAGTTAGAATAATGTGTGGGGTTCACAGTCGCACATCCTGTAGGCATCTGTTTAAAAGGTTAGGAATTCTTACAACTGTTTCACAGTACATTTACTCAGTAATGAAATTTTTTCTCAACAACATGGACCAGTTTAAAATCAACAGCGACATTCATGGTTACAATACCAGAAAAAGTAAAGACCTACACTATCCTTTGCTAAACCTATCTTTGGCACAGAAAGGGGTAAGACATGCTGCTATAAAACTTTCTCATAAATTACCAGATGAAATAAAATGTCTGACAGACAGCAGTAATTGTTTCAAAAACCAATAGAAATCATACCTCCTTGACAACTCCTTCTACACCATAGATTAATTCTTAAATATGATTAAATAAATCTGGAGATGTAATAATGCATTTTGTGCCATTTAAGGGAATTGGATAGATAATAGAAATCTTTACATGTAACACTATAACGTAAAAAAACCCTTGTTTCCTGTGCGCATTTCTTGTGCATTTGGCACGTTCCACATCATAACAGTTTTTCCGTGCTATTTATCAATGGAACACGTAACTAATGAACTAACTAACTATGTAGCCCACGTGCAGAATCGCGATTTGGAGAGATGTTCGTGCTCGGTTCCTATTTCAGCACGGAACATGGGGTAAAAGTTAAGGTTTAGTCCGAACCAGCGGCCATTTGTATAGCTATTCGAACATCCGTCTTACTGTAACTATGTTACAGTATATATAGGAAGGTTCGAACGACGGATTTTTCGTGTGAAAACGGTCACACGTACACAACTCAGGACTGGGCGAGATTGATGGGGGGTCGATAAGTATATATCGGACCCTGGTCTAAGATAAGTTTTAACCACTTGTAAAAATCTTCCTACGTTTGGATTTCACGTACAAAAAACACGCTTTTTGTGGAGGTTGTTGAAGCGCTTCACTTCTGTACTTTAAACTTATACGAAAGGTTCAAACTTTGCTGAAAGGTAGATCAATGGATGAAGTGAATACCAAGCATTTTAATCCCGTAACTTTTTCCGTCGTCGAGAAACTATTGTTTAAAATCAAGCTAAATGTAGCATGTAACATTTGTTCTAACGCGAATTGAATGACTGGAAACAGTTTAAAGTAAATCAAATAAATAAAAATGAGTTCTTGCGATAAAATTGAAAACATGCAGTAAAAATCTAGCTTCAATCGGATTTTACGTGCAAAAACACTTTTTTGTGGGGTTCTTTTACGTGCGCCTCTTCCATGTTTCAGACTTAGGCGAACCGGCTCAAATTTTGTAAGAAGGCAGACAAATACATGTAATCGACCATCGGCCTTTTGTTTTGTGAGACCTTCATCCGTGGCCATCTTATAGCGATCTGAAGTTGCACATAAAATGCCCGTAAAATACCGGTTTACAGGTATCGCATGTGCTGAGACTGCTTAAAGTGACACAGACGATAATATATATATATATATATATATATATATATATATATATATATATATATATATATATATATATATTCTCAGGGTCTTTGTTGGCCAAAATCTTTCGTCGTTCGGGTTTTGCGTGCGAAAAATCTTGTATTTGCATACGAAATATATTCGTAGGATTATGTTGCACATAAAGCCCCGCATTTGGATACATTAAAAAAAAATGGTTATTACAATTGATTATTGTTTCATTCTTTATAGGTTAAAGATTTTATTCACGAGTTGCTTAAAATTATCGAAAGCTCTTTAGATGTACAAAACAACACATCTACTAAATCAGAATTACGACCAGCCCCTTACAAAAGATATAGAGTTTGATCGAGCATTTACAGCTTTATCGATACCACGCAGAAAAATAAAGTAACCCGGAAATTACTAGAAAAATAATTCTTAGAAGAAAGGTCACCTTATTTCTGACCAATGGAAAATGCTGTACTGCGTTTTTCTTCCTAAACTACTATGCTATCGTGTAGAAAATTTATCTTCGGGAAGGATTGAAAAGTTGATAGTATTTTGTAGTGCATACTTTGTTTCGCAGTTCTTCTGCTTTTCAGCCATTCTCATACTTAATTTGCGTTTTTTGTCGCAACGCTGAAACATAGAAATGGAGTGATGGTGCTGGGGTTTACAGGCATACGTAAAAACATTCCAATGAACGGAGTTCCATCCTTTTAGTACGCAAATATTTAAACAGAATATTTATTCAAGAGGTGAACTCGCAGTTAGCCTTACAAGAGAATAGACAAAACAGTTCTAATAACACAATGCTCTGAACGTCGAGCAAATGAGGCCCTTTTTTAAATAAAATTTCTAAGATCAATGAGCAGGGAAAATTTTAATTTAAACTTTCATTCCCCCTTTACCTTTAAGAAACAACTAATGTTGTGGCAGCAGCTAATCGTATGACATAAGCCCATGTGGATCCTAACAAAACAGCTTTCAAATTGTATACTTAGTTCACCTTCTTGCATTTATAATAAACTATTTTAAAGCGCCCACATATAACCTTCACATAAAGAAACAAATCCCATCAACTAACATGGCAGGCAGAAATCGCACAGATCTCACTAGCAAATAACAAGAAAAGATTTAGATTATATTTATGCACTGAGTTCACAACCCTGCATTGCAGAATAAATAGCATTAAAAAGACCACAGGTGATCCTTAAACAATAGACAAGTTCATTACTATATTGGATTGGTAGCTAACACTTAATGTTACCCAAGTACAACCCTCCTCCCAAAATGGGACAGACAATAATCAAATTAATAACGGATACACAGTACTCAGATGAATAACACGTAATGTAATAAATGTGATTCTTGTCAGGGCAAACACGCTCGTCCAAAACCTCATGGATTCAGTACAGTAACCACGAAGCGCACCAGTGACGTACTTCACTATAACCAACTGCGTTACTCAAGCGTCTGAGCAGTATTTAAGCCTTTTAACGTAGACTATACAGTTAAATACGGCCATCTCGACCAGCATCACCATTTCTTTATGCGGCTGCATCACGCCGCGAAGAGTCCACAATCAGGCGAAAGGCTGTGTGCAGCAGTTTCAGCGGGCCCCTTCGTAACACTCAGCCAACAACGGCTTGACCATGTGCCCCGACCAGTCCAATTGATCACCAGGACAAAGACTGCAGCCACTCTACGTCAGCCGTCTCTCTAGCCGCGAGAAGTTCACGACGTCCACTCTAGGCTGGCCACTGTAGTCGAGCGATGTCGTTATCCTGATGGAAGTCATTCACAAGATGTGCAGGATGGGGACGCGAATCGTCGTCCATGAAGACAAATGCCTCGCCAATGTGCTGCTGATATCGTTGCATTATCGGTGGGAGGATGGGATTCACATACCTTACAGCCGTTACGGCGCCTTCCATGACAACCAGCGGCGTACGTTGGCCCCACATAATGCCACCCCAAAACATAAGGGAACCTCTGCCTTTCTACACTCGCTGGACTGTGTGTCTAAGGCGATTAGCCTGACCGGATTGTCTCCAAACACGTCTCCGACGATTATGTGGTTGACACTCGTCGGTGAAAAGAACGTGAAGTCAATCCTTAACGGTCAATTCAGCAAGTTGTTGGGCCCATCCGTACCGCGCCGCATTTACCGCGCTGCATTTACCGCGCTGCAAGGTTTGGTTGCAAAGACGGACCTCGCCATTGACGTCGGGAGTGAAGCTGCGCACCATGCCGCCTATTGCGCACGGTTTGAGTCGTAACACGACGTCCTGTGGCTGGCGTTGCTCTCAGGGTTCCTCCGAGCCACAATCCGTAGGTAGCGGTCATCCACTGCAGTAGTTGCTCTTGGGCGGCCTGAGCAAGGCATACCATCGACAGTTCCTGTCTCTCTGTATCTCCTTCATGTCCGAACAACATCGCTTTGGTTCACTCCGAGACGCCTGGACACTTCCCTTGTTGAGAGCCCTTCCTGGCACAAAATAACAATGCAGACGCGATCGAACCGCGGTATTGACCGTCTAGGCATGGTTGAACTACAGACAACACAAGCCGTGTACCTCTTCCATGGTGGAATGACTGGAACGGATCGGCTGTTGGACCCCCTCCGTTTAATAGGCGCTGCTCATGCATTGTTGTTTACATCTTTGGGCGGGTTTAGTGACGTCTCTGAACAGTCAAAGGGACTGTGTCTGTGATACAATATCCACAGTTAATGCCTAGCTTCAGGTGTTCTGGGAACTGTGATGATACAAAACAAAAATCTCCTGCGGGCATGTGACCTTGACGTTGTGGTGAGGCTTGAGTGCTGTGAGGACAGAGTTGGCTATACTGGACAAGTTCAACCATACTAGGCACGTACGTGTAGAGGAGCCAGACTAACGATGCCCAACTCAAGCAGCGGAAATTAAAAAGCAATAAAAAAAAACCCTAGACCGTATCAGTTGTTGCTTGAGTCAACAAGCTATGGCGATATAATGTCATAATTATGGCAAAGTGAAAGTGGCAAACCAGAATGAAAATTCTCCTATCATAGCACAAAGAATGGCGGATATGCTCTTTACAGAGTTGCGGATATAGTATCGTACGGCGAAGGGCATACATGTAATAACCGAAAAAGTTTTTCTGGAGAGATAAAATTGTTGGGAGTGGAATTGATTGTTCCTGAGGGGAAGATAAAACAATCTTTTCATTTATGGTGGACGGGGGGGGGGGGGGGGGATGAGGTAGGTGAAGCTGATTTTTTTCTGTGTGGGGATCATTTCTTCCCCATCTCCCTCAGACCCATACGCTGTTGCATGTATAGTGAGGAGTGTAAGAACAAGTAGTGGCATATGTCATGTTACTTTAGTTCACACGATGCATTATTACATTACGTTACATGAGGACCTATAGTAATAAGTAAAGAGGTGTGAATACGTCAAGATGTTCTGATAATGACTTTGAAGCTTTCAGGTAAGTCGGAAAGCTAATTCCCTTCTTTTACTTCCTAAGGGCGCCCAAGATATATTCACCATTTTCCGTTATGAAAGGCGCATTTTTATTTTCGAATGCACATGTTCCTATTAAACCCTCATTACCAATAATCAATAGTGTTTTTATCTTATCTTTTTTTGTTCGTCCAGTACAATAACATACCTATTTTCAATGTTTTCATCTAAGACCATTTTTGGGACTTCTTTCACGTGGGTAATCTTCTAGTGAATTATGGCCACGTTGGAATTTATCTGTTTCAAAACCGGAGGAGCAGGCTCCATATTCATCCCTGTCGTGTCTTAATTCAATTAACGACCAAACCATAGATTTTCTTCCCGTAGTGGTACTCCACTTCACCCAAACTTAAACTCTGAGCGTCATCAGTAGCAACTTTTCTTGGTACTATAGCAGATCCGAAAAGTCACAGCTTTTACCGCCATAATGTTTCTGTGATTGAAGTAGAGAAAGTAATATAAAAAACGTTGGCCTCCAACTGTGCTCCCGCGCCAGCTCATAAAATACTAAAATAACTCACAATTCGAGCGTGTTGTGGCGGCCGGATTTTAATAAGAAGTAGAATAACGGTTTACTCTTTCCTACTCCCCCGTCTCGCCGACCCCACAGACAAACACGCGCGCATACTTTTTGACTTCGTTGTTCTTTTGCTCTTGGACCCAAAACCACTTCGAAATATAATGTGGTAATGCAAAAATGGAACCTTACAATACGAAACACTGATCAAACTTGATGACGATCTAAAAGTTCACATACAAAAGGCACTCTAAATAGGAGTACTTTCTCACAGGATCAACTTCCGTTGAGATGTATATATCTCTGCATAACGTATTTGTAATTATGGCTTTACTGCTTTTTTGTCTGTCATATCTTCATTATTAGCGTTACCTAACGGTCCATGACACAAACATCCACGAAGCCTTCCACACTCAATAAAGAACCACGAACCGTGCAAATGTATAAATTCAATGGCTGAAAGTTCAAACGACTAATTATGTAAACACGTAGCTTGCTGCCGTCTAGTTGCTTAGTAATGAATTATAAGTCCGTTGCTTTCAGTGCTGAAACTATAGGACTAGCAGGTCCATGCGACACTGGCAGCGACAGTTTAATTACTAGAGTTACTACCTATGCGTTCGTTGGTGCTCTTAAGTTCCTAGAATCAGCTGAAAAGAAGGTTTCTCAGAATAATTACAGCATCCGCTTTTGTGTTTCACGACTCCTTTCCTATGGAAACTCCCAGTAGAGTTTCAAGTGCTTGGCTCTGAAGCTATCGCAACCGACGATGGGAATTTTTCTTTGAAGTTTTCAGTTTATTCAGTCCTTTAGATTTTATAGAAAACACACTCTTATAAGTCGCATGAGATTCAGTGACGCTCTTTATTTCTGTCAGAGCTACACCTTTCATATACATGGTGAGTCACCTAACATTACCGCTGGATATATTTAGTAAACCACATCAAATACTGACAAACCGATTCCACAGACCGAACGTGAGGAGAGGGGCTAGTGTAATTGTTTAATACAAACCATACAAAAATGCACGGAAGTATGTTTTTTTAAACAAAGTGACGTTTTTTTTAAATTGAACCCCGTTATTTATGTTGGCACATCTTAACATATAAACAAATACGTAATCAGTGCCGTTTGTTGCATTGTAAAATATTAATTATATCCGGAGATATTGTAACCTAAAGTTGACGCTTGAAACCTCCGACGTTCAGTTGCGTGTTGTAACAAGCACGGGCCATGGTCGGCGAGCAGCATCTGCAGGGACATGTTTACGATGACGACCGTGTTTACGAGTGTGGCTGTAGTGCACTGTTGTGGTTTGGTCTAGCTGTCGCAGTGTGCGCATGTAGCGCTTGCTCCTATTAGTATTCTACATTCGTCTCCGCACGCAGACCAACTGTAGTACACCGTGTCAGCAGATGTCTGTGATAGTGTAGTGTTGTAGGAACTGTGACCAAGGTGTATTCTAACTCTGAAAACGCGGAGATGGTACTCATCTACGGCGAGTGTCGACGAAATGCAGCTAAAGCCTGCAGGGTGTATGCAGAACGGTACCCGGACAGAGAGCATCCAACGTGCCGCACATTGCAAAACATCTACCGCCAACTGTATGGAACAGGTATGGTCGTAGCACGCAACAGGCCCGTCATAGGAGGAGCGGCTGCAGTTGGTGTGTTAGCTACTGTTGCCATCAACCCAAACATGAGTACACGGGACATTGCGAGAGCCGGTGGACTGAGTCAAAGTAGTGTCATGCGCATACTGCATCGTCACCGCTTTTACCCGTTTCATGTGTCGCTACATCAGCAATTACATGGTGATGACTTTAATCATCGAGTGCAATTCTGTCAATGGGCATTAACAGAGAATGCGTTGCAGTTCTACCTGTTTACCGATGAAGCGGGTTTCACAAACCACGGGGCAGTGAATCTACGGAACAGGCGTTACTGGTCCGTGGACAATGCTCGCTGGCTCAGACAGGTAGAGCGACAGCGACCGTGGACTGTAAATGTATGGTGCGGAATCATTGGTGACCACCTCATTGGTCCTCACTTCATTGCAGGGGCCCAAACAGCTGCAACATACATCGCGTTTCTACAGAATGATCTGCCAACGTTGCTCGAAACAGTCCCACTGGAAACGCGTCCACATATGTGGTATCATCATAATGGTGCACCTGCACATTCCACAATTAACACTAGGCTGACCCTTGACAGGATGTTCGACGGGCGTTTCATAAGACGTGGAGGACGCATAAATTGGCCAGCCCATTCTCCTGATCTTACACCCCTGGACTTCTTTCTGTGGGGTACGTTAAAGGAGAATGTGTACCGTGATGTGCCTACAACCCCAGAGGATATGAAACAACGTATTGTGGCAGCCTGCGGCGACATTACACCAGATTTACTGCGGCGTGTACGACATTCATTACGCCGGAGATTGCAATTGTGTGCAGCAAATGATGGCCACCACATTGAACATCTATTGGCCTGACATGTCGGGACACACTCTATTCCACTCCGTAATTGAAAACGGAAACCACATGTGTACGTGTACCTCACCCCTCATGGTAATGTACATGTGCGTCAGTGAAAAAGACCAATAAAAAGGTGTTAGCATGTGAACGTAATGTGCTGTTCCAGTCTCTTCTGTACCTAAGGTCCATCACCGTTCCCTTTGGATCCCTACGTAATTCGGTGCTCTCCGATACACACGATCGAACAGCGGAGGAGTGGTACTCAAGCGTCAACTTTAGGTTACAATATCTCCGGATGTAATTAACATTTTACAATGCAAAAACGGCACTGATTACGTATTGGTTTATATGTTCAGATGTGCTAACAAAACTAACGGGGTTCCATTAAAAAAACGTAGGTTTGAGTTAAAAAACATACTTCCGTGCATTTTTTTATGGTTTTTATTAACCAATTACACTAACCCCTCTCCTCACGTTCGGTCTGTAGAATCGATTCGTCAGTATTTGATGTGGTTTACGAAATATATCCAGCGGTAATGTTAGGTGACTCACCCTGTATACTTCCCATGAACGACTACGTGAAAATTTCTATTCCCGCGTTATTATTTACGTGGTTGGTTGTATTATGTAGCTTTCGTAGACCACTGTCAGCCATGATTTATAGTTGGTGCTGTACGAGAATTATAATGATTTTCCATGTAGTTTTGGGACCTACGGATATTTCATCATAGTCATTTACAGCCACCTTCAGACACAATCATCAAGTAATAAATGTCTGCCAGTCTCCCGAAGGACACAACAGACCTCGGAAAAGCTGTCTGCTACAGCACCATTTCTCAAAAACTTCCCATTTACGTCTCATTGAACCTCCTATGTCCCAATTTTTAAATCCATACAATGCTGTGCTTCAGAAGCACACTGCAGTAGATTTTTCCTCAATTCCATACTACATTTTGACAGCAGGAACATACTTCTACTGAAGAAGGGTTCTTATCCCATAAACCAGTCTGCTTCTAAAATCGCACATGCTTCAGTCATAGTACTTAATCTTGATTTCTAGACGGCACAATTCTGTAATTTCTCGATCTATTGTGTCATTTCCAATTATGATTTTAAGGTACACTACTGGACATTAAAATTGCTACAGCAAGAAGAAATGCAGATAATAAACGGGTATTCATTGTACAAATATATTATACAAGAACGGACATGTGATAACATTTTCACGCAATTTGGGTGCATAGATCCTGAGAAATCAGTACCCAGAACAACCACCTCTGGCAGGTACAGCTGCCCATGCAGCTTCAACCCGATACCACAGTTCATCAAGAGTAGTGACTGGCGTATTGTGACGAGTCAGTAGCTCGGCCACCATTAACCAGACGTTTTGAAATGGTGAGAGATCTGGAGAAAGCGCTGACCAGGGAAGCAGTCGAACATTTTTTGTGTCCGGAAAGGCCCGTACAAGACCTGCAAAATGCGGTCGTGCATTATCCTGCTAAAATGTAGAGTTTCGCAGGGATCTAATGAAGGGTAGAGCCACGGGTCGTTACACATCTGAAATGAGACGTCCACTGTTCAAATTGCCGTCAATGTGAACAAGAGGTGACCGTGACGTGTAACCAATGGCACCCCATACCATCACGGTGATGACGAATACACGCTTCCAATGTGCGTTCACAGCGATGTCGCCAAACACGGAGTCGACCTTCATGATGCTGTAACAGAACCTGGATTCGTCCGAAAAAATGATGTTTTGCCATTCGTGCACCCAGATTCGTCGTTGAGTACACCATTGCAGGCTCTCCTGTCTGTGAAGCAGCGTCAAGGGTAACCGCAGCCATGGTCTCCGAGCTGATAGTCCATGCTGCTGCAAACGTCGTCGAACTGTTCGTGCAGATGGTTGTTGCCTTGCAAACGTCCCCATGTGTTGACTCAGGGATCGAGATGTATCTGCACGATCCGTTACAGCCATGCGGATAAGATGCCTGTCATCTCGACTGCTAGTGATACGAGGCCGTTGGGATCCAGCTCGGCGTTCCGTATTATCCGACTGAACCCACCGATTCCATATTCTGCTAACAGTCATTGGATCTCTAACGCGCGAGGAGCAATGTCGCGATACGATAAACCACAACCGCGATAGGCTACAATCCGACCTTTATCAAAGTCGGAAACGTAATGGTACGCATTTCTCCTCCTTAAGCAAGTAATCACGACAACGTTTCACCTGGGAACGCCGGTCAACTGCTATTTGTGTATGAGAAATCGGTTGGAAACTTTCCTCATGTCATCACGTTGTAGGTGTCGTAACCGGTGCCAACCTTGTTTGAATGCTCTTAGAAGCTAATCATTTGCATATCGCAGCATCTTCTTCCTGTCGGTTAAATTTCGCGTCTGCAGCATGTCATCTTCGTGGTGTAGCAATATTAGTGGCCAGCAGTGTAATTAGTGACCTTGTCTGATAGTCAGGACCATCTGTGTCATAGCTTCTTTTTGTTCAATATGCATAGTGTGATAGTGTGTTGGTCGTTCTAGCAAAAACTAAGTACACCTCATGCTAGAACTAAGCTGGTGAGCCAAAACACTACGAACACCTCACTGACAGCGTTTCAGTCCAACTTTGGAACTCAATACAGAGTGAATCTTTCATGACGTGGATGCTGTAAGTACGTGGAAACTTTCCGAAGGGATGTGGTATCAAATGTCTACGCACAGGTCACGTATTTCCCTTAAATTACGGGCAGTTGTTTGCGGTGCGGAGGTGGCACACGATAGCGTCGAAGATGTGTTCCATTGGGTTCAGTCAACTGTGTGCCGGCCAGGACATCAAGGTGAGTTCACTCTCATCAGACCTTCGTAGCACGAATCTAGCTAGCCTTGTAATAGGGTCAGATATGCTCCTGAAAGATGCCTACACCGTCGCAGAAGACATGTAAACAGTTCGCAAGAATGCTTACGTCGTCCACAGCTGTCACGGTACCTTTGATTACTGGCACAGATCCCGTGGACAGCCAGGCAAATACCCCCATAGCATAATGCTGACAACTCCGGACTGTGTCCACGACGAGGTGCATGTTTAGAACAGACTTTTGCCTGAATGGCATCGTACCTGGTGTAACAAGAAATGTGTTTGCACTGAAGCACAGTCCAACGTCAATGATAATGTGGCTGCTAATATCGTAATTGACGATGTCATTAGTCAACATACGAGCACATAGGGGTCATGTTCAACAATGTGCTCTGAATCGTGCGGTCAGAAATACTTATGCCTGTCCGGAAAGTACTGAGTTGTCAGACCTGCCACAGTTTGCCACTGCCTAATTTACGAAACGGAAAAGCCTCCAATATCCATATGCTAAGATGTGGTATTAACGCACAACACCCTGCCATCTGATAATGTTTTACTGTCGTACAAGCCTTTCCATAGCTGCTCACGACGGCAGCATGCGAACAACTGAACAGCTTGACGCATTCCAAGATTTTCGTTCGAAGGCTCCGGGCAATAATAATCAGCACTTCATGGTTTTTGTCAGTTTCTTTCCCCATTTGTGACGCGTATCGTCGTCAGAACATTTCGCTATTCATCCCTGCTCCATTTATGTGTCATCCAGAGAGCATCACGTGCTGGCATTCAATCTCGCGATGCACAGTAATCGTTATGTTTCAGCCCATCAGTGTATGTTATTTGGTAGACTTTTTAGTAAACTTAGAATGTGTATAAGACCGCCATGACACTAGTCATTCTTACTAAATTTTCCTTCATTTGTTCTTAATTTTCTTTTTGAGTATATTTGAAACTGCTGTGTGACACACTGCAACATTCCTTACACACTGTTTGACGTGTACTTGCCTCTCTGGAGCTACTTCCCAATTCCACTTGGTTTTTGTAGATGCTGTAGGCGACTCGTCTCTCTCTCTCTCTCTCTCTCTCTCTACACTTTAGTTTCAATAGTCATGAAACGCAGCAGGCGAATTTGTGGGCTAGTTTCACTGAAAATAAGGCTGCGACTGTAATTAAAGATTGATATGAGATTGGGTTCCTTAGGGAATGTCTTTGTTTAAATACACTATTGGAAAAAAAATTAGTACATTCTCTCAGAGGTTTCCAGTTCACTCAAGATACATTGTTGCAGTAGGATGTATGGAGTGATTACATTTACAAATCAATAGCACACATGATTCTGAGGTACGATGTATCGACCCATACTGAAACACCCATATTATTGGGTGATGTAGCCTCCACGGGCGGAAACACAGGCGCTTACTCTGGAATCCAGTCGGTCGTACAACTGCGAGTACCCTCCTGTGATACGTTACGCGACGCCTGCTCGACCTGCTCACCTAGTTCTGTAACAGTCGTTGGTTGACGAGCTGCCCTACTCACATCTCGTCCCATCATACCCCACACGTGCTCCGTTGGAGACAGGTCCTGAGATCGCGCTGGCCAGAGAAGTTTCTGCACGTCTCGCACAGCGCGTTCAGTTTCACGGGTAGTGTGTGGGCGAGCGTTAGCCTGTTGGAACTGCACATCACCTTTGTCTTGCAAGAACGGCGAAAGAACGGGTCTAACAATATTATGTTGGTACCGAGCGCTAGTTTTCGTCCCATCCAGAAACACGCAAGATGAACGGGAGTTGTAGCTTGTCACAGCACGGAACATAATGTCTGGGGTGGAGCAGGTATGTCTTAGATGAATGCACTCTGGGATACAGCACACTCACCAGGTGTACGTCGTTCGTGCCCACGACCATTACTGGCTTGCGGGTAAAATCTGCTTTCATCGCTGAATACCACGGTGCGCCATTCCATCCTCCAAGTCGACCCACACGTCAATGTCGTGGTGTAAGTGGAAGACAGTCTGGAAGTGGGCATGCCCGTAGTCCCTCTGCTATTAACCGGTTCGCAATAGTTCGCGTTGACACATCTGGGCGTACAGGCCTACTTACCTGTGCTGTGGTAGCTGTAGGATCTCCCACCGCTGCCATTACAATACGACTATCCTAATGGGCGTCTGTGCTGCGTGGACGTCTAGAATCTCTTAAATGCGGTAGGGAGCTGGTGTTCAGTGGAAACGTACTGAGCCATAATGAATTTATTAACGTTTCTAAAAACACTAATGAATTTATTTTTGAAAAGCAAAAATCCAAGAATAACATTAACAAATTGCCTCCAGAAGTCAAAAGACTAAATTTCAGTAACACAATCGATGCTGGCCGAAGTGGCCGTGCGGTTAAAGGCGGTGCAGTCTAGAACCGCAAGACCGCTACGGTCGCAGGTTCGAATCCTGCCTCGGGCATGGATGTTTGTGATGTCCTTAGGTTAGTTAGGTTTAACTAGTTCTAAGTTCTAGGGGACTAATGACCTCAGCAGTTGAGTCCCATAGTGCTCAGAGCCATTTGAACCATTTTTGAACACAATTGATAGCAAACACCTCAAAACGCGCAACAGTATAGAATGATATCCTTTTAGTAAATAATATTAAATGAAGTAAAAGTACATTTAAATTACACACAGCAAAAACATATGATCAAATGAATATGTCACAAAATCAACCGTCGTCTATTGCCGGTAACTATCAAAACGCCATTGCCTTCGAAGTAGCGAAAATGACTGAAAAATGTGGTCCAAATTGACGATGATAGAGGCGGTGGAAGAGACAACACCAATAGCATAATTCCTCCTCTGCTGACATAGAACGGCGGTTGCCGCTACCACAGAACTAGAAACCTACATTAAAAATTTCAGTCATCACAGTTGCCAAGAGATACAATCATCTATCCTACGGCATAAAATTTTCCTTTTTTTTTGGTAGATTTTGGTAGATGCAAACAATTTAGTGAACAGCAACAGCTCGAGCTCATGATGTCAGCTGACAGGTAACTATAGATATGCCTCAAAAATAAGGTAGACAGATTAAACAATTTTCACTGACTATAAAGTACAATTCGTAAATCAGAAGAATTACACCTGCATTCTATACCCTTAGATTCTAAAATCAGTTTGGAATAGTGACAGAGTGACAGCCACAAACCCACACACATTGACAGAACTGAACTCAAGTACGACCAGGCAAAATCTTCATAAATAACACATTTACATACATAACAATGGGCAGCCAGAATTCGGGGTCAAAATAGCCACCACGCGACACTAAGTGACGTGCACACTAATCGGATGCTCACATTGATTTCTCGTAAAATCCAACACCCATTGACAAAGAGAAGGATATATCGAAGATTACCCGTAGTCGAAAACCCACGGCTGTCATCCAACAAACGCCACCGGGTCCAGTACTTGCAAAGGTCAGACCGGACTCCAACCCGGCACCACAATGGACAGAAACTGCTTGCAACTTCAATAGCAGAGAAGACGCCGAATCCCGTGCGTCCTGCCGAAGTAGCTTTTAACGAGAAATGTTCACGTCTGCGACCAACACTCGTCCCTGCCAAACCCGCAGTGAGGAAACGCAACGGACCACGGCAGACCCTTGGCCACAACAACGCGCCGCCGCACTTGCGCTCTTCGTCGCCCGTGTCACACTCTCCTCTTCTCCAGGTCGCCGCAGCCCTTAACTGCCTTCTCCTCCGACCAGCCGTTTACCGGCGACAGTAACGCTCCATGCGCTCTTGCGACTAGAGGGATTCCAAATCCGCGGGAATTACGCGAAATTAAACACGGGCGCCCGGCACAATCTCGTGTAAGTGTTTGAAAATGATCACGTGTCTACTGATAAGAGTATCATTGCATAATTGACGCAGCACATTCAACTTGTGTGGCAATTGTTCGAAAGCACTCGGAAGGACACAATGTGGCCCCTTCCAAGCTAGCTCAGTTGACTATAGGTAGCATGAGTGTGTCTCCGTGGCGTTGTTGCCTGCATTTGCACAACAGTGAGCTTTCTTGGCGACAGCATTCTCTGTTAACGGACAGACGCCGATGGCGCTTTGATAGTTGAGCCACTATGGTAGCTGTTGGCGGACGACCATTATCAGTACATCTACTTTCCAACACGTGGCATATGCTGTCATCAGATCCAAATCATCGTCCTCTTTCAAAGTGTACTAATTCTTTTCCGGCAGCGTATATAGAATCACAGTGGCTGTAAATTCAGAGCTCTATGTACCCTCATTTCGTTTCATTTGAGATGGTTCTGGATTCACTTGCTTCTGAATGATTTTGTTCGTATGGTTAGGCACAGTGTGTTAGATTTGAGACAGGGCGGACAGAGACGAAAAGGCGGATCTTTGGCGTGAGAATAGTCGGGTGCCTCAGGATTGACTTCGTGCAAGTGAGGGCGCCAAAGCCCAGTCCAGAGTGGCGAGTGTGTATTTTTACTGCCTTGCTTTTCCCAGCGGCAAAACTGGGGCCAAGGCGGTGACGCTAGTAGCTTCCAAACTTTTCCATGTTTCTCGGAGAGCCTATATTGATAACCATCTTTCAGGAAGAAAACATTGCCTGCAGAAATAATGGCCTTAGCCCTCCGAGCTGCCGTTGAAATTGCAGAGGACCTCTGATGCAAAGCTAGTTGTTGGTCACTAAAACGTACCATTGGCATACTAGTCAGCAACGCCACATAGACGCCACTTAAGTGGTCGTAATGTGATGGCAAAGTTTGACGAGAAAAGACAGCTGCGCGTTGGAATTCGCCAAAATAAAGAGATTTCTGGGGAGACACTGAGGAGAACTGCATCTAGACTCCTTAGGGGGATGCGGAGCTACGCGCGTCTTGTGCGTGTCAGCTGCATTCACAGGAGATAGAGATCAGCGGATTTTAGCAGACGAGCAGGGAGCAATTGCAACGCACCCTCGCCTTCAATTGAAAGTCATTCACGGCAGCATTTACAGAGGTGATCGTGTATAATTACGGTGAGTTAAGTATCAGCATTGGCGTCATAGGGCATTCTTTGTCTTCACTTGAGAAATTCTGTCAGAGTACCGTCTCAGATTCAGACTTGGTGTGCTAAATGTGTAAGCGTTGCAATTGCTCACCAGGACTGCAGTATCTGTTATTCGCAGCGATTAACAAGCTTTGGGCTGGCTGGTGTGACCGTGCGGTTCTAGGCGCTTCAGTGTGGAACCGCGCGACCGCTACGGTCGCAGGTTCGAATCCTGCCTTGGGCATGGATGTGTGTGATGTCCTTAGGTTAGTTAGGTTTAAGTAGTTCAAGTTCTAGGGGACTGATGACCTCAGATGTTAACTCCCATAGTGCTCAGAGCCATTTGAACCATTTCAACAAGCTTTGGGATTGTTTTTCTGATCGACTTTAAGGTCAGTAGAGCATACTCTTTCCTGAAGTCAAGTAATACTGCTAATCAATAAAAGCCAATCATTAAAACAGAATTTGATTTGTACACATGATTGATGTACTGAGTGAGTAAATTAACGTGTTTAAATGAAATATTTTTTCTGTTGGATACTTTCCTTTCTAACTGGATATTCTCTGCGTAAATCCTCACTTTAAGATCTATAGCTGGGGCCAATAATATCAGTATTGCCCAATTAAGTTGCGCAAATTCAACTCACAGCGTGGGTCTAAAAGGCCTGGTCTGCATACAATTATTTTTTGGGGTGGGTTAACTTCTCATGCACGAGGGTTTTTAAATCACAAGAGTGTTCCCTGGGTGCAGGAAGATATTACTGTTGACTAAGTGAGATCTGCTTCTGCATTGTGTGTCCCATTTCATCAACCAATCTCATCTTTGTCCAGTATCATTCAAATTTTTTCCGTATTCTTCGACATATTATTCTGGTCATCAGTTTAAAAATGTGCTATGTCAGACTGATCCTCCAATATTTTCTACATTCGCACTCATGAACCATCCACATTCTCGTAAAGGCAATGCTTTTTTGGAAATGAATTGCTGATTCACGTGCTCCATACGTTTCTCACACCATCTGAAATTATTGTCTTACTGGTCCCGGCGGAGGTTCGAGTCCTCCCTTGGGCATGGGTGTGTGTGTTTGCCCTTAGGATAATTTAGGTTAAGTGGGGTGTAAGCTTAGGGACTGATGACTTCAGAAGTTAAGTCCCATGAGATTTCACACACATTTGAATGTTTTGAACATTTTCTTACTTCTCCACATCTAGTACACACTAACAGCTTAGCAGGCATATCATCAACTACAGCTGACATGCTGAACTCAAGTTACCCCGTTGTCCATTGAACTCTAGCCACATTACTCGTAATCGATCACTTCCTTCTGTCATATCAACTTCTTCCCCCACTTCTGCTATGCTTCGCGACAGCTCTTATCCATTTTTCATAAGTCCTCATTCAATCTAGTTACACTTTTTTTGCACTTAATATAACTTTGTCATTTGGAGTTTGCAAGTTAATTTCTGCACGAAGTTTTGCAAATAACATTTAATCTTGCTATACGACACGTCGATTTTTATGCTTTGGTCTCTTTCTCGATTTCTTTAAATACTTCTCACATACATGTTAATTTACTCTGTCCTGTTAATTTCATTCCAGGAAACCTGTATTTCTGGCTCCACGTCTCACGATTAGAATTTTCATTCATTCTTCTTCGGTCAATTGGAAGCAATATTTAATGAGAGTTACACGATTTTATTACTGATTGAAGTTGTATTTGTCCTGCCTTAAACTTCTCCTTGCTCATTATGTGATCTTCCACTTAACTACACTACTGACCATTAAAATTGCTACACCACGAAGATGACGTTCCACAGACGCGAAATTTAACCGACAGGAAGAAGGTGCTGTGATATGCAAATGATTAGTTTTTCAGAGCATTCACACAAGGTTGGCGCCGATGGCGACACCTACAACATGCTGACATCAGGAGGTTTACCAACCGATTTCTCATACACAAATAGCAGTTGACCGGCGATGCCTGGTGAAACGATGTTGTGATGCCTCACGTAAGGTGGAGAAATGCCTATCATCACGATTCCGACTTTGATTAAGGTCGGATTGTAGCCTATCGCGATTGCTGTTTATCGTATCGCGACATTGCTGCTCGCGTTGGTCGAGATCCAATGACTGTTAGCAGAGTATGGACTCGGTGGGTTCAGGAGGGTAATACGGAACGCCGTGCTGGATCCCAACGGCCTCGTATCACTAGCAGTCGAGATGACAAGCATCTTATCCGTATGGCTGTAACGCATTGTGCAACCACGTCTCGATCCCTGAGTCAACAGATTGGGACGTTTGCAAGTCAACAAACATCTGCACGAACAGTTCGACGACGTTTGCAGCAGCACGGACTACAAGCTCGGAGACCTTGGCTGCGGTTACCCTTGACGCTGCATCACAGACAGGAGCACCTGCAATGGTGTACTCAACGACGAACCTGGGTGCAAGAATGGCAAAACGTCATTTTTTCGGATCAATCCAGGTTCTGTTTACAGCATTATGATGGTCGCATCCACGCATCCGTGTTCGGCGACATCGCGGTGGACGCACGTTGGAAGCGTGTATTCGTCATCGGCATACTGGCGTATCACCCGGCGTGATGGTATGGGGTGCAATTGCTTACACGTCTCGGTCACCTATAGTTCGCATTGATGGCACTCTGAACAGTGGACGTTACATTTCAGATGTGTTACGACCCATGGCTCTACCCTTCATTCGATCCCTGCGAAACCCTACATTTCAGCAGGATAATGCACGACTGCATGTTGCAGGTCCTTACGGGCCTTTCTGGATACAGAAAATGTCCGACTGCTGCCCTGGGCAGCACATTCTCCAGATCTTTCACCAATTGAAAACGTCCGGTCAATGGTGGCCGAGCGACTGGCTCGTCATAATAAGCCAGTCACTACTCTTGATGAACTGTGGTATTGTGTTGAAGCTGCATGTCCAGTGAATACCCGTTTATCATCTGCATTTCTTCTTGGTGTAGCAATTTTAATGTCCAGTAGTGTACATTGGCACTTTTACTTAAGCCATACCTCGAAGTATTTGAATATTGTCTCACTCTCTTTCACATTTTTAGTATTCTACTTCCACTATACTACGGTTTCTACAGCCTCTTGAATTTCAGCGTGCTGTACAATATAATTTGGCTGTTATCTGAATCCTGGTCCAAACTTGAATCCTATTTCGGAATCTTTGTCTAAGATTGTTTAGTCGACATTTTTTCTGTGTGTTGAGGTCTTACACAAGTTTATCTTTTGCAACTGCAATTTTGGTACAGGGAGTAACGGAAAGACTGTAGAAGGCTTTCTACGTCCCCACTGCTTTGTCACAACTCGTATCCTCCGGTAATTCTACCTTCCATTCGCTATCCTCCATCTACATCTACATCTACTTACGTTCCCTGCAAGCCACCATACGATGCAGCGAGGGAGAAACGACTATTGTACGCTTCAGTACGATTCCTGTGTAACGGGTTAGAATATTTATCTCGTCCATAATTTAAAAAAAAAAAAGACAGCTTGGCGGTAGTTATTAAATGAAAGCTCTTGGTATGCTAATTTTAAGGCATCTCGTTATCGATTATTCGTTCGCTATACGTACATTGTCATACCAGATTCTGAGTGGGTTCTGGAACATTTAAGCCCTGTGATTTTGCTAGATCCAGCCAAACAAAGCACAAGCAACGGAAGCGCTAAAATCCTGGACGACAATGAGGTAGCGAACTCACTTGCTTTACTTCAGGGAGCATTCTCAGTAAGCCACTTATATAATACTCTTGCTCCATAAAAGGAATGGAATTCTAAATTATCTTGATTGACAAATAATTCATTGTTCATGAATGTATTTGTTTACTGAAAAAGGTTAATTCCAATCTGAACATTACCAATGCTTCTCATTGACTAATGGTAACTGCTATAGCCCCATGCTTATACACGAAGTGGAGGAATAAAGTCAGTTTGTGGAACGATCAGCATGGGAAAGCTTCTTTGTACAGAATGACTATGATCTTCTTGAGGATGGGTTAATCGTCATTCACAAGTGTTGAACTATCAGATCAAAGGTGTAATTCAAGAGGGGATGCCGTTCCGATACCATCGTCAGCAATGAGAAATTCTCTCAGCATCACGACTGAGATAAAACTGAATTAATGTTCCTCACAGCGAGCAGAATTTAATGATCTTAATGGCTGGAGATTGGTACAAATATACACTACTGGCCACTAAAATTGCTACACCAAGAAGAAATGCAGGTGATAAACGGGTATTCATGATTGATATGTGATTACATTTTCACGCAATTTCGGTGCATAGAACCTGAGAAATCAGTAGCCAGAACAACCACCTCTGGCCGTAATAACGGCCTTGATACGCCTAGGCATTGAGTCAAACACAGCTTGAAATGCGTGTACAGGTACAGTTGCCCTTGAAGCTTCAACACGACTCCATAGTCCATCAAGAGCAGTGACTGGCTTATTGTGACGAGCCAGTTGCTCGGTCACCATTGACCAGACGTTTTCAGTTGGTGAGAGATCTGGAGAATGTGCTGCCCAGGGCAGCAGTCGAACATTTTCTGTATCCAGAAAGGCCCGTAAGGACCTGCAACATGGGGGTCATGCATTATCCTGCTGAAATGTAGGATTTCGCAGGAATCGAATGAACGGTAGAGCCACGAGTCGTAACACATCTGAAATGTAACGTCCAATGTTCAAAGTGCCGTCAGTGCGAACAAGAGGTGTCCGAGACGTGTAACCAATGGCACCCCATACTACCATCACGCCGGGTAATACGCCAGTATGGCGATGACGAATACACGCTTCCAATGTGCGTTCACTGCGATGTCGCTAAACACGGATGCGCGGATGCGACCATCATGATGCTGTAAACAGAACCTGGATTGATCCGAAAAAATGACGTTTTGCCATTCTTGCACCCAGGTTCGTCGTTGAGTACACCATTACAGGTGCTCCTGCCCGTGATGCAGCGTCAAGGGTAACCGCAGCCATGGTCTCCGAGCTTATAATCCGTGCTGCTGCAAACGTCGTCGAACTGTTCGTGCAGATGGTTGTTGTCTTGCAAAACGTCCCCATCCGTTGACTCAGGGATCGAGGCGTGGCTGCACGATCCGTTACAGCCATGCGAATAAGATGCCTGTCATCTCGACTGCTAGTGATACGAGGCCGTTGGGATCCAGCACGGCGTTCCGTATTACCCTCCTGAACCCACCGATTCCATACAGTCACTGGATCTCGTCCAATGCGATCAACAATGTCGCTATACGATGAACTGCAATCGCGATAGGCTACAATGCGACCTTTATCAAAGTCGGAAACGTAATGATAGGCATTTCTCCTCCTTACACAAGGCATCACAACAACGTTTCACCAGGCAATGCCGGTCAACTGCTGTTTGTGTATGAGAAATCGGTTGGAAACTTTCCTCATGTCAGCAGGCTATAGAGGTCGCCACCGGCGCCAACCTTGTGTGAATGCTCTGAAAAGCTAATCATTTGCATATCACAACATCTTCTTCCTGTAGGTTAAATTTCACGTCTGTAGAACGTCATTTTTGTCGTGTAGCAATTTTAATGGCTAGTAGTGTAGTCACTACGAAAACAGGTACTACACACAAAGAGACATATGAACCTGCAATAAACTGTATCCATGAAAATAAGTTTTACGTGAAACAAGAAAATTTCACACACAGAAAATAAGTATAAATGTAGTCGTTCCCTGCGGCAGAAGCTGCTGATGACGACGGGCTAAAACGCATTCTACCCCGGATGACACAACTCGACTCAAAATAATACCTCCTCGTTTCAGCAGAGCGTCCATACTGACTGGGTCGCACAGTACAATGCCCTCTGGATATTTTGCTAGCCACCCTCCGATGCACCCCTCGTTGACAGTTCTCTATGGAAGGGGCAGCTAACTGATGAAGCACCAACGCTCACTGAGAGCGGGCCGCGCTAAGCCAATAGGGAGGGCTGGAAAAGAGCGGGCGCTGGTTGCCTCGGTATTTTCAGAACAGAGCAAGCTTCTAGAATGTTCTCGAACATTTTATGTGGCAAATTACAGGGCCACCCGAACGACAGGATTTTAAACATGGCGGGAAAGTTTGCTTAAGCCATTGAGATTTGGCCCGCTTACTAACTCTGAAAAGAAAGCCAAACGAGTCCTCCTGAGCCACCGATAGAAGTAAAGAAAGGGAACATCTACTACGTTGTTGAACCACCAACACATTCCCCTTTCAAGCAGGTTGCTACTCCAGGAAATAACTATACAGCAATATAAAGTAAAATTAAGTGTCTTACAGAATTCCTCCTCCAAGCAGGTAAAATAACTATGAACCTTAGATAATAAACAATATATAACTGTATAAGGACACTAAACGACAGAATTATGGAAATCATGGAAATAACGTTCGTCATTCGATGTCTCCTGTCTGCTCGCTCTGTCAGCAAGGTGTATGTTGCTCTCAATAGGATTGTGCTGCAGTCTGTCCCAAATCTCGGTCCTCTAAACCCTCTCAATTATGTTTCGCGAAAAAAATGTCTTCAGCTCTTCGTGACCTGTAGCCAGCTTTTCTACTTCCGCACACAGTAAAGGTACTTCCTATCCATCTTGATGTTAAAATTCTAAAGAAAACAAGCAAAAAGTAGCCCTGTTTTCCTTTATACGAGAAATTGAACTCTACATACTTATGAATACTAAATTTTCATTCCCCTTTATAGTGAAACCTCCCCTTAGAAAAATTAATGACTTACTGTGATGATAAACCTGTTACGTTATTTGATTTTCAAACAGCTGAGCAAAACTGAACGTACTCAGACATTTCTCTCTTTACTTATTCTGATCAACACTAAACTGACACACAATATTTTTAGCGCAACGCAATCCGACTTTCAATAATCCCTACAAAAAAATGGTCCTGACTAACAATAACCTATACCTTCCATAAATCACGTACCTCACAAAAATCTTCGTTACTCGAATAACTGCAATACAGCGAGCGCCAATACTGCCAGCTAAATAAAAGATTCTAACTACTGAAGGCACTAACTACTGATAGGCACACTTAGCAAATGAAAGATTTTGATAGAGAACAAACAATGTATTTACCTTAAAAATATTGAAAAGTCATATTATATATATATATATACATATATATATATATATACATATATATATATATATATATATATATATATATCAGTTCATGATATTCACTATTACAAATTTACTCTTTCTGATGGACACATAACCGGATCGTCCGCTCTCAAAATTCTGCCATCTATCTCCTGACATCCACCACTGCTGGCGCCTCACCTCCAACTGCGCAACGCTACTGGCTGTTCACATCCAACTGCCCAACACTACAATAGCGAATATTCCAACAATGCCAACCAACCACAGACTGCACACAGCACAGCCAGTGATTTTCATATAGAGCGCTACGTGGCGTTACCAACATAAAAACCTAAACAGCCTACTTACAATAGTTATGTCGTTTTTCCTTCTTCTGTGTATGATATTTCTGTATCCCATCATCAGAATGTAACGTGGTATGTAAACCGGTAAAGAGATTATTGGGCGAGTTTCGATTCATTTTAAGAACAGTACTTCGGTAGTAGCGTTACTCATATTAATTCAACCTATTATTATATTCTTTATTTTTCGAGTCATCTGACTGGTCTGATACACCCCATCGCCACTTCCTCTCTTGTGTCGACCTTTCGCATCAGATCACCAGTTACACGCAACGTCTTCGATAATTTGTTGGATTTATTTCAATTCCTATCCACCCATCTAGTTTTTGTTTTGTATAGTTCCTTCTAGTGCCACGGAAGATCTATTAAAATTAGTCCTCTCATACTTTGCCTTCTTGTAGTCAGTGTTTTCCAACTTAGTCGTCTTCTCGCCGGTTCCACAAAGGTTTCTTACCTTATCAGCCAACTTAATTTTCTCCATTCTTCCGTAACAGTATTTCTCACACGCTTCACTTATCTTGGTTTCGATTTTCAAACAATTCGTGATTGAGTTTTAAGCAATGCTAAGTTCTGGACATTAATTTTCAGATGTTGTTTAGAACTAAACGTCTTCTAGCGAGGAATACTCTTTTTAGTCGTTGTGTTCTGCTTCCTGTCACCTCTTTGTTTCGTTCATGATCCTCAAGTTTGATGTTAAGCTTGTCGCTCATTCCATTTCTCGTTTCTTTCGTCTTTCTTTGTGCTACTCTCCCGTCCGTGGTGTGTGAGCATTTACTGCAATTCATCCTCACTTTCACTGAAGATAACAATATAATCGGGGTGGACATAATTTCATCTTGAATTTTAATCCCGCTCTTAAATTTTTCCTTTACTTCTGTCATTTCTTCTTCGATGTTCAGGATGAAGAGTAAGAGAGAAAGACTCCACCCTTGCTTCAAAAATATTCCTTTCAAATCGACTGCTTCCCTGTTGATCATCCTGTCTGACTGCCCATATTAGTTCTTGTATATATTGTATATTACCCGTCCTTCGCTGCAGCTTGAACGCAGGAATTTACAGTTTTACAAGAATTTCAAACACATTGCAGAAATTTACACTGTCGAATCTTTTCCTAGGGCGATAAGTCCAGAGAAAGTGTGCTAATAATTTTAAAGTACTGTCGTCAAAATCACGTGCAATGTCAAAGCTGTCTATCTGGTGTCTTTACGTTTATTAAGTCAAACTGATCGTCATCAAACGAATTCTCTATATGCTTTTCCATTCTTCTGTATATAACTACTGTCAGCAATTTGGATGCACGAAATGTTAAGCTGACTGAGCGATAGTTCTCTCACTTTTCTGCCTTTGGTACTGTAACGTCCCCTTAGAAAAATTTCTGAATTACTGTGCTGATAAACCTCTTACATTATTTGCTTTTCAAACAGCTGAGCAAAAATGAACGTACCCAGACATTACTCTCTTTACTTATTCTGATCAACACCAAACTGACACACAGTATTTTTTAGCGCAACGCAATCTGACTTTCAAAAATCCCTACAAAAGAATGGCCCTGACTAACATTAACCTATATCTATCACAAATCACTTACCTCACCATTAATCTTCGTTACTCGAACTACTGCAATACAGCGAGCGCCAATACCGCCAGCTAAATAAAAGATTAAAACTATTGAAGGCACTAACTACTGATAGTCACAGTTAGCAAAAGAAAGATTTTGATAGAGAACAAACAATGTATTTACCTTAATATTGTTCAAAAGTCATATTATATACATCACTTCCTGACATCCAGTCTTACAAATTTCAAAACTCCGCCATTTCTCTCCCTACATCCACCACTGCTGGCGGCTCATCTCCAACTGCGCAACGCTACGCGCTGTTAACAGCCAACTGCCCAACACTACAATGGCGAGTATTACAACAATGCTAACCAGCCACAGACTGCACACAGCACAGCCAGTGATTTTCATACAGAGCGCTATGTGGCGGCGGCGTTACCAATATAAGAACCTAAACAGCCTACTTACATAGCCCCCATGCTCCCCACAAAAAATTTTACAAATTGTTTTGGGCACTGGCCAATACATATTTGTTAAAATGTTTTCACAGTTACAATAACAAAGAAATCAAATGCACACACTTATTGATACAATGTTGGTCAAAAGCTAAAATTCTCTCACAGTCCATAAAGAAAGTCCTGATCGTTCATCACGGTAAAATTGCAGTGTTTGTCTCAAAGTGTGAGCAGCAAAAGAGAATGCACACGGAAATAGTGGATTTCCATGCAGTGTTGAAGAAGTAGTGTTATCCTTCCAACGGAAAGACAGTGCTGACTCTTAGCATGCAGACAGGTAATGGGCCACAACAGAGCAAACCCACAGCAGAGTCAGTCGAAGTTTTGAAGAATATTGGTAGGTAGGTCATCACAGAGCAGGCCCACTGTAGTCCTGGTAGAGATTGTGGTACTGGTGGGCCACCAGAGGTGCAGACCCACTGCAGTCCTTGTAGAGATAATGGTAATGGTGAGTCAGCAAAGGTGTAGACCTACTGTAGTCCTTGTAGAAATAATGGTATTGGTGAGTCAGCAAAGGTGTAGACCCACTGTAGTCCTTGTAGAGATGGCCAGCAGCCATCTGCTGTGACTGTGCAGGTGCACAATCACCATTGAAGAGTCTTGCAGATAATATAGCAAGTCCATAAACACCACTTGTGCACTCACAAAGGTTTTGGAATTGTCCTTAGAACCAGCAATGCTGTTATCCAGTCCCTTGCTGAATTATTAACACATGTGTAAACACTAACAGTCCCTACTTCTCACATATTGTCCATATACTATGACCAACAGAAACGTGTGCAGTGAAATGGAACTTACAAGTTAATAATATGATGATTTGGTGTCAATTACAATTTTATAACATAAGAATACAATTACAAAGGTACAAAATACATCATTAAAAAACTTAACAGTACAAGTAACATTTGTAGTAACACATGCTTTACAAAAGAATAGAAAAAAACATTTATATCAGTGTTACAGGAATTATGACATAAGTACATACATAAAAGATCAGAATAACTTTCGAAACATCAACTTCACACATGAGCATTAAAACAAAACAGAACAAATAATGTCTAAACATCTTTACAAAGTAAATAACATAGTATTAGAAAAATTCTACAACATTACAACATCAGCTAAACACATAAAGACAAGAAAAACACCAATACACAAGGGTACACAAACACAAAGAGGGATAAGGCAAAAGGAAAGGACAGGTTTTGTTTTACTGCAGCATTTTGCATGAAGATCTCCCTTCGTTCATCATTATTCTCAAAAAGTCCTATCTAAGCCTGCTTTCTGTATTCTGATCACATCCTCTTTCAAAAATAGTTATTTTTCCACTGTACACAACTTTTTTTGGCCAAATCATTTTCTTATAGATTCTCAATGCATTTCTTCCAATTCATCATAGTTAGTTTCTTATATAGTCTACCCCCTCTTAAGCTAACTTAAATCTACTGAGCTCAGACATATGTACCAAGGGACGAGGCAATGCAGCAGCACATAACAAATTAACACAAACAGCAATGACAAAAAATGTCAATTTGCAAAGCAAGCAGCAGTAAATCTAAATTAACAGATAAAATACAAAATTACAACTAATATGAGCCAATGTGCAGCAACAAGAAAAATAAATCAGTAGTAAAACTGGCTTAACAGAGTAATACAAAGTTAAATTTAGTAGCACTATGCCTGCCACACAGCAGCAGCAAATGAAATAACTTATACCTAAACATGACAAAGCTCAAGCAGTAAAAATAGGACACTAAAGACAACAATGCAGATAAGGGAAATGTCTATTCACATCTTAATGTCTATGTAATTAAAATGGTGCACCACAGAAACTAATTCTACAAAAAATTACCAAGTACTTGAAAAGAAAATTATATATGCAGTTACTGTTATTAGTCCCTTATTATTGTTCTTTCCATTCCAAGAGCTCCTTTTTCGAAGAATGTGGATCAGAAACAATTATTTAATAGATCTGTTGACAGGAAGTGTTCACATTAGCAGATGCATTTAAGTTTATTTTATAAAACCAATGCTGCAACACAGCTGGAAAACAGATATCAAATGAAATAAGCAATTACGCAAACCAAAGCATAAAAACATCATTCAATAGCTATGTGGCATTTCGTAAGTCAGTAGCTCTCAACTCTCGTAGAAAGACACTTGTCATAATCAGGTTTGCAGATGTAAGAATATTATCCATCAATTCATAAGTATTTCAGTAAGTAGCACAAAGTACGATATGTTTCCAAGTAATGAGCGTGTCGTATTTGCGATGCTTTCTACAATGGAATGTCAATAGCGAGGATAATGGCCTCCTTTTTTCTCCCCCTGTGCCTCTGAAAGGCACACGCTAATGCCTTTTTTCCAAGCGACTGTCGCGCAGTTGGGTGCCCATGACTCATTACGTGAAGGTGGTCACTTAACTTTCTTATTGAAATATTTAGGACATCAGTTTGCATTACAGTGACAGTCTCGTATAAAAAATTTCACAGGTCGAGAATTTGCGTTGCTAATGTGTAGAAACAAATTCCTATGAATATAACAGTGTGCAAAAAATTTTCGCCTGCATTGTGATACATTCACGCATATACACACATTTCATAACTCTTAAAGTACGATTTTTGGTTTCCAACATCCTTTTCATAAATCGGAGTCCCTAACCACTACTCCTTATTCCTTACCTTATTACACATGTACATATTCACATTCATCAACATGTCTTCAATATTTCATCATAATAACTACATAGCATAATCAGATTCCTCATATAACATCAGCTTATTGATCATAAACATACCTCAACAGCATAATACACATCGTTGTCGTAAAAATTACATCATAACACCTCAGTCGAATCTCAAAAACGTCGTAGCTGTCTGCAATAATGGCAAAACCTAAAAAAAAGATTCTCTGCTCATGTCAAAAGTGTCATCTGCCTCAAACATACTTTAAAAATCGTGATCCCATACCAAATATATCATTCAAAACTCTCATAATATCACAATGGGTCCGAAAAAATATGAACTGTTCACAAAGTACAGACAAAATACAATTTCGTAAGTGTGAAGTTACCCAACTGTGTAATTGCGTAAACATGTGTCACTGATGTAGTAAAAAAAATGTTTATCTCTCAGTTAAATGATCAGATAGCTGTGTAATTTGTGTGTTAGAGAAATATGGTACCGATATGTAAAGTTGTATAAGCAAATACCATATTAGCTACGGCTCCTTGTGCTTGCCAAACACATAGTACACAAAGTAGGCGTGTACTCCCTGAGGATTAATGTAATTATATCCTCAGGTGTTACAGGTTACAGCAATGGAATGAAATGTGCCAAGTGTCGTAATTATCGTCGTCCGTAGGCAAAGTTCTGTGGAAGTCAATGTACTTACCTTATGATAAACAAAAGTGAAATGCTTCACGTATAGATATCTTACTTATTACGCTTATTGCCGTGATGAACAAAGTACTGTGCTGTAACGTATTGTTGTGCTACGGAAAAGGCTGTCTCATTGTAGCTATACCACAAACGTTACTATTAAAACATGTTTTACTTTCCAGAATAATACAGAAAAACAGTATATGTTCTAAGTATGTAAGCCATATATTCGTTATGTAATCGTGCAACTAACAAGGAAGAATGTACAAATAACAACACTGTGACGTCTGTTCACTGTAACAATGCATTCGTAGTTACTTGTCTAAATTCCCTAGGTTCTTGACTGGATAGTTAACTTAAAACATTGTTGCATGTTAACAGTTTCTCAGTGTGACAAATTGTATTAGTAGCGTGAAGTGAAAAGTTTTATGGCAAAGACTAAATTAAAAAGCAGGTTATCTTTCAATAAACGGTTTTACATGTGAAATGTGGTGTAAACCTTTACTCTTCCTAGTACGCAGAGTTTCAACTTCAACGCAATTATCATGTGGTATACGTCGGATTCTGTAAGGTCCATTGTAAACTAGAAAGAATTTGTGACTCAAGTGTTTCTTCTTATGTGACAATCAATGAGCTTTAATGAGAACTTTCTGATCAATATATAATTTCTTTGCATTTGCTTTACTGTGTAGTTTTCTCCTTTTGTCTGCTGTAGATTTTATGTCTTTGTGTCGAAGTTTACATGTATTCGGGAAAGGTACAAGCCCTCTGATTCTGTTCGGTGGTTCTTCATTCTTCAGTACAAGAGCAGGTGGTAAAGCAGTGGAATCATGAGGCATTTCATTCAGCACATTTTGAAATAAGTGTAAATATCTGTCCCAATGCTGATGCTTTCTGTGACAATAAAGTCTGCAAAGCTTATTGATTTCTTTCATAATCGGTTCAGATGGGTTACAATGTGATAATTACAATGAAATAAAAACAGGTTCGATTTTATGATTCCGAAGCATGCATGACCAAACAGCAGATCTGAATTGCAGTCCGTTATCTGAAATGACTTTAGCAACGTGGCCAACTTCAAGTATGAAATTTTTAAGAAAGGCGTTGGATACAGACCGTCCAGTGGCTTTACGTAACGGAGTGAAAGAAACAAATTTTGAAGTAAGTTCAACAGCGACTAAAACGTACGAAAATCCATTCGATGTTCTGACAAGGGGTCCCAAGAGATCAACAGCAGCAAATTCTTTTAATTTAGAAGGAATAATAGGAAACAACGGAGCACAATGTGAGATAGTAGATGGTTTCGCCTTTTGACAAAGTTTACAAATAGATGACACTCTTCGAATTCTCTTTTCCATATTGTTAAAATAACAATTCGTTCGAAGAATATGATAACATTTTCGTGGAACAAAATGTGTGTAGCTGAAATGAATGTACCAAATGAGCTTATTAACAAAATCGTCTGGATTGCAAAGTACCCATAGCTCGTCATCAACAGTGCAGCGTTTGAAGAGTATGCTGTTTCTAACCAGGTAATAATGCCAAATCTGAGTGTGTGTCTTTTCATGCCATTTACTTTTGATGTCTTTCCAAATCGGATCTTTATCTTGTTCATGAGCAATATCCTTTAAAGATGTGGTGATGAAGTTTTGAAAGGCGACTTTCTGAATGTAAAGAATACTGAAATTTTTCTCGAGGTTGCCTTCTGTGTTACTTTTCTCAAGCCCAGCCAGTGCACGTGACAGTGCGTCCGCAACAATGTTCTCCTTGCCGGGAATGTAGACTATTGTGAAGTGGAATTCTTGCAGAAACAATGCCTAACGTTTTAACCTGTCATGATTTAATTTTGAAGACATAAGAAATTGTAATGCACGATGATCACTGTATACTTTTACGTGCTTACCAGAAAGAAAGAAACGGAATTTGTTAAATGCCCAAAAGATAGCTAAAGCTTCTAATTCAGTAACGGAGTAATTTTTTTCAGATTTTGTTAGCACTCGGCTAGCAAAAGCAATGGTTTTCTTAACAGTAGTGTCATTTTCTGTGGCTTCTTGAAATAAATGGGCACCAAGACCGACTTTAGAAGAATCCGTGCTAAGGCAGAAATCTTGTGACAGATCTGGATGAGCTAGTATTGGCGCGTTAAGTAGCGATTCTTTCAAAGAATTGAATTCCAACTGTGCTTGTTCGTCCCAGTTCCAAATAGTATTTTTTCCCGTGAGAGAACAAAGTTTTGGTGAAACTTGAATTTGCATATTCAGAAAACGACGGTAAAACTTTATGAGACCTAGAAAACTGCGGACTTGTTTTTTTGTGGATGGAACTGGAATGGCTCTGATTGCTTCTAACTATTCAGGATCTGGCTGAATGCCTTCATAAGAAATAACATGTTCCAGAAACTTCACCTGTGTCCTACCGAATTCAGACTTTTCCAAGTTAACTGTAATTCTAGATTCTGCAAAAATATGTAACACGCTGTTGAGGATGCGATTGTGTTGTCCCCATGAGGCTTCTGCTATCAGAATATCGTCCACATATAAGGTAATGTGACGTTTTAAGAACTCAGGTAATATGGAATTTAGCCCGCGAATGAATGCTGCCAAAGAAATGTTCAAACCAAAAGGAAGTTTCCGAAACTGATAACAAACGCCGTAACAAAGGAAAGCTGTGTATTTTCTACATTCTGGATGAAGTTCGATCTGCTAAAAGCTGGATCTGAGATCAATAGAAGACAACACGTTTATACCATTAAAATTTTGAAGAAGTTCTTCTAACGTTTGCGGCCTGTCCGTTTCAGGAATGATGATAGTATTGATTTGTCTCGAATGTAAGACAAGACTGATTGATCCATTTTTCTTCTCAACAACATGTAATGTATTGTTGTATGAGCTTACTGCAGGCTCAATAATGCCCTCGTCAAGCATAGATTGTATTTCTGTTCTAACACGGTCCCTATAATGTGCTGGAATTACGTATCGTCTAACACAAAATTTAGTATGCTGACGAACACGAAATTGGTATTGAAATCCCTTGATTGTTCCTGTTTTGTGAGTAAAAACTGTGGAATGTGCTTGTAAAATCTCAAAAGGGTCTTGGCTATCACTGTCATTACAATTCTCAATTGTTTGAATTTTATTCTGAATTAACTCATTAGTATCAAATGCGCCGTCGATATCATCCCCATCAGTACTTGCAGAGTGATTGTTAGTGTCAAGTTCCGTCGAAAATTCCGAACTGTTGTCTAACAGGAGGTAAAGCCGATTAATTTCTTCGTCATGGTTTGAGAGCCAATCCTCAAATTTCAAAGCTATTGACTTACCTTCCTTCTCTAAACTTATTTCAGCATCGTGAAAGTTTAAGATTGCTTTGTATTCATTCAAAAAGTCTACTCCCAATATAATTCCCGTCGACAATAATGGAACAATAAGAAAGTTCATAGAGAAGCTGTGGCTTTGGCAAAGGATTTCTAAGTTGGTTTGTTGGCGTACATCTACACTTTTTCCAAAGTTTGCAGCTTGTAATTTAATCTTACGTAACGGAAGTGTGGGGCAATCTTTCGATTTGTTGCTTTTGCTAAAGGCTGTTTCACTAATTACTGAAATGGGACTGCCAGAGTCAAGTACAGCCGTAAATTTTACGTCATTTACTGTAATGTGGAGCACAGGATATGCAATGTTGTTATGTTTTACGTCGTGTTCCTGGAGTAATATGTCCCTAATGTCTTCCATTTTTACGTAATTACTAGCTATGGCAGCTGTGTCGTCAGTTTCTGAAGTATGTGTTGTGGCTGCCAGTGGTATGAGTCATTGCCTGTTGTCTCTTTGTTGGCGCGCGTCTTTTTTGGCATTTGGAGACCTAACTTCTACAAATTCACCTTTTCGAGAGGGCCCCGCCCTGTTTGAATCCCGCCAGTTCTGATGCAATTCAGGTCTGTCGTTACAATCATATCATCTGCCGTCATGTCGGTAGATTCCATAGTTTCTTTCTTGTCGGTCACGTGGTGGAGAATTTCTCCCTGAATCGTAACTGCGCGCTGGACCGTTGCGTCTAAAGTTATTCTGTCTCCCTTGATAATAATTATTTTGTTTCCCATATTGTCTGTTTCTCTGATTGTCTCTGTGATAGTCACTACTGCGGAAAGGTGATATTTCCCTGTAGTTATTACTACTCTGCCAACGATTGTCATATGGGTCGTGTCTGTTTTGGTCACGATTTGTGTTGTGAGAATAGCTTTGTCGTGTCCAGTTATTATGTCTTTCATCGCGGAATTGTGACGGATGTGACCTGTAATTGTTGTGCTTCTGTTTCCGCATTCTGCGATTGTCAGTGTCAATTTCCATTTCTTGTAACAGTCCCTGAAAAGCTTCAATGTCATCTTTGCAACATACTTCCAAAATAATATGTCGTAAATGTTCAGGTAGTTTGATTAAGCAAATGCAGATGAGTTCTGAGGGGCTGTATGGGTTTGACAGGACCTGATTCTTGTGCAATATGTCTTCAAAATATTTCACAAGACTGGAAAATTCAGATTGTTCGAAATGTTTCATCATTATGATGCTGTGTTTTACTCAGTCTTGTGTTGCTTGAGACCAATACGCTGAGAAGAAGGCATGATAAAATTCTCCTTCACTGTGACAATCGTGAATGACCCATCGCATTCTTTCAGCTGGTTCATTCTCTAAGTAGCCACACATAAATTCTAATCTGTGCTCTAATGACCAGTTGGGAGGAAACAATGAGAGAATTGATGAAGCCACGCTTGTGGATGATGTCGTTGCCGGAATTCTTAAATGTTTTGTATTTACGTGTAGTATTAAAGAGCTTATAGTCAAAATCATCATGTCGGCGAGTGACATATCGGTCATTGTTACTGCGTTTCGGCGGTTCCATCTCAAAATTCGGTGTACCTTGCCAATTTCTTTCATAATTTACGAAATGTCCTATGTTATTATTTTGTGGCTTTTCCGTATTTCTAAGTCCCTCTTACCGTATTGGAGCGCGACTGTCCTCTGAAATACGTAATTCTTGTATTACATGTGTCAGCTGATCTTGTACTTCCCAGATTTCGCTTTGGTGTTGCGTATTAATATGATTCTGATTTTGTTTGAATTTCCTAATTTCTTCACACTCTTCTGTGTCATTAAAGACTACCGGTTTTGTGTCATTCAGATTATCATCTACCTTCGTAGATAAATTATTTAGCTGCTGCGAATGTTCAACTACTTTCTCTGATAATGAGCTAATTTCCTCCATGTGTCTTTCTGAACCAATTTTCAGAGTATCTACTGTGTCCTTTAAGTTTTCCTGAGTTTTTGAAAGTTGCGTAACCGAATCGGTAGATGCAACTGGGTCAATTTTAGCTTGCAAGGTCTCATGATTTTCATGAACAATAGTTTGCAGTTCTTTTCTGGCTGCTTCGTGATTCTGTAATGCATTTTCATGCCGCGAAAAAATAGGTTGAAAATGCTCACAAACTTGTGTTTTTACGTCATTGCATACTTTCTGACATTTCGATTCAATGTTATGTAACTCAGTAGTTAAATCTTCACGTGTTTGTTCAAGCGTGGTGTCTAACTTTCGAAGATTTTGTTCCATTGTGTCTAACTTTTGAAGCTTTTGCTGTGTTTGTCTCTGATTTTGTTACATTGTGTCTAACTTTCGAAGATTTTGTTTCATTGTGTCTAACTTTTGAAGATTTTGTTCCAATGTGTCTATCTTTTGAAGATTTTGTCCCAATTGTTTCTGATTTTGTTCAAGCGTTGTGTCTAACTTTTGTAGCCTTTGTCCCATTTATTGCATTACCTGTAATACCAATGCACCGGTGTCTGAAACATGTTCTTCAGTGCTTTTCGGCAGTGAATTTGCACCGGCAACATTCACATTTTGACAAGCAGAAAATGTGTCTTGACTTATTTGAGAAAACGGTGAGGATCCAAAACCCGAATCTACAGTATTTGCGAGATTGTGTCCTGTCATTTCGGATTCCTAAGGCGAGCTGTTGCCGACCGATCGATCGATAATGCTTCCCTGTTCACTAATTGTTTCACTGTCTACGCCATTATTTGCAGCCCGCTCCATTTCCCTATGCACAATTACCAAATTAATAGTTTGAACATTAGTTAAATCATTACAAGGTGGCGCTAACACACTGCTTTCGTCTTCACTGTCATTTCTCTGTTTACTTTGGAGCCTAGTATTACGTTTATCACACGCCATTATTGTCACAATATTTCACACAACAACACAGAAAAGCACAATTTGAAGAGCAAAATAAGAAAACACATTAACATAGCACTGAAAATAATATCTAGTTAATTGCAAGCGCAGCTGCGAAATACTTGGTGCAAATCTACATGCATGCCACAACTGTTTTACTGTACAGCAATGAAAGACTGCAACTACAAAGGAGATTCTCTCTACAATTACGCGCTAGCAATAAACAATAGCTACACTAATTACAGAAACTACAAGAAAAAATCAGAAGATTCCAGTGAGGTATCCTCAGCTAAGGGTCGACATATGTAATGTCCCCTTAGAAAAATTTGTAAATTACTGTGCTGATAAACCTCTTACATTATTTGCTTTTAAAACAGCTGAGCAAAACTGAACGTACTCAGACATTACTCTCTTTACTTATTCTGATCAACACTAAACTGACACACAATATTTTTTACCGCAACGCAATCTGACTTTCAAAAATCCCTACAAAAGAATGGCCCTGACCAACATTAACCTATACCTTTCACAAATCACTTACCTCACCAAAAATCTTCGTTACTCGAACTACTGCAATACAGCGAGCGCCACTACTGCCTGCTAAATAAAAGATTCAAACTACTGAAGGCACTAACTACTGTGGCGAAATAAATAAAAAAAACATTTGAATTTATTGTGTTTTTTAACTTTAGAATTTTTGAAAGGCTTTTTTACGGATTGTATTGACCGGCTTGAATGCGGACAAATACAGTGCTGCGTGAAATATGCCTGTAATATAATTTACCATTCGGATTAATTACATTTTGAATTCTACGTCATAGTTGATTTAATCAGAGTTCTCACCTTAGACGTAGAATTAGTCCTTCTGCCACAATATTAATTCATCAGTCGCCATCGAAGTTGTTCTCTTTGTTGACCGTGTGTATCTTCCTAAGTCGGCATCGGTTCACTTCACGAAGACGGTGGAAACCAAGGAATACAATACTACTTTGCTTTAAATAATTTTCGTAACACTTCGATACCTCTCACTATTTTTTATTCACAAGACAATAAGGCTTGCCCTGCTCGTCGCACAAACCATAATTACTAACAATATGGCTGCCTTTCCGCAGACACCAAAAATTACGTCCATCGCCCACGAGGCAACAATCGAAGGTGTCCCTTAGTTCCTTCTTGGAGTATGAAACAAAAGAGAATCCAATGTGAACATTACAAAGATTATAATCTACATGCCTCTCAATTTAATCTTTGGCGCAGCTTTTAAGGTATTGTATGTCTGTGCGTCGGAATGTGTCATTACAACTGCCCCCCCTACTGTATACTGTCACTAGAAAATTTTATTTGGTTGACAGGATACAGTAGTCGACCTTGCAATTGATAGGTTTGGGGGTCTTTTATTTACAAACTTCACTTTCACTGTTTCATTTTGATGACACTGTGAATTCTTTGGTATTACTGAGTGTGTGTCAGTTTTTTGGTATACTTATGCTAATATTTACAAACCTTAATCCTAATATACAAAGTTTTGGTCAATACTGAGAAAACGACATCATGTGGTAAAGTTTGTACAATAAAATATACAATGAATACAACGTTATTTACAAATGTTTCCTTCCTCATCAGAGGTGAAAATTAAGTCCTTGTATTGCCTTCTGTATTTATTCTGGGGCGACGAGCTTTGTTCGCTAGCCCGTGTTGAATATGGGCGGGTGATACGCGCGCCTGATTGTTTGGTCGTCCGTTAGCGGGCGACGTTGGTTGAATGCGCGCGCCAGTGCACTGAATATACACCGACGTGCGGGTACCGTCGAGACTTCCGAACCCCAGCATGCGTGTGCTTTTTGTAGTTCCTTCCAGTACTTAGACTGGATACGACGAGGTACATTGGAATATGTGCCCCGAAGAACACACCACACTTTGTGCGAGGCGGAGGACGATCCCGTCGATGCAGCACCAGGTAAGAAGCGTACCACGTCAAACTTGTTTGGCATTGTCCTTTCCTATTGTGACGCCATGGGTCGTTTGACGATACAAGCTTCAATTTTTCGATGTCACTTGTTTAGGCTCGCTGACACTTGCAACGTAGCACTACTTTGCACAATTTTAATTTCTACACACGCCACTTTAACCGCGAGTATTGCGATCGAAACTTCCTTTTTCACTACACTTTTTTCTTCGTATTAACCCCTTTTACCTATTGTACCGAGATTCATTCCCCTCAATACTTCTGGTCAATGTACATAAATGTTCACAAATTTGTAAGTCACGGGACTTGGCATGAAATACAAAATACATCACATACAATGGAATAACATATAACACATACAATACATTGGTTACATTAATTACAGGAAAAAACTATCGGCGAAAATTGAAAAAATTTTTGACCACTCATAGTGGCTTCTTCGTCTTGGATTTTACTGACACACACACCTTTTTCCATTAATCTGTTAGAAGGAACAAGTCCTTTGTTTTCCTTCTTGAACCCGAGTGTAAGTTAAGGTTTACGTTCGTTACGTATTCGTCATACGCAATGACATGCCTCAGCATGCACACCTGTAGCCGCTCCACTGCACCTTGGGAAGGGAATTTTCTACCTTCTACTTAGGGTAATGGCAACGACTACGTGTATGCTACGGTTTTTACGTATAAAATCTGAAAACGCACGAAATAATAATTTATATGTAGCATAACCCTAATATGTACAGTGTTTTGTGCTTAAGCACGTTCTGGTGTGCTTGTAAATCATTACCTCTAATAAAATTTCCTACATTGGCATAGACATATAAACATAAAATCTTGAAGTTCAGGGTGTAGCTACTATTAATATGTACAGTGTTTCACAATAGCGGCACGTCCTTGTGTGCGTGTATCATCTTCAATTAAAGTGCGCTTATAGGCGTCTTGTGTTATCATGGGAGAAAAAATACAGACATTTTAATGCATCGGTTGTCATGAAAATCTATGTACACGAATAATAGCTTCAGTGCAGCATGAAATTCTGTATGACGTTTTTGTTCATAATTCATTTTATAGACGATTCCTTTGCTTACAGGTCGTCGATCACACTACTTACCTGTTTCTCGTATAGCGGCGATATCATTTTCATTGTTACTGTAAATCGTGATGTGTATGAAAGATATAATTTTAACATGATTTATCCTTTCATGTTTCAAGTGGGTAAAGTAATTCATACCTTCCTTCTGCATACATGAGTGAAGCATCGATAATGTTGCACTGTGTATCAGGTTTTTCGTATTTTCTCGTAAACTCGTAGAGTCTTACGGTTTTAATTAAGTTGTTTCTTGACGTTAGGTATACATGTTTATAAGAGGTTGTCTTAGAGTTTAATTTTCCTTAAACACTTCTATGTTGTTTAGGTTCCGTACATGTACAGAGCTTCTTTCGCCTTTCACACATTCATACATACGTTTATACACATTTCTTCGCATGCGGACTGTACTCTTGTTAAATTTAATTGAATAGCCTGTACGTTTTCATGTATTTCTTTTTGTACGGTTTGTGTTTGATTGTGTGTTTCTACTATTTCTGACAGTTCCTGTTCCTGTTAAGATCTGACAATTTCTTTTCTAAGTCATTTGCCAATACATTGTATATACTATTGACGGTTTTGATGACTTTGTCTTCGATCTTTTGATCGATTTCATTGGTGAGTTCATTTAAGCGTTGATCGAAATGTCTGTGCATGTTTTCAAATTGCGTGTTTACACTTGAAAACTGCTGTTGGAACCCAATTTCCATGTTTGACAATTTTGTGTTTGTCATGTTGTGGCTGATTTCTAGATTCGACAGTTTTGTGTTGGTTGTGTTGTGGCTGATTTCTAGATTTGCCAGTGTTGTGTTCGTTGTGTTGTGGCTGATTTATTGATTCGCCAGTTTTGTGTTCGTTGTGTTGTGACTGATCTTTAAATCAGATAATTGCTCGCTCACGTTTGACATCAGACTGTATAATGCCTCAAGCGTCACTGATGAAGCTTGTGTGTTTGTATTTATGCCATTATTTGTTGCCATTGTTTCTCTGCCACGGTCTGATTGAATCGAAACCGGGCTATGTTCACTGATTTCACGCGAAATATTTTCATCTGATCGGGTAATCGATGCTTCATCGACTGTGCACAAGGTTTCATTTGCAAGTGGTTCGTTATTGTTAATCCCTGTGGAGTGCAATTGAATTGTATTTACTTCTACATTATGTTGTGCTGAAAAAGTAATTGCGTCATCATTTACGTCACTATTGTCAGAATCAGTGACGCATCCATGAACATTTGTCAAATTAAAATTCTCCGATTCCATTGTGGAGATATTATTTTTATATGTACTTTACTGTTAATCTAAATCTTTAAATTCTCTCGCAGTTGAATTAATAAAAAATCTCGCGATTGTTATTTGTTGCGCTTCGGAAATTTACAAGATGGCGCACTACGTCTTCTAATTCTGCAATTGTTGAACATAAAAAAGTAATTATCAAAGTGTAATTGTGTGTTGCCACAAACACTACCAGGATATTAATATGGAAAGGAAAAGGTTCTGCTTTAAGTGAAGCTAAACCAAGGTGCAGCCGCTGCATGCATTTGCGCTTTCCTAACTTAATTCCGGCTGAGCTGTGTCACTGACGATTACGTTAGTTTTGTAAATCCTTGTCCTTGTTCCTTCTGGTTATTGTGCCATCTGTTTATACAGTTAACATTGTTTCACCTTATTAGTCATTTTCCATGTGCATCATGTAACAGAGAAACAGTAATTAGTACAAGTACATTTGTAGCACAACAATGAAGTACTTACTGTTTGTTCCACCAGCACTGTCCCTGTCAGCGGTCGCCTGTGTGGCGAAATAAATAAAAAACATTTGAATTTATTGTGTTTTTTAACTTTAGAATTTTTGAAAGGCTTTTTTACGGATTGAATACAATGCTACTTTGCTTTAAATAATTTTCGTAACACTTCGATACCTCTCACTATTTTTTATTCACAAGACAATAAGGCTTGCCCTGCTCGTCGCACAAACCATAATTACTAACAATATGGCTGCCTTTCCGCAGACACCAAAAATTACGTCCATCGCCCACGAGGCAACAATCGAAAGTGTCCCTTAGCTCCTTCTTGGAGTATGAAACAAAAGAGAATCCAATGTGAACATTACAAAGATTATAATATACATGCCTCTCAATTTAATCTTTGGCGCAGCTTTTAAGGTATTGTATGTCTCTGCGACGGAATGTGTCATTACACTACTGATAGTCACAGTTAGCAAAAGAAAGATTTTGATAGAGAACAAACAATGTATTTACCTTAATATTGTTCAAAAGTCATATTATATGTATCAGTTCATGACATCCAGTCTTACAAATTTCAAAACTCCGCCATTTCTCTCCCCACATCCACCACTGCTGGCGGCTCATCTCCAACTGCGCAACGCTACGCGCTGTTAACAGCCAACTGCCCAACACTACAATGGCGAGTATTACAACAATGTCAACCAGCCACAGACTGCACACAGCACAGCCAGTGATTTTCATACAGAGCGCTACGTGGCGGCGGCGTTACCAATATAAGAACCTAAACAGCCTACTTACACTACGTACAGAATTGTGCTGACGACACTTTTGTGATAAACCGATGCTATGACCAAAATCATATAAGCTTCACACACTAACTCAATCGTATCTTTGTCTCTTACCTCAAGGATTTTAGAAACTGATAAGAGATTTTTTCTACAATTTGTGAAACTTCCTGGCAGGTGAAAACTGTGTGCCGGACGGGGACTCGACCACGGAACCTTTGCCTTTCGTGGGCAAGTGCTCTACTATCTGAGCTATCCAAGCACGACTCACGACCTGTCCACACAGCTCTACTTCAGCCAGTACCTCATCTCCTACCAACTCGGGTTCCGAGTTTTTGTTTCATTCTGGAGACATCCCCCAGGCTTCCTTCTAGGAGTGTTAGTTTTGCAAGTTTCGCAGCAGAACTTCTGTGAAGTTGGAAGGTAGGTGATGAGGTAATGGAGGAACTACAGGTGTACGAGGTGTACGAAGAGAGAGCTAGTCGTGCTTGGGCTGCTCAGTCGGCAGCCGGCACTGTATCTCGTGAACCGCGTGACTGCTACGGTCGCAGGTTCGAATCCTGCCTCGGGCATGGGTGTGTGATGTCCTTAGGTTAGTTAGGTTTAAGTAGTTCTAAGTTCTAGGGGACTGATGAATACAGCTGTTAAGTCCCATAGTGCTCAGAGCCATTTGAACCGTTTTTTTTGTATCTCGTGTTCGATCAGAAGGCGGGATGCCCTCTGTAATAATAACAATAATAATAATAATAAACTAAGTGAAGAATTCAACGATGAAGGCAGGAGTTTCAGATGACGTCGGGCCAGAGCAAATGTCGAGGGAAAAGAAATGGCAGATCTTTTAACTGCGAAGGGTAAAGGTTCCGAGTTAGAAACTCGCTCCGGCACACAGTTTTAATCGGACAGGAAGTTCGAAGTTACACTAAGATTCAATGAACATTATCCTTGTTCATACTGGTGCTGATAACGCAATTCTCGGAAAACAAATAGTAATATCGATAATAATTGCTGTAAAGACAATAGTAGAAGGGAGTGAGACATGTAAGTGTTTGAATGAGCGCAGGACTTCCGGAGGGCCCTGGCTAATGGAAACCGTGCTAACGCTGCCAGCTGTTCCGCATGCGGGCGCTGTAGCAGTGAAATATTGCGGGCGATACCGCTTATTTCCCCGGAGCATGCAGGAGGGCGCCCGAGGAGCGCGCTCTGCCCTGCTGTGCATTCCCAATATGTGCCCACAGATCCTCGCAATCTGTCGATCGTCTTTCGCCCGCAGTGATTCCACTGAGTCCGGCACGTTTCTCCTCCCAGTGTGAGGAATTGAATCTTCAACCAACAACGCTGTGGGCAATGTTCACATTATTCTTCATGATGACTTCTCGCTGGCGGCGGTTCTTTGTTTGAAGTTCGTAAATGTCCGTTGAAACTTTTTAAAACTCTAAGGAACAGTCTTTTTGTCTCTTGGGAGTTGGAAGAAGGGAGAGACAGCGTTGTGAGTCCGCGCATTTTGATGGCCGCTGGCCGGGAAGTAGGCGAGTAGAGGTAGAAACGTACGCAAGACCGATCACAGCGCACAGAAGCACAAAAACTGAACACACAGACTGCCTACAAAGTACGTAGAAGCTGAGGAATTCCATGAAGGCACCTAAAACAACTGTCTTTACAAAACACTAGCGAACCCGGAAGTCACTCCCAATTGCTAAATATTTCCGTTTAGATACACGTCCTATTCTCTTGATGCCCCCTCTCTCTGACCCTCCCCTTATTCCGTCTCTCTTGGTTCATATCCTCCTCCTTTCCTCTCTCTGGCTGTCACCTCTTGTCCCCTGCCTCTGTCCATCTCCTCCTCCACCATATCTCTCTCCATCTTCTCCTTCCGACTATCTTTGTTCATCTCCTCCTTTCTCCTCTCTACATCCATTTCCTCTGCCCCCCTTCACCTCCTTTCCGTCAGCCTCCTCTTCCCACCATCTCTCTAACCTTGAGCATTGTCTATTGTTATTGTCAACGAAACCTCTATTCGGAAGTGTAGTCGTTTCAAGTGAATGGTTAAACCGTTGTTGATAGGTGATATACGGGCTATGAGAGACCTCACCTGCAGCTGGATCTGTGACGATAGTAGCTTCAGTGAGAATATTTCGCATAATTTCTGTTCTGACGTAACCACAAGCGCCAGAACGAAGATGAAGTACGTAAGAGAAGAGAATGCGGTGAAACGACGTCGGCCAATAGTGGGCAGGTTGCCACGGCAGGAGCGACACCTGCAAGAAGTGAATACAAACGCCGCTCCTTCCAGCCTCGGCCGCTCAGATCGGCTCCGTATGCGGACTACAGTGGACAGGATTCGCCAAGCAGTATTAGCAACGTTACAAATAGCCGAGGACTGTAAATTATGTTGCATGTCGCCCATCGTTTGCGACTACTCCTTGTAAATCTCAAAGTATTGTCAATTAAGCTTTATAGAGATATAACTATTAACGTTATTTGTTTGAATTGTTTTATACTATTCCGAGAATGCAACATCCTTTAGGTACCCTATAAGCGACGAGTGGGCAAGATCTTACAATTTCAATCTGCAACCAGGCATTCTAAAAAATGGTTCAAATGGCTCTGAGCACTATGGGACTTAACATCTATGGTCATCAGTCCCCTAGAACTTAGAACTACTTAAACCTAACTAATCTAAGGACATCACACAACACCCAGTCATCACGAGGCAGAGAAAATCCCAGGCATTCTAACCACAATCCAATAATCCATAAAACCGACAGAAAGGAAGAGAAAAAACATCACACAGTTCTGTAAGCATTTTATTTTAACATTATGTATTAAGAGAATATATATATATATATATATATATATATATATATATATATATATATATATATATATATATATATTAGGGTGTCTCACCTAACTCTGCCACCTCAAATATTTCTGGAACAACAATAGATATTCAAAAAAGATTTTCACCAGCATGAACGTACGGCAGGGGCTTAGGAAACCAAATACTATGTGAAAATTTAAAACGTAAACAAATACTACTTTCAACACAAAGTGTATTTTTAAATAGACACCTCCCTGTTATTCCGTATGCAATCAATAGCATGAAAAATCACAAAAATAGTGACGTTGGTTGCATCGCAATACGTCAATTACATTCCGAGAAGTTGACGCTTGACATAAATGAAGCTTGTCCGCAGCTCGTGGTCGTGCGGTAGCGTTCTCGCTTCCCGGGTTCGATTCCAGGCGGGGTCAGGGATTTTCTCTGCTTCGTGATGACTGGATGTTGTGTTATGTCCTTAGGTTAGTTAGGTTTAGGTTGTTCTAAGTTCTATGGGACTGATGTCCATAGATGTTAAGTCCCATAGTGCTCAGAGCCATTTGAACCATAAATGAAGCACACAGCTAGCATGCACATCACGCTGTCGGTAGTCGTGATGTGATTGACGTCAGTGAAGAGTTAGTATATGGTGTGGTACTGTATAACAAAATATCATTGGCCCACATTTCATTGATGGCACTCCTAAAGGGGGATAGTTTAGCCCCTTCTTGAGCTATATCTTACTTGAACCGATCCACCTCTTACAATGTGTCAAGTAACGCGGTATCAGAATGATGGATGTCCTACGCCTAAATGTTTATTGTTGCGAACTGACAATTAGTGGTAACACACTTGGTTTCACGTTTCGAAACCTCGTAAGTTCTGAAATATGTGGCTTGTAAAGGATAGCAACAGCGTCACAGTTTCCGGCGTAATGTATAGCACTAGAGTACTGTGCTCAGATCAGGGGCTGCCTGCACTGGCGCCTGTATCCTGCCGTAAATATACCAATATCACCAAGGCACGCTTTACCTTCAGTGTACAAGCGTCTCCTAATCTGGTCTGCTGAACTGCCCTCATACTGTAACGTAATTCACATACGTTGCCACATGAAAACCTATTTTCTTTTGGCTTGTTACATCTCCCGTCATCTAGTCGATATGCCGGCCTTCAGTAATGAAGAAAAACTAGATATTATTTTAATTTATGGCGAATGTGACAGATATGCAACCGCAGCTGTTACACTGTATGCTGGACGCTACCCAGATCGGCAGTGTCCGTCACGTCGAACCATTGGTAACTCCTGCAAGACACTCACGGAAACAGAAAGCTGGGCTCCCACAAAACGTCGACGTAAAACGCTAGCGACTGGCAATGGAAACGAAAGTACTGTTCAGGCTGCTGTAGCGCACAGTTGGGTGCATGAGAAACTGCGCGAGCTGTAGGAATAAGCCACTGTCAGATGGAGCAAAATCGTGGTGCATCTGCTAAGGCCACCCGTTGCCTCTCAGTTGAAGTCCAATTGCTGTACTAACGTGCAGATTCCACCCCTTATCGCCAATGAACAGCAGTCAGAATTGTTGCAGAGTCCAAAATGCAGAATTGTTCGCTGAACGGTCGTTCGGGAGACACGATTGGCAGACCCTTGTCGCATGTGAGCGGTCAGTTGCTCAACAGTTGCTCTTGTATTCGCCAGTAAACATCTCCGCAGTCGTCGTTCACTCGTCTCGTCTATGGCCCACGGTGCACCAAGTTGCATCAACGCCAGATTTGGATAGCGCCATTTTGCCATGCACGGTGTACTTCGGCGGCACGCGAACAATTTACAGTCTTAGCCGTTTCGGAATGCTTCTATCCTTGGCCCAAAAAACGATCATCATGGCTGCTTGGACGTCAGATAAATCGGTCCGTTTTGGCATTAAGACAACGGCTACACTCTTTTATGCATCCCTCCGCATCCCTGGCGCGCTTTATATACCCTCCAGAGCTAGTGCTGCGACCTGCCGTCTGTGAACGTTTATTGCACTTTCAGGTCGAACATTGGCGTATACCCGGGTTCCCGGGTACGATTCCCGGCGGGGTCAGGGATTTTCTCTGCCTCATGATGGCTGAGTGTTGTGTGCTGTCCTTAGGTTAGTTAGATTTAAGTAGTTCTAAGTTCTAGGGGACTTATGACCACAGCAGTTGAGTCCCATAGTGCTCAGAGCCATTTGAACCATTGGCGTATATGGCGTGCAACTTCTGAAAGCATTATGGTCTGCAGTACTTTTCGAGTCATTCTCTGGGTGATTTCCTCATTCCAGAAGGCGTAATGGATCAACACAGTATGCATCTAACCTAGTGGAGCATGCAGTTTCTTTTTCCTCTGCTAGCAGAACAATGAAACGTGTCACACAGTTCACAATGTATGTGCGTGGATCGAAGAGCGACAAGATGAGTTTAATGCGCTCCCCTGGCTACCGAATGACCCGGATTTAAATCCCTTGGAGGATCTGTCAGATCACTTCGATCGGACTCTTCTCGCCATCAGTCCCCAACTAAGAAAGCTAGCGAAGCTGCCTGCACTGCAAAAGATGGAAATTCACGTTTTTGGCAGGTGCTCAATTAACGTGATAGTGTTAATGATCGGTTAATTTCTGAATATTCAGTGGGTTCCCCTGGCGTTAGTATGAATAGTTCAGACCATTTTAAACTGGAGTGGCTCGTGTCCCAAACGCATGGTGGTGCAGAAATGTTTAAGCCAGGCGCAAGCAGAAACCAGGAAGGACAGGTCTTTCTCGTTTCCAGTGAATATATAGCCTTGTTAATTCTTGTTTCTTTATGGATGTACACAATAAGGTAATAACGTGATATAATAAAACATTTTTCTTATGTAACTGTAATAAAATAACTGTAACTGAATAAATTATTAGACCTAACTGTACTCCACTTTCTGAGATTTAATTTTTCTTGCTATGTATTTGCTTATTGATCGTTTGCCACCGGTCCTCCCTCCAGTGGCTGTAACACTATGGGGGTTTCATACATTGTTTTACTATAACGTGGCTTGTTAATCACTTTCATCAATGACTACACGTCGTCTGTCCTCTTCTGTTTTTGAGATAAATAATTTATTTGTGTCCCATGCGTGCGTGAACGACTTATGTTGGTGTTTCACAGAGTCTTTAGTTCCTTTATTTTCGTTTTCCTCTTATAGGTCATAAGACCGAAACAGGTTACCGGTCCACGTAAATAAAAATGTGATCAATTCTGCGAATACTACAATATAATTACAGTGTTACGTGACGAATCCGAGTCAAGGAAACACCACCTGTAAAACAAAAAAACTTCGTGGAAAATGTTGGTTCGTCGCTACATTTTTTTTTCCTTTTGCTGATTCGAGGTATGGGATGGTAGTCCGCAACTGTACTATATGGAGGAAGTTTGATAATTTTTTTTTTTATTTTTTAGCCTTAGTGGCATAAATATACAATTTTTGCTGCAGTGGTTACCGCTTTCGGGTTGACACGCCCATTCTCAAACCACGTACCTTGTTATTAAGCGTAACTGCCCATACAATAAGGTGCCAAAAAGAACGAATTGCTTCTGTACAGAAAGTCAAACTGTGGGCTACAAGCACTCCCATCGAAAAGGTAGCCTAGGTGTCTACTGTTAGACCTGAACGACACAACCGAACTGTTCATGTAGCCGAGACATACAAAATAAAAAATTATCAAATTTCCTCAATTTAATTTCTTTAATCGTCATTTAATTCCCATCACCGCGGGGTGTAGGGGAGGGGTACAGGTGACAAGCTGCTAACAGCAGCCATGTTGCCGTTCTTGAATGACGAAATGAAATATGGCATATACATATATATATATATATATATACTTTTTTATTATTTGATGGTGTGGTTAGCACTATGACAGTGAGGGTCACGACGACACATCCGTAAAGTCCCTTGAGGTTAGGAAAGCAGGAAGAATGGAGGAGGCCAATGTTGGGCTGGTATGTATAAAAGAAGGCCGAAGAAGACATTAGGGAATGTACTTCAGCAGGCTTGGCGAGGTGTGGGAGCTTTGATCTAATAAACTTCTGTGCGTCCTAGGGGTATAAACTGTAAGATAGGCCGGATTTCTGGACCAGGAAGAGGGAGACTTTTGAAACTGCCATCGGACAGGATATGGAGGGTGGGGGGGGGGGGAGGGGGGAGTATGGCGAGGAAGTAGAATGTGTTAGTATAGGCCGCTTCACGCATCCTAAGATGTCTCACGTTATTTTCGTCGTCCTTAGGGGACGACATGCCATAGAAACAGTAGAATTGTGGCACTGCCCTCCTGGAATACCCGTTCTCTGAAGTCACCCAGCAGCTCCTTTACTATGAATGAACTTCAGCATTAACATCTGCAACGACTGTCTTTAACGAAATCCACTGTAACATAAAGAAAGTATCATTTAGATGGATGAAACCGATTATGTTAATTCGAATTTATGTTTATGCTCACTATCTGAAGACGAAATTGTAATTAACTTCATATGTTCTACGTCATCAGAGACCATTAAGAAGCCTGTGGATGATCAGAGGTTAAAGGGGGTTAGTGAAATGCCATCTGCATCCACAAATCTGTGATCGGTGTATACTGAAATTACGTTAAGTACTCTTCCATCCGTTGCAGCTCTGACGATACATTTGAGTCTGAACTGTTTTACTATGCGGAAATGCATATAGTCAGTAATGAAGATCCTGTTAATTAATGCATTGTGTAATGATTTTCTGTTGCATCAAGTTTAAAAAAAAATTTCGGGCACCCACAATGTTTCTTGGTATTGGTTGTTTCGGAAGCGATTTTGTACATTCTGCAGCCGAAAACTAACTTTTGTTCAGTAAAAGCATAACTTCGCGGCCGATCTCACCAAAATTTGACTCAACGTTGCCTGTCGTATTTCTTACACGTCGTCATAATTACTGAAAAATATTTAAGTAAATACGATGGCAGTCGTTTACATGACAGTTGGAAGTAAATCAAGAGACGCGCGATAAAGCAATGATAACATTGGACGCTGCGCCTATCACAGCCTGAACATCGCGAATGACGGTATTCGGTAACTGCGTAATTGCAAAGCCAATAAAATATGACTCAAACGTGAGGCAATTCCCAATAAGACTCAATTAGAATGTTCGTGTAATGGCGTGGAAAACTTGGGGGACGGGCACGTCACCCTTAGCGACGCATTTTTAAATAATGGCCGAATGCAACGAGTTGTTCCGCAACGAGACACACTGCCACCGCGGATCTCGCCGTAGCTCTGTTCCTGCGGCATTGAAACATAGCCCTGCTCATTGCGCTGCACGTTAGGGCGAATGTAGGGGTGCACTACGTGGGCAATAGTAGTGATTCAAGATACCAGTAATAAACGTACTAACAGTTCACCCCCAAGAGTTGCTAATAGCAACCATTGCCTAAGGTACTGCAAAACTACTATATTTATTTGGTCTCAAAACGGCTCTCGGATTCTTAGACCATCGTCAGATGACAAAATTAAATTTTACGGAATAATATGAAAGGTTTCTTGCTTAATATTGTTCTCACGTTCTGCCAAACACCAACGTAAAAATCATTTAGTGTTAAATACTTCCGTACTACAACCGGTCTGTCCTCAGGCCGTAAGCAAGCATCCTGTATACCATGGGGGAGAACACATGCTTTCCACATTCAATTGTCAATATATACATATCCGTCTGCCGTAATGCTCGCGGAATGTCACACGATAAGGTGTTATAATGTACCTTCTCTCTCCGGTGTATAAAAGCTTATGAGACACGTGTACTTAATGCAGCGCACTTGATTGAGACAAAGAATCAGTTCCGAAGAACAATGTTTACCGCAAGAATACAAGTAGTTATATCTTTACCATTACTGCACTGTGTTAAGTCCAACCACGATAAAAATACATAATTGATAAATTAATGATGCGATGTAGATAGCAATAATTTTGAATAATTAAATAGCTGAACAAATTTATATTGCGGAATAATTTAAGTCGCCAGCTCGAAAACGAACAAAAGATAAATTTGGTTAATGACTGACATGACTTTGAAATCACGCAATAACTACCACTGGATAATGATGCTAATTTGGAATTCACTGATATTATTTGCAGTTACGTACACCAATAACAGGTAGCGACCAGCAACACTTTGTGTCAGTTGTAGTGAGTTACGTAACTCACGGTAATATCTGTAAATTTGCAAAAAATGACCAGAACTAATAACTGTTCATTAACTGTTATATCCCAAATTAAGGTCGTAAAATATTTCGTCTATAGCAATTACCAGTTGGCAATAACAATGTTATGAAGATAAAGTTACTTGAAATTATCCGCGAAACATGACATAAAATCATAAAATTATTTTGGCTGCAACATCTCCAGCATACATTCGTTATTGAAATATAAATTGTTTATAAATAAGTTTTGGTTTAACTGATTGCCTGCAGTAATAGTGAAACAATGGGTGAATTACTATCTGATCCCAATAATTATTTGAATGTGAGTTAACTGTAACATTAATTAGATTTATCTTCTATTAATTATTTCTTTCACTCGTGAATTTCTCGCGAGTTTTGGTGAAGGGATGGGGCTCTGGTGAGGGTTATGACTAGGGTCAATTAGCTTCACTCACTAAGTTTATAATTTGACTAAACAACACTATCATGTTTAAAAAAAATTATGTACTAAGCTAGCAGGCGTTGTGCAGAACTTCATTCTTTGTATACAGTTTTGTTCCAATATTTCGTGTAGAAGCACACAACATACTGCCGATTACACAACTGATTAATACTTATAAGTCCAACAAAAGATACATAAACACACAGATTTCCTTGAATAAAATACTAATGGTTATACATGCTGCACATCATATATAACAATGAACATTTATGACACTCATATGTATAAAAGGTTAACGATCTGTACCTTATGTGAATTAGCATATTTGTGTATTGCGTTGACACTAATAAACCGCAAATTAGTACCAATTTATATTAATGCATTTTCATCTGTGTGAAATGATCCACACCTTACGTTTTGTATACCTATGGTTTTACAGTGATTTTGACGGATGCAGTACATTTCAGTTTAATGTAAGTGGTATACAGAAAATACTTACGTATGTATGGTATACCTATGGCTTAATGCAATATGTATCCACATTAACAGCTGGGTTTTAATTCTCTAAGGGATATATTAATCATCATAGACCTACGAGTGTAATATGTTGGCTGACAATATTTAGGAATATAGTTGCATACAAAACACGTTATTAGTCATAACGGACTCCAGAAATGGAAATTAATGCTGTGCAGAGTGGCTGCGCGGTTAGAGGTGCCGTGTCACGGATTGCGCGGCCCCTCCCGCCAGACGTTCAAGTCCTTTCTCGGGCATGGGTGTGTCTGTTGTTCTTAGCATAAGTTAGTGTAAGTAGTATGTAAGTCTACGGACCGATGACCTCAGCAGTTTGATCCTTTAGGAATTCACACACATTTGAACAAGGAAATTGCTACAACAAATGTTGGCTCAAAGCAAACCAAATACTCGCAGATTAGAAGAACACCTGTATACAGGGTATGTCTAATTTGAATCGACTGAATTTTTAAAAATGTAAGACAGACACTCACGAATTAAAGCAACAGGTATATAAATGTATAATTAATATGTACAGACTGAATACCTAATAGTGGTATAACTAACGCAGATTGGCCACTTACATAGACAAATTGCAGAAACCAGATTGAACACTAGCTGATTAAAACAAGTCATAAATTCACTTTGGAGGCACATGTGTTGCACGTTTATTGTAGTGATAATAGTGGGAATGAAGTCGTAAGGTGCTAGGCAGAAATTACATTACCCTTTTTGGTTAAAATAATTTATAACAGGGTAATAAGAACTTCAACATTAAAACCCAAAAACCTTGTTTTAATTTTCACAGGATGGATAACACATCGTATGTACTCCATATTACAGATTATGACGGCATCGTCCCACGAGAAATATCAGTTTAACAGTGCAGTGGTGGTCCACATTAAAGCAAGCTAAAAAACTGTCATCAGTTTCATAGGCCTTAGTTAACAACTATACAAGTTAAAGCCTGAATTAGAAAGCTTAGCTGTGGTTTCACGTAAGTCAACTGCAGACTCCGCCACACGCCATTAGGTGGCTTGCAGAATATGACGTAGGTAGTTGCAGAAGAATGAATGACCCGCCAGGGTAGCCGAGAGCACTAATGCGCTTCCTCCTGGACTCCGGTAGGCGCGCCGGCCCCGGATGCAATCCGCCTGGCGGATTAACGACGAGGGCCGGTATGCCGGCCAGCCTGGATGTGGTTTTTAGGCGGTTTTTCACATCCCGCTAGGTGAATACCGGGCTGATCCCCACATTCCGCCTCCGTTACACGACTCACAGACATTTCAAAAACGTTCGCACTATTTCATGACTTACAATAGACACAGACAGCTGGGGTACAGTCATTCCGTCTTGGGGGGTTCAGGGTGGCGGCAGGAAGGGCATCTGGCCACCCTCTGCCACTAACATTGCCAAATCTGTCATAACACGGCCGACCCTGAATTCCTGCGGGATAAAGGCCTACAGGAAAAGAAGAGTTGCAGAAGAATGAATCTTCAATTACCATACAAATTATTAAAACTTGAGAAACGCGTTATAGAGAAGTCCATTGCAGTCGACAGATCTTAAAAGGAGCAACAATCATTACATAATTTGTGCCAGTCAACACTTTAAAATTTAAAGATTAAATATACAGTCACCAAATAACGGCATTCTCAGGCAAACAGCCTTTTCAAGCAGTCTCTGTCAACAGCGGCTAATGCATCTCTTTAGCAGGAGATCCCGGGGTCGAACCTCTGTCCGGCAAACATTTTTCATTCCTCCCCGCTGATGCCACACAAAGTCCTGATGCAGCTGATATCAATAATCCCTACCTTTTCGATCCTTTTCTCCCCACTCTTTCAATTTACCTTTTTCACAGCTGCGGGTATTGCGTGGTGTCTGTTCTTTCCGACATCTCCGAAAGAACAGACACCACGCTTTTGTATAGCCATCTTATACACACCTACAGCCCATTGCAACGGTGCCTGTCATTGCGTGCGGCGTCGCCCGCGACACCTCGCGAAGGCTCACTATACAAGCCCGCCGCGCACGGCGACGGGCAAGGGTCCAAATAGCCTCATGCTTGCCTCGCTAGAAACTCTCTGAGAGGAAATTTGGAGAGAACAGTCGAATTGTCCAAGAAGTGTAAGGCACAGCAAAACCACCGCAAAATAAATTGACAAAAGCACGCAGGACAACTCATTTATTAAGATGAGTAGTTTGTTATTATTATGTGGGGTGTCAGTTTTGGTGTTTTGCATACCCGCATGATGCTTAAGTACAATTTCTGGTGATCTACAGAGAAGGGAAGTAGCCAATACTATAATGCAAGTTAATTAAAGGAAATGATAATACCACGCAATGAAAATGTCTTAGTGAATGGAAAAATAAATAGGCGTGTCTCATCAAACATAACAATATTGGACTGCATCACGGACACAGGCATATTAAAGAAAGCAGGGGTCAGCCAACTTATAGCTGTAATAAATGGACACTGTGACAATCACATTTGTTATCGTAAAGTAAAACACACGAGTTACCGACTGATATGAACTGTTGACGATTGAATACTTGGACAAGATGTTTGTAATGGTGAACTGTAACCTTGCCGCATGTCCGTGGACACGATAGATGCAAAGGTATGTAGGTAACACACAAATACAAGCACTGACTGTAAGGAAGGTTAGTAACATGCAGGAAAAACACTGGGAAATAGGCTCGAACACCAGTGAGATTACCAAAGCACATAATTAAAGCAAACTAGCTGGTAACGAAGTATTAAAGCGGAGTGACTGGCTCCTTAAGGAACTGAACTAATATGGAGTTATTTATGCTGAATAAATCCGCTCAAGTTGTACTTGACAGTTCCTTTATTTGGAGAAAATAGTGCAAACGACCGGGGTTTCAGGATGTAAATTTCAACTTCAAGCGCTTTATTACTATTACTATTTTGACAGATTAATGTGTTGAATTTAGAATTCATTTATGTAGATTTTTTCTACAAATATCATGAAATTCGGGTCGGGTGTACGATTTTATCTACACAAAGGGTTTTCAAGTTCAATTGGAGCAGATTCATTAATTAAGAAAAATTTTAGCAACAGTGGTTGATGTTTCGCAAAGAGAATATAACACCACGTTATTACAGAATTGGTGATTTCAAGGATGGAACATCTTATCATTCTCTTAGCGTAATGCGGAAGGCAGTGGGAATAGGGTTGGGGGCCTTGAGCTCAGCTCTCACTCTGTCCACAATATTCATCTGGAAACATCATTCTGCGCGATCGCAAGGTCCGCCTCATCAGTCGCGTAGCAATAACACTTTACTCCATGATCTCCCAGCGGCAAGTGTTTCTCTATCACCTAGCATGAAGTGTACTCTTCCAAAGCGTAAAGTGAAGTGTTCTCATTGTGAATGTTCTATAACTTGGCTGGCTTTTTGCCAGACCAGGTACAGGCCGGCCACTTACGGCAAGGACTGCGAGTTCCTTACAATAAATCCCAAGTAAAGAGTTAAATGATCTCCTATTCTTGCGGATTTTTGCTATTTTCAGTCAATGGTGCTCAGAGGTGTGGAGGAGAGCAGCACTGCATAATTTGGAAACGACCTATAAGCAACTGACATGTGGGCACAGCCAAGAAGTGCGTGACCTACAAAAAATTAACAGTGATAACCAACCAGAGCTTTGGATTCTGAAACTTTAACCGAACGTTACTTCAAGGCATCGTAACGAAGACTGACACGGTCGCCTGGGAGTGATACCTGGTTAGATATCTCTTATCTTACTAAAGGCTTCTACGAAAAATACTGTGTTTATTCAACAGAAAGCAGCCATCCCAAGGCCCTCCTAGAGAGAGTGGAGTGAGGGGAACGCAATGCTCGTCCGTTTTATCTGAGGCTGCAACTCCTCCTCGGATTCTGAACATTTTTATGGTAGTAAACTCCTCTTAAAAGGGTTCTTATCTTAAGCTGTCCAGCCATTAGGCTTTTAACTGAGCAGTCCGGTCTCCGTACCTTCAAAGAGAAGTGAGCAGAAAGCAATAAAAGTCACTGGAGGCAGTGAATCTCGATTGCAGTTACTGTATGGACGGATAGTAATCGACTATTTGATAGAGGGAAACGAACATAAAACATTCTGAAGTGTGATTGGGCACAGTTTCGGAGAAAAATGGCCACCTAACATTATCAACACATATTTTTCAAAACACACGGACGGTTTCATTATGTACAGCATGTCGTAGCCGAGAATAACAAAAGTACTAAAAGTATTTGCCAGTAGTTCTTCAATTTAAACTCACCAGGAAACAATTTTTAACCTACGTTTTTACTTGTTGCGTTAAATGTTGCATGATCACAAAATCGGTAGAGGGATATTTTCCAATTTCTGTTAACTGGAGGAAGATAATATAAGCTAGACACAGAAGTTGTGCAGTTAACTATACACTCTGTAAGTCTGTCGTTCAGGAAAATAATTTCGTGGATGAGCTGTGATTTGAGAGAAATTTTCCCATAGGCTTTGCAAGTCCACCATGTGATCGGTTTACGGTAGTCCGTGATTTGTCGGCGATATACAGGGTGATTATAACTAAACTTGAGAGAACCCCCATGAAAAACGGAAGGTCGTAGGAGAATGAAACTTAGTGAAGTATTTGTAAGGACATGCGGAACAGAAATAACGAATAAACCATTGAAAGAAATTTATTTCAGTTTCCACAACAGGGAGTAATATTTGTTAACTGCGTACCACGTTATCGTTCCAGGCAACAAACGCTGCTCAATGCGACGACTGTCTTCCTCTACCACGGTCTTGAAACTGACTAGAGATAGCATTTCACAACTGGCTGCAGCACTTGTCGTGTGTTGGACGACGGAATGTTAAACTGTCGTGACACAGCTCGTGTGTGGCTTCAAGGTCGCTCATTGCGTCCACCTTTCTCAGCCATGGCTACAGTAATTTTTTCAAACATTTTCGGCGTAACTGACTATCGGCTTCTCCCAGGAGTAATTCCTGTATCGCCAGTTTCATGCTCTTCGACCCAGGTGAGGAAAGAGGATGTCTTCGTATTCCTTTAATGCGACGATACTGGCTAACGTGCAGCAAGATAGTCGCTGTCGCTTTGATGAAACAGCTTTATGAGTAAAGCCCTGCTCACGTTGTCCAGATCCATGCTGACTCTATGCAACTGCAGTGCACACTGACGCTTGCGTTTCTAGCCTACTTGGCAGTAACCGTATCGGCGCTTGACGGCTAGTCATGAGATCAAAATTACTGTCAACACAAATGCTGATTCCTCTAATGTTGGGTACCCGTACGGTACACAGTTTTCTATCTATAATGGCTCAAGTGCAAAAAGTTTGATTATAACCACTCTGTACATCGAAATTTTTTCAGTAATGCTGCTGCATGTAAAGCTTTCATCTTCCGACCAAACATCAAATTCACTAAAAATTAGGTATTTGTTTCTCTATACGCAGTTAAAATACTCTTTTGTGGTTTTATTCGAACTGTTGAAGCTTTGTGGTAATATAATTCCCAATTTCATGTATTCGTCACCGCTCAGAAGTTTCATGATGTTTGTGATTAGGACGTAAATGTGTAGTAATATTCTGTGGTGATGTTATTTCCCTTTCATTGCTCAAGAAAGGGTTTATTGTAACTTCGAAATCCATTAGAAACGACGTTATCTCCTAATTTCTTTTTAAAATGAACAGCACATTAAAGTTACATAAAAAGCAAAGATAACATTAATGTGTTGGCACTTTAGAAGCCTCGAGATTACAGGAGGTTCTCAAATGGTCTGAGAATGCTTGTTAAGTCTTCCACAATTTTTTCAGTAAAATCGCTTAATAGCTATTTACTCAGAAGTCTACAAGACCAGATAAAAAATAAAAGGATCCGGGCAAGAACATACCAGTCACAGCACTCCAATGCTTTCATTTCCTCGATTACTTGAATCATACGTTCGAACGCAGTACAGACACTCTCTTATATCGACAGTCCACTGCTACAGCATTTACATCTTCATCGCTAACAAATACGTTTTCCACTGATGTGACTAACTACAATCATGTAAATATTCTTTTTACCAAGTTCCATATTTCCTTCCAATGCTCTTCAGTTTGTTATTGAACTCGTTGTTGTTCATTGACAGAGGTGGCATTTGAATTACGAAAGGAGGTTACACTACTTTGTCCAGTATCTTACAATCCAATACTTTTCATCAAGCTTCTCTTTAGTATCTTGGATCTTGTGCCATTTGATTTTCTTTGCATTGATGATAAAACACATTAATGAAGCTAAAACGCAAATAATTATTTAAACGTTGCAAACGGTTTAGCTAACAGAGTTTGAGGTGTAAAGAAAGCTTACAAGACCATTGATTCAGCAGGAACTAACAATACAAACTTCAGCATGCTCTCATTCCTTCAGCAGAACACCCGATATATTTTTCCCGTGCGGTGTCACACCCGCCTAACGGCTTTGTTCTGTTCTCCGGTCTTCTCTTTTCGCTAGAGTGTGAAAGGTGGCTACACTGAATCACAGCGCCAGAGATTGCGCCAGAGAGTATAATTCAACCGCCTCCACAAGCAGTTCTTGTCGAGAAGCGGTGGTAGGCAGTGCATGTCGAGAAGTCGTAGTAGAGTGTGCGTGTGGAGATGTTGCAGTAGCGTGTCGTTGTTGAGAAGTTCCCATGGAGAGTGCTTGTTCAGATGTTGTCATATTGTTTTGATGGACTAGGCACCAGATATTGTTAGATAGAGATGTTGTAATGATCAGTGTGTGCTTTTCGTCAATATATATGAAGGTAAAAAATTCCTTTTTTTATATTTATTTCACTGTCTTAAACAATAATGCCTCTTGGTCACAGGTTCAGTCAACAAAGCATCTGGCTCGTGTTCTTGTATTAGACTGTATTTCTGGTTTCTATGTGCAATTATAGTATTTCTGGTTTTTTTAATTACTTCAGTATAAATGGTGTTTAAAATATCTGGTCTTTGAGGAAGAACCATGCCAGATGTGTACGTTGAATCACACTTCCACACACAGAACAGCTACACTTGTGTTTTGTTGTTTCGTAGCTTTTATAGTTGCTGGGAACTTAATTAATTAATTGTGTTAACGGAAGTTTTCTTTCATTCTTTGTTGTTATTCTATGCAGTCAGATTGCGTACTAATACTGGTCAGGGCCAACCGGTTACGACGCTGCGTAACCGCACAGACAGTAAAATTATTTGCATAATATAAAAAAAATTAATTAAGCCCCCATGCACGTGGCGACCGCTGCTTCGGATCGTCCCATGGAAATATTTTGATAGTAAAAATTGCAGACATTAGTACTGTTGTAGTAATTTGTAGTTTAGTAATTGTAGTCTATATTGCATGTGTACATTTTGTAATTGAACATTTGCAGTTGTCTTGTCATTCTTCTGACGGTATTTTTTGCAGAATTTAATTTTTGATGTCTTGTATACAAGTTTGACAAATTTGTGCAATTGTGAAGATTAATTGTTCGTTAGGTGTGTTTGTCGGGAAGCATTTCGTGTGAATGGTATTGTTGGAGATAAAGTCTCATTGTGTGTAATTTTCGTATAGTGACGAGTTTTGTATGTTTTGTAAATGATTACGCGATCGATGAAAAAGGCAAAAATGATGGATAGTGAGAATGACGAAATTGTTAACATGACGAACTCGCCAACACATGAGAATAGTATGATGAATAATGAGGTGAAGACAATTTAATAAGTCAGGAAAATAGTCCGGAACCAGTTCAAAACTTTTCACAAGTAAAGGATTTTCAGAATACGAGATTAATGACAGAAGATTCTGGAATAGTATCGAACACAGATAGCTTTACAGCTATGACGAGGGAAGCTGGTTTTGTGGGAAATGTTAGGGGCGAAAGGAATTTAGAACCAGTCATTGTGGAGCAGTTGATGAGTGCAATATTAAATTTGGGATCTGAATTAAAAACAGTGGGATCTCGGTTAGACTCACAAATGGGAACAATGGAGCAGTTACGATCTGAATTAAAAACAGATAGGGGAACAATGGAAACACGGTTAGACTCACTGGAATCACAGATGGGAACTTTGGCAACACGATTAGAAACTGATATGGGAACAATGGAAACACGGTTAAGCTCACTGGGATCACAGTTAGGATCTGAATTAAAAACAATGGAAACACGGTTAGATTCACGAATAGGGACATGTTTCAAAAACATGAAAGATGAATTAAAGAAAGAAATTAGAGAAGAAGTACAACCGATTTTGAATTCTCACAATAATAGATTAATTGCAGTAGAGATTAGACAAAAGGAACAGGATAGAGAACAGGAAGAAAGATATCGCGTGATAGTACAAAAATTTTCAGAGTTAAATTTACAACGTGCACACGATAAGGAAGAAATATTTGAGAGAATTGAGGAGTCCGTACCAAATGACAGATTAAATAACCTAACACAACAGTATGAACAGTTAAATACTAAATGTGTCAATACTGAAACCCGAGTCGCGACACTTACAGAAGACGTAAATAAACAGAAAGAACAAATAGGTGACCTATCGGAAAGAGTTGAGGAGATTGCAGATAAATTGACAAGTCTTAGTTTAAATGGAGACAGAGATTCAGATGATACAACTCCATTGCCATTTTCAGAAACCGAAGAGTACCAGAACATAAATAAGCATGTTGAAAATCAGGGAAAATTTAATGATCGCGTTAAAAGGGAATTTGAGGCATTACGAAAGCAAGTCAAACATATTGAAGGCGAAATCATAGGAAAAGACAGCAGAAGAAATTTAGAATCACAAATAGCAGAAGGGTTTGAAGAAAGTAATTTATTTCATTTACGAGATGCAACAAGAGAGCGCCAGGCGCGCGAACTTGACAATAATCGACATTCGGACTGGGACAGACGCGGTTTGTCTTTGTCGCCACGAGGAGAAAACTTTGACTATAAACATTTCTTGACTGTTCGGAAATTTAAGATCTTTCGCAATTCTAAGAATGACATACATCCATGTTCATGGTTAGATCAATTTATGTACGCACTTCCACCAAACTGGCCACTAAGTCACAAACTGGAATTTATGTGTGGATATTTAGAAAACGAACCGGCGACGCGTATGCGCGCACTTATTAGAGATTGTAATAATCTAAATGATTTTTATCATGCATTTCTATCGGCATATTTATCCGAAAACACGCAAGACAGAGTCAAACATAGTCTTATTATGCAGCGTAATTTTAAACAGTCTGAGTTCCGCACGCCGGCAGAATACTTTGAAGACATGATTCGAAAGAATCAATTCCTGTCCAACCCTTATAGCCCGACTGAATTAATTCGCATTTGTTTAACTAAGCTGCCACAATCCATAAGACAAATTGCTTTAGCCAGAAGATGTAAAGACGACTTTGAGTCTTTTAAGACGTTGCTACAAGAACTTATGACAACGACGACGGGACTTCTTGTAATTTTTTCAGTAACAGTAATTACAATAGATTTTCAGAAAAAAGGGATAGTGATCGGAACGGACGTTATATGGGTAATTTTGAGAATGACAGACGAAACAGACAGAACAATAGATACCAGCCTTACGACAATAACAGACGTTCTAACAGAAATTACACAGACAATTATAATAACGGTAATTCCTACCGGAATGATCAATCATACGGAAACAGTAATCAGTATCATCAAGACAGAAATTATTCATACAATAATAGAAATTCTTACTACAGAAATAACCAGGGTAGTAGATCTAACAGCAATTTCAGAAGTGACAGTCGAAATTACACAAGAAGTAGTTATGCAGACAGACAGGAAAATAGAAATTTTAATAACAGACACAACCAAGAATTTGCATCCAACAGACAGGAAGGGCCTAACTGACATCTTCCACGTGACAGAACTTCAGAGAGACAAGTGCAAATAGTAGAAATTGATCCGCGAAATGACGGGAATAATCAAAGACGTGACGCGAACAATCGACAATGACTTGTAGCTTCGGCTTCTGGCAGCAATATAGACGGTTCAGAAAGTAATGACACTACGACTTTACATTACGTACGCCTGGAAGACATGAGAGACATATAGTTAGACGAAAAGGAAAATAATGTAGACGCATTTTTACACCCTGTTATTGAAGTACGTGTGGGGAAGAATAAGTTCAGTGCAGTTTTAGATTCCAGGAGCCCATTAAATGTCATTAGTGAATCAGTTTTTCGTATATGTGTAAGAACTATTGCTTGTCCTGTGTTACCTGTTTCTAAAACTACAATTCGAGGCGCTATTTCTGGAAAAAGTGTGGAAGTCAAACAACAGACCAACTTAAATTTCATATGTCAAGGATACGAATTTTCTGCTAATTTTATTATTGTTCCATTACTCAACACACAAATTATATTAGGTATGGAGTTTCTTAACGCACATAAATCAATTTTAAACTTTAAAGAGGGAAGTGTGAATGTGACTGTTGCCGGAATGCCGAAATGTTCGAAATTTTTCGAGTGTTTAACAAAATCCGAATCAGACACAAAATGTTTAAGGTTTCTTACTTCTGGTGTTTTCGCTGAGCATTATGACGACAATGTGTTCATTCATGACAATGACAATAGATACAGAGACGGGATGGATGATATAATTAATAGCGAAGAATTAATTAATGAAAAGGTTAAGGAAGCTGAAGTGCCAGATGACGTTGCAAGAGAAGAGCTGCACCAAATTTTGACTTCACATGCTACAGTATTTAGTCATCACACAGGAACTATACAAGGCTTACAATATTTATTTAAAGTAAAAGAACACACACCATTTCGGGGGAAAACGTACGCTATTCCTTTGGCTTACAGAGACAAGGTTAAGAATGAACTTCAATACATGTTAGATCAAGGCATTATTGAGCCAGCAGTCAGTCCTTATACCAGACCATTACACGTCGTTCTTAAAAAGGATGGGTCAATTCGTTTGGTTCTGGATTCTAGACAGATAAATAATATCATCTTCCTGAAACTGACCGCCCACATAATTTAGATGAGCTTCTTCAACATTTCCATGGAATTAAAGTTTTAACCACGATTGATATGCGCGCAAATTTTTGACAAATAGAACTCTAACCTGATTGTAGAAAATACACTGCCTTTTTAGCCTTTGGTAACTGTTATCAGTTTCGGAAATTACCGTTTGGACTTACTGTATCTTCTGCAGCATTCATTCGTAGTTTAAACGAAATTTTACCTGTTTATCTTCGTGACAATACTACTTCATATGTGGACGATATTCTTATTGCTAAACGTTCTTGGAGTGAGCATAAAATTTTGGATTCATTATTACGTATTTTTGCAAAAGTTGGTATTACAGGGAACTTGAAAAATCTGAATTTGGTCGATATCAGGTGAAATTTCTTGGTCATATTATTTCTACAGAAAGTATTCTTCCTGATCCAGAAAAACTAGACGCTATTCGTAATTATGCTGTTCCTACCACAAAACGTGATGTTCGTAGTTTCCTTGGTGTCTGTAATTTTCTTAGACGCTTTGTTAAATTGGACGATTTGGCCACACCTCGTTTTTGCGATCTATCTGGAAAATTCTTTTTAAACGAAAATCGGTCGACAACTCTGTTTGGTTAGTTTGTATTCCTGATGAGTGGGTTAATAAATTGATTTGGTACACACATTTCGGTTATGCACACTTCAGTCCCAGAAAATGCTTTCATAAATTACGAGAAAATTGCTACTTCAGTAATATGGAAAAACGTATTCGATCTGTTCTTGACAAATGCAAATTATGTCAAAAAGCTAAGCCGCCAACTATTTCTCACAGAGCACCGTTGTTTCCTATCATTCCAGCGAAATTAAAGGAGATGGCTGCAGTCGATTTGTTTGGTCCAGTGGTTCGTTCTACTAATGGTTTTGCGTACATTTTGGTAGCAGTGGAATTGACATCAAAATATGTGTTTTACACCTTTACGCAAAGCAACAGCTCGTTCAGTATCTAATGCTTTCATCAAACATTTTCTTAAAGAAGTTGGTCATGTTGATAAGGTTATATCAGATAATGGATCGCAGTTTCACTCTAAAATTTGGCTTCGTAGTCTACGGCGTCGTAAGATTAAACCCATTTTCATTTCACTTTTTCACCCTCAATCTAACGCTTCAGAGAGATGGTTGAAGGAAATCAATAAATTGTGTCGACTTTATTGTCATCAGAATCACAGAACGTGGGATCAGTATCTTCATATTTTTCAAAACATTCTGAATGAACTCCCTAATGATTCAACTTCTTTACCGCCTATATTGATATTAAAAAATAAAGCACTGACAAATCGCATTTCTGAAATTGTTCCTTTTCCGCCTACACGGAAACTGCGGCATTCTGAAGTTGTCAACCTGGCTCTACGAAATATTGCATCTGCGGCTGCTAGAAGAGAGAAATCAGCTAAACGTCCTGGTCGTTTAAAACCCTTGTCAGTTGGTCAAAAGGTGTCAATTAAGTCTCATCGTTTGTCTCACAAAGGAAAAGGCTTGTGTCGCAAATTTTTTCTGCTTTATAACGGTCCATATAGAGTTCGCAAAATTATTCATGATAACACGGTCGAAGTAGAAACTCTTAAATCTCGACGCTCTAAGGGAATACATCACATATCGAACGTTAAAATTTTTGTGGAATGACATACTTTTGAGAAACTAACAGTTATACGTAAACACACGAAGAGTACAAGGATACCGCGCCGTGTTCTGGCGGCGGCACATACTCAAAGCAACAGTCAAGTCTGCGCGGCGCACAAGGCAGTCGTTGACCGCAAACAATTACTTCCTACGTCACGCGTACCTACAGCTGATCGACCGCTCAGTGCGAATGCAATGACAGCCATAAACAAATACACAGTCTAATTTCTCCGAATAAAATCAGTATAAAGCTATAGTGACTTGATAAATTATGTTATTAACGTTCAGTATTTTTCAGGATACCGTTGTATAAAATATTTAAGAACTTCAGGTAAATTCTGTGTGCGTCCGGCGTTAAGAGGACTTGCTATCGAGAAATTTTCAGGAAGAATGTAATTTCGAAGAAGAAACTAATAAACTAAAAAGGTAACTATTAATTGAGTTTATTTTTCAGGTAACATATTTCCGCCTAGGTACGTACTTTAGATGTAAATTGCTGCTCACGATTACGTGATTTATACTTTGTGCTAAATTTCATGTTCTATGAATTTACTTGTGAAGCGACGTGCTTGCGCACATTAACTGACATTGACAATGATTGATTAATGAACAAGGTTGTTACTTGTGTATATTATGCATCGCTTGGCCGCACTGCTTTTTCACTGATGTCACATATTTTTTATTATGTGTCTGCTGTGCTTATTTATTGAAATTATAATTGTCACCTGATTAATTGTGCTGATGTGGTTATGTATGTGTGGTTACACTTTGTGATTTATCTGCTTGCACCTTCATGTTTACTTATTAAGATTACATATGAACATTTATTTGCTTATGCTGATATGATGCTAATGACCTGTTTATTATGTAAGATATATATTTGCTACATTGCGTATGGATTGCATATTTACACATTTCTGTTTTGTTGTCATAACTATTCTTTAATTTGGTATAAAGAAATGCTGATATACGGTGTACAAACATTGAGTTTAGGTCACATTATGGTATTCATTATAGATTGTTCGCTTGGCAGAGCTTCGTTATAGGGATTGTGCTTGACATTCTGTTCTCTACTGGTATATTTACTCTCTATTGCATGTTTCGTTTACGCTCAGTGCCTTATATTTTTAAGATAAAAAAGTGAACTGCTATAATTCGACGAACGACATTAGTACAAGAAAGTTCATAGAAGTCACATGAGCTGGAGGTTTTATGGAAGCTGTATAAATTTATGCTAATAGAAAGGAAGCTAACGACATGAAATACCAACACTAGGTTTAGACTATTCACAGTTATTACACTGCATTCTTCGTGAGCAATTGAAATAGTAAGTGACACTTGACACAAGAAATACTCCACATGTTTGCTTCTGTTTTGCCATGATTCTTGAAGTGGTGTACACACTGTGAAATATTACGATTTATTCACTCAAAGTCTTATGTGATCTTTCATACTACGTACTCGCACCTACTTACTGAAAGTTATTCAAACTAAATGCTGTTAGAGGTCATGGATGCATTTCTTTTATTTAATGATGGACAAGGTAATCAAAATGTATTTTATAATTCATAATGAGTAGAAGATTTGGGTCAGATGGATTACAGAGAGGTTGTGTGTGGACATTGTGTCTTCGGATTGTATGGGATGATGAATTGAAGTTTGCACTAGAATTTTATCTGTACTTGTTCTAGGAGACTGACTAGAGGAAAGAGTTGTTATGGAAGTGAAATGATATTGGTGATAAGGTTTATATGTATCGACGTATTGAAGAGGTATTATTGAGGTATTAGGATTATGTGATGATGAAGATTATTGGAGTTTTGGTGGATAAGAGGTAAAGTAAATGATATTGGTGATAAGGTTTATATGTATCGACGTATTGAAGAGGTATTATTGAGGTATTGAGATTGTGTGAAGTTGATGATTATTGAAGTTTTGGTAGACAAGAGGTAAGGTAAATGGTATTGGTGATAAGGTTTTATGTATCGACATAAGAGGTATTATTGAAGTATTAAGATTATGTGATGATGATGATTATTGGAGTTTTGGTGGATAAGAGGTGAAGTAAGTGAGGAGCATTTTCTTTTGTTGGTCTATATGGAACAAGGAGGATGAAGATGGCAGACTAGAACACTCAAGTGGAAGGAAGATTGTCTACACACACACTTTGTTAAATCAATAAGCAGTATATATTTTTTTTTGGAGAGAGGATGCATTTGCATATCTTGGCACACTGACAGTTGTTCAGCAACCGTACATTTTGATTTGGTTGGCAAACATTGGTCTTGACATGATGACTACGACGTTGACTAACTATTATTGACTGTTATACATTGCTGCCACTACTACTTGATACACAAGTTGAACATAAAATTTAGGACAGAAATGCATTTACACAGTTAACACTATTCAATTACACAGTAGTACTTAAATGTGGATGAAAGATGAGTGAGTGTGTTTTGTGTGTTTTCCTTTCCCAATCCCAGATAATTGGTACCGACCTATCTCCTAAATATTATTTTACTTGTTTGTTGTGGCCTGCACTGACAGCCATAAATATTATAGGTTTACTGATATTTATGTATTTGTAATAGTTATATGACAATTATCTGATGTCATTTGTGTGTTTATTGTAATTTGTATGTTTAGTGTAAGAGCATTGATACTGATTTTGTAAAAGCAATTGTGTGTGCATTCAAACTGTTGTTCGTGCTTGCACCTATTCAACATTGCTGGGTGCCACTTGGAAGTGTTCAATTTCTGCTGATGAACCTTGATGAACTGTCTAATTAGTGATAGTGAATATTATGGACTGTTACTTGCACCTGCTCAACATTACTGGGTGCCACTAATGGACTGCTTCTACTGAAATGATGTCACTTGTTGGTGTCTGCACCTGTTCAACGTTGCTAGGTGCCACTGATGGAACTGCGTCTACTGAAATAATGTGACTTGTTGGTGTCTGCACCTGTTCAACATTACTGGGTGCCACTGATGGAACTGCTTCTACTGAAATGATGTCACTTGTTGGTGTCTGCACCTGTTCAACATTGCTGGGTGCCACTGATGGACTGCTTCTACTGAAATGATGTCATTTGTTAGTGTCTGCACCTGTTCAACATTACTGGGTGCCACTGATGGACTGCTTCTACTGAAATGATGTCACTTGTTAGTGTCTGCACCTGTTCAACATTGCTGGGTACCACTGATGGAACGGCTTCTACTGAAATGTCACTTGTTGGTGTCTGCACCTGCTCAACATTACTGGGTGCCACTGATGGACTGCTTCTACTGAACTGATGTCACTTGTTGGTGTCTGCACCTGTTCAACATTACTGGGTGCCACTGATGGACTGCTTCTACTGAGATAATGTCACTTGTTGGTGTCTGCGCCTCCTCGCCATTTTTGGGTGCCATTGTTGAAGCTGTTTATATACTGCTGATGAAATGTTGTGAGACTGCTATTTGCACCTGTTGATCATCGCTGGGTGCTACTGTTGGAACTGTCAACTACTCTGAGGAGTCCTGCTTGTTTATTGAACTATTGAAAGGATTTTATGTGAATATTTGTATAAACAGATTTTTTTGTGTGTTTACTGTTTATGAAATGTTATGAGACTCTTACCTACACCTATTCGTCAATGCTGGTGCCATTGTTTGAACTATACTTGTGTAAACTATTGTATGAAAGTATTTGTATTCCCTACTGTATTTTATATATTAGGTTATTGAAGGGTCAGTGCAAAGCCAAAATTTATTTAGTTATGTGATATTTACTTATTAATATTGCTTTTTAATTTTTGTCTGTATTTTTTGGACGAATTTGGTGGTATATTCACCACCAATGCTGGCAAAAATACCATCAAATTCTAGCCTGTGGAGGAGGGGCATATTAAAGGTGGCTACACTGAGTCACAGCGCCAGAGATTGCACCAGAGAGTATTATTCAGCCGCCTCCACAGGCAGTTCTTGTCGAGAAGCGGTGGTAGGCAGTGCATGTCGAGAAGTCGTAGTAGAGTGTGCTTGTGGAGATGTTGCAGTAGCGTGTCGTTGTTGAGAAGTTCCCATGGAGAGTGCTTGTTCAGATGTTGTCATATTGTTTTGTTGGACTAGGCACCAGATATTGTTGGATAGAGATGTTGTAATGATCAGTGTGTGGTTTTCGTCAATATATATGAAGGTAAAAATTCTTTTTTTTTATTTATTTCACTGTCTTAAACAATAATGCCTCTTGGTCACAGGTTCAGTCAACAAAGCATCTGGCTCGTGTTCTTGTATTAGACTGTATTTCTGGTTTCTATGTGCAATTATAGTATTTCTGGTTTTTTTAATTACTTCAGTATAAATGGTGTTTAAAATATCTGGTCTTATTGAGGAAGAACCATGCCAGATGTGTACGTTGAATCACACTTCCACACACAGAACAGCTACACTTGTGTTTTGTTGTTTCGTAGGTTTTATAGTTGCTGGGGACTTAATTAATTAATTGTGTTAACGGAAGTTTTCTTTCATTCTTTGTTGTTATTCTATGCAGTCAGATTGCGTACTAATACTGGTCAGGGCCAACCGGTTACGACGCTGCGTAACCGCACAGACAGTAAAATTATTTGCATAATATAAAAAAAATTAATTAAGCCCCCATGCAAGAACCATGTCCCTCCGTCAAAGTAAGGAGACGTATTTGTATTCTTTACTTTCATTTTGATGAGAGACACGAATGGTAGCATGAAGTAATTAAAAGTGAATACATTATCAGCGCCTTCATAGCGCCTTCATATGCTTATAGCACGTACATAAAAGTACTAGTCGAGACAATTATAAGGATTTTACGGAACATACTAAGAAGCTCTAGTAGCTAATCTAAAGGTTAATAAATATAACGCTTAGAATGTTGTTTTTCACCAATATCTAGTACGCCCATGCCGTGGTCGGATGAAAATATACCCGCCTTGCCACGCAGGTTTTCAATAAATGCAAATTTGTGCTCGTATCCCACTTCGATTGTGATTTTTAACGGTACACAGAGTTGTTCACTACGTGATAACTCCCTATCTACAAGTAAACGTTTTATTGTAATTCTCTTAAGATATGTATTAGTTTAAAAACAATACACAGTACGTCATGTAATGAGCTTTCTTGTTTTAAGTAATTCCAGAGTAATTAATAAATAACGCGGAAAATAGTCTTAGTTTGTCAACAATTTTGCTTAGAACTTTTCCTGTAGTTAAACATGCTTAATTTGCATCAGTCTTTTTATTTCATAGCGTATGTCAATGACGAGATTCCGAAATCAGATACTGGATTGTAGGGCGTGTCGAAGAGAGGGTATAGACTCAAATCATAATTTAATAGTGATAAAGAGTGGGCTGTTGCTTAAGAGACTTGTCAGGGCAAATCAGTGCTTTAAAGAAGTGGATGAGGAAGTACTAAGGAATGAAGAGATACGCTTGAAGCTCTCCAAGTCCATAAATACTGCGACAAGAAATAGCTCCGTAGACAGTAGAGTTGAAGAGGAATGGGTGTCTCTAAAAACTGCACTCATAGAAGCTGGAAAGGAAAACGTAGGTACCAGGACGGTAGCTGCGAAGAATCCATGGGCAACAAAAGAAATATTTGTTGATCGATGAAAGAAGGAAGTGTCAAAATCTTCAGGGGAAATCAGCAATACAGATCTACAAGTCACTTAGGAGTGAAATAAATAGGAAGTGCAGAGAAGCTAAAGCGAAACAGCTGCACGAAAAATGTGAAGAAATCGAAAAAGGAATGGTTGTCGGAAGGACTGACTCAGTATATAGAAAAGAGAAGAAATAAATCGGTGAAATTGAAAGCAACGGTTGTATCCTTAGGCCTTCAACGGGAATTACACTGTTAAATGCAGGGGAGAGACCGGATAGGTAGAATGAATACATTGAAGGCCTCTATCAGGGGGAAGATTTGTCTGATGATGTGATAGAAGAAGAAACAAGAGTCGATATAGAAGACATAGGGGATCCAGTATCAGAGTAAGAATTTAAAACAGCTTTGGAAGACGTAAGATCGAATAAGTCCGAAAGGATAGATAACATTCCATCAGGATTTCTAAAACCATTGGGGAAAGTGGGAACAAAATGGTTCAAATGGCTCTGAGCACTATGGGACTCATCTGCTGTGGTCATAAGTCCCCTAGAACTTAGAACTACTTAAACCTAACTAACCTAAGGACATCACACACGTTCATGCCCGAGGCAGGATTCGAACCTGCGACCGTAGCGGTCGTGCGGTTTTAGACTGTAGCGCCTTTAACCGCTCGGCCACTCCGGCCGGCTAAAAGTGGGAACAAAACAACTACTCATGCTGACATGTAGATTATATGAGTCCAGCAGTATACCATCTGACTTTCAGAAGAACGTCATCCACACAGTTCCGAAGATTACAAGAGCCGAAAATTTCGAAGATTATTGTATCTGCTTAACAGCTCATGCATCCAAGTTATTTATAAGAATAATATAGCCAAAATGGAAAAGAAAATGAGTACCTATCAGTTTGGCTTTAGGAAAGGTAAAGACACCAAAGAGGCAATTCTTACTCTGCGGCTGATAGTGGAAGCAAGACTGAAGAAAAACCAAGACACGTTCATAGGACTTATCTACCTTGGAAAAGCGTTCGACAATATAAAATCGTGCAAGATATTCAAAATTCTGAGAAAAATAGGAGTAAGCTGTATGGAAAGACGGATAATACAAAACGTCTACAAGAGCCAAGAGGGAACAGTAAGAATAGAAGACCAAGAGTGGTCAGATTAAAAAGGATCTAAGACAGGGATGTAGTCTTTCGCCCCTATTGTTCAATTTGTACATCGAAGAAGCAATGACGGAAGTAAAAGAAAGGTTCAAGAGTGGAATTTAAATTCAGAGTGAAAGAATACCAACGGTAAGATTCGCTGATAATATTGCTATCCCCAGTGAAAGTGAAGTATCATTGGTACCCTCAGTGAAAGTGAAGAATAAGTACAGGGTCTGCTGAATGGAATGAACAGTCTAGTGATACAGAATATGGAACCAGAGCAAATCGAAGTGAAGTAACGGAAGTGAGAACAGCGAGAAAGTTATCATGATTGATGGTCACGAAGTAGATGACGTTAAGGAATGCTGCTCTCTGGGCGGCAAAATAATCCATGACGGATATAGCAAGGAGGACATCAAAAGCAGACTAGCAATGGCGAAAAGGGGATTCCTGGCCAAGAGAAGTCTGCTAATACCAAATACAGCCCTTGTTTTAAGAAATAAATTTCTGAGAATGTACATTTGGAGCACAGCACTATATGGTAGTGAAACGTGGGCTGTGGGAAGACCAGATCAGAAGAGGATCGAAGCACTGGAGATGATTCAGAATTATTTGATTACATTTGAGGATAATTTATTGATTGCTATTGTGGGAACTTACTTCCGATATTACATTTACGTAGTACATCAAGTGAACTGTGTCATAATAAGGAAAACTAATACGTTAGATTGACATCGGTCACAAAAACTCGCGCTACATTCCTCTCAAGTGACTACATAATTATTCTGAGACAGCGTGTCACATAATCGACGCAATTAAACATAATGGAAGCGAAGAAGGACAATAAATATTTACTATATGAAATGTAGTAAACGTTTATGTAAAATCATTATTGGCACCCATAATCGAAAGAAGTTTGATTTGTGTTATCACTGTCAATTTACGCACGGTGGAGACGCCGACAAATATCGTTTTGAAATGTATGTGCCGCCCTTTAATATTCCTTCACAAAACAATTTCACAGTGTACATCAGCACCTATAAAGACATCTATATACAACCATATACGAAAGTTGCTTAACTGATCTAAATCCATTTCAGTGTCACTGAATAAATCAGCGCTGTGAGTCGTTTTATAGAACTTTTTTTACGATACCATTTAAACTATACTTTACTTTCTAATTTTATTTGCCTTATGATAAATATGTGAAAACCTCAAAACTATTAAAATTGCAACACCACGTAGTTAATAACGAAAGTTTAGTTACTGTGCGTGTACTCTATTGGAGGAAGAATACACCATTAAGTTGGTTGGTGAATTGTGGATGTACAGGATGTGAAATTTCGTACAAAAATCTTCGAACTCTGGGAGTGCAAGTGGTCCTAAACAGGCTGTGCATGGAAACAAACTGAGCTTGTATGATACGTGTGCGTCACACCATGCTGATTCAGCTCTTATGCCAGAGTCCATCAACCACAGTGACAGGCTGTTATTATGCGAGAGAACAGACGAACATGCTGGCCATTGTGACAGACGAACAAGTTTTGTAACGAGGTAGGCCAAGGAAGCATAGAAGTGCTGTCAAGTTGTCTTGTAGAAAGAAAGCGTCACGGAGGCCTCTAAGATAAAGTTACCGAACTTACCCTATCACAAATGTAACGGTTGCTGTCCAGATTACGCGCTATGCGAACCAGAGACGATCGTGTTATGCCCTGAAACACACCCTAACCAATCACCCCAGGTGGTGAACCGTATAACGATGCAAACTGGCATGAAAGAGTTATCAGTCTTCTGACTGGTTCGATGCTGGCGGCTACGAATTCCTCTCCTGCGCTAAGCTCTTCATCACAGAATAGTATTGGCACCCTACATCGTGAATCATTCGTTGGCTATACTCCAGTCTCTGGCTTCACTTGCAGTTTTTACCCACTACAGCTCTCTCCAGTACCATGGGGGTTACATCTTGATCAGCACACGTTCTATCATCATGTTCCTTCCTAGGGTTATTGTTTATCGTGTTATTCGTATGTTCCTTCCTTCGCCGATTTTACGGAGAGCCTCCCTATTCTTTAGCTTATCAGTCCAACGACCGTCTACAGCACCACATCAGAAACACTTCAGTAATCTACTGTTCCAGTTTTCCCATTGTCTGTGATTCACTAGCATGCAATCCTGTGCTCCAAATACACATCCTCATTAATTTCTTGTATAAAATCAGTTGTAGTAAATTGAAACAGGTCACTTCCAAACCATATTGGAAGAACACATCAGCGCCTTCCGGTATAACAATTCACACAAATATTCGATAGCCTTCCATACAAAAGATCGGTGACATCCATTTCACGTTTTCCTGTATTGAGTGCGTACAATATTTTTACGTAGCATGACCTAAACGTATTACGCACATTGAACAAACGACACAAGATGTCTCTATACTAGAAACTATAAATCCATATCCACAGACAGAAACTCTGGAATAATCTGCTCAGTCATCAAACAGGCTCAGACAACTTTTTCAAAAGCTTTGCAAAAGTGCTTACAGCATTTTCGTATTCACAATTTCAGTGCACAGCAACTTAATTACCCTACTGCATTCATTTCCCGTAAGTGCAACCTACAATATATAGGGAGAGTCACTAACTATTGCCACCAAGAATAACTCCGAAAGTATGATAGTAGCAGAGAAATTTATGGGACAAATTCTGCATGGGACACCGGGGACCATAACATGAAGTTGGTTTTTTGTTGCTAGGTGGGGTCGAGTCAGATATATGAAGGCCAACTTTGTTTTTTGAAGTGGGATGCTATGGTCTGGTACTTATTATCTGATAACGGATATGGAGAGGAATCAAATTATGTGCAATAGTAAAGTTTTAGAAGGTCAACGAAGTTCACAAAGGTGGCGTGAACATCCATTTACAGAAGGTGTTCGAACTGATGACTATTGGTATCAATGCAATGCTTCTGAGCATGGACTGAGTGGTATTCCTTAGCACATCGGCACTTATCGAAGCACATGCTCTGACGATTCTCTCTCGCATATATTCACGTGTAGTTTGAACATATTTATAAACAATGTCTTTTACGAATCACCACATGAAAAAATCCAAGTCTGGCGAACGAGCTGACCACGACATGTCTCCTCCGAGTCCAACCCAACGATTTGGTAATTGTCTCCGAAAATCATTTCTAGCCATGTGCGAAAACTGTACCGGACACCCACCGTGTTGATACCGCGTTCTGTTCCTTGTTCCTAAAGGTATTTCTTCCAATAACAGACCTAATATTTCTTGCAGGAAGTGGTATACTTCCTACCTTTAAGAGCTGCTCTATGAAATAGGGGCATATAATTTTGTCCTCCAGAATCCCACACCATACATTCACCGACCACGGTTTTTGGTGTGCAACTTGCCGCAGCCAACATGGATTTTCAGTTGTTATGCAAATTAACATTTCCATGGTCCGTGAATGTAGCCTCGTCACTAAATAAAATAAAATTAATAAATGTGTCATCCCTCTGAATCTGAAGTTGAGCCAATCGGCAGAATTTAGTGCGACGCATACAATTCGTACCAGTTAATTCTTGGTGGAGACTGATAAGGTAAGGATGATATTTATGGCGATGCAGAACGCGAACAACACTACTCTGGCTCATTCCAGATTCCCTTGCGATTTGACACGAACTAACACAAGGATCTCAAACCACAGTGACAGGAGTACCAATTTCCGTTTCTTCTTTAGTAACTTTCCTTTGCCGGATATGTTTCCGGTGTGTTAAAGATCCAATTGTTCTAAAATTATCACACATATTTAAACGTACGACGTGTAGGGTGAGACAACGTCGAGGATATCTTTCAGTGTATAAGTCTGTAGCTCTCACTGAATTTCGCTGGCATTCTCCGTAAACGAGAAGCATATCGACTTGTTCTTCAAAGGAATACATCATTCAAATTCGCTTGATTTGATGATACTAGTCTTACCGTTCGTATTAATGTTGTATTGCGAAACCGTCGAATGGCGTTTACGTGTCGATGGCACGTTAGATGGATACGCCGTATTCGGCGAATATTTGCTATTTGCACGATATACGAAAGATAATTGTCAGAGCATGTGCTTCGATAAGTGCCGATGTGATAAGGAATACCACTCAATCCATGATAAGAAGAGTGCAGCACTGAATTGATACCAATGGTCATCACTTCGAACACCTTCTATAAATGGACATTCATACCACCTTTGTGACCTTCGTTGACTTTCAAAGACCTTACTGTTACACATCATTGGATTCGTCTTGATAGCCGCTATCAGAAAATAAGGACCAAACTATAGCATATATATGGCGGTAGTATCTGTTCCCGAAAGAACAGTTACCGTGGATGACCATGCAGCTTTGCTAGAAATGAAATGATAATTAAATGGACACCCTAGCTGCAAACAGGCGTTGGTGTACTTCATTGGGGACATGTTGAAATTGTGTGCCCCGACCGGGACTCGAACCTGGGATCTCCTGCTTACATGGCAGACGCTCTATCCATCTGAGCCACCGTGGGCACAGAGGAGGGTGCGTCTGCAGGGACTTATCCCGTGCACGCTCCCCGTAAGCAGGAGATCCCGGGTTCGAGTCCCGGTCGGGGCACACAATTTCAACATGTCCCCAATGAAGTACATCAATGCCTGTTTGCAGCTAGGGTGTCCATTTAATTATCATTTCATTTCTAGCAAAGCTGCATGGTCATCCGCGGTAACTGTTCTTTCGGGAACAGATACTACCGCCATATATAGCTAAAATATGGCTTCCCAGCCATTGACCTTCTTGTGCGAACGCACACGCTATGCCCGAACTCGTACGGGACTTGGCAGATTAATCTGCCACGAGTAATGAGTATGATGGGCAAAAATCTATTAGGCGCACTACGAATGTAGTGGTGTGGACATGTTGGGAATGTGTATCTCATGGGGAGCGTGCACGGGATACGTCCCTGCACCTGCAGACGCACTCTCCTCTGTGCCCACGGTAGCTCAGATGGATAGAGCGTCTGCCATGTAAGCAGGAGATCCCGGGTTCGAGTCCCGAGCGGGGCACACATTTTCAACGTGTCCCCAATGAAGTACATCAACGCCTGTTTGCAGCTAGGGTGTCCATTTAATTATCATTTCAAACTATAGCATCCCATTTCAAAAAACAAAGTTGACCTTCATGTCTCTGAAACGACCCCACCTAGCAACAAAATACCAGTGTCATATTATGGCCACTGTAGTCCCATGCAACATTAGTCCCCCAAACGTTTCAGTTACTGCAGCGAAATGCAGGGAGATCTGCAGCAGATAGGCTCTTGGTGCAGCGAGTGGCAACTGACCCTTAACATAGACAAATGTAAGGTATTGTGAATACATAGAAAGAAGGATCCTTTATTGTACGATTATATGATAGCGGAACAAACACTGGTACCAGTTACTTCTGTAAAATATCTGGGAGTATGCGTACGGAACGATTAGCGTTAGTGTCATGATTTGGCGTTAGGCGACGGTACTGGTACGGTGACGTATGGTTGAAAACACTAGCGTCAGTGTGAATTGCAGTTGCAGACAGTCAATGTAGGCCTGGAAAGGAGAGCAGGGCTTTACCTATAAAGCTGTTTCATCATAACAAGAGCAGTAGTGTTGCTTACCGAGGCATTAAAGGAAAACGCCCAGAATTTTTTTTTTTAAAGTTTGATCTTCAGATTTCTTATTACATTTCATGCAAATATATTTACTTATAATATTCTTTAAACTGATTTAACTGTGACTGAATATGTCAAGTTAAGGTTCAGTTGGATGTTACTGTGAGTTTATGTAAATTATTTCATGCACTGCTAAAAGCATTGCTATGAGTTTATGTGCATTAATTCAAGCACTGCTAAATGCTTTATAAATGTTGTTTGATTTTATTTAAAGGCCTACGCCGTTAAGAATATGTAATTTTAGTCTCAAGTGCTCATTGGTCTAAAGAATATTTGGTAAATTGAATATATCTAAGCCTTTGCTTTGCAGTGGTCTCAGTTTGGAAAATATGAAAGTACACCCTTTGATTTTGGACGCCATCCTGCTTTTTGCTGATTTAGTGGATTATGTGAATTGTTGTAATTTCAAATAAATTGTAGTTCAGAAGTGCACTAACGAATGATGTTCAATCCACATTTGCCCAGGCCTTCCTTGTCCTTCCTAGTAGAGGTTTACTGACGCAGACTGACACAGAAAACTCTTTTATTTTTAACCTCTGGTAGTGTCCTCGGGTTTGCTGCTGGAATCAACATGATTCGATAGTTCGACAATCCATATGTCCAACATCTCCAGGAGAACACTGTTGCTGTCCACATTGCGAGGAGGTTCTAGACTAAGTTCGTCAAACGACTGGAACAGCAAGGTTTCACTACTTATGTGTGAGTCTGGGGTTTCGGAGTCAAAAAGTAATGACGTCTGGGAGTAATCAACTTTGAAACGAGAGGATGGTAAGAAGTCTAAATAAGTGAGGATTGGAAGTCGAATAGGCGGACCAGGATCATCTAGGGAAATTTGGATGGGGGGTGGGTAGGCTTTGTCCTAATCAGTAAAGGAGGAGTGAAGATGAAGACTGAGCTTTATCGTCTTGAGGTATTCTTATGCTGGTAAACATGGTTGCTTGGATTTCTGCAAATTTTCAAAAGACGAGCCCAGTATTGGCTGTCTTTGAAGTGTTGCTAAAGTTTTGCGAGAAATAAACCTGAAGTTCGAACTGCTTCAGTAAATAGCTGTATCATCTGCAAACCAGGAGAGTTGTAATCCTGGCTGTTGCAGGATGTCATTGGTGTAAACAGAGTGCAGGTCTGGCCCCATGGTAGTGCCCTGGAGAACCCGGGTCCCTATTGGTCCCGGTTGATCTGATAGTCGTCTTCTTTAAGCTGGGTAGTTGCGCAGCGAACCGATTTTAAGGACGTAATTATCGCGTATCAAAACAACTGCTGCTGAAACAGCAACTCCATCATATTCCTAAGAGAACGAATAGCTACTCTCTCCGCAGGAAGATGTTTTCTCGCGGTGGGCGGCCTCGACGCAACGTGTGGGACACTTCTTGCCAAATTTTTTGCGCTTGGTCTTCAGCGAGGCGTGTACTGTTTGTTTTACAGAGCAGATCAGTTCTGTAGTAAGGAATCGTTTTGGAACGGGAGCAGAATTTAAAACTTTCTCCAACACCACCACTGTGGGCCCTACCAACTTCTTCCTTGAAAGATTAATCACAGTGCGTCGTCGTCGCATCTCCTTCAGGAACTGTAGGACAAGAAAGAAGCCGTTAAAATGTTGACAACTGTAATGCAACGGCGCTGATACGTGCCCAGTCCTATAGTGCCCATGTAGAACAGACAACCAAGTCCCAAACATCTCTAGAAAATCACGATGACTGGGTCAAACATAAATAAAATAAATCTTTGGAAATAATGTCCAGCTGTTTACGGGTAAAATGAATGCGTTCCCTGATCCTTGTTTTGGCTGATACGCAAATTAATCCTATTAGCCCTCTTACTTTTAATAAGATTAACAAATCTGGAAAAGTTAGGAACGTCTTCATCATGTTATCTTCGGAAGAAGGCGAGTGTAATCAACAATTTTCCTTTCTTGCGCCGAGGTTTATCCCACATCTCTACAAGTTTCACCATCTCCTCTCTGTAGAGGTACTTGATAAGACTTCGCAGGGTTTCCTGGAGGTCGAACTGCTTCAGTAAATAGCTGTATCATCCGCAAACCAGGAGAATTGTAATCCTGGCTGTTGCAGGATGTCATTGGTGTAAACAGAGTGCAGGGCTGGCCTCATAATAGTGCCCTGGAGAACCTGGGTCTCTATTGGTCTTCTTTGATCATGATCTTGGTAGTATGCTCGAGTTTGCTGCCCGATCCTAAAATCAACACGATTCGGTATTTCGGCGATCCAGCTGTCCGCTATCATCACGAGAACACCGCTTCTGTTGAGTCTCGCTGAAAACTGATGCCAAGGCTGCAAATCGTCGTCCTATATAGATCTCCGTACCGTACACGGCGGATGCGCGGCCCACTATAGTTGCTGCTTTAAACATGGGGCGGTTGGCGCCGCCCCTGACAGAACACCGGCGCAGACGATATATCGCACTCGAAGACTATCTTCAAGCACTCTGGATGGCCACACGAAAAAGCGTTGTGTTTTGATGATGCGAGACAGTACAGGATTCCACGTCCTACTAAGGAAAAAACACTTGTATTTGTTAATAAAATTATCTTCCAATCCAATTTCAGTTGCCACTGCTCCAAAATTCAAAAGTACTGGCAACTATCAGAGTCCCTCATTTAAACAATGTTGCGCTAGCGAAGATTTTTCTGGCTGTTGTACCCTCGCGATATGGCGACGGCGATGTTCCACGCAACTGTCCTGAACTTCGCGGGTCGAACACTCGATGTAAGCCTTACCACACTGACGCGGAATATTGTGTATGCTGGACTTCCTAAGTCGCAAGTCATCTTTCACAGAGCCGAGTACAGCTTGTAAGGTGGACGGAACACACTTTTAATGTTCAAACTCAAACCTTTTCTTCAGGCAACTGTTACAGCAAGAATATATTAATTGCTGAAATGCGCCTTGGACACAACGCTGCCTTGTAAATCAATTTATTCACGACCGATTTGAGTCATGAGACCATCTTACGTTAAATGTATTTGCAGTTGCAAATTTGAATAACCGTCAGCTGTAAAAGGGGATGACAACAACGGACATTTATGAATTACAACAATGAACATTTATTGCGGACAGCTCGAACCCTGATTTCTCGCTTTATGGAGGCGGTCGCCTTAAACGTTTTCTTTTTTCTCCCATTTCGATGGTCACTGTTCTCGTCATTTGATCATCCCGGATGTCACGTGACACCTCTTGAAGCTCATCGTTGAATACTTCGTTCAGTTTTTTTCAGAGTGCAGCCAGCGACCTGGCCGAAACGCTGTGCCATCGTGCCGGGACAACTTTGGCCATCCGTGCACGACTCACTACCAGACCCAGACTACCGTACGTCACAACTTGTACTCATACACACGTTTTGTAATTCCCGTACAGGGAAGGGTATTTTGAGTGAAAGTCGTTGTCCGGTATCGGCGGACAAATACGATATTACGGTGTCTGTGGTGTTAAGGACATGTCATTGTGTTCGTGATACCATATTTAAAAGCATGAACTATATGTGATGATGTCTTTGTTAAAGGTATCTTTCCATTGTGAAGATGGTCTTATTCATGAATAAATTCATTTACAAGACAACATTGTGTGCACCACGCAATTTCACAAGCGCTAAAACTCATTAAAATTCTTCCATTGTTAAACGGTATGCCCTAGACATAAGGAATAAAAGCCACGGATCTATGGCCCTCTTGAAGCACCACTGACGACGGTCCAGATTCCATGGTCCGAAGAAGCCGCTTCTCTGTGTGTCCATTTTCCTTTAACATAGCCGTCAAATTTGCAAGTTCCTGGGTTACACTGTCCGTAATTGAAGTAGCATAAACTCTGTGTACCGAAGTTCTAAGGACGCCGTTGCGTTTAGAAGGTTCATCTCTTTACACGAGGCACAACACCGTCTTCTCAGAAATGATCAACATTAAAACACGATTTCAAAATCAAGAATCTGTAGCTACGTAACCTACCCTTACGAACGAAATACAGATGGCATTACCCCAACTGATTGCTGAATGCTAATCATTTGCGGACCCAGTCCTTTTTCACGGCTACATGTGTGTATTCGGGTAAATAATGAAGGGGTAGAGTCTCTAACCAGCAATTACGGGGATAACGTTATGAAAAAATTCAATGTAGTTCCATATTTGTAAACGGTTATGCCAAAAACACTTTTGGCTTCGTCTAACTGAAGCATTCAGATTACACTAATGGCCATTAAAACTGCTACACCAAGAAGAAATACAGATAATAAACGGATATTCATTGGACAAATATATTATACTAGAACTGATATGTGATTACATTTTCAAGCAATTTGGGTGCACAGATCCTGAGAAATCAGTACCCAGAACAACCGCCTCTGGCCGTAATAACAGCCTTGATACGCCTGGGCATTGAGTCAAACAGAGCTTGCATGGCGTGTATAGGCACAGCTGCCCATGCAGCTTCAACACGATATCACAGTTCATCAAGAGTAGTGACTGGCGTATTGTGACGAGCCAGGTGCTAGCCAGGGCAGCAGTCGAACATTTTCGGTATCCACAAAGGCCCGTACAGGACCTGCAACATGCAGTCCTGTATTATCCTGCTGAAATGTAGGGTTTCGCATGGATCGAATGAAGGGTAGAGCCACGGGTCGTAACACATCTGAAATGTAACGTCCACTATTCAAAGTGCCGTCAGTGCGAACAAGAGGTGACGAGACGTGTAACCAATGGCACCCCATACCATCACGCCGGGTGATACTCCAGTATGGTGATGACGAATACACGCTTCCAATGTGCGTTCACCGCGATGTCGCCAAACACCGATGCGACCGTCATGATTCTGTGAACAGAACCTGGAGTCATCCGAAAAAATGACGTTTTGCCATTCGCGCACCCAGGTTCGTCGTTGAGTACACCATCGCAGGCGCTCCTGTATGTGATCCAGCGTCAAGGGTAACCACAGCCATGGTCTCCGAGGTGATAGTCCATGCTGCTGCAAACGTCATCGGACTGTTCGTGCAGGTGGTTGTTGTCTTGCAAACGTCCCCATCTGTTGACTCAGGGATCGAGACGTTGCTGCACGATCCGTTACAGCTATGCGGATAAGATGCCTATCATCTCGACTGATAGTGATACGAGGCCGTTGGGATCCAGCACGGCGTTCTATATTACCCTCCTGAACCCACCGATGCCATATTCTGCTAACAGTCATTGGATCTCGACCAACGCGAGCAGCAATGTCGCGATACGATAAACCGCAATCGCGATAGGCTACAATTCGACCTTTATCAAAGTCGGAAACGTGATGGTACGCATTTCTCCTCCTCACACGAGGCATCACAACAAAGTTTCACCAGGCGACGCCGGTCAACTGCTGTTTGTGTATGAGAAATCGGTTGGAAACTTTCCTCATGTCAGCACGTTGTAGGTGTCGCCACCGGCGCCAACCTTGTGTGAATGCTCTGGAAAGATAAACATTTACATATCACAGCATCTTCTTCCTGCCGGTTAAATTTAGCGTCTGTAGCACGTCATCTTCGTGGTGTAATTTTAATGGCCAGCAGTGTAATTTTTACGAGAAGACGGCACCTCACCGAGCGGCATTCTCTGTTATAACCTGTTTATATGACAGGTAAGTAGTATCCCCGGGTAGCAGCGATTGCAGGGAAGTGCTGTTTCGACGCCGAACTATGGACGCTCGCGAATTGTCGCCGGTGTCTCCGGACCGGTGATGGCCGCCTGCCGCCACGAGCGGCCGGCCCTACAGACAGGTGTGGCGCATTACATGAAACATGAGGCGCCCGCTGACATATTAAATTCGTACCGACCCGCTGACAATGATGGATGGCGACAGTCACACGGCAGACAGTGGTGCGCTGCGCGCAATTTACGTCTATGACTATGAGTACGGCCCCCTGGAGGAAAGCCGCGTCGTGCACAACGACCCGTGTCGACCGGGGCAGCATTCGCGGCTTACAATTAGCTATACCGTTCTACCAGAGCAAAAGTTAACACAGAACGAAACGCACTGCTGAAATGAATACATGTTATTCTTGCTGTACATTTCAAACTAGTCGGTGCTTACTTCATCTAATTCCCACTCTCTTTTAAAGACCATCACATAAATTAGAAATAAATAGGTAAAATGATATACACAAAAATACCTTGCACCAACGCTTAACCGACAACTAACATAGAAACCTCCCATGCGAATGGTCTTAAACTTCTTCTTCCGTGTCCGAATGCACCAATTATATCTTCCCTTCCCAGTAATTAGCAACGTAGATTGCTTTGTCATTGACTTTCAAAATATCATCTTTAGTGCATGTTATAGACATATCTGGGCAGATCAGTAGGTGGTCCAAGTCCTGTATTGCTCCGCATTCACACCTGTCGCCATCACTGTAACCCCATTTAAATAAGTTTGATTTGCACCCAGTTACTCCAGTGCGCAGCCGGTTTAATGACCTCCAAGTTGTAAAAGGTAGTTGAAATCCTGCAGATCCCTCCTCAAGTAGTTGCATTGTGGAGTGTGGCACCATTTCTTCCCAGAGAGATAGCCGCCTTGCGGCGGGCTTGGTGGCGAGCTCTTCAGTAGTTTCAATGAAACTCCTGCGGGATTTCAGCCGGACACGTTGTTTTCGGTGCATATGCATCGGGTGTCGAGGATCATTCTTTTGTTTTGATCTTTCGATCTCGGCGGCTACTTGTCTGCGGATAGTGGGTGGTGCTATGCCTATGATGGGGTAAATGATGTCTGTGGGAGTTGGTTTGAGGCATCCTGTGGCAATACGTACAGTTTCTTTTACGACGACGTCAACTTGCTTAGTGTGAGCAGAGTTCCTCCAAACTGGCGCCGCATATTCCGCTGCTGAGATACTCAGCACCAGACCCGTGGTGCGTAAAACATGTGGTTGAGCTCCCCACGATGAACCTGTTAGCTTCCGCAATATGTTGTTCCTGGCACAGACCTTTTTTTTAGTGTTGTGACAGTGCTGCTTAAAAGTAAGTGCTCTGTCTAATGTTACTCCCAGGTATTTTGGGCTGTTTGTATGTTTAAGCTCTTCCCCTTGCCACATGACTCGGAGTTTCCGTTTGGCTTGTTTGTTCCTAAGATGGAAGGCGGATACTTGAGATTTACTAGGGTTTGGTTTGAGATTATTGCCGTCGTAATAGGTAGCAAGTTCTGTGAAGGCTCCTGTGAGATTCTCCTCCACTTGTTCAAAGGTTTTATCCTGTGTGGCCACTGCTGCATCATCAGCATATATGAACATCCGTGTCTGGCGGCTGATGGGAAGATCATTGGTATAGATGTTAAATAATATTGGAGCCAAGACACTACCATGTGCAAGTCCATTTTTCTGTGTCCTCCATCGGCTGTTTTTAGATTGTAAGGTTACATAGTAGCGTCTGTTTTGTAGCAGACATTGCACGAACATAGAAAGGGTATAGTCCTTAGTGACATTATACACTTTCTGGGTAAGCAACTTATGGTTAACTGTGTCATATGCAGCACTGAGATCCAGGAATGCGACCCCAGTTACTTCTGCTCTCTGATAGCCGTCTTCGATGTACTGTGTGAGATTAAGGATTTGGCCACAGCATGATTTTCCTGGTCGGAATCCAGCTTGTTCGTTAATGAGGGCTTTGTCCACATAATCAGCTATGCGTTTGAGGACCATTCGCTCCAGCACTTTAAATAAATGACAAAGCAGTGACACAGGCCGGAAATTAATGGTCTTAAAGAAAGTCCACAACAGGCCAAAACTAGTAACTTGCCCCTACACACTTAGATAGCCTTAATCCGACACAGCGTCACCTACGAAAATGTTTAATGGAATCTGCCCCACAAATGGAGACAGGTTGTAACCTCCCCACAAAAATTTACAAGACAATATTATATAGAAATGGGAGCCAAGTCAAACTTTCCCACAAAATGTTGAAAGACTATAATTTGAATGTTAACAAGAATACAACCTAACGTAATCTCCCAGCAAATAAATTTACTGACAATGACAATTAGACAAAAATTCGCAATCTGACTCTGGTGTAAGCTCCCACAAAAATAATGAAAAACAATTCAGTGCCAATGAAATCTCAGTGATAATGATAATTCAATTAAACCGAAATATCGGTCTTTGGCCCTGTGCAAATCAGAATTAAATTCTTACCTCATTGTCACTGCTGGTCAAATTTCTGCTCTTATTGTTGCGCACAGCTTGGAGGAACTGCATTGCAAATAATAATATTCCTTTTTTTTTTGTAATTTAACTGAAATTTGTTTAAGGGAAGTGGAACGAAATTTAGTTCAATAAAATCGCTTTTGAAATCATAATTATTATTGGGGCACTTGTTGGAAATTAATTACAATAAATGAACTTTAAATTATCTGATGATTACCTTAATTAACAATATACCTCATTCAGCATCTTGACCAGTGTTGCCGACAGACTACATCACACAACCGCACTGGGCTGCTACTACTGACCGACTGCTCTGCATGACGACTACTACAGAACTGCTCTCAACGACTACTAACAGAGTACTGCACTACATGACGACTACAACCGAACTCCACGACGACTACAGCCGAACTGCTCTCAACGACTACTAACAGAGAACCGCTCGCAACACTCGCGCGGTCAAGCGCATACTCTCTGGTCACAGATGCTACAATGCCTCGCCATCGCTGCTATGTTACATACGTGTTTCATAACCCTCCACTGGGGGGGCAAAAATTTGGCAGCGATGGTGAGTCATTTGGACTTGCCAAGCGCGGCAAAATTTTTCTTTAACTAACAAACTTCTACAACTTACAGAATATTTAGATGTAGTACATGAATTAAATGTTGTGCACACGCACAAAGTACAAAATATATCAGACAAAGACAAAATGTGAGTACAAAACATAGTAGTAAATCAGAAAACTGTATATACAAATTATTTGACAGATAACAAAGTGCACAGGCACTGAAAAAATTCTTTAGCATATTCAGAACAAATAAACAGACTGGCAAAAAATATTATGTTGACAAGTGACATGAGTGCACATGCACTGCAGTTGAGAACATATCAGTAAATGATTAAATGTATATACAATTAGTAACAAATGACATAAGTGCATACGCATTGAAGTATTGAATATACAGAATAGTACAAATCATATTGAAAAATGAGAAAAGTGCACAGGCACTGAAGTTCAGTAGAAAACATATTAACACCTAACATAAGTGCACATGCACTGTAGTTCAGAACATATCATTAAAATAAAATACTAAAAAAAATGTATATACAATATAAAAGACAAGAGTGCACATACTGTACTTGAGAACAAGTCGAAAAAATGTCTTAGGTATTTTTGCAATAAATAAACATAATGGCAAAAATCATATCGACAAGTGACATAACTGTACTCGCACTGGAGTTCAGCGAATCAAAAAAATGTATAGTCATGAACATAAATAATGTTAGCAAAAAATTATTTTCACTATGTGACAAGAATTAGGATAGGAAAGGGAAGGATTGCATCATGGTTGTAGCACTTTAGATTGCACACAGCTGTTCTGAAAGTCCATATCTTTCCACAGAAGTACAACACCAAGTGACACAATTTGAAGTTCTTTTCCCATCAGAATTTACCAGTGTAGCCAAGACACTGAACTCTCGTAGTAACATTTCATGTTCTCATTTTGGCAGTACATTAGGTACACCAAACAGTGGGACCATAATAACGTCTTCATCGCTCACGGTGGTGGACAGCATGTCGTGTCAACACCACGCTCTTACAACGCACGCCAACGTAGAATTAGTGCAAAACCAAAGATAGTGCTCCATGATCACTAGGATAGACAGGACAAATGGACATTGCAGAAATTCAGGGTAGTTAGCTCATGAGGTGAAGGACATTAAGTCACATAATATTGACAATTACAGTCTTCATTAGTAGTTTGGGGCATTCATAGCCCAGTGATTGAACATTTCTGTACCAAGTATGTAGTGTTACAGAAAAATGTTCATTAATTGTTTTACATAGAATCAGTAACCTTCTTTTCCTAGTTACAAAGCATTATTAAATAATCGCATTCCTTTTCAGTTTCAAAGTATGGCATAGTTAATTAATTATGTGTCATTCCAATATAGTAATAATCATTAGCCTTCTCCTAATTACAAAGCATTATTAAACAGTCACATTCTTTTCCAGTTACAAAGTACGGCATAGTTAATTAATCATTTGTCATTTCAATATAGTAAGAATAATTAGCCTTTTCCTAATTACAAAACATTATGAAACAATCATATTCTTTTCCAGTTACAAAGTATCAACATTGAAAACAAGAGCTAATTAATGGCATAATTAATAACCTAATTCAGTGATTGTCATTAATTATTGGCACTCAGTGGCCATCAAGTATTGAATAGAATAAAACATTGTTCATCATTCAGTATTATTTAGATCATTAAGAGGTAATAACAATCCATTGAGTCACATTCAGATCATTATGAAGTCATTATTAAAAATCAGCTAATTACAGTCATAGCATTAATAATCATGGGCATTATAAGTAGTCTCATTACAATAAACAGTGGCAGTTATTAGCCAGTTACAAGGCATTATTTTATATATATATATATTTTTTTCGTATCATTACGAAGTCATTACTGAAGTGACATAATATTCAGAGTTGATCAGTATTATTCAGAACTTTCTCAAACTGGTATCACTATTTGGGACTGGTAATACATTTTTTTGTTAGCAATGCATTGCGTTTGGTAATTATAAGAGAAAGCCAGAAGAGAAAAAGAGAAAAAAAAAATTGGTAGTGGGTTGTTCCTGTAAATGAAAAATGTGTAACGTCATTCGTCATGAGTCAGCTGTAGCAAGATTGTGAAACAAGGCAGTAATGTGATCACATGTATAAGTGATAGACACAAATGGGTAAAAAAAAAAAATAAATGCAAGTACTAGAACAGGTATAATAAGTAACAGGTTTAGTATGTATCATGAAAAACTTCTCCTGGAAAAAATACAAAATGGATTATTGACCTGAAAGAAGAAACGCACACTATGCTGAAAAGTAGTGAACTTCGAATTAACAAGTAGTGAAATGTGTATAAACATGTGTTCCATAGCTGTCCTTTCCAAAACTTTCCGTCATCCTACTATGCAATATAACACCTGCTGTCAAAACAAACTGCAACAAATACTTAAATAACTACATAGCATAAACACATAACTTCAACATTATCCTCATCTGCAAAGAAAAAACTTCATTATTCATCACTTCATTATTCATCACTTCATTATTCATAACTCCATCATTATCATCACCTGTAAAGAAAAACTTCATTATCCATAGTAGCACACTCTTCATCATTATTCATCATCACTCATTATCATCTGCAAAAAATCACTTCATTACTCATTACACAACTATTCCTTATCTCTAGCATATTTCATCACTAAAACTAAGATGTGTAGTTCTGTCTGACAGCCTACATCAATCACCTTGTATTCTGAAAGAAAAAATTAGTTAAGACTGCTATTCTACGATGAGTATAGTATATTCTTGTTAATGCTTGTTAATCCTGATCCATTTACTCTTCCTCATAAAGTTATTGCATCTTCTATCGTTTATTCCGTAGGTGAAATTCCCATTTCTGTTGAATTTATTTCTTACACGCATCATTTCTTTCTGAAATTGATGAACAGAGATTAATGTCTTGCATTTAAATCATATACCCACTAAATAATGACTGGTTTATGGTGACACAATTAACTATACAGCATAACATTACAGACAACGTAATATGTCAAAGACATTGACAGTGTTCAAAGCCAAAATGTACAGAGAATATCACAATGCAGCAGCAAAAAATGTAAAAGTCACGATGTTGAGATGTCATAAGGCCAAAAAAAAATGTCAAAGTCGACTGGTGTGTGTTATATCTTAACTATTTCACAGTGCATATAGACAAAACTGGAATACAATCGTACATAAAAAAGTGGAAAATGTGCACGGTCTGATGTGTAACGACAAGAAAAGCGACCTGCTAATCTTACCTTGCCGGGCACTTGATAAGAAAAAATACGATAATCATCAGTAATTAGTCAGGTGAAATAATTGCATTAGTAAATGGCATCATAGCATGTTACATCATAAAGTGATTTCATTCAATAAACGGTTTAATGTTTGAGATATGGTGATTGCCTTTCGATTTTCTGGTTCTCAAAGTTTCGACGTGTACAACATTGGGGTGAGGGATGCTGCGAATCCGATATGGACCTGCGTATAGAAGTTCAAATTTACTGCACTTACCTTTTAATTTGCTGGATAAATAGTGTGTACGTACTAATATTTTCTGTCCAACGTGAAAGTCTCGGCGTGTACAAACCTGTTTTTGCTGTCTTCTCCGGCGCTCTGCGGCACGTTTGATGTTGTTCAGCGCAATGTCAATTATTTCGTGGTGTCGTAAGCGACGAGATGTAGGAAAATTTACAAATTCTTTAATTTTGTTTGGTGGTTCAACGTTTTTCAGTATAACAGACGGAGATAGCATAGTGGATTCATTTGGAATGGAATTAATTACATCTTGGAATGACAGTATATGTGTATCCCAATCAATATGTCTTTTGTGGCAGTATATTCGGCACAGCTTACCAATTTCTTTCATTAACCGTTCACAGGGGTTCGAAGAAGCGTGGTACTTGGATATATAGATCGGAGAAATGTTTCTGGCTCGTAACATGCGTGTCCATCTTGCAGATCGAAACTGTGGTCCATTGTCGGAAATTACTTTCATCACATGCCCTACATGAAATAGAAAATGTTTTACAAATGCTTTCGAAACAGTTTTAGCAGTAGCTTTGCGTAACGGAGTGAAAGTAACAAATTTCGAAGTGAGCTCAACAGCGACAAAGATGTAGCAAAAACCTCTGTTAGTTCTCGGAATCGGACCAAAAATATCTACTGCGGCCATGTGTCTTAATTTAAAAGGTACAATGGGATATAAAGGAGGAATATGTGAAGTGGTGTCTGATTTAGCTTTCTGGCAAATTTTACAAGACGCTAAAACTCGTCGTATACGTTTCTCCATGTTGGTAAAATAACAGTTCTGTCTCAGTATAAGAAAACATTTTCTTGCTCCGTAATGTGCGTAACTTAAATGAGTGTACCAGATTAATTTGTTAACCAGTTCGTCAGGAATACATAATAACCAATTGTTGGTGTCAGGGTGAGAGCGGCGAAACAAAATGTCATTGCGTACAGTGTAATGGTTTCTAATCGTAACATTATTCTTATCTTGCCAAAGCCGTTTAATTTCTTTCCACACGTTGTCTTTACTTTGCTCTTTTGCTATGTCCTGTAATGACGACGAAATAAAATTTTCAAATGCAACTTGTTGGATGTACATGACGCTGAAATTTACTTTGCAGAAGTTGGTTGCTACGTCTTGCTGATTGTTGCTGAGAGAACGAGATAGTGCGTCTGCTACAACATTTTGTGTACCGGGAATGTGAACTATTGTAAAATTAAATTCCTGTAAATAAAGTTTCCATCTGCTTAACCTGTCGTGAGTGAATTTAGCTGAAAGTAAAAATTGTATCGCTCTGTGGTCTGTGTAAACTGTAGTGTGTCTTCCATAAAGAAAGTGCCGAAATCTCGTAAAAGCCCAAACAACACATAATGTTTCAAGTTCAGTAACGGAATAATTTCGTTCAGCAGGTGACAGAATGCGGCTTGCAAATGCGATGTTTTTAATTACTGTAGAACCATCTTCTTCAATTTCCTGAAAAATATGTACGCCTAAAGCTGTGTTGGAACTGTCGGTGGCAATGGAAAAATTTTTGGTAAGATCTGGGTGCGATAAAAGTGGAGCATTCAACAAGGCTTCTCTCAGTTTCACAAATTCAGAATGTGCTTGCTTATCCCAAGACCAAATACTGTTTTTACCTGTTAATTGGCATAACCTGGGTGTGTCTAAAGCGGAGTGATGAATAAATTTACGAAAAAAGTTAATTAAGCCCCAAAAAGCTGCGTAATTGTTTCTTCGTCGTAGGAACAGTAATGTCACGTAGAGCTTGAAGTTTTTCCGGATCAGGCGCAATGCCTTCTGCTGAAATTACGTGTCCAAGAAATTTTATAGAAGTTTTGCCAAAATGCGATTTACTGAGGTTAACTGTGAGTCCTTGCGCATGAAAAGTTTGCAACAGTCGTTCTAAAATCAGATTGTGTTCAGACCAGTTAGCTTCTGCGATAAGAATGTCATCTACGTACGTCGTAATTCTGTCTTTAAGTTCTGTCGGAAGTATTGTGTTCAAACCGCGAATAAAGGCTGCAGAAGAAATAGTTAAGCCGAATGGTAATTTACAAAATTGATAACACTCGCCGAAACAGAGAAAAGCTGTATATTTTCTGCAATTTGGATGAAGTTGAATTTGCCAAAATCCCGATTTCAAATCTAATGTAGAATAAATAGCAGTACCGTGAAATTTCTGTAGAAGTTCCTCTAGTGTCATTAATGTGACGTGACGTGACGTGAATCAAGTACGAGGCGAAGTGAGCCATCTTTTTTCTTAACAATATGTAGCGGGTTTATGTACGGACTAACTGCTGGTTCTATAATTCCTTGATCAAGCATATCCTGCAATTCTTTTTTAACTTGTTCTCTGTGAATATATGGAATGGGATAATGCTTTGCTTTAAATGTGTCGTGCTGTTTCACTTGAAATTCATACATAAATCCGGACATAGTACCAGGAATGTTGTCAAAAACTGGAGCTTGCTGTAAAAGAATTTTGTGTAGTTGCATTCGTTCGTCGTCTGTAGTTGCACTGCTTTGTCTAACTTTATCGGAAATCATTTGCATCACGTCGTAGTCAGCTTCGTCTGGAGTATTACCGTTGTGTACGTACGTATCCGTGAACAATGTGGGATTACAGTCTATGCCACGTGATACGGAAATGACCTCTGTGCGATTAATTGTTTGTTCTTCCGCAGATAGTGAGTACTGAAATTCTAAAGCCAATTGTGCATCCTCATCCTTTAACATTAAAAAGGAATTTTGAAAATCAATAATAGCGTCGTGTTGTACCAGAAAATTATTACCTAAAATTACGTCTGTTGTCAGTAAAGGAACAATCCAAAAATTAGAGTGGAAAGTATGACCTCCAATACAAAATGATAAATGTGTCTGCAATTTAACGTCTACTCCTTTACTCGATACTGCTCCTTTCACTTTTGTTTTGCCTAAAGGTAATGTCGGATAGGTATTCTCTTTGTTGCACTCGTTAAAAGTCTCCTCATTTATTACTGATATAGGTGATCCGGAATCAATTACTGCTGAGAATTTTGATGAACCAATTTTAATTCCGATGACAGGATGTGAAATAGTTTTCTGAACAAATGGTCTTTCCTGCAAGAGAGTGTCTCTGATATCGTCAAAAGTAATTACATTTTCGTGAACAACATTTTGCGTGTCAAACGTAGTGCTTGTGTTATTGGAAGATGCGATCTGTACATTATCTAGTCAGATTCTGTCTGACGTGTTATTATTATTAGGAGGATTCTGTGGCATTTCGACGATTTGAACAGTTCTATTACTTCTTCCAGACGTGTTACGCTCTGGATGGTACCTACTGTCGGGTTCATTCATGAGAATATGTTCTTGTTGATTACTTTGTTGCTGGTAAGACCGACTGTTATTATATGTACGCTGATAATTGTGCTCATCGTTTTTACGTCTGTCGTGATAGTCACTTCTATACGGTGTATTGCGATAGGAATTGAAATACTGCCTTCTTTGTACGTAGTTGTTTCCTTGCTGCCGTACGTTACTATTTGTTGTATCAGGGACTATACGTGCTCGCGGCGGAACATTAAAGCCTGGTTGACCTTGTGCATTACATTGTTGGTTACGTATGCTAACCGGCTGGTTTTGATGTTGTTGTTGTGAAATACCTCTATTGTTACTAAAGTGTGGTTCGTGTTGCTGAAAATTTTGACGATATTGATAATTAGAATTTTGGCTGTTATTAGAGTTTTGGTAGTTGTCGTTCCTAAAGCGTCTGTTACCTCTCCTATTGAAATTACGTGTCTGATCATAATTGCTGTACGTTTGTTGGCCTTGGTTGTTATACGAAAAGTTTTTGTTTACAAAAGAATAATCAGATTTCTGCACTTCTAAAAGCTGCAACAGATCCCTGAACGCCGAAATATTTTCTTTTTGATGACCCGTCAGAAGTGACACTCTTAATGACCTTGGTAATTTAGAGATGCATAATTGAATAAGTGCTGATTCACTGTACGGTTCACTTAGGTACTGGTTTTGTTGCACCATGTGTTCAAAAAATTGAGTGACACTAGGAAAGTTTGAGTTCTCATAATTTGGTAAACTAATTAATTGATCTTTAATTCCGCGTTGCGTCGTCTTCGACCAATACGCTGACAGAAAGGCATTCTGAAATTCTTCTACTGAATAACATTGCCTCGCGATCGGTCTCATACGAGTTGCCGGCTCGCCTTCCAAAAAACTGCAAATAAATTCAAGTTTGTGTGTTACGGGCCAAGTCGGTGGAAAAGCAAAGCTAAATTGTTGTATCCAATCCAGGGGGTGAATCTGTGTTCTGTCATTCTTAAACACTTTAAATTTTCTCACTGACAGAAAATGTTTGTAATCAAAGTTATCGTCTCTATGTGATGGAACAGGTTCAGGATTGTAAGAGAATCTGTTGAACTGTGGTTGTTCGGAATCTAAGTCCCGTACTCTCTGTAGATTACCCAAATTATACGCGCTGCGTGAGTCTGGCAAATGTTCGAAAAGTGGCGCCTGCTGTGATGTGTTATTAACTGAAATATTTTTCATCTCTGTTAGTTCTTGCTGTAAACTCGACAGTTTTCTACGCAACGTGTTGTTAGACGAGTCGATCTCATTAATTGTCTGCTGCAAATTTTGAAATTCAGGTGTTTGGTTAAATGAAACCGGTGCAGTATCGTCTGATTTATTCTCATTAGTAGTTTCAATAACGTCAATACGACTGGCCAATTCATCACATTTTTCAGTCAGTATTTTTACCTGATCATTGTTTTTAGTGTCAGTGGCATTGATCTGTTTTTGCAATTTACGTGTAGTTTCGTTCAGTTTTTTAACATCAGCTTTGACGACATCGGAATCCTGTGTTAGTTCTAATTGCTCGAGTCTGTCGGTCACTGTTTGAAAATCTGTTGTGTATGTGTCTGTTTTTAATTTAAGATCAGAAATTTCGTCACGTAATTCTGTGTTCGACTGTTTGATGGAATTAATTTCGTCGGACACTGTAGCAATATTGTTGTCTACGTATGTCTTCGCTTTCACGAACAATTTAAGTTTGTCTTCCTGTCTCTGTGCAGTGATTGTTTCCATTACCTGACGTTTTACTTTATTTTGATCCTGAATAAATTTGCGAAAACGCGTATTACTGTTTTCTATGTGCTGATTAAAACGCTCGTCAATTTGAGTGTTCTGTTGGTCGAATTTCGCGTCAATCTTTTCATCCATTGTGCGCGAAAGTTCTGCTGTCATTGCTTTAAACTCGTCGCGTAATTGTGTAGCCTTTTCAGAGCATTGTTTAGCGACTCCGCTAATTTCGTCTCTGAGTGTTTCTGTTGCAGCTGTTTGCAATTCCCTTAATTCCTGAGCAACAGACTTAATTTCTTCGCTACTTCTTTTTGAACAAGCCTCAATTTCCACGCGTAACTGTTCCTTAGTGTCATGACACTGCGCGGCAACGGCTGCAATCTGCTCGCTAAGCTGTCTGGAATTGTCGTCTAATTTTTCATTTAAGTGTTGTTTGAGTTTTTCGTTATCTTGTTTGACCTGTTCACTAAGTTCTTTGAAATTTTCTTTCTGTTGACTGGAATTGTTATCTAGTTTTTCAACACGTTCATTAATTCGTAGCAACAATGCCATAATTGGATCCGACACAAAATTAGCATTTCTATTCTCCGTGCTGTTTAACGGTGCATCTGGAATTGTTTCGCTTTCTGTAACCATTCGGTTATTTTGAGATTCACAAAAAGGTTTGTCAGTCGAATGTACACTGTCGGTCATTATTTCTGAATTAAATGGATCCGTCGTACTTTCACTACACTGACCATTTTCATTCGAAAAATTTGTTTGTATGTTACTTGAATTTTCCAAACCGGTTGTGTTAAGCTGGGCAGCACTCATTACTATAGACCGCTCCGCGTCATCAATTGTCGTCAAATTAACAGACGAGACAATTGAGTTCGTTTGTTCCTCATTAAGATAAAAGTCATCATTAGTGGTTGTAATGCATTGATTGTTAGTGAACGCAGGATTGTCATCATTACACTGCGTGTCACATGTCCTATCGGTAAAGTTGTTTGGGTCGGTAATTTCATTCATAATACCTCGCGATACACTATTCACAGTCTTTCGCGGCATTTTTACAATAGTCAAAATGCTTCACAAAACAAATAAGCACAAATGCAAAAAGGCAACAAACAAATACAACAGAGCAAGGAATTGCCGTTGACCTGTAGAAAGAAAGTTACAAGATTAGTAAAAGCGTAGCGCCATATTCTAATTATATCTAAGTAAATAAGAGCAGATATCTGACTGTTGTTCAAAAGATTCTCAACGAAATACGATCCTGGACTGGGTGTCGCCAAGTGTAACCTCCCCACAAAAATTTACAAGACAATATTATATAGAAATGAGAGCCAAGTCAAACTTTCCCACAAAATGTTGAAAGACTATAATTTGAATGTTAACAAGAATACAACCTAACGTAATCTCCCAGCAAATAAATTTACTGACAATGACAATTAGACAAAAATTCGCAATCTGACTCTGGTGTAAGCTCCCACAAAAATAATGAAAAACAATTCAGTGCCAATGAAATCTCAGTGATAATGATAATTCAATTAAACCGAAATATCGGTCTTTGGCCCTGTGCAAATCAGAATTAAATTCTTACCTCATTGTAACTGCTGGTCAAATTTCTGCTCTTATTGTTGCGCACAGCTTGGAGGAACTGCATTGCAAATAATAATATTCCTTTTTTTTTTTGTAATTTAACTGAAATTTGTTTAAGGGAAGTGGAACGAAATTTAGTTCAATAAAATCGCTTTTGAAATCATAATTATTATTGGGGCACTTGTTGGAAATTAATTACAATAAATGAACTTTAAATTATCTGATGATTACCTTAATTAACAATATACCTCATTCAGCATCTTGACCAGTGTTGCCGACAGACTACATCACACAACCGCACTGGGCTGCTACTACTGACCGACTGCTCTGCATGACGACTACTACAGAACTGCTCTCAACGACTACTAACAGAGTACTGCACTACATGACGACTACAACCGAACTCCACGACGACTACAGCCGAACTGCTCTCAACGACTACTAACAGAGAACCGCTCGCAACACTCGCGCGGTCAAGCGCATACTCTCTGGTCACAGATGCTACAATGCCTCGCCATCGCTGCTATGTTACATACGTGTTTCAAGGTCTTCCGAAGTAAGAATGATTTCAGGTGTGCCGCAGGCGAGTGTCGTAGGACCGTTGATATTCACAATGTACATAAATGACCTTGTGGATAACATCGGAAGTGCACTGTGGTTTTTTGCGGATGATGCTGTGGTATATCGAGAGGTTGTAACAACGGAAAATTGTACTGAAATGGAAGAAGATCTGCAGCGAATTGACGCATGGTGCAGGGAATGGCAATTGAATCTCAATGTAGACAAGTGTAATCTACTGCGAATACACAGAAAGAAAGATCCCTTATACTTTAGCTACAATATAGCAGGCCAGCAACTGGAAGCAGTTAATTCCATAAATTCTGGGAGTACGCATTAGGAGTGATTTAAAATGGAATGGCCATATAAAATTAATCGTCGGTAAAGCAGATGCCAGACTGAGACTCATTGGAAGAATCCTAGGGAAACGCAATCCGAAAACAAAGGAAATAGATTACAGTATAATTGTTCTCCCACTGTTTGAATACTGTTCACCGGTGTGGATCCGTACCAGATAGGACTGATAGAAGAGACAGAGAAGATCCAACGGAGAGCAGCGCGCTTCGTTACAGGATCATTAAGTAATCGCGAAAGCGTTACGGAGGAGATAGGTAAACTCCAGTGGAAGACTCTGCAGGAGAGACGCTCAGTAGCTCGGTACGGGCTTTTGTTGAAGTTTCGAGAACATACCTTCACCGAGGAGTCAAGCATTATATTGCTCCCTCCTACGTATATGTCACGAAGAGACCTTGAGGATAAAATCAGAGACATTAGAGCCCACACAGAGGCATACCGACAATCCTTCTTTCCACGAACAATACGAGAGTGGAATAGAAGGGAGAACCGATAGAGGTACTCAAGGTACCCTCCGCCACACACCATCAGGTGGCTTGCGGAGTACGGATGTAGATGTAGAAAGTCCTGTAAGTCCTTCCAAATCCTGGAACGTCATGCCTCCGCCTCACTTTCCGCATCCGCTCACATGCGTGGATCCTCTACCATCTCATCAAACGCCCATCCCTTCTCACCCACATCGAATTACTCCGCGTATCCTACACTATATGCAAACTACATTTCATTAATCCTATTGTTTCTCCTCTGATCACCTATCGCCGTATGTTGCCACGCTTTTACAAACACATCCCACCGTTCCTATAACTACACAATTCCATATCCTTTCACAATGAAATTTCAGTTGATTCCCTCTGTCAGACAATGCGATCTCCTCAGATGTTTATACGTTGTACCAAGTACAACTCTTCCTAAAAAAAATGGCTCTGAGCACTATGGGACTTAACTTCTGAGGTCATCAGTCCCCTAGAACTTAGAACTACTTAAACCTAACTAACCTAAGGACATCACACACATCCATGCCCGAGGCAGGATTCGAACCTGCGACCGCAGTGGTCACGCGGTTCCAGACCGTAGCGCCTAGAACCGCTCCGTCACTCAGGCCGTCAACTCTTCCTCACCTATCCCATTCCGCATCATGGCTGTCTCCTTCTTCACCCTCGATCTTTCTCCATCACTTTGCTCTTGATACCACTGCCACGCCACACTCCAAACTAATTTTGTGCAAAAAAATGGAACAAGAGGGAGATTCGATCAGGAATATCCCCCTTCGCAGTCCAACACCTTGGCCACATGGCCACCTCGCCCCTCTTATTCATAGTCGCTCTGTGTTGCTTATCTTGTGCTTGGACCGTTCGCTATTTCGATTTTGCTTCTTTTTTCACGGTTTAGTAGACCTCCTTCCTGTTTTCGTGGTTGATCTGTGTTCAGTCTCTGACGGGGTATCCACTGGGCCATCTTACCACTAAATCTGACGGTGGGGGAGGGGGGGGGTGCGATGGGGAGTTTCCCTTGTTAGCAGTGCTGCCGATGGCGAATGTGCAGGTGTATGAGCGGTTTCACACGCAGCCACAGCCACTGAACAATGCCACTGTGGCTGGCTGGGCGGTCTGCTTCGACGCAAGTTTATCCACTCATGACTGTGCAAGTAAAGTAACGACAGCGTTCAGACTGCACCACAGTTACACCGCTATTACAGACGCGCCAGTGCAGCGCTGCTAACAACTCACGAGTACTGGGCCGCATTGTACCCTGCGCAGTAGCTGCCGTAAAGCGGAAGTTGTTGTTGCCGCACTGTCGTAGACAATGGCGTCGAATACGGGAAATCACGGAGCAAACATCAGTGTCGCTCCTCTAGGCGTGCTCGGATAGTGCATGTGCTTAAGGTTGCCGGCCGGTGTGGCCGTGCGGTTCTAGGCGCTTCAGTCTGGAACCGCGTGACCGCTACGGTCGCAGGTTCGAATCCTGCCTCGGGCGTGGATATGTGTGATGTCCTTAGGTTAGTTAGGTTTAAGTAGTTCTAAGTTCTAGGGGACTGATGACCACATATGTTAAGTCCCATAGTGCTCAGAGCCATTTGAACCATTTGCTTAAGGTTACCGTTCGCGATCAGCGCGGAAACCAGTTTCGAGTTCCGCTTGTAACACGCGCGGGGGTACTAATGGTGGGGGACTCTTTAAACTGTTTTCTCGTTTCGACCGTGCACCCTGTTCACTCCACGTACCTGATAATCCCGCGGCGGTCGTACTGTTCAGCTCCACACAGCTGCTGGCTTGCCTCAAATTATGAATCTAAATATGCAAGCGGGTTTAGGAGAGCCACTCAACATCAAACACAACACTGTCCTTCATCTAGTATGATAACTATATTGTGAGACGATAAGAAGAATAGCAGGTTGCACTGTTTACACTCTAAGTCGTAATTTTTGATGCCAACTTCTAGATGATTATCTGCCCACAATATTCCTTGGACGAGCGTTCGCGTAACCGACGCCACGCGTGTGATTGTTGGTGATGCGGAAGCCGAATGATCGAACGGAAGTTCTTACGCTCGTCACGCATACACAGATATTTGGTACCAGTCTTCCTTGACACTAATAATAATATGAGACTGTCCATAAAATTAAATTTTCAATTCTCAGTTCTGACTTGCACGAGCATGTGCGTAACCGTCGCGGCGCGGTTGATGATGCGGAACGCGATGACCGAACGCTCTTTCTCACGCTCGCTACAAGACACTGGCACTTGATTCGACTTCTTTGTGGTAACTGTTTTTACTGATTCACATCAGTTCATTCCAGGAGACCGAACACGGCGCGGATGATTGATGCTGTACGGTACGACACGCAACGAGCGGATACTCAAACACTTTATCGGCGGCACATCATCAGTCTACTTCACGAAAAGCGTTTAAAATTAGATTAACTCTGCTTTTTATTCATATTGAAAGACATGAAATGGCTATCAAGTCCGTATTTAATATGGTAATACGTTATCATTCAACGCTCTGTATAACAAATATTCACTCGAAAAGCAGCTAGAATTTTAGTAACTCCGATCCGACTAATTTTCACATTCTACCAGTCACAGACCCACAACTATTCGCGAGTTAAACATTCGATCGTTTCAGCGGTCTTCTTTCGTAAGAGGTGCTCGCCAAAACATTCCGTACAGAGCACGAAACACGCCACACGGAGTTGTTACTACGATCAGGAAGTTGTCACGCTCATATCTCTCAAACTATTTAATTTAGAAACTCCAAACTTTCATTAAAATATTCGTAACCTCAGTCGCTTCAGTTACGATATGTTCGAACCGAAATTAGCTCACTATTTCCTCATCTTACAGAGTACTTTTAAGGAGCGATCTGACATCATGTTATCTGTAGACAGGCTAGCAAGCAACTCTCTGGAGGTACTCTCCTATCTGCCCACTGCTCTTTTCGCGCGGGAACAGATTAATTCTGATTGGCTGTTGATCTAAACGACCAATCAGAACGCTCCTTCCAGATCATTCTAGCAGCAAATCTCTCCTTATCCAATCACTAATTTCACAGTAAATAATGTCAGTAAAACTTCAATTTCTTGTGTTTTGTTTAATCAAAATAAATGTTTAATCAAAATAAACAAAGTGCAAAATACTCTTGAAATTGAAAAATAAACTTATTCCGCCTCTAACTTACATTCTGGCTATTGTTATAGAAAAGTAAGCGCACACCGACATACGTGACCCGAATTGTGGTTGCAAGATAACTTTTCCACGGTTCACTTGTACAAGGTTTCACGTAAAACGAAATATTAAATTTTAACTTATGTCCAACATACACGCTCTGAATCATTCTCAGGCACTCACACGGCAAAATATATTCAAATAATAATTTTGACCGATTTTTCTATTGCGTAAAGCACAGTGACTAAAGTTTTAAAAAGAAAATTCTAATTAATTGATTTTTGTGCACTGATAACTTTGGCATGGCTTCAGATGGTAATGAAAGTCTATCTGTTGTTATTCCTAACATGGTTTTAAAAAATAAGTTTAGGTTTTAGGAGTTTTAGGTGATTTTCTTTATCTCCAGAATTAAATAAAAATCTGAACTTTTGACAGCATCATTCCATTATCATCAAAAGGCTGTGTACCAAATTTCAACCAATTCGCATAATTACTAATATGAATTATTAAGATTCGTAGAGGGTGTGAATCTTCATATCGACTGAATGTTACGCTATGCAGTTTGTCACAGCAGGCAGCGTCAGCTGTGCTGTGAGCAAAGAGAGAAAAAAAAAGCCATCCTACTGCGACCATACTAGAAGGCTGCGTGTCTTACTGCAACGAATGTCATCTCGTAATAACTTGCTGCGCTACAATCCGAGAAATGTCTGACTGACATAGTTGGTTCAAATGGCTTTGAGCACTATGGAACTTAACTTTTCAGGTCATTAGTCCCCTAGAACATAGAGCTACTTAAACCTAACTAACCTAAGGACATCACACACATCCATGCAGGAGGCAGGATTCGAACCTGCGACAGTAGCGGTCGCGCGGTTCCAGACTATCGCGCCTGGAACCGGTCGGCCATTCCAGCCGGCGACTGACATATTAATGCGGAGATACAGACATTGCACCCATCCATGATGTATCCATGCGTCAACGGACTGAAATGACGATAAAATACTTGACTCCCCCTCTTCAGGAATCGCAATATGTGCGAGCATAGGGGCTGTGAACTTTGTTACACATATATGTGTGGATCCGTCCTGGAAGGGAGCTCGAATAGCGAAAGTGGTTAAAGCAACCGCGGGGGGTGAATTATGAAAACGGATTCGAGTCCCGGTCCAGTACAGATTTCCATGAGTCGCAAACAGCTGACGTTAATCCTGATTAGCGAAATCCGAATCCATTTCGTAAGATTTTGTCACTGGGACTGAAAGATGACCTCCCATATGATATCTTAAACACGAGGATTACAGCAAGTACATCGCAAAGAAAAGTGTGTGGTAGTCCATCAAATGGAAATAAGAAACAAATTTCACTGACATGTCAGCAAAATTTGATCGGAAAGAAAAGCAAAGTTTATTTCCACCAAACATCAGTAATACAGGATATACTGTAGCACTGAAATACTCAAAAAATCGGTACATGGAAAGCTGTATTTCGAGTAAACGTCTCAGCTGCATGTTAATCCGATATTCAAAGATAGTGCACATTTAAATCATTTCCATATCCCTTCATTCATGAAGCAGTACAAAAATACTGTTAGGATGCATTTGGTAGCGTTTTTCCGGGTAGACAGTTACCTATTGACATCTCATCCTCTAAACCAGCAACAAAGGGTGTTCTTAAACTGATACCTATCTCTTATGCAGAAGGCAGTAACTTTCTTTTGTAATTTCTTCCAAATCTTTTTCAACACTTAATGAAATATCCTCCACTTACAGGCTGCTGAACATGAAATGTCCTCCACTTATTGGTCAGTATTTCACGCAAGGTGAGCAGAGCTTGCAGCGCCACTAACGCGCGTTTCGAGCGCTACTTACGCTCGATAGTAGCCCCACTAACGTCATCGGAAGCGCTGTTTGCGAGCCACTGACCAGCGCTGCAAAGTGGCTGCTGTGAAACCGCCTGGTAGCTGAAGCGCCACGCGCTTCACTGCCTCTACCCAGCGTGCGTTACCCACCACACGCCTGCTTACATAGAGACCGGAGACCACCATAACAGAGCTTTCTGTTAATGATTTGTAGAATGAACGTATCTCATCTCTGTTGGAATCTTGCCACCTGTAGTAAAAATCATAAACAATTTTTAATCGTAAGTACAATATTTTCGTTTTTGAATCGGTGTTTCATAATCTGGTAACGAAAGCAGAAACACTAAGCTAAATTATAGTTAGAAAGGACTGCAAACATATAACAGACTCCAAACATGTGACTGACGATTCAAACAATTTCAAATTGTAATAATAATAATAATAATAATAATAATAACAATTTCAACTCAACGGCCTGTTCCAAGTCCTTCTACTGCACGCCACTTCGGCGACTTGTGTGCCCCTAAACTATCACCGAGCATCGTGACGCAGTGGTTAGCACACTGGATTCGCATTCGGGAGGACGACGGTTCAAACCAGTGTCCGGACATCCTGATTTAGGTTTTCCATGATTTGCCTAAATCGCTTTAGGCAAATACCAAGATGGTACCTTTGGAACGGCACGGCCGACTTCCTACCCCATCCTTCCATAATCCGATGGGACTGATGACCTCGCTATTTGGCCCACCGCCCTAAATCAACCAACCGACCAACCAGCCTAACATATCCCGCTGATACACCCAGGGAAAAAAAATGGTTCAAATGGCTCTGAGCACTATGGGACTTAAATTCTGAGGTCATCAGTCGCCTAGAACTTAGAACTACTTAAACCTAACTAACCTAAGGACATCACACACATCCATGCCAGAGGCAGGATTCAAATCTGCGACCGTAGCGGTCGCGCGGTTCCAGACTGTAGCGCCTAGAACCGCTCGGTCACTTACGCCGGCCAACCAGGGAAAGGAGACCTACAGTTCAACTTGGAATCGGAACCACGTGTGATTTCTGGCGTATTTCTACGCCATTGAGGGTGAATGCTACGTTAAAAGGCAGACTGAAAAATCCATGGTCCCACTGTGATTCGATCCCGTGATACCACATATGGGTCGCTAAATGGAACAAACTGCATCATTATACTGAATTCATTACTATCTTACTGTTGCTCCTGGAACAGAAGAATTAATTAATCGTATACAGTGCAGATCAGTCGTTTCAGCTCGTCCCTGATGAACGATGGACGTATTAAAATGTAGCTTCTAATTCTTTACTGGAAGTTATAAGTCCAGCGGTCAAAATTTTAGCCACCCCTTTAAAAGAGCATATTGGTCATATACAGCGCTATATAGTGAGTAGGTCTGGTACCAAGCGGTCATGTTACCCTCCATTGCTGGCGAAAGTCATGGCAGTGAAGTGGTATGTACGCCACCAAATCTGTAGGAGTTAGTGTGGAATCAGCACAGTATGACTAGTGTGTGTGGAGACACGACAGCATGGCTGAAAGGAGCTTCAATCCTTGGACAAGCGCATGACGACACCGTGAAAGAATCTGCTCTACAAATGAAGCTGCAACCAGTGACAATAATGAAAGTGGACGCTACTAGTGAAGTATGCGACAAATTCAGAACCTGGGCTGGACAGAAAGCGTGCTCAGACAGCCGAAACTGTTACAGCAACAGCTCGCTTAAAGCAGGGAATCACATTCGAGTCCTGATACAGCACAAATTTTCACTTTTCGCCACTGGATTTATTTCAGTCCCCAACTGCCACTGAGGTCTGAGCTTATCTTACATGAGACATTTTTGAGCGAATACACAGAGTGTTTCAGAAGTGATGGTCAATAATGCACACATGGAAAGTACAGGAAAAAAGTAGCAAGAAAACTCCAATAGACATGGGTCCACAAATCAACCGATGTCAAAATACAACACATCTTCTGTTCCGGTCGAAGAAAACATGGGATTTCTAAGCGTTTAAGTAGGTGTTCGAAATGTTGTCCATGCGTCTGAATGCAACACTGAACTTATCTCTTGGGTTGTGAATCCTCTCGGGCAGTCCTGGAAAATTCTGTAAATGCTGGAAGGCTGCTTCAATCCGCAAGCATAATTGCTCAATAGAGTTGAAAATGGTTCAAATGGCTCTGAGCACTATAGGACTTAACTTCCGAGGTCACCTAACTAACCTAAGGACATCACATACATCCATGCCCGAGGCAGGATTCGAACATGCGACCGTAGAGGCCGCGGGGTTCCAGACTGTAGCGCCTAGAACCGCTCGGCCACTCCGACCGGCTCAAGAGAGTTGACCTCACACACAGAAATCCATGGGGTTTAAAACTGAGACCTTGAAGGCCATTGCACAGGCCCTCCTCTACCTATCCGATGTTGACCATACGTCTGAGTTAGAAGCCGGCGCACTCGTAAATGAAAATGTGCTGGAGCACGGTCATGCATCAACGACATCATCATGTACAGCTGCAACTACAGTCCGGAGGTACCACATGTACTGCTGTCCGGTTAGTATCTGCGGTAGGATGTGTGGACTTCATGCATCAACGACATCATCATGTACAGCAGTCCCGCCCCGACGTACAACGAATAACGCTGCTGATACTGTGATACATGTGTTGCATTAGGATAACATCAGCCCAAATGAGACAGTTATGGTAGTGAAGAATACCGTCACGGGGTCGACCTTCTCCAACATGGTGTGTGAAACTCCCGGTTTCTCTAAGGCGCTGATGTAACCGGCTAAATGTACGCCCGTCGGCATCCCTGCGGAGAGGTAAAGCTTCTTCGTCCAATCGTGCAGCCTCAAGAGCATTACCATTCGTTTTGCCATATATGAAGTTAGGAGGCCGGTGTGGCACAGTGCACGGAGGGGGAAAGGGAAGCAGTTGCGCATGCTTAAACAAACAGATAGTCGATCCCAAACCTTGAGACACCATGTAAATACAGCGGTATCCAGGGGTGTTTACAGTTGGTTCACAACTCGAATTAATGCGATACTTCGGCAACGGTTAACTTGCGGACCTAAGTTTAATGGAGCTTTTTAGCTAATTTTGGCAAGTGCTTTCCATGTGTGAATTATTGACCATCATCTTTATTGACCATCACTTCGGAAACACCCTGTATGATTTCCTTAATTTCAGAAGGAGAACTTGGTGATACAATCATGTGATTGAACTGTATGAGAGTTGCTGTTTCAACATACTTCTGCGATTTTTCGCTTGAACAGTTTGTCCCTATACTTGATACTATATTTACGAAATGAGTATTAAATGTATCTGCTTTATGTGACTCACCATTCATAGCCCTTCCTGTCAGTTCAATAGTTATGTTTTTCTGTTCTGTGGCTCGTTATCCTGTCTCTCGTTTCACTACATTCCATACAGCCTTAAGTCTTTTGTCGGAATTAATGAGTTATGACATTATGTACATGTTCTTCCATCTTTTAATAATATTTCTTTGCAATCCTGAGTAGTTTCTGTAAAGTGAAACGACTGCAGGATATCTACTTGTTCTTGCTGACAAGAATATTTTCCTTTTCTTTTCAGGAGATACTTTAATGCCTCTTGTGGTTCATGGGTTTTTCTGATTATCTGATTCGGAGAGCTATTTCGAAATAATCTTACGAATTTATCACGGAATAGATTAAATACTATGTTAGCATTTGGATCATTAAAATTTTATCCTAAGTCGTCCCTTATAAACTATTCTTAAAAACATTTGTCCTTGAATCATTAATTATCCTACCTGATTTCCACTGGGAAGTTTCCATACTACAGGCACCCTGCTGTTTGTCCAAACTAACTGTTAATTATGATCAGAGAGAGCATCCGTCACTGGGTAAACAGTTACTCTCTTTCTTTCAGTGTCACCAAAGAAAACGTTATCAATTATGGGCCAGTTGTCTTTATCCACCAGTGTGGGAAAGTTAATTAATGATATCAAATTGTAGATTTCAAATAAGGTTTCCAGATCATTTTTCCTATAAGAATCCTTTAGAAAATCTTCACTGAAGTCACCACAGATTGTCAACTGCTTGCTGCTGTCTGACTGGTAGCATAATAAGGAATTATGATTTCTCATCAACAGTTCAGACTTTCCCTGCGGGGTTGTCTATACAGTTACCATCAAAGATGAATTATATTTTAGTACTAATTCACAAGTACGTACTTCGATGTGCTGATCACTACAAAATCTTGTTGTCTTACCATTTTTTAACTTGTGTTCTGTCTGAGTATGCATAACAACTCCTCCATTCCGCACATTAGTTCTGCATGAATTAGCTGCTATAGCGTAATATTTTAAATATAACTTATTTAACACTGAGATTATGTGGTGCTCAGATAGGCACAGGATATCTGGCTTTTCATTAAACTTTAAACTGAAGCAATATTGATATTATTAGGCTAATGTATTTCTCTGACCAGTGCCTATGTTTTGAGCAAATTATTTTTAAGTGTGTGTACTTATGTCAGACGACACGATTGAGTTTGTGTGTATGTGTTTCGTTTCATTTCATCTTCGTGTGTCTAAACAATGTTGTTCAGTTCGCATTGGTTACAACGAGTTGCTGTTGCAATCTGTTTTGTGCTGTGTGAGTAGTACTAATTTTTATTAACATTCAGTACAAGTAGATTTAGCTTGTCTTTCCCGAAATTAGTGAGCAATAAATTGCTTTACACCGTTGCGAAAAGTATATCGTCCAGTAGTGATATCGTTTTACCTCTCTGCAACTGAAAGTTCATCTCAGATTAAAACTGTGCGCCGGACCGAGACTCAAACTCGGGAATTCAGCGGGCGAATGCTCTATCAACTGAACTACCCAAGCAAGACCTCCTCACAGCTTAACTTCCACCAGCACGTCATCTCCTACATTCCATACAGCTGTGAAGACTTGTCACGTGTCGTGCTTGGGTAGCTCAGGTGGTAAATCACTTGCCTGCGGAAGGCAGAGGTCTCAAGTTCGAGTCTCAGTTCCGCGCACAGTTTTAATCTGCGAGGAAGTTTCATTTTGGCGCACACTCTGCTGCAGAGTAAAAATTTCATCCTGGATTCTCTCTGTAAGTAGTCGAATAGCCGTTAATCAGGCTCATCACAGTATCCAATTTTCTCGAATATATGTTTCAGCACTTTATCCAGAAGCCTATGGACATAATTCGTAACAATTTCGGTACGTGTTGGTCTTCATTTAGATGCGTAGGAGATCAAATGATCGCGATCGTAAAAGCACCTGAATAGGGTAACTGTAAAAGCCAACGTACGTGTTGCTTGCTTTCAGATAATGTTCGACTCAACTGAACTGTTTTTTCTAGTTTGCTTTTTTCCTTTACCAGATGCAACCGTCAAATGTAACTAAACAGTAAACATCCATATACCTGATAGATATTCTCGTTCTTCTTTCAGCCAAGTTGTGCATAGTAATTCGTATTTTTGTAAATATATTACAGTCTTGGAAACTTCTAGTACTTTAGCCCGTCATAAAGAATTAATTTTAACTATAATTTTAATTTTTTATGAACAGTACAAAATGTAAAGTAGTTAATCAGGGCATGGATTAATTGTGACTACCTACAATAGTATGTCGTGTCTGCGAAGAGTACTCTTGCGTTATTCAGTAATAATTTTGATCCGATTCAATGCCCTGCGTACACACTATTAAAAGTAGACGTAAAAAAGAAAAAAATTATTTCTAGTTATAGCGTGCAGAGTTATCTTCAAATAGACGGAGAAATGTACGTGCAATTAATCGTATCGTGTGGAGCACCTGCACGAAACATCTGACTGTTCGGTACCTCTGAGATACACTGACGATGAACCATATCTGTTGGGAACTATGAACGCACTCGTTCCAAAGTTGTTGTATTAACATTTTTTGTTACGTTCCAGTTTCATGATGGGAGTGAGAAGCCTGCTATCAGTATTTGCTGTTCTAAAGTGGGAATACGTTTTCCGGCAGAAAAGCGAGATAGAAGGAAACTCGTTTCGCGAAAACGGGTGAAGTTTTGCCTCTTCAAATTCATATTATGGTTTTGCCTACGGTAGGTTTCGCAACTTCCTTACATGTTCCCTGTTCTATGATGAAACCTTGAAGTACGCTCCGAGGCTCTCGTATGTAAGGTGCTCCCTCATTGTAACGAAAACTAGTTGCCTCTGCTTAACACTTAAGAGGATAAAAGATGAAATGCGGCTGCGGCGCGTGCGTGCTATATTGGAGTTCCCTCCAGACAATTTCGGCTATAATGAGAACATGCTGAAAATGAGATCTCGCTGCACCTATTACATATTCAAGAGTGCTCTCGCTGCCCTGGAATGAGAACTATTCAAGTGTAAACATGGATCTGAAAAATGACGCAGCAAAGAGTGGCGAAACCTTTTTCCATCTTTCTGTCACTACAACGGGCCCAGCAAGTTACGTGATCCAGACAAGCTGTTCTTACTCTTTTTACTTTGTACTCACTTACTGCACAGTGCAAGTAGGTCGTATAGCAAATGTATTGCAACCCTTCGTAAGAAAAATAAAATAAATTAATAAACAGGTAGAGAAATACTGTGTTTATTAGACGTATCATCCACTATTTTTCTACCTAGCTGCTTTTGTTGACAAGACGTACAAGATGTCCATAAAGTCCTTCTATAATTTCAAAGAAATCACTGTTTGGATACGATTAGAGTCACAGCATCGTGGTTTCGTTGTGAAATGTTTAGCAGCTCTCAAAGTTCCTTCTGTTATGTACATCTACATCTGCATGTATATGACTAATGTGCTATTCACAGTGAAGTGCCTGAAAGAGGGTTGATCGAACCACTTTCAAGCTATTTTTCTGCCGTCCCACTTTCGAACAGCGAGCCGATAAAACGAACACTTAAAACTTTTTGTGCGAGCTCTGATTTCTCTTATTTTATTATGATGATCATTTCTCCCTTCGTCGGTAAGCGCCAACGAAATATTTACACACGCTGAGGAGAAAGTTGGTAGTTGAAATTACATGAGAAGTTCCCACCGCAACGAAAAACGCCTTTGTTTTCATGATTGCCGCTGCAATTGAAGTATCATATTCGTGGCGCTCACTTCCCTATTTCTCTATAACACAAAAAGAGCTGCCCTTGAGTGAACTTCTATGATGTCCTCCGTCGATATTATCTGACGCGGATCCCACACCGCACAGCAGTACTCCACAAGAGGGCGTACAAGTGTAGTATACGCAGTCTCTTTAGTAAATCTATTGCATTCTGTCACTGTTCTTCCGATAAATCGTAGTCTTTTGTTTGCTTTGCCCACAACATTATCTATGTGACCGATCCAACTTAAGCTATACGCAATCAGAATACAGGTCGTGTGGTTTATCGTGTAAACGAAATATTTTGGATTCCTTGTGGTTCTCATGAGGATGACTTCACACTTTTTATTATTTAGTCAGATGCCACTTTTCGCACCAAAATCTTGTCTAAATCGTTTTGCAATTTTTTTATCAGCTTCACAAGACGATAAATGACAGCATCATGTGTAAACTATCTAAGAGTGCTGCTCAGATTGTCTCCTGAACCGTTAATGCAGATCAGCAAAAGCAGAGGTCCTCCAACACATCCTTGTGGAATGCAAGATATTACTTCTGTTTTATTTATTGACTTCCTGTCGGTTACTACGATCTGTGAGCTCTCTAGCAGGAAGTCACGAATTCAGTTGCACAACTGACACTACAGCCCAAAGGCACGCAAGCTGATTAGAAGTCGTTTGTGTGTTGCGGTATCATAAGCCTTCTGGAAATCTAAACGTATGTTAATCAGTTTGACATTCTCTATCAACAGTACTCATTACTCTGTGAGAATAAAGAGCTGGTTGCGATTCATAAGAACTACATTTTCTGAATCCCTATTGGCAGCCTGTCAGTGGATAGTTTTTTTTTTTTCGTATTTTCTTGTTTCATTAATTAAATTCAGTATCTCCTGTGATATTAAAGGTTTTTACTGGGACTTCTTCTTTTAACCTATCGGCTGCCTTCACTATTTCATCTCTCAAAGCTACCCAACGGCCTTGTACTGCATACCTTTTCCCTCTTTCAGTCAATTGTTGCCTAATGTTCCTCTGAAACTCTCGTCAACCTCTGGTTCTTTCTAACTATACAGGTTCCACCTCCTAAATTTCTTACATGTCTGCATTTTTTCCGTTTGCAGTTCATAATCAACAAATTATGGTCAAAGTCCAAACCTGCCACTACAAATGTCATACAATTTCAAACCTCCGTCTTTCTTCTTTCTTTCTTTTGAGTTACTTGTCTTCTTACTAGTGTGAAGCGGTCCGCCAAGAATTCGTCTCATGTGAAAACCTCTTCGTCTCAGACCAGCACTTATAACCTGCGTCCTCAATTATTTGCTGGATATATTCCCACCTCTGTCTTCCTCTACAATTTTTGCTCTCTACAGCTCCCTCTAATACGATAGAAGTCATTCCCTTGTGCCTTAACGGATGTTCTATCATCCTGTCCCATCTCTGTGTCAGTGTTTTCCACACATTCCTTTTCTCTCCGATTCTGCGCACAACCTCTTCATTCCTTCCTTTCCAATCCACCTAATTTTCAACGCTCGTCTGTAGCAGCACATCTCAAATGCTTAGTTTCTTTTCTCTTCCAGTTTTCCCACAGTCTACGTTTTAACTGCCATGCAATTCTGTTCTCCAAACATACATTTTCAGAAATTTCTTCCTCAAAAGAAGGCCTTTGTTTGATACTAATAAAGTTCTCTTGGTCAGAATTGCACTTTTTTCCAGCGCTAGTATGCTTGTGACGCCCTCCTTCCTCCGTCCGTGATTATCTTGCTGCCTCAGTTGTAGAACTGCTTAACTTCATCTACTTCGTGACATCAATCCTATTGTTACGTTTTTCGCTGTTCTCATTCTGCTACTTCTAATTACTTTCCTGTTTCTTCGATTCTCTCTCAGTCCATCTTCTGTACACATTTGACTGTTCATTCCACTCAGCAGAACATGTAATTCTTTTTCACTTTCACTGAGGATAGCAATGTCATCAGCGAATCGTATCATTGATATCGTTTCACCTTTAAATTTATACCATTCCTGAATCTTTCTTTTATTTCCATCATTGCTTCCTTGATGTACAGATTGAACAGTTGGGGCGGAAGGCTATATCCCTGTCTTATACCCTTTTTATCCGAGCGCTTCGTTCTTGGTCGTCCACTCTTATTATTCCCTCTTGGCTCTTGTACATATTGCATATTACCCGTCTCTCCCTATAGCTTTTACAATTTCTTCACTTTTTCATGCACTCATTTGTCCGCAGCTCGTGGTCGTGCGGTAGCTTTCTCGCTTCCCGCGCCCGGGTTCCCGGGTTTGATTCCCGGCGGGGTCAGGGATTTTCTCTGCCTCGTGATGACTGGGTGTTGTGTGATGTCCTTAGGTTAGTTAGGTTTAAGTAGTTCTAAGTTCTAGGGGACTGATGACCATAGATGTTAAGTCCCATAGTGCTCAGAGCCATTTGAGCCATGCACTCATTTCGTCTAAGCTACCTGAACTTCCTACTTATTTCATTCCACAGCGACTTATATTTCTGTATTCCTGAATTTTCCTGAACTTTTCCGTGCTTCCTTCTTTCGTCGATCAATTGAAGTATTTCTTCTCTTACTCATGGTTTCTTCGCAGTTACCTTATTTGTACCTATGTTTTTCTTTCCAGCTTCTGTGATTTCCCTTTTTAGAGATGTCCATTCCTCTTGAACTGTACTGTCTACTGAGCTATTCCTTATTGCTGTATCTATAGCCATAGAGAACTTAAAACCGCCCTCGTCATTCCCTAGTACTTCCGTATACCAGTTCTTAAGGTACTGATTCTTCCTGACTAACCTCTTAAATTTCAGCCTATTCTTCATCACTACTGCATTGTGATCTGAATCTATATCTCCTCCAGGGTAAGCCTTACAGTCCAGTATTTGATATCGGAATCTCTGTCTGACCATGATGTAATCTAACTGAAATCTTCCCGTATCACTCGGCGTTTTCCAAATACATCTCCTCCTCTTGTGATTCTTGAGGGGAGTATTCGCTATTAGTAGCTGAAATTTTGTTACAGAACTCAGTTAATCTTTCTCCTCTCTCTTTTCTTGCCCCAAGCCCATATTCCGCTGTAACCTTTTCTTCTGATCCCCTCCCTACAACTTCATTCCAGTCCCCCATGAATATTACATTTTAATCCCCATTTATGTACTGTATTACTGTTTCAATATCCCCATATACTTTATCTCCTCTTACTTAGCTTGCGACGTCAGCATGTATACCTGAAATAGCGTTTTCGGTGTTTGTTTGCTGTCGATTCTGACAAGAACAACCCTATCACGGAACTGTTCACAGTAGCTCACTCTCTACGCTACCTTCCTATTTACAACGAATTCTACTCCTGAAATACCATTTTCTGCTGCTGTTGATATCACCATGTACTCATCTGACCAGGAATCTTTGTCTTCTTTCCATTTCATTTCACTGACGCCTACTACATCTTGAGTGCGTCTTTGCATTTCCCTTTTCATATTTTCTAGCGTTCCTACCATGCTCAAGCTGCTGACATTCCACGCCCCGACTTGTAGGACGTTATCCTTTCGTTGGCTATTGAATCTTTTTCTCATGGTCAACTTCCCTTGGCAGTCCCCTCCAGGACATCCGAATCGGGAACCAGAATCTTTTGCCAATTGAGAGATCATCATGACACTTTTTCAGTTACAGGTCCCGTGTTCCATGGATACAGAATATGTGTCATTGATGCAGTCGTTTCCATTGCCTTCTGAAACCTAATGCTGTCGATCATTGCTGATTCCTCCGCCTTTAGAGGCAGTTTCCCACCCCAAAGACAAGAGAGTGCCCTGAATCTCTGTCCACTCCTTCGCTCTCTTTGACAAGGCCGTTGCCAGACTGTGGGGGACTTCTTACACCGGAAGTTTCGGCCGTCTTCTTCCTCAATCTCTGTTTACCATTATGTAATCTATCTGAAACCTTCCGTGTCTCCAGGCCTCTTTCACGCATACAGTCTTCTTTAACGATTCTTAAACATGTATTAGCGATGATTAAATCGTGATCTGTGCAAAATTCTGCTATCCAGTTTTCTCTATTATTCCTTTCCCCACAGTTCATATTTTCCTACGATTTTTCCTTCGCTTCCTTTTCCTACCACCGAATTCCAGTCCCCCATCACAATTAAATATTCCTCTCTCATAACTATTTGAATAATTTAGTTTATCTCATCACACATTCATTCAACCTCTTCGTCGTCTGCGGTACTAGCTGTCATACTAAAGTGGTGGGTGTTGGCTTCGCGCCCATATTGACTACGGTATTGAGTTCACTATGCTGTCTGTAGTAGCTTAACCGCAGTCCTATTTTCTTATTTATTATTAGACCTCATCCTATTTACCGCTATTTGTTTTTGTATTAGTAACCCTAAAGTCACCTGACCAGGATCCTGTTCATCCTGGTACAGAACTTCTCTAATTCTCACTATATTTAACTTCAAAGTACTCGGTTTCAAATTTTCTAACATCCCTCCCGTTTAATGTATCTAACATTCCATGCTCCGATCGGCAGATCGCTAGCTTTGTTTTTCCCGCTAATATCCTCCTGAATAGTTCCCACCATGTGAACCGAATGAGGAATCGTTTTATTTTCGGAATATTTTACCCAAGAGGATGTCACCATCATCTAACCATACAGTACAACTTCATGCCCTCGGGAAAAATAACGGTAATAGCTGCTTTCTGCTTTCAGCCGTTCACAGCACCAACACAGCAAAGTCATGTTTCTTCGCTCAAAAAGGCCAGATCAGTCACTTATCCAGGCTGTTGCCCCTGAAACTTCTGAAAAAGCTGATCCCTCACTTCAGCAACTACACGTTGGTCTGGCCACTCGTTAACACCCCTCCGTTGGGGTTGCATTTACAGATCGGATACCTGTCTCTCTCAGTCAAGTAAGCCACACCACAAGACCGGGATCCATTGCTTATGGCGGGCGTAGCTATCGGTTAAATATGTCGATGAGCAACGCTAAAAGGCACCCATGAGTATTGGTAAGCTTTATCGAAAGGCTGTAATTTTTGCAGACATGTCGGTCGTAATTCTTCCGAAAATCAACTGTTGTTGTGTAGACCGAATTTAAATAGAATGATGGAAAAAGTGGAATTCCTGAAAATAATTAATGTAGAATAACGAAATTTCGGGAGTACAGTTGTATAGATAGTACACACTGAAAAATCACAGAGATTGATACACCTGCCTAATGTCGTGTAGGGCCTCCGCAAGCACGCGGAAGTGCCGTAGCACGATGTGACCTGGACACGACGTCTGAAATAGTGCTGGAGGGAATTGAAACCATGAATCTTGCAGGGCTGTCCATAAATCCATAAGAGTACGAGGGGGTGGAGATGTCTCCTAAACAGCACGTTGCAAGGCACCCCAGATGTGCTCAATAATGTTAATGTCTGGGGAGTTTGATGGCCAGCGGAAGTGCTGAAACTCATAAGAGTCTTCTGGAGTCACTTTGGAGCAATTATGGGCGTGTGGAGCATCCCTTTGTCCTGCTGGAAATGCTCAAATCAGTCGGAATGCACAATGGACATGGATGGGAGGCAGGTGATCAGACAGGATGCTTACGTACGTTTCACCTGCCAGAGTCGTATGTAGACATATTAGGATTCTCACATCACTCCAGCTGCACACGCCCCACGCCATTACAGGACATCCACCAGTTTGGACACTCCACTGCTGACATGCAGGATCCTTGAAATATGCAGCAATTTGCGGAAGGGCTGCACTTCTGTCACGTTGAACTATTTTCTTCAGTCGTTGTTGGTCCCGTTCTTGCAGGATCTTTTTACGACCCCAGCGATGTCGGAGATTTGATGTTTTACCGGATTCCTGATATTCACGGTACACTCGTGAAATGGTTGTACGGGAAAATCGCCACTTCATCGCTGTCTCGGAGATGCTGTGTTCCTTTGCTCGTGCGACGACTGTAACATCACGTTTAAACTCTTTAAAATCTCGTCAGATAGGATAATTCATTTAGCATAGTACTGCAGCGATTCACTATTCTGGGACAGCCCGGTGCCAGGGGCATGCGCACTGGGATTAGCTCGGTGGGCATGGCCGACAATGCAGGTTTATAAGCGCTGGCACACCTGTAACGCTGCGGGTAGAGGAGTTTAGAATAAGCAGTAGATAAGTAAAACACCGGTAACCCAAAGACACAGCAAGTAATGCAAAGAGTGGCAACAGGAACAACAATACATTCCTAGAACTAAGATAAGCTCCAGTAATTGTAATTGTAAGAAGTATAAATTAGGACCCACTAACGTATTAGGTGGTGGGTTATATGTATCATATACTTGAAGAATAGAGAATTTAAAAAGAAAAAAAAGCTTGCCATTGAGCAGCAGTAACCGATCTAACAAGTGCGCCAGACACATGTTGTCTTATATAGGCGTTGTCGATAGCGGCGCCACACTCTGCCTGTTTACGTACCTCTATATTTGAATACGTATGCCTACACCAGTTTCTTTGGTGCTCCAGTGTATTTAAGTTATTAACAATGAAAAATCAATCGCGGGATAAGCCACTGCAAATGGGAAATGCTGGTACATTAATAACCGATGTAACTGCCAGAATGTTGCATGCAAGCATGCAAACGTACGTACGTTGTGTTTTACAGATGCCGTATGTCGGTTTGTGGGATGGAATTCCGTGCCTTTTTCCCTTGGTCCGTCAATAAAGGAATGGTTATTGCTGTTAGTGTATGAAGCTGGAGATGTCGTCCGATGATGTCCCACATGTACCCCGATTGGAGACAGATCTGGTGATCGGGCAGGTCAGGGCAACATGTCGGCCTTATGTAGAGCATGTTGGGATACAACAGTGGTATATGAGCGAGCGTTATGCTTTTGGAAAACACCCCCTGAAATGCTTTTTATGAATGATAGCACAATTGCTCGTATCACCATACTGACATATAAATTTGCAGTTAGGGTGCGTGAGATAACCACGAGAGTGCTCCTGTTAATCTCACGCCAGACCATAAATCCAGCTTTAGGTCCAGTGTGTCTAGCACGAACACTGGTTGGTTGCAGGCCCTCAAATGGCCTCCCCCTAACCAACATTCGGCCATCAATGGCACCAGGGTAAAACCAGCGGAAAGCACAGCAGACTTCCATTCTGCCTGCCAGCCGGAGTGGCCGAGCGGTTCTAGGCGCTACAGTCCTGAACCACGCGACCGCTACGGTCACAGGTTCGAATCCTGCTTCGGGCATTGATGTGCGTGATGTCCTTAGGTTAGTTAGGTTTAAGTAGTTCTGAGTTCTAGGGGACTGATGACTTCAGAAGTTAAGTCCCATAGTGCTCAGAGCCATTTGAATCCATTCTGCCCTCCAATGATCCCCCACTCAACACCAATGATGCCGCAGCTGGTGGTCGTTTTGAATCAGTAGAATGTACTTTACGGGACGTCTGGCTCTGAGCTGCCCTTGAAGTAACCGATTTGTACCAGTTTGTTGTGTCACTGTGATGGCGGCTGCTACTGATATTGTTGTTGCCGATGCCGTACGATGCATCGAAAGTCAAACAAAATTGTCGGTGCCATGCCAAACACAATTGTCTTCGCTCTCGATAGTGCCACCTAGCCGTCAGATGCCCATATTACTTATGACCGTACATTCCCGTGACCACCGCTACCAGCAGTCATGTACAGTGACTACATTTTCGCCAAGTCCTTCCGAAACATAGCAGAAGGAACATCCGGTTTGTCGTAGGTCTATTACACAACTTCTCTCAAACTTATTAAGGTGTTTATAATGCCGTTTTTGTCACCTTAAAGGCATTCTTGACTGACATCTACCCACAACGTCCAGTCACAAAGGTAACTAAAGCTCACCACCGTTAGAGCGTGCAAAGAAACTTGATTTGCATCCTCATACTGGCGCTAGTAGCCCCACTCCAACGGCAAGAAATTGGAAGAGACATCTTCTTTCAGATGTAGAAACACGCCTACCAACTGTCGTTTACGTCGCACAACTCCTTCTTGGTATTGCGATTTTTTCGTTGGTGTGTAAATATTCTATTTGAAGCAGGAATTCTTCTAGAGTTTCGCTCTATACGTGCATAGTACGTTATCACCAAGTTGCAGTGGCCTTATGTTACGACTTAAGGCGTCTTCTAAATTTGGTATTTGATCATCTACTATATCCTGCGTATATATTTGTGCAATTCCTTTAATTGTGTGACATATCATGTACATCTAGATATAGACATCTGCAAGCATAGATGCAGATACAGAACACTACGAAAAAAGCAAGATAAGGTTTAACGTATCGTCGACGACGAGGACGACGAGGTCGTTAGGGATGGACCACAAGCTCGGATTGGGGAAGAATTGGGCAGGAAGTTGGCCGTGTTCTTTCAGCAGAACCATTCTGAATTTCACCTCCAACGATTTCAGGAAAGCAGGGAAGACATTAATCAGAGTGAATGGTCGAGGTTTTAAGTTATGTTCTCACGAATGTTTATTCGGTGCGTACGTACACAATTATTACGGGTTGTCATTCTGCATTGAAAGCGTAGCTTGGTGTGCAGCCGGGAGAAGAGCAGAGTTTGGTTCTCAAGCTGGCACAGCTGACGCTGGCTACAGGGCATAGTGAGCCACACCAAATTCTACGGATGACACAACCATACTGCTAAAACTTCAAATCAATAACTCCAATACTTTCGGAGATATAAATTTTTAAGTAAAACACGTAATAACTGCAAAAAAGCTGCCCTTGTGAAACTAAGTTAGGGACTGTAATGTATTTATCTATAGTATAAACTGTAACTACAACCAAGAGGATTGGATCGTATAATCTAATTTTTTTGCAATTTTCTTTAGTTTCAATACCATAGATTACTGATATAAAAGGGGAATTTGTGACGTCGGTCCGAGTGAGCTTGATCTTGTAAAAGACAGCCACATGGGGCGTTGAGTATTAAAGTTTCTAGTAATTTATTTTGTGGAAAGGAATCGTATTTTGTTTTCATTAAATTTTATTTAGATTCGGAATTACGAAATTTCTAGTGTAAATTACTTGTGGTGATCTGATTGGATGATATTAGAAATACCGCGAGTGTAGAAGTGCTCGAGATGATCCGATTTGCTGCTTAACATGTTAGATAATAGGAATGCAGCATTTCCCGCTCGTTTGAGTAGGGCTTTGTGCCTCAGCTCTATGAGTCGACAGAGTCGCTCTTCTGGTAAACACCTAAATTAAATCGAGCAAGGTGGCACACTGGATTCGCATTCGGGAGAACAACTGTTCAATCCTGCGTCCGGCCGTCGTGACTTAGGTTTTCCGTGATTTCCCTAAATCGCTTCAGGCAAAGTCCGGGATGGTTCCTTTGAAAAGGCACGGCCGATTTCCTCCCCCATCCTTCCCTAACCCGATGGGACCGACGACATCTCTGTTTGGTCCACTCCTCCAAATCAAGCAATGTTAAACTGTGCTGAAGAAAGTCGTGCGTTTGATCTGTTCTTGTGTCGTTGACGAAAAGCGACTACAATGTTGAGTATATTGTGAACGTCTAAGCTTTATGAGTGGTTTATTGTAGGAGATATTCACGTGTGAACACTTCATGTCGTACATAAACTCCCTGTGGCGTGCTTCATGCAGATTATCAGACATAATGGGGAGCACTTCTTTACATGAAGTCTACTGAACGTGTTAACTCGCAAGCAGTCATCGTTTAGTGACTGCTTAGGACGATCAGAATATCGATTCGGACATAATATGAAGGGCTTATATCAATAGTGGTACAACTCCATTTTTGTTCATTCTGAGATACAGAGTCCTAAAGTTAAATGAGCGCTGAAAAATCTGCAGTTGAGATACCAGAAATATTCAAGATATTCCTATCTTCTAGCTATATTCGAGTGTGAACTTGTAACAGAGAGAATCGGTAACACAAGCTGCGACATTGTCGCGAATAAAACAGTGACCCGTATATACAATAAGTTTCCTTTAATTTACGTCTACGTTCGCTTTTTGTTAACAGATTACCGGTTTCGGTCTATAATAACCATCATCAGATCTGCAGCAAAAATGGGAAAAACCATAAATACACTCGCAGATTGTCTACAGCTTAAAAACAATAAATACACCACAATGAAAAGTACTAACATATATAAGCATTTGTGCGCTTTAAGTATGAAGAGGCACACCTGTTTTATAAAAACAGTCATAATGTACTGTTGCCATAGTGGCATCGTCAAATGTTAAATGCAAAATCAGCACCAGCATTGTCAAATGTATGTTAATAACATATGCACGAGTCATGTTTGTTGTCAGTAGCAATACTGTTCAAAACAAGCTGCCGTACTGTATCCACAAGATGTTTGTGTTGTAAGTTCACTAGATGTCACTAATGTACGCATAAACTAATTTTCAATGATTAATTGAACAGCGTAAAATAACAGTGGATACCTCAGTTGAAGTCGGTAATGAGCTTATAACGTATAAAAGGCATTACAGTAATAAAAAGCGATGAAAGAGAACACGACGAAAGTGAGATTGTTAAAAAGAGGAAGAGTTATGAGACAGTAGTTGACATATGCTGAAGTGCCGATATTCTAGATAATGGCCGGCCGGTGTGGCCGTGCGGTTCTAGGCGCTTCAGTTTGGAACCGCGTGGCCGCTACGGTCGCAGGTTCGAATCCTGCCTCCGGCATGGATGTGTGTGATGTCCTTAGGTTAGCTAGGTTTAAGTAGTTCTAGGGGACTGATGACCTCAGCTGTTTAGTCCCATAGTGCTCAGAGCCATTTGAACCATTTGATTTTTTTCTAGATAATGACATAAATAATAAACACCTTTGATAGTGCACAGAATAATATTAAAAAAACTATAAAACAAATCGCTAACGAAGCCACAATGAAAGAAAACATAATGCTGCACATAATCAGCGCCCTCTGTTAGTGCTAACGCCAGAATACGCATAGGCGAGAAGTGGTTGGAGGAACGTGACCGCCAGGGGGCCTCTCGTACCCTGCGACACTCCGTTGCAAGAAAAGGATCATAACATTCCCCAACAGTGCATGACCAACATTACCTAGTTAATGCAGTAAAATTGCGTAACGGATATCGGGATATTAAATACGGACTTGATAGCAGTTTTCCGTGTTTTAAATACAGTAAAACATTTTAAAGGAAATTTTAAACCTTTTTTCAAACGAATCATGCAAGAATCCCGAACGCTTTATAGCAGTGTTTTTCAACCGGATGGTCGCGACAACCTGGGGTGGTTCAAATGGCTCTTAGCGTTATGGGACATAACATCTGAGGTCATCAGTCCCATGACTGGTAACGCGGCAAAGAATATATCTCTGCCCTCAGAGTACTGAGACCTCTTTTTACGTTGCACTTGATTTCTCGATCAGTAGAGTATCAATTGAAAGAAATTTTGAAATACTGACATACTTTTATTACCGGTTTGGGGATCGCCAGAATATTTTTACTTGGAAAGTGGTCGCGTATCCCAAAAAGTTAAGAAACACTGCTCTATAGTGTAAATAACTTTCAGCTACTGCCCATGAACTGTAGGAGTTTGGCGGCGTTTGCGTGGAAGGTATACAGGGTGTTACAAAAAGGTACGGCCAAACTTTCAGGAAACTTTCCTCACACACAAATAAAGAAAAGATGTTATGTGGACCTGTGTCCGGAAACGCTTAATTTCCATGTTAGAGCTCATTTTAGTTTCGTCAGTATGTACTATACTTCCTTGATTCACAGCCAGTTGGCCCAATTGAAGGAAGGTAATGTTGACTTCGGTGCTTGTGTTGACATGCGACTCATTGCTCTACAGTACTAGCATCGAGCACATCAGTACGTAGCAGCAACAGGTTAGTGTTCATCACGAACGTGGTTTTGCAGTCAGTGTAATGTTTACAAATGCGGAGTTGGCAGATGCCCTTTGATGTACGGATTAGCACGGGGCAATAGCCGTGGCGCGGTACGTTTGTATCGAGACAGATTTCCAGAACGAAGGTGTCCCGACAGGAAGACGTTCGAAGCAATTGATCGGCGTCTTAGGGAGCACGGAACATTCCAGCCTATGACTCGCGATTGGGGAAGACCTAGAACGTCGAGGACACCTGCAATGGACGAGGCAATTCCTCGTGCAGTTGACGATAATCCTAATGTCAGCGTCAGAGAAGTTGCTGCTGTACAAGGTAACGTTGACCACGTCACCGTATGGAGAGTGCTACGGGAGAACCAGTTATTTCCGTACTATGTACAGCGTGTGCAGGCACTATCAGCAGCTGATTTGCCTCCACGGGTTCACTTCTGCGAATGGTTCATCCAACAATGTGTCAATCCTCATTTCAGTGCAAATGTTCTCTTTACGGATGAGGCTTCATTCCAACGTGATCAAATTGTAAATTTTCACAATCAACATGTGTGGACTGACGAGAATCCGCACGCAATTGTGCAATCACGTCATCATCAAAGATTTTCTGTGAACGTTTGGGCAGGCGTTGTTGGTGATGTCTTGATTGGGCCCCATGTTCTTCCATCTACGCTCAATGGAGCACGTTATCATGATTTCATACGGGATACTCTACCTGTGCTGCTAGAACATGTGGCTTTACAAGTACGACTCAACATGTGGTTCATGCACGATGGAGGTCGTGCACATTTCAGTCGAAATGTTCGTACGCTTCTCAACAACAGATTCGGTGACCGATGGATTGGTAGAGGCGGACCAATTCCATGGCCTCCACGCTCTCCTGACCTCAACCCTCTTGAATTTCATTTATGGGGGCATTTGAAACCTGTTGTCTACGCAACCCCGGTACCAAAAGTAGAGACTCTTGTAGACGGCTGTGATACAATACGCCATTCGCCAGGGCTGCATCAGCGCATCAGGGATTCCATGCGACGGAGAGTGGATGCATGTATCCTCGCTAACGGAGGACATTTTGAACATTTCCTGTAACAAAGTGTTTGAAGTCACGCTGGTACGTTCTGTTGCTGTGTGTTTCCATTCCACGATTAATGTTATTTGAAGAGAAGTAATAAAATGATCTCTAACATGGAAAGTAAGCGTTTCCGGACACATGTCCACATAACATATTTTCTTTCTTTGTGTGTGAGGAATGTTTCCTGAAAGTTTGGCCGTGCCTTTTTGTAACACCCTGTATAGTTGAATTTTCGTCAACGCTTCTTTTGTCGCATAAACCAGTGTCTACAATCGCAGAGTGAAGGGGCAGACAACCCGAAACCTATCCAGGTAGATGGAAAGACTGTTTAAAGGATAGTGAAAGACCAAGCTGTTCCACTGCCGGTGCCTTAGCACTACACTATTCCACTTAGTCACGAACCTCTACGCATTGAGGCACTAGCTGTGCAGTACACCAAATGCCCATAATTAGAAACATAAATCAAGGCTAATCGTAAAGCTTTTAAACTGTGGCGAAAACGACATCCTACCTGTGGAAGATCTCCGTCAGTTTTGGTCCGTTTTATAACAAATTTTCGGGTGACGGTTTCCTCATGAAGACAAATGAAGTTTGCTGCACCAGGGCTTGAGATGTAGGTGCACGTTACCAAATGTATTACTCATGCATGCGAGTATTTTGTCGGTGAATAATGCTACTAACGAGAAGAACATGGCAAGTGCAATAACTCGATTTCTCAAAACCTTCGCACAAGGGAAAAAGGGGTCTAACTAAGCTGCCACGAGTCTCGTCTTATTCGTAGATACATGACCGTTTCTGCGAAAATAGCTGTCAAGGTTTTCGACGTACCGTAGATGGACTTTAGCGAGCATTAAGTTCATCGAAAGTGGTGGCACGACGGTTTTCGTCGCTGCCTCACACTTCAGCGCTTTGTGTTCGAAACCCGATAATTGTTTTATTTCTTTTTTCCTTCATGTCCTTAGAGGGTATCAAGACATTCTCTCCCATCAAGGCAGGCGATGAAAGGACGTTACATTAATTGAAAAAATACAACTGTGTTTCAAATAACTTCCGTCCATTTATTATATATCCTATGTGAACATGGTATTTTCTAGCGTTACAATCTTTTTAAATCCCCATATTTTTACATTTCACTGCTGTTTCAATTTTTTTGTTAATTTCTTACATTTTATTCTTCTGTTTATTATTGAGGAAGATTTGGAACACTCCCTGGACGACACCAACCGTTGAAACTTTCGAAACATAGAAATTCTGAACACCACGAGCATTGCGCGAAGTCAGGTTGGTCACAATATTTCTTCCTATGAATCTCACTCGGGAACGAAAAGTCGTTGAGAGTACTGAAGATTTCAAGCGATGGTAATAATTTTGCATGAAACCACACACAACCAGTCGTTTTCACGAAAACTGGCGCTTGCATTTCATGGTGAATCCACAAACACTACAAGGACTTCAACGTAAACAATTTCAAATAATTTTCTGATTCATTTGGGTTTTGTTTTTAATTTATTCTGCAGATGTCGCAGGCAGGTAATAGACAAATAAGGACAATGTTATTTAAACATACACTGGAAAATATTCGTTGAGTAGCCTTCAATGGACATGTGTAGACATATGAAAACCAGAAACAAAAGTAAGAACAGTGGTTGCATAAGTGAAAAGCCGCCACCTTACCCATTGTGACATTGCTTCCGCTGAACCTACGACCTGTTGAAAGACACAAAGAGCAACTCGAACTCTTTGAACGTCGTTTTCTCAAAAAAAGTCGGATATCTACGGATAAGACGACACACGTCTTCGCTTATTTTGACTGCTCTTCCACCCTTACCCATTGTGACATTGCTTCCGCTGAACCTACGACCTGTTGAAGGACACAAAGAGCAACTCGAACTCTTTGAACGTCGTTTTCTCAAAAAAGTCGGATATCTACGGATAAGACGACACACGTCTTCGCTTATTTTGACTGCTCTTCCACCCTTACCCATTGTGACATTGCTTCCGCTGAACCTACGACCTGTTGAAGGACACAAAGAGCAACTCGAACTCTTTGAACGTCGTTTTCTCAAAAAAGTCGGATATCTACGGATAAGACGACACACGTCTTCGCTTATTTTGACTGCTCTTCCACTGAGCGAACTTTCTGAGAAATCGGGTTATGCTACTTGCCGAGGTTACCGCATAAGTATTCATCTACTTAACTCGCAGTTGGATATTTGTACGGAATAATATAAGAACATCTACATCAATATTTTCAGCACGAATGATGAATTAATTCCATATTAAGTGAATGGTTGATCGACTGTCGACATTGAGAAGGATCGTACAATAATGTTGTAAAGACAGAACGCGTCCCTGTATCAAACGAAACATTCTAAACTTCATTATGTAAAAATGTAAGTCAATAGGCTTCCATTTGTATAACATTTTCACTTCTTGTTAGTAGGCTCAACCATGGTATGGACAAAAAAATAAATCTTTTTCATGTGATCCCCTGTATGGCAATGTACTTTGAGCATACTCGTTCCGGTGGTAGCTCCATCCCTGTGATATGACTTGAGGAAGTTCTACGAAACACTTCCCTAAAGCTGGCGTAACCTCTACACTTGGCTAAAATTTATTTACATCTAGCTCTACATAAGTATATTGCAAACCACTATGGAGTGCAATGCTGCTCAGACGTCTCCGTGTGCAGTGCAGTTAGTCAAATTTTTATTCGTGGACATCACTAGATTCCTCACTTAAAGTTGGGTCGTGGAATTTGGTAAATAAGCCATTTTCAAACGTCTCCCAGTTCACGTTTTTTCAGCATCTCCGTGACACTCTGGTGTGGATCAAAGAAACTAGTTCTCCTTTGTGTTGTCCTTCTTCATAAACGTTAAATACGCCTTGTTAGTGTTATTTGGTATGGCCTCCACCCACCTGGGGATGGCTCGCACGTGTTTTCTGTCCGCAATCGCCTTTCTAGACTAGACTCACTGAATTTACCCTGTATCCTACTAATGTCATGAAGTTCGCGACCTGTCTCACCTACAATTGGATGTATATGATCATTCTATTTCATATCCCAACGCATTGTCGTCCCTAGATATTTGTAGTAATGTAGAACGGGAAGGACTCCTAACGTGTGATACCTTCTGCCACGCATGTCAGAGTGATATGCAGAGAGTGTGCAGGGGATGGACAACAATATGCCAACACCAAAAATGCAACGCTTTACCTTGCCTAATACGACGAATAAAAAAAATTGGAATGCGGGTAAGCTACTACAAACAGCATAGTGAACGCATTATTGTGGCCAAGATAGACACGAAGCCTACGCCTACTACAGTAGTACAAGTTTATATGCCAACTAGCTCTGTAGATGACGAAGAAATTGAAGAAATGTATGATGAAATGAAAGAAATTATTCAGATAGTGAAGGGAGACGAAAATTTAAGAGTCATGGGTGACTGGAAATCGGTAGTAGGAAAAGGGAGAGAAGGAAACGTAGTAGGTGAATATGGACTGGGACTAAGAAATGAAAGAGGAAGCCGCCTGGTAGAATTTTGCACTGAGCACAACTTAATCATAGCTAACACTTGGTTCAAGAATCATAAAAGAAGGTTGTATACATGGAAGGAGCCTTGAGATACTGACAGATTTCAGATAGATTATATAATGGTAAGACAGAGATTTAGGAACAAAGTTTTTAATTATAAGACATTTCCAGGGGCAGATGTGGACTCTGACCACAATTTATTGGTTATGAATTGTAGATTAAAACTGAAGAAACAGCAAAAAGGTGGGAATTTAAGGATATGGGACCTGGATTAACTGACTAAACCAGAGGTTGTGCAGAGTTTCAGGGAGAGCGTAAGGGAACAAACGGCAGGAATGGGGGAAAGAAATACAGTAGAAGAATAATGGGTAGCTTTTAGGGATGAAGTAGTGAAGGCAGCAGATGATCAAGTAGGTAAAAAGACGAGGGCTAGTAAAAACCCTTGGGTAACAGAAGAAATATTGAATTTAATTGATGAAAGGAGAAAATATAAAAATGCAGTAAATGAAGTAGGCAAAAAGGAATACAAATGTCTCAAAAATGAGATCGACAGTAAGTGCAAAATGGCTACGCAGGGATGGCTGGAGGATAAATGTAAGGATGTAGACGCTTATCTCACTAGGGGTAAGATAGATACTGCCTACAGGAAAATTAAACAGACCTTTGAAGAAAACAGAACCACTTGTATGAATATCAAGAACTCAGATGAAAACCCAGTTCGAAGCAAAGAAGGGAAAGCGTATAAAATAAATAAAATAAAATAAAACATTAATTATTAATTATGTATGATAGTTATTGGATGTAATTAATATTTGCTTATCTGGAACGTGGACGTATAATTATTCGGTATCAGACGCTTGACAATGGCTTTTTCGTAAATGTAATGTTATTCGTAGTTGACCGTGAAATAAGACTCAAATAATCGGACTTCGTATTTAAATCGTTTCCAAAGACTGCTGCGGTAGGTGCGGACTCAAATCTAAATCTCAATATTAGAATAATTTGCCAGCCATGTCAATACGTCGTACAGAGGTGACTGTCTACTAAACATAAAAAGTTTACACAGTTAGTTAAATCAGATATATTCAACGAATAAGCCTACAGTTAAATAATTCTACTTACTTTCATAAATATAAATTCTTTACAGAATCGAGTGCCTAGTAAGATTGCAACTCGCAGTGTTCTTATATAACATCAAATATGGCGGTGTGCCAGTCAAAGAAATATACGTGCTTCCCGCACCAGTTGTACCAGACCTCTCCTTCTTAATGAAACATAAGAGTATCGTAATTGTGTTTTTGTTTTATCAGTGACACAGCGCTGCAGTTCTGTGCCATAGGCTTTATTTATTTGTCACAGATTAATTATTTAATTAAGATTCCGCGTTTCCGAGGAAACTCACGCACGGCATGCAAATGTGCCTTTATATTGCCCCCTGACTTGCGAGGCGAAAGGACACACCTGCAGGCGAGCAATTCACCTAAAGGCACAAGAAAATCTAAGTTATCTACAACTATTTACATGACTTACATTATACTGTATGTTATATACAAAATTTGAATGACGCGCGTGCGCCGTAAAAGTTCTTATGTTGGCAAAATAGAGTGCGCGCATGCGCAGAAGCGTCTGTGTGACTCCTGCACTGCCGCTATATCGTAAATTTAGATCACGCGGCACAGCATTGCAGTTCATATTGTTCGTGTGCGCGCGCATTTCTTAGTCGTTGCACAAAGAACATATTCCACCAAGATTACATATGAAGACTACATTCTATGACAGGTAACTTAGTTTTAAAATTACAATATTTGTTATAATACAATACAGCTTTAGATTGTTGAATGTTCTTAGTTACATAGTATTGCATTGAAATGTTTCAAAGAAAAATGTCTTTTTGTTTCAGGTGCGTTGACCTATACACATCGTGTCGTTATTACAGTTTTTATTCATCTGCTGCACAATAATTTTTCACAGGTTAGTGTCGTCATGGTAAAGTTTTTTTTTTTTTTATCACAGTAACATCGCTGTATAACAACGTGATTGATACATAAGCATGTTCATTTCCTATTTCCATTATAGTCGTTGTGATGCAGTTCATTGTGACAAAAAGCATTGTTTATTACAGATCAGACGTGACCCGTCGAGTAATTGGTCCATATGCAGTTCGTTTTCGATATTCCGTGGAAGCTTGGTTGCAGAACCTCGGACGGCACATAGCTGGCGTCGATTCTTGGATAGTCCAGGTAAGTGTGTCCGTCACATTTCGAGAACATTCCATTCCCTGAAGTTCCAACCAAAATTCTTCCACTCGTCGTGTTGTTTTCTGGACAGGCACGTTGTGACCATTTAATCCAGTTAACATCTTGAAGTAAGATACTGTAGTAATGTCACTAGACGATGCACCAATTAGGCACTTCACATTTTCAGTTTTTTGCTAAATATAGCTCACCTAAATGTTCGTAGTTACTTATCAAAGAAATCGTTCATCGCGTTTACAAAGGTACGATGCATGATGAATGTCATTAACAGTTTCTTTCACATAGGTTTCTGCGTAGTTGCAGACTTAGTAATGTACGTTAATGTCGGTGAACAGTGGTTCACTATGCAATTTTTTTTTAGTTTTTCACATTTTGGCACTCGTTATCGTTCAAATTTTCACATAGTAACAGTTACATTATACATCAGTTTAAAAAAAAAACACAAGTAATCATACATATACACGTCACATATTTTCTTATCATAAACATAATACAGTTACACATAAACATGTTTACATCATCATTACATAGCTATAAATTATTACATTGTGTCACATTTGATTACATGAATTGCAGATATTTACGTCCTCTTTAACGGTTTTGATGGGATTTTATCGATGTTTTTTGTGATGTCATCTGAAATTAAGATAGGTTAGACACAACATTCATTACATCAGTAGGCAAGACTAGGCATTTTCACTACTCAATAAATATTCAAAATAATAAGAGACGGAAAACTGTTCGATTCCTCGCGTTTTGTGCGTGTGTGTATAGTGTCTGTGTGGCCTTGGCTACTGGTAGATGCTTTTCTTGCTGAGAGATGTGCGTCTAATCTATTTCTCTAAGTAAAAGATCGCTTCACAGATGACGTCTGTCGGTTCGTCATACCAAGTCAGTGGTACCTACAGTCACAAATGTTCCGTGAAAACTTAATATATCATTCACTGCTACGTAATCATAAATTTTACTTCAATATTCAGTCTTCTCGGTGGTGCCACGGCGTTGAAAGGTAAGTTCTTCTGTCTTCAACTGCGTCACTGGAACCGCTGAAATGAAAATTCCTATACTACTTATTATCTGTGTTGTAGCAAACAGAGTTTTGCGAGTTGCTTAGCAATGTTTCCATGGGTATGACTTTGACATTATTTAGCATGAAATGCTCTAAGATCTCGGTCTGCGTATAGCCCAATAATTTTGTTAGTTCTAGGATGTTGTAACAGATACGCACCAGGATGCAGTATGTTAACAATTATATAAGGTCCTTCATATAGCAGACGCCACTTAGCATTGCGTCGTTTGAGTGCTACAGATTTATGATGAGTAGAAGTAGTACAAGCATTCCTACCTTGAATTTTTGTTTTCTTTTTATTATGTTTATATGATGTTTGTTTGGTATCTGTGCGTGATGTGTCAGTGTAGTCAATACTTCTTTTATTTTCTGTTCAGGTGTGATTTCCTTGTCTGACAATTTAGGTAATGGTTCTATCCATTGATCGTTCTGTTTGCAATTGAACATGATCTCGTTAGGTGTGTAATTTGTATTGTAAATATTTAAGTTATTGTGTACGTCTTCGAAAAGACTTAGGTAGGACACCCAATTAGTATGTTTTGATGAAATATAGGTCCTCATGAATCGGTTTAGTTCTCGGAACAGTCTCTAGTCGCGTTATATTGTGGACTAAACCTTGAAATACATATACTTTCAATATTATTGTCCTTCAAGAAATTTCTCCATTTGTACCCAGAGTAGTATGCTGCATTATCTGACAGAATTGCTTTAGGTTTTCCCACGTGCGTCAGGTAATCACTTGAGAATCTTCGTATGATAGCCTTTGCAGTGGCGGATTTTAAAGCATAAAGTTTTACATGTTTAGAAAATATATCGTAAAAAGCTAAGATATATTTGACGCCTCCAGAGCTTGCTGGATGCGGTCCACTGATGTCAGTACACAGAATTTCCAGGGGTTTACTCGGTAAAATAGAATGTAAATCTGTTTTTGTGGATAAATTCTGAGGTTTTGATTTTTGACATATGACACATGTTTTCAGTTCCCTGTAAATTTTTCTTCTCATGTTGCTAAAATAACAGTATGTGCTGAGCTTTGCCAAACACTTTTTCGTCCCATAATGACCCCAAACTAAGTGTGTGTGCCAAATCAAATTACGTTCAAACTCTTTGGGAATGCATACACACCAGTTAGTAGCATTTGGATGTCGGCGATAAAATAACACATCATTGTGTAACTTGTAATACCTAGTCAAAGGATGATTGTGTTTTTCTACCAGTAATGTTATTATCTTATACCAGTGAGGATCAGATTTTTGTAATTTAGCCATGTTTCTGCACATATCAATATAATGTTGGTGATACTGCTTGTCTTGCTTTAAGATAATCCTGTAGTCATTTATATTTTCTACGTCACTGTTGGTTTCATTCATACCTTGTGGAAGTCTAGACAAAGCGTCGGCAATGGTGGTGTCCTTACCTTTTATGTACTTAATTTCAAAAGAGTAGTTCTGAAGAGTAACTGCCCATCGTGATAGTCTAGGATGCACAAGTTTACAAGTTAACAAAAATGTCAGGGCCTGGTGATCGGTATAAATTACTGTATGTTTTCCAAATAAATAATAATTGAATTTCTTGAATGCCCAGACTATGGAAAGTGTTTCTAACTCAGTAGAGGAGTATGTACGCTCACATTCAGTTAGAGTATGACTTGCAAACCCAATAATTCTTATCTGTTCCTTTTCTTTATTCTTTACAACTTGAAATAAGCAACAGCCCAAGCCAGTACGTGAAGCGTCACAAGTCATACAAAAATCTAAATTGAAATCTGGATGGCTCAATATGTTTGCATTCACTAAAGCATGTTTAATTGTATTAAAGTCATTCTGGCACTGTTCCGACCAGATCCAAACTTGATTCTTTCTGAGTAGATTTAGCAGATGTTTACTGTTCAAAAGTGGTTGTGGTAAAAAACGTCTGAAAAATGAACATAGCCCAAGGAATGATTTTAACTGCTTTTTAGTTCGAGGGCTAGGAAAGTTTCTGATAGCATCTAATTTACTGGGATCAGGACGTATACCCTGTGAATTAATGATATGTCCTAAATATTTTATCTCACTGCAACCAAATTTTGATTTTCTAAGATTGGCTGTGACTCCAGCTTGTGCAAATTTTTCTAAAATTCTTTGAAGTGTGTCAACGTGTTCATTCCAAGACTGTGTAGCTATCAGTATATCATCTACATAGTGTGTCACTGTCTCAACTAAATCATCGCCAAGCACTGTATCCAGGGCTGTAATGAATACCCCAGAACTGACATTCAATCCGAAGGGTAGAACACAAAACTGATAGGTTCGCCCCCCAAACATAAATGCAGTATATTTCCGAGAATCAGGAGTGATACCTACTTGCCAAAATGAATTAGCGAGATCTATTGTGGAAAAATATTTTGCATCTAGAAATTTCTGTAATTGCTCTTCTAAATTTTCGGGTTTTGTGTGAACCGGTAAAATTATTTCATTAATTGCTCGTGCGTCTAACACTAGCCTAATGCTACCATTTGATTTTTTGACAACAAGTAGAGGACTACAGTAAGGTGAGGTGGATGGTTCAATGACCTTGCAGTCTAACATTTGCTTTAATTCTTGCCACACAGCAGGTCGTTGAGATAACAGTACGTTATATGTCTTGTGGTAGAAGATCCTGTGAGGCTTAACTTCAATCTTGTACACATACGTGTTGATAACACCTAATCGTTTGGTAAAAACTTGTAAATATTTGGATAACACTTCCTGTAGTTTTATACCTTCATGTACACTGAGAGCTGTAGCTTCATTTATCTTATGATGAAGCAATGTTTTCAAGTCCATTAGCTCTGTGTCAGATGAGTGTGTTTGTATGTCTTGAATGTCATTGTCAAGTACTAACTGAACCTTGTATCCTGTACAGTGTTTGTCATGCTTTAGAGTTCTCCTGTCCAAATCAATAATAATTACACTGCCTTTATCATTTAAAATACATTTACTTTTGGAGAAGTCTATAATGCAGTCCTTCTCGCTCATAATATCTATTCCTAATATGCAATTTGTCACAAGGTTTTGTACAACCAGGAATGGCCATTGTACGGTTCCATTACCTATTTTAATGTTTACAAAAACTTGCTTCGTAACCCTACATGACTTATTACCTAGAGCAGTAGTTATTTTACAGTTTTGGGCGGGAAACTCAGGCACTGGCTCCAATTCACACATCTTTCTATAGAAATTAAAAGACAAAACGCTCACAGCTGCACCTGTATCTAAGATAATAGTAGTTGCAATCCCACCTACTACACCAGTAGTAGATGCTAAAACAATTTCATTTGTGTTTGAACGACATTGTGTACTGTCTTGCAAAAGTTCATCTGATATATTGTCATTGTGGTTGTATCTTATAAATAAAACAGGTAGTTTTTGTTTAGAATTATTAGGCATATCAATATTTTGTTGTTCAATTGTGGTGTCAAATAACTGATTAACATTGAAGTCGCCCCCCAAGAATTCTTCAGCCACGACCCGGGGCATAGAAGTGACTGTTTCTAGTTTGTTGGATTAGCATTTGTATTAGGTACTGACACAGATTGAGGTTGTGTATCAGGTGTCATTTCTATTATATTCACATTCGGATATTGCCTGTTGTGATCTCCAAACTTTTGCGGTTGTTGTTGCTGTTGCGCATTATAACTTACCTGTCGGTCGTAAGGTATGCTCCAATTTTGTCCTGGTGGCTGCTGTGGTAAAGCAGTGTTTGAATGAAAGTATTGATCACTACGAGTCCAGCCTTGATGCTGTCTTGGGTCGTAGTTATTATTATTTCTATTTCTGTTTGTGTTTTTGCTGTTACATTTGTATCCATTGTTACTGTTGTTGTTATTACCGCGGTGCCTTTTGTATGGATTGCCGCATGGAGTGTTATTACTGTTGTAACTGTTGTTTGTATTGGAATACGCGTGTTGATTTTCAATTTCCGTATTGAGACAGCATGTGAGTTTGCTGTTTTTGCTGTACCGCGTATCCAACTGTGGGTGCGCCAGAATTGAGTTGGCAAGCCTGCATGTTTTGCATACCACTAGTATAAACATTGTGGCTGCTGTTTTGCCGCGCGAAGCGCTGATCTTCTAGTAACATGTCAACCGAATCTAAAGCTGTTAAAAAATAATCTGGATCGTCATCCGGAATATGTAAGAGCTTTTCTTTAATGTTGAAAGGCAATTTGGCCTTCAACGCACGGAGTATATCACGTGTTGCGACTGGTTCGTCCAAAAAATGTCCCATGTTCAAGTATTTTTCAAAATATCTGCGTAAGTTACCATTTTTACTGTTAAAAGTTTCAGGTTCTAAAATTTGTCTTCTGAGTCGCTCCTGGACGGATTGCGACCAGAATTTGTTCAGAAAGGCACGCTCAAACTCACTGTACGTGGTACATACGTCAGCTTGACTGTTTGCCCAGACAGCTGCATCGCCTTGGATGTAACCGACAATATATGAAATCTTTTTCCGGTCACTCCAAGTGCGTGGAAATGCGTTACTAAAAGATTTAAGAAAATTCACCGTATGAATGGTTCGTTTTTCTGGAATAAAAGTCTGAAATTGCCTGCGTTTTATTAAGCTTTCTTCTTCCTTTTCATTATGATATGGATTTGTTCCACTGTAATTACTGCAATGTTCAGATGGCGAGTAATTACGATAATGTTGCTGTGGTTAACCATGATAATAGCTTGTGTTTGTGTTTGAACGTCGTGGTATGTGTTGTAGTCGTGGTGTGTTTTGTTCTTGTGTGTTTGTCGTGTGCGGTATGTGTGCGTCATACTCGAATGTATATTGGTTTCTGAACTGTACATTTTGACTGATATTCTCGTTTCATTCAGACTGTGGCTGATCGGTGAATTGTCTCATGGGTGCAGTGACGGATTGTACTGCGTCACTAATCAGCTGTTTGTTATTAGTGATGTATTCCGCTACGGAGTCGTGCACAATTGTTGGTAAATTTTCACGTATGCATCTATCAAAATGTTGGTCTTTGTTCTCTACCCAATCATGAAATTCTTTATTAATATTTTGAAAATGAGCTGTGTCATCAGATTGTAAGATGTCAGTCAGGTGTTGTTCAACATCGTCAAATTTATTCTGCACGTCAGTAATTCGTTTTTCAAGGTTGTCGTGTACTGAAGGATATGTTTGAATTTGTTCAGTAAGAGCTTCACACGTGACATTAAGGTTTTTTAATTGTGTCTGTAAACGTGCTACGTCATTTGTAGTCTTTTCTTGTATCGTATTAAGCTCGGAAAATATCGTACTGAGCTCAGTCATCTGTTTGGTCAGTGTGGCGTCTATAAGTTCCACACGTTTACATAAAGTGTCACTACCTGTCTTGATTGCTATGAGATCAGATTTAATTTCGTCATTTTGTGTCTTTAACTGTTCATTTTGTGTCTTTAACTGTTCATTTTGTGTCTTTAAGGTTGCCATGTTTTCCGCGTTCTGCATCCTTAAGGTTGCCATATTTTCTGCGTTTTGTTTCATTAGCATTTGTAACATGATGGCAATGTTTACTGTTTGCAAGGTCTCTGCCCCCGCCGCGTCATTAGACGTGACGTCATGTATTAACATGGGCTCTGACTGAGACTTTGAAATTTTTGTGGTGGACGGGCTATTGTCAAAATTTCCGTTAACACTTGCGTCAATATTTGATGAATCGCCACTACCGGTTGCTGTCGTAAAGTCATTTTCTAACATTTGTCTCTCGTCCGAGTCGGATTGCGTCTGAATAGTATGTCTTTGCTGTTCCATCTTTGCGTATTGTTTTCTAGTTATGACCATGCCACAGGTATGGTATGCTTCAAGAGAATAAAGTTTGACACTGGTTTTAAAATAAAATGCAGTTGAACATGAATCGCTCGTAGCAACAATGGCTGTTTGTTAATTTAAAAATGTAAACTGAATATCGGATTATTCTTAATGGCTGCTGGCCATGTTACAACGTATCGTACGGAAGTCAGCCATATTGTACACTCGTGTATTGGTATTGTTGCAGAAGTTATTGTTTAAGGACAAGCACTGAGAATGAAATTTATCACTGAAAACTGCTACGCGACAAAGAAATACTACAGAATCTACTGAAGAGCTAATACACGGAATTATGCGCCTGGTCAAGCCTGCCAATGCAAAGATGCTGCGTCTTACCTTATTTTGCTGGAAGCTTCATTGCGTCTTCCCGCAAAATTTTAGAATAGGAAAATATCTTCAGATTTTTGTTATTTCTCATACATTCACGTCCAGGTCCAGAAAGTTGATTTTTCACATGAAACAAAGAGAACAATGTAACAAATGACAAAATAACAAGTCCGACACGCAGTCGCCAATATAAAATAAATAAAATAAAATAAAATAAAACATTAATTATTAATTATGTATGATAGTGATTGGATGTAATTAATATTTGCTTATCTGGAACGTGGACGTATAATTATTCGGTATCAGACGCTTGACAATGGCTTTTTCGTAAATGTAATGTTATTCGTAGTTGACCGTGAAATAAGACTCAAATAATCGGACTTCGTATTTAAATCGTTTCCAAAGACTGCTGCGGTAGGTGCGGACTCAAATCTAAATCTCAATATTAGAATAATTTGCCAGCCATGTCAATACGTCGTACAGAGGTGACTGTCTACTAAACATAAAAAGTTTACACAGTTAGTTAAATCAGATATATTCAACGAATAAGCCTACAGTTAAATAATTCTACTTACTTTCATAAATATAAATTCTTTACAGAATCGAGTGCCTAGTAAGATTGCAACTCGCAGTGTTCTTATATAACATCAAATATGGCGGTGTGCCAGTCAAAGAAATATACGTGCTTCCCGCACCAGTTGTACCAGACCTCTCCTTCTTAATGAAACATAAGAGTATCGTAATTGTGTTTTTGTTTTATCAGTGACACAGCGCTGCAGTTCTGTGCCATAGGCTTTATTTATTTGTCACAGATTAATTATTTAATTAAGATTTCGCGTTTCCGAGGAAACTCACGCACGGCATGCAAATGTGCCTTTATAAGCGGAAAGGTGGAAGGAGTATATAGAGGGTCTATACAAGGGCGATGTATTTGAGGACAATATTATGGAAATGGAAGAGGATGTAGATGAAGGTGAAATGGGAGATATGATACTGCGTGTAGAGATTGACAGAGCACTGAAAGACCTGAATCGAAACAAGGCCCCGGGAGTAGACAACATTCCATTACAACTACTGATGGCCTTGGGAGGACCAGTCCCGACAAAACTCTACCATCTGGTGAGCAAGATGTATGAGACAGGCGAAATACCCTCAGACTTCAAGAAGAATATAACAATTCCAATCCCAAAGAAAGCAGGTGTTGACAGATCTGAAAATTAACGAAATATCAGTTTAATAAGTCACGGCTGCAAAATACTAACACGAATTCTTTACAGACGAATGGAAAAACCAGTAGAAGCCGACCTTGTCGAAGATCAGTTTGGATTCTGCAGAAATATTGGAACACGTGAGGCAATACTGACCCTACGGCTTATCTTAGAAGCTAGATTAAGGAAAGGCAAACCTACGTTTCTAGCATTTGTAGACTTAGAGAAAACTTTTGACAACGTTGACTGGAATACTCTCTTTCAAATTCTGAAGGTGGCAGGGGTAAAATACAGGGAGCGAAAGGCTATTTACAATTTGTATTGAAACCAAATGGCAGTTGAGGGGCATGAAAGGGAAGCAGTGGTTGGAAGGGAGTGAGACAGGGTTGTAGTCTCTCCCCGATGTTATTCAGTCTGGGTATTGAGCTAGCAATTAAGGAAACAAAAGAAAAATTCGGAGTTGGTATTAAAATCCATGGAGAAGAAATAAAAACTTTGAGGTTGGCCGATGACATTGTAATTCTGTCAGAGACAGCAAAGGACTTGGAAGAGCAGTTGTCCGGAATGCATAGTGTCTTGAAGGGAGGATATAAGATGAACATCAACAAAAGCAAAACGAGGATAATGGAATGTAGTCGAATTAAGTCGGGTGATGTTGAGGGTATTAGATTATGAAATGAGACACTTAAAGTAGTAAAGGAGTTTTGCTATTTGGGGAGCAAAATAACTGATGATGGTCGAAGTAGAGAGGATATAAAATGTAGACTGGCAATGGGAAGGAAGGCGTTTCTGAAGAAGAGAACTTTGTTAACATCGAGTATAGATTTAAGTGTCAGGAAGTCGTTTCTGAAAGTATTTGTATGGAGTGTAGCCATGTATGGAATTGAAAGATGGACGATAAATAGTTTAGAGAAGAAGAGAATAGAAGCTTTCGAAATGTGTTGCTATAGAAGAATGTTGAAGATTAGATGGGTAGATCACATAACTAATGAGGAGGTGTTGAATAGGATTGGGGAGAAGAGAAGTTTGTGGCAGAACTTGACTAGAAGAAGGGATCGGTTGGTAGGACATGTTCTGAGGCATCAGGGAATCACCAGTTTAGTATTGGAGGGCAGCGTGGAGTGTAAAAATCGTAGAGGGAAACCAAGAGATGAATAAACCAAGCAGATTCAGAAGGATGTTGGTTCCAGTATGTACTGGAAGATGAAGAAGCTTGCGCAGGATAGAGTAGCATGGAGAGCTGCATCAAACCAGTCTCAGGACTGAAGGCCACAACAACAATACGGTGTAGGCAACCCGTTGACAATCAGAACAGCTTCTAGTCGTCTCGGAATGGATAAATACATGTCCTGTATGGTTTCCAAAGCTGTTTTATATCTGCAAAATAGCGCATAATTCAGGTAATTATAGTGGAGGTGTGTAGCAATCACGTACCCATCTCTCCAATGTAGGCCAAAAGGATTCAATAATATTGAAACCCATCACGTTTCTTTCTTGGGACCTTAACTCAACCAGAAATTGGAAACCATGTTAAACAAGACTCATCCGATTAAATGAATTTCTTTCATTGCTCCATAGTCCAAGTTTTATGAATTCGACACGATGTTTTCCTCTTATGAGTATTTCCGTCACCGATTACAGGCTTTGGAACTACAGATCTACCTGCATTTCTCTGCTTATCGAGCTCCTTTCGTTTTGATTTGGTGCGAACAGGTTTCACGAGTGCGACATTCAGCTCTGCAGTGCCTTCTGCAGCTGTCTGTCATGTAGGTTTCATCACAATACTCTTCAGTTACCATCAGTCCCGATTCCTCAACACACACTTTCACCCGCGTTGTGACTTAGCGGATGATGTTTCTCCCTTGAAACGCCATGCAGTTGGGCTATATTTCTTCCACAATTGTCCACCATACGAGCACCGTCAATTTGCCGACGTTCAAATTCACTTAGCTCCGACATAACGCACTCACTGCTACACATAACTGTTTCGACCACGACTGACCCTTTCTGCATACTGAGAACACTGCAAAGGGGCTAGTCATGGGCCATTACAACATCGCAATCAGCAGGCTTGGCAAGTAGCTGCATTCTCGTTCAAGCATGTATTTCTCGCTGTGTTTCCATATTTCCTTCCAACCCCTATATGTGGATGCAGATTGAACATATAAAGCTTATTGTGTATCTTTGCCCTGCTTTGGAAGATCGTCAAGACTAGACTGAAAGGGTTTTTTTTGACGCTGTTCCATTATAGATAACTGCATAGTCTACGAAAATCTGAGATTAATATCAATTTAGACCTATATATCATCATTATACTACGTCAGCGGCACGAATACCAGTATGATCCCCTGTGATACTCCTACATCTGTCGCTGTTTCCCTTTCAAGATAACATGCTTTGTGTTCTTTATCAAGAAGAGCTCAATCCAGTCACAAAGTTCATTTGATGTCTCATATCACCGTACTTGCGTTAGTAAGTGTTAGTGTGATACTGGATCTGTTGTTTTTATGGAAATCAAGATGTACTACATCAATCTGATAGCGTTCATTCATCATCCGTGGTTTTCTGGAAGTCATCTGAAAAGGGGCTAGAGGAACTACTTTTGATCGACGTTTGGCAATCCTTGCTGGGTTTCACGGATAAAGTCAATCGATTCGAGGTACCTGTCGATGTGGAAATCGTTCCCTGTCAGGACTACTAAATCTGGTGAATAGGGAGCATATTACGGAAATTAGTACTTCAAGTTTCTCAGTTTTCCCATTGTCAATTCGCATTTGCAGACACGTAAATTGTCCAAATAGAAGACACATTTTTTTCCATTCACTGTGCAGACGTCATCTCAAATCAGAGTTTCATACTGTTTGTTTGCCGCATAGCTATGTCGACCAGTTATTGGTGTATCCCTTTCAAGACAACTAATATCAGGAGTCTTTTTTGCAATTCAGAAAGCTGTGCCCACGGCCTTTCTGAAAATGAAACTTACGCACTTCAAGTTTTTCGGGATAATGGCACCGTATTCCAACAAGAGCTTTGATTGTTATTTCATTTCTGACTTTTGGAACACATGCTGTGATCGAACATAATGAATTACCTTGAGGAAAACGATAAACGGACACATGGTTATAACGGATCGGAAAATATCAATGTTGTGAAACACATCTGGCTCTTCGTTCACACGAGGTAGTGGGTGCTATAGAAAGGGGCTCTGAAGCCGATTCCAAATTTCTAAATTTCCAGGAGCCTTTTGACACCGTTCCTCACAAGCGACTTCCGATCATATATGGTGCGTCTCAGTTTTGCGAGTGAATACATGATTTTCCGTCAGAAATGTCACACTCCATAGAAACTGATGGTAAATCATAGAGTAAAACAGAAGTCACATCTGGCGTTCCGCAACCAAGTGCTACAGACCCTCTGCTGTTTTGAAACTACATAAATGACTAGCGTACCCTGCAAGTTGCTGGATATCTAAAGCATATGAATGGCTAGTGAACCCGGCAATGGTTTGCAGTTGCTGAATATGTATGGTATGTGTGGAAATCAGATATACGTCATAATCCCCTCACCACCCCTTTCTCTGTTCATCTCCTGCTATCCCCGTTTTGTCCATCCTCTCCTGCGCATTCTCTCTATGTCCATCACATCCTCTTCCCTCTCTCTGTCCATGTACTCCTCCCCCAGAAAGTATTCACCTCCTCGGCCTCATCTCTTTCTCCAGCAACTCCTCCCCCACCCCACCCCCTATTCCTCTCCAACTCCTTCTTCCCCGTCTCTATGCCCACTTCCTCTCACCCCTCACTATGTCCATTTCCCCTTCCACATCAGTGACCATATACCCCCCCCCCCTCTCTGACCTTGAGCTTTGTTTATTTCTATCGACAACGAATCCTTGATGGGAAATAAAACTTAAAATGAATGGGTAAATCAGTTAGGATCATTGGTATATGGGATATGAAAGTTATCTCCTGCTGCTGAGTATACGAGGTTAGTAGCTTCAGTGACAGTGTCCTACACAGTTTTAATCACAAAAATGGTGGGATTCCCTAGTTTCGGACGATTCAGATTCTGTAGTAGTATTCTTTCTAATCATAAGCCGATAAGCCATAAACATACTGTCTAGTCACACTAATGTGACCACCAGTCAAAAGCCAGAACAGCCATCTTTTGCCAGGTGGACTGCTGCGAGACGTTCTAACAATATCGCCACTTGCAAAGTAGGTTAGAAATCAGATTAATAATGTTGCTCACGCAGCATATGTTCGCTTTATTGGGCAACAACAAAGTTATTGGCTGTGGATGGTATCATCAGAATGGAAATAATGAAGTCACTGTAGAAATGTCGTTAATTTTGGCACTTATCTTGAATGGATTCCCACGGTGATTTCGTCGAAGTTGATATGGCTCATCTTGTTGATTCTAGGGTGATTCCACTTTGACTGCTAGAAGGTCCCCATATGTACACTCCTGGAAATGGAAAAAAGAACACATTGACACCGGTGTGTCAGACCCACCATACTTGCTCCAGACACTGCGAGAGGGCTGTACAAGCAATGATCACACGCACGGCACAGCGGACACACCAGGAACCGCGGTGTTGGCCGTCGAATGGCGCTAGCTGCGCAGCATTTGTGCACCGCCGTCGTCAGTGTCAGCCAGTTTGCCGTGGCATACGGAGCTCCATCGCAGTCTTTAACACTGGTAGCATGCCGCGACAGCGTGGACGTGAACCGTATGTGCAGTTGACGGACTTTGAGCGAGGGCGTATAGTGGGCATGCGGGAGGCTGGGTGGACGTACCGCCGAATTGCTCAACACGTGGGGCGTGAGGTCTCCACAGTACATCGATGTTGTCGGCAGTGGTCGGCGGAAGGTGCACGTGCCCGTCGACCTGGGACCAACAGCAGCGACGCACGGATGCACGCCAAGACCGTAGGATCCTACGCAGTGCCGTAGGGGACCGCACCGCCACTTCCCATCAAATTAGGGACACTGTTGCTCCTGGGGTATCGGCGAGGACCATTCGCAACCGTCTCCATGAAGCTGGGCTACGGTCCCGCACACCGTTAGGCCGTCTTCCGCTCACGCCCCAACATCGTGCAGCCTTTCTCCAGTGGTGTCGCGACAGGCGTGAATGGAGGGACGAATGGAGACGTCTCGTCTTCAGCGGTCGCTTCTGCCTTGGTGCCAATGATGGTCGTATGCGTGTTTGGCGCCGTGCAGGTGAGCGCCACAATCAGGACTGCATACGACCGAGGCACACAGGGCCAACACCCAGCATCATGGTGTGGGGAGCGATCTCCTACACTGGCCGTACACCACTGGTGATCGTCGAGGGGACACTGAATAGTGCACGGTACATCCAAACCGTCATCGAACCCATCGTTCTACCATTCCTAGACCGGCAAGGGAACTTGCTGTTCCAACAGGACAATGCACGTCCGCATGTATCCCGTGCCACCCAACGTGCTCTAGAAGGTGTAAGTCAACTACCCTGGCCAGCAAGATCTCCGGATCTGTCCCCCATTGAGCATGTTTGGGACTGGATGAAACGTCGTCTCACGCGGTCTGCACGTCCAGCACGAACGCTGGTCCAACTGAGGCGCCAGGTGGATATGGCATGGCAAGCCGTTCCACAGGACTACATCCAGCATCTCTACGATCGTCTCCATGGGAGAATAGCAGCCTGCATTGCTGCGAAAGGTGGATATACACTGTACTAGTGCCGACATTGTGCATGCTCTGTTGCCTGTGTCTATGTGCCTGTGGTTCTGTCAGTGTGATCATGTGATGTATCTGACCCCAGGAATGTGTCAATAAAGTTTCCACTTCCTGGGGCAATGAATTCACGGTGTTCTTATTTCAATTTCCAGGAGTGTATTTTAGCAATATTTGAAGACCTAACAAATAGGTTTTTTAGGAAATTCTTAATGATCAAACAGTCCCAGACCAGAACAATGGTATGGTAGAAATAATTTTTGCCTTGGTGTTCATGATCCACATTTTTATTAAACTTCTTGTAAATTCACATATACTTCTTCTTAATTGCCACATCATCAAGAAACCAGTTTTGTATCAATCTTCATATATTTAATTTCCACTTTCACGAAACACAAGACTTGACTGTTCTTTTACAAAGCGAAATAACAACTTAACTTCTGCAAAGTGAAACAAAGACTGCCCTGTGCGCATTTGCGCCAGAACGGTTACAGGTAAGTCAAAGATTATCACAGCTTCACAGAAATAAATACACACAAGAACCATATCACTGTAATATATCGATACATCGGAGTACCTATACATTAATAAAACCAAATGTCAATATTGTCACAAAAACATGTCTGTTATTTCGCAGAAAAGTAGTACGATATTACTGGTATCGAGAATTGGTGTTGGAGTGCCGTAATGGTCACGTAAATAAAGAACCATTACAACGTCAGGTTCTAGAAGGTACTGACAGGAATATGGAGCCATAATGCCTCCAGTGCCGTGGCCAGCAGCGCTAGGTTTCTCGGCTGAGGCTTCGTGGCACAAACAGCCCTATCGAGGTGGGTTTAAATCTGGGCAGTTTGGTGTTCACGGGAGTACCGTAAATTGATCACGGTGCCTTCGAATCACACACATGCACTTCAAACTGTATGACAATTTGCATTGTCATGCTTGTAGATGCCATCGTATTATAATATGAATGTGGCTACCAAGGCACTTTTGCCTGATATCCTGAATTAGAAAACTGTGGTATTGACAGAAATTTTGGTTGAAACGACGAGTAGGATGTTGAAGTTATAGATAATGATGGCGAAGCTGAAGGCAATGTAGCTGACGCTGCAGGAAAAAAATTAACTGCAGAATGTGTGTGTTGTCTCTGTCCCTTTGATGATTTTTTTTTCCAATTTATTAGCTGCCAGGCCATGCTCATACAGCCATCTAAACAGTAGTGTCAATTATGACGATGTGAGGATAACACAATGCCCAGTATCCGAGCAGGGGAAATCATCAACCCACCGGGAATCGCACCCGCGCTCCTTTACTTAATAATCCGCCGCGCTGACCGCGCAAGCCGATCCGCTGACATCTTGGAAATTGACCAAAGAATGGATCGGGCGTTACATCTACATCTACATTTATACTCCGCAAGCCACCCAACGGGGTGTGGCGGAGGGCACTTTACATGCCACTGTCATTACCTCCCTTTTCTGTTCCAGTCGCGTTATGGTTCGCGGGAAGAACGACTGTCGGAAAGCCTCCGTGCGCGCTCGAATTTCTCTAATTTTACATTCGTGATCTCCTCAGGAGGTATAAGTAGGGTGAAGCAATATATTCGATACCTCAACCACAAACGCACCCTCTCGAAACCTGGCGAGCAACTACACCGCGATGCAGAGCGCCTCTCTTGCAGAGTCTGCCACTTGAGTTTGCTAAACATCTCCGTAACGCTATCACGGTTAGCAAATAACCCTGTGACGAAACGCGCCGCTCTTCTTTGGATCTTCTCTATCTCCTCCGTCAACCCGATCTGGTACGGATCCCACACTGATGAGCAATACTCAAGTATAGGTCGAACGAGTGTTTTGTAAGCCACCTACTTTGTTGATGGACTACATTTTCTAAGGACTCTCCCAGTGAATCTTAACCTGGTACCCGCCTTACCAACAATTAATTTTATATGACCATTCCACTTCAAATCGTTCCGTACGCGTACTCCCAGATATTTTACAGAAGTAACTGCTACCAGTGTTTGTTCCGCTATCATATAATCATACAATAAAGGATCCTTCTTTCTATGTATTCGCAATACATTACATTTGTCTATGTTAAGGGTCAGTTGCCACTCCCTGCATCAAGTGCCTATCCGCTGTAGATCTTCCTGCATTTCGCTACAGTTTTCAAATGCTGCTACTTCTCTGTATACTACAGCATCATCCGCGAAAAGCCGCATGGAACTTCCGACACTATCTACTAGGTCATTTATATACACTCCTGGAAATTGAAATAAGAACACCGTGAATTCGTTGTCCCAGGAAGGGGAAACTTTATTGACACATTCCTGGGGTCAGATACATCACATGATCACACTGACAGAACCACAGGCACATAGACACAGGCAACAGAGCATGCACAATGTCGGCACTAGTACAGTGTATATCCACCTTTCGCAGCAATGCAGGCTGCTATTCTCCCATGGAGACGATCGTAGAGATGCTGGATGTAGTCCTGTGGAACGGCTTGCCATGCCATTTCCACCTGGCGCCTCAGCTGGACCAGGGTTCGTGCTGGACGTGCAGACCGCGTGAGACGACGCTTCATCCAGTCCCAAACATGCTCAATGGGGGACAGATCCGGAGATCTTGCTGGCCAGGGTAGTTGACTTACACCTTCTAGAGCACGTTGGGTGGCACGGGATACATGCGGACGTGCATTGTCCTGTTGGAACAGCAAGTTCCCTTGCCGGTCTAGGAATGGTAGAACGATGGGTTCGATGACGGTTTGGATGTACCGTGCACTATTCAGTGTCCCCTCGACGATCACCAGTGGTGTACGGCCAGTGTAGGAGATCGCTCCCCACACCATGATGCCGGGTGTTGGCCCTGTGTGCCTCGGTCGTATGCAGTTCTGATTGTGGCGCTCACCTGCACGGCGCCAAACACGCATACGACCATCATTGGCACCAGGGCAGAAGCGATTCTCATCGCTGAAGACGACACGTCTCCATTCGTCCCTCCATTCACGCCTGTCGCGACACCACTGGAGGCGGGCTGCACGATGTTGGGGCGTGAGCGGAAGACGGCCTAACGGTGTGCGGGACCGTAGCCCAGCTTCATGGAGACGGTTGCGAATGGTCCTCGCCGATACCCCAGGAGCAACAGTGTCCCTAATTTGCTGGGAAGTGGCGGTGCGGTCCCCTACGGCACTGCGTAGGATCCTACGGTCTTGGCGTGCATCCTTGCGTCGCTGCAGTCCGGTCCCAGGTCGACGGGCACGAGCACCTTCCGCCGACCACTGGCGACAACATCGATGTACTGTGGAGACCTCACGCCCCACGTGTTGAGCAATTCGGCGGTACGTCCACCCGGCCTCCCGCATGCCCACTATACGCCCTCGCTCAAAGTCCGTCAACTGCACATACGGTTCACGTCCACGCTGTCGCGGCATGCTACCAGTGTTAAAGACTGCGATGGAGCTCCGTATGTCACGGCAAACTGGCTGACACTGACGGCGGCGGTGCACAAATGCTGCGCAGCTAGCGCCATTCGACGGCCAACACCGCGGTTCCTGGTGTGTCCGCTGTGCCGTGTGTGTGATCATTGCTTGTACAGCCCTCTCGCAGTGTCCGGAGCAAGTATGGTGGGTCTTTGGTGGGTCTGACACACCGGTGTCAATGTGTTCTTTTTTCCATTTCCGGGAGTGTATATTGTGAAAAGCAATGGTCCCATAACACACACATCTGGCACGCCAGAGATTACTTTAACGTATGTAGACGTCACTCCATTGATAACAACATACTGTGTTCTGTTTGCTAAAAACTCTTCAATCCAGCCACACCGCTGGTCTGATATTCCGTAGGCTCTTACTTTGTTTATCAGGCGACAGTGCGGAACTATATCGAAAGCCTTCCGGAAGTCAAGGATAATAGCATCTACTTGGGAGCCTGTATCAAATATTTTCTGGGTCTCATGAACAAATAAAGCGAGTTGGGTCTCACACGATCGCTGTTTCCGGATTCCATGTTGATTCCTACACAGTAGATTCTGGGTTTCCTAAAACGACATGATACTCGAGCAAAAAACATGTTCTAAAATTCTACAACAGATCGTCGTCAGTGATATGGGTCTATAGTTTTGCGCGTCTGCTTGATGACCCTTCTTGAAGACTGGGACTACCTGTGCTCTCTTACAATCATTTGGAACCTTCCGTTCCTCTAGAGACTTGCGGTACACGGCTGTTAGAAGGGGGGCAAGTTCTTTCGCGTACTCTGAGTAGAGTCGAATTGGTATCCCGTCAGGTCCAGTGGTCTTTCCTCTGTTGAGTGATTCCAGTTGCTTTTCTATTCCTTGGACATTTATTTCGATATCAGCCATTTTTTCGTTTGTGCGAGAAGGAACTGCAGTGCGGCCTTCCTCTGTGAAACAGCTTTGGAAAATGGTGTTCAGTAGTTCTGCTTTACGCGTGTCATCGTCTGTTTCAATGCCATCATCATCCCGGAGTGTCTGGATATGCTGTTTCGAGCTACTTACTGATTTAACGTAAGACCAGAGCTTCCTAGGATTTTCTGTCAAGTCGGTACATAGAATTTTACTTTCAAATTCACTGAACGCTTCACGCAGAGCCCTCCTTACGCTAACTTTGACATCGTTTAGCTTCTGTTTGTCTGAGAGCTTTTGGCTGCGTTTGAACTTGGAGTAAAGCTCTCTTTGCTTTCGCAGTAGTTTCCTAACTTTGTTGTTGAACCACGGTGGGTTTTTCCCGTCCCTCACAGTTTTACTCGGCACGTACCTGTCTAAAACGCATTTTACGATTGCCTTGAACTTTTTCCATAAACACTCAACATTGTCAGTGTCGGAACAGAAATTTTCGTTTTGATCTGTTAGGTAGTCTGACATCTGCCTTCTATTACTCTTGCTAAACAGATAAACCTTCCTCCTTTTTTTTTATATTCCTATTAACTTCCATATTCAGGGATGCTGCAACGGGCTTATGATCACTGATTCCCTGTTCTGCACTTACAGAGTCGAAAAGTTCGGGTCTGTTTGTTATCAGTAGGCCCAAGATGTTATCTCTACGAGTCGGTTCTCTGTTTAATTGCTCAAGGTAATTTTCTGATAGTGCACTCAGTATAATGTCACTCAATGCTCTGTCCCTACCACCCGTCCTAAACGTCTGAGGGTCCCAGTCTATATCTGGTAGAGTGAAATCTCCACCTAAGACTATAACATGCTGAGAAGATTTATGTGAAATGTATTCCAAATTTTCTCTCAGTTGTTCTGCCACTAATGCTGCTGAGACGGGAGGTCGGTAAAAGGAGCCAATTACTAACCTAGGTCTGTTGTTGAGTGTACCCTCCACCAATAATAATTCACAGGAACTATCCACTTCTACTCCACTACAGGATAAACAACTACTAAGAGCGACAAACACGCCACCACCGGTGGCATGCAATCTATCCTTTGTAAACACCGTCTGTGCCATTGTAAAAATTTCGGCAGAATTTATCTCTGGCTTCAGCCAGCTTTATGTACCTATAACGATTTCAGCTTCGGTGTTTTCTATCAGCGCTAGAAGTTCCGGTACTTTACCAATGCAGCTTTGACAGTTTACAATTACAATACCGATTGCTGCTTGGTCCCCGCATTTCCTGACTTTGCCCCGCACCCTTTGAGGCTGTTGTCCTTTTGTACTTGACCGAGGACATCTAACCTAAAAAACCGTCCAGTCCACGCTGAGGTCATCGGTATCTAAGCTTACGCAGTAATTAATTTAACTTAAACTAGCTTACGCTAAGGACAACACAGACACCCGTGGACCGTGACAAGACGCCTCAGACGGCGCGGCTACCTGACCGGTGAGGTGAACACACAAAACTGCCGAGTGTCTAGGTCTTCACCTCCAGGCACTGCACATGAAGTTCCTCTGTATGGTGAACGTGTCATCGTATGGTGTGGCTTCATGACTGTGTTCATCATTGGCCCATTCTCTTTTCAACATGTTGGCGCTCAAGGACCGAAGACGAGCAGTGTGACTGACCAGCGTTAATGCCATATGCTTCGCCAGCATGCCATACCCGCCTTACAGAACACAGAGACATTGAACTCAACAGTCTTAATGGATGATGGGGCCCCATCGCACATCGCTCGTGAAGTTGACCTGCTTCTCCGGAACACATTTGGAAGCGATCGAATTATCAGCCGATCGTTTCCAAATGCTTGTCCGGCACGATAACCTGATCTCACTCCTTGTGATATCTGGTTTTGGGGCTATCTGGAGGACAGGGTTTACCAGGGGAACACTGACACAGGTGCTGATCTGAAGCGTAGCCTATCAAGAGATGTAGCCAGCATACCTAAGGACATACTTCGTTCTGCTGTACAGAATGCTGTCCTTCTTTTTCACACTCTTCTGGACACTGTGGGCGCCATGATGTGCCCCTTTTCTAGCAGTAATGGTACCGATATGTAATGGTACGATATACCGTAGCAGCACATTGAAAGTGGTCCAGCTGAACTGATTCTGCATTATTTCTCTTCCTCATATCTTTGACATTAATGCTATAAAGTTTGATCCTCGTACAGTAATTAGTTTCCATGTTATAAGTTGTTAAATAGGGAAAGTTTAGTTATAACCACCTGTTCTGATTTGCGCTGTGCATTATGATGTCTACACTTTTACCATAAACGATAAAATCATCTTTTGATTTCACATTTTCTTGAATGCTTCACGTAAATTTGTAGGCCACATTTAACCTGGGATCATACTTTGTTTTTATTTAGGATTCTTTGGCCGTTGAACCTGCCGATGAAGTTAACCTAGTAGGTTGAGACGTTGTAGGTTAGGTGTTACAGATATGAAATCATCACTTCCACGTTGTGTTCCATATCCCTTGTCGTGTTCCCTGAATGAAATGGTTGCACAATTGCCATTGTCATTGTCGTTTGCGTCTTCTGCTGCGTATTCCCAAAATACTGGTTTTGATACAACACGATGAACTTTCTCGTAGAAAACACCATCTCCTAGGGAGTCGGAATACTATTGATTTAAGTTTTAAAAAGTGCTAATGTCACAACAAGTGCGCTGTTCTATTACCTATCACTGCATACGTAGAAGGTTACTTTTATTTTAGATCAAATAACACAAAAGCCTATTATAATGTAAAGTATAATAACTTAAAGCAAAATATAATTATGAAAATTTGTTTTACCATGGAACTTTACCTTCTTCTGAAATAAAAAATCGGGCGAATGCTTTTCCAATTTCTTTTGCTTACCGAGAAGCATTTTTCGGGATGCGCTGTAACTCCACTAAACCCCGCTCACCCTCTATATCCACGAAATTGGCGTCATTGCATCAGTGTCTAAATCTTCAATGTCAAACGTACCAGGCTGAGTGAATGTCAGTACTGACTTTGCATGTCGTCTAAGAAAGTTATGTAGAGAAATGCAAGCAAGTACTACACTTTTCCACATGTTTTTGGTATAAAATAAGCCTTCAAAACTCTCTGGAAACAATCGCCAGCATATCAACACATTCTCGATAATGCGTCGCGCTCTGCTCAATCGAAAATTAATAACTAAACTCTCTTTCTAGGGAATCCTTTGGGTAAGGACTTGGGAGGGGTTTCATGAGGTTTGGGCTTAGTGCAAATGCATCATCACGAAAGGAGTAACGGTTTGACTTTTCTCTGATATAAATGTCAGTTGCGGGTGCTGCAGTTCACTTTAATAACCTCCTTACAAAATATTGTATTTGCGAAAACAACACCGCCTGACCGAGCGAGGTGGCGCAGTGGTTAGCGCACTGGACTAGCATTCGGGAGGACGACGGTTCAGTCCCGCATCTGGCCATCCTAAATTAGGTTTTCCGTGATTTCCTTAAAATCGCTTCAGGCAAATGGCGGGATGGTTCCTCTAAAAGGGCACGGCCGACTTCCTTCCCTAATCCAATGACACCGATGACCTCGCTGTTTGGTCTCTTCCCCCAAATCAACCAACCGAACACCGCCTGAGATTCTCCCATGGCATCCCACATCAACATACCGAATTCTGTAGTAAGCATCAGCAGTAGCTATCACTGCGACACTATACGATCCACGACAGTTGTAATTCACACGTCCACTGTTTTCTTGTGCTTCAATCAGTGCATGCTTCCCATTTCACTGAATGTGGTGTGTTCAAGCAATGCAACTCTTGTTTTTAAACTTCTAGGTGGATGAAATAGGGCATGAAAGTTTTTTTTTTTTAAATATGTCGCTATTAAGACAATTTTGAAGCAAATTGGTATCTGGTTCCTTGGTCAGAAATAAACACGTGTTTCAGCATTTGTAGTAAGTTAGTTCCTATTGGGGGTGAAATAGCGGGTAAGAGGATATTTTGGACATAAAGCATTATTAAAGAACTACTGAAGCATTTCTAAAGCTGCATCCACGAAAACTGGTATTTGACTTCTCGGTTACAAACAAAAAAATGTATGTTGAATTGTTTTTGGAAATTCAGTCCCAGTGAGAGTGAAATAGAGGATGAAAGCAACATGCAAATAAAGGCGGAATTAAAGCTGTGAGGACGAGGCGTGAGTCGTGCTTGGGTAGCTCAGTCGGTAGAGCACTTGCCCGCGAAAGGCAAAGGTCCCGAGTTCGAGTCTCGGTACGGCACACAGTTTTAATCTGCCAGGAAGTTTCATATCAGCGCACACTCCGCTGTATAGTGAAAATTTCATTTTAGAAACATGCAAATATTTCATTACAAAAGTACTTTTGAAGATAAATCTATAAATATCAGCAATTTCTTCTGTGTTGGAAAAAAATATATACATTTCACAGTTTTCATAAATTCAACTCCTAAGGGGGTGAGATAGGAGATGAAATGTTGCTTGAAAATATTTCATCGTGAAAGCATATTTAAATCTAAATCTTTGAAAACTGGTATTTGGCTTCTCGGTTCGAAACCTAAAAAGTACGTTTTCAAGTTTAGGAAATTCAACCCCTAACAGAGTGAAATTGGGTAAGAGTGATTAACTGACCCAACATCGCTCAGCCCAAACCGCTAAGAACAGAAACCTGAAATTTGGAGACGGTGTTGATCTTGTACTGTTGGCATCGTTCAAGAAAGAGATTGTTTGCAATTCCTAAGGGGTGAAATAGGTAATGAAAGGCTTTTTGAAAATATGACGCTATTAAAACAGTTTTGAAGTTAAAGCTACTAAATTTGGTGTTTTGGTTTCAGTCAGGATAAAATTCATGTTTCAGCTTTATTGCAAATTCAACCACTAGTGGAGGAAAATAATGGTTGAAAGTATTTCTGAAATTAAATCATTATTAAATAACTGCTAAAGCATTTGTAAAGCTAAAGCTACGTCTACGAATACTAGTATTAAACTTTTTTTTTTAATTCTTCAGTCGTCTGATTGGTTTGATGCGACCCGCATTTGTTCCAAACTAGGTATTTCCTGGATGTATTCCACTCTCAGTCTTCCTCGACCTCTCCCTCTAGTACTATGGCAATTACTCCCCGATGTCTTAACAGATGTTCTATCATCCTGTCCCTCCTTCTTGTCAGTGTTTTCCATATATTACTTTCCTCTCTGATTCTCCGAAAAACCTCCTCATTTCTTACCTTATCAGTCCACCTAATTTTCAACATTATTATATATCATCACATCTCAAATGCTTCTATTCTCTTCTTTTCCGGTGTTTCCACAGTCCATGTTCCACTACCATACAATGCTGTGCTCCAAACGTACATTTTCAGGAAGTTCTTCGTCAAACAGAGGTCCATGTTTGATACTAAGAGATTCTCTTTGTTAGGAACGCCATTTTTGCCAGTGTTAGTCTGCTTTTCAAGCCCTTCTTGCTCCGTCCGTCATTATAGGATCCCATTAGTGTTAGATTTTCATCTGGCTTTACGTACTGAATTACCCGTTCAGTAGTCTCATATACTTCCTCTATCCGTTCATCTTCAGCTTGCGATGCCGGCTTGTACATCTGAACTATCGTTGTCGGTGCTGGTTAACTGACGATTCTGATGAGAACAACCCTATCACTGAACTGATCACAGTAGTACACATTTTGCCCTACCTTCTTATTCATAACAAATTTCACTCCCGTTACACCTTTTTCCGCCGCTGTTGATATTACCCTATACTCATCTTTCTATTTCATTTCACTGACCAACACTACATCTAGACTGAACCTTTGCATTTCCCTTTTCAGATTTTCTAGCTTAGCTACCACATTCAAACTTCTGACGTTCTACGACCCGACTCGTAGAACGTTATCCTTACGTTGGTTATTTAATCGTTTTCTCATGGTCACCTACACCTGGCAGTCCCCTCCCGGGGATTCGAATGTGAGACTTTTTCCAGAATCTTTAGCCAATGGAAAGAGCATGATGACATTTTTTCAATTAATGGCCACATATACTGTGGACACATGTTGTGTGCCTCTGCTGCAGTGGTTTCCGTGGTCCTCTGCTTCCTCACACTGATTCTTCCGCCTTTAGGGTGCAGTTTCTGACGCCAAGGGCCAGAGAGTGGCCTGAACGTCTGACCACTCCTCCGCCCTCTTTGAGAAGGCTGTTGGCAGAATGAGTGTGACTCCTTGCACCGGGAGTTTTAGGCGGCCAATGCTGATGATTTTATCCAAAATTTATGTGGGGGCGGTTTCGACCAGGCAGTGACGACATCTTTTTATTACAAATCAAAGACGCTAGCCCACCCACGTTTTTTCTTCATATTGTTCGTTATTGTTCGTTGTATTTGGTCCTGGTGGACGTCATATGATACCCATTGAATTTAATCGTTACTCTTCACTCAGTTATTATTATTATTATTGTTATTACAGCCAGTAGGCAGCTCTCTGTCCAAACACGCTGAGATACCGCGCCGGCACCCCTAGATCACGGATGCACACTTCTTGCTTACAAATAAAAAAAAAATACGTCTTTCAGTGTTTGGGAAATTCAAGCCCCTAAGGGAATGAAATAGGGGATGAAAAATTTTATTGAAATTATTTCATTATAAAAACATTTTAAAAGCAAAAAATTTGTATTTCGCTTTTCTCAAGAAATACAAAATAGGTATTTAACTGGTTTTGGAAATTCGGCCCTTAAGAGAGTGAAACAAGGTATGAAAATTTTTAAGAAAGTATTTCGCTACATTAAAAAAATTTGAAACTACATATATGAAAACTGATATTTCAGTTCTTGGTTACATGTAAAGAAATATTTGTCGCAGAATGAAAATTTCTATAGAAACATCACCGAAAAAACGCAAAAGGTATGACTAACCGTGGAATCCAGGTACCCCAGAATCGCTTTTTAGCCAGAAGTAAGCCACACATTGTTTTTAGAAAGTGTATCAACTCCACTTTTACTTTTCTCCTGAATTTTCTTCCGTTTCAGATTTCTGTCCTGGTATTTCTTGCACTTAATGTTCCATAACGCAGGAGCATCTCTCAACATCTCGATGAGCTCTGTAATTAGCTCTTCCGTACGCATCATGTTTGCTATAAAAGATAGGTTATGAATACGGTGCGAGATCATGGAGCAAGGTAATGTTTAACCTTTAACGTTGGTAATGTTTAAACAGGGTGCTGAACTTAATAGAACAATACATACATGAATGCATAATAAGTGTAGTTCTGGTGAAGAACTACATTACAGAAATAATAAAATAGGCATAGATAATAACGTCCCTACTAGCCAACTGAAACTCCACGTTCACCATTTGTTAAACAGAAATGTTGACAACTGGGCGATGGTTCCTATTTGGAACGGAAAATACGAATACAAGTAACAGTAATAAATTTATCTGATCTTGTGCCACCTGATGTTGCCGGGTATCCATCAACTTGTTGCTAGTTGACGGGATACTTGTTGCCAACATAAATATCAACATGTTTTCAACATTGTGTTTGCCAGTCTGTACTGGGCTCAAAATTCTCATTGCTCTGAAATATTGGATTAATGCAAAAACTGAGAAATGCTGTCAGCACTATTTTAACAAAAACGCCTCAAGTTAGAAATTAGCAACAAACCCATAACGCAAGCACTAGCAAATTCATATTGGATTAGGTAGCCCAGGTGTAGCGCTTCTTGACTAGTAACTAAAAACGCCCTGAGTCCCGGGTTGGAACATCCACGGCTTTAATTCTAAATAAAACTCATCAGCAATGGCGGCTGAAGAACTTTGGCATCGGAAGATACCCCCATTTTGTCAATTTCCTTGTCGAACATGGCGGAGGACCAAGCAAAGGTTCAGGGCACGCCTTTGCCTTTGGGGTGGTTAATTGCCCCTGAAAAGCGGAACAATCAGCAATGACAAATGGCATGAGGATGCAGAAGGCAATCGAAGCCACTGAATTAAAGACACATAATGTGTATTCACAAGACATGTGACTTTTAATTCAAAAAGTTTCTTGATGATCCCCCAGTTGGCAAAAGATTCCAGACTAGCCCCACATCCGTATCTCATGGTGGGGACTGCCAAGGGTGAGATGACCAAGAGGAAAAGACTGAATATCTAACGAAATGGTAACGTTCTACGACTCTGGAAAGGAGGTCTGAACATGGAAAGGAAGCTTTAAAAACTGTAGAGGGAAATGCTAAGGATGAATCTCGCTATACTGGGGTTCATCGAAGTGAAATGGAAAGAAGACAATGATATCTGGTCAGACGAGTAAAGCGTAAGACCAATAGCAGTAGAAAATGGTATAACAGTAAGATTCGTTATGAACAGGAAGAATGGACAGAGAGTGATTCATGGTGAACAGTTAAATAATATCGTTGATAGTGCTATTCTCATCAGAATCGACAGCAGACCAACACGGACAACAACGGATCGTGACGACGTCGCAAGCAGAAGATAAAGAGGTAGACTCAGACTATGCGGATACTGAAAGGATAATTCAGTACGTAAAGGGAAATAAAGATCTAATACACGTGGGGATGGGAAAGCGGTTGTAGGGAAAGGGGTAGAAGAAAGGTTAAGGGAGAATATGCGCTTGAGAGTAGGAAAGAGAGATGTGAAAAGTTATTTGACTTCTGCAATAAATTTCAGCCAGTAATAGCGAATACTCTGTTGAAGAATTACACGAGGAGGACGTGTACTTGGGAAAGGTTGGAGAATACGGAAAGATTCCAGATTGATTACATCATGGTCGGGCAGAGATTCCTGAATCAGATATTGTATTATTACGTATACTTAGAAGCAGATACAGACTCAGATCATAATAAAGACGAAGAGTAGCCTAAATGGGCAAAGAAGTGGGACACTAAGTACTAAGTAAAGAATAGAATGTTCTCCGAGGTATAATAGGTACTGCGATAATGAATAACTCAGTAGGAATTTCAATTGAAGAGGACTGGAAATCTCTAAAAAAGGCAGTCATAGAAGTTGGAAAGGAAAATGTAGGTAAAAGGAAGGTAACTGCGAAGTAACGAAAGAAGGAAGTAAAAAAAAATATTCAGCGAAATTTAGGAATACTGAAATACAAGTGACCTAGGATTCAAATAAATAGGAAGTTCAGGGAAGCTAATGCGAAATTACTATATGAAAAATATGAATAAATCGAATAAGAAATGATTGTCGCAAACACCGTTTCGGCATACACAAAAGTGAAAACAACTTTTGGTGAAATTAAAAGGAAGGATGGTAACGTTGAGGGTGCAATTGGAATGTCAGTGTTAAATTCAAAGGAGAGATTGGGTAGTTGGAAAGAGTACACTGAAGGCTACTCTGAGGTAGTGGGACTTGTCTGATGACGTAATGGAAGACTAAACAAGAGTCTACAGGGAACAGATAGGAAATCCATAATGAGAATCAGAATTTAAAATGGCTTAGGAAGGCACGATCTAATAAGGCAGAAGGGATGGATAAGATTCCATCTGAATTTCTAAAATCATTTGGGGAAGTAGCAACGAAACGACTAATCATGTTGGTCTGTAGAACCTTTGAGACGGGCGATATACAATCAAAATTTCTGAAAACCATAGTCCATACAATTCGGAAAACTGCATGAGTTGGCGAGTGGGGGAAGTATTGCACATTCAGCTTAACAGCTCATGCATTCAGTTAGCTGACAAGAATAACATACGGAATAATGGAAAAGAAAATTGAGGCTGTGTTACACGACTATCAGTTTGGCCTTAGGGGAGGTATGGCACCAGATAGGCAGTTCTGATCTTGCGGCTGAAAACGGAAGGAACATAGAAGAAATAACGAAGAAATGATGAAGAACATTCAAGACACGTTCATAGGATCTGCAGATCTAAACAAAGTGTTTGAGTCAAGCATACAGCAAGCAAAGCGACATCTCTCGCCTGTCATAGGTGGATCACTGTTCAAAGTCTCGCTTCTGTTGAGCGCAGCACGGGCCAAATGTGGGTTTTTTCGCGAGACTGTACTCTCAGAGACCACTTGTCAGTTAGTGGGAACTTTATCTGAATTCCGTATCTAATCGACCTACAGGACAATTAATCGCTGTGTCGGTTTGAATGAGGATATTTGATTGTAATTTGTAGCTATGAACACAGTACGGTGTTTTTGCAGCTAGTTTATTTATTTGTTAAATTTATGGTGCATTCCTATCCAGCATTAGGACTGGAGTCATATCATGCTGCACAATACCTTGTGTCGATGACCAGAGGTAATACGGTTGGTGGGGCAATAAATTTAATTTCTTAAAACTTTAATCACTTGTATTTGCATTAGTGATTTAAAACTTGCACCTATGTTTGAATATGGAAGATAGTTTGAAAGTTGGACGTCTATGTTTTTGCTGTATGCATACACAAATTGTGTGTCTGAGATATTATTATCACGAGCAGTAGCGAGCGAGCAGTTGTTGAGGGGATTCGGAAGTGGTCGGACGAAGGGTGCGGTGGAGTATGCATGTATGCATACGCTCAGAGTAATATTCATATCTTTGCTATGGCCAGAAACGTGTTTATTAAGTGTAGACATTGTAGACTAATACAAAGTCTCTGTAAAGTTTCTCAGAATTTAAATCATAAATTTTCTGAATATTTTAAATTAAAAGTTTTTATTGGTTTATTCCATTTTTCTTTACATTGTTTAGTTGACCAAGCCCCTCCTAATCATCAAGTTTTTTGTATAAAAGTATGGCAGTAAATTTTGCAATTAGCCCATGCAATGAACTATGCATGAATCGAATGATGATTTTTGAAATACACTCCTGGAAATTGAAATAAGAACACCGTGAATTCATTGTCCCAGGAAGGGGAAACTTTATTGACACATTCCTGGGGTCAGATACATCACATGATCACACTGACAGAACCACAGGCACATAGACACAGGCAACAGAGCATGCACAATGTCGGCACTAGTACAGTGTATATCTCCCATGGAGACGATCGTAGAGATGTTGGATGTAGTCCTGTGGAACGGCTTGCCATGCCATTTCCACCTGGCGCCTCAGTTGGACCAGCGTTCGTGCTGGACGTGCAGACCGCGTGAGACGACGCTTCATCCAGTCCCAAACATGCTCAATGGGGGACAGATCCGGAGATCTTGCTGGCCAGGGTAGTTGACTTACACCTTCTAGAGCACGTTGGGTGGCACGGGATACATGCGGACGTGCATTGTCCTGTTGGAACAGCAAGTTCCCTTGCCGGTCTCGGAATGGTAGAACGATGGGTTCGATGACGGTTTGGATGTACCGTGCACTATTCAGTGTCCCCTCGACGATCACCAGTGGTGTACGGCCAGTGTAGGAGATCGCTCCCCACACTATGATGCCGGGTGTTGGCCCTGTGTGCCTCGGTCGTATGCAGTCCTGATTGTGGCGCTCACCTGCATGGCGCCAAACACGCATACGACCATCATTGACACCAAGGCAGAAGCGACTCTCATCGCTGAAGACGACACGTCTCCATTCGCCCCTCCATTCACGCCTGTCGCGACACCACTGGAGGCGGGCTGCACGATGTTGGGGCGTGAGCGGAAGACGGCCTAACGGTGTGCGGGACCGTAGCCCAGCTTCATGGAGACGGTTGCGAATGGTCCTCGCCGATACCCCAGGAGCAACAGTGTCCCTAATTTGCTGGGAAGTGGCGGTGCGGTCCCCTACGGCACTGCGTAGGATACTACGGTCTTGGCGTGCATCCGTGCGTCGCTGCGGTCCGGTCCCAGGTCGACGGGCACGCGCACCTTCCGCCGACCACTGGCGACAACATCGATGTACTGTGGAGACCTCACGCCCCACGTGTTGAGCAATTCGGCGGTACGTCCACCCGGCCTCCCGCATGCCCACTATACGCCCTCGCTCAAAGTCCGTCAACTGCACATACGGTTCACGTCCACGCTGTCGCGGCATGCTACCAGTGTTAAAGACTGCGATGGAGCTCCGTATGCCACGGCAAACTGGCTGACACTGACGACGGCGGTGCATAAATGCTGCGCAGCTAGCGCCATTCGACGGCCAACACCGCGGTTCCTGGTGTGTCCGCTGTGCCGTGCGTGTGATCATTGCTTGTACAGCCCTCTCGCAGTGTCCGGAGCAAGTATGGTGGGTCTGACACACCGGTGTCAATGTGTTCTTTTTTCCATTTCCAGGAGTGTATTTTAGCATATTACTCATCATTCAGATGCAGCGGCAAGACGAAGTAAATTGTCTGTTGTGTACAGGAGCATTGCAGATCAATTGTTACGAGACGTTAGAGGATACATGTTTTAAAACTCGCAGTAGTTGAGAATTGATTTCTTTATGATTCGTGAGAGGATATTTTTCATTATTCCGTTACTGTTGCCGTTTGTTATCAATCAAGCTACTATCATAGAGGGAACATTACCCTCTAGCTTTCGTAAGTTTTTACCTATTAAATATAAATCCATTTTATGTTTAATTACGAGCTGTTGTCGATAACCGTGCTATGCACTTTAGGTAAACAGAAGGAACAGTGCAAATCTGCAGTCATTAACAACGGTTATACCTTATTTGTAAAAGTGAGCGCTTGTTAGGGATGTTCACAACGCTGTAAAAACAGGATTCCATGACAGTCACAGCTAGTCGTAATAACCTATTCAATTAGAATAGGGTTTGTTGAATACCAATAAGTAGTTAGTGGATTCTGTATTTATTTTTGTAAGTCTACTATTACAACCGTTCATTCCTTCTTAAGTGTATTTACTTTTCTTATAGTACTTGTTATACGATCGTCTAGAACAGCGATTCCAAAACTCTCCCCTGACGGAACTCTTTGAGAACCCTAGTACTTCAATACTTTTCTTATTTTGGAGTTTACTAAAATTAAAAAAAAGACTAACTTGTATTATTCAGTGACTGTTTCAGTTTAACCTATAACTAATGACGCATAAATCATAACCGAATTTTAAAAAATTAATTAGTATAGTCAAAATGTCAAAAAGCAGCGTTTCTTACTGGTGTTCCGTGGAATACAGTTTGGGAAAGCCTGGTCTACAATGGATGTTGGCTTCCTGTCGATGGTCAATTGTTGTATAACTTGCTATAGTTCCACGGATCCTGCGTTTCTTCTGTGTCCTTATTTCTTTGCCGGTCGCTGTGTACGATACAGTACCACTGTTTAACAACAGTAGAAGATATTAAGAGAGTGAAATATAATTTTATCTAATAATTGTGAAATTTGCCAACTGGAAAACGAGCAGCAACGAAGAATAATGTTACCTATTTTGTTCTGTTTGTATAGGCTACCAAGTTAAGAAAAAAAATAGGTTCTGTGTGCGACTCATATAACAAAATAGGTGTCATTTATCGCCATTTGATATGACAGTAAAATGTTATCGTTACCATTCATTAACTTCCGAATAGAGTAAAGATTTATTTGGCACTGAGATATCAGAGGTGAGACTGACTTTTTGAAAAGGTGCCACATTTCACATCGAGCAATCGTCCGCCGAGGTGGACACTCGTTTGCTAAAATACGACGAAAATAGTTTCTCATGAGACGCTAAGTCATTAAAAATAATTTGAGTTTAGCCAGTAACTCCGTAGGGTAGTGGCTGAGGGTCTAGGCTCGTAACCTAAAGGTGTTCAGTGTTTACAGCAAGGTATTTTTTTAAAATCCATGTCAAAATGAGTGTGGTCCTTATTTTAATTCGGTTAATTTCGATTTAAACATAACTCTCTTCTTAAATTTCATTTCTGATTCTTTAACGCCTCTTTTCAGTTATTACATTAGCTTCATCATTTTCCACAATTTTAATGAAGTGAATCTGTAATAAAGAGATGTGATTGCAGTAAGTGGCATTTATATTTTGTCACGGTGCGAAAAGAAATTGCGTTTTAAATGTTTATGTGATGATAACCATCTAAGAGATTGTGCATATCATTGTGGGGCCAATGCATGGCAAATATACCACTGTAAAACTTGTAGTGATCATTTTCGTCCTAGTTCCATTCGAAATCCTAGAACGCCAAGCAACTTACTAGCGCCTCGCTATAACCGTTTGATCACGACTTTAACACGGGATCGCCATTTGCAAATGATGACAAGGGTACGTCTAATCAATGCGCTCGACTGTTTCAGATACTGAAGAAAAAGCCAAAGTGCTGACTGGCTGAAAAGAATATAAGCCACAGACTTCAACACCACGCGAGCGAAATACTAAGTACCGTACTATAATTTCAGCAGCTCCATTACACTCGATGAAGTTTGAGAAAATCAGATACTTGGACAACATTCTGAAATCCAGGCGTCTATTGTTATGACTGATAATGTGCTGTCTGCATTAGCTAAGCGCATGGAAGCACACCATCAAGCAACTAGTATATGTGGAATACTTCGGCAATTTCTTTCGTTAACAGCAGAAGAGATCTTGAAAAGAACTCCAATTATAGTTAGTGCTTAGCTGGGCGATTTAGAAGAAAGCCTAGGTGACAAACTCGTGCAATCGGTTGTATTGTTCAAAACAGATTTGGCTGCTGCTATTGTCACCGAAAAGCACAAACCCCTGGAACTGGGGTTCTACAAACTTTTCATGAAAAGTGTCTTATGATCATGTTCCCCAAATGCAGACATACTTTTTCGCATTTGCTTGTTCTTGATTATCACTAATGTTCTTTTTGAGAATTAAAGCTATGTCGATGGGTCCTACAAGGAATTTTAAGAAAGGTAGGAAGATATATTTGCTCAGCAAGGGTGACAGGATACAAATTTCAGAATATCTCAGCAGTCAGCATCACATATTCGGTGATGAGGACGAAGATGTGGAGAACAAATGGAATAAAATTCCAAGGCATCATTCTGTATGCCCTGGACAAATATGTTCCTAGTAAGGTTTTAAGGGATGGGAAAGATCCAACATGGTTTAATAGCCATGTTAGAAAAACCCTACGTAAATAAAGAGCACTTTATCTCAGATTCAAGAGAAGTAAAAACCTAGCTGACAAACAAAAGCTGAACGAAGCGAAAAAAAAAAAGAAAAACGTAAGGAGAGCAATGAGTGAAGAAATCTTTACTTTTGAAAGTAAGACGTTGTCAACCGGTCTGAGTAAAAACTCAGAGAGATTCTGGTCGTATTTCAAATCAGTAAGTGGGTCAAAATTACCTATTCATTCTCTCAGCGACAACATCGGCACTGAAACGGAAGATAACAGAGAAGACCCAAATACTGAATTCGGTCTTCTGAACCTGTTTCACCGAGGAAGATCGTTACACTGTCCCTCTTTGCAGTCGTCGTACGAACATATTGAGATAACCGATAGCGAAATTGAAAAGCAGCTACAGTCGCTTAGTAGTGGAAAGGCGTCAGGACCTGATGAGATACCTATAAGATTCTATAAAGATTATGCGAAACAACTTACTCCCCTTCTAGCAGTAATTTATCGTAGATCGCTTGAGCAACGAAAGGTACCTAACGACTGGAAAAAGTCGCAGGTCATTCCCGTTTTTAAGAAAGGCCGTAAGACAGATCCACACAATTATATACCTATATCGTTGGTGTTAATCTGTGGTAGGATTATGGAACCTGTTTTATGGTCAAGAATTATGACTTTTTTGGAAAATGAACATTTCCTCTACAAAAATCAGCATGGATTCCGCAAACAGAGATCATGCGAAACTCAGTTTGTTCTCTACCTCCATGAGATCCACAGCGCAGTGGACAATGGCGGTCAGGTTGGTGCCGTGTTCCTTGATTTCACTAAGGCATCTGACACCGTCCCGAATTGTCGTGTAATGGAAAAAAAAATACGAGCTTACGGTGTATCGGAGAGGACCTGCGATTGGATTCAAGACTTTCTTGCAGATAGAACTCAACACGTCGCTCTTAACGGAAGAAAATCGACAGATGTAATGGTAATATCCGGAGTATCACAGAGAAGTATGATAGGAGTGTGTATAAACGATCCAGCAGAAAGCGTTGGATGTTCTTAAAGGCTATTTGCAGATGATGCAGTTGTCTATACTAAAGTAGCAACGCCAGAAGATAGTAAGAATTTGCAGAACGACCTGCAGAGAATTGATGAATGGTGCAGGCTCTGGCAGTTGACCCTGAACGTAAATAAATGTAATATATTGCGCATACATAGCAAAAGAAATCCATTACTGTACAGCTACACTGTTAATGACAAACAGCTGGAGACAGCGTCTGCCGTAAAATATCTAGGCGTAACTATCCAGATCGACCTTAAGTTGAATGACCATACAAAACAGAGAGTGGGAAAAACAGACACTAGACTCAGAATAATTGGAAGAATTATAAGTAAATATAACTCATCCATGAAAGAAGTGGCTTAAAAGCGCTTTCTCGCCCGATTCATGAGTATTGTTAATTTATCTGGGAACCCTACCAGGTAGGACTGATAGAGGAGATAGAGAAGATTTAACGAAGAGCGGCGCGTTTCGTGACGGGATCGTTTAGCTGGCGAGCGAGACTTACGGAGATACTAAACAAACTCCACTGGCAGGCGCTACAAGAGATGCGTTGTGCATCATGGAGAGATTTGCTATTGAAATTTCGGGACAACACTTTTCAGGAGGAGTCGGACAACATATTACTTCCCCCCTCATACATCTCGCGTATTGACCACAAGGCGAAAATTCGAGAAATTAGAGTCAATACAGAGGCTTACCGACAATCATTCTTCCCACCCACTACTGGCGAGTGGAACAGGGTTGGAGAAATCAGATCGTGGTACTAAAAGTACCCTCCGCCATATACGATTAGGCAGCTTGCGGAGTATGATGTAGATGTTACAGCGCATTAAAATTGAATTAAGAACAATGTGGGACGAGAACTTTTAAAAGACCTCCCCTTAACGAATATAGAATGTGATTTTCTTAGAGACACTGATTTGACTAGTGCATCTCTAAATTCTCCCAAATTAAATCGAGAAAATCTACATGTAAAGAGCTGTTTTACTTTATATTCTAATCTTTGAGGCCTAAACAAACCAGAGGCTTCTTCTTAGCATTTTCTACGGCCCCCTTTCTCCTCTCCCTCCCTCCCTCCTTGCTGGCATAATTCGTCACTGCCTGGGGCATCAGGGAATTGCCATTTTGGTAACTGAAGTAAGTATGTGGCAGGGATGTGGGTAAAAATCGTAGGACAGTATTCGCTACAGTAAGCTGGTTCAAACGCATGTAGGTTTCAGTAGTTATGCAAAAATGGAGAGGTACACACAGGATACACTAGACACAGAACTGCATCAGCGGCTTCGGACTGAAAGTCACAACAACAATATTTCGTGCCTGAACGATTAGACTAAAACTGCCCATCTATAACGTTCAGTAGAAGGATATCTATTGATGGTGATAGGAGATGACAAAGGCTCGATTAGCAGCTGCCGGCCGGGGTGGCCGAGCAGTTCTAGGCGCTACAGTCTGGAACCGCGCGACCGCTACGGTTGCAGGTTCGAATCCTGCCTCGGGCATGGATGTGTGTGATGTCCTTAGGTTAGTTAGGTTTAAGTAGTTCTAAGTTCTAGGGGACTGATGACCTCAGTAGTTAAGTCCCATAGTGCTCAGAGCCATTTGTACCATTTGATTAGCAGCTCCAGTATGACGAAACTGTGGGTAACTACCTGACAAACGCCTCACTAAATCGCTACTGGAAGTGCTTTTATTTAGTATTAGTGACCGGAGATTTATTGCACAGGCACTCGCCCAGTATATGTAGTGGTATAGCAAGTTTCTATCAAAAATGTCATCAGTACGTAGCGGAACGAATGGAAGAAATGGTTAACATGCAAACTTGACACTAACGAAACCAATATGTGAAAAAAATGAACTAACATAGAGTACATGTTCTCTGAAATTACTCCATCCCATCTCGCTGCTTGACTTCATTCCCGTTCTGCAACGAGACGAATGTGGGCGCCCGCTTTAGTGCGCACCGTAATTGTGACGTACAAACCGACAACCGAAAGTTCCCTATTGTACTGACGACATCCTATTTGATAAAAACCTTAGACAGAACTCCCGTGCTGACTGTAAAACAGTATACAATAAGGAAAGGTGGGATAAGATTTATTTCAATACAGATTAAAAAATTTAAAATACTTATAACCATATCAGCTATATTGCAGAAAAGTTGTAAACATAGTCTGAAAGCTTTTTACATTGAGGTACTCTTGCCGTATCTACGATTTTATTAAGTTTGTTGATTACGTTTTAAATATCTGTTTATCTAAGCCTTTAAATAATGTTCCTCCTCAGAGAAAAACGTGAAAATAGTTACACATTTAAATGTGTTGACAGGATTACTGAAAGCAGATTTAGCTCTATTAATGCATTCTTTGAAAAATGTGCAAATAGTGTTTCACATCTGTCTGATAGTACTTTCAGTTAGTATCAGTAAGTAATTACATAAAACTACGACGTTACGAATTGCGACTGACTTAAGAGCGGTCTTTGAATTCTGTACCTCAAGTAATCAGAAGAAGTGTACCGTACTTCTCATATTACGAATAGCAGTTGCACAAACTGATAATGGTTTCCGTAGCAGATGGCTGCCGAAAACTACTGATTTCACATTTCTGCATTACTCTGCTTATTTAAATACCTAAAAAATTGTTGTCCCGTTTATTTCGTGTTGAATCTTAAATTTTATGTAAGATGGTGCAATACTGATCAATCAATGCTTTCTGTACCCACGTAAAATAAAATGATGATACCATCGAAACATCCTTTTGTGTGCATTGCAGTTAGCGAAAACTTGGTTCGAAAACTTATTACGTAAATGACTACTCGCTATGGCGAGGTGCATGTATGTCATTTTACGAAAGTCAGGGGAGCTCGCATGTATGTCTTGTTACCAAACTCAATCGAGCTGCTGCATGTCTTGTTATAAAATACATAGAAACTGAATTCAATCATAAGCTAAAGAGTGAGTGGAAATGTGTCGTATACTTTTATATATATAAATTTTCGGTGCCTACAGTGTCACGTCTTTCAGCGTCACACAAATTTTTATTTTTGAAGGGGATCACCTAAAACTATTTCCTTGAGTTCGCCACTCAAATTTCTCCCTCATATCACAAAATTGTCGTCTGATGTAGTAAAAACTGAAAAAAATAAATTCCTTTTAAAGCACAGTTTCGTATATAATTTATATTCAAAACCTTACACCTGTGTCACAGAACAAATCCTACATCGAGAATACTTTACACAAGTTTAAGGGAAGAAATGCTTCCGATAATTATTACAGTATTTGAAGAACATCAAAATATGAACAGGCTGAAATGAACAAACAGTACATGAGATTATGTTAATCAATTAACTGTAAAAAGCTAAGGAGCATATTATTAGCCAAATGAGAAATACGCAAAAGTGAAATGCCAAAATTAGCACTTTTCAATTGGGAGTAAATCAAAACAATCAGAATGGCTGAAAGAGAGCACAATAACATGGGCCATAAACTAATAAGATCTAAGAAACTAAGCAAGTAGAGAATAGGCAAAAATGAGACGCCAACAAAATGAGAGCTGGCCGAACTCCGTCGCCACTTACATACGGTTGCGCTCGTGGCGGCACCTCGCGGCCCGTACGCAACACGCGCGCCTGCGATTGCAATGCACTCTAGCACTCGCGATGGCGTCTAGCGGCCCGTACGCAAGTTGTGCGATTGCTGTCGCAGGTCGACCCTTAATCTATGATGTTACAGAAAGACTGGTAGAATCCGACCAAGCGGAAATCATTCTCGGTTTCGGAGAAATGTGGGAGTATGTTAGGAAATACTGCTCCACAACTAAACTTTGCGTTTGCATATTTAAATCTTGATCCACTGGTGAATAAGTCGTTAAAATAACTTATTCACTTTGCTTTTCGGAAGAGATTTATTGACGCGTTTCGGGCCGTGTTCATCGTCAGAAATATTAAAAATAAAAACAAAGTCTTCACACAGATTATGGAGTCATGTGTATCACAAGTCAGTGTCGGAACTTGGTAATGATCGCATGCCTCCTACGCGACTTCATGTTGCACCTTACGTTTGTATATTTAGAGAAAGCGTTTGAAACTCTGATAGCAGCAGGAACAAAACACAGTGACTTGAAGGGTACCTACAAATAGTACAGAAACCAGTCGAATGACATTAACAAAGAGAAACAGTAATTGAGAAAGAAGGACAGTGACGTATACTACCCTCCAACATTATTCAATCTGTACATTGAGCAATCAGTAAGGGAAAACAAGGAGAAATTAGAAAAAAGGAATTAAAAGTCGGGGGGAAGGAACAAAAACTTCGAGGAAGCCGATGACACTGTAACTCTGCGAAATGCGACAAAGTATCTTGAAATTCATTTGATCGGAATGGATAGTGTTTCAAAAGAGGGCGCATACAACATCAGTAAAACAAGAGTAATATAATATTTCCGAATCACATCAGGGGATGCTCAGGATATTAGATTAGGAAATGAGAAACTAAAAGTAGCAAAGTTTTGCTGTTTGGATGACATAAAGAGGATCATCGAAATATAAGGAGTATAAAATGGAGATTGACAATAGGAATCAAAACGTTTCTGGAAAACAGAAATTTCTAAAATGGAATATAAATTATAGTGTGAAGAACTTTCTTTTGAATGTTTTTGTCTTCAGTGAAGCGCTGTACGGAAGTGAAACGTCGAGTGCAAGCAGTTCAGATAAGAGGAGAATATAAGCTTTAGAAAAGTGGCTCTGTGTAATAGTGCTGAAGATGAGACGAATAAGTAGTGAACGCTACTGAATAGAACTGACGAGAAAAGAAATTTATGACCCAACCCGTCTAAAAGAAGGGATCGGTTGATAGGACACATCCTGAGCCATTATGCAAGAGTCATTCTCTTTTTGGAGGAAAATATGTGGGAGAAATGTTGTGGAGGGAGACAAAGCGTTGCCTACGGTAGCCAGGTGCAAGTGGATGTAGGCTGCCATTGTTTTGCAGAGATGATTATGCTTTCACAGGATAAACTACCAAGGGCAGCTGCATCAAATCGGTCTTCATATCGAAGACTATTGCGATACAACAGGATGAATTGCAATAAGTCGCAGTTCCCATCACCCTTACAGAAATTTTAATGGTGTAACGGAATATTTTTAGTTGCTTAGAACAATTCGTTTTTGGATAAACCAGTGTATCTGACCTCTGGTCGGTTCTCCTTTTCTGTTTGCGAGTTTGATGGTCCAGTAATGTAGATCAGCTAAATGTTATCTTATTTACTACCTCAAATTAATGTTTACTATTTGTTCTACAGTTAAATGTCTTTGCGATAAGAACATATCTGTCAATATAATTCTACTCGGATATTTTTTAAACTTTTATATCATTACAATGTCTATTAAAAAATTATGAGGCTTTTACTATGCAACAGTCCATTCCTTCAGTGTTTCTGCGTAACATGTGACAACTACCTGCCTGTCGAAGTTAGTCAGTAGTCTGATAAGGAAAGAAATTACGTACTTCAACCCACGGCTTAAAAAAATTTGCGCAGTACATCTAATTTCGGCGACGAACGCGTTGCTCTACGAATTATTAGACGGATCAATAGCATACAGAAAGTCTTACACTTTCAATTAAAAAGTCAAATGCCGGTTATTTGTTCGTGAAACTATGCACAAAAATGTATCGTAAATCAGGAAAGGTCACTGATATAGTATTATTTAAATTTCTGTGATCTAATTCAACACAAAATTTAGAGTTAATCATCTTGCAAAGTTGCAGGCACGATGTGTTATCGAATGCCAGGTACTCGATGAACGAGCTACAACAGGGTGAATCCGAGTTGCAGTTAGGTGCTGTCTTTTGTTGTAAACACAAAATATCGGCCTTTACCAGTGAGGGCGGTACAGATGTCATTACGCTGATACATTATCTGCATTCCGTGCTGGGCATTAAACATGTTCAAGTCAATCAAACGGTCCGCTGGCTGCGTAATCGTATCTGTCATTCGTTTATTTAGGATCGGAAACATGCGATAGACTACAGCTTACCACGAAATGTGAGAAATTTGTGATTAATGTGTGACGAATTATATCACATTTATGTGGTATTGGCTGCTAAATCAAGGCTGATGTAAATGGTTTGGAGAGATCGGACGGTGATGACGCAAAAGTGTGTTCAGAACTAGTAGTCCTCTTTCATAATTTCCTATATAGTAGAGAAAAGAATCTCGTATGTAAGACTTCAGAAGATCACTAGAAACAAAATTATCAGAAGGGACTAAAACAGTGGTACCATAGCTTAAGTTGAGATGCCATGTAAAACTTTTGGATTTGAAGGACAGTAAATCTATTACTTGAAGCAACGACGACATCTGCTTAAAATGATTTACTCAAAGCGCTAGGAAACTAAGCCTAAAATCTAAGTAGCAGCTCTAAAACCTCTATGAAAAATGTATTGCACGCTTTCTCACGGGACACAAAACGTATCAGACCCGATTACAACAGCAGGTGTTCCATCACCTTGTGCTGGAACTCTGATATTCGCATGCAAGAAAAAGTTCAATGTCACTTATTATAATGGGTCACGCACCATTGTATACGGAACGAAGTTATAAGACGATCGTGAACAAAAGTGAAGCAAGGTTAGTGGAATATAGAGGAAATGAATCAGGCGATGTAGAGGAAACAGGGTTAGACAGTGAAACACAATAATCGCAGATGAGTTTTGGTACTCTGGGAAATAAGTAACGACGGCCGAATTATAGAAGAATGCAAGCCGACAACAGCAAAAGAGGCGTTACTGAAAAATGGAAATTTGCTAACATTTAACCTGCCAAAAGCCTGAGTAACCACCCATTGCACCGTCACCGCTGCGAGATGTGCAGAAAAAGAATCAGTGAGGTCAAGAATAGTTATGGATCGATGAAGTGGCCAGCTGGTTAGGTTTCCCGGTTGAGGATTCATGGGGCGGATAGCCCGATCGAGGTAGTCCCATAGATTCTGGGTTGCGTTTTAGGCCAGTGAGTTTGATGGTCAGAGAAGTGCCCTAACCTGATCTTGGTGCTCTTTGAACCACGCATGTACACTGCCAGATGCGTGATACGTTGCACTGTCCTGCCGGTAGGCGCCATCGTGCTAAAGAAAAACGAACTGCATCTACGAGTGGTCATGGTCTCCAGTGATAAATGCATGCTTGTATTGATCCATTTTGCCTCCCAGAATGACGGGATTACCTAGGCCATGCCACGAAAATGTTTCCCAGGTCATAGTGCTCCCCTCTCCGGCCTGTACCCATCTTTGATGACTCACCAATACCATTATATTTACAGGGACTGCACTAGGTCTGCACCTTTGATGACTCACCAGTACCATTATTCTTACAAGGATTCCACTAGGTCTGCACCTTTGATGACTCACCAATACCATTATCTCTACAAGGACTGCCGTGGGTCTGCACCTCTGGTGGCCCACCAATAATGTAATCTCTACCAGGAATACAGTGGGTATGCTCTGTGATGACCTACCTACCAATATTCTTCAAAACTTCGACTGACTCTGCGGTGGGTTTGCTCTGTTGTGGCCCATTACCTGCCTGCATGTCAGGAGTCAGCACTGTCTTTCCGTTGGAAGGACCACACCACTTCTTCAAGACTGCATGGAAATCCACTACTTCCGTGTGCATTTTCGTTTACTGCTCAGACTTTGAGAAAAACACTGCAATTTCACTGTGATTAACGACCAGGACTGTCTTTATGGACTGTGAGAAAATTTTAGCTTTTGACCAACATTGTATCAATAAATGTGTGCATTTGTTTTCTTTGTTCTTGTAATTGTGAAAAAAATTTTAACAAATATGTATTGGCCTGTGCCCAAAACAATTTGTAAAATTTTTTGTGTGGAGCATGGGGGCTATATAAGTAGGCTGTTTAGGTTCTTATATTGGTGACGCCACCGCCATCTAGCGCTCTGTATGAAAATCACTGGCTGTGCTGTGTACAGTCTGTGGCTGAGTGGCATTGATGGAATTTGCTATTGTAGTTTTGGGCAGTTGGCTGTTAGCGCGTAGCGTTGCGCAGTTGGAGGTGAGCCGCCAGCAGTGGTGGATGTGGGGAAGTGAGATGGCGGATTTTTGAGAGCAGATGATCTGGACGTGTGTCCATCAGAAACAGTACATTTGTAAGAATGGATGTCATGAACTGCTATATATATTATGACTTCTGAACATTATTAAGGTAAATACATTCTTTGTTCTCTATCAAAATCTTTCATTTGCTAATTATGCCTATCAGTAGTTAGTGCCTTCAGTAGTTTGAATCTTTTATTTAGTTGGCAGTAGTGGCGCTCGCTGTATTGCTGTAGTTCGAATAACGATGATTTTTGTGAGGTAAGTGATTTGTGAAAGGTATAGATTAATGTTAGTCAGGGCCATTCTTTTGTAGGGATTATTGAAAGTCAGATTGCATTGCGCTAAAAAATATTGTGTGTCAGTTTAGTGTTGATCAGAATAGGTAAAGAGCGAAATGTCTGAGTACGTTCAGTTTTGCTCAGATGTTTGAAAATCGAATAATGTAAGAGAATTATCAGCACAGTAATTCAACAATTTTTCTAAGGGGACGTTACAGTCTGTTCGCCTGTACACAACTCTGCAGCAGTCGTTCGTCCCTGTCACCTATGGCCCGTGATGCACCACAGTTGCTTCGCCACTGGTTGTAGATAGTGCCATTTTACCATTCGCAGTATGCTTTGACCACAGCATCACTCGAGCAACTCATAAGCTTAGCCATTTCGGAAATGTTTCCACCCTTCATCCGAAAGCCAAAGATCATTCTCTTTGTAACCTACCTGCAAAGAATAAAAATGTGAATGTGAGCTAAGAGTAACCTTACCACAAAATATAATAACTTACAATTAAATGAATTTTTTAAATATTGTAACCTCTGAACAAAATTGATTTTAATGTAACCTCTGAACAAAATTGGCTCCGATTTATTGTCTGTGTGCAGAAATGCATTCACACTTAATATTCCCACAAAATTCTTTTCTCATTCAATATCAAGTTCGGAATAGAAAAATTCCTAAACACCAAAAATAATAAAAAAGTTTAGTAACATTATAAATTTTATGAGGACAGCAGCGCTGCCCTTCGGTCCTGTATTCTGAATAAAAAAGCAAAAATTCTTACCTCAATAAAAACCGCAATTATATCTGCTCTTAAGTTGAAATTTTTCGACACAGCTTCGTGCAATGCTGGCATATATTTTTTTTAAATTTTATTGGAAGGAATGAACATGTATTTGAAATATTCTTTAAATTGAAATGAATGCTTTTCTTTAAAAGAGTTGCTTTACATTATAAAAATTATTATTGGGACATTTTTTGGAACAAATTAAATTACAATTAACATACATTATTAAATATGTGCAAGGCTGCTTCTTTACCTTCTACAACAATACTCATCCTCCAGAGTCCTGACCAGAGTCGCGAGCAGAGCACACAGCCGACGCATGCCGACTTCCGCCGACTAGCACGGACTGGCGACTACTGTCGACTGACCACTACTACTGTCGACTCGCGCGATCAAGCGCAGACTAGCAACAGCTAACGATAAACTACTCTCTGGTCAGAGATTCTGTCATGCCTCGCCCATAGCCGGCAATGTATACGTCTTTCATAACCCTCCACTGAGGGGGCAAAAATTTGGCAGCGATGGTGAGTCAATTGGACTTGACATGAGCAACAAATTTTTCTTAATTATCTAACTTTACAATCACCGAATATATACAGATGCATAACATGAAGTAAAATATAGTGCACATGCACTGAGTACAGAACATACCAGGCAATGACTAAATGTATACACAATGAATACAAAACATATTAACAAATGGCAAAAATGCACACGCACTGTAAAACTCTTTAGCATTTTTACAACAAATAAACATAATGAGTACAAATCATATTGACAAATGATAAAAGTGCACACGCACTGTGGTTCAGAACATGTCAGCAAATCACAAAATGTATACGTAATGAATGCAAATCATGTTAACAAAATGGCGAAAGTGCACACGCACTGTAGTACAGAACATATCTGGGAATTACAAAATGTATACGTAATGAGTACAAATGGCATAAAGTGCACACGCACTGTAGAAGTCGTTAGCATTTTTACATAACATATCATGGAATGAAATAAAGTGCACACGCACTGTAGTTCTCTTTAGCATTTTTACAACAAATAAACATATCAAGGAGTGAAAGAAAGTGCACACGCACTGTAGAAGTCTTTAGCATTTTTAACACAACTAATGTTATTAACAAATGAAATGAAGTGCACACGCACTGTATAAGTCTTTATCATTTTACAAGAATTTAAACGCATTCTATAAGTGTTTACCATTTTATAAGAAGTAGGAAAGGAATGGGAAGGATTGCGTCATGGTTGTAGCACTTTAGGTTGCACACAGCTGCACTGAAAGTCCATATCTTTCTACAGAAGCACAACACCAAGTGAGACAATCTGAAGTTCTTTTCCTTGAAGTATTAATCAGTGTAGCCAAGACACTGAACTGTCGTAGTAATATTCATGTTATCTTTATGGTAGTACATTAGGTACACCAAACAGTGGGACTATTATAACATCTCCATCGCTCAAGGACAGCATGTCATGTCAACACCACGTTCTTGTAAGGTACACCAACGTAGAATTAGAGCAAAAACCAAGTATAGTGCTCCATGATCATGACGATACACAGGACAAACGGATATTCCAGTAATTCCAGGTAATTAGATCTGAAGGTGAAGGACATTAAGTCACATACTAGTCTTCATTGGGAATTACACTAGTCTAACAACTGATTTGAGTAATTGGTGGCACTCACCGCCCAGTTACTGAACATTTCTGTACCATGTATGTAGTATTACAGAATAATGTTCATAAATCGTTTGTTTACAGAGAACATTGGCACTCATTGCCCAGCTACAAACCATTAGAAGTCATCATTCAAAACAGGAGCTAATAAATGGCATAGTATTACAGAATAATGTTCATAAATCGTATGTTTACAGAGAACATTGGCACTCATTGTCCAGCTACAAACCATCAGAAGTCATCATTCAAAACAGGCGATAATTATTGGCATAGCATTTGTAGATAATTAATCTAATTATAGTAATCATTGGCATCACAGGTCATCTTATTATAATAATCAGTGGCATTCATTGCCCAGTTACAAAGCATTCTTTTTTCATTATTCAGAGGTCATCATTCAAAATGAGTTAATTATTGGCATAGCATTTATACATAATTAATCTAATTATAGTAATCATTGGCATCATAGGTCATCTTATTACAGTAATCAATGGCATTCACTGGCCAGTTACAAAGCATTTTTTTGTGCTAGCAATGCATTGCGTTGGGATCGATAATTAATAACAATATTTGCTTTTGAGTTATTGCTGCAAATGAAGATGTGTAATGTCATTCGTCATGAGTCAGCTGTAGCAAGGTTATGAAACAAGTAGAGTATATGTGATCACATTCATAAATGACATATATTTAATGAACAACTGCTTATAGCACATTAATTTCATGAATAATTTCTCCTGAAAAATATACAAAAATGGATTATTAAACTGGAAGAAGAAACGCATATTATGCTGAAAAGTAGTGAACTTCGAATTAACAGGTAGTGAAATGTGTATAAAAAATATAGGTGTTTTCTAGCTGTCCTTTCCAAAACCTTCAGTCATCATACTATGCGATATAAGACATACTGTCAAAACGAACTGCAACAAATACTTAAATAACTACATAGCATAAATACATAAACATCAACATTATCCTCATCTGTAAAGAAAAAAACTTCATTATCCATATTATCATAACTCCATTATTATCATCACCTGTAAAGAAGAACTTCATTATCCATAGTAGCATATTCTTCATCATTATTCATCACCATTCATTATCATCTGCAAAAAAGTCACTTCATTATTCATTATACAACTATTCCTTATTTCTAGCATATTTCATCACTAAAACTAAGATGTGTAGTTCTGTCTGACAGCCTGCATCAATCGCCTCGTATTCTGAAAGAAAAAATTAGTTAAGACTGCTATTCTACGATGTGTATTGTATATTCTTGTTAATGCTTGTTAATTCTGATCCATTTACTCTTCCGAAGGTGAAATTCCCATGTCTGTTCAATTTACATATTTTTTATTGCTTTCTGAAAATGATGAACAAAGATAAATGTCTTGCATTTAAATCACATACCAACTAAATAAAAACTGGTTTATAGTAACATGATTGAGCATACAGCATAGCATGACAGAAAACATAATATGTCAAAAACATAGACAGTGTCCAGAGGCAAAAATGTACACAGTGTTTCACAATGTAGCAGCAAAAAAAATAAAGTAGTCACGATGTTGAGATATAATAGGGCAAAAATGTTAAAGTCAACTAGTGCTTGTTATATCTTAAATATTTCATAGTGCATACAAACAAAACAGGAAAACAATCATACATTCATAAAAAATGATGACAAGAAATGTGACCTTCTTTGTGTTCAGCTTGTATGTTATGTAGTTAATAGAGGCGAGAATTGAAGACTTAAATGGAGAGAGAATTTAGTAAAATTAATATGTCACTAGATGAAATTGCATAATTATTCATAAGATATGTAAGTTTATCTGGAAAAATGTGTACGATCTGATGTGTAACGACAAGAAGAGCGACCTGCTAACCTTACCTTGCCGGGCACTTCCCAAGAAAAAATACGACAATCATCAGTAAGTAGTCACACAAATATAATTGCATAAGTGGTCATAAAATGTGTAAGTTCATCTGGAAAAATATGCACGGTCTGATGTGTAACGACAAGAAGAGCGACCTAACCTTACCTTGCCGGGCACTTGCCAAGAAAAAATACGATAATCATCAGTAAGTGTTCTTGTGAATATAATTGCATAAGTGATCATAAAAAATTAGGAAATGGCATTACAGTATGATAAATCATAAAGTATGTTCATTCAATAAAAGGTTTGATGTTGGACACGTGGTGGTTCCCTTTGGTTTTTCTGGTTCTCAAAGTTTCGACGTGTACTACTACTCGTACATTGGGGTGAGGAATGCTGCGAATCCGATATGGACCTGCGTATAGAAGCTCAAACTTGCTGCATCTACTCTTTCCTCTGTTGGATAAATAGTGTGTACGTACTAATATCTTCTGTCCAATGTGAAAGTCACGACGTGTACAAACCTGTTTTTGCTGTCTTCTCCGCCACTCTGCGGCACGTTTGATGTTGTTCAGCGCAATATCAATTATTTCATGGTGTCGTAGTCGACGCGATATAAGAAAGGTTACTAATTCTTTAATTTTGTTAGGTGGTTCAACATTTTTCAGTATAACAGACGGAGATAGCATAGTATATTCATTTGGTATGGAATTAATTACATCCTGGAATGAGAGTATGTGTGTGTCCCAATCAATATGTTTTTTATGGCAGTATATTCTACACAGTTTACCAATTTCTTTCATTAATCGTTCACAAGGGTTCGAAGAAGCATGGTACCTGGATATATAGATCGGAGAAATGTTTCTAGCTCGTAACATACAGTACGTGTCCATATAGCAGATCGAAACTGGGATCCATTGTCGGAAATTACTGTCAACACATTCCCTACATGAAATAGAAAATGTTTTACAAATGCTTTCGAAACAGTTTTAGCGGTAGCTTTGCGTAACGGAGTGAAGGTAACAAATTTTGAAGTGAGTTCAACAGCGACAAAGATGTAGCAAAAACCTCTATTAGTTCTGGGAATCGGACCAAAAATGTCTACAGTGGCCATATGTCTCAATTTAACAGGTACAATGGGATGTAATGGAGGAACATGTGAAGTCGTGTCTGACTTAGCTTTCTAGCAGATTTTGCATGACGCTAAAACTCGTCGAATACGTTTCTCCATTTTGGCAAAATAATAGTTCTGTCTCAGTATAAGAATACATTTTCTAATGTGCGTAACTTAAATGAGTACACCAGGTCAATTTGTTAACAAGTTCATCAGGAATGCATAATATACAATTGTTGCTGTCAGGATGAGAGCGGTGAAACAGAATATCATTGCGTACAGTGTAATGGTTTCTAATGGTAACATTATTCCTATCTTGCGAAAGGTGTTTAATCTCTTTCCATACGTTGTCTTTACTCTGCTCCTGTGCTATGTCTTGTAATGACGACGAAATAAAATTTTCAAATGCAACTTGTTGATTGTACATGACACTGAAATTTGCTTTGCAGAAGTTGGTTGCGATGTCTTGCTGATTGTAGCTGAGAGAACGAAATAGTGCGTCTGCTACAATATTTTGTGCGCCGGGAATGTGAACAATTGTGAAATTAAATTCCTGCAAATAAAGTTTCCATCTACTTAATCTGTCGTGTGTAAATTTAGCCGAAAGTAAAAATTGTATCGCTCTATGGTCTGTATAAACGGTGGTATGTCTTCCATAAAAAAAATGCCTAAATCTGGTAAAAGCCCAAACAACACATAAAGTTTCCAGTTCTGTAACAGAATAATTTCGTTCAGCAGGTGAGAGAATGCGACTTATAAAAGCGATGTTTATAATTACTGTAGAGCCATCTTCTTCAATTTCCTGAAAAATATGTACGCCTAAAGCGGTGTTAGAACTGTCGGTGGCAATGGAAAAATTTCTAGTAAGATCTGGGTGCGATAAAAGTGGTGCATTCAACAAGGCTTCTTTCAGGTTCACAAATTCAGAATGTGCTTGCTTATCCCAGGACCAAATAGTGTTTTTACCTGTTAATTGACATAATCTAGGGGTGTCTAAAGCAGAGTAAGGAATAAATTTACGAAAAAAGTTAATTAAACCCAAAAAGCTGCGTAGTTGTTTCTTCGTCGTAGGAACAGTAATGTCACGTAAAGCTTGAAGTTTTTCCGGGTCAGGCGTAATGCCCTTTATTGAAATTACATGTCCAAGAAATTTTTATAGAAGTTTTACCAAAGTGCGATTTACTGAGATTAACTGTGAGTCCTTGGGCACGAAAAGTTTGCAACAGTCATTCAAGAATCAGATTGTGTTCAGACCAGTTAGCTTCTGCAATAAGAATGTCGTCCACGTACATTGTGATTCTGTCTTTAAGTTCAGTCGGAAGTATTGTATTCAAACCGCGAATAAAAACTGCTGAAGAAATAGTTAAACCGAATGGTAATTTACAAAATTGATAACAGTCACCAAAACAGAGAAAATCCGTGTACTTTCTGCAGTTCGGATGGAGCTGAATTTGCCAACATCCCGATTTCAAATCTAATGTGGAATAAATAGCAGTACCATGAAATTTCTGTAGAAGTTCTTCTAGTGTCTGTGGGCGATCTGTTTCATTAATAATAATGTCATTGATGTGTCGCGAATCCAGTACGAGGCGAAGTGAACCATCCTTTTTCTTAACAATATGGGGCGGGTTTATGTACGGACTAACTGCCGGTTCAATAATTCCTTGGTCAAGCATAGCTTGCAATTCTTTCTTAACTTGTTCTCTGTGAGTATACGGAATGGGATAATACTTGGCTTTAAATGTGTCGTGCTGTTTAACTTGAAATTCATACTTAAAACCGGGCATAGTACCAGGAATGTTGTCAAAAACTGGAGCTTGCTGTAAAAGAATTTTGTGTAGTTGCATGCTTTCGTCGTCTGTATTTGCACTGCTCTGTTTAACTTTATCAGAAATCATCTGCATAACGTCATAGTCAGCTTCGTCTGGAGTATTATAGTTGTGTACGTACGTATCTGTGAACAATGTGGAATTACAGTCTATGATACGTGATACGGAAATGACCTCTGTACGATTAATTGTTTGTTCTTCTGCAGATAAAGAGTGCTGAAATTCTAAAGCCAGTTGTACATATTGAAAGTCAATAATTGCTTCGTGTTGTACCAGAAAATTCGTACCTAAAATAACGTCTGTTGTCAATAAGGAAACAATCCAAAAATTTGAGTGAAATGTGTGACCTGCAATACAAAATGATAAATGTGTCTGTAATTTTACATCTACTCCTTTACTCGATACTGCTCCTTTTACTTCCGTTTTGCCTAATGGTAACGTAGGATAGGTATTCTCTTTGTTACACTCGTTGAAAGTTTCTTCATTTATAACTGACATAGGTGATCCAGAATCGATTACTGCTGAAAATTTCGATGATCCTATTTTTACTTCGATAACAGGGTGTGAAATGGTTTTTTGAACAACTGGTCTTTCCTGCAAAAGAGTGTCTCGGATGTCGTCAAAAGTAATAACATTTTCGTGAACAAGATTCTGTGTATCTGAAGTATTGCTTACGTTGCTGGAAGATGCAACCTGTACTGTATCTAGTCAAATTCTATCTGACGTGTTATTATTTTCAGGAGGATTCTGTGGCATTTCGACTATTTGAACTGTTCTGTTATTTCTTCCAGACGTATTACGTTCTGGATGATACCTACTGTCTGGTTCATTCATGATAATATGTTGTTGCTGATGTTCTTGTTGCTGATGAGATCGACTGTTATTAACTGTACGCAGAAAATTGTGCTCATTGTTTTTACGTCTGTCGTGATAATCATTTCTATACGGTGCATTGCGATAGGAATTGAAATAGTGTGTTTTCTGTACATACTGATTTCCTTGTTGCTGTGTGTTACTATTTGTTGGAGCTGACGCTATACGCGTGCGCGGCGAAACATTAAAGCTTGGTTGACCTTGTGCAATTTCGCGTCTACTTTTGCATCCAGTGTGCGCAAAAGTTCTGCTGTCATTAATTTAAACTCATCACGTAATTGTGTTGTTTTTTCAGAGCATTGTTTACCGACTGCACTAATTTCGTCTCTAAGTGATTCTGTTGCAGCTGTTTGCATATCCCTTAATTCTTGAGCAACAGTTCTAATTTCTTCACTACTTTTCCTAGCAGAAGCCTCAATTTCCACACGTTATTGTTCTTTAGTATCATGACATTGCACGGCAACGGCTGTAATCTGTTCGCTAAGCTGTCTGGAATTGATGTCTAATTTTTCATTAAGTTGTTGTTGAGATTTTCATTATTTTCATTAAGTTGTTTGAAATTTTCACTATTTTGTTTGTGATTGTTGTCTTGTTCTTTCTTAAGTTGTTTGACATTTTCATTATTTTGTAGCAATAATGCCATAATTTGTTCCAAGCCAATATTACCTGCTCTATTCTCTGTGTTGTTTGATGGCATATCTGCAATTGTCACGTTTTGTGTAACCATTTGGTCATTCTGTGATTCTCGAAAAGGTTTGCCAACCGGATGTGCACTGTTGGTCACCACACCGGAATCAAATAAATCTGTCGTACTCTGATTACACTGTTCATTTTCGTTAGGAAAATTTGTCTGTTCATTACGTAAATTTTGCAAATCGGGTGTGTCAAGCTGAGCAGCGTTCATTGTAACAGAACGTGCCGCGTCATCCATTGTCGTTAAATTAACAGACGACACAATTGAATTTATTTGCTCATCACTAGGATCAAAATCAATATTAGTGGTCGGTACGCACTGATTGTCTACAATTAGGGGATTATCATCATTACACTGAGTGTTGCAAGTATTATTGGTCAAATTATTAGAGTCGGCTATTTCATTCATTGCAAATCGCGATGTACTGTTAACAGTTTTTCGCGGCATTTTTCACAAATCAAAATTATTCACAAATGAAACAAGCACAATGCAAAATGCAACAAACACTATTATAACAAAGAGCAACAAATTGCCGATGATCTGTGAAGGAAAGACTGACAAATTAGTAAATGCGTTGCGCCAGATGCAAACTACGTTTAAGTAATTAAGAGCAGATATATGTCTACTTATCAGAAGATTCACAAAGAAATACGATTCTGGCTGGATGTCGCCAAGTGTAACATCCCCGCAAAGAATAAAAAATGAAAATGTAAGCGAAGAGTAACCTTCCGACAAAATATAACAACTTACAATTAAATGAATTTTTAAATATTGTAACCTCTGAACAAAATTGGCTCCAATTTATTGTCTGTGTGCAGAAATGCATTCACACTTAATATTCCCACAAAATTCTTTTCTCATTTAATGTCAAGTTCGGAATAGAAAAATTCCTAAACATCAAAAATAATAAAAAAGTTTAGTAACCTGATAAATTTTATGAGGACAGCAGCGCTGCCCTTCGGCCCTGTATTCTGAATAAAAAAGCAAAAATTCTTACCTCAATAAAATCCGCAATTATATCTGCTCTTAAGTTGGTATTTTTCGACACAGCTTCGTGCAATGCTGGCGTATATTTTTTTTTTTTTTTATTATTGGAAGGAATGATCATGCATTTGAAATATTCTTTAAATTGAAATGAATGCTTTTCTTTAAAAGAGTTGCTTCATATTATAAAAATTATTATTGGGGCATTTTTTGGAACAAATTAAATTACAATTAACACACATTATTAAATATGTGCAAGGCTGCTTCTTTACCTTCTACAACAATACTCATCCTCCAGAGTCCTGACCAGAGTCGCGAGCAGAGCACACAGCCGACGCATGCCGACTTCCGCCGACTAGCACGGACTATCACGTACTGGCGACTACTGTCGACTGACCACTACTACTGTCGACACGCGCGGTCAAGCGCAGACTAGCAACAGCTAACGGTAAACTACTCTCTGGTCAGAGATTCTGTCATGCCTCGCCCATAGCCGGCAATGTATACGTCTTTCATCTTTCAGACATCAGGTCGCTCCAGTTCTGCATTATGGCAACGAGTGCACTGTTTTCCCACTCATGCCTTATATACCATCAACTGATAGTGGTATCATTATTGCATTATTGTGAGCAATTATTGCACGTTGACATCGAACATTGGCTACGGTCACATTAAGGGTCCTGAAAGGCAATTCTTGGTTTGCTCACAAGATGTAAGCGTCTTTCTTCGAGCATCTGCCACTTTGCATTCAGACTGCAATTATTTGTACACGCTAGCTGTCTGCTTAAAATCCGTCCTGATCTGAATTCGATCCACTAGAGCACTAATCAAGTTTGAGCCGTAGAACTATTTTGTATGCAGCCTGTTTAGTTGAACACAGTTTCACACCATACGATTAAACATGCTGTTCTTGTTTTACCTATAAATAAACCCATATGGTCCTTGTAATTCATAGCTCTAACAAAGACGCACGTTCTGACCCTGATGGACCATTCTAGACCGACCTATCGCCGTATGATCTTCTGTCATTGGTGTTACTGGATGAGGTACTGAGGGGCGTGAGGTAAGCACACTGTTCTCGCGGCCGTTGTCGGCTTTCCTGATGTTAGAGCTACTTGCAAATATTTATATGACATGACTGATTCTCATTCTGATTCAGTAATCCTGTAGCCAAAAGATACTACAATTTTTATCGGATATTATTTCCACACATTCAACAGCGTAATCGCCGAAAAGCGTGAAACAGCAACTCATTCTGTCATCTAAGTCATTAATATATGACATGTACATCATATGGGCTGCCACTCCTAAGAGTCATCGGGCGCAATTTCCCTATTGTTTCGTGGATATTTGCAATTTAGTTTTTTCACTATGTAGCTGGAGGCAGCCAAAGCAAATACTGCTCATCAAGTCTGTGATGCGATGCTCATTGTCGACGGAAAGCGTCGGTTTGTTTCCTGTCTCTGTCTCTGTCTCTCTCTCTCTCTCTCACAAACACACACACACACACACACACACACACACACACACACACACAGACAAATGGTTTTTAGGGCGGTATTTTGCGTGCCGAATCGATGGGGCGGTCCAAAATAAGTCTACTGTGGTATTCTTTTTATCGATATGCATTATCAGGGACATTAAAAAACGAAGACTAACCAGTCCTCCAGCAGCGACAGAACCTCCCTGACCCGCGCTCACTGCTACCGCCACGAAGAAGCGCTGTTTAGTCGTTCCTGGAGTACTAGTTAATATTACTGTCCCTGTTAATGCATACTGATACAGTGAGTATTGGACTAGACTAATTCTGGACCGCCCTGCCGATTGGGCACTCAAAATACCGCTCTAAAAACCATTTTGTTTATTACGGGAAACAAACATATTCTTTCCGTCGAAACTGTGCATCTTACGAAAGACTTTATGAGCAGTATTTGCTTCAGTCGACTCCAACTACACACTGCAAAAACGAAATTGAAAACATCTGCTGAAACATCAGAGGAAATGCGCCTCAAGGACTCTTAAGAGCGTCACCATGTACGCATCGGAACCCTCAGTGCTATAGATGGCGTCATTCCCTAGCCTGCCCCACTAGCATACTGACCGAAGGAAAAACCATTGTCTATATATGCTTCTGACATCTCTCATCTTCGCAGTCCCTACACGAGCTGTGTGTTGGTGGTAGTAGTATCGTCCTCTAGACTGACGTAACGATGGTTCTCTAAACTTTTTCAGTATTCTATCGCGGAAACATCTTTTCTCCTCCAGTGATTCTCACTTGATTTCAAGGAGCGTTTCCTTAACTTTCCCGTGCTGATCGAACCTAACGGTAACGAATCTGGCAGCATGCCACCGAATTGGTTCGATTTCTTCTTCTAAGCCGAACTCATGGGGATCCAGAACACTCCTGTACTACAGAACAGGTCGTAGAAGTATGCTGTACGTCGTCTTAACATATGTGCTGCACTTTCCCAGATTCCTCTCAATAAACCGAATTTGACCTTTCGCCTTCCCAGCTTACGTGCTCGTTCCAATTCATGTCGCTTCGCGCGTTACTCCTAGATACTTTATCGACGTGGCTGTGTCAAGCAGCGCACCACATTGCAGGATCGTTTTTCCTACTCAAATGCCTTAACGTACGTCATAAGACGTTAGAGTACGCTCTCAATCAGTCATACCGAACAGAAACTCTACCTATGTCATCCCGCATCTTCGTAGAGTCACTTCAAGGTGACACTTCCCCGTACATGACGATGTCGTCAACCACCAGTCGCAAATGCCTGCACATCGTATCCATCAGACAGTTCATGTACACAAAAACAAGAGCGGTCATATCACACTTCCCTGGGGCGTTTCTGTCTCCGGCGACCAGTCACAGTCCGTAGCACCACCTTGGTTCTATTAATTAAAAAGTCTTCAAACCAATCGCATATCTGAGAATCTATTCCGTGTGCTCATACCTTAGTCTGCAGCATGGAAATGTGTCGAACGCTTTCCGGTAATCCTGGCATATGGCATCTGTCTGTTGCCCTTCATGTGGATTGAAGCTCTTGTGTCCCATGGAAATTTTCTGCATTGAAATTATGTTCAAGAATTCTGCAGGAAACCTACGATAAAGCTGTTGGTCTGTATATTTGCAGGTCTGTTATTTTAACCTTCCCATTTACGGGATTCATCTTCACTTTCTTACAGCCGATTCGGACGTCCCACTGGCGAAGAGATTCGCGATAAATGATAGCTAAGTATGGGCCCAGCAACTCTGTGAAAACGAACTGAGATTCCACTTGAACCTGAAGGCTTTTTCAGGTTTCCCTTTACTGTCCTACATTGCAACTTCTGAGTACAAGTGACTGAACAAGTCTTCATCGCAGTTATTTTATTTATGATTATTTTATTTATGATTATTTTATTTAAGGTCTTTTGCTAACGAATGAAGGTGGAAGTTGTACGCGTCACGCATAGATATTTTTATAGGTGCACGAATTTGTATTAACTCTTGGCTGTCAATATTTCGGCATTCTTTCTTGAACTGACAGTACAACAATTTCTGATTTTTCAGAATTTCTTTTAAATCACATTGAGTCTTTCTCATCTAGCGCCCATTTACTCGGTATGTACATCCCCAAGGGTAATTCACAGTCAGTTTAGATTTTACCCCTAGTTCCTCTTCGTCCCTCACGTTGTAACTAAATGACGTCCACTCTTTGTCCAAGTAGGATGCCAACAATTTCTTATTTCTTATTAGATCATTCCAGCATGAAAAATCACTTATCCCTTTTGGTGGATTTATTATTAGTAACCATCGTTGTCATAGCTGTGATGACATTGTGGTAGATAATCCCCGTCCAAATACTGTCATGAGGTCAGGCCCACTTGGTAGTATGGGCTTGTTACAGTTCTAAAGCGACACCAAATCATAGCGTCTGTGGGTGACTCTTTAGCTAGGATAAATACTACGTAGTCGATTACCGATGCCACAACAAAGGCTCTTTGCTGGCTAAAAATGAGGTAGACAGATTTTACTTTTTATCTTGTTTTTATAGTTCAGAGTGTGTAGAATGCAAGTTTTCGGCCTTCAAAACTCTTGGGACAACTTTTTGTGGCAAAAAGAACAGGAAATTTTGGCAAATTTTCGCCTATTACTCAGATATCATGCACGTTATTGAAAATATCATCATGACCAAAATAAAAGAGCATTACATTTTGCGTTGAATGACTACTTAAAATTCAAAATCGGTGCAGCCGTTTGGCCGCAAACAGCTGTCAAATTTCGGTCATTTGTTTTTGTATCCCGCCTGGATACGCGGCGCGTGGGTGTGCTCCTGTGAACTGCTTCTGTAATATAGTCCGAGAGTGAAGGAAGCGTCTAGGAGCAGGAGAGGTGAAGCACTTCGGTACGGCATGCAACTTTATCCCCTTCACTAAAGTCAAAAACACAAGTAAATAAATTCATACATAACTTTGGCTAGTTGAGCACATAGGTGTGAGGCCATAGTCCAGGTGAAATCAAAGTCTCAATAGCAAGCTAGGCCACTTGGTAGTCGAAGCTATGTTTCCAGGCCGTCTGCTCGGCACTCGCCGAGATCCCGTTTCGGCGAGAGGGCGCTATGGTTGGCGTAGCCTGCTCTCGTAATGCCAACTTACGACAGCGTGCACCAACGTTGTGGCATCGTAACTATCGACACCACACATTTTTTACCAACTTGGCTAAAAAGTCGGCACAGATAATCTGCTTCAAATTAAAAATTTCAAGCTATCTGAGTTGTAGAGCATGAAATTCAGTGTTACAAAGATATCCAGTTTTTCAATTTTAGGCACTGTTACGTGTCTTGAGGTACAGACAGACCAATAATATCCTTTCTATAAGGGTTAAGTCCCCCCCATGAACCATGGACCTTGCCGTTGGTGGGGAGGCTTGCGTGCCTCAGCGATACAGATAGCCGTACCGTAGGTACAACCACAACGGAGGGGTATCTGTTGAGAGGCCAGACAAACGTGTGGTTCCTGAAGAGGGGCAGAAGCCTTTTCAGTAGTTTCAGGGGCAACAGTCTGGATGATTGACTGATCTGGCCTTGTAACGATAACCAAAACGGCCTTGCTGTGCTGGTACTGCGAACGGCTGAAAGCAAGGGGAAACTACGGCCGTAATTTTTCCCGAGGGCATGCAGCTTTACTGTATGATTAAATGATGATGGCGTCCTCTTGGGTAAAATATTCCGGAGGTAAAATAGTCCCCCATTCGGATCTCCGGGCGGGGACTACTCAAGAGGATGTCGTTATCAGGAGAAAGAAAACTGGCGTTCTACGGATCGGAGCGTGGAATGTCAGATCCCTTAATCGGGCAGGTAGGTTAGAAAATTTAAAAAGGGAAATGGATAGGTTAAAGTTAGATATAGTGGGAATTAGTGAAGTTCGGTGGCAGGAGGAACAAGACTTCTGGTCAGGTGACTACAGGGTTATAAACACAAAGTCAAATAGGAGTAATGCAGGAGTAAGTTTAATAATGAATAGGAAAATAGGAACGCGGGTAAGCTACTACAAACAGCATAGTGAACGCATTATTGTGGCCAAGATAGATACGAAGCCCACACCTACTACAGTAGTACAAGTTTATATGCCAACTAGCTTTGCAGATGACGAAGAAATTGAAGAAATGTATGATGAAATAAAAGAAATTATTCAGATAGTGAAGGGAGACGAAAATTTAATAGTCATGGGTGACTGGAATTCGAGTGTAGGAAAAGGGAGAGACGGAAACGTAGTAGGTGAATATGGATTGGGGCTAAGAAATGAAAGAGGAAGCCGCCTGGTAGAATTTTGCACAGAGCACAACTTAATCATAGCTAACACTTGGTTTAAGAATCATGATAGAAGGTTGTATACATGGAAGAACCCTGGAGATACTAAAAGGTATCAGATAGATTATATAATGGTAAGACAGAGATTTAGGAACCAGGTTTTAAATTGTAAGACATTTCCAGGGGCAGATGTGGACTCTGACCACAATCTATTGGTTATGACCTGTAGATTAAAACTGAAGAAACTGCAAAAAGGTGGGAAGTTAAGGAGATGGAACCTGGATAAACTGAAAGAACCAGAGGTTGTACAGACTTTCAGGGAGAGCATAAGGGAACAATTGACAGGAATGGGGGAAAGAAATACAGTAGAAGAGGAATGGGTAGCTTTGAGGGATGAAGTAGTGAAGGCAGCAGAGGATCAAGTAGGTAAAAAGACGAGGGCTAGTAGAAATCCTTGGGTAACAGAAGAAATATTGAATTTAATTGATGAAAGGAGAAAATATAAAAATGCAGTAAATGAAGCAGGCAAAAAGGAATACAAACGTCTCAAAAATGAGATCGACAGGAAGTGCAAAATGGCTAAGCAGGGATGGCTAGAGGACAAATGTAAGGAAGTAGAGGCTTGTCTCACTAGGGGTAAGATAGATACTGCCTACAGGAAAATTAAAGAGACCTTTGGAGATAAGAGAACCACTTGTATGAACATCAAGAGCTCAGATGGAAACCCAGTTCTAAGCAAAGAAGGGAAAGCAGAAAGGTGGAAGGAGTATATAGAGGGTCTATACAAGGGCGATGTACTTGAGGACAGTATTATGGAAATGGAAGAGGATGTAGATGAAGATGAAATGGGAGATACGATACTGCGTGAAGAGTTTGACAGAGCACTGAAAGACCTGAGTCAAAACAAGGCCCCCGGAGTAGACAACATTCCATTGGAACTACTGACGGCCTTGGGAGAACCAGTCCTGACAAAACTCTACCATCTGGTGAGCAAGATGTATGAAACAGATGAAATACCCTCAGACTTCAAGAAGAATATAATAATTCCAATGCCAAAGAAAGCAGGTGCTGACAGATGTGAAAATTACCGAACAATCAGTTTAATAAGCCACAGCTGCAAAATACTAACACGAATTCTTTACAGACGAATGGAATAACTAGTAGAAGCCGACCTCGGGGAAGATCAGTTTGGATTCCGTAGAAAAATGGGAACACATGAGGCAATACTGACCTTACGACTTATCTTAGAAGAAAGATTAAGGAAAGGCAAACCTACGTTTCTAGCATTTGTAGACTTAGAGAAAGCTTTTGACAATGTTGACTGGAATACTCTCTTTCAAATTCTAAAGGTGGCAGGGGTAAAATACAGGGAGCGAAAGGCTATTTACAATTTGTACAGAAACCAGATGGCAGTTATAAGAGTCGAGGGACATGAAAGGGAAGCAGCGGTTGGGAAGGGAGTAAGACAGGGTTGTAGCCTCTCCCCGATGTTATTGAATCTGTATATTGAGCAAGCAGTAAAGGAAACAAAAGAAAAATTTGGAGTAGGTATTAAAATCCATGGAGAAGAAATAAAAACTTTGAGGTTCGCCGATGACATTGTAATTCTGTCAGAGACAGCAAAGGACTTGGAAGAGCAGTTGAACGGAATGGATGGTATCTTGAAGGGAGGATATAAGATGAACATCAACAAAGGCAAAACGAGGATAATGGAATGTAGTCGAATTAAGTCTGGTGATGCTGAGGGAATTAGATTAGGAAATGAGACACTTAAAGTAGTAAAGGAGTTTTGCTATTTGGGGAGCAAAATAACTGATGATGGTCGAAGTAGAGAGGATATAAAATGTAGACTGGCAATGGCAAGGAAAGCGTTTCTGAAGAAGAGAAATTTGTTAACATCGACTATAGATTTAAGTGTCAGGAAGTCGTTTCTGAAAGTATTTGTATGGAGTGTAGCCATGTAGGGAAGTGAAACATCGACGGTAAATTGTTTGGACAAGAAGAGAATAGAAGCTTTTGAAATGTGGTGCTACAGAAGAATGCTGAAGATTAGATGGGTAGATCACATAACTAATGAGGAAGTATTGAATAGGATTGGGGAGAAGAGAAGTTTGTGGCACAACTTGACCAGAAGAAGGGATCGGTTGGTAGGACATGTTCTGAGGCATCAAGGGATCACCAATTTAGTATTGGAGGGCAGCGTGGAGGGTAAAAATCGTAGGGGGAGACCAAGAGATGAATACACTAAGCAGATTCTGAAGGATGTAGGTTGCAGTAGGTACTGGGAGATGAAGAAGCTTGCACAGGATAGAGTAGCATGGAGAGCTGCATCAAACCAGTCTCAGGACTGAAGACCACAACAACAACAAGGGTTAAGTGCGCCTAGCACCTTAGTATGCTCACAGGGTGTAGTCATTCTAGTCCAGTATCTCTTAATTCAAGTTTCATCCTTCTGTGAACCATGTTTCCTTTGCTTAGAGAAGTCTGCTGAGTTCCTCCCAGTTATCATCAATTTCCTCACCACAACAAAAGCAGAGTTTATTAAAATCGAAGATTAGAAGCCGATTGAAGTGAACATTGCTTGTCAGAAGAAGTATTGTCTTTGACAAAATGCGCTGCACCTGCATTTACAAGCGTTGCTCACATTGGAAGACCGAACGGACAATTCACAAATTTATAACTGAAGCCTTCCTCACCATTAAACGAAGTTATAAATTTCGGTGCAGTGTACGGTCTTATGTGACAACAGAGCATTTTTTAATGAAGACAATGAAACAAAAAGCGACTTAACTCACGGATGTGGCTTTTCAGATTCTGTGCTCTCTAAGTGTATTTCAGGGATGTTACATTTGTCAAAAAATTGAAGAATTCTGTGGTATACCACTAGGAACAAGCGAGCTCACGTGGATTTAAGAGCTTCACGAAGAGATCTAAATGCAGCAGACAGTGACAATCTGAATGATTGGTTGTTAAAACATTCACCTTTTCCAAAATGTAATGTCAGTAAGCAGTGAAATAACTGGTGATGAATCAATACCTTTCCATGAGGTATCTGTAGAAGGAATTAAACGGATCACCAGAATTAAAGGAGAGAAATTTAAAAACGTCTCAACGCAATCCCTAGATTATAACAAATGCACCCTGCCCTACAGCTCTCAAGATAGGGCAGAAGAGGATTCCTATCATAAGCCCATTAACATTGTTTCAAATACTGTGTGGTATCAAGCAACCTGACAAAGACTTGAAGTTCTTTTTCTCTTTTGTACTTACCTCATGCCACATGTCATTGTTCACAGAAAACGGTCTCAATAAGCGTAAAAAAGTCATATCTCTGTGATGCATTCACACATTTCTAACAGAATGAAGTACCGGAAATAAAAAGCTTCGTGCTGGATGGTGGTCGCTTACTCCATAAGTTGGTTTGGCATATCAAGGAAAAGTTTGGAACCCTCTGTACGAAATATGAAATCTATTTGAAAAAGCACCACAGATTCGAAATCACAGTTTTATTCTATGGCTACCGAAGTGATTCTACACAGTGGGGAACAAAGTCTTCTAAAAGATCTCGTCTTTAAGGGCACCAGGTTCTTCATCAGATATCATTTTGGATGAAGATGAAAATGCTGCAGTCGCACAGGAGAAGTTTCACGCATATGAGAGCAACAAGAACCGCTTGATTTTGATGCTCATGAGGAAATTTGAGGAGGGAAATATTCAAGTGTTACAGGCAGAAGAAGATGCAGATTCATTAATTATGAAAACAGCTATTTCCCAAGTTTCTGTGTCTGACAGTGAGGCAATCGTGATCGATGACACTGACGAGTCTGTTCTCCTAACGGGTCGGAGAAAGAATTGCACCAACTTGTACGTCCATAAACTGGCAAGGGGGAAATCAGCAGGAGTGTGGTAATCAAGTAATTCTTTCACTTTCTATTCTGCATTTGCCCTTTTCAACCATGCCTTCACAAGATGTGACACCACATCCTCTTTTTTGGTTAAGTAAAAAGGGGAATTATTAAACCTTATGGGGCTACAGCCATGGCTCAAAGTGAAAGCTGCTGAATCTGTTAAGCCCTCAGTCTCTCAAGAGTTAATAGCGTAGGCAGTAGAGTAGCAGATGTTAGCAACATCGGACGCAGCAAGGTGACACTCACTGTGATCCTACTATTAATCTTGGCTGGGGAAGAAAATTGATAGGTGCCAGTGGGGCTCGAATAAAATCTTATTAGGCTTGTTTTACGTGGCGATGACGAAAGTTGCAGCACTACGCACGCTGCTCAAGATGGTTTCCCGCGCATGCAAAACAGGATGCACAGCAGTACGTGGATGTTGCAAATCTGGACTGAACTGCACATCGACGTGGAAACACTGTTGTGGCTTATCTTGCGAGAACGCCTCATAAATTGATCTGAACGAGGATGAGGAAGATATCGAAGATGTGTACGAGGACGAGGAAGTTGCTGAGGATGCAGCAATGCATTCTGAAGATCGGATGCTGTACCGGACTTGCCACAGTCTTCCAAACGACCTCGATGGAATTGAAATTTGAAAAAAAAAATTGTGAATCTGTTATATTTAAATTTTTTAATGCTGTCACGCCCTTTTATTTGTTCATTTGTACAAATTTTTGTATTACTCTTACGAAAATAAATACTGGCGATTATTACGTAACGGATTTTCATTTTAGGAACTCAGTCTTACTAATTAAGGCATGGATAAAAATGATGAAAATGCTGATGAATGAAGAAAAATAAAAAGATGTGCATAGAAAACACACATGTGCCTAGAACTGAAAGACTAGATGCTTTTGTAGAATGAAATTTCATGTCCTACAACTTTGATAACTTGGCATTTTTCATTTGGAGTAGCCATTTTGGAGACGACTTTTTAGCCAAGTTGGGAAAAATAAACGAACTTTGACAACTAACTGCGATCAGATGACTGCACCGATTGTGATATTTAAGTAGGTTAGTCGACGCAATATTTAATGCTCAGTAACAGCAAAATTTTCAGTACGATGCCTACTTTGCGAGTAATAGAAAACTTGAAGAAAGTGCCAAAACTTTGTGGTTTTTTGGCCACATAAACTCGTACCGACGGTTTTGGAGGTCGAAAACTTATATTCAACATAATATCAACTATATGCACAAGAGAAAAAAATAAAATCTTCTACCTCGTTTTCTGCAAGCAAGAAATACCATGTTATTGGATTAATGTTTTGCATCTCAAGAAATCCTGTAACAAAGCTTTTAGGTGCGAGCTTCCGTAAGAAGATGACGATGTAAAGCTGTATCAAAAGCTTTTGGAATGTATAGAAACTCCCCGAATGAACATGGTTTGCTCTATCCATGTCACTGTGGGACGTGAGACAAGAATAGAGGTTGGGTACTCGATTGTTACTGACTTTTAGTGACGCATGCTGATTTTCAACGCCACCGGTGCTTATTAACATATCAACCATATTGGCAATGATAATGCTGTAGAATGGTCGTAAAATTCATTGATTTTTTTCACGATAAAACATTTGAAACCAACAGGCCACCTCTTGTTTTGTTATTTTCAGTTTCAGTTGATGTCTTTCGAAACGACTGGACAAGCATTTCTGCGACTGAAACCCTTAACATGTGAGACAGCTTCCTGGGTTTTTGGAGCTGGTCCTGCAATAATATTTTGCCGCAATAACTATGAAAGGTGATTTCCTTGTTGTAGCGTAATTAAACCAACGTTTCCCCGCCCTATGATTGGTGCTTTCCGTTGTACCTGTTGCACAATATGTGCTACTTCAAGAAGAATATAAAAATTCCAATCCCAAAGAAAGCAGGTCTTGACAGATGTGAAAATTACTGAACTATCAAGTTTAATAAGTCACAGCTGCAAAATACTAACACGAATTCTTTACAGACGAATGGAAAAACTGGTAGAAGCCGACTTCGGCGAAGATCAGTTTGGATTCCGCAGAAATGTTGGAACACGTGAGGCAATACTGACCCTACGACTTATCTTAGAAAATAGATTAAGAAAAGGCAAACCTACATTTCTAGCATTTGTAGACTTAAGAGAAAGCTTTTGACAATGTTGACTGGATTACTCTCTTTCAAATTCTAAAGGTGGCAGGGGTAAAATACAGGGAGTGAAAGGCTATTTACAATTTGTACAGCAACCAGATGGCAGTTATAAGAGTCGAGGGGCATGAAAGGGAAGCAGCGGTTGGGAAGGGAGTGAGACAGGGTTGTAGCCGCTCCCCGATGTTATTGAATCTGTATATTGAGCAAGCGGTAAAGGAAACAAAAGAAAAATTCGGAGTAGGTATTAAAGTTCATGGAGAAGAAATAAAAACTTTGAGGTTTGCCGATGACATTGTAATTCTGTCAGAGACGGCAAGGGACTTAGAAGAGCAGTTGAACGGAATGGACAGTGTATTGAAAGGAGGATATAAGATGAACATCAACAAAAGCAAAACGAGGATAATGGAATGTAGTCGAATTAAGTCGGGCGATGCTCAGGGAATTAGATTAGGAAATGAGACACTTAAAGTAGTAAAGGTGTTTTGCTATTAGGGGAGCAAAATAACTGATGATGGTCGAAGTAGAGAGGATATAAAATGTAGACTGGCAATGGCAAGGAAAGCGTTTCTGAAGAAGAGAAATTTGTTAACATCGAGTATACATTTAAGTGTCAGGAAGTCGTTTCTGAAAGTATTTGTATGGAGTGTACCCATGTATGGAAGTGAAACATGGACAATAAATAGTTTGGACAAGAAGTGAATAGAAGCTTTCGAAATGTGGTGCTACAGAAGAATGCTGAAGATTAGGTGGGTAGATCACATAACTAATGAGGAGGTATTGAATAGAATTGGGGAGAAGAGGAGTTTGTGGCACAACTTGACAAGAAGAAGGGATCGGTTGGTAGGACATGTTCTGAGGCATCAATGGATCACCAATTTAGTATTGGAGGGCAGCGTGCAGGGTAAAAATCGTAGAGGGAGACCAAGAGACGAATACACTAAGCAGATTCAGAGGGATGTAGGTTGCAGTAGGTACTGGGAGATGAAGAAGCTTGCACAGGATAGAGTAGCATGGAGAGCTGCATCAAACCAGTCACAGGAGTGAAGACCACAACAACAACATCAATATCATATGTACAGCGGCAGAGACCTCTGTTGTTTTTAATTATTGTATTAGTCCGAACTTCAGTCACAGTTACTCTCTGGATCAGACTGCTATACCTTCTGTCTGAGAAATGAATAACCTTCTCCTAACTTACCTTACCTAAAATGTAGACTTTTCTACTTACTTTTGGTTGCCTCTGTACCCTAGTGCCCAAGTTATTAAAACTGCTTTGTGATCATTGACTCCAGTCTCTATGATAACATCCTCGATGAGGTCGGGTCTGTTTGTAGGCTCAGAACCATCTGTTCTAGATAATTTTCAGAAAAATTTCTTATATCTGTTTTAGAGGAAGTTCACTCTGACCTGTTATGAAGTCGTAATTTTCCCCATAAGTTATTGGGCGTTTAATGTCTCTTCCATTATGGAATGAACATCACCAGTTTTGAAGTCAGTTTTATTTGTCCGCATTACAAATAAACTGTTCACGATAAAGGACACTGCGTTGGCAGAGTCGAGAAATACAATTGAATTAAATTTTATCCCACAAGAGAACAAGTACTCCCGGTTATTTCATAACAAAGCTGACGAAAAAAGGTCTTACAGGAAGCTGAATAGCTTTACGCAATCCCATTTCTGTCGACAAACACCACATCAAGTGAAATTCTGATGCGAGCAACAAATACTTGCATTGGTCAGAACCAATATTCGAAATTGGATGCGGGCTTTAGGATTGAAAACGTGTCATGGACGTCGAAACAGAGTGGAATTGTGATTGACGGCGAAACAGGATTTTCATTTTTAATGCTCCTAACAACCACGCAGCTTAAAACAATAAAATACACCTGAATAAAACATTCTCTACATTTGTAACCGAATTTCCATTTCACTTTTCAAAGAACTGGTAAATCGATTGACCTCGTTGGGTCTTTCATATACCTGCGTTGTAAACACTTATGTTACATAGAATAGGTAGCACAGAAAGCCTGCACTACTCCCAGCAAGTTGCGGAGGATATGGTACAAAGAATGCTCACAAAGGAGATGACGACACATGCGTAGTTGATGAAAAATAACCTACTCCACTATACTGAAACTAACGATGTATTTGCCAAGACGTCAATAACAACTATATTAGTCAAGTTCGAATATGACCAGGACTTTCACTTCTGGGCACTATTATTTATCCTCATTTAAACTGAAACATAATTCAGCACGTCAAGCAGAATTACTGAATAAATCGTTCCATATTTCGTAGTCATTGAGGGAATTGCTTTCCACTAGACATGATTACCCCCATCAGTGAATTCCTTATGATAAATGTATGTAGTTGGAACGCACCCCATATTTCTGTTGAGAGTCTGAAGCTTTTCCTTCCAGGAAACTGTGAAAGCTTACGTCACTACATTACTAAAGCATCCTGTACATAATCTTTTTTGTACCATGAAAATGGCTCGTGCGACACGCTTAGTTACAACAGGCAGTCTCCGCTAATGTATAAAGACAAAATACTGTTTCAAAACCTTGAAAACTCTGAAAGTGTCTAACATTCTGCGTGGTGTCTGTTTGTTCTAAGTCGTGTCTCCCTACCACTTTCGCGCAACGACGCTCTGAGCATGTTATTTATGGAATTGACTAATTTGAAACTGGGACCTGTTGCTGGTAAGGAGACGCCGGACCACACATGACATGTAGAGTTCAGAAGAGTTCAGTGAGACTAGCGATGATATAATCAAATACTTGAAGATTTCAGCGTCAGCTCCACTGCACTCCCTGTAAAAGAATCTTAATACTAACTAATTTTAGTGGAAGGGTTTCAAGGCTTTCCTATTTTCAGTTAGCTGGTAAAATAACGTCGTAAAAGCAGTTAAGTTTACCATTGGAATTTTTATTCTACTCACAAAACATTGTTTATAAATTGTACTATTGACAAAAGGAAATATTTTAATACAGGATGCTAAAAACCAACTGCGTTCACAAAAATGTGAACGAATGTTCCCTGAATGGGTTTCCAAGTTCTATAATGGATTGAAGGATAACCTATGCCACATCACATCTATAATCTAGGTTTAAATTAAGTCTCATAAAAGAGAAAACTATCAAAAATAGTGTACAGTGACCCTCAATTATCTTTAATTACTGATTTAACTTGTCGTAAATTACAGTGGCTGATGTGGCTTCTCAATAATTATATAACAGAAAAATCATCGCGTTTCAGATTTTAGCTTCAAGTAGTAAATGTGAATACCACGAAGTTTAATTGACGATCGACACTAGTATTACGTAAAAAAGGGGATGTAACAGATGAGACTTCTGCAGTTCTGATTGAAGTCTTATGCCCTCCTATGCAGAATCGCGTGCGTTCATTACCTTGTCGGTGGTTAGGCAGTGTCAGGGGTGGCTGGCGGCACAGCTCCACACACCTCGGTAACTACTCTCTCGAACTTATCCTTAGTACTGTTTACCGAAGTTGGTTTAAGAAAAAGGTATCTGGCTGTGTTTTCAACTGACCAATCAGCGTTTCAATGTTAAGCTCTGCCTACTAAAATTCTGTCTATCCAACGAGAAACGTTATACTTTTCACGGTGGGGCAATGTTTTTAGTGTTTGCTATGTAACGGAGATGCGTATAGTCTCACCCTAAAACTTGCAGCTGGTGTGGCCCTTTTAGTGTTATCGTAAGATCTATACTGTTCTTCTGGAGGGCTCTTTCTTTTAACATCTTGGCGGTCAGCCGGCAATGCGGATGTCCCATTGTCCTGCTCTTATTGTAGGGCCTTCTAGCCTACACAGCTCTGGTCTCGGCTTCTGTTCTCGTTTCTCACCTTGGAACTGCGTTTGTTTCACGGTGGAAAGGTATGACATGCATTTAGACGTTCCTGTGTTAGTCTGTGGTATTCCATTTGCTCACTCATTGATCATATTACTTTGGTTAATTTAATGTCAGGATTTATTCGGAGCTATGTGACATATTGCCGGATTTGCTATCATGTCAGGGTTTTCATGGAAGGTGTTGGATTTTCCTGACACCTTACAAGTGTTTGACTTATTTGCTTCTAAGTTTTACCCGATGCTTTAATAATCATTTGGACAGACATAATACATACACTCCTGGAAATGGAAAAAAGAACACATTGACACCGGTGTGTCAGACCCACCATACTTGCTCCGGACACTGCGAGAGGGCTGTACAAGCAATGATCACACGCACGGCACAGCGGACACACCAGGAACCGCGGTGTTGGCCGTCGAATGGCGCTAGCTGCGCAGCATTTGTGCACCGCCGCCGTCAGTGTCAGCCAGTTTGCCGTGGCATACGGAGCTCCATCGCAGTCTTTAACACAGGTAGCATGCCGCGACAGCGTGGACGTGAACCGTATGTGCAGTTGACGGACTTTGAGCGAGGGCATATAGTGGGCATGCGGGAGGCCGGGTGGACGCACCGCCGAATTGCTCAACACGTGGGGCGTGAGGTCTCCACAGTACATCGATGTTGTCGCCAGTGGTCGGCGGAAGGTGCACGTGCCCGTCGACCTGGGACCGGACCGCAGCGACGCACGGATGCACGCCAAGACCGTAGGATCCTACGCAGTGCCGTAGGGGACCGCACCGCCACTTCCCAGCAAATTAGGGACAGTGTTGATCCTGGGGTATCGGCGAGAACCATTCGCAACCGTCTCCATGAAGCTGGGCTACGGTCCCGCACACCGTTAGGCCGTCTTCCGCTCACGCCCCAACATCGTGCAGCCCGCCTCCAGTGGTGTCGCGACAGGCGTGAATGGAGGGACGAATGGAGACGTGTCGTCTTCAGCGATGAGAGTCGCTTCTGCCTTGGTGCCAATGATGGTCGTATGCGTGTTTGGCGCCGTGCAGGTGAGCGCCACAATCAGGACTGCATACGACCGAGGCACACAGGGCCAACACCCGGCCTCATGGTGTGGGGAGCGATCTCCTACACTGGCCGTACACCACTGGTGATCGTCGAGGGGACACTGAATAGTGCACGGTACATCCAAACCGTCATCGAACCCATCGTTCTACCATTCCTAGACCGGAAAGGGAACTTGCTGTTCCAACAGGACACTGCACGTCCGCATGTATCCCGTGCCACCCAACGTGCTCTAGAAGGTGTAAGTCAACTACCCTGGCCAGCAAGATCTCCGGATCTGTCCCCCATTGAGCATGTTTGGGACTGGATGAAGCGTCGTCTCACGCGGTCTGCACGTCCAGCACGAACGCTGGTCCAACTGAGGCGCCAGGTGGAAATGGCATGGCAAGCCGTTCCACAGGACTACATCCAGCATCTCTACGATCGTCTCCATGGGAGAATAGCAGCCTGCATTGCTGCGAAAGGTGGATATACACTGTACTAGTGCCGACATTGTGCATGCTCTGTTGCCTGTGTCTATGTGCCTGTGGTTCTGTCAGTGTGATCATGTGATGTATCTGACCCCAGGAATGTGTCAATAAAGTTTCCCCTTCCTGGGACAATGAATTCACGGTGTTCTTATTTCAATTTCCAGGAGTGTAATATGTATAAATATATAAGCTCACCAGAAAAAAATAGGCACCACAGTGTGCACGCACAGATGAATCGTTAAGGCCTTACAGGTGGCGGCGCAGCAGTAGACTGAAGTGCTGAACTGTGCGCACACTGCCTCTACGTGAGCATATAGTAGTAGTGATCAGTAAGACATACAAGTTTCAGGCGGACATCTTACGTAAACATGGATAACTGTTGTGAGGTGACAGAGTGTCAAAAAAGGGGCCAACGTGTTCCACCGCGCCCATGACAATACGTTGTGTGAAGCTGCTGCATCTACTGGTGTTTCACGACGGACTGTTCAACTTGTCTACAAACTGTGGTGTAACGCATGTGGTGCTAACTAAGAGAGACCGGAGACGTGTTTGACGACTTGTGAATCAAAATCGCTTCTAAATCCGACAGGAATTGCTGTAGGCAGTGAATGAATGTCCATCGCCACCTGTTAGTGTGAGGGCATTGCGCTGGGAACTGGAGTCGATCACTACTCAAGATGCAATTACTCACCCCTATTGTGCAGGACGACAACAGCCAAGTTCGTCGGCATGAATATGTGACTGGTTTTCAGAACACTCTCCCGTCCTATTATATCTCGATTACCTGCAAAATCATCTGACGTGAACCCCATAGAAAGTCTGTGGGATTTGTTTGAACGGTGGTTGAAACTGCACGACACCAGAGACCCGGCAGTCTGATCGAACAGTGCGATCAAATCCTCAGTGAGTGGCTTAATATGAACGTGACGTACCTGCATAGCCCTGTGCACTCACTTCCTAACCGAATCCAGGCGGTTATCAAGTCCATGGGCGGAAACACACAGTTTTAAATTATACTCGTAATGATTTCCGTGGGGGTGACGACTTTTTGTCCGTTGAGCACACGTAATATTTAAAGGGGAAAAGCTGTTTCCAGAATTTTCGAAAACTTCATGACCCATTTACTTCAGAATTTTACACGATGCTATAATAGGCGTTCGGACCTACGTAACCTACGTATTGTTTTTAATATATGTGATAACAAAAATGTGAATGTAATAAATGAACGAGCTAGGTGGCGCAGTGGCTAGCACACTGGACTCGCATTTGGGAGGACGACGGTTCAATCTCCCGCCCAGCCATCCTGAATTAGGTTTCCCACGATTTTCCTAAATCGCCTGAGGCAAATATCGGGATGGTTTGTTTGAAAGGGCATTGCCGACTTCCTTTCCTATCCTTCCTTGCCTAATCCAATATGACCGATAACCTCGCTGATTGATCCAATTTCCCCCCCCCCCCCCCCCAGACACACACACATGAACCAATATAGAAAACTTTTGGACCGATGTACTTAAAATTTTTATACGATATTCCATTAAACACTGAGATACACATAAGTCTCATGGTTTTTAATGTATATTGCATATAACTTTATATGTATTATGCGTATGAGGGAAAGATGAGGGAGAGGTTATTAGCGGAAAATTAGAAAAGTTTTTTAGCATTTACTTAAAATTTTTACGCGATACTCTATAAACATTCTGATGAACATGGCTTGGATGATTTTTTAAAAGGAAAACAGGCTGCGGGAATGAAAATGCTGTGCTATGAAAATGTGCAGTTTCCTGTCATTTCTCGATGTCAGTTTTAATTACAGTAGGCATTTCAACCATTAAACCACAGTCTAAAATAAACAATCGCCGAACTCGAAAGGGACAAATGTGCAACCTTTTGACTGCTGAAGCGATGCTAGCTCTCCAAGTTGAGAGCCTTGTAGTGAGAGAAGAATGGCATGATACAGTTGGAGAACTTGCTATTTTTAAGGCCGTTATTTCCATATTTTCTAGTCATTAAACATGGTGGTGAATTTTCCAACACGAATAGAAAAATATAATTAAAGTAATATCTCATCTCCTGTAAATATCATCTATAATAATAAAATGTCCATTCAGTGTAACACATTCGTTTACAACAGCAAAGTCGTAATCGACAGTCAAAAATCGTTTAAGACGAGACATGTACTGCAAACTGGATGTGTTCAAGTTAAAAAATAACTGGGTATAATTATATCTGCATGCTTAGCACGTACTTTCTGATGCTCTGCGCCGATTTTAGTGCGTTTTACAAGTTTCTTTTTATCGGATTTCGGAGTAATTGTAATAATTCAGAACTAGACATTATTTTTGAATCCTTGGAGATTAGGTGCTACTTCTACTTATAACAGCACTTTTCGCGTTGCCTTAGCTTCTTTGCCTTTCGTGTACGAATTACATTTATCTTTCCTGCTTCCTACGTATCAAAACGATGCATATCTTCAAGAATCTCTTTCCCAGGCGTATCACATAGTCCTCCATCATGTCCACTTGTGAGGCGCGCGTCTTGCCTATGTGCATGTCATAAGCTACATAAATTTATCGCAAAATACAGTTCCTTTTTTACTTTAGGCTACTACAGCTGCATCATCACTTAATTCTATTGTGATAACATTCTGTCCTTTCCCTCACTCCCTTTCCAAAGTACAAAATAATCATCAGTAGTAACAATGAACATTCCAGTATCACAATTTTCATGGACTCGTTTTGACTTTGTATACAAATATCTGATAAATTGCTATTAAAAATCTCTTTGAAGAGAGATAGAGATTTGCGAGCAGTTATGCAACGCTCTGTTTTATAGATACCACACTCCCTAAGAAAGCAAACGCATTTCTACTTTTCATACATTGTAAAACATTTTTCCATATTTACGAAAATAATTTCCTTGGTTTTCCTCTGCAACTAGATAATGTGACTAAACTATTTCTGCAGTTCTCTCCGTCTCTGTCTACTAAAACTAAAATGTGTTACATGTTCTACATTATTATTTTATTGTCACCCTCCTAATTAAAAAACCATTAAGGACTATCACTGTCAGATGTAATGCTTTTGCTGAAATTACAATGATGTTCCACTTCGTGCTCTCAAATAAAACTTGATCCTCATTCTGTCTTTAAAACTGACTAGGCCTTTACATGTAGGAACTAGACACGCAACAGATGTATAAACATTGTAAAAAATATATGTACTAAATGCAGATTACAATAAGTGTCAAGTGGTACCCTTTGAGAGCTATAAATTTAAGTATTACCCAAGCCTAAACCGATTTTTTCAGCCTCTGTGCTATATTTTACTTTGGAAGATGTTAAAAAATTAGACACGCAACTAACAACACATTGTTATGCAGCCATGTACCAGTACAGCATAATTCAAGTAGTTCACCTGATATAAAGTTGTTGTAATATGTACAAATGAAAACAGCCTACATTTTATGTTTTTTTACAGCGAACAAAGACCCTTAAACATATTTACCCTTCCCTTAATTCCAACTGTTTTAATTCCGTGGTGTTTCAAAACAATTTAGGTACAGATCCCATGTAATTTGATACTGCATTTAAGGCTTGACTACCTACCGACATTTATTTTTACAAAATTAGCTTACCTCAGTGCCATTATTAAAAAAGTTATCATCAGCATTAAAAGGGTAGGAGAAGGATATGTGGATGCAAATAAACGACTACATTAATTGGCTGAACAACAGATTTAATCTCTCTTCCAAATAGTAACTGATCTCAATTAACATTTTAAATACCCAAAATGCAGGTATTTTATGTTCTTTCTCTTGTTTTGTAATACTTCATCGTTACTGAATTTCAAAAGGAAGAAGAACCTTAAATTTACAAAGTACTTTACGACCAGCAACTTTCTTTACTCACAACAGCCCTGAAGCAAACCTGCAACTTTCATGAACTTCTTTACAATTCTGATATTCATGAGCATGCCTTTGAAAGCTGCTTGTCAATGTAGGCTCACATTTGACCAGAAAACTGAACAGCTCAACATCTTAAGCTGCTTTCCACCAATCTACTCCACTAATGCTATTCGCTGATGGCATGTCATCACATTAGCCAGTGTAGTATCATGAAAGACAGCAGTGAATTTCTTTGGGGAGGGTTGGCTACAGAACATATACGTAAGATAGCTGCCAAAAAGGTCTCCTACCCAACTTGCTTTACCTTCTTCATTAACAAATATTTGTCAGAACCTATTATGAGCTCATTTACCATTAACTACAGTGAGGAGACATTCATTTGCAATCCATTTTTGCATCTGATTTTTCCAGTATAATCTTAACCTCTACCGTCAACAAATTTGAGCAGTTTAACCCGAGGTTTCATTCTCAACAAGACTGTCAAATGCTCGGAATTACTTGTTATACCATTTTTCAGAGTTATAGGTCCTCTAAAGTTACAAGCACCTCAATTGAGAATTGTGGAAACGTAACAGCTTTCTTAGTCACCTAGATGCTAATCTGAAACAAGTTTACTGTAACTGTAATAAGGCAACACTATGTCTTGCCAGGAAGCTATGCCAAACCTCCACTTTCTGTTTCATACAAAGTAATGTACTTGAACATGCGTTTTAGACAGGTACGTGCTGAGTAAAACTGTGAGGGACGGGAAAAACCCACCGTGGTACAACAACAAAGTTAGGAAACTACTGCGAAAGCAAAGAGAGCTTCACTGCAAGTTTAAACGCAGCCTAAACCTCTCAGACAAACAGAAGCTAAACGATGTCAAAGTTAGCGTAAGGAGGGCTATGCGTGAAGCGTTCAGTGAATTCGAAAGTAAAATTCTATGTACCGACTTGACAGAAAATCCTAGGACGTTCTGGTCTTACGTTAAATCAGTAAGTGGTTCGAAACAGCATATCCAGACACTCCGGGATGATGATGGCATTGAAATGGAGGATGACAAGCTTAAAGCTGAAATACTAAACACCTTTCTCCAAAGCAGTTTCACAGAGGAAGATCGCACTGCAGTTGCTTCTCTAAATCCTCGTAAAAACGAAAAAATGGCTGACATCGAAATAAGTGTCCAAGGAATAGAAAAGCAACTGGAATCACTCAACAGAGGAAAGTCTACTCAGAGTACGCGAAAGAACTTGCCCCACTTCTAACAGCCGTGTACCGCAAGTCTCTAGAGGAGAGGAAGGTTCCAAATGATTGGAAAAGAGCACAGGTAGTCCCAGTCTTCAAGAAGGGTCGTCGAGCAGATGCGCAAAACTATAGACGTATATCTCTGACATCGATCTGTTGTAGAATTTTAGAACATGTTTTTTGCTCGAGTATCATGTCGTTTTTGGAAACCCAGAATCTACTGTGTAGGAATCAACATGGATTCCGGAAACAGCGATCGTGTGAGACCCAACTCGCTTTATTTGTTCATGAGACCCAGAAAATATTTGATACAGGCTCCCAGGTAGATGCTATCTTTCTTGACTTCCGGAAGGCGTTCGATACAGTTCCGCACCGTCGCCTGATAAACAAAGTAAGAGCCTACGGAATATCAGACCAGCTGTGTGGCTGGATTGAAGAGTTTTTAGCAAACAGAACACAGCATGTTGTTATCAACGGAGAGACGTCTACAGACGTTAAAGTAACCTCTGGTGTGCCACAGGGGAGTGTTATGGGACCATTGCTTTTCACAATATATATAAATGACCTAGTAGATAGTGTCGGAAGTTCCATGCGGCTTTTCGCGGATGATGCTGTAGTATACAGAGAAGTTGCAGCATTAGAAAATTGTAGCGAAATGCAGGAAGATCTACAACGGATAGGCACTTGATGCAGGGAGTGGCAACTGACCCTTAACATAGACAAATGTAATGTATTGCGAATACATAGAAAGAAGGATCCTTCATTGTATGATTATATGATAGCGGAACAAACACTGGTAGCAGTTACTTCTGTAAAATATCTGGGAGTATGCGTGCGGAACGATTTGAAGTGGAATGATCATATAAAATTAATTGTTGGTAAGGCGGGTACCAGGTTGAGATTCATTGGGAGAGTCCTTAGAAAATGTAGTCCATCAACAAAGGAGGTGGCTTACAAAACACTCGTTCGACCTATACTTGAGTATTGCTCATCAGTGTGGGATCCGTACCAGATCGGGTTGACGGAGGTGATAGAGAAGATTCAAAGAAGAGCGGCGCGTTTCGTCACAGGGTTATTTGGCAACCGTGATAGCGTTACGGAGATGTTTAACAAACTCAAGTGGCAGACTCTGCAAGAGAGGCGCTCTGCATCGCGGTGTAGCTTGCTCGCCAGGTTTCGAGAGGGTGCGTTTCTGGATGAGGTATCGAATATATTGCTTCCCCCTACTTATACCTCCCGAGGAGATCACGAATGTAAAATTAGAGAGATTAGAGCGCGCACAGAGGCCTTCAGACAGTCGTTCTTCCCGCGAACCATACGCGACTGGAACAGGAAAGGGAGGTAATGACAGTGACACGTAAAGTGCCCTCCGCCACACACCGTTGGGTGGCTTGCGGAGTATAATGTAGATGTAGATGTAGAACATATTTCTGACAATCTTCAAGAAATGAGGAGTGTTATAAAAGAAGTAAATTTTTTCTTCCTTACAAGTCACCGATGGTCTCTCTTCACACTCACACACACACGTAGACATTCCTTCCACTCAATGAAATTTGACTCTTGGTCAGTCACACAGTTTTTAACAATAATACCAGTCCCTCTTAATGTAAGTAATATTAAAAAATTACTGGATACATCAGCGGGCCCACATTCATCGCTAAAATATGAAGATGGCTGCCAAAATTTTGAAATCAAACTATTTATCATTACTATTAGAAACTGTTGGCGAGTTTTGGGTTTCATGCGTCACCAAAATCTTCAAACCCATTGACAATACCTGATGAAACATCATATTATGAATTTCACATAAATTTCTTTTCGTTCACATACAATTTACAAGTTTTTCACTTTCAGAAAAGTGCTTCACCTTTTCTTTCAACAAACAAATAGTTTTGCATGAAAGCAACTTTTTATATGTAATATTTATATTGCAGTATAGCATACCAGTATTCAGAACAAACATATTTTATCATCAAATCGAAGCCCACACTCCCCTTATCAGGTACTCTAACTTGGCTCAAAAGAAGATGTAAAGCTGTCTTTTAAGATGTCTCTAGCCAAGTTTTCTGCATCCAGCTTCTTCTTGCAATTCTTAGTTGATACGCGTACCTTTTGAACTTCCTGCACCTTTGACGCAAACGAACAATTTCGGCTGATCTATATTTCAGTTACTTCTTCAAGTGATCAATTGTTTCGTGTAATTTATTTCTACGTCGCATTATCTGAGTGGCACATCTGATTCAAGTAATGCATCATCTGTACGGAAGGTTGTATTCAGGGGACTCCATGATGCATTCAATTCACCTCCGTCAGGCATATCCACAGAGCATGATGCTTTTTGCTTTTTCTGTACTGGCACAGAGTATGTGTTCCGCAGTTAGCGATTGAGTGGGATACATGGAGGTTGATTAGGAATACCAAATAATGTTTCCACTGCATTCCATACTAATTTATTCTTGTCTGCATTCATGAACTGGCATGCCTTAAAACGGAGAGCACAAATCCGAATATTCTTGTACAGATACTGCGTATTCTTCTTCATACGGCCGGCCTCTCTCGTATTTATAAGCAACTTCTTGCTCCTGGGGCGTGGAAATAAACAGTACCTCCGTGTGAGAAAAAAAAAACAGTCATTTTGTACCACAAAACATTTTACACTATGCATAAAATATTGTAATTATCTCGTCATTTATACCCATGTAATGTAGCCTCTTGCATTCCATAACGTTTATTTGCTATCGAAACTTCTTAAGACATGCTAATTTTAACCATTTCTCGGCTGTTTATACACGACAAGTAATTACTTGCAACCACGCGTGTTCTTGACAATCTAGTAAATAACCGTAAAAATATACCGACATGAATATTTTTCCGAAACTGAAGTATGAAGATAATTAGGCCCTATTGAAAATTCTGTCGACTGCTTATCTGTAATCGGGAAACGTCCAGGCATTTTTGTATAGTAGTAACATCATGAAATGGTGGTTAAAATTTCGCAGTTCTCATTAAGAGCCAAGTTCTGAAGACACTACGAATGAAAGGAAATGTTAAACATTTTCTCGCATGTCCAAAAGTATAACTAGCCATCCCTAAAACGAGCAATTGGTGTTCATAACGTCCTCGACTCATCTCTCAGCATCTTTTGGAAATCGAAAAAGAGATATTTCAGGATTGTATTTTTCATTTGTGCTACAATTTCTGGCGTCGCAATAAGCGTCGAAATACGACCACATTTTAATGTGCGTTTCCCTGCCGTAGACAAATACACAATCGTTTCGCAGTATGTTACGTTCATATAGTCTAGCTGCATGGCGGCGCTGCAGTAACGAAATTGCAGAAAAGCTCTGGAAGTTTCGTGACTCACATGTTAGACTCTGTTAAAACTATGCGAAATACTATCATTGAAGCTACCGTCCTGACAGACCCATCAGGTGGAGAGGTTTCTCACGTACACCATATACCAACGATCCCACCTGAGTGATGGAGATCTGGACACTGGTACCTCATCCTCTGAGTCTTCTTTTAGCAAGATTATATAAAATTTCTACAGTTTATTACGAGACTCTTGTTGAACTAGATCCACGATTTTCTAATCCACTTGGTACCACTCCATGCTGCGTAAGTGGCGATCATTCGGGCCTCTGCATTATAAAAGGGATTCACACGTGGACTGCTTTTTATTTATTTATTTATTTTTAATGCTATTTAGCCTCCTCATTTGGGGACCAAATTTATAGATGTTCCTTTGTCGATGTCAGTGCGACACGCCTCGAACTCAATCTCACACTCAATCGTTGGCGAAGGTTACTATGATGATAATGTACTATGCCCTTCCGTGATGTCCCAAGAACCTGCATGTTGAGAAAAAGAACATTTCATGAAAAAACACGATGTGCTATGTGACCTCCAGGCACTTAAAACAACGTCATCACACTCAACTTAATTGTATTATTTGTATTTGTACTTGTAAATACTGATAATTATAGCTTTTGTAATTCAAATGACAAGAGAAAATAACATGCCGCATACTTCAATACAACGTGCTACAAACCTAAATATCTTCAATATGTTTCAATCTTTGAACCATGTGCTTCCATTGTTACTTCTTTATCCATTACGTACCATTAAAGATTATTTGTAAATTGGCACAATTTTTATATCACTCCTTAATTTTATTTAAACACGTTTCATCTCACTTCTGTAGGCAATAGAGATATTTTTTTCGTAGCTTCGTTAGCTAATTTCGCAGACTGAGCCTTGTCATAACAAAATGTACTTTGCAAAATTCTGACCCGAGGCGCCTGGGGAGTTTGAAAGTGGAGTTGACATCTGATCATTATCAGCTTTCCTTGAAACCTAAATACACAGGCGGTGGTGGTGCTTAACCTTGTTTCTCCGACACTGCGCAACTTCATATGCGACCGTTGCGTCTGAAATTACAGATTTGCGTCGCACGCTCCACGCGGATGCTGGTCTCAAAGACAGTTATTACGCATAGAGTAATCATAGAATTAGCCGTTGCTGAGATAGCGGCATGGCATGGGTGCCGACAAACTCAATATTAATATAATTATCATTATTACTGAGGAAACTAACTTTATAATATAGCTTGTGATATCCCTACTGCGACAGAGAAAGATTTTTTTGACTGATTTGATGAAGACTTCATAATAAAGTAATAATTAATTTTATTTGCTTTAATTGCGTGCGAGCTGCAGCCTTTACGCCATTATAACAATTTAGTATCCAACACAGAACTTTCCCCTTCTTCTTAATCAGGCAGTATCAGCGACGATTCAGGAATATTGAGTCAATTAGTGACACCTTTTGTAACCACCGATAAATATATATATTTCGTTATATCATGTCTTCGAAATGCTTGGTTACATTGAAAAATACTTTTGTAAAGTGACTTTTCTAAATTTACCAATATACCTTTCAAAGGAATCAACGTAAACTTAATCACCACGTCATCATCTATTTTCCAGTTTTCTTCATCCACTAGATAAAGTTTGACAATTGGAATTTAAAATGCAGACACATTACGTGGACACATTGCATGCTAAGTTTACCTGTAGAGAGTTTGTAACTCAGCAAATTAGTCGCGCCTTTTCAGTAGCTTTCAATAGCAGTAATAGCAGCAGTTCCCAGAGAGCGGTCGCCCGAGGGTTATTGATTGGCGCATGTAAGGCAAAAAGAGAAAAAGGAAAAAAAAGGAAAAAAGGAAAAAAAAGGTTCACTTCAGATTTCAAGCCATTTCTTTTCATTCAAGTAGACATCAGTTAAGGTTTTGTCAAATTTCGTGTCAGAGAAGTAAAGAAGTATGTAACAGAGTGTTACGATGTTTGGAGGGAACTTACATAGAATCGTTTTTTTAACAGGCGATACTCAGTATATTTTATAGAAAATCACTCAGTCAGATTAACATCTGTTTCCATTCGTTGTCTGCAGTAGATATAACTTCTCAAACAACCTTTCAGACAATCGAAGCAAAGCAACTGCCAAAGAAAAATCAATAAAAAGAAATTTATCAATAATAATAAGTATGTTTTTGAAAGAAACTTACAACTTGCTTGGAGAATCGTGATGTTCTGCCTGTTGCCGAATGAGGACTGCGCCTCCGTGCACGCAGCCGGCCGGCTCCCATCGTCACGTAAACAAGTTTACCCGATGGAGGACTTCGGGTTGTGCGAATGCCTTCAGAACATTACCTGCCGTCATGCATAGTGACACTTCGCTGCAGACGCCATCACCAGCATCTAATGATGCATCTCTGGTTTCGGTTGTTGAGGAACAATCGATTCCTCTTCCTCCACAGACATGCACACCTCATTGAAAACGTTCCCAGCAGAGTTCAAGCCATCTCAAAGACGAAGGGTGGACACAAGCCGTGTTGATGTCCAGTAGTACCTGCCCGAATACTTTTGATTAGGTAACGTATATATCGTGGACTGGATATGTCAGTGAACCCACCAGTTACATTACATCACGGAATACGTGCTTAGAGAAGACAGCACCAAATGTTCAAATGTGTTTGAAATCTTACGGGACTTAACTGCTAAGGTCATCAGTCCCTAAGCTTACACACTAATTAACTTAAATAATCCTAAGGACAAACACACACGCCCATGCCCGAGGGAGGACTCTAACCTCCGCCGGGATCAGCCGCACAGTCCATGACTGCAGCGCCTGAGACCGCTCGGCTAAGCCCGTGCGGCAGACAGCACCATTGCTGTTATATTACTACTAGGTGTTTTCCGTGGGATCTGAAATGAAGTGGCACTAGGCAAAACATTTTGTTTCCAGTAACTGTGTTAATTTTCTATCCGCGCTATTGTTAAATCGTGAGAGGAGCACCGCATTATCTGTTGTAACTCTTTGGACGCGCCACGAACTAGATGAAACGGATGTTTTGAGGAGGGTGAGGGTGAGAGATGAACGGCAGCGGTGCGGCAGCTCGTAATGGAGAAGACGGAGAAAAAGACTGTGGAAATACGAGGGGCGTTCAATAAGCAATGGAACACATTTCTTATTCCGAAAGCAGATTGGTTTTATTCAGGATTCAACTCCACCATATTATCCCTCCCTATTTTGGCAACAAAACCCTATTTTTCAACGTAATCTCTGTTCAAAGCAACGGCCTTACACCTTACTGGGTGGACCCGCATGCTTGCATGGCACCAGTCTCCTGGGCGACGTCGGGGCCGTTGTCGTGCCGCTTAACGCCTGGCGCTGTCATGGAAACAGATAAGTTCGTTTTCATCATTGTAGCGCCGCACACGCTGAAATCATTTCTCCCATTTCCTGAGGGTATTTATTTATTTATTTGCTGCCGTTTACAAATGACCTGCTACCTTTTTACTAAGACAGGTCGTACTTTCACAATACGAAATTTTACGTTTACAGAATGTGGCACTTACTTGTTATTTCTTCTTTTTAATAAATATTAATAATATTGCAGTTTTATATACTTAGAAACCTTAAAGTAACTGACAAACGAAAATCTAAAAGTTGTTGTTGTGGTCTTCAGTCCTGAGACTGGTTTGATGCGGCTCACCATGCTACTCTATGCTGTGCAAGCTTCTTCATCTCCCAGTACCTGCTGCAGCCTGCATCCTTCTGAATCTGCTTAGTGTATTCATCTCTTGGTCTCCCTCTACGATTTTTACCCTCCATGCTGCCCTCCAATACTAAATTGGTGATCCCTTGATGCCTCAGAACATGTCCTACCAACCGATCCCTTCTTCTACTCAAGTCGTTCCACAAACTCCTCTTCTCCCCAATTCTGTTCAATACCTCCTCATTAGTTATGTGCGCTACCCATTTAATCTTCAGCCTTCTTCTGTAGTACCACATTTCGAAAGCTTCTATTCTCTTCTTGTCCAAACTATTTATCGTCCATGTTTCACTTCCATACAAGGCTACGCTCCATACAAATACTTTCAGAAACGACTTCCTGACACTTAAATCAATACTCGATGTTAACAAATTTCTCTTCTTCAGAAACGCTTTCCTTGCCATTGCCAGTCTACATTTTATATCCTTTCTACTTCGACCGTCATCACTTATTTTGCTCCCCAAATAGCAAAACTCATCTACTACTTTAAGTGTGTCATTTCGTGTTCTAATTCCCTCGGCATCACCCGATTTAATTCGACTAAATTCCATTATCCTCGTTTTGCTTTTGTTAATGTTCATAAATCATACAGTAAAGCTGCATGGCCTCGGGAAAAATTACGGCTGTATTTTCCCCTTGCTTTCAGCCGTTCGCAGTGCCAGCATACCAAGGCCGTTTTGGTTAGTTTCACAAGGCCAGATCAGTTAATCATCCAGACTGTTACCCCTGCAACTACCGAAAAGGCTGCTGCCCCTCTTCAGGAACCACACGTTTGTCTGGCCTCTCAACAGATACCCCTCCGTTGTGGTTGCCCCTGCGGTACGGCTATCTGTATCGCTGAGGCACGCAAGCCTCCCCACAAGGTCCTAGGTTCATGCGGGGGGGGGGGGGGAGGTAGGAGGGTAACACAACATATTTCAGAGTTGATCGCTGCACCACAAGGGACTGCATCAAACAGAATAACACCTGCAGAGTTTCAGAAGACAGTCGTCGTGACTTCGCCGGCTAATGGTGCAGCTTTGAACGTTTTCTTCGGAGAGGTAGTGTGGCGCCACTACATGGATTGCCGTTTTGTTTCCATTTCGAAGAGATGAACTTACGTAGCATCGCCTGTGACGATATTCGACAAAAAATTGTCACTATCAGCCTCGTAAGATGCAACCAGTTCTGCGCATAAGGTCCTCTGTTGCTCTTTATGGTCTTCTGTTAGCGGGGCGAGAAATCCATGGGCCACAGACCATTTAGTACCCAACTGGTGGACGAGTACGTCAGCACTGCCAACAGAGACGTCCAGTCGTGCACCGAGTTGTTCGATTGTGATCCGTCTATCGCCTCAGATGTCCGCACGTTCCGACGCTGAAGGATGAACAGTTGGGTGCGGCCGTCACGTAGGAGATCGGACAGATTTGATCGACCTTGTTGCGGTGAATGACAGACACCTCGACGACGGCTCACCGTGGTTTTGTTCACAACCAGGTCTCCGTAAACATTCTGCTAGTGCCTACGAATACCTGCGATGTTCTTGTTTCCCAACGATAGTCAGCTCTCGGTCTTAAGTAATAGAACCCAGTACGTTGTCCTCGATGTTGAGTGTTCATCGGAGGTGAGGGTATCATCTGGAGTGCCCCAGGGAAGTGTGGTAGGTTTGCTTATGTTTTCTATCTACATAAATGATCTTTTGGATAGGGTGGATAGCAATGTGTGGCTGTTTGCTGATGATGCTGTGGTGTACGGTAAAGTGTCGTCGTTGAGTGACTGTAGGAGGATACATGACGACTTGGACAGGATTTGTGATTGGTGTAAAGAATAGCAGCTAACTCTAAATATAGATAAATGTAAATTAATGCAGATGAATAGGAAAAAGAATCCTGTAATGTTTGAATACTCCATTAGTAGTGTAGCGCTTGACACAGTCACGTCGATTAAATATTTGGGCGTAACATCGCAGAGCGAGATGAAGTTGGACAAGCATTTAATGGCAGTTGCCGGGAAGGCGGATAGTCGCCTTCGGTTCGTTGGTAGAATTTTGGGAAGATGTGGTTCATCTGTGAAGGAGACCGCTTATAAAACACTTATACGACTTATTCTTGAGTACTGTTCGAACGTTTGGGATCCCTATCAGGTCGGTTGATGGAGGACATAGAAGCAATTCAGGGGCGGGCTGCTAGATTTGTTACTGGTAGGTTTGATCATCACGCGAGTGTTACGGAAATGCTTCAGGAACTCGGGTGGGAGTCTCTAGAGGAAAGGAGGCGTTCTTTTCGTGAATCGCTACCGAGGAAATTTAGAGAACCAGCATTTGAGGCTGACTGCAGTACAATTTTACTGACGCCAGCTTACATTTCGCGGAAAGACCACAAAGATAAGATAAGAGAGATTAGGGCTCGTACAGAGCCATATAGGCAGTCATTTTTCCCTCCTTCTGTTTGGGAGTGGAACAGGGAGAGAAGATGATAGTTGTGGTACGAAGTACCCTCCGCCACGCACCGTATGGTGGATTGCGGAGTATGTATGTAGATGTAGATGTGGCGCACCTCTGTTACAGGCGTCTTCGTGAAGGCTACCTTTAGCACCACCACCTGTCGGCGCTTCACGAAACTATATGGGATGAAGCGGGTATATTCTTCGATGTCCCACAACGAATTTTGCATTTTTTCTCAACGGAAATTAGCCGAGAAAAAGATGTGTAGCATTACTTGCAGGAGGCTCCCGGCTGCAGCGCATGGCGATGCCTGAGCGGAGCTTCCCGCCGAAGCCGCCGCCACCCGGCAGCCGGCAGCTTGCAGCCGCCGCAGTGCGGCCAAGGTGGTCGGCTCGACGTGAATAATGGAGGCGCGCGGGTGGGCGGCTGCGCGGGTCCCCCACGGGAACTGCGAGGCGCGCCGGCGAGTGGCAGGCCGCGCTAATAGCGGGGCAGGCCCGCCCAGCCCAGCCCGGCCGAGCCGCCAAATCAGCGGGAAAATGCGCCATTACTGCCGGCGCGGGCGCGGGCGCGGGCGCGCGCCGCGCTCCCAGCTCCGATCCGATTTTTTAATTTGCGTCCGGGCGGCAGGAAAAATGAGACGCGCAATCGATACTTTCTCGGCGGCGCCTGTTGGCAGCGACTCACTCCGCTCTGTGGTTGCGGCCATTTTCTACCTTCCGGACGCACTTTTATTAGCCACCTGCCGTCGCCAGATGTATGCAGTTCTATTCTACAAGAGGGTAACCATCCTCATTAAGAGTCGCTATCGGGAATGATTTCAATATCTCAGGAAGTTCTGGTTTCATTTCAAATGTACGGCGCGTTGGTAGGCCACAGAATAACTTTCACTAGCAAGCGATTAGGAATATTCCACCCAAGAGCTCTCTCCTTTTCTTACACATCAATACGAGTTCTCACTCCTTTCTCCCCTGACTCACAAAATCTTTCATTAACGAGGAAAGGGATCAGTGTGCTCGGATTCCTTTTTATACGACAGCAATTTTTCCCATGCGTGAAACAGGTTGAAATACGGAGCAGTATTCTTTATTTGTTACTGGAAGTAGTTAATTTTAATGTGTACCATCCGTCACTTTTCTATCCAGCAGAAGCTAAGCATGGGATACGGGATTTCGTCAGTCTGGAGCTGTGGGTTCTTTGATTGCTTGGTGAGGTGGCACATCAAACTAGAACACATGAAATGTTAATTCACTTCGTTGCACAAATGAATAAAAGATTTGCTTGACACACTTCTTTCAGATGGTTCAAATGGCTCTGAGCATTATGGGACATAACATCTGAGGGCATCACTACCCTAGAACTTGGAACTACTTAAACCTAACATAACTTAAGGACATCACACACATCCATGCCCGAGGCATGATTCGAACCTGCGACCGTAGCTACCAAAGCAACGCATGATGTAGTGAACAAATTGTATTATTGAGGAATAATGTTCATAATTACAACCATCACAATTTCATCTGAAACTTTTAACCACTCGTTGGTCCTATACTATGGTGGGGACTGCTGTAGCTGAGATCTTGAACTGGGTGAGAGCTTGCGTGCTTGACACACTACGTACCTGTCGTTCAGGGCGCTTCTGTTGCTGAGAGGGAGGCGTGGTCTTCTGGAACGCCTCCCACACATAATTGCGGATTTCAGCGAGTCCTCGCTAAGTGTGTGTGTTATTGATTCGCATTGCCAACCCTCGCGTGGCACCGCGATTGCTGGACGATACCACAGTTCGTAAAGCGAAACTAGAAGAACGAGTTCGAAACAACATATTTACAACTACATCTACGTCAACACTTCTCAAGCCACCTGATCTTGTGTGGTGGAACTTACTGTTGGTACTATTAACAGATCCCCTGTTCCCTGTTCTATCGACGCACCGCGCTTGCCATGAATGATTGTCGCTAAGGCTGTGCATTAGCTATAATTTCTCGAATTTCCTCGTTGCGGTCATTTCATGAGACGTATGTCGGAAGGAGTATGTAATCTACATCTTTATCTATATACAGGGTGGTTCGTTGATAGTGACCGGCCCAAATATCTCACGAAATAAGCATCAAACGAAAAAAATACAAAGAACCAAACTCGTCTGGCTTGAAGGGGGAAACCAGATGGCGCTATGGTTGGCCCGCTAGATGGCGCTGCCATAGGTCAAACGGATATCAACTGCGTTTTTTTAAATAGGAACTCTCATGTTTCATTACATATTCGTTTAGTACGTAAAGAAACACGAATGTTTTAGTTGGGCTACTTTATTCGCTTTGTGATAGATGGCGCTGTAATAGTCACAAACGATTAAGTACGTGGTTATCACATAACATTCCGCCATTGCGGACGGTATTTGCTTCTTGATACATTACCCGTGTTAAAATAGACCGTTTACCAATTGCGGAAAAGGTCGCTATCGTCTTGATGTATGGCTATTGTGGTCAAATGCCCGACGGGCGCGTGCTATGTATGCTGCTCGGTATCCTGGACGATATCATCCAAGTGTCCGGACCGTTCGCCGGATAGTTGCGTTATTTAAGGAAACAGGAAGTGTTCAGCCACATGTAAAATGTCAACGATGACCTGCTACAAATGATGACGCCCAAGTAGGTGTTTTAGCTGCTGTCGCGGCTAATCCACACATCAGTAGCAGACAAATTGCGCGAGAATCGGGAATCTCAAAAACGTCGGCGTTGAGAATGCTACATCAACATCGATTGCACCCGTATCATATTTTTATGCACCAGGTATTACATGGCGACGACTTTGAACGTCGTGTACAGTTCTGCCACTGGACTGAAGAGAAATTACGGAACGATGACAGATTTTTTGCATGCTTTCTATTTATCGACGAAGCATCATTCACCAACAGCGGTAACGTAAACCGGCATAATATGTACTATTAGAGAATGGAAAATCCACGATGGCTGCAAAAAGGAGAACATCAGCAACCTTGGCGCGTTAATGTATGGTGCGGCATTGTGGGAGGAAGGATAATTGGCCCCCATTTTATCAATGACAATGTACATGGTGCAATGTATACTGATTTCCTACGTTATGTTCTATCGATGTTACTACAAGATGTTTCACTGCATGACAGAATGGCGATCTACTTCTAACATGATGAATGTCCGAAACATAGCCCGCGTGCGGTTGAAACGGTATTGAATAGCATATTTCATGACATGTGGATTGGTCGTCGAAGCACCATACCATGGCCCGCACGTTCACCGGATCTGACGTCCCAAGATTTCTTCCTGTGGGGAAAGTTGAAGGATATTTGCTATCGTGATCCACCGACAACGCCTGAGAAGAGCCGTCAGCACATTGTCAATGCATGTGCGAACATTACAGAAGGCGACTACTCGCTGTTGAGAGGAATGTCGTTACACGTATTGCCAAATGCACTGAGGTTGACTGACATCATTTTGAGGATTTATTGCATTAATGTGGTATTTACACGTAATCACGCTGTAACAGCATGCGTTCTAAAAAAAAAAATGGCTCTGAGCACTATGGGACTTAACATCTGAGGTCATCAGTCCCCTAGAACTTAGAACTACTTAAACCTAACCTAAGGACATCACACACACCCATGCCCGAGGCAGGATGCGAACCTGCAACCGTAGCAGTCACGCGGTTCCAGACTGTAGCGCCTAGTACCGCTCGGCCCCTCGGCCGGTTCATGCGTTCTCAGAAATGATAAGTTCACAAAGGTACATGAATCCCATCGGAACAACCGAAAGAAAATGTTCAAACGTACGAACGTTCTGTATTTTAATTTAAAATACCTACCTGTCACCAACTGTTCGGCTGAAATTGTGAGCTTTGTGTTTATGACTATTTCAGTGCCATCTATCACAAAGCGAAAAAAGTGGTCCAACTAAAACATACATATTTCTTTACGCACTACACGAATATGTAATAAAAAAAATGGGGTTCCTATTAAAAAAAACGCTCTTGATATCCGTTTGATCTATGGCAGCGCCATCTAGCGGGCCAACCATAGCGCCATCTGTTTTCCCCCTTCAAGCTAGACAAGTTGGACATACAAAAACTGCCAATAATTTCCCTTCCTGTCCCACGGGAAAACACAGCGAGGGGAAAACGACTATCGATGTGCCATTGTTTGTCTTATGTTATGTTCGTCGTCCTTACATGAAAAGTATGTTGCCGATAAGAACATTATTCCGCCGTCAACTTCAAATGCCAGCTCTCTAAACGTTCTCAATAGCGTTCTTCCCTCCAAAAATTCCCATTTCAGTTCCCAAAGCAACACTCGCGTAACGATAGAACATACCGGTATTAAATCTAGCTGCCCGCCTTTGAATTCCTTTGATATTTTTCTTTAATCAGACCTGGTGGGATTCCTGACATTCGAGCAGTACTCAAGAACTGGTCGCACCAGTGCTCTATATGCAGTCTTCTGTTCAAAAAGCACCACACTTTTTTACAAATTCCCTAATAAATCGAAGTTGACCATCCATCGATGTGAGTGTGTCAAATAGTACACTACTGATGCTGTATTCAAATATTATGAGTTGTTTTTTCTGCACTTCCCAAGGTCCAGACGAATGAATACAATCGCTTAGAAAAAATTGCTTATTGCAATAAAAGCTAATGATTTGTAAGAACAGAAGTATTTCTCAGTTACAAGGGAAGCACTCAAGCTCTAACTGGTAAAACGGAATCAAATTAATTCCAAAACAAGGACGTTTCTATTGTCTAGCAGCCCTTAATGGTGACTATTTTGAAAACTCTGTATTTATGCACAATCTCGCAAGTATAAACATGTTAATGATTAACAACAAGTAAATTAATTAAAGGCTGATTTCGAGCCGCGTCAATAAAGTTTTTCGGCATATAAATCTCCCACTTCGCGATAAAAATTATATTTATGCCTCCAGTACCAGACTTTTATCTTTTCACAGTGCAATTATTTTCTCATACGTTCTGCAGATTCATCTAACCGCCGACCGATTAATATGATTTCTGTGTTTACATTTGATTTCAAATGTGTAACAAGTAATACATAAAGACGATCTGCAACAGAAAAATATAACAATGCATATAATATGAAATTCTTAGAAAATTGTTTGAATTTCGCCAGACTATAAGTGAAATAACCGCCGCAGTTTTGTTTTGGGATTGCTTCCAAGTGTCTCATTATTTCACAAAACGGACACCCAGTTTTTTTATAGTAACGAGGTATGCCATTTATGATTCCTACCCAAGCGCTCATTGCCCCTTTCTGCTCGTTGTTCCAACTGATTATCCGATACTGATGCGACGTTTCATCAAAACACAGCCCGGTTAATCCTTTGCGTTGACAAAAATTTGAAATGACGGAAAATCGTTTCAGGATATTTGCATACAAATTACATATAACATCAGCAGAATTTAAATGAATTCCCTTGTCAAAATTCATTGACCTTTTATACGACGATCGCTAAAAGGTTAAATTGTTATGGAGGATGGATATGAAAACATGTCTGCTAGAAATAACTTCACTCGAGATCATCCTGCATCCGTTACACTCTCATCCAAATATTACACAGTTTGTTTACTATAAATAGCCTATTTAGACTTTTAAACTCAAGACACAATTTACTTTGAACCCTTTCTCTTCATTTGTCAGTTTCATTCGTGTCCGTTATCACACACTTCTTCTTGTCAGGTACTGCCAATTACTTTCACCGCGTCAATAGCGTTATTCTTGGTAATACAACGATGATAACACGATTTACATAATGGTTATTAAAAAATGGTACTAGAAAGTGATATATCAAATACGATGCACAGTAACAAATATTGCTAACTGCAGAATAAGGATCTAACTGGAAGTTTATGTTGTTTATGTGGGTCTTTGACGCTAGACCTACGTTATGCGCTGACATTGCTATAAAACATATTTACTTATTATGTCTGAATACTGCAAATTCGTTAGCGAAATAGTTATCAAATAACACACACCTATTCCTAGGGACATAGACACTGCTCATCCTAGTTAATGATAAGACACAAAATGAGTGAATGCAATGCTCGTTACCTTCTCTGAGTAATAGTAAAACGATCGTGGGTTTGGCCACTGTGCACAACGATAAGAACGACGCAATGAAAACAAAAAGCTTATGTGTACAATAGGATGTATTTATTATTCGTTGGTGGCCTTACCATGGGAAAGCTATAGAACGAATTAAAGGATTTTGTACTTTATGTCATGCCTGAATATAATATATTTTTGTTAGCTCTAATTATTGAATAAGTGGTTAACAGAGATCAAAGTTTTCGAAAAGCATGGAGTGAAACCATGCAAAATGACGTTAATGCTGTGGGGAGGCAACAAATTACGTAGAAAACTGCATGAAGAAAACGTAACAAGTTATCCTTATCTGTATAGCTTCCAAATTCAATGTTAATAAGACAAAATCAAACATTATCATCAAATTCAGGTTGCATGCCAGAACAAGTACGAAGTGAGCTGCTCACAGTACAGATTACACTACCGCAGACAACGGAATTTACGTTTCCCCAAAATCAGCAAAGGCGTGACCCATCAGCAGCAGACGGTGGGCAGGAAACGAATCGCTCTGCGGTTGGAACACGAGTGCCGCGAAACTTACTTCTCTCTCCTCAACTCCTCACTTTCAAAGAAGCTCTACATGGAGGGGTGATTCAATGATGTCGCCAATGTGGCGGTTGAGAATATCACTTATTCCACGAAATCTTTGTAATTTTTGTATTCGTTTGATTTTTCGTTGTTGCACGAATGGTATAACATGTCTAAACTAGCTTGTGCGCTTCATTTGAAATTTAAGAAATATTGCTCTCCGGACGAGGGGAATATTTCTTAACAATTAGGCCAAAGTCACGAAAGAAACAATTTATGATCTCAATGCTACGTCCTTGTTTCACAAATTTCTATAGGCTGAAGACGCAATACCTGCATAATAGTACGCAATATTTCTTATAGCTTTTTGTTACAATGCAGAGTCAAGTATTGAATAAACTCGTCACGTATACGACTCATGTCGAACATTTGAGAAAAGTGTGTTTTAAGGGAGATTACTGTATGTCGAGAATAGTTCACATACGAAAACATGATGTTTCCTTGTCGGTGTTTCAACCTAGTGAGAGATTTTAGAATCCCTCGAAGTGTGACCACCAGAAGTATTTTGCGGCCTTTTCGATTGTTTTTGTTTTAGTGAGACGTGAGGTAGCGTTTGGTACAGTGTTTGTAAATACACTCTAACCTCCCCCCCCCCTTCCACCTCCCGCCGCCAACGGAGGAATTATCCGAAAGGGACGGAAATTGGTAGTTGCGATGTAATAGTGCTAATAATCAAACAAATGATTACAATTTCAGAAAAAATAGGTGATTTATTGAAGAGAAAGAGCTTCACAAATTGAGGCAGTCAATAACACAATGGTTCACCTCTGGCAAGCTGTTATTCGGCTTTGCATGGATTGACAGAGTTGTCGAATGTCCTCCTGACACATATCGTGGCAGTTCTGTCCAACTGGTGCGTTAAATTGTTAAAATACCGAGCAGATTGGAGTGCCGTGCCCATAATGCTATAAATGTTCTCAATCTGGGAGAGGTCCGGTGATGTTGCTGGCCAAACTAGGGTGTGGCAAGTAAGTTTTGGCAAGCGTCAAGACAACCTGTAGAAACTCCCGACGTGTGAGGACGGGCATTATCAGAATGGCTTGCGATTAGAGATGGGTCGTTCGCGAACTAACGAGTCCAAAGGAACGTTTCACCAAGATGAACGGAACGAGCGAGGAATGAATTCTAAGGAACGGTCTTTCGTAGTTCACTTCGGTCGCGTCTTTCTACTTACAGTTTCCGGGAACGGGAAACGGACGGTCTCGTTCCCGCAACGGCACGTAGGCCGGTCTCGTTCCAACCTCGGTACCGTTCCCGTCTGGCCCGGTCTCGGTCTCGGTCGGCCGCACTCGCCCTACTTCGCGTAGCCACTCGTCGCAGTTCCACTGCCGAGTTCTCAGCGTTAGTTCACTATCGAGTTGTTGTTGTTGTTCGTTTCGTTCCCTTCGCACGCCCATTCTAGATCTGTTTCAAACCTTCTTTCAACTCTGAGCCTTTGGATCTTTTCGTGTTCTGTTCAGAGCCCACAACCGGTAATTAAAATGTATTTTATAATTACGTAAATCACATAAAAATTGCTTGGTATGTAATACATACATATTTTCAGGTAACATAACGGCGTATCATCTTACTTCACTATTTCGATAAACAGCAGAAGAAGTACTTGTACAAAGGCAAGATTTTTTGGTATTAAACACGCAAAGGACGTCGGCATGACACACACGAGTGGCCATTATCCGTCTTTTCTTTTATCGAAGGCAAAAGAGCATGTTCATTGTTGTGGAAGGCAGACCGACTTACAACCGAATGAAGCCCGCGCTCGGTAATCGAGTATATGGTGTCATATTTTGTAAAGAGAATATGATAGCTCCTACAATATTATTTCAGTGGTACAGATTGGATCACGAAAACTCAGCCCAGAGTACTAGACTGCTCACTGTCGCTTACTAATCGTCATCTGTTGTTTCGAAGTTGTCTGCATTAGCTTTTTTTATTTCTTCACTGCCCAATTATTCCATGTTTATCTGTTCTGCTCGTAGCGGTCAACAAATCGTGCGTAATTGTCAAATACTCTGTACTCGGGGTCTGTTTCCGTGCGCCACCTTATATTATTTCATTACTATCAGCCACATACCGCTACAGTTGGCTAAACGAGATTTTTTGCAGAGTCACGAAAAATACAAGTGTGTGAGAAGTCTGTTATCAGTAAAAAATCTGTACTTCAAGGGGGAGTCAAGTGCCCCCTCTTGGCGCCTTCCATCTTCAGTCAGCTATGCTACTAATTTTCAATTTTTCATAAGAACCATATACCAAGCACAATGAACGGTGAACGATTAATAATGAAGGGTTCCCAAAAAAAGAGCGATCACCAGTGAACTAGTTCCCAAGGATGAACGACTTTGCCCACCTCTACTTGCGATGAAGGGCAAAAAACGGGGTGTAAAATATCATCGACGTACCGTTATGCTGTAAGGGTGCGCGGATGACAACCAAAGGTGTCCTGCAATGAAATGAATTGGCTTCTCAGGCCATCACTCTTGATTGTCGGACCATAGGGCGGGAGACAGTGAGGTTGGTATCCCACCGCTGTCTGTGGCGTCTCCAGACAAGTATTCGCTGCTCATCGGTCAATTCTAATCCGGTCAGTGAGATTCCAGGCCGAATGTGCCCGACACAAACGAGCTTGCTGGTGTACTGAGGTCAGTAGCAGGCGGTGGAAGGGGCACCATGAGTTCTGTCCCCGTTCTGTGAGCCTCATGTGAATGGTCTTTATGGTCATTTAAGCACCTGTTGACGCCCGATCGATGATAATGATGACTCCGGGGCTCTGAGCACCTCTCTGACGACTGCTGGGTCCACATGTTCCGTCGTCTCTTTCGGTCGACTGCTTCTGCCATAGTCCACACCGTCGGATAGTGCCATCACTCCTGTTCAAATGTCGAGCGACTCGCCGATTACTCTAGCCTGCTTCTTCGAGCCGCCCAACTACACGTCCTCCTTCAAATGCTGACGCCTGTGTGTACTGTCTATGCTCTTGTCTGTAAGGCATAGTTACTGTTGAAAAGAGGACAAGGAATGAAAAAAAAATGGCTCTGAGCACTATGGGACTTAACATCTAAGGTCATCAGTCCCCTACTTTGAACTACTTCAACCTAACTAACCTAAGGACATCACACACATCCATGCCCGAGGCAGGATTCGAACCTGCGACCGTAGCAGTCGCGGGGTTCTGGACTGACGCGCCTAGAACCGCACGGCCACCACGGCCGGCGACAAGGAATGAATTTCGCAAATACTTTATGGCCTGGTATTGACGTGTCCATTGTTTACTGTCCTTGCCAGCTGCACAGTGAAATCTCGCTGCTGCGTCACACATTCATGGCAACGGCCTTGTCGCAGTTGATACACCGGTTCCCGTCGGATCACCGAAATTAAGCGCTGTCGGGAGTGGTCGGCACTTGGATGGGTGACCATCTGGGCCACCATGCGCTTATGCCATTTTACGGGATGCAGTCAGCCTTGTAATACCAACTGAGGGGTTACTCGACCGAGTAGTAGCGGCTCCGCTCAAAGAAAACCATCATAACGACCGGGAGAGCGGTGTGCTGACCACACGCCCCTCCTATCCGCATCCTCAGCTGGGGATGACACGGTCGTCGGATGGTCCCGATGGGCCACTTGTGGCCTGCAGGCGCTGCTTTAAACATTCATCCATCGGCCGCAGAAGTTTACAATTTTGCATTTTTTATCAATGAAGTGAGTTTCTTTAAGGTCTTATCAATTTTCCTAGTCATGGAAACGAAAATTTTTCTTGCTTGCCACTACCTCAGTTTCAAAAGTACATAACTTGAACGTGATTTTGGTAATGCTTGTTCGTATTTTGATTACACTTCCTGTATGCTGATGTGAAGCAAAGTAACAATGCAGCACATAGACTAGTCAGTGCAATATACTGTCCTCAGCTCGTGGTCTCGCGGTCGCGTTCTCGCTTCCCGAGCACGGTGTCCCGGGTTCGATTCCTGCGGGGTCAGGGATTTTCACCTGCCTCGAGATGGCTGGGTGTTTGTGTTGTCCTCGTAATTTCATCATCATTCCTCAAAGTGGCGAGACTGCACTGACCAAAGGTTTGGAATTTGTACGGGCGCTTATCACCGAGCAGTTGAGCGCCCCACAAATGAAACATCATCATCAGTATAGAATTGACAAGATTTTTCAGGTGCCACACTTTTAAATTGGAATATAATATTTGTTCCTACGTAGATGACCATTTTTAACCTTGAAACTGTTTCTCACACCTGAAAAAAGAATTATTTTTTTTCAGTAGTTCATCGTAATTTCAGAAAAAAGACTGAAACATACATGGAGTGAATGCAATCATTTGAAAATGGATTAAGAAAATACATTAAACTTTACTTACAGGAAAAAGAATTAAAAAGCAATATCATTTACCAAATACTATGTCAGTATCGTACAATTTATACAGGACAAACAGCATGCAGAACTTGCTATGTTCTTATATCACAAAATTGGGTGTGGTTTAAGTCTCTGCAGTGCATTCCACGTACAATACGAAACTCCCGGTTTTATAACAAGAGAAACTTTAAGTACAACATAGGCAGAGAAACTGTTTAACTACGAGAGAGACTGGTTGTCACATCTATAAAATCGGCAATGTAAAACCGTGTTTACTTATACTTCCAAGAAGACATTGCAGGATAGATGCACCAGTTAAACGACGGCCTCTCGAACATACAGTTATCACGTGATTTCGGAGGTTTTATTAGGCTGATTGACTGATGGCGTGTTTCTGACTGTAGCCGAAGTGATGATTCGTTTTTTGGGCATGCTATTTCGACAACTGACATCAGGAGCCTTCTTCAGGTAGTTCCGGCGGTAGTCTTATCCGTGTTCGTGTCTATGGTCCAACTACGTTGTGAGGGATTATTGGCGTCGTGTGCAAATTGACGCACACCGACCTGTTTCCCCACGTTTCGAGCCATCTCCGTGCGTATCACTAGCAGAACAGCCTCACCACGAAACTACGTCTACGAAAAGAAACGGGTACTCAATAAATCGAACGTTTGTTTCGATCTAAATCAACACGCATACGGAAGAGGTGGAATCTGAGATAAAAAATTAAACGGTCGTTCAGCAGTCGTCGGGCGCTCTGAGGTAACCAATCATGAGAACAGTATGAGGTGCAAGCCCCAAGATTCTGTGACAGTGTGATTAACGAGTATGTGGAAACACAGATTTCGGAAAACCTTACACAGAGAGGCAGAGGTTTATATTCAAACAAGTCTTGAAATTTGGCTTACTCACTGTACTAGGATCACGTAACGCATTTCATCTTCTAGGATTGCAAAACTGTGAGCAGTTGAGGTTTCCACGGCATAGCCACATAGGAGGAGGCATAAAAATATGTATTAAATAGAGCAGTGGTCGCTAGGATTCGAACTCTCCTGCAATGTAGAAGTAACATCAGCAATATTTCATGTTATAGAAGGAGTAAAGGTAGTGTAAGTAGGCTGTTTAGATTTTTATATTGGTAATGCAACGTAGCGCTCTGTATGAAAATCACTGGCTGTGCTGTGTGCAGTCTGTGGCTAGTTTGCATTGTTGTCTGCCATTGTAGAGGGGCAGCTGGATGTTAACAGCGCGCAGGGTTGGGCAGTTGGAGGTGAGCCGCCAGCAGTGGTAGATATGGGGAGAGAGATGGCGGAGTTTTGAAAATTTGTAATACTGGATATTATGAAGTATTATATATATTATGACTGTTAAGGTAAATACATTGTTTGTTCTCTATTATCATCTTTCAATTGCTAACTATGCCTATCAGTAGTTAGTGCCTTCTGTAGTTTGAATCTTTTATTTAGCTGGCAGTAGTGGCGCTCGCTGTATTGCAGTAGCTTGAGTAACGAAGATTTTTGTGAGGTAAGTGATTTGTGAAAGGTATAGTTTAATGTTTGTCTGGGCCATTCTTTTGTAGGGATTTTTGATAGTCAGATTGCGTTGCGCTAAAATTATTGTGTGTCAGTTTAAGCACAGTCGTGTATAATTTGTTCTAAGGCGACGTTTCAGTAGCAAGCACACATAAGATCATGCCACTGAAAGTCTAAACTCTAAAGAATGTCTAGATACATAGTCGAAATATTTCATAGAAAATGGACTCGCAATTTGGTTAGAAACACCGAAATATTAACCTTGTTATGCGGAGTTTTTCACATACATTGCAAGATCTTAGATGCGTACCTACACTAGCATATGTCCACAAGAACATTTTTGCCATGTTTTGACGACGAACCATAAACCATTTTCTCCCTGAGTAGGCCGCTGAACACTTCTCAGGAAATATGTCACTATAGATACATCATCCACAATTTGACCCACACTTCCCTTCAAGTTAAGAACAGTTGCGGGGGTAGATAGCCAAGCTTTTCGCATGTAGACCTAGCCGTGGATTAAATAAATATCACTCGTTCAGTATTACAGCTACCTAGCGGTGGGTAAAACATTTCTCTACGTCAGTATTTGTGTGTCCCTTGTGCTGCAAAAACCAACCCTAGGTCTTCATGTTGGTGTTGTTTTAGGTGATTTGTACAATAAAGGTAAATAGATGTTTCTATAAATAATAGAAATATTGGGAATGCTCCGTTTATTTTTCTGAAATGTGATTATCAATTTTATTGTAGACCTGAATCTTGCAGTTCTTCGTAAATCGTAGGAACTATCCTCTTCATTAAATTGCAAAAGTGGAAGTTATTTATAAGCTTGTGTAGTGTCTTCCTGTTTGAAGCACTTCGACTTAAATCATTGTAACAAACGTGATCTGGTAGGAAATTCGGATCTAAGACCATTAAGGTGCTTAGCATCAATAAAATAATTACGAAAATAATTATTGAATACCACAGAAGCCTGTCTAACTAGTATCAAGACAAATAAAACTGGTCCGCCCTAACAGGCCAACTTATGATTACAAGGATCAGCTTTTAATCTTTGGATTCTGATAAACTTGGATGAACTTAACGAAATCTTTATCCACAGTTCCTGTAATAAACAATAAGAAATACCTGACACTTTAGGTGCCATGAAACGTACAGTGAAACCACAAATTCAGAATAATTTATAACGGCAAGAAATTGCACCTGTCTGTAAAGCACCCCCAACTGTAAGTTTAAAACCTATCAAGCACGTGAGTGAAACCACTAATGCGCAAAATTTGAATAGAAAAACAAGTTATACATGTCTGTGAAGCAGACAGTGCAACAATTAACTGAAAGTTGTTAAAAGAGTACTATGTAACACGTCTGTGTACCACATTCGGTTGAATGTTTTCTCATCAGCACTAAAACAAACAGGCATCGGATTAAACATTTAAAAAAGAAAGTAACTATACAGTTACGTGAAGCAGACAGAGCAGGTTGTTGTTAAAAATATTTTAAAGTAAAATCAGTTACGCATATCCGTGAAGGGTGCGGAACAGAGTGCTGTAATAGAATCTGAACTTTTCAGTTCCACGTTCCGTAAACTAATAAATTAAATAAAATTAAATTAGTAACAACATATTTATTTTTAGAAGCCCACGATTCAAAACAAATTTTAGAACATACAGATTACAAATCAGATTTACAAGCGAATGACAAACTGTGCTGTCCCCTTAAACAGAACAGGGACTTAAGAACATGCCACAGAGGTCGTTCTTTGTCGACAAACACTAAACCGAAGGAATTATTCGAATACAGTGGAGCTGATTTTCAGGTTATCAGATGAACGGACCAATAATGAAAATTACAATTACATAAAATTTTGACTCTCTGTAAACAGACAAAATAGGTCGTTACACTAGATTACAAACGGGAAAATGATGTAAATACTACGACCGCAGGTTCGAATCCTGCGGCGGCCGTGGATGTGTGTGATGCCTTTAGGTTGGTTAGCTTTAAGTAGTTCTAATCTAGGGGATTGGTGACCTTAGATGTTAAGTTCCATAGTGCTCAGAGCCATTTGAATGATGTAAAAGCGCTGTTGCCAGCTTTCGTGAGCACAGTGCATAACCAGTATGCATTCTAAAAGTTACATTCAGATCGCAAATCAGATAGCAAGTGAAAGACCGCACATATCTCCCCCAAAGCTCCACTGATATAGAAGACGAATGTTAAACTTGAATGCAATAGTTTAGCTTCACCATCGTAAAATGATTACATTTACAAATGTATGCATCAATGGTGCAAAGCGAGAACTGGAATTAAATTAGCGTTAGGCTAAATGACGTTCAGGATGCTGATCCGCTTTTAATGCAAAAAATAGTTCAAATGGCTCTGAGCACTATGGGACTTAACTTCTGAGGTCATCAGTCCCCTAGAACGTAGAACTACGTAAACCTAACTAACCTAAGGACATCACACACATCCATGCCCGAGGCAGGATTCGAACCTGCGACCGTAGTGGTCAAGCGGTTCCAGACTGCAGCGCCTAGAACCGCTCGGCCACCCCGGCCGGCCACTTTTAATGCACCGGACAGACTACGCCTAGTAGAATGATTGGGAAATAACTAAAAACGACAATGATTGGCAACAGAGTAGAAGTTAATCTCACGAGGCATCACTGACACATGAACGTACACCAAGTATGGAATTCACGGTGGTTTCTGCGTTAGGCAGAAGTCAATCATGGACGACGTAATTTGCCACGTCCTCTATTCAAGGCAGCAGGTAGCTCGCGAAACCGAACTGCAGCGTGCGACCTCATCACCTCGCATACAGAGTCAGGCGCTAGCTATTCAGAGGTCGAAGACGCGGTCCGCGAAGTAAACATGAGCTATCCAAACACAGGGAGCAGCCCACGTTGACACCTCGGCATGTGCCAGGATTCCACGGCTCCGTTCAACGGCCGAGTCCACACCAACATCCAGCCAACGGCCCCTCGTTCACTCATTTATATCGTACTTACGTTACCACAAAAGCGCCAGCACAGGGAACGCCCGAGAAAGCGCAACTTAGCAAAGCAACCAAAGATTTCAACGAGTTCCATAGTCGATATCGGGACGCGTGCACCGCTCAGGCATCCTACGTTATTTGTGAGAAAGTGTTGTTTATCTGTATATCATACCAAAATTGCTTCGACTGAAATACTGCTTGCTGGATCTATTGAGCTACATTCGTACTCATCATTTCCGTTTGAGGAGGGGGGGGGGGGAGAGGTGCAAGCATGGATGTAGGCTCTTGTGAAGAGAAGCTAAGTGTCACACTTTAAATACCTACCTTGGTAACTACTTCCGTACTGAGAGCTGAAATGCTACCAATGCACCTTATCAACTATTACTATTTACTTTTTGTTGTCTACTGGATTATGGTCTCTTTTTAGTTGTTATTCCGATACCGATGGTTTGTCAGTGAGCACGGGTTTGTTCACTTTTGTTTCCTTCGTACTTAAATCGTCAGTGATGCTGTGTAGGAAGTTTACGCTCCATTGCATTCACATAACTGAAAATAAACGTTTTTTTATGTTCATGAAGCCTCAGCATTGATAGAAAAGTCGAGGCGTCAGCTGAGTTATTCGTTTTGTTTTCAACTTGGCAGTGTATCTTTCTTACCAGTGAAATCAGCTTTTCACATAACGTGAACGTGATGTCTAACGAAACGGGGAGTTGTATTGAAAGTTTATTAGTCTGGAAGAAGAAGTTAGGTGTGCCTAACATTAAGTAATAACGCAAGTTCAACTACTTTACCCTCAGAATGAGATTTTACTCTGCAGCGGAGTGTGCGCTGATACGAAACTTGTTGGCAGATTAAAACTGTGTGTCGGACCGAGACTCGAACTCGAGACCTTTGCCTTTCGCGGGAAAGTGCTGTATCATCTGAGCTACCCAAGCACGACTCACGCCCCGTCCTCACAGACGAGGTACTGGCAGAAGTAAAGCTGTGAGGACTGGGCGTGGCTCGTGCTTAGGTACCTCAGTTGGTAGAGCACTTGCCCGTGAAAGACAAAGGTCCCGAGTTCGAGTCTCGGTCCGGCACACAGTTTTAATCTGCCAGAAAGTTTCAACTTTACCCTCGTTGTATTAGAGTATTTTCATGTACTACCGTAAACGAGCAATGTCTTGGGTTACGCTACTTGTATAACGGCCGCACTGAACGAGGAAATTATAAAGCTCGCATAAGGATATGAATGAGATGCGTCCTAAAGAATTGTAATAAAGTAAGCATTTGTTACATTCCCCCCCACAGAAAATTCTTCAGATTCTTCTCCAAATAATTATTCAGATTATACTCACATTAATAAGAGAGACTGTTTTTGTATCTTCCACAGTGTCTCCATATGGCAGTCCCCTGACAAAAAAATGATTGTTTTCTAGATCAGTATTCCACAACCAACCTTCCGTTTCCCTTTAAGAGCTAAACGCGGGGACGTTAATGAACGCGACTTAAAAAATAATTACTATTTACTATTATACATGGAAATTATAACTGCTGTACGTCGCTCGAAAAGCTTGCGATAGTTCTGTTATAGGTTGTTGTTAATGAAAATAATGTGAGAAAATATTTATCAAACGCCCTAATACAGACGGAAAAGTGGTATAAGATCGTCATTGGTCGGTACTTCCACTTTGGCAACGCTACCTATTGAATGTCGAATTTAACAATTTCTACTCTTGATGTTTTCATCTGATTTTACTTTCCTTTCAAGTACTCCTTTGCGGCTCAGTAAGCAAAGATGTTGGAAAAAAATTGAAGCTGAATGAGTATGTAAACCACGAGACGGGATTGCTTCTCAATGGGGGCTTCGACTTTAGACTGGAGATGGAGCCTTTAGGGAAATAGCGGACGGCTGGGGACGGAAGACCAGTGTCCGAGCTGTTTGCTTGCCCGTGGTGTCGTCCAAGACGTGGAGGTGGCTCTGCCGGCAGCGGTTGAGTGCACTGGGTGTACCTGGCGGCCGGCACGAATGACGGCTGCCACCTGTGTACAGAGGACACCCTTGGTTCCTACAGGTAGTCGGCTGATTTGGTGAAGACAGCTAGCCCCGCATCCTGTGGAGGAACAGCTAGCGTTTCGTAGCATTGTTCCTGCAACCAATTGCGGTCCTCTTGTTTGAAATCGAGTTGGAGGATTAGCAACAAGACTGACTACTCTGTTACAACGTTGGTTGCGGGTTTTTCGACCTGCACTATCATGTGGAGATTTGTAAGATCTCTGTTAATAGGTCAGGCGTGCACTAAACGCAGGTATCGACTGATGGACCAGCAGAATAATGTGGAGGGCACATGTGATTTCTTTTACTACAGATAAATCTCTCAACAGACCCATAGTGCGACGACAGAAAGCCTGCAGAGATGTTGTAGGGCGCACTCACAGGCGTTTTTTTTTTTTTTTTTTTTTTTTTTTTTTAGTATCTGTCAGGCACTTGGGCGACCTGCAGTCGATGAGGATGATAGGATGATGACAACACAACATCCAGTCCCTGGGTGGAGAAAATTCCCCGACCCTGCCGGGAATCGAACCCGGGCCCAGAGGATTGACAATCTGTCACGCTGACCATTCAGCTACCGGGGGCGGACGACTCAGAGTAACTACGTACAAGGTGCGCAGATAAATGAATTCGTAACAAAAAAATGTGCAATACTTGGACTCAGTCCGCCAGTAAAAAAAACGAAGATTGATGCAGCAGAGATGAGATTCCTAAAGCATCTATTTGGATAAAACCTGTAGACTGAATAAAAAATAGTTAAATATGAAATGAAAAGGGTGTCAAAAGCATACTTTAGAAAATAGGGGCGTACAGAAAGAAATGGCATAAACACATGGAAAGGGTGTCGTAATAGCGAATGTAGAAATATACACCTTAAGCGAAAAGGAATGTTCGGCGTCCTAAGAAGAGATAGTAAGATCATCTGTACTTTACCTGAAAACTGGAACAGGTAAGGGTGCCGAAGCAGAACTGGATATTGTGATGATGACGACGACGATGATGATGATGATGTGTAAACCTACTTGGATATTTATTATTTATGAATAACTCGCTGATGAATTTTAAATTTGATTCAATACCATCTTTTTATTTTTGTATAGACTGTTGGCCTAGAAAAGTGGCTTTATTGAAATTAAGTGTGAAAGAAACCATTTACCCATTACCTTCCCAGTTACAAGATAAAAATATATGACCTGTGAGTTTATTCGTACCACGACCAGTGTTCGACTTGTTAGTACATTATGAAATCGGACAATTTATGACGCTGCTTCTGTAAATGCAACCATAGAAAGAAGAACGAAATTAGGTATTTCCCCTATGACTGCATAATACAAGTGAGTTAAGCGAAAACCTGCACTGAGTTGATTCAGTCGTGACGCTACTGTACGCTACCAACCAGTGCTGTTTCAATACTGGAGGCTATAAAGTGTGAAGTTAATGCTTGGGGATAATAGCTGACAGTCGACTGCAACGGAGTACTATACTGTACTGATACCGACAGGACGAAGCACCGTTTTCCAATACGGATCAGCCAGTATATCCTAGTTCCACTGACTAGTGACGCCCAACAGGCAACAAATGTGGCAGACAAGTGTCATTTGACAAATAATTAGTGAAGCTTTTCGTATTAATGCACGCATATATAATAAATACCGAAGATGCGACTGACCGCTTTAAAAGACTAATAACGCTACAAAGCAAATAAAACACTAATTTTCGGAGGCTACAACCAAAGTGAGTACCCCGGTTACAAACCTGGGTAATTCCTTTCTTCAGAAGAGAAGTAAAACTTTATTGCACTTGCTACAAGTGCTATGATCATTTTTCTGAAGAGCTTAAAAAAACTTTGCGTTATTAACTATGTTAGGATTTTATACTGCTTCTGATAGTGTAGTAGAAAATTCCATTTGAAAAAAATTCCATTTGAAACACTAAGTTCCTCATGGTTTTCAGCAAAAGACAGTGTTGGCAGTTCTTGTCTCTGAAACTGTATTATGACGCACGTAGTTCCTGAGAAGTGTGTTCAATGATAGTAATATTATATTCTTGTCTTTTAAGCTCGACTGTCACTGTGGTATTTGGATGTGTCGTTACTGTGTACGTACTCAATAGCTGTTACAAAATACAATAAAATGATGTAATATGAGTGACAGGAATGTGACATTAATATACTCATATGATGAACATATTAAGATGTGTCATATGTTCTTGATACGGCAGAAAGTTTATTCTTAGAGTGCAGGAAATGGCTCTTGCTTAAGTTAGCAAGCTGTGAGACGAGTATAGTTTTAATAAATAAAGTATTTTGGCAAAATGTAGTAGAAACGGTCAAGACAAAACTGTTACATCAATATATAGCTGCAACTGACCAGCTGAAAACCCGTATCTTTGTTAATTTATAGAACGGGAATGTTACAACGATTAACTGTCTGGATCTCACACAAAAGCGTATCATCTTTTTCCTCATTCATCAAGTAATTAAATAAATCATTTCCTTACCTAGGGAAAGTGCTGATCACAGTATTTGACACTGATACGCTCCTACTACGATGCATCAGTGTGTTCTTCCCCCATAACAGAAGACCTTGGGACAGAGACGTATGCTGTAGCGTGGAGCAAGCTAAAACCAATTCCTTGCGTCTTACTAAGCGGAGCAATGTCTGCCGTAACAGAGAAATTGGCTTATTTCCCATAGTTTGTTGTTTTGCAGCCATCCATCCATCCAACGACACATTGTCTCCGTTCCTGAGCAACGAGGTAATAGCACTCTAGGGGACGTGTTACTATGTTGTTTTCCGAGGAAGCGTCTGTTGCTGCCGTTCACATAGCTCCACCTGGGATTCCCACTTACCATAGTACCCAGTGCGATTAACTTACCTTCCCGAACGTATTTAGTACCAAAATGGTGTTCTGTAACATGCAGGTTTCTTGAAATAATCTGCCTAATGGCTCTGCAGGGCGATTATGGAGTCAGAGGAAGTTATTCGGTCGATGACACACCATCTGCTTCGATGCTTTTAGTATGGAGGAGAGTTCTGCATCGAAGGACGTAAATTAGCCTGAAATTCGAATCCTAAAGATAATATCAAAGAAAAGTATTGATCAATCGACATTGCATATTCGTTAGACCATCAGTGCAACTCAGAAGTTTCTGCACTCATCTAGAAGTTTCTTTAGAAATGAAATCTTGTGTACAATATTTCTAGTACTCAATCAAAATTAAAGTGGCCTGGTCGTCATGATCAAACAGGGAGTAAATTAGTTTCAGTCCTATGTTAGTATAATCGGTACTGGCACATTGATTTCGACGAGTTCATTGAAGAATTTGTTCTTGTGCTGTTTCGATTTCCCATCGAGCACAGACACTACTATTTTGTGATTATCCATAAAGACCTTTGCTATGCTTTCTAATACTTGAACTGCATTTTCAGAGGCTGAAGTCTCTGCAACGATGAGAGCATTGTTGTAAGAGTATATTGTCGTAAGAGTATTGTCTTAATGGAAATGCAGCTGGTTTGCAGTATGCGAAACAGAGGTACGTATCCGCATTTTGTAGAGTACTGTGTTGTAAGTGAACGTTATGCCTCAACTGAATACATCCAAGAACACTTCGGAGAAAGACACCCTATGGGAAACGTGTCCTCAAGGCTCAGATATCTCCAGCATATCTGTATGCATGCAAAGGTTTTATATTTAATAAAAGCCTGTAATAAAATAACCATGCGTCGTGGTTAAAAAATCTGTTTGGCATTAAGGTAGAAAGGAGACAGTAGTACTCAATTTAGGTTTTAATGAACTCGTTGTACGTAGAGGCACCCAGTTAAGGACTGAAGGAAAGTTCATAGTTTAGTGCTGTATTAACGTCGAGATTATCAAGGCTGGAGTAGAACATCACGAGAGTAAGATTATGCTGTTCGCCATGACATAGCTGAACAAACCGTTCGCTAAGGAGATTTTGCAATAATGATGGACACCTGAATTTGTATGCCTACGTGGGAATATGAATCCATCTGCAAATAAGAGTCCAGCGTCTTAACTGCTTCAGCGCCCACCACTGAACCTTCCTATATTAACACCTGAAGCATACTTGAAGTTTTAGCTTGTTAATTTCTAACCACGTTAAGAAACGCGTCCTGAGATGCATAAAAGAAAGAGAATGGATAGCTGCTGGTCCATACAAAGCCTCAATAAATTCTACAGCACAAATAAGTGCAAAGATTATTTCATAAGGAACCAAAGCTCTCTTATGGTATTGAGCGAGTCACACCGGAATACCATAACTCTGTTTAGTTGCTATTTCTTCAATTTGAACATAATTTATCACTGAACTCATAAGCGAAAATAATGCGACATCTATCGAAGAATTAAAATAGAATGTCTGCCTGATATTGTACTTTCGGTGGTAAGTATTCAGATGTGGATTGTATAAATCAAGTAAATTATACACGTGCGCCGTCATAAAGGACAGCAAAATGGAAACTAAAGCAGAAATAGCATCGCTTTCCATTTCTACGGTTAAAAATACTTACAAATATTCGAAATGGTAAAATGTGTGCAATCTATCACATTAATGTAAACTTGTTGCTTGTGGTAGTCTTCCTTGTCCTTAGAAATTGCGATTGCGAAAGTTAAAATAAGAAGGCGAGGCAGAATAATTTCAAGAAACCTAGGACGGGAGAAAGACACCCGTAAGACTGCTATGTCCGAGGGAAGGCTCATATGATTTTATTGTGCAGATGATCCATTCGGACGTTCCAAATGAAATGGTGTCTCATTTGGTATCACGCTCCATTAAATGTCAAGTAGTTTGAAACCATAGTTCACCACGTGAATCTCTTCGCGGAATGCTGTGCGTATATAATATTTTATCTCCAATGCTTTGCTTATTGTGACTCACTGACTTCTCTGAATTTAGTATTCACCCAGTTATTAAGAATATAAAAGTTTGTTCTGATACTTATACGTTTACATTGATAGAGTTTTTATGAGGAAGTTGATTTATATTGAAGGTCTCATTGAAGACAAATTTTTGTCTCTGAGATGCTATAATTTTGTAAGTTTCTCACTATCAGATAAGAATTAGAGTGTGAAGACTTTCGATGTACACAATCGTCATCTTCCCAAGCTACTTAATTTCTGCGAAACGTATGTTGTATGACAGCCTTTGTGTTATTACGTATTGCATTCGATCACCGAGTACGGATATGTTACATAGTAACAGAGTATTAACACGCTGACTAGAACTTCGTAGCTGCTAAACTAGCGTTAAAACATGAGCGTTTGAATATAAACGCCACGCTCTCTTTCAAATTATCCGTTTCTTAAGCAACCCTGACATTTACAGTAAGTGGTGCATAAACAAGAACATCATCTTCGCTCACACAAATTCGAAAATAAACAACTCAGAGCCGCGCAGGATTAGCCGAGCGGTCTAGGCGCTGCAGTCATGGACTGTGCGGCTGGTCCCGGCGGAGGTTCGAATCCTCCCTCGGGCATGGGTGTGTGTGTGTGTTTGTCCTTAGGATAATTTAGGTTACGTAGTGTGTAAGCTTAGGGACTGATGACCTTAGCAGTTAAGTCCTATAAGATTTCACACACATTTGAATATTTGAAACAACTCTGATGAGGACTGACTTTGATGTAGGCCTTTCTTACATAAATAAGTGTGTAAAAATAATAGAATAATTACTATAGAGTACCTCAGTATGTTAGTGGGCTATAGCAGGAGGTAGGACATTAGCTTTTCATGTAAAGAGAGCATATACACTATGGGATCAGAAGTATCCGGACAGCCCCCCAAAATCATTGTGCTTCCTCCTCCTGCCAGGTACTCCATATCAGCGACCTCAGTAGTCATTAGACATCGTGAGAGAGCAGAATGGGGAGCTCCGCGAAAGTCACGGACTTCGAACGTGGTTAGGTGATTGGGTGTCACTTGTGTCACACGCCTGTACGCAAGATTTCCACACTCCCAAACATCCCTAGGTCCACTGTTTCCGATCTGATAGTGAAGTGGAAACTTGAAGGGACACGTGCAGCACAAAAGCATACAGGCCGATCTGGTCTGTTGACTATCAGAGACCACCGACGGTTGAAGAGGGTCGTAATATGTAATAAGCAGACATCTATCCAGACCATCACACAGGAATTGCAAACTGCATCAGAATCCACTGCAGGTTCTATGACAGTAAGGAGGGAGGTGGAAAAACTTGGATTTAATGGTAGAGCGGCTGCTTATAAGCCTCACATCGTGCTGGTAATGCCAAACGACGCCTCGCTTGGTGTAAGGTGCGTAAAAATTGGATGAGTGAACAGTGGAAAAACTTTGTGTGTAGTGACGAAACGCAGTACACAATGTGGCGATACAATGGCAGGGTGTGGGTGTGGCGAATGCCCGGTGAACGTCACCTACCAGCGTGTGTAGTGCCAACAATTGGTGAAGGCGGGAAGCTTAGCTCGCGGGGTGGAATCAGAGCTAACTATTTGTAGTATCGTTCCCAGAACCGATCGCGGTCCTCTGGTTTGGAGCCGAGTGGAAGGCTTAAACCAGAGGCTCAGACGATTCTGCGGAGATCTGGGGTGCAAATTTCTCGACCTCCGCTATCGGGTGGAGAAATGTAGGGTCCCCCTGAATAGGTCAGGCGTGCACTACACGCCGGAAGCGGCTACAAGGGTAGCGGAGTACGTGTGGAGTGCACATGGGGGTTTTTTAGGTTAGAGAATCCCCTCCCTAGGCCCGACAAGACGCCTCCTGAGATGCAGCAAGGTAGGAGTAGGCAAAATGCAACAGGGAATAACAATATTAATGTGCTAATAGTAAACGGCAGGAGCGTCTATAGAAAGGTCCCAGAACTGCTCTCATTAATAAACGGTCACAATGCCCGTATAGTACTAGGGACAGAAAGTTGGCTGAAACCAGACGTAAACAGTAATGAAATCCTAAACTCAGATTGGAATGCATACCGTAGAGACAGGCTGAACAGTGAAGGGGGAGGCGTGTTTATAGCGATAAGAAGTGCAATAGTATCGAAGGAAATTGACGGAGATCCGAAATGTGAATTGATTTGGATGAAGGTCACGGTTAAAGCAGGCTCAGACATGGTAATTGGATGTCTCTATAGGCCCCCTGGCTCAACAGCTGTTGTGGCTGAGCACCTGAAGGATAATTTGGAAAATATTTCGAGTAGATTTCCCCACCATGTTATAGTTCTGGGTGGAGATTTTAATTTGCCGGATATAGACTGGGAGACTCAAACGTTCATAACGGGTGGCAGGGACAAAGAATCCTGTGAAATTTTTTTAAGTGCTTTATCTGAAAACTACCTTGAACAGTTAAACAGAGAACCGACTCGTGGCGATAACATATTAGACCTTCTGGTGACAAACAGACCCGAACTATTTGAAAAAGTTAACGCAGAACAGGGAATCAGCGATCATAAAGCGGTTACGGCATCGATGATTTCAGCCGTAAATAGGAATATTAAAAAGGGTAGGAAGATTTTTCTGTTTAGAAAAAGTGACAAAAACCAGATTTCAGAGTACCTGTTGGCTCAACACAAAAGTTTTGTCTCAAGTACAGATAGTGTTGAGGATCAGTGGACAAAGATCAAAACCGTCGTACATTAGGCGTTAGATGAGTATGTGCCAAGCAAGATCGTAAGAGATGGAAAAAAGCCACCGTGGTACAACAACCGAGTTAGAAAACTGCTGCGGAAGCAAAGGGATCTTCACAGCAAACATAAACATAGCCAAAGACTTGCAGACAAACAAAAATTACGCGAAGCGAAATGTAGTGTGAGGAGGGCTATGCGAGAGGCGTTCAATGAATTCGAAAGTAAAGTTCTATGTACTGACTTGGCAGAAAATCCTAAGAAATTTTGGTCTTATGTCAAAGCGGTAGGTGGATCAAAACAAAATGTCCAGACACTCTGTGACCTAAATGGTACTGAAACAGAGGATGACAGACTAAAGGACGAAATACTAAATGTCTTTTTCCAAAGTTGTTTCACAGAGGAAGATTGCACTGTAGTTCCTACTCTAGATTTTCGCACAGATGACAAAATGGTAGATATCGAAATAGACGACAGAGGGATAGAGAAACAATTAAAATCGCTCAACAGAGGAAAGGCCTCTGGACCTGATGGGATACCAGTTCAATTTTACACAGAGTACGCGAAGGAACTTGCCCCCCTTCTTGCAGCAGTGTACCGTAGGTCTCTAGAAGAGCGTAGCGTTCCAAAGGATTGGAAAAGGGCACAGGTCATCCCCGTTTTCAAGAAGGGACGTCGAACAGATGTGCAGAACTGTAGACCTATATCTCTAACGTCGATCAGTTGTAGAATTTTGGAACACGTATTATGTTCGAGTATAATGACTCTTCTGGAGACTAGAAATCTACTCTGTAGGAATCAGCATGGGTTTCGAAAAAGACGGTCATGTGAAACCCAGCTCGCGCTATTCGTCCACGAGACTCAGAGGGCCATAGACACGGGTTCACAGGTAGATGCCGGGTTTCTTGACTTCCGCAAGGCGTTCGATACAGTTCCCCACAGTCGTTCAATGAACAAAGTAAGAGCATATGGACCATCAGACCAATTGTGTGATTGGATTGAGGGGTTCCTAGATAACAGGACGCAGCATGTTACTCTCAATGGAGAGAAGTCTTCCAAAGTAAGAGTGATTTCAGGTGTGCCGCAGGGAAGTGTCATAGGACCGTTGCTATTCACAATATACATAAATGACCTGGTGGATGACATCGGAAGTTCACTGAGGCTTTTTGCAGATGATGCTGTGGTGTATCGAGAGGTTGTAACAATGGAAGATTGTACTGAAATGCAGGAGGATCTGCAGCGAATTGACGCATGGTGCAGGGAATGGCACTTGAATCTCAATGTAGACAAGTGTAATGTGCTGCGAATACACAGAAAGATAGATCCTTTATCATTTAGTCATTTAGCTACAAAATAGCAGGTCAGCAACTGGAAGCAGTTAATATCATAAACTATCCGGGAGTACGCATTAGGAGTGATTTAAAATGGAATGATCATATAATATTTATCGTCGGTAAAGCAGATGTCAGACTGAGATTCATTGGAAGAATCCTAAGGAAATGCAATCCGAAAACAAAGGAAGTAGGGTACGGTACGCTTGTTCGCCCACTGCTTGAATACTGCTCAGCAGTGTGGGATCCGCACCAGATAGGGTTGATAGAAGATATAGAGAAGATCCAACGGAGAGCAGCGCGCTTCGTTACAGGATCATTTAGTAATCGCGAAAGCGTTACGGAGATGATAGATAAACTCCAGTGGAAGACTCTGCAGGAGAGACGCTCAGTAGCTCGGTACGGGCTTTTGTCAAAGTTTCGAGAACATACCTTCACCGAAGAGTCAATCAGTATATTGCTCCCTCCTACGTATATCTCGCGAAGAGACCATGAGGATAAAATAAGAGAGATTAGAGCCCACACAGAGGCATACCGACAATCCTTCTTTCCACGAACAATACGAGACTGGAATAGAAGGGAGAACCGATAGAGGTACTCAAGGTACCCTCCGTCACACACCGTCAGGTGGCTTGCGGAGTATGGATGTAGATGTAGATGTAGATGTAGAACAGTAAAATTCGGAGGCGGTGGTGATATGGTGTGGTCGTGTTTTCCACGGAGGGGGCTCGCACCCATAGTTGCTTTGCGTGGTACTCTCACAGCACAGGCCTACACTGATGTTTTAAGCACTCTCTTGCTTCCTGTAGTTGAAGAGCAATTCGGGGACGGCGATTGCATCTTTCAACACGATCGAGCACCTGTTCATAATGCACGGCTTTTGGCGGATTGGTTACATGTCAGTAACATCCCTGTAATGAACTGGCCTGCCCAGGGTCCTGACATGAATCCTATAGAATACCTTTGGGATGTTTTGGAGCGCCGACTTCGTTGCCAGGCCTCATCGACCGACATCGATACCTCTCCTCATTCGTGAAGAACGGGCTGCCATGCCCCAAGAAACCTTCCAGCACCTGATTAAACATATGCCTACGAGAGTGGTAACTGTCATCGAGGCTAAGGGTGGGTCAACACAACACTGAATTCCAGCATTACCGATGGAGGACGCCAGGAACTTGTAAGTCATTTTCAGCCAGGTGTCCGGATGCTTTTGATCACATAGTGTGTGAAACATGAAACTGGTACTTTAGCTCCCCTAATACCGCGCGGAGTGGCCGCGCTGTTAGAGGCGCCAAGTCACTGACTGCGCGTCCCCTCCCGTCGGAGGTTCGAGTCCTCCCTCGGGCATGGGTGCGTGTGTTGTTCTTAGCGTAAGTTAGTTTAATTAGTGTGTAAGTCTAGGGACCGATGACCTCCGCAGTTTGGTCCCTTAGAAAGTCACACACACAAACACACACACACACACGCTCCCCTAATACATACTATCATCTGACACAAATTGAGTACAAACTGGAAGCTGTGGAACTCTCACTTTTCACTCACTAACATCTCGCTTGCGTTCCTCTATAGATCACAAAGTCCTTCAAGGCGAGAGTCACATGATAATTTAGATGTTTCCTGTGTTTGCTCCCGCCGCTGCTGTTGGGAAATTGGTGCACTGGAATTTTCTTCTTCTGTGGCCTTGTTGTATCTGCATCAACTGAGATACGTTGCTGCAGACTGTTATGGAATCACAAGTCTGATGTGGTTAGCTGATTCACTTTTCGTTGTATAAATATAATCATACTGATGTAGGCTTCTTCAAAGACGTAACTTTGATTTATTTACTGCCGGACTGTTGTCACACACACACACACACACACACACACACACACACACACACACACACACACACACACGCTCATCGTCAGAGGACTATTATATTCTGGTTTCTTAGCACATGCCACAAGCACATTGGTCTACATCAGTCATATAATTAATTGGAACTGTGTTTGGTGAGTTGACGACCCTTCGTCCACAGTTCCAAGCTGCGTTGGCTTCTGTCACACAGCTTGAGGCTGCTGCCAAGTGGCATCACTGTGTGTGTGTTTGGGGGGGAGGGTGGGGGGTGGTGAGGGGGGGGGGCGGTGGGACGCGGGTTATGCGAGGGGCGTCGAGCACGTCCCACGTGTCCCCCTATCAGTCCACTGCTGTCTGCTGTGGCCGCCCTGGGTACTGCCTGCACTGAAGTTGACCTCTCACCCGTTGTCGAGTGGGAGATCATTCCAAAGTCTGGCAGGCAGCGAAAAACTTCCCGAGGGGCCGACTGTAGGGCTTCTGCGGTTCGTTTGACGAACAGGTTTTGGGCGATATCTGTGGCTGACGATGTCTCTGAATCGGATGCAATCACCCATCTTGTTCCAGAGGAAGCTTCTCGGCCCGCAGGGTCTGGGCTTTCACAGAGAGTGGGTTTGCTGGTAGTTGGGAGCTCCAAGGTTAGGCGCGTAATGAGGCCCTTTAGGAACATGACTGCCAAGGAGAGGAAGGAAGCCAGTGTGCACTCCATGTGCAAACCGGGGACAGTCATTCCGAATGTGGAAAGGGTGGTTCCGGATGCCATGAAAGAGTACAGGGTGCAGGCAACTGCTGGTGGTAGCTCATATCGGTACCAATGAATGTGTCACTTTGGATCGGAGGAGATTCTCTCTGGTTTCGGGCGGCTAGCGGAAATGGTAAAGACTGCCAGTCTTGCTGGCGAGATTAAGGTGGGGCTCACCATCTGCAGCATTGTCGATATAACCGACTGTGGTCCTTTGGTGCAGAGCCGAGTGGAGGGCCTGAATCAAAGGCTCAGGCTGGTCTGTGACCGTGTAGGCTGCAGATTCCTTGACTTGCGCCATCGGTTGGTCGATTTCTGGGTTTCCCGGTTCCGCTTAATAGATCAGGAGTCCACTACACATAGGAAGCGGCTAAACGGGTAGCGGGGGATGTGTGGAAGAGACTGGACGGTTTTTTAGGTTAGAGGGTCTCAGGGAACCACACAAAGTGCGTCCGTCTAAAAGGGGACAGGTAAGTTAGTTGTAGAAAAGATCGGTACTGTAGTAGTAAATTGTCGTAGCTGTGTTGGGAAAGAACCAGTGCTCCATGCAGTAATAGAAATACTGAAGCTCAAATAAAAGGGTTGCAACTTTAATAGTGGCGGCTATTTATTTACAGCTCTTACAAAATAGATACGTGTTTCAAAGTTTTACTGACCTTCAAAGTAGCCACCAGCTTTGTGTATAACCCCTCGCCAGCGATGTGGAATTCTTTTGATACTCTTAGCAGTGCCAGCTGTGTTGAATGTTCGAGCGCACCGCTCTACTGCCCGACGAATTTGTAGCAATTCTGAAGCGAATGCCGTGAAGTGTTTTCTTCAGTTTAGAAATCGAGTTCAACTCACGAGGGCTTAAGTCAGGGAAATGTAGTAGGTGGTATAGCACTTAGCAGCCCAGAAGACGAACTAAATATTCCTTAATTCCAATCAAGAACAACTACCAAGATGAGAAATATAGAAGTAGATATTCTCGGTGTAACAAAGCAGCTTAAATCACTTAATACAGGCAAGGCCTCCGGTCCAAATTGTATGCCAGTTAGGTTCCTCTCAGAGTAAGCTGATACAATAGCTCCGTATTTAGCAATTATATACAACCGCTCACTCACAGAAAGATCCGTGCCTAAAGACTGGAAAACTGCTGAAGTCCACCAATACCCTAAAAGAGAAGTAGGAGTAATCCGTTGTATTACAGACCCATATCACTAACGTAGATTTTCAGTAGGGTTTTGGAACATATGCAGTATTCGAACATTATGAAGTACCTCGAAGAAAACGATTTATTGACACATAGTCAGCACCGATTTAGAAAATGTCGTTCCTGCGAAACACAACTAGCTCTTTATACTCATGAAGTAATGACTGCTATCGACAGAGGATGTCAAATTGAGTACATATTTTTAGATTTCCAGAAGCCTTTCGACACTGTTCCTCACAAGCGTCTTCTAAGCAGACTGCTTACCTGTGGAATATCGCCTCAGTTGTGCGACTGGATTTGTGATTTCCTGACAGAGGTCACAGTTCGTAGTAATAGACGGAAAGTCATCGAGTAAAACAGAAGTAATATCCGGCGTTCCAAAAGGAAGTGTTAAAGGCCTTCTATTGTTCCTGATCTATATTAACGATATAGGAGACAATCTTAATAACCGTCTTAGATTGTTTTCAGGTGATGCTGTTATTTACCGTCTTGTAAAGTCATCAGATGACCAAAACGGATTGCAAAATATTTAGATAAGATATCGTTATGGTGCGAAAAGTGGAAATTGACCCAGAAAAAGAAATTGTGAAGTTATTCGCATGAGTACTAAAGTACTTAAATTTCGATTAAGCGATAAGTCTGAAAGCTGTAAATTTAACTAAATACTTACGGTTTACAATTACAAATAACCTAAATTGGAACGATCACATAGATAATGTTGTGGGAATGAGCAAACCAAAGACTGCTATTCATTGACAGAACACTTAAAAGGTGCTACAGGTCTATTAGAGAGACTGCTTACTCAACGCTTGTCCGCCCTATTCTGGAGTACTCGTATTACTGTGCGGTGTGGGATCCGCATCAGGTGGGACTGACGGATGACATCTAAAAAGTACAAAGAAGGGCGGCCTGTTTTGTATTATCGCGAAATACGGGAAATGGTGCCACAGACATGATACGTGAATTGGAGTGGCAATCATTAGAACAAAGGCGTATTTCGTTGCGACGGGTTCTTCTCGTGAAATTTCAATCACCAGTTTTCTCCTCCGATTGCAAAAATATTCTGTTGGCACCCACCTACACAGGGAGAAACGATTATCACGATAAAATAAGAGAAATGAGGGCTTCACAGAAAAAATGAAGTGCTCGTTTCTCCGAGAGTGGAACGGTAGAGAGACAGCTTGAAGGTGGTTCATTGAACCCTCTTCCAGGCACTTAATTGTGAATAGCAGAGTAGATGACAATTTTAATCAACAAAGTTTGCATATTCTGACAGTGATAACGTTCTCGTTCAAATTAAGGTTCCATTCTTATTATTGTTCGATCACAATTTCTGAATTTCTTTAGACCGAACATTGACGCATTCAGTATATGCTGACTTGGGAATTGCCAAGGACACTTAGTGTAAGAGAGCGAGAAGTCCAAATGCGTCGATACTTCCAGGAATGTAGGTCATTCTGTTCAGGGTGTATGGTATATGTGGAAGTAATACAGGTGCTTCACAGAACTATTTGTAAAGTTTCTTTTTGTTCGTACTTTTCTATACGAGCTGTGACATAGTCGCAGCAAAACCTAACAATGATCCAGAAAAGGTACTATGGATTTATTAATTATTACCAGATAACTCGTTTTGTATGTGAAGACAATCTTCAAGGTCGGAGTACAAATGACTTTTCAGGACAACGAGCCAAAACATGTAAAAATAATATAGTAAGAAAGTAAAATGCTAATTCTTTAAGTCGAAGAAGCACGTGATCTTAATCTGTACGTTGGGTTGAGCTTATGGCAGCTACTGCTTTCGCAGGATTTGTAATTCGTTTTGCTGCCTTTCTTATACTCCAATGCAACTTTGTGTTACACATAATTTAATTTAATTTGCTTCTTGTTAGGACCACATTTGCCTCATGTTTGACTTAATTACAATAAATTTACATCTTTAGTACTCAGTAGTCCGATTTGCAAAATTTAAAATACCACTCATAATCTTCCATTATCCACTGTTGTCCTGTATGCTCATCCAACATCCCAGGTTGTAACGTGAACAACATAGTTAAGAGCGTAGCTTTGTTTTACATCTTTCATCGTCAGTGAGTGACGGCAGGGCGGCCTTTTGTAGGGCTTAGTTGTTTTCAACCAAATATCTCACCAGACTACGAGTGGTACAGAGGTAATCTCAATTGGAAATATTTTGAAGTGTTAAGTTCACGACTCAAGAATATCACTGTGTGACACGCGTTAAATATAAGCAAGTATAGTGAACGTACAACTTGCAACACAATCGTGGTAAACTTAATCTACGATTTAGGAGTATCTCTGTTTCTCACAAATTACATATGATGTATACAGAAACAGCACGACGACTATCTGTTTATGACATCGCTTTTAGGACCTGAATGAATGACATTCTACTTGTTTGCTTCTGTAGCAGGTTACGGATGATATACACGGCACTTCCTCACAGTGTACATACTGTACACCGTAATCACGCAGCTAATAGGATTCACAGAAAATGTATCTATACATAGAATGAATCTGCTAACAAAATTATTTTGTGATCAGTTATCGGATAGTATACCTTCGTCGGCCATCTTCACCAAGAAGAAGCAGGAAAGTTTTAAAAGAACTTTCGCGACAGCACAAACATTTATTTAATCAGATCGTTGGTATGACAGATTTGGACATTTGCCTTCAGTGAGAGACGACGGTCGTATATAACGCTGCGTTACATCTAGATAAAAATCTTACAAACACATTGTTTCACAATGACGTATTATTGAATGGGTCAGATTTCTAAAACTCGGAAAGGAAAATGAATGTGTCATTATTAGCAACTGGCCGTACTGTCTGCTGTGGTTCGTAGACAGAAATTTACATCCAGAATGACTTTGGTCGTGAAACGCATGCAGTGTTGAATAGAGGTTCGCAGGTGCAAACGTAAGCATGTGGGCAAACAGGCAAGCAGACACACAATGCGCAGCTTCCTGTCGTTACAGGTCGTTGGCCGCAACACGCGGATGGTGGACCTCGCGCACTCGCGTATACACTAGTAGCGGTATACAAGCTACTGCAGCGCAATAAGCGCGTGGCCAGTGTGTAATGACGGTACCGTCCACGCACTGTGGAACTACAAAGATTGTGCCCACGTGCATGTGCCGAGCATTGTGCTCCGTTCAGCTGAATGTACGAACTACTACCCACTAAAGGGAACTTAGCAGTAGGGCTGAGTGAGATGAGTGAATTGGGCGACGAAGGAAGTAGAAAACTGACACAGCTCTACCAAGAACTTCAATGGGTTGGGAATAACAGCAAAGCAGTTGCAAGGCACAGGTTTATAAGATCTTGTTCATGGTTTCTACAGTTTTAAAACTGTCTTCTTCAGGAAATATTGTACGTAGAATCACGTTATTTGTATCCAAAATGTGAGTCGTTGACTCTGTCTGGTACATACGCGTATCATGCACTTGATCAGTATTTAAAATACGTGCTCTAAAAGTAGTAGCTCTCTAATGAGCTTTGTCTTTAGACTTCTTAAGATTGGACATTACAGGCAACAGTGTGTAGTGTGCCACTTAACAAATCTGTATATATATGACATTAAATATAAAACGTGTCATTGGATCCAACAGAGCGTAAATATGCCACGTACAGAACACGCGCCGACTGTCACTGAAGCTCTTTCGTTAACACTTCCTAAAGCGCAGTCTCGTTTAAAATCTTATGTACCTCTACCACTTTCTTTCCATTCTTCCAACCTGTTGAGAGTAAAGCAGGTGTAATATCCATAAAATCACTCACGAGAAGACGGGCCAAAAAAACCTGCAAATCCTCTTCTGCTAGGACAGCTCTATGGTTTGGTAAGAAGAATAATGGTTCAAATGGCTCTGAGCACTATGGGACTTAACATGTGAGGTCATCAGTCCCCTAGAACTTACAACTACTTAAACCTAACTAACCAAAGGACATCACACACGTCCATGCCCGAGGCAGAATTCGAACCTGCGACCGTAGCAAGAGCGCGATTCCGGACTGAAGCGCCTGGAACCGATCGGCCACAGAGGCCGGCTAAGAAGAGTATTAACGGAAGTTTTACCTACATGGCAATGCAAGATTTTTCGGAGAATTTCATTGTGACTTCTTTCCGCTTTATCAGCCAAGTCGTGGTGTCGTATTGCTTGAACGTTCCCGCGTGTTTCCTATTCGTCATATTCGAGCGAAGTATCGGCTTACGCTTCAGTTTGTATCTTTACAGCCACCAGTCCGTAGACTCCTCACCGAGCTCCAAGGGGTAAATCAAACCCATGTCTCCAGAAGAAATGTCCCAGCCTATTGTGGTGGTGGCTGGAGGGTAGAGGCACACGAGGTGGAAGGGACTCTGGGTGTCGAGTCCTGGTGCTGCCTGTCTATTCCGCCAGCTGCCTTCGTCACGTTCACGTCCTAGCATTCCATTCTTCGACGTCACGACTCTCTTCACGTGGGTACTGGTAGAGGATTGTATGGTACTATTTGAGAATCATATCGACAGCGACATGGTAAACTGTTTCGACACACTCTCACCACAATCTGCTTCCAATGTGGTTGCAATTTTAGGAAAGGGATCCCCTCCACAGCCAGGCGTTGCTAACCTGTACATGGAACACTTAAAGGAGACTGCTCTCGAAACCAAGCCAAATAAGACTACAGATATGTGGTTGACAAGTTCGTGGTTTGGGTGCATGATGAAGAAAACCTACAAGAATTCCTGCGTCACTTTAACATCGTACACAACATCAAGTTCCTCATGGAGGTCGAAGAAAACAAATTTCTACTATTTGGGACATTCTGGTAAAGAGAAAACCTAATACGATGCTGGAAGATTCTGTCTTCAGGTAGAAGAAATGCACGGACCTGCACCTAAAAGCCAATAGCTACCTCCATCCTGTGCAACACAAGTCTGCGCTCACTACCCTCGTACACAGAGCGTCAACGGTACACGACAAGGGAAGTCTGCCATCAGGTTACAGCGTCTCCACGAAATAGTTCGCAACAAGAGCTAGTCGAGCATGTGGATGAAATAAATGATTGAGGAGAAGACAGCAAGCGCGTGGAATTCCTTCCGTTGGCACGGCCGCCTCGTACCTAGGTTGCCACGATAATGGAGAAACACAACATAAAAACCGTTTTCGCTCAACAGTTAAAATCAAGAAACATTTGTGGAAAAGTTTCGACAACACAACTGATAACCCAGTAGTATTACATCAAAGAATTTTTTTCTGTATTCAGTTCAAGATATTGAGACATGATTGACACACATTCGAGTAAATAAATAATGATCAATCCTAGTTCTGGATGGAAATTCATACAAACATACAAACGCAAGACGCTTCAAATTCCTAAACAATAGGCAGAGAAACATTAAGTGAGCCATAATGTCACGATGAGAGATAAAGTGACAAAATCTCTTCCCTTTTCTATGAGCTACTACCGTTGCCTTGCTACATATCGGTATTCTGCACAACTCGATCCTACAGCATAATCAATGATGTAATGAGAAATATTTGCACTCGCGATTATTTGTGTAGTTAATTCTGCGGTTGGAGTGGCTGCTACAGCTCATCGAACAGGCAGAGACTTTTAAACTAACTACCAATCGATTTGGTAATGTGAGTCCAAATGGATTTCCAGTTCCTGTATTTGCCTTAAAACAAGTGAAGCTTCCCGAAAACCTTGGACAGTACCACGAGATTAGAATTATTTTTAGATCGGGAGAGATTGTCCCAGCCAAAAAGTTCTTTAGTCTAAAGTGTCGTCTTCAGACACCAGAGGCAACGTCTTGTTGAGCTAGCCACCCTGGTAGCAATTCCTATCTGGGCGTCATTTGATTGCCGATATTCCATTTTTTACACTTCTTAATATGTATGTTCTAAGCCTCCTTCTTTATTTTTACCCGAAGATTTTTCCGTCAACGTTACTTTTTATGACGCTGTTATGTCGAAATAGCTGCCTATTAATTTAGTTTTTCTTCTCTGCATCATGTCAATCAATGTCGCTTAATTTCTTCTAGTACATGTTCAGTTTTTTGCTATACATTTATTTCAGTCTGGCATTTTGTGGCTCTTTTACACGTACATATCTCTTCTGCCTGTCCCTCAGCCCCTAAGATCAGCTAACCCCAGACTTTTTCTGCCTGACGTCGTCGCAAGAAGTGTACAGCGGCGTTGTTCATGTGGCTGATGAAACGGAATAGCGAATTGTACAATATAATGAAGCATTACGAGATGATCTACGGGTGATAGCAAGAATTCGAAGCTCACTGCGGAGACGAATTCAGTATTGCATCCAAATGCTAAGACGGCGCTTCAACAGGTAAGGTGGTGCAGCACAGTATTTAACGTACTGAAACAGTTATCGTCTGTTTTCATCAGTCTCAGTTCTCGCAGTGAATTGCAATACTCCGCATACACCGCAAATAGCTCATCACTAAGAGTCATTACAAAGTGCTTTCGACCTCTGACTATGTTATCCTAACGCAGATCGTGACAGTGTTTTGTTGGCTGTTAAGTACTGGTACAAAATTAACCGTAAGGACAGCTGACGTCACGCTGTCTAGAAAAGAGAGAATTCTTACTGAGTTTCTACCAACTGCATTTAGTTAAATTCATCAGAAAACAGAAACGCATTAAATTCAGCCTTGGTTGGTGCGCTCCAATACGCAACTCAGGGCCTTTGATCCTAGTAACTTTGTTATCAATCAATTTCAAAATGCATCTTAGGGTTGAAAAATGAGCACAAACGAAGTTGCACACTCGTTAGTAGTGAAGTCCGTATCTGCGACGTGCTCCATCTGTTTCCTGTGCTCGTCTGTCTGCAGATAGAAGGCCTGGGACGGGGACTGGAGTAGATGTGTCAGAGGCGACAGTTTCCGCGTACCCTCTGGTTTGTGCTTCCTCTGTTAGTACGGGTGGGGGCTTGTATAGTGTTTCTGAGACTCAGTCACATGAACATTCTGTTTTGTTCCGTATTTTGGAACACTTGTACTTATAATGGTGAAAGCTCGACGCCTCAAAAGTGCTAAAAAGGATTTTGGAAGAAGGACTAGATTCCAGTCTTTGGATAGTCATTCACCTTTTATTGCACGCAAAAGATTTATTCATAAAGGGTTTCAGAATTAAAACAACCAATAAACCTTACATGAGAATATAAAGATTCTTTAAACTCGAACAAGGTTTACGATTTCAAAACAAGAATTCAACAATATAAAGCTTTCACATATAAAAACAAGAATTCAAATTGAAGAAACTTTAAAATTTGTTTGGTTGATCTTAACAAGAGCACCACGGATGGCCAGAGGTCAGTAAGTAACATTTAATTTCACATGAACCAATTAATGACAGTTTACCTATTAACGAACTGTCGAACGAATAATGATGTTTCTCAAAGTTTATTTACAACAGATAACAAGCCTCAAGGGCCGCAGTCTTGCTAATAATAATTCGTCCATAGAAGGAACAACATGATGGCCATAAAGGTCAAAAACTCGAGCCAGGAAAACAAGGGGATCACAACCCCTGCTTATTAAAATAATTTTGAACAATACGTCATAATCATTGTTAGCCGGGGCAAGTGACACCCTTATTATTACTTAACACCACGGGCGGCATTTTTCATGCTCACCAACGAGTTTAAAAAAGCATTAACATATAAAACTTTTCTTCTTTAAGAAATATAGAAATTCAACGACAAGAAAAAGAATATACCAATCTCAGTATATATACAGAAGGTGTGGTAATACACAAAATTAGAATCCTTTTCTGTAACACAGATTCAAATAATCACTTGGAGAGCACAAACCATTAAATCCAAGACTCCAAAATTGTCAGAGACTCTGAGGGGTAGTACAAGACAACTACAGATTACCTTGTATATGAATCCCGTGCATGGAGTGGGCTCCGATAACACCGTCGCCCACAACGGTAGACACAGTTAATGGCTTGCTAGCCCGACTGTTTGACAGCCGGTGGAGGGACAAACAGTATACCGCTAGACTACAAGCGTGCGGAACAAGGATCTCAAGCCGTGCAAGGCCCACAGGCAATCAATACGTGGAGTACGGAGCATACATCAATAAATAGTAAATTACGAGGACATCATCCGCTTTCACACGAAGTCAAATTAACACAACTAAACCCAGAACACCCCAATGATCCCATACGTGCAGGTGAGGCGTGGTACTCACTGGAATGAAGGGAAAGGTGGAAGGGAGGACCCACTAATATAACTTTCTTTTCACACAGCCTGTTTATATAACAAAATATTATATAACCATAATTAAATTTTTCTTTACAAAATGAACAAATTTACAAAATTCTTTTAACCTTAGATCTTAAGATGAATACGCCTTTGCAAAAGAAATCAAAACAGCAAATAATATGACAATGATTACAAGACGGCCGGACCTGCAGCCCGCCCGTTATCGGGTGAAACAGCGGTGTTTACTACCACGCTGGACACAGTCTGTCTTATTAAATGCCCTTCTGCAACACGTGAAACTATATAAGTACCGTTGATGACAAGAGTGATTCAGTTACTCAAAATAGATGACGTAACTTTTAATTAAAGCTGTATGTCGAAAGGTTCGGGGTTAAGATGCGTAACTATGCTTAACGGTTAAACAGATTAGGAAACAATACGACAATGATAAGACTTACTTCAAAGCAATCAACCTCTTAACTGCAATCGACAACCAAGTTGCGACTTGTTCCCAACCCGTCCCTTTTGACAATCTTATTTTGACTAAAGCCCTGGTGACAGTCGGCTGTTAATATTTTCAAAGTTAAACTGATTGTCATTTATTAAGACCGCTCTGAAGGAACATCTTAAAACATTACTTGTGAACACTTATTACAAGAGAAATCACTGGGTTCTAGGCGCTACAGTCTGGAGCCGCGCGACCGCTACGGTCGCAGGTTCGAATCTTGCCTAGGGCATGGATGTGTGTGATGTCCTTAGGTTAGTTAGGTTTAATTAGTTCTAAGTTTTAGGGGACTGATGACCTGAGAAGTTAAGTCCCCTAGTGCTCAGAGCCATTTGAACCATTTCAACCGGAACTCACTCGGCGGAACCACAAGATCCAACTAAAACACTCCAATAATGACCCGGTCTTTCGAACACAGCAACGTATAGCTTAGCGCAACAGGTTGTTCAGATTATAACTAATGACTGAGAAAAACAATCTAATTCTAATTCTAATCATAAGGCCCCTGTTTTGTTTAACGGCAGCCTGTGCCTTATTACAATTCTTCCGGCTGTATTTACGGCCAGGAGCTGATTCATTAGAACATCAATGATCGGGTATAAACCAGAAAGGGTAGGCAATATGAAAGCGGGACAAATTTTTAATTGGCAACTAGTGTCTTAGTACAATACTAAGGCCTAGATTTACGACCAAAAGCCGACCGAATAAAACTCCGACGGTCGTGTACAAACCAGAAAATAATGAGGGCAGGTAGACAATGAAACAAATCACCACGTGGATTATAGAATGTTATCCCCTCTATCAGCAAGCAGTTCAATGGATCCACGGTGCGTCGCGGCGGTTACTGAGTGGTGCCGATGAAAGACAGGTAGAAGAGGGCAGCCAAGCCACGAGAGGTAGCCCGACACGAATGTTGCCAACCAATCGACGGGATGTCGGCCCTGGCTTGTAGTCGACGCTGACCCCGGTGAAGTTCAAAATGTTCAAATGTGTGTGAAATCTTACGGGACTTAAGGTCATCAGCCCCTAAGCTTACACACTACTTAACCTCAATTATCCTGAGGACAAACACACACGCCCGAGGGAGGACTCGAACCTCCGGCGGGACCAGCCGCACAGTCCATGACTACAGCGCCTGAGACCGCTCGGCTAATCCCGCGCGGCCCCGATGAAGTACTCCAGTATCTTCGCTCTGCGCAGGCCCTCCTTGCGCAGCTCGTGGCCTCGGGCGCTAGGACCTCGTGACCACCTCTTCTCACGATGCTACTGCTAATCCCCAAACTTTGTGCCCCTCTCTCTCTCGGGTCAGCTAACCCTGTCTATATATCGGCAAGCCAAGACCTTCTAAGGATACAACCCACAGCTACCAACTCTTCCTCATAGATATTGGCAGTGGGTTTGTCGATACTACCCTTGAGCCAGTGGCGCCAGACAGAACGGTCTACTAAGTCAATGGCGCCACGGCTCAGCGGTGACACAATTTCAACTGAGTGCACAAAATGTAAATTAGCAACACATGGGAGTCAAAACCACATTTAAATTTGCCATTAAACTAGTTCACAAAATATCCAGTCATTAATCTGCCTTACAGTCCGGTGCAGAAGCAACACCCAAAACTCCTCAGATAATGTCTGGTGAATCAGCAAGGGTGTCGAATATGACGCCTGCTCGGCACTACACAGTTCCGCCTGGAACAGACGAAATGCCAGTGCTGAGAGAGGGTAAAACAACAAATACCCACAATGATCACAGATCTTCAGTGTAACAGTGTCAGTGAAATAACTAGAACCCTGGTGCGCATAACTTGAATTACTGTTCAGCGCCACGCTGAACTTAACGGATCGTAAAACCGACTCCCCCAGTAAGTCTTGAATATGAATTCAGAGTCGAGGAGCAAACATCAAACTGCGCTTAAAACAACTTCAGGTTAAACACACCAGCAGATATAGAGGCCAGAAAACATGTGCAAATAAAACGACGTAAGCACGGGAAAACCACTTTAAAACGTTTCCAAGAGTCCACGTCTGACAGCATAAATTCTCCAGTTGGCAGATAAGTGAACCAGGTTCAAATAATACCAACGACGGCCAACGGCCCCCAAGCGCCTAGGCTCTCCGGCTAGCCCACAACAAACCGCAAGTAACTGCCGACGCCGGCCAAATTGACAGTCACTGCGTCAGGCACTTGCTGGGCTCTTACTGCCATCACCTCTCTACAGCGACTCCTTTTTCCGTCCACCAGAGGGCGTCTCGTCCAGCTCGAGTGGCAATCGACGAAAAAAGATCAAAACAGAGGTCAAGGGTCGATATCCAGAGAACCGCCACGGCTCTATACTGTGTTCAAACTGTACTAATATGGGGATGATCCTCAGCACCCCAAGAAATACGAAGGTTTTCGGGAGGATCGTACCACAATAAGGAGCACCATATCAGGACATAGACTGTTCACTTCCTGCGGACTGGTGCCCTGGCGATAAGAGTATTTCCTCTTCAGTTTTAATTCGTGTCCTAGGTGGCACACAGAAAAGCTTCCAGGACTATAAAACGCTACTTCCTCGGCCTGCTCTGGCATACTGGGCAATGAAAACTGGTCACTAAATATACGCCTGAAAGTTTTCCTTGTTTTGTCCATTGGTTCATCAATCCTCTAACTAATATGGTGCGGACCGCCATGACTTAATTTCCTGTGCCAATCTCTTCATCTCAGAGTACTGCTTGCACTCTACATCCTCAATTATTTTTTGAACATATTCCAATTTCTGTGTTCTCCTATAGTTTTACGCTCTACCTCTCGCCGTAGTACTTCTGAAGGTATTCCCTTTTGTCTTAACATGTCCTATCATCTGTTCCTTCATCTTTTTAGCGTTTTTCCGTATGTTTCATAACTCACTGATACTGCACATAACTTCGTCATTTACTGTCTTGTTTCAACCTTATTCGGTAGCACTATATATCCAACGCTTGCTGTCCCTTCTCTTTTGGCTTTCCCTTAGTGCAGGGTCACTTTCGTAGAGTGCTGTATTCTAAACGTACAACCTGTGAATTTTCTCCCTCAGATTAAGACGAATGTCTGAAACTAGTAACCATCTCTTGGCCTGTAATTCCGTCTTTGCCTGAGCTAGTCTGCTTTTTTTATATCTACCGTGCTTCGTCCTTTATGTTCATTTTACTTCCAAAGCTACAGAATACTTTAACTTCATCTGCTTGGTAATCATTATTACTGATGTTAGGTTTATCGTTACACTCATTTCTACTACTTTAATCTTCTCCGATTTACTCTCAATCTATATTCAGTACTCATCATACCGTGCATTCTGTTCAACAGGCTTTGCGTCCCTTTCCACTTTCGCTGAAGAAACCAATGTCATCAGCTGAACCTCCTATCGGTATCCTTTCAACCAAAATTTTGATTTCTCCCTTCAAAGTTTGCTTTTATATCCATCATTGCTTCTTCGACGAGTACACTGAACAGTAGGGGCGAAAGTCTGTATCCCTATGTTAAACCAGTTTTAATCCTAGCGCTTCGTTCTTGGTCCTCCAATCTTGTATTTCCCTCTTGGTTTTTGTACATATTGTAGTTAGGCGTTCCCCTGCAGCTTACTCCTATTTTTCTGCAAATTTTGAAAATTTTGCACTATTTTACGTTGTTGAAAGGTTCTCTCTTCCTCAAATCCTACGAAACTGCCTTGATTTTCGTTTAGTCTCCCATCCATCGTCAAACACGACGTCAGAATTGCCTCAGTGATGCCTTTGCAATTTCTAAAGCAAAACTGACCCACACTTTGTGCTTTCCCCATTAAAATGATTTTCTAACCAAAGATAAAAAATTAAAATTATTTTTAGTCCCACAGTTGAATCAAACTGCTTATGAACTTAATATTTCAAAACCTTGGTTAAAAAGATACGTATTAAGATCTCAGCAACAGGTTTAGTGTGTTTGGGGCAGGCTACCTAAGAAGCTTCCTACAACACTCCAAAGCTATGTCATAGTCATTGTTACAGTCAACTGACGTGCACTATTTAGTTGCCGATTAGACAGTTTCACACAGGTGTGCTGTAACATTACTAAACAAACTTAATTTAATGGACGTGGAAACTTGAAACCATCACTGTAGTGACACATTATAACTAAATTCTAAAGGAATTGTTATTCTTAGTTTGAGTCAGGCAGCAGCAGCCGGCCGAGACAAACGCAGCAATAGGGAAGTAACCGATTTTGTAACTTTTACGAGTCCCAAATCAAGAGTGAATTGTATAATTTCATATGTGTGCTTCGATAGTCTAGTATCTTGAGTTTCTGCGTATTAATTTAATATGTAAAAGCTACAGTTCTCGCGTTTTCTTTTCCGTCGGAAAGTTAACCGATTTTGTAACGTATTACGAGAGTCTAATCAGGGGCGATTTACTTAGTTTCACCTGAGTGCTTCGGTAGTTATCTTTTAAATCTCTCAGTATTAATCCAATTTATTAGACACAATTCCCTAGTTTTCGTCAGCGTCTACAGTAGAATTCCGCAGCAATTGCCGATAGTCTGCTATCTGGGCAGTGCAGTTTTCCACGGTCTTTAGTATGGATAGGGACGGTGATTTCTGTGTGTGGATGTGACCTGAGTTGGTGACACTTCGCTCTCAGCTGTGATGGCTTCTATTACACAGCCTGAGGCTGCAGTGGATGGCCACAACTGTTGTTGGCTCGCCGTGGGCATCCAAATTATGTCCAGCACGTCCGAGTCTTCCGATCGATCCTCATCAGTGGCCAGCCCAGTTACCGAGTGCACTGGGGTTGACCCCTCACCTGTGGTCGAGTGGGAGGTCGCCCCAGGGCGTAGCAGGCGGCGAAAGACGTCCCAGGGGGCCGCACGTAAGGCCTACCCGGTTAGTGTGACAAACAGGTTCCAGGTGCTGTCTGTGGCTGACACTGTTGTTCAGCCAGATTCTGTTGCCTGTCCTGTTTCAGAGGAAACCACTCAGTCTACAAGATCTGGGCAACCAAAGAAGGTGGGATTATTAATAGCTGGGAGCTCCAACGTTAGGTGCGTTATGGGACCCATTAGGGACATGGCTGCCAAGAAGGGGAAGAAAGCCATTGTGCACTACATGTGCATACTGGGTGGAGTCATTCCAGACGTGGAACGGGTCCTTCCGTACACTATGAACAGCACAGGGTGCAGCCAACAACTGCTGGTGGCTCACGTCGGTACCAATGATGCGTGTCACTTTGGATCAGAAGAGATTCTCTCTGGTTTCGAGTGGCTAACCGAAGTGGTAAAGGTTACCAATTTCACTTGCGAGATGAAAGCAGAGCTGACCATTTGTAGCATAGTCGACAGGGCCAGTTGCACACCGTTGGTACAGAGCCGAGTGGTGGGTCTGAATCAGAGGCCCAGACGATTCTGTGATATTGTTGCCTGCAGATTCCTCGACTTGCGCCATAGATTGGCTGGGTTCCAGGTTCCGCTGAATAGGTCAGGAGTCTACACGCAGAAGGTGGCTACTCGGGTTGCAGGGGTTGTATGGCGTGGACTGGGCGATTTTTTAGGTTAGAGGGTCTCGGAAAAACACGAAAAGGACTTCAGAGACAAAGGGTGGAGGCCGCACGCAGGAACAGCGTAGATACAGGAACCATCGGAATAACTGTTGTAAATTGTCGTAGCTCCAAGCGCTAATAGAAAGCACTGACGCTCAATTCGTTATAGGCACTGAAAGCTGGCTCAAGCCAGAGATAATTTTTGTCGAAATTTTTGTGAAGAAACTAACGGTGTTCCGAAAGGATATGCTAAACACAGTTGGCGGTTGCGTGTTTGTTGCTGTCAGATGTAGTTCATCTTGCCAGAAAATTGAAGTAGAGAGTCCCTGTGAGTTAGTATGGGCAGAGGTCATTGTCAGCAACCGGAATAAAATAATAATTGGATCTTTTTATAGATCTCCCAATTCAGATGATACAGTTGCAGAAAGGTTCAAAGAAAACTTGAGTTTGATTTCAAACACGTACGCTAACCGTATAATTATAGTTGGTGGTGACTTTAATTTACCCTCGATATACTGGCGAAAATACATGTTTACTTCCGGGGGTACACATAAAACATCATCCGAAATCGTGCTAAACGCATTCTCCGAAAATTATGTCGAACAGTTAGTTCATGAACCCACACGAATAGTAAACGGTTGTGAAAACACACTTCCCTTTTTAGCAACAAATAATCCTGACTTAATAACGAACATCAAAACCGATACAGACATTAGTGAACACAGTGTTGCCGTAGCGAGGTTGAATTATGTAACCCGCAAATCCTCAAAAAATAAACGAAAAATATACCTATTCGAAACAGCAGATAAAAATTCTCTTGACGCGTTCCTGAGAGACAATCTCCACTCCTTTCAAATTAACAATGTAAGTGTAGACCAGGTGTGACTTGAATTCAAAGAAATAGTATCGGAAGCAATTGAGAGATTTATACCAAATAAATTAATAAACGACGGAGCTGATCCACCTTGGTACACAAAACGGCTCAAAACACTGTTGCACAAACAAAGAAAATAACATGCCAAATTGAAACGGAGGCAAAATCTCCAAGATTGGCGATCTCCTACAGAAGCTCGAAATTTAGTGCGGACTTATATGCGAGATGCTTATAATAGTTTCCACAACGGAAGTTTGTCTCGACAATGGGCAGAAAATCCAAAGAGATTATGGTGATGTATGCTAGCGGCAAGACACAATCAATGCCTTCTCTGTGCGATAGCAATGGATATACTATCGAAGAAAGTGCTGCCAAAGCAGAGTTACTAAACACATTCTTCCGAAAAGCGTTCACAACGGAAGACGAAGTAAATATTCCAGACTTCGAATCAAGAACAGCTGCCAACATGAGTAACGTAGAAGTAGATATCCCCGGAGTAGTAAATCACCTTAAATCACTTAATAAAAGCAAGTCTTCTCGTCCAGACTTTATAGTAATTAGGTTCCTTTCAGAGTATGCTGATGCAATAGCTTCATACTTAACAATCTTATACAACCGTTCGCTCGACGAAAGATCCGTAACCAAAGACTGGAAAGTTGCACATGTCACAACAGTATTCAAGAAAGGTAGTAGAGTAATCCACTAAATTACAGGCCCATGTCATTAACGTCGATATGAAAAGGATTTTGGAACATATATTGTGTTCGAACATTATGAAGTACCTCGAAAGAAACCGTCTATTGACACACAGTCAACGCGGATTTAGCAGTCATCGTTTTTGTGAAACACAGCTAGCTCTTTACTCGCACGACGTGTTGAGTGTTATCGACAAGGGATTTCAAACTGATTCCGTATTTCTGGATTTCCGGCATGCTTTGACACTGTACTACACAAGCGGGTTGTGGTGAAATTGCGTACCTATGGAATATCGTCTCAGTTATGTGACTGGATTTGTGATTTCCTGGCAGAGAGGTCACAATTCGTAGTAATTGACGGATAGTCATCGAGTAAAACAGAAGTGATTTCAGGCGTTCCCCAAGGTAGTGTTATAGGCCCTTTGCTGTTTCTTATATATGTAAACCATTTGGGAGACTATCTGAGCAGCCGTCTTAGGTTGTTTGCAGATGACGTTGTCTTTTATCGACTAGTAAAGTCATCAGAAGAGCAAAACAAATTGCAAAACCATTTAGAAAAGAAATATGTATGGTGCGAAAATTGGCAGTTCACCCTAAATAACGAAGAGTGTGAGGTCATCCATATGCGTGCTGAAAGGAATCCGTTAAACTTCGATTACACAATAAATCAGTCGATTCTAAACGCCGTAAATTCCACTAAATACCTAGGAATTACAGTTACGATCAACTTTAATTGGAATAAACTCATAGCCGGCCGCGGTGGTCTCGCGGTTCTAGGCGCGCAGTCCGGAACCGCGCGACTGCTACGGTCGCAGGTTCGAATCCTGCCTCGGGCATGGATGTGTGTGATGTCCTTAGGTTAGTTAGGTTTAAGTAGTTCTAAGTTCTAGGGGACTGATGACCACAGATGTTAAGTCCCATAGTGCTCAGAGCCATTTGAACCAATAAACTCATAGAAAATGTTGTGTGGAAGGCTAACCAAAGACTGCGTTCTATTGGCGGGACATTAGGAAATTTGATAGATCTACTAAGGAGACTGTCTACACCATACTTGTCCGTCCTCTTTTAGAATACTGATGCACGCTGTGGAATCGTTACCAGATAGGATTGACTGATTACATCGAAAAAGTTCAAAGAAGGGCAGCACGTTTCCTATTATCACGAAATAGGGGAGGAAGTGTCACTGAAATGATGTAGGATTTGCGATGGACATCATTAAAACAAAGGCGTTTTTCGCTGCGGAGGAATCGTCTCACGAAATACCAGTCACCAGCTTTCTCCTCCGAATGCGAGAATATTTTGCTGAGGCCGTCCTACATAAGGAGAAACGATCATCATCATAAAATTAAGGAAATAATAGCTCGCACGGAAAGATATAGGTGTTCGTTCTTTCCGTGTGTTATAAGAGATTAGAATAATAGAGAATTGTGAAGCTGGTTCCATGAAACCTTTGCCTAGCACTTAAATGTGATTTTCAGGGTATCCATGTGGATGTAGGAAACTTAAGAATATCTGATATTTCAAAACAAAATGAAAATAGTGCCCAGACAAAATAATTTGAAACAAAGCGTTCTGGTTGTACTCTTTTTAATTTATAGACTTCCTTTTTTTCTTCAAGTTTTTGGCATTTGACTGACACACCCTCATCTTCAGTGCCTCAATTGTCATTGATTAGTTGCTATCAGATCTCTCCACTTACTTCTTTGTTTACGTATAGACCTTTTCCCTACTGGTCGATAATTTATTTATCTTGTGACATAATCTACTTACTTCTGTACTCCTTCATTTGTTCGTTTATGCTTAAAAGTCCTACTCTTCTCTGATAGTTTTACCGCTTATCATATCAGATAGTTTAAAGACAGCTGTATATGATACATTTGTTACATTATTCCGTGACACTTGTTATGTTCCCTTCATCTTAAGTGTCAAACATCTTTCGACGAGAAAATACAGTAGCTCTTGATCTAACAACTGTAAGTAGGCTGTTTAGGTTTTTATGTTGGTAACGCCACGTAGCGCTCTATATGAAAATCACTGACTGTGCTGTGTGAAGTCTGTGGCTGGTTTGCATTGTTGGAATGTTTGCTATTGTATAGCATAGGGATATGGCAGCAAGAGACGGGAAGAAAACCAATGTGCACTCCGTGTGCATACCGGGGGGAGTCATTTCAGATTTGGAAAGGGTCCTTCCGGATGCCATGAAGGGTACAGGGTGCACCCATCTGCAGGTGGTCGCTCATGTCGGCACCAATGATGTGTGTCGCTATGGATCGGAGGAAATCCTCTCTGGCTTCCGGCGGCTATCTGATTTGGTGAAGACTGCCAGTCTCGCTAGCGGGATGAAAGCAGAGCTCACCATCTGCAGCATCGTCGACAGGACTGACTGCGGACCTTTGGTACAGAGCCGAGTGGAGGGTCTGAATCAGAGGCTGAGGCGGTTCTGCGACCGTGTGGGCTGCAGATTCCGCGACTTGCGCCGTAGGGTGGTGGGGTTTCGGGTTCCGCTGGATAGGTCAGGAGTCCACTACACGCAGCAAGCGGCTACACGGGTAGCAGGGGTTGTGTGGCGTGGACAGCGCGGTTTTTTAGGTTAGATGGCCTCGGGCAAGTACAGAAAGGACAACAGCCTCAAAGGGTGCGGGGCAAAGTCAGGAAATGCGAGGACCAAGCAGGAATCGGTATTGTAATTGTAAACTGTCGAAGCTGCATTGGTAAAGTACCGGAACTTCTAGGGCTGATAGAAAACACCGAAGCTGAAATCGTTATAGGTACAGAAAGCTGGCTGAAGCCAGAGATAAATTCTGCCGAAAATTTTACAAAGGCACAGGTGGTGTTTAGAAAGGATAGATTGCATGCCACCGGTGGTGGCGTGTTTGTCGCTGTTAGTAGTAGTTTATCCTGTAGTGAAGTAGAAGTGGATAGTTCCTGTGAATTATTATGGGTGGAGGTTACACTCAACAACCGAGCTAGGTTAATAATTGGCTCCTTTTACCGACCTCCCGACTCAGCAGCATTAGTGGCAGAACAACTGAGAGAAAATTTGGAATACATTTCACATACATTTTCTCAGCATGTTATAGTCTTAGGTGGAGATTTCAATTTACCAGATATAGACTGGGACACTCAGATGTTTAGGACGGGTGGTAGGGACAGAGCATCGAGTGACATTATACTGAGTGCACTATCCGAAAATTACCTCGAGCAATGAAACAGAGAACCGACTCGTGGAGATAACATCTTGGGCCTACTGATAACAAACAGACCCGAACTTTTCGACTCTGTAAGCGCAGAACAGGGAATCAGTGATCATAAGGCCGTTGCAGCATCTCTGAATATGGAAGTTAATAGGAATATAAAAAAAGGGAGGAAGGTTTATCTGTTTAGCAAGAGTAATAGAAGGCAGATTTCAGACTACCTAACAGATCAAAACGAAACTTTCTGTTCCGACACTGACAATGTTGAGTGTTTATGGAAAAAGTTCAAGGCAATCGTAAAATGCGTTTTAGACAGGTACGAGCCGAATAAAACTGTGAGGGACGCGAAAAACCCACCGTGGTTCAACAACAAAGTTAGGAAACTACTGCGAAAGCAAAGAGGGCTTCACTGCAAGTTTAAACGCAGCAAAACCTCTCAGACAAACAGAAGCTAAACGATGTCAAAGTTAGCGTAAGGAGGGCTATGCGTGAAGCCTTCAATGAATTCGAAGGTAAAATTCTATGTACCGACTTGTCAGAAAATCCTAGGAAGTTCTGGTCTTACGTTAAATCAGTAAGTGGCTCGAAACAGCATATCCAGACACTCCGGGATGATGATGGCATTGAAACGGAGGATGACACGCGTAAAGCTGAAATACTAAACACCTTTCTCCAAAGCTGTTTCACAGAGGAAGACCGCACTGCAGTTGCTTCTCTAAATCCTCGTAAAAACGTAAAAATGGCTGACATCGAAATATGTGTCCAAGGAATAGAAAAGCAGCTGGAATCACTCAACAAAGTCCACTGGACCCGACGGGATACCAATTCTATTCTACTCAGAGTACGCGAAAGAACTTGCCCCCCTTCTAACAGCCGTGTACCGCAAGTCTCTAGAGGAGAGGAAGGTTCCAAATGATTGGAAAAGAGCACAGGTAGTCCCAGTCTTCAAGAAGGGTCGTCGAGCAGATGCGCACAACTATAGACGTATATCTCTGACATCGATCTGTTGTAGAATTTTAGAACATGTTTTTTTCTCGAGTATCATGTCTTTTTTGAAAACCCAGAATCTACTGTGTAGGAATCAAGATGGATTCCGGAAACAGCGATCGTGTGAGACCCAACTCGCTTTATTTGTTCATGAGACCCAGAAAATATTTGACACAGGCTCCCAGGTAGATGCTATCTTCCTTGACTTCCGGAAGGCGTTCGATACAGTTCCGCACTGTCGCCTGATAAACAAAGTAAGAGCCTACGGAATATCAGACCAGCTGTGTGGCTGGATTGAGGAATTTTTAGGAAACAGAATACAGCATGTTGTTATCAATGGAGAGACGTCTACAGACGTTGAAGTAGGCTCTGGCTTGCCACAGGGGAGTGTTATGGGACCATTACTTTTCACAATATATGTAAATGACCTAATAAATAGTGTCGGAAGTACCATGCGGCTTTTCTCGGATGATGCTGTAGTATACAGAGAAGTTGCAGCGTTAGAAAATTGTAGCGAAATGCAGGAAGATCTGCAGCGGATAGGCACTTGGTGCAGGGAGTGGCAACTGACCCTTAACATAGACAAATGTAATGTATTGCGAATACATAGAAAGAAGGATCCTTTATTGTACGATTACATGATAGCGGAACAAACACTGGTAGCAGTTACTTCTGTAAAATATCTGGGAGTATGCATGCGGAACGATTTGAAGAGGAATGATCATATGAAATTAATTGTTGGTAAGGCGGGTACCAGGTTGAGATTCATTGGGAGAGTCCTTAGAAAATGTAGTCCATCAACAAAGGAGGTGGCTTACAAAACACTCGTTCGACCTATACTTGAGTATTGCTCATCAGTGTGGGATCCGTACCAGATCGGGTTGACGGAAGAGATAGAGAAGATCCAAAGAAGAGCGGCGCGTTTCGTCACAGGGTTATTTGATAACCGTGATAGCGTTACGGAGATGTTTAGCAAACTCAAGTGGCAGACTCTGCAAGAGACGCGCTCTGCATCGCGGTGTAGCTTGCTCGCCAGGTTTCGAGACGGTGCATTTCTGGATGAGGTATCGAATATATTGCTTCCCCCTACTTATACCTCCCAAGGAGATCACGAATGTAAAATTAGAGAGATTCGAGCGCGCACGGAGGCTTTCAGACAGTCGTTCTTCCCGCGAACCATACGCGACTGTAACAGAAAAGGGAGGTAATGACAGTGGCACGCAAAGTGCTCTCCGCCACACACCGTTGGGTGGCTTGCGGAGTATAAATGTAGATGTAGATGTAGATTGTAGTGTTGGGCATTTGGATGTGAACAGCGCGTAGTGTTGCGCAGTTGGAGGTGAGCCGCCAGCAGTGGTGGATGTGGGGAGAGAGATGGAAGAATTTTGAAAGCGGACGATCTGGACGTGTGTCCATCAGAAAGAGTAATTTTGTAATATTGGATATCATGAACTGATATATATATATGATGACTTTTGAACATTATTAAGGTAAACACATTGTTTGTTCTCTATCAAAAATCTTTCATTTGCTAACTATGCCTATTAGTAGTTAGTGCGTTCAGTAGTTAGAATCTTTTATTCAGCTGGCAGTATTGGCGCACGCTATATTGCAGTACTTTGAGTAACGAAGATTTTTGTGAGGTAAGTGATTCATGAAAGGTATAGGTTATTGTTAGTCAGGGCCATTCTTTTGTAGGGATTATTGAAAGTCGGATTGCGTTGCGTTAAAAAAAAGTGGGTCAGTTTAGTGATGATCAGAATAAGTAAAGAGAGAAATGTCTGAGTACGTTCAGTTTTGCTCTGCTGTTTGAAAATCAAATGACGTAACAGTTGTACCAGCACTGTCATTTATAAATTTTTCTAAGGGGATGTTTCACAATCGTGCAACAGACTGATATCTGTTTTAAAAAAGGGGCGTATTGCTAGCGTATGTTATAATGAGAAGTCCTCGTGTCAATAGTATTGTCCTCCGTGTACACCGTGTTCCATTTTTTGTGAGTAATAAGTGACTGAAATGGATAATGCGTGGTGTATATTCGGCAAAGAAAGTGTACTCTTATATTCCGTTTGTAGTGGTATGAAAATGTTTACCTTTCTGTTTTTTATTATCCTACACAAAGTGCACTGAATACAAAAATGTATTACCCGTCATAGCAAGTGTCAAGAATCTTGATGTTGTTATTCGTAAAGAAGAGCATGGAAAAATGATATCACTATTTCCAAATTGAGATGTTCATAAACTAGAAAGTTATTCAGCTTTTATTTGTGTTGTGTGATAGATAAAAATGAGCCCAAATCCAAGGTGCAGAACTGTAGATTTAATAGTATTGCTAAAATCCATACCCGGGATTTATTCTTATGATTCACTAATTAATGCATGATACTGAAGGTCATGGAGGAGATAAAACCACTAAGCACCGAGAAAATCGTTGGATTCCCTCACTCCCTTAGTACTTTTCAATTTATCTGAATTTTGTGCCCAGCAGAAAAAATAAAAATCATACAGATATCGGTAAGAAACTTAATGGAGAACGCACAGCATTTGCTAGTAGAGGAGCTATTCATGGTTTGGCTAGCGACTTGCTGTTTATTTAGGGCATTTACAGAAAACATCTCAAAGTCGTTCATAGCTTATTTCCGTTCAAGTTCTTACCCTATCAAGAAAATTATCATCGTCATAGTTTCTTTCCAAATTTCTAATTCTCATGAGATGAACGTACGAAACCTTCATTTAGCATATCTTGATACCTTTATGATTGATTCTTTAGTATTCATTATGTTTTGAACTTAGTTCCGAGACATCAGCTTTAATTTTACAGCTCTACTAACTTCTTGTGGTAAAATTTCTGTTCTGTTTATCGGTGTGGCAGCATTATATAATCATTTAAAAGAGCTAATAACCAGGTCTCTCCTAACATCAACAATACCAATAACAACGATGCTGTAACCATAGTGCCGGCTTGTGTGGCCGAGCGGTTCTAGGCGCTTCAGTCTGGAACTGCTCCACTGTTACGGTCGCAGGTTCGAATCCTGCCTCGGGCATGGGTGACCTCAGATGTTAAGTCCCATAGTGCTCAGAGTCATTTAAACAATTTTTCTTGTAACCTTAATGTCTCATCTTGAAATTGTGAAACACAGCACTACCTTCGTTACTGTTTAGGTCTGACTGTACACTTTCTTCAAAAATATTTAAATATTACTCTGTGCGCAACTACATTATGCCACCATGGGAAGAACGTACATAAATTGGTGCCAAGTAGTTATGACATTGAGCTTGTACGTGTGGTGGTCTTCAATGAGCCGTAAACATGTTCGGTACCAGAGTTGGATAGTAGGAACGAGTGGAGCCTGCGGCAAGGAGAGCGCCAGATCCTTTTATACTTGTGCTTCGGAAATTACATCAAGACGCCGGAAACAAAAGGCACAGAAATCCTGTAGGGAGATCTCTGGCTTTCTTCGGCGAGCACTTTCTATTATAAAGGATTCTTCCCACAGGTAATTAAATATACTCCGAGTCCTGATACCTTTAATACCGGCAAACAAAAGAGCAGCGCAACTTCTGCGACTTGCGGACTGGTTATTATTAATTGTTTCGTCTGGCGATACTCACTTCCTCGAGCAAAGCCGCGGTTTATAAATCAAACAGCAAAGTTACAGACAGACACTGTGAATATTTAAGGAATTGCCGTTCTAAACAGATTGTGTGCTAAAATTATTATTAATTATTTCAGTTTTCGCACACAGAATTTCATGATAATGATTACCGTTTCGTAAAGAGGTGCATTTGTCGGACTGCGTAAAAATTTGATGTTGAATTCAGTATCATAATTCAGGTACTGAGAACACGTATGTTGCTGCTGAGGTCTTCAGTCTCAGTACTCGTTTTGTTCAGCTCCCCACACTGTTCTATCCTTTGCAAGCCTCCTGTTTTCCGGATAGCTACTGCATCCTACATCCTTCTCACTTCTCCTGGTCTGCCTCTATCAGTACTAAATTGGTGATCCCTTGATGTCTCAGGAAGTGTTCTACCAAGCGATCCCTTCCTCTTGTCAAGTTGCGCCACAGATTTCTTTTCTCTTCAGTTCTTTTCAATACCTCCAAATCTGGCCATCCAATCTTCAACATTGTTCTGTGACAACACATTTCGAAAGTTTTTTGGCTAAACTGATTATCGTTCTTGTTTCACTTCCACACATGGCTACATTCCATACACATACTTTCAGAAATGACTTTCTATCACTTAAAACTATATGTTAACAGATTTATTTTCTTTGGGAACGCTTCTCTTGTCATTGCAAGTCTACATTTCATATCCTTTGTACTTCGGCCATCATCAGTTCATTTTGGCCAAATAACAAAACTCATCTATCCATTAAGGACTAAGCACTACAATAACACTATTTTTTAAAATATTTTTGATCTAATTGTACACTATCACAGACATAAATATACACAAAAGAAATAGACAAGTCCTAATTAAAGTACAGAAAAATGTTGCATTTACTTAACTTTGGGACTATAAGCAGTCTTATTTCCACCTCTTATGAAATTTTTGGAAACGGATTGAATGGAGATGCCCATTATACTTGCTGCATTTGTAAATTGTTGTGCTTTTGCATAGCCTATATCTTTTTCTTGCTTTGTTTTACTCCTCTACTATTATGTGGCCTGCATCATCATTTAGTGTACTTCTTTCAGAAGAGAGCTTGTGGGGAGACGTCCCTTAAGCACATTTCCCTGTATCCTGAGGGGTTACAGTTTCTCTATTTCCTTGATTCTCCGCTGCAGTGTGTTCTGATTTAATCAGAGTCATGCATAAGTATGATCGAAATTCAAGTTGTGACATACTTTCTTCATTTGCAAGATTGTATATTTACCAGGAACTGATTATCACACAGTCCGTCAAGTTGGTGGAGAGAGGTCACCACCAATTCTTGCCTTTTATTCGCATTCTGTTATTAGTAATAACATTTTAGTGTAAATCGAGATCACCCATATGTTGATTGTTCTGAGATATTACTCTGGGCTGGAGCAGAGAAATACTTTTCTTTTGTTTCCGACTATACCATTTTACGTTCGCTGAAGGCTGGATGGTACCATTGTTGCTAACTACAGACAGCGGAGTTGTCATTCCATCTCACCTTCATGACGCCAGCTTTGTCGTCAAAAGAAACGAAGGCACACCCCTATCTTTTTCTTCATGCTTGAGGTGGATTCCAAAGGGCACTTAGCAGAGCGGTTCTCACGAATATTGCCAGTGGCAAAACATATCTTTCGTTTTAAAATACAAAATAAAGAATAAGAAAAAAGAAATTGTCAAAATGACGAGACGGGTCTTCAGCAACTGAAAGCAAATTTATAAGTACTCGGTCAACCAAGGAAAATTCAGATGTTTCACAGCTTGCCATCTTCTCGCCATAAGGAATGAATTTGTAGAAGTATTCATTTGAACACCGCAATCTGAAGCCAAATTTGAAAGGTTTTCCTTTGATGAACATCATACAGGAATACCTCCCAAAATAAGGGTCTATTTCCTCGTGAACAGACCAATTATATGAAAATATTTGAAATTGAAGATACTTTTCATTGATTATATCACAGACTGCTTTCAGTTTAGAAAACTTGACACTTTTATCCAGTTTGTCGTTATGAGACAAATGGAGGTTTTGTTAGATTGACAAGAAATTGTTACGAATCATGCAACTTCTTAAAATTGGTAAACCTTTGTCTTCGTCTTTCGTACCACTACAGTTCCTTTGGTGGTAATGTGTGATATCCTAAAAGAATCATTATTCCTATAAATTGTTTCAGCAGTGGAACAGTTGTTTGAAATGATTGGGTAATATTATCTTGCGCGTATTTATTGGTGTATTCAGCAATTCTTGAAACACTTCAGACTCAAAGTAAAATGAAATAAATTCATAAGGCGATAGACCCTCCACTCTGTTCTGTATGTCTTCTGTCTTGATTAGCTCCTCTCTTTTTGGTGAAGAAGTGTAAGTGGTTGAACCTTCTTCCATTCAGAACATTTTCATTTCTTTTGGTTACATTCACAACAAATTCGTTTTCGTTTCTTAGCAAATGCACTGCGTTTTGAGCCTACTGTTGAGGTCACTTTGCCATGCTCACTAAGTGCAGGTACTTCAAATGTACCACCGACATCAGTTGCTTCCTCTTCTTCAACAAGAAGATCTTCATCAGTGTCTTCTTCATCTGTGATTGGTCAACATCTGATGAAATGTGTGCGCAGTCAATGCTGACTGCAACATCAAGTTCCTCATCTTCATTCAATATGGCCAGAAAATCCGAAGTAGATAGGGGTTTCGTATAATAAACAGACATTCTTAAACAAACAGAAATCCCCGTATGTACTGTCTGTAATGATTTACAGCACAGCTGTGGTAAATTAACATTCAGTTAGTAATACGGGCAAGTAAATAAAATTCAAAAGTTCCGTAAAACTGACGTACCAGTAGCGAATATTTGGTCACAGTTGTTGTTCCAGCTGTAGACACACTCCCTAGCATCAACGAAGTTCAAACTGAAACTGAAATGTAGAGATATATAGACCTACAAATGTCTTAGTCAACACACAAAAGTCATTTTCAAATGACACACAACTTATAAAATCACATTATTCCTCAACCTTCTCCCTGCCTATTTGCATCCAATGTCTTACCGTAAACACACGAGAAGGAATGAATATGTTTCAGACATGTTTGAAAACTCAAACCAGTAGACATTATGTTCAGCTATCTATTTAAAATGTCTAATCTAGTTATTTTAGATGTATTCTTAATATTTTAATAATGAAATTTGATATTTCCGTAACTCATTTTATACTAAAAAAATTAGGAATGAAGTGTTGCGTTAGCGCAACTGTAGGCTTTAATGAGTTAACTGTCTTATTTCCTAATCTAATTCCCTCAGCAACAACTGATTTAATATGACTATATTTCATTATCCTTGTCTTACTTTCGCTGATGATCATCTTATATCCTCCTTTCGACACACTGTCCTCTCCGTTCTGCTGCTGTTCCAAATCCTTTGCTCTGTCTGACGGAACTAGAATGTCGTCGGCAAACCTCAAAGCTTTTATTTCTTCTCCCTGAACTTAAGTTGCTACTCCAAAGGTTCTTTGGTTTCCTTTACTGCTTGCTGAGCGTTCACACCGAATAACATCGAACAGGCTACAACCCTGTTTCACTCCCTCCTCAACCATTGCTTCATTTTCATTCCGCTCGACTTTTATAACTGCTGTACAAATTGCAAGTCGCCTTTCGCTTCCTGTATTGTTCCTTTACTACCTTTAGAACTTCAAAGGAAGTACTGCAGTCAACATTGTCAATTGCTTTCTCTAAGCCTACTTAAGCTAGAAAGGTAGGTTTGTCTTACCTTAACCTATCTTCTAAGATAAGCCTTAGGGGCAGAATTGCCTCACGTGTTTTTTTAATCACTGGAGACTCCACATTATTCTTCTTCGGGGTTTGGAACACTTCTTTTGTAAAGAACTCGGGATAGTATATTGTAACAGAGACTAGTTACAATAATCCACACCTATGAGCGTTTGGTGCTCTGCTGCCTTAACTATTTCATCTCTCATAGCTACCTGTTCGTTTTCTATTGTATTCGTTTCCCCAATGATTGGCCAATGCTCCATCTCAAACTTTCAAAAGCCTCTTGTTCTTTCAAATTATCTAGGCGTCATCTCCTTAATTTCCTACCTTTTTCAATTTCTTCAGTTTTAACCTAGATTTCATAACCAATAAATTATGGTCAGAGTCCACACCTGCCCTTGAAAAAGACTTACAGTTTAAAATCTGATTCCGAAATCTCTATCTTACCATTATATAATCAGTATGAAACCTTCCTTTGTCTCCAGGTCCATTCCACGAATACAACCTTCTTTCATGATTCTTTTACCAAGTGTTACCGATGATTAAATTATGCACTGTGTAAAATTCTACCAGGCGGCTTCCGTTTTCATTTCCTTACCCACTCCCTATTCACCTGCTATTTTTCCTTCTCTTTCTTTTGATAATATTGAATTCCAGTCCCCGATCACAATTAAATTTTCGTCTTTCTTAGCTATCTTTATAATATCTTTTATCGCACTATTCAGATGGTTCAAATGGCTCTGAGCAGTATGGGACTTAACATCTGAGGTCATCAGTCCGCTAGAACTTAGAACTACTTAAACGTAACTAACCTAAGGACATCACGCACATACAAGCCCGAGGCAGGATTCGAACCTGCGACCGTAGCAGTCGCGCGGTTCCGGACTGAAGCGCCTAGAACCGCTCGGCCACTGCGGCCAGCGCACTATACAGTTCTTCAATATCTGTGGATCCAGTTGCCATATAAACTTACACTACCGTGGTGTTTGTGGGCGTCTTGTCTGTCTTTGTCACGACAATGCGTTCACTATCCTGTCCATAGTATCATACTCCCATTCTTATTTTCTTGTTCATCATTAAATGAGCTTGTGCGTAAGCTCTATTTGACTTTGAATTTATAACCCTGTATTCATCTGATCAGCAATTCTCATCCTCCCGCCACCTAACTTTACTAGTTCCCAGCATATCTAACTTAAATCTTCTAATGTGCCTGCCTGATTAACGGAATTTAACATTCCACGCTCCGATCCGTAGAACGTCGGTTTTGTTTCTCCTGACGACATCCTGCTGAGCAGCCCCTCGAGGAGACCCGAGTGAGGGACTGTCTTACCTCAAGAGGATGCCATCATCGTTTAATAATTCAGTGGAGTTTCAAGCCATCGGGAAAAATTGCGGCTGTAGTTTTACCTTGCTTTCAGCCGTTTGAGCACCAGCACAGCAAGACTGTTTCGGTTGACGTTACATTGCCAGAGCAGTCAGTCGTCCAGACTGACGCTCCTGCAACTACTGGAAAGGCTGCTGCCCTTCCATTAGGAACCACATGCTTCTATAGCTTCTGAACAGCACCACTCGTTGTGGTTGCACTTACGGTAAGGCCTTCTATTTCGCTTGGTCACGCAAGTCATTCCACCAACGTCATGGTCCATGGCTCATGTGGGGGGTGGGGAAGTGAGGAAGAGGAACACACGTACGGAATTTGAGTCCTTACACTACTAAAATACAGCTGTATATAAAATTGCATTCCACGAAGCTGACGTTACAGGTTACCAGGTAAAGCAGCTGCAACACTTTCAGTTTATTTGCAGTGTTTGACAGTGTTTAGATTTCTAGTGTTGCGGAAGTTATTTCGTACCAAGCTTCATTATTTTGTGCCGAGTTTATTTTAGTTAACAATGGGTAATTCATTATTCCACTGACGTTAATATGAATATTTACGCTCGCTGTCACACCACGCTTACGAAGAGAATACATAATTAGTATAATGTGGTGTTTCACGAAGAACAAGTAAGGCTTTTCTATTTTACGGTTTCCAGATGTCGCATTTGGTGTTAGGAACATACCCCATATAAAAGTTAGACATTAACTTAATATGAATATCTGAAGCAGAGATGGTGGAAAAATAAAGAGGTATTAAAAACAATAGTAGAAATAAAAAAGTTCTTTAAGACCGTCTCCGGAATAAAGGCTAGATTAGTTGGACGTTTATTATGGTATCCAGGAATGGTTAGCGAGACACAGGCCGGAGCAGTGGAAGGGACAAATAGGTGGGAGGCGGAGAAAGACAAGTACATACACAACACGTAACAGGTGAATTTATGGGTAGAACCTACGTATAAATGAAGAAGAGAACACAGAACTGGAGTCAGTAGAGAACGGTAAAGTCAAACTGAGAGAGACTGTCTCAAGGAGACATTTCTCTTTTAGCTTACCTATCAATAGCCACAAACCTCAATGTTGTCTGCGAATCATCCTTACGAATTTTTCCTTATATGGATACAGTTATAGTTTGTCAGCTGATGCGTAGGTGTTAATAGCAGTGTTAGAATACATATTTAGCCTGATGGTGATTCTTACTTTAAAAACAAAAATAAAAGCTGTCTGTAGCTGAAGAAGCATCGTTTGTAGAAAATTTCCAGAGAAGGTATTTAAAAGGAAAGCAAAGGAAACCAGAAATGTCTTCCTTTATGGACTCAACAACATTAGAAATGAAGTGTAGATTCACGTGGGGGGAAACAAGGGGAGAACTCGTAAATAGCCTTCTCTTGAAGTGAGTTAGAGCCAATACGACACTGAGGAATACGTAAAGCAATGTAACCAGCCGAGAGAGAGAACCAACCTTCAGAATGAGATTTTCGCTCTGCGGCGGAGTGTGCGCTGATATGAAACTTCCTGGCAGATTAAAACTGTGTGCCGGACAGAGACTCGAACTCGGGACCTTTGCCTTACGAGGGAAAGTGCTCTACCATCTGAGCTGTGAGGACGGGGCGTGCGTTTTGCTTGGGTAGCTCAGATGGTAGAGCACTTGCCCTCGTAAAGCAAAGGTCCCGAGTTCGACTCTCTGTCCGGCACACAGTTTTAATCTGCCAGGAAGTTTCATATCGGCACACACTCCGCTGCAGAGTGAAAATCTCATTCTGGAAACATCCCCCAGGCTGTGGCTAAGCCATGTCTGGGTAACAGTCTTTCTTTCAGGAGTGCTAGTTCTCCAAGGTTCGCAGGAGAGCTTCTGTAAAGCTTGGAAGGTAGGAGACGAGGTACTGGCAGAAGTAAAGGTGTGAAGACGGGGCGTGAGTCGTGCTTGGGTAGCTCAGATGGTGGAGCACTTGCCCGCGAAAGGCAAAAGACCCGAGTTCGAGTCTCGGTGCGGCACACAGTTTTAATCTGCCAGGAAGTTTCAGAACCAAACACTCTTCGAATAACGGTTTATTCTTCTGACCTGGAATTCTTCCGCAGACTTGTTTCTCCATTCTGTAAACAACAAAAAAGAAGCTTCTGCGTCGAGCGAATGTAAGAAAAAGTTTCTAATTTCTGAATAAATTTATATCAAATTCTTCTTCTCTTTCTTCCCCACAGTGTCGAAATATTACTTCGTATCTGGCAATGTTAATAGAAATGGATGGTCAGATGTCCTTCCTCATGCCACGAGTTCCAGTTCCTCCCTCCACAGTGTAATGGTAGCCCATCTCAAGCGCAACTGTTCTCCAGTGTTCACCCAGCCGAATATGGGGAGCGTCCTCAAAGCCACATGCAGGCTAGGCCAGACACCGACCCTCGTCGTTAACCGGCCGGGCGGATTCGATCTGGGGCCGGTGCACCTCCTCGTCCGGGAGACAAGAGTTTTAACACGCTTCTCTTTTCTTCTTTTGTGCTGATCTGCAATTTACTGACATATTAAAACTGTGAGCCGCATCAGGACTCGAAAATGGGACCCTTGCCTTTCGAGGGCAAGTGCTATACCAACTTTATTTTTTAAATTTTTTTTTCTCCTAAACAATATGCCGGACCCTGACGCGAACTTGAGACCTCTACTTTTCATGGGAAAGCACTTTAAAAGACTTTACATTAAGAATAAGAATCAACAGGGCCACAAAAATGAAATAAACTGTGAAACATTATACCTGAGAAGGGGCCACAACAAGAGTACCACAAGGACAGCCTAAGTCAGCCGATTCCTTGATGACGAAATACATGTTGCGACACCGTGGCAGGCGCAAACACTTCCACTATGCAGCGGCTGAATATAGAGGTGGAAGGCGACTGTGTCCGTATCGCCGCCACTATCTACAATGTAATGAACAACGTGGCCCAACAGCCATGCATTTGTGTTTGACTGTGGCCTCGTAAAACAGGAAGAGTCTGAACGCAACAGGATATCAGCCGAAAAACAAGTCTCAAGGGATCGAGTCAGAAACACTAATCATTTCTAAACCAGTGCCAGTTCGCTTCGTAACCATGACATTGTTGTAGCGTGTCTATGGTGGGACAGCGAGCACACTGATCCGCGACACTGAGTCCAATACGAAATAGGCGCTCATTGGTGGACAGAAGGTTCGTAACCACTTGATAGTACGAGGATGCCATCGCCTTTGGCGGATGACGAAGAAGACGAAACTACACTCTTCTCCAAGAAGCATGCGGCGATGCTCGTTCAACAGGCGCCGTACAGTCAAAACGTCCACCGGATGTTAACAAAAATGCGGTTCTGAGACGCTGCCTATGCATCACTTCCCAAATAACTGACAGGAATATTAAAGTCAGGGGCAAGTTGTAATTGGAAAATCAGTCGACCAGCATCGACAGGCGGATCAAGACCGCCCGGCTGCAGACAGAAAACTAACCGAGACTCGAATGTGTGGATTGCGTGAGAGACAGTCAGCACGTTGCGCCGAACAAATAACACAGACGATTTCCTTTGAATAACTGAAGTCCCAAAACCTCGAGGGAACGGGCACGCACAAACACCTCACATTGCAATCGAAGAATATGATGCTTCCATGAAATACGAGGGTCACTCCAAAAGAAATGCACACTATTTTTTTTAAATCCATCTTTTATTCTACATGTTTGAAAGTTTTACAGTGTGTGGATACATCCTTTAGGAACAATATTTTCATTTCTCCACCTAATTTCCATCCCTCTCAACTGCCTTACGCCATCTTGGAACCAGCGCCTGTATACCCTCACGGTAAAATTCTGGACCAACCTGTTGGAGCCACTGTTTGGTAGCGTGCACAAGGGAGTCATCATCTTCAAAACTTATTCCTCGAAGAGAGTCTTTCAGTTTCCCAAAGAGATGATAGTCACATCGAGCCAGGTCAGGACTGTAAGGCGGGTGTTTCAGTGTTGTCCATCCGAGTTTTGTGATCTCTTCCATGGTTTTTTGACTGACATGTGACGGTGCATTGTCGTGCAACAGCAAAACATCCTGCTTTTGCCGATGTGGTCGAACGCGACTCAGTCGAGCTTGAAGTTTATTCAGTGTCGTCACATATGCATCAGAATTTATGGTGGTTCCACTTGGCATGATGTCCACAAGCAAGAGTCCTTCGAAAAATACCGTAGCCATAACTTTTCCAGCAGAAGGTGTGGTTTTGATTTTTTTTTCCTTTGGTGAATTTGCATGATGCCACTCCATTGATTGCCTCTTCGTCTCTGGTGAAAAATAAAGGCCGGCCGCGGTGGCCGTGCGGTTCTAGGCGCTGTAGTCCGGAACCGCGGGACTGCTACGGTCGCAGGTTCGAATCCTGCGTCGGGCATGGATGTGTGTGATGTCCTCAGGTTAGTTAGGTTTAAGTAGTTCTAAGTTCTAGGGGACTGATGAACTAAGATGTTAAGTCCCATAGTGCTCAGAGCCATTTTTGAAAAATGATGGAGCCATGTTTCATCACCTGTCACAATTCTTCCAAGAAACTCATCTCCACCATTCTCGTACTGTTCCTAAAGTTCGCTGCATACCGTTTTTCTTGTTTTTTTGTCAGCCACTGTCAACATCCTGGGAACCCACCTGGCACAAACCTTTTTTAGCGCCAACACTTTCAGTATTCTGCAAACACTTCCTTCCCCTATCCCAACGTAGCGTGACAATTCGTTCACTGTGATGCGTCTCTCAGCAGTCACCAAATCGTTAACTCTCTGCACATTGTCTGGAGCGTGTGCAGAACGAGGCCTGCCGCTGCGAGGACAATCCTCAATATTGCCGTGCCCTCTTTCATCACGTAACCTCCTCGCCCACCGACTAACTGTACTGCGATAGACAGCACCATCTCCATACACCTTTTTCAACCTCTTGTGGATGTTTCCCACTGTCTCGTTTTCACAGCACAGGAATTCTATGACAGCATGTTGCTTCTGACAAACGTCAAGTGTAGCAGCCATCTTGAAGACATGCTGTGACGGCGCCATTCACGGGAACGGGTTGAACTAAGTTAGAAAACAAGCGGGAAGGATATATCCACACACTGTAAAACTTTCACATATGCCGAATGAAAACTGTATTTTTACAAAAATAGTGTGCATTTCTTTTGGAGTGACCCTCGCAGATTAGAAAGCTGTTTGTTTCCTAGCTATCATTGCGGGAAGGGGAAAGATATGAGTGATCTAATACGCTTTGAACACGGTGTATGTATCCAGTATCCAAACTTCCTGAAGCAGGTTAAGAGGACGCTGTTTATATTCCAGGAGTGCTGATTGTATCTTCTCCGTAACCGACTTCCTGTAGCTATTCGGAGGGGTCAATAATTAGTTATGACTTCCGAAGATTTGCGTCTATGCGCCCGGTAGATACAAGGTTGGATCGGCTGTACGGGAGGGTCTGTTCAAAACATTCAGCCAAAACTGATAATCTGAATGTGGGCTTCTGTCGGAAGTGTCCGTAACAATACTGCACAGAAGATTGACAACGTTACGTAATTGGGCAAGAGAATGGAAGTTTGTAAGCGAAGCGGAAATCAGGCGGTGCTCGACTGCGAAGAGGAATAGCCAGCAACGCTAGAGCAGCCAGTTTTCTGCGAAGCAGGTTATTACCGAGCCGCCAACCAAGCTGAACGCGGCGTACCTTTCATTTATTCCTTCCGTCAGGGCTATAACGTTTTAATAAGATACGTGGTTCAGCAAAGAGAAAATGGGAGAGGAGATAAACGGACAGATAGGCGAGGACAGAGAGCAAAAGAGACAGAAAGAGGGAGAAAGAGAGGACGAGACAGACACAGAGAGAAAGAAAGAGAGAGAGAGAGACACGGTTGGTTTCTATCCGGAGCGACGTGATTATCAGCGCAGAGGAGAAAAAGCGCTGATTGCAGGCATAAAAGTCAATCTCCGGTCCCCTGCGGGCGGCTGCAGGTTGAGGGGGTGGGCAGCGCTAATCTCTCGGGGCAGGCAGCACTGGGTGCTGAGTGGCCGAGTGATTGCGAGCACGAGCACGCCAGTGACCAGGCGCTCGCAACACACACACGTCCCACTCCACACTGACTCGTTTGTCCCTTATTTGTCCGTAACTGCCGTTTGATGTCGCACGTCGCACACTCGGGCGACGCCTGACAGCGTCGACTGAAATTACGCGCACGTATGGCAATTAGATACGAATACAAGTCGGCACAGTGACATGACAAGTTGCCATGTCAGTACAGCATTATAATGAAGTTATTATCCAGTACATTCCCACAGTTAAGATTCGTGTCACTTTTACCCAGGGAAGCCCATACAGTTCCATTCACGGTCTGGAGGCACTAGAAATGTCTTACTTCTATGCGAGAAGTCTTAGACTTAGTCTTGTTTCCTACAACGTGTTAAAGAAACCGAGATTAACATGTTTGATTCACTTTAACACTTACGCTATATTAGCAAAACAATCTGGAGGCCTATTAGTAGATATTAATATTGGGTATCGCCATCCTTCGCCCGTACTCTTGAACTCTGCTCAGGAACCTTCAGTGAGTTGTCTGAATCAAGAATGAGATTTTCACTCTGCAGCGGGGTGTGCACTGATATGAAACTTCCTGACAGATTAAAACTGTGTGCCCGACCAAGACTCGATCTCGGGGACCTTTGCCTTCCACAGGCAAGTGCCCTATCAACTGAGCTACCCAACCACGGCTCACGACCCATACTCACAGCTTCAATTCTGCCAGTACCTCGTCTCCTACCTTCCAAACTTCACAGAAGATATTTGCTAACCTTGCAGAACTAGCACTCTTGGAAAAAAAGATATTGCGGAGACATGGCTTAGCTACAGCCTGCGGGATGTTTCCAGAATGAGATTTTCACTCTACAGCGGAGTGTACACTGATATGAAACATCCTGACAGACTAAAACTGTGTGCCGGACCGAGGCTCGAACTTGTGACCATTGCCCTTCGGGGGCTTGTCTCGGTACGGCACACAGTTTTAATCTATCAGCATGTTTCATATCAGCGCACACTCCGCTGCAGAGTGAAAATCTCATTCTGGAAACATCTCCCGGGCCGTGGCTAAGCCATATCTCCGCAATATGCTTTCTTCAAGGAGTGCTAGTCCTGCAAGGTTCGCAGAAGAGCTTCTGTGAAGTTTAGAGGGTAGGAGACGAGGTACTGACAAAACTGAAGCTGTGAGGATGGGTTGAGTCTTGGTTGGATAGCTCAGCTGGTAGAGCACTTGCCGCGAAACTCAAAGGCCCCGAATTCGAGTCTCTGTCCGGCACACAGTTTTAATCTGTCAGGAAGTTTCAGTTGTCTGAAATTTTGTGGAGGAATGTCAGGCCATTTTTCTCAAGAGCCTAACCTAGAAATGGTATTAATGTTGGACGCTAGGGTCTGAAGCGAAGTCGACCTTCTAACGCATTTCAGAGACATTCCATTGTGTTCAGATAGGACTTCTGGACAGGCCAGTTGATTTCAGGAATGTTACTGTCCACAAACCATTCCATCATAGATGCTGCCTTGTGACGGGGTGCACTGTCATGCCGATAGAAACAATCAACGCCTCCGAATATTTCCTCAGCTGTAAGAAGAGCACAATGCTGTAAAATCTGTACATATCCTTCCGGATTTAGTGTTTTCTCAAGCGCAATATGAGGAGCACACGCTAACCACAAAAACACACCTGCACAGTAACACAATTTCCACCGTCCTTCACTGTTGGCATTACACATGACTGCAGTTAACGTTCACCAGGCATTCGCCATACGCAGACCCTTCTATTGGATTGCCACAGGGTATAGCGTGGCTCATCACTCCAAATCAAATCACACATTATTAGTCACTCACGAGTACGGGAGTGTGAGGCTTAGGAGTGACCTGCTCACCCGTTGTACTTTGTTCCTACGCTCTGTCACTGTGATTTCCGGACTGCTGGTAGCGTTTTGGAACTCATGAGTGATTCCCTCCACTTGGTACAGCGTGACTCATCACCCCAAGTCACTCATTACCAATCCTCCACGAGTACTGTAATATGTGGCTTATGAGCGAGCTAATAAAGGCGAAGGATGGACACACACCATTTTAATGTCCAGTAATAGGTGATTTTGACAAAATAGTGCTTGAGGCAATAGGCTTCATCTGATACTGATGAGTGACATTTAGTTTAAACTAAGATGTACAAATGTTACCCAGCCTAATATATATACAGGATGAACCATAATTCTACCGTAATTATTTTGGAGGTTGTTCATGTATACTTTAGGAATATTTTGGTATAACGCACATATGGTTATCAGTGGTTCATTATAGAGAGTTTGCATTTCGTTCGATTTCCTGCATTTACTCACCTTTTTATCTGTATTGCATTGAAAATATCCGCATACCACTGCAAATGTCAGTGGTATGCACCGTGTGTCGCGTTTGGAAACACACAGTCCACTTACAACAATGAGTCCACTTTACTCTTCGATCTAAAGACTGCATTTAGTACTGCTCGGTTCTGTCTCGTATTGCGCCCCCCCCCCTTTCCCCCGACCTGCTGAGTTAGCTGTTCGTCAACAGACAGCAGTACGGATAGGTTCACATATGGAGAGTTTTCAGAAATGCATCTCTTGTGTGGGTTCACTGACTGCATTGGAAGAGCGGCACAACGACGCTATCCTGGGTTAGTCTCCCGTCGACGACAATCTCCTTACACGACTGCTGCATCTGTTTCAGAATTGAAGCATTACTCTGTGTTTTGTGTTGTCTTGTTACAGGCTTCTTCACTGTTGTGTAGATATTTTCCTGTAATTGAGTGTAGTATGGGTGACAAACTGCTGCATTACTATCGAACGACCCACCAGAGACGATGTGTTGTTTAAGCGAAAACACTCAGAAAGTATTCCTGAAGAACCTCCGAAATTTTATCGGAGGGAGTTGTGTTTCACACAGTATACGCATGTAACGTAACGCGTATGATGGCAAGATGGAAGTTTCGAGATGTAGAATTTAAGAGTATTCAAAATTTTCAAATTCGAAAAAATTATTGTAGGTCGTTCGCGCACCTGCCGTGCCAAAGGGAAGTCTAGTGGCTCGGCGACGAGGTGCGCCCAGTAACTAAGCGCCCACCAACCCACCCATCCCTAGACCGGATTTCTGTCCCTCCTCAGTTTCTTAGGGGTCATGGAACTAAGATGAAATTTAATTTTATCGGTGTTATGACTGTGTATAGTAGTATCTAAGATAGGTGGCGGACGCAAGAACGCGGAACTTCGAAAATTTTTCGCCTCTCGCTAATGAGTATGTCATTCTACTCGCGCTTCGCTATGCTGGGTATTCGGAAATTCCCGTTACAAACTGCTAGGACTTCCAGAAAGGAGTGAGTACATGATTCTTTGAATAGGTGTCTATGTCCGGAAACGTGTTGCTCCTGTTCTACGACGGTTTCATTTCGCCCGTTTAACTCATCCATTTATGCTTGAGGAATTGAATTAGGCGTGACGCAGCACAGTTATTAGATAACAGTTATAAAGGAATCATTCATTTATCACTTAAACACATTTGCAGATATTAACACTAGAACATTATGTGTTTACATTATTTCAAATCAGACAAGAAGCCAACATAAACCGTACGTACAGAACTGTACTGATGCATTACAACAGCAGCTCGATGTGGCGACCGCCATCGTTGTTACAGACAGTGTACCTACGAAGCATGTTCTAGTGCATACTCTCTATTCCAAGTTGTTTCTACCGATTTAGGTGGCGCAGTGCCTAGCACGCTGGACTCGCATTCGGGAGGACGACGGTTCAATCCCACGTCCGACCATCCTGATTTAGGTTTTCCGTGATTTCTCTAAATCGCTCCAGGTAAATCCCGGAATTGTTCCTTTGAAAAGGCACGGCCGACTTCCTTCCTCTACCTTCCCTAATCCGATTAGACCGATGACCTCGCAGTCTGGTCTCCTCTCCCCAAAAGAGAACCAACAACAAGTGGTTTCTCTTCAATTTTTAGTGCGGCGGCCACAACTTCAGCCAGCAGATCTTTCTCAGTCCCTACAAGAGTCTACTAAATTAAACTTTGCATACGACCCCACAAGTACCCTTCATCCTGTCTACGGTACTGCATACCAGGACAAGCAACTCTCGGACTTTTCTCTTTCCCTCTGCAGACGTGGTCGCTTTTCACATCTGAACTGAAACCGTCGTAGAACGGAACAGTAGTTTCTCGGACATGAGTTCTCATTAAAAATATTATGTACTCATTCCCTTCTACAAATTCAAATGTTTTTAATGGGAGTTTTCACACAGCCTAATAAGTCAGCGCTCCTGCATTGTTGCTTATTGGTCGAAATACGTCGCCGCCGAGTGCACCGTGTGTACCGATGACATCCAACTATTTACAAGATTGTCTTACGTCCTGAAAGTGACTATAATACGAACGTTGATTCTGCTAATGTTATTGATGTTCCGCATGGTCCAGCGGTGTTTCATGCCGGACGTATCGATTTTGCTATAACTAACTCTTGAAGTTGAGCACGCTTGGTTGGCTTTTGCTATTTCTCGGATAGCTTCAGCTCTTCCTTCGTTGGGCACGAGTTTGGATAATTTTCCAGCTCTTCACCTCATCGCAAACAGGGCATTTACGGTAGCTCAGTCCTCTAAGAGAACTGATACGTCTGCTCAATTTTTATTGACAAACTTGTGTGTGAGAGAACTACTGCCGTCGGAGAGGTGGCTTACGTGTCTCAGCGATACAGATAGCCAACCCTAGGTGCAACCACGACGGAGGAGGTGGGGGGGGGGGGGCGGAGGTGTCTGTGTATCTGTTGAGAGACCAGACGAAAGCGTAACTCCTGAACAGAGATAGCAGCCTTTTCAGTAGTTACAGAGGTGACAATCTGTATGATGGAACGATCTGGCCTTGTAATGTCAATAAAAACGGCCTTGCTGTCCTGGTACTACGAACGCCTGAAAGCAAGGGTAAAATATTCCGGAGCTAAAATATTCCCCGATTCGGAAGTCCTGGCGGGGACTACTCAGGGGGATGTCGTCCTCAGGAGAAACAAAACAAGCATCCTACGGATCGGGCCGTAGAATGTTAGATCCCTTAATCGGGCAGATACCTTAAAGAATTTAAAAAGGAAAAGGGATATGTGGAAATTAAATATAGTGAGAATTAGTGAAGTTCGGTGGCAGGTGGAAAAGGCCTCTCGGTCAGGTGAACACAAAGTTATAAATACAAAATCAAAGAGGGGTAATGAAGAAACAGGTTTAATTATGAATAAGAAAACAGGAAAACGGGCAAGCTACTATGAATAGCATAGTGAGCTCTTTATTGTAGCCACGATGGACACGAAGCCAACAGACACCACAATAGCACAAGTTTATATGTCAACTAGCTCCGCAGATGACAGAGAGATGGAAGAAATGTATGACGAGCTAACAGAAGTTATTCAGATAGTTAAAGGAGACGAAAATTTAATATTGATGGGGGCCTGGAATTCGATAGTAGGAAAAGGAACATAAGAAAAATAGTACGTGAATATGGACTGGGGGAAAGGAATCAAAGAGAAAGGCGCCTGGTAGGGTTTTGCACAAAGCCTATTGTAATCATCACTGACATTTCGTTTGAGAATCATAAAAGAAGTTGGTAAACGTGTAGGAGAACTGTAGACACCGGAAGGTTTCAGACCTATCAGATAATGGTAAGACAGAGATTTAGGCACCAGGTTTTAAGTTGTAAAATATTTAAAGGGGCAGATGTGGACTCTGACCACAATTTACTTGTTACGAACTGTAGATCAAAACTGAAGAAATTGGAAGAAGGTAGGAAATTAAGAAGATGGTACTTGGATAAGTTGAAAGAACCAGATGTCGTTGAGCATTTCAGAGAGACCGTTGGGCAACAGTTGACTAGAACAGGGGAAAGAAGTACAGTAGAAGACGAATGGGTAGCTTTAAGAGAAGAAATAGTGAGGCAGCAGAAGTTCAGATAGGTAAAAAGAAGAGATCTATTAGAAATCCTTGAATAACACAAGACATATTGAATTTAATTGATGAAAGGAATAAATATAAAAAATGCAGCAAATGAAGCAGGCGACAGGGAATACAAACTTTTGAGAAATGAAATTTACAGGAAGTGCAAAATCGCTAAGCAGGAGTGGCTAGAAGACAAATGTAAGAATTTACAAGCCTCTTTCATTATCGGGAAGATAGAGATCGCCTACAGCTAAATTAAAGAGGCCTTTGGTGGAAGACAAGCAGCTGTATAAATATCAAGAGCTCAGATGGAAAAAAAAAGTCCTAAGCAAACAGGTGAATGCTGAAAGATTGAAAGAGCATATGAAGGTTCTGTACAAGGGAGAAAAACCTAGGCTTATACACTACTTAATTTAAATTAAAGTAATTTACGCTAAGGACAACACACACACACACACACACACACACACACACACAAAAACCACATGCCCGAGGGAGGACTCGAACCTCCAATGGGGGGAGCCGTACGAACTGCGGCAAGAGGCCCGAGACCGCGCGGTTACCTCGCGCGGCTAATGTAATTTTATAGAAAGGGAGGATGACGTAGACGAAGATGAGATAGGAGATACGATAGTGGAGGAAGAATTTGACATAGTTCTGAAAGATCTAGCATTTGTAGACCTAGACGAGCTTTTGACAATACTGACTGGAATACTCTCTTTGGAATTCTGGTGTTAGCAGGGGTAAAACACAGGGAGTGGAAGGCTAATTACAACCTGCTCTGAAACCACACGGCAGTAATAAGAGCCAAGGGACGAAGGAAAGCAATTGTTGAGAAAGGAGTGACACAGAGTTGTAGCCTACCCCAGATATTATTCCGTCTGTACCCTGAAAAAGCAGTAAAGGAAACTAAAGAAAATTTTGAAATAGGAATTAAAGTTCATTCAGAAGAAATAAAAACTTTGGGGTTTACCAATGACATTGAAATTCTGTAAGAGATAGGAAAGGACTTGGAAGAGCCGTTGGACGGAACGAACATTGACTTGAAAGGAGGATATAAGATGGACATCAAGAAAAGCAAAACAGAAATGACTAAAGTAGTCAAATTAAATCATGTAATGCTAAGGGATTTAGATCAGGAAACAAGACACTTGAAGTAGCAGATGAGTTTTGCTATTTGGGCAGCAAGATAACTGATGATGGCCGAAGTAGGGACGATGTGAAATGTAGACTGGCAATGGGAAGAAAATCATTTCTGAAGAAGGGAGATTTGTTAACAGCGAATATGGATTTTAGTGTTAACAAGTCTTTTTCGAAAGTATTTGTCTGGAATGTAGCAATGTATGGGACTGAAACGTTGGAGATAAACAATTTCTACAAAAAAATGAAAATAAGTTTCGACCTGTGTGCTACAGTAAAAGGTTGAAGACTGGATGGGTAGATCACGTCACTGATGAGGAGGCATTCAATAAAACTGAGACAAGAAATCTGTGGCACAGCTTGACTGAGGTGGGGGGGGGGGGGGGCGGGTTCAGTAGATACGACACATTCTGAGACATGTAGAGAGAACAAGAGCTGAATACCGCAAGCAGATTCAAAAGGATGTAGGCTGCAGTAGTTATTCGGAGATGAAGAGGTTCGCACGGGGTAGAGTGGCATGCAGAGCAGCATCAAACCAGTCTTCAGACTGAAGACCATAACAGCAACATGTGTGTAAGGACTCTATTGAAGCGAACACTGTCGAAAGATGATTATGTATCGATTTTTCTTAGAGTTTGTGGAACTGATATGATAGCTAAAGCTTTGACGGCAGGCTGTGCCGTTGTTGACAAAGGGACCGCCCAGTGGCAGCTAATCGGTGGTTTTACACACGAAACAAGAACCGGTTAGCTGACAGCAGGCCTCGTGCGATCTGACTGAATTGTATAATGGCGGCTTTTACAACGTGATGGAAGATGGCTACCTGCAAATACCTTATAATTCGACAATTATTCGATGTCTAGTTGTAACGAAAATCCCAAACATCAGCTTATCCAAGGCACTGAGGACCATTTATTAAAATTTCATTGTCAAAATTATCATTAAAACTACACAAATTAGGTGATCACAGAAACCGAATGATTTTGCAATAATCATTGAAAATGATTAACTATTGAACAATTCATACTATCGTGATAGAAAAGGTGTTGGATGATAGCGTGGCACGACAGGTGTCATCGCAGAAGGCTACACTTTTATACATACCTTGCTTATTGGATTTTTGTGTAGGTTAAATATTTTTAATTACGTAAATATGTCACATCATCATATTCTCCACTCCAACACAACAAATGAACACAGCGTGAAATTTCTCATATCTCGCCATATGTTACCAAATTACATTTGTCTAGGTTCTTAATAGTTTTCTGCTTTAACTAGAAGTTAATTCGGCCTCTACTAAAAACACTTGTAACTTGAAAGCGGTAAATTATCCGTAAGATTTTGTGCCTTCACCAGACTGGGCATCAAAAGCCGTATCAATTAAGCAACTTCACTACTTCATCTTATTTAACATATGTACTCTGTTATTTGACATAAACACGCACATGATATATTGTTTATATTGAAAATTTTACATACAGAACTGGTTGAGTACCTGTCATTGCCCGGTTGTGTAATTATTCCAGTCTTTTATTAGTCCATCTCCTCTTTACCCCCTCTCCGTCCATCTTCTGCACCCCTCGCTCTCTGCCCATCTCCTCCTGCTCCTCTCTCTGACCTTTTCTTCTTCCCACTCTTCCTTTTCCTCTCCTTCTCTTTCCGCTCTCTGTTCCTCTCCTTCTCCCTCTGCCGGTCACTGTGGCCGAACGGTTCTAGATGCTTCAGTCCAGAACCATGCTGCTGCTACGGTCGCAGGTTCAAAAAAATTGCTCTGAGCACTATGGGACTTAACATCTATGGTCATCAGTCCCCAGAACTTATAACTACTTAAACCTAACTAACCTAAGGACAGCACACAACACCCAACCATCACGAGGCAGAGAAAATCCCTGACCCCGCCGGGAATCGAACCCGGGAACCCGGGCGTGGGAAGCGAGAACGCCACCGCACGACCACGAGATGCGGGCGTCGCAGGTTCGAATCCTACCTTGGGCATGGATGTGTGTGATGTCCTTAGGTTAGTTAGGTGTAAGTAGTTCTAAGTGTAGGGTACTGATGACCTCAGATGCTAAGTCCCATATTGCTTACAGCCATTTGAACCATACACTTTCTCTTCTTTCCTTTCTCTGCCCGCTTCCTCTTCTCCCCCCCCCCCCCTCCTCCTCCTTCATCACTGCCTATCTCCTTCCCCCTGGCTGTCCTTCCATCTACTCCTCACCCGCTTCTCTCTCAACTTACTCGTACACACCTTCGTGGTCATTTCCAGCTTGTAAATATATGTGTACCAGATTTAGTTGAAATCGTACCAAGGGCTTAGGATGAGCTTTTTAGGCATGGCTTTAACTGCGTACACACACATCAAAATTGCATCACCCCGGGTCCCAGAAATCCTGAATATAAACGTTGACTGAGAATATTGTGTCAGAGAGACAGTCCCTCTGGCTGTTCAGAGATGTCACTAAACCCACCCAAGGATGTAAGCAACCATGCATGAGCAGCGCCTATTAGACAAGGGGGTCCGACAGCCGATCAGTTCCAATGATTCCACCAGGAAGGAGGTACACGGCTCGTGTTGTCTGTAGTTCAACCATGCCTAGACGATCAATACCGCGGTTGACCACGTCCGCATTGTTACTTTGTGCCAGGAAGGGCGCTCAAGAGGGGAAGCGTCCAGGCGTCTCGGAGTGAATCAAAGTGATGTTGTTTGAACATGGAGGAGATGCAGAGAAACAGGAACTGTCGATGACATGCCTCACTCAGGCCGCCCAAGGGCTACTACTGCAGTGGATGACCGCTGCCTACGGATTATGGCGCGAAGCAACCCTGACAGCAACGCCACCAAGTTGAATAATGCTTTTCAAGCAGCCACAGGACGTCGTGTTACGACTCAACCTGTGCGTAATAGGCAACATGATGCGCAACTTCACTCCCGACGTCCATGACGAGATCCATCTTTGCAACCACGACACCATGCAGCGCGGTCAAGTGGGCCCAACATCAAGCCGAATGCACCGCTCAGGATTGGCATCACGTCCTCTTCACCGATGAGTGTCGTATATGCCTTCAACCAGACAATGTGTTTGGAGGCAACCCGTTCAGGCTGAACGCCCTAGACACACTGTCCAGCGAGTGCAGCAAGTTGGAGGTTCCCTGATGTTTTGGGGTGGCATTATGTGGGGCCAACGTACGCCGCTGGTCGTCATGGAAGGCGCCGTAATGGCCTACGATACGTGAATGCCATCCTTGGAGCGATAGTGCAACCATATCGGCAGCATATTCGCGAGGCATTCGTCTTCATTGACGACCATTCGCGCCCCCAACGTGAAAATCTTGTGAATGACAACCTTCAGGCTATCGACATCGCTCGGCGAGAGTGGCCAGCATGTTCTCCAGACACGAACCCTATCGTACATGCCTGGGACAGATTGAAAAGTGCTGTTTATGGACGACGTGATCCACCAACCACTCTGAGGGATCTACGCTGAATCGCCGTTGAGGAGTGGACAATCTGGACCAACAGAGCCTCGATGAACTTATGGATAGTGTGCCACAACAAATACAGGCATGCATCAATGCAAAAGACGTGCTGCTGGATATTAGAGGTACCGCTGTGTACAGCATTCAGGACCACTACGTCTGAAGATCTCGCTCTATGGTGGTACAACATGAAATGTGTGGTTATCACGAGCAATAATAAGGGCGGAAATGATGTTTATGTTGATCTCAATTCAAATTTTCTGTACAGGTTCCGGAACTCTCGGAACGGATCTGATGCAAAACTTTTTTTGATGTGTGTATTTCACCCGTATCTGTAGCGAATTTTGCCCAACAGTTTCACTTTCATGCAGCCTGGTGTTTATGTCGTCCTATCTCTCGAACTATTAGCGTATAGTGATATATGTGGCTATTGTCTTCGAAATGTGTTATGGAAAATATTAGTAGTAAAGAATAATAAATTAAAACTTCATCAATGATGCGGCTATTTGTCAGTTTGTCAGGCATCTCAGTGTTTATGACGTTATATCTCCTGAACAACATGACTTATAGTTTTTTTTATGTACATTCAATGATAGATGATGATACTGTCCGCGATATGTGCTGCGTATAGATTTAGTAGTAACGAAGCATTAAATCATGCATGATGCGGCCGCTTTTCAAGCTTCTTTGTGCCTGTGATGTTGTATCTCCAGAACTCTTTGTCGTACAATGGTATAACTTTGCTGGTACATTTAGTGATATATTTGAATACTGTCCGCAAAGTGTGCCACCAGTGTAGTTAGTAGTAACGAAACAATAAATTAAAACGTTGTACTCCATGCGGCAACGAAGCCTTAATAACCGATAAACTTATTTTAATTCGTCATCTAGTGGGGTCCCTCGGCGAGACAAAGTGTCGCAAAGGTTTCAAACTACGTGTTAAGTTTATAGCCCCTTATTCTCAGATAACGGATGAGGAAAATTTGGGTATTCGCGTGAAGTGGACCACACTGCTTTCTGACCTCCACCCCTACCCCTATAGGTGGGTGTTCACATCCACACAGCGATACTTTGCAGACGGCAAGTGATGTGTGTGCCTAGTTGTCTGGCACTTAGGTTGGCCACCTTGAGAATTACAGGTACTTACCGCCAATAACTCTAAGCCGAGATTTGGCAAAAGACAGAGTTGGACGATGTGTGGGTTCATTTGAAACTGTGGATAATGTTTAGGAGGAGATATAGAACATACATACACACGTACGTACAACAATTTTTATAATATGTATAGATTTCATGTTTAACTAAATTATTGTAAGACCACCGTTTCTGCGTTTTATTTCAAGTGAATAACCGAATAAATTATCAGTTTGTTCAATGTAAATTCTGTGGTATCGTCCACGCCAATTTATCAGTGGATAATAACTCTTTTTGTTATTAAATTATTATTACATTTCATTGCAAGTTCTTGTTGTTTGAAAATAGTTGAAGTTGCCAAAACTTAAACTATTTGGCCGTACGTTCATAAGCTTTATGTTGTGACTTGGCAAGACAGCCAAGCCACTATGATTGGTAGCCGAAAAGCACGCGTTTAAGCACACGCAGGCTGGCGTGAGGTCTGGAACAGGACAATGTAATTAATATAGCCAATAAGGTACGTTGCTGCTGAAATACTTAACTTTAATTCATAATTGGTGAACATCGGTCTGACGGTACATGCATCACAAGATAAATAGCAAATGATAATGGCGCCTTGCTAGGTCGTAACAAATGACGTAGCTGAAGGCTATGCTAACTATCGTCTCGGCAAATGAGAGCGTAATATGTCAGTGAACCATCTCTAGCAAAGTCGGCTGTACAACTAGGGCTAGTGCTAGGAAGTCTCTCTAGACCTGCCGTGTGGCGGTGCTCGGTCTGCAATCACTGATAGTGGCGACACGTGGGTCCGACGTATACTAGCGGACCGCGGCCGATTTAAAGGCTACCACCTAGCAAGTGTGGTGTCTGGCGGTGACACCACACTTTAAATATTTCTTCAGCTCTCTTAACAGTGGGCATGAGAGCAGGCGTTTAGGGCTCGACCCAATGCCTACATCACTACATCATCCACAAATGAACCCACACATCGTCCAACTCTGTCTTTTGCTAAATCTCGGCTCAGAGTTGTTGGCGGTAAGTACCTGTAAGTCTCAAGGTGGCCACCCTAAGTGCCAATGTAACACTGCAGAATACAGTAGGTACACGTTCATCGTGGTGTTATGGTCACGAGTTGAGTGAAAATTGTCGCTTCGTGCTGTAGTTGTGATCTCCTTCAGATACAGAAAAGAGAGGTGTTTTAACACGCTCAGTAGTCAAGTATTACCGTACTGTCTGCACGTCTTCCTCAAAATGGACGTAACGTGTTTGATGGTGTGATTAAATTATGAATAACGTAAGTACTCTGTCGGTTAAATAGGAAACAAGAAATTTTAAAAATGTGCAACATACATGTGCTTCGGTAAAAGAATCAGAGTACTGCAGTCCTCAGCAGCAAATCCAGGAGACAGGCGAAATGCACGTCCTGCAGGACGCTGGCGCGTCGCGCTCTAATCCGATTAGCGCCGGCGTCTGGCTCGCCAGACAGCTCGGATATTGCTTTCAAGCCGTTATTGTCAACGTTCCACCCCCGAACACAGAGGCCGGACTGGTACCCACTTCAGTCTGGAATCAACAGAACCCCGAAAAAGTGTTAGAATAGTAGTAGACGGAAATTAAATGTTTTTTTGTATTTTATTTCTTTTCTTTTTATAGTGTTAAATGGACCTTCTACATGTCAGTTGCAAAACTAACCTCAAGGGCTAAATTCGTTCATATTACGAACCTTGAGCACTTAACATAATTTACAGTGATAATAAACCTGTAATTCAAAAAACTGCCATGTTTAGAAATTTGTGATGTACGATATTGCAGTGGCTGCGTTATTCACAAGGAATTGGAAATGCGGCGACTATAGGCTTTCTGAATTACACTAAAGAGCCAAAAAAAACTGGTACACCTGCCTAATATCGTGTAGGACCCCCGCGGGCACGCGAAAGTGCCGCAACACGACGTGGCATGGACTCGGCTAATGTCTGAAGAAGTGCTGGAGGGAACAGACACCATGAATAGTGCAGGGCTGTCCATAAATCCATGAGTACGAGGGGGTGGACATCTCTTCTGAACAGCTCGTTACAAGGCAGCCCAAATATGCTTAATAATGTCCATGTCTGGGGAGTTTGGTGACCAGTAGAAGTGTTTAAACTCAGAAGAGTGTTCCTGGAGCCACTCAATCGCAGTTTTGGGCTTGTAGGATGTCGCATTGACCTGCTGGTACTGCCCACGTCCGTCGGAATGCACAATGGACATGAATGGATGAAGGTGATCAGACACGAAGCGTACGTATGTGTTACTTGCCAGAGTCGTAACTAGATGTATCAGGGGTCCCCATATCACTCCAACTGCACACGCCCCACACCAGTGCAAAGCATCCACCAGCTCGAGCAGCCCTCTTACCGACGTGGATTGATGAGGTTGTCTCCATACCCATAGACGTCCAACCGCTCGATACAAATTGAAACGAGACTCGTCCGACCAGGCAATATGATTCCAGTCATCAACAGTCCAATGTCGGTGTTGAGGGGTCCAGGCGAGGCGTAATGGTTTGCGTCGTGCAGTCATCACGGGTACACGAGTGGGTCTTCGGCTCCGAAAGCCCATATCGATGACGTTCCCTTGAATGGTTCGCACGCTGACACTTGTTGATGGCCCAGCACCGAAATCTGAAGCAGTTTGCGCAAGGGTTGCACTTCTGTCACGTTGAAAGCTTGTCTTCAGTCGTCGTTGGTCGCGTTGCTGCAGGATCTTTTTCGGCCGCAGCAATGTCGGATATTTGATGTTTCACTGGATTTCTGACATTCACGGTACACCCGTGAAATGGTCGTGCTGGAAAAATCCCCCTTCCCCACCTCCATTTTATCACTATCTCGGAGATGGTGTGTCCCAGCGTTCGTGTGCCGACTATTACTCCAGGTTCAAACTCACATAAATCTTGATAACCTGCTATTGTAGCAGCAGTAACCGATCTAACAACTGCGCCAGACATTTGATGTCTCATATAGACGTTGCCGACTGCAGCGCCGTATTCTGGCTGTTAACATATCTCTGTATTCGAATACGCATGCCTATGTTAACTATTTTGGTGCTTCAGTGTGTATGAAATATATTCGCATGGACAACCATTATGTGTATAATGGAATGACGACAAGACCCGTTAGGGCATAATTTTTCTTCGTCGTCATTCCATTATTCAGCTGATGATTCCCGAAATTCGCAACTGCGAGTATATTTTATATAATCTGAGAAGTGTTACCTTTGATGTAATCTTCATGTCTTGCACTGCCAGTGATCGGCGATACAATACATTGTTACGCTACAAAATATGAGCGATCTGTGTCAAAATAGGAATTTTATCGAAGTTTGCACACTGATATATAAGTCATATCTCTGATGCAACGAAACCAAAGAATACTTAAAGACAACTGTTTCTTTTGTAATGTATACAATATGGTCTGCTTCATGATCATTCTGCCTCGTATCGATCGCTGCGCCGACTGTAGTACCTGGATGCTCTAATTGTGCTCAAGTACTGAAACTATGTATTTGTTATCTTTAATTACGTCTGTTAAAGTGATATGCGATTTTATTTATGCAAAAAATAATATCCTGTCTGAGTACTTGCAGAACATATTTCAGAAGGAGATTGTCATTGTTGGCAGCTATTGTTGTCTGGATCATTAATTCGTTTAAATACGGACGCAGTGACCAGCATATTGACAGAAAAGCTACGTCGTTACTCACTATAGGTTATTATGCAAGTAGTAATATTGAGGTTCTCAAGAATTTCAGAAAATTTTACGTGCACCAGACAGCAGACTGCCGAGTATGTTCCTGCATTGACACAGCTAACACTTTTATCTTCTGTTAAAAGAATATGTAAAGAATCATATTTTTCCTGTAAATAAGGAAACAAACGGTCTTGACTGAAAAATTGTTGTTACATGAAGAGGTTCAAATGGTTCAAATGGCTCTGAGCACTATGGGACTTGACATCTGAGGTCATCAGTCCCCTAGAACGTAGAACTACTTAAAGCTAACTAACCTAAGGACATCACACACATCCATGCCAGAGAGAAGATTCGAACCTGCGACCGTAGCTACGTGAAGAGGGAAACGTCTCATTTACATCTTTGCTAGTCATTCTTCATTAAATCCTCCTTACATTGTTGTAATTATACCTCTCTTACAAGTACTAGGGCATAAACTGTTGGCCCTTCGTGTGTAAAAGCCCTCAGCTACAAATAGTGTTAAATTATACGACGACTATTATTACATTTTATAATTCTTTGTAGACCAGAACGTGTGGCTAGATTTTACAATATTGGTATCTAGTTAAGTAACATGTAAGACTATATTTATGTCTTTTAGCATATTAATACAAGTGCAATTTCTCTTTCTTGTACCGATTAAAAATACACTAAGGGGGACACATAATACATGGGAATTATCCAGAAACAACCGTCATAATAACTATATGGCACTATACGACAAGAATTGGTCCAGAGTCTGTAAAAGATAAGGAACTGTGTGCATGTCTTCATATTTTCAGGTCGCGTATGAGCGAACCTGCAGGACATGCAGCTAGTTATCGACTTGTGTTAAGATTTCACAAACAACTGACGCTACAATTGCGTCTCGACATAATAGTTACGTATTTGTCAACTGTTAGGAATAATTTTATGCTGGCAGCTGAACAATTTTCTCTTTATATTTTGTGCGCCTGTAGATTTATGTTGTGCAATATTGTGTTTTCGTGGGTACCGCGCTACTTAAGTGCAGCGAAATGGTTAGACAGAAACGGAAGATAAAAGTGACGTTGAAGAAACTCCAAGTACGTTTACTTATCTATTTTATTTTGTGTATGGCAATACAGCGACAATATTTTATATAAGTACAACAACATGTAAACGAAATGTATAAAACTAAGCAATGTGTAAATAGTACATGTGTAAAAAAACAAGCAATAGCACAAAAGGATAAAGTACAAACACTCAAGACAAAATAACTGCATGTTAAAAGCTTGGCAAGCCTGACTAGAAACTCATTCATCTATTTAAAGCTCAATATCTAGGTTGCTCAGCCAATCCAAAGCAGAGGGTTTCACATACATAACCTCAGAGACAGGTCCGGCGTATCTTCTTAAGGAGCATTCCTCAATAATATGGCGGACGTTCTGTTCTGGTGCTCCACAGTCACAGACTGGTGATTCGCATAGACCTCACTTGTATTTATATGCATTGCATCTTGCATGACCCGTTCTGATACGGTTTAATTTAGTCCAGGTACATATCTGCAGGTCAAAGCCCGATAATTCCATAGTAGGATCTTGGATACCTTGTTTATTAATTCGAGAATCATTCCAAAAGTGCCGCCATTGCTCCTTGATGTCAGGTTGATGTTCTTGTGCATTAACCCATACAGGCTTCCGTGACTTCAAGCAGGTCTATGGTATTTCGTTCAAAACATAATGGATTGGTAGATTCTGTGGGTAATCTGAGTCATGAATTTTTGACCACTCTCTTGCTGCTGCTTTTTGCCTTCTCAGTTGTGGAGGTGGGATATTGCTCAGAGTATGCTGCCAAGGGACTGGGGTGGTACCCGTTATTATCCTCACACGCTCGTTCAACTGGACGTCGATTTTCTTAGTATGAGTGCTAGAATGCCAGAGAGCTGAGCAATATTCGGCAACAGGATATGGTTCAAATGGCTCTGAGCACTATGGGACTTAACTTCTGAGGTCATCAGTCCCCTAGAACTTAGAACTACTTAAACCGGACTAACCTATGGACATCACACACATCCATGCCTGAGGCAGGATTCGAACCTGCGACCGTAGCGGTCGCGCGGTTCCAGACTGTAGCGCCTAGAACCGCTCGGCCACTCCAGCCGGCTATACTAGGGCTATTGCGGCAGTACGTAAGGTGGATGCTTGGGCTCCCCAAGTCGACACAGCCAATTTTCTCAGGATGTTGTTGCGACTCTTTAGCTTTTGGCTTGCGTTTTCTAGCTGTTTTTTGTAAGTCAGGGAGCGGTCTTGTGTTATGCCAAGGTATTTGGGGTTGAAGTTGTGTTTGACTATTTGTTCACAGAAGTTCACATTCAGTACCTGGTGGACCATTTTATTGTTCAAGTGGAAAGCACACACCTCAGTCTTGGTTGGAATAGGGCAGAGTCGCCATTTTTATAATAGGAGTACGTAATCACACGACAGTATTTTAGAATCTGATGGTAACATAATGAGTGTTAAGACGGCTGAATACTACATGCAAGGAACAGAAGATGCCTTTTGTCACACTGGATTCTGAACAATGTTCTTTTGAGAGCGAAAGCGCACCTACGGTGTTAGGTAACAGTAATGTGGTAGACAAGGAGGGGCGCGAGACAGCAACAACAGATCTCTTGCCAGTAATAATACCAGGAAATAATTTAATCATCAGGCTTTTACGAAAGCTGGAACTGCGTGAGCATGAGCGAACGGAATGACAGTTCATTAGAGAGAGCCAACGTCTCACCGATTTTGAAAAACAACGGGAAGAAAACAGAGTTTTAGAGGAGTTGCGAGAGCAAAAACAGATTACTAGGGAGAAAATGTCCATGATACAGTTAGCTAGTCATGGCGAAGAAATAGACGCAAGGTTAAAGTCATGCATTTGTTACTCACAACAAATCTGTTCTGAAAGTATGAGGGAAGATTCAGCTAGTATTCGTAACGATATCAGAACTTCACAAACTAGCTGCAAAGATTTACCACAGATTCTGGGTGAGAGCGTATGTGAAGCATTTAACCCAGAACGATTCAGAGGATAAGGATAAGCAGGTAACCACATCTGTGGATGAGAAATATATGAGAGATATTATTAAGGAGGAGGTTAAAATAGAAGTGGAGAATGCAACAGTCCAAGCATCCTTTAGCAAGGGGGAGATCTGCCAATATTTGCAAAAAGAGTTACAGAGTATAAGGAGACCAGTTCATTTTCAGGCGGCTAATCTGACCAGGTAACAAAAGTTTTGGCAAAGGAACGTACCTCATTCTGTTGTAAAGTAAAGGAACATACCTTTGCCACCATCAGTATTTGAACCAATGTTTCATTGAGATGTGGGTCTACTTAGGCCACATTTTCCAGAAGTAAACAGGAGTATGACTGGCATATAATCAGCCATGCCAACGTATAACAGTCTAATACAGGAAGAAAGCTTAATAAAGCACCGGCACTTTGAGACGTTTAACAAGGGTAAGAAAGCAATTCATCCTGTTGTTTTCATCAAGAAATGGCTCAAAGGGCTCTGAGCACTATGGGACTTAACTTATGAGGTCATCAGTCCCCTAGAACTTGGAACTACGTAAACCTAACTAACCTAAGGACATCACACACGTCCATCTCCGATACAGGATTCGAACCTGCGACCGTAGCGGTCCCGCGCTTCCAGACTGTAGCGCCTAGAACAGCTCTGCCACTACGGCCGGCTTTCATCAAGAACTTTAGGAGTGTTTTCCCTCGGTCTTGGACCGAGCAATGAAAGATTCAGTTTGCAATTTCACACATAACAGAAGATGTCTCGTTGGGGCATTCCACGCTGTTATAACACCTTCGCGGAATTTGAAAAGGGTTTTTAGGGCGTTTCTGGTTAAGTTCTGCGCAAGAAGGGTTGAGGATACTTGTATATAGCCCAGAGACATAAAACTCTAAGCAGGGGACTGATAGAAAACACGAGGGTTGGAACTTAAATAGTGGCAACTACATATTCACAACCGATACAAAGGAGTTACATGTTTGCACCTGCTATTGTCCTTTAAGGTAGTCACCAGAATTGTGTAGAACCCTTTGCCAGCGATGTGGAAGGCGTAGAATACCGTTAGCAGAGCCTGTGCTGTTGATGTTGCGAATCTAGCGGTCTTAAGTTATGGTGATTCACATGTACGACTGTGATGGTGTTATCCTAACGCATTACGTTCCTCCACGGCAGACAGTCAAAGCACAGTATTACTGTTCGTTTTTGGAGTATCACCTCAGACCACCTTTGCGAAAGAAGCGGCGACACTTCCTGCGCAACCCACCTAACATTTTGCACGACAATGCGCGGGTGCATACAGCGCAAGCTATGGCTGCTCTGTTCAGTCGAAGGTACTGTACCATCCACCATACTCCCCGGACTTATATCCCTGTGACTACGATTTCATTCCGAAGATGAAGGAACCACTTCGTGGCATTCGCTTCAGAACTGTTCCAGAGATTCGACAGGCAGTAGACGGCTCCATCCGCACCATCAACAGCACAGACTCTGCTAACGGTATACTACGCCTTCCACATCGCTGGCAACGGGTTCTACACAACGCTGGCGACTACTTTAAAGGACAGTAACAGGTGCAAACATATAACTCTTTTGTATCGGTCGTGAATAAATAGATGCCACTATTTAAGTTCCAACTCTCGTATGTAGAGAAATGCTTGAATATGACACGATATTGGGACGAGCCGGTATCACACAGGGATATTTTACGAATGTTAAAGGCAAGCTTATCAATTTCCGTTGGAGAGAATCTAGTTCATGTGCCTGACACATATTTGGAAAATTTTCTTTCCGTGATTGATTCTTTAGACCTCATACAGGAGGACGCAAAGAATCCGAAACAGAATAATGTGGCAAACCATAGTAATGGAAAGAGTGGCTGGAACGACAACAACCATCGAGGCGATGGTAATTAAAGGATAAGTGGTTTCAGACCGTATAACAATAGTAACGGAAATAATGGCTACCGTAACCAGAATTCAAATAGTAGTTAGCACAAGCAGGAATAACGATAGGCCACAGTTTTGTAATCCCAACAATGGCAGCTACCAGAATAACTACAACAATTCTAATCGCAAAAGGCGGAATGACAACGGATTTAATTCAGACCGAAATAAAAACAAGTGAACTTCTAGTGCGCCATGGCAGAATCCCGGACCAAGTGGCTGGAAACCTAATTCAGGACCTCAACCACAAGAATCTCAGAATGTACCAGTACATCATGTTACTGCGATTCCTATGCCTGGTACAAAACATCACTGGCAGCCTTAGCAGCAAGTTACTCAAAATGAAACACCGCAACATAGTGTAAATATTGTGGAGGTGACTGCTAATAATCAGAGTAAACCTTCACAAGTGTCAAACATTACGCTTTTCTGTAAGCCTTCGGCAGGCGGTCACGGCACAGGGTGACGGCATGCAGTACAATGTTATAAACACACTAAGGTATAATGACGGGCGACTCCTCAGATGGGAATTTTCCGAGGAAACCCGTAATTGTCATAAAAGTGTCGAAAAAATCCAAGCTGTAGTAAACAGCAGCATAAATGGAATTCAAGTACAGTTGGTAATCGATACTGGAGCATCGTTTTCGGTTATGGATAGCAATTTCTTTAGACATGCGAATCAGCTTAAAAGGCTACCCATGTTGCCAGTACAAAATTGTAAAGTAGTTGGAGCCACCGGTGCTAAAGATCATATAATCAAGGACCAGGTGCAGGTAAAAGTGATATTCGGGAAATAAGCCATATTATGCATCCACTACTATGTCATCCTATCCACTCACGTGATGAATCTCAAAGTCATATTCCTGTGAGGACAATGGCCATAGAGACAGCATTGCATGCAATAACGTGCATGACAAAAGGCGAGTGAGCGCGTGATGGTCGCAGAATACCTCAACATGTTTGCCCTAAACAGAATAAAGATATTTTTTTAAAGTCCTACATTACATAAGTGTGCCTAAGGTTCTGTCAGTGAATATGCTCGTTTGCACCCAGACAGGACTATATTCGTGAAACTAATGATACCAGCTTCAGTTTTTCTAGATGTTTCGTCAGGTTGGAAGAGGCATACGTCCAAGCCACAGCTTGAAACATCTATTGCCAGACAGAAGTCCTTAGTCATGTCTGGGTGTTGCAGAATCTCTGAATTAACTAGGGTCTTCTTAATACCATCGAAGGCTTTCTTGCATTCATTGGTCCAATGCTAATGAGCACTTTTCCTCAATAGGTATAATAGCACATCTTCATTTTGTAGCTGCAGTAGCACAAAGCAGCTAAAAATTGAAGCGAGTTCTAAAAATGCTTTAAATTGTCTCTTGTACTTGGGGTATGGAAGATTTTTAATTGAATCCATCTTTCCTTGCACGGGTACAATTCAAGTGGATGAGATTATGTTCCCGAGGAACTGCATCTGTTCGCGTTCCAACTTGGCCTTTTTTCAAGTTAACTGTGACGCCAGCATTCTCTAACTTAATTAGAACTGTCTCAGGCAAGTTTTTGCCAAGAAGTTGTGGCAACAAGTAAGTCATCTACGTAGAGTTAACTTGTCTAGAAGTTCCGGCCTCAACAGCAATAAATACACCCCCACTTACACTGAGTCCAAAAGGTAACACCTTAAACTGGTTAACAACGTGCAGAAAATACGAAAGCTGTATATTTTTTCGATGATCCGACAATCCATTCTGCCAGTAGGACGAATGCATGTCGATCGAGGTACGGTATTTCATTCTGTAAAACTGTTGATTTTTTTCTTCTTTTTTCCAGTTTATCCTGGACTGGGATAATGACTTTATTTGTATACCGCGCAACATGTGCTAGGCGAGTGCTTCCGTCTACTTTTGTAATAGCCAGTAATGGACTACTGTCAGCTGAGAATGATGTTTCTATTACACCCCAAGCCAATATCTTTCTTATCTCCATCATGGGAGACACTTCTTGGGCCCAAGGCACTGAGTGGGCAGCACTACTGTTGGTCCGATGCTCGTAAATTTGCTTAACATATACGTATCCAATGATACCACCAAGGTCTTCTGAAAATACCTCTTCATGTTGATGCAACAGCTGTGAAAATTCTTATTTCTGGGCCTGACTAAGGTAGTCAGATTCAACTACCTGGATTCAATAAAATTGGTAATAACTAGGGTCCGGATTTTAATGACGTCATATTTTTTTCTGAACTATAGGGTAAATTTCAGAACAATTTATACACAAATCTAGGCATTTTAGTGTCGAAAAATGTATTTTGATTGTGCATATATTTCAACAGATTTTAGTAATAGGTCATTTTGCGGCTGACTTTTAACATAATAGGTCATACTTCCGTCAACTTTTGCCAAAAACGCTTATACCGTTTTTCTCGTACCTTACGGGACACACGAATAAGAAAATGAATATGTTGCTCACAGGGCGGTATTTAACGTGCTGTTATGAAAGATAAACACATAAATTAGTACACAGCTTTATTTCTCAGGACTATAGCAGAAAATCGGTGTACCACAACAGTCGTTTCGCGAACACAAAACATTGTTGCGCAGAGTCGACAATACGCTCTCAGAGCCAACAAAGGCGGCTTCTGCCGTAATAATCATCGCAGTCGCACAGGTGTTCCCAGTAACCAGTTTAAATACAGCCTTTGCCTTGTTCAACATGCCTAAAGCAAAGTGCTCCGACAGCGTGAAGTTGCGGGGATATGTTCGAGAATTTGGAGAAAAGTTCTTTAGTGATGATGGGAAAACATTATTTTGTAAACTGAGTGAAGTTAAAGTTAGTGCAGAAAAGCGCTTTAATGTGCAACAACACTGTAATACCGCTAAACACAGCAGCTGTGTGAAATGAAGTGCTGAAAGTAACAGCAGGCAAGCACTTTTACTTGAACAGACAGGTCAGTCGTCAACCGTGCGATCATTCTGCAAGGATCTGTGTGAGATGATGATGTCCTGCAACATCCTATTGGAAAAGCTGAAGAATCCACGCTTCAGACGGTTCTTGGAGAAGTACACAACACATCCAGTTCCAGATGAATCTACACTGAGAAAGAACTATTTATCTGTATGCTACAATCATGTGCTCAACAACATACGAATTACTATTGCTGAGCAAAAGATCTGGCTGTCGATAGATGAAACTACGGATATTAGTGGGCGATATATTGCAAATGTTGTTGTTGGTGTTCTAAAAGTTGATGGCCCTGCCGATATGTTCCTACTAACATGTGAAGCTCTCCATAGAGTAAACAATTCGACGATTGCTATTTTGTTTGACAGCTCTATTAAGTTACTGTGGCTGGATGGCGTAAAAAGAAACAACGTTTTGTTGCTTGTAACAGATGGTGCTTCATACACTCCTGGAAATTGAAATAAGAACACCGTGAATTCATTGTCCCAGGAAGGGGAAACTTTATTGACACATTCCTGGGGTCAGATACATCACATGATCACACTGACAGAACCACAGGCACATAGACACAGGCAACAGAGCATGCACAATGTCGGCACTAGTACAGTGGTTCAAATGGCTCTGAGCACTATGGGACTCAACTGCTGTGGTCATAAGTCCCCTAGAACTTAGAACTACTTAAACCTAACTAACCTAAGGACAGCACACAACACCCAGCCATCACGAGGCAGAGAAAATCCCTGACCCCGCCGGGAATCGAACCCGGGAACCCGGGCGTGGGAAGCGAGAACGCTACCGCACGACCACGAGATGCGGGCCTAGTACAGTGTATATCCACCTTTCGCAGCAATGCAGGCTGCTATTCTCCCATGGAGACGATCGTAGAGATGCTGGATGTAGTCCTGTGGAACGGCTTGCCATGCCATTTCCACCTGGCGCCTCAGTTGGACCAGCGTTCGTGCTGGACGTGCAGACCGCGTGAGACGACGCTTCATCCAGTCCCAAACATGCTCAATGGGGGACAGATCCGGAGATCTTGCTGGCCAGGGTAGTTGACTTACACCTTCTAGAGCACGTTGGGTGGCACGGGATACATGCGGACGTGCATTGTCCTGTTGGAACAGCAAGTTCCCTTGCCGGTCTAGGAATGGTAGAACGATGGGTTCGATGACGGTTTGGATGTACCGTGCACTATTCAGTATCCCCTCGACGATCATCAGTGGTGTACGGCCAGTGTAGGAGATCGCTCCCCACACCATGATGCCGGGTGTTGGCCCTGTGTGCCTCGGTCGTATGCAGTCCTGATTGTGGCGCTCACCTACACGGCGCCAAACACGCATACGACCATCATTGGCACCAAGGCAGAAGCGACTCTCATCGCTGAAGACGACACGTCTCCATTCGTCCCTCCATTCACGCCTGTCGCGACACCACTGGAGGCGGGCTGCACGATGTTGGGGCGTGAGCGGAAGACGGCCTAACGGTGTGCGGGACCGTAGCCCAGCTTCATGGAGACGGTTGCGAATGGTCCTCGCCGATACCCCAGGAGCAACAGTGTCCCTAATTTGCTGGGAAGTGGCGGTGCGGTCCCCTACGGCACTGCGTAGGATCCTACGGTCTTGGCGTGCTTCCGTGCGTCGCTGCGGTCCGGTCCCAGGTCGACGGGCACGTGCACCTTCCGCCGACCACTGGCGACAACATCGATGTACTGTGGAGACCTCACGCCCCACGTGTTGAGCAATTCGGCGGTACGTCCACCCGGCCTCCCGCATGCCCACTATACGCCCTCGCTCAAAGTCCGTCAACTGCACATACGGTTCACGTCCACGCTGTCGCGGCATGCTACCAGTGTTAAAGACTGCGATGGAGCTCCGTATGCCACGGCAAACTGGCTGACACTGACGGCGGCGGTGCACAAATGCTGCGCAGCTAGCGCCATTCGACGGCCAACACCGCGGTTCCTGGTGTGTCCGCTGTGCCGTGCGTGTGATCATTGATTGTACAGTCCTCTCGCAGTGTCCGGAGCAAGTATGGTGGGTCTGACACACCGGTGTCAATGTGTTCTTCTTTCCATTTCCAGGTGTGTATATGGCTAAAGCAGCCAAAGGGCTTCAGATTCTCTACCCCAGTATGGTGTACGCCACTTGCCTTGCACATGCGTTGCACAGAGTTGCCGAAGAGGTGCGATCAAATTACTCTGACGTGGACAAATTAATTTCCTGTGGCAATAAAATTTATGTGAAGGCTCCGCTATGGGTGCATAAATTCAAGGAACAAGCACCTTCAACGCCCCTCCCACCTAAACCTGTTCATACACAATGGGGTTCTTGGCTTAATGCTGCTGAGTATTACTGCACCAACTACACCAAAATAAAGACAATCTTCAGTGAGCTTGATAGCGATGAATCAAGTGCTATCAAAATTGTGAAAGAAGTGTTTACCAATACATTGTCTTGAAACTTGGTATACATCAACGCCAATTTTTCAGTGATATCAAAAGCCATCAAACGACTGGAAGCTGTTGGCACTCAGCTACGTGACGCCCTCAGTATTGCGCAATATGTGCAGAGTGAGTTGGGTCGAGCTCGTGGTCATGTGGCTGACAAAGTGAAAACCAAATTGCAAAGTGTTCTCCAACGTAATCCTGGATATTCTACGCTGTGCCAAATTAGTGACAGTCTTTCAGGGAATGCCGCAGCATTTGAAGATACTGAAACAAAGCAGAACTCCAGCGACCTGGCTGCCTTCAAATACGCTCCAGTGATGTCTTGTGAAGTGGAGAGGAGCTTTTCCAGGTACGAAACTATCCTCAGCGGCAACCGTAGATCTTTGACAATGGAAAACATGAAAACGCACATTATGATCCAGTGCAACTTTGCAGATACTGAAGATTGACATATGGTATTAAATAATGTGAAATGCTTTAAATAAGACGTAGAAATAAAAACATTGTTTTAATGTTTCGATAGATGATCATTTCACTGTACTTTGTGTTTAGGAAATAAAACATTCAGACATTCAAAAAATAGGTGCAAATTAGCCACAAACCCTACAGAAAGAAAGAACTATACTTACAATATTTTGAGAAGTGAATTTTGTGTTACTTTTTGGCGAATAAAAAATCAAATAAACAAACATGAATGCTTTAAATAAACTTCTATTAACTCATATTTTATTTTTAAGGTCGTATTTATGTACGTTTTAGGTCATAAATGCTTCCATATTTCACCGTTTTTAGGTAATTAAAATCCGGGCCCTAGTAATAGCCCTCTTTTGACTCTCTTTGCCTACTACTCTTTGCCTACTACTAATTCATTCGATCGGTTACACTGTTCTCGAACCGCATGACAACACTTGCCATGAACATCTATGGCTTTAACCGTCTCTACTGTTAATTTCTTTCTCAGCTTCATAAACTGCACTGCGAAAACTGATGTTTGCAAATTGTGCGCTACATAGATTACAGTGATTTCAGGAGAAGCAGTGGATGATTGCATAACTTCAAACAGTGCGACCGGCTTGGAAGACGTAAGACAACGAAATTATAAGAAAGCGTCAACTTGACGACGCACAGAAAACTGCGGAATCGGCCCAAAGGATTATAGCTGAGACAAACAAACGTATGCCATCGTTCAGTAAGGAATTTGGTTTCAACACCGTATAATCGGGATTTGAAGAGGAAATGCATATGAAAAGAAGCCTCTAAATTAGAAGTACAAAGAGAGTTGTCTGAAGATAAACTAACATCAATGCTTTAACGCACTCGTATACAATTATGCCGACTGTTAATCTGTATTGCAAATCGGCTGGAAAGTTATTTACTGCGCTGCGAGAAGCTGGATGTGCTCCTCCCCCTGCGATTCTTTCTCGTGTGCGTGATTCCCCAGGGCAGTAGGGAATATTTACGTCCCAGCAGGCAATGGAGGAAAAATGGGTGTCAGAGAACTACAGCTACGATATGAGCACATCTTTTGGCCAATAGCTGCTCAAAATAACTTTCTTTTGCTTGATTCTTGGCTTTCGTGTAAAAATCCCTCCTCAGAAGTGTGTGACATTGTAAATCATACCACCTGGAACCACTGGACAATTTGAGCATATGAATATTTGTTTTTTTCCGTGCCTATGAAACACATTATCGCATTATCTGCTGCTACACCTTAAAGGATAGCCAGTTCCACGATAAGCTCAACGACAGACTGTTTCGCATTCGATTGCATGTCATCACATTCCACTAGTTCTCAGCATCTTGTTACGCCAGTTCTATATGCATTCCTTAAGAGTGGATACCTAGCTGAACGACCTGCATGGCTTGCAAGTCCCTATGCGTTCGCCTTCGATCTTGATGGTGCGAACCTCTGTGATGGCTGTGGCGTACCATTTTTCATTCGGTGTTGACGGTGCAAGTTAATGGTTTGTTTTCAACATTTCTTGAATGTCGGCGACTCCCATTTTGTGAAGTGTAATACATACAGGGTGTCCAGAAAAGGGCTCCCTGATTTCAAAATTAAATATCTCGAAAACAAAGATCGATAGAGGAATGCAGTAAACGGTATGTTAATTGTGAAAGCTGTAAGAAGTTTATACACCCTGTACATTCCATAGAAGGTTGATCTCTGCACCTCCCGCAGATTCATTTTCTGTCGCCCTCCTGATGCACATGGTGAGTCATTAGCCGATACTAGTTTTTTTGTCATAGCTATTACACGGCGATTTGAAATGAGCCATACTAAAGACTGAACTTGCGACTCCTCACTCAAGGAGTCTTGTGAGACAGAGCGAACAGTCGTGACGTCCTGAAGTATTCTCTGCTCTACGGAGTAGCATTGTACTGCAGCTTTATTACGTGCACCCCGCTTACACTACAGAGAAAGAAGCAATTCCTCGAACATAAGCGTCACTGTGAAGAAAACTTTTTTTGGAAAAATATGTTCGAAGTTCACACGTGGTTTTGGAGTAGCGGCTTTCAATAGTACTCTAAATATCCTGCGGCTCGGGTTCCAAGACAGCCACTGCTTGCATTTTGTATGAAAATCGTCATCAATGGTGGCCGAAGACTTCCTGCGTATTAAGTCACCCTCGTTCTGCCAACGGCGTTGTCAAAGAAGGTAGAGAAACGGACAACCGTTCAGGGAACTGTCTTGCCCTTGGGGCAGGGAACTACCCCTTAAAGGCGGAAGAATCCAGTGTTCAACTGCATGAGGATTCATAAGGTAATGGAAAGCACTACATTAAGGACACATAATGTGGCCTGTAATTGAAAGGGCGGCGTGATAATTTCTCCTTTGGCAATATATTCCGGAGGGGTCTGCCAAGGAAGAGATTACCACGAGAAGAACATTGGAAATGTAAAGCCGCAGTCTAGATATATTGGTAGTCAGTGAAGCGAAATGGAAAGAAGATAGTGATTTCTAATCAGACGAGCTTGGGGTAACATCAACAGCATCAGAATACGGTAATGGGACTAGTACCTGTTGTGAATAGGAAATTAGGGCAGAGAGTGAATTGCTATGAATAGTTCATTGATCGTGCTGTTCTCATCAGTTTCAACAGCAAACCAGCATCGGAAACTGTTTTTCAGGTATAGATACCAGCATCGCAAGCAGAAAATGAAGACATAGGGAGAGTATATATGAATGTTGAATGGATAATTCAGTATGTAAATGGAAATCGTAATCTAATAATCATGTGGGATTGGAATACGGTAGTGGGGTAAGGAAGGGAGAAAGTGTTACAGAAAAAATTAGGCTCGGTAAGAATAAGACAGGAAAGAAACTAACAATTCAAATAAATATAACATAACTAAATAAATAAATATCAGATGATAAGAGCGAATACTCCGTCCAAGAATAACGAAGGGAGGAGGTATACATGGGAAAGCCCAGGAGACACAGGAAAACTCCAGTAGGATTACGTCAAGGTCAGTCAGAGATTTCGAAGTCAGATATTTGATATTAAGACGTATCCAGTTGCAGAAATATGCTCAGAAGACAATTTAGTAAAGATGAAGAGCAGACTGAAGTTTAAGAGAAGCATACGAAAGAATCAGTGTGGAAGTAAGTGGGATACCAAAGTACTAAGGAATGTTCACAGGCTACTAAACTGCTATAACGAGGAAGGTAGGGCAGAGAGCGTGTTACTGTAAAAGGATTAGTAAAAGGGTTGCTCTTATCAGAATCGACAGAAAAATAACAGCGATAACGAAAGTTCAGGTATACATGGCGAGGCCGCAAGCTGTAGATGAAGAGATAGAGAAAGTATATGAGGATACTGAAAGGGTAATACAGTGTGTAATGGGAGACGAAAATCTAATGCTCATGAAGGACTGGAATGCAGTTGTAGGGGAAGGAGTAGAAGAAAAGGCTACAGGAGAATATGGGCTTGGGACAAGAAACAAGAGAGGAGGAAGACTAAGTGAATTCTACAACAAATTTCAGCTAGTAATAGCGAAAACACTGTTCAGGAATCACAAGAGGAGAAGGTATCCTTGGGAAAGGCGCGGTGATAAGGGATACGCTTGAAGTTCTCTAAGGCTTTAGATACAACAATAAGGAATAGCTCAGTAGGCAGTACAGTTGAAGAGGAATGCACATCTATAAAAAGGATCATCACTGAAGTTGGAAAGAAAAACATTGGTAAAAATTAGGTAACGGCGAAGAAACCATGGGTAACAGAAAAAATACTTCAGTTGACTGATGAAAGGAGGAAGTACAAAAATATTCCGGGAAGCTCAGGAATACATACGTAAAAGTCGCTGAGGAATGAAATAAATAGGAAGTGCAGGGAAGCTTAGACGTAATGGCTACATGAAGAACGTGAAGAAGTTAAAAAAGAAATGATAGTCGGAAGGAAACACTCGCCATATAGGAAACTCAGAAGAACCTTCGGTGACATTAAAAGCAAGGGTGGTAGCATTAAGAGTGCAACGGTAATTCCACTGCTAAATGCAGAGGAGAGAGCGGATAGGTGGAAAGTATAAGTTGAAAGCCAGTATGAGTGGGAAAGTTTGTCTGATGTAATAGAAGCCGGCCGGAGTGGCCGTGCGGTTCTAGGCGCTGCAGTCCGGAACCGAGCGACCGCTACGGTCGCAGGTTCGAATCCTGCCTCGGGCATGGATGTGTGTGATGTCCTTAGGTTAGTTAGGTTTAATTATTTCTAAGGTTTAGGCGACTGATGACCTCAGAAGTTAAGTCGCATAATGCTCAGAGCCATTTGAATCATTTTTTTGATGTGATGGAAGAAAAAAAACGACAGTCGATTTTGAATCAGAAATTAAAAGAGCTTTGGAGGACTTAAGATCAAATAAGGCAGAAGGGATCGATAATATTCCATTAGAATTTCTAAAATCATTTGGGGAAGTGGCAACAAAACGACATTCACGTTGGTGTGTAGAATGTATGAGTCTGGCAGTATACCGTTTGACTTTCGTAAAAATATCATCCACACAATTCCGAAGGCTGCAAGAGATGACAAGTCCGGGAATTATCGCACAACCAGCTTAACAGCTCATAGATCCAAGTTGCTGACAAGAATAATATACCGAAGAATGGAAAAGAAAATTGAGGATGCTCTAGATGACGCTCAGTTTATCTTTAGAAAAGGTAAAGGCATGATAGAGGAAATTCTGACTTTGCAGTTGATAATGGAAGCAAAACTAATGAAAAATCAAGACACGTTCAAAGGATTTGTCGACCTGGAAAAGAGTTCGACAATGTGAAATGTTGCAGCGTGTTCACATTCTGAGAAAAATAGGGGTAAGGTATAGGGAAAGGTGGGTAATATACAATACGCACAAGAGCCAAGAGGGAATAATAAGTGTGGATTACCTAGAACGAAGTGGTCGCATTGAAAAGGTTGAAGACAGGGATGTAGTCTTTCGCCACTATTGGTCAATCTCTACGTCTAAGAAGCAATGATGGAAATAAAATAAAGATTCAAGAGTGGAATTAAGATTCAAGATTTAAGGATATCATTGATATGATTCGCTGATGACATTGCTAGCCTGGATGACAGTGAAGGAGAATTACGTGATATGCTTAATGGAATGAGCAGTTTAATGTATGGATTGATAGTCGAAGAGAGACGAAAGTAATGAGAAGTAGCAGAAATGAGAACAGCGGGAAATTTAACATCTGGACTGATGATCACAAAATAGATGAAGTTATGGAATTCTGCTACCTAGGCAGTAAAATAACCAATGACGGACGGAGCAAGGAGGACATCCAAAGCAGACTAGCTATGGCAAAAATGGCATTCCTCGCCAGGAGAAGTCTACTCATTTGAAACAACGGCCTTAATTTGAGGAAGAAATTTCTGAAAACGTACGTCTGGAGTACAGCTTTGTATGGTAGAGAAACATGGGCTGTGGGAAAACCGGAACAGAAGATAATCGAAGCAGTTGTTAAATGATGCTACAGACGGATATTGAAAGTTAGGTAGACTCATAAGGTAAGGAATGAGGAGGTTCTTCGCAGAACCGGAGAGGAAAGGAATATGTGGAAAAAATAAGGAGAAGGGACAGGATGATAGGGCAACTGTTAAGACATGAGGGAATTACTCCCATGGTGCTAGAGGGAGCTGTAGAGGGCAAAAACTGTAGAGGAAAACAGAGGTAGGAATACATCCAGCAAATAATTGAGGACGTAGGTTGCAAGTGCTACTCTGAGATGAAGAAGTTATCACAGGAGAGTAATTCGTGGCGGGCCGCATCAAACAAGTCAGAAGACTCACGACCCAAAAAAAGAATGTGGATAGTTCGATAAGGAATGCCTAGACATACTTCGAGTGTCTGACGAAAGAAGGAAGTACAAAAATGTTCATGGAAAGACGGAAGTGCATCAATACAAATCCGTTGGGAACGTAATAAATAGGAAGTGCATGGCAGCGAGTTGAGTACAGGATACTTTGACAGAAATCTAGAAAGAAATGGTCGTCGGGAGAACTTACTCAGTATACAGAAAAGTCAAAACAACCGTCGTTGAAATTATAAGCGATGGCAGTAACGTTAATAGTACAATGGAAATTCCACTGTTAAACGCAGAGGAGAGAGAGCGATAGATGGAAAGAATATACTAAAGGCAGCTTGAAGGGGAGAAATATCTATTGAGGTGATGGAAGAAGAAACTGATATGGAAGAGGTAGGGGATCTAGTATTAGAGTTCGAATTTAAAAGAGATTAACAAGACTTAAGTTCAAGTAGGCAGGAAGGATAGAAAACGTAGGAGAAGAAATCGGAGTCGTTATGGGTCCATTATTAGAGCCTGAATTTAAAAGAGCACTGGAAATTTGAGATCAAGTAGGGCAGAAGAGAAAGAAAACATTTAACCGTAATTTCTAAAACCATATGGCGAAGTGGCAACCAAACGACTACCCAACTTCCGGAATATTTTCATCCACAGTTTTCCGAAGATAGCAAGGGCAGGTAAGTACGAGAACTACAGCACAATTAACTTCAACAGGTCAGGCATCCAACTAGCTGACAAGAATAATATACAGAAGGACGGAAAAGGAAACTGAGGATGTGTTATATGACACTCAATTTGGCTATAGCAGAAGTAAAGGCAGACAGGCAGTCCTGACATCGGTCTTGATAATGGAAGCAAAAACGAATGAAAATTTCGACAAGCTCGTAGGTTTTGTCGACCTAGAGAAAGTTGGTCGATAATGAGAAACGGTACAAGATGTTCGAAATTGTGAAAAAAATAGGACTAAGTGATAGCGAGAAACTGGCATTACACAATGTTTAGAAGAACCGCGAGGGAAAAATAAGACTTGAAGACCAAGAACGAAATGATCGAAGTTAAAGAGGGTATAAGACGTGGATGCATTCCCAATCAACGCTATGAGGAAAATAAAGAAAAGATTCAGAAGTGGAATTAAGCGCCATGATGAAAAGATATGAAAATATATGGCCCGCATCTCGTGGTCGTGCGGTAGCGTTCTCGCTTCCCACGCCCGGGTTCCCGGGTTCGATTCCCGGCGGGGTCAGGGATTTTCTCTGCCTCGTGATGGCTGGGTGTTGTGTGCTGTCCTTAGGTTAGTTAGGTTTAAGTAGTTCTAAGTTCTAGGGGACTTATGACCACAGCAGTTGAGTCCCATAGTGCTCAGAGCCATTTTTGAAAAGATATGAAGCATTAGATCCGCTGATGACATTGCTATCCTTAGTGAAAGTGAAACAGACTAACAGAATCAGCAGAATCGAAAGAACAGCCCAAAGAGCGCAGAATACAGACTGAGAGTAAACTAGAAAATGAGAAAAGTAATGAAACGTAGCAGAAATCAGAATAGGTAGAAACCTAACATCAAAATTGGTGATCACGAAACAGAAGAAATTAAGGAATTCTGGTACCTGGGAAGCAAAACAACCAATGATGGACGCGGCGAGGAGGACATAAAAGCAAGCTAATAGAGGCAAAGAGGACATTCCTGATACCAAACATTGGCCTTATTTTAAGGAAGAAAATTCTGAGAATTTACGTTTGGAGCCTGTATTGTACGTTAGTGTATCATGGACAGTAGGGCACACGGAACCAAAGAGAATCGAAGGATTTGAGATATCATCCTACGTCAGAATGTTGAAAATTAGTTGGACATAAAGTCTAAAATGAGGTGATTCTCTGCAGAATCGGCGACCAAAGGAACGTATGGAAAAAACTGACGACAAGAAGGGACAGGTTGATAGACGTGTGTTAAGACAGCAGAGAACAGTCTCTATGGTACTAGATCAATGGTTCACAACCTTTTATTAACTATGGACCTCTTTGATTTCTTTGTTGTTAGGGTACTCCACACGGTTTAACAAAAACTGTAAAAATAACTTTTAACATTTTAGTTAGTCTCAAAAGTATCATCCATCAACAGTACTATTGTAATAGAAGACACAACGTTTTTAGTAGAAAATTAAATTCCGCTTGCATCAATATGAATTTCGTGCTTGCACCTGCTGTACAAGTTCAGTAATCCTGAGGCTAATAGTATCGCACAAAGCTAAACCCACATCCCCACTTATTTTCGATTGATTCCTGGACTTATTTTTAATTTCCAGCAAGGCTCTTGATCGCTTAAATTAGTTGAGCAAAAAAGTATAAGTTTGTGCAGAACGATACGTCGAATTTTGATGTACGGAAATGGTTTTTTACACCAAAACTGCCCGAGAGGGAAAGGTTCAAATGCAACGATGGCAGCATTCAGACACAAATGCATATCTTTCAACCAGTGTGATTTTCTCTGCATGTGGCATAATGAGTGAAATTGTCAAGTTATATTGGACCCCCCCCCATGAACCATGGACCTTGCCATTAGTGGGGAGGCTTGCGTGCCTCAGCGATACAGATAGCAGTACCATAGGTACAACCACAACGGAGGGGTATCTGTTGAGAGGCCAGACAAACGTGTGGTTCCTGAAGAGGGGCAGCAGCCTTTTCAGTAGTTGCAAGGGCAACAGTCTGGATGATTGACGGATCTGGCCTTGTAACAATAACCAAAACGGCCTTGCTGTGCTGGTACTGCGAACAGCTGAAAGCAAGGGGAAACTACGGCTGTAATTTTTCCCGAGGGCATGCAGCTTTACTGTGTGATTAAATGATGATGGCGTCCTCTTGGGTAAAATATTCCAGAGGTAAAATAGTCCCCCATTCGGATCTCTGGGCGGGGACTGCTCAAGGGGATGTTGTTATCAGGAGAAAGAAAACTGGCATTCTACGGATCGGAGCGTGGAATGTCAGATCCCTTAATCGGGCAGGTAGGTTAGAAAATTTTAAAAGGGAAATGGATAGTTTAAAGTTAGATATAATGGGAATTAGTGAAGTTCGGTGGCAGGAGGTACAAGACTTCTGGTCAGGTGGCTACAGGGTTATAAACACAAACTCAAATAGGGGTAATGCAGGAGTAGGTTTAATAATGAATAGGAAAATAGGAATGCGGGTAAGTTACTACAAACAGCATAGTGAACGCATTATTGTGGCCAAGATAGATACGAAGCCCACACCTACTACAGTAGTACAAGTTTATATGCCAACTAGCTCTGCAGATGACGAAGAAATAGAAGAAATGTATGATGAAATAAAAGAAATTATTCAGATAGTGAAGGGTGTAAGTAGGCTGTTTATGTTTTCTTATTGGCAACGTTACGTAGCGCTCTATATGAAAATCACTGGCTGTGCTGTGTGCAGTCTGTGGCTAGTTTGCATTGTTGACTGCCATTGTAGTGTTGGGCAGCGGCAGCTGGACGTGAACAGCGCGTAGCGTTGCGCAGTTAGAGGTGAGCCGCCAGCAGTGGTGGATGTGTGGAAGGAAATGGCGGAGTTTTTAAATTACATATATTATGACTTTTGATGATATTAAGGTAAATACAGTGTTTGTTCTCTATTGAAATCTTTCATTTGCTAACTATCCCTATCAGTAGTTAGTGCCTTCAGTAGTTTGAATCTTTTATTTAGCTGGCAGTAGTGGCGCTCGCTGTATTGCAGTAGTTCCAGTAACGAAGATTTTTGTGAGGTAAGTGATTTGTGAAAGGTATAGGTTAATTTTCAGTTCAAGCTACTTGTACAATTTGTCACACTGAGAAACTGTTAACATGCAACAATGTTTTGAAGTTCAATATTCACTCAAGAACCAAGAGAACATATTTAAACAGAAATTACGACTGCATTGTTATTGCGAACAGACGACACAGTGTTATTGTGTGTGTACATTCTTGCTTGTTAGTTGCACGATTACCTAACGACTATAAGGCTCACATACTTAGAACATTTACCAGTACTGCTAATGAGATTCTAATGCAACTTTTTGGTTTACTTGAAAATACATTCCGGATTTAAAGTACTTTCTGAGAGATACCAGATGACACAGTGGTTAGTTTATGTGACAGATACACAATTATAATACGACGTTACTAATGTGTGACTCAATTTACATTGTTGCTTTTGCGGAGTATCTGTTTTATATCTGCACGGTTTTTCTGAATTCTTCTGGAAAGCAAAACATGTTTTAGTAGTAACTTTTGTGATATAGCTACAAGGAGACAGCCTTTTCTGTAGCACAACAATACGTTACAGCACAGTACTTCCTTCATCACGGCAATAAGCGTAATAAGTAAGATATCTATACGCAAAGCATTTCACTTTTGTTTATCATGAGGTAAGTACATTGACTTCTGCAGAACTTAGCTTTTGGAGGACGATAACTACGACACTTCCACAGAGATTATCTTACAGCAAGACGCACATTTAGCGCTACAGGACACGTATTTGAGTGATTAATTTTGTACTTAAAACATTTATTTTTAAAGATTTTTGAATTACAAAGAAGTTTTCTGTGATACATTTCATTCCATTGCTGTAATCTGTAACACCTGATGGTATAATTACAATAATCCTCAGGGTGGTACATGCTTACTTTGTGTATCATGTGTTTGGCAAGCACAAGGAGCCCTAGCTAATATGGTATTTGCTTATACAACTTTACATATCGGTACCATATTTCTCTAATACATAAATTACACAGCTATCTGATCATTTAACTGAGACATAAACTTTTTTTTTACATGAGTGACACATGTTTACGCAATTACACAGTTGGGTAACTTCACACCTACGAAATTGTATTTTGTCTGTACTTTGTGAACTGTTCATGTTTTTTTGGAACCATTGTGATACTATGAGAGCTTTGAATGATATATTTGGTAAGGGAGCATGATTTTTAAAGTACGTTTGAGGTAGATGACACTATTGAAATTAGCAGAGAATTTTCTTTAGGTTTTGAAATTGTTGCAGAAAGCTACGACGTTTTTGAGATTTGACTGAGGTGTTATGATGTTATTTTTACGACAGCGATGTGTATTATGCTTTTGCGGTATGTTTATGAGCAATAAGCCGATGTTATATGAGGAATTTTATTATGCTACATACTTCTTAAGATGAAATATTGAAAAAGTGTCGACGAATATGTATATGTGTAGTAAGGTAAGGAGTAATGAATAGTGGTTAGGGACTCTGATTTATGGAAAGGATGTTGGAAACCAAGAAACGTACTTTAAGAGTTATGAAATGTATGTAAATGCGTGAATGTATCACAATGTCGACGAACATTTTTTGGACACTGTTATATCAATAGCATTTGGTTTCTACAGATTTGTAACGCCAATTCTTGACCTGTGAAATATTTTTCTATGAGACTGTCACTGTAGCGGAAACTGCTGTCGTAAATATTTCCGTAAGAAAGTTAAGTGACCACCTGCATGTAATGTGTTGTGGGCACCCAGCTGTGCGACAGACGCCCGAAAAAAAAAGCCTTTCCGAGGTACAGGTGGAGAAAAAAAAAAGGGAGGCCATTATCCTCGCTATTGACGTTCCTTTGTAGAAAGCATCGCAAAAACGACATGGTCGAACTTGAAAACATATGATTACACTGTGGAGCTCTTAATTTATGATATTCACTGAAATGCCTAATGAAATGACGAGAACTATTTTTATGTCTATACACCTGATTATGACTACTGTCTCTCTAGTTGAGAGATTTTTTCTACTAACTTATGAAATGCCTCATGACTACTGAATGATGTTCTTATGCTTTACTTTGTACATAGTTGCTTATTTCAATTGATATCTAGTTTCCAGCTGTGTTGCAGCATTGGTTTTATAAAATAAACTTAGATGCATTTGCTAATGTGAACACTTTCTGTCAACAGATCTATTAAATAATTATTTTATGATCCACATTCTTCGAAAAAGGAGCTCTTGGAATGGAAAGAACAATAAGAAGGGACTGATAACAATACCTGCATATATAATTTTCTTTTCGAGTACTTGGTAATTTTTTGTCGAATTCGTTTTTGTGGTGCACCACTTTAATTACATAGACATTAAGATCTGAATAGACATTTCCCTTTTCTGCATTGTTATTTTTATTGTAATATTTTTTTTTTTTTTGCTTGAGCTATGTCATGTTTAGATATAAGTTGCTGCTGCTGTTTGCCGGGTGTAGTGTTACTGAATTTGACATTGTATTACGCTGTTAAGCCAGTTTTACTACTAATTTATTTTTCTTGTTTCCTGCACAGTGCCTTATATTAGTTGTAGTACTGCAATTGCTTTGCCTATTTAAAATTTTTGTCCTTGATGTTTGTGTTAATTGTTTTATGCTGCTGCATTGCCTTGTCCCTTAGTTTAGCATCTGAGCTCAGTAGATTTAAGTTAGGTGGTAGACTATATAAGAAACTAACTATGATGAATTGGACGAAATGCATTAAGTAGCTATAAGAAAATAATTTGGCCAAAAAAGTAGTGCACAGTGGAGAAAAACTATTTTTGAAAGAGGATGTGAACAGAATACAGAAAGCATGCTTGGATAGGATGTGTTTTTGGCTGGAGCAAATGTTGACATAAGAGGGACGATATATGGAATGAAGTTTTGGGTTGGACTGCAGTACCAAATGTTACACTGAAAACAAACCCTGTCCTTTCCTTTTGTGTTATCCCACTATGTGTTTGTGTACCCTTGTGTATTTGTTTTCTTCCTGTCTCTGTGTAGTTTCATAGAATATTTTCTTCTTCTAATACTAAGCTATATTCATTATGATGAGGAAAACTGTTATCCTCAAATATAATTGGCATTAATAATATGTTATTTACCTTGTAAATATGCTTAGACATTATTTATTCTGTTTTGTTTTAATGTTCATGTGTAAAGTTGATGTTTCAAAAGTTATTCTGATCTTTTATGTATGAACTTATGTCATAATTCCTGTAACACTGATGTATATGTTTATTTCTATTCTTTTGTAAAGCCTGTATTACTACAAATGTTACCTGTATTGTTATGTTCTTTAATGATGTATTTTGTACCTTTGTTATTGTATTCTTATGTTATAAAATTGTAATTTACACCAGTTCATCAAATTACGTAACTTGTAACCATTCGTTTCAATGCACACATTTCTTTTGGTCATAGTAACGGACAATATGTGAGAAGTAGGGACTGTTAGTGTTTACATGTGTGTTGATAATTCAGCAAGGGACTGAATAACAGCATTGCTGGATCTAAGGACACTTCCAAAAAACTTTGTGAGTGCACAAGTGGTGGTTATGGACTTGCTCTATTATCCGCAAGACTCTTCAATGGCGATTGTGCACCTGCACAGTCGCAACGGATGGCTGCTAGCCATCTCTACAAGGACTACAGTGGGTCTACACGTTTGATGACTCACCAATACCATTATTTCTACAAGGACTGCAGTGGGTCTACACCTCTGGTGGCCCACCAATACTTTCTACCAGGACTGCAGTGGGTCTGGTCTGTGATGACCCACCTACCAATATTCTTCAAAACTTCGACTGACTCTGCTGTGGGTTTGCTCTGTTGTGGCCCATTATCTGTCTGCATGTCAAGAGTCAGCACTGTCTTTCCATTGGAAGGACAACACTACTTCTTCAAGACTGCATGGAAATCCACTACTTCTGTGTGCAATTTCTTTTACTAATGAGACTTTGTGAAAAACAAAAACTGTAATTACTATTATGATGAATGATCAGGACTATCTTTATGGACTTTGAGAAAATTTTAGCTTTTGACCAACATTGTATCGATATGTGTGTGCATTTGATTTCTTTGTTATTGTAATTATGAAAAATTTTTTCAAATCTGTATTGGCCACTGCCCAAAAAAATTTGTAAAATTTTTTGTGGTGAGTATGGGGGCTATGTAAGTAGGCTGTTTATGTTTTCTTATTGGCAACGTTACGTAGCGCTCCATATGAAAATCACTGGCTGTGCTGTGTGCAGTCTGTGGCTAGTTTGCATTGTTGACTGCCATTGTAGTGTTGGGCAGCGGCAGCTGGACGTGAACAGCGCGTAGCGTTGTTCAGTTAGAGGTGAGCCGCCAGCAGTGGTGGATGTGTGGAAGGAAATGGCGGAGTTTTGAAATTACATATATTATGACTTTTGATGATATTAAGGTAGATACAGTGTTTGTTCTCTATTGAAATCTTTCATTTGCTAACTATCCCTATCAGTAGTTAGTGCCTTCAGTAGTTTGAATCTTTTATTTAGCTGGCAGTAGTGGCGCTCGCTGTATTGTAGTAGTTCCAGTAACGAAGATTTTTGTGAGGTAAGTGATTTGTGAACTGTTAACATGCAACAATGTTTTGAAGTTCAATATTCACTCAAGAACCAAGAGAACATATTTAAACAGAAATTACGACTGCATTGTTATTGCGAACAGACGACACAGTGTTATTGTGTGTGTACATTCTTGCTTGTTAGTTGCACGATTACCTAACGACTATAAGGCTCACATACTTAGAACATTTACCAGTACTGCTAATGAGATTCTAATGCAACTTTTTGGTTTACTTGAAAATACATTCCGGATTTAAAGTACTTTCTGAGAGATACCAGATGACACAGTGGTTAGTTTATGTGACAGATACACAATTATAATACGACGTTACTAATGTGTGACACAATTTACATTGTTGCTTTTGCGGAGTATCTGTTTTATATCTGCACGGTTTTTCTGAATTCTTCTGGAAAGCAAAACATGTTTTAGTAGTAACTTTTGTGATATAGCTACAAGGAGACAGCCTTTTCTGTAGCACAACAATACGTTACAGCACAGTACTTCCTTCATCACGGCAATAAGCGTAATAAGTAAGATATCTATACGCAAAGCATTTCACTTTTGTTTATCATGAGGTAAGTACATTGACTTCTGCAGAACTTAGCTTTTGGAGGACGATAACTACGACACTTCCACAGAGATTATCTTACAGCAAGACGCACATTTAGCGCTACAGGACACGTATTTGAGTGATTAATTTTGTACTTAAAACATTTATTTTTAAAGATTTTTGAATTACAAAGAAGTTTTCTGTGATACATTTCATTCCATTGCTGTAATCTGTAACACCTGATGGTATAATTACAATAATCCTCAGGGTGGTACATGCTTACTTTGTGTATCATGTGTTTGGCAAGCACAAGGAGCCCTAGCTAATATGGTATTTGCTTATACAACTTTACATATCGGTACCATATTTCTCTAATACATAAATTACACAGCTATCTGATCATTTAACTGAGACATAAACTTTTTTTTTACATGAGTGACACATGTTTACGCAATTACACAGTTGGGTAACTTCACACCTACGAAATTGTATTTTGTCTGTACTTTGTGAACTGTTCATGTTTTTTTGGAACCATTGTGATACTATGAGAGCTTTGAATGATATATTTGGTAAGGGAGCATGATTTTTAAAGTACGTTTGAGGTAGATGACACTATTGAAATTAGCAGAGAATTTTCTTTAGGTTTTGAAATTGTTGCAGAAAGCTACGACGTTTTTGAGATTTGACTGAGGTGTTATGATGTTATTTTTACGACAGCGATGTGTATTATGCTTTTGCGGTATGTTTATGAGCAATAAGCCGATGTTATATGAGGAATTTTATTATGCTACATACTTCTTAAGATGAAATATTGAAAAAGTGTCGACGAATATGTATATGTGTAGTAAGGTAAGGAGTAATGAATAGTGGTTAGGGACTCTGATTTATGGAAAGGATGTTGGAAACCAAGAAACGTACTTTAAGAGTTATGAAATGTATGTAAATGCGTGAATGTATCACAATGTCGACGAACATTTTTTGGACACTGTTATATCAATAGCATTTGGTTTCTACAGATTTGTAACGCCAATTCTTGACCTGTGAAATATTTTTCTATGAGACTGTCACTGTAGCGGAAACTGCTGTCGTAAATATTTCCGTAAGAAAGTTAAGTGACCACCTGCACGTAATGTGTTGTGGGCACCCAGCTGTGCGACAGACGCCCGGAAAAAAAAGCCTTTCCGAGGTACAGGTGGAGAAAAAAAAAAGGGAGGCCATTATCCTCGCTATTGACGTTCCTTTGTAGAAAGCATCGCAAAAACGACATGGTCGAACTTGAAAACATATGATTACACTGTGGAGCTCTTAATTTATGATATTCACTGAAATGCCTAATGAAATGACGAGAACTATTTTTATGTCTATACACCTGATTATGACTACTGTCTCTCTAGTTGAGAGATTTTTTCTACTAACTTATGAAATGCCTCATGACTACTGAATGATGTTCTTATGCTTTACTTTGTACATAGTTGCTTATTTCAATTGATATCTAGTTTCCAGCTGTGTTGCAGCATTGGTTTTATAAAATAAACTTAGATGCATTTGCTAATGTGAACACTTTCTGTCAACAGATCTATTAAATAATTATTTTATGATCCACATTCTTCGAAAAAGGAGCTCTTGGAATGGAAAGAACAATAAGAAGGGACTGATAACAATACCTGCATATATAATTTTCTTTTCGAGTACTTGGTAATTTTTTGTCGAATTCGTTTTTGTGGTGCACCACTTTAATTACATAGACATTAAGATCTGAATAGACATTTCCCTTTTCTGCATTGTTATTTTTATTGTAATATTTTTTTTTTTTTTGCTTGAGCTATGTCATGTTTAGATATAAGTTGCTGCTGCTGTTTGCCGGGTGTAGTGTTACTGAATTTGACATTGTATTACGCTGTTAAGCCAGTTTTACTACTAATTTATTTTTCTTGTTTCCTGCACAGTGCCTTATATTAGTTGTAGTACTGCAATTGCTTTGCCTATTTAAAATTTTTGTCCTTGATGTTTGTGTTAATTGTTTTATGCTGCTGCATTGCCTTGTCCCTTAGTTTAGCATCTGAGCTCAGTAGATTTAAGTTAGGTGGTAGACTATATAAGAAACTAACTATGATGAATTGGACGAAATGCATTAAGTAGCTATAAGAAAATAATTTGGCCAAAAAAGTAGTGCACAGTGGAGAAAAACTATTTTTGAAAGAGGATGTGAACAGAATACAGAAAGCATGCTTGGATAGGATGTGTTTTTGGCTGGAGCAAATGTTGACATAAGAGGGACGATATATGGAATGAAGTTTTGGGTTGGACTGCAGTACCAAATGTTACACTGAAAACAAACCCTGTCCTTTCCTTTTGTGTTATCCCACTATGTGTTTGTGTACCCTTGTGTATTTGTTTTCTTCCTGTCTCTGTGTAGTTTCATAGAATATTTTCTTCTTCTAATACTAAGCTATATTCATTATGATGAGGAAAACTGTTATCCTCAAATATAATTGGCATTAATAATATGTTATTTACCTTGTAAATATGCTTAGACATTATTTATTCTGTTTTGTTTTAATGTTCATGTGTAAAGTTGATGTTTCAAAAGTTATTCTGATCTTTTATGTATGAACTTATGTCATAATTCCTGTAACACTGATGTATATGTTTATTTCTATTCTTTTGTAAAGCCTGTATTACTACAAATGTTACCTGTATTGTTATGTTCTTTAATGATGTATTTTGTACCTTTGTTATTGTATTCTTATGTTATAAAATTGTAATTTACACCAGTTCATCAAATTACGTAACTTGTAACCATTCGTTTCAATGCACACATTTCTTTTGGTCATAGTAACGGACAATATGTGAGAAGTAGGGACTGTTAGTGTTTACATGTGTGTTGATAATTCAGCAAGGGACTGAATAACAGCATTGCTGGATCTAAGGACACTTCCAAAAAACTTTGTGAGTGCACAAGTGGTGGTTATGGACTTGCTCTATTATCCGCAAGACTCTTCAATGGCGATTGTGCACCTGCACAGTCGCAACGGATGGCTGCTAGCCATCTCTACAAGGACTACAGTGGGTCTACACGTTTGATGACTCACCAATACCATTATTTCTACAAGGACTGCAGTGGGTCTACACCTCTGGTGGCCCACCAATACTTTCTACCAGGACTGCAGTGGGTCTGGTCTGTGATGACCCACCTACCAATATTCTTCAAAACTTCGACTGACTCTGCTGTGGGTTTGCTCTGTTGTGGCCCATTATCTGTCTGCATGTCAAGAGTCAGCACTGTCTTTCCATTGGAAGGACAACACTACTTCTTCAAGACTGCATGGAAATCCACTACTTCTGTGTGCAATTTCTTTTACTAATGAGACTTTGTGAAAAACAAAAACTGTAATTACTATTATGATGAATGATCAGGACTATCTTTATGGACTTTGAGAAAATTTTAGCTTTTGACCAACATTGTATCGATAAGTGTGTGCATTTGATTTCTTTGTTATTGTAATTATGAAAATTTTTTTCAAATCTGTATTGGCCACTGCCCAAAAAAATTTGTAAAATTTTTTGTGGTGAGTATGGGGGCTATGTAAGTAGGCTGTTTATGTTTTCTTATTGGCAACGTTACGTAGCGCTCCATATGAAAATCACTGGCTGTGCTGTGTGCAGTCTGTGGCTAGTTTGCATTGTTGACTGCCATTGTAGTGTTGGGCAGCGGCAGCTGGACGTGAACAGCGCGTAGCGTTGCTCAGTTAGAGGTGAGCCGCCAGCAGTGGTGGATGTGTGGAAGGAAATGGCGGAGTTTTGAAATTACATATATTATGACTTTTGATGATATTAAGGTAGATACAGTGTTTGTTCTCTATTAAAATCTTTCATTTGCTAACTATCCCTATCAGTAGTTAGTGCCTTCAGTAGTTTGAATCTTTTATTTAGCTGGCAGTAGTGGCGCTCGCTGTATTGTAGTAGTTCCAGTAACGAAGATTTTTGTGAGGTAAGTGATTTGTGAAAGGTGTAGGTTAATGTTAGTCAGGGCCATTATTTTGTAGGGATTTTTGAAAGTCAGATTGCGTTGCGCTAAATAATATTGTGTGTCAGGTTAAGCACAGTCCTGTACAATTCTTCTAAGGGGACGTTACAAGGGAGACGAAAATTTAATAGTCATGGGTGACTGGAATTCGAGTGTAGGAAAAGGGAGAGAAGGAAACGTAGTAGGTGAATATGGATTGGGGCTAAGAAATGAAAGAGGAAGCCGCCTGGTAGAATTTTGCACAGAGCACAACATAATCATAGCTAACACTTGGTTTAAGAATCATTATAGAAGGTTGTATACATGGAAGAACCCTGGAGATACTAAAAGGTATCAGATAGATTATATAATGGTAAGACAGAGATTTAGGAACCAGGTTTTAAATTGTAAGACATTTACAGGGGCAGATGTGGATTCTGACCACAATCTATTGGTTATGACCTGTGGATTAAAACTGAAGAAACTGCAAAAAGGTTGGAATTTAAGGAGATGGGACCTGGATAAACTGAAAGAACCAGAGGTTGTACAGCGTTTCAGGGAGAGCATAAGGGTACAATTGACAGGAATGGGGGAAAGAAATGCAGTAGAAGAAGAATGGGTAACTTTGAGGAATGAAGTAGTGCAGGAAGCAGAGGATCAAGTAGGTAAAAAGACGAGGGCTAGTAGAAATCCTTGGGTAACAGAAGAAATATTGAATTAATTGATGAAAGGAGAAAATATAAAAATGCAGTAAATGAAGCAGGCAAAAAGGAATACAAACGTCTCAAAAATGAGATCGACACTAAGTGCAAAATGGCTAAGCAGGGATGGCTAGAGGACAAATGTACGGATGTAGAGGCTTATCTCACTAGGGGTAAGATAGATACTGCCTACAGGAAAATTAAAGAGACCTTTGGAGATAAGAGAACCACTTGTATGAACATCAAGAGCTCAGATGGAATCCCAGTTCTAAGCAAAGAAGGGAAAGCAGAAAGGTGGAAGGAGTATATAGAGGGTCTATACAAGGGCGATGTACTTGAGGACAATATTATGGAAATGGAAGAGGATGTAGATGAAGATGAAACGGGAGATACGATACTGCGTGAAGAGTTTGACAGAGCACTGAAAGACCTGAGTCGAAACAAGGCCCCCGGAGTAGACAACATTCCATTGGAACTACTGACGGCCTTGGGAGAGCCAGTCCTGACAAAACTCTACCATCTGGTGCGCAAGATGTATGAGACAGGCGAAATACCCTCAGACTTCAAGAAGAATATAATAATTCCAATCCCAAAGAAAACAGGTGTTGACAGATGTGAAAATTACCGAACAATCAGTTTAATAAGCCACAGCTGCAAAATACTAACACGAATTCTTTACAGACGAATGGAAAAACTGGTAGAAGCCGACCTCAGGGAAGATGAGTTTGGATTCCGTAGAAATACTGGAACACGTGAGGCATTACTGACCTTACGACTTATCTTAGAAGAAAGATTAAGGAAAGGCAAACCTACGTTTCTAGCATTTGTAGACTTAGAGAAAGCTTTTGACAATGTTGACTGGAATACTCTCTTTCAAATTCTTAGGGTGGCAGGGGTAAAATACAGGGAGCGAAAGGCTATTTACAATTTGTACAGAAACCAGATGGCAGTTATAAGAGTCGAGGGGCATGAAAGGGAAGCAGTGGTTGGGAAGGGAGTAAGACAGGGTTGTAGCCTCTCCCCGATGTTATTCAATCTGTATATTGAGCAAGCAGTAAAGGAAACAAAAGAAAAATTCGGAGTAGGTATTAAAATCCATGGAGAAGAATTAAAAACTTTGAGGTTCGCCGATGACATTGTAAGTCTGTCAGAGACAGCAAAGGACTTGGAAGAGCAGTTGAACGGAATGGATGGTGTCTTGAAGGGAGGATATAAGATGAACATTAACAAAAGCAAAACGAGGATAATGGAATGTAGTCGAATTAAGTCGGGTGATGTTGAGGGTATTAGATTAGGAAATGAGACACTTAAAGTAGTAAAGGAGTTTTGCTATTTGGGGAGCAAAATAACTGATGATGGTCGAAGTAGAGAGGATATAAACTGTAGACTGACAATGGCTAGGAAAGCGTTTCTGAAGAAGAGAAATTTGTTAACATCGAGCATAGATTTAAGTGTCAGGAAGTCGTTCCTGAAAGTATTTGTATGGAGTGTAGCCATGTATGGAAGTGAAACATGGACGATAAATAGTTTGGACAAGAAGTGAATAGAAGCTTTCGAAATGTGGTGCTACAGAAGAATGCTGAAGATTAGATGGGTAGATCACATAACTAATGAGGAAGTTTTGAATAGGATTGGGGAGAAGAGAAGTTTGTGGCACAACTTGACCAGAAGAAGGGATCGGTTGGTAGGACATGTTCTGAGGCATCAAGGGATCACCAATTTAGTATTGGAGGGCAGCGTGGAGGGTAAAAATCGTAGGGGGAGACCAAGAGATGAATACACTAAGCAGATTCAGAAGGATGTAGGTTGCAGTAGGTAGTGGGAGATGAAGGAGCTTGCGCAGGATAGAGTAGCATGGAGAGCTGCATCAAACCAGTCTCAGGACTGAAGACCACAACAACAACAACAGTGGACACACAGTATGACGACTAAGTGGCTCGTGCCATGATGTACTGTCGATCACTTGCCATGCGTGTTCGCTACTGCTCGCTGGGCGCGTAACGAATATCGAGAAAACGAATGAAAGTTCGACATTTTAAATCTTTCGTGCACCATGTTATAGCTCTTTCGGAGCACTGGTGCTTCGTGAGCCACTGGTTGGGATTCGGTGTACCAGATGGAGCTGTAGAGTGTAAAATCTCTAGGGAGAGAAAGAGATTTGAATACCTCCAACAAATACGAAGGCGTTCTAAATTTCTTGTGTGAAAACTGTTTCAGCTATTTAAATAAAACAAACGTTAATAACATTCTACATCTTCATTCCTCATAACTACGTAGTTATTTCTCAACATAGTCATCCTTACGACGTACACATTTCTTCCAACGAGAGACCAGTTTGTTGATACCGTCACTATTCTTTTATGGCGTAGCCACAACCTCACCTCTGCTTGCACTGCATCATCACTATCTAAGTAAAGTCATCGAAGCTGTTATTTAAGTCCTGAGAAGAGATGAAACTCGGATGGCGACAAGACAGGGCTGTATGGAGGATGGTCGATGAAAGTGTACCCAAGGGGTCGGATTGTTGCAGATGCAGCGCTAGTGTGTGGAATTGTATTGTAATGCTGCAGGACATGATGCTCCATGGCTGGACGAACTCTTTGAATTCGAAACCGGATTAGAGCACACTCTTTCCACTACAACAGAGACTACACACCGCCGCCATGCAACATGCTAAAATTCGAAGCCGTCTAGAGGAAGAGAGCTGCAAATATGTACACACAGAATATATAGATGTAGAATGCTAAGAACGTTTGTTTTATAAAGAAAGCTTTAAAAATTTTCACATTAAAAATTCGGAGGCATTACTTTTCAGCACGGTCTCGTAACTGAGGATGTAGGGTGCAAACGCTACTCTGTGATGAAGAGGTTAGCGCAGGAGAGGAATCCGCGGCTGGCCGCATCAAGCTGTGAGAAGACTGCCGACAAAGAAACAGAAGTACAGAGTCCGCCAGAAAAATGTATACACTCTTCAAGGAACTAAAAGTATTACTTATGTGTTTATTTTACATTTAACAATTGATCACACGTGTTGTACAACCTTCAGTTTAGCACATGGTTACTTTAAATGTTCAAAACGTTCACCGTTGGTCGCTATACACGTAACAGTACGATGAGCGGTCGCCACAACTCCGTCAGTCAGTGTTAGAGTTGAGATAGCTGCACATGTCGCTGTAATCTCATGGCGAAGTTCCTCCAGCGTGCATGGCGTACGTCGATAGACGTTATCTTCCACAGTTCCCCACAAGCAAAAGTCCATAGGTGTTAGATATGGCGACCGTGGAGGGAACTGAATGGGCCCTCTTCGTCCATTGCAATGCCCCGGAAAATTGTCATCCAGGAAAACTCGTACGGCTAGGTGGTAGTGGTCGCCCCGTCCTGTTGGCAGAAGACCTCTTCATCAGCTCCATAAAGCGCAAGCATACCTGGCAAAATTGATGTTTGTAACATTTGCAGGTACACTTCTCCAGTGACATTAGCATCAAATAAAAAGGGTCCTACTGAACCCCTAGATGATAGTCCACACCACACATGAACCTCTGGTAGATTGACCGATTTATCCACATAAACATGCGGATTTTCCGGTGCCACACGGTTATGCCGATTCAAGGTTCCATTAAATTTAAATTGTGCCTCGTCACTCCACACTACCTTCATCACAAATTGTTCGTCATCAGTTACCATTTGTCGACACCATTCGCAAAACTGCATTTGGCTGTCAGGATCGCCATCATTAATCGCATGCAGTAATCGTGGAATGTAAACTTCCCACTCTGCAGCTTTCAGAATTTTTGATACACTTGTACTGATAACCCCCACTTTATGTACACATTACGTAGCATACTTCTGTGGAGAGTTAATAAACGTTTCCAACACGAGACCCGACGAAGCAGGACTTGTACGCTGTCTTTCTGATCTTCGTTTGTGAATATCATGCAATTGAAATTTGTCAATGATGCGTTTAATTTTTAAGTGGGTTTGCGGTTCTGTTACAAACTCCCACCTCCACTGACGTTGCATTTCAATCGCATTATCAAACTTGAAAAACCACTTCACAATAAGTTTTCGTTGCTCGAATGTCAAGCGTCCTCTAGCCATCTTGTGTTCCCAATACCGAGACGAATGTACTAACATCTGTTGAGCCAAAGACCATACTACAGCACACCCGTAACTCAAATCGAACAACAATATAGATATGTCGATAGAGCCTGACAAGGAGTGTATGCATTCCTCTGGTGGACTCCGTACAACACCATTATGTGGGAGATAAGCCGGAAAAGGAAAGAATCGTAGTGTATGAAAAGGTATGTTACAGAAATATGCTGTAGAGTAAGCAAACGTAATAAATGAGGGATTTCGGATAGGAAAAGAACATCTGGAAAAGACTACAATAAGGGAGGGAATGATAGGACATCAGCTTTCCAGATACTAAAGGGGGCCGTATAGGGTACAAACTATTAGGGAAGACAGGTCTATCTAAAACTGACGTTACGTACAAGTGTTTCTCCGAGATAGAGAGGTTCGTAAAGTCTTAAGTCTCAGAAAAGCGCCTTTTCCATCAAGTCAGAAATTGATCTACGCTGATGCTGGTCAGTGCTGCCAGTGTCAGCACTTCTTGTTGTCACTGCAAACATCATTGGTCATACTCAAAGATCTCCTTAAGTGATGCTCAAAAATTCGCCAAACATGATGTTTGTGCGAAGGCACAGTTCAGCGGGAACAGATCATCTGACTGACGCTCTAGACACATCGGTCGTATGGTGGCTGTTTCATACTCTGGATGTCTCCTGCCCCGTTTTTCAATAATAGGTAACAGAAATATGCGACGATAGAGGCTCATTAATCCTCACACTACTATGACCGGAGTTGGTTCTTTACACTATAGTAGATGCTATTTTGTCAATCGACGACGCACTCGTAAAACGCACGTCTCTGGTGTCAACCCATTCTCAGCTTTGCGCTATCTATCCTTCTCTCCAGTCGCTCGTGCAAAAGGGGAGAGGAAGGTTAGGATTTTTCATGGTAGCAATACGCTCCAGTCGTACTTGACAAACCCTCATTTGGATAAAATCGCACACACAACCCGGGTTTGCTGGTCTTCTCACGAGACGGATACGACTTTCTTGTACTCATTTAAGCTCTTGCAGATGGTATTTAATCAAAATAAGCAACAGTTGTGGATGTCCCGCAAAGATTATATTAGGAGCGGTTTTATCATTCTGTCGATGACGAGGTTACTAGAGACGAGTTAAGTATGGGAAAGGATGGGGAAAGAAATAGTCCGTACCGATCCAAGGAATCCATACTAGTATTCACCTTAAGCTATTTAGGTGCATGGCAGGAAAACTCAATCGCCAGATTGGGATCTGAACTACCTTCCTCCCGAATACGGGTCCAAAGTGCCTATCACTGTGCCATACCCTTCGATCCTTCACTTGCGTCTGTCGGTGCGTCAGCTGAGGTGGTGTACACGGTAACGACCTGCAACAGAACACCTGGCGAGCACCACTCATGCTCGTAGCAGTGTCTCCAGCAGACCGTTCCTGCTGAATCTATCCCGACATTGTGGATGTCGGGTGTACACGGTAACGACCTGCAACAGAACACCTGGCGAGCACCACTCTTGTTCGTAGCAGTGTTTCCAGCAGACCGTTCCTGCTGAATCTATCCCGACATTGTGGATGTCGGGTGTACACGGTAACGACCTGAAACAGAACACCTGGCGAGCACCACTCTTGCTCGTAGCAGTGTTTCCAGCAGACCGTTCCTGCTGAATCTATCCCGACATTGTGGATATCGGGTGTACACGGTAACGACCTGCAACAGAACACCTGGCGAGCACCACTCTTGCTCGTAGCAGTGTTTCCAGCAGACCATTCCTGCTGAATCTATGCCGACATTGTGGATGTGCGAGATTGGTTCTAATTTCTTGTGCAGTCGTCTTCCAGTCAGCAATCGCTGTTCGGTTTACAAGCCGCGTCACTTCGAATAAAACACTCTAATTGTGTCTCCACCAATGGCTTCATAACTTTAGAATCACTGAGGGCCGGTCGTTGAGATGCGGCCACCTAGGCCGGAATCTGTGTGCCTGTGGCGTTCCTAGCCAGACTGAGCACCGTGTGTATCTTCCTTGGATAACCAATGCCAACAACTGGACGCAGCAGTCACCTCTTGTCAATGTCCTGGCCCATTCTTCACAAGTAACAACTGAAAATCCACAGGCATAAAATAAAATCTCGCTGAAAAGTAGACACGTGAGCTGAAATCGTCGACGTGGTTCTGTCATGTGTGCGTTGTCTAGCACAGCCCAGTAGGAAAATCGAAGCAGCAGGCCACTCTCTCATCTAGATCAGCAGATCTGAACCATCTTTGCTCTGTGATCAATCAAATAGTAAATATAATTAAGTGTAATATTTCGCAACCCTCTCACCACCCACAGGATTAATACTAGTAAGCCTTACTCTTACTAACTGTATTTTGACTGTATTATAAATGTAAAAATTTTTTTTATCATTATGCAGCCAAATTGCACTAATCTCCTATATCATGAAAATATGGAGAATCTAAAAAGTATATTACGACTTTTCCTATTATTTTATGTGGCTGCGTTTATAGAAATGGGAATGAAATAACATGTGTGGCGTGTACATACATGAGTTATTTACATAATCTAACTTGATGTGTACGTGTTCTTTTAATTTGTCCTTCTTCTGTAATACTCACAGTGAGAGCATGTTTGAACATGCATATGGATGCGTTTGAAGAAGACAGATTCACCAACAGCTCATCAAAATGTCTGCCGACAAAAGGCTACAGCTGCTATTTAGATCTGAAGATTTAAATACGTTATGGCTTGCTCGTCGAAATGAATATGGAAATTCAGTCACAGAAGTACTGAAAATATTAATCCCTTACGCCACGTCTTACCTCTGTGTAAAGGGTCTTTCGTCTGTGTTGCGCAAAAAACCAAATACAGGAATCGTCTTTTATCACTTGACAATAACTCGCTGTTACGTGTTTCTAATGTAGATTCACATATGGAAAACTTTTAAATCAGAAACAAATACAACAAACACATTAATTTTTTTACATGTGCACTTATTGTACGTCAAATGTCTATAACATATCAACAAAATTATTGTGGGTATGTGACCACGTTGTCACTGAGTAAAATTCACCGAATTTTCGTCCATTGTTGCAAATGACCATCCTCAGGGAGTTTTTGCTAACTTAGCAAAAGAAACACCATCAGGAAGGTCATTTGCAACAATAGCCAAAACAGAGAATTTTACACGTTGAAATTGTGGCCACATAGCCTGATGAAGTTTTTGACTGTGACAACGGCCGCAGGTAGGTACACTTATATTTATAATAAATGACTGTTCTCATAAATTGATTTCATTATAGTTAAGGCTATTTTGCGACCCCTTTAATATTACATCGACCGTTAGGTTGAGATACGATGATCTATTTAGATACTGGTGTTACGGTACCAACAAAGTGCACGGTGCTTCAGTCACAAACATCCGATTTCATAGAAAAATGTGTCAAGATTGGCAAAGGATTCCGGACTAGACCTCCACTCAGTATCGGATTGCCAATGCAGATGGCACAACGAGGAAAAGATTAACTAGCGAACAAAAGGATAACGTTCTACGAGTCGGACCATGGGCTGTAAGAACTTTGAACGTGGTAGAAAAGCTAGAAAATCTGAAAAGCTGATGAATGGAGTGGACAGTATAGTGATTATATAATATGGCTTAAGAATAAATCGAAGAAGGACAAAAGTCTTGAGGGGTAGCAGAAATGAGGACAGTGAGAAACTTAACATCAGGATTGGTGATCATGAAATAGATGAAATTAAGAGGAGACTGTACCTTTATGCCTAAAATGTTAAATTTGTCTATTTTAGGCACATTTTTCTCAAGAAATGTTCATGACAGTGTTATAAAAATGTAATGGCAGGTAGAGGAAGGATTTCTCTCCCTTGACATATTTTTGTATGTAAGTAGCTTATATATCTTATTTTGAAGAACTTTTTGCAAGCTGTAAAAAAGTTTTCAGGTATTTCAGTTTCATTAATTCATAATTTATAAGATATTAAAAATGCATCAATGACATTCAGCGCAGTTTCTGTCAGGTGTTTATGTTTTACTGTTCTATGACGGTAAGTTCCTGAGAAAAATGCACTTAACCATTAAAAAAAGTCTCAGAAAACAGGTTTTATAGTTGGACATAGTTTGTTACTCACCTTAGAACGCACCTACATCATACCCTGGCTGATCTGCACTTTCTTCATCCTCCCTGATCCTCGTAGCATTCCTTGAGTGAATTCTTGCTTTCCTAGCTATCATAGTCACTTCACAGTCAGCTTTTTCCACATGGACAGCATCCAACTCTGAACGTTCCATCATCATATTTTCACCAGGTTTTGTGCCTAGTTTTTGAAGCAGCCTAACTCTCCTTACTTCCATCATTAAATGAAAGAACTCCACCTTAAACATCCAAATTCAATGTATCCATACCTACAGATACTGTTTTAGGAATTCTAGATCATATGTCACTCTTAACTGATTCATTAGCGTCTGTGTTTTCCCATGCAAGCACTTATGCAACAGGTTTTGACCAGCCAGACTTCTAAAAACTGGCTTTACTACGTTTCACACTTCAGCAGGCGTATGACTATACGCGCCTATGACTATACTGTACACCAGCTGTTAGACCATGGTTGGAATTGCACATTCGGTTGGTCCTTTTGGGCACAAAGCCTGACAACGCTCCTTATCAGTTGATAGTTTAGGAAAATAAATTATCTAAATATCGTGCTTCATTTTCATTTTACTATCACAGTTCCTTCTAACTGCCATACCATAATAGTTCTGCAAACTGTCTGTCTCCTTGTCTGTGAGCCTACTTTTTCGGATAGTGGTTTTCCATCTGGTAATTTTATGCCTTTCATATGTTTCTCCAACTTGCGACGGCAGGTTCAAATTCTTTTCTGGACATGCCCAATGTGTTCCAGCTCTTCTACACTGACATCTCCATATGGCTTAGCTTCTACTAAACTGATGATCCTAAATATTTTACATACCTTTCCCCATACATTCCAAATGCCTTGGAAAAAACGTTTACTGCACGTGCAGCTTCCATGTTTCCGCTAGACCCTTCAAATTTTACCCTAAATTCAGAGCTTTAGTTAGGATATTTAAGTTTTTCTTTATCCTTTATAACTGCATGCTTATGGCAGTACTTATTCAGTACCTGTACATTTAGCACTTTGTCATTATCCATACTTGTTATCGTTACTACACCATTCTGACTTGTATGCCCTCCAAGCTGCCAGGTCCCATCAACATCCACGGCAATATCTGTAGAATTATCATTTGTTTCAATTGCCTCATTGACAGTAGCCTTCTTACTTGAAAAACCACTGAGCAGCTTCATATGTATAATGTACCTGTGTACTTCTGGAATCTTTTCAGGCGACTTGAGATATTCATGACTACTCATGGTGTCTTAGCAGCTAATTCACCTTTACCTATGGTGTAAAATCCACACACGGCCCCAATATTAGTTTCATACGCAATGTCAATCTTTCTACAGGTACGAAATGAATACTGAGCTTTACAGTTCTTGCATTTCAGAAATAGTTTACTATTACGTCCATATATTGTAGTGATGTCTTCATAACAAAATGAACTAACATGACATACATTACAAACTCGGAATGAAGACATGGCAGAAGGCAACAATTCTATATCTATGAGAACATTGTCACTTGTCTGTTCTTCATTATTATATTTAGTACTTACAAAAGATCCTACACTTGGATCAGTGTTTAACTTTTTCCAGGAACCAACAGTAGCAACATTTTCACTGCTAGAAACATCATCCGCAATCACTGAGGAAGTTGAATCGCTTGTTGAATATAACCCAGAATAGCCTGCAGCACTCTCACTGACGAAATTTCTACTGTTCCCACTATTATTTTATTTACCTACATTTACTTTCGCCTTTCTTCTAGGCTTTCCTTTGCGTTTCTTGTATACTCCTCCAGTATGAGGACTGTTGTGACAAAAACAAACATTTCGATGTAAACACGTACAGAAAATGAGCCGGAAACAGAAGCAACAGGTGGAAGTTGCGCACTGACAGGGGGACCAACACTGAGCACGAAATATCTTCATAAATGAAAAAGTACCCCAAGGAAGCGTTATAGGCCCTCTGTTGTTCCTAATCAGTATTGACGACATAGGAGACACTCTGAGTAGCCGTCTAAGATTGTTTGTAGATGATGCTCTCATTTACCGTCTTGTAAAGTCATCGGATGATCAAAACGACTTGCAAAATGATTTAGATAAGGTATCTATATGTTGCGAAAAGTGGCAATTGGCCCAGAATAAAGAAAAGTGCGTTGTTATTAACATAAGTACTAAAAGAAATCAGCTAAATTTCGATTACGCGATGACTCACACAAATCTGAAGGCTGTAAATTCAACTAAATACTTAGGGATTACAATTACCAATAACCTAGATTGGAACGATCAAATAGATAATATTGTGCGTAGAGCAAACCAAAGACTGAGATTCATTGGCAGAACACTTAGAAGGTGCAACAGATCTACCAGATAGACTGCTTACACTAAGCTTGTCCGCCCTATTCTGGAGTACTGCTGTGCGGTGTGGGACCCGCATCAGGTGGGACTGACGGATGACATCGAAAAAGTACAAAGAAGGGCAACTCGTGTTGCATTATTGCGAAATAGGGGAAATAGTGTCAGAGACATGATACGTGAATTGGAGTGGGAATCATTAAAACAAAGGCGTTTTTGCTAGCGACGGGATCTTCTCATGAAATTTCAATCACCAGTTTTCTCCTCCGATTGCAAAAACGTTCTGTTGGCACCCCCCCCCCCCCTACATAGGGAGAAATGATCATCACGATAAAATATGAGAAATCAGGGCTCGATTGGAAAAAATGTAAGTGCTCGTTTTTCCCGCATGCCGTTCGAGAGTGGAACGGTAGAGAGACAGCATGAAGGTGGTTCATTGAACCCTCTGCCAGGCACTTTATTGTGAATAGCAGAGTAATCACGTAGATGTAGATGTAGACCCATGACGGACAGAGCAATGTGGACGTGGAATACAGACTAGCATTAGCAGAAAGGGCATTAATGACCAAGTAAAATCTGCCAGAATCAAACATAGACCTTAATTTGAAGAAGAAATTTCTGAGAATGTACGTCTGGAGCACTGAATTCTATGGCTGTGAAACATGGAGCGTGGGGAAACCGTAAAAGAAAAGAATTGAAAAATTTCAGATATGGTGCTACAGAAGAATGTTGAAAATTAGGTGGACTCTTTACATAAGGAATGGTGAAGTTCTCCAAATAAAGGGAGGGGAAAGGAATATATGGAATACACTAATAAGGAAAGGAACAGGATGGTAGGACATCTGTTAACGTATAAGTGAATAGATACCATGGTACTAGAGGGCGCTGTAGACGGTTAAAAACTGCAGAGCAAGACAGAGATTGGAATACATACAGCAAATAATTGAGAATGTAGAATGCAAGTGCTACTCTGAGCTGAACTGGTTGACACACACACACACACATACACACACACACACACACACACACACACACACATATATATATATATATATATATATATATATATATATATATATATATATATATATATACTCCTGGAAATTGAAATAAGAACACCGTGAATTCATTGTCCCAGGAAGGGGAAACTTTATTGACACATTCCTGGGGTCAGATACATCACATGATCACACTGACAGAACCACAGGCACATAGACACAGGCAACAGAGCATGCACAATGTCGGCACTAGTACAGTGTATATCCACCTTTCGCAGCAATGCAGGCTGCTATTCTCCCATGGAGACGATCGTAGAGATGCTGGATGTAGTCCTGTGGAACGGCTTGCCATGCCATTTCCACCTGGCGCCTCAGTTGGACCAGCGTTCGTGCTGGACGTGCAGACCGCGTGAGACGACGCTTCATCCAGTCCCAAACATGCTCAATGGGGGACAGATCCGGAGTTCTTGCTGGCCAGGGTAGTTGACTTACACCTTCTAGAGCACGTTGGGTGGCACGGGATACATGCGGACGTGCATTGTCCTGTTGGAACAGCAAGTTCCCTTGCCGGTCTAGGAATGGTAGAACGATGGGTTCGATGACGGTTTGGATGTACCGTGCACTATTCAGTGTCCCCTCGACGATCACCAGTGGTGTACGGCCAGTGTAGGAGCTCGCTCCCCACACCATGATGCCGGGTGTTGGCCCTGTGTGCCTCGGTCGTATGCAGTCCTGATTGTGGCGCTCACCTGCACGGCGCCAAACACGCATACGACCATCATTGGCACCAAGGCAGAAGCGACTCTCATCGCTGAAGACGACACGTCTACATTCGTCCCTCCATTCACGCCTGTCGCGACACCACTGGAGGCGGGCTGCACGATGTTGGGGCGTGAGCGGAAGACGGCCTAACGGTGTGCGGGACCGTAGCCCAGCTTCATGGAGACGGTTGCGAATGGTCCTCGCCGATACCCCAGGAACAACAGTGTCCCTAATTTGCTGGGAAGTGGCGGTGCCGTCCCCTACGGCACTGCGTAGGATCCTACGGTCTTGGCGTGCATCCGTGCGTCGCTGCGGTCCGGTCCCAGGTCGACGGGCACGTGCACCTTCCGCCGACCACTGGCGACAACATCGATGTACTGTGGAGACCTCACGCCCCACGTGTTGAGCAATTCGGCGGTACGTCCACCCGGCCTCCGGCATGCCCACTATACGCCCTCGCTCAAAGTCCGTCAACTGCACATACGGTTCACGTCCACGCTGTCGCGGCATGCTACCAGTGTTAAAGACTGCGATGGAGCTCCGTATGCCACGGCAAACTGGCTGACACTGACGGCGGCGGTGCGCAAATGCTGCGCAGCTAGCGCCATTCGACGGCCAACACCGCGCTTCCTGGTGTGTCCGCTGTGCCGTGCGTGTGATCATTGCTTGTACAGCCCTTTCGCAGTGTCCGGAGCAAGTATGGTGGGTCTGACACACCGGTGTCAATGTGTTCTTTTTTCCATTTCCAGGAATATATATATATATATATATATATATATATATATATATATGTTTCTCGTATCTCAAATGCAGATTTTTCAGCGCTCCTTCAACTTTAGGACTCTGTATCTCAGAATGAACAAAAATTGACTTGTACCACTATTGAAATAAGCCCTTCATATGTTGCTGTTGTGGTCTTCAGTCCAGAAACTGGTTTGATGCAGCTCTCCATGCTACTCTATCCTGTGCAAGCTTCTTCATATCCCACTACCTACTGCAACCTACATTCTTCTGAATCTGCTTAGTGTATTCATCTCTTGGTCTCCCTCTACTATTTTTACCCTCCACGCTGCCCTCCAATACTAAATTGGTGATCCCGTGATGCCTCAGAATATGTCCTACCAACCGATCCCCACTTCTAGTCAAATTGTGCCGTACCTCCTCATTAGTTATGTGATCTACCTATCTTCAGCATTCTTCTGTAGCACCAAATTTCGAAAGCCTCTATCCCTCCTCGTCCAAAGTATTTATCGTTCATGTTTCACTTCCATACATGGCTACACTCAATACAAATACTTTCAGAAACGACTTCCTGACACTTAAATCTATACTCGACGTTAGCAAATTTCTCTTCTTCAGAAACGCTTTCCTTGCCATTGCCAGTCTACCTTTAATATCCTCTCTACTTCCACCATCATCAATTGTTTTGCTCCCCAAATACCAAAACTCATCGACTAATTTCAAGAAATAAATGTCCAAGGAATAGAAAAGCAACTGGAATCACTCAACAGAGGAAAGTCCACTGGACCTGACGGGATACCAATTCGATTCTACACAGAGTACGCGAAAGAACTTGCCCCCCTTCTAACAGCCGTGTACCGCAAGTCTCTAGAGGAACGGAAGGTTCCAAATGATTGGAAAAGAGCACAGGTAGTCCCAGTCTTCAAGAAGGGTCGTCGAGCAGATGCGCAAAACTATAGACCTATATCTCTGACGTCGATCTGTTGTAGAATTTTAGAACATGTTTTTTGCTCGAATATCATGTCGTTTTTGGAAACTCAGAATCTACTATGTAGGAATCAACATGGATTCCGGAAACAGCGATCGTGTGAGACCCAACTCGCTTTATTTGTTCATGAGACCCAGAAAATATTAGATACAGGCTCCCAGGTAGATGCTATTTTTCTTGACTTCCGGAAGGCGTTCGATACAGTTCCGCACTGTCGCCTGATAAACAAAGTAAGAGCCTACGGAATATCAGACCAGCTGTGTGGCTGGATTGAAGAGTTTTTAGCAAACAGAACGCAGCATGTTGTTATCAACGGAGAGACGTCTACAGACGTTAAAGTAACCTCTGGTGTGCCACAGGGGAGTGTTATGGGACCATTGCTTTTCACAATATATATAAATGACCTAGTAGATAGTGTCGGAAGTTCCATGCGGCTTTTCGCGGATGATGCTGTAGTATACAGAGAAGTTGCAGCATTAGAAAATTGTAGCGAAATGCAGGAAGATCTGCAGCGGATAGGCACTTGGTGCAGGGAGTGGCAACTGACCCTTAACATAGACAAATGTAATGTATTGCGAATACATAGAAAGAAGGATCCTTTATTGTATGATTATATGATAGCGGAACAAACACTGGTAGCAGTTACTTCTGTAAAATATCTGGGAGTATGCGTGCGGAACGATTTGAAGTGGAATGATCATATAAAATTAATTGTTGGTAAGGCGGGTACCAGGTTGAGATTCATTGGGAGAGTCCTTAGAAAATGTAGTCCATCAACAAAGGAGGTGGCTTACAAAACACTCGTTCGACCTATACTTGAGTATTGCTCATCAGTGTGGGATCCGTACCAGATCGGGTTGACGGAGGAGATAGAGAAGATTCAAAGAAGAGCGGCGCGTTTCGTCACAGGGTTATTTGGTAACCGTGATAGCGTTACGCAGATGTTTAACAAACTCAAGTGGCGGACTCTGCAAGAGAGGCGCTCTGCTTCGCGGTGTAGCTTGCTCGCCAGGTTTCGAGAGGGTGCGTTTCTGGATGAGGTATCGAATATATTGCTTCCCCCTACTTATACCTCCCGAGGAGATCACGAATGTAAAATTAGAGAGATTAGAGCGCGCACAGAGGCTTTCAGACAGTCGTTCTTCCCGCGAACCATACGCGACTGGAACAGGAAAGGGAGGTAATGACAGTGGCACGTAAAGTGCCCTCCGCCACACACCGTTGGGTGGCTTGCGGAGTATAAATGTAGATGTAGATGTAGAATCTAATCTAATTCCGTTATCCATTTTTTTTACGTCCGCCATTCAAGACACCGTCGATTCCGTTCAACCGCTCTTCCAGGTCCCTTGCTGCCTCTGACAGAATTACAATGTCATCGGCGAACCTCAACCTTTTTATTTCTTCTTCATTGGTTTTAATTCCTACTCCGAATTTTTCTTTCGTTACCTTTACTGCTTGCTGAATACACAGATTGTATAACATCGGGGATAGGCTACAACCTTGTCTCACTCCCTTCCCAACCACTGATTCCCTTTCATGCCCCTCGACTCTTATAACTGCCATGTGGTTTCTGTACAAATTGTAAATAGCCTTTCGCTCCCTGTATTTGACCCCTGTCACCTTCAGAATTTGTAAAAGGGTTTTCCAGGCAACATTATCAAAAGCTTTCTCTAAGTATACAAATGATAGAAACGTAAGTTTACCTTTCCTTAATCTATCTTCTTAGGTAAGAGGTGGGGTCAGTATTGCCCCACGTGTTCCAACATTTCTGTGGAATCCAAACTGATCTTCCCCGAGGACTTATTAAAATGATAGTTCGGTTATTTTCACATCTGTCAGCACCTGTTTTCTTTGGGATTGGAATTATTATATTCTTCTTGAAGTCTGAGGGTATTTCGCCTGTCTCATTCATCTTGCTCACCAGATGGTAGCGTTTTGTCAGGGCTGGCTCTCCCAAGGCTGTCAGTAGTTCTAATGAGATGTGGTCTACTGCTGGGGCCTTGTTTCGACTTAGGTCTTTCAGTGCTCTGTCAAACTCTTCACTCTGTATCATATTTCCCATTTCATCTTCATCTACATCCTCTTCCATTTCCATAATATTGTCCTCAAGCACATCGCCATTGTATAGACCCTCTATATACTTCTTCCACGATACTGCCTTGCCTTCTTTGCTTAGAACTGGGTTTCCATCTGAGCTCTTGATATTCATATAAGTGGTTCTCTTTCCTCCAAAGGTCTGTTTAGTTCTCCGGTAGGCAGTATCTATCTTACCAATTGTGATATATGCCTCTACGTCCTTAAATTTGTCTTCTAGCAGACCCTGCTTCTCCATTTTGCACTTCCTGTCGATCTCATTTTTGAGACGTTTGTATTCATTTCTGCCTGCTTCATTTACTGCATTTTTATATTTTCTCCTTTCATCAATTAAATTCAATATGTCTTCCTTTACCCAAGAATTTCTATTAGGCCTTGTCTTTTTACCTACTTGATCCTCTGCTGCCTTCACTAATTCATTCCTCAAAGCTACCCATTCTTCTTCTACTGTATTTCTTTCCCCCATTCCTGTCAATCGTTCATTAATGCTCTCCCTGAAACTCTCTACAACCTCTGGTTCTGTCAATTTATCCAGGTCCCATATCCTTACATTCCCATCTTCTTGCAGTTTCTTCGGTTTTAATCTACAGTTCACAACCAATAGAGTGTGGGCAGACTCGGCATCTTCCCCCGGAAACGTCTTACAGTTTAAAACCTGGTTCCTAAATCTCTCTCTTACCATTATATGATCTGAAACCTTCGAGCATCGCCAGGCCTCTTCCATGTATACAACAATCTTTCATGATTCTTGAACCCTTTGTTAGCTATGATGAAGTTACGCTCTGTGCAAAATTCTACCAGGCTGTTTCCTCTTTCATTTCTTACCCCCATTCCATATTCACCTTCTACGTTTCCTTCTCTTCCTTTTCCTACTATCGAATTCCAGTCACCGATTTTCGGTTCCCTTCACTATCTGAATAATTTTTTTTGATCTCATCATACATTTCATCAATCTTTTCGTCATCTGCGGACCTAGTTGGCATATAAACGTGTACTACTTTGGTGGGCTTGGGCCTCATGTCTATCTGGGCCACAATAATGCGTTCGCTATGCTGTTGGTAGTAGCTTACTCGCATTCCTATTTTTTTATTCATTATTAAACGTACTCCTGCATTACCCCTATTTGATTTTGCATTTATAACCCTGTATTCACCTGACCAGAGGTCTTGTTCCTCCTGCCACTGAACTTCACTAATTCCAACTATATGTAACTTTAACTTATCCGTTTCTCTTTTTAAATTTTCTAACCTACCTGCTCGATTAAGGGATCTGACATTCCACGCTCCGATCCGTAGAACGCCAGATTTTTCTCCTGATAACATTGTCCTCCTGAGTAGTCCCCGCCCGGAGATCTGAATGGGGAACTATTTTACCTCTGGAATATTTTACCCAAGAGGACACCATCATCATTTAACCATACAGTAAAGCTGCATGCCCTTGGCGAAAATTACGGCTGTAGTTTCCCCTTGCTTTCAGCCGTTAGCAGTACCAGCACACCAACGCCGGTTTGGTTAGTGTTAGAAGGCCAGATCAGTCAATCATCCAGACTGTTGCCCCTGCAACTACTGAAAAGGCTGCTGCCTTCAGGAACCACACGTCTGTCTGACCTCTCAACGGATACCCTTCTGTTGTGGTTGCACCTACGGTACGGCTATCTGTATCACTGAGGCACGCAAGCCTCCCCACCAACGGCAAGGTCCATGGTTCTTGGATGGAGGCGCACATACACACACGCACACACTGAGGGCACTGAGGACACTGATAGGGTATTAGAGTACGAAAAGAAAGATGGCAATCTGATGGTCATGGGTGACTGAAATGCAGTTGTACGGGAAGAAGGGGACGGGGAAGAAGAAAAAGTTACAGGGGAATTTGGACCTGGCACAAGGAACGGGAGAGGAGAAAGTCTAATTGAGTTCTGTAATAAATTTCAGCTCGTAATATTGAACACTCTGTTCAAGAATCACAAGAGGAAGAGTTATACTTGGAAAAGGCCGCTTGATGCAGGAAGATTTCAGTTAGATTACGTCACGATCAGACACAGATTCCAAAATAGCAGATACTGACTCAGATCTCAATTTAGTAGTAATACGGACTGGCTGAAGTTTAAGATATTAGTCAGGAAGAATCATTCACGCAAAGAAGATGGTTGGGTGGTTGGTTGATTTGGGGGAGGGAATAAAACAGTGGGGTTATTGGTCCTATCGAATGAGGGAAGGATGGGGGAGAAAATCGGCGTTGCCCTTTCAAAAGAACCATCTTGGCATTTGCCTAAGGCGATTTAGGGAAATCACGGAAAACGTTTATTAGGATGGCCGGACACGGAATTCAGCTGTCGTCCTCTCGAATGCGAGTCCAGTTTGGTAACCACTGCGCCACGTCGCTCGGTACGCAAAGAAGTGGGATGCGAACATACTAAGGCTATAGGTATAACAACAAGGAATAGCTCACTAGGCAGTATAGCTAAAGTGGAAGGCCAGTCACAAAATCCGGAAAGAAAAACATAGGAAGAAGGTAACTGCGAAGAAGGCATGGGTAATAGAAGAAATACTTCAGCTGATCGATGAATGAAGGAAATACAAAAAAGGTTGAGGAAAATTCAGGAGTACAGAAATACAAGTCGCTAAGGAATGAAATAAACAGGAATTTCAGGGTAGCTAAGATGACATGGCCAACTGAAAAATGTGAAGAAATCGAAAAAAAATTACTGTCGGAAGGACTGATTCGGCAATAGCAAATGAAATGAAAAGCTGTGTTAACGTTAAGAGTGTAACGGAAATTCCACTGTTAAATGCAGAGGAGAGAGTGTATAGGTGGAAAGAGTACGTTGAAGGCCTCTATGAGGGTGAAGATTTGGCTGATGTAATAGAAGGAGAAGCAGGAGTCGATTTAGAAGAGATAGGGGATCCAGTATTAGAATCAGAATAAAAGAGAGCTGTGGAGAACCTATGACCAAATAAGGCGCTACGGATAGATAACATTCCATCAGAATTTCAACAGAATGGAATATTTCGTTCTTTCATTGTTTTAAATTCGCCCCTAATTGTTCTTTTACCTCTTTAATGTCTTCTTTAATATTTTCTGCAATTGGTAAGCTGTTAATAGGCAATTTGCTTACCGCTTCTTTTATATTAGCATCTACACATAGCCTCACCTGGTTTTCCTTAGCGGATGCCCATTCATCTAGTTTATTTGTGAAATCCTGTTGATGTTTGCCGGCCGGGATGGCTGAGCGGTTCTAGGCGCTGCAGTCCGGATTCGCGCGACTGCTACGGTCGCAGGTTCGAATCCTGCCTCGGGCATGGATGAGTGTGATGTCCTTATGTTAGTTAGGTTTAAGTAGTTCTAAGTTCTAGGTGACTGATGACCGCAGATGTTAGTCCCATAGTGCTTAGAGCCATTTGAACCTGTTGATGTTTACTGAAATTCTCTCGTATTAACTGATCACATCCAAAAGCTATGACATTCACAGTTTCTGTTAATTCCACCACGGAAGTTTATACTTCCTCCTGCTTCGATTTCATATTTTGCATATCTTCGGTAATCCTTTTGATTTCCGACAGAAACTGCTTTTGCACATCTCGCAACTTGATTATCTCATTTGAGATTTGTTGTTGCTGGATAACTAATTCCTGAATTGCAGCTGACATGTCTGTTTGCTTTCAGTACAAGTCTGCTTGCTTTTGTGATACTGTTTGTACCACCAATGACTTATCAGTTTGTTTCTGTGAGATGTCTTCCTGCTTTTGTGATACTGCTTGTAGCACACCTGACATAGTCGTTACCGATAATGACAAGAGACTTAGTTGTTCTAAGATTTGAGCCATAGGATTTGGCTCCTGTTGAGACGAAGCTGCTATCTCTTCTACCTCATATTTTCACGAATTTCCTGATCAACTAACACTTCCTCGTTATCAATTTGAAATTGTGATCTAGTTTTCACGACAACAAAAAAAAAAAAAAATGGTGCAAATGGCTCTGAGCACTATGGGACTTAACATCTGAGGGCATCAGTCCCCTAGAATTTAGAACTACTTAAACCTACCTAACCTAAGGACAGCACACACATCCATGCCTGAGGCAGGATTCGAACCTGCGACCGTAGCAGCAGTGCGGTTCCGGACTGAAGCGCCTAGAACCGCTTGGCCACTCTTGCCGGCTGACGACAACAAAATTAGAAAACACAAAATACCTCTATGTTTGTACCCACTTAATTACACTATCTCATATAAAAATTCCTCCTGAAAAGACTGCAATAAATAAGTAACTATCACTACTTCTGAAGAAAATACGGAAAAGAAATGAAAATATAGAATTATATTACACTATAAAGTTTGAGACTATGCAGCTACGTGGTATCACGTAACATTCCGCCAGTGCGGACGGTATTCGCTTCGTGATACATTACCGGTGTTAAAATGGACTGTTTATCAATTACGGAAAAGGTAGATATCGTGTTGATGTATGGCTATTGTGATCTAAATGCCCAACGGGCATGTGCTATGTACGCTGCTCGGTATCATGGACGACCTCATCCAAGTGTCCCGACCGTTCGCCGGATAGTTACGTTATTTAAGAAAAATGGAAATGTTCAGCCACATGTGAAACGTCAGCCACGACCTGCAACAAATGATGATGCCCAAGTAGATGTTTTAGCTGTTGCCGCGGCTAGTCCGCACATCAGTAGCACACAAATTGTGCGAGAATCGGGAATTTCAAAAACGTCGGTATTGAGAATGCTACCGTACCATATTTCTGTGCACCAGGAATTCCGTGCCACTGGGCACAAGAGAAATTACGGCACGATGACAGATTTTTTGCACGCGTTCTATTTAGCGACGAAGTGTCATTCACCAACAGCGGTAACGTAAACCGGCATAATAATCACTACTGGACAACGGAAAATCCACGATGGCTGCGACAAGTGGAACATCATCGACCTTGGCGGGTTAATGTATGGAGTGGCATTATGGGAGAAAGGATAATTGGCCCCCATTTTATTGATGGTAATGTAAGTGGTGCAATGTATGATGATTTCCTACGCAATGTGTGTGTGTGAAATATCATGGGACTTAACTGCTAAGGTCATCAGTCCCTAAGCTTACACGCTACTTAACCAAAATTATCCTAAGGACAAACACACACACTCATGGCCGAGAGAGGACTCGAACCTCCGCCGGGACCAGCCGCACAGTCCATGACTGCAGCGCCGCAAACCGCTCGACTAGTCCCACGCGGCTCCTACGTAATGTTCTACCGATGTTACTACAAGATGTTTCACTGCATGAAAGAATGGCAATGTACTTCCAACATGTAGGATGTCCGGCACATAGCTCGCGTGCGCTTGAAGTGGTATTGAATAGCATATTTCTGACAGGTGGTTTGGTCGTCGAAGTACCATATCATGGCCCGCACGTTCACCGGGTCTGACGTCCCCGGATTTCTTTCTGTGGGGAAAGTTAAAAGGTATTTACTATCGTGATCCACGAACAACACGTGACAACATGCGTCAGCGCAGTGTCAGTGCATGTGCGAAAATAGCGGAAGGCGAACTACTCGCTGTTGAGAGGAATGTTGTTACACGTATTGCCAAATGCATTGAGGTTGACGGACATCATTTTGAGCATTTATTGTATTATGTGGTATTTTCAGGTAATCACGCTGTAACAGCATGCGTTCTCAAAAAAAAAAAAATGGTTCAAATGGCTCTGAGCACTATGGGACTTAACGTCTGAGGTCATCAGTCCCCTAGAAATTAGAACTACTTAAACCTAACTAACCTAAGAACATCACACACATCCATGTCCGAGGCAGGAATCGAACCTGCGACCGTAGCAGTCGCGCGGTTCCGGACTGCAGCGCCTAGAACCGCTCGGCCACTGTGGCCGGCATGCGTTCTCAGAAATGACAAGTTCACAAAGGTACATGTATCACTTTGGAACAACCGAAATAAAATGTTCAAACGTACCTACGTTCTGTATTTTAATTTAAATATCTTACCTGTTACCAACTGTTCGTCTAAAATTGTGAGCCATATGTTTGTGACTATTACAGCGCCATCTATCACAAAGCGAAAAAAGTGGTCCCACTGAAACATCCATATTTCTTTACGTACTACACGAATATGTAATAAGAAATGGGGTTTCCAATTTAAAAAAAAAACACAGTTGATATCCGTTTGACCGATGGCAGCGCCATCTAGCGGGACAACCATTGCGCCATGTGGTTTCCCCCTTCAAGCTAGAGAAGTTTCGTTATTTGTAGTTTTTTCGTTTGACGCTTATTTCGTGAGATATTTGGCACAGTCACGATCGATGGACCACCCTGTATATATACAAGAATTTTATTTGTTGGCTGTCCTGTACTCGGAGGCCATTTTATTATATTTTAATTTATTTATTTATTTAAGAATTTTTATTTAAGAAAATTCTCTGCTCCTTATTTACTTTTGGTACCGGTATTTTTAGTTATGATTTCCAGTGGTTTTATTTAGGTTTCACCTTCAGTCTTTTAAAAGCTAAAGAATATATGTCTTTGGTTTTAAATACCACCGGAGAGCTAGATACATGTCCCGCAGTGTCGATCTCGCTCATACTCCTCGTCAGAACTGCTGTTAAGTGTTCATTTCGCTACGAAGATCGTTCGGCACAACTGGGTGCTATGTTGTATGATTCGTATGGATTGATGTGTCTACCTTTTTTACCAACGAAAATTTTATTCATTCTGAGATATTCTCTCGAAGAATGTTGACCGTGAAAAAATACAAGCTCTCACTATCATTCCACACTGCACCTCCGATCGATCTATGACACTTGAAATCTGAAGAATGTTTGTCAAATATTTTATAAATTGATAAATACGCACCTTGAAAGCATATTACTTTCTTGAATTTGTTTATTGTGCTATCAACTAACTAAACATTCACAATGTAGCTTAATAGCGTCGCACAACAATAGCAAAATCTCTCCAACATAAAACACGCCCGATTTGGCAAGAAGCAAGGTGGTTGTTTTCTTCCTTAGTTAATGAAGTGGGATAATAATGAAGTAAAATGTCATGAGATGAGGTATCGAAACAATGAAGTAATGATGAACATGAGATAATGAATTGACAATTAACGAAGTAGTAATGAGGAGTAATGATGAATGTAATAAGTAGTGAATAAATGGTTAGGAAGCCTTTCTTTGGAGTAGAATCATTCTGGTGGATCCACTTCTCTACTCAACACGGTATGCAAAATAAGTATGTGTGTTGAACTGACAGGCATGTGTAAATTTTAAAGGTGAACTGTAAACAGAAGCAGAGGATTGTAGTTTGAACATCTTGGTGTGCTAGGCAACATGTAAGTAAATTATGTACTATGTTTGACATTAATATTGAAGTAATTTACTGAATTTTCTGGGGAAATAATTACAGTGTTTTGCTACCAATATAAACTCTTTGCTGAGCGTTGTGTTGGTAATGAATATTAGGAGTGATAAAGAATTTTTACGATGAACCAGATAGATTTCTGCTAAGAAAGAAACAATGATTATAAAAATGTCTAAGAATGTGAATATACTAAATGGATCTGACAGTAATACTGAAAAACGGTAATTGGACCTTCACAGACATGACTGAGGAAATTTGACTTTCAGGTTTAATAAACTGAAATGAATAATTAACTTAAAGTAATAGTAACAATTTTCATTCTCTTTGAGGGATTCCATGTAAATATGTGACACTTTTGAACAGTAACAAGTAAATATTTCAAAATATGAGCAAGAATAATTTTTTCTAAAAAGAATTTCGTACTGTTTTTACAGCAAATGTGAAAATTTTTTAACTAATTGCCGTGTATTTAATTTGTGTTACAGAAATCTGCGATAATGTACTGATCAGACACTTGTTATCTTGTACAATGTAATGAAATAGGTTAACAGAAGCTTATTCTTATACATGTAAGTGTAATTAATGTTAGTGTAGTAAAGTAGGTATTTGTTTGTTTCTATTTTCCATGTATGTGCACTCTGGCATAGCCTGTTGGACCTGAATGCTGTTGTGGACTCTGGTACAGCCAGTTGAGCCCGTTACCGGTTCTGTGGAAATGTTAGCTACATAGGGTTTAAGTGAGACAGACACCAGTACTAGAAGAACAGTAAGTGTTCATTATGGATGTAATGTTTTTCTACATCTTTTAGTAAGACAATGAAGAGAACTTGCAACTCATTTTTGAAAATGATTGATTAATTTGTAAACATGCCAATGGACTTAATATGACGTTTTGTATTGTAGTGTATGCTTAAATGTGTTCAAAAATCTTTGTGCTTTATGTATTTCTTTATATTATTACTGTGTGGGTAGCCGGGTTGGTTAGGAATTTTGTGTTTGGATGTAATTTACAAAAAAGAAAATTTTTTCAAATATCGATTACCTTGAACTATCGTTTACTGGACCACTGGTTTTCCCGGTGTGTTATTTTCTATAACTCTTAGATCATTCCAGCGGTGTGCCCGATAAGAAGAAGCAAGTACAGAATACAGTCGCATCTGCTATGTTCTTCGGCCTCTCAGTATATGCTAAACTTTTTTCTAAAATATGACAATGAGAATGTGATAGTGTACCTAGAACCTAGTGAATGCTTATCAATTTCAGATTCAGAAATGAGTTCAGTCCCACAGAATTTCATTGCTCATTACATGTTACTTGCTAACATAGTTGCAATGAACTAATTAAATTACTCAGAAACGCCTATCAACTCAAACACATATTACGAACTTTCCAGTAAGGTATATGAAACCAACTGAAACTAATGTCTTCTTAACAATGTAACATTAAAGCTTAAGGTCATTACTAACGCTCATTACAAATTATGTCAAAATTACTGTTATACTCTGAACATTGACATTATGATATTGCTGATATGTTTTTATTTTCCATTTTACGTGCAGAATTTGTTAATTAACACATAAATTAAAAAGTTTAAATATTTGGAGGGTCACAAAATGTTTTATTTAAGATGGCTGCCGTCAATAATGAGTTATTTAAACGCATTTCTCATAGACGAAACTGTATATAGATTTAGCACATCTGAGGTCACCCTGTCTGCGGCTGAGAGTAAATACGTCTCTTGTCGTGAGCAAAGTGCTGTATGCCGGTAAATAATATTCTCAAATATTTCCATATATTGCATACAGATCGTTTTCTTCACTCGTGGGCTTAATTCATGATTTCTGTGACGGGAATTACTAATTAATTCCGAGTGAAACCTTTTTTAGAGGAATACAGTGGTAATTGACTGCTGTGAACAAAGACTGGTTAGCAGGGCGGTTTTGAAGGACTTATTGATTATTTTTGGGCATTATCTTCATTATTTCGTGCTCCTTAAATGTGTATGAGGACAGTAATATGGTAAACTGATACCTTATATTTCTTTCCTTATGTGAATCATTTTGAACCACTGGACAACGTTGTGCTATTAGTACTCCACTAGTTCAATATAACCATCTATGAACTAGTGTCGTAGCTAACAAACTGATTTTCTGTAATTCGAAATATATGTGAGACTCGAAACTGACCATATCAGTGGATACTTTACACCAGGAGTGTAACGGAAGTGTATTAAATCTACCTCCGGTGTCGACCACAAATTGCAATAGACTAGTAGTAGAACTAACATCTTTCAACCAGTTCCGGGCCAGCGCGGCTACCGTGAAGAAGAGAAGAGGCTCATGCAGAGCGAAGAAGGTTTGTTGAAAAGTTAATAAACAGTGCCAATTTTCGATGTTCATCCACGCAGAAAAAATAGAATTGTGAACAGGGATCAGTCTTTTCGGAACACACTACTCTCTACACATCTAAAACTCCATTAAAATATGGCATTCAATGTCACGATTTTATAGGCTTTCAGATTTCGTTCGCCGCTAGTGTAACACAAGCAAAAACAGTATCAATAAATTATTTCCATAATATTAGCTCAGAACAGGTTGGAGCGTCCGCTTCACTCACTGGCTGCTAGTCGCATGCCAGTTAATTTCCCTTTCGGCAGCATTTGCCATGCAGCGATAATATTTTACACGTAATTTGAAAAGCGCAAAGACTAATCTAGTAAAGATACTCCGCATTAATTATTTATAGGCAGTTCTTGGTATCAAAGGGCCTGTAATCAGACACCCCACATGAACTCAACGAGCTTAATTTATATTTACATGATGAACTCGCAGAATCATGTTACCGTTATCAACAGCATTCGGTGATTCGAATGCTTTGATACTTCGCTTGCAGCTAGCAAAATAACCAAGACACTTCTGTGCATACGGTGTTGCTCTTATCTAAAGCAGCATAACGCGTATGAAACTTATTTTCGTTATCTTCTGAATCTAAAGGGACTATAAAATCGAGATACAACGAAATAATTAGTTATTTGATTCAGAGAACTTCTGCAATATTAGTCTTGTTATATCTTCTCAGAACCGCAAAGAACTTCCCGTATAGGGTTAAGATAAAATGACTCTAAAATTTCGTATTGCATCCATGAGGTCGTATGTTCAGTGGTCAGAGAAGTAAAATCGAACGAGTTGCTGAGCGATCCTCAGATGTTTACAGCTAGCGAAGTGAAGCAGTGATCAAGACAGTGGGCTCAGATTGAAGAGATAGGTGGATTAGATCCTCATTGTCCTATTCAGAATTAGGTTTTCCATGCCTTCCTAAATCACTTGAGGCATATGCTTGGATGTTCGCTTCATGAGGCTCGCGCCTGTCGTCATAACTGAATGGTCCTCCTTCTCTAATTACCTCAATGTGTTGTGAACATGATAGTCTAGAGATTCGTCTAGAGTTTTGGGCCAGTATTTTCCTTAACGACGTAGAGTTAACAGTAACTACATGTTCATATAACATGTTGTGCGAAATATCCATCACATACACTCGTTTTTCCATATGTCGGTTGTTTAATTAACGGTTAAGTTCTGGGACGGCAGCGGCATTGCCGCAGTGGATACACCGGTTCCCGTCAAATCTCCGAAGTTAAGCGCTGTCGGGCGTGGCCGGCAGTTGGATGGATGACCATCAGGGCCGCCATGTGATGTTTCAATTTTTCAGGGTGCACTCAGCCTCGTGATGCCAACTGAGGAGCTACTTGACCGAATAGTAGCGGCTCCGGTCAAAGAAAACCATCACAACGACCGGTAGAGCGGTGTGCTGACCCCACGTCACTCCTATCCGCATCCTCAGCTGAGGATGACACCGCGGTCGGATGGTCCCGATGGGCCACTTGTGGCCTGAAGGCGGAGTGCTATATAATTTCTGGGATAATGTATAATTATTTTGCAACGTTCCGGGCAAATATGTGAAATATATTTCGATACCTGAAGAAATCTGAGAAGTAATTGGAGAGGGGGAAATAAAGAAAGGGAAGTAACCTGATGTCAGCCAGAAAGTAAAAAGTGAGACTTGAAAATACAGTTGAAAAATAGCGATGCAGCGTTTGAGTAGGTTAGAAATTATGAATAGCCAGTTGCTGTGACAATTATTAAAATGATATATACAGGGTGGTCCACTGATAGTGACCGGGCCAAAGATTTCTCGAAATAAGCATCAAACGAGAAAACTACAAAGAACAAAACTCGTCTAACTGGAAGGGGGAAACCAGATGGCGCTATGGTTGGCCCGCTGGATGGCGCTGCCATAGGTAAAACGGATATCAACTGCGTTTTTTAAAAATAGGAACCCCCATTTGTATTACATATTCGTGTAGTACGTAAAGAAACAAAAATGCTTTAGTTGGTCCACTTTTTTAGCTTTGTGATAGATGGCGCTGTAATAGTCACAAACGTATAAGTACGTGGTATCACTTAACACGCCGCCAGTGCGGACGGTATTTGCTCCGTGATACATTACCCGTGTTAAAATGGACCGTTTACCAATTGCGGAAAAGGTCGGTATCGCGTTGCTGTATGGCTATTGTGATCGAAATGCCCAACGGGCGTGTGCGATGTATGCTGCTCGGTATCCTGGACGATATCATCCAAGTGTCCGGACCGTTCGCCGGATAGTTGCGTTATTTATGGAAATAGGAAGTATTCAGCCACATGTAAAATGTCAACGACGACCTGCTACAAATGATGACACCCAAGTAGGTGTTTTAGCTGCTGTCGCGGCTAATCCGCACATCAGTAGCAGACAAATTGCGCGAGAATCGTGAATCTCAAAAACGTCGGTGTTGAGAATGCTACATCAACATCGATTGCACCCGTACTATATTTCTATGCACCACGAATTGCATGGCGACGACTTTGAACGTCGTGTACAGTTCTGCCACTGGGCACAAGAGAAATAACGGCACGATGTCAGATTCTTTGCACGTGTTCCATTTAGAGACGAGGCGTCACTCACCAACAGCGGCAACGAAAACCGTCATAATATGCACTATTGGGCAACGGAAAATCCACGATGGCTGCGACGAGTGGAACATCATCGACCTTGGCGGGTTAATGTATGGTGCGGCATTATGAGAGGAAGGATAGTGGCCCTTATTTTATCGATGGTAATCTAAATGGTGCAATGTTTGCTGATTTCCTACGTAATGTTCTACTGATGTCCCTACAAGATGTCTCACTGCATGACAGAATGGCGATGTACTTCCAACATGATGGACGTCCGGCACGTAGCTCGCGTGCGGTTGAAGCGGTACTGAATAGGATATTTCATGACAGGAGGATTGGTCGCCGAAGCACCATACCATGGCCCGCACATTCACCGTATGTGACGTCCCCGGATTTCTGTCTGTGGGGAAAGTTGAAGGATATTTGCTATCGTGATCCACGAACAACACGTGACAACACAAGTCAGCACATTGTCAATGCATGTGCGAACATTACGAAAGGCGAACTACTCGCTGTTGGAGGAATGTTCTTATACGTTTTGCCCAATGCATCGAGGTTGACGGACATCATTTTGAGCATTTATTGCATTAATGTGGTATTTACAGGTAATCACACTGTAACAGCATGCGTTCTCAGAAATGATAAGTTCACAAAGGTACATGTATCACATAGGAAAAACCGAAATAAAATGTTCATATTTCTTTACGTACTATACGAATATGTAATAAAAAATATTTAAAAACACGCAGTTGATATCCGTTTGACCTATGGCAGTGCCATCTAGCGGGTCAACCATAGCGCCATGTGGTTTCCCCCTTCAAGCTAGACAAGTTTCGTTCTTTGCAGTTTTTTCGTTTGCCGCTTATTTCGTTAGGTATTTGGCCCGGTCGCGAACAATGGACCACCCTATATATCGAGAAACAAAAGACATCATGTTACTCTTTATAAACTGTTGTCTTACCTAATGGACAGAAGGTAGTTTATTTTAATTCCTTTCTTGTATCAAGCTCGCGATATCCCGCTTTTCTATGGTATCGATCAACTGGTTTGTGAAAATAATATTTTGCCTCGGTGAAGAAATGGTTCAAATGGCTCTGAGCACTATGAGACTTAACATCTACGGTCATCAGTCCCCTAGAACTTACAACTACTTAAGCCTAACTAACCTAAGGACATCATACAACACCCAGTCATCACGAGGCAGAGAAAATCAATGGCCCCGCCGGGTATCGAACCTGGGAACTCGGGCGCGGGAAGCGAGAACGCTACCGCACTACCACGGGCTGCGTACCTCGGTGAGGATGCGGATGAACTCTGTATATTTACAGGAGTAGGTCTAAAAGGAATTTTAACTGGTACTGAATCGGTTAACGAATTAGCTTTAGCACAGACACGCCTACCTTCGTTACTGCCCATTCGTCTCCCCCTCCCCCCCCCCTCCCACACCAACGTTCTTTACAGTTTTGCTTATTCTAGTCTGTCTATGTCACTACTATTTTCCCATCTACATCTCCTCCCAGTACATACTAACTATAAAACTATTGCTGGATGCCGCAGTAGATGCTCCGCTAACATGCCCCGTCTTCTGGTAAATGTTTTCTACAGACCAACACTTCTCTTGTCACCGGGGCTTTTTAGCAATTCTTTATCAGTCCTCGTAATTTTTTACATTAGTCGATAGCACCACGTTTAAACTGTCTCCATCTCTTTGTTTTTAATTTGTTATATTCCTTCTTCTTGCTAAAGCTAGGTTAATTCTTGCAAGGCTTTCCAAGCACAGTTTGACCCATTTCTGCCAGAGTGAGGCAGACTAGTCACTAGTCTTACCTTTGCATACGTTTTCCAATTATGAGCCTGTGGTAACAGCAGTCTTCACAAGAGAGTGTATGGAGTGTGAAACTGTTGCTGGTGCATAGATATCTTGATCATAAAATTGTTATTTTCTTTTGCGATGTAGGGCTCTTATCACATACCCAGTTTGAAAGTAATCAACAGGAACAATCTGCTTTGCAGTCATCAAATTTTTCTGTCATAGTGTTTCTTGAAATGTAAATTACACAGTTTATCTGACGATCATATGATATCATCAACACGAAATCATTAAACATTGTTTTCCTGGCACTACATTATTACTACTCGAAATGTTTTCATCTGGGTATCCAAACGACTGTTTGTGCCCTGCTCTTCTGGATGCGGAATCAGTCGAAGACCGCTTCCAAAAAAGCAGCGCCATTTCTAACATCGCTTAGTCAATATACATATCTGGCTGTTAAACTTCCAACATAATGAAGACGGCACACAACACAAGCCAAAGTGGCAAAAAGTTAACTACGACACCGGTTATGCAAATGTATAGTATTCCAGAACAACCGGACAGTGTAGGTAGGACTAACGAAATTTCCTTTTTGTTTGTGACGAAATGTCCGCCTCCTTAGTAGAGTGGTCAGCATGAATGGTTACCACGCGGAGGACCCGGTTCGGTTCCCGATATTGCTAAGAATTTTTCTTTGGCGGGAGGATTGGTATGGGGTGCACTCAACTTCATGATCCCAAGTAAGGAGGTACTTGAACGACAATAAGCGGCTCCATCGTCTGGAAAACCGGAAAAACGGCCAGCAGAGCTACGTGCTGACCACGTGTTTCCCCTAGCGACAGCGGTATGGCGCTACAAGGCAGAGGGTGACACGGCGGTAGGTCGAGAGCCATAAGGCTTTCAAGGCCTGGGCGAGTAGCTCATACAAAGAAATATTTCGCAGCTAGATTTTCATTAAACAATCGCATTTTTTGCGAAAATATCGCTTACGCCAATGAAAAACTACCTCCAGCAAGCGTTCGAATTGGATAGCGGTATGTTCGACGCTTAACGAATACATGGTCTATCAGCAGCTCGAGTCGTTGCACAATAGTATTCAGTCGTTGTTGTCGGGAAACACACGCGGCAGCTCTGTGTGATAAATTTCTCACCCAAAGTACATACAAATCTCATCATGTATTCTTTCGATTACAATGTGGAAGCACTATAAATAAAATTTCGTTATTTGCTATGCTTTTTGGAATAGTAAAAATATTGGCCGGCAGCATAATTTCCATACATCGTGAGAAATTTATACACGTGGCATAATCGGCTTCTCGGCGTTACTGCACTCTTACAAGAAAAAATAGCATTTTTACAGGGCGTGTATCAGACATATGCCTTCCTCTCCTCCTAAGGACACATTACTGGTGGATCAACATCTTTAGTTTGCTCTGCAAAAAAAAAAACGGAATGTCAGATTTCCATGCACAATTAACTATAAATATAAACAGGAAAAATATAGGGGAATGACGTACATGGCGCAGTAAGATTGAGTGATTCTGAAAGATAACATACATTCTGGCAAAAACATTGTAACTAACAAGAGCTGAAGTGGATCTATGGTACTAAATGCATATTATTAAACTGGCATCACTGACGACAACAAAGTTCGAGAACTTTTAACATTGCAGCGCGTCAGCAAACGTAAATAATTTAATGATTATAAAGAATCCGCCTCGATTGCAAATTGAAACCAGATGTTGACCTAGGTTTCGGCGCGGATAACCATGCCTTCTACGGAACACACTAAACTACAAACTGCCTAAAGAGGCATGGTCCCTTTTGGGCGTTCTGTATTAATGTTGGACCATGCCTCTTTAGGCAATTTGTAGTTTTATTGTGTTCCGTAGAAGGCGTAGTTATCTGCGCCGAAACCTAGGACAACATCCGGTTTCAATTTGCAATCGAGGCGAATTCTTTATAATCATTACAACATAGTTCCTTGGCTCCTATCGTCACAATGTTTTACCGTAGCCAACAACTACAGTACAAAAACGTTATTCGTTACAATTCATGATCCAACCAACAAACAGGTTTTCCCCTCGCGCTAATAGCAACTCGACCCTAAAAATAAATTTGATTTGTGGGCAGTGCTGTATCTTCCTTCACGTTATTATTTTATTTGACTGTGCAGCTTCGAACTTATCACGTGCTTCGCAGTCCGTCCCTGATTGTTGGATTTGAGACTCGCGTACTTGGAAGTCGCAGCTGTAGGAATTCCACCGAATTCTTTTATTGACAGTAGTTCCAGAGGAGAATTATGTAGTTAAATATTACAGTTGCGTAATTTTCGAAGGTATTTCATCCTTCTACTACATTCAGTCTCCGGCAACGTAGTTACTCATTTCCTTTTGCAGATCCTCCGATTTTTCCTGCATACAAGTTCTTTAAATAGAACCCTTCTGCAACTTTACTTACAGTGGTTTATCATACTTCACCACTTGGCAGTACTCTTTGTCGAGGGAAAACTTTCTTTTTTCGGCTGTTAATACAGTACTTAATGACTCCTGCTGGCGTAGACCAAGTTCCATTCCCGTTCCGACGTAGCAACATCTTTCGAATCTTATTAAACATAGGTTTCTTAGATAAATTTAACATGGTGCGTCACTGGAAGATGTTGTATGATTTCTATAATACGATGCAATATTCTTGAAAATACCATATCTGGGCTACTGTTGGACCGATAGCATTCCGTTGGTGTACGCTCGAAGTTACTTTAACACTAGAATATTTCTCTCCATTGACAACGACATGCTATGTTCTTTTTGCCATAAACTTCCCATTTCAGTAGCACAGCTTGTTTGATATTCAGTACTATTGTATTTTGTTCATTATGCGGTAGTGCAAAATTTTATCGAACGCCTTCCGGAAGCCAAGGACTACGGTATCAACCTGGGCGCCAGTACCTATTGTTATCTGGGTCTGGTGGATGACTAGAGGGAGCAGGGTTTTACACGCTCATCGTTTTCGGAAGCCATGTTGATTTCTACACGGGAGATTTTCGGTCTTCAGAAATGTCATAATACGCGAGCAAGTAAACGTTCCATAATTCTGCAACAGGCTGACGTCAGACTTAAGGTCTAAAGTTTTGTGCGTCTGTTCGACGAAACTTCTCGAAAACATAAATCACCTAAGCTTTTTTTTCCAATCGTTAGGAATGCTTCCTCGCTTCCTCAAAAATTCTATGTGGAATAGTACCGGTATGTCATTAGGACCAGTGCCTCTCCTCTGTTGAGCGTAGTTCTTTTTCTGTCCCCTAATCACTTAGGTAGATATTTGTCATTTTGACCTTCTACGACGTCTTGCAGAACGAGCCACAGTAAAGCCTTCTGGTGAAACAGTTTCGGGAAAAAGCGTTTAGTCTTTCGGCTTTTTCTCTGTCATCCTCCATTTCGAATTCATTACGGTCACAGGTTGGACAGATTGCTTCGATCCTTTTACTGACTTAACATAAAACGAAAACTTCCTAGTACTTTCTGTCAAGTCCATAGATAAAATGTTACTTTCTAATTAGATGAACGCTTTCCATGAAGCCCTCTTGACACTACCTTCGGATTCGTTCAGTATTTTTTTCGTCTGTGAGGATATGGCTCTGTTTAAATTTTCGGTGAAGCTCTCTTCGATTTTGTAGTAACTTATTGAAATCTGTATTACGCCACAGCAGCTCTTTCATCTCCCTTTCAACTTTGCTCAGCGCGTACATGTCTAAAGTTTACTGTACAATACTTTTGAACATTGTCCCTTGACGTGCAACATTTTCGCTTCTGAAGATGAATTGTTCACTTTCACTCGTTCAGGTAATCTGAAATTTCATATCTTTCGCTCTTGGAGCAGAAATATATTCCTACCTTTATTTACATTCGTACTTACAGCATATTCATGGACGTTATAACGATGATCACTGATACACAACGACGAGTCAAAAGTTCGCCCTGTTGTTGTCCATGACATCAAATATGATATTTCACGAATCTCTTTTTATGATCAGTTGCTGAAACTAATTTTTGGACAAGCCATTTAGAACGATTTTAAATCGTTCCCTCTCCCCACTACCCGCCATAATCACCAATGTCTCCCAGTCTATAGCTGGGAATTAGAAATATCCACCTGTAACTACAAACTGATTAGGAAATTTACGAAAATAGCCTCTAGGTTTCACTTGAAACTCTCTGCCACTACTGCGTCTCTAGCAGGGATTATACAAATGCCGCCGATAACTTTGTTAGGTCCATCTTTGACACCAGCCTTCACCCAAACCAGATTGCATTCGCAATCACTACTAGCCCGTACGCTGATTAAATTACCTATTATGTTTTCTTGTCATTATTATGTTAATTAAAGATTGCTTTTGGTATTTCAATGAAATTGTCTGCGTATTGCTCCCTTTGACGAAACAGTAAAAATAATCGAGCATCGCTATGCGAATTCTAAGGCACATACGCTCGATGACTTACGAAGACATTAAAACACAACTAAACGCACCTTCATAATTATTCGTGAAGATAAATATGCTTCTGGCTTGGTTTTAAACATGCTATACCTTAAAATGACTGGCAAATTCGTCATTAATCTTCCTCCTCCAGTCCTCCAGCTTTTGTTGAAGAAAACTTATTAAATAATCTGCTCTGATAGTAACGCGCCTGCAAAACAATAATGTAAATTTTAAATGCGCCGCGTAATGGTGGCCGACAGCAGGGATGCTAGCAGACAATGCTATGATTGTGAAAACTGAGACTGTTTGATATTGGTTTAACATTTCTACAGATAAAGCTCAACTCACATTTTGACTTATTATCTATTTGACATCAGTTCAGTAAATTACATTACATTGCATTACAGACCTGGGTAACCAGTATACGTAATAACGCTTCGGAAGACAACCAGAGAGAAAGTGCGTTCGCGTTAGAGGGAGACAGAGAACGTTTACATGTACAAATCGGGGGTAAGACGTCAAACGGGCTGACTTGGAGCAGGAGAGGCACCACAGGACATTTTAATCTCCACTCTCTATAATTTCATAAATAAATTCATAAAACTTTGTCAACATGACCAGGAAGGATTTAGGAGTCACACTCATAGTAGTGGAAGTTCGAAAATTTAAGAAAATAACTTTTTTTAGATGTGAAAATTCATCATTTTTCACTTTTTACTGGCTGCATTTGTTGCTATACGTACACTTTTCTTCATAAGTAAGAGAGATTCTTCGATAAATTTTGCACAGTTCACAAACCATACTTACAGGTGTATAAAACTCTAGAATTTATTTAATTCATGAACAAATTCAGGAGCTGTTACGTTTTAAACTTCATGTTTAGAAAAAACACAAGTCTATAGTTAATTATGTCAATTTTTACCACAGTTTTCAATAGATTTGGAAAATTCTAGAGTTTCATACACCTGTAAGTATGGCTTGTATGCAGTGCAAAATTCTCTTACCTATAAAGAACAGTGCACCTATAGCAACAGATGCAGCCAACAGTAAGAGAAAAAATGATGAAATTTCACGTATAAAAGAAATTATTTTGTTTTGGTTTAGAACCTCCACTGCTATGAGTGTGAATCGTGAATCCATCCTGGTCATTCTGACGCAGTTTTATGAATTTACTTGTAAAAGTACAGACAGTAGAAATTAAAATGTCTTGTGGAGCCTCTCCTGCTGCAAGTCGGCACGTTTGACGTCCTACCCCCCTTAGACCTCAGATGGACACTTACATGAATGTAAGAACAACTATATCGTTTAATTTGTAAGAATTGTCTTTATTTTTAAGCTCTTGTTTTTGTAATTGTTCGCATAAAACATTGCCTTTGTGCATTTTATAGTCATACGAATCTTTCTCAAAGATTTTTTTTTACTTTTCAGTTCACTTGTGAAAATAATTTTATGACATATTGGTTTCGGGAAGCTATAACTGGCGTTTAAATTATCGTCGCAACATATTCTGCAATCATAATTTAGAATATCGTTGATATTAACATCTTGTTTCAGCAAGCTTTGTGCTGTGTGGGCTCTGTTACTAGCGGGACTAGTTCTGGGTCCTACGCACAGATTTCCCCGCAGTTGACTAATACTGTATTTATTAACTTTTTCTTGCTACGAATTACCATGAAGAATGTTAGCCTGTTTAATAGAGGAAATTAAAATTCACGACTGTTTGAAATCAGTATATATATTGTCGGGCCACTGGAAGAAATTATTTATCCTAAAATACTCAGGATTAAGTGCAGTTACGGTGTCGGTGGACTTTACCAAACATGAACATGTTGGTACCCGTCACAACGAGTCCTGAGAAATGAAGAGGCACAATGAGGAGTGATTTGCATGTAGCCAATAAGATTTTACTTTTTCATTTGTTTCCCACTGTTAACAATTCTGCGTTCTGTCCGTGCCTTGAGCAACATACTGTAGTTGCAACGGACGGCCGGCCGGGGTGGCCGAGCGGTTCTAGGCGTTTCAGTCTGGAACAGCGCGACCACTACGGTCGCAGGTTCGAATCCTGCTTCGGGCATGGATGTGTGTGATGTCCTTAGGTAAGTTAGGTTTAAGTTGTTCTAAGTTCTAGGAGACTGATGACCTCAGATGTTAAGTCCCATAGTGCTCAGAGCCATTTGAACCATTTTTTGCAACGGACGCTGTAAGTGCTACTTGACACGAATGATAGCTGTTCGCTTTATTCGGAAGCAATTTAAGATGTCGTATTAGGTTCCCTGTCCGCAGCTCGTGGTCGCGCGGTAGCATTCCCGCATCCCAAGCGCGAGGTCCTGGGTTCGATTCCCGGCGGGGTCATGGATTTTCACCTGCCTCGAGAGGACTGAGTGTTGTTGTGTTGTCTTCTCGTCATCATTCATCCACATTACAGTCGGAGGAAGGAAATGGCAAACCACCTCCACTAGGTCCTTGCCTCCCCTACGCTCTGTTAAGGAGTATGGGACTTCATCATCATCAGTAGGTTCCTGCCTAATCACAACCTCAAAAATCGTCAAATATTCTTATCAAACGGTGTAGTATTTATGACATACAAAATTGCCCATATGATTGTTGTTCGTTTCTCTCCTTGTTATTTTAAGCTGTGCTATTACGTTCCTGCGGCGGCCGGAATGGACGAGCGGTTAAAGGCGCTACAGTCTGGAACCGCACGACCGCCACGGTCGCAGGTTCGAATCCTGCCTCGGGCATGGATGTGTGTGATGTCCTTAGGTTGGTTAGGTTTAAGCAGTTCTAAGTTCTAGGGGACTTATGACCACAGCAGTTGAGTCCCATAGTGCTCAGAGCCATTTGAACCATATTACGTTCCTGCCTAACTACAACCCAGAAAATCGCCACATATTATTGGAGAACAGTGAAGCATTCTTTACATGCAAGTTGCGCTATAAAGTTACGGCCTAACCACAAACTCTGCCATCGTAACATGATCATAAGAAATTTCAAAGTATTTGTGCCTATGCTATTAGCCTGAGCGCTAATGACATATTAGTAACTCGCAAAGTGATAGTAAGAAACATTACATTATTTTTGACAAGGTGTAGAGAAACTGGAATCTGCGGTAATAGGTTCGTACTTAACAGTATTCTGCAATATGGAGAAGAAAAAATTTGAATTTGGATATTTGTGACAAGTCCCTATGGGTCCAAATTGCTGAGGTCTCGGTCCTCAGGTTTACACAGTAGTTAACTAACTTAAACTAACTTACGCTACAGGCAACACAGACACGCATGCCCGAAGAAGGACTCGAACCTCCGACGGGGGGAGCCGCACGAGCCGTGGCAAGGCGCCTCGGACCCAGCGGCTACCGCGCGCGTCTTCTTAAAACAAATAAGAGACTAGTAACAGAGAAGTGGACTGAACAACACAGTTTTATTACATATTCAGAGTACTCTCTCACTGCTTGAAATGAAATTAGTTACTTGCTTAGCTCCTAAGATTAATATAACAGTGCCTGTCTTATGTGGGATCATAAATCCTTTAAACAGCTTCAAGGAATGCCATAAATATGTCATTCTCGTGTCTCCTACGCCTCCTCCACACATACTCGAATAAATAAGAATAAAAATCGTTCTTACCCTTATTAGGAGTACGGAACGATTATTTGATGGTAGTCCATGTGCCCTCAATGCTATTGGTACGTTCAACCGTCTCTGGGTCTTCAAAGTGTAGGCTATGGTTCACTTCATCGTCACGATAGGACTGCTGCGGTCACAGGTTCGAATCCTGCCTCGGGCATGGATGTGTGTGATGTCCTTAGGTTAGTTAGGTTTAAGTAGTTCTAAGTTCTAGGGGACTGATGACCACAGATGTTAAGTCCCATAGTGCTCAGAGCCATTTGAACCATTTTTTGAACACTAGGGGCGAAAGATTGCATACCTGTACTACACCTTTTCAAATCTGAAAAAATTTTTCTTCGTTCTCCATTTTTATTGTTCTCTCTTGGTTCTTTGCGGATTACCTGTAAAGCTAGTTCTGCGATAGTTCTCGCACTTATCTGCCCTTGTTATGTTCGGACTTGCGTGGCGACATTTTACCGGCAGTGTAATGGCATATTCTCACAGATCTTCATCCAAATCTACATGGATACTCAGTAAATCACATGTAAGTGCCTGGCAGAGGGTTCATCGAACCACCTATTATACCAATCTCTTATTGTGCGCGGAAAAAAAGATGGGAAACAGCAACTGAATATTCGGTTGATTGCCATTTCCCCCGACAATTATAGGAATTCCGATGGAAGGTTACCCATCCTTGTTGCCTTCCTTAACCTCAAGCCGTCCAAAGTTCCTTTAATTTCAGATTCTAATACTGGATCCCCTATCTTTTAGATATCGACTCCCAACTTAAAACTCTCCTTACACGCAACGTTACCAGCTATCATTCTGTCTCGTGGTGGACAAAATGTTTTAGCTCATCAGTATATACACCGATTGACAAAACTTGTGATGCTTCCATATGGGGAAATTTAAATAAAACCACGGATTGAGAGGGTTTGTGATGTTATTTGAGTGGTTACAAATCCTGAAAAATGCCGTTGCGTCTCCGCTAGGCTGGATGCATGAACTAAATCGGCTGGGAAGCGTGTCGTAAAGCCCGTTGTATCCACTCCTTAGACAACCTGGCCTAGAACTGTTGTACGAGGGCTATGCAGAAAGCCAATTACGTTTAGGCCTGCAGCAACACTGGGCGGGACTAGCACGTGTGTGTGTGTGTGTGTGTGTGTGGTTTGAGGTTTTCGGGCGCTAAACAGCGTGCTTATCAGCGCCCAAACGCGTAGAAACAGGAACACATGCGGTGAAGGAACGAAGACGGACAGCAAACAAGGAGAACGGCTAAAAGACACAGACCTGACGCAGCTCCAAATCTTCACATACAGAGGCAAAATAAGAGGAGAAGAAATGCACTAAAAAAGGAAAGGAAACACAAGGAAAGAGAACAAAAATCGAAGTAAAAGAAGGAGGTAATCGTGACTGGCAGACCTCTTACCTAAAACCTGGGTGAGCCAGTCATCCAGCAGCACATTAAAATCCTCTCCCAAAAATCCGAGGCAACAAATTGGACGGGACACAAAACCGTAAGACCTTAACCTCAGTCGTTGCGTCGTCTTGCAAAATAGAGGGCAAATCCGGTGGCAAGGAAACCACCGCCCTCTGGTCAGAAAATAAAAGACAGTCAAGTAAAATGTTGCGGACAGTAATCTGGACGCCACAAGCACTGCAGATTTGGACTGCATTAAGGGACTGTGCCAGATGCGGAGGCGAGTGAGGAGAACCTCATCCTGCCTGCATGACTGGTAGGACGTACTCCATGGCAGCGTGGTAGCCTTGACCAGACGCAACTAATTTTCACCGACTGCCCCGGCACGCAGCAGAAAGAAGCTTCCTTCCCCTGCCGTTGCAGGTGGAGTAGGGCATCATAGTTGTTCTGGACGACGTATCCGCTGGGTACAAGTGTTGCATGGTCTGAAGGGCACTCAGGGAGTCAGAACAGGTGAGAAACTTATGACTGGGAACACATCTCACTTGCTCCAATGCCCGCAAGATCGCAAACAATTCGGCATTCAAGATGGTAAATGCCGCAGGAAGCCGTAACTTGACGACTCGATCAGGGAAAACAACAGTACAACTAACAGAGTCCCCCTGTTTAGAGTCATCCGTAAATACTGGTACATGGTCGGGATGCTGGTTTGAAATATCGTAAAATAAGGAGGTAAAAACAAACGCAGGAGTGCAGCTCCACTGGTACTCGGACAAGCCTAAAAGGACGCTGGGCCTCTGGAGCAACCAGGGCAACCTGGAGTTGGGGTGGCACACGCTCCACACCAAGGGACTCAAGCAAATGCTTGGCACGAATCCCAAGTGGTATCGTTGCCCTGGGACGACTGGAAAACAGACGTTCCATAGGCGGTCGGGAAACGGTAGGGTCCGCAGGGGAGGTCGGACAGGCAAGGAATTGACACACCCGTCGCACCATGAGGAGTTTCCGCCAGATGGCGAGCGGCGATTCCCCTGCCTCAGCACACTGGCTGGGGATGGGACTGGTACGGAAGGCACCAGTGGCCAGCCTGATACCCTCATGCTGTACTGTGTCAAGAATCCTCAGAAATGAAGGCCTCGCTGACCCATACACATACACGGTGCATAGTCAAGACTCGATCGGACGAGAGCCCTATAAAACTGCAGCTGACGCGACAGATCTGCTCCCCAGGACTCATGGCTCAGACACTTCAAAATATTCAGTGCCTTCAGGGCCCGCACCTTGTCTTTAAGGTGCGGCAACCATGACAACTTGGAATCAAAAGTGAGGCCCAGGAACCTCACAGTGTCGCTAAAAGGAAGAATGGTGTCCCTCAGACGCAATTCAGGGAAGGTAAAAAGTCGTCAAGGACGATTAAAATGAACATACACACATTTGTCTGCAGAAAAGGTAAAACCCGTCTTCGCAGTCCATGCCTCTAATGGCTTTATCGTAAGCTGCAACTGCCGACTACCAGTGACAAGACCGGAGGAAGAACAGAAAACAGCAAAATCGCTCACAAACAAGGAGCACTTGGCAGGACTCCGGATAGTGGACGTGATACTGTTAATGGCGACGGCAAAGAGAGACACTTAAAACGCTTCCCTGAGGAACACCATTCTCCTGCACGTACAAATCAGATACCACATTATCAACCCGATATCGAAAGAGGCGGTGGGAAAGAAAGGACCGAATGAAGATGGGGAGATGACCACGAAAGCCACACCGATGGAGTTGATTGAGGATAAGGCGGCGCCAAGTAGTGTCACACGCCTTATTAATGTCAAAGAATACACCTAGACAATGCTGGTTACGTAGGAAGGCCTGCTGGATGGCCGCCTCAAGCAGCGTCAAGTTGTCTATAGTTTAACGACATCTCCGCAAGCCACACTGAGAGTGGCTAAGGAGCTGCCTGGTCTCGAGCAGCCAAACCAGGCGACGGTTGACCATGCGTTCCAACGTCTTCCAGACACAGCTCGTCAAAGCAATACTCCGATAACTACTGGGATGCGTTCGGTCCTTCCCCGGTTTGAGGAGGGGAATCAAAATCGCCTCGCTCCACGAGTAAGGGAACGTGCCGGATAACCATATCACATTAAAACAATTCAGGAGAACTTCCTTGGATGGCAGCAACAAGTGCTGCAGCACGCTGTACCGGATTTGATCATGACCGGGCGCAGTATCATGAGCGACAGACAGCGCTGAATCCAGTTCCCACATTATAAAGGGGTAGTTGTAGGGTTCCCAAATTTGGAGACCGTAAGTCCAAGTGACCCCTCTCGATGGCAGTGTGGTAGCGGCAGAAATCTGGATCACAGTAAATAGTGGCGGTAGATTCCGCAAAATGCATGGCCAGTGTCTGGGCAATGTCTCTCACCGCCGTGAGGAGACATCCCTGATGCAGCAATGCCGTGACAGGTAGTTGGCTGCGTTTCCCGGAAATCCTCCTGATTGCTTCCCATACGTTCGTAGAACTAGTGGAGCGGGAGATGGAGTTCAAGAACGATTACCAAGACCGTCGTTTGCTCTCTTTAATCACTCGCCGCTTCTTGGCCCTTGCCACCCGAAAGGCTGCAAGGGGCACTTGAAGCGGCGCAGAGCGGCACGGCGGGCTTGGATGGCTGAGCGGCACTCAGTGGTCCACCAAGGGACAGGACGCCTCTTGGGATGACTTGAGGACCGTGGGATCGACAATTCAGCAGCATGGGAGATCACGGCTGTAACATGGACGACCCATTCGTGGGCACTGGCACGGTGTTCCGAAACAACCAGATGGCTGAAAAGTGTCCAATCAGCTCTGCAGAGGTTCCACCTGGGCGGCACTGGTAATGCCACAGCCTCATCCAGGAGGCGAATCCATTGGTCACTGCAATGGAGATCAGCAGCAACCTCCCACAGAGCAGAATCCGCGAGTGCTGGAGAGCAAAATCAAATGTCAATAGCTGACGACGACCCAGAAGCAGTACAGAAATGAGTGGGAGCACCAGAGTTGAGGATGTACAGTTCTTCGGACGTCATGAGGCTTTCCAGAACGCGACCACTGGGGCAAGTAGTAGTAGAGCCCCGTAAGACATTATGAGCATTGAAGTCCCTCAGAAGGGGAAATGGACGGAGGAGTTGGCTAATAAGGTCTGTGAGAGCCTCAGAGTCTATTAAGTAAACGGAACAGATTGTGAGCCTCCGCCCCACACGAAGGTCAACTGCAACTGCTTGCAAGTCTGTAACAAGAGGGAGCTCAGATGTGTGGTGCATGTCACGGACAAAAACCGCAACACCGCCCTTTGCCCTTTCCCCCATCAGATCATCTTTTCGATGTACGGTAGAGCCCCGTAAAGAAGGAGCATCAGTGGCCCGAAAATGTGTCTCTTGGAGACATAAGCACAATGGGCACTCTCGTACAAGGAGTTGTAATTCGGCCACATGCGTCCTGAACCCATTCAGGTTCCACTGTAATATGGGAGCCAGTGATTAGGGTTGCTGAACTTTCACCCTTCCTCTGTGTTTTGGAGGAGACCCCGTACCGGCCGGAGACTTATTCCTGGGGCGAGAAGATCGCCCCCGGTCGACATCAATGTCCATCAGCTCCGATGACGACCCAAGGGAGAAGTCAGACAGTACGATTACCTCGTCATCGGACTGACCTTGACTAGTCTCCGCAGGTGGCAAAACCTTCACCTCCGGTGTCTTCGTCTTGGGGGGCTTAGAATGCAGAACCTTGTCAACAGTTGGAGCTTTAATCACCTGGGCAGAAGGCGCCATATGGGGAGGGGCAGGAAGTACCCCAATGTCAGCAACCATGGCCCTGTCCGACGTTGTGGGGAGAGCTGCAGGTTAAAAACAATCGCAGCAGCACAAGTGCACTGGCAAACGCAGGTATTAGTGCTGACTAGCAACCTCCATTTGTGTAGAAACAGTGGCCAACTGTACCGGTTTCTTCAGAGGGAAGCGAAAGATGTTGTAAACACAGGAGGCTGCATGGCCTTAAAGAGCTTCTTGGCCTCACCATAGGGGATGCGCTTAGATGTTGATCTCCGTATCTACCGTTCCTCGAGATAGACGGGGCAGCCCCGGCTCCAGACAGGGTAACTCCCAGAGCAATTCACGCACTTCACAGGCGATGAACAATCGGCTCCTTCATGGGCAGGCTGACCACATTTACCACAAGTGGCTATCCCATTGCACCCCAACGTAGTATGCCCAAAGCACTGACATTTAAAACAGCGCATTGGGTTGGGGAAATATGACCGTACTGGCAAACGTAAGAAACCCACTTTTTAGATGCTCTGGGAGTCTCGGGCAACTGAACGTGAGAATAAACGAGCCGGATTTGACTAGTTCCCCATCAACTCGTTTCATAATATGCTGCACGTCAACAATACCTTCGTCAGCCCACTCAGATTTCAACTCGTCTTTGGGGATATCCAACAAGTCCCTACATGTCACAACACCGTTACTATAGTTCAAAGTAGAGGGGAGCTCGGTCTCGATAGCATACTCTACGAGACAGGTTGCTTTCCGAAGAGAAGCGACTTGACGGGAAATGGAAGTCTCAGCTAACAGAGTCCCACTGCGCAGTCACTTCACAGATTTCAGTGTTCCTGCAATTCCCTCAAGACCCTTGTGGATGTAAAAGGGAGAAACTCTCTCAAAGCTACCCTCCTTCCGTTTGACAATCAAAAACACATTCTGATTATCAGCATGTGCTCTGTTACGACAGTCTGATAAATCTCTAGTAACACCAGGCGCTGGAGGACTCGCAGCACGAAGTCGGTTTTTCGATGGGGTGTGTTTTCCTACCAGTGGCCCACCCAATCTACTGGTAGGGGGAAACGTAGAGGTCGAAGAGTCCATTGCGGTCCCACGAGCAGCTAGGGAACTAAAGGTCCGCTCAGACAGAGCCCCGCGTGCCTGAGTAAGCCTTATACAACTGGGGTGCGGCAGGTGCCCCAGAGGTTGCCCGCTTGCGACTGTTCCACCCCAACAGCCATGCATCTTATAGGCGCGCAGCACACCAAAAGATTGAGGGTTTTTTTGTAGAGGCTGACATTCTTCGCAATCCAGGCGGTCAAGCCAAGATTACCATTCCCCGCAGCACACAACATTCCACCGCCGCGCCATACAGTGGTCGCTGAAGCATGTCCGGGGGTTACTGGCGGCGCTGACCAGTCCCGAGCTCAGGACCCCGGGGTCGCCAAGCCCGTACTCAACAAATGAATGCTGAGCCTCTGGGGGCGGGACTAGCGCGGCCACACTGTTGTCTGAACGTTTGTCCGTTCAGTCGGCATCCAGCCATGGCAGCGTTGAGACTTCTTTTGTTTTTCGTTATTTCACTATAAAACTTCCAAATGTGTGTCGCAAGCTAAAATTCCGCGAGTTGTGAGTTACAGTCATTAATTATGTTTTCGTTGGCAACAAATTATATACACTATGTGATCAAAAGTATCCGGACACTTGGCTGGAATTTAATATCGTGTTACCCCCCCCCCCCCCCCCCCTTAGCTTCCACTCTCGCAGGCATACGTTCAATCACGTGCTGGAAGATTTATTGGGGAATGCCAGCCCATTCTTCACAGAGTGCTGCACTGAGGACAGGTATCGAAGTCAGTCGTTCCAAAACATCCGAAAGGTGTTCTATAGGATTCAGGTCAGGACTCTGTGCTGCCAGTCCACTGCAGAGATATTACTGGCGTGTAACAACTCCGCCACAGGCCGCGCATTATGAACAGGCGATCGATCGTGTTGAAAGATTCAATCACCATCCCCGAATTGCTCTTCAACAGTGGGAAGCAAAGTGCTTAAACCATCAATGTAGGCCTCTCCTGTGATAGTGCCACGCAAAATAACAAGGGGTGCTAACTTCCTCCATGGAAAACATCACACCATAACACCACCGCCTCCAAATTTCACTGTTGGCACTACACACGTTGGCGGATGACGTTCACAGGACATTCACCATACCCATACCCTGCCATCGGATCGCCACATTGTGTACCATGATTCGTCACTCCACATAGCGTTTTTCCACTGTTCAGTCGTTCACTGTTTACGCTTCTTACATTAAGCGAGGCGTCATTTGGCATTTACTGGCGTAACGTGTGGCTTATAGCTCCAACGTTAGGCGGGTGATGGAGCCCCTTAGGGAAATAGCGGAAAGGTCGGGGAAGAAGGCCAGTGTTCACTCCGTCTGCTTCCCAGAGGGTCTCATCCGAGATGTGGAGGAGGCCCTACCGGCGGCGATAAAGAGCACTGGGTGCACCCGACTGCAAATGTTGCTCATGTCGGCACCAATGACTCCTGCCGTCTGGGTTCAGAGGTCATCCTCAGTTCGTACAGGCGGTTGGCGGAATTGGTGAAGGCGGAAAGCCTCGCTCGCGGGGTGGAATCAGAGCTAACTATTTGTAGTATCGTTCCCAGAACCGATCGCGGTCCTCTGGTTTGGAGCCGAGTGGGAGGCTTAAACCAGAGACTCAGACGATTCTGCGGAGATCTGGGGTGCAAATTTGTCGACCTCCGCTATCGGGTGGAGAAATGTAGGGTCGCCCCTGAATAGGTCAGGCGTGCACTACACGCCGGAAGCGGCTACAAAGGTAGCGGAGTACGTGTGGAGTGCACATTGGGGTTTTTTAGGTTAGAGAATTCCCTCCCTAGGCCCGACAAGACGCCTCCTGAGACGCGGCAAGGTAGGAGTAGGCAAAATGCAACAGGGAATAACAGTATTAATGTGATAATAGTAAACTGCAGGAGCGTCTATAGAAAGGTCCCAGAACTGCTCTCATTAATAAACGGTCACAACGCCCATATAGTACTAGGGACAGAAAGTTGGCTGAAACCAGACGTAAACAGCAATGAAATCCTGAACTCAGATTGGAATGTATACCGCAGAGACAGGCTGGACAGTGAACGGGGAGGCGTCTTTATAGCGATAAGAAGTGCAATAGTATCGAAGGAAATTGGCGGAGATCCGAAATGTGAAATGATTTGGGTGAAGGTCACGGTTAAAGCAGGCTCATACATGGTAATTGTATGTCTCTATAGGCCCCCTGGCTCAGCAGCTGTTGTGGCTGAGCACCTGAAGGATAATTTGGAAAATATTTCGAGTAGATATCCCCACCATGTTATAGTTCTGGGTGGAGATTTTAATTTGCCGGATATAGACCGGGAGACTCAAACGTTCATAACAGGCGGCAGGGACAAAGAATCTAGTGAAAAATTTTTAAGTACTTTATCTGAAAACTACCTTGAGCATTTAAACAGAGAACCGACTCGTGGCGATAACATATTAGACCTTCTGGTGACAAACAGACCCAAACTATTTGAAACAGTTAACGCAGAACAGGGAATTCAAAAATGGTTCAAATGGCTCTGAGCACTATGGGACTCAACTGCAGTGGTCATCAGTCCCCTAGAACTTAGAACTACTTAAACCTAACTAACCTAAGGAGATCACACACGCACGTGGCCGAAGCAGGATTCGAACCTGCGACCGTAGCAGCAGCGCGGCTCCGGACTGGAGCGCCTAGAACCGCACAGCCACCACGGCCGGCAGAACAGGGATTCAGCGATCATAAAGCGGTTACGGCATCGATGATTTCAGCCGTAAATAGAAATATTAAAATAGGTAGGAAGATTTTTCTGTTTAGCAAAAGTGACAAAAAGCAGATTACAGAGTACCAGACGGCTCAACACAAAAGTGTTGTTTCAAGTACAGATAGTGTTGAGGATCAGTGGACAAAGTTCAAAACCATCGTACAATATGCGTTAGATGAGTATGTGCCAAGCAAGATCGTAAGAGATGGAAAAGAGCCACCGTGGTACAACAACCGAGTTAGAAAACTGCTGCGGAAGCAAAGGGAACTTCACAGCAAACATAAACATAGCCAAAGCCTTGCAGACAAACAAAAATTACGCGAAGCGAAATGTAATGTGAGGAGGGCTATGCGAGAGGCGTTCAATGAATTCGAAAGTAAAGTTCTATGTACTGACTTGGCAGAAAATCTTAAGAAATTTTGGTCTTATGTCAAAGCGGTAGGTGGATCAAAACAAAATGTCCAGACACTCTGTGACAAAAATGGTACTGAAACAGAGGATGACAGACTAAAGGCCGAAATACTAAATGTCTTTTTCCAAAGCTGTTTCACAGAGGAAGACTGCACTGTAGTTCCTTCTCTAGATTGTCGCACAGATGACAAAATGGTAGATATCGAAATAGACGACAGAGGGATAGAGAAACAATTAACATCGCTCAAAGGAGGAAACGCCGCTGGACCTGATGGGATACCAGTTCGATTTTACACAGAGTACGCGAAGGAACTTGCCCCCCTTCTTGCAGCGGTGTACCGTAGGTCTCTAGAAGAGCGTAGCGTTCCAAAGGATTGGAAAAGGGCACAGGCCATCCCCGTTTTCAAGAAGGGACGTCGAACAGATGAGCAGAACTATATACTTATATCTCTAACGTCGATCAGTTGTAGAATTTTGGAACACGTATTATGTTCGAGTATAATGACTTTTCTGGAGACTAGATATCTACTCTGTAGGAATCAGCATGGGTTTCGAAAAAGACGGTGGTGTGAAACCCAGCTCGCGCTTTCGTCCACGAGACTCAGAGGGCCATAGACACAGGTTCACAGGTAGATGCAGTTTTTCTTGACTTCCGCAAGGCGTTCGATACAGTTCCCCGTAGTCGTTTAATGAACAAAGTAAGAGCATATGGTCTATCAGACCAATTGTGTGATTGGATTGAGGAGTTCCTAGATAACAGAACGCAGCATGTGATTCTCAATGGAGAGATGTCTTCCGAAGTAAGAGTGATTTCAGGTGCGCCGCAGGGGAGTGTCATAGAACCGTTGCTATTCACAATATACATTAATGACCTGGTGGATGACATCGGAAGTTCACTGAGGCTTTTTGCAGATGATGCTGTGGTGTATCGAGAGGTTGTAACAATGGAAAATTGTACTGAAATGCGGGAGGATCTGCAGCGAATTGACGCATGGTGCAGGGAATGGCAATTGAATCTCAATGTAGACAAGTGTAATGTTCTGCGAATACATAGAAAGATAGATCCCTTATCATTTAGCTACAAAATAGCAGGTCAGCAACTGGAAGCAGTTAATTCCATAAATTATCTGGGAGTACGTATTAGGAGTGATTTAAAATGGAATGATCATATAAAGTTGATTGTCGGTAAAGCAGATGCCAGACTGAGATTCATTGGAAGAATCCTAAGGAAATGCAATCCGAAAACAAAGAAAGTAGGTAACAGTACGCTTGTTCGCCCACTGCTAGAATACTGCTCAGCAGTGTGGGATCCGTACCAGATAGGGTTGATAGAAGAGATAGAGAAGATCCAACGGAGAGCAGCGCGCTTCGTTACAGGATCATTCAGTAATCGCGAAAGCGTTACGGAGATGATGGATAAACTCCAGTGGAAGACTCTGCAGGAGAGACGCTCAGTAGCGCGGTACGGGCTTTTGTTAAAGTTTCGAGAACATACCTTCACCGAAGAGTCAAGCTGTATATTGCTCCCTCCTACGTATATCTCGCGAAGAGACCATGAGGATAAGATCAGAGAGGTTAGAGCCCACACAGAAGCATACCGACAATCCTTTCCACGAACAATACGAGACTGGAATAGAAGGGAGAACCGATAGAAGTACTGAGGGTACCCTCCGCCACACACCGTCAGGTGGCTTGCGGAGTATGGATGTAGATGTAGATGAAATCTGAGTTCTCTCATCTCCCACCTAACTGTCATGTTACTTGCAGTCGATCCTGATGCAGTTTGCAATACCTGTGTGATGGTCTGGATAGATGTCTGCCTATTACACATTACGACCCTCTTCAACAGTCGGCGGTCTCTGTCAGTCAACATTCGCGGTCGGCCTGCACACTTTTGTGCTGTACGTGTCCCTTCACGTTTCCACTTCACTTTCACATCGGAAACAGATGTCTCACACAAGTGACACCCAATCACCTGACCACGTTCGAATTCCGTGAGTTCCGCGGAGCGCCCCATTCTGCTCTCTCACGATGACTAATGACTACGGAGATAGCTGATATGGAATAGCTGGCAGCGAATTGAACCTAATGTGAAAAACGTATGTTTTTGGAGGTGTCCGGATACTTTTGATTACATAGTTTACAGACTGAAATTTGTCTGCAACTGTGTGAAGTGTACGAAACAAGATAACAACTAAGGATGGAGCGTATTATGTTTAAAAGTAGCGGAACTGATGTTCACGATGAAGAACGAGGTGGACGGCCAAGCACTGAAACTGTTGAGCTGATCGCAAAAGTCGACGAGAATATTCAAGAAAACCATCGATGTACAGTGAAGGAGTTCTCGTTTAGTTTTTCACAAATTTCTCTGAGTTCGTTGCATCAGATAGTTGCATAGCTGGGTTATCACGTATTTTGTGACTAATTGGCTGAAGTGTCAGGCAGCAGGCAAAAATGCGTAATCTGATCTTTATTTCACTCCTCACATGCTGAACGCTGGCATCGATATGCAGTTGACGTCCGTTTTGCTGCAACAGATCTGAGAATCTCGCTACCTCAACATCAAGAAGACATTTCATAGAGACAAGTGCGATTATGAGAACGGGCATTGTCCCGTTGAAGGATGGCACTGCGATACTGTCACGCAAGTGGTAACACTTGAGGACGCAGGATGTCCTTGATGTGCCATTTTGCCCTCAGAGGTTCATAAAACACTACCAGGCGTGATTTGAGACTATACCCGATGACACTCTTCACTGCTGTGCCTCTCCAAAACATTGGAAGAATGGGTGGCCGCTATGATCTCAAATCGATAGTTCAGCAGGGTAGTGCAGAACTGCGACTCATAGCTGAACACAGCGCGTCGTTAGTCAGCAGTCCATGCTTTCCGGTCCTGTCACTACCCCAAACGCAGCCGTTTGTATTGTGGTGTTATCAGTAACCTGAAATGTTTCCCCACTTGCGTTACTTGTATTCTCGGACTAACGCTCTGGAATGAAACAGAATGTTGCAGGGAGTACATATCTTGCTCTTGGATGGAGGCAGAAACGTGAAGGGCTTACGATGTACTTGGTGCGCAGTACTGCTATCCTCCCTTGTTGTGGCCAAACCTGGCTGACTAGAACATTGTCGACGAGTACGCCTGCCATCACATTTCCATGTACCCCAACATCGTGCTAGTGTCACATCTGAATGCCCCACAAATCTGATTACTGCGTGATTGGACCTTCCCACCAGATAAAGGCGCACGATAAGGCCCCTTTAAAACTCTGTCACACGAACAAACTCCTATCGCCGTGGCCTTCACAATAGTCACTCAACATATGACGCGTCTCATGCCCCTGATATACCCTACCACCCCTGGTAACAACACTGAACATGAACGGTACGAATGCACTCTGGAGGTAGCTCTACTTGTACGGAGAACAGCATCTCCAATTATTTCCTTACCTGCGAGTGGTGGGTACGTGTTTGAAGTTACATTGACGTACGAGGTGCATTCAAGTTTTAAGGCCTCTGATTTTTTTTCTAATTAACTACTCACCCGAAATCGATGAAACTGGCGTTACTTCTCGACGTAATCGCCCTGCAGACGTACACATTTTTCACAACGCTGACGCCATTATTCCATGGCACCGGCGAAGGCTTCTTTAGGAGTCTGTTTTGACCACTGGAAAATCGCTGAGGCAATAGCAGCACGGCTGGTGAATGTGCGGCCACGGAGAGTGTCTTTCATTGTTGGAAAAAAGCCAAAAGTCACTAGGAGCCAGGTCAGGTGAGTAGGGAGCATGAGGAATCACTTCAAAGTTGTTATCACGAAGAAACTGTTGCGTAACGTTAGCTCGATGTGCGGGTGCGTTGTCTTGGTGAAACAGCACACGCGCAGCCCTTCCCGGACGTTTTTGTTGCAGTGCAGGAAGGAATTTGTTCTTCAAAACATTTTCGTAGGATGCACCTGTTACCGTAGTGCCCTTTGGAACTCAATAGGTAAGAATTACGCCCTCGCTGTCCCAGAACATGGATACCATCATTTTTTCAGCACTGGCGGTTACCCGAAATTTTTTTGGTGGCGGTGAATCTGTGTGCCTCCATTGAGCTGACTGGCGCTTTGTTTCTGGATTGAAAAATGGCATCCACGTCCCATCCATTGTCACAACCGACGAAAAGAAAGTCCCATTCATGCTGTCGTTGCACGTCAACATTGCTTGGCAACATGCCACACGGGCAGCCATGTGGTCGTCCATCAGCATTCGTAGCACCCACCTAGATGACACTTTTCGCATTTTCAGGTCGTCATGCAGGATTGTGTGCACAGAATCCACAGAAATGCCAACTCTGGAGGCGATCTGTTGAACAGTCATTCGGTGATCCCCCAAAACAATTCTCTCCACTTTCTCGATCATGTCGTCAGACTGGCTTGTGCGAGCCCGAGGTTGTTTCGGTTTGTTGTCACACGATGTTCTGCCTTCATTAAACTGTCGCACTCTCGAACGCACTTTCGACACATCCATAACTCCATCACCACATGTCTCCTTCAACTGTCCATGAATTTCAATTGGTTTCACACCACGCAAATTCAGAAAACGAATGACTGCACGCTGTTCAATTAAGGAAAACGTCGCCATTTTAAGTATTTAAAACAGTTCTCATTCTCGCCGCTGGCGTTAAAATTCCATCTGCCGTACAGTACTGCCATCTCTGGGACGTATTGACAATGAACACGGCCGCATTTTAAAACAATGCGCATGTTTCTATCTCTTTCCAGACCGGAGAAAAAAAATCGGAGGCCTTAGAACTGGAATGCACCTCGTATAATATTATTTTATAGGTGCTTCACTTTTTTTGCATATTCCGCTGTAATCGATTTGAGCAAGGCAGACAAAGGTACGTCTATATGTGCACCGCATAATCAACTGCTGTACAGCGCCGCACGGGGTAGTTGCGCGGTCTAGGGCGTCTTGTCACGGTCCGTGCGGCTCCCCCAGTCGGAGGTTCGAGTCCTCCCTCGGGCTTGTGTGTGTGTGTGTGTGTGTGTGTGTTGTCCATAGCTTAAAAAATGGTTCAAATGGCTCTGAGCACTATGGAACTTAACATCTGTGGTCATCAGTCCCCTAGAACTTAGAACTACTTAAACCTAACTAACCTAAGGACATCACACACATCTATGCCCGAGGCAGGATTCGAACCTGCGACCGTAGCAGTCGCGCAGTTCCGGACTGAGAGCCTAGAACCGCGAGACCAACGCGGTCGGCTCCATAGCTTAAGTTAGTTTAAGTCAGGTTAAGTAGTGTGTAGGCTGAGGGACCGATGACCTCAGCAGTATGGTCCCATAAGACCTTATCACTAATTTCTAAATTTTCTGCTGGACAGCGGTTGTGCGTAAATATTGTACATCTCCGGAGAATGAAAGTTTGTGCAAGATATAGCCACCTTGCCACATATTTTGTCACATTTATGCCATCACCGGTGTGTCACATTGACTTAAGTTCCGCAAAGTACATGACTGACGGAATAATAATTCAGGCCTCATTAAAGAGGCTGATTCAACTGCCCCTATGTATGCGTTTTATGCAACCCGCAACACCAAAAACCAACACACTAGGTTTTCATATTCACTCAAGCGCTACATGCAAACTCTTTGATACACAGAAGAACTGAGCAGGACCTTGTTGTAGGAAATTTCATGTAGTTAAATAACGATTGCCGAGTTTATCGCTGAAAGCCACAGTTTTATAGTTATTCAAGAAAATATGTTTGAAGTTCACTTTAGTATGTTTATTTTTATAACTGAGACCTACAGCCTCTAGCGAAAACATTGAACAGTACAGAATAAAACTGCATTAAATTTCCTACAGAAAAGTCCTCTTCATTTTTTCTGTTTGTGCATAGTGACGGAGAAAATATGAAAATCTTGTGCCTGGCTTTTTTAATACTCATACATAGTGGCAACTAGATAAACCTGTATCTCTTGTAACAGTATGAGTGAGAATAGCGTCGAGAAAACGAAAGTAAGAAACTAGATTGCCATGCAGAAATACCGTCGAACTGGGGTTAAGCACGCACCGGGAATATAAATTCCGTAGTTTTGATATTCAGAGCTTTAACTAACAACTGCTCAGCCTGTATGGAAGTATTAGATTGTTGGAGATTACAACCTATATGATTTAATGACAGTTCTATAATACCTAACACTAAAGTCACCAAGGTAAAGAAAACAGTGAAGTGTTTTCAGCCCTAGGTCTTTGCTCAGAAATTATTCTGTAAAACGTGTAATTTCCATATCTGACTGAAACATACTTTCGAAAGAAATTTTTATTTCTGCATTGTTTAGGGTAATGCAGTTCTTAGTCTGCTAACATAGCTGGTGTTACAGCATCAGACACCAACTGATGATGACAAGAAACTCAAGAAAGGAAGTGGTAGGTGACATAACAGTAGCGGAGCCAACTAACTGTTGTACCTCTTCAGAGAACATACGCAAATTTTACAAAACTGCTTACAGATACTTCGAGGCATCACCCACATACGACGAGAAATACCTTGTTTTTCCGCATGTGTAACGGGTTTTGAAATATGAGACAAAGGAAATGGTAGGCTGACGTCGCAAGCGGTATTTCCATTACGGCGCTGGAATGCTGTCGTGGAAACTATGGATCTGGGATGGGATGGGGTGTTGCAACGGCGGGGGATTACTCCGGCGGGCGGCTGATCGATGAGGAGGAGGAAGCACTTTCATCGTGACGCTCTTTGAAGGTAGCGGAAGCAGGCGGCCCGCAGTCCTCAGAGATTGCCCTCTCGATACGCAGCGCCGGCGCCGTGAGTGGAACGTTTTCCCTTCCTCAGGAGTCGGCTTTGAGTCCGCGTTCCGGCATCCCCCCAGGCGCCACGCTGCCACCGGCAACGACTCACGTCTCACGACTCTGGTGGTCAGCAGAAACCGTATTACGCGGGAGTCATGAATGAGTCAGTATATTATTTGCTACATGCCGCCGCCCTGTGTGGCCGTGCGGTTCTAAGTGCTTCAGTTTGGAACCGCGTGACCGCTACGGTCGCAGGTTTGAATCCTGCCTCGGGCATGTGTGTGTGTGATGTCCTTAGTTGAGTTAGGTTTAAGTAGTTCTAAGTTCTAGGGGACTGATGACCACAGCAGTTGAGTCCCATAGTGCTCAGAGCCATTTGAACCATTTTGCTACATGCCATCTAGATGTTGCATATAATTTACAGTGCAGTGGAAAAACTGGTAGAAGCCGACCCCGGGGAAGATCGATTTTGGTTCTCTAGAAATGTAGGTACATACGAGGCAACAATGACACGACGAGTATTCGTAGCCTGAAGACAGACAAACCTACGTTTAACACAATTTTTAATTCAGAGAAAACTTTTGAAAACGTTGAATACACTCTTTGAAATTCTGAAGAGAGCAGGGGCAACATACACTGAGCGATAATTCATCTACAACGTTATCTATTCGTGAGTTCCTGTCATAACTGACGGAAAGTCATCCAGTAAAACAGAAACGTGAGTTACATCTACATCTACATACATTCTCCGCAATCCACCATACGGTGCGTGGCGGAGGGTACCTCTTACCACAACTAGCATCTTCTCTTCCTATTCCACTCCCAAACAGAACGAGGGAAAAATTACTGTCTATATGCCTCTGTACGAGCCCTGATCTCTCTTATCTTATCTTTGTGGTCATTCCGCGAAATATAAGTTGGCGGCAGTAAAATTGTACTGCACTGAGCCTCAAATGCTGGTTCTCAAAATTTCCTCAGTAGCGATTCACGAAAAGAACGCCTCCTTTCCTCCAGAGACTCCCACTCGCGTCCTGAAGCATTTCGGTAACACTCGCGTGATGATCAAACCTACCAGTAACAAATCTAGCAGCCCGCCTTTGAATTGCTTCTATGTCCTCCCTCAACCGACCTGATAAGTATCCCAAACGCTCGAACAGTACTCAAGAATAGGTCGTATAAGTGTTTTATAAGCGGTCTCCTTCACCCACATCTTCCCAAAATTCTACCAACGAACCGAAGGCGACTATCCGCTTTCCCGGGAACTGCCATTTCATGCTTCTACATCTACATCTACATCCATACTCCGCAAGCCACCTGACGGTGTGTGGCGGAGGGTACCTTCAGTACCTCTATCGGTTCTCCCTTCTATTCCAGTCTCGTATTGTTCGTGGAAAGAAGGTTTGTCGGTATGCCTCTGTGTGGGCTCTAATCTCTCTGATTTTATACTCATGGTCTCTTCGCGAGACATACGTAGGAGGGAGCAATATACTGCTTGACTCTTCGGTGAAGGTATGTTCTCGAAACTTTGACAAAAGCCCGTACCGAGCTACTGAGCGTCTCTCCTGCAGAGTCTTCCACTGGAGTTTATCTATCATCTCCGTAACGCTTTCGTGATTAGTAAATGATCCTGTAACGAAGCGCGCTGCTCTCCGTTGGATCTTCTCTATGTCTTGTATCAACCCTACCTGGTACGGATCCCACACTGCTGAGCAGTATTCAAGCAGTGCGAACAAGCGTACTGTAACCTACTTCCTTTGTTTTCGGATTGCATTTCCTTAGGATTCTTCCAATGAATCTCAGTCTGGCATCTGCTTTACCGACGATCAACATTATATGATCATTCCATTTTAAATCACTCCTAATGCGTACTCCCAGATAATTTATGGTATTAACTGTTTCCAGCTGCTGACCTGCTACATTGTAGCTAAATGATACAGGTTCTATCTTTCTGTGTATTCGCAGCACATTACACTTGTCTACATTGAGATTGAATTGCCATTCCCTGCACCATGCGTCAATTCGCTGCAGATCCTCCTGCATTTCAGTACAATTTTCCATTGTTACAACTTCTCGATACACCACAGCATCATCTGCAAAAAGCCTCAGTGAACTTCCGATGTCATCCACCAGGTCATTAATGTATATTGTGAATAGCAACGGTCCTATGACACTCCCCTGCGGCACACCTGAAATCACTCTTACTTCGGAAGACTTCTCTCCATTGAGAATAACATGCTGCGTCCTGTTATCTAGGAACTCTTCAATCCAATCACACAATTGGTCTGATAGTCCATATGCTCTTACTTTGTTCATTAAACGACTGTGGGGAACTGTATCGAACGCCTTGCGGAAGTCAAGAAACACGGCATCTACCTGTGAACCCGTGTCTATGGCCCTGTGAGTCTCGTGGACAAATAGCGCGAGCTGGGTTTCACACGACCGTCTTTTTCGAAACCCATGCTGATTCCTACAGAGTAGATTTCTCGTCTCCAGAAAAGTCATTATACTCGAACACAATACGTATTCCAAAATTCTACAACTGATCGACGTTAGAGATATAGGTCTATAGTTCTGCACATCTGTTCGACGTCCCTTCTTGAAAACGGGGATGGCCTGTGCCCTTTTCCAATCCTTTGGAACGCTACGCTCTTCTAGAGACCTACGGTACCCCGATGCAAGAAGGGGGGCAAGTTCCTTCGCGTACTCTGTGTAAAATTGAACTGGTATCCCATCAGGTCCAGAGGCCTTTCCTCTTTTGAGCGATTTTAATTGTTTCTCTATCCCTCTGTCGTCTATTTCGATATCTACCATTTTGTCATTTGTGCGACAATCTAGAGAAGGAACTACAGTACAATCTTCCTCTGTGTAACAACTTTGGAAAAAGACATTTAGTATTTCGGCCTTTAGTCTGTCATCCTCTGTTTCAGTACCATTTTGGTCACAGAGTGTCTGGACATTTTGTTTTGCTCCACCTACCGCTTTGACATAAGACCAAAATTCCTTAGGATTTTCTGCCAAGTCAGTACATAGAACTTTACTTTCGAATTCATTGAACGCCTCTCGCATAGCCCTCCTCACACTACATTTCGCTTCGCGTAATTTTTGTTTGCCTGCAAGGCTTTGGCTATGTTTATGTTTGCTGTGAAGTTCCCTTTGCTTCCGCAGCAGTTTTCTAACTCGGTTGTTGTACCACGGTGGCTCTTTTCCATCTCTTACGATCTTGCTTGGCACATACTCATCTAACGCATAATGTACGACGGTTTTGAACTTTGTCCACTGATCCTCAACACTATCTGTACTTGAGACAAAACTTTTGTGTTGAGCCAACAGGTACTCTGAAATCTGCTTTTTGTCACTTTTTCTAAACAGAAAAATCTTCCTACCCTTTTTAATATTCCTATTTACGGCTGAAATCATCGATGCCGTAACCGCTTTATGATCGCTGATTCCCTGTTCTGCGTTAACTTTTTCAAATAGTTCGGGTCTGTTTGTCACCAGAAGGTCTAATATGTTATCGCCACGAGTCGGTTCTCTGTTTAACTGCTCAAGGTAGTTTTCAGATAAAGCACTTAAAAAAATTTCACTGGATTCTTTGTCCCTGCCACCCGTTATGAACGTTTGTGTCTCCCAGTCTATATCCGGCAAATTAAAATCTCCACCAAGAACTATAACATGGTGGGGATATCTACTCGAAATATTTTCCAAATTATCCTTCAGGTGCTCAGCCACAACAGCTGCTGAGCCAAGGGGCCTATAGAGACATCCAATTACCATGTGTGAGCCTGCTTTAACCGCGACCTTCACCCAAATCATTTCACATTTCGGATCTCCGTCAATTTCCTTCGATACTATTGCACTTCTTATCGCTATAAACACGCCTCCTCCTTCACTGTTCAGCCTGTCTCTGAGGTATACATTCCAATCTGAGTTTAGGATTTCATTACTGTTTACGTCTGGTTTCAGCCAACTTTCTGTCCCTAGTACTATATGGGCGTTGTGATCGTTTATTAATGAGAGCAGTTCTGGGACCTTTCTATAGACGCTCCTGCAGTTTACTATTAGCACATTAATATTGTTATTCCCTGTTGCATTTTGCCTACTCCTACCTTGCCGCGTCTCAGGAGGCGTCTTGTCGGGCCTAAGGAGCGGATTCTCTAACCTAAAAATCCCCCATGTGCACTCCACACGTACTCCGCTACCCTTGTAGCCGCTTCCGGCGTGTAGTGCACGCCTGACCTATTCAGGGGGACCCTACATTTCTCCACCCGATAGCGGAGGTCGAGAAATTTGCACCCCAGATCTCCGCAGAATCGTCTGAGCCTCTGGTTTAAGCCCTCTACTCGGCTCCAAACCAGAGGACCGTGATCGGTTCTGGGAACGATACTCTGATTCCACCCCGCGAGCGAGGCTTTCCGCCTTCACCAATTCCGCCAACCGCCTGTACGAACTGAGGATGACCTCTGAAACCAGACAGCATGAGTCATTGGTGCCGACATGAGCAACAATTTGCAGTCGGGTGCACCCAGTGCTCTCCATCGCCGCCGGTAGGCCCTCCTCCACATCTCGGATGAGACCCCCCGGCAAGCAGACAGAGTGAACACTGGCCTTCTTCCCCGACCTTCCCGCTATTTCCCTAAGGGGCTCCATCACCCGCCTAACGTTGGAGCTCCCAATAACTAATAAACCCCTCCCCCCCCGTGTGCCTGCTCGGACCTTGCTGAAGGAGCAGCCACATGTCCACTCACAGGCAGAGCGGGCGATGCCACACGGCCAGCCTCCACATTGACCATTGCTTGTCCCACTTCATCTCGCTCTGCGATGTTACGCCCAAATATTTAATCGACGTGACTGTGTCAAGCGCTACACTACTAATGGAGTATTCAAACATTACGGGATTCTTTTTTCTATTGATCTGCATTAATTTACATTTATCTATATTTAGAGTTAGCTGCTGTTCTTTACACCAATCACAAATCCTGTCCAAGTCATCTTGTATCCTCCTACAGGCACTCAACGACGACACCTGCCCGTACACAACAACGTCATCAGCAAACAGCCACACATTGCTATCCACCCTATCCAAAAGATCATTTATGTAGATAGAAAACAACAGCGGACGTACCACACTTCCCTGGGGCACTCCAGATGATACCCTCACCTCCGACATGCCCTCTTCCGTTCCTGATCCAAACAACCGACGTAGGTGACAATGAGAACAGCCCTCTTAGGTTGTTTGCAGAGGATGCTGTCATTCACCGTTTTATAAAGTCATCAGATGATCAAAATCAATTGAAAAATGATTTACCCAACATATCTGTATGGTGCAAAATGTGGCAAATGACTCTAAATAATGGAATGTGTGAAGACATCCACTTGAGTACTAAAAGAAAACCGCCAAATTTCGATTTTTATTGTATTGTATTGTATTGGGGACCTAGAAACGACGGAGAGGCTTCGTCCCCACCATAGCCCTCAGTGGTTCACATCTCCACAACAGGCTACAGCGGTCCACTCGCCCCACCACCGCCCCACGTCGAACCCAGGGTTATTGTGCGGTTCGACCTCCAGTAGGCCCTCCGGTAACGTCTCACGCCAGACGAGTCTAAACCCAATGTTTGCTTTGTAGAGTAATTATGGTGTACGCGTACTTGGAGAAAATGTTTGCGCAGCACCCCCGACATAGTATAACTGAGACGGAATAAGCGGAACCAGCCCGCATTCGCCGAGGCAGATGGAACACCGCCTTACAAACCATCCACAGACTGGCCGGCACACCGGACCTCGACACTAATCCGCCGGGCGGATTCGTGCCGGGGACCAGGCGCTCCTTCCCGCCCGAAAAGCAGTGCGTTAGAGCGCGCGGCTAACCGGGCTGGCCAAATTTCAATAACACACAAATCTAGAGGCTCTAAATTCAAGTAAGTACTTAGGGATTACAATTAAGAATAACTTAAATTAGAACGACCATGTACAGAATGTTGTGAGGAAATCACACCAAAGGCTGCGACTTATTTGAAGAACACTTATAAATTGCAACAGGTCTACTAAAGAGACTGCCTACACCAACTTTATCCGCCCTCTTGTGGGGTATTGCTGTGGGGTGTGCGACCCGCATCGTATGGAACTGACGGAAGAAATCGAAAAAGATGAGAGAAGGACAGCTCGTTTTGTATTATCGCGAAAGAGGGGGGACACGATTCGCGAATACGGGTGGCAATTATTAAAACAAAGACCTTTTTCGTTGCAGCAGGATCTTTTTGTCAAATTTCAACCTCCAACATTCTCCTCTGATTTCCAAAATAGTCTGTGGCGACCACCTACATATATCTTCAAGGTGAAATAAGAAAAATCACACTTCGCACAGAAACGGTTAAGCAGGGCCTTACTGGAGGGAGAAAGCGAGTGGACGCCGCCGCCCTCCTTCCCCCCCCCCCCCCACCCACACTTTTTTCCGAGGGTTACACCGTCCTCTCATTATTATACGTGGAGAATATTTTTTATTACATAATTCTCTTTCATGGCATCTCTAAATTAAATTACCGCCAATTCTGAGTTATAACTCAAAGAACATTTTAGCTTCGATGTAAACAGAACATTGGTGTATGGCCCACACAAACAACGGAATAAAAAAGAACAATGAACATCAGGCGCGTGGAGTCGTGGATCCGCTCAAAGCTAAGGAGAAGGTCCGGCGCAGCGCCGACGGTGTGGACGTCAAACAGCGCCGCTATGCACAGCAGTGAAAAGTTCCTCACTGTGTCGGAACACCAAAGGAAATGCGCGCTCTGTTTGGACAGAAGTTCTCGTTTTCCATCATTATACACTCCTGGAAATGGAAAAAAGAACACATTGACACTAGTGTGTCAGACCCACCATACTTGCTCCGGACACTGCGAGAGGGCTGTACAAGCAATGATCACACGCACGGCACAGCGGACACACCAGGAACCGCGGTGTTGGCCGTCGAATGGCGCTAGCTGCGCAGCATTTGTGCACCGCCGCCGTCAGTGTCAGCCAGTTTGCCGTGGCATACGGAGCTCCATCGCAGTCTTTAACACTGGTAGCATGCCGCGACAACGTGGACGTGAACCGTATGTGCAGTTGACGGACTTTGAGCGAGGGCGTATAGTGGGCATGCGGGAGGCCGGGTGGACGTACCGCCGAATTGCTCAACACGTGGGGCGTGAGGTCTCCACAGTACATCGATGTTGTCGCCAGTGGTCGGCGGAAGGTGCACGTGCCCGTCGACCTGGGACCGGACCGCAGCGACGCACGGATGCACGCCAAGACCGTAGGATCCTACGCAGTACCGTAGGGGACCGCACCGCCACTTCCCAGCAAATTAGGCACACTGTTGCTCCTGGGGTATCGGCGAGGACCATTCGCAACCGTCTCCATGAAGCTGGGCTACGGTCCCGCACACCGTTAGGCCGTCTTCCGCTCACGCCCCAACATCGTGCAGCCCGCCTCCAGTGGTGTCGCGACAGGCGTGAATGGAGGGACGAATGGAGACGTGTCGTCTTCAGCGATGAGAGTCGCTTCTGCCTTGGTGCCAATGATGGTCGTATGCGTGTTTGCCGCCGTGCAGGTGAGCGCCACAATCAGGACTGCATACGACCGAGGCACACAGAGCCAACACCCGGCATCACGGTGTGGGGAGCGATCTCCTACACTGGCCGTACACCACTGGTGATCGTCGAGGGGACACTGAATAGTGCACGGTACATCCAAATCGTCATCGAACCTATCGTTCTACCGTTCCTAGACCGGCAAGGGAACTTGCTGTTCCATCAGGACAATGCACGTCCGCATGTATCCCGTGCCACCCAACGTGCTCTAGAAGGTGTAAGTCAACTACCCTGGCCAGCAAGATCTCCGGATCTGTCCCCCATTGAGCATGTTTGGGACTGGATGAAGCGTCGTCTCACGCGGTCTGCACGTCCAGCACGAACGCTGGTCCAACTGAGGCGCCAGGTGGAAATGGCATGGCAAGCCGTTCCACAGGACTACATCCAGCATCTCTACGATCGTCTCCATGGGAGAATTGCAGCCTGCATTGCTGCGGAAGGTGGATATACACTGTACTAGTGCCGACATTGTCCATGCTCTGTTGCCTGTGTCTATTTGCCTGTGGTTCTGTTAGTGTGATCATGTGATGTATCTGACCCCAGGAATGTGTCAATAAAGTTTCCCCTTCCTGGGACAATGAATTCACGGTGTTCTTATTTCAATTTCCAGGAGTGTAGATAGACACACACACGTGGGGCCCACACACTGGACAGTTGCCGGGCACCTACAAAGTGTCTGCTCCATTCTTTGCAATTCAGGGCTGCTGTGCGCCTTTCTCTGCCGGCCTGAGCAGTGTTGCGCAGCGTAGCTCGTCCGATGTCGACTCGCCTTTAGATGCTCACATCGCGTCACATGATAATAAACGTCTAGCGACACTTTATTCTGTTCTTCGTCACGCTGATGTTGTATTCTTTAACATTTGTGCGCTCGCGTGTATGGCATTTACACCGCCTCTCGAACACGTAACTATTTAGGCGCTTGATTCTCGTGTAACCCTTGCTTATCTATCGGCTCACCTTATGGCGCGTGACCTTGACACTGACTGATTTGACTCTATAGCTCGATGTAACAGTGTATGGGCAATCGGAAACGAAAACCAATTCGTGGCGGTGTAAATGCCGCAGCGTGAGCGCTAACGTTGCTTCAAATTGTGCCAGCGCCTTAACGTTAATAATGCAACAAAACCTGACTCATATCTGAAACCTAATCGGTAAGATAAGATATAAGCAAAGTAAACACATCTCCCGCTTCCTTATGCTGATATTGCAATCTTCAATTATCCAATCACAATATTGAATATCGACTCTTGACTTGACACTCTGCGCTGACATTATTACAGCAGACCCATTTATTACTTGAGTCATTATTGTGCCTTTCGTTTGTGCGTTTACAGTGCGATTGCTAACAGCTTTAATCTTTAGCTGCTCTACGGCCGACACGGATATTCTTTTCAGTGAATTTATAGGCGTAGTAGTGAACAGCTCCGTTGACTCCTTCGGTTCTACGTATACTTTGCCCTTTAAGTCTAGTATATTACATTTTAAGTGAAAATTGTATAACTGTGCCAGTAAGTGAAAGGTGCAATTTTTCAAAAATATGGTTCAAATGGCTCTGAGCTCTATAGGACTTAACATCCGAGGTCATCAGTCTCCTAGAACTTAGAAATGCTTAAACCCAACTAACGTAAGGACATCACACACATTCATGCCCGAGGCAGGATTGGAACCTGCGACCGTAGCGGTCGCACGGTTCCAGACTGTAGCGTCTAGAAGCGCTCGGCCACACTGGCCGGCTGCAATTTTTCAGTATGAAACGGAGTATAGTAGATTACTTCAGTAAGTCTAGTTCCAGGGTTCAACTACAGAGTATGGTCCGTATGATTTCGAAAAAAAGGTGAAGGTGATAATGGTTCATCTACTGCATATACGAATAGTTGCACCGGAACAGATATAGTTGAAGATAAAAGTCAATGATGTGAAGTAATTCCCTGTTACGTGGATTCAAAAAACATATTTTATTATCCTGTTTGTTGGTACGACTGCACATGGAGAAAATTTAAGACAAAGTCCGAGTGGTTAGTGTGCAGAGAAGGAAAATTAGGTTGCTCAGTGTGTAACGGTGTGCAGAATACTGGAGTGAGTAAATCACAGGGAGTGCACATTTCTAAAGAACGGAGTAGTGTTTCGATAGGTGCAGTTTGTGGAAGTAAACATTTCAGTCGACATTATTGAGAAAAAAAATTCATCAGCATAGGATTTCCGAAGCCCATTTAACTGCATGCAGACAACAAAAAGAAAGACAATATTCTGATCTAGGAAACATTGTAGTTGAACAGCAGAAAGAAAGAGCAGAAAGACATTCTTGAAAGTATAAGGAAAGTGTTTCACACAGCTTATTATATAGCAAAAAATTACAGACCATACGACTTTCACAAATTTGTGGATTTGCAAATTCAAAATGGCCACCACAATGCCAAAGCACTGCATAGTAAACTTAGTTGTGCCAACATCACAGTCTGCATTGCGGACACTATGAGGAAGAAGCTTTGTTCATCCACAATATCGAAGAATTTCAAGGTCTCTGTACTCATTGACGTTGCTTCACAATCAGTTTTAATAGTGGGTCTGAAATCAGTGGTGGTTGTGTAAAAACCCTCTTTTTGGATATAACAGAACTTAAAAGGATAGATGCAGAAACAATAGAAACAGAATTTTAAAAATGTCTCACGAAGCATGGTTTTTCTTCAAGCTATTTGAATGGCAGTTTGATTGGAGCGTGCAGTGATGGTGCAAGAGTTATGCTGCATGGGAATTCAGGTGTTCTAGATCGGCTTAAGAGCATATACAGCAAACTACTCAAATGGGATTGTTTGTGTCCTGATTTGAATTAGCTGTTGTTGATGCACTCGAAGACATTCCTGGTGAGAATCTTATTATATTATCATTTCCTTTAACGGACTGTATGTGTTGGATCATCAGTCTCCAAAGAATCAGCATGAACTGTCAGCCTTTGCACAAGAGTTAGAAGCAGAACTTAAGAAGATACCAGAACTATTCTCAATACGTTGTGTAGCATGAAGCTGTAAAACAGTGAGCAGTTTGGAAGTCGTACCAGACACTGAACGCTCATGTCAGTACATGTTCGAATCACATGACTAGAAATCAGTTTAAGAGAAGAGTTCAAGGGATTGTTGAAAACACTATCAAGTCCTGAGGTCGTGGGAATCATTGCACCGTTTTCTGATGTTCTTCAACAGATTAGTACCCTCTTATAGTACCTCCAAAAGGGCGGAGTTAATTTTCCCTGATCACGTACGGCAATTACGAGGTCAATAAGAGCCACTAAACAACTGAAGGAAATGCCAAGTGCCTGCATGAAGCAAGTAGAGAAAGCTATTTCTGAAGGGCGCTTCAAAGACGTTTGACTGGTTTCCAAAAGGGAGACAAGCGGTATGAGTATCCAAATTAATAGCAAACAGTTCTGTCAGTGCCTTAGCGACAATTTGCGGCAAAGGCTAATTTCGAATAAGTGTGAAGAATTTAAATCCTTCACGAAAGAGATCAATATTTTGGACAGTAAAAAAATGGCGCAATAACATTGTGAACCCATGGCTAGAAGGGGAAGAAAACCTAAGAAAAATATGAGACCGTTATCTTCCTTCTTAGCAAAACGTAAGGCAGATAACATTACTGAATATCTGAAACCAGTTTCTGTTAGTGTTGATACACTCCCTATGTGCACATCGGACTGTGGAAGAGGCTTCAGCACAATGAACTAAGTTATGACAACACTGTGGAATTCGCTTTCTGTCTGTCATCTCTCATCCTTAATGTTTATTTCAATTATGGAGCCTCCGCTATATCTTTGGAACCCCAAGGATTACATCAAATACCAACCAATGCAAGAAGGCTAACTGACACGTGCAACAGCCAGGCCGGTAATCCAACAAGTGGGATCTCCTTTATATGAGTTGACCCACTATATTTGTTATGAATACAGTTAAGTATTTTCCCCGCGCGCCTTTCGAGAGTGGGGCGGTAGAGAAAACGCATGAATATGGTTCGATGAATCTTCTCTCCGGCGGTTAATTGCAAATTGCACAGTAATCATGTGGATGTAGATGTAGAAAAGCCAGACTGCAGTTGTAACAGTTGATGGACAGAGCCACAGACAGTCCACGATGTTATTCAATCTCTACATTGAGCAAGCAATAGGAGAAATCAAAGAAAAATTTGAAGGGGAATTACGGTTCACGAAAGAGAAATAAGGAACACTGGGGTTTGACGATGACGGAGACGGCAAGGGACTTGAAGACCTGTTGAACGAATTAATAGTGCCGTGAAAACGGGTTATAAGATGACAAAAAAGTAAAACAGAGTAACGTATTGCAGTCGAATTAAATTTGGTGATGCTGAGAAGATTATATTAAGGAATGAGACACTAGCAGTCAATGAATTTTGGTATATGGGCAGTTAAAGTAACTCACGATAACCTAGGTAACGAGAACATAAAAAGTGTTTCTGAAAAAAAATCTCAAGAAATCTTTTCTGGAGGTATATATGTGGAGTACACCATTGTTTGTAGGCCTAAGTGAAATGTGGATAATAAACGGTCCAGAAGGCAGAAGAAGCTCTTGAATCTAATGCTATAGACGAATAAAGAGCGAGGGGCACCGAAACGATCTTGGGGAAAACATAAATTTCAGTAAAATCTGAGTAAAAGAAGGGACCAGTTTGTGGCACACATCATAAGGTACCAAGGAACCGTTTGCGGTAATGGAGACAAGTGTCGGCATTTAAAATTTTGAATGGAGACCAAGGTATGTATTCAGTAAGTACATTCAAATAGTTGGATCTAGTTATGCAAAGATGAAGAGGATTTCTCGCGACAGATTAGCGTGGAGAACAGCAACGAACCTGTCTTCAGATTATGACCTCAACAACAACACAAGAAACGACGGGCCTACAGTATGCTCCGATTAAAATAAATTTTAACTCGCACTTGACTTTAGACATGTCATAACATGCTACGTCGGCTATGTGTTGCGTTACTGCCAAGACTTGGAGAACAGCGAGCGGGGTGCAAGTACGGGTAGATTGCGTTTCGCTCACTGCATCCGGTGACAGTTAAAAGGGCTGCCAGAAGCGCTCTATAACGGGTTACGATCGTACGGGTTACTTCAAAAGGATACATCTCATTTCGCAAGGCTATATGTTCTACACCAATAGAGGTACGGCTGAATTTTAATTTACGCATAGCACTACAAATTTTTATTTTCTGAACAACCTATCAGTTTTACAGAGGTATACACTGAGGTGAGAAATGCATGATTCAGCGAGATGCAGATAAGCAAATGGCGATAGTATCGCGTACACAAGATGTAAAATGGCAGTGTATTGGCTGAGCTGTCATTTGAACTCAGGTGATCCACATCAAAAGGGGTCCGACATGATTACGGTCGCACGGCGGTAATTAAAAAATCTTTGAACGCGGATTTCAGGCAATACGTCTCGTCGCCCAGAGTGCGGCAAAATGTGGCCTTAATGGGCCATGGCAGCAGACGGCCGACGTGAGTGCATTTGCTAACAGCACGACACCGCTTGCAGCGCATCTCCTGGGTTCGTGACCATACCGGTCGGACTCGACTTCCGTTGAGAAGAGCCGATGGCAGGCTCCACGAAGCCACGGACCCAAGCTGTCAACAAGGTACTGTGCAATCTAATAGTGGTACCATAATGGTATGGGCGGTGTTTACATGGCATGGATTGGTTCATGTTGTCTAACTGAACCGATCATTGACGGGAAATGGTTATGTTCGGCTACTTGGAGGCCACACTGCAGCAGTTCATGGACTTTATGTTCCCAAACAAGGATGGAATTTTTATGGATGACAATGCGCCATTTGATCGGGACACATTGTTCACGATTGGTTTGAAGAACATTCTAGTCAATTCGAGTGAATGATTTGGCCACTCAGATCGCCCGACATGTAATCCTATTGAACATTAATGGGACATAATAGAGGCGTCATTTCGTGCACAAAATCCTGCACCGGAAACACTTCCGCAGTTAGGGACAGCTACAGAGGGGCTCAATAATTGTAAAGGGGATTTCCTACGACTTCATGAGTCTTTGCCATGTCGAGCTGCACACGGGAAGAGGAGGTTCGGCACGATATTACGAGCTAGCCTAAGACTTTTGGCACCTCGGTGTGTCTTTTACGTGTAAATACCTTTAATGTTCTCGTACATTTTAAGATTAGGATCAAGATTCTGATTAACTTTTCACAAGTTTTCTTTGGGCCTCCAGTAGATAATCGAGAAACATCCGTACGAAAAATTATTTGCGCGTGGGTGCAGCTACTGCATTGACCTGTGTTGCTGTACGGCGTCTTATTTCACCCATAGTTATTTGAACGGATGGCATACCGATTGTTTCACAATCAGCCCCAACAAAATTACACACTGAAGGAACATGTACTCCAGGAGGTCAGTCTCCAATGCCAGATTCTGAAACTGGAAACGAATTGTATCTGTTGAAATGTAGAATACAAAATGCCTTTTGCTCCTCTCTTGTTGCGATCGCGACCGTCCGCATTTCGAATACTGAACAAGCGAGTGTCGAACGTTGAAACCCTATCAAGGAGTCTGCGGGGTAGCCGCGCGGTCTGGGGCGCCTTGCCATTGTTAGCGCGGCTCCTCCCGTCGGAGTTTCGAGTCCTCCCTCGGGCATGGATGTGTGTGTTGTCATTAGCGTAAGTTAATTTAAGTTAGATTAAGTAGTGTGTACGCCTAGGGACGGATGACCTCAGCAGTTTGGTCCCATAGGAACTTAGCACCAAGGAACCAACCCTACCAAGGTTGACCCTTAGATTCCATTTTAAAATTCACGACAAGTTTGTGTTTGCTGGAAACAGTATCTACCGTAAAATATAGAGGAGTGACTATCCAGAGTGACCTTAAGGGTGGTGAGACGTCAAAAGGGTCGACTTGGAGCAGGAGAGACAGCACAGCATATTTTAATTTCCACTGCCTATATTTTTACAAATAAATTCATAAAACTTTGACAGCATGACTTCGAAGGATTCAGGATTCACACTCATAGCCGTGGAAGTTCTAAATCACAGCTAAATATTTTTTACATGGTAAATTTCTTCATTTTTTCACTTACTATTGACTCCATTTGTTGCTAAAGGCATACTTCACAAGCAAGAGAGGTTCTTCAATGAATTTTGCACGGCATACAAACCATACTTACTGGTATATGAAACTCTTGCATTTTCCAAATCTATTAAAAACTGTGGTAAAAATTGAGATAATTAACAATAAAATTTGAGGTTTTTTCTAAACATGATGTTTAAATTGTAACAGCTGTATCATTTTTTCATAAATTAGATAAATTCTAGTATTTCCGTACACCTGACAGTGTGGTTTGTATGCTGTGCAAAATTCATCGAAGAATCTATCTTGCTTTTGAAGAAAAGTGTACGCATAGCAACAAATGCAGCCATCAGTAACTGAAAAATAGATTCAATTTCACATGTAAAAATTTTTATTTTGTTATGTTTTTGAAGTTCTACTGCTATAAGTGTGAATAGTGAATCTTCCTGGGAATGCCGACAAAGTTACGTGATTTTTTATGTAAAAGTATAGACAGTGGAAATTAAAATGCCCTGTGGTGCCTCTGCTTCTCCAAGTCGGTCCGTTTGACGTCCTACCCCACTTAAGTGGAATGACCATATAAGAAAAATTGTAGGATAAGCAAGTGCCAAACTGTATTTAGTAGGATTAAACTTAAGGAAATGTAATTCACGCATTTCGGAATGTCTTAGAAGGCGATTGTTTGACCGATTCTTGAGTACTATTAATCAATCCAGATTGGTGTGTAGAATGTGAGACTGGCGATATACCATCAAAATTTCGGGAAAACATCATCCACACAGTCCCGAAGATAGTAACAACCGACGAGAGTGAAAACTGTCTCACAATCAGCTTAACATCTCATGCACCCACGTTACTGACAATAATAACATACGGAAGAATGGGAAGGAAAACTGAGGATCTGTTAGATGATGATAAGTTTGGGTTTAGACGCTAGAGCGGCAGTTCTGACGTTGCGGTTGATAACGGAAGCAAGAGGGAAGAAAAATCAAGACACTTACATATGATTTGTCGACCTGGAAAAACGTTCGACAATGTAAAACAAAATAAGGGTAAGTTATATGGAAAGACGGGTAATACACAATAAGTACAAGAACCAAGAGGTAATAATAAGCCTGAGAGACCAAGAATGAAGTGCTCGGATTAATCTGTTCAATCTCAAGATCAAAGAAACAATGAGAGGAATAAAAGAAAGTTTCAGACAGAGATTAATTTTCAGGGTGAAAGTATATCAAACATAAGATTAGCTGATGACATTGATTATCGTCAGTGAAAGTGAATAAGAGATAAGGGACTTGTTGAATGGAATGAACAGTGAAGTGAGTACAGAATATGATTGAGAATACATACAAGAACGACGAAATTAATGAGAAGTACCAGAAATGAGAAAAACTAGAAAGTTATTATCAGATCTGGGCTTCACGAAGGAGACGAAGTTAGGAATTCTGCTACCTAGTCTGCAAAATGGCGGAGCAAGGAGGGCATAAAAAGCAAACTGTCACGGGCATAAGAGCATTCCTACCCAAGGGAAGTCTGGTAGGATCAAACATAGGTCCTAATTTGAGGAAGACATTTCTGAGAATGTACATTTGGAGCACAGTGTTGTAAAGTATTGAACGTGGACTGTGGAAAAACCGGAACGGAATAGAATCGAAGCATTTGAGATATGGTGTTACAGAACAACGCTGAAAATTAGGTGGATTAATAAGGTAACGAACGACGAAGTTTCCCCCAGAATCGGAGAGGAAAGAAGTGTATGGAAAAATGTAACAAGAAGAAAGGACTGGATGATAACCTACGACATCTGTTGAGACATCAGGGCATAACGTTTTTGGTGCTAGAGGGGCTATAGAAGGTAAAAATTGTAGAGGGAGACGGGTATAGAAATACTTACAGTAAATAATTGAGCGCTTAGGTTGCAATTGCTACATTGGGATGAAAAGGTTGGCACAGGAGAGGAATTTGTGGCGGGCCGCATCAGACTAGACGGAAGAATGCTGAACAAAAAACAGAAAAACAAAAAACCGGTGCATTTCGTCTTGGGATTGTGTGGTCTGTGCTACAGCTCAATAGTGTCCAGTGGCAGGCGGTACAAGAGAGGCTTTTTGCAGCACGGAGAAGTTTATTATTGAAATTTTGAGAGAGTACTTTCGTATTACTTCACCCTACATACCTCTCACAAAATGACGAAATGGGTTTGCTGACAATCATTCTTCCCACGCGCCCTTCGCGCTTTGGTGAGGGAGGAGAGTTAATTAGTGATAGCAGAAGTAATTTCCGCAATTGGTGTATAATAGAGTAATAACGCAACAGACAAACCATTAAATATAGTATCGTCAAGATTTACTCAAAGGCAATGCTTTTAAATTCCAGGCAAATATTTATTCCGTCGTTCGTGATCATGTTGCACTTTGGAACATGTTTTCACATTTGGAGAAAATCTTAATTTACCGGAGTAATTTTGTAATTTCAGAAAAAGACTATAGCATATAAGAAGTGAATGTCATTGTTTAAAAATGTAACAATAAAAAATATACTTCTATTTTAAGGCTGACTAGAGGCGAAATTCTGAGTTTACCAGAGTACAAAGTTCTCTCCCGCAATGACTAGCAGCTGTCGGTGCTTCTTTTGTGAGGGAGTAAACTTGAGAAAGGTGACCAAGCAAATTCGTGATCTCTTGTTAAAACCACGAGGCACAATATTTAGCACATACTAGGTTGAGAAGACCCACCATAGTAATACCACAGTGCGCTCGCAAAACATCGCATCTCTCGCCTTGCTGGGCGTCTAAAGTTGGCAGCTCGTTCACGTCGCTGTATAAGATAGGGGCCGAGATGTGCTGCTAGTGGCAGCAGTTATGCAGGGAGATGGAATTCAGCATTTTTAGAATTAAAACATCGGAATTAGTCAATGATATTAATTACAATTAAATGCACTGCACTCATCGATAACACAGTTGGTACGAGAAACGTTTTTATCTTTCTTGAAGGCGAAGTTCAACTCGTTTAAATTTATTTGCGAACACCTTTACCAGTGTTTTACTTGTAATCGAATGCAGATAATCAATTACCATTGTCTTCAGTTCGTCTACTGTCTTTGGGTTATTTTGACACACCAATGTTTTAGCCGCGTCCCAAAGGAAGTAGTCAGGCCAGAACCTTCCGTAATTTGTCTCTAGAGATTTTATCTAAAAGTCGTAGGGACTATTGTGCCGCATGAGCAATAGCATAGTCTTGTTGGAAAAATGAGTTATTGATCTCATTTTCCTTCAGAAGGGCAATAAATAGGTAAATTATTTGGGAACAGTAGACACCGAAAGGGACGGTAGTTTCGAAAAAAATAGGCCCTCATCGCGCTCACGTTATGGCAACCCACTCTCCGGTTTCCTCTGCGTGGAATGACGCTTCTCTTAAAGCATACAGATTTTGTGATGACCTAATTCGTGAATTTTGGGAATCAGTGCAGCGAGATCGGTAAAGCCAAGTATCATCAGTGAGAAAGGTTCGATTTAAAACGCCAGATTCATGTGGATTAACAAATCGCCGAAACCATACACAATGCGCTATTCGTTTCGCATGGTCCGTACAATGTAACTGTTGCACAGTAGTAATTTTATACGGATACATGTCCAGTTTCTTGGTCACGCCCTTATGTACTGTATGCAATACGAAAAACTGTATCCTCCGGTGATCATTCCCTCACTCTTTCTATCAGACTTCGCTACATGATGTCTGCAATGGCGTCAAGCTTCCATTTTGTTAAAATTATGGACTTAATAGTTCTTAGAGCATCATGGACTGAACCTGGCATTTACGAATTAAATTACGTACAGAGTCACAATGCGGACAACTCCAAGCAGAAAAAGTTGAACTAATACGCTCTGTAAAGGTTCCTCTCTACAATAGTAAGTTGTTCCACTATAGTCAGCTTACACAAGAAACAGACAATAACAAAACTAACAACTGTAAAGCCTTCGAAACACTACGACCCCCACCTTACCACTGAAGGCCCACGGAACACGTGCAGGTGAGACTTGAATGTGCTGCCGAAGCTACGCGCCGCTCAAGGCGAGATAAGTGACGCTCGTGGCTGCGGAGAGACTTTTGCGCAGGCACAGTACTTGCCTACTGAAGGAAGGAAAGAAGGAAGAATTGTTTCAAGGATTGGGAAGGAAGACGGCCGCACCTTACAAAGGAACCATCCCGGTTTTTGCCTGGAGCGATTTAGGGAAATCACGGTAAGCCTAAATCAGGATGGTCGGACGCAGGTTCGAACCGTCGCCCTCCCGAATGCGAGTTCATTAACCAGCTGAGTGGTCGTTGCGCTGCTGGGGGGACGGATGTTCAAGTTCACATTGCCTGTGAAAATGCGAGTTAACAATATGACGTCTTCTGGACAGGCAGTGTCTCGATCGGGGTGCCGCATGCTCCGCCACGAGCCGCGCAGACGGAGTGTCGGAGACGGCGCACCTGCTCGTTGAACGCTACCCGTTCGTCTCATCTGCATTACAGATTCCGCCTGGCGCGGGCTGCGGAGCGTGCGTTATCGCGCCAAGTTGCGCGCGACGACTCCGCGGCGCCAAGTTTCCAACCGGGGGCGGCACCGGCGCCACAGGCTGAGGCAAAGGAGGGAGGGAGGAGCCGGGCGGCTGGCGCTGGGGTGGAGGTGGGGTGTGCTGTCATTCGGGATTACAGGGCGCGGCTCGTGTCGATTTCCACGTCGCCGGCGCTGATACTCTGCATGATACCAGAGGCGACACCACTTCGTCAAATACTGACAACTGGCTGCGACATGATACGTGCACCTCACTGGAGCCGCATTCAGGATTATATATTAAGTAAAGGAGAGAGGTACAAGCATGTATTGAAAGAAGAAAGAGAAGACGCACTTAATCGTCATAAAACATTACTTATATGAATATATGGACAAAAACAATTAAATAATAAAGTTTCATACAAAAGGAACAATTTTAAATCAATATTTATTTCTCACAATCTACGAAAGATGGAAGCACGCAAAAAGGTTCATACGTTCTAAGGGTTAGTTCCTACTGTGAACTTTGCTATCAGGGTATGTAAATGCTCTGAGACTGCTATCGATAATATCTTAGTAGACAAATCTAGGGAAAAGAGTGATATCACATAACCAGTAGTAAATGGTCTATCTGATCATCACATGTACCATCTTGTGTTAAATTCTAAGACTTTTCAGGATGAAAAATCTATTGAATCTGAGTACAAGAGGATAATAAATCAGTTAAAATTGTGAAAATCAATAAACTGCCCAAAGACATGAACTGGATAGATGTTTACAATACTTCTGACTCAAACGGAAAATACAAAGCATTCATTAATTAAGTTACCTCCACTTTTGAAAATGTTTTTCCCCTAAAGGTAACTCAAATCCTACAGAGGTGAAAAATGAACCTTGGAATACAAAAGGAATGAAGGTATAATGTGAGACGAAAAGGAGACGGTATCTGCTATCTACGAAGAGCTCTGATGTTAGCATTGTAATGCATTACAAAGAATATTAGAAGATACCGAAACAAGTAATCCATAAATCGAAGCAGCTTTATTATGAGAAAAAGATAATTACATCGGGCAAGAAAATAAAAACTGTGTGGTACATAGTGAAGACAGAGGCAGGTTGGGCCAAAAGCGAAGAGGAACAGAAAGTTCTTAAAATAAATGAGGCTTTAGTAACAAGTGCATGCAGTGTCGCAAACCTGTTAAATAAGTACTTCATTTCTCTTAGTGACAGCTTGGGGGTATCAGGTTCGGTGAACAGTGCGACGGAGTATCTGAGACCAGTCTTTAAAAAATAGCTTCAGTAAACTGGAAATGACACGTCTCGCAAAGAAGTAGCATCCATCATAAAATCCTTAAAATACAAGTGTTCTAGTGGGTACGATAACATATTAACGAAGTTAATAAAAGAGTGCTCATGCAAGTTGAGTTCTATCTTAAGTTAAGCTAAAATATGCTGAAGTTCAGTCTCTTTACAAGAAGGGGGATAAAGAGATACTATCAAACTATCAATGAACAAAGTAAGAGCATATGGACTATCAGACCAATTGTGTGATTGGATTGAGGAGTTCCTAGATAACAGGACGCAGCATGTCATTCTCAATGGAGAGAAGTCTTCCGAAGTAAGAGTGATTTCAGGTATGCCGCAGGGGAGTGTCATAGGACCGTTGCTATTCACAATATACATAAATGACCTGATGGATGACATCGGAAGTTCACTGAGGCTTTTTGCAGATGATGCTGTGGTGTATCGAGAGGTTGTAACAATTGAAAATTGCACTGAAATGCAGGAGGATCTGCAGCGAATTGACGCATGGTGCAGGGAATGGCAATTGAATCTCAATGTAGACAAGTGTAATGTGCTGCGAATACACAGAAAGATAGATCCTTTATCATTTAGCTACAAAATAGCAGGTCAGCAACTGGAAGCAGTTAATACCACAAATTCTCTGGGAGTACGCATTAGGAGTGATTTAAAATGGAATGATCATATAATGTTGATCGTCGGTAAAGCAGATGCCAGACTGAGATTCATTGGAAGAATCCTAAGGAAATGCAATCCGAAAACAAAGGAAGTAGGTTACAGTACGCTTGTTCCCCCACTGCTTGAATACTGCTCGGCAGTGTGGGATCCGTACCAGATAGGGTTGACAGAAGATATAGAGAAGATCCAACGGAGAGCAGCGCGCTTCGTTACAGGATCATTTAGTAATCGCGAAAGCGTTACGGAGATGATAGATAAACTCCAGTGGAAGACTCTGCAGGAGAGACGCTCAGTAGCTCGGTACGGGCTTTTGTCAAAGTTTCGAGAACATACCTTCACCGAAGAGTCAAGCAGTATATTGCTCCCTCCTACGTATATCTCGCGAAGAGACCATGAGGATAAAATCAGAGAGATTAGAGCCCACACAGAGGCATACCGACAATCCTTCTTCCCACGAACAATACGAGACTGGAATAGAAGGGAGAACCGATAGAGGTACTCAAGGTACCCTCCGCCACACACCGTCAGGTGGCTTGCGGAGTATGGATGTAGATGTAGATGTAGATCAACCAGTTTCACTTTAGCAGGCTTTCTCAAAAATTTTTGAAAGGGTTGCGTTGAAGCGTTTCCTTAAGCATCTGACTGCAAATTGAAAAAAATAAATGAGCTTATGGTATCGTTGGCCGGGAGGCCCCATTCGAGGAAGTTCGGCAGCCAAGTGCAGGTCTTATTAGAGTCGACGCCACATTGGGCGACTTGCGCGCCGGTGATGAGGAGGAAATGATGATGTGGACAACACAACACCCAGTCCACGAACGGAGAAAGTCTCCAACATGGGCGGGAATCGAACACGGGCCCGCTGCATGGGAGGCAAGAGCGTTACCACTCAGCTTTGCAGGCGGACTGACTGCAAATAATATATTGTCAAAGTCACAGTTTGAATTTCTTAAGCGTTCTCATACAGAGAAAGCTTTTTACACTTACAGTTAGAATGTACTTACTTCATTAGATAATAAGTTCGAGGCTACTGGCATTTTGTGTGACCTGTCAAAAGCCTTTGACTGTGTGAATCACACCATTCTCTTAAGCAAATTGGAATATTATAGTGTCACTGGCAGTGTTGCAAAATGGTTTGAGTCTTATCTAACTAACAGGAAACATAGGGGGTCATTGTGAAACACCTGTGCAGTACGCAGTCAGTCTTCATCTGATTGGGAATTAATTACATGTGGTGTTCCTCAAGGTTCCATGTTGGGACCACTGCTTTTTCCTGTGTACATTAAAGCCCTGTCATCGGCTACACTTCCAGAGCTGTCTGTTTTGTTTTCAGATGATACAAACATTGAAATAAGTAGCAAGTCAAGTACAGATTTAGAAATAGCTGCTAATCAAATTTTCACTGACATTAATAAAAAAGATCCACTAAATGCAGTTCAGAACCTGTAATAGATTTCATTCCAGTATCTGTATAACATATGAAGACATGCAGATTGTAGACGTTGACAGTGTTAAATTTCTGGGATTATCACTCGATAATAAATTCATTTGGGAAGGGCATACCACAGAATTGTTTAATCACCTAAACAAGTCTGAGTCCTTCTAATAGTGCTGTCCCGAAATTTCAATAGCAAATCTCTCGGTGATGCACAACGTCTCTCTTGTAACCTCTGCCAGTGGAGTTTGTTCAGCATCTCCGTAAAGCTATCTTGCCAGCTAAACGATCCCGTGACGAAAAGCGCCGCGCCAGCCTTAGCTGATATGGATACCAGATAGCTGAACAAGACACAAGAATCGGGCGAACAAGCGCCTTGTAAGCCACTTCTTTCGTGGATGAGTTACATCAGGTCGTTCTGCAAATTATTACTATCTTCTGGCGTTGCTACTTTGGTACAAACAACTGTTTTTATCATGTGCGAATAGCCTTAAAGAGCCTCCGACGCTTTCTACTAGACCATTTATGTATTTTCTGAACAGCAGCGGTCCTATCACACTTCCCTGTGGTACTCGGGATATTACCTTTACATCTGTCGATTTAGTTCCGTTAAGAGCGACGTTTTGAGTTCTATCTGCAAGAAAGTCTTGATTCCAATCGCCGGTCTGCTCCGACACTCCGTAGGCTCGTATTTTTTTCATTAAACGGCAATACGGTACGGTGTAAAATGTCTTACTGAAATCAAGGAACACGGCATCAACCTGAGCGCCTTTGTCCACTGCGCTATGGGTCTCATGGAGGAACAGAGCGAGCTGATTTTCTCAGGATGTCTATTTGCGGAATCGATGTTGACTTCTATAGAGGAGCTGATCACTTTCCAAGAACGTCATAATTCTTGAACCTAAAACATGTTGCATAATTCTACAACAGAGTGACGTCAACGATATAGGTCAATAATTATGTCGACCTGTCTTATGACCTTTCTTAAAAACGAGAATGACCTGCGCTTTTTTCCAGTCGTTAGCTACCTTTCGTTGCTCAAGCGATCTACGACAAATTACTGCTAGAAGGGGAGCAAGTTCTTCGAATAATCATTATAAAATCGTATTGGTATCACAACTGATCCAGAAGGCTTTCCACTACTAGGCTATTGTAGTTACTTTTCAATTACGTGATCGGTTATCTCAATATCCGCCATTTCGACGTTCGCACGACGATTGAAAGGAGGGACAGTGTTACGATCTTTCGTGGTGAAACAACTTCGGAAGACCGAATGCACTATTTCTGCCTTCTGTCTGTTAGCTTCCGTTTCGGTGCCGATGAGGTCGCTGAGAAAATGAATAGATGATTTTGACCCACTTACTGATTTTACATACGACCAAAATCTCTCAGAGTCGGTTGATAACGTCTCACTTTCGAAGTCATTGAACGCTTCTCTCATTTTCACTTCGTTCAGCTTTTGTTTGTTAGCTAGGTTTTTACTTTTCTTGAATCTGGGATGAAGTGCTCTTTGTTTACGTAGCGCTTTTCTAACACAGCTATTAAACCATGGTGGATCTTTCCCATCCTTTGAAACCTTACTCGGAACATACTTGTCTAGGGCATATTGAACGATGCCTTTGAATTTTTTCCATTTGTTCTCCACATCTTCGTCCTCACCACTGAATGTCTGTTGCTGATTGCTGAGATTTTCTGAAATATGTATCCTGTCACCCTTGCTGAGCAAATATATCTTCCTACCTTTCTTAACATTCCTTGTAGGACCTGTCGTCATAAATGCTGTCACAGCCTTATGATCACTGATACCTTCCTCTGCGTTGACCTTTTCGATAAGTTCAGGTCTGTTTGTTCAAAAAATGGTTCGAATGGCTCTGAGCACTATGGGACTTAACTTCGCAGGTCATCAGTCCCCTAGAACTTAGAACTACTTAAACCTAAGTAACCTAAGGACATCACACACATCCATGTCCGAGGCTGGATTCGAACCTGCATCCGTAGCGGTCGCCCGGTTCCAGATTGTAGAGCCCAGAACCGCTCGCCCATTCCGGCCGGCGTCTGTTTGTTGCCGGGAGGTCTAAGACGTTACACTCACAGTGGTTTCTCTATCTGCTCAAGGTAATTTTTGGACAAGACATCCACACGATTCCCTATCTCTGGCACTAGTTTTGATGGCATAACACTCCCAGTCTATATCTGGCAAGTTGAAGGCACCGCATATTATAACGGCATGGTCAGGAAAATTACTGATAATATTCTGCAAGATCTGTCTGAAGCGCTCTACAACTACTGATCCTGACCCAGGTGGTCTATAAAATCACCCGATCACCATCTTTGACCGTTCTTTGATACTCAGTTTCACCCAGAGTAATTCATATTCCGAATCAGTGATAACCTCACTAGATTTTATCGAATTTCTTACTTCAATAAACACGCCGCCACCATTGGCAACTAACCTATTCTTACGATTAACATTCCAGTCTGAACGTAGAATTTCGTTGTCGTTGACGACTGACTTGAACCGGTTTCCTGTTTCCAATACCATCGGTGCATTATAAGCTTCAATAACCTAAAGCAGCCGAGGGTGGCCTCAGAACCCAAACGGCAGGGGTCATTCGTGCCGAAAAGTGCCACTACATACAGCCGGTTGCAGCCAGTGCGCTCGATAGCAGCCGGCAGAGCTCCTCCGTATCACGGACGAGACTTCCCGGAAAACATATTGAATCCGCACTGGAATTCTTTCTCACCTTGCCTGCTATCTCCCTAAGGGCCTCCATCACCGGCCTAAAAATGGAGCTCCCAATGACTAACATACCCACCTTCTGTACTTGTCCGGACTGAGCAGGATAATCGACCGCCGGCCCAATAGGAGAGGCATTCCGTGCTGGTTCAGACCTATGATCAACACTGGGAAGCACCTCGTACCTGTTGTTAAGAAGTAGGGAGCCAGCCGCACGACCTGCTCCCTCTTTCGCCTTCCACCCAGTGACACGCGAACCCACCACTGTCTGCCACCCACTCTGGAGTGAGGACGGACCGGTCAGATGTTGCGTATTGGAAGTCGCAGTGACATTCGGGCTATCAGGGGATTGGTTGAAATGGCTCTAAGCACTACGGGACTTAACTGCAGAGGTCATCAGTTCCCTAGAACTTATAACTACTTAAACCTAACTAACCTAAGGACATCACACACATCCATGCCCGAGGCAGGATTCGAACTTGCGACCGTAGCGGTCGCACGGTTCCAGACTGTAGCGCCTATCAGAGGATTCCAGTGACACCAAAGATGTCAAAGATCTCGTCACTAGCACCCCGACGACAACTCAACTTCGAGAATTAGCTAGAAGCTTGTAGATGGCAGCCAACGCAGCTTCCAGCTGTTTACGGGCAGCAGATAACTCTCCTTGTGTCCGCTCACAACAAGCATAGTGCATAGTCCCTAGCCATATCGTACTCTGCATGAAATAGATATCAGGTCTCAAATGGCGCTACTGAGCTTGAAAATATACCAAAGGAGGATAAAGCAGTACTAAAAGTTGGTGTGCAGATATCTCACTTAGCTCTGAGTCCGCAAGCTATTAACAGAAATAAATATCTCCACACGGGAATTTTACACTAGGAAGCCGCCACACGCAAGGATATGCCCAATACTTACCCAAAAATAAAAACTGAGTTGTTGGTTGTGCTCTTGAGGGATATCGTGCCAAATTATGTCCAACTGGGACGTCAGATCGTCAAAATCCCGCGATGTTTGGCGGTTCCTGCCCATAATGCTCCAAGTGTTCTCAATTGGGTAGAGCCCCAGCTACCTTGTTGGCCAAGAGGGGGGGGGGGGGGAGATATGCAAGGGAATATCGTCGACGTACCGCGGTGATTAAGGGTACCGTGAACGACACCCGGAAAGGTTAAGAGAGGTGCTTTGCCCATTAAAAGGGATCGGGAATGGCAGGACCTCCACTTTCACCACATAACGTGGATTTTACTCACAACTGCCCTATCAGTGTGACTTACCCTTATCTAGATGGGAGGATTGGGTTGAATTTCATACAGATAAGCACATCCAAGAGTCGTCGGCGCATCAAAAAGGATCAGGGCCTGGCGCAAGGACTGCACAAAAAATATCCACGACGATAAAACAAAAACTACTCATTGAATTTACAATTAATTTTACCTTCTTAACAGGAGCATTTTCAACAGGGGGCTTTGGAATTCTAGTATTTCATTGATATCTCTATAAATGGGGTTAAGAATTTTCATTGGATGCTCGATTAAAAGCACAACAATTTCGTATAAATGTAAATTACACTTGTAAAACTGAAGTATAATTATTGATCATACGTATTTTGTTACATATGGATGTTAATACAAGATCGGAGGTCAAGGGTGGATATGGCCTAAATTCAGCAGCCACCCACAATAGTAGCGTCCGAAATGGATAAGAAAAGGTGGGAGCTGAGCATGCAGAAAAGAATTTACTGTAATAATTAGTGAAAAGTAAGAGACGGAATCCAATAGCTAATATGTAAATATATAGAAAAAACAAACTATGGTCAACTTGCGGGTGCACGTTATTAAAGCGACCTCCCGTACGTAAACTAATAAAATTCATAAAACTCATTCTTCAACCCCTTGGTTTATCAATACGGGTAACAAGAACCGCGGGTCATGCTACTTCTGGTTCAATTTAAATATGTTGTGCAGTACTACTCGCCACGTGTTCACACGTGGGTGAAAGAGAAGGAAAAACCTAACACACAAAAAGCCATTATGAAATGTTCACTAATATCACGTAGTATTGGAAAAGGAAAGACATTCGCTGGCGGTCAAGTGTTTACGAAGGGGGTTGAACTATACCGGATGTGGTGACTGAGAGCCCCATGTATATTATGCATACTGCAACCGACCAGGCTCTGACGCGAAATCCAAAAACAGAGTTACAAAATAAAAGCAAATCCTCCCGAAATTAAAGATCACCTAACATTTTAATATGTATTCGCGTCTCAATCCACCTCTGAACATAGCATGAGCACGCATGCTTACCAGCTTGCAACCGTCTTCTTCTGGATATCGCTACCGACACCCCACGACTGCTAATCGCCTACTGCTGTTGCTTCAGCGGAGCGGGGCATAGTGGGGGCGGGAATTGGCGCACTTTTCGCCGGCCAATCAGGGGCACGGATCTACCGCCGAACTAGCTGCCGTTCAAGCAGACATTCCTCACTTGGCGGAGTGACTCGTGATTGAATAGAATTTAGTCAGGGATTCGTCAGGGAGGCCTCTTTACAGAGCCAAAAAAAAAAAAAAAAAGGTTCAAAAGGTTCTGAGGACTATGGGACTTAACTTCTAAGGTCATCAGTCCCCTAGAACTTAGAACTACTTAAACCTAACTAACCTAAGGACATCACACACATCCATGCCCGAGGCAGGATTCGAACCTGCGACCGTAGAGGTCGCGCGGTTCCAGACTGTAGCGCCTAGAACCGCACGGCCACCCTGGCCGGCACAGAGCCAAAAGTGCCGAAAAAACTGGGTTATAAGTTGCTACTACTACTTAGAGTACTATTTTGGCTTCTCCTAGTCGTTCAAACTACCGGCCCAAGCTTCCAAGCTTAAGTGTTAGTGCGGGAAAAGGAAAGCCAACATGGCTAGCTGATGGAGACTACTGAATACGAAAATAAAATAAAAGTACCTTTTTCCAGCCATCTCTCCAGTTTCATTATACAGTCAGATTGGTGTCCCACCGCTGTGCAGGGTGTCTCCAGACGCGTCTTTGGCATGGGCTCTCATTGACTAGAGTATAACTGTCTTCAGTGGTGAGTGTTGAGTTCCGCTTCGAACTGAGCCCCAATTACCAGCTGAGAATGCTCCACAAACGCTGTGAACAGTTACGTCAAAGAATGTTTCAATCTTGGGTGAATCTCTTTCACATTGAATAATTAGGATGAACTTCTCCGTAAAAAAGAAATGTGGATTCATTAGAATAATATAATAATTCTTAAAAAATTTCAGCCTCCATATCCTCTAGAATTGCAGCGCAAAACTTGAATTTTTTGGTGTGGTCGTATGAATGCAGCGTCCACGATTTCCGATGCACATGGTGTTTGAGAATTTGTTTTAAGTTCATTGTTTGCCCTTGTTACGGATTTCCCATGGCTTCTTTCGTAAGGTCTTGCGATCGTACCAATGTTCTTGGCGCCAGTAGAAATATTTACAGTATCTTTCAGATACGTGGAACATGAAACAATTCCAAACGAGCGAAATAAAGAAAGAAATGTTCAGAAGCTCTTCATACGAAATCGAAACTGGGATTCTTTCAAACAAATTAGCTTCGAGAGTGTAGTCTGTGGAAACGTTGTTCCTCTGTGAGATATAGAGGAATATTCTGGAGATGGTAGGGCACAAAGTATGCGGAGAGATATGGATGCATATATTGCGAAGGACAAAGCTTATGAATTCAGGGGACCTCGTTGAAGAGATCGATCTGTGAATTTCGGGCAGAGGAAACCAAGGACGGCAGGAAATGATAGGCAGTGAGAATTCGTTTAGCCTCCTACGTGAATGTAGACGATGAGACGACGATTGTTACTTCATTTGTTTTCTGATCGTCTCATTGGTCTTTATCGTCTTCGCTAATCATTAACTGTCTTTCTGGAAAGACGAATGTGGTCAGTTACAAGTGAATTGTCATTTTTTTCTGTAGCATTGAATGTGTCCTCATATTATTTCTGCTTTTTATTCTGTCTTCATTTCTACAGTTTTTCGTTTACGCTCTTGTAACCCTAAAGTTCACTTGCAGCTCATTTATAATCTTTGTAGCCTAGTTTAGGTTCGTTACAATCTGCCTCACTTCCAAATCGTGGAACCGGATTCAGTTTAGGCCGTAAAATTTATAAAATAAATAAAATAAAAAATATAATTTAAATATTAATTTTTCTATCTGTATGATGGTGATTGTGATTGTAATTGTAATAAATATTTGCTTATCTGGAACGTGGGCGTTTAATTATTCGGTATCAGACGCTTGACAATGGCTTTCTCGTAAAGGCAATGTTACTCGTAGTTGACCGTGAAATAAAACTGAAATAATCGGACTTCGTAAATAAATCGTTTCCAAAGACTGCTGCGGTAAGTGCGGACTCATAATCTAAATCTCAATATTTCAATAATTTGCCAGCCATGCCAATACGTCGTACAGAGGTGATTGTCTACTAAACATAAAAAGTTACACAGTTAGTTAAATCAGATATATTCAATGAATAAGCCTACAGTTCATAATCCTACTTACTTTTATAAATATAAATTCTTTACAGAATCGAGTGCCTAGTCTGGTTGCAACTCGCAGTATTCTTCTATAACATGAAATATGGCGGTGTGCCAGACAATAGAATAAAATACGTGCTTCTCGCACCACTTCTACCAGAGCTCTCACATTTCTTAATCAAACATAAGAGTAACGTAATTGTGCTTTTGTTTTATCAGCGACACAGCGCTGCAGTTGTGTGCCATAGGCTTTATTTATTTGTCACTGATTATTTATTTAATTAATATTTCGAGTTTCCGAGGAAGCTCACGCTCGGCATGCAAATGTGCCTTTATATTGCCCCCTGAATTGCGAGGCGAAAGGACACACCTGCAGGCGAGCAATTCACCTAAAGGCACAAGAAAATCTAAGTTATCTACAACTATTTACATGACCTACATTATACACATTATACACATTATATACAAAATTTGAATGACGCGGGTGCGCCGTAAAAGTTCTTATGTTGGCAGATAGAGTGCGCGCATGCGCAGAAGCGTCTGTGTGACTCCGGCACTGCCGTTATATCGTACAGTTAGATCACGCGGCACAGTATTGCAGTTCATATTGTTCGTGTGCGTGTGTTTCTCAGTCGTTGCACAAAGAAAATATTCAACCAAGATTACATATGAAGACTACATTCTATGACAGGTAACTTAGTTTTAAATTTACAATATTTGTTATAACACAATACAACTTAGATTGTTGAATGTTCTTAGTTACATAGTATTGTTTTGAAATACTTCAAAGAAAAATGTCCGTATGTTTCATGTGCGTTGACCTATACACATCGTGTCGTTATTACAGTTCATATTCATCAGCTGCACAATAATTTTTTACAGGTTAGTATCGTCGTGGTAAAGTTTTTTTTGATCACAGTAACATCGTTGTATAACAACGTGATTAATACATAAGCGTGTCCATTTCCCATTTCCATTATAGTCGTTGTGATGCAGTTCGTTGTGACTAAAAGCATTGCTTATTACAGATCAGACATGACCCGTCGAGTAATTGGTCTACGTGCAGTTCGTTTTTTACATTCCGTGGAAGCTTGGTTGCAGAACCTCGGACGGCACATAGCTGGCGTCGATCCTTGGACAGTCCAGGTAAGAGTGTCCGTCACATTTCGAGAACATTTCATTCCCTGAAGTTCCAACCAAAATTCTTCCACCCGTCGTGTTGTTTTCTGGACAGGCACTTTGTGTCCATTTAATCCAGTTAACATCTTGAAGTTAGGTACTGTAGTAATGTCACTAGACGATGCACGAATTATGCCCTTCACATTTTCAGTTTTTTGCTGAATATAGCTCACCTAAATGTTCGTAGTTATTAATCAAAGAAATCATTCATCGCGTTTACATAGATACACTGCATAATGAATGGCATTAACCGTTTCTTTCGCATAGGTTTCTGCGTAGTTGCAGAGTTAGTAATGTTCGTTAATGTCCGTGAACAGAGGTTCACTATGCAATGTCTTTTTGGCACTCGTTTTGTTCAAATTTTTACATAGTAACAGTTACATGATACATCAGTTAAAAAAATAAGTAATTATACATACACACGTCACATATTTTCTTAGCATAAACATAATACAGTTGCACATAAACATGTATGCATCATCATTACATAGCTATAGGTTATTACATTGTGTCACGTGATGTCATCTGAAATTAAGATAGGTTAGACACAACATTCATTACATCAGTAGGCAAGACCAGGCGTTTTCACTACTCAATAAATATTCAAAATAGTAAGAGAGAGAAAATGTTCGATTCCTCGCGTTTTTTTTGCGTGTGTGTAGAGTGTCTGTGTGGCCTTGACTACTGATAGATGCTTTTCGTGTTGAGAGATGTGCGTCTAATCTATTTCTCAAAGTAAAAGATCGCTTCACATATGACGTCTGTCGGTTCGTCAGGTGTCATACCAAGTCAGTGGTACCTACAATAACAAATGTTCCGTGAAAAATTAATATATCATTCACTGCTACGTAATCATAAATTTTATTTTGATATTCCGTCTTCCAGGTGGTGGCGCGCGCTGAAAGAAGAGTTCTTCTGCCTTCAACTGCGACTCTGGAACCGCTGAAATGAAAATTTCTACACCACTTATTATCTGTGTTGTAACAACAGAGTTTTTCGAGTTGCTTAGCAATATTTTGATGGGTATGACTTTGACATTATTCAGCATGAAATGCTCTAAGATCTCGGTGTGCGTATTTTTCTAAAATTCTTTGAAGTGTGCCAACGTGTTCCTTCCAAGACTGTGTAGCTATCAGTATATCATCTACATAGTGTGTGACTGTCTCAACTAAATCGTCGCCAAGCACGGTATCCAGGGCTGTAATGAATACCCCAGAGCTGACATTCAGTCCGAAAGGTAGAACACAAAACTGATAGGTTCGCCCCCCGAACATAAATGCAGTATATTTCCGTGAATCAGGAGTGATACCCACCTGCCAAAACGAATTAGCGAGATCTATTGTGGAAAAATATTTTGCATCTAGAAATTTCTGTAATTGCTCTTCTAAATTTTCGGGTTTTGTGTGAACCGGTAAAATTATTTCATTAATTGCTCGTGCGTCTAACACTAACCTAATGCTTCCATTTGATTTTTTGACAACAAGTAGAGGACTACAATAAGGTGAGGTGGATGGTTCAATGACCTTCCAGTCTAACATTTGTTTTAATTCTTGCCACACAGCAGGTCGTTGAGATAACGGTACGTTATATGTCTTGTGGTAGAAGATTTTGTGAGGCTTAACTTCAATCTTGTACACATACGTGTTGATAACACCTAATCGTTTGGTAAAAACTTGTAAATATTTGGATAACACTTCCTGTAGTTTTATACGTTCATGTACACTGAGAGCTGTAGCTTCACTTATCTTATGATCAAGCAATGTTTTCAAGTCCAATAGCTCTGTGTCAGATGAGTGTGTTTGCATATCTTGAATGTCATTGTCAAGTACTAACTGAACCTTGTACCCTGTACAGTGTTTGTCATGCTTTAGAGTTCTCCTGTCCAAATCAATAATAATTACACTGCCTTTATCATTTAAAACACATTTACCTTTGGAGAAGTCTATAATAGAGTCCTTCTCGCTCATAATATCTATTCCTAATATGCAATTTGTCACAAGGTTTTGTACAACCAGGAATGGCCATTGTACGGTTCCATTACCTATTTTAATGTTTACAAAAACTTGCTTCGTAACCCTACATGACTTATTACCTAGTGCAGTAGTTATTTTACAGTTTTGGGCAGGAAACTCAGGCACAGGTTCCAATTCACACATCTTTTTATAGAAATTAAAAGACAAAACGCTCACAGCTGCACCTGTATCTAGGATAATAGTAGTTGGAATCCCACCTACTACACCAGTAGTAGATGCTAAAACAATTTCATTTGTGTTTGAACGACATTGTGTACTGTCTTGTAAAAGTTCATCTGATATATTCTCATTGTGGTTCTATCTTATAAATAAAACAGGTAATTTTTGTTTAGAATTATTCGGCATATCATTATTCTGTTGTTCAAGTGTGGTGTCAAATAACTGATTAACATTGAAGTCGCCCCCCAAGAATTCTTCAGCCACGACCTGGGGCATAGAAGTGACTGTTTCTAGTTTGTCAGATTAGCATTTGTACTAGGTACTGACACAGATTGATGTTGTGCATCAGGTGTCATTTCTATTATATTCACATTCGGATATTGCCTATTATGATCTCCAAACTTTTGCGGTTGTTGTTGCTGTTGCGCATTATAACTTACCTGTCGGTCGTAAGGTATGCTCCAATTTTTTCCTGGTGGCTGCTGTGGTAAAGCAGAGTTTGAATGAAAGTACTGATCGTTACGAGTCCAACCTTGATGCTGTCTTGGCTCGTAGTTATTATTATTTCTATTTCTGTTTGTGTTTTTGTTGTTGCCTTTGTATCCGTTGTTACCGTTGTAGTTATTACCGCGGTGCCTTTTGTATGGATTACCGCATGAAGTGTTATTACTGTTGTAACTATTGTTTGTATTGGAATACGCGTGTTGGTTTTGATTTTCGTATTGAAACGGCATGTGAGTTTGCTGTTTTTGCTGTACCGCGTATCCAACTGTGGGCGCGCCAGAATTGAGTTGGCAAGCCTGCATGTTTTGCATACCACTAGTGTAAACATTGTGGCTGCTGTTTTGCCGCGCGAAGCGCTGATCTTCAAGTAACATGTCAACCGAATCTAAGGCTGTTAAAAAATAATCTGAATCGTCATCCGGGATATGTAGGAGTTTTTCTTTAATGTTGAAAGGCAATTTGGCCTTCAACGCACGGAGTATATCACGCGTTGCGACTGGTTCGTCTAAAAAGTGTCCCATGTTCAAGTATTTTTCAAAATATATATGCGTAAGTTGCCATTTTTACTGTTAAAAGTTTCAGGTTCTAAAATTTGTCTTCTGAGTCGCTCCTGGACGGATTGCGACCAGAATTTGTTCAGAAAAGCACGCTCAAACTCACTGTACGTGGTACATACGTCAGCTTGACTGTATGCCCAGACAGCTGCATCGCCTTGGATGTAACCGACAATATATGAAATCTTTTTCCGGTCACTCCAAGTGCGTGGAAATGCGTTACTAAAAGATTTAAGAAAAATCACCGGATGAATGGTTCGTTTTTATGGGATAAAAATCTGAAATTGCCTGTGTTTCATTAAGCTTTCTTCTTCCTTCGTATTGTGATATGGATTTATTCCACTGTAATTACTGGTATGTTCAGCTGGCGAGTAATTACGATAATGTTGCTGTGGTTTACCATGATAATAGCTTGTGTTTGTGTTTGCACATCGTGGTATGTGTTGTAGTCGTGGTGTGTTTTGTTCTTGTGTGTTTGTCGTGTGCGGTATGTGTGTGTCATACTCGAATGTATATTGGTTCCTGAACTGTGCATTTTGACTGATATTTTCGTTACATTCAGACTGTGGTCGATCGGTGAATTGTCTCATGGGTGCAGTGACGGATTGTACTGCGTCACTGATCAGCTGTTTGTTATTAGTAATGTATTGCGCTACGGAGTCGTGCACAATTGTTGGTAAATTTTCACGTAAGCATCTATCAAAATGTTTGTCTTTGTTCACTACCCAATCATGAAATTCTTTATTAATATTTTGAAAATGAGCTGTGGCATCAGATTGTAAGATGTCAGTCAGGTGTTGTTCAACATTGTCAAATTTATTCTGTACGTCAGTAATTCGTTTTTCAAGGTTGTCATGTACTGAAGGATATGTTTGAATTTGTTCAGTAAGAACTTCACACGTGACATTAAGGTTTTTTACTTGTGTCTCTAAAAGTGCTACGTCAGTTGTAGTCTTTTCTTGTCTCGTATTAAGCTGGGAAAATTTAGTACTGAGTTCAGTCATCTGTTTGGTCAGTGTGGCGTCTATAAGTTCCACACGTTTACATAAAGTGTCATTACCTGTCTTGAGTGCTATGAGGTCAGATTTAATTGCGTCATTTTGTGTCTGTAAGGTTGCCATGTTTTCGGCGTTTTGTTTCATTAGCATTTGTAACATGTCGGCAATGTTTACTGTTTGCAAGGTCTGTGCCCCCGTCGCGTCATTAGACGTGACGTCATGCATCAACATGGGCTCTGACTGAGACTTTGAAATTTTTGTAGTGGACGGCCTATTGCCAAAATTTCCGTCAACACTTGCGTCAATGTTTGATAAATCGTCACTACCGGTTGCTGTCGTAAAGTCATTTTCTAACATTTGTCTCTCGTCCGAGTCGGATTGCGTCTGAATAGTACGTCTTTGCTGTTCCATTTTTGCGTATTGATTTCTAGTTATTACCATGCCACACGTGATATATGTTTCAAGAAAATATTTGACACTGATTTTAAAATAAAATGCAGTTGAGCATGAATCGCCCGTAGCAACAATGGCTGTCTGTTAATTTAAAAATATAAACTGAATTTGAGATTATTGGTAATGGCTGCTGTCCATGTTACTACGTATCGTACAGAAGTCGGCCATATTGTACACTCGTGTATTGGTATTGTTGCATACGTTATTGTTTAAGGGAAAGTACTGAGAATGAAATTTATCACTGAAAACTGTTATGCACGAAAGAAACACTACAGAATCTACTGAAAAGCTAATACACTGAATTATACGTCTGGTCAAGCCTGCTAATGCAAAGATGCTGCGACTTACCTTATTTTGCTGGAAGTTTCATTGCGTCTTCCCGCAAAATTTTAGAATTGGAAAATATCTTCAGATTTTTTTGTTATCTCTCATACATTCACGTCCAGGTCCAGAAATTTGATTTTTCACATGAAACAAAGAGAACAATGTAACAAATGACAAAATAACAAGTCCGACACGCAGTCGCCAATATAAAATAAATAAAATAAAAAAATATTATTTGAATATTAATTTTTTATCTGTATGATGGTGATTGTGATTGTAATTGTAATAAATATTTGCTTATCTGGAACGTGGACGTTTAATTATTCGGTATCAGACGCTTGACAATGGCTTTCTCGTAAAGGCAATGTTACTCGTAGTTGACCGTGAAATAAAACTGAAATAATCGGACTTCGTAAATAAATCGTTTCCAAAGACTGCTGCGGTAAGTGCGGACTCATAATCTAAATCTCAATATTTCAATAATTTGCCAGCCATGCCAATACGTCGTACAGAGGTGATTGTCTACTAAACATAAAAAGTTACACAGTTAGTTAAATCAGATATATTCAATGAATAAGCCTACAGTTCATAATCCTACTTACTTTTATAAATATAAATTCTTTACAGAATCGAGTGCCTAGTCTGGTTGCAACTCGCAGTATTCTTCTATAACATGAAATATGGCGGTGTGCCAGACAATAGAATAAAATACGTGCTTCTCGCACCACTTCTACCAGAGCTCTCACATTTCTTAATCAAACATAAGAGTAACGTAATTGTGCTTTTGTTTTATCAGCGACACAGCGCTGCAGTTGTGTGCCATAGGCTTTATTTATTTGTCACTGATTATTTATTTAATTAATATTTCGAGTTTCCGAGGAAGCTCACGCTCGGCATGCAAATGTGCCTTTATAAATTGCATCACAATTTTCTTTTGTTATTTTTATTTTATAATTTCTTTACTGAGTCATTTTCATTTATTTCCAGCACCAAGTTCTTCGGTAAATATGCTGTTCTGCACGATGAGACGTTTCCATGCTCACAATGGAAGGCAATACAGAAGGTAAAAATAGAAAATTTGTTTTTATTCCCTTGATAATTACTGGTCTTAAATGTTACAAAGGGCGTTCAAAAAGTTTTGCATAGTCGTCTCTAATTTTTTTATTTTCTGCAGGAGGAGAATGAAATTTGTTGTGAACATACTTGGCATATTTAGCTGTACATTGCGCCTACTCAGTGCAGCCTCCATCAGCTGGGACACATCTGGTTCAACGTTCTTTCCATTATGTAAATGCTCTTTGGTAAAATTCTGAGGATTGACTTTTACACTATTGCTTGACACAGCAAATAAGGTCCTTCTCACTATCAAATGTTTTACCGCGCAGGTGGGCCTTCAGACGACCAAAGAGGTAAGAATCAGACGCAGCCAAGTCCGGACTGTAGGGAGGATGAGGAACAATTTTCCAATCCATTTTCCTGATTTTCTCCTGCGTCATAAGGTCTGTATGGGGTTTAGCATTGTCATGGTGTAGTCTGATGAGCTGATCCTGAGGTTGTGGTCTGTGGGTCTTCATGGCACGTCGCAGCTTGTCCAATGACAAACAGTAACGGTACTAGTTAATTCTGGAACCAGGTTCCAAAACTTCAATGAAAATGACACCAAACTGGTTCCAGAAGGAGGAGGCCATCACCTTTCGGCCTGCTGTTCGTCAAAGTTTGGTTTCTTTTTCCGCGGGGAACCCGGATGACGCCACTCCATGGATTGGTTGAAAAGTTCAAATGGCTATGAGCACTATGGGACTTATCATCTGAGGTCATTAGTCCCCTAGAACTTAGAACTACTTAAACCTAACTAGCCTAAGGGCATCACACACATCCATGCCCGATGCAGGATTTGAACCTGCGACCGTAGCAGTCGCGCGGTTCCCAACTGAAGCGTCTAGAACCGCTCGGCCACCGCGGCCTGCCTCCATGGATTGGATTTTGCTCTCAGGTTCGGACAAAAACAATCTTTTCTCGTCCTTGGTAATGAAGGCGTCAAAACACTGTTTCCACTCTTCAGTAAAGGTCTTCATGATACCCTCCCACACATTCTTACTCATCGTTGTCTTTTCTCTTGTTAATAATCTAGGCACCCAACGTGCGCAGATTTTTCTGTACCCTAGTAACTATACCAATGGTACCACACTACCCAGTGACAAACGAGTCATTTCAGCAAGCTGTAGTGTCGTCACACATGTGTCATTTTGGATTATTTGATCAATGGTCTTCTTATTCACATCATTCACTGCCGTCGATGGTCTACCGCATGATGGATTGTCCAGTAGAGAGAAATCACCTTCTTTAAACCTCTGCAACCACCGTTGGATACTGCTGCGATCCACTGTGTCCTCCCCATAATCAGGAAGCAACTTCCTGTGGTAGAGTCATCGGCGGTCTTGAAGAGGAACTCCATCACCTACCGTTGTCTCAACCTGACATCTACTTCACGGTCCATTATGGCTCACCTGTAAATAAAAGAAAATATTTTTATATACCAACATACAGCTAAATGTACGTTCACAAAAAATATAACTCTCCTTCCGCAAAAAAATAAAAAGACCGCTGTGCAAAATTTTTTGAACGCCCTTAGTACTTGTTTTGAACTTCAATATGTCAATAGTTCTCCGTCTGACAAGTGTCAGAACTTGTTTAATATTGAACATTAAGTTTATTCTTGACTGAATGTGAGGTCGTGACAGCACTCACTTTGGAAGCTCAACTGTAGACTCAGCCACAATTAATGTAAAAGCACTATTTTAACGCCTTTCGGATGTACATGCGTTCATCACCAGAAACATCTACACACAGCAGGCTTCACTGTAGGAACAGATGAACGTTTGTAAATGGTTTCCATAAAAATAGTTCAAAAGGCTCTGAGCACTATGTGATTTAACATCTGAGTTCCTCAGTCCCCTACAATTTAGAACTACTTAAACCTAACTAACCTAAAGACATCACACACATCCATGCCCGAGGCAGGATTCGAACCTGCGATCGTAGCGGTCGCGCGGTTCCAGACTGAAGCACCTAGAACCGCTCGGCCACAACGGCTGGCTGCTTTCCGTAGAACGAATAGTGTTTTATGTGTAGATATTTCTGATAATGAAGGCGTGTACTTTCTAAACACGTTGAGTTAGTGCTTTTTGTATTACCTGTTGCTGAGTCCACATTTTAGCTTTCAAATGAACAATAATAACTGAATTCAACTTCAATTCTGGACAGAACATGACAGTTGTATCAAAAAGGAAACACTTTCCTAATGTTGATGTCTTTCTGATATTGTTGGCATTTTTTTAACATTCAAAAATGGTTCAAATGGCTCTGAGCACTATGGGACTTATCATTGGAGGTCATCAGTCCTCTAGACTTAGAACTACTTAAACCTAACTAACCTACGGACATCACACACGTCCATGCCCGAGGCAGGATTCGAACCTACGAGCGTAGCAGCGGCGCGGTTCCGGACTGAAGCGCCTAGAACCGCTCAGCCACATCGGCCGGCTTTAACATTTAATCACGATACATTTGAAGATCTAGGGAACTGACTATCTACAACTAGATACCAGTAGATTGTGAGTATCTCGCTTATGTGGTACAATGTTTCTCATTAATTTTGCTAACTGCTGAGGCCTATGTTTGGCAATGCCTTTGCCCATACAGCTACGCAGTGTCTTAGAGATTAAGTTAAGATACTCTGATACCTACGGAGTGAGTAACTCATGACGGACGGAACAAAGAGGATATAAGAAGGAGACTAGCAATAACAAAAAAGAGCGTTCCTGGCCAATAGAAGTCTACCAGTATCAAAAATAAGTCTTAGAGGAAGAAATTTGTGAGAAAGTAAGTTTAGAGCACAGCATTGTATGGTAGCGAGACATGGACTGTGGGAGATAGGAATAGAAGATGATGGAAGCATTTGAGATGTGGTGCTACAGAAGAATGTTGAAAATGTGATAGACTAATAAGGTAAGTGATGAAGAGATTCTCTGCAGAATCGGCGAGGAAAGGAATATACGGAAAACATTGATGGAGAAGACTCACAAGAAGAAGGGACAGGGTGGTGAGGCATCAGGGAAGCTGTAGAGGGTATAAACTGTGGAGGAAGAAAGAGATTGGGATGCATACGGCAAATCATAAAAATCTACTAATGTTTTCAAATTAGTGGACTAATACTGATGCATAGCTTTTGCTAATAGTCACGAACCTACCTCCATGAAAAAGATTCATACTGGAAGAACAGTGTCAGTAGTTCAAATCCCGAGAGGGCCGATATAATGAGACTGATAGAGTTACTCACGTCCTAGTTAGTAAACTATATCGACTCACCTATGACCTGCTGAAGCAGCTGGACATTTCGGCCAAGGTACCGGCTGGGGCCTGCCCTTGCACAGTCATCTAATACTCGAGCTAATCCTTCCTAAGCCAAGCCGCATCCGGCAAGTCCCGCAACGCCATTACTGAGCTAACAAACAGAAGACCGAGATAATCTCTTACTTATTTTCTAAGGCTGTGGTACCAAGGCCCCACACGCACATGACATAACCCTGCTCTGCACCAAAATGTAGCGTGGTATGTAGGTGCCTGTCCCCAGCTCGACCTCTCACGGGACAAGCGCGATACTCGACCCGTGTGAGAATCGACAGTGCCGTTCGACACGACAAATCGCTCATATTCATCTCCAATTAGGCACTCACAGGTATTTCCTTCTAATACAAAATGTTGTGCAGTGTACCGGTGTCATGTAAAGGGGTTTGCAGAGAAACTGAACTTTAATAAATGAGGAGGTATTAATAATAACCTGATCGAGTTTTGATTATGTGGTGGTCTCGTGACTAGTGCTCGTACCTGTTCATTGTTTTTTTGTTTTGTTTTTTTGGTTGCCAGTAACCACACGTAAATAGCTAGATGGCTGGAAACTTTTCCTTGGGGCAAAAAAAGTTGATTTTAAAGTGTTATTGGGAACTTGAAAACATGAAAGAAATGCAGAGACGATGGCGGGGAGAGTTCCATACTGCACCACAGTCGCGGGTCGCAATAATAAAATTACAAAAGATAGAGCCCAGAAATCACTCGTCCTTTTTTGCAGGTTTTATTTCGCAAATCCCGATTTCGGCTAGTGCCTGGCCATTATCAATGCACTATTTCATAGTATCAGTGCATATCAGTGCCCTGTTTTTCGGGGTCTGTCATAATTCTTTCAAAACTGCAGTAGTCTTGGCTGGTTAGGCACTAACCGAAATCAAGAATTGCCTAATAAAACCAGCAAAAAAGGACGACTGATTGCTGTTCTCTATCATTTGTAAATCATATCACTGTCGCTGAGTGCACCTAGGTTCCTAATGGAAGGTAACCTAATTATTAAATTGAGCGACGAATCTGAGAGGGATGGTAGTGTGCGTTTTCTGAAGAAGGGTCGGTGTGACAGCAAGAAATTAGTAGCGGACGAAAGAGAACTGGACGCAGTGGTACAATGTTTCGTAAGATCTCCAAAGAAGTCAATAAAACAAGCTGCACGTGTATCAGTTGTATGCAAATAGAGTGTTCATCGCATTTTAAAACTAGAAATGTGGAAACCTTGGTTGCTTGACGTGATGAATGAGCGTAGTACGGATATGCAACTCAAACTTTGTCACTATTTGGTCAAATGAGACGATGTTTAAAGTGAATGAAACCATCAGTCTCCATGACTGTGTGTACTGGTGAGGGATAATTCCCATGTTGCTGAAGAATGAGCTCTTAATGTTACTGGGTACCAGCGTTGTGTGGCAAGTCTGTTAGAGGACTTATAGCTCCATTCTTTTTTCTGAAGGAAAAGTGACACGTGTAAGGTACCTCACCATATTGCATGCATGAAGAGTACCAGCCATTTACCAACTGTACTGACAGGAATATTTCTTATTTTCAAGAAGATGGTGCAATGTCACATTACCTTCGTGACAGGCAATTCTTGGATGAAACGTTTGGTCAGAGTTATTTAGGCCGACGAGGAATTGCTGATATTCCACACTGATCTCCTGATTTAACGGCGTTAGATTTCTTTCTGGGGAAACTATGAAGAACACCTTCTACGCCACAAAGCCATGTAAGTTGGATGATCTGCGAGAGGCGAATGTGATTACCTGCGAATCCATGGAACGGCACCCATAACACATGTGTACTGATCTGTTTCGCACCATTGCAGTCGCTGTATTGCTGCCGATGGAGGGCATTTTGAACATCTTCAACAGAAAAACATCATTAGTAATATCTTAACCATGTATGTGACTAATAAACGTAGTTTTTGTTACTTTTGTTCGACTTGTTGAAGTTCAAACGGTGTAAACACCTTTTGTGGGGCACCTATATTTTTGATACTTCGTAGTCTCTTCCACAATAAATGTCACTGTTAAAAAACAAAAAACCCTGGAAAATTTTCAAGACATTGTACATATCTGTAAGAGCAAAATTCACTACCCATTGTGATGTACGTACGTCATCACAGGAAACAGCTCCTTTCCCTTCAACTGAAAGATACCATCTCATTTGCCACTCTCTTCTTCGTTATAGTCGTCAGTCCGTCTTCAGCAGGGTGAATCAAATATATGTGAAGAACAGGGCTGTTGGAAAGCCACAAGCGGCAACTGACACAGCTTCCTCATCCGAACTCGAAAGAAAATTAATTTCGTTCTCACTGTCTGTATTCATGTATGACTTTTGTACTTCAGAGCTTTGAAAACCACCTTTGAACTTCTTCGAAGTACTGCATAATGCTCCTCTACACTATACGTCTGCCAGAAGGAGCGAAAGACGATAAATGTAACTCCTTCTTAAATCTAAGAGCAATTTAGTGTTGTTATTAGTACGAATAACGACGTCATGGAGCTTAATTTTAACAGTGATGTGGAACTACGGCTGTACTGAAAATGTATGAAATAATTTTTGCTGCTTCACTTATAATTTTAATAATATATAATCAGTGAGACACGTTTCGACATCATGCCGCAATCATCAGATGCAGTCCAATTACGTGTACATTACATTAATCTGAGGTATGATTAGGTCCATTTCCTGTATGTTCCATTGAGGTTATGTTTGTAATACAATGCTGTACAGAAAGAAGCACATATTGTGGTGTGTGTATTGATTTCTATGTTTAGTTCTTTTAATGTGTGCATTTACGTACATTTCTGTAGGGAATTCAGTTGTTTGGCACACAGAGCATAGTGACAAACTCATCACAGTTTAATGCCTTCACGTAGAGACGCTTATACCATTCCAAAGAGTCTGTTAAGATAAACCAGTTTCGATTCCTAAGATACTAATGCACAGGAAAGTTCTAACTGCGTCTGTTATGGCACATATCAGATAACATGATTGCTTGATAAAGATAGATTTAATTGCTACAGACAATATTTTCAGTAAAATAATTATTCACCGGAGAAGCTTTTTGACGAAATTAATAATGTCACTTTCTAGTTTATCATTTAGTAACAATCACCGTGTACTTGCGAAAATTTCTTTTTCCTTAAAGCGTTGATGAACAATTCTGTTAGCAGTTGCAGTATTAGGCGACTAGTTTCGAACCTTACAGGTTCATTTTTAAGCACGTCCTACTGAGGCTGCAGTGATAGTGCCTGATCTTCATAATAAAGACCAAAGTGGCAACACATGCTGTCTAAATCTTTGCTGAATGAACCCCACAATCTACACATGCCTCTTATCAAGTCAAAATTGTTCATATAAGTCCATTTGGTGTCCCTCGTCCAATTTCTGTAATATAACAGGATCATTCAGTATACCGTGGAATGGCTGTCACCGATTTTTTGTAATTGTTTGTGTAATAGGCCTTTACATGTTTATTTAATCCGGTCTTGAAATCTTCCCTGGTTTCGCCTACATAGAAGGCTTTGTATGTACTACATAATATTTTATAAATTCCTGATTATGTGTTTATCTGTCTGTGCGTTTATGTCCTGCCTAAGTGTGTGCTGCAGTTTGTTATGTGTTCTGGAAGCAATGTTAATGAGCTTTTCCTGCGCATGGTATACAAGCAGTGAGTTTCTTAGTCATCCGCTGTACGGGAGTTGGTTCATAATTTCTTCTGTATACGGTTGCCAACAAGTGAGTCATCAGAGCCATCTGCTGCAGCTATTTGTTGTAGAACGATTGAGACTACTCACAGCAGCAGCTGCCACTGGAATACAGCTCACGTGAATGAAATCATGAGAAACATGCATCTTCAAGTAATTACGCAGGACGTTGGACGTGAGCTCCACAAATCTGAGTTTTTCTATACAGTAACATACAATCTGACTGGGGAATAACAGTGTCAATCTGTCGTGTGATACATACATAAGGTTTTGCTTTTCATACTACGATGGTGAAGGATTTGGATGTGTGCTCACTCCACAGAAGTTTGAAGAATTAACATCACAGTGGTCATAGACTTTTCAAAGGAAAACGAGGCAGTGAAAACTGGAACAGTAGACGTACATATTGAATTTGAAACAGCACAAAATTCCATCTAGGCACCAGGGCATTTCCTTTATTGCTACATGATCATCTCATGAAATAGTTACCTCTAACAGAAAATCATACAATGGGTAATATCTACCTCGTGAATGGGGGCTCGATATGGTTCCCAAGTTGTGCAGTGACCGTAAACCATAAAATTACCAAATAAGCAGCAACCAGTCGCAAGATCATGTTTACTTTATTTAATTTTGCGTATCGATTTCAACTGATTTAACAACCATCATCGGTGCTTTCAACGTGTATGTTCCCTCCATGTTTGACGTCTGTTTAAGACAGTGTTATTACTCAGGGATCATACACGTTGAAAGCACCGATGATGGCTGTTAAATCAGTTGAAATCGATATGCAAAATTAAAGAAAACATGATCTTGCGACTGGTTGCTGCTTATTTGGTAATGTCTATCTTGTGATATTGTACCACATGCAAAATAGTTCACAATGGTATCTCAGAGTGCAATCATTATTGTGGATATACAAGGGTACCATGATGAGTGTGGACAATTTGTGTATAAGGATGTCACACTTACTACACTTTTTAATGTTTGATGAGTATTAATAAACTGTTCCACAATCGTTGCTTCACCCCAAACCATTTAGTACAATATGGTGTTCACTGCCTTTCGTCATTGGAAGGGGTTCTGAGGGAATTTCACAAAAAAAAAATATGGTGGCATTGCTGCAGACCTATGAACATAGAGACAGCAATGTTTAAAACACTGGCTGTGAAAATTTGTTGTTGCACGACATCTTAAAGTGTGCATCAATTCGAAATATTGAGGGGTTCGAAGATTCAATCGAAATAAATGGAGACGACAACAGCAAATGTATGTGTGCTTCAGAAAATGGATAAATACTTTTAAACTGGGTAATCAATAAATGCTATTGTCTTTTAGAATGGTGTGTTTATTTATTCACCTCCTCCTATTCCTCTTTTCATTGTCACACTTTATCTACGCAATTCATTAAGAATGGAAAATATAATTTCAGATAGCTTACCTATACAATGTGCAAAGCAGTAGCGGTCTACAGCTGGTTGTAGCCAGTGATCCATGCAGGCCTCTCTGTATGCAGATGAATCCTGTGCATTTAATATGTGAACTGATATACACTTCACGTGCTATTTTAATGCCATCTATAAGTGATACAGCCGAACTATTCAGGCCACACACTGCCAGGCCACGTGCAGCTGCGGCTGGTATGGCGACCGCCTCTTGGTGCTTTCATCCCTGTGCAGTGAATAAGATTTCAAAGCACCACGTGGCACTTGTGACTCCCTGCCTCATGCACAAGATGTCTGATCTGTGTCTGTGCTCCGGCAGCATCAGTACTAGCAGCAGCAACAGTGGTTGAGTCACTGAGCCAAGAATTAGTGTTTGATAATGAGACATTAAAATTGTGGTATTGTGATACATCCCATAGCACATGTTTAAAAAATCCAGTGTGTTAAACACAAAAAATGTATGACTCAGTGTCTTATGCAATTGAGGTATTGTGTGAATTTACTGACAGTGTGGGAAAAGCATATAATGATATTCTCAAATGTATAATGTATTGTAAAATTCAGGCTGGAGGCTAATTACAAAAAAGCATAAATACACGGGAAAAAAATCAGATACACGTGGAGTTAAAAGTGTACAAAAGACCTTTATATAAGTTGACAGTAGCGAATTGCAGATAGATCTATGGGGATTTGCTGATTCGTAACTGACATGTTGTTGCTGTGGTCCTCAGTCTGAAGACTGTTTTGAAGGTAGTTCTCCATGCTACTCCATCCTCTTCAAGTCTTTTCATCTCCAGATAACTACGGCAACCTACGTCCTTCTAAATCAGCCCACTGTATTCGTCTCTTGGTCTCTCTCTACGATTTTTACCCCATCATACTTCTCTCTAATACTAAATACACTCCTGGAAATTGAAATAAGAACACCGTGAATTCATTGTCCCAGGAAGGGGAAACTTTATTGACACATTCCTGGGCTCAGATACATCACATGATCACACTGACAGAACCACAGGCACATAGACACAGGCAACAGAGCATGCACAATGTCGGCACTAGTACAGTGTATATCCACCTTTCGCAGCAATGCAGGCTGCTATTCGCCCATGGAGACGATCGTAGAGATGCTGGATGTAGTCCTGTGGAACGGCTTGCCATGCCATTTCCACCTGGCGCCTCAGTTGGACCAGCGTTCGTGCTGGACGTGCAGACCGCGTGAGACGACGCTTCATCCAGTCCCAAACATGCTCAATGGGGGACAGATCCGGAGATCTTGCTGGCCAGGGTAGTTGACTTACACCTTCTAGAGCACGTTGGGTGGCACGGGATACATGCGGACGTGCATTGTCCTGTTGGAACAGCAAGTTCCCTTGCCGGTCTAGGAATGGTGGAACGATGGGTTCGATGACGGTTTGGATGTACCGTGCACTATTCAGTGTCCCCTCGACGATCACCAGTGGCGTACGGCCAGTATAGGAGATCGCTCCCCACACCATGATGCCGGGTGTTGGCCCTGTGTGCCTCGGTCGTATGCAGTCCTGATTGTGGCGCTCACCTGCACGGCGCCAAACACGCATACGACCATCATTGGCACCAAGGCAGAAGCGACTCTCATCGCTGAAGACGACACGTCTCCATTCGTCCCTCCATTCACGCCTGTCGCGACACCACTGGAGGCGGGCTGCACGATGTTGGGGCGTGAGCGGAAGACGGCCTAACGGTGTGCGGGACCGTAGCCCAGCTTCATGGAGACGGTTGCGAATGGTCCTCGCCGATACCCCAGGAGCAACAGTGTCCCTAATTTGCTGGGAAGTGGCGGTGCGGTCCCGTACGGCACTGCGTAGGATCCTACGGTCTTGGCGTGCATCCGTGCGTCGCTGCCGTCCGGTCCCAGGTCGACGGGCACGTGCACCTTCCGCCGACCACTGGCGACAACATCGATGTACTGTGGAGACCTCACGCCCCACGTGTTGAGCAATTCGGCGGTACGTCCACCCGGCCTCCCGCATGCCCACTATACGCCCTCGCTCAAAGTCCGTCAACTGCACATACGGTTCACGTCCACGCTGTCGCGGCATGCTACCAGTGTTAAAGACTGCGATGGAGCTCCGTATGCCACGGCAAACTGGCTGACACTGACGGCGGCGGTGCACAAATTATGCGCAGCTAGCGCCATTCGACGGCCAACACCGCGGTTCCTGGTGTGTCCGCTGTGCCGTGCGTGTGATCATTGCTTGTACAGCCCTCTCGCAGTGTCCGGAGCAAGTATGGTGGGTCTGACACACCGGTGTCAATGTGTTCTTTTTTCCATTTCCAGGAGTGTACTTGATACCTTGATGTCTCAGTATGTGTCCTACTTACTGATACCTTCCGCTAATGAGGTTATACCACACACTTTTTTTCTCATCAGTTCCGTTCAGTTACATGATCTACCCAACTGATCTACAGCATTCTTCTGTAGCACCACATTTCGAAAGATTGTATTCTTTACTTGTCTAAAATCTTCCTCGTTTCGCTTTCACAAATGGCAACATTCCGGTCAAACTCCTTTATAAAATACTTAATAACAGATAAATCTATAATCGATGTTAACAAATATCCTTTCTTCAGAAACATTTCCCTTGCCATTACCAGTCTACATTTTACAACCTCTCTACTTCAGCCATCATGGGTTATTTTACTGCCGGTATAGCAAACCCTATCTACTACTTTACGTGTCTCACTTCCTAATCTAATTCCCTCAGCATCACCTGATTTAATTCTACTACATCCCATTATCCTCCTTTCGCTTTTGTTCTTGTTTATCTCACATCCTTCTTTCAAGATACTGTCCATTCCGTTTAACTGTTCTTCAAAGAACTTAGCTATATCTGGCAGAGTTACAATGTCACCAGTAAACCTCAAAGTTTCAATTTATTCTCCCCGAACTTTAATTCCTACTCGGCATTTTTCTTTTGTTTCCTTTACTGCTTGTTCAACGTACAGATTGAATAACATCGGAGATACGCAACAACTACGTCTCACTCTTTTATCAACCACTGCTTCCCTTTTACGCCCTTTGTCTCTTATCATTGACACCTGGTTTCTGTACAAGTTGTAAATAGCCTTTCGCTCCCTGTATTTTACCCCCGCTATCTTCAGAATTTCAAACAGAGTATTCCAGTCAACACTGCACTGTTCAAAACAGCAGTAGTGTTACTGACGACATGTCTCGTACATATGCTGTTCTTTATATATATTTAACGATACTGGTGTTGATTTTGCAATTAACATTAGACGATGCCACTATGGCTGCAGTACATTAAGACACTGTTTTTATAAAAGACCGAAACCTGTAATCTGTCAACAAAAAATTTGTGACTATAGACGTAAATTAAAGGAAATTTTAATTAATCATTTGTTCACACAGGTAACACTGCATTTCACTAGGCAGTTACAATGTCACAGCTATCGAATCGCTGATGGTGGAAGTGTCTGAAACAAAGAACAGTCAGTTCGAAGTGTTCCAAATGGTACGGACTCTGACGGTCAATACTTTAAGACCAGGCCAGCTTATAGCACCCTTTGTATATCTAACCTACTGGTGACTCGTAATTTATGTAGCTTATGAACGAATAAGGTCGCCACATATGCGACCCGAGGTGCTGCTGTACAATGTCAGATTTGGCTCTTGAGGAAAAAATTTGCCGACCACTCTCTGCTGTGTTTGTCTATCCGGGATCATTCTCTTAATATGTCCATAGAATCTTATTCTGTGTTTTCTAATCCCAGTGGGACAGAAATCATGGGATACCTTCTAATGTCGTGTCGGACCTCATTTTGGCCAGTGTCACGCAGCCACTCCACTTGACACGGACTCAACTAGTTGTTGGAAGTCCCTTGCGGAAATGTTCAGCCACGCTGCCTGTACAGCCGTCCATAACTGCAAAAGTGTTGCCGGAGCAGGATTTTGTGCACGAGCTGGCCTCTCGATTGTGTCCCAGAACTTTCCTTACAATTCTTCTTTCGCTCGATGTTTCCAGTGTCTGTTTCCCTATTGAAAATTATCGTGTCTGATTCATAAAGGCATCCTTGTTTAATTATTGACCTATAATATCCTAGATTTGTGTGCTAAGAGAGACATTTTTGAATCGTATCATCTTCATCTTGGCCTAGGTATGGTGTGTCATCTTCTGGAGCCTTGGCTTTGCTCTGCCGCGAGTGGTCCGTTTGCCCTTAAATTTCGGAGGGGGCTGCGTTCTGGGAAGAGACCTGCTGACGACGAGAGTATCGAGTGCTAGCGTCGGAGTGAGACGGGGAGATTAGTTTCCTGTTGTGTGGCAGCGCAATGTCGCGGGAAAGGTGGTATAACTTGCTGTGAACGCACGTGATTGCTACGAGCGTGTGTACTCGGGACGGCGGCAGCCGTTCTGGACGGGCTGTGTGATAAGGAAGCTCGGAGTGGCAACTGATGATGCGGCGTGTCCGTGTTGCTATGGTGGAACTGGGGCGATTGATGTGGTATCACCGCCAGACACCACACTTGCTAGGTGGTAGCCTTTACACCCACCGCGGTCCGTTAGTATACGTCGGACCCGCGTTTCGCCACTATCAATGATTGCAGACCGAGCGCCGCTACACGGCAGGTCTAGAGAGACTTCCTACACTCGCCCCAGTTGGACGACCGACTTTGCTAGCGATGGTTCACTGACAAAATACGCTCTCAATTGCCGAGACGATAGTTAGCATAGCCTTCAGCTACGTCATTTGCTACGACCTAGCAAGGCGCCATTGCCAGTTACTATTGATACTGAATAATGTACCGTCAAGTGCGACGTTCACCATTAATGGATTAAAGTTAAGTATTCCACTAGCTACGTCCGTTTTATCTAAAGTCTAATTTCCTTGTCCTGTTCCAGACCTCACGCCAGCCTGCGTGAGCTAAAACGCGTGCCTTTCGGCTTCCTCTAATAATACGGTGTTGGCTCTCCTGCCAACCCACAACAACTGACATAACTCGAGTTGGTGCTGGTTGCAACCTGTCGCCGAGTGCTTGTCTGCCTTCTGGACTAACGGTGAGAATTTCTTGACTTGGTGTGTCTCACTCAATTTCTGCCCGTGACGTCGGGTGTGTTTGCTCTAAGGTCGTGTGCCATGGTGTTTCGCAATTTTAGTAGGCTCAGGCGTGCCCGAAATCCCGATTCAGTGATCCGCTGTTATATTGTCAAGTGTAATTATCACTAGAAAAGAGCGTTAACTCTCTGTGCCTTAATAACTGAACCTAAAATATTACCTGTGGTTGAAATTTTATTCTGACCCAAGTCCAATAACGATCTTGTATTTTACAATTTGTTGAGTGGTATTATAATAATAATACCACTAATAGTACTGGCCGTCACATTTACTAAGTAGAAGATTTACGAAGGCCCGTGGCCGTCATTAACGGTTCCTGCCTAGATAGGCTTTATATTTTGAAACATGTGTTTCAATGTTTAGTAATTTTTATTTTATGTGTTATAGAGAGTTGCTGTAATGCCCTTTGTGGACGATTTGCCACGTTGGTGAAGTTTCTAGTTATTCTGGTGGTCTGTGCCATACTGCTAAATCTGGCAGTCCTGGCACAGCTGACTGTAAATTTTTCCTAGTGGTGAGGAGCACGGGCTGATTTTAAGTGATAACTCACTAACTTCAACCATTCTCAAATATTTATTTCTACTGATATTGAGGCCCTTCATGCCAAGTGGTAACGTCACTACCCCTTTTCGGTTATTAATTTTGTCTTGTTAGCTTGTTTCAGTAAAAAAAAAACCTTTGGTATATGAATTTGTCTTTTGGTCTTTACTGCTCCTTTGGACGAAGTAAATTAACTGCTAGTTTTGCATTCTTGTAGCATTATCAAAACAGCATTTGTGATATATATATGTGCCAGTGAACAAGTGTTTTTTAATGTTTAAGAAAATCAAATTGTGTTTGAAACTGTAACCTCATATGGGTCTACGCTTTGAATCCCTGCAGCCTTTTAGCTCTGCTTACCTTACGTTTTGGTTAAGCTTTCCCATATCACGACGTATCAATTTCTTGTTGTAGATGGCTTTGGTAAATCTGTATCTGTTTTCCATCTTTTGACATCTAATTTCGTCTGCTTTTGTTTCAATGGCATTTTCTGGAATAGTTTCACCTAGATGCTTGTGCAACTCTTTTAATTTTGGCATTTTTCGTTTCCATGAATTATGGTACTTGTTTGATGAAAAGCATGTACTCTGTCTTTCCAAAAGGTGTCTAGAGACCGAATTCCTCTGCAGTTACTTTCAGGAGTTCAGTCTGATGCTGGGCTGACGAAATGTAGCGAATTAATATTGTTATATAGTAGGTAACTTTCCTTTATCTAAAGTTCTTGTTTTGTCAATTTTTGTGGACTGATTCCAGTTTGTGCCATTCTTGTATCACTCTCTCAAGGACAAAGTGCAAAAGTAATGAGGACAGCCATTCTTCTTGTCTTACTCTTGTTTTAATTTCAAACAGATCTGAGAGTTCCCTCATGAATTTAAGGTTGGACTGCCAGGGTCTACTTATAATTGTAACTGTTTACGGATCAATACCTTGTAGTTGTTTATACGTGTTCTGTCTACTTTCTTGAGTAGTGAGTGAATTAACGAATTTTCCCAATCTACTGGAATTGCTCATTTTATTGATTGGGACAGAAACTTTGTGGTTAAAGTCGTATGACTTTAGTTTTGAAATTCTTATAAAAACCCCATTTCTTTCGATTTCAACCAGTTGAGCCTTTTCGCTTTTCCATTTGGTATTTCTTGTTAATTTGGCTGCCTATTTCTTCATTGTCAAGGATATTTTGTAGTTGTCTTCCGTCTTATTGCCGTTCTAGTTGTTGTATGTTTCCTATCGAGATCGAATTGTGTACTCAAGTTCCTCATTTGCTTCTGTTTCCATCCATGTGACTACTTTTACTCTAATTCTTTCCGTGACAGAGGGTTCGATCCTGCTAGTGTTAAATTTGGGAATTTTTGTCTTCTTTTCTCCAAACCTCTGATATTTTAAACGTAGTCTTATCCTTGTCAGGTAATCGTATAAGTCTTTGTTTCACCGTTTCTGACTTCGATGTTCATAATTTTTTGTGGTTTGAATAAGTGACTGTAACATGATGAGTTTGGAATTCACCAATGACTCATCTGTTTTGATGGTATCTTTTTTCAGATTTGTTGGCATGATTATAAGTTTGAATACTCTGCGGGTTTCAACTGATCATCGGCCATCTTGCTTGGTTCACTTGTGTGCTGGGATTTTCCAGTTGTTTTCTTGTACATTCTGTCTTTGCCTAGCCGTGCACTAAAATCGCCTAGTAGGGTTTTGACATTATTCTGCAGAATTTTAAGTATTATGTCTTCTTGTGTTACCCTTGACTTGTCTACCTTTTAGGTGTTTTGTTTCATTTTCAAATTTGAAAGACATATGTGTATTGATTAGCGTGTCTGTTTTATTTGCACACTTCAGGGTGTTTGTCGTTAGCCTGTTATTTTCAGGCTGCACATTTGTTATGGAAGCGAATATATTTTTCTTGACCGTAAATGCGACTCATAAAAGTGATGTATTTTACGGAATTCATTTGTCTATTTTACTTTGAAAAGTTTGTGCTTCCCTAAACCCTCTGAATTTTCGTCAGCCTTGTTTCTTGGAGTAACACTATTTACATTTTGTGTTCTTTTAGGAATTTCTCTAGATCATGTAACTTTCCTGCTCGTTTTTGGTCATCAGTCTTCTGACTGGTTTGATGCGACGCACCGCAAATTCCTCTCCTGTGCCAATCTCTTCATCACAGAGTAGCATTTGCTACCTACCTACTCAATTATTTGCTGATGTATTCCGATCTCTGTTTTCCTCTACAGTTTTTGCCCTCTACAACTCTCTCTAGTACGATGGAAGTCAGTCCTTCATGTCGAACAGATGTCCTATTATTTACAATTAGTGTGTCGAATAATGGTTTTGTGTTTGGTCTAAACTGGCCAGAGGACTCCAATTCCCTCTTTTTGCGTGTCAGCCCAGGTGTCCCAGAATCTGACACTTTGGTTGTAGCGTTCTTGATAACAGTGGATTGTTCCTTACTGCGGTAAAATTTTGTGTACTGGTACGCCTCAAGATTTGGACTGAAGTCAACCTTTTAGGACTAGAGAGTTAGTTCCATAACAAGAATTCCAGCCGCACTTCAGACGCTGATCACGATGCCACTTGTTGAAAGTTAAACGTGAAGTGCATTTTCTGTGATGTCTGTTCCACCAATTCTGCCGTATTGATGGTCTTCATCATCACGCTCATTGCCGGTGAACATCCTACTTTATACACTCGTTCACTTCACTTCTTCTCTTACAGTGCAGAAAGCTGAGTTTCCCTGCCCTATCTGGATCACTAGGTATAGAGGCAATTACACATAATTAAATAACAGAAGGCTTTGTGTGCTAGGTATGATAAGAAGACATTTAAAAGGGTACAGGAGAATACAGATAAAAGATAGCTTCTAAAACTACTTTCTACTTTGAGAACCCTTGAATTACCACAATAACTTGAGGAAGAAAAAATAGTTTTATAAAAGACTCCCAACTGATATAGTAAATTAATAAGATTAAACACTATAATAAACTGTTAGCAACCGACCCAGGGAAAGATAAGTCGTTTACTGCGAATATCGGTGACTATCACCATTCACTCATTTAATGATATCGATATACACACGAGTAAAATATCAACCATGTAAATCATTTTATTAAATATAAGGCGTATTCTGTTTCACCCATGATGAATCGAAAACGATAGTCTGACGCAGTTTGTCTGTGATCGTCGATCAGAATTAAAGATACGAATCCTGTACATCTTGAACCGTTTGTATCTCTCGACCACTATGTCGCAGAGTGTAAAACTAATTACAACTTTTCTTCTACATATACTAAAGTAATGTAAACGTAGTGTCTAGGTGGTGGTGAACGCAAAAACAATTGCAGACAAAAAGCGACAGAAATGTTATGTGTGGCTTAATTGACGTGAAATGTCATCACGTGGACCAGCCGCTCGGCTTTATTTAACCGTCAAAATGTTTTTTGTCAATTAAATGAAATGTGTTGAAATGTTATTATTATGTCTCAGGCTGTGCACATTTTTAAATGAAATCTGGAACACAAATATTTCTGTCACCAGCTGTGACGGAAATGGATTGTACGATGTGTCAACAATCCTTTTTAATTAAAAGCTAAAACTAACCATACATTTGCGACAGACCTACAAAGAAAATACTAATTTCAGGCCTTGAAGTAGTACTAAGAGAAAATAAAAGTCACAGAGGTGTGTCATCCACATGTGCACGCATCTCTTTACCACCTTATCTTGCTTACATAATGCCAATTACAGAGGAGTTCTAATGTTTTTATCCTTCTAACATGAGTATTCAGAAAAGTTCTGCATTATTCGATGCCTGCACTTTGTGGTGAAGCCTTTTGGAAATTCTATCAGTTTGCGTAGTAAAGAATCGACCCCACTTTACCGAGATGCCTGTCGTTGCATGGCAGAAAGGTAGACTAACATCAATGATTTTATTGTTACCCCGAGGACTTCATTGTGAGCTTGGAACCGTCAGCTGAATGCCTTCTTCTTCTCCACTTTAGTGTTTACGCTATTGGCTCTTGGAACTTAACAACTTTTTCTTCCATCTCCAGTTTTCTCTTCCCACATTTCTTCTTGCCCGAAACCCATAGACACACGCGTCCGTATTTTTGAATTCTGATACTGTTTGCTTTTTCTTTTAATTCCTGTTTTGTATTGCTAGAGCCCTGTCTTCATCTGCACATCCCGTAGTTGTCTTTTGCTATCTCATTTCACACGTCGATGTGCACTCCTTACTGTTGCTCGGTGCAATCACAGTCAGTGTTGTCGTTATGTTAACTTATGAAACCAACTAATAACAAGAAAATATTGTACACGTTAGAAAAATGACATAATGGCCAAGTAATAAAAAAAGGCTCTGTTTGAGGCAGCAATGAAGAAATTTTCACCTTTCTGCATTGCAGTCGTCCATCATGACGATATAAAAAATTAAAAAAAAGAAATTCTACGAGTACGTGCGATTTCCTCCATTCAAATTCTAACTCTTCTCAGCCTCTTCTCAGAGCACCCCTCGTCAAACACACCTACACACGCACATACATAACAAAAACATTGATGTCAAACTGCGGACAACACGATTACGCAAACAAAAGAAGATTAAAAAAGACAGTGACAGTTGCCAACAGCATAAGCCGTAGACACAAGCAGTTAAGACACTTTTATAGAAAATCACAATGAAAGTGAAGTGATTAAATGAAATTTGTTCGCAGATCTCTTACATCCGATATTCTGGTATGCGCAAAAGAATTCCACTGGGACACATAAATAGTTGTTGTGGTCTTCAGTCCTGAGACTGATTTGATGCAGCTCTCCATGCTACTCTATCCTGTGCAAGCTTCTTAATCTCCCAGTACCTACTGCAACCTACATCCTTCTCAATCTGCTTAGTGTATTCATCTCTTGGTCTCCCTCTACGATTTTTACCCTCCAGTACTAAATTGGTGATCCCTTGATGCCTCAGAACATGACCTACCAACCGATCGCTTCTTCTAGTCAAGTTGTGCCACAAGCTCCTCTTCTCCCCAATTCTACTCAATGCCTCCTCAGCCGGCCGCTGTGGCCGTGCGGTTCTAGGCGCTCCAGTCCGGAGCCGCGCTGTTGCTACGATCGCAGGTTCGAATCCTGCCTCGGGCATGGGTGTATGTGATGTCCTTAGGTTAGTTAGGTTTAAGTAGTTCTAAGTTCTAGGGGACTGATGACCACAGCAGTTGAGTCCCATAGTGCTCAGAGCCATTTGAGCCAATACCTCCTCATTAGTTATGTGATCTACCCATTTAATCTTCAACATTCTTCTGTAGAACTACATTTCTAAAGCTTCTATTCTCTTCTTGTCCAAACTATTTATCGTCCATGTTTCATTTCCATACATAGCTACACTCCATACAAATACTTTCAGAAATGATTTCCTGACACTTAAATCTATACTCGATGTTAACAAATTTCTCTTCTTCAGAAACGCTTTCCTTCCCATTGCCAGTCTACATTTTATATCCTCTCTGCTTCCACCATCATCAGTTACTTTGCTCCCCAAATAGCAAAACTCCTTTACTACTTTAAGTGTCTCATTTCCTAATCTAATTCCTTCAGCATCACCCATCTTAATTCGACTACATTCCATTATCCTCGTTTGGCTTTTGTTGATGTTCATCTTATATCCTCCTTTCCAGACACTATCCATTCCGTTCAACTGCTCTTCCAAGTCCTTTGCTGTCTCTGACAGAATTACAATGTCATCGGCGAACCTCAAAGTTTTTATTTCTTCTCCATGGATTTTAGTACCTACTCCGAATTTTTCTTTTGTTTCCTTCACTGCTTGCTCAATATACAGATTGAATAGCATCGGGGGGAGACTACAAACCTGTCTCACTCCCTTCCCAACCACTGCTTTACTTTCATGTCCCTCGACTCTTATAACTGCCATCTGGTTTCTGTACAAATTGTAAATAGCCTTTCGCTCCCTGTGTTTTACCCCTGCCACCTTCAGAATTTGAAAGAGAGTATTCCAGTCAACATTGTCAAAAGCTTTCTCTAAGTCTACAAATGCTAGAGACGTAGGTTTGCCCCTTCTTAATCTAGCTTCTAAGATAAGTCGTAGGGTCTGTATTGCCTCACGTGTTCCAACATTTCTACGGAATCCAAACTGATCTTCCCCGAGGTCGGCTTCTACTAGTTTTTCCATTCGTCTGTAAGGAATTCGCGGTAGTATTTTGCAGCTGTGACTTATTAAACTGATAGTTCGGTTATTTTCACATCTATCAACACCTGTTCTCTTTGGGATTGGAATTATTATATTCATCTTGACGTCTGAGGGTATTTCGCCTGTTTCATACATATTGCTCACCAGATGGTAGAGTTTTGTCAGGACTGGCTCTCCCAAGGCCGTCAGTAGTTCCAATGGAATGTTGTCTACTCCTGGGGCCTTGTTTCGACTCAGGTCTTTCAGTGCTCTGTCAAACTCTTCACGCAGTATCATATCTCCCATTTAATCTTCATCTACATCCTCCTCCATTTCCATAATATTGTCCTCAAGTACATCGCCCTTGAATAGACCCTCTATATACTGCTTCCACCTTTCTGCTTTCCCTTCTTTGCTTAGAACTACGTTTCCATCTGAGCTCTTGAAGTTCATACAAGTGGTTCTCTTTTCTCCAAAGGCTTCTTTAATTTTCCTGTAGGCATTATCTGTCTTACCCCTAGTGAGATAATCCTCTACATCCTTACATTTGTCCTCTAGCCATCCCTGCTTCGCCATTTTGCACTTCCTGTCGATCTCATTTTTGAGACGTTTGTATTCCTTTTTGCCTGCTTCATTTACTGCATTTTTATATTTTCTCCTTTCATCAATTAAATTCAATATTTCTTCTGTTACCCAAGGATTTCTACTAGAGCCCATCTTTTTACCTACTTGATCCTCTGCTGCCTTCACTACTTCATCCCTCAGATCTACCCAATCTTCGTTTACTGTATTTCTTTCCCCCATTCCTGTCAAGTGTTCCCTTATGCTGTCCCTGAAACTCTGTATAACCCTGGTTTAGTCAGTTTATCCAGGTCCCATCTCCTTAAATTCCCACCTTTTTGCAGTTTCTTCAGTTTTAATCTACAGTTCATAACCAATAGATTGTGGTCAGAGTCCACATCTGCCCCTGGAAATATCTTACAATTAAAAACCTGGTGCCTAAATCTCTGTCTTACCATTATATAATCTGATAACTTCTAGTATCTCGAGGATTCTTCCATGTGTACAACCTTCTTTTATGATTCTTGAACCAAGTGTTAGGTATGATTAAGTTGTGCTCTGTGCAAAATTCTACCAGGCGGCTTCCTCTTTCATTTCTCTCCCCCAATCCATATTCATCCACTATGTTTCCTTCTCTCCCTTTTCCTACCCTCGAATTCCAGTCACCCATGACTATTAAATTTTCGTCACCCTTCACTACCTCATCATACATTTCATCAATTTCTTCATCATCGGCAGAGCTAGTTGGCATATAAACTTGTACTACTGTAGTAGGCATGGGCTTCGTGTCTATCTTGGCCACAATAATGCGTTCACTATGCTGTTGGTGGTAGCGTGCCCGCACTCCTATTTTTTTATTCATTATTAAACCTACTCCTGTATTACCCCTATTTGATTTTGTGTTTGTAGCTCTGTAGTCATCTGACCAGAAGTCTTGTTCCTCCTGCCACCGAACTTCACTAATTCCCACTATATCTAACTTTAACCTATCCATTTCCCTTTTTAAATTTTCTAACCTACCTGCCCGATTAAGAGATCTGACATACCACGCTCCGATCCGTAGAACGCCAATTCTCTTTCTCCTGATAACTACATCCTCTTGAGTAGTCCCCGCCCGGAGATCCGAATGGGGGACTATTGTACCTCCAGAATATTTTACCCAAGAGGACGCCATCATCATTTAATCATACAGTAAAGCTGCATGCCCTCGGGAAAAATTACGGCCGTAGTTTCCCCTTGCTTTTAGCCGTTCGCAGTACCAGCACAGCCAGGCCGTTTTGGTTATCGTTACAAGGCCAGATCAGTCAATCATCCAGACTGTTGCCCTTGCAACTACTGAAAAGTCTGCTGACCATCTTCAGGAACCACACGTTTGTCTGGCCTCTCAACAGATAGCCCTCCGTTGTGGTTGCACCTACGGTACTGCTACCTGTATCGCTGAGGCACGCAAGCCTCCCCACCAACGGCAAGGACCATGGTTCATGGGGGGAGGACACTTAAATTAGTAGCAAGTGAAAAATGAGGCGAAACATTCGCTCCAAAAATTTATTTCTCACCTGGCGACGAAAGAATTGTAAAATATCGACATATGCGGAAATGTTAAATAACACACTTTTTTTACATACTACGAACATGTATTACGAGCCACTGGGGAAGCTTCGTAAATAAAAGGAAACGAATCGTGTATCACACAATCACGAACAGCCTTTTATTAAGATGCATAGTCGGGCCACATGTCCACGAAAGTAGTAGTAATAACAGTAACAATAAAAGAGAATAATAGGGAAGATGCTACCATTAGTAATACAATGCCTCTTTCCTGAAATTTCTTATATGATATAAGGCGTTAAACTGAACCAGTAGGTTTGTACATAATATCACCCAGGTCTCGATACATAAAGGAAGAACCGTTTGAAACAACTTTTAGCCAATAACACGCGTAACGAATGGATTAATTTTGGCTGAAGTGTAGGACTCCAGATACGCCATAAATAAATCATGGAAAGACATATCAAATACTTTTTCTTATCACTTAACATTAGAAATCGCTTTCGTTATTATTTGGATAACATTACTGCCAACCATTCCACATATCATTGTGTAACATCAGTCTTACAGTTCCCATATAAATTATTAGAGCAGAGGTAATCCTCTTAATAGTCAGCTCCCCAGAAATCTTTTTGCCTTGTAGCTCTCACGATGAAAACTACTGCAGGATGATTGTCTTCTAGGCCAAAAAACCTTCGGCGCGTCAATGATATCAAGTTCTCGACACACAAATGTGAAGTGGTAAATGAACATGGGAATCGCTGACATCGTCGATCTATTTCTCTTGTCGGATGCGGAAGATTTTTATCTCTGGGTGGGTACAACATATTGCTGACAAATCTTACGCTTAGGTTAACAAATATTCACAGTCTGAGTGTGAAACCAAAAGCGAAAAGCATGTTAATAATTGTTACATATGGGAATAACCCCGCGTAGACGAGGAAGTACGGAATCCTTAAAACAACAGAGTTGTATTTGACGATTCCTCGTCAGTGCCGCCTGAACCATCACCATTTAATGAGTCCATATTTTGCGAAATTAACGATACTTAATTATTCATATGGAATCTGTGCTCATTTGCTCCTTGACAAGCTTGTTCTTCCGTGTATTGAGATTACGCTTAGGATGTAATCGCCACTCTGGTGAGGAGTGCTCTGCACTGAATAAGAGTATTAGGCGTCGCAGGGCCTATGTATCTGCCAGTATATGGGTGGTGTCTGTTTCTTCGGACATGCCCGAAAGAACAGACACCACATACACACTGAACAGCAAGAACATTATGATAACCGACCTAAAATCGATATAAACCCGTCCAATCAATAGCACCGTCACCTGGCGAGGAATGACTGACTACTGGTCAGACACACGCACGGTGCATGTAGTATCAGTGAGCCTGCTGTCCGTATGTACAGGGTGTTTCAAAAATGACCGGTATATTTGAAACGGTAATAAAAACTAAACGAGCAGCGATAGAAATACACCGTTTGTTGCAATATGCTTGGGACAACAGTACATTTTCAGGCAGACAAACTTTCGAAATTACAGTAGTTACAATTGTCAACAACAGATGGCGCTGCGGTCTGGGAAACTCTATAGTACGATATTTTCCACATATCCACCATGCGTAGCAATAATAGGGCGTAGTCTCTGAATGAAATTACCCGAAACCTTTGACAACGTGTCTGGCGGAATGGCTTCACATGCAGATGAGATGTACTGCTTCAGATGTTCAATTGTTTCTGGATTCTGGCGGTACACCTGGTCTTTCAAGTGTCCCCACAGAAAGAAGTCACAGGGGTTCATGTCTGGCGAATAGGGAGGCCAATCCACGCCGCCTCCTGTATGTTTCGGATAGCCCAAAGCAATCACACGATCATCGAAATATTCATTCAGGAAATTAAAGACGTCGGCCGTGCGATGTGGCCGGGCACCATCTTGCACAAACCACGAGGTGTTCGCAGTGTCGTCTAAGGCAGTTTGTACCGCCACAAATTCACGAAGAATGTCCAGATAGCGTGATGCAGTAATCGTTTCGGATCTGAAAAATGGGCCAATGATTCCTTTGGAAGAAATGGCGGCCCAGACCAGTACTTTTTGAGGATGCAGGGACGATGGGACTGCAACATGGGGCTTTTCGGTTCCCCATATGCGCCAGTTCTGTTTATTGACGAAGCCGTCCAGGTAAAAATAAGCTTCGTCAGTAAACCAAATGCTGCCCACATGCATATCGCCGTCATCAATCCTGTGCACTATATCGTTAGCGAATGCCTCTCGTGCAGCAATGGTAGCGGCGCTGAGGGGTTGCCGCGTTTGAATTTTGTATGGATAGAGGTGTAAACTCTGGCGCATGAGACGATACGTGGATGTTGGCGTCATTTGGACCGCAGCTGCAACACGGCGAACGGAAACCCGAGGCCGCTGTTGGATCACCTGCTGCACTAGCTGCGCGTTGCCCTCTGTGGTTGCCGTACGCGGTCGCCCTACCTTTCCAGCACGTTCATCCGTCACGTTCCCAGTCCGTTGAAATTTTTCAAACAGATCCTTTATTGTATCGCTTTTCGGTCCTTTGGTTACATTAAACCTCCGTTGAAAACTTCGTCTTGTTGCAACAACACTGTGTTCTAGGCGGTGGAATTCCAACACCAGAAAAATCCTCTGTTCTAAGGAATAAACCATGTTGTCCACAGCACACTTGCACGTTGTGAACAGCACGCGCTTACAGCAGAAAGACGACGTACAGAATGGCGCACCCACAGACTGCGTTGTCTCCTATATCTTTCACATCACTTGCAGCGCCATCTGTTGTTGAAAATTGTAACTACTGTCATTTCGAAAGTTTGTCCGCCTGAAAATGTACTGTTGTCCCAAGCATATTGCAACAAACGGTGTATTTCTATCGCTGCTCGTTTAGTTTTTATTGCCGTTTCAGATATACCGGTCATTTTTGAAACACCCTGTATAATGGGGAAGGAGCGCGATCTAACGATCGAGGGAGATTTTGGTGGCCCAGAGGCTTCGCTCGAACGTTTCGTAAGCTGGAAGACTTGTCGGATGTTCGACGTGTGCTGTGGTGAGTGACTTCAATACTTGACGACACCAAGCGAAACCATATCCGGACTTCGTGATATTGGGCGGCCACCCCTCATTACAGATGTCGGACGTCGTAGGCTGGGCAGACTAGTAGAATACGACAGACGGCGAACTGTGACGGATTTAACTTCAGAATTTAGTGCTGGGCAGAGCACAAGTGTGTCTGAACACATAGTGTCCCGGACACTCCTAACGATTGGCTTCCGCAACCGACGAGCCATGCATGTACCAATCTTGAACCCCAACATCGGCAACTAAGACTGAAATGGGCACGTGACCATCCGCACTGGACATTGGCGCAGTGGCAGGGCATTGCATGATCTGATCTAACCCGATACATACGAAGACAGTAACTTGTTCTCGAAAGCACAGTTGCTGTTGATGACCGTGCAGCTTTTCTCTGGAATAAATGATGACTAACTGACAACCTAAGCTGCCGACAGTTGTTGTTGATATACCTCGATGTGGACAGCTGAAAATGTGTGCCCCGACCGGGACTCGAACCCGGGATCTCCTGCTTACATGGCAGACGCTCTATCCATCTGAGCCACCGAGGACACAGATGAATAGCGCGACTGCAGGGACTTATCTCTTGCACGCTTCCCGTGAGACTCACATTCCCAACTGTCCACAATTCTACATATGTATTGTACCTTATAGACATTTGCCCACCAACTCATTACTCGAGCACACTTTGGCGATTCCCGTAAGAGTTTGGGCAACCTGTGCGCATTCACACAGACGAAGGTCAATGGCTGGGTAGCCTTCTAACTATATATACGAAGACAGTAACTTGTTCTTGAAAGAACAGTTGCTGCTGATGACCGTGCAGCTTTTCCCTAGAATAAATGATGACTAACCGACAACCTCAGCTGCCGACAGTTGTTGATATACCTCGATGTGGACAGCTGAAAATGTGGGCAAATGTCTATAAGGTACAATACATATGTAGAATTGTGGACAGTTGGGAATGTGAGTCGCACGGGAAGCGTGCAAGGGATAAGTCCCTGCAGTCGCGCTATTCATCTGTGTCCTCGGTGGCTCAGGTGGATAGAGCGTCTGCCATGTAAGCAGGAGATCCCGCGTTCGAATCCCGGTCGGGGCACACATTTTCAGCTGTCCACATCGAGGTATATCAACAACAACTGTCGGCAGCTGAGTTTGAATCCCGATACTCTATACATAATCATGTCGATAGGAGGGCGTGAATCTGTCGTCTTCCAGGAGAACAGATCCTGACGGCTATACTGCGGGACGGAAACAAGCGGTTGGCGGCTCCTTTAGGGTCTGCGGAACATTCATTTGAGCATCCATTCGTCCACAGGAGCTGGTGCAAGCACCATGACGGCCAAGGAGTGTCGTAGGGTGGTTGCAGATCACGTACGCCGCAGCATCACGATCACGTTTCCCGACAGGAATGGCATTTTTCGACAAGATAATGCGGTACGTCTTAAGGCCTGGTGTGTGATGGAGTGGTTGGAAGAACACAGTGGCGAGTTCCAATTGATATGCTGGCCCTCCAACTCACCAGGTCTGAACCCGATCGAGCACATCTGGGATGTGATTGAACGTGGCGTCAGAGCTCATCGCCCGCCTCCCCGGAATTTGCGGGAACTGGATGACTTGTGTATGCAGATGCGGTGCCAGATCCCTCCAGCGGCCTACCAAGGCCTCATTGCTTTCTTGACATGACACGGCGCCGCCGTTATCCGTGCCAAAGGTCGACATACCTGCTACTAGGTAGGCGGTCATAATGTTCTGGCTGATCATTCTAGATAAATAGTACTTCTTTTCTTTCTTAGCCTGCATAACTATATATGAAAAAACTTATATTCGCATTTGCGAATATGGAGAACAGTCAGGTGTATAATGGAATGAAGACAACGAAAATGTAGGGGAACGGCGACTCGAACGCGGATTTACTGCTTATCTCAAGCGGTCGACTTAGCATTAAGCTATACGAGCACGACTCAAGGACACACGCAAACTTACATATGTTGACAACCCTAAGTCTACCACCTGCACTCTGATATCCATTGAGTGTAGTCCGGATTATATTGATTGAAAGTCGCTTGCCCGGTGTCGGCGGATAAATACGATATGGCAGTGCCTGTGTTGTTCAGAAGTACGACGCAATGCTCTACTCGGATATCCTGCGATAAAATCGAGATCTGGTGACTGTTATGATCAGGGTAGATGCGCCATTTAATTCTCGTGGTCATAAAACAAATCCTGGACATGCGAACCGTTTGAACAGGGGCCCCGTCGTCTTGGAACACAACATCACCATTAGAGAACAAACGTTATACTGTGGAGTGGACCTAGAGTCAATGTGATTACTTAATGCTTGACAGTAAATGGACTTACAGAGTACTCATGGGGCCCATGCAATACCATCATATGGTTGCCCAAACCACCATCGAAACGCCTACATGTCTCTTGGGACGTAAACTCAGCCAGGAATATGATACATCCTGAAATAAGACCCATACAACAGAATTACTTACTTCCAATGCAACATAGTCCAGGTTTTAGTCCTTCGGCGCCATGTTTTCCTTTTACGCACGTTCGCATCGTCTATGAGTGGTTTTGGAATTCCTGCTTGCCCTGCTGTTCCCTGCTCTTGCAGCTCCCTTCGTGTTGTTTTGTACTAACAGCGTTTGTGAGCACGACTTTGAGTTCTGCAGTGACTTTTACTTCTGTCGTCCTCTTATTTTCTTCAATTCAACACACATTTTCGTCTACTTTATGACATAGCAGATGATGTTTCTCCGCTTTCCCTAGACGCAGTTCAGATATGCGACACTACCCTTCTTGAAACGACGAACACTTCTGCTATCTTGCTCACGGAAACACCCGCCATACGAGAACCAACAGTTTGCCCTCTTCCGAATTCACCTAACTCCGACTTACTGCACTCAAACTGGATGGAACACTATTCCGACCACGGTCGGCACTTGAAACGTATTGGTGACGTTGTACGTATGGTGTTCCTCATCAAATAGAACACCACAACCAGCAGGCATGGCTAGCTTCTGCATTTATGATAACGCGTGCATTTACCGTGGAATTTCCTTATTTCTGTCCAATGCCTCTATGTGAGCGCGGTTGTGTGCCTTGGATGACTGTAATAGCAAAATGTCACAGAGATAACTTCGTTATTACGTCACAAAATTTCGATTGTGATATCTGTGTGAAATTGTAAATTGGTTTCAAATAGACTGTGTCTTATACTTTAGGAAAATTGCGTGCTTATTTTGTATCGCCTGCACAAAATACCTTGTGTCTACTGACATTTCTACGGAAAAATCCACTCTATGGCGAGCAACTTTATATTGAACTTACCTACACATAATTTTCGTTTCATTGTCTGCAAATTCACAGTCTTTCAGTTCCAAAAGGTTCAAAGAACTGGGTGCTGTTAGGAGAGATATGAAAAGCTCTTGTCGCAAGCTGGAAAATTTAGATTCAGTACGAAGTTATTAATACAAGAAGGAATTATCTCGTTACTTCAGGAGAAGACAATTACACCCTGCTGTAAGTTTAAATGCGTTTCTTCTTCAACTTTGGGAAAAATAGTCATCCGCCTGCACTGCAACTGAGATGTCAGCAACTGGATAGCAGATCGTTGGTAAAAATGGTCATTTGGTCGTGTTGAGTGGGTGGAAACGAGAACGAGCAGTCGTCAGATTTAAAAGCCAACGCAGCCCCACGCTTCTTGTAAATTATCTGTGGAGGTCGCTGATGAAATCTTCCTTCCTTTGGTTTTTCTGAGATTGTTATCCAGACAAACTACTGAATATTCACGAAAGAGCTGAAAAACGAAAACGCCATAGAAATGCTCATCACCATCGAAAGACTACGTAAGAAAGGCGGCTTTCTGTCTTACTCTCACAACTCGGGGGCTCCAGGTTTTGTGTATATGTGTGTGTGTGGGAAGGGGGGTGGGAGGAGGAGGGGGGCCGGGGTCACATGACTGATCTAATATAAGAAATAAAGAACGGAGGCAGAAATGTCGCAAGTAATATTATACGCAGCCCGTTCTAGAATCCACATTCTTTGACCGTTACATCTTAAAGACATGTGTTGGCCTTATTTACCCGCTTTGGACTGCCTTACCAAATATGACTTAATAATGGTCTAATAACCTTTAGCAAATTGCTTAAAAGAATAATATACAAAAGAATGGAAAAGAAAATTGAGGTTGTGCTAGATGGCGAACAGTTTGGCTTTAGGAAAGGTAAAGGCACGAGAGAGACATTTCTGACATTGCGGTTGATAATGAAAGCAAGTCTAAAGAAAAATCAAAACACGTTCATAGGATTTGTCGACCTGAAAAATGCGTTCGACAATGTACGAGGGCTGGAATGATCATAATTTTTTAATAACTTACATTTACTCATCCTCATAATTTTGATGGTCCATCTCAAAGTAGTTTCCTACGAATGCGATGCACTTGTCCCAGAGTTCCTGCCAGTCATCAAATACATGCTGGAAACCATTTCTTAAAGGTCCTTCACAATCGCCTCCGCAGCCTTCACCACCGCTTCCGATGACTGATAATGCCTCCCACGAAGGCGTTTCTGCACGTTACGGAATAGAACAAAGTCACATGGGGCTAAATCCGGACTATAGGGAGAGTGAGGGACGCACTTCACGTTGATTTTTGCAAGATATTGAGCAACAACATTGGCTATATGTGGCCGAGCATTATCGTGGTGCAGCATCCAGCCTGCTTCACGGAAATGTGGTCTTTTGCGCCTGATACAGACTTGCAGTGTTTTCATGACATCCCTGTAGTACTGTCCTGCTACTGATGTGTGTGCAGGTACAACATGCTGATACGCCATTCCATGAATATCAAAGAATGCAATGAGCATAACTTTCCTTGCAGAAGGAACCAATTTTGCTTTCTTGGGGGTTGGTGATGAAGTAGATTTACACCCTGAGCTTTGCTGTTTACTCTCAGGATCAAAATGATGTAGCCAAGTTTCATCAGCAGTGATTACATTTGAAAGAAACTGCGGATCTTCCTCTCACATCAACTTTAAGTGCATGCAGACCAGCACTCGAATGTACTTTTCTTCGGGAATGAACAGTCTTGGAACCCACGGCGCACAAACCCGAGTAGTGTGTAATTTTTCTGTCACCAACGTGTGAGTTGCATCCAATGAAATGCTCAGTATCTCAGAAAGTGATCTTAAGGTAATTCGTCAATCCTCTCTCACAATGACAGCAGAAGTGTTGCTGTTTTCTTCCGTAAGAGCGGTAAGTGGAGCACCGGGTCCACTTCCCTTTGAAATTGATTGTCTCCACTCTTTAAACATTTTAGACCACCTTCGAACTGTGAAGTAGGGAAGAACAGACTCTCCACAAGCCTCCTGTAACATTGTATAGGCCTCAGCTGAAAATTTGTCGAGACGAAAGCAGAATTTCAAAGACGCATGTTGATCTTCGTGTGTTACCTCCATTGCAGCTCTCTCTCTAATGTGTGTGAAATCTTATGGGACTTAACTGCTCTTTAAACATTTTAGACCACCTTCGAACTGTGAAGTAGGGAAGAACAGACTCTCCACAAGCCTCCTGTAACATTGTATAGGCCTCAGCTGAAAATTTGTCGAGACGAAAGCAGAATTTCAAAGACGCATGTTGTTCTTCGAGTATTACCTCCATTGCAGCTCTCTCTCTAATGTGTGTGAAATCTTATGGGACTTAACTGCTCTTTAAACATTTTAGACCACCTTCGAACTGTGAAGTAGGGAAGAACAGACTCTCCACAAGCCTCCTGTAACATTGTATAGGCCTCAGCTGAAAATTTGTCGAGACGAAAGCAGAATTTCAAAGACGCATGTTGTTCTTCGAGTATTACCTCCATTGCAGCTCTCTCTCTAATGTGTGTGAAATCTTATGGGACTTAACTGCTAACGTCATGAGTCCCTAAGTTTACACACTACTTAACCTAACTTATCCTAAGGACTAACACACACACCCATGCCCGAGGGAGGACTCGAACCTCCGCCGGGACCAGCCGCACAGTCCATGACTGCAGCGCCTCAGACCGCTCGGTCCATTGCAGCGGTAGGTGATACTGAGCGTATCTGACCTTTCCTGCCTCTCACAGGCGGAACCAAGAGTCCCAACAATGAGACTACTACGGCGTGTTTGTTGCACATTAAGCTAACAGAATATCATAAGATTAACTTTTAGCGCGAGATAGTAAAATGGTGCAGGATGTTCTAAATCCCTAAAAACGTAGGGGTAAGCTATAGGGGGAGACGGGTCATATACAATATGTACAACAGCCATGAGGGAATAATAAGAGTGAATGACCAAGAACGAAGTGCTCGTATTAGAAAAGGGTGTAAGACAAGACTGTAACCTTTCGCCCCTACTGTTCAATCTGTGCATCGAAGAAGCAATGATGGAAATAAAAGAAAGGTTCAGGAGTGGAATTAAAATTCAAGGTGAAAGGATATGAATGATACGATTCTCTGATGAAATTTCTATCCTGAGTGAAAGTGATTACATGGCCCGCTGAATGGAATGAACAGTCTAATGAGTACTGGGTATGGATTGAGAGTAAATCAAAGAAAGACGAAGGTAATGAGAAGGAGTAGAAACAACAATAGCGAGAAACTTAATATCAGGATTGATCGTCACTGCTACCTGGGCAGTAAAATAACCAATGACGGACGGAGCAAGGAGGGCATCAAAAGCAGACTAGCAATGGCAGAAAGGGCATTCCTGGCCAAGAGAAGTCTACTAATACCAAATGTCGGCCTTAATTTGAGAAGAAATTTCTGAGAATGTACGTCTGGAGAACAGCATTGTATGGTAGTGAAACATGGGCTGTGGGAAAACCGGAACAGAAGAGAATCGAAGCATTTGATATGTGGTGCTACAGACGAATGTTGAAAATATGGTGGACTGATAAGGTAAGGATTGAAGAAGTTCTGCGCAGAATCGGAGAGGAAAGGAGTATTTGGAAAACGCTGATAAGGAGAGGGGACAGGATGATAGGATATCTGTTAAGACATGAGGGAATGACTTCTATGGTACTAGACGGAGCTGTAGAGGGCAAAAACTGTAGAGGAAGACAGAGACTGGAATATATCCAGCAAATAATTAAGGACGTAGGTTTCAAGTGCAACTCTGAGATGAAGAGATTAGCAAAGGAAAGGAATTCGTGGTGGTCCACATGAAACTAGTCAGAAGACTGATGACAAAAAAAAAAAAAAAGAAAGGACCTTTAGCATTGTACTTGATAATGGCATAGAAGCCGAAATCTGAATAACACAAAAGATAAATATACAGTGAAATAAATACACAATCAAATGGCGACGGATTCGTTTAAACTACCTTAACAAATATGACACAATAATGGTCTAATAACCTTTAGCATTTTACTTGATAATGGCACAGAAGCCGAAATCTGAACAACAGAGGAGATAAATATAATAATACACAGTCAAATGGCGATTTACTCTTTTAAAAAGTATTGCATGACTGTGGCTCAACACCATCGAAAACTTTTGAATAAAGCAGGTTTATTGCCGTTTATTTCCTGAAATTTAGTTCTGGTTTCTTGATACACGCACATTTGTTTATCATACACATGTAAAAGCAAAGTATGACATAAGGAATAAGAGAGTGACGACTTTCTTGTGTTGGAGATATGCCCCTACGCAGAACATTGAATTTTCAAGTTAACTATAAGGTTAAGTTACTTCTTTTAAAATCGTATTGTTCATATAAACGTCGTTTATTGTAATACGGGATTTGTAACATATTTCTGAATAATAGTTGACGTTTTGCGTGGTTGCATTACTCAGTTACCTTCATCATGAGATGCCGTTGTTGGCAGTGAATGATTTCCATAGCTGCATCTTGTCTTGAAGGATATAGACTAAAGATTTCTTGATGTCATTCATTTTGTTGCTATTTACAGAGAGTGCAGATATGTTGAGTTTCTTTGAGGGGAGTTCTAAAGGTCGTAAAGCTTTTCTCAGCCCAAAAGTATCGATAGTCAAACCAGCAGCATTCATGTTGAACGGAACACTGAGCTCATTTTCAGCTGAAAATGTCATCTCGCGGTATTTTAAAGTAGTGAGGACCCTTTTCAGGTGCCTAGAAACGACTTAACAATACCATTCATCGTGTAGACCGGTTCTTTTGTAGAATGTAGGCCAGCAAGAACAGTAGTCGATGAAAGAATCCCCCTGCGTTTCAATAATGGGAGACTTGCTCCTTTTTTTCGAGGAATGTTTTATGAGTTGAACGACGTCATCTTCCGTATAGCCTCTTTCCTCCTCCTACCAACATGTCCCGGACTAGTTCCCTACCTGCAGTAAACGGAAAAGTGAGGGCGCTGCAGACGCGTATTATCACGGAAACAGGTTTCCTTTTTGTAGTAAACAGGTTTTCTTTTTGTAGTAAACAGCGCATTGATCCGCTCGGAACAATAATAGAAAAACAAAGAACTTTTCTGAATTTCGGACTATGTAGTCTTTCTGCAGTAAGCTACTCAAGTGAAAAACGCCGTGCCAGTTTCCCTCCACACCTTTCCGCCGTCTCTCACGACGTCGTTGTCGACGGGACATGAAGCGCTAATCTTCCTTCCTTCCTCTACCTGTGAACTACTACTTACATTTTTTGATGTGGACGAGCTTGCACTAAATAGAGGTGCATATTCTGTGGTTCAAACAAAAATAAAAAGGTAGAGGAAATTCTATATCCTCGTGTGTTCTCGATAAATCCCTCTGAAGTAAATTGTAGAGGGTGTTTCCCGTTGTACCACGTATTTGTGTTTCTACCCGTTGCATTTGCTTCTGGCGAGCAGGAATAATTACTGCTGAAATGCCAATGTGCGCTCTGTAATTACCGTAAACTTCTGTTGGCAGTTACTACTCGAGCTATACTTGGAAATAAGCAGTCTATTTCTACAGTCCTCCCTTTATACCGTTTCTTGAAGTTTTTTATGGATTCCCAGTTATAGTTGACGCTTTCTTCGACTATTTGCCAGTTCAGGTTTTCATCATCTGCAAGACTATTTCACGTGGGTCAAACAGACTGCGACCATTCGAGCCGCCCTTCTTTCTATGTCATCAGTATGTCCTGTAAGTTTTATTTGGTGCGGATCCTTCACACTCGAGCAGTGTTCTAGGTTGGGTCGTACTGGTGTGTTGTAACCAATTCCCTTTGTAGCTCTACAGCATTCTCAAGGTCCTACTAGAGAAGCGATGTTTACCAACTGCTTTGCCTGCATGTGAACCTATTGGATCGTTCCATCTCATGCGCCTACAATTTCTTATTCGCCTGTATTTGTATGAGATGAGTGACTAATCTGCGTTGTAGTCATAGCATGTTGTGTTTTAGAACAGCATGGAGCGCACAACTTCACATTTCTGGACATACAGCAAGCAGCAATTCTTTACACAACTATGAAACTGTTTCAAGGCATGATTCAAAATCTGCGTAATTTTTATTAGGCAGTATTTCAATTTAGGTCACTGCGTCATCAACAAATTCACTGCGGGAATTTTTTATGTTAATAGTGAGCTTCCGGGTACTCAACCAGTTGTTTCTTCCATTTTCTTTACAATTTTCCGACGAAAGACACAGTCGTCTTCTTCAGCTGAGGCAGGGTTTCCTGTTACGCTTAATCACTGCCTGGACTCCAACCAGACTGTGAACTATTGTTATTCTAACGCCGGTATTTATAGCCAAGTTCGATTCCCGACGTCCACTGCGGCTGTTGATGTTTTTTTATTTTACAGAGCACGCATTGATACCCCGCGAAAAGCAAACACCCTGAGTTATCTCCGATGGATGTGACGGTCAGCGAGATTTCACTAATTTGACTTCCTGACTCCAAGCGTTATTTAAACTGAAACCTCCATTCCTGTTTATTAGGTTTCCTGACACCTTTACTTCGATAGACTAATAATACTGTTCCAAGAAATGCTGTTCCAGAAATTTGCCTTTTGCACCACGATACTCGTCTCATCGTATTTCATTTCATGATTATATGCGAGGCAGTGCTGATTTTTGGCGATCGTTTCACTGATGTTCCTTGCATCTGTCGTCGACTGTTCTGACAGTCTGCCCAACGTAATAAGCATTCGCATGGAATGCGATATACATCCTACTTTCAGAGACCTAAATCGTCTTTAACATTGCAAGGAAAACTTTTTATCAGAGCTGAAGGGAGTGAAATACACTGGATGCCATATTTCCGTAGTAGGTTACCGATATTTCCAGATACTGGGCCAGCATAAGGCAGATAAACGATTTTTGACTGCTCTTGTTCGGTCTCAGTCTCAACGTCTTTGTTCGGTGTTCTTGATTTTCTACTGCATCTCCCGTTCAGTTTGATGCAAGAGTACGGATTCGTTCGGAAGACCAGTCGTAGGTATTGCGATTCTCCGACGAGGCTCTGCTTGTCTGAAAGTGTTCGAGCCCTATGGACCACAACCTTTAGCACGGAATTTATTTATGAAGGACGGTGATGGCTCGAGGCGTGGTGAGACAGGTCACTGGGTGCAGATTTTCTATCCGTGAAAGCCACGTCTGTCGTGTGGCCACAGAGAGCGGCCCAGCTTCAAGAGTTTCTGGAACTTTTAAACTCTTTCCACCGTAATATAAAATTCACGTTAGAACTTGAAGAAGAGAGGCACTCACCTTTCCTGTTCGTGTCATTTAAGAGAAGACTGGACGCATCCCTCGGGCGCTGTGAATACAGAAAACTTGCACACACTGATCTCTGTCTCATCAAATAGAAATCCGATGATAAAGACTGTGGGCGCTAGACCACGAACACTTTCAGACAAGGAGAGTCTCGTCGCAGAATTTCAACGTTAACGACTGGTCTTCCGAAGGATGGGTACTCAGAGAATTAACTGAACTGGCGGTGCAATCAAAATCAAGAACGTCTGAGAAGGAGTTTCAGACTGAGACCGAGGAAGAGTATGGGACTGAGACCGAGGGAGAGAACCGAAAATCGCTTATTGCCTTATGTCGGGCCATTATGCGGAAAGATCAAAAATGGTTCAAATGGCTCTGAGCACTATGGGACTCAACTGCTGTGGTCATAAGTCCCCTAGAACTTAGAACTACTTAAACCTAACTAACCTAAGGACAGCACACAACACCCAGCCATCACGAGGCAGAGAAAATCCCTGACCCCGCCGGGAATCGAACCCGGGAACCCGGGCGTGGCGGAAAGATCGCATACAGTGTATTTCGTTCCGTTCAACTAAGATAAAAATTTACCATCAAAAACAGTCTTGATCACAATTTATTTATTACGGTGACAGGTTCCGAACACTACTGTAGTCCTCTTCAGACCAATGAGTAGTGATTCTCTAGCAGAAGGAGGTTCAAAATGGCTCTGAGCACTATGGGACTCAACATCTTAGGTCATAAGTCCCCTAGAACTTAGAACTACTTAAACCTAACTAACCTAAGGACATCACACACACCCATGCCCGAGGCAGGATTCGAACCTGCGACCGTAGCAGTCCCGCGGTTCCGGACTGTAGCGCCAGAACCGCTAGACCACCGCGGCCGGCTGGAAGAAGGTCCTTACTCATTGTTCTGAAGAGGAGCACACTACTGGTCGAAACCGGTCACCATAATAAATAAATTGTGATCAAGACTGTTTTTTATAGTAAATATTTTTAACACTTTGATCAGTGTTCACTCCCACAATGTATTCAAAACTAATTAAGATGAAAGGTATTTTTCGTAATGTTAAAACCGATCTGGGTCTCTGAAAGCATGTGGATAGACTACTTACATTGGATAGATTCTCAAAACAGTCGACAGAGATTCCAGGATCATTATCGATAAAGCCGACGGAAACAACCAAGCAGATCGGTTGTCAATGAGCACTGCCTCGAATCTAATCATGAAATCAAATACGATGAGACCAAAATCGTAGTGTAACACCAAGTTTCTGAGACAGCCCAATTGAGGAGTGTATTGAAATAAAAATGTCAGAAAATGTAATAAACAAGGATGGAGGTTTCAATTTAAATAACACTTGGGATCCGCCGACAGTCAGATCCATCAGAGTTGCAAAACGCGGTGGGAAGTTAGCGCGTCAGCGCGTGTTCAGTAAAACAAAAGAACATCGAAGGGTACAGTGGACGGCGGGAATCGAACTCGGTTATAAATAGCGGAGTGAGACCAAGATCAGCTCGCAGTCCGGTTGGAGTCCAGGAAGCGAGTACACATAACAACAAAACAGGCAACACGGTCATGGAAATATTGTGCAGAAAACGGAAACAACAGCTCGGATGAACACCCAGAAAATCATTATTAATCAATCACGCTGAGAAAACCAGGCGGAGTATTGATACTATCTTTCAGAAGTTCCCAACACACTTCCCTGAGACAAGCTTGAAGTTGCTGCTAATTCTAAAGACGCCTCTCTATCCAGGAAATCATGCTGCAACCTCACAAGAAATCCTCAACCCAATCACAAGTTTTGTGTAATATTGTACTTTTGTTAATAAATGTTGACATGGTCCTGAAGTAAAGCTCTTCGGGAGTGAACAAGCTCGACTGCCGGATATACTACGGAGAAAGCGGGAGTTGAGTTTCGCATGATCAGTGTTTTCGGAATCCACGCTAGGTGGTATAAAAGGGCTTATCGCTTTTGAGATACCGAATTTTGTACTAGATTATGTAGAGGTGTACGGATAGTTGTTCGCCCCGTGTACCTTCGCCGAATATAGACGCGTCGTGGTTAGTACTTCTGGAGCACTTTGTACCACCCGGCACGCGCCATGCGGAGTACAGACGCAGCGGCGTGTAGCCACGGCTCAGTGAGTCTGCGGCCACGGAAGGGGCTGGGCGCGACGAACCCAGCTGGCCTGCAGGGACTCCGCTGCGCCGAAAGCCGTCGCAGGCGGCCGGCAGAGGCGCGGGGCGGCAGCCAGCTCTGCGGCGCGCGGAGATTATCGGCGGCGCGCGCGGGCCGTATGCGCGGTCACGTCCGCCCAGTTCCGGCCCAGGCCGGGGCTCGTGGGCGGCGCCGACCACCGTGGGCGGCGGTGGCTCACGGCGGCGGCGCCGACAGCCGCGCCGGAATTAATGCGCGCGCTCTCGGATCGCGGCTGGGTGGCTCTGCCGCAGTGCCAGCGGATCTCCATGCTAACGCAGTCCGGGGACGACACGTTCTGCCCGGCTTTCGCTGCCGCATTCTTTCCCCGCAAGCCGTATAACAGCCTCAGGCTGCAGTTTGCTCCACAGCATACATGTCCCACCACGACGCAGTCGATGAAAGCAGCCTCGAATGTGTAAAGTCCGAGCCGGCCTCTGGTGGCCGAGCGGTTCTAGGCGCTTCAGTCTACAACCGCGCGACCGCTACGGTCACACGCTCGAATCCTGCCTCGGGGATGGATGTGTGTGATGTCCCTAGGTTAGATAGGTTTAAGTAGTTCTAAGTTCTAGGAGACTGATGGCCTTAGATGTTAAGTCCAATAGTGCTTAGAGACATTATTTTTTTGTAAATCCGAACGCTCAGATGCTGGTCCAGCGTTCGACTTTGCTGAGGCTCATAGTTCCTGACTGATTCTGTCTGCCCCCCCAACCTTCCTCCCAAACACCACTCCAATACATCTTACCGTCCGTCACCTCTCACAACCTGCCACCTTCGTCTAACATCTTAATAATCCTTATTGCCAAGAATCGGAGGCCAATCGTGTTAATCGATTAAATCCTTTCGCTCAAAACTTTAAGTGGTCTCAAATTAATGTTCAGGTAATGCCATCATTTATATATCTGTCGTTGGGATTTTACGTGCAAAAATAGCCACCGCCTTTCGCATTTCGCTTCCGAAAACAGTCAGCCTTAAGGGGGCGACGGTCATAAAATTGAGCTAAAATGTCAGTTTTTATTTAATTTTTTATTTATTAGTAGAAATCATGGACAGTAAGTTCTCAAAGTTTCAATGATGAAATCGAATCCAAGGTACCTGAAAAATAAATGTGTGACGCCATCTTCCGGTCACGCCCACTTATTGAGGGAACACTTTAGTACTAGCTCTGTGAACAACGATTCCGTAGACTACATGCATAAGGTGAGGCTTCCTAATTGTATCCTGGGTGTCGCCAAGCCCTCTTACAGGTTTCTGGTTGGTCCCCAACTTCTAACAATAGGCGTTCATGGCTAAACAAAGAGTCAAATGACTCTCTAAATTCACTCATATGGGAAAGATGCCTTAAAACTACATTTTCACCTGCTATAGATGTCAGAATTGCAACTCATGATAAAGTTCTTGTATTTAATGATGGGAACGTAGAAAGGATGAAGCGATGAGACACAATGGGCCTTAAGATAGGAAATTTCACTCAAAACTTAGTGTGGAAATTACATTTACAGCGCCTCTCTGCAGCCGAAAAGCCAGATGAAGACCTCAAGGAAAGAAGGCAGAAAACAAGAGAGCAAATGAGGACCCTTGAAGGGATAGAGGATCTTTACTACAAGTCTAAGTGCCTCTGAAGTGATGACATAATAAAAAACGTTAGGTTGAACTTTAAACAGCATTTCCGGAAAATTATGTTATTAAAGTTAACATATATTTTTATCTGAGTCTATGAAGAACAGATTATGAAATTCTGTACACTTATTTCTGTAAACTCCATAAATGCTGGTGTTGGACTGCGAAGTGGGGTATTCGTGGACAAATCGCTCCCGCACTCCTTAACTTTTTTCCACAAAATTATGAACTTCCGAACGGTCATTGACCTGCCTATAGGGTGTATTCAGATTTGTGTCTGTGTCGTGGTGCAACGTCCGTTGGCAACAGCGAGAAGTTCGGAAGGTAAACCGGCCGGGGTGGCCGAGCGGTTCTAGGCGCTGGAACTGTGCGATCAGGAAACGTGTTTCCAGTCATCAACAGTCCAATGCCGATCCCAGGTGTGTCGAGCGGTCATCAAGGGTACAGGAGAGGACCTTCGGCTCCGAACGCCCATATCGATGATGTTTCGTTGAATGGTTCACACGCTGACATTTGTTGACATCCCAGAATTGAAATCTGTAACAATTTACGGAGAGGTTGCATTTCTGTCACGTTGATCGATTCTCTTCAGTCGTCATCGGTCACGTTCTTGCACGGTCTTTCTCCGGCCGCAGCGACGTCGGAGATTTGATGTTTTATAGGAGTCCTGATATTCGCGGTACACTCGTGAAATGGTCGTACGGGAAAATCCGCACGTTGTCGCTGAGATGCTGTGTCCCACAGCTCGTCCGCCGACTATAACACTACGTTCAAACTCACTTAAATCTTGATAACCTGCCACTGTAGCAGCAGTAAGCGATCAAACAACTGCACCAGACGCCTGATGTCTTATATAGACGTTGCTGACCGCAGCACCCTATTCGGCCTGCTTACATACCTCTGTATTTGAATACGCATTCCTATACCAGTTTCAAAATGTTCAGATGTGTGTGAAATCTTATGGGACTTAACTGCTAAGTGCCTAAGCTTACACACTACTTAAGCTAAATTATCCTAAGGACAAACACACACACCCATGCCCGAGGGAGGACTCGAACCTCCACCGGGACCAGCCGCACAGTCCATGATTGCAGCACCTGAGACCGCTCGGCTAATCCCGCGCGGCTTATACCAGTTTCTTTGGCGCTTCACTGTATATTTGATGCAAATAAAGAGACGAGCCTCTGGTAGCACTATAACTGCGCATAGCCTTGCCAAGAACAGGCAGCATGAACTCTGCACTGAGCCCGAGGTGTCCCATGTGCTTAGTGAGACCTGGAAAATGCCATGAGGAACGGATACGCAGACCCACATATTTTTGAGTCGCGTTGATATCAAACTTTTTTTTCAGTTGAAGCATCAAACTGTATACAATTTGCACCATCACAATGCGGTACCTGATGTATTTCTTTCCGTTACTGTTACCTTTATTTAAGCATTAAGACATCAATTGAACATCTTACAGACGTAGGCGACCACTTTGTTTTGTCCATGACACAAATAAATCCTACAGAAAATGTTAATGGATACAGTGACATCTTCTGTACATAATGAGGCACAAAAAAACATAACAGGTAGGCTACATTAGATTGCGTATTATGCTACGCGATATAATTCCATTCTGTATGTTCGATGTCCAGACTTATCTTCACAGAACCGGTACATACACGTACGAGCAACGTTCACTTTATAGAAGATCAGGTGACCAACTTGCACTTGAAACACGTTGCCACTCGCCGTTTCATACTTTACAACGCAACACACCTGCATCAACCCCTACCGGAGCGGCATCCATGGGGGCTGTTAGGCCATGTGCATTCTTGTGTGGAGTGCGGTAAACTTGTTCCTTTAAGTGTTCCCACAAATAAAAATCGAATGGATTAATGTCCGGGGAACGTGGAGGTAAAAACATCGGACCTCCTTCACCAATCCATTTCCTTGGAAGTACTACATTTAAATAGTTAAGCTCATTCATTACAAAATGTGACGGTGCACTATCATGCTGAAGCCATAGCTGTTTCTGAACGCCCAAAGTATTGCAAAGGAACGAAAGATACAGGGGTGCACTCAACCTGTTCGGCAAATGCACTGCTCCCACGATTCCAGCCCACATGTTTATGCCAAAGCGTGCCTGAAATCCACGCTCGCGGGTGACACGTGGGTTGTGTTCCGGCCAATAATGGCTGTTGTGGAGGTTGAAAATATCATCAAGAGTGAAGCTAGGTTCGTCAGTCTATATCATGTTATTTATAAAATATTCGTGATCTTCCACTTGGTGCAAAAGCCATTCAGAAAACTGTACCCCCCGAATGCCGTCTTCTGGCTGCAGGTGTTGAGTTAACGCGTAATGATAAAGATGGAGTTCATCGTGTAACACTTGAACAAACAGTCTTTGAGTTGTCTGGAACTACCTTGCAATATCACTGGTACTTTGCCGAGATGACTTCTGAATGGTTTCACGTCCTCTGTTTGTGGAGTAGCTCTAGTTCTTGGACGACCTCTGCCCATTGCCTACGCACGAAGACTACCGGCTTCCCGAAGGCGTTGCTCCAGGAGACGAAAACTGGATACGCCATTGACTGTACCGTGCAGCATGCGCACGAGCAGCAACAAAAGCTTGGTTATCGGATGCATCCAGAACCAAAAGTATATCGTCGTAATCATCGCTTGTGTACTCACCCGGGAAGCCGTCCTACATGGACCTGACAGGACTAGTTATAGTTGCGCACCGCGTCGTTAGTAGACAAATTTATGCAAGTTAACTGAGCCCACTGTCATGTGATGGGCTATTGTCATGTGACAAAATAATGTCCTGCTTATAAAATACGAGAGGTAGGGAATGGACAACTAAAAAATAAATTACGGAACCGGACGACTATTCGAACCATACCTCCATGGAGGATGTGGGTTTGATATCCCAGCATTCTACTCAGTAAACTAAGTCGGCTGGTGCAGTAGTGTGGGATGATACACCTGTGTGACAGTGCTGCTCAATGTGACAGTGCTGCCAGCACCTCGTTTTCATACTTGTATTTTCAAAATGCACTCGATGTGATTTTAGTAGATACGTGTTTGTCTTGAATCTGGATGAGGAATCACATGCCGACCTCCAAGTGCGGCATTTTTTCTTCACCCTGGATATATGTCATAAGCAAAACAGATCGGAATGCGCAAAAGTAAAAAAAAAAAAAAAAAGGTTCAGTCTACCACGGATACTGCAGTGGAATAAACTTGGCATACACATCCAGCGAGTGAACTGACATGTTTCTGATATGCAGGAAATGTCGACACAATACTAATGAAGCAGCTATGCCGTATGCTGTCATACATACATACATACATATATATATATATATATATATATATGTGTGTGTGTGTGTGTGTGTGTGTGTGTGTGTGTGTGTGTGTGTGTGTGTGTGAGTGTGAGTATTTCCCACATACACTCCTGGAAATTGAAATAAGAACACCGTGAATTCATTGTCCCAGGAAGGGGAAACTTTATTGACACATTCCTGGGATCAGATACATCACATGATCACACTGACAGAACCACAGGCACATAGACACAGGCAACAGAGCATGCACAATGTCGGCACTAGTACAGTGTATATCCACCTTTCGCAGCAATGCAGGCTGCTATTCTCCCATGGAGACGATCGTAGAGATGCTGGATGTAGTCCTGTGGAACGGCTTGCCATACCATTTCCACCTGGCGCCTCAGTTGGACCAGCGTTCGTGCTGGACGTGCAGACCGCGTGAGACGACGCTTCATCCAGTCCCAAACATGCTCAATGGGGGACAGATCCGGAGATCTTGCTGGCCAGGGTAGTTGACTTACACCTTCTAGAGCACGTTGGGTGGCACGGGATACATGCGGACGTGCATTGTCCTGTTGGAACAGCAAGTTCCCTTGCCGGTCTAGGAATGGTAGAACGATGGGTTCGATGACGGTTTGGATGTACCGTGCACTATTCAGTGTCCCCTCGACGATCACCAGTGGTGTACGGCCAGTGTAGGAGATCGCTCCCCACACCATGATGCCGGGTGTTGGCCCTGTGTGCCTCGGTCGTATGCAGTCCTGATTGTGGCGCTCACCTGCACGGCGCCAAACACGCATACGACCATCATTGGCACCAAGGCAGAAGCGACTCTCATCGCTGAAGACGACACGTCTCCATTCGTCCCTCCATTCACGCCTGTCGCGACACCACTTGAGGCGGGCTGCACGATGTTGGGGCGTGAGCGGAGGACGGCCTAACGTTGTGCGGGACCGTAGCCCAGCTTCATGGAGACGGTTGCGAATGGTCCTCGCCGATACCCCAGGAGCAACAGTGTCCCTAATTTGCTGGGAAGTGGCGGTGCGGTCCCCTACGGCACTGCGTAGGATCCTACGGTCTTGGCGTGCATCCGTGCGTCGCTGCGGTCCGGTCCCAGGTCGACGGGCACGTGCACCTTCCGCCGACCACTGGCGACAACATCGATGTACTGTGGAGACCTCACGCCCCACGTGTTGAGCAATTCGGCGGAACGTCCACCCGGCCTCCCGCATGCCCACTATTTGCTCTCGCTCAAAGTCCGTCAACTGCACATACGGTTCACGTCCACGCTGTCGCGGCATGCTACCAGTGTTAAAGACTGCGATGGAGCGCCATATGCCACGGCAAACTGGCTGACACTGACGGCGGCGGTGCAGGAATGCTGCGCAGCTAGCGCCATTCGACGGCCAACACCGCGGTTCCTGGTGTGTCCGCTGTGCCGTGCGTGTGATCATTGCTTGTACAGCCCTCTCGCAGTGTCCGGAGCAAGTATGGTGGGTCTGACACACCGGTGTCAATGTGTTCTTTTTTCCATTTCCAGGAGTGTAGTAACAGAATGCGTAGTGGAGGCAGGTGGGGTGGGGGTGCAGGTTGCGAGTGAAGGGGTGATGTGCAAGAATCAAGAACGAGTGACGTTAAAGTCGAATCCAGAGTTTTCTTTGTCACTTCTCTAATTGATGAAAGTCACTGACATTTCCAGGCAACTTTTCGTAATAAAAATGACGTAGCGACGAAGTTGTTTTAGTTAGTACAGGAACTCTCTATGGTATGTTACGAAGAATCTAACATGCAATTTTTCATTGTATTTTACTTTGAGAAACTGGGTTAAATACTTAACCCATCAAAAACTGCTTAATAAGGTAGTATTCGATAAATTAGAAGTGTTAATGATACTTGTAATTGACGACTGCTTGGTTTCATCACCGAGAGTGGCTCAAAGAGATTCATAAGCTTTCAAAAGACCGGTTCATGTGATGGTCTGTAGAGTCTATTTAGTACAGCTAGTCTGATCGTTCGCTCGTTCATTACCCAATGTGTTCTCCACATAAATAGGTGCAATAAATGAAGTTATTGCTGTGCAGCGCTGTATCCCAATTCACCATTCCCTACTACGTCACATAATCTCACGGTATCCTTTTCTTTTGTGATGGTTTGTAAAGGCCTCCGTCTATGTACCTCCTCTTCCAGCAACGCCTAACAGCAACAGTTGTAAGTGCAGTGAACTCCAGACATGCTCGCAAATGTTTGAGACGTGTTTGGCTATCGTGTAGATGTTTGTTGTGTGTGCGGGCGACATCACTTTGCTCATTTCGGAAAGGTACTGTAGTGAATTGTAAATTTTTTGTTGTGTGACATAGCAATCCAAAACTAACGATTAAATCACCCCACTTTGGGAGCCAGTAGTTAAGTGACATCGATGATTAACTTAAATCAAACACAGAACGTCATGAGATTATGGGATAGACAAGTGGATGGAACAGATTGTACAATACTTTTTCTACATGATCACACGTTACTGTAAACTCTGGAGCAGCTCGCTGACATCTTCTCATACGAACTGGAATGTATCCCTGAATTCCATGATTGTTTTCTCTGTTTTCTTCACCTCTTGTCTCTACTTACGGATCAGCCATGGGTTATATTGAATACAGTATCGAAATATTCCAAATGGATCAGCCTCTGTGTTCTCCACAGCCACTTCTGGCTGATCGTCTGTAGGCAGGGCTCCGTCTACCGTGTACGTTGTTTCTGAGTCAGATGTGAACCATGTATATCGCCATTTCGATGCATGGAAACGCCTGCGGTCCTTCGATAACAGTCTGACTTTTCCACATTTTTCAACCGTGGACGGAACATCATCTACTACTGGCGAGTAGGCGTACAGTGTGATACCGTGGCACACCTCACAGTGCTTCTCAGACACTCTGTGGTCTGTGTTGCATCCTACGCTCCTTACGATATTCTCTGTTGTTATGGAGGCTTGACTTTCAACCTTTTACATAGTCTCGGCGGGCTTACCGTCACGGCATCTGCTTCTGCTCTCTCTCTGCATGCTATTATGTTCCTTTCCAAGCGTGTCTTCTCTCGCTTGGGCTGTTTAGGGTGACCTTACAAATCCCAAAAGCACATGTGGGCGATCCCTAATCCACAACCAGTCGCATCATGTCCGTCAGATTCTCTTTCATTGGCCGTGTGCGTGGAATCATCATCACTTCTTGCGGAAGACAAACTGACTTCATTAGGAATCTACACTCCTGGAAATTGAGGTAAGAACACCGTAAATTCATTGTCCCAGGAAGGGGAAACTTTATTGACACATTCCTGGGGTCAGATACATCACATGATCACACTGACAGAACCACAGGCACATAGACACAGGCAACAGAGCATGCACAATGTCGGCACTAGTACAGTGTATATCCACCTTTCGCAGCAATGCAGGCTGCTATTCTCCCATGGAGACGATCGTAGAGATGCTGGATGTAGTCCTGTGGAACGGCTTGCCATGCCATTTCCACCTGGCGCCTCAGTTGGACCAGCGTTCGTGCTGGACGTGCAGACCGCGTGAGACGACGCTTCATCCAGTCCCAAACATGCTCAATGGGGGACAGATCCGGAGATCTTGCTGGCCAGGGTAGTTGACTTACACCTTCTAGAGCACATTGGGTGGCACGGGATATATGCGGACGTGCATTGTCCTGTTGGAACAGCAAGTTCCCTTGCCGGTCTAGGAATGGTAGAACGATGGGTTCGATGACGGTTTGGATGTACCGTGCACTATTCAGTGTCCCCTCGACGATCACCAGTGGTGTACGGTCAGTGTACGAGATCGCTCCCCACACCATGATGCCGGGTGTTGGCCCTGTGTGCCTCGGTCGTATGCAGTCCTGATTGTGGCGCTCACCTGCACGGCGCCAAACACGCATACGACCATCATTGGCACCAAGGCAGAAGTGACTCTCATCGCTGAAGACGACACGTCTCCATTCGTCCCTCCATTCACGCCTGTCGCGACACCACTGGAGGCGGGCTGCACGATGTTGGGGCGTGAGCGGAAGACGGCCTAACGGTGTGCGGGACCGTAGCCCAGCTTCATGGAGACGGTTGCGAATGGTCCTCGCCGATACCCCGGAGCAACAGTGTCCCTAATTTGCTGGGAAGTGGCGGTGCGGTCCCCTACGGCACTGCGTAGGATCCTACGGTCTTGGCGTGCATCCGTGCGTCGCTGCGGTCCGGTCCCAGGTCGACGGGCACGTGCACCTTCCGCCGACCACTGGCGACAACATCGATGTACTGTGGAGACCTCACGCCCCACGTGTTGAGCAATACGGCGGTACGTCCACCCGGCCTCCCGCATGCCCACTATACGCCCTCGCTCAAAGTCCGTCAACTGCACATACGGTTCACGTCCACGCTGTCGCGGCATGCTACCAGTGTTAAAGACTGCGATGGAGCTCCGTATGCCACGGCAAACTGGCTGACACTGACGGCGGCGGTGCACAAATGCCGCGCAGCTAGCGCCATTCGACGGCCAACACCGCGGTTCCTGGTGTGTCCGCTGTGCCGCGCGTGTGATCATTGCTTGTACAGCCCTCTCGCAGTGTCCGGAGCAAGTATGGTGGGTCTGACACACCGGTGTCAATGTGTTCTTTTTTCCATTTCCAGGAGTGTATGTTCCCTCTAGTAAATCACCTTCTAGCTTCCGTGTCTCATCCATGAACATTTCCTTAGCCTCCTACAGGTTACAAAACTAGTCATGCTTGCGATTGCCAGTACCGCACACGTCGTATGTGATATCCCTTCTCTACTGAGTCCTTCCCATCGACTTCGCGTTGTCTTTGATCATTCACTCGCGCGATCTCACGCACCTTTGCCTGAAATGGGGCCTGTAGTGGTGGACCTCCATCACTCTCTCTCTGTCTCACTATGCGTCGCTTGCACACGATTCACGTGGCGTCTATGATGTGGCACTTCGCTCCTGCCCTACGGCGTCTTACTCACTCTCGCACATTCCCTTCTTCTCTCCTTCGTCCGTTATTGTGCCACCTCCGTCAGTTATTGCGCTGCACAAACCTTTGTGGCGCCCTATGCTCTTCCCTCATTGAGTTAGCGCGTAGCGTTCTTTGTTTCTGCTGCTCTCCCGTGTTGTCCAAGGACCTTAAAATATCGAGGAACTTCTATCTCGATACGATACTGCAGTGCCTCTGTTATTCCGAACTGCGATGCAATGTCGAACATCGACAACCGTAGCTTTATAATGGAATGACGAAAATGAAAATTTATGCCAGACTAGGACCCAGATTATCACGAGCAGTCGCCTTGCCAATTGGCAATCCAACCGCGACTCACGGCCAGACCCAAGCAGCCATATGCATGCAAGCGCATGCATTCCTGAAGGAACAGAGGCTCTCCAATATCGTATTTTTCCGCCGTCACCGGGATCGCATTTGAAGTAAAATGTCTCACATGTACAGAAATATACCTAATGGATGTACGGGTACTGTTTCTAGACCCGTGGCTGCCAACGTATGGAAATGTGTGTCTAGCTGTGAGTCGTACTCGGATAGCCAAATGTTAAGGTAACCGTTCGCAATAACTGGGAAATCCGGGTTCGAGACCCAGATAGGCCCAAATTGTCACAGTTGTCACACTGTTATACAGCTGGTGGTGGTTCATATTCACAAATGCGAAAGCATTTCATGTATGTTATCTCGATAGAAGGAAAACGTGAGCGCATTTCGCAATACCATTCTTTGTCTGTCTTTCTGTCGTCTACGTAGCCCACGAGGACTACGAAGTGATCAGCCTATGTTGCTATGGACTGCCGTGACTATGGAGAATACTGTCGCCGATATTGTTCCGGCGTATCGACCAGCGCCGACTCGAAGACAGAGAACGCCAGACCAGAGAAGGCGGTTAGACGACGTCAGCCAATAGCGCGCAGACCAGGACCTCACCACGATAGGAGCGGCATCTAGACGAAGTGAATATACGCCCCACTCCTGCCAGCCTAGGCCGCGGAGTATAGGACAGTTGTAGACCGGCACTCTCAGAACAGCTATTAGTGATCCATTTCCATTGCTTGTTTGGATATTGTGTAAAGCGAAGAACATTACTGTTTGCATGTCGCCCATCGCTTCCGACACTTGTTGTAAATTTAAAGTATTGTCAATATTGTCAATGTTCTTATTTACAATAAAAACTATTAAGGCGATTTTGCTTGAATTGTTGTATATCATTCCGAGAACACAGCATCCCTTAGGCACGCTATAAGAGTCGGCAAGTCCCCACAGACATATGCTTATCTTTGCAATTAGCCGTGTGGCAAGGTTCCTGTACGTTGTCAGAAACTTGCAACATTGTAACAGCTCTTCTCTCAAAACAGGCATCCTCCTCCCAGTTGAGCTTCTGCCGTGCAACAAGTAAAACATTACGTTCTACGACTCATTTCGCACGGAGATAAGCGTCTAAATTCTTTAGGTACTGCGCGTCCGACCGGATTTAGGCAGTGGTATGTCCACGTCGTACACCACGAATGAGGCCTGCGAATTTTCTGACGTGACCTGCACTACGAGGACTCACGCCCTCCGTCCTCTTTGCTGGATGTATCCTAACCTCTGTCTTCCTATTCAGTTTTTACTCTCTACAGCTCCCTCTAGTATCATGTAAGTTGTCCTATGACGTCTTAGCCGGTGTCCTACCATTTCGTCCCTTCATCTTGTCAGTGTTTGTCATGTATTCCTTTCCTAGGCGATTCTCCGGAGAACCTACCTTACCTTATTAGTCTAACTAATGTCAACGTTCTTTAGCATCACAATTAAAATATCTGTTCCGGTTTTCTCACATTCCATGACTCACTATGTACATTCTCACAAATTTCGTCCTCAGATTAACAGCTATGTTTGATACCAGTTGATTCCTCTTGGCCAGGAATGCCTTCTTGCTCCGTCCACAGTGGATTATTTTGCTGCATAGGTAACAGAACTTAACTCCTTCTGCCTCCAATCACCAATTACGCTGTTAAGTTTCTCTTACTTCTCACTACCTTCGTATTTCTTCAGCTTACCCTCAGTCCGTACTCTGCACTCACTAGACTTCATTCCGCTCAACAGGCCTTGTAATTCTCTGTAAATCGATCTTTATGCAGGTGGTTGCAGGACTTAGACTGTTCAGTATGGAATGTCGAATCAAAACTCATTTCAGCCGTCTAAATTTTCAGGTGTTGTTTTATTCGAACAACTAGGTTCGACGTTACATGTGCCATCTTCGTGTGCTCTGACCGATGTGACACGGTAATTTTTTTTCACTTTCACTCAGCGTAACAAAGTCATCAGTTAATTTTGACATATGCTTTCACCATGAATTTTAACTCTTAAACGCTTCTATCATTTACGTCACTACCTCATCGTTGTATAGATTTAATAGCAGGGGCTAAATACTAGATCGCTCTTACACTCTTTTTAATCCATGCACTTCTTTCTTGATCTTCCACTGTTATTGTTCCCTCTTGGTTCTCGAACATATTGTATATTACCCGCCTTTTCCTATAGCTTACCTGTTTCTTACTCATGATTTCGAACATCTTGCACTATTTGATATTGTCTAACGCTACTACCAGGTCGGCAAATCCTGTTAACGTGTCTTGATTTTTCTTTAGTTTCGCTTGCATTGAAAACCCCAACGTGAGTGTCTTTAGCTTTCCTAAGGCCAAACTGATCGTCAGCCGAAAGATAATCGATTTTCAGATGTTCGGACTGATGATCTCAGATGTTAAATCCCATAGTGCTTAGTCATTTCAAATGTTCAAATGTGTGTGAATTCCTAAGGGAGCATACTGCTGAGGTCATTGGTCGCTAGACATGCACATAACTTAAACTAACTTACGCTAAGAGCAACACACACACATATACCCGAGGGAGAATTTCTTTTACTTATTAATCTCGTCGACGTCATGGATACCTGAGCTGTTAAACTGATTTCTGCGATAATTCTCATACTTGTAGGCTCCTGTAAACTTCGAAATTGTGTGGATGATAATTTTCCGAAAATATGTTCGTATTTCGCCAGTCTCATATGTTCTCCATACGAACGCTATTAATCGTTTTGTTGCCACTGGTTTTACAAATTCCGATATAATATTATCTATCCCTTGTGCCTTATTTGATTTTAAGTCTTCCAAAGTTCTTCTAAATTTTGATTCTAATACTGGATCTCTTATTTGTCCGATATCGACTCAAGTTTCTTTTTCTATTACTCATCAGGTAGTCCGCTCACTCATAGAGGCCGTCAAAAAAATGGCTCTGAGCACTATGGGACTTAACTTCTGAGGTCATCACTCCCCTAGAACTTAGAACTACTTAAACCTAACTAACCTAAGGACATCACACACATCCATGCCCGAGGCAGTACTCGAACCTGCGACCGTAGATGTAGCGCGGTTCCAGACTGTAGCGATAGAGGCCTTCAATGTACTCTTTCCATCTATCCGCTCTCTCTTTCGCATTTAACAGCGGAATTCCCAACGCACTTTTGATGTTACCATCCTTTCTTTTAACTTACACGAAGAATGTTTTGAATTTTCTATATGCTGAGTCAGTGCTTCCGACAGTCATTCCTTTTTCGGTTTCTTCACATTTTTCTTGGAGCCCTTTCACCTTAGCTTTCCTGCACTTCCTGTTTATTTCATTTCTGACTCGTATGCCTGCGTTCCTGCATCGAACGTCTTTTTGCTTCCTTCTTTCGTCGATCAACTGAAGTTTTTCTTCTGTTACCCATGGCTTTTTCGCAGTTACCTTTCTGTAACTACGTTTTTCTCTCCAACATTGCGTTACCGCACGGCAGACACTCCTTCGTCAAGGACCGACGTGCTATTTGTTTCGTTGGGTAATCTACTTTCCTCATCTATGCCTGCAGAGATGTCAGACATCTTACTGTTACCCGCGTTTCTAGGTAGTCAGACTTCATTTCACACTCTTGTCTCACCTTCTCCAGGCCATTGGTGACACGTATCCGTGGCTGGTTGCTTTCGGTGCCCAATTGGTACCTAACTTCTGCGATCTGCCCATCAGTCTTTTGAATGCAAAGTTTTAGCCCGGATCTTAGCTTTTCAAATCTTGTTTTATTACCCTCCCTCATGGCGGTTAAATGAGATGTGTGGTTTTTTTATATCGCAAGAATTCGATGCAATGGACACTATCCCCCAACGACGTGCCTTGTGTTTCCTTGCTCCCCTTCGAGCTTTCCTCGTTTGGTCTGTCGGTACCTAGTGTCTTCTGAATTTGTATGCTCCCCACAGAAATGCCTGGCGTTTCCTCAGTCATACCTGAACTCTCCTAGATTGGCCTAACGGTTCGTGTGTATCAGTCTCTCCAAGCTCGATTGCACAGAGAACTAAAGCACTCTACAGAACGAACAGAGGCTGAGAAGACAACGCTGATGTCAACGCTGGTGGCAGGAAATAGACCAATGGAAACGTGGAACAGAATAATCACATCATTACAAAACCGAGATCGAAGAAATGAACTGCCACTATTTGTATTTCATACTGCACATTTACAACACACTCAGCACACACGAACATACCATCCGTGCGCCTGACATCACACAAAGAAGATAGGATATTCCACTAGTGCTCTTTTTTTTTTTTTTTGGATCATCACTAGCTTGATGCGGCCCGCCATGAATTCCTCCCCTGTGCTAACCTCTTTATATCAGAGTAGCACTTCCAACCTACGTCCTCAATTATTTGCTGGATGTATTCCATTCTCTGTCGTCCACTAAAATTTTTGCCCTTTACAGCTCTCTCTAATACCATGTAAGTCGTTCCCTCATGTCTTAACAGATGTCCTATCATCCTGCCCTTTCTCCTTATCAGTGTTTTCCATGTATTCCTTTCCTCTCCGATGCTGCGCAGAATCTCCAGATTCCTTACCTTATTAGTCCACCTACTTTCCAACATTCGTCTGTACCACCACATCCCAAATGTTCAAATGTGTGTGAATTGGTTCAAATGGCTCTGAGCACTATGCGACTTAACTTCTGAGGTCATCAGTCGCCTAGAACTTAGAACTAATTAAACCTAACTAACCTAACGACATCACACACATCCATGCCCGAGGCAGGATTCGAACCTGCGACCGTAGCGGTCACGCGGTTCCAGACTGAAGCGCCTTTAACCGCACGGCCACACCGGCCGGCGTCGTGTGTGAATTCCTAAGGAACATCGGTCATTAGACTTACACGCTACTTAAACTAACTTATGCTAAGGACAACACTCACAGCCATGTCCGAAGCAGGAATCGAACCGCCGGCGGGAGGGGCCGCACGATCCGTGACATGACGCCTCAGACCGCACGGCCACTCCGCACGACTGATCTCAAATGCTTCGATTCTCTTGTGTTCCAGTTACCATATCATACAATTGGAAGGAGAGACAGCATTAGTCGTTTTTTTTTTTTTTGTTCCATTAACCGCAAAATCGATTTTCGGTCACTTAGTGACCATCCTCAGTACTGTAATATACAATTTCAATTGCTTAGAGCTTGTTGACACCAGTGCCTACCAATTTAAATTGTGTATTACAGCACTGAGGATGGTCACTAAGTGACCGAAAATCGATTTTGCGGTTAATAAAACAAAACAAAAAAAAAAAAAAAATACGACCAAAGCTGTCTCTCCTTCCAAGTATATCCATTATCTGGTCGCGGTGCACAGGACACTCCATGGAGTCGCCAATCAATATCATACAGTGTTTCAATGTCATACAATGCTATACTCCAGAAGTTCATTTTCAGAAATTTCTTCCTGCCTATGTTTGATACAAGTAGACTTCTCTTGTCCAGGAATCCCCCTTTTTCCATTGCTATTCTGCTTTTGATGTCCTCTTTGCTCCGTCCTTCATTGGTTATTTTACTGTCTAGGTAGCAGAAATCCTTAACTTGATCTACTTCGTGACCATCAATCCTCATATTAAGTTCCTCGCTGCTCTAATTTATGCTACTTCTCACTACTTTCGTCTTTCTTCGATTCTATCACACATCAACCTACATCTTTACGATTACTTCAGATGTAGACAAACCTACGGGTACCGGCAAGAGCTCATAGAAATTCAGGTACCGTCTGATATTTGGAGTAATCTCCCGCGCAGTGAATCAGACTCACATCGCCAACGGTGCAGGCGACCAGGCGCGGCCAAAGCGGAGTCCGCCGGCCTAGGAGACGGGGCCCGGCGTGGCTGTGTGTGCGTGTTGTTGGTCGCATTGTTCCCGATGGCCAGCGGAGCGGCAGCCCACATCCTGCGCCGCCGCCGCCGGCATTGGGGGGCGACGTCGCGGCTCCATCGACTTAGGCTCGCGCCATTGGCCCGCAGCGCCGCGGAACGCCGCTACAGTTATGGCCGCCTTGCTCCATTTGTCTTCCGGTGGACACCGGCCGCACTGTGCGCGCCATTCACTCTCTCTCTCTCTCTCTCTCTCTCTCTCTCTCTCTCTCTCTCTCACTCACACACACTCTGTTGTTCCTCTCCTTCTCCTCCCCACCAACCCAACAGCGGTCTGTCTTCAGACCGAGACCCATTGCTTTGTGTCACTACAAGCAAAATATTGTCGAAGTATGGTACTCGTTGACATGACGTTATTTTTTTAAGAACCTAGTTTCTTGCATTTAATGAAGTTGGGCTGAGAACAGAGAATAAAACCTCGAAGAATGGTGTGGAAAAAAATTACATTCTGATTTAAGATAGGAGATTAGATCTTTACGCATAACTACGGTAGGTAGTTATTAGCTAGCTAAGTAACTGGTATGAATAGATGTGAGGAGCGAAATGTTCTTTTGGTCATCCGTCTTGGTCAGATACAGTCTATCGTATCTTCTACTTCCATGTCATTCTTCATCTCAGAGCAACACTTACAAGCATCGTCTTCAATTATTTGTTGTGTACACTTTCAAATGGTTCATATGGCTCTGAGCACTATGGGACTCAACATCTTAGGTCATAAGTCCCCTAGAACTTAGAACTACTTAAACCTAACTAACCTAAGGATATCACACACACCCATGCCCGAGGCAGGATTCGAACCTGCGACCGTAGCAGTCCCGCGGTTCCGGACTGCAGCGCCAGAACCGCTAGACCACCGCGGCCGGCCTGTTGTGTATACTAAGACGAAAAAAAAGAAAGACGCATCACGAAGGAATTATGCAAATGGGACGTAAATCGGTACATGTGATATAAAGACAAACAAATGATTACAGTTTTAGAAAAACTGGATGATTTATTCGGGAAAAAGAGCTTCATAAATTGAGAAAGGCAATTCTGTGGCCCTTTTGCAAGCAGTTATTCTGCTTGGTATTGATTGATAGAGCAGTTGGATTTTCCCTTGAGGCATATCGTGCCAAATCCTGTCCACCTGCAGGCAGGCGTGCCCGAGGGGTTCTAGGCGTTTCAGTCTGGAACCGCGCGATGTCCTTAGGTTAGTTAGGTTTAAGTAGTTTTAAGTTCTAGGGGACTGATGACCGCAGATGTTAAGTCCCATAGTGGTCAGAGCCATACCTGTCCACCTGGCGCGTTAGATGCACAAAACCCCAACCTATTTGGATGCGCTGCCCAAAATGCTCCAGATGTTTTCAACTGTGAAGAGTACCGGTGATCTTGTTGCCCATAGTTTGGTTTGGCAAGCATGAAGACGAGCAACACTAATTTTCACAGGCGGGCAATACCTTGCTGAAGTGTAAGCCTAGCGTGGCTTGCCATGAAGGTCAACAAAACGGGGTGCAGAATACCACCGAAGTATCGGCGTACTATAAGGCAGCTGCGAACGACAACCAAAGCGGTCCTTCTATGAAAAGAAATTGCACCCCAGACCACCACTCCTGGTTGTCTGGCCATGTGGCGGGCGAGAATACCACCATTATCCGGGGCGTCTCCAGACACGCCTTCGACCTGGAATCTCACTGAATGCAGTAGAATTGTCTTCAGTGAAGGGTCCGGCTTCAAACTGAGAGATGATGAGCAGCGAAGACATCTCTGGAGACGCCCCAGAAAGTGATTGGATACCAACCTGACTGTCGCCCGCCGTAGGTCTGGATAGTGAGGTGTGGTGATCGGGTGTGCCATTTCCTATAACAGCAGGACCCCTTTTGGTGTCATCCGTGGCACCCTTACAACACAGTGGTACATCGACGATATTCCACACCACGTTTAGTTGCCCTTCATGGTAAGCCTTCTTGTTCTTATGTAACATCCACCCGCACACTGTGAGAATCTCTATTGCTTGTCTGCCTGCATGCCAAACTTTCTTTAGCACAAATCATTCAATTTTTCTGAAGCTGTTATCATTTGTTTTTCTGTAGATATATCAAATTTATCTATTTCCGTTCCATTCGGATACTCCCTTCGCCGTGAGTCTATTTCTTTTTTTGTCTTAAAATGTATGTATTCCACTTTCTGTCTTCCCGTGCAGTTTTTCTCCCAAAGATTTCTCTGCCAGGTATTACATTACGCCACAATACATGTCCTAACATCACGCCACTTCTTCTGCGTTAGTTAGAACCTTGTCATTTCTTATCTAGTCAGTCCACCTAAATGTTCAATATCCTTCTATAACATTACATATCAACAACATCTATTTATTTCTTTTCAGGTTATCCCACTTCCATATAACACTGCAGTCCAAACGTGCATTCTTACATGTTTTCTCCATTAAACTAAGGCGTATGTTTGGGTCCTGCAAGGAGGAACGACATTTTTGCCTACGGTAGTCAGTTTCTTATATACTTCCTACTCCGATCGTGATTCTTAATTTTGCTTTCAGTATACTAGAATTCCAGCATTCCGTCGATGACGAAGTCATCAGTTCTGGTGTTAAGTTCATTGCTTATCTCATTTGTGCTACTCCATACCGTAACTACAACAGTGTATAAGATAATAGAATTACTGACAGAATAACAAGAAATATTTTCTGTAGCTCAGGCGGTAATGCAGTCTGTGCAAACGGTATCAAATTTAAACGGAAGAACGTATTGTATTCATTAGCTATACGAAGACACTAGGCAGTTTGAGACACTGTTAACTGCGTATAGAAATATACCATTACCCTCCCACGAAGGAGACCATAAACTATATACAGCAAGTCTGGGTGACAGACAAGGCTGCTTTCCACCTTGTCTTGGTCTTACACTTCTTTCTCAAAGAATGGCAAGCAATATCCCTGGTAGGTAAAGAGAGCCGATAACTTAAGGTTCTTAATGCATTACCTTCACTGAGGCCCACGCTGTTTTGACTGCTATGGAAATACAGAAAGAAGTCAGCCTGCTCCCCAGTATAACCGAACCTTACAGCTGTGAAATGTGCGGCAGAGACAGGAGAACACTTGCCATTGACTGAATCACACGGCAGCCAGTTAAAGTTCTCCAGTACAATGGCAGCCACAACTCTTTTTTTACTGCACCAAGACATGGACCACAAAGACAGATAAGAGGCGATTTCCAGCCAATGAAATGAAGTTTTTGACAGGTAGTTGCTGTGCACAGCGGTACATCTGCTGTGAAAACATAAGAAAATAATTGAAAATCCTTCCAATAAAAAAGACAAAAAAGAAACAAGATAATAAGCAATAATAGCTTAGCCACGTCGTTCGAATGGGCAAGGAGCGACTGCTAAAACAGGTTACTGTGTACTGAAATGAGACACAAAAGATATTGGGGAAGGCCAACATGGAGACCGATGGACCAGACCAGTCCCGCAGGCTTACTTCATGAAGTAGGTAAAGGTAGCATTCTCTCCTGAAGAATTAGGACTTGGAAGGCTTCACGTCCAATGCAACTATTGCAACAGAATTTTCTTTCAGTATCATGTACTACCTGTACCTTTGACGAAAAACTTCATAATACGGATAAAATGCAGTTTTGAATTCTTTCTAATGAACAGTTTCTTGGTTTACAAGACTTTTTCGCTGTATGAGACCTGTGTAAAGTATTGTTAAAGTTGTTAGATTTTTTGTATGGCTTGATTCATGACAAGTCTAATTGAGGTCTTTGCTAGAGTTGCTATGTCCGAGAAACAGAGAGACAGAAACAGCAGAACATATTACGACATTCTTACAAAATGATTACTGTAACCCGCTAGTTGTCAACCGACAACTAATGTTTTTAGGCTCTATTGCTTGAGAATAGTTGCGTGAAACCTATCTGCCAATGTTTATTCGCAGTGTAACGTGTTTGAAAGTACCTCTCATCTGAATAAACCATCGGCTCATTGAATTGTGATGTGATATTTTGGGTGATTATTTTCCTTAGCGCTAACAGTTATTTTTATTTTTTATGGAAACATGGTCGATTTCTGCATCTACGACTTTCAAATATAAATTTCGTATATAAATTATTTTCAAGGTTTATTTGCGTATCTTAACATCTAGTTATTTGTAACAAAACTCGTGAAGTAGCTGTAGAGGTAGTGTCTCTTTATACATAAGGTGTTCCAAACTATCAGGCTCAAAATAATACAACCGAGAAAAGATCCTAAACTGAGTGTTGTGAGATGTGGAGCCTAGAGTCGAAAAAGAAAATTTAAGCAGTGCATGGGTCTGTATGAGAAATACACTTCTGGAAATTGAAATAAGAACACCGTGAATTCATTGTCCCAGGAAGGGGAAACTTTATTGACACATTCCTGGGCTCAGATACATCACATGATCACACTGACAGAACCACAGGCACATAGACACAGGCAACAGAGCATGCACAATGTCGGCACTAGTACAGTGTATATCCACCTTTCGCAGCAATGCAGGCTGCTATTCTCCCATGGAGACGATCGTAGAGATGCTGGATGTAGTCCTGTGGAACGGCTTGCCATGCCATTTCCACCTGGCGCCTCAGTTGGACCAGCGTTCGTGCTGGACGTGCAGACCGCGTAGGACGATGCTTCATCCAGTCCCAAACATGCTCAATGGGGGACAGATCCGGAGATATTGCTGGCCAGGGTAGTTGACTTACACCTTCTAGAGCGCGTTGGGTTGCACGGGATACATGCGGACGTGCATTGTCCTGTTGGAACAGCAAGTTCCCTTGCCGGTCTAGGAATGGTAGAACGATGGGTTCGATGACGGTTTGGATGTACCGTGCACTATTCAGTGTCCCCTCGACGATCACCAATGGTGTACGGCCAGTGTAGGAGATCGCTCCCCACACCATGATGCCGGGTGTTGGCCCTGTGTGCCTCGGTCGTATGCAGTCCTGATTGTGGCGCTCACCTGCACGGCGCCAAACACGCATACGACCATCATTGGCACCAAGGCAGAAGCGACTCTCATCGCTGAAGACGACACGTCTCCATTCGTCCCTCCATTCACGCCTGTCGCGACACCACTGAAGGCGGGCTGCACGATGTTGGGGCGTGAGCGGAAGACGGCCTAACGGTGTGCGGGACCGTAGCCCAGCTTCATGGAGACGGTTGCGAATGGTCCTCGCCGATACCCCAGGAGCAACAGTGTCCCTAATTTGCTGGGAAGTGGCGGTGCGGTCCCCTACGGCACTGCGTATGATCCTACGGTCTTGACGTGCATCCGTGCGTCGCTGCGGTCCGGTCCCAGGTCGACGGGCACGTGCACCTTCCGCCGACCACTGGCGACAACATCGATGTACTGTGGAGACCTCACGCCCCACGTGTTGAGCAATTCGGCGGTACGTCCACCCGGCCTCCCGCATGCCCGCTATACGCCCTCGCTCAAAGTCCGTCAACTGCACATACGGTTCACGTCCACGCTGTCGCGGCATGCTACCAGTGTTAAAGACTGCGATGGAGCTCCGTATGCCACGGCAAACTGGCTGACACTGACGGCGGCGGTGCACAAATGCTGCGCAGCTAGCGCCATTCGACGGCCAACACCGCGGTTCCTGGTGTGTCCGCTGTGCCGTGCGTGTGATCATTGCTTGTACAGCCCTCTCGCAGTGTCCGGAGCAAGTGTGGTGGGTCTGACACACCGGTGTCAATGTGTTCTTTTTTCCATTTCCAGGAGTGTATATGACAAGCTGCCCTGATAACCTCCACAATGAGCGCCCATAAGCACCATGACAGACATTTGTCAGTAAATTGCTTATGTTTCGTATTAAACTAATTCACGGCGAATCGATGTTGATGCCTTTCCTCTGGAAACCAATTCGCAGTATCCCGTGAAGAGTCCACGTTGAACTTGACGAAACCACTGTTGACAAAGATGAAGCGTTATTCTGTACAGACACGTACGATGCATCAGGATGTGATGCCCGGAGAGCTGGACAAACGCACAGTAAAATGTGTCGGAATGGCCGTCAAACTAACATGAGGCTATCTGTGACTCTGGTTAGAAACGCATAACGAATGTTTCGGAAAAATTTTCGTGTCTGATTTCAGTCTACCTCCAGACTTCTTGAAGTCGTTAGTTATTCAAGAACTCTTTTCTCAGACTCTCAGCATCAAGTAGCTTGCGTACCTTCTGTCACAGTCACAGGCAAGAAACTGTATTTTCGGGAGGGGTACGCAACTGCACGCGCTTCCGACTACTTTACAGGTTGTTTCTGTACTCCATTATTTTTAAAATCCTGAAAAATGGTGGTAAAGTATCATCGAGGGCTTTAAAAAACTCGGGGAGGGGTCACATACTCCCCCCCTCCCGTGGTTAGTGGTCACGTCACAGGAGGGCGCGAAACAGAGGGATGAAAATACATGAGACTCTTTTCTGCCACCGATCACGTTCAAATATCGCCTAATCTTTTCTACAGTCCCTAGTGGTTCCACCCAGTACATAACAATAATATTGCGGTCGTGCTGCACCCCAAACCCGTGTGATAATGTTCGATGGGGATACAGGCCCAGAAAGTTCATAGAGAAGGGTGTCAAAGGTCCGCACAGCGGAATTTCGTTTCTGAAACCAAAATTTGTGTGGACCCAACACCACAGAGAAAGGCGTGGTTCAATCTATGCCCTTTATGCCAACCCCTGCGGCCTTTTCATGCCGATTCTGACAGGTGATTTGTCTGGAATGTCTCCCTCGGCAACTTATAAGAAAAACTCTGTCGCGAAGGCGTCAAAAGAAGAGGTGAAACGTGCGTACGTGGGGTTGCAGCGACCTCTCCCCACACGTGACATGTCCACGGTGGCTTTGTACAGACCTGCGATATAGTTTGGTGTCAATTTCACATCATTAATGCAGCCTACACATCACAACTTCTGACCTGTGGTCTTTTCTCGCATGTGTCGACAGTTTCCTGTTCGATGCGTTGTAGAGCCCGAGAATGACGTTCCAGGTCGCTACGCCCCTGCACCATTAGGGAATGGGCTCATCCTTACGCCAGATTGAAAACAAATGCTGCGCAATGGGTGACAATTACAGGGATTAGAGAAAGTGACTCATTAATTCTGTTACGTAGAGTATATCTCTACCATTCGACTTTCGAACAGCGCGCTGGAGAAAGAGACGTTTAAATCTATCCGAGCGAGCTCTGGCTGCTGTTTTCTTAATTCAATGATCATTTCTTCTTATGTAGATGTGAGCCAAAAAAATTTTTGGCGAATGGAGGAGAAAATCGGCGACTGAAATTTGTAGAAAATTATTGCCACCCTAGTTTGCGTGTCATTTCGGTACACTCTCTCCCCTACTCGCGGTAAAACAGAACGAGTTGCCCTTCTCTGAACACAAGCGTAGTGTAGGCAGTCTTTTTAGTACACCTGTAGTATCTTCTAAGACTCGTGCCAATAAATTGCAGTCTTTGGTTCGCTTTCCCACAACATTATTTTTGTGATCGTTCCAATTTAAGTTATTCGTAATTGTGATCTCCAAATATTTATGTGAATTCACAGAGATTAGATTTGTGTGGCCTCTCGTGTAAGCGAAATTCATTACTTTCATTGCTCACGTGGGTAGGTTCACGCTTGATTTTTTAAATTTACACTTTTCGCACCATACGGACGTGTTGTCCAAATACGTTTGCGAGTGGTTTTGATTATCTGATGACATAACGAGATGTTAAATGACAGCATCACCTGCAAAGAACCTGAGAGAGCTTCAAAAATGGTTCAAATAGCTCTGAGCACTAGGCGACTTAACTTCTGAGGTCATCAGTCGCCTAGAACTTAGAACTAATTAAACCTTGCTAACCTAAGGACATCATACACATTCGTGCCAAGGCAGGATTCGAACTTGCGACCGTAGCGGTCACTCGGCTCTAGACTGTAGCGCCTAGAACCGCACGACCACTCCGGCCGCCCTAAGAGAGCTGCTCAGATTGTTAAGTTTCTGAAGGAAACTGAGTCGTTATCCATAGACACGCAATATGATTGGAAATTGCTTGTGAGGAACAGTGACAAAACCCTTCTGGAAAACGAGAAATATGGAATGAATCTGATATCCCTATGGCAGCACTACACCGCAACCGCGTTTTCCTTTTACTCTTGTCGGAAACAGTAATGTACCGTCATTCTTTCACTCTGTGTTACTTTTTACTGGCATATCATACGTAGTCTGATAGATTTCGCAAGGCTTGATAACTGTAGTCCACCCTCCAACACTATTTCCTCTTATGATAGTGTAAGTTTTTTCTGATTCGCTGTTGGGGCGAGCTCTCAATGTTTAGCGAGCAGAATCAGTAAATTTTCGTTAGCAAGCCACATCCTCTGTTGGAAGGCCGGGCACTCTATGGTTCGGCAAGGCGGACATCAAGGGGCAGTCTGCCTGTCACACTAACCTCATGTTGTCAGATCTATCGTCTAACTTTGCCTCTCCATAGCAACCTGCTGCCTGTGTACGAATATTCCTGAAGACATACTACCTAAAATTAATTTAGTTCTCTTCCCGTCTCTCAGTTCTGTTAAATATGTAATTCTCTATATTTCAGTGCGCTCCACAAAATTTGGTGCTTTGTCAGAACCGTCAGAACCAACATTGCTCAGCACACACACACACACACACACACACACACACACACACACACAATTGCGAAAACTTTTCCTTAAAAGATAAGTTGATTACAGAGAGTACAGAATGCTTTGCCTGTTATCTATACATATTATAAAAATGAGTGTACGTCTATATTAGTGTATACATGTATGTATGTGTTCCGCATCTCCCCCTAAGCCTCTGGGCCGATTTTATTCAAACTTGGTACGCATGTCATTTATTGCCTGGAGAGAATCGCTATGAGGATAAGAACCACATACCTATGAAAGGCAGGGTTAGGGCTGAAAAAGCAGTGTAGTTCACAACCCCTGAATTCGCAAACTTTATTCAGTCGGTATTTGAGAATGAGAGAACTTAGTGACGTACAACAAACTTCACGCATAACTTCAAACCATCGTGAAACATTTTCTTGTAGAAAATCCTCAAAAAACGTTAAATAGAACACAGTTTGTAACTTACTACATTGTCACTTGTCCAAACAGTAAAACTGCCGCAACAGGGATGACTTTTTAATTTATTACTTCTACTGACTTCATTCGTAATAGATTTCGCATACAGTATTCACACATGCCGCTGAATGAACCTTCAAAATTTTATCATTGTGTGATGCTTAGTTCAGGAAATATAGAGTCTCAGAGATTGAGCTACGTGAAACCGAAACTGCAACAGGAAATTCTCCACAGATATAGGTGAAATTTATATACAAATATGTGTGAAGTACGTTAAATACATGTTACATCTGCGTTTTCTTGCAAAGTTGTGACTGGAAAGCTTCTCCTAATACCCTGGATCTATTTCTAACACAAATGGTACACATACAAGTATCTGGCTAGAAATGCTGTTGGGGTAGGAATCAGCAATCTTCTCCTGGGGTAGGGAGAGAAGGGAGCAGAGAGAGATGAACAGACAGGGAGGGGAAAGAGGAAATGGACACAGGTAAGAGGGAAGAGGAGACAGGACATGGTGAGGGGGAGGAAGAAATGGACAGATAATGAGGAGGGAGGGAAAGAAGTGGAGATGGGCAGACAGAAAGGGGAGGAGCAGGTGGACAGAGAGAAGATGAGGTGGACAGTTGGGAGGAAGAGTTGGACAGAGAGAGAAGGGAGGAGAGATGAAGATAGTGAGGAGGAGCTAGAGGGACAAGATGCAACGGACGAAGAGGTGGGGCTGCAGGAGATGTAAAGAGGGGAACGGAGCAGGTGGACAGAGGGGGCAGGAGCAGATTGATAGAGAGAGTGGGGCAGGAGGAGACAGACAGTGGACAGTGGGAAGGGCTGTGTTGGAGGAGATAGAGAGGGGGGATAAGGAGATGGACAGAGAAGAGTTGAAGGAGAGGGAAACAGAAGCGGAAGGAGGAGATGGGTTAGTAGAACTGCAATAAATACATAATTGGGCAACGCGAGGTACCAGCTAGTTCAGTATAAAGAAAGTAGAAAACCAATAATGATGCTGGTAGTTAAGCGAAATATGTCGGATACAAAGAAGAAAAATGTTTTCTTAAAGCAGAACCTATCCAGAAACAAATTCACTTTTAAGCAAACGCGGACACAAGAGTGAGCTACAACCTCGAGGCGCATTATTGACACGGTCAGGGAATATCGTTGGGAGCGGCGAGCCTGGAGCCAGTGATACGACACTGCACCGCACCGTGCCGCCGCAGGTGCACCGCCGCAGCCGCAGGCGCGAGGGTGGGGCTCCATTGCCAACTTGGGCCGGGCGAGCCGGCGTGACGGCAAGTTTGGCCCGGTTACTGGCGTGGCGGCCGCAGAGGACAGCCGAGCTGTGCTGTGCGCCATGGGGCGTGTCGGCGGCGCGGCGGTCGCTGCGGCTGGCTCCCCGTTCCCGCCCGTGGCGCGTTATTAAATGTTTCTGGTCCAGTCTGCACGCCGTGACGCTCCACCTGCTCCGCTACACCGCCGCTGCCACTGCCGCGTGGAACGGTTGAAGAAACGCGAACTGTTCGGTCCAGTTCACAACTCTGTTCCAATTGCGTCATTCGCATTCTGCAATTTTAAATGAACTAGATTCTGGTAATTTTAAGAAGCAGACGCCCCACAGCTCGTAAATATTTGAAGAACGTCATGATTTACCGCCAAGAGCTGCTGATAAAATTTCTTTGTTAACGACTTTCTTCCGTAGACCATCATCAGATCCCTCTATACCAACGGAAAGAAAATACGAAGGGCGTTCAATAAGTAATGCAAAATATTTTCTGTCTTCTCGACCAATTTCGGTTCAAGAATTTCATGAAGTTCCGACAGGTGATGGCCCTATACGTAGCCTTCGAAACAATATCTGCTACGGAAGTCCGTTCGAATCGGAGAGCTATCAAAGAGTTCCTTTGATGGAAAACCAGAACCCTGCATATATTTATAGGCTCTTGTAGAATGCCTACGGAGATCTGGCAGGAAACAAAAGCACGGTGAGTCTTTGGGCAAGGCTTCTGTGATCATAGCAACAAGCTCGCGCATACCTGTCCTACCTCCAGAGTGAATGCCTGCCGCACTCAGCTGTGACTCCTGCAGCATTAGAACGTTCGGACACCCCCATTCTATGACTGACTGATCACAATCAAACACTTGGCTGTACAACTGGGCTCTGAAGGGGTCATTCTGTTTGAAGCCTTCCTTTATAGCGCAATGATCAAGTGTTTGCGCTACCCTCAGGAAATTGGAGGAACAACTTCAGGGCGTTCGTCACCTCAAAAATGCTAGTGAACTTCTCCTTCTCCATGGCAACGTAAGGCCTCGCACAAGCATACACACTCGAGAGGAGCTCACAAAACTTCATTGGACTGTTATTCCTAATGCAACCCACAGCCCGAATCTCCCACCTTTCAAGTTCCAACTGTTTGGCCCAATGAAGGATGCACTCCGCAGGAAACAGTACATTCACGATGGAGTGGTTACCATGGTGCCATACACGCACTGCCAACAAGGTGACGTAAGGTCGTCGCAATGAACGGAGACCACGTTGAAAAATAGGATGTTGTAGCTAAAAGAGTGGGGAATAACGTAGTGTATTAGAATCCTGCATAATACCAACTTGCTTTCAGAAGGAAAGGTACTGTTGTGTTACTTATTGGAAGCCCCTTGTAAAACAAGCATTATAAAACCGAAGTGTCACTGTCAGCGTCGTGTACCCACATCAAAACATCTAATAAATTATCATTCAGAGGACTCTGCTTCGATTCCTGGTATTTCCACGCATTTTTGATGAATTCATTTACCGTTACTTTCCACTAGTGCCTGGGTTTCGTTTGAATGCCCCTTATACAATGTGCGCCCCCGTAGTTGATGAATCCATGAATAATGTAACAGACACTGTCACAACTAGTCGCAGAAAACATAGGTATATCCCGTTTATACGCTCTTCCCTGTTGCCAAATATTAAACGATTACGTCTTCAGTCATAAAAATCGGTGAAACAGTGCAACCATTTAATTTATATTAACTATCAGCATTACGCAACGTTGTCAACTACACAGCTGGAATAAAATGTGGCAAAGAAAAGGCTTATATTTGTACATATTAAGTTAAAAGTTGAACTTACATTTTTTGGGCCTAGACGCACTAATCGCGCCCAACGAATCGCCGTGACATCTCCTGCCAGTGGAGTCAACGGAATGCGGTATGGAGGGGCATGTGCTCAGCAAACCGCTCTCCCAGTGTTGTTCTGATTCTTGAATTTAAAACCGCTGCTACATGGTCGAGTAGCTGCTCAGCTGGCTTTCACGAGACTGAGTGCACTTCGTTCCAGGCTTCCAACCAATCAAAAATGCGTGGAAATATCAGGAATCGAAGCAGAGTCCTCTGCATGATAATCAGCCGCTCCCCCACGGGGGCGCACATTGTATAAGGGGCATTCAAACGAAACCCAATCACTAGTGGAAAGTAACGGTAACGATTTTATTAACTCGAAAATATGGCTATACGCAATACACATACTCAAATGTAGTCGCCAAAACTGTTGGCACATTTATCCCATTGAGACACCAGCCTGTCGATTCCATCCTTGAAGAAGCTAGTAGGCTGCGGTCCGATCCAGGCCTGGACCCAGTCGCACACTTCGTCGTCCGTTGCGAACCGATGTCCGTGAATGGTTTATTCTAGAGGTCCAAACACATGAAAGTCACACGGTGGACGGTCGGTACTGTACGGTGGATGTTCCAGCGTTTTCCACCGAAACTGCTGCAATGTCGTCTTCACCGCATTGGCCTTGTGTGGGCGGGCACGATCATGTAGGAAGGAAGGACATCATGACCTTACCAGACTTGGTGTGCGCGGCCTTTGATTTCGTTGGAGGTGATGAAGTCACATGTTTCCACTGCTTGCTCTCTCGCTTCTTTCCGGTTCAGAATGGTGATACCATGTTTCGTCACCTGTGGCAATAAGCGACAGAAAACCGTATTCCTCCTCATTATAACGTTGCAGATGACTCAAAGACAGCGCCAGCAATCACTTGGTGTGGAACCCACTGCGCACAGGTTTTCCGAAAGTTCTAGTGCTGATGCATTATGGCGTGGGAGGTGCCCACCCTAGTATCCAGTAACCGATGTATCTCGTCCACGGTGATTCTGCGGTTATCCAAGACTAAAGCATTCACTTCCGCAACCATTTCCGGTGTGATGACACAATGAGCCTGTCCAGAACGGATATCGCCTTCTAGTGACTCACGCCTTTCAAGGAATCGTTATCGCCGTTCCACAACACTTGAACGACTAAGACTGTACTCACCGTACACAGCCTTCATCCGTCGATACATTTCACGGCCTCCCACTCCCTCCGCCACCAAAAATCGAATCCCTCTTCGTTGTTCCTGCTTAAACGCCTGCATGTTCGGTAGTGGGTGATAACTTGTGTGACCACTTTCTCTTCGGCGTGAAACCTCACTAGCCCTATGCAACATCAAAGGGTGCGCACGCGTCAGTCTCTCTGCCAATAGATGGCGCCACCATACCTGCAGTTACGTGGTGACACCTTACGTATAAGGCAAAGGTAGACGCACTGAACATCTTTGCCACCTTCCCCGCACACCACTTATCTTGTTCACCAAGATTTTAAACTGCTATCTCACGTCTGGCCTTTTCCCCCCTCAGTGGAAACAAGCCAAGCTGATTGCGATCCCCAAGTGGTTCAAGGACCCTACGGTCCCCACCAACAACACTCCCATCAGCCTCCTAAATACTATGGCGAAGGTCCTTGAAACTGTGATCCTTCACCGACTTTCCCAACCTCTTTCGGCAGCTGGGACGATCCGTCCTGAACAGTTTGGATTCACTTCGCACCTCTCTGCCGAACTTCAGGTCCTACGGATCACAGAACACATCAGCAAAGGCTTCAACACTGCCAAGTCGACAGCTGCCGTTTTTCTGGACTTGCAAAACGCCTACGACAAGATCTGGCAAGACAATCTCGTACATAAGATGCTGACACAGTCCCCTATACCGGATATTTACGTCAAGACCGTGGACGACTTCCTCCGTGGTAGGACTTTCCTAGTGGCTCAACGGGGAATGCGTTCTAGCATTCGCCAATTGTCGGCAGGCACTCCGCAAGGATCGGTGCTATCTCCCATCCTTTTTAATATCTATGTAAATGATATCCCGGTCATCCCCGAGTGCCACCTTGCACAATATCCTGACGACACAGCACTATACACCACTGGCCGCCTTACGGACGCTGTCGTCGCCCGCCTCCAGCGACAGGTGGACGCCACCATCACCTGGTGCCGGACAAACAAAATAGCTCTCAATGCCGCCAAAACTACGGCAGTCTACTTCACGAAACGGCGCCCAGTCCTCCGTCGCAATATTTCGATTGAAGGAGTGTAGGTGTCCTGGTCCCCAACAACCACCTATCTCGGTGTGCAGATGGACCACAAGTTGCTCTTCCACTGTCATGCGGAATATGTCAGCAACAAGGGGCAAAAGCTAACCAGGGCTTTGTACCCACTCTTCCGCAGTAGGGAACTTAACCTGCATACTAAGCTCCACATTTACCGAACAGTTATCCTGCCTGCCCTAACGTATGGATCTGCTGCATGGGCCACGATTAGTGTCACCAGGATGCGGACGTTGCAGCGTCTGCAGAACAAGGTGCTCAGGTGGAGCCTGCACGTCCCGCCACTCACCAGAATTGTCACTCACTATGAGGAAGCGGATATCGTCCCCCTAAAGACGACCATACGCAACAACGCGCGGCGGCTCTGAGAAAGTGGGTGCCTTGCGGGACACTGTCCATGGGTTACGCCACGCCACGCCACGCCACGCCACGCTGGCATCGACATCCTAAAGGAATCGGATTCCGACCATGGCTAACGATAGGCCTGGCACGCCCACCACGGACGCATCCTTTGGCGGAACTAGCCCCCATTCTACGTCCAATACTTTCCAACCATACCTGCCCACGTTAGGCTAAATTTTTCTGCCTGACTCATGTAGTGCTATAGTACTGTCACCGTCAGAGGGTGGTACGGGACTACAAGTCCCACCGCCACACCTCCAAAGTGAATTGCAGTGACGCAGTCACTGTCCTGTGGATAAATTTACTGCCTCACCAACACAGTTAGACAGCAATAGACCGGTGATGCTGTATTGTAACATATCACCAAAAAAAAAACTGAAAAGCTTTCATTTGAATGAACCTCATAGATTTGCTTGCGTGGTAAATAAGCTACACCGACATACATTATGCACATTATTTTCGTATTTTCGTCTAAGAGCTACATTTCAAAGATAAACAGCGCGGAAGTAAGCGGAATACCAAGGAAGCAAATTTGAATATGGGATATCGCTTACGCCGCATGAAGTGAAGCTACAATAAGTATGGACTGTAATTCCTTGAGAAAAAAATGAAGCTTTGCAAAATGAGGTGACAGTGTATAGGAATTAAATTTCTCTGGAAGTATGTTATCAGTTGTAGAAGGCGCATGTAGTGGAATTTATTATACTTAGTGATGCTCTAGCACATTAAATTGTCATTGATTAAAATAATAGCTGCGTACGCGGTGAACTTAATGTGTGTTTATAACACTATACTGCATCGCATATTATATCAACATACAGTGTGTATTAGCAAATATGTATTATGATGCAGTAAATGTTACCCGCTGGGAGGATTTAAGTAAAATTGACCGTGAGTTACCTAATGGGATTGGCTTATCGAACCTGAATTCAGTGCTACAGAAGAAAATTGGTTCAAATGGCTCTGAGCACTGTGGGACTTAACTTCTGACGTCATCAGTCCCCTAGAACTTAGAACTACTTAAACCTAATTAACCTAAGGACATCACACAAATCCATGCCCGAGGCAGGATTCGAACCTGCGACCGTAGCATTCGCGTGGTTCCAGAGTGTAGCGCCTAGAACCGCTCGGCCACCCTGGCCGGCGCTACAGAAGAAACCAGAGAGCAAAAGATTGAAATTTGGAAAATCTTTTAAGTAATCAAGTTTACTTAAATGAAATAAAAAACGATCGCCAGCCTAATTACGCATAGTAATATGATTCATTATTTTTAAAGGATCTGTATTGAGGTTTGGTACAGGAAAGCTACCATTACTTCTTTCCCAGAGAAGTGCAATGAAACTCTACTGTAATACGATAATTGATACAGTGAATACTAGCAGCCATAAATAGTAGTGCAAGCTCTCACAGGAACAATTGACACTTTATCTCTTCTCAACAGTAATAATTTGTCGTATATAAATTAACTCGTCATCAAATGTTGTGAAAAACACTATTAAACCAAAAATGGATATGAACATAGTCCTGTTTCAGTAGTTACTTTTCATATAGTACAAATATAATTAAACGTCTCTGGCAATAGGATTCTCCACACACTATGAAGCAATCTTGTTCCTATTTTTATGAATAAAAGCAATTACTGTAACATCATCTTTCATAGGCAAAGACTTAGGTGGGGCCCTCAAATTTTCTTTCCAATTTTTACTACACAAAGCACACAAAACTCAAAATTTACTTAAACTGCAATCAATATATTCATTATTCAAGTAGGTTTATTCATTTTAAGCAACTCTAAATTGGGGACTCTTAAACTGTTCATTATCATAAAGCAAACTAAACACACTTTCTGAGACAGTTTGTAAGGTATTATTTCTTTTGTATTTTCTTGGTATTATTTCTTTTTTTTTCAAATTTTACTCATATTGCAGGACTTTTAAAACAGTTAATACCAGTGAGTTTTCATACAGGTTCTTAAGTATGACTTTAAATGCATTTTACTCTAACTAACCTCAAAATAAGGTGCTTCCTTTTCTCGTTAGCACAACCAGTAATTTTCACTGTCAGAATTAAATGCAGTTAATCTTTGAAGCACAAATACTTTGAATTAAAAACAAATCAAACACTATGGAGGTTTTAATAAATGCAATACCTCTCTTGATTCCAATGAAACACAATATTTCTATATCTCTTGTTGCATTCAGGATTGTGCAAATAATCAACCATTTATTTTCATTGGATTTTAACACACAGGATACTCGGATGTAATTGTGTGGATGGATCCTAAGAGTCATGATGAGAGGAACGAATTCAAGAGTCGGACACACAGTTCCACACAATTTGCCTTACTATTGCAAAGTAAACAACACTTCAATGCACTGGTCCACACTTGGACATAAATCTGACCTCTTAGATTTGCTGAAGTGATGGCGCAATATTGGTTGCGATTACATAGTGGCTACCTGGTGTTTCCTCTGGAAGTAAGTTGCTCTATTATTTTCTTCTTAGCGATGAAATTACCAACTTTAGAGTCTTTTACAATAACAGAGTACCATTTTGCAGTCGTACACACATCCGAGGCCTTTCCATATTAATCCAGGCACTGAATGCCTCAGTCGGCTTTGCGCTGTTCACTCACTCGCTGCTCAGATCAACCTTTCCAGTAGCTAGCTGCCGACTGACTCTTTCTCTCAGTTGGCGCTCAGACTGAGCGCCAAAAGTAGCGCGTCTTTTCCAGCTTCCAATGATATCATAAAACTCTCCCTCATAAAACTCTCCTCTACTATCTAAAAATGTTCATTTCAGCGCTGCGATCTGACGTCACACTTCATAAAGTCAACCATTCGTTCTCCCGCCAATCTCCATAGCCTTGCAAGCTGTTTCGAGATATGCAGATAGGACCACAAGAGTTTGTTTCCGGAGGCCTGCACGTCCTACTAGTGGCAGAGACTAGTCTTGGAAAGAAATCAGAATAACAATGAAAAATCGGTCCTACTCCCGCACGAGACGTTGTACCGCCGGAGGTCAGACCTTAGTTGCCCGCAGTCATTGTGAGAGGACAATGCCTGGGGGCCCTTGCAAATTGGGCCCCGACCTAACCCCCCAGAATTCATGCCACCCAGACCTCAACAGTTTTTGCCTTACCTATAGTATCGTGGAAGTCATTCAATATGTCTTAAAAATGTCCTGTCATCCTGTCCCTACTCCTAATGAGTGTTTTCCACTTATTCCTTTCCTCTCCGATTCTGCGTAGAACCTCGTCATTGCTTACCTTATCAGTCCACCTAATTTTCAACATTCGTCTGTAGCACCACATTGAAATGCTTCGATTCACTTCTGTTCCGGTTTTCCCACAGTCCACGTTTTACTGCCACACAATGCTGTACTCTAGAGGTACATTCTGAGAAATTTCTTCCTCAAGCTATTTGATATTAGTAAACTTCTCTTCGCTATGAATGCCTGTTTTTGCCGTACCTAGTCTGCTCTTGATGTCCTCCTTGCTACGTCCGTCATTGGGTATTTTACTGCCTAGGTAGAAGAATTCCTTAACTTCATCTACTTTTTGATCATCAACCGTGATGTTAAGTTTCTCGCTGTTCTCATTTCTACTACTTCTCATTACCTTCGTCTTTCTTCGATTTACTCTCAGTCCATACTTTGTATTCATTAGACTGTTCACTCAGTTCAGCAGATCATATAATTCTTCTTCACTTTCGCTCAGGATAGCAATGTCCTCAGCGAATCGTATCATTGATATCTAGTCACCTTGAATTTCAGTTCCACTCCTCAACCCCGTATTTTATTTCCATCGTTGTTTCCTCCATGTAGAGATTGAACAATAGGGACAAAAGGCTACATCCTTGTCTTATTCCCTGTTTAATAGGGGCATTCCGTTCTTGGTCGTCCACTCTTATTATTCCCTCTTGTCTGTTATACATATTGTAGATAAACCGTCTCTCCCTGTAGTTTACCCCCACTTTTTTCAGAATTTCGGTCATACTTTTCCCAAGTTGACAAATCTTATGAACTTCTCTTGATTTTTCTTTGGTCTTGCTTCCATTACTAAACGCAACGTCAGAATTGCCTCTCTCGTGCGTTTACTTTTTCTAAAGGCAAACTGATCGTCATCTAGCGCATCCTCAGTTTTCGTTTCCACTCTTTTGTATATTATTCTTATAAGCAACTTGAATGCATGAGCTGTTAACATGATTGTATGACAATTCTCGCACTTGTCAGCTCTTGCCGTCTTGGGAATTGTGTAGATAATGCTTTTCCCAAAGACAGATGGTATGTCACCAGACTCATACATTCTAGACAACAACGTGAATAGCCGTTTTGTTGCCATTTCCCCCAATACCTTAGAAATTCTGTTGGAATATTATCTATCCCTTCTGCATTATTTGACCTTAAGTCCTCCAAAGGTCTTTTAAATTCTGTTTGTTCATTCTTTCTATCTATCCGCTCTCACCTCTGCATTTAACAGTGGAATTCCCCTTGTACTCGTAATGTTACCAACCTCGCTTTTAATGTCACCGAAGGTTGTTTGGCTTTTCTGTCTACTGAGTCTGCCCTTCCTAGAATCATTTCTTTTCGATGTATTCGTCGTGTTTTATCATATCAATAACATCTTCCAAATCGAATTTTCCGGCTGTCAGTCTCATAATGATACGTATATTCCAATTATTAATGAAACCGTCAAGTAAAATTCCCTCCGCGTATCAACATATGCATGACGATCGTTTATATAAACTGACAGTTCAAACCACATCTCACATAACTGTTCAGGCCAACAAACTTACTTACGTCCCGATGGTTACGGCGCCTCTAAGTGTCGTAACGCTATTACTTACATCTGATACAAAAAGTTTACAAAGTTCCAGAAGAACACGTTGATTAAATCTTAATGTATTATAGAATGTATACGAAGTACTACCAGTCGAAAATCACTGAATGTTTTCACTACAACAGGTGCAATTTGAAACTTTTCAACTGGTATACAGAACCCGATCATACTCTGTGGACCGAACTGGTTGTTCAATAAAGACATTTTATCAGCAACTCTTGGCGTTAAATCCTATCGTTCTTCAAAGTATGGTAGACTGAAGTTTCCCTAGGTAAATACTATCATTAATTAATGTATTGCTTACTGGGAATCGGGACTGATCAACGTTAGTCAACCTTTTCGCTGAAGTAATCCTCACAGTTCTCTTCGGCACAATGACTGAATGACTAAGAAGTCAACTGGGAGAGAAATTTCAAACATAAATTTATTGAAGCAAAGAACATTACAAAATATATAAAGCGTTTGGTGCTTTTATTGATTTGACATAGTACAGTTTTGTAGATGCTATGAGCTCTCTGACGAAGTAGTTAGATCTGAACTTCCTCTTGTATCTTCTGTCGAAGGCATGGAATTTCCGATCGACAGACGAAGGTGTGCGGCAGTGTGCGAGGAGCTGCTGCCTAGGGTGCATATGGGCGAGCGGTTGCCAAAGAGCGAATGATAGCTGTCGGCATTTCAATGATACAGTCCCTTTGTGCGAGTAAAGCGTATTAAGGACCTTAATCTACATCTACATATGGAAGCACTTCGTAAACCACCTTGTGGTGCATGTCGGAGTGGCATTGTAGCACTACTAGTTATTTGCTCTCCTGTTCCACTCGCAAACAGAGCGAGGGAAAAACTACTGTCTAAAAGCCTCTGTACAAACCCTAATTTCTATCATTCCATCTTCGTGGTCCTTACTCGAAATGTACGTAGGCAGTAGTAGAATCGCCTGCAGTCGGCCTCAAATACTTGTTCTCTAAATTTGTGCTATAGTCCTTTGAGGAAAGAGCATAGCTTTCCCACCAATGATTTCCTTTGGAGTTCACGAAGCATATCCATGGTTCTTGCTTGGGGACTGAACCTACCGGTAACAAATCTAACAGCACTCATCTGAACTGCTTCGATGACTTCCTTTAATCCGACATGATGGTGTTCCCGAATACTCGAACAGTACTGACGGATGGCTGGTTCAAATGGCTCTAAGCATTATGGGACTTAACATCTGAGGTCATCAGCCCCTAGACTTAGAACTACTTACATCTAACTAACCTAAGGACAGCACACTCCATGCCCGAGGCAGGATTCGAACGTACGACCGCAGCAGCAGCGCGGCTTCGGACTGAAGCGCGTAAAACGGATCGGCCACAACGGCCGGCTCAAGAATGGATGACACTAGCGTTCTGTACGCCGTCTTCTCTCCTTTATGGATGAGCTACACTTTTCTAAAAATTTTCCAAATTGAATGATCTCGAGCATTGGCCTTCCCTACTTTGTACCAATCTGACGTGCTCATTCCATTTCATATCACTTTGCGTCATTACGCCTAAATGTTCAATCGAAGTGACTGTGTCAAGCTACACTCTACCAGTGCTGTATTTGAAAGTTACAGGACTGTTTTTCCTACTCATCCACATTAAGTACATTTCCTACATTTAGAGCGTGCTATCATTCTCAACTATTTGTTTAAGTCCCATAGTCACTCAACGCCCACGTCTTCCCGTACACCATGGCATCGTCAGCAAACAACCTATCCGTTAGTTTATTTACGTGTACAGGGAACAAAAGCGGTCGTATCGCATTAACCTTGCTCTGATGAACATTCACCGTTAAGGGCCAAGTACTGGGTTCTATTACTTATTACGTCTAAGACGCACGTATATATCTAAACCATATGCTCGGAACTTCGTCAACATCTGTGATGGGGCACAGTGCCACTTGCTTTCCGGAAACATCGGAATATGGAATCTGTCCGTCGGCTTCCAACTATGATTTGCAGAATATCATGTGAGAAAAAAAAATGGTTCAAATGGCTCTGAGCACTATGGGACTTAACTTCTAAGGTCATCAGTCCCCTAGAACTTAGAACTACTTAAACCTAACTAACCTAAGGACATCACACACATCCATGCCCGAGGCAGGATTCGAACCTGCGACCGTAGCGGTCGCGCGGTTCCAGACTGTAGCGCCTTTAACCGCTAGGCCACCACGGCCGGCATGTCAGAAAAGGGCAAGCTGAGTTCCACTAGTGATGGCTTCAAAATTCGTGCTGATTTGTGTACAGAAGCTTTTATCTCGCTCTGTTCAGTAACATTGGGACTTTTCGCGATATATGCAGTCTAAGTGACGAAAATATTTCGGAGGGTACTCTCTATAAAATCGAATTGGAACTCCATGTGGACTTGACGACTTCTTTGTATTCAACTCTTCCACTTGCTTCTCTACGCCGCGAATGACAGTTTCTATGTCCTCCATGCTGGAGTCGACATCAAACGATGGTATGTGTGTGCGATCCTCTTGCGTGAATGATCATTACCAGTCGGCCGACGCTACTTAATAGGGTTTCTTCGCCTTTCGGTAGTCAGTTTTAGCCTTCTGAGCACCAAGGCAGTTCTGTTGTCGTACTCCAACATCAAGATGGTACTTACGGTGAGAATCGGAATGCTGTTTCTGAATCAGCAGCAGAACATGAGAGGATTGTAAGGTGAGATAGAAAGTCGAAACAGCGCGGGAATCCGATACCAAATCAACAGCGGTGTGAGAAACAGAAGACTGTTGTCAGAAATAGAAACAAAGTTGAATGATCAAAAAACATAAGCATTAGTCTGGAATTACATTCAATATACGCTGAAATCCGTACAACAAGGAACTGACTGAAATCAGCATAAGATCCGATCAGCACACGGTGCCAACGTATGTCAATTCTAGAACATGAAGTCTGAGGCACGAAGTGTATTTGTCTTGACTGTGGTATCTTGAATATGAAGTGGTCGCAGTTGAGACTGAATCAGAGTTCTCATTCCAGGGCTAGGTGGTTTTGATCCCTGTCTTCTGCCTTCCCAGCGCATGTTATCATTGGTTGGAGATTTATCAGTGCCAGCTAATGACCGCTTCATCCTAGGCAGATTTCGCCCTCTTCGTTGCTTTCTGTTGGATTCTCTCAAAAGATCCCTAAAATGTATTTAGGACATTGTCGCGTACACTCACATCCTTGGGTATAGAAAACTTTCTAAAGCTATCGCTTAAGTCTCATTCGGCACTCGTGGGGGGTCTGTTAAAAGGCATACACACTTGACTTGTCTTGAAGGCTGCATGGTAATCGTACATCCGCAACAAAGAAGCGCACCTGTTATGTTTCACAAAGAGGCACTAGCTTAGTGAATGGATGTGTTTAGCAAGTGCAGTAAACATTAAACCCGTCCCGAAGTCCAGTGGTCGTGAACTTGTACGGCCAGAGCCTCTTATCTACAAAGCTGGCAGCATGCCCCTTCTGTCAACCACCAGCCGTTAGTGGAAACGTCTCTCCAGTAAGTTGTGTGCACGGCTGCCATGTCCATCATTCGTCTTTCGTGAAAGGTTTCGTAACATCGCCAATCAGGGAAGAAGTCGGTGCTTTCGTACGGAATACCGATGTATCTCAGTCCCACGCTGCCTATCATTGTTTCATACCCACAACTTTTTTAATGCTTTCTGTCCAACGAGGAAGGAAAATAGCTGTCCCACTTAGCCAGTGTCTGGATTACCATATAGACCGTAGTTACTTTATTGTCCGAATTTAGATGTAGATTATGACTGAAAATCATTAAGAATTTTTTAATGGTAAACACCTATGGAGATTTGAGCCGTGCTGCGAAGATCGATAGATCGCGCCACACTTGTACATTCCAGAGACTTTGCTTCCGACAGCGTCGTCCGCTATGGGGCCTAGCTCTTTTATCCTGACTGTGGATTGAGGAAGTGGTTAGTCTGGACTAGAGCACGTTTACTTGAAGAGCACAGCTCACTTTTAGCATCCGAGCTAGTATGTTTTCCGGTTGGGGCAACGGAGCACGCTCGATCACACCGGCGCTCCGGAATACATCGCATCAGGGGCAGTTATCAGTCGAGGCACAGGCAGGAGGCTATGTGGAGAGTAGGCCACAGTGGAGGGAACCATCGGTAGTGAGAGGAAGGCCACAAGATCTACGCGAGTCTGCTACCACAGAGGAGGGCCCTGTCGAAAGGCTATGCCAGATTAGCGCGTTATCGAATAGATTTAACATCGTGAATGGTTGGCCACATCGTGCGAAATGGAATGAAATGAGCGCTCCCAGGCACCCAGTTTGGTGGGCTTTTTGTGCTGTGTTCAGCTTAGCGAATCTGAGTGCTGTTCGGTTAGCCCTGTGCTAAGTTGAAATGTCCAGAAATTCACTGCCTCAATCAGCGGTACAGCTCAACCTCTCGTACGGACATTTACTGAAGAGTTTCATTCTTATTCTCTGCATTTAAAGTGTTTCGGGGGTTACAGAAATACATACTATACTACACTACAGTGATTTCGGGTGAACATTTCGCTTACAGTTCGCAAATAGAGTCCTTTACATAATTCAGCGCGTTTTCATCAACCACTGCAAATATATTCTGTAAGTAAATATTGTGAAAACAGGATATTATTCTTATGTATATGCAATGAAAAGTAAATGTCTAATGAAATAAACTTGCATTCCTTTCTAGCTTCATTCTTTAATACTACGTGTTAAGAAAAATGGTTCAAATGGCTCTGAGCACTATGGGACTTAACTGCTGAGGTCATCAGTCCCCTAGAACTTAGAACTACTTAAACCTAACTAACGTAAATACATCACACACATCCATGTCCGAGGCAGGATTCGAACCTGCGACCGTAGCGGTCGCACGGTTCCAGACTGTAGCGCCTAGAACCGCTCGGCCACATCGGCCGGCCTACGTCTTAAGACAATACTACTATACTAGCATTGGCCCAGTCGCGTTCCCCGCAGTTAAATATGTCTTCATAACGAAGTGTTAATGCCAGTATGGCTGGAACAACATGAAGAATGTATAAGCGAGTTTATTCACTCATACGGTAAAGTTCAAAGGTCATAGAGAACATAGCTTTTTCTAAGCGGAGTGAGCGTTACACATCGTGCATTATATGAGACATCTGCCGAACCCAATCACCCATATCTACCCACCACAGTAAGGATGAAACACTTTGAGGGCTCTGTCACTATTACATCGCATCCTGAATGTAACAATAGGAAAATTTTCACGCATACGGTAAAGTTCGTAAGTCATATATTAGTTAGCTTTACCTAACAGTATTTAATGCTCCAAAGTTCGTGAATTTTTGTCCACTAAACTCAGCCACTGCGAGGAAACTATTTTACTAACAGTATAACTGCATTGATAGTATCCTTAATGATATATACGTCTGCATGCACCTACTTTCAAGAATGGTTCTCATGCCTTCTCCCAGGCCACATATTCTGACTCGAACAGTGCCAGGTATCTCAGCTGGTTGCTGTATGTTTAGCTCAACCTCGCGTGCTTTCATCGAACTGTGGCGAGGATAGGCGTTGCCTCGCTGAATCGGTGCCAGACTATCATTTAAAAGCGATTGTGTGATCTTATTTTGAATGGGGTTTATACATTATTCTATGTTGTCGTGTAAAACGTTGTTGTACCTTTTCATTGGTGGGCAACGCACCTATCTGAATTGTTTGATCTCTAAACAGTGCGAATTATCTGTGTGTTTGCGCTTGTCCCATTTATTTTAAGACATTTGTATATATATTTTAGAAGTGTCCGGTGCTTGCGTCAACCAGTGTGTGTGACGTTGCGTCTCGACTAGTGGGTGACGATGGGGATTGAGTCGTGTCTCCCCATGTGTTGCTGGGAAGTGGGCCGAGTGTTACTTACCAAGCCACCTGATTTGCTTAGTGTATTGTGATCCTTATATTGTTTATTAATGTTGTTTATTAATCTCTCGCCGCAGCCAGCGGCTTAATGAAGTGTACTTTTAGGGTTCAGTACCTCAGTCGGTAAAAATGGAACCCTTACAAGATCACTTTCTTGTCCGTCTATCTGTTTTTGCGATTGATAAAAACCCTTTTTCTCAAGAACAAGTAGACTATCAAGTTGACATTTATGTCACATCTGAAGGTATAAAGTACCATGGAGATGTAAAAACGTGGAACTTCTAGGTCAATACAATCAAAAGACAGTGTCACACGTGTCATATTTGATGCTGACAAACATACTCAAAGAAAACCTATAGGGTATTTCCCGTTGACCTAGCGTAGTAAAATTTGACAAGAACCAAGGTTTCAAACTGTAAGTAAAGAAAAACATCATAAAACTGTGAATTTGTAAATATGACACATGAAAAAAACTTTCGTCCGTTGTCTGTCTGTTTGTCTGTCCATTCGTCTGTTAAACCAACTTGTTCTCAGGATAGGGCAAACATATCAAGTTGATAGTCATATCACATACTAAGGTCTGTAGTCGCTTGGCGGTGTAGTAAATGTAAGCTTCTATGTCAATGAAATCAAAGGATGCAGGCGTTCGCATATTTTGATACTCGCAAACTCACTCATTAAAACCTAAACGGTACTTCTCATTGAATTATAATCATGAAATTTGGCAAGAAGAAAGGATTCACAGGACAATTACAAGAAAAAAATCATATCACAAGAAGAAACTATTTCCTTTGCCATTTGTTATTCGACATCAGGCTTGAAATTAAATCATTCTCGAAAGTGTTGCAATTCCTGGGACCAATATCTTGACGGTATCAGTTTCGATAACAAGAGAAAATAGTCGAGACTCTCGATTCCCAGAAAAGATGAACTGTCTGTATACTTAATTAGGTTTGTACGGAGCCTTCAGTGTGCGAAGGTTCCACATCTCCTACCTGGCCAATTTTGTTACGAATGACGCTCACATTTCCATTGTCCGGGCCTTCCACTCCCGAAGCAACCACTAACGGCAGGTCACGTATCAAGATCCATAATGTTTTTTACATAGCCATTAAGATCTCTATCGTGGAATCAGAGAATGATTTGCTTGCAAGAAGGCTGTAGATAGGATGAAGGACATAAGACAGGTCGCTCATTCTGCAATGATCAGCCGAAGTACAGTAGAGTCCCATTAATCCAAACTAATTGGGACCGGACCTTGTTCAGATTACCAGTTTGTTCGGATTAGCCGGAATTAGGGTGACGAGTTTCTAGAATGATGAATACCAAGCAGATAAGTAGGTACACCACGGTAACAAATGGGAACAAGTGTGTGAACAATGGCTCACTCTCACTCCCTGCCCTTGTAGTTTTGCATTGTCGAGACCTTTGTAGTGTCTGAGGTTAGTGCACTGCCAGTTGGCTCGCAAAACGCTTGGTTATGTTAGTTATCGATCGCTGGCACGCGTAACAGTTGTATTGTATTCCTTCACGTGTAGGGGTGTACGTATATTCGTCATGAGTATACGGAAACAGGATAGACAATGGTGAGAACGTATCTAAACTGGCAACGAACCTGGGTGTTAGTAAAGCAACCACTTATGATTGGAATAAGAACTGTGTGAAGTTAGAACAGGCCTGTGCAACGTCTTCGGGAAAAACCCTCAAAATAGCAGAATTTGAAACAGTCCCATTACGATAAAGTGGATGAAGCTGTTTTCCTTTCGTTTACGCAAGAAAGCGAAAGGGGAACTCCTTTGAGTGGAGCACTGGTTCAGGAGAATTCTGTTTACCTGAACAATTTAATGAATGGTGATGAGGCTTTTAGTGCGAGTACAGGTTGGTTGGGAAGGTTCAGAAAACGTCATGGAATCCGTCAGCTAACAATTACTGCAGAGAAGCTTTCTTCTGACCGTGATGCAGCGAAGGAATACATGGGTGAGTTTGAAAAAATGTAGAGCGAGGGAAAGTATTCTCCCCAACAAATTTATAACGCTGACTAGACTGGCCTTAATTTTAGGGGATTGCCAACAAAAAACCAGGCATCAAAAGCAGAAGACCATGCTCCTGGTTTTAAATTGTGCAAAGATCGTATGACTTTATTAGCGTGCAGTAACGCTGCTGGTAATCACAAGCTGCCTTTAATGCTGATAGGCAAATCTGATAGGCCCTGAGCTTTTAAAAACTGCAACATGAAATCCCTGCCCGTATATTATCGCAACCAGAAAAAAGCGTGGATGGATGGTAAGCTGTTCAAGAATGGCTTCACTGCCAGTTTGTTCCCTCTGTTCGACGGTTTTCTAAGGAAAATCATTTGTCTCCCCGTGTAATCCTTTTGACTAATAACGCGCCATCTCACTCCATCACTGAGGAATTATGTGATGGAGAAATTGTGGCGAAGTTTTTGCCGCCGAATGTTACATCACTTCTACAGCTGATGGACCAGGGCGTACTGCAAACTTTAAAACTGATTACAGAAAACAATTTTTAAGGATGCTGATCCAAGATAATAGCATTCCTTTAGTGGACAAAATAAAAAAGACCAATGTGAAGGATGTTGTTTATTGGGCCGCTGAGGCATGACAGAATATTTCAGAAAATACTCTGAGAAAATCGAAAAAACAGTGAACATCTCTTGAATTTCAGGACAACCTAGTTGAAAATGAAGAGGAAAATCTACTACAAATGATACAGACAATCCCTCGATGTGAAGAAGCTGGATAACGAGACGTAGATGAGTGGATGGTAGCGGATGGGGCATATGTGGAGAACCTTGATGGCGCTGATTTAGTTGCTGCTGTGAAGAAGTGGACTGCTGTGACGGAAGTGACAATGAGCCTGAAAGCGAGAAAGGAGAGCTGGTGCCACACAGTGACGCAGCAGTACCCCTTGACCTCGCGCTACGTTATTTGGAGCAACAGCCCACTGCTACACCTGCTGACTTGATGTTTATGCGACGATGGCGAAACTATGCGTCATATAACTGACTGTCTCCATTACGCCAAAAGACAGACTGAGTTTTTGCCATCTAAAAGGTAGGGATAAAATGCCCCCTGTATTTTAGTAAATTTGACAGCTTTCTTTCATTGTTATGTATTGATTAAACCCAGTGTTTTCTTGCCGATTTTTCTAATACATATTTACTGTACTGCGTGGTATCTACAGCAGTTTACCGCACAGTTTTTCATACTTAGACTAACATTTTTCATGTTCGGGTTAACCAAATGTTCGGATTACCGGGGTTCGGTTTAGCGTGACTCTGCTGAACGATGACCACCCCGTCTACCGTGAGGCTGAAAGCCGCGTAGTGGCGCTGCAGGCACAGGACGCGGTAAGGAAGGTACTAAAGTAGATAAGGAAAAAATAAGGAATCAATCTATCGACGATACTGGCTGAAAATGGCGAAAACCACAGACGTAAGCGGCTTTGAGAAAGAGCTGTTCGGTATCTCCCGTCTGGGAAACGAAGCCACTGGTCTGCTGCCCTCGAGCCGCTGTCGCAAGCATGTATGGAAATTAGCTGGAAGACGGTGAAACCTAGTATAGGTGAGAAGTGCTGGACGTCGATACCGCTTCACAGTACGAGGAGGTCGGAAACTTGCCTGCTGTGTAAAGCAGGATAAGCGACAAATGAGTCAGCTCTGACGACTACAAAACTGGTGCAGCCAGCAAGCAGTGTCTCGGAGCACACCGCGCAGTGCACATTGGAGAACATGGCGTCCTGCAGCAAACCATCCATGTTCACACAACGATATCGTCATTTGCAACTGCTGTGAGCACCGAATCGTCGAGAAAGGACCGTGGGTCAATGGAAATGTAGCACCTAGTCGGATATATTACGTTCCTTGTTACACCAGGTCAATCGTCTTGTCCAGTTATGCTGTTATCCAGGGGAACGGCGGCTAGTAACGTGCACCGCGCTCGGACGCAAGCTGATGAGGGCAGCTATATACAGGGAGACCCAAAAATCCGTTAAGATTTGAAAATTCAATACTTCACGGAATAATGTAGCTAGAGAGCTAAGTATTTAAATACAGGGTGTATCAAAGAGAATCATCCGATGTGGCAAATCTATATTTCTGAAACTAATAAACACGTGCAATGAATTTTGTTTTCTGATGAACGGGAAACTCAAAACGTTTTTTTTATACCTTTTCATTGGTGTTCAATATCCCCCCTTGAGATGCACGGCATTTGTCAGTACGGCATGGAAACTGTTCCCACGCTGCGGCGAGCATATTTTGAGTTAGAGCTTCCACAGCTGCTATTACGCGATGTCTCAGTTCATTCACTGTTGCTGGTAACGGAGGCACATAAACAGAGTCGTTTATAAACAATAAATAATCACATACAGGCAGTTCCGGTGGCCTTGGAGGCCAGTACCGTAAGGCTGAATCATTTGGTCCAGTTCGACCGATCCATCGTTCAGTAATCCTTTGATTTAAAAATTTCCACACTTACAGGTGCCAGTTCGACGGTACCTACCCTGTTGGTAAATGAAGTCGTTCGAATCAGTCTCCAACTGTGGGAAAAGAATGTTCTCAAGCATACCGTGATACGTGGTTCCTGTTACAGAGTTCTCGGCAGAGAAAAATGGACCATACACCTTTTCCCGCGAAACTGCACAAAACACATTAAAATTAGGAGATTTCGTCTCATGTTGTAAAACTTCATGTGGTACCCCATATTCTCATATTATGACGGTTCACCTTTCCATTTAAATGGAATGTTGCCTCGTCACTAAACACTAAGCGTTGAAGAAAACTGTCATTCTCCATCTTGCCCAGAACTAAATTACAGAACTCCCCACGTTCTTGTTTGTCACCTTCACGAAGAGCTTTCAGTAGCTGAATTTCGTATGTACAGCTGAATTTTGTATGTGTAAACGTCGATTTTCCGGTTTATACGGCTGTTGTCCTTGAAGCTTTCAGTTGCTAAGGCTACGTCAAGAGCAGCGGTGTATGTGTCGCTCTCACATCTGACCGGTCGGTTGACATTACTCACAAGGAAGCCATTGATCGCGACGTCGCAAAAGACCAATGATATTTACAGCATTCGACGCGCCAGATATTGTCTACAATGCAGCTACAATATTGGCTGCTAATGGAGATATCCTGTGATGAGCACAGCATGATGCTACGGAGTATAGTTCAAATGCTTAGTCGACGAGTAATTCACAACAGTGCTGCAGTGCTAGTTGTGTTGATACGAAGCAGAGGAATGGCAACGATAAATAAAGCAAATACTGTATCATATCTACAAGAACAGTTATCGAAGTTGACATTTCGTCAAAAAGGAACTCAAGGCATTTCACAGCGTGAGAAAGAAGTGACAGATGAGATGTTAACGTTTCTGCAAGATCAGGCAGAGGAATGTGTGGTGTCATATGCGTTCGACTATGCGGACAATGTACTCGTACATGAGGAGTACGATGATGCCAACGTGCTTAACAAGTGAAAGCGTTATGAAAACAGTTGTTGAGCCATGTAATTCATCATCCTAGTCGGAAAGGAAGCCACAAATCCCGTCTCCAGTGAAATGTAGTAAAGGCAGTCGCTGTCCGAAGAACGAGTACTAAACCAAATTCTATCGAGATCTAGAAAACGACGTGTTTCGACTACTAGATGCAGATAATCAAATAATTTACGTATAAATACAGAAGCACGAGTACTGACAAGAGCTTCAGATACGTGGAAGATTATCAGCAGTATAGTAAAAAAAACAATTATGAACAATTTCGAACAAGTCAGCAGCGGTATGATCGTGTAGCCCGTAAGAAGAGCTACGGATATTCAGCGAAGGTCAAGGCTCACTTGTTACAAAAACTTGTGTTTGCACGCTTCAAGGATGCTCTATCCATTTTACAGGACGTGCATGGTAGTGACCTGCTACATTGTGAACATCAAACTGAGCGCGATATAGATTACTTTTATTTCAAGGGATACGGCGAATCGGTGCATAGCTTCAATGTTACAGAATTGGCTTACGTAGGATAACGAAATTTGAAACAAAGCACCAACTTGACGAAGCACAGCAAACTGCGGAATCGGCTCGAAAATTTGCAGACGGAATAAACAAACGTATCTCATCGTTCAGTAAGCAAAGCACTCCGTCCTCAGGCCACAAGTGGCCCATCTGGACCATTCGACCGCCGTGTCATCCTCAGCTGCAGTAGTAGGGGTGTGTGGTCAGCACAGCGCTCTCCCGGTCGTTATGATGGTTTTGCTGTGACCGGAGCCGCTACTATTCGGTCGAGTAGCTCCTCAATTGGCATCACGAGGCTGACGGCTGAGTGCACCCCGAAAAATGGCAACAGCGCATGGCGGCCCGGATGGTCACCCATCCAAGTGCCGGCCACGCCAGACAGCGCTTAACTTCGGTGATCTGACGGGAACCGGCGAATCCACTGCGGCAAGGCCTTTGCCCGTATCGTTCAGTAAGGAATTTGTTTTAAACTCGTCCAGTCGAGATTTGAAGCGGAAACGCTTATGAAAGGAATCCTGGAAATTGGAGCTGGAAATTAGAGCTTATAGTACTATCAAGATCAACTAACATCAATACCTTAACGCACTGGCACGTAATTATCCCGACTGTTAACCTGAACATTGCTGGAATGTTATTTATTGTGCTGCGAGAAGCTGGACGTTCTCATCCCCTACGATTCTTACCTGCGTGCGTGCTCTTGCAAGGACGGAAGGGTGTATTTACGCCACAGCAAGCAAGAGTGGAAAACTTGGCACAAAAGATCTACAACTATGGCTCGAGCACTGCTTTTTGCCAATAGCCGGTCAAAATAATTTGATTATGTTTAATTCCCGGTTTGCGTTTAAAAATCATAGTCCTTTAGAACAGACTACCCCTCCTGAAAAATGTGTGACATTGCAGTTCATGTCACCTGCAATCACTTCACAAATTCAGGCTCTGGATATTTGTTTTTTCAGTGCCTATAAAATTTTTTTCTCACTATCTGCAGCTACGCCTTAAAGGATAGCCAATTTCACGATACGCTCCAGAACAGTCTGTTTCACTTTCAGTTGCATGCCAACACATTCCATCAGTCATCATCACCCCTTTACAACAATATGATTCTATGTCCACTCTTAGAGAATGAAGCCATGGATTACACAAGGAATAAAGATTTCCTGTAAGACAGAAAGAAAAATGTATCTGTCGACCAAGAATAGGTCCAATGCTGATGATTTAGCTAAATACAAGGCATGTTGTAAAATATAAAAAAAAGTAATTCAGACATCTAAACAAATGCACTACGAGAAGAAGATAGCAATGTCAGGATACAAAATAAAAACAATATGGGATATAGTGAAAGAGGAGACAGGTAGAACCAGGAAGGAACAGGAGCAAATAGCACTAAGGGTAGATGACACATTAGTAACCGATGGGCATAGTGTGGCAAATCTATTTAAAAAGTACTTTATATCCGTTACTGATAGAATGGGATTGTTAGGATCAGTAAATAATGCCCTTGAATATATGAAACTAGGCTTTACAAATAGCTTAAGGTACATTAATATGTCACTCACTTCACCGAAAGAAATAACTTCCATAATAAAATCTTTAAAGACAAAGAATTCTAGTGGTTGTGATGAAATATCAACAAAGTTAATTAAGGCATGTTCTTGTGAGTTTAGTACAATTCTAAGTTACTTGTGTAACCAGTCAATTATAACTGGGACGTTTCCTGACGCTAAAATATGCAGTTGTTAAGCCTCTATTCAAGAAAGGGGATAAAGAGATACCATCAAACTACAGACCGATTTCACTTTTGCCAGAATTCTCAAAAATTTTACAAAAAGTAATGTACAGGCAGCTTCACAACCAACTGACCACAAATAACATACTATCAAGAACACAGTTTGGATTTCTGAAGGATTCTGATATCGAGAAGGCTATTTACACCTACAGTGAAAATGTACTTAATTCATTAAATAACAAGTTACAAGCTGCAGGTATTTTCTGTGATTTGTCAAAGGCATTCGGTTGTGTGAACCACAACATCCTTTTAAATAAATTAGAATTTATGGTGTCACGGGCAATGCTGCAAAATGGTTCATGTCATACCTTGCTAACAGGAAACAAAGGGTGTCAGTGCAAGGGACTAGTGAATTAAGTCATCAGTCATCATCAGAATTGGAAGAAATTACATGTGGTGTCCCATAAGGATCCATCTTAGGGTCACTGCTTTTTCTTGTGTACATTAATGATCTCTCATCAGTTACACTGCCAGAAGCTGAGTTCGTTTTGTTTGCAGATGACACAAGTATTGCAATAAATAGCATGTTGAGTGTAGTTCTAGAAAGATCTGATAATGATATTTTCATGGATATTAATAAATCGTTTAAAGCCAACTCACTGACATTAAACTTCGAAAAGACTCACTATATGCAATTCAGAACCTGTAAGAGGTTTCCACCCAGCATATGCATAAAGTATGAAGAAGAGCAGATAGAAGAGGTTGACAGTCTTAAATTCCTGGGATTACAATTTGATAACAAATTCAAATGGGAGGAGCACACCACAGAACTGCAGAAACGCCTTAAAAAATCTGTATTTGCAATTCGAGTGTTAGCAGACATAGGCGACATAAAAATGAAAATGCTTGCGTACTTTGCCTACTTTCATTCCATAATGTCATATGGTATAATATTTTGGGGTAACTCTTCAAGTCAAACAAAAGTTTTCAGAGTCCAAAAAGCACGTAATACGTATTATTTGTGGAGTAAATTCATGGACGTCCTGCAGAAACCTCTTCAAAGAACTGGGTATACTAACTACTGCCTCTCAGTATATTTACTCCTTAATGAAATTTGTCCTAAAAAGTGTATCTCTTTTTCCAACAAACAGCTCAGTTCATACATACAATACCAGGAACAAAAATGAACTGCAGAAGGACTTAAAAGGACTTACTTTAGTTCAAAAAGGGGTCCGCTACTGAGGAACACGGAGCCTGAAAGAATTACTAGTGGCCAACTCCTTCTACTCCATTGAGAAATTTTTTAATAGAAACAAATGATGTATTGTATATATTCATACTATTAGTATTGTTATTTCAGCTTAAAAAAATTGACATGTTCCACACCCCGCGGATCTCCTCAGCACGGAACTATGGAACAAAAAAATTATCTAATCTAATCTAAAGAGATTTGATTAGATAATTTTTTCGTTCCATAGTTCCGTGCTGAGGAGATCCGCGGGGTGTGGAACATGTCAATTTTTTTCTAAAGAGCCCCCCATGAACCATGGACCTTGCCGTTGGTGGGGAGGCTTGCGTGCCTCAGCGATACAGATGGCCGTACCGTAGGTGCAACCACAACGGAGGGGTATCTGTTGAGGGGCCAGACAAACATGTGGTTCCTGAAGAGGGGCAGCAGCCTTTTCAGTAGTTGCAGGGGCAACAGTCTGGATGATTGACTGATCTGGCCTTGTAACATTAACCAAAATGGCCTTGCTGTGCTGGTACTGCGAACGGCTGAAAGCAAGGGGAAACTACAGCCGTAATTTTTCCCGAGGACATGCAGCTCTACTGTATGATTAAATGATGATGGCGTCCTCTTGGGTAAAATATTCCGGAGGTAAAATAGTCCCCCATTCGGATCTCCGGGCGGGGACTACTCAAGAGGACATCGTTATCAGGAGAAAGAAAACTGGCGTTCTACGGATCGGAGCGTGGAATGTCAGATCACTTAATCGGGCAGGTAGGTTAGAAAATTTAAAAAGGGAGATGGATAGGTTAAAGTTAGATATAGTGGGAATTAGTGAAGTTCGGCGGCAGGAGGAACAAGACTTTTGGTCAGGTGATTACAGGGTTATAAATACAAAATCAAATAGGGTAATGCAGGAGTAGGTTTAATAATGAATAAAAAAATAGGAGTGCGGGTTAGCTACTACAAACAGCATAGTGAACGCATTATTGTGGCCAAGATAGACACAAAGCCCATGCCTACTACAGTAGTACAAGTTTATATGCCAACTAGCTCTGCAGATGATGAAGAAATAGATGAAATGTATGACGAGATAAAAGAAATTATTCAGGTAGTGAAGGGAGACGAAAATTTAATAGTGATGGGTGACTGGAATTCGTCAGTAGGAAAAGGGAGAGAAGGAAACATAGTAGGTGAATATGGATTGGGGGGAAGGAATGAAAGAGGAAGCCGCCTTGTAGAATTTTGCACAGAGCATAACTTAATCATAGCTAACACTTGGTTCAAGAATCATGCTGTATACATGGAAGAAGCCTGGAGATACTGACAGGTTTCAGATAGATTATATAATGGTAAGACAGAGATTTAGGAACCAGGTTTTAAATTGTAAGACATTTCCTGGGGCAGATGTAGATTCTGACCACAATCTATTGGTTATGAACTGCAGATTGAAACTGAAGAAACTGCAAAAAGGTGGGAATTTAAGGAGATGGGACCTGGATAAACTGAAAGAACCAGAGGTTGTACAGAGATGCAGGGAGAGCATAAGGGAACAATTGACAGGAATGGGGGAAAGAAATACAATAGAAGAAGAATGGGTAGCTTTGAGGAATGAAATAGTGAAGGCAGCAGAGGATCAAGTAGGTAAAGAGACGAGAGCTAGTAGAAATCCTTGGGTAACAGAAGAGATACTGAATTTAATTGATGAAAGGAGAAAATACAAAAATGCAGTAAATGAAGCAGGCAAAAAGGAATACAAACGTCTCAAAAATGAAATCGACAGGAAGTGCAAAATGGCTAAGCAGGGATGGCTAGAGGACAAATGTAAGGATGTAGAGGCTTGTCTCACTAGGGGTAAGATAGATACTGCCTACAGGAAAATTAAAGAGACCTTTGGAGAGAAGAGAACCACTTGTATGAATATCAAGAGCTCAGATGGCAACCCAGTTCTAAGCAAAGAAGGGAAAGCAGAAAGGTGGAAGGAGTATATAGAGGGTTTATACAAGGGTGATGTACTTGAGGACAATATTATGGAAATGGAAGAGGATGTAGATGAAGATGAAATGGGAGATAAGATACTGCGTGAAGAGTTTGACAGAGCACTGAAAGACCTGAGTCGAAACAAGGCCCCGGGAGTAGACAACATTCCATTAGAACTACTGATGGCATCAGGAGAGCCAGTCATGACAAAACTCTACCATCTGGTGAGCACGATGTATGAGACAGGCGAAATACCTTCAGACTTTAAGAAGAATATAATAATTCCAATCCCAAAGAAAGCAGGTGTTGACAGATGTGAAAATTACCGAACTTTCAGTTTAATAAATCACAGCTGCAAAATACTAACGCGAATTCTTTACAGACGAATGGAAAAACTGGTAGAAGCCGACCTCGGGGAAGATCAGTTTGGATTCCGTAGAAATGTTGGAACACGTGAGGCAATACTGACCTTACGACTTATCTTGGAAGAAAGATTAAGAAAAGGCAAACCTACGTTTCTAGCATTTGTAGACTTAGAGAAAGCTTTTGACAATGTTGACTGGAATACTCTCTTTCAAATTCTGAAGGTGTCAGGGGTAAAATACAGGGAGCGAAAGGCTATTTACAATTTGTACAGAAACCAGATGGCAGTTATAAGAGTCGAGGGGCATGAAAGGGAAGCAGTGGTTGAGAAAGGAGTGAGACAGGGTTGTAGCCTCTCCCCGATGTTATTCAATCTGTATATTGAGCAAGCAGTAAAGGAAACAAAAGAAAAATTCGGAGTAGGTATTAAAATTCATGGAGAAGAAGTAAAAACTTTGAGGTTCGCCGATGACATTGTAATTCTGTCAGAGACAGCAAAGGACTTGGAAGAGCAGTTGAACGGAATGGACAGTGTCTTGAAAGGAGGATATAAGATGAACATCAACAAAAGCAAAACGAGGATAATGGAATGTAGTCAAATGCTGAGGGAATTAGATTAGGAAATGAGACACTTAAAGTAGTAAAGGAGTTTTGCTATTTAGGGAGTAAAATAACCGATGATGGTCGAAGTAGAGAGGATATAAAATGTAGACTGGCAATGGCAAGGAAAGCGTTTCTCAAGAAGAGAAATTTGTTAACATCGAATATAGATTTAGGTGTCAGGAAGTCGTTTCTGAAAGTATTTGTATGGAGTGTAGCCATGTATGGAAGTGAGACATGGACGATAACTAGTTTGGACAAGAAGAGAATAGAAGCTTTCGAAATGTGGTGCTACAGAAGAATGCTGAAGATAAGGTGGGTAGATCACGTAACTAATGAGGAGGTATTGAATAGGATTGGGGAGAAGAGAAGTTTGTGGCACAACTTGACTAGAAGAAGGGATCGGTTGGTAGGACATGTTCTGAGGCATCGAGGGATCACAAATTTAGCATTGGAGGGCAGCGTGGAGGGTAAAAATCGTAGAGGGAGACCAAGAGATCAATACACTAAGCAGCTTCAGAAGGATGTAGGTTGGAGTAGGTACTGGGAGATGAAGAGGCTTGCACAGGATAGAGTAGCATGGAGAGCTGCATCAAACCAGTCTCAGGACTGAAGACCACAACAACAACAACAACAATCTAAAGAGAGTGGAGACCTAGCTGAACGACCTGCACCGTTTGCAAACCTCAAATCGTTCTGCTTCGATCTTGCTGGAGCGAGCCTTTGTGATCTCTGTGGAACGCCATTGTTCATTCAGTATTAATGGTGAAAGTTGATTTGTTCTGAACACTTCTTGAATGTCGGCGATGTCAATTCTGCGAAGTGTGATACATAGAAGACTGATTTCTGCACCTTCCGGACAATCATTTTCTGTCACCCTTCTGACGGACGTGGTGCATCACTAGCAGCTAATATTTTTTCTCTTATAACTGTTAATGCAACACTTTCAGATGAGCCTTAGTAAAGACTGAACTTTCGACTTTGCACTCAAGGGATTCCGTGTAAGGGGGAAGCACAAGAACCTCTGAAGATGTCCAAGGTAGCTCTAGACGAAATATTAGGAACAAAAAGTTTCGTGGATCAAGCTCATACAACCCGAAAGACCAGCAGTTCTTCACTGTATGTTATACCTGCGCCTGACTATCTGTGGGAACAGCCTATTGCTAGTTCTCGGCTGTAGCTCGGGTCGCCTCCGTTAGCCCTTAAGATTTATAAGTAACGTACAAAATTCATATAGTTTCTAATAAAAGGATGAAAATTCACAAAATATTCTTTGCGTTGCAAGTAGAACCCTAGCAGAAGACGGAGTTTCTATCGGATTCACTGCTTCGTTCCAGAACCAAGTCGTAAACAGGAGAATCTTCTAATTCGATACTGCTCTGAAAAGCTGACCACCGCCTCAAAGGCGGACTCAGCAGCTGCAGAGACCGGGAGAGCTCGTTAGGAGAGCACGCGCCGCTAAGCCGGCGGAACCCGGCTACATGGAGTGGCGCCGGCCGGCTTTTTTGGCGTAATAGCTCGGAAGTCAGCTGGCGAGTGCGCGAGGGCTAAAAAAATTCTCCTTTTCATGTAGCGGGCGGCGGCAGCATGCCGCTCACGTGCGGCCAGTATTGCATTCCTGGACCGGCTGCCGGCTGCCGCTGCTGCCTGCCCCCTGCCGATAACTGCGCCTTAATGGCTCCGTATAGACTGCCCGTCTGGCGCATAACTCGCGTCTTATTACATCGAATGGCGACCGCTCTATACCTCTTTCTGTGCTTTTACGCTCGCCTACTGGCTTTCTCTCTTTTCAGTTTCTCCCTTCTGTTGGAGGACTTATATTTTCTCGGTCCCATTCTTTGCCTTTCTCTGTACGGCGACCGCCGGGTTTGGGGGTCTACAAAATACACTCTCGTCTCCATTACAGCATTCCTCTTCTCAGCAGCTCGGATAGGTCACGTGTCGTCTAGTGCCGCGTGCATCTTTCAGCTATAACCGCACTGTGTAACTGTAGACAGTGACTTAAACCTCAAAATTTTCTTGCTTTTATTTTGAAATGAAATCTTTATTTCATTATTTGACAATTAACTGACTCTAATTGCAAGGAAATTATACTACAACGAGAGTTATTATCTAACAGATCATTAGGTTCCACATTAGTGCCGAAAAAATTTTTTTCCTGCAGCCGGCTAAGGGGTAGCGTTTCTCTACAGGCAAATACCGTATCCCGGCAGACATAAAGTGCGGCAGAGAGAATCTCAAAGGAGAAACATTTGGGAGGGGTACTTGCCGTTTCCGGTATTCGCCTGGTAACCATGGGAAACTTCCACAAAAGGTTCGTTGGAATCAAGTGAGAGTTTAGAAATCCGTTGGTACGAGGGGCAACCGCTGCTGTGATGATACATTTCAAATGATGCAAATCGCAACAGCTGCGTCAAAATCATTTATTAATCACGAGTAGTTTCATGGCACTATAGCCACATCATCAAGTAACAGACGGTTGACCTTCCAGTATACAGTGTCTTTAACACCTCTGTGAATAGTTTGTTACCTGGAGATTCAATTACAGTGTCTTGAGCCGGCCGGTGTGGCCGTGCGGCTCTAGGCGCTTCAGTCTGGAACCGCGTGTCCGCTAAGGTCGCAGGTTCGAATCCTGCCTCGGGCATGGATGTGTGTGATGCCTTTACGTTAGCTAGGTTTAAGTAGTTCTAAGTTCTAGGGGACTCATGACCACAGATGTTAAATCCCATAGTGCTGAGAGCCATTTGAACCATTACTGAACAGTGTCTTGAAACTAGTCGTGAGTGGTAAATCACTTTGAAGCAGCTTTTACCATTTTTTCTTCGTACATCCATAGGTGAAATGGAGGACAGTGGGACGTCAGCTGGTATAAATTTATATTAAAATTGAAGAAATTCCTCCAGCTGTATTTAAGGTGTCGATTTTATTTTGCCAACTAGTTTCAGCGTTGTAACAACGTTATCTTCAGGCCCATACACTTGATGACGTCAACTGCGTGCGGCTGATATTAGAAGTCAGTGGTGAGATATGGACGTGCTCCGTGTGGAAGGTGGTTAGTCACTAGTCTTTTGATATATATTATAATGTATGGCAGTGCCTTTATTGTTAATAAGTACGACAGCATTCCTTCGGACAAGTCTGCATGCATGCATGCATTTATCCGCCGATACCAGGCACCGATTTTCAATTGAAATGTCCTTCCTGAACCATTACGCCGCCGATAGGTCACGCCGCGGTCTTTTCTGCAATATCTTTGACTTAGGAGTGCGTGGCTCGCTCGGTGATCGTAGGCTCGAGGACAGTGACAGTGAGACCGAGAAGGTGAAACAGTTTGCTTGGGGTGAGGCGGCTGAGTTGGAACCTGACGGTGAGGTTTATTAGTGTGCCGACAGTTGACGGTTAATACAATTTAGGGAGTTAACAGTCACCAACTCTGAGCATACCAGGAAGAGCCACTCAGGCCGGTTCCTGTATTGCGAACCACTATTACCTCGGCTGTGGCCGGTTGCAAACCTTTCGACGTGTGGGGTGTGTACCGAGGGAAGTAGTGTGTTGCGTGCTTCAGCGACCGACCGGACCTTGAGGCGGGCGGTGGTCCGCCGCTGTGTTGAAGATGTGTGTCGGCTCCACACTGTCCTTCCTGGGTCATTGTACGGGTATGTCTGCTCAGCTTCCCATTTTATTTGTCGGAGGTGCGGGAGCCAAGCATCGGTAGTTATCTGACTGGTTCCATATCAGACTTCTGGTTAACGATCCCGCTTCTCTCTCTAGGCAGGCTTGTGTACTCCTATAAAACTACTGAATTTGTTCCTTTATTTAATAATCCCATCAGAGTGCTATTTGCGAAGTTCGGTCTCAACTTTCAAGTTGGCTACTGCAAGGCGTCAGAAAGAGGCGGCGCCTATTTGTGTATTAACTGGGCTCATTTCATATGTCACGCCTTGCATATACCGTTACTGGAGACCACAATTTCATTTATTGTCTTATTGGGCGTTTGTACTATCAAGTATGCTGGTGTTTTTTTTATTATTTGGTGCTTGTTGTTAAAGTGTTAACCGCCTAATTCGTCAGTTGCGTAATTACTAGATTAGTTTACTTGAATTTGTAAATTGTAAATTAGTGGTAAGATCTTAAGGGACCTAACTGCTTAGGTCATCGGTTCTTAAGCTTACACACTAAGCTTACGCTATGGACAATACAGACACCCACGCGCGAAGGCGGACTCGAATCTCCGACGGGGGAGCCGCGTGGACCGTGACAAGACGCCTGAGACCGCGGGGCAGCACCGTGCTGCTTACTTTACTTAAATGTGTTGAAGCAAGTGTGGCTTTGGCACTGAATGGTTATTATACTGTTGGTTTTTAAACTGGCCAAATACTAGGAGATTTAAGATCCGTTAATTTCATGAAGGTTCTCACTAACAAAGTGGCGTTCAGGACACAATATGTAACATCTGTTTTGTCTGAATATTTCTCTTGCGTGCGTTGCTCACCTGCGGTGTACTAATTTCCTTGTATGGTGGGTATTTGGGGAGTATACGTCTATTTTGTATTGTAAATCTTAAAATTTCTTTCGAGAAAGAATTTTAGCTCATTTATTGTAACACTTCAGCAGTTTTTACTATTGTAGTTAATGTGTTCGCTATTAATGGATCTGGTACAGTTTTGTGGTTATAAATTATTCTGTTACCTAGTAGTCAGTACCACTCCAGGTGTTTCTTCAAGACATGTATAATAACTCTGGCTTAGCATGTGTTGTTAAAGAGGAAGTTCACAATACGAATGATATTCAGTCGCCCTTTGGACCTGTCCTTCCTACCACAATCTGGGGCGGGTATTGTGCCCCACCTACGGGAATTACGCAATGGGTGTACGAGGGTAAGTTGTGTGGCCTGAACGACGGCATGTGGAAGCTTCGATAGAGCCGTGCACTGGCAGCCAAAGCTGTTGCACTCTGCTTTAAGTGAGGACGGCGCTGTTTACGTCTTCGCCACGGCGCGCGCTTTCGAGTTGTTTACGTGCTACAGCGGCTTTCGCGCGAATGAGTATCTTTCGAAGTAAATGCCCATTTCATATCGGAAATCGATGCCGAAATTCAGTTTCTCCAATGAATATGTACGTCCCAAAGTATTACTAGTAAAACGATTTCTCCGTGATAATGTGAAGATCCCCAGTACTGATCTTGGCCGGCCGGAGTGGCCGTGCGGTTCTAAGCGCTACAGTCTGGAGCCGAGCGACCGCTACGGTCGCAGGTTCGAATCCTGCCTCGGGCATGAATGTGTGTGATGTCCTTAGGTTATTAGGTTTAATTAGTTCTAAGTTCTAGGCGACTGATGACCTCAGAAGTTAAGTCGCATAGTGCTCAGAGCCATTTGAACCATTTTTGAACTGATCTTGTTGGAATCCACCTCTCAGTTGTGGGCAGCGTGTTTTACAGTAAATTGTTAAAGGATTCTGCATGCGAACCAATTTTAGAGAATTCGAGGGACGGACTCAAGTTCCGGCATTCGGACTGCAACTTCGTCCAGTGACTGTGGATCATACCGGTCTCGGACTCAGGACGATCCGCATATTCCCGTTCAAAGTGCCGGCGCACGATTTGGTGGCTGCGCTCTGGCCCTGTGGAACACTTCACAGACACTTCGTGGGGAAGCGAACACAGTTCACGTCCTACCGTGTATTGAATGGAGTGCGATATGTACCTCTACGTCGGCGGATGCCGATCAGCATGACGGCCAGTCAAAGACCTACTCGGGTTGAGGGAGCGTCTGTTACGACGGGTTGCCTAGCTCCGACCCACGAATTTGACACTTTCCACCAAGCCGACCTGTTACCTGTGACGTATGTAGTAGCGCTAGGGACGGACCTCAATAAGAAGCATGGCCGTGACACCCACAAGATCATTCGCGACCGGCGATGTCAAGACGGAATGTGGAAGGGCAGCCGATGTCTAATACAGTCCTGCCCCTCCCCCCGACTCTATAATCAACTGAAGCCGCATGGCGGTATGGAAGTTTATGCGATGGTTGTGCCGCACATGTCCATAGACGTCGTCTGTCTCAGAGACGCACTCTCGGAAACGCCATGAGAAGCCGACGCGGTATCTCAACACCACTGTGAAATTCCGATGGACGCTTGTACGCCGGATTCTGATGCGTGTTCTGCCTGCGTGCGCCCTGACCATTCGCACCTGCCGATCCTCCAGCAGTTGATTGCTGACCAACGCGACTAACGACGCCCTACGTCATGCGAAGTACTCAGCAGCAAAAACGTCCCATTGTGGAGATCTAAACGCTCACCCGATGTCTTTAGTGTATGATAGAGTTGCCAAACCTTCGTGCGACAATCTACAGGCGACTGTTGTCTCGGCAGCATACAGGGTTATTACAAATGATTGAAGCGATTTCACAGCTCTACAATAACTTTATTATTTGAGATATTTTCACAATGCTTTGCACACACATACAAAAACTCAAAAAGTTTTTTTAGGCATTCACAAATGTTCGATATGTGCCCCTTTAGTGATTCGGCAGACATCAAGCCGATAATCAAGTTCCTCCCACACTCGGCGCAGCATGTCCCCATCAATGAGTTCGAAAGCATCGTTGATGCGAGCTCGCAGTTCTGGCACGTTTCTTGGTAAAGGAGGTTTAAACACTGAATCTTTCACATAACCCCACAGATAGAAATCGCATGGGGTTAAGTCGGGAGAGCGTGGAGGCCATGACATGAATTGCTGATCATGATCTCCACCACGACCGATCCATCGGTTTTCCAATCTCCTGTTTAAGAAATGCCGAACATGATGATGGAAGTGCGGTGGAGCACCATCCTGTTGAAAGATGAAGTCGGCGCTGTCGGTCTCCAGTTGTGGCATGAGCCAATTTTCCGCGGGCTACGCGTGAAACTTGCCCGCACGCGTTCAACCGTTTCCTCGCTCACTGCAGGCCGACCCGTTGATTTCCCCTTACAGAGGCACCCAGAAGCTTTAAACTGCGCATACCATCGCCGAATGGAGTTAGCAGTTGGTGGATCTTTGTTGAACTTCGTCCTGAAGTGTGTTGCACTGTTATGACTGACTGATGTGAGTGCATTTCAAGCAAGACATACGCTTTCTCGGCTCCTGTCGCCGTTTTGTCTCACTGCGCTCTCGAGCGCTCTGACGGCAGAAAGCTGAAGTGCGGCTTCAGTCGAACAAAACTTTATGAGTTTTTCTACGTATCTGTAGTGTGTCGTGATCATATGTCAATGAATGGAGCTACAGTGAATTTATGAAATCGCTTCAATCATTTGTAATAGCCCTGTAGGAACAATGAAATGAGCTGGGCGGTGAAGGGGCGGCCTGGGGCTGTTGACCTACTGCTGCAATTACACTCCCCCCCCCACCCCTCCCCCGTCGCTACTAACGTTCCACTGCCTGCGAACCAGCAGGTATCCTGCAAGATGGCCTGCTGCGCAATTTTCTCAGGACGGCGGGCGTGTATGTTGCTCTGCTGCAGGAAGTTCGACCAGAGGTCTACCCTGACTTCTGCGTGTTTACTTAGTGCTCCTAAAAACACTGGCTGGCGCATCCCCATTTTGTTTCCCGACAAATGCTAAACATATCACTTAGCTTTTTCGGACTGTGTTGTTTTGTTCAAGTTTTCTGAAATTTTTTAGAAGTGTCCTGCATAGAGCCTTACATTGTGCTATTTTGACCTTTCATTCACCTCATGTTTACATCGATATGTGGATTAGACGCAAAAAGCTCGCGTTTTATTTGCGTATTGCTGCTTGTCTTTGCTATCCGAATGAAGAATAAAGGTGCAGAAAACATTATCGTTCTATGATGGAATCGCGTACTATGTTTATGTTTCATTTTCTTCGCGGAATTCAAATTAAATATTCGACAATGACGTTTATTAAATCATGTACCAGGCTCCTATTAGTACCAGTTGGCGCGGCTGAATCTAAAGTGCATATTTGCGCAGTAGCCAAGTACAAATACGAAACTCAGCAAACACGGCACTTCTAATCGAATGAAGGCTTGCTTCGCTAAATTTCCAGGACGCACTTAACACTTACAAACTACAGAATTCCTTCTCCAATGTGAAGCACAAGTTATGAGTAAATATGGAAAATGATTATGCATTCCTAATTAAACAGGAAAATGTGGAAGTACACTAAGGATCACCCTCACATGAAAATCAAAACACAAGTTAGGCACTTTTCAATGCTTTCAAACTCTACTTAAGCAGTGACTTCCTTAGTTTCTATGCGAAAATTTTTATAAGTCAGCGTTTGCAAGAAATGTAAATAAACTATATACATGAAGATTTTGACCTGCTGATTCTGCTCACCTTCCGGTACTGTGTTTCAAATTGAAATATATGAGTAGCCAAGTACTAGTACATACATTGTTAAAGGATGAGCTCGATACCACAAATTAGGGTATTTTCTGAACTCATATTATTTTCCCCTTATGTTGATGTACAATTGTATATGTTTTTGTATATTAGCTTATCTTGAATGATATGAGGTGCCTATCTCTGACAATACCAAATGCCCATATCAAGGTAGAGCCCTACATACTACAGGCCTACTAAGCCTACAGACACCGAGCGGTTCTAGGCGCTGCAGTCTGGATCGCACGACCGCTACTGTCGCAGGTTCGAATCCTGCCTCGGACATGGATGTGTGTGATGTCCTTAGGATAGTTAGGTTTAAGTAGTTCTAGGTTCTAGGTGACTGATGACCCCAGAAATTAAGTCCCATAGTGCTCAGAGCCATTTTAACCATTTGAAACCTACAGACACAGCAACAAACATTACTGTAGAGACACTGTCAATATCAAAGTTCGTCATAGCGACTTCCGGTGGTCGATCTGATATCGATGACATTAGTGAAAAACAAGCCAAGATCGCATAAGACTTTAACCTAGCTGTCGGGTTTCGGAAGAATTAAACTGAGTACAGCTTTTGACGTGATCTAGGCCCTATCAACCCAGGGGCTTATTGTTTTACATTATCTGTTCCCATTGTGAAATGCCGATAGTGGACCTGGCGAGCTTCCTCAACTTTAAAAATAGCATATAGCTCTGAAGTGTTATGATTATTAGTGTCATACAGATCCGATGACGGCAGTTTAGGCCTAATTCTGCCAAAAACGGTCATCAAAATAAAAGTTTTAAGTGATCATGACTTGTATTTGATTAATGACTGTCAATATACAATAAAACACACAAATTGTACTCTAAATACTTTATATTCTGGAATTTTTTGCTGTGTATGATATTTTGCGGCCGCTAACTCCCTACAGGCAGAATCTCTGTTAAGAGGTAGCAGTTTCAAAACAGTTACTACGTTCGAATATCACATAGGAATTTTACTATTAAATATTACTTCAGGTTATAATAAATATTATTTACTTACAATACGTAACTTTGCGCTCCGTCCGGGTTCTCAATTTTCGCGGCGACAGTTAACACCCCATTTTTTCCTTCTCTCAGAATCTTCTAGGAAACGAACCATTCTAAATCCACTTCTAGAATGGTTAGGACAGTTTATGGGAGCACAACTACACATAATTTCGTGCTAAAGTGTCGTGTCGCAAATCTTATAGTACCGCAGAATGTTTACACTTCAGAGCTCAGGAAAACTAAGTGGCGGATGCGCCAGCTCGTACTTATGGGAGCCTTAGGTTTAGTGCCTACGTCACTCCCGCTGCTAGGAGAGGCTGTGGAATGGCTGTTCTTGTGCGAGATGTGATGTACTTTCCAATGGCGCTGGGACTGGTGATCAAAATGATAGTGTCTATGCCCCTTTTGGGAAAGATAAAATATGGGACTGGTCATGCTTTTATGCACAAGACATTACACCTCTCTTCTTGGGTCGCTGTAGCCACGTCATTATCGGCGGCGACTTTAACATTGTGCTCTCTCTCAAAAAGACCAACAACCAAACAACACTTCGTGTCCCGAACTGCGACTATTGGTAAAGCACCAGCGTCTTGCTAATACTTGGGATGTGGTACATGGTGATCGCACTGGCTTTTATAACGTGACCAGTCATTCTGCCAGCAGACTCGATCGGATCTACTTCTGTTTGGCCTTACAACTGCGTTTCCAGCAGCGGAGTGTTGGCGCACGGCTCTCTTGGGCGCAATTCATATATCTGCATGGTCAACCTCCTGAGGGAGATGGTGTGGAGAAGTAGGAGACTATGCAAATTGAATGTGACATTCCTACAGGATCAATAATGTAGGAAACTTATTGCGAGTACGTGGGCGCCATGTGAAAGTTGATTGCTGCGGTATCTGCCACTCTTTAGTGGTGGCTCTAATGTCTCATACCGGCTTTACGACGTGCGCTGGTTGGTTACGGTAGGGAAAGATCGGTCTAACAAGACGGATTTCTATTATCCGCTTCTACGATAATGTACCGCACTCCCAACATCCCTAGAGCGCCATCGGAGACCCATGAGTCAAAGCAAAGATTCTGACATAGGCGTGAAGGTGAAGGTGCCGTGGTGCGAGCCAGATGCTAGAACAGGCTCGGCGGAGAACCTCCCTCCGTGCACCGCATTATCACGAAAAAAGGCAAAGACGACGAAAATTGGTATACACTATGGATTTCCTGGATAGTAGCAGGGTGACAACCGAGGACATTGCACGTTCATTCATCAGCCACTATCCACGACCGAGGCGCCACATGATAGTGCGACTTTGACAGCAGTCCCCCAGGCCCTCACTGGCACACTTCATGATAAGGCGTCAGCATCCCTTTTGGAGAATGGGCGATGATGTTACAGACAGCCTTGCCAAGAGGGCAGTTAATAAATCACTATGGCCAGATGGTTTTCCTCGGGAATTCTACGGGACCTTTAAGGATCTGATGGCCCCCCGAAAGAAGGAGATGCACCAAGAATTACTGTCATCAGTAGACCCTGCTCCGTTGGCTATTGTGAGAGGTGCCTTTATTCAGGAGCCCAAACCCACTAGAGGCGCATGGACTGAACATTGTAGTCTCATCACCCTCTTCAATTGTGATTTTTAGATCTTCGCCAGAATCTTGACGATGCATCTTAAACAAGTATTTAGTATAAAAATACCTCTTTAAGGGTCGACAACAATATCCAGCCGGGTGGAGTGGCCGAGCGGTTCTAGGCGCTACAGTCTGGAACCGCGTGACCGCTACGATCGCAGGTTCGAATCCTGCCTCCGGCATGGATGTGTGTGTGTTGTCCTTAGTTTAGTTAGGTTTCAGTAGTTCTATGTTCTAGGGGACTGATGACCTCAGAAGTTAAGTCCCATAGTGCTCAGAGCCATTTGAACCACTTGAACAATATCCAGACAGTGCTATGGGATGTGATGGGCGTGTAATTTTATTTTCTTTTGTTTGTTTTAGGGAGCAAAAACAACTAAGGTCACAAGCGCCCAAGTCATAATTTTATTACATCAAGAAGTAAAAAACTTAAAAGCGGCTGTACGTTAAGCCCAGTCGACGGTAGGGAAACGAGCTGAGAACAAGGGCCACGCGGGATTAGCCGAGCAGTCTGGGCGCTGAAGTCATGGACTGTGCGGCTGGTCCCGGCGGGAGGTTCGAGTCCTCCCTCGGGCATGGATGTGTGTGTGTTGTCCTTAGTTTAGTTAGGTTTCAGTAGTTCTATGTTCTAGGGGACTGATGACCTCAGAAGTTAAGTCCCATAGTGCTCAGAGCCATTTGAACCACTTGAACAATATCCAGACAGTGCTATGGGATGTGATGGGCGTGTAATTTTATTTTCTTTTGTTTGTTTTAGGGAGCAAAAACAACTAAGGTCACAAGCGCCCAAGTCATAATTTTATTACATCAAGAAGTAAAAAACTTAAAAGCGGCTGTACGTTAAGCCCAGTCGACGGTAGGGAAACGAGCTGAGAACAAGGGCCACGCGGGATTAGCCGAGCAGTCTGGGCGCTGAAGTCATGGACTGTGCGGCTGGTCCCGGCGGGAGGTTCGAGTCCTCCCTCGGGCATGGATGTGTGTATTGGTTAAAACAGTCTTGGTTGCAATTTTCGGTTTTTTTATTTTTCAACTACGCGTTTCGCCTTATTTAGGCATCTTCAGGTTATCTAAATAAGGCGAAACAGGTCGATGAAAAATAAAAAAACTAAAGTTGCAACCAAGACTGTTTTTAACCAATACTGTTAAGCACTCGTTTGCTGTTATGCCACATGTGGGCTGGAAGAATTTCTATGGGTGTGTGTGTTTGTCCTTAGGATACTTTAGGTTGTGTGTAAGCTTAGGGACTGATGACCTTATTAGTTAAGTCCCATAAGATTTCACAAACATTTGAACGTTTTTTGAGAACAAGGACTTCCTCTTGGAGAAAGGTCCACATAATACGCCGTAGAACCAACCAAACATTAAATGTCCTTGCCATATTGCTACGACGGATAAAAAGTAAACAGCAATCGTCAGCCCACACGTCGTTCGACGAAACAGCCGATGACTCAGACGACAAACATACGTGGTAAGTACGTAAGTGGTTAAAAAAAGGGGCATTCGGTCAGGAAATGATGAACCATCAAACGCTGACGACAATAAGCACAAGGTGGTGGGGGATCACCACTTAACAAATGGGGATGGCTGAAACGACAATACCCAATATGTAACATAGTTAACATCATCTCCTCGTGGCGAGAGATCCGAGATGAGATCGGCCAAGCCGCTGGGAGAGGTTTAATGCACTGGATCTTGTTCCCGCGAAGAGAAGACCACTGGTGAGGTCACAACTGCCAACAAACAGCAGAACAGAGGTCATCCGAAGGGATGAAGGAGTTAGCGGATAGAGGTAGGAGGACTGCAGCCTTGGCGGCGGTGATAGCAACCTCATTTCCCGTCCGACCGACGTAACCATGAACTCACATGAACATCACAGTGGGTCCCTCAACAGCGAGCATTTGGAAGCTTTCTTGGATCCATTGCACTAAGGTTCAAAAATGGCTCTGAGCACTATGGGACTTAATATCTAAGGTCATCAGTCCACTAGAACTTAGAACTACTTAAACCAACTAACCTAATGACTTCACACACATCCATGCCCGAGGCAGGATTCGAACCTGCGATCGTAGCGGTCGCGCGGTTCCAGACTAAAGCGCCTAGAACCGCTCGGCCACATCGGCCGGCTTGCATTAAGGGATGGACTGTGTGAGATGGACTGTGTGCAGTACACAGGGACTCTGAAAGGCACTGAGAGAATCCTAGGGTATGACACAATTAAAAAGCCTGTGGCGCTAGATGTACTGTGTGGCCTGATACAGGGTGAAGAGTTCTGTTGCAAATATTGAACAGCGTTCTGGAAGCTGATACCGATAATGGTCGGTGCCAATGACGAAGGCACAGCTGACGCCGTACTCGGTCTTAGGGGCATCAGTGTGCACGAGTTGCTATCGCTAACGTCCATGCGAAGGTCGAGAGACTTACAGCGATAGATCGAATCTGGAGTAATTTCCTTAGGAAACGAATGAATTCCAAAATGAACACGGGCCGCCGCATGAAGGCAAAGTGGTGAAGGGTTCGTACCCATTGGAAATGTGGCAGGCAGCGTGAAGTTAAACTGCGAGAGCAGTAGCCGAAAGCGGACTCTGGGAGGTAAGAGAGAAGGACACGCTTCATACTGGCATCAAGGGAGTCATCAAAGAATGAGGCAAAGGATGGGTGGCCGGGCATAGCTGACAAACGGCACGTGTATCCACTGAGGAGGACATCACGCCTGTAAGAAAGAGGTAGTTCAGCAGCTTCTGCATAGAGACTCTCAGCTAGGCTAGTGTAAAAAGCTTCATTGGCCAAACAGTTTCGGCGATTGTGCACTGCATTAAAATGGCATAAGATGCACGGACGAAACACCCATAGTCTAATTTCGAACGACAAGGGATTGGCAAAAACGGAGGAGGGTGGTCAGATCCGCTGCCCGAGTACTACCGCTTAGAACACGTAGGACATTGAGAGACCACGTACAGTGTACAGTCAGGTAATATGCATGGAAGGACCAAGGAAGTTTTCTATGAAGCATGAGCCCCAGGAACTTCGTAGCTGCAGCGAACGGAAGAGCAACAGGCCCGAGATACAGGGGCGAAGGAAGAAACTGATTGCGGGGTCAGAAATTCATACAAAAATTTTTTGCAGTGGAAAAGCGAAAGCCATTGTCGATGCTCCACGACTAAAGATGATCGAGACATCACTGAAGACGCCGCTCAAGGAGACAAGTCCGAATAGAATTGCACTAGATCGCAACGTCGTCAACGATAAGAGAACCGGAGATGCCTGGCAGAGTCTTGAGGCACCCAGTTCTCCAGGATGAAGGTGTTTAACAAGGACAAAGTCACGCATATCTTGAAAAATCGGACTCTTAGAAATTCCTGAAGAAATAGGGGCAGGCGGCCTCGGAAGCCCCAGGTGTATGGCGTACGACGGATACCAGTGCTCCAACAGGTAGACTTTCTCCGAACCAACAAACACGGCCAGGGTCTGGGATCTCCGCAGGAAACGTTCATGAAATAGGTCGACAAAGCTACGGGATGGTCAACTGCAGAACGGTGCGCTCGGAATCATCATTGTGTAGTGGTTAACAGGTGAGGAGGTTCGAGCCACCACACCAACCTGCCTTGAATCGTACATTCCATCACCTTGCAAACACAGGTAGTAGGAGAAAAGGGGCTGTAGCTAGAGGGAAGGTATCTGTCCTTGCCTGACTTACGTATAGCTTCACGGCAGCATTTGGGAAACGTGCGATCTGCCCAAATGCAATTGTATGTATCAAGGAGAAAGTTCCTGTCGGCAAGAGAAAGGTGCTGCAACATCTAATGTGAACATTGTCTGGCCCTGGGGCAGAGGTTTGGGATGAAATGAGATCATGATCTAGGTCCCTCATAGTAAAGGCGGCATTGTAGGTTTCGCGATTGTGAGAGGAGGGTAGCATCTGGACCTGCTCCGTTCGTTTCCGAGGAAGGAGGGCAGAGTGAGAATGGATGGAGCTCGAAATCTCCGTAAAATAGCGGCCTACTGTACTGGCGACAGCTATAGGGTCCATAATAACATCACCTGCACGGTCTGGCCGAAAATCAGGGACCTTGGTCCCAGAAAAACGACGGAGGTTGCCCCACGTGACAGAAGAGGTAGCGGAACTGTTAAAAGAGCTAGTAAATAATATCCAGCTAGCTTCTTTGCTATTGCGAAGAATGCAACGACATTGAGGACGCAACTGTTTATAAGGCATACAGTTTTCTTTCGTAGGATGACGATTAACAGCGCGGGCACCCAGTGAATCGCGTCACAGCAAGCCTCAGTCCACTAGGGGTCTAGAACACGGCGCGGTAAAGATGGAATGCGAGATATGGAGCGTTCTGCGGCGGTAGGGCATGACAAGAAATTTCTCAAGATGACGTTCGGGGGATGTATACTTCCATGCCACAATGAATACCAGAATTCCTACCACTGCTGGTAACACCTAATACTGACGTTAATGATGGACATCGATTCCAAACTGAATGGAAGTTTCATCACTTAATACCCGTTATGTGATGAAAATCTCTACAAAATTTGATAAATATCAGACAGATGCTTGAGGGCGCAGTACTTTCCACTTCCCTCTGTACAGGGTGGTTCGAAAACAAAGAACTGATTTCAACTGATTCTTATATACGAACTATAAAAAAACAGAAACACATTGCACATGTCATTGGAGAGAGGAAGGTTGAAAGTTTTGATACAGTTGCGCTGATTTTTGTTGAAACAAGACGATTACACTACAAAAGAAATCATTCTGTGTGTCAGAATTTGCGTGAAGTCTATCCATTGTTCAAGTCAACATGCATCCTGCCGTCCATTCAGCAAGAAGACGCCTCTGCACAAGCAGATTTATGACTGCTATAAAAGATTCTAGGAACCTAGTTCCGCACGCAGGCGGAAGAACACAGCTCGGCCAAGCACGTCTGATAATAATTTGTAGCGTATCCCAGATGCGTTCACACGGAGTCTGGGAATTCCACAAGCCGGGTGAGCCAGCAACTTCAACGTCCTTAAACGACGGTGTGGCGTGTTCTGAAACGACGTCTACATACACACATCAAAAAAAAGTTTTGTATCACCCCCAGTTCCCAGAATACCCGAAGATAGACGTTGACTGTCAATGTTGTATCACAGACACAGTCCCTTTGATTGTTCAGAGATGTCATTAAGCCCGCCCAAAGATGTAAACAACCATGTATGAGCAAAGCCTATTGGACGGAGGGGATCCGACAGCCGATCAGTTCCAGTCATTCCACCAGGAAGGAGCTACACGGCTCGTGTTGTCTGTAGTTGAACCATGCCTAGAAGGCCAATACCGCAGTTCGATCGCGTTCGCATTGTTACTTTGTGCCAGGAAGGGCTCTCAACAAGGGAAGTGCGCAAGCGTCTTGGAGTGAAACAAAGCGATGTTGTTCGAACATGGAGGAGATACAGAGAGACAGGAAGTGTCGATGACGTGTCTCGCTCAGGCCGCCCAAGGGCTACTACTGCAGTGGATGACCGCTATCGACGAAATATGGCTCGGAGGAACCCTGACAGAAACACCACCATGTAAAATTATGCTTTTCGTGCAGCCACGGACGTCTTGTTGTGACTCAAACTGTGCGCAGTAGGCAGCATGATGCGCAACCTCACTCCCGACGTCCATGGCGAGGTCCATCTTTGTATCCAAGACACCATGTAGCGCGGTACAAACGGGTCCAACAACATGCCGCATGGACCGTTCAGGATTGGCATCACATTCTCTTAACCGATGAGTGTCGCATATGCTTTCAATCAGACAATCGTCGGAGACGTGTTTGGAGGTAATCCCCTATATATTTTTACTAAAACAAGACACTTAGCACTAACATTCTCTAACGATTAACCTATATGATTAAGATTTGTATTATTTGGATGAATTAACCACACTAATCATATATTCACACACCTTGTACCTCAAGGTACTTCGCCTGCACTAATATCATTTATAGTACCAATTGAAACAATTAGAAATGTTATCCGACCTCCTTAGACACATTGACCAGCGAGTGCAGCAATGTGGAGGTTCCCCGAAGTTTTGGGGTAGCATTATGTGGGGCCGACGTACGCCGGTGGTGGTCATGGAAGGCGCCGTAACGGCTGTACGATACGTGATTGCCATCCTCCGACCGATAGTGTAACTATATCGGCAGCACATTGGCGATGCATTCGTCTTCATGGACGGCAATTCGCGCCCCCATCATGCACATCTTGTGAATGACTTTCTTTAGGATAACGACATGACAAGACTAGAGTATGACCAGCATGTTCTCCAGATATGAACCCTATCGAACATGCCTGGGATAGATTGAAAAGAGCTGTTTATGGACGACGTGGTCCACCAATCACTCTCAGGGATCTACATCGAATCGCCGTTGTGGAGTGGCTTGATGAGTCTGTGGATGGTAAGCCACGACGAATACAGGCATGCATCAATGCAAGAGGACGTGCTTCTGCGTATAGTGGTACCGGTGTGTACCGCAGTCTGGACCACCATCTCTGAAGGTCTCGCTATATGGTGGTACAATATGCAATGTGTGGTTATCATTAGCAGTAAACAGGGCGGAAATGAAGTATATGTTGATCCTCTTTCCAATTTTCTCTACAGGTTCCGGAAATCTCGTAACCGAGGTGAAGTAAAACTTTTTTTGATATGTGTATGAAGCCTTACAAGTTGCAGTTACTGTAGCAATTGCGTTACGGCGGCTGTAACAGATGTTACAAATTTTGCATTACAGCTTTCCAAGATGTAGCAAAACAGAGTATGGATTTCTTTTTTCCATTTCTTGGAGTCATCATTGTGTGGCTTGACCTTTTCCGAACGACTCATCTTTTCGGACAAATCGACGTTTCATTTTTCAGGTAAAATAAATCGACATTATGTAAGAATTTGGGGGACAGTAACTCCTGATGTCGTCTTCGATCGGAACGAGACTCACCGAAAGTGAGTGTGTTATGTGCCGTTTGTGTTCATAAAGTTTGTGAACCTTTGCTTTTTGTGGAGGAATCTGTGACAGGAATGTCATATCCGGACATGCTACAAAATTGGTTGTTTTCCCCACAAAGATTCCAATTATTTCATTTTTATTCATGACGGCGTCCTGCTTCACTTTCACCTTGATGTGTGGCGTTAACAATACCATCCCATAATGTTGGATTGATCGAGGTGGACAACAAGATGTTGTTCATTCTTTTTGGTCTCCCAGGTCGCCAGACGTGACACCTTGCGTTTGCTTCTGTCTTTGTCCCATCTATGGCAATTACTCTTCAAGATCTGAGAAACCGAGTCCCTGAATCTGTCGATTCGACAAACAGGATTCTGTTGATTTGTCTTTGGAATGAAATGGACTACCGTTTCAATGTTCCTCGAGCAACGCATGGTGCTTATATTGAGTGTAATGAATAGTGTCTGTGCGAATATAAAATTTAGAACCTTCTTCCATGCACTGAGATAAGCTCTGTGCTTCTATCTTCCACAATCTGTAATAAACGATGGAAATCTGTTCTTCCTTTTTAACCACCCTGTATAATAACACTGTGAGTCCAATTTTATTGTTTTACTGTCTTGCATGGAGACTCGTGTAAGTCGATTCCTTGATGTGTGGCGGAGTGTTACACGGGGGTTACAAAACAGGCTTCTGACATACTGTTAAGTCCCATAGTGCTCAGAGCTTCTGATATGCGGTGATTCTGGTACGACTTTCCCCTTGTGGGAGCCTTAGCTAAATCTCCGCTAAGACGCACTGGGAGATCGGAACACGGTTGAGCATCGCTAAGGTGCGTGTGTTGCGTGCTTGTAGGCGGCCGGCGCAAACCAATGCGCGTATAGAGGCCGCCGACGCTAACCGAGTTGGCGAGCGCCGGGGAGCGGTCAAACAGCGTTTGATGTGCTATTGGACACGCCCGGCGAGCACAGCAGCCAGCGATATTGTTTGAGCAGGGACCGGACGGGCAAACTGGCGGCTGTTTGCCACGCCGCGACATGCCAACACGGCCGGGCCGCGCTTAATTGTACATGACGTCACCGAGGACGTCATCATCCCCGTGGGAGCTCGCGATGCGAACAGTCGAGACGGACGGCGCACCCGGGCCATCTATTTACTCGTCGTTTGCTCATCTCTGCCCCCACTTGCCGCTTTAACCGATACGAATCGGCCGAGGACACAGTTTCAGCGGTCAAAGCGGGTGCAGCATAGCTGAATGAGTCGAAGTCCGCGTTAAACCACTTCCCTTGGGCTCATATCAGTCACTGCCAAGTGTGTGATATGTAGAGCTATCAGATCGAATGTGTTTGCCCACAAAACGAGCTCTGACTTCCATGAAACTTTCATTATGTGTACTCAAGACAAGATTATACACTAGCCGCTACATCAGAAATTATCACCCTGTGCCTAATCTGAAAGAGAGAATTTATCGTTGATAAGATACATGAGTTGTTAGGCCACATCATGTTCCTCCTCAGATAACTTTTCCACTTGTTGACATTTTCACCCCTGTGCTGAGGTCTTCAATTCTCATTTGATATCATTTGTTGTCTGAGCGCAGAGTTGAGTCCACCACGGTTCGTTCACAGCAAGTGTGGACCCGTACATACAGAAAACGTCTATAACAATTATGCCAACATTTTATTTATTCTGAACTAAGTACAATTCCTGCGAATTATATCAGCCGACTTCCCTGCAATCACATTCCTAATTCACACTACTCTGCCATTGGAACTCTTTTATCTCTACTCAGCCCTCTATTATAGCTATGGTTGTTATCTTTCAGTGTCCTTTTATGGCGCATGTGAGGATAAATCATTTGGATCACCAACCACTGAGTACATTGCAGCTCGTAGCTGGTTCTCAGTAACCAATCTCACCGCCCCTGCCCCCCCCCCCCCCATCCTTAATTAACCTCAATATGTACTGTATTTTGTAGATGTGACTGACTTCTGGGATATATCGGTAGTGATTTTATTTGTTTATTTTACTGTAGTATACGACTGTCTGTCAATACAAAGCATGATACACTTCTGACGTGACTGATCTTCTACTTGGAGAATAATTGCGAGAAGGACCCCGTCTGGTAAAATGGATACAGTAACCAACATCTCGGTTTATGTCGGAAAACGACTATCATAGATCACAGATGTCGGCCAGACACGAGTTCCTGCAGCATAAATTTATGCTGCCTTTATTTAAGGACTATAATCGCTGAGCCAAAACGGGAATTTACAGCTACTTTCTCGAATCAAACAGAGCGAAGTTTGCCATGCAATCACATGCCGAAAAATATTTATTCTTTTTATTTGTTACTATAAGAATAATTAGGTCACCTGGTCTTTTAATTCATCTAAAAGTCATTAAAATCAAATGACTCTTCGGCTACGTGCCAAGGGAGCGATTGGAATCACCTGAACTGGGGTCTTTAAAACATGGGAGAATTGCTAACTGCGTAGAACAGCGAGACGAGGTATATATGCTGAGGCACTGACTATTGCCATGTAGAATGACAGTCCGCAACCGGCAGCTGAGTGGTGAGCGTCACAGAATATCAATCCTAAGGGCCCGAGTTCGATTCCCGGATGTATGACAGTAGCTGAAACATTCGCAGAACAGATGTTGCATGGGATGTGGGGGGCCATAATATGACGCTGGTCTTTTTCTGCTAGATGGGGTCGCGTCATAGATATGAAGGTCAACTTTTTTTTTTTGAGATGCTGCAGTTTGGCACTTATTTTCTGATAGTGGCTATCGAGATGAATCGATTTATGTGCAACAGTAAGGTCTTTGAAGGTCAATGAAGCTCACAAAGGTGGCATGAACGTCCATTTACAGAAGGTGTTCGAAGTGATGACCATTGGTATCAATGCAGTGCTGCAATCTTCTTATTTAGGATTGAGCGGTATTCCTGATCACTTTGGCACAAGCTCTGACAATTCTCTCTCGTATATCGTGCAAACAGTAAATATTCGCCGAATACGGCGTATTCATCTAACGTGACATTGACATGTAAACACCAATCGACGGTTTCGCAATACAACATTAATATGAACGGTAAGACTAGTATAGCCGAGGCAGCTGAACGGTGGCGCCTTGCATTTTCGGACCACTGCGCCGTCATTTGCTCCCTGGCTCTGCCACCTCAATCAGCGTGGCGCAGCAAAGGTTACTGGAAGCTTATTACCTCGCTCCTTAATGATCCACACTGCCGACAATGTATTGCCACTACATGGGCGTCTTGCGAAAGACGCCTCCCGCAGTACACATCCACTTTCCATTGGTGTCCCAAATGTGCCAAACCTGCGACCAGAAAGGTCTTCATGCAATGTGGCAAGGAAGAAGCAGCATGGCATCGAGACACCACAAATTTTGACTACGCCGTCCTCCGTGAGCTCGATGTGCTCCCTCCGTCACCTGAAACCCATAGGGAACGACAGCGTACTGAAGCTCGTCTCCTCTCTCTCCAACGTGCACGACTGCATGGTGTCGTGGTGCGTTCCCGACGACAGGACCCCCTCCACGACGAAACCCAATCCACAATCCATGCCGCATCCGACCACAGTTGTCGACGTCGACTTTTCGTCCCTAACATCACGACCTCCGACGGTGTTCACCACACAACACAGGCAGCAGTGGTGTCTGCCTTTGCTGAACATTATCGCCAATTTTATGGTGATGAACCGATGGCAAAGCCAATTCCTGATGATCTCCGTCCTTCCCCTGCCGGACCCTCACCGAAGCGGAGTCAACGTCCATGATGTCTGCCATCGCCGTAGAAGAGGTGGTAGATGCGATCAACAAGTGGGCCGAGAACAAATCACCAGGACCAGGTGGTCTCCCCGTGGAGTTTTACCGGGCGTTCACCACGTTAATGCTTCCTCGCTGGACGGAAATGATTCAGGAACTCTTTACTCCGTCCTTCCCAATTCCACCTGAATTCGTCACTGGCATTCTTCTACCTGTACCTAAGCCGAAGGGAGGCTCTCATGTCTCTGCATATCGCCCCATTACACTGATGAATGCAGACTATTAAATCTATGCACGCCTCTTAGCAACGCGCATACGCACCGTCTTACCTACGGTCCTTTCATCGGAGCAGACTGCACGTGGTTGTGGGGCCACCACACAAACAGCCCTAGGAGAATGCCGTGACCTCATCGCGCTGGCGTCGGTTTGTCGCTTTCGTGCAGCACTGGTATCAATCGATTTCACGAGCCCCTTTGATCGCGTTCGACACCCATTCCTCCTCATGGTGGCGACGAGTATGGGGTTCCCATTACTTTTTGTCGATGCCATTCGCCGGTTACTACTTCCCGCGGTCTCGATGGTACAAGTCAATGGGAGGCTTGTAGGTCCGATTCCTATACGCCGCTCAGTGCGTCAAGGATGCCCTATGTCTATTTTACTATATGCCATCACTCATACCCTCATCACTGGTCTTACTTCTAGACTGCAGGGTCTCACTTTACGTGACTACACCTTTCACTGCAGGGCTTATGCGAACGACCTCCTCTTTCTCACCTGCTCCTCCACGGAACTGAATGACGCCATCCAATAGATCCACCAGTATGGACGTCTTTCTGGTAGCATTCTTAATGTCCGTAAATCGACTTTGATGCACATTGGGCGCGGCGTCCTGGCCATGGTGCCGACCCCACTCCCAGTCAGTACCACCCTTCGTTACTTGGGTGCCGGCCGCGGTGGTCATGCGGTTCTAGGCGCTGCAGTCCGGAACCGCGGGACTGCTACGGTCGCAGGTTCTTATCCTGCCTCGGGCATGGATGTGTGTGATGTCCTTAGGTTAGTTAGGTTTAAGTAGTTCTAAGTTCTAGGGGACTGATGACCTAAGATGTTAAGTCCCATAGTGCTCAGAGCCGTTACTTGGGTATCGAATTTACGAGCTCCACACACCGCACAGTGGCCCTCGCTTACCGGCGTCTTTTGCAGTCGATTCGGCACCATGTCCGCTGTCAAGTGCACCGTAGCTTAAACCAACTCCTACATGTGTCCTATGTCAACATGTATGTCGCCCCTAAACTGGTACACGTCACCCAGATCCTCGCCGCACTCAGTCAGCCTTTCGATATTTCGTGTCAGCAGGGGCACTTTTCAAAGTCCGCTGCAACACTCTAACACTGCCTCCTGCAAAAGGTGGCCTCGGACTCGTCAACGTGCGGGCACGATCTTCTGCACTCTTTGTCCACACTCTTTTGCGGCACTGGCGGGGGGCGATACCATCCTTAACACGCAGTCTCTAAGATGTCCTCCGACCAGCTTCTCTCGATCCACCGATCAACGTAGCACCTATTTCTCCATTATTGTACTACGTCACCAATTGTTTCATAGAACTCAGCTAAGTCCGGGCCGATCTTCCAGTCACCCGTCCTCCCCGTACAAAAGATTATTATCGTTTGTTTATGCTGTCCAACCCTTGCAACCACATGGTGCTACAGCATCCTGACATTAACTGGCGAAAGGTTTGGGGGTGTACATGCACCTTTTTTACCGTCGACTGTGTCTGCACTCTGGTATGCTTTAGTCTACGGCAAATCCCCGACTAATAGTCGACTTTATCGCATAGGACTGGCCACCTCCCCACTCTGCCCTGACTGTCAGCTCGAAGACACCTACGAGCACCGTCTTACGTGCCCCCTAAAATGAAACGTATGGCTCCTCATCCAACGAATCATAGGCTTTTACCTACGTGCCCTGCCAACGACGGTAAACCCGGATTTCTTGTTGTTGCTCCAGACATTTCACTACCCTCTTGCTAAGCACCATACCATAATCTGGTTTCGAGGACAGGCTTTAGAATACCTCTTTCAGAGTGGTCCGCATACAGTCCTCGACTTCTGCTACAAAGTTGTGACCGCGAATAGCACCCTCACCCGAAATCTATCTTACCGGCAAACTTTTGCCGGTTATCTCCGCAGCGTCTTCCTTGACCCCCCTCAAAGTTGGGGTGTACCATGCCTACGCGTCACATGATGCAACACCCTTATCCACGTTCTCATGCATCGACCAAAAAATAATAATAAAAGGAAGAAGACAGAATGTGTATATTTTGTTGTATTTAATGCTTTTCTAATATTTATGTTTAACTAACAGTCATTTGTATAAGTTTAAATATTAGCTTTAAGAACTCTTGCATAGTGTATATATATGTACTGTTAGTTTGTTCAATAAGGATTACTGAAAGAAAAGGAAGAAGACAGAATGTGTTATATTTTGTTGTATTTAATGTTATTCTAATATTTTGTTCAACTAACACTAATTTGTATATGTTTAAATGGTACCTTGAAGAACGGTTGCTTTGTGTATATACAGGGTGTCCCAGCCATCTTGTCCACCCAAAATATCTCTGCAACAATAACAGCTATTGGAAAACGACTTTCACCGGTATCAATGTAGGGCTGGAACCCATGAATGTACATATTTGGAAACATTCTAAAACGAAAGCATATGTGTTTTTAACACAAACTTATGTTTTTTTAAATGGACCTCCTAAATTTTTTCTTCAGCAATCCATAGCATGACAAAGCACATACACAATGGCGTTAATTGCATCGCAATATTCCCATTACATCCCGAGATATTGAGACGCGAAGTTGACGCTTGAAACACCGGACATGCGCTGCTAGCGCTCGTCCTGAGGCTCAGGCGTGAACCCCATGCTGCCCGTAATCGCAGCAGGATGGCAGCAGACCGTATTATTCGTTTCGGACTTCTTGATAAGTATGGAAGTGTGATTACGCATGTTAATCACATCGCGATTACGGGCAGCATGGGGTCCACGCCTGAGCCTCAGGACGTGTGCTAGCAGCGCATATCGGGTGTTTCAAGCGTCAACTTCGCGTCTTAATATCTCGGGATGTAATGGGAATATTGCGATGCAATCAACGCCATTGTGTATGTGCTTTGTCATGCTATGGATTGCTGAAGAAAAAATATAGGAGGTCCATTAAAAAAACATAAGTTTGTGTTAAAAAACACATATGCTTTCGTTTTAGAATGTTTCCAAATATGTACATTCATGGGTCCCAGCCCTACATTGATACCGGTGAAAGTCGTTTTCCAATAGCTGTTATTGTTCGAGAGATATTTTGGGTGGACAAGATAGCTGGGACACCCTGTATATGTACTATCAGTTTGTTCAATAAAGATTTTTAAAAAAATGTGGTTAGCGTTCAAGCCCAGTAACCGCTGGATCGTTGGATCGAGTCCCGTTCGTCAATTATTTTATTTCTAACACCGTAAAAAAAATGATGAACGCGACAGAATATCAAGCCTAAGGGCCCGGGTTCGATTCCCGTCTGGGTCGTAGATTTTCTCCGCTGACGGACTGGGTGTTGTGTTGCCCTAGTCATCATCATTTTATCCCTATCGACTCGCAAGTCGCCGAAGTGGCGTCAAATCGAAAGACTTGCACCCGGGAACGGTCTACCCGACGGGTGACCATAGTCACACCACATTCACATTTTACCTAGAATAACTCCGGATGTATGACAGTAGCTGAAACATTCGTAGAACAGATGTTGCATGGGATGTGGGGGGCCATAATATGACGCTGGTCTTTTTCTGCTAGATGGGGTCGCGTCATAGATATGAAGGTCAACTTTTTTTTTGAGATGCTACAGTTTGTCACTTATTTTCTGATAGTGGCTATCGAGATGAATCGATTTATGTGCAACAGTAAGGTCTTTGAAGGTCAATGAAGCTCACAAAGGTGGCATGAACGTCCATTTACAGAAGGTGTTCGATGTGATGACCATTGGTATCAATGCAGTGCTGCAATCTTCTTATTTAGGATTGAGCGGTATTCCTGATCACTTTGGCACATGCTCTGACAATTCTCTCTCGTATATCGTGCAAACAGTAAACATTCCCCGAATACGGCGTATCCATCTAACGTGACATTGACATGTAAACACCAATCGACGGTTTCGCAATACAACACTAACATGAACGGTAAGACTAGTATCGTCGAATCAAACGAATCTGAATGATGTTTTCTTTCGAATAACAAATCGATATGCTCCTCATTTACGGAGAATGCTAAGGAAATTAAGTGAGAGCTAGAGACTTACACGCAAGATATCCCCAACGTACTCACACTACAAGTCGCACATTTAAAGAGGTGTATGATGAATTGAGAACAACTTGATCTTTAACGCATTGGAAACATATCCGGCAAAGGAAAGTTACTAACGAGGTAACGGAAATTGGTTCTCTTGTCAAAGTGATTCGAGATCCTTGTGCTAGTTCGAGTCAAATTGCAAGGGAATCTGGCATGAGCCAGAGTAGTGTTCTTCGTGTTCTGCATCGCCATGAATATCATCCTTACCATATGAGTCTCCAACAAGATTTAACTGGATTGTAAGCGTCGCACTGAATTCTGCCGATGGGCTCAACTTCTGATTGAGAGGGACAACACTTTTATTAAGTTGATTTTATTTACTGACGAGGCTACCTTCACTAACCACGGAAATTTTAATTTGCATACCAAGCATTATCGGGCAACTGAAGATCTTGTCGGCTGCGGCAAGTTGCACACCAAAAACTGTGGTCGGTGAATGCTTCGTGTGGGATTCTGGAGGACAGATGTATAGGACCGTATTTCATCGAAGGAAATCTTAATGGTAGGAAGTACAACACATTCCTACGAGAAACATTAGGTCTGTTTTGGGAAGAAATACCTTTAGAAACAAGGAACAGAATGTTGTATCAACACGATGGGTGTCCGGCACATTTCTCACTGATGGCTAGAAATGAGTTAGAGAGACAATTTCCAAATCGTAGGATTGGACGTGGAGCAGACGTGTCGTGGCAGGCACGTTCGCAAGACCTGACGCCTTTGGATTTTGTCTTGTGGAGATTCGTAGAAGACATTGTCTATAAAGGCGTTCCAACTACACTTGTAGGTATGGGAGAGTGAGTTGTCAGCGCATGTGCTTCGATAACTGCCGATGTGATAAGGAATATCACTCAATCCGTGATAAAAGATTACAGCACTGCACTGATACCAATGGTCATCACTTCTAACACCTTCTGTAAATGGACATTCATGCTACCTTTGTGACCTTCGTTGGCCTTCAAGGACCTTACTGTTAAACATCATTGGACTCATCTCGATAGCCGCTATCAGAAAATAAGTACCAAACCATAGCATACCATTTAAGAAAACAAAGATGACCTAGCAATCTTTGAAACGTCATGTTATGGCCCCCGTTGTCCCATGCAACTTTTGTCATACAAACTTTCTAGCTCCTATCATACTTTCGGAGTTATTATTGGTGGCAATAGTTAGTGACTCGCCCTGTGTGTAGCACAAGTCATTAGACTTCCTGTGGGTTGATAACATGATGCAACAATTTCTGTAAGTTGAAAACTGTACTTTGCTAATGTGCCACTGTACAACAACGACTTAATTCTGTCGCAACGGAACCTGAATAGGACTCGTGCAATGGCAGTTCTTTAGGCGGATGGCGGCCGTCTTGCCTTTGCAATGGGTAAATCTTCACAGACGCCAATGCAGTTCGTTCCCGCTATTGACAACGAAGTAGACAGCACAAGAGCGGCAGCATTGTGTAACCGCGTTGTGTTTGAATTCTGAAGTGTCTGTACTCGAATACAGGAAACTGCATCTTGCCACTCTATGTTGCGTTCGTAATATCGTCCGTCAGTACGAACGATAAGTTAAAAAGTGCCAAAAAGAAACGGTCTAGTGGTGTCCAAATTGTGATGTACCTCTTTGCACGTTGAGCTTTTGGAAAGATACAGCACTCGGGCAAATTACGTGTAAGAAGGCCGTGCACAATTTTCTTTTTTCGGAATAAAAACATGGTTCAGTGAAACGTTTTGAATATATATGTCAATTTTACTGCCTCATAAACCACCTCTTATGAACAGCTAATGCAGCTTCCATCATTTCAAATGCCATAGCACACGAATTTAATGCGTTTATAGTTAAAATGACATTATGGTCGAAAAATGTCTTAAAACGAACTGTCTACATCTGTGTCAGCAATCCGCAAGCCACTTGACGGTATGTGGCGAAGGTAACTCCCGGTACCACTAACTGGTCACGCATTCCCTCCTCCACTCACGAACAGTGCGTGAGAAGAATGATAGTTCAAATGGTTCAAATGGCTCTGAGCACTATGGGACTTAACATCTATGGTCATCAGTCCCCTAGAACTTAGAACTACTTAAACCTAACTAAGGACATCACACAACACCGAGTCATCTCGAGGCAGAGAAAATCCCTGACCCCGCCGGGAATCGAACCCGGGAACCCGGGCGTGGGAAGCGAGAACGCTACCGCACGACCACGAGCTGCGGAAAGAATGATAGTGATTAGACCTTCGTATTAGCTCTAATTTCTCGTATTTTCTCGTCGTGGTCATTTCGCGAGAGGGGGTAGAAAGTATTGTGTTGTCCGACTTTTTTCGGAAAGTACACGCTCGAAATTCCGTATTGCCCAACGCCTACCTTATAGCGTTGAAAGGTAACTCTGGTGGGACTATTTAATTGATTGAGAATGCTGGCAAATTTTATTGTAGTAACAACATTTATTTTCCCAAAAAAGACATAAATTATATTAAACAAGCTATAGATCGAATATCCTTCACAACTAACAGTTGCTTTAATACTACACTGCGTGGATCCTGGGTGGTAAAGACAGTTTATCTAGATCATCAGTGAGTCAAGTACTCTGCCTCTAAGAATGTGGTAAACTCAAGCTGAGTTAATCTGACGCCGAGCAGACTTTGACTGATCAAATCTACTGAAGATTCTCTACATAGCGCAGCTGAGAGCAAGTGGCGATTGAGATCTGTACGCTCTGACCCTGCCGGAGCGGCAGTATGTTACCCTGCGAATTTCGTGTGGCGACATGACTTGCAGCTGGCGAGAAGTGTACGGCGGAGGAGATGAGATATGGAGGCGTCACTTGTGAATTAATCGCGGCCACAAAAGAAATTCAAAACTCTCACGGTCTAGCGATCAGGCAGACGGACTGCAATTTATTCTCTACCAGAGTCCTGAAATCATTGTAGATTTCACACACCTGTTCGCTGATCGTGCCAAGGACCAATTTAGCTCACTTATGTGACAGAGCGCACATTGATACCAAACATCAAGACTGGTAAACCAAAAAAAAAAAGAATACTAATAAGTGTGCCCTCGGTGAACGAGTAGTCTGAGTCGTTAGAAGGTAAACTGTCGTTATGATAAGAACTTCACCACAGGCTCCCCAGTCTAAACTGCTCGCAAGTGAAGTCAGTCTCCTGACATGTGCCAAATACCAACCACACATTCCAGAGCTTCGACTAGAAGTGTTTACCACACCAAAGTCCTGCACCCGAGTGCTTCGCACCTCTCCAGAAAAGAAATTCCGTTTTTCTGCAAATTACATGAACGACCCCGCCTTCACCCCATCTTGAGCCAATCACAAGGCTCTAGAGGCGCAAAATCTCCCCTCTCACATGACAGCACAAACTCATGTCGAACCATCGCAAGAATTATGATACCTGCGTGTCTGAATGAAAAAGAAGCCGCCGATTACTGGCTTTTTTAAGTTTCCGCAGAGGGGGGAAGAGATAATTTTTTTTAAAGTCATGTCTCTCTCCCCCTGGCAAAAAGCAAACAGATACAATCTGAAAGATCTTTATCTAAATCGCCTGTGCCTTGGAGCTTGTTATTCCTAGCTACAAGGTCTAATAAAGCTTCTATCGCTAAACGTTTCTCAGACACTGGATTTTTCCTTATACAACTGAGGTGGCCAAGGGCAAGTGGTTCAAAAATGGTTCAAATGGCTCTGAGCACTATGGGACTCAACTGCTGTGGTCATCAGTTCCCTAGAACTTAGAACTACTTAAACCTAACTAACCTAAGGACATCACATACACCCATGCCCGAGGCAGGATTCGAACCTGCGACCGTAGCAACAGCGCGACTCCGGACTGGAGCGCCTAGAACCGTACGGCCACCGCGGCCGGCAGGAAGTGGTTCACTGGCCTATTTGCACTATTGGTAAACAGGAAAACGTTAATTTTTATGGTGCATGGCTCTGCATAAAATTCTGTTTACGACTCCACTGTGTAGATGCATTACTTTGGACCGTCGCCCCAGCCCAGGCTTCTGCTGGCGCCGAGGCAGGTATCATGGCATTGTTCTGCTGTAGTCCTGTCTCGATGCATGGCTGCCCTGTCCACCCAGTACGGCTTGGGCCTGTCTGGCAAGATTTACTAAGGGATGGGCTAACCGCCAATTGATTTCAACTCCAAACAAGCCTTTTCTACGAGCTAAGAATCATAAAAATACCTCATGCTTTTAGCGCCCTACCAGGCTCCATCAACATCTGCTGTGTGTGAATTCCTAAAGGATCAAACTGCTCAGGTCATCGGTCCCTAGACTTACACACTACTTAAATTAACTTATGCTAAGAACAACACACACACACCCATGGCTGAGGGAGGACTCGAACCCCCAATGCGAGGGACCATGTAATCCGTGACATGGTGCCTCAAACTTTGCGGTCACTCCTCACGGCTTGACATATTTAGTAAATTTTATGATGCAATCACAAATAGACAAATATTTTAAATTTTCGTATTTAACGTCTATAGTCACAATTTTTTTTTTCATTCTACAATGACCATGTGCAGATCTGTTTCTTAAATACATGACGTAATATACTGGAGCCACAGAGACATCATCAAATGCAAGACTCTATGGCTCTAGTATATTAGTTTATGTTTTTATAAAACAAATCTGAAGATGGTCATTATAGACCGAAACAGGTAGTCTGATGACAAAACATTTGTGACTATAGACGTGAAGTAAATGAAATTTGTTTGAGCTGTGGCGGCTGGTGCTACGGTGTTGTACTTGCATCGCTAATATCGATATTCGGCTGTCTTGCTATCTTTGCTACCCCCGGCGGTTTTCCGGGTAAACGTGTGACGGGGGAGTCTCCGGTCGGCGTTCAACGAGCCAACTTGTGTTGAAAACAAGCCGGCGTCCCTAAATGTGGTACATGGTCCTCGCTGTACTCGCCGTCCTTGTCTTTTGTCGCGCCGGATGAACGATGCCGATCATTGGGCGCCTTGATATGTAAAATTGGGTTCGTCGTCTCACGCTGAACAGCTTCCCAGTTCGTAATTTTCAAGCTCCAAGTTATATATGACTTTTATTCAGTGTTTAACTAAGAAGATTGTTGAAACTTGTTGTGGCATGGGTAGCTACCGGAGATGGTTCTGAACTAGGTTCCACATGGCTATTTTAAGGAGGCTAATGGTCCTCATTTCGTCTCTCATCATCTGTGGAGTGTGTGTTTTAAGTGGTTTTCATGCGAGTTTTAACTTGTTTTAGGACATATTGACCGCTTGGGGACTGGTTGCAGTAGTGTACGCGACCGGCAGCCGTAGAGTTAATGGTTTAATCATTTGTTACGGCAGGATTTGGTATATTTATTTAATGTTGAAAGTGCCTTAAGGCTAATTTACTGGGAGACGGGTAATGTTAGAGTATTGATCCATAAGAATTTGGGGGCATGCTTATTATATGTTCCAGTGTGGCTGTGATTTGACCTTGTTTTCATTGCAATCTATTTGTGCTGCAGGCCTTTTGTTAAGTCTGCTCTTTTCCTGGCGTCGGTACGGTTATGGATTCTTGTCAGGACCGCTCATTCTGTGGCCGGTCGGACTATGTATATAAATACAGGGTGTTTCAAAAATGACCGGTATATTTGAAACGGCAATAAAAACTAAACGAGCAGCGATAGAAATACACCGTTTGTTGCAATATGCTTGGGACAACAGTACATTTTCAGGCAGACAAACTTTCGAAATTACAGTAGTTACAATTTTCAACAACAGATGGCGCTGCGGTCTGGGAAACTCTATAGTACGATATTTTCCACATATCCACCATGCGTAGCAATAATATGGCGTAGTCTCTGTGTGAAATTACCCGAAACCTTTGACAACGTGTCTGGCGGAATGGCTTCACATGCAGATGAGATGTACTGCTTCAGCTGTTCAATTGTTTCTGGATTCTGGCGGTACACCTGGTCTTTCACGTGTCCCCACAGAAAGAAGTCACAGGGGTTCATGTCTGGCGAATAGGGAGGCCAATCCACGCCGCCTCCTCTATGTTTCGGATAGCCCAAAGCAATCACACGATCATCGAAATATTCATTCAGGAAATTAAAGACGTCGGCCGTGCGATGTGGCCGGGCACCATCTTGCATAAACCACGAGGTGTTCGCAGTGTCGTCTAAGGCAGTTTGTACCGCCACAAATTCACGAAGAATGTCCAGATAGCGTGATGCAGTAATCGTTTCGGATCTGAAAAATGGGCCAATGATTCCTTTGGAAGAAATGGCGGCCCAGACCAGTACTTTTTGAGGATGCAGGGACGATGGGACTGCAACATAGGGCTTTTCGGTTCCCCATATGCGCCAGTTCTGTTTATTGACGAAGCCGTCCAGGTAAAAATAAGCTTCGTCAGTAAACCAAATGCTACCCACATGCATATCGCCGTCATCAATCCTGTGCACTATATCGTTAGCGAATGTCTCTCGTGCAGCAATGGTAGCGGCGCTGAGGGGTTGCCGCGTTTGAATTTTGTATGGATAGAGGTGTAAACTCTGGCGCATGAGACGATACGTGGACGTTGGCGTCATTTGGACCGCAGCAGCAACACGGCGAACGGAAACCCGAGGCCGCTGTTGGATCACCTGCTGCACTAGCTGCGCATTGCCCTCTGTGGTTGCCGTACACGGTCGCCCTACCTTTCCAGCACGTTCATCCGTCACGTTCCCAGTCCGTTGAAATTTTTCAAACAGATCCTTTATTGTATCGCTTTTCGGTCCTTTGGTTACATTAAACCTCCGTTGAAAACTTCGTCTTGTTGCAACAACACTGTGTTCTAGGCGGTGGAATTCCAACACCAGAAAAATCCTCTGTTCTAAGGAATAAACCATGTTGTCTACAGCACACTTGCACGTTGTGAACAGCACACGCTTACAGCAGAAAGACGACGTACAGAATGGCGCACCCACAGACTGCGTTGTCTTCTATATCTTTCACATCACTTGCAGCGCCAGTTGAAAATTGTAACTACTGTAATTTCGAAAGTTTGTCCGCCCGAAAATGTACTGTTGTCCCAAGCATATTGCAACAAACGGTGTATTTCTATCGCTGCTCGTTTAGTTTTTATTGCCGTTTCAAATATACCGGTCATTTTTGAAACACCCTGTATATACAGCCTGCTAGTGAGCCTGTGCACAAGCCTTGGGGAGTGAACGCTCGTATTGCCTGCCGACCGTAGTGTTATTGCTTCCAAGTGCTGCTGTCGGTCTTAACGTTGTTCTCTAAACTTAAGTGAGGCCACTTTGTTAATATTAGCGTTTATGTAAGTTATTTTACTGGTTGAGTTATTACTAGTCATTCTTATTTAACACTTAGGTTAATCATTCGTGTATCTTTAATGAATGTGCAACTTGTTATTTTTAGTGTGTGCCAGTTTTGCGACCTTCGTTGCCCTACTTTGCATTTTTAGTATAAGCATGCTTCACTGTGGGCCTTTATGTGGCAGCTTCAAGATCTTTGTTTTTTAAATGAAGTTGTGGTATTATGTGGCTGTGTAACTTTGGGTTGGAAGTGTATAGTGTTACTAGTCTTTTGAGATATGGTTAAACAAGAACGATTGTTTATGATTTATTATTCACTATCTATGATTTTGGTTGCGGATGCAAAATATGATTCTTATTCGTGATAATGTAATTACATTACAGTGAAATTTTGTATATTGCATCAGTAAGGAGCCAAATGTCCGAATTGAAGTTTATAGTAAAGTCTGTTATGAGTCACATTAAAATTGTAAAACAATCACAAGCTTGTCCATCACCAGTGATCCCGGGCTTCCTATTTCCTTTAAATAACTGTGGTGAGACTGTAATTTTGATTTTCTAAAGAATTGAGTAGTACTACGGTTCAGTTCTGTATTCGAGTCACTGTTCAGTTCGCGACCATGTCGCAGCTTGTGGGACAAATATTTTGACTGCATTATGTTTACATATGTCTAAGCTAATTGTGTGACACGTACAACCTACCAATTGCACCACACATGCCGCTACTACCATCTATTGCAAAGTTGTAGATCTAATATTTCTGGGACAATGTTGTGCACGTATGTGTGTGTTTGCATGTGGATGTGTGTGTGTGTGTGTGTGTGTGTGTGTGTGTGTGTGTGTGTGTGTGTGTGTGTGTGTTAGATCGGTGTATGTATGATTTTCGAAAGGACCTACTCATCATACAGGGAAGTCAAAACAACCTTCGGTGAAATTAAAAGCAAGGGTGGTAACATTAAGACTGCAACTTGAATTTCACTGTTAAATGCAGGCGAGAGAGCGTGTAGATGGCAAGAGTACATTGAAGGCCTCTGTGAGGGGGAGATTTGTCTGGTATGATGAAAGGAGAAGCAACAGTCGATTTAGGAGAGATAGGGGATCCAATATCAGAATCAGAATTTAAAATAGCTTTTGAGGACTTAAGATCAAATAAGGCAGAAAGAGTAGCTAACATTTCATCAGAATTTCTAAAATCAAAGTGGGAACCAAACGACTATTCACGTTGATGTGTAAAATACACTCCTGGAAATTGAAATAAGAACACCGTGAATTCATTGTCCCAGGAAGGGGAAACTTTATTGACACATTCCTGGGGTCAGATACATCACATGATCACACTGACAGAACCACAGGCACATAGACACAGGCAACAGAGCATGCACAATGTCGGCACTAGTACAGTGTATATCCACCTTTCGCAGCAATGCAGGCTGCTATTCTCCCATGGAGACGATCGTAGAGATGCTGGATGTAGTCCTGTGGAACGGCTTGCCATGCCATTTCCACCTGGCGCCTCAGTTGGACCAGCGTTCGTGCTGGACGTGCAGACCGCGTGAGACGACGCTTCATCCAGTCCCAAACATGCTCAATGGGGGACAGATCCGGAGATCTTGCTGGCCAGGGTAGTTGACTTACACCTTCTAGAGCACGTTGGGTCGCACGGGATACATGCGGACGTGCATTGTCCTGTTGGAACAGCAAGTTCCCTTGCCGGTCTAGGAATGGTAGAACGATGGGTTCGACGACGGTTTGGATGTACCGTGCACTATTCAGTGTCCCCTCGACGATCACCAGTGGTGTACGGCCAGTGTAGGAGATCGCTCCCCACACCATGATGCCGGGTGTTGGCCCTGTGTGCCTCGGTTGTATGCAGTCCTGATTGTGGCGCTCACCTGCACGGCGCCAAACACGCATACGACCATCATTGGCACCAAGGCAGAAGCGACTCTCATCGCTGAAGACGACACGTCTCCATTCGTCCCTCCATTCACGCCTGTCGCGACACCACTGGAGGCGGGCTGCACGATGTTGGGGCGTGAGCGGAAGACGGCCTAACGGTGTGCGGGACCGTAGCCCAGCTTCATGGAGACGGTTGCGAATGGTCCTCGCCGATACCCCAGGAGCAACAGTGTCCCTAATTTGCTGGGAAGTGGCGGTGCGGTCCCCTACGGCACTGCGTAGGATCCTACGGTCTTGGCGTGCATCCGTGCGTCGCTGCGGTCCGGTCCCAGGTCGACGGGCACGTGCACCTTCCGCCGACCACTGGCGACAACATCGATGTACTGTGGAGACCTCACGCCCCACGTGTTGAGCAATTCGGCGGTACGTCCACCCGGCCTCCCGCATGCCCACTATACGCCCTCGCTCAAAGTCCGTCAACTGCACATACGGTTCACGTCCACGCTGTCGCGGCATGCTACCAGTGTTAAAGACTGCGATGGAGCTCCGTATGCCACGGCAAACTGGCTGACACTGACGACGGCGGTGCACAAATGCTGCGCAGCTAGCGCCATTCGACGGCCAACACCGCGGTTCCTGGTGTGTCCGCTGTGCCGTGCGTGTGATCATTGCTTGTACAGCCCTCTCGCAGTGTCCGGAGCAAGTATGGTGGGTCTGACACACCGGTGTCAATGTGTTCTTTTTTCCATTTCCAGGAGTGTATGTAAGTCTAGCGACATCCATCTGACCTTCGGACAAGTATCATCCACACAATTCCGAAGACTGCAACAGGTTACAAGTGTCAGAATTATCGTGCAATCAGCTTAGCAGCTCATGAATCCAAGTTGCTGACAAGAATAATATACAGAAGAATGAGAAATCGAAGCTGTGTTAGATGACGATCAAACTGGCTTTAGAAAAGTTGAAGGTACCAGAGAGGCAATTCTGACGTTGCACTTTATAGTGGATGCAAGACTAAAGAAAAATCAAAACACGTTCACAGGATATTTTGATCTGGAAAAAGCGATCGACAGTATAAAATGGTCCAAGATGTTCGAAATTGTGAGAAAAACAGGGTAAGCTATAGGGAGAGTCGGGTAATAAACAACACGTACAACAGCCAAGATATAATAACAAGAGTGGATGACTTAGAACGAAGCGCTAGGATTAAAAAGGATATAAGACAGGGTTGTAGTTTTCGCCACTACTGTTCAATCTGTGCATCGAAGGAGCAATGATGGTTCAAATGGTTCAAATGGCTCTGAGCTCTATGGGACTCAACTGCTGTGGTCATAAGTCCCCTACAACTTAGAACTACTTAAACCTAACTAACGTAAGGACATCACACACATCCATGCTCGAGGCAGGATTCTAACCTGCGACCGTAGCGGTCGTGTGGTTCAAGACTGTAGCGCCCTTAACCGCTCAGCCACTCCGGCCGGCAGCAATGATGGAAATAAAAGAGAGGTTGAGGAGTGGAATCAAAATTCAAGGTGAAAGGATATCAATGATACAATTCGCTGATGATATTGCTATACTGAGTGAAAGTGAAGAAGAATTACAAGATCTACTGAATAGAATTAACTGTCTAATGAGTAACAGCATATGGACTGAGAGTAAATCGAAAAAAGACGTAAGTTATTAGAAGTAGCAGAAATGAGAACGGCGAGAAATTTAATACCTGGATCTTTGGTCAGGCAGTAGATGAAGTTAAGGAATTCTACTACCTCGGCAGCAAAATAAGTGGAGACGGATGGAGTAAGGAGGATGTCAAAAAAGCAGAAAGCACAGGCAGAAGAGGCATTCCTGGCCAAGAGAAATCTGCTAGTATCATACATAGGCCATAACTTGCGGAAGAAATTTCTGAGAATGTAAGCCTGTAGCACAGCATTGCCTTGTAGTGAAATAAGAAGTGTGGGAAATACGGAACAGAAAATCGAAGCATGTGAGATGTGGTGCTATAGACGAATGTTGAAAATTAGGAGGACTGATAAGGTAAGGAACGGGGAGGATCTGAGCAGCATCGGAGAGGAAAGGACTATCTGGAAAACACTAACAATGAGAAGGGACAGAATGATAGGACACCTGTTAAGAGATCAGGGAATGACTCCTGGAACTAGAGAGAGCTGTAGGGGGCAAGAACTGTAGAGAAAGACAGAGACTGGAATACATCCAGCAAGTAATTGAGAACGTAGACTGCAATTGCTACAATGAAATGAAGATGTTGGCACAGGAGAGGAATTCGTGGCTGGCCGCAGCAAACCAGTCAGATTACTGATGACCCCCTGTTGTGTACATAGTTCCGCGTAGTCAGCGCGTATACAGCTTTCCCACTAGAGCGCGCCCCGCTAAGCACAACAGCGCAGGCGAAGCGCTCGTCCGTCTCGGCACTACGAGATGGCGCTGCCATAGGAAACGGACCAAATTCTGCTTCTGCTGATCCGCGTATTGATATGCAACGCAGCCAATGAGATTACTGCTAACGTAGAACCTTTTCTTCTCGCGGATCACACTCGTGCAGTGATACATGAACGCGCGAGGTATTATAACGAGTGTACAGACATCCGATTAGTCAGTCTGCATTTGTCTGCACCAGTCTGTATCAGTCTGCCTCCTACAGACTGGTACAGACCAGTCTGTAGAAGTTCTACATTTGTCTGTACCAGTCTATAGTCAAGTTTCAGTCTGCACCTAATAAGATTACCATATTCCTGTACATAGCCATGAAGATAAATGTATAGACACTTTTGGCAAGTATCAGAGATATATGTGAGAATAAGATTAACGTACCAATACCAAAGGAACTTCAGACTGTCATTTGTAAATAGCATCCAGAACCAAGTTAAGTAATTTTTATGCTTGTTATTGTTTTTAATAAATGTGTGTGAAAATTAATCAAGTTCTGTTTAAAAATGGTTACCGTCAATCTGCTACTCTACGCGTGCAAGTGGCATTTCTATCGTCTGACCTAACGGCAGAAGATAAACACGCCACGATAAGACCACGAGACATATTGCTGACACTCTCCTACTTCGTTAGAGCGACAAGTCTGATGGTGTGTGTACTGAAGGTCTTACAGTACACTCAGCCCCCCCCCCCCCCCCCACCGTGTAAAACTATGAATGTGTAGTGTGATCGATGAGAAGTATGGTGCGAATTTATGTTAGTTCGCTGCAGAGACGAACTTAACTATTCCTTATGAATGCCAGCCGGCAATAGCGTAGTTGCTGTGTGCTCATCAGCGAGAGGGGAGAGTGTTATCTTCTCCGAGAATTCGTTCCCACTGGAACTTCTTCATTCTACTGGCAGGTTTTGATATAGCGTTGGAATGTGATTTCCGGGACAGTAAGTTTGCTTCTGCTGGTTCCGTACCTGTCTGCTTATCTGCTCCGTTTAATGGACGGGAGCACGGCTACGTGAGCGCCTGTTCGGATATGGGGAGACATTATCTGAATGCAGGAAAGAAGCGGAGTGAAATACGACTTAGGTCGCCGAATACAGTATTCACCAGTGGCGGAAGTTGTAAAGAGCTGTCTTCTCTTGACTAAAACAATGGCTCAGTTTCAGACAGGCGCAGCAGGAAATGAGGGGGCGCAGCATTCCCGTGGCCCAGTCGTAATGCCGGCCGTCCTTGTGGATGTTCTCACGAGATTTCTGCCGCTGGGACAGGACTGCCGTCCAGTTAAAGAGGCGGCCCAGCGTCTGCGCTGATTCATCCGTACCCACTGTCGCTCTCAGCTCATTGCTCATGGCTGAAGTCCTGTGCATTTGCTGTTTCTGCAGAAATTTGAAAGACTAACACAATGAAGCTCATTTTCGCTAGACACAAGTTCAACCCTGACAGGGAGAGAGGGAGAGAGATAAGTTAACTGTAATTGGCCTCTAGAGTTACCAGACATGTGGGGCCACCAATATTTAACAGCGCAGTTCATTAGGATGGCGAGTGGAAGGCTCGGTTCGCATTTTGTGCGTTCTCTTCACCTGCTCATCTAAATGGGTCTTAAAAGGAGACGGCACGATCTTGGGGTTTTGTGTGGTGGAAGATCACCCCTAACACCTCACGTGGTTAAAATATTAGGAAGCACTGCCCGGAAAATCCCGGGAAAAATCGATCCAAAGTTTTTTACGTGCCTTATAAGTATAAAATGTCAACACACTGCCCAGCCGCAGTGCGGCCTCGATGGTTAGGGCTCGGATTCATACGCAAGAGGTCTTGTGTTCGATTCCTCCTCTAGCACTTTCTTTTTCTTCTGTTTCATTTTCTTTGCTTATTCCACCAATTATTCAGAAAGTTTCCCAAACCTACATTATCTTTAACAAATTAGTTACATTACTGAATAAAAATTATTTTCTTTTTGTCCAACAACACAATTCATGGCAGTGAGTTTTCCATGTTTCATTGTGAAGTATATGAAGAGAAACATGGCCTGTTTAATCACGATAAGAAAGTCGATTGGTAAACATTCAGTTTTTATACATATAATAATTATAAACAAGAACCATAGTGGTAATTATCGTAAAAACAAACAAAGCAATAATTTTTGCGACATCTTGCGCAACATATAAAAGCGGATTTTTTACAGTCACGGGGCGTTTGCAATAAATCTGTACAAAAACATGCCCCATTAACATTTACGAAAATGTTTAGAGTTTCTGACAATTTTGAGGCAAACCAGGCATATTAAATTATGTTTCGGAATATTGGTGACGATAATTGATGGTGAATTATAGAATGAATTTTTATACAATCTTTCCGGGAATTAATTTCAGGATTCTCCTGTAACAATGCGCTGCAATTTTGCAAGGCAACAAAAGAAAAAAAAAGTGCCAGAGGAGGAATCGAACCCGAGACCTCTGGCGTAAGGGTCCAAGCGCTAACCTTGTAGGCCAGACGGCATTTTATGCTCATAAGGCACCTACGAAACTTTGGATGGATTTTTCTCGGGATTTTCCGAGTAGTGCGTCCTAATATTTTAACCACGTGAGGTGTTAGGGGTCCTCTTTCACCACACAAAATTGCGGACAAATCCTCGACCCCACGGTCGTGCTGTCTCCTTGTTAGCCTCTTCAACAAGTTTCCTAAATTCTGCCCTTTCCAGCGTAATTCTCCGCCATCCTGTAACCCTGAGAGGTTTCGTATCTTCTTTCGTATCGTCTATCCATCGCTTTCATGGCCTTCCTCTCTTTCTTCTTCCATTTCACCTCCATTCAAAAACCTTTTTAGCAGCATCCAGAGTAAGGACATGTCCAAACTAGACTGTTCTTATTCGTTTTATTGCTCTTACAGTGTCAGCTCATTGCACGAGGCGATACAGTTCTAGACCTCTACAAACCATTGTCATCCTACACTGCCCTATAGATCTTGCGCAGAACCCTGTGTTCAAGTACCTTGAGCGGCTGCTCATCAGTACTCGTTAGGGTAGACGTTTCACATCCATAGGTCACAATTGGCCTGATCATGACCTTATAAATCTGAAGTTTCAGCTCTCTATGTTATAACGTAGAAGGCAACAACTTCTTTGGCTTCCAGTTGGCATGGAATGTGTCCTATTAATGTCAGATCCCAGATAGCTAAAAGTTCTGGACGTGTCCAAAACTAAAACCATTCTGCCGATTATTAGAGTTATTATTTTCCTTCCCCGTGAAATTAATGTACTTAGTCTTCGTTTCATTAATAGCAAGGCGTCTAGGTAATGTGACTTCTTTCCGCTCACATGTTGTTCTCTCGAGCGAATGTCTTCCTCTACTAATAACTGCTACAGCATCAGTGGATGCACAAATCGGGGTTGACACTTCGTGCCTGTGCAACGAGCTATTAGAAGCTTTCTAAGGTTGCTTCAAGAATAAAAATAAAAAGCATTGTAGACAAGGCGTCTCCTTGTCTGACTCCTTTACTAATGCTGAACCATTTACTGAGTTCTCTATTCACTCGCACTGCTGCCTCGAAACCAGCCAGTGTTGCTTGTGTAAGTGAAACATACTTAGACGATATACGAAGCAGTAGCAAATCATTTAACATTTCTGTCCTATCAAGACTATAGAAGGCCTCCTTGAAGGCTACATAAAGTTTATGTAGCTCACTATTCCTGCATTTGTCTCAGCACAAATATCTGACATGTTGTTGATCTGTTATGCCGAAGTCCACACTGATATTATCCCAAAGTCTCTTCTGCATATGGATCTAGCCTGTTGTAGACAACTCGAGAGAATATCATATTCGAACAACAAGTCTTGTCTCCTTTCTTATGGATTGGTTGAATGTTCCTAAGGTCCACTCACCTGGGATTCCTTCTTGATTCCAAATCAACCTGACTAGTTTATGGATTCGTTTATAGAGACAAATTTCCCCATACTTAACAGTTCTGCTGTTATTCCATCAGTGCCTGGTGCTTTGAGGCTTTTAGACAGTGCACTGTCTTCCGTACTTCATCCAGTGTTGATTCTCCTTTATGTAGATCAGCAATGGTAGTAGAGTGGTTGCTCACTACAAACAGGATTGCCGTCCAGTGTCCGGTTCTAGATATGTCTCCCTGGGAAACAGGTACTCACTGCCTTTAATTTGTATTCAGAAGTGGACTGGTTTACCATCCTACCGTTACTACCAGTTTCCTCTTCGAGACTCTACTTACCAAACACGCTTGTGAAAGCATCTTCTTTGCCAAGTTTGACATTATAATCATCAAGGTATTCTGTCACAAACCTCCTGCAGCCGATCGTAGAAATATAATCTGGTGCATTACACTACGTTATTTACAAGACAAATCTCGTTAACAGAACAGAGCACTTTATAAAGGCAAACAATTCAAAACCGGAAAAGATGTGCCTCAATAGTGTCTACCAAAGTTTAATAGTAGCGAAACGCGGGCTGCCGATAAAATTAACTGGCGCCAGAAAATACCTTGAAAGAACACCGTAAACCAAGATATGAAAAAGGTCAAAATCAATTATAGCACCATTATGAGAATGACAGCTAATATCAGTCACTCTGGACAACCGCCAAAGCAATTCATAAGCGACGGTCCGAACATACTGTTAGGCCAAGAGGCGCTCGGGGGCACTCCACAGACCGGTCCACAAGCAGACCCAGAAAACCCCAGTCGTCCGCAGCGTCATTGGTAGTTCCCTGGGCCAGACACGGTGAGCCATCCACGGCTAAGCTGTTGGTGGCCTGGACAGAAACACAATCGTCTCTCACCAGCTTACCTTTGTCCATTCCTCAAGAAACATGGAGCACCATCTTGCCAGCTCGCAAGCGGCTCTTAATTGTAAGTGCAGACAGTCTGGTATGGACTGAAAATGACCTGAGGTTACTGTGGTGCCACCGCCAGACACCACACTTGCTAGTTGGTAGCCTTTAAATCGGCCGCGGTCCGTTAGTATACGTCGGACCCGCGGGTCGCCACTATCAGTGATTGCAGACCGAGCGCCGCCACACGGCAGGTCTAGAGAGACCTCCTCGCACTCGACCCAGTTGTACAGCCGACTTTGCTAGCGATGGTTCACTGACAAATTACGCTCTCATTTGCCGAGACGATAGTTAGCATAGCCTTCAGCTACGTCATTTGCTACGACCTAGCAATGCGCCATTACCAGTTACTATTGATGCTGTAAAACATGTACCGTCAAGAGCGATGTTCACCTATTATGGATTAAAGTTAAGTATTCCAGCAGCTACGTACTTTTTTTTTACTAGTGGATTGACTGTCTTGCCAATCCACAACAGTTACCATTTTCTGAACCCCAAAACGTATGATGATTCTAGTGCGCATCTCGACGAGGAGCTGATAGAATAATGTAAATATTGCTACCACCATATCATACATATATGACGCTTCTTTTTCTTTTTAAATAGGAAAGTGAGATTGCCGCGCGTCTTAACTGTACAGAAACTTCGCTAGGCTGCGCTTTAATGTGGAAGCGAAATTCACAAAAATCAGCTGAGGCTCGCCGCCTGCTGCAAAATTTGGCGGTAGACGCCACCGTAAAAAATAACGTCTTGGTCATAAATACACGGAAATCCTCGTTAGAAATCCTCGTTACTTATGAAACTTCCTGGCAGATTAAAACTGTGTGCCGGACCGAAACTCGAACTCGGGACCTTTGCCTACGCGGGCAAGTGCTCTACCAGCTGAGCTACCCAAGCACTACTCACGCCCCGTCTCACAGCTTTAATTCCGCCAGTACCTCGTCTCCTACCTTCCAAACTTCACAGAAGCTCTCCTGCGGACCTTGCAGAACTAGCACACTGTTTTAATCTGCCAGGAAGTTTCATGTCAGCGCACACTCCGCTGTAGACTGAAAATTTCATTCCTCGTTACTTATGATTACACCTCTGCCACACAATCATTGAAAGTTATCGCATCCAATAAATCTACGAAAATATGAGTGAGAGTGTTTTAAAGTGTACAGACTACTAAAAGTAATCGAGGTAAAGGCCGTTTCCACACTCAGGCTCATCAGGAAGTGTAGCACAGTCATTAAAATGTAACACCCTCGTTCGACCAGTACTTCAGTGCTGATCTTGATTGTGGTGCCCTTAAGAGTAACAACTGACAGAGGAAACAGAGAAGGTGGGAGAAACTGCACTGCCATCGCCGCAGATTCTTTTAGTAAGCGCGAAAGCGCCACGGAGATGTCCTTGCGGCTCGAGTGGCAGACGCTACTAGCCGCGTGACTCACTGTGTGATTTGCGGCTAAAATTACGATAACGTACGCCCCTACAAAACTGAAGCAATATATTGTTTCCTCTTGCGTACATCTAGTGAAAAGACCGCTAAGATTAAATTACACTCGAGATCACACACAGGTCTACCAACCACTGCTCCATTAGTGACAGGTTTAGTTAAGGACAGAAGTGACTACTTATCATAATGCGGCTTGTGAAATATACAGAGTCTTTTACAATTCCTATTAGATACTTCTGCGGATTTTAGAGGTGTCTTAATAGATAATGTTTTGGGAATAAAGCCATGATCGGCATGTACCTCTTGGATGTCAAGTAAGTCGGCTCCCTTTCAAACCTGCGGGATTTCATAGCACTGTCCACAATCCTAGCTGCACGGTCTTGAAGCACCCTAGACGTCTCACCTAGTTGTGAACGTACCACTTTCTTTCCACCGTTGTTGTAGTAGGATGAAAAAGGTATGTGACGAACTGAGACTATCCAAAGAAGGTTCTCCTTACAGTTATTGCGCTGCTCTACCATTACGTAGCGTACCATGAGACTGCGATTTGAAAGTTTTCCGATCTTCAGAGTTAAAAAATGGTTCAAATGGCTCTGAGCACTATGGTACTAAACATCTGGGGTCATCAGTCCCCTAGAACAGAACTACTTAAACCTACCTAACCTAAGGACATAACACACATCCATGCCCGAGGTCTTCAGAGTTAGTTTATATCACTAAATTTTAGAAAACGTATTATTCAGTTGGTCTCTAACCATATGACAGCATATACTACACTGTCAAAGACGCAGTTTGGGCTATCTACACATACAGTGAAAATGTACTTAATTAATTACAGAATAAATTACAAGTTTCTTGCATGTTTTGTGATTTGTGAAAGGAATTTGATTGGATAAATCACATATCCATTTCAGTACATTATAATATTACGGCGCAATAGGAAATTCTGGAAAATGGTTCAGGTCATACATGCTTGACAGGATACAAAGGATGTCATCAGGAAAGAGACGTGTATTAAGCTATCAGGGATCATCTACCTAGGAAGCAATTAAACTTTGTGTATGTCAATGACGTTCCATCATTAACATTACAAGAATCCAGTTTTATTTTATTTTATTCATTTATTTCCAGACGATACAAACAGTGCAATAAATAGAAAATCAAGTATAGTCTTAGAAAGTTCGGCTAATGGATTTCCATGGACGTTAACAAATGGTTCCCAGCCAATTCTTTCTTACTAGACATAAAAAAAGAAAAATCGCACCACATGCACACAAAAAAGGAGAAAGGACAGTGTCTGTTGCGAAAGGCTTTATTGCGAATGGGTTCTCTGAATTGCGTGTTCCCATGTCGTACTGTACGTCTGTGAAGCTTGGCCCCCCTCTTGGTACAGATTTGACGACTGCCTATTCCGCTTTAGCCTAATGTTATAGTGGCTTCCCATTATCTGAATAATGCGGTCCTCGTTGTTTTGACATAATCCGAAGATGGGCCAGATGCGAGAAACGCGTCGTTAGCCGTAAAGCCTTTTGCATCAGAGACTGTTTTCCCTTTCTGTAATAATTAATTACTGTTCCTGCGCCACCGTCGTGGGGTGGAGTGATATGCCCACTACGTGCAGTTCAAAACATCTGAGAGGTTTCCTAATAATACATGGACAACATGTGATGAGAAACAGAGGAAGTGGACAGTGTAAAACTCCTTGGATTACTGTTTGATAATATATTCAACTGGTAGGAGTACGCCACAGAACTGCTGAAGCGACTGAACTAATCTTTATTTGCAATGGTAATGCCGTCAGATATAAAAATGAAAAATCCGACTACTATGATTACTTCCATTCCATAATCTCATATGGGATTACTTTTTGTTATAAGTGATCAAGTCAAGCTAAGGTTTTCCAGGTCTAAAAACGTGTAATACGAATTATATGTGGTGCGAACTGTAGAACATTCTGCAGAAGCCTGTTTGGGGAACCAGGAATATTAATTACTGCTTCCCAGTACATTTATTTCCTAATGAAACATGTCATTAAAAATAAATTGTATCAGTACCAGAAATATGAATAGTGTTCACAAAGATTTAAAGTCTCTTACTTTAGTGCAAAAATGTGTTCACTACACAGGAGCAAACATTTTCAATAACTTGCTAGCAGATATAAGAAGCTTAATTACTCAGTTTAACGGGAGCCTGAAGGATTCTTTTGTGGTCTACATCGTCTACTCTGTTGATGAATTTCTTAGTTGAACCAAGTGATGTGTGTCTGTGTGAGTGTGTGTGTGTGTGTGTGTGTGTGTGTGTGTGTGTGTGTGTGTGTGCGTTTTACTAATGATATCAAATAATGCGAGTATTTATTCAGACTGATCTCTGTACAAATTCAGTGCAGTAACGCGATCGTTGTATATAAATTCTGCCAAATCGTTTTGCGTTTTAGTTCTTACTACTTTCAAAGGAAAAATTTTTTGAGTCCTCTACATCCATGATAATAATTTCACTTCGGTGCTATGGATAGTACATCTGTGTTTCACTGTAAATAATTATAGCATTTTTATGTTTTTCTGATATATTCTACATCTCCTAGCTACGGATCAATGAGAGCGAAAAATACATCTAATCTCATTTAATGTAATCAAAACGGAACGTTTCTGGGCTTGGGTCCTACTGCATCACATCTACAACGCCTAGACGCCTGTGGAAGGAATTGTGGAAATATGTAGGTAGCCGATTTAGATTATTTACCCCCAAAGAATACAGTCCCCTTAAACTGTCCTTAAAGATTGCTCAGTGTGCACTATGTCACACATCAGATGAGACAGATTGGAATATATGTTACGAAATGTTTCTTTCTGTATCACGGAAACGTTCTTGGCTGGATATGAGTTCCTGTTCAACATAATGTGCCCTCTGTCCCTAATATTAGCTGTCAAAATGGGAGTTGAGGAAAGTTTTGTACATGAAAACTGAGGGAAGCTGTTAGCAGCAATGTCTGTTGAGCCTTATGCGGGATCAGTTATTACATGCAAATGATCAAAGTTTAGAAAGTACTATACAGTGTTTCCTTTATTGATTTTCTCTTCTTGAGAAGCAGTTGCCTTCGATACCGACAAGTGCAAGAACTTGATAGTCGGAGCGCTGATATTTGCTTATTAACGAATTACGAACTACGTTATATATTTCTCGAATTAGGGCAAGAAGTCGATAAATATCGCAATCGTAAAAGAAAAAAGTCACAGCAGTATTCGGTGAACCGTAGAAAAGTTCAGGAAATAAATCTGTCATAGACATTCTAAAGAGGTAAGTGTGTATGCTGTTTAATAAATGGTGTCCAAACGTTAATCTGGAAAGATGTTTAACGTTGTATGAAGATGTTCTGCAATAGTCATACAAAATAACCATTTGTCTGTGATGAAATATTCCCAACTGCTACTTGGTAAAACGCTGAAACACTCGCGAGCATTTCAGCAAAGGTAGACAATCTTTGAGTTATCAAACACTGATTAATAAAACAAATATTCTGAAAGTTGTATACTGCGAAGGTGACTGAAACATACATAGAAGTACTATATTTCTTGTACATCTACGATTTTCTCATGCATAAATTCACAGGCTATGATGATTCAAGGCATCCCATTGAATGTCGTTTGTGGTGGACAACGATGAAACCGTTTCTACCTGGCCAACATGATATATCAAATTCCGCAGCTTCTCCTGAAATACTTTCCGACAGTGGCTGCTGCAAGAAATATCACGCTATTTTTCTCGAAAGGACTGCAAGTTTTGTCAACAGTGTTCGAGAACTGCGTGTTCGGATGTCATACAGCGACGACCACTCCAGCGGAAACAAATGTATGTCAACCGGAATTCCTTCCGCAGCCGTGGTTGGGAAACGGGGTGAGAATTCCTGGGACCGTGGGAGTGCTATCTCGGTTCTCCTAACTTGGAGACGTTTCTACGAAAAGTGTCCTGACGAGTCGGCTTGAACGACAAACATTGGGCCGCAAACTTCTCAGTGAGAACAGAACAGATCCCGGCTCGCATCAGTAACGAACAACCGGACTCTCTGTAACAATGTCGCTTGCTGGGAAGAGCTACGAATAGACAGTAGTCTCTCTGTGGATCTCCAACGTCGCATTCAAACGAGATCTCAGCGAAAACGAGTCGATTTCCGGTGTGAGATGAGCTAACTGCGTGGTCAAAATGGAATTTCCAAATTTAATGAAGGACGCAAGGAATTTTCCTTTTATTCTATTATTTGTCACAACCGGTATCAAACTAAACGACCACTATCAATTGACAAACGTTTAGATAGTATAATCGTAACTTATTGCGGCACCATTTAAAATTTTTATTAGACAGAGATTAGTTTCTCGTACATGCAGAGCTCAGGACTGTGAGGTATCTAGGTTTTGGTGACACTGGCCCGATTTTGCACTTGAAAACTCTATACGAGACGTAACTCTTGTTTCAAAGAGTACAAATACCGATTACATCAAAACGGAAACTTTTTGTCATAATGTAATCTGTTCTTTATCCGAATGTTTCTTTTAAGAGGTAATCTTGTGAATGTAACTGAAGTAAAAAAAATCGACATTTGCTGTGAAGTGAACTAAGATGGAAAATCTGCATGCACCCAGTAACGCCGTTTTTAATCCCATTCAGTAGCGAGTGAGAAGTCGATCAAAACTATTTGTTGTTGCTGCTGAGAATTTTACGGTTCTTGGGGCATTTTCACAAATGTGTCCGCCGTCGGACAGTGAAACCACTGAACTGCCAGTGCTGAAAAAGAAGCAAAAGCTGAAACAGAAAACCAAGTTTAATAACGAATTATGTAAGATTTATTCATGGCTTAACAAATGTAAATACGCCTACTGTGTTCACTATACTTCGTGACAGTCATATTTTAGTGTGACTAATCGACGTAAAAGGAAAAACGCCACAGATCGTTTACGCTGAAGTCTGATGGGAAGATGGTGAGGTTTTATGACTATAATGCTGACCGTGAGGTCCTGTTTTAAGTCGTCTGTTTCGGTTCGCTGTACCCCATTTTAATGCTGCTACGGAAATAATCTTTAGCCTCACGTAAAACTCTTGCTCGGCTGTGGCAACCGGTTCTCAATCGCCAAATTAGGAGCTGAATTAAAGGTGAATCCAAACTAGTGATTTATGTTCCATAATTTTCTCTACGGAGAAGAAGACAAGGTTTTTCTAAGGACGTTAAAAATAGATCAGGAATTTCATCTGGGTAAATGGCAGTCTTTTGCTACAGATCAGAGTTATTTATACTGTTCTAGTCATGTTTCTGTACACTTTAAGGATTAAATTAATAATCCAGTAGTATTATGGCAGTATATATCTGATTTTTAGACCTTTGTATGTTAATTACGGCTGTACTGACATTTGTTTAGTTCACAATAAACGTCTGTTATAAATACCGATTTATAGGAAAGTTACCAACTTTCTCTGAGCTTCAGACTTCTTACATAAAATCATATTTATTTATTTATTTATTTATTTATTTATTTACATGTCAAATTCCGTAGGACCAAAATGGGGAGCAAATCTCCAAGGTCATGGAACGTGTCACTACATGAACTTACAACATACAAGTAATAACAGATAAAAATAAGTGTTCTGGAACCTGAAAGAAAATCAGTCCATAAGTTTAAGCAAACGCTATCAGCAATACAATGAGAATCAGATTAATTTTTCAAGGAACACCTCGACAGAATAGAAGGAATGACCCATGAGAAAACTCTTCAGTTTCGATTTGAAAGTACGTGGATTACTTCTAAGATTTTTGAATTCGAGTGGAAGCTTATTGAAAATGGATGCAGCAGTATACTGCACACCTTTTTGCACAAGAGTTAACGAAGTCCGATCCAAATGGAGGTTTGATTTCTGCCGAGTATTAACCGAGTGAAAGCTGCTTATTGTTGGAAATAAACTAATATTGGTAACAAGAAACGACAATAAGGAATATACATATTGAGAGGCCAATGTCAAAATACCCAGACTCGTGAACAGAGGTCGACAAGAGGTTTGTGAACTCACACCACTTATTGCCCGAATCGAGCGTTTCTGAGCCAAAAATATCCTTCTAGAATGGGAAGAGTTACCCCACAACATAATACCATACGACATAAGTGAATGAAAATAAGCAAAGTCGACTAATTTACGTGTCGAAGTATCACTCACTTTCGATACCGTTCAAATAGTGAAAATGGCAGTATTAAGTCTTTGAACAAGATCCTGAACGTGGGCTTTCCACGATAGCTTACTATCTATGTGAACACCTAGGAATTTGAACTGTTCAGTTTCACTAATCATATGCCCGTTCTGTGAGATTAAAACGTCAGGTTTCGTTGAATTGTGTATTAGAAACTGTAAAAACTGAGTCTTACTGTGATTTAACGTTAGTTTATTTTCTACAAGCCATGAATTGAGGTCATGTACTGCACTACTTGATACAGAGTCGATGTTGCACACAATATCCTTTACTACCAAGCTAGTGTCATCAGCAAACAGAAATATTTTAGAGGTGCCCATAATACTAGAGGGCATATCATTTATATAAATAAGGAACAGGAGCGGCCCCAACACTGATCCCTGGGGCACCCCCCACTTGACAGTACCCCACTCAGATCCCACATCACAGCCGTTATCAACATTGTGAATAATGACCTTTTGTTGCCTGTTGTTAAAGTAAGAGGTGAACCAATTGTGAGCTACTCCCCTTATTCCGTAATGGTCCAACTTCTGGAGCAATATTGTGAGATCAACACAGTCAAATGCCTTTGTCAAATCAAAAAATACGCCAAGCCTTCGAAACTTTTTGTTTAGCCCATCCAGTACCTCACAGAGAAAAGAGAATACAGCATTTTCAGTTGTCAAACGACTTCTAAAGCCGAACTGTACATTTGATAGCAAATCGTGTGATATAAAATGATCAATTAACCTTACATACACAGCCTTTTCGATAACTTTTGCGAACACTGATGGCATAGAAATAGGTCTAAAATTATCTACATTATCCCTTTCTCCCTTTTTATAAAGCGGCTTTACTACTGACCATTCCTAAAGGAAAAATTACATATATGGCTAAATACAGGGCTAACATGTGCAGCAAAGTACTTTAATATTCTAGTAGACACTCCATCATAACCATGAGAGTCCTTAGTCCTCAGTGATTTAATTATTGACTCAATCTCCCTCTCATCTGTATCGCAGAGGAGTATTTCAGACGTCAATCTCGGAAAGGCATTTGCTAAGAAATTTATATGATTTCCTGTAGAAACTAAATTTTTATTTAACTCACCAGCAATGCTCAGAAAATGGTTGTTAAATACTGTACATACATCTGATTTATCAGTAACATAAATATTATTACTGAGAACTGACTTTATATCATCAAACTTGTACTGATGACCAGACACTTCCTTCACAACTGACCATATGGCTTTAATTTTATCCTGCGAATTAGCTATTCTATTTGCATACCACATACTTTTTGCCTTGCTAATAACATTTTTAAGCACCTTACAATACTGTTTCTAATGGGCTACTGTAGCTTGATTGTGACTACTTCTAACATTTTGATATAATTCCCGCTTTGTTCTACATTATATCCTTATCCCACTAGTCAGCCAACCGAGATGTCCATTACTGCTAGTACCCCATTTTGAATGTTCTAATGGAAAGCAACTCTCAAAGAGCATGATAAATGTGTTATGGAAAGCATTGCATTTATCATCTATATTATCGGCACTATAAACATCAAAGGATATGAAAATTGCCTTCGATGCAATACGTGATTTGTAGTTTTTTGAAAAGAAATTTCTGAGTCTGTATGTTTGGAGCATAGCGTTGTGTAGCATCATGGACTGTGGGACAAACCGGAACAGAGAAGACTCTAAACGGTTGAGATATGGTACTACAGAAGAATGTTGAAAATTAGGTGGACAGGTAATAAAAAGGTTCTCCGCATTATCGACCAAGAAGGGAACAAATGGAAAACACTGACAACAAGGAGTGAAAGAGTGATAGGATATGTTTTAGAACTTCAGGGAAAAAGTTCCAAGATAGTAGAGAGAGCTGTAGAGGGTAAAACCAGCAGAATAAGATAGATATTGGAATACATCCGACAAATAATTGAGGACGTTGGGCGCAAGAATTACTCTGTGTGGTAAGTTCCTATGGGACCGAACTGCTGAGGTCATTGGTCGAATTACTCTGAGATTATGATGTTGGCACAGGAGGAGAATTCGTGACAGGCCGCGTCAAACCCGTTAGAAGACTGATGACTCAACAATCAATTCCTTTTTTCATTCGTAGGTGATATCACCTGGACAGCTGATAACAAATTATAATTGCGTACGTAGCAACATTTAGTGGTACCTTGTTGGGAGATGTTTTGCCTTGCCTGTCCTAGAAATAAGTAGCAGTAAAGGCGATGTAAGAATGGACAAGAGCTTTCAGAAATTGCATATTCTCTCCGCAATTACACAATTATCATAAACTAATTGCCTGTTTGATCTAAACAGAATACATTTCTCGCCGGGAGTTTCCACTTTACGCTGTTTTTAACACCTAAAAACAGTATGAAAATGTCGCGGCCTCATCTCGCTCTGATATTGTATCTGAAGGCGACTACTTGGCACCAGTTATTATCATGTTCACTAAAATATTACAGCTTTTAATTTGCACCAAGTACCATTACAAAGCGTTTTATTTTTCAAGTGGAATGCTCTGCAGCTAGAGCTGATGTAAAGAATTGACTATTTCATAGCCTAGACGTCTTTCACAGTGCATTTGTTGTATGAAACGTTATCGTTTCATTCGTCAATTTAATTCTCTAGAAAATCCGAGATTCCCAAAGTATCCGCCTTGTCTTTATGAGAAAAACAAGAAACAGTCAGTGATGTAATGGCAAGACATATATGTAAATAATGCAATAAGCATCTGACAGATTACGTCATTAACTTGACAGCATGTGAATGAGGGAACTGACAGATGAGTACAATATTTCATTAGATTACTTCCACTTTACCAGAGCAATTCCTCATTTTGTAAATTTTTGTTTTGGGTTTCTTTCTGCAAATGATGAAGAAAAATTTGGATTAAAATTACAATTCTGAGGCACATTCACTGTGTACATCGTGCAGGAAACTCCTGTGTTATTAGGAACATTATTTCCAAAACCCATTGGCCGTCATACTGTTCACGGCTCTTTGATTTCAAAGGAGACCACATGTGGTACCCAGAAGTACAGATTATCCAACAGAAAATTCAGGATTTAATGTCGTCCTGCTACATTTGAAGTACGAGTCTCAGTGAGACCGAGTGGCAACGAAAATGCTGGTATGTAATGCAACGCTTCAGTTACCAACTACTGGTGTGTAAAAATGTATTTTTCTTTGGATGCCACAACAGGTGCCTGAACGAACACTGATATTACTTTCCGTTTAAGGAGTCCTTGCTTACATAATTTGTAATATTCGTTATTAACAGTAGCGTGGCTGAGCGAACGATGTCAGCTTCGTTGAAAGGGCGTCTGCATTGTTAGCGACTCCAATTTAACCAGTTACTGTGGTAGGCTTATACACGGGAGGTATCACGTACGACGGAAGAGATATCACCGGCGTTTTTGCGAGTATTAGTTTAACAGCACAAGTTAAGGAAATGTTTCGAAAAGCGTTAATCTGTAATTATGTAACACGGAATATTTTTTTCCATTTGTTATCCTACTCTGTGTCTGTCCACCTATCTGTTAAGACCACTTTTTCTCAGGAATGAGTAGACATATCAAGTTGACATTTATTTCACGTGCTAAGATCTATAGTCCCTTGACACTGCGAGAAATGTACGCTTCTCAGTCAATGCAGTCAAGAGATTCTGCCATTTATGTCAGATATTTCGATACTCGCAAACTTACTGATCAAAACTTAAAGGGTAATTCCTGTTCTCCTAAATCATGTAATTTACGAGAACCAAGTTTACCTATACAAGTCAAGGAAAAACTCCGAGATGTTTTAATTTGTAACTGTATCTCGCGAAAAAAATATTTCTTTTGTCATTGATGTGAACTTCAAATACAAAATGGAAACATTCTCAAATGTCTGGGAATTCCGGGGACCCATATCTCGACAGTATCAATATCGATAACAGGCAAAAGGCAACGATATTCTTGATCACCGCTATGGATGAACTATCTATAAAAGTCATTAAGTTGGTATGGAACCCTGAGAGCGCTGGTTCTACTCTCACATGGCCAATTTATTTTTCTATGCCTTAAGGCATGTGCTAGTGCCCTGAATTTTTTTATATTGCCTCCAATATCAAGCGCATCTTCAGAACCATCAATATAGTGCCTTTACTTTTTCTAAAGACGACTGGAAGTCTTGTAACACATTCTCAGTTTCATTTTCCATCGTGTTGTACATTATTCTTGTTAGTAACCTTGTCGCATGAGCTGTTAACGTAATTGTACGAAATCATTCGCATTCACCTGCGAATGCACCAAACTTAATATCAAAATTCTGCTACCTTGGAAGCAAAACATACATGACGAAGAAAACGAGGAGGATGTACGAAGCAAATTATCATAGGAAATGATGGCATTCCTTTAAGAAAATATACAAATGTGGAACATAGGTTTTAGTCTGTGGAAGAAATTTTTGAGAATGAACGTCTGTTGCACAGCATTGAATAGAAGTGAATCGCTGACTATGGGAAAACCGGAAAAGAAGAGAGTCGACTCATTTGAGAACTAATGCTACTGAGGATAGTGGAAAAGGTAGACCTACAAGAAGATGTGTTTCTAAGCATAATCTGAAAGGGAAAGAGTAAGTGGAGTACTCTGGAAAAAGAGAGAGAGAATGACGGAACATACGTTTTACGGAGAAACTTCCATTGTACTAGAGAGAGCTGTAGAGTGCAAGAACTCTTGGACATGACAGAAATTGTATATGGCCAATAAATAACTGAGAACATTGGGTTAATTGCTACTCTGATACGTAAAGACTGGAACAGGAGCTTAAGCCCTGGAATTCCATTAACATGCTCATGATAAAAGAAGAGTTCAGCTTAAAACAACATTAAACCGATTAAAATGTAAGGATGGTACTACTTGAGAATGGGAGGGGACGGGATAGTAACCTGTCTCCTACGTTATTCACGTTGTACATAGAGCAAATCCTAAAGGAAACCAAAGAGAAACTACGAATCTAAATAAATTTAGAAAGAAGAAATAATTGCTCTAATTTTAATAATGATATTGTAATTCGAGTGAAGACGCTAAATGCCTTACAATACCAATTTAGAGGAAAGCATTGTAACTTGAAAATAAGATGTTAGATGAATGTTAGTCATTGCGAGTAGTGTAATTAAGTCAGAGAATGGTGATCTGTGGGGTGAATTTGACGGCATATGACAGGTGCTGCAGAGCACAGAGGGCCAGAAACAGTGAGGCTTTCCCTTCAATCTCCTCCTCTCCTCAGCTAGGCCAGGTGCGCCAACTGCATGTACGTACTTGCAGCTAGCGGTATAACTAATACACTAATTTTCTTAAAAATTTTGGCCCAGATTGAGTAACAATTTTATCGATTATCTACCCCTTAGATGTAAGTTTAAACTTAAAAATTTTATAACGCCATCTTCTTCTTATAGTTTAATGAAGACGTTATAATTTTTAGAGTAATAAGTGGAATATTACTTGGTGCAAAGGAGACACTTCAGAGAAAAGGGTTTATCTATAGTCCTACCAAGAATTTGTAGAAGCCGTATTAATGTGAAGAGTCTGCAAACAGCGATATTACATTCCATTTACAACAATCTAATACAGGGAAAGTAAGGATGGAAATTGAAGACCAGCTGGGAAACATATTTGAGTTTATAGGTTGCGCAATGATAGTTTCTGAGTACACAGTTCGTTTGACTAGAGGTGATAAACCGAGTGTTTCCTTCGCCTCCGGTCCTAGAGATAAAAGCAACACTATTACAAACAACCAGCCTGTAATCATCGCTCGACGTGTTCACTCCGTGACGGCAACTACGAATTTGTACCATTCTTTATTATACACGTGAGTGAGAGCCTCGGATCACTGTACACGATAAAATAAAAACCTCACGTATTTACGTGTAAGACGATGTTAGTAGTACATTTTTATTACTTGAATTTTAACATTCTCACGAAAATCTAAAAGAGCAAATGGTGATATTGCCTCATACCCCTCGGTATTTGTGGGTTTTTGTGCCGCCTACATCAAAATGTGCGTGACGAATGGAGCGATAGACTTTCCACTCTGCGTGCGCAAAAATTGCAGCTGAATAAAAAAGCCGATGTTCACTATAAATAGTAACTGCTATTAATGGAACTGTGGAAGTATTTAGAAGCTGAACTGTGACAGGTTCTGAGGAAAAATTAACGTTTGCATGAGATTTTACTGTGTTTTGGACAAATAGTTAACGTTGTAAGGCCAAATCTGCCCATCATACTTGCTGTTACCTCTGAAGCTACTGAAACGCTGCTGTCTCTCTTCAGGTACGACATGTCTGTTTGTCCACAGAACCTCCGGTTTGGCTGTATCTGGGGTATGGCTCTCTGTATTGTAGAGACATAAAACTAACCACACTTAGGCGAAGTCCATGGTTTATGGGTGCAAGAACAGTGAAGCCTATGAAGTTTTGTTTAGTTTCGATTTATCCACTTTTTAAGACGAAATCGCTCCTGGTTTCGACCCTCAGTGGCCGTGGTAAACATCATGCGAACAACGTTTGTGTGTTGTCAATGCATGAATGTTTGTCCACCAAATATCGCCAACTACATCTGAAGGTAGGTATTGAGGGCTGAAACTGGTTACGATTATGTCATAAAAAGTGAATTTGTCAAAAATAAAACTTTACAGTTTTTAATACTCCTCTATCCACGAACGATGGGCCTTACCTAATTTCGGTGGCTTGCGTGTCTCAACACTACAGACAGTCGCACTGCGGAGGCAACCACAACGGAGGGGTATCTGCGGGGAGATCAGACAATCGTATGGTTCCTGAAGAGCGTTACTGTGCTGGTACTGCGAATGGCTGAAACCAAGGGAAAACTATAGCTGTGATTTCGTTTCCTGAGACTATGAAACTCTATGAATGATGACGGCAAGTTTTGTGTAAGATATTCTGAGTATAAAATAGCCCCCATTCGTGTCTCAGCGGAAGTACTACACAAGAGGATGTTGTCATCAGTAGAAGCGAGGCAAGCGTTCTCCACGTCGGTACGTGAAACTTTAGATCCCTTCATTGGGTAGGTAGGATAGAGAACTTACAAAATAAAATGGATAGACTCAAATTAGATATAGAGGGAATCAGTGATGTGCGGTGATAGGGACAAAAGGAATTTTGATCAGGTCAGTCCTGGTTTATCAAAACAAAATCGGACATGGGTAATGCAGGAGCAAAATGGATCTAAGTACTAAGGGACTTAGCATCTGAGGTCATCTGTCCCCTAGACTTAGACTAACCTAAGGACATCATACACATCCATGCCCGAGGCAGGATTCGAACCTGCCACCGTAGCAGCAGCGCGCTTCCCGACTGAAGCGACTAGAACCGCTCGGCCAAATGCAGGAGCAACCTAAGTATGAATAACGAAATAGGAATGCATGAAAGCTACCGCGAACCGCATAGCGAACGGTTTGTCGGACCCAGGATAGACACGACATCCACCATACTAGTACAAGTTCACGTGGCAAATAGTTCCGTAGATGATGAAGTGACTGAAAGAATGCATGATGAAATAAAGGGATTTATTCACATAGTTAATGCAGACGAAAATTTAATTGTGATGGGTGACTGGAATTTGCTACAAGGAAAAATTATAGGAAAACATGGAATTGGCGAAAAGAATGAAAGAGGAAGCACTCTGGTAGAATTTTCGTATAGACCGTAATTTACTCATCGCTAACGCTTCGTTTAAGAATCACGAAAGGAGTTTTGTATACGTGGAAGAGACCTGAGGACAACGAAAGCTTTCAGATTGGTTGAGTAATGGTAAGGTACAGATTGCAAAATCAGATTTTACACTGTAAGACGTTTTCAGGAGAAAACATGGGCCTTGTTCATTATTTATTGTTTATAAACTACGGACTAAAACTACAGAATTTGCAAAAAGCTAGGAAATTAATATAAGACTTGGATAAACTGAGGACACCGAAGTTTGTAGAGAGTTTCAAAGGGAGCATTAGGCAAAGCATTAGGCGACATTGGCAGAAACAGGGCACGAATTCAACAGAAAACTAATGGGTAGCTATGAGGAATAAAATAGGGAAGACAGCATCGGATCACATAGGTAAAAGGATAAGGCCTAGAGGAAACCCTTGGCTAACTCAAAAGTTACTGAATTTAATTAACGAAGACACAAAAATATAGAAAATGAAGCAGATGAAAAGGAGTAGTGGCGTGTAAATATCGAGACTGGCATGAAGTGTAAAATGACTAGGCCGGAATGGCTAGAGAATAAATGCTACGGTATAGAAGAATGCATAGCTAGAGTAAAGCTAGGTGCTGCCAGCAGGAAAACTGCAGAAATCTTTGGACAAATGAGAACCAACTGTAGGAATATCAAATTTCAGGTGGCAAGCCAGTGCTAAGCAAAGAACTGAAGTCTGAAAGGTGGAAGGAATATAACTTATACAAACTTTAGGACAATTAGATAAAAAGAAATAGATGAAGATGACTTTTGACACATGGTACTGCAAGATGAATTTAACAGAGCATTGAAATACCCGAGTCCAAACAAGGCCTCTGGAGTAGACAACATTCCCCCAGAGTTATTGAGATCCTTGGGAGAGACAGCCACTGCAAAATTATGCCAGCTGTTGTGCAAGAAGTATGAGACAGACGAAATACAGACTTCTAAATGATATGAAAATTCCAGTTACGAAGAAGGCAAGTGCGGACAGGTTTCATTTCAAGCGAACAATCGGTTTAATAAGTAATTGTTGGAAAATATTGACACGAATTACTTACAGAAAAAAGAAAAAAACTGGTGGTTACTGATCTTAGGAAAGATCAATTTGGGTTTGAGAGAAATATAGGAACACACGAGGCACTAACGACTCAATGACTTCTCTTAGAAGAGAGGTTGAAGGAAAGCAAAACTACGTTTATAGCATTTGTAGATTTAGAGAAAGCTTTAGACGTTGTGGACTGGCTACTCCTTTCGAAATTTTGAAGGTAGCAGGTGTAACATCCAGGGACCAAAAGCTTATTTACAACTTGTACAGTACCGATACTGTAGTTGTAAGAATCGAAGGACTTGAAAGGGCAGCCATAGTCAGCAACGGGAGACCGAGTTATAGCTTATCTCCAATTTTATTCAGCCTGTACGCAGAGAAAACTGTGAAGGAAATCAATGAGAAATATGGAATTGGAATTAAAGTACAGGGAGAAGAAAAGGAAACTTTGCAGTTTGCCGAAGACATTGTAGTTCTCTCCGAGACAGCTAAAGACTTGGAAGAGCAGTTTAACAGAATGGATAATGTCTTGAAGAGAGATTATAAGATGAAGAAATAAAAGTAAAGGAAAAGTGAGGGAATGTAGTAGACGATGGGGGAATTACATTAGGAAATGAGACACTAAAAGTAGCCGATGAATTTTGTTACTTGGGTCTCAAAATTTATGATGAGAGAACTAGGGAAGGCGTATAATGCAGACTGGCAGTAGTGAGAACAGAATTTGTGAAAAAGATCAGTATTCTAATATCTATACCAAATTTAAGAGTTAGAAGGTCTTTTCTGAACGCAATTGTGTGGTGTGTAGCCTTATAAGTGGAAGAGACGTGGAATGTGCTTGACAGGCAGTTAAGACAAGAAGAAGATAGAAGCTATTGGAATGTGGTGCTGCAGAAGAATGCTGAAATTAGATGGGTAAATCGCGTAACAAATGAGGGGGTATTGAACAGAATTGTCAGAAAGAAATTTATGTCACAACTTGACTAAAATAAGGGGTCGCTTGATAGGTCACATTTTGAGGTAACAAGTAATTTTCGATGTAAGAAAGGGTGGGGCTTAAAAATTGTATAAAAGTTTGCAATACCTTGAGCAGGTTAAAATGAATGCAGGTTGCCAGTCTTCGGTTCGAGTACCATGCCAACAGAGCGTTTGATCAAAAGGAATTTATAACATAGTGGCAGATTTATTCAACCTCATTTGACTTAATTTAAGTTCTTCGTTGTCTGACAACAACATTAAGTAACAGTTTTTGGGCTAGGGAAACCAGGCAGAATGAAGGCTACAGGAAGAACCAACGGTTTTAAGATAAACTATTTTAGTAATTAGGTCTTACATGTGTGGGCTAAAGACAAGTTTTCACTTTTGTGACTGATTCTGCTTTTGTCTGGGGCAAGGAACTGAAGTCTGGAAGTGATGCAAAGTGGTCTGCACCTAAGAGCAGACTGATGCTAAATGATAAAGTAATTATTTCGCCACGTAACAGTCGGAATAAGGTTATAAATGAGAAGCTAGAATTAGTTATGGGTTTTGCTGCTAGGATACAAAAATGACTGACAGTTGTAAGCGGATTGTCATATCGCTGGCTTAGTTGTGGAGTATCTTTGCGGGCGGCCACGTCTGTAGTAAGTCGAGCACGGGACACGAAACTGTTACGTTGTGCAGTGTGTAGTTCTGCATGTAGAAGCATTGTTAGTATTCAGATTGAAGTGTTGCTACAAGTGCTATTATAGTAAAAACGGTTCAGAGGAAAGTGCGTCAAGAAGTAGTTGAAAATGAGCAGTGGCGTTAATAACGTATTTGTGTATCCTCTCGTTGCGTGTCGCATAGCATCGATCATCCGCGCCGTTTTCGGTCTCCAAGAATGAACAAATGTGAATCAGTAATACTATTTACCACGAAAGAGTGCAATCAAGTGCCAGTGATTTTTAGCGAGCGTGAGAACGTGCGTTCGACCATCGCGTTCCGCATCATCAACAATCAGCCGCGCAGCGACGCTTACGCGCACGCTCGTACAAGTGAGAACTGAGAAATTAACTTTACGAACAGTGTTATATCATTACTAGTGACAAGGAGGACTATTACCAGACGTGACGAGCGTAAGAACTTTCGTTCGATCATTCGGCTTCCGCATCATCAACAATCACCCGCGTCGTGTCGGTTACGCGTACGCTCGTCTGAATTATATTTTGGACTGTTAATCATCAAGATTGTTAATTGGGATAAACTTTTACGATTTAGAGTGTAAACAGTCCAACCTGTGGTTTCCATATCGTCTCAGAATATAGATGTCCATACCAGACATAGAACAGTGTTGTGTTTAAACGTTGAGTGGCTCCCCTAAACCCGCTTGCATTATTTCGATAGATAATTTCATGCAAGCCAACATCCAGCTGTGTAGCAGAACAATACGACCGCTGCAGGATTACCAGGTACGTGGTGTGGACAGGGCGCACGGTCACGAAACGACAACCAGTTAAATGTCCCCCACCCCCATTCGTACTCCCGGGCGTGTTACACAGTGTAAGTGGGTAAGATGTGGACTTGAAATAGCAAGACACACTTTTCCGGAAGGGAGAAATGCTTTTAACATCATATACAAATTTGAGTGTCGGAGAATCTTTTCTTGATGTAGATGTTAGGAGAGTACTCTTGTATGAGAGTGAAAAGTGAACGAGAAACAAAGGAAGGCTAAGATTTAGCGTCAACTCGACGTCGAAGACATTACAGACGGAGTAAACCCTGAGATCAGAGAATACGGGAAAGGAATTGGCAAGGTTATTTTCAGAAGAATCGTTCTGGCATTTGATAATCGATTTAGGGAACCAATGTGAAGCTAAATCAAGATGGCCGAACAGATACATGAAACAGCGTCCAATCCAACCGAACACGATTCCAACGCCTCACCATTGCGCCATTTCACTCTGATGATCGATAAACAAAGCAGACAAGAAAAGGTTAAAAGCCCTTAAAATGGAATAATAGAAAACAATATTGAGGTTTAAAGGGGTAGATCAGATAACGAGGGATACTGCGAGAGATCTGGGAAGAGAAGAAGTTTTACACCGCGACCAGTAGTGACCGGTTGATAGGACGTCATCTGAAGTATTACGAAATAGTTTTGTAATGGAGGCAAGAATGTGAGAAGACCAATACTTAAATAGAATAAGGAAATTTATAGGATGTAGTTTTAAGAATTTATGAAGTTGTATTAAAAAAGACAGTATCCATAGCCGAATAGTTTGCGTCGTTGCCTTCGGTGCGAAAAGACACGAGTTCGATTCCTGGTACTTCCTCAGATATGTTATATCGTAGGGGTATCTCGTACAGGGGCTATTGAGACGTTGGCTTGTGAAACCAGATGAGGAGCTGCTATAATAAAGAAGCAGCGACATAGCACGAGTCATATGCTATCAACAACAGGTGGAGAGATTGGCGATATACTGACTGAATGTACGACGTTGTCTGATAACTCCTCGTGTAGCCTTACAGGCAGCAGTACGCCAGTCTGAACAAGAGTAAGGCCTAATCCGTAAATGGCTTTCAGCTGCATCAAAACAGTCTTCGAACAGCGAGTACATTAACTATAAAGACAACGAAAAAGATTTAAGCTTACATGTCGCTTTTACTTCTTGCGGTGCGCGGAATATTTTTTCGAGGACATCCCATAAACTATATATCATACCATACTTGTTCTGCAGACTTCAGAAGACATCATAAATCATTAAAATCCTATGGCTTACCTGGAAAGGCAATTGTCTTTTTCTTAAAACAAAAGTTGGTGTATTGATGTGAAAGCAGATTGTGAATGTGCTGAAGCATGAAAAGCATTTAGGTAATGCACTGACAGCGAAATCACTACTGAGAAGTTAAAAAAAAAGAACGAGATTTGTTAGAGGATGGTGCAGTACGAAACTTTGTGTTAAACTCCTCTTCTGGTTTAATTAAGAAAAAAATCACAGGCACGGAAATAAATCTCATCAGTTGGCTGTGGAGATTTAATGGAATGTTCATTCGTTAATTCTGTTTGGAAAACAATGATTGTCGTTAAGTCCTCGGGCACATATCCTATTTTACGCTTGCTTATCCCGCATAAAATCGTTTGCTCGTTTCATCAAGCGTATAAGCTCCTACCGAGTGAGAGATCGGCCTAATTGAAATATTAAAACATAATTGCATATTTAATTACGATTTAATTTATTCTGTTAGTCGCAATAAAATCCTGTTACGCTTAAATAATTCAAATAATGCCAGAGTCGCTAACGTCGGGCAGAAAATTAGCAGACACGAACTGCACACGTTTGAGTGAGGTTAGATTCAGTCCTTTAGGTCTTCAGCGAAGCAGACTGCATACGCATAGTCTGCTGATCAACTCTTTGCAGAAATGTGGTTTGGCAAATACAGCGTATCTCGGTGCTTCAGTTCTTGCTTACACTATGCTTCAGAGAAAGCACTCGGATACACATGTAAAATGTGTTTCTCCTAGAAAATGAAACACAAGAGCTCACTACGCCACTCTTCCGTCTTAGGATGAAAAGGGACATCTAAACGTCAGGTTACTGCAAATGGAAGTTAGCTATCATAAAGTGATAACGCACACGTGTCTAAAAAGTTCAATATTTTCATAAATCAAGGAAGACATGCAAACAAATTTATTAGTCCGTTAGTTTTTGAGGAATATTCCGTCGTTTCGTAGATGAACACAGACATACTAAAAACTTGATAACTCAGCATTAATGTTCCGCAGTAACACCTATTTAACAGTTCGCAATAATCCAGCTTTTGGCATCCTAAGCCATCGTCAGATAACTTCATTTTGAAGTTATACTATTAGGGGGACTTTTGTAGAGCATCAAGGTGGCTTCTTTTTGCATCAATCGGAGGTTTTACGTTTGCATTCCTTTTGAATCTGATGAACGTATATATATATATATATATATATATGGTTCCCGTGACGAATTCCAGTTCAATCCTGTTCAGACTAGTGGCATTAGGTCTAATCTCTTGCGATGATGATTTCCAATAAAATGTGATGATATGTATATTCTATCAGTATATTGAGCAAGCAGTAAAAGAAACGAAAGAAAAATTCGGAGTAGGAATTAAAATCTACGGAGAAGAAATAAAAATTTTCAGGTTCGCCGATGACACTGTAATTCTGCCAGAGACAACAAAGGACCTGGAAGAGTAGCTGAACGGAATGGACAGTGTCTTTAAAGGAGGATATAAGATGAACATCAACAAAACCAAAACGAGTATAATGTAATGTAGTCGAATTAAATCGGGCGATGCTGCGGGAATTAGATTAGGACATGAGACGCCTAAAGTAGGAAATGAGTTTTTCTATTTGGGGAGCAAAATAACTGATGATGGTCGAAGTAGAGAGGATATAAAATGTAGACTGGCAATGGCAACGAAAGCGTTTCTGAAGAAGAGAAATTTGTTAACATCGAGCATAGATTTAAGTGTCAGGAAGACGTTTCTGAAAGTATTTGTATGGAGTTTAGACATGTATGGAAGGAAACGTGGATGATAATTAGTTTAGACAAGAAGAGAATCGAAGCTTTCGAAATGGGGGGCTGCAGAAGAATGCTGAAGATTAGATGGGTAGATCACATAACTAACGAGGAGGTATTGAATAGAATTGGAGAGAAGAGAAATTTGAGGCACAACTTGACTAGAAATGGGATAGGTTGGTAGGGTATATTCTGAGGCATCAAGGGATCACCAATATAGTATTGGAGGGCAGCGAGGAGGGTAAAAATCGCAGAGGGAGACCAAGAGATGAATAAACTGAACAGATTCAGAAGGATGTAGGTTGCAGTAGGTACTGGGAGATGAAGAAGCTTCCACAGGATAGAGTAGCATGGAGAGCTGCATCAGACCAGTCTCTGGACTGAAGACCACAACAACAACATATATGTGTTAATTTCTTCTGTCCTTGTCAGTGTATATCTGTGGCGTAACTTAGAATTTAGCCTTGTCAAAATTATTGTGAAACGATTGTGTTTAAGCTGTACTTGCTAATCACTAAATCTTTTGATCTCAGAAATGGTTGCTGATTTTGTAATACCACTCGTCGCAAAAGCTCGAAACATATAGTTCATGCTTATTCATGATCACTGGAGACAAGGCACATACAATCTAATCATAAACCAACGTTCGGCCCGCTCTTGTCTTCCGTTCACTTGCACGAACATCTTTTTCACTTTTAATTTCTATCAAACCCTGATCTTTATTGGCCGCTACATTGCTGTATATTTTCAAACTTATTCTGCTCAGTCTGGAGTAGTCGACGCTACGTGGCGCCCTAGACATGCGTACACTTGTAACAGTCATCGACATACTCACCTTCATTTTTTAGATGCATCTCGTATAGTTGATTTCCAGAGAGCCACGACGAGTCCGCAGCTGAATAGAAACAGATTCTACTGAGTATGAAAAGGGCAGTAACAAAAAACCTTGGACATTATGAAACAAATTTGAAGACAGATTGCAAGTCAGTATCAGGTACTGTGTTAACTGGCTTCGTCGTAAATTGTTAACATGACGTTTAGAGAGAACTAACTGCCTCATACATACAATGGTTGTTTGTTGGTCTTGATCAACCAACTTTTCGGTGTAATTATTTGTCCATGTAGAACGTCCAATATCTTTTCAGCGAGTATACTCCTTTCCAGGGTGTTGTTCCGGAAAGTCAGTTCCACATTCAACTACAACTGCCATTACACCAATTATATTCAATATACGGTCTAAGGCGCTGCAGTCGTGGACTGTGCGGCTCGTCCCGGCGGAGGTTCGAGTCCTCCCTCAGGCATGAGTGTGTGTGTTTGTCCTTAGGATAATTTAGGTTAAGTAGTGTGTAAGCTTAGGGACTGATGACCTTAGCAGTTAAGTCCCATAAGATTTCACAAACATTTCAACATTTTTTATTCAATATACAAATATCCTCAAAAAATAGTTCAAATGGCCCTGAGCACTATGGGGATTAACATAAGAGGTCATCAGTCCCCTGGCACTTAGAACTACTTAAACCTAACTAACATAAGGACATCACACACATCCATGCCCGAGGCAGGATACAAACCTGCGACCGTAGTGGTCGCGCGGTTCCAGACTGAAGCGCCTACAATCCTCGGCCAAATGTCCTCACATACGAGGATGTCTAGAAATCCGAGGGTACCAAAGCGTGCCAAATATTGTGCATATTTCTACAAATACACCGACGGAAAATATTTCAACAATAAAAAAAGTAATGTAGAGTTAAGAAATTTTGGGAATACAGTTGCCTAGGTAGCATATTTAATTGATTAACATTGCAAGAGCATAGGTTCATTTAAACACGAGGTAAGCCATTGCAAAATTGAAATGGTGGTATAGCAATAAGCGGTGTAACCGCCTGAATGTTAAATGCAAGTATGCAAACGTGCATGTACTGTGTTAGAGAGGCGCCGGATGTCAGTTTGTGGGATGGAGTTCTGTGCCTGTTCCACTTGGTCGGTCAGCCGGTCAGTGTGGCCGAGCGGTTCTAGGCGCTTCAGTCTGGAATCGCGCGACCGTTACGGTCACAGGATCGAATCCTGCCTCGGGCATGGATGTGTGTGATGTCCTTAGGTTAGTTAGCTTTAAGTAGTTCTAAGTTGTAGGGGACTGATCACCTCAGATGTTAAGTCCTATAGTGCTGGTTCAAATGGTTCAAATGGCTCTGAGCACTATGCGACTTAACTTCTGAGGTCATCAGTCGCCTAGAACTTAGAACTAATTAAACCTAACTAACCTAAGGACATCACACACATCCATGCCCGAGGCAGGATTCGAACCTGCGACCGTAGCGGTCACGCGGTTCCAGACTGAAGCGCCTAGAACTGCACTGCTACACCGGCCGGCTCCCATAGTGCTCAGAGTCATTTTGAACCATACGCCGAACACAATGATTTTCCCTCTCGGTTGTGCCGTTTGGCTGTGTAGAGCCCGGCCTTCCTGCCACAGTACATTCTCGTGACCACCACCGCCAGTAATCATGTACATTGGCTGCGTTCCTGCCAAATCTTTCTGCTGTATCGTAGAAGGACCTTCCACTTCTCGTAGCCCTATGGCGCGTCGTCGTCCAAACTGAGTGAGGTGCCGATATTGGCGTCTTTGTCTCTTTAAAGGCTTTCTCTATTAACATCGACTCACCACGTGCAATCTCAAAGGTAGCTACGGCTCACAACCAATACAGAGTGTATTTAAAGCTTAACTGATTTGCATCCTCATATTCGCGCTACTAGCGCCGCTCTTATGCGACTGGCCTGAAGTTTGAATAGAACTCATCTTTCGGATGTAAAACACCTCTACTAACTTTCGCTTAAGTCGCACAACTTCTTCTTTCTGTTGCGATTCTCTTCCATCGGTGTAGTAGAGGAAAATTTTTGAAATTTCCCTTTACCAGACAACATTTCCCCCCAGTTATATTGAACTAATGAAACATCAAATGGTGAGGAGGAAAGATAAAAAGAAAAGTTTTTTTCTTCCAACTGCCTCTGAAGGGTTTCATAGTGCTCGTGACTTACAGTTCCTTCTTTTGCAAGGAAATAATGTAAGTAGAACCGATTCTGAACATAGAATATATTTCCGTGGATAATAAGTTCCTTGCCATTGAAGCACATATCCATCTACGACGTTAAGTTCCAGAAGCACTGAAGAGAGTTTTCAAGCAATAAATTCAGCAAATGCTTGCCTAACATATCACAACCGCTATTTCAAGTCAGTGAACTTTACATCTCATCATACCACATAAGAATAAGGATCTTAATCGCCCCGTAAAAAGTGAACACAGTTTTCTCATGGGTTCGGCAAAGAACTCTGCATTTTAGCCATATGCTTAATACGAACGTGAGACAATGATTAAGAAATTTAATACAACACACACTACAGGTTACTATATCTTTCATATATATATATTTACCCGAACTACATAGTGGCATTCGAAATACTTCTAACCTAAAAATCAACTAATAACGTCATGAAGTAATTAATAGCGCAGAACTGTTAATCACAGGTAGACATTTAAAATGAAAGAAAAATCTACGTGCGACACAGTAGCATTAATGCCAGAATCAGTAAATATATCTGCATGTGAAAGTAGGTCTGGACTCGGTTACACTATGACATAAAGTCTTTCTTGGACTGTCGGATGTACACACATTTTATCACAAACATCAAAGCAGCGGCCGAAGAATTCCGGCATAGGAAGTCACCCTCACTATACCAACGGCCTTGTAAAACAGGGAAAGGAGCGGACAGAGGTCCAGAGCACTCTCTTGTCCTGGGGATCGGAAACTGATCATAAAGTTGGATGAATCAGCAATGATCAGCGGCATGAGGATGCAGAAGGCAATGGAAACCACTGTATTAAAGACACATAACTTGTACCCACAGGACGTGTGGCCTATAACGTCATTATGACCTCTCCATTTGAAAAGATTCGGCAATAGTTCCCCATTCGGATCTCCGGGAGGGGACTGCCAAGGAGGAGGTAACCATGAGAAGAAGCTCGAATAACAAAGGAAACGATAACGTTCTACGAGTCGGGACGTCGAATGTCAGGAACGTGAACTCGTTAAAATGAAAAGGCTCAACCTAGGTACACTAGGGGTCAATGAGGTGAAATGGAAAGAAGACAAGGATTTCTGGTCAGATGAGTATAGGGTAATACCAATAGCAGCAGGATATCGTATAACGAGATTAGGATTCTTTATGAATAGGAAGGTAGGGCAGAGAGTGTAGTGGTGATGAAGAGTATGTTGCAGTTTAAGAGATTAGTCAGGAAGAATCAAAACGCAAAGAAAGTGAAATACGGAATTACTAAAGAACGTCGAGATACGCCAATAAGCAGTAGCTCAGTAGGCGATCACAGAAGTTGGACAGAAAAACGTAGGTACAAAGAAGGTAACCACGGGAAACAAAAAAAGAAAAAAAAATACTTCAGTTGATCGCTGAAAGAAAGAAGTACAGGCAAATTCAGGAATACAGAAATTAAAATCGCTGAGGAATGGAATCAATAGGAAGTGCAGGCAGCCAAGACGAAATGGCATCATTAAACATGTGAAGAAATCTAAAAAGAAATAATTGTAGGAAGGACTGACTCAGCATATAGGAAAGTCAAAACAACCTTCGGTGAAACTGAAAGCAGGTAACATTAAGAGCACAAAGGGAATTTCACTGTTGAATTCAGAGGAGAAAGTGGATAGGGGGAAATAGTACATTGAAGGCCTCTGTGAGGGAGAAGATTAGTCTGATGTGATAGAGAAGAAAAAGGAAACAATTTAGTGGAGGTAAGGGATCCAATATTAGACTCTGAATTTAAGAGAGATTTGGAGGACTTAAGGGGACCACACCCTGCTTATCTAACCCATGTTAGTTTATTCAAGTATTTGACCTATTTCTGAAAAAAACTATTTGATGCAGGACCTTAATAATTTTACTATATATTACACGATGCTAATAGAGGCAGCTGCATTAAAATCGACTTTATCCATTTTATAATTTTTAAGAAATACTTTTTTAAATTTATTAACAAAAAATATTAAGTTTTGTCTGCAGAAAATATTCTTTTGTGAACTTCCTAATGGGGGCATATTAATGCCTGTAGTACCATAGGTGGCTTTACATGTTATGAAGAGTCTCAGAAACTATCATAGATAAATGCATGAAATTTTCAGATATAATGTGGCATATGTGCTGAAAATTTTTGTTTGCGTGAAATTTACTTTAAAGAAAAAACTTTTTGAAATTTGTTACTTACAGTTAATTAAAACTGTCCTGCTGCATATGATGGATTTTCTTTGGCCTCTAGCAGATCTTCCAGCTTCTGTTTCACGTTCCTGGATGTTTGTCTTGCTTTCTTGGCCATATTAGATTCAAAAAATGGCTCTGAGCACTATGGTACTTAACTTCTGAGGTCATCAGTCCCCTAGAACTTAGAACTACTTAAACGTAACTAACCTATGGACATCACACACATCCATGCCCGAGGCAGGATTCGAACCTGCGACCGTAGCGGTCACGCGGTTCCAAACTGAAGCGCTTAGAACCGCACGCCCACACCGGTCGCCATATTAGATTCAGACCTGTCTGCATCGGCTATCCTCATTTTATCGCAATGTTACAGCCCAGTGATCATTATTCACCAGGATTAATTCCCAGCTTTTTCAGTACTCAACACTTCCCAATATTACCACAGTTGAATGTTATAACAGCATCATGAACTCCTAGTTTCATTGTACCCATGTCTACAAATACAGGTTTAGGAAGGCGGTCCCAAATTATACTGTTGAAGCATTCATTTGGGTTCTGTGTCTGCCCATGCAGATATTTACTTAGGTCAGGATGAGCCAAGTCTCTGAAAATAGGTTTAATTGCTGTAATAACAGCAGCAGGAAGAGAATGCTGGTGAGAATAAGATTCTCCAGTTGCCTGAGCCCTATTGTATTTGCACCACGAATTTTCTCCTGATGGACACAATCCATGAAATGGCTTATCAGTAGAGGATTTACGGAAAAATATGGCGCTAACATCTCTCTTCATTGTCTCCAGATTTTCTTTATTTCTCTTAATTGCCTGCCGTTAGTATACCTGCAAGTTTTCTATTTCAGTTTTAGTTAACCGACCCTGTCCAGTCAACAATTTTCTATCTTCTAATTTTTTTCCTCTCATATCTCAGCCTTGTTCCCATATGTTTTTGAACATGGCCTACAAATTCTATTTTGCTAATAATGGCATCTCCATATGCCTTAGAGTTCGCCACATTATTGTATGCCTCACTGTCACCATCGCCCAAATATTTGGTGTACCGTACGCCTCTTGTTTCTACAGAGCGATGAAATATTTGTTGTACTCCATGAACTTCCATACCACCACTTGCTCCTCTAAAATCAGCCAGACAGTTGTGTTCTTTATGTTCATTGACTTTACAATATTTGCAATATTTAGACATTATCTCCACATCTATCACTTTACCTGTGTCTGCACTCGCAGCAGTCACTACTCCATTCAGAGAAGTATGTCCTCTTTTCTGCCAACTTCCATCAAGTGCAACTGCAATATCCGTACATCCATCATTTTCTTCCACTGCTTCCCTAGCAGCCAGTTTCATGCTTTACACACTGACCTCACACAAAGCTTTTTCTGATATTGCAGTCAGTTTTTCAAATTTATTTGGTGGTTGATATAAGTTCATCATTGAACAAAATGTTCTCCCTGCATCCATGCCCTTGCCAATGGATCGTAAGGCATTAACTAATCTAGTATTGATTTCATAAAGGCCACTTGCATCTGGTTTTGAAGAACTCAAAACGAAAACACAGCTGTGCATTTAGTGCAAATTAAATCCAAAGCAATTGCTAGGCCTTTTCTCCCACTGGCACTCTCACAAATTTTCACACTGTTACTCACCACACTGTCTACATCGTACAAATTTAGATAATATTCTCAAATTTATAATAATGTTACTGCACCCCTTGTCACTTACAGTAAATTCGTTGTAACTGTCTTGAAATGGTTAGAGCTTCCTTGATGATACAAATGGCACTGAGCACTATTGGACTTAACAGCTGTGGTCATCAGTCCCCTAGAACGTAGAACTACTTAAACCTAACTAACCTAAGGACATCACACACATCCATGCCCAAGGCAGGATTCGAACCTGCGACCGTAGGCGCCTAGAACCGCGAGACCACAACGGCCGGCTTTGATGATACACTTGTTGAAGAATTACAATTAGAAACATTGTTTCCAGGCGATATAACCTCTTGTACAGAACGATTTCTATACATGTCTCCTCTAAATTGTCGTTTCTTGAAAATGCCTTTACGTTTCGTCATCTTCAATAAACACAACAAAACACACGTAAACAAGCACTGCAAACGTAAGTATAACAACTACTCGCAATCACACTTGAACAAAACTAACCGCGTGTTTGAAGGCGTGTTGTTTACAAACATCAGAAACAAAAGTATACCGACCGTTGCATTCCAAGGATAGCCAACACTCTCGCGAGTAAAAAAAAAATCCATAACTTGCAGTGCAGGAGATATATAGATCTAAAATATATGCAGAAAAGTGGGTAACAGGCAGTTAGGCGTGGCACATAAACAGACGTGGTAGAAAAATGCTGCTTATATGCTCGAAAAAAAAATTTTTCAGCAAAATCCTTTTCAGACTACTTAAATAAAAACTTAATCTAGCGACATATGATGAAAACAGAAAATCGATTTTTTCGACCTGAACCACGGTGTGGTCCTCTTAATCCCATCAAGGCAGAACTGGTAGCTAACAGTGCATCAGAATTTCTAAAATCATTGCGAGGAATTGGCAACAAAATGACTGTATAGAACGTATGAGTCTCGCGACATACCATCTAACTTTCAGGATAATCTCAGCGTAACAGCTCATGCATCCAACTAGCTGAAAGGAATAATATACAGAAGAATGGAAAGGGTAATTGACGATGTGTTAGATGACAATTAGTTTGGCTTTATGAAAGGTAAAGGCACCAGAGAGGCAATTCTGGCGATGCGGTTGATAATGGAAGCAAGATTAAAGAAAAATCAAGACACTTTCGTAGGATTTATCGACCTGAAAAAAGCTTTCGACAGTATGAAATGGTGCAGGATGTTCAAAAGTCTGAGAAAAGTACCGGTAAGCTATAGGCAGAAAAAGGTAGTACACAATATGTAGAAGAGCGAACAGGGAATCATAAGAGTGGACGACCAAGAACGAAGTGCTCGCACTAAAAGGACTGTAAGGCATGGATGTATCCTTTCGCCCCTATTGTTCATTCTGTACATCGAAGAAGCAATGATAGAAATAAAAGGAACGAACCTCAAGCATGCTGGAATAATTTGGGTCAGCAACTTCTGTTAATCAATAGAACGAAAAACCGATCCAAGTTGAAAATATTTTATTTTTCATTCCATGAATAGTTTTGGACGGAGCCCATTAAAAAAAAAGTATGTTACACATTTTTTGACGTTTTCAGAAATGCGATTTTCGACCTTGTTACATTGATTTGAAAATGGGTTTCAGCCAGAAACTAGTCATCGAGTGCAAAATAAAATATTGGCATCTTGGACGGTTTTTCGTTCTACTGAATAAAAGGAACGTCATGACTGGAATTAAAATTACATGATCTCCTGAATGGAATGAACGGTCTAATGAACAAAGAATACGGACGGAGACTAAATCGAAGAAAGACGAAAGCAATGAGAAGTAGCAGAAATGAGAACACAGGGAAATTTAGAATCAGGATTGATGGTTACAAAGTAGATGAAGTTAAGGAATTCTGCTACCTAGACAAGCAAAATAACCGACGACGGACGGAACAAGGAGGACGTCAAAAACAGATTGGCACTGGCAAAAAGGGCATTCCTGGCCAATAGAAGTCCACTTGTATCAAACATAGGCTTCAACTTGAGGCAGAAATTTCTGAGAATGTTCGTTTGGGCACAACATTGTACGGTAGTGAAACATGGAGTGTGGGAAAACCGGAATAAAAGAAAGACGAAACATTTAAGATGTGGTGTTACAGACGAATGTTGAAAATTAGGTGGACCGATAAAGTAAGGCATGAGGAGGTTCTGTGCATAATCGAAGAGGAAAAGAATATGTGGAAAACGTTGACAAAGAGCAGAGACAGGATGATAGGGCATCAGTTAAGACATCGAGGAATGACTTCCATGGTGCTAGAAGGAGCTGTACAGTGCAGAAGCTCTAGAGTAAGCCAGCAATTGCGGTACATTCAGCAAATAATTAACATTTGCAACACTGAAGTTCATTAGACTTAAAAGTTTCGAATCATCGTTCTTTCTTGACACGTCATTACTTTCTGATTAATTTAGAGCGTTTTCCATACAGAGCCTGCACGATAACTTCAACCAGACGGTGAAACAAATGGGTGTGCTGTAACTTGGTGAACAGAGGTCATTCTAATAATATATTACTTGTTCGTGAGAAAAGGGATCTTTATATATAGAATCACTTCACATTATTCTTTATTACTTGTCTGTCTTCAGTCCATACTACACTTTTGTTCATTGTTTTAAGTGAAAGAAGAAGCAGGATTTCTGTGTGATGTAGAAATCTACGGCCAAGGGGAGTTCCAATCACTACCCGTGGCCTTCGCTGTAGGCAGCTCCGTCGAATCAGCCAGACGTCACTTGCAGCAAAGGGAACAGAGAGAACAAAGGAAGGCGAACAGCCGCAGGTAACAGCCGGCCACTCTGCCGATGTGCAGCCTGCCAGTCCGAAAGGGTCCGGTGGTGCCTGCGATGGAGGCACAAAGTGATCCCCACTCACGCTTGAGGCCAAAGCACTCGAAAGAGCGCTCCAGGATGGGTCTTAAGGTCTTGAAGCACCGTTTCCAATACAGTTTTCGACGAGTGCTAATTTCCCTACAAATGACAAAATTTGAGCTAAGCCATCAGGAGTTTATAGCTTTTCTATTTATTAAAGCAAATGGTATAATGCAGAGTCTAATTTGGTGCCGCTTTCAAAGAGGAAGTCTGTCGGGAAGCGAAATATATTCTCTCCTCTAACAGAAGTACCATAAAAAGCCCTTAAAGTGTTAGGCTGTATACTTCCATCACGGCTAGACATTTTAAAGTGGTTCTTCAAAGTAGAAATTAAAATATCTTTCCAACTGGCTATAATTAACTCAGCGTCAATCCAATGAAAAGTTATTAAAGAAGCCTAAATGAATCATCAGAGTGAAATCTCACAAGTCTGATTACTAATGACCAGTATAAAAAATCAAAGGAGTTAGATCTTAGAAAAAGTTTTTGCATAAAGCCTGGAACTAACCATGGACAATGAGATATATTTCCTGATATTAATAACGTACACTGACTTAATTTTGGGTCTTCATTCCATTTAGGAAACTATTTTCTACTGGCGTTGGTTGTACAGATTTCTGAAGAACGTCGTAGTCTGCCCAACAATGATGGCGCAAGTAATCTCAGAAGATGGAATCTGAAAGATAGTCTCCAATCGAACTCCATGTATCGCCCGGAATCCGTGTGCGAGTAGGGCTTTATCGATGGAAAGAGGATGACGACTCTCCAATACGTGGGTGTCAGAAAACTCCCCAAAATGATAATAGTATTTCCTGAAGGAAATGAGACCGTGGCTGCCGGATCTTATTAAGCATCCATTGTGCATCAATCCGTATGATCAATGAGATGCCGTAGGATATCGTAATGACGAATCTGTATTCCTCGAAACAAAAAGATACGTACGAGGGTGAGTCAAATGAAAACCTTAAATATTTTTTAAAATATTATTTATTGTGCAAAAGTGGTACAAAGCTGTATCACTTTTCAGCATAATCTCCCCTATGCTCAATGTAAGTAATCCAGCGCTAACAAAGCGCATAAATTCCTTTAGAAAAATATTCTTTTGGTAGTCTGCGCCACCACTCATGCACCGTGTGGCGTACCTCTTCATCAGAACGGAACTTCTTTCCTCCCATTGCGTCTTTGAGTGGTCCAAACATATGGAAATCACTTGGGGCTAGGTCTGGTGAGTAAGGTAGGTGAGGAAGGCACTCAAAATGCAGGTCTGTGATTGTTGCAACTGCTGTACAGGTAGTGTGGGACCTTGCATAGTCATGTTGCAAAAGGACACCTGCTGACAGCAATCCACATCGCTTTGATTTGATTGCAGGCCGCAGATGATTTTTTTAGGAGATCTGTGTAATATGCACTGGTGACAGTGGTCCCACTAGGCATGTAACGCTTCAAAATGACGCCTTTTTCGTCCCAAAAGAGAGTCAGGATAACCTTCCCTGTTGATGGTTCTGTTCGAAACTTCTTTGGTTTTGGTGATGAGGAATGGCGCCATTCCTTGCTCGCTCTCTTCGTTTCCGGTTGGTTGAAGTGAACCCAGGTTTCGTCCCCAGTAACTATTCTTGCTAGGATGCCATCACCTTCTCGTTCAAAGCGCCGAAGAAGTTCTTCACAAGCATCAACACGTCGTTCTCTCATTTCAGGAGTCAGCTGCCGTGGCACCCATCATGCACAATGTGGTGTGCTGACCCATGACTAACCTGTAAACATGCTGCAATGTCATTCAGTGTCACTCTGCGGTTTTCCTTCACTATGACTTCAATTGCTGCAATGTTCTGTGGAGTCACTACTCGTGGTGCCTGACCTGGACGAGGAGCATCTTCCACTGAAGTCACACCATTTGCGAACTTCCTACTCCATACATAGACTTGCTGCTGTGATAAACATGCATCACCGTATTGAACCTTCATTCGTCGATGAATTTCAATAGGTTTCACACTTGCACTATGCAAAAACCGAGTAACAGAACGCTGTTCTTCCCTGGTGCAAGTCGCAACTGGGGCGGGCGTCTTTATACTGATACTGCGCCGGTATTTGTGCATCTGTACTATGCTGCCACATACAGGCCATTCTGCACGCTGTTTGTAGCACGCTTACCAACTTACAGGATAACGGCGCGAAATTTCGATTTGTTATTACAAATTTAAGGTTTTCATTTGACTCGCCCTCGTACTTTAAAAACATTAATCATAATATTTGCTATAATGAGCAGTACATTTTCCTATAAGTCTCGACTTCATTCTGATCCTTATTGAGTCGTAATATTTTAGCCAGCTTTACTTGATTCGAAAATTTAGTAATGGTGGCTGCCAACAATGCAAGTGTTGCACAAAAGAGCCTATGGACGATACAACTACTTACTCCTAAGAGTTCTCAGAATAACTGAAAATGCATTGCATTAATAATGTTGAAAACGATCCGTTCACGTAATAATGCGGCGATGCAAAGAACACTGAACTCTGTCGCAGCCTAATTGATATTTTTGGTAGTGTATATCGATCGAATACTTGTTCGAATTGAACACGTTATTGTTGTTGTCCGAACTGGTAGCGAAATAAACGCTTTATTTAGTTGACAATTGAAATGTTAATCAAATTGCGTGATATACTACAAACTGAAGGCAAGGATTCATTTCATTACTATCAAATTTACGAAGTGTCACTCTGCTGGTTCGAGTGCAACGAGAATTGATGACATGACCTATATTTAGTAAATACAGTTCTTAGAAAGACCGTAACTTACGTAATATGCTTTTAGTACCTAAGCATCATTTAACGAAGGAGTACCATGTTCCAATAAGATGGAGGTACGATACTGTATTACTACACTACCATTAAATTGTAACACCAGGTTGGATAGCAACTAACGAAATTTTGCTCCGTGGTCTTATAAAGTATAGGACAAAGAGGATACAGATTTCAATCTGTAGATAATAAGGGGGTATTCGCACTGCGGAGTTTAGCGCTTAGTGCTAACATCTGTAACAACAGTTTGGCTAGCAATACCGAGGCATTTGCCATAGCGTGCATTACCTACCCTTAAAAAATAAAAGAATAGAAACGAAATTCGTTAATTGATGTTCAATTATGTGCTTTTTAAAGAGGTACTGATATGTAAATATGGTGCATAATCTGAAAAAGACATTTAGCACACGTAACGCAATACATTTTCAATAATTGGCAGTGTCAGCTTTACAACCTCCACAATAATTTTTAAAAAGTACTAATTTCATTCATTTATTTGACTTCTATTCTCAATATGTTTAACTTTTGGGTTAAGTTCAAGTGAAATGTTTAAAACATATGTGGAATCTGGTAGAAGAATTCATTGTAAACGAAACATATTTCTTTCAAAATTTTAATATGCGTGGTAACTGACTAGATTACAATACCTACAAAAGATGGGCTTAAAGTATCATCCTCCCCTCAACAGCTGCAGTGGTATTGGAAGGGCTAATCCTGACGGCCATCGAGTCGATTTGAGCTTGGATGACAAGGGTACATCGTTCCACGCTGCTTCAGCTCAGTGGTAGAGTTGAGCAATCCAGTGGATTGCAAAAGGCGAGGTGCCGCTCTCTCGGTAACTTCTGCTCGTGTGTTTTCAGCAGGTTAGAGCTCTAGAGAAAGTGGTGGCGAGGACAACAATAGAACGTCTTCTATATCGAGATAGATCGGGACAGCATTAACAACACGTAGTCTTGCGTTATCTTGTTGTCTCGGAGACATCGAAGAAAGGCCATAGGCTTTTGCCTTAACTCTTCAGAAAGGTAACGTGTGCAATCCAATTTACCGACTACGCGAACCATAGGTGATGGTACTGTATACTCGATGAGACTTTACACCACCACGTCAGACCCCTAGGGGCCTATGATAATGACGAATACAGGCTGGTAATGTTCGCTCTCCTCGGAGTCTCCGGACACGTTTTGTTGCTGTAAACAAATACAACACTCGTCAGAAAAGACGGCCTGCTGTTGGCCGCACCTCTATTGGCTCGTCTCCCTCTGCTACTACGCGAATAGAATAAAGTTGTTAATGAATCCGACAATAGAATGATCGGTTATGAAACATCTGAAAAAGTTTTACACACATGAGTTTTGGATACCATAAACAGTGACAGAATTATTTTTTTCCAAAATTTAAGCAATGGAAACATTGACAGCATTAAACTGAAAATTAAGGCGCTGAAAACAAATACGGTTTATTAGGAATCAGGAGTTGACATAAGATGATCAGCTTCATCTTAGTCTACACATCGCTCGGTTCCTTCAGTTCAGATTAATACTACAAGCACACAGCCATATAATCACAAAGCCACAATAGAAATGAATTACCCGCACCGCGAGAAATTAGGCTTTAACTCGGTAATCTTGAAAATAATTAACACGTGAGTACTTAAACCAGAACAAACACTGTAAATGATTAACCTCTTACAACAGTCTTAATACGTTCACCCTTAAAAAGAAACGTAGAATTTAAAAAGATCAATTTTGAAACGGCACAATTACCTTTTACAAGCAGACTTAAAACAACTCGGCCATATACTGGTAACTAGGAATGCTGATCCACGTTGAGGGCTGAGACCAATATGACGGTCAATAATAAAAACTACACAGTTTTACACGCGAGAAATCAAATTAAATCTTTGTAATAAAGCCTCTCTCAAAGAACACGGGTTTTCGCGAATCCCACCCAGTACTGTAGTCACACGTAACAAAAGGCGCTGTTCAACGTTTTTGTTTCTACTCTGGTCCTCGCCTGCATAGCAAATACCTGCAGCTCAGCATTCGGTCACCAAAGTAGTTGAAACAATAAACGTGCCGACTGTAATGATGCATACTAACGACCACAAAGACAGAAAGAAGCAGTAATTCTACAAATGGAATAGGCACACTTTTCACAGTTGAGGATTATCATCGACAATATGAGGTACCGAACATCATTCCACGGCGAGCGGCCGTAGTAACCATGCTGAACAACAAGCAAAACTTGAGGAAAGTGCATGGCTATGCCACCTCTTGTGGGACGCGGCAAACCTATCACTATGATACGAAGTACAAAGAAGTTTAACGAGAAGCAGCTATAAATACTAAGGCACACACAGTTTCGTTCTCCCCCCGTCGCCTTAAAAGGGAAAGAGGGGTTGCGACAAATTTAATTAAGGTTGATATGAAGTTCATCATCCCGGTTGTTGGGCCCCGAGCTTACGCTGACTCATAAGTGTTCTTTTTTCTTGGTGTCTCTTTCCTGGACAAGATAGTTCTTGGGATGTAACCTTGCTGAAATCATACGGGACAACAATATGGAGGAGAATTTTCACTGAAATCTTTCAAATACCCTTATTACGTGCCCAAATGTTTTAAAAAAAATCCACTTTAGCGAATTTTAACAAGATAGTGCCCCACTCCCTGTCATACCTGGGAGCCTCCCATTAGGACGAAAGACGAACATTGTTCTTTGCTACTTGCCAGTTTTCTTTCTGATATTATGAACAATAACCCAGAGAAGAAAGTCATTTATCGACGACACATTGGATAAATGTGAATTTATATGACACACGAACATCAACTTCGCTGGCGTAGTCTTATTGGTTTCAAGAGCTCCAGTATTAAAGAAAAAATTTATCCAAACGATAGGAGAGTCCCACTTATCCAGAAATTCAGCGTGGCAAGTAATATAGGCTGATTTCGGACTGTGGTTGATATGTTAGGCAAAGGATAGATGCGAGTAATAAGATACAGTCATGATGTAAGAAACTACATTATTGAAGCAAAATATCTTAACTACCGTAAGAGAAACCTGGGCGTATTGTCCCTTAGCAGAACCCTGGTGGCCTAAATACAGAAAATATTTTTGTGAGATGCTGGACAGTAACAACGGTTGTCATTGCTTTATTCGGAACTAGGCAAACAAAACGAGCAAATGAATCGAGCATAAAAAATACTTATATGTTACTACCAGATAATCGACAAAAACTTACCCATATGCTTCTCTTCTTGGCTAGAATGCAAGAAACCTCGACAGGTAGTTGAATTAGGCTTAGCCGTCGAACAGTCCTGACACTGATTGACTAATGTCTTTATGGCGGAGTTGAAATTGCCGCAAGTTAGATGCTCCTTAATTTTCATGATTGTTTTGTATGTACCCAAATAGCCCATAGCAACTCATGAAAATACTCAGCTGAACCTGTTTCTCAATCTTTAGTTTACCATTATAGCTGCTAAGGTAGCTCGAAAGACCTTCATTAACAGAATGCCTCGAAATTTGTTGACGTCTTTAAGTTGCTGTTTGATACCACTTGACGGAGAATCTAGATTCTGTCTTTCCGTCACATCATCAAGAAGTAACGGTATTTCACTCAGAACTGTAGAGACACGCGCGGGTACTTGGCTGCCTAGCGGTTGTTTACTTACTTCCGACTGCGATTGAAAATATGACTTACAGCATCAACGATTTGGTTATCGCTGCCACTAGTATGTCTAACTTGAAAATGAAAAGTTGATATCCTGAAAGCCCAGTAACAATACTACCGGTTTTGTGGGGCCCATCCAGCACTGAAGTGTGCCTGGTGTCGAGATGGAATTTAAAATTCTCAGGGGCAGCCAAGGATTCTCTTTTTTTAGTTAAATATTTAATTTCGTCAATTGATAAGGCCCCTGAAGCATATGCTATCGGTTCACATAATACTCCTAACGTAACATCACACCAGCACGGAATTTGAAGTGTCAGGCTGAAGAAAAACAAACGCTCAAAATGAGGAACAGCCAAATCTGCCATTTTCAAGGCATCAAAAGCAGATTGCTGGGTGTCACTTCACTGGAATTTTTCTCCTTTCTGACGTAATTGATATAAATGTGTGACAAACTGGCCAAAATTAGAGATAAATTTGCTAAAAAGTTTACCAAGCGTATAAATCTAGGTACTGTTTCGATAATCTTAAATGGAGGAAATTGATGATGGGATCCTGATTAACTGATGCCATCAGCAGACACATTTTGTCCCAAAAACGAGATATTCCAAAGGGCTAAATTAACCTTAAAACATGTTTCTCTTGAACAGACATCTACAGCTATTGATAATCGTGATCAGCGATAAGATCTTCTACAGTTGTAAATTTTTTGTTTTCTGAAGGGAAAGCACAAAGAGATTTCGGGTCCTGCGCTTCATCTTCAGTTGCATATACTCGTAAAATGTGAGCATAAAAATCGAATAACAGAGTTTAAATTTGTGGTATCAGGTATAGATAACACCACACAGGCGTCGAAGAGTTGACAACAGAATTTCAAATTTGCATCAGACGTTGATAATGGTCGTGTGAGATTCAGCGGACTCGATGGTGCACGAATGCAGCGACACTGGACAACGAGAACCCTCTTCCACCCGCAGTATAGGAATACCAACGGCAGCCTCGCAGCCCACTTGCGCTAGGAGCCACTTCACTGTGTGACGCTATGGAGACGCTGGCTTCGATACCACCTTTCATGCTTTAGTTCAGAAAGCCTCAACCTTGTTGCTCTTGTATGAGCTGGACTCTAGTTTTTGCTGGATTGTTTGTAATGAGTCGTCATACGTTTGGAGAAATGCAAGTTAATTAAACATTCTGTTACTCTATTAAATTGTTAGCCAATTATTTCTCTTCTTGTCCAGCTTACCAACGATGACAGTTGCTGCACCACTCCGAAGTCCAACACTCCTTACTATTGTGTACGATGTTGTACACAACAAAATAAGGATAAAATAGGGCATCCCTGGTACATGGCAAGAAACAGGAGACACTCTAAATCCCTAGGTCTGCCAGAAAGCCTCTCGCAGATTAAGGATGTGCCAGACATAGATCTGCATAGAGTGAGATGGGTAGTCATTCAGACGAAATGTTGCATACACAGCAATTTGACATATGCCAAGCACACAGCAAAGTTGAAAACCTGATTAAGATCAGGAATAGTAAAAAATTGGGCTCCGGCAAACCAAGTAAAACAGTTACCTGTGGAGATTGGGCAAGGGGACTAATTCCAGTGCCACCTTTCGGATCAACGCATTGTAATCCGACACAGACCAATAATTCTCACCTTTACGTTTTGGCAATAAAAAATAGGAGATGTGTACAGTGAAATTCATGGATTACTCGCCCCATTAGTCAAAAGTTGATCTATGATGTGACATAGTTCCATCGCTTTAGGAGAGGACGACAATAGGTACGTTGACGATCAGGTATTCGACCTGTAAGCTGAATTTGAAGCTTAATTCTGTTCATGACCCATAATTTGCCGGCAAAGACACCGGGAAATCGATCAAGTAATTTAAGCAATTACTGCGATTGTAATTAGTCCAGACGCGCTTCATTAAACGGAAAGCCTTTATCGTGAACGTTACAACCCTCTGAATATACTCATGATTACATAACAAATATATTTTGTTGGGCTGTAACTTGAAAAAAGCAACAATGTACCCGTGTATGTTATGATAACATGATTACATAAGAAGTATCTTTTGTCGGGCTGGAACTTAAAAAACAACAATGTAACCAACTAACATAAAACGCATATTGTCTTCTGTGTGAAGTCAGAGTTAAGCAGCAGATTAGTGGGCAATCCTTTGACAATAGTAAAAGCTATTGGCCATGACAGCCCACGAAAAGTTAAATTGAGATGCACTTACCCTAATGTAGGCAGAAATTATCCGCTGAACTACCCCATGCTTGAAAACTAATTGTAGGCAGAAAATTAACGAAGGCAAGCATTCTTACTAATACCTCTGATTATCAAGCAGGGACATATTGCTGGTAATTAAGCAGAGAAATACTGCTTGAGTCCTGAAATACAACTGTTGTTTCATGGTTCAAGGTAGTGCAAACAAAAGATAACTCCGACTTCGAAACAGCATTTATATTATTAAGTCTAGTGGTAGCACATCGTGATTGATGATATTTGCATCAAATGTAGCATGCATCCTCCTCTATGAAATTTTTATTTCGGTTGATGGTCCACAATTACATATGCATTGATTTCTATACGTATTGTAATATTACCTGTAGCTTATGTAGTTAATTCTACAAGGTACCAATCGAATAGCCAATCAATAAGTAGTGTAGGACTCTTACATGTCAGTCTTGAAAGTTGTCACTGCTCTGCAGAAATAGTTTGTTTTATTTTGACACACAAGATGTGAACATGGCTTCCCTTTCGCCTATTTCTGTAGAGGGATACTATTGCACTGAAGAGTGACGGTCGCACATACAATAAGAGAGATATCGCTACGAACATCCTCGGCTTAGCAAGAATGTTAAGACTAGTTAGAGGAACAAGGCGGAAACCCTGACGTAATTCTAGTTGTATTGTACATTCTAATACATTGCAAAATTAGCTTCTTTCCTATCTCCTGTTCAACGAGAATCTCTTGCAGAGGGGCTAGACCAGACTATTTCTCGTGCGAAACTCGACTTTCCATTTTCTCGCGTGATATCCTACAAGCAATGGATGGAGGGCAAAAGCCAGATCCTATATTCCCCCATTTCCAAAAAGCGTATGACACGGTGCCCCCAGCAGACTGTTGACGAAGGTCCGTGTATACTGTTTCTGGTCCCATATATGTAAGTGGCTAGAATACTTTTTAAGTAATAGAACACAATACGCTGTCGTCGAAGGCGAGTGTTCATCAGAAACAAGGGTGTCATCAGGAATGTGATAGGATGGCTCTTACTCGCTATACACATAAACGATCTCATGGATTGGGTGAACAGCCATATACAGCTGTATACAAGATGACTTGCTCTGAATGTAGGAAAACATAAGTTATGAGGATGAGTAGGAAAAACATAATGTTCGAACACAGCATTACGAGGGTACTGTCTGACACAGGCGCATCTGTTAAATGTCAGGGCGTAAGTGTTTTATGAATATAATTTTAAATTTTTAAACTAGGTTTAATTTTTTGTACAGGTTACAAAGCGACTTTAAATGGAACGGGCACGTAAGATTGGTAGTAGGAAGGTAGTACGAAAGCGACTGCTCCACCTTGTTTTGCTTGGATAATTTTAGAAAAGCGTAAATCATCCATAAAGTAGATAGCTTTTAGGATGCCCGTTCTTGAGTAATTTTCCAGTGTGTGGGATCCTCACCATGTCGGATTAAAGGAAGACTGAAGTAATTCAAAGGCGTGCTGTTACATCTGTTACTGGTAGGTTCCATCAGAACCAAGTATTGCGGAGGAGCTTTGTGAACTCAGATTGGAGTCGCCGGAGCGAAGGCGACGCTCTTTTCAGGAGGCTCTGTTGCGGAAATTAAGAGAACCGGCTTTTGAGGCCGATTGCAGAACAACTCTATTACCACAAACGTACGTTTGGCGTAGTTACCACGAAGATAAGATGAGAGAAAATAGAGCTCGTATACAGGCTTGTAGTCGCTTTTCCGTCTCTCTATTTGGGAATGGAACAGGAATTAAAACGAAATATTAGTGGTACGAGGTAGGCCCCGCCATGTACCGTACTGTTGCTTGAGGAGTAGCGGTATGTAGATGCAGAGGAGTGGAAAAGAAAAGCTTGTCACTACCGTTTACAAAAAGGATAAAAACGGATACAAGAGGGTCCAGACCAATGCGGCTAACTTTCATCTGTTGCAGCATCCCATAGCATGTGCTAAGCACAAATATTATGCCACTACTGGAAGAAAAAAAAGCATTCTTAAACAATCAATCCAGCTATAGGAACAAACCGTCCTGTGAAACACGACTTCCTTTATTAATTCGCAATTCTTCCAACTGTAGATTTTGGTGAACAGGCAGATTTCGTGTTCCTATCTTTATGAAAGGCATTCGACACCTACCACATTGCAAAATGCAAACGAAGGTACGATAATAAGGAGTATCTTTACCAATATATGACTGCATCGCGTAATAACTGACTAATTGAATTCACTGTTTTACACTGGATGATCCACAGAAATGCAAGTGACATCGGTTGAGCCGCAAGGAAGCACCGTAAGACCTGTAATGTTTTCAGAACACATAAGCGATTTATCAGACAGTTTGAAGTGCACTATATGATTGTATGTTGAGAGTATTCTGGCGTACAGCAAAGCATCGCTTTTGGACGATCGTAATGAAATGCTGAGAGACTTTCACAAAATTTTCGCTTGGTGTAACGAATGGCAGCTCTCTTTACATACAGGGTGTAATGAGCATAAGAGCCGAATTTTTTATATGTAGTACCATTACACGGACACACATTAGTGTGTTGGTGGTTTTTTATTTGCATTAAACAATGTTCCCACAAATACGTCCCAAACATTGCAACCTGAGGTGCTCTACTGCACCACTAAGTAGACCACACCTGTCAGTATAGACTAACTGTGTTGCGTGAACACGTCCACAATTCAACACTTGACCTGCTGCCCAGAAGATAATAAGCATTAATGGTTGCTCTTCCAACTTGTACTTTGAGGTATTAACCAACCTAAAAACATACTACTTGGACTGGCTATAATTATTAGTCTGTAAATGATGTAAATACCGCTGAAACGTTATTCAGTACGCCTGCCTTAGACACCAACAGAAACATCTGAATTTGTATGCGTTACCACCTGCATTGCCAATCTCAGATTATGCCTAAAATGAAGAGAAAGAAGTCGATAGCATCTCATAATAACAGCATTAGGGCTGGGCATGTAAAAACGTACAGTTATGTAAGGGTTACGCTAGAACAATATGAACTAGGACTATGACGTAAAATCAGTATTAGAGAACCCAAAGGAAAACTTTCATGTATCGGAAGACATAATGAAGTCCTCTTCCTTCATCATTTCGCCAACTCCAGTGGTAAACATTACTGCCACTCCCTGAGCATCGTTTATTGGTGAACAGAGTCTGGGGTGACATTGAGAGATGGTAACTAAATTTAAGTATGAGTCAGTATGCAACTTGATATCAGCAGACTCAGTGACACAAGGCTATAGACAGAGCACTTCGTGCGGGAGTTTCTGAATGACCCTGTCTCTACTTTTCCTCGACTTGTGAAGGACAAGAGGTGAGTAATGAAACAGGAAATTCTGTCTATCCCAGCTGGAAGCTTAAACAATTGAAAAATTGAGTTGTAACCTGCCACTGCTACTGGGTAGCAATTTACAGTGGCTCATGACCACCATATTTATAAAAAATTAATTGAGGAGTTAGGAAAGTCCTGTCCTTGAGTACACATGGAACTTACAGTGTTCACGTGCAACAATTCACGCTGAGGATCTATTGATCCACTGGAAAATGGAAATGAGCGTTTGGTGTCATTGGCCGGAGGCCCCTTAGGGGGCAGATCCGGCCGCCTTGGTGCAGGTCTTATTGCATTCCACGCCACATTGGGCGACCTGCGCGCCAGATGGGGATGAAATGATTATGAAGACAACACAACACCCAGTGCCTGAACGGAGAAAATCCCCGACCCAGCCGGGAATCGAGCCCAGGTCCCTTAGGTCCCTTAGGACAGCTGACGAATCAGCGATCGCGGCGGATATTAATCCACTAATGGTCCATTTCTGTTGCACTCATACAGTTGTCGGTAGTGCTTGGTATCATGTTATACTAATATACTAGTGGGTAATGCTAGGCATTGTTAATGTCATCATGCTACTTAGTTCATTGAAGAAATATTTCGTTACTCGAGGCTGAATAGGTTAATACCACTCTAGAAGCCATCAGGCGTGAGAGAGTGTAGGATACGAAATATTGGAAGAGACTAATTTGGGACTTCCTGTTTACGGCTACAGCGATGTAATATTTGTTAAATAAAACGCTTCCCTTGTAGAAAGAAACTGGTCTTGCCCGTCGAAGAAGTCTTAGGTTATGTGTATGTGTGTGTGTTTATATGTGCATTTAAGCACGAAACAGTCAGGCCCCGTGTACTGCACATAGAGAATTACATTAGCCAACTAACTTATTACAGTCACCTCTGCGAAATGTTTCATGACTTATACACTCCTGGAAATTGAAAAAAGAACACATTGACACCGGTGTGTCAGACCCACCATACTTGCTCCGGACACTGCGAGAAGGCTGTACAAGCAATGATCACACGCACGGCACAGCGGACACACCAGGAACCGCGGTGTTGGCCGTCGAATGGCGCTAGCTGCGCAGCATTTGTGCACCGCCGCCGTCAGTGTCAGCCAGTTTGCCGTGGCATACGGAGCTCCATCGTAGTCTTTAACACTGGTAGCATGCCGCGACAGCGTGGACGTGAACCGTATGTGCAGTTGACGGACTTTGAGCGAGGGCGTATAGTGGGCATGCGGGAGGCCGGGTGGACGTACCGCCGAATTGCTCAACACGTGGGGCGTGAGGTCTCCACAGTACATCGATGTTGTCGCCAGTGGTCGGCGGAAGGTGCACGTGCCCGTCGACCTGGGACCGGACCGCAGCGACGCACGGATGCACGCCAAGACCGTAGGATCCTACGCAGTGCCGTAGGGGACCGCACTGCCACTTCCCAGCAAATTAGGGGCACTGTTGCTCCTGGGGTATCGGCGAGGACCATTCGCAACCGTCTCGATGAAGCTGGGCTACGGTCCCGCACACCGTTAGGCCGTCTTCCGCTCACGCCCCAACATCGTGCAGCCCGCCTCCAGTGGTGTCGTGACAGGCGTGAATGGAGGGACGAATGGAGACATGTCGTCTTCAGCGATGAGAGTCGCTTCTGCCTTGGTGCCAATGATGGTCGTATGCGTGTTTGGCGCCGTGCAGGTGAGCGCCACAATCAGGACTGCATACGACCGAGGCACACAGGGCCAACACCCGGCATCATGGTGTGGGGAGCGATCTCCTACACTGGCCGTACACCACTGGTGATCGTCGAGGGGACACTGAATAGTGCACGGTACATCCAAACCGTCATCGAACCCATCGTTCTACCATTCCTAGACCGGCAAGGGAATTTGCTGTTCCAACAGGACAATGCACGTTCGCATGTATCCCGTGCCACCCAACGTGCTCTAGAAGGTGTAAGTCAACTACCCTGGCCAGCAAGATCTCCGGATCTGTCCCCCATTGAGCATGTTTGGGACTGGATGAAGCGTCGTCTCACGCGGTCTGCACGTCCAGCACGAACGCTGGTCCAACTGAGGCGCCAGGTGGAAATGGCGTGGCAAGCCGTTCCACAGGACTACATCCAGCATCTCTACGATCATCTCCATGGGAGAATAGCAGCCTGCATTGCTGCGAAAGGTGGATATACACTGTACTAGTGCCGACATTGTGCATGCTCTGTTGCCTGTGTCTATGTGCCTGTGGTTCTGTCAGTGTGATCATGTGATGTATCTGACCCCAGGAATGTGTCAATAAAGTTTCCCCTTCCTGGGACAATGAATTCACGGTGTTCTTATTTCAATTTCCAGGAGTGTATTATGAATAAATTTCACCCTCTCTGATGCCTCAAGTACTCAGAGAATTGATTATCTTATAAGTAACTATACATGTAATCTGTCTGATCGTGATAATCTTTGTAATGTTTTGTAGATTTGTGAAATGTACGTATGTGCCTGTAACTGCCTTGACATGTCTCCTCGAATGTGTTGCAGTTTAACAATGCGAATTTTTTGTCCTGGTAGTTCACATGTAATAAGAAATATTGAAAGTAGTAACTTAAATCCTGTCGCTTAGCATTAACCAGTGAGTTCGTTAAGACATAACCAGCTTCTAAATATCCCGAAATTTTACTCTTGTGTGTGAAGTATCCGTAAGTGAAACGACGCAGTGTGACATCTTATTTTAGATTTCCTAGTGACAATGAATTTCCTGATAAAGTAACGGAATTTTTGAAGGGGGTTTAACGTAAGTAGAACGACAGCAAAACGGAAACTACAACATTTAAAACAGATCTCATGCTGCTGCTCGTTCTATGTGTATGCGCTCCACACTGTGAAGGTTGAATTCGTGTAATGCAAACGTGCTTGCTCTCTGTTTCCTACATCATCTCAAATTGGTTCAAATGGGTCTGAGTACTATGGGACTTAACATCTGAGGTCATCAGTCCACTAGAACTTAGAACTACTTAAACCTAACTAACCTAAGGACATCACACACATCCATGCCCGAGGCAGGATTCGCATCTGCGACCGTAGCAGACGCGCAGTTCCGGACTGAAGCGCCTAGAACCGCTCGGCCACCGCGGCCGTCCCCTACATCACCTAATGAACTGAAAATACGAGGGTTGAAACTTCAATAGTGGCACCTGTTTATATACAGCTCATACAGAAATAGATACGTGTTTCAAAGTTTTACTGACCTTCAAAGTAGTCACCAGCATTGTGTACAGCCCCTGGTCAGCGATGTGGAAGTCGTAGGATTGTCCAACGCATTTGTAACGCTGTTCATTTTTGAAACACAACCTACGACCAGCTTAGAGACAGAAGTGATGACACTTTCTACAGGACCTGATCATTATTTTGCACGACATTGCTCATGCACGTACAGTGCAAGCTGTTATTGTTTGTTTAACTCATGGGGCTGATAAGTGCAATACCACCAACTGCACTCCCCTGACTTAAGCTCTGGTTAGTTCAGCTCTGTTTATGAACTGAAGGAAACACTTCATGGCTTTTGCTCCAGAACGGATACAAATTCGTCGGCCAATAGACCGTGCCGCTCAAACTGTCATCACACCTGGCACTGATAAGAGTATTCTACGACTTCCATATTGCTGGCGGCGGGTTGTACACAATGCTGGTGAGTACTTCGAAGGTCAGTAAAACTTTGAAAGACGAATCTATTTTGTATGAGCTGTAAATAAATAGTTGCGACTATTAAAGTCCCAGTCTTCGTATTTGATGTAGGGTAATGGCAAAATACTGAAGTTCTCCGTCGCTACGAAATAAGACACTGCCATTACTGTTGAAGAGCGTTCATTTTGACTTTGACTGAATCGTATTGAAGGCGAAACGTAGTTTATTAGAGAAAGTAATTCTTAACTAAACACGTCTAAAGACTTGAATAGCAATCAGGGGAGTGAAAAATAATTTCGTAGTTCTACAAACTTAAAATTTTAACAATAATTTCTTACAAATCTTACTTTTTATTATTCTGGCGTGAGAGTTTTTCTTATTACGTACGCTTCTTTAGAGTTTTACCGAATGTAGATCCATTAAACTCATGATATCGCTACTTCTCCTCCCTGCCTTCTCCCCACACTCTCAAACCCTCTCGCTGTACTTTTTGCCCTCCCCCTCTTGAACCTTCACCCCCCTCATCTCTAGCTTCATTCAGCAGTAACCAGTTTAAAAGACACGATCTGTTGCTGACGCAGCTACATAGGTAAGGTCTACATTTATGGACAATACCTTTCTACTTTTTGTAAGATAACACGTTACATATTTAGTTTCACCTTGCTTTTAGGTATTGAAGATGATCCAGGGAGATCGGGACTAGTCATCTCATAAAAAAAATGTGCATCTATGACTGAAAAATAAACGATATGTTAGAACTGTTTTAAGTGTCAGTGTAGTTGCTGCTCTCTCGAGACGAATAACTTGGATGTAGTGAAAAATAAGTTCGCAGGAATTCCATTCTGCATTAGTAGTGAATATATAGTGTTTGACTTTTCAGAAAATGAATGCTAAATCTTTTATTACAGTACAAGTGTATTTCAATGGACCTCGTTCCACAGCACCGTATTTTTATAGAAGACAAGGAAAATCTGCCTACATTTATATTAACGCCTACAAAATTATTTAACGAGTGAAAAAGAAATGTGTTGAACAACTTCCAGTCTCCGGTGATTGAACAAAAATCGGAAACCAGTTACCACCTGTTCTAAGATGATTATGTACTCATACAAAGAACAAATATTGCCAGTGTTGAATACGGCCGCAAACAATCGCACGTAAATATTACGAACTGCCAAAAAAGTAGAATTAATTAAGGAAAGGCAGCGGAAGAAGCAAACATCTAACCACAAATCAGAGCGATATCGTTTCAAGTGCCCGTTTCTTTAGAACAGGACAAGACGTCTGCATTAAAAATAACTGGACACCGTAGCGGCAACTAACGAAAGAGCAGAATGTGTTCACAGCGGCCAGCGCAAAAGCGGAGTGTGTCCGACAGCAGAGGAATTTCCTACCGACGCGCTTACGAATACGCGTGATCAAAGGCGTCTGAACACATACGACTTCCACGACAATTTTGTAACGACGCAATACACAAGAGAAGTAACACTAAGAATCCCGCAGATAGCTATACCCTGCATACACATTACTGAGGTAAATAGGATTTTCCATCTGGAGATGAAGAATTAAAGTCCTTTATAAATATCGTGGATTAAAAACGGTTCACAGATTCGTAGATTCAGTACTGCCTTGAATGCTCCTACTTTTCTCTGGAACTTTATTTACTTATTGCATATTTAATAATCTGTTACCTGATACTTTAAAGCGGGTCTGTACATATTACAGTTTTCGTTTGTCATTTGTTTTATAGTTTTTTTTCCCTCGAACGTTTGACAAGGAGTAAATGCTTTTTAAAAATAACAAATACTAGGAAGTTGCAATATAAATACAATTTTCTTGTTTAAGAAGAATGTGAAAAGATAATAGCATAGGGAAGACATGTTAGTGCTATCAACGATTGTGACTGGCGGTGAATACCTCGGAGTGGTTTCTTGGAACTGTTGAAAGCCAGTCACAACAAAAGAGTTTAGCGTTAGTAGTAGAGAAACTGTATTACTAATTCTACGCATTAACATAAAGCATATAGCCATTTACAACATTAGATGCTCTGTTAGGAAGATGGCCAGCACCTTGCACTTCAAATACTCTAGTAGTTGCTATCCTTCACTATTATGTGACTGATATATACAGTTTTTCATTGCATTTTTGCATTGTGTGTCTGATTCATTATGATAGGTGCCTTATTTACTGTTACATCTCATAGTGCTCCACCTCCCCATCCTCCACCGCCACCTCCTGTTCCTCTTCAGTGTCAGTGTCGTCGCTGTCGCCGTGGTTGTCGTTGACTAGAGATTGTAATTATGTTACATGTAGGCATATCCGTTATGCCGTGTTCGTAGGTACTCTTCTTGTGATGTTTATGAAATATGCCTGTTAATGCATTTAATTGTACTCATTCTTCTTGGACTGCGTGTCATGTGATGTCCTTAGGTTAGTTAGGTTTAAGTAGTTCTAAGTTCTAGGGGACTGATGACCATAGATGTTAAGTCCCATAGTGCTCAGAGCCATTTGAACCATTCTTCTTGGTCTCTTATTGCTGTATATATGTATGTCTGTTTCTGTGTAGTCTTATGCAGTGTATGTCTATTGCTCGCATATTGCCCGCAAAAGAAGACACTGTGTTCCGAAGAAATCTCCTCTGTGCACATGCATGGTCATGTCACAGACTCATGTGGTTTAAATGCATGGGATAATATCTGTGTTCAGTTAAGAAGTGTACAATACCACAGCTTGGATAGATATGTTTCATTCTCCACCGGAGAACGTGAACTGATCTTCCTGATGTTGGCTTCGATCAGTTTTTCAGTTCTTAGTGACCTTGAAATATGTTATCCGACTTTTTTAACGTTGGACTTAAGGCATCATCCTAGCCAAGACTCAGTGGTGCTAAACGATGTCCCACTGCCATAGTTAAGTTATATAAACCTGTACTGAAACTAAAGATCTGATGGAAATACAACTTTCTTGGGACATAAGACTCTATCTTCGATGATGAAAGAAACTGAAGAAATGAATTTTAATTCATACCACTGGCGGGATTTGAATCCAGGTCCACTATTTAGTAGACAAATGTGCTAACCATTACACCACCAAAGCAGTAAAGCTCAAGCTGTTATAAGGACTGCCCTTGTCCTTATCCCTCCCTAACAACCTAATGACGATTTATAAGGGGAAAATAGGGTGAAGTTTGTGCTTGGGAGAATATTGGAGTATGGCAGTTTGTACAGCTGTTGTAGCCACAGTGCCACTTTTTTTTCTTTATTGTTATTTCACTCCCTAAAATGCGGCGGGCTGGCAGCGGCACAATACGCCACTCTTCAGGCAAGAGAGTTACAGAAAAACGTAGTCATATGAGAAAAGAGTACATAACATATAATGGTATAAATTGGTGAATAAACAATAACAAAAACAGATGAGTATAAATAGTAGAGTTAAAAACAACATAGATGAGAGCCACACACACTTGTGGAGACTGAGCACTGTTGAGTCGCCACGAAAACCAAGAAACACCACAGTGGGAACACAAATGAATGATGCTGGCGACACTGTTGGTGGTGATGGAACGTAGCACTGAACATGGCACTGGAGAAACACTGACATCACAACGAAAATGCTATAAATCACTGCACCGAAGGGGACCTACTACCGAAAGGGACCTACCACTGGGAGAAGGGTAGGAGGGGGGAAAGAAAAGGGAGGAGGGAGAGACGGCAGGGGGAAACCAGGAGGGGGGAGAAGGGGGGCGGTGGAGAGGAGAAGGAAAGGAGCCTGATGCCTGGGAGGGGGGGTGAAAAGGATAAAGAAGATGGTCGGCAGGGGGAAAGGAGGACGAAGGGAATGGGGAGAGGAGGGAGAGAGGGAGCCGTGAGGAGGGGAAGGAGGATGTATTAGATCTAGTAGGAGGGGTGGATGGAAGGCACGAGGACATCATCTGGGAGGGGGAGTTGGCGGAAGCCACCTTGGGCTAGGGTATGGAGCATGTGGAGATGGAGACCAGGCGGGACACTGTGGTACAGGAGCGTCAGCGGGCTAGGGTGGGAGAGACAGTGCTACGGTGATGTAATGGTTATAACATCATCCTAGTAAGCAGATGGCCTGGTTACAAGTCTAGATGGTAGCACAAATTCTGATTTATTTCCCAAGCTTCTAATGTTATTGTTGCTCTGCGTACAGCCGTTATGAAGTAGCGTGACAAAGAAATCAGAGTTTCACAAATGCCCTTTGCTGAGCAAAGAGAAAACGCACGCGCATCCGGATCTGACAAGCGTTGCAGGCGCGGCCTGAGTGACGCGCCGCTAATTGGCCAGATGGTTGCGCCACCGCCGAGGCGCGCGCCGCAGGAGCGACCGCTCGCGGCCCGCCCTGTCGCCGATTATCCGCTCTGCCACGGGGGCGTTTACTTTCCATCAGGCGGCCGCCCGTCGCCCATACAGAGTAAATACTCTAAATCACATCATCCGGCCACAAAGGGCGCGCCGCACCGGCTCCTATCAAAACAACGCCGCGCGATACGGACACGGCCGGACGCCGCCGGAGGCGAGGGCGCCCGAGCAGCTTAACCTCCCTGTGCTCCATCCCTTCCTACATCTATTTCTGATATTCGATTACCCTCGACGAAGACCGAAACTTTTTTACGCGCTTCGTTTCGAACCAGAGGAAGATACGTGCAGCCGTTGACAACAACGATCTATTTAAATAACATAGTGCAGAGCACGCTCGCCAATCCCATTTTTAAAGTAATTCTCATTTATTGTTCCGTCTCAGCTGCACATTTTTAATTAGATTCCTTGTTTCTTTCGCTCTAGATCATTTTTAGATCTAACTAGTGGTGTCGTCAGTCCGTCTTGTCAGCTCAGAACAACATAGCAGAGTACTGTACTATTATATGTGGTTCTCAGTAGACAATGCGGGTTGATGACGCAACTGCTTCGATCTGAAGATGATCCACATGTAATTTAATGAAAACGTGTAACTGAGAGAGAACATTAAATGAGAATTATGTTCCTTATGTATACAGTTACTGATGCAATTACTTATATATGAAGATGATCCAAAGTGATTGGAATATGTAATGTAATCAAAAATATGTAACTGAGATGGAAGCATCTTAAGATGATTATGTCGACTGAAGTGCCGTCTAATTTTCTTTGGTAAATGAGCAAGTTCATTTCAGTATACGTACATCAAGGAGGGTAATTATTTTACTCATTTCCTACTACCTTACGTACTTCATACTAATTTAGCAATCTACACTCCTGGAAATTGAAATAAGAACACCGTGAATTCATTGTCCCAGGAAGGGGAAACTTTATTGACACATTCCTGGGGTCAGATACATCACATGATCACACTGACAGAACCACAGGCACATAGACACAGGCAACAGAGCATGCACAATGTCGCCACTAGTACAGTGTATATCCACCTTTCGCAGCAATGCAGGCTGCTATTCTCCCATGGAGACGATCGTAGAGATGCTGTATGTAGTCCTGTGGAACGGCTTGCCATGCCATTTCCACCTGGCGCCTCAGTTGGACCAGCGTTCGTGCTGGACGTGCAGACCGCGTGAGACAACGCTTCATCCAGTCCCAAATATGCTCAATGGGGGACAGATCCGGAGATCTTGCTGGCCAGGGTAGTTGACTTACACCTTCTAGAGCACGTTGGGTGGCACGGGATACATGCGGACGTGCATTGTCCTGTTAGAACAGCAAGTTCCCTTGCCGGTCTAGGAATGGTAGAACGATGGGTTCGATGACGGTTTGGATGTACCGTGCACTATTCAGTGTCCCCTCGACGATCACCAGTGGTGTACGGCCAGTGTAGGAGATCGCTCCCCACACCATGATGCCGGGTGTTGGCCCTGTGTGCCTCGGTCGTATGCAGTCCTGATTGTGGCGCTCACCTGCACGGCGCCAAACACGCATACGACCATCATTGGCACCAAGGCAGAAGCGACTCTCATCGCTGAAGACGACACGTCTCCATTCGTCCCTCCATTCACGCCTGTCGCGACACCACTGGAGGCGGGCTGCACGATGTTGGGGCGTGAGCGGAAGACGGCCTAACGGTGTGCGGGACCGTAGTCCAGCTTCATGGAGACGGTTGCGAATGGTCCTCGCCGATACCCCAGGAGCAACAGTGTCCCTAATTTGCTGGGAAGTGGCGGTGTGGTTCCCTACGGCACTGCGTAGGATCCTACGGTCTTGGCGTGCATCCGTGCGTCGCTGCGGTCCGGTCCCAGGTCGACGGGCACGTGCACCTTCCGCCGACCACTGGCGACAACATCGATGTACTGTGGAGACCTCACGCCCCACGTGTTGAGCAATTCGGCGGTACGTCCACCCGGCCTCCCGCATGCCCACTATACGCCCTCGCTCAAAGTCCGTCAACTGCACATACGGTTCACGTCCACGCTGTCGCGGCATGCTACCAGTGTTAAAGACTGCGATGGAGCTCCGTATGCCACGGCAAACTGGCTGACACTGACGGCGGCGGTGCACAAATGCTGCGCAGCTAGCGCCATTCGACGGCCAACACCGCGGTTCCTGGTGTGTCCGCTGTGCCGTGCGTGTGATCATTGCTTGTACAGCCCTCTCGCAGTGTCCGGAGCAAGTATGGTGGGTCTGACACACCGGTGTCAATGTGTTCTTTTTTCCATTTCCAGGAGTGTATTAATAGCTCTCACATTAAGTAGTTAACAAATAGAACTGCTCTCTGATACAGTATCTACACCCACGCCCCTATGTGTCATCAACCAGCAATCATAACTTGTCACGTGACACCGGCGGACTTCCATACAGATGTGTGGCTAATAAACACAACGAATATACCGTTCGCGTTCTACACAGTGTACTCTATCAGTCATGAAAGTTCCTGCATGCAACCGCTAGCTGCCAAAACCACTCAGATAGCGCTGCTCTTGACATGCAGAAGTCCCTTTCTCCGCATCCACTAGAACTGCTACCCGTCAGGCCGGGAAAAGACACCAACCGCTCCACGAAGCGGCCTTGTAACGCGCTGACTGCAGTGACGTCCGTCTGTCAGTAGCACATCACATCATTGTCTCGAGGCTTGAGCTCTCGGTTCCGCCCAGAACTCGTTCGATCGCTCGTTCGTTTGTCTCTGTGCAGCAACTGGTCCCACTCCAGCAGCAATCCTGGCCACCCGCTCCACCACAGCGGCACTCGCGGCTACCACTTCAGTACGTTGCCTGCTCTCGCGGTCTCATCTTGACACTCCTTGAAAAATGACTCTCTGTAGACGGGAAAATCAACCTTACCGCTCCACTCGGCACATTGAATAAGGTACCCGTATATATTTTGAGAGTAAGGCCATAAATTTCATAGCACATGTAAGAAGCCAGGACAGTCATAGGCGGAATTGGTTGCAGCTTTAGTCTCATTCGGAACTTTTAACTAACTTGGGAAATAACTGTAAGCTTCCTTACGTCGATACAACGGTTAGGGATTTCCTTACTGTTCGTGCTCCAGATGCGTGACTACGTATTGATCTAATTCGCATGGATAATCCCACGCTCGTTCTCGCTTCCCGCGCCCGGGTTTCCGGGTTCGATTCCCGGCGGGGTCAGGGATTTTCTCTGCCTCGTGATTACTAGGTGTTGTGTGATGTCCTTAGGTTAGTTAGGTTTAAGTAGTTCTAAGTTCTAGGGGACTGATGACCATAGATGTTTAGTCCCATAGTGCTCAGAGCCATTTGAACCAATCCCACGCTGGCAGACTGTTTGTCGGTTTTTCGTGCCTTTGAAAAGAGTTAACAAGTGGATCAAGCTGTCTAATGTACAGGAAGCGAGTTTTTTCGGACAGGCTTTCATGGTGGCGACACATCTTTCGGCAGTGACAGTCAACAAGACAGTAAAATCCGGCACAGGTCCAAGAGTAATTCCGTCCCTAAAGACGAGGGGAATTAAAAATCCGTTGGACAACAGTCTTCCAAAGTTAAATACTGTGCTCATTGCTCCATGGCTTATGAGAGTCAGTCGCGTTTTTGCAAAAACGTCAGGTGCCTATATTGTCAGCAACGTGGTCATCAGGCAGAGGTTTGTTTACAGAAACAAAGTTCAAATGATTCAAATGGCTCTGAGCACTATGGGACTTAACATCTGAGGTCAGCAGTCCCCCAGAACTTAGAACTACTTAAACCTAACTAACCGAACATCGTCACACACATCAATGCCGAGGCAGGATTCGAACCTGCGACCGTAGCGGTCGCGGGGTTCGAGACTGAAGCGCCTAGAACCACTCGGCCCAGAAACAAAGCCTTACCTTTAGGTTCTCTCCTTGTACGATTGAATCCAGGTATATGGTGCACGGATTGTTAACAGTTTTCTTCCTCAAGGCAATGTTAGAAGATATTGAAGTAAATGGGCGCAACATTCAATTGAAACTTGCCACCGGTTCCTCGAAAATGATCATAAACAGTGCTACATACGATTTTTTCGTGTTCCGCGGCTATTCATTTTTGACGGCAAACTAATGATGTTAGGGAGCAATGGTTGTTGTGTGGGCTGCGTTGATCAGATAAACGAAAAGTGTTGGCTACGATTGTAGTAAGGATGTCGCATACTGAAGTTAGCCTCCTGGGATTGAATATTTACCAGCAGCTTTGCTTCACAGTGCAAGATTACGGCAAACGCTACCAGCTCATGGATGAGAATTTTGACTGTGCACTATCGTGCCACGTTGCTATGTTCGTCCCTGATTACAATCATTTCGCACCCAGTGAGCACAACGAGTCCTAAACGAATCCAACGTGATGAAAAGCGGTATAACTGGGGATATTATTGGTCTTCCACACAATGCCTCGTATGTTATATCGACGGTAGATAGAGACACATTATTGAAACATGTAAGGAAGGAGATAGTAGTATTAACGTAATTTATCGAATAAAATGTTTAATATGATAAACTCTTGTGTTCTAGACGGCAAATTTCAGTATACAATTAAAAACTGGATACTAGTTTCGGCTGCGTCCTACAGCCATCTTCAGATCGTTCAAATCATATAAACGAGTAGAACATGCACTGAAATACATCGTCATTAACAAAAGTCACTCAATTCCATCCATTCTTATTATGGATCAACAAGACCAGAAAAGTGTGCTGTTAAATGTGTCATCGAGAGCGAGCCAGGTTCTAAATCATAATCTCGCAGTATGCTGATACTACACAAAGAAAATGGTCAATTGTATAAGTAAATATTTCGTCAAATGTCCGATATATGTAGTTGTACAGTAGTTATTACAATGAGAAAAATATATTCAATGGTAACAAGAACCGACAGTTGCTCTATAGCCTAGCTTACAAAATGTTGATCCGTCGTGGCGTATAAAATGGTTGATAATTAAACGTAATGAAATGTTACAAGCCCAGCTATCCTGGCAGAACAGATTGCTCGTTAAGAGTGGTACTTTCAATTATTTTCTGATTTATTGTTTACAGCACATAGATTGACCACAAGTTGTATTTGGTTTCCGTTTTCTAGAACAGCTTAGCTACTCATAGCCGAACTGCTGCATAGTGTAATTCGGACAAATTCAGTTTGGGAAAGATTTGTCATAGTCGTAATCAGGTTTACCTTGATCCCGAGGGTAGCTTGGTTTGACTCAGGGGACTGCAAATATTTTTATTTGCTACCAGAGAACGGCGTCCCAGTAACAAATTTTTAAAAAAAGGTGAAATACACTCCTGGAAATGGAAAAAAGAACACATTGACACCGGTGTGTCAGACCCACCATACTTGCTCCGGACACTGCGAGAGGGCTGTACAAGCAATGATCACACGCACGGCACAGCGGACACACCAGGAACCGCGGTGTTGGCCGTCGAATGGCGCTAGCTGCGCAGCATTTGTGCACCGCCGCCGTCAGTGTCAGCCAGTTTGCCGTGGCATACGGAGCTCCATCGCAGTCTTTAACACTGGTAGCATGCCGCGACAGCGTGGACGTGAACCGTATGTGCAGTTGACGGACTTTGAGCGAGGGCGTATAGTGGGCATGCGGGAGGCCGGGTGGACGTACCGCCGAATTGCTCAACACGTGGGGCGTGAGGTCTCCACAGTACATCGATGTTGTCGCCAGTGGTCGGCGGAAGGTGCACGTGCCCGTCGACCTGGGACTGGACCGCAGCGACGCACGGATGCACGCCAAGACCGTAGGATCCTACGCAGTGCCGTAGGGGACCGCACCGCCACTTCCCAGCAAATTAGGGACACTGTTGCTCCTGGGGTATCGGCGAGGACCATTCGCAACCGTCTCCATGAATCTGGGCCACGGTCCCGCACACCGTTAGGCCGTCTTCCGCTCACGCCCCAACATCGTGCAGCCCGCCTCCAGTGGTGTCGCGACAGGCGTGAATGGAGGGACGAATGGAGACGTGTCGTCTTCAGCGATGAGAGTCGCTTCTGCCTTGGTGCCAATGATGGTCGTATGCGTGTTTGGCGCCGTGCAGGTGAGCGCCACAATCAGGACTGCATACGACCGAGGCACACAGGGCCAACACCCGGCATCATGGTGTGGGGAGCGATCTCCTACACTGGCTGTACACCACTGGTGATCGTCGAGGGGACACTGAATAGTGCACGGTACATCCAAACCGTCATCGAACCCATCGTTCTACCATTCCTAGACCGGCAAGGGAACTTGCTGTTCCAACAGGACAATGCACGTCCGCATGTATCCCGTGCCACCCAACGTCCTCTAGAAGGTGTAAGTCAACTACCCTGGCCAGCAAGATCTCCGGATCTGTCCCCCATTGAGCATGTTTGGGACTGGATGAAGCGTCGTCTCACGCGGTCTGCACGTCCAGCACGAACGCTGGTCCAACTGAGGCGCCAGGTGGAAATGGCATGGCAAGCCGTTCCACAGGACTACATCCAGCATCTCTACGATCGTCTCCATGGGAGAATAGCAGCCTGCATTGCTGCGAAAGGTGGATATACACTGTACTAGTGCCGACATTGTGCATGCTCTGTTGCCTGTGTCTATGTGCCTGTGGTTCTGTCAGTGTGATCATGTGATGTATCTGACCCCAGGAATGTGTCAATAAAGTTTCCCCTTCCTGGGACAATGAATTCACGGTGTTCTTATTTCAATTTCCAGGAGTGTAGTATAAATACTAAAGGTTTCTGTCTATACTACGCCATGAGTGTGTCTGCTGAGACTCATATTGTTACTTGTTCTACATGAATAATCGGTTGTATGTCTTAATGTATAAGAATTTATTGAGATATGTGTGTAGATAGTGTGGTAGAGAGTAGTGTGTAACTTGTTGTGGTTTGGTATCTAATGACCATCGTAGTAGTAGATCGATACGTAGTTGTGCATTATGATTCTAGTTAAATCTAAATGTTGGTTTGCCACCTTATGTTTTACTACTGAAGTTGTATCAGATATGATGTCTTTGCCAAATTGTGTATATTAGGCAACTGTTGGGTTTTATTCTCTTATTAACGGAACTCATGTTTTTATTGATTATCTGAAATCATAGTAAAGAGTCTTTACGGTGATAAAAGTACATTGTTTCGGAGAAAGTGTATTTCTCTTCTAATGATGTTAATCCAGATAATTGTTAAATTGGACCCCACAACTGCCCAAACACCATTCCACCTAAACCCTGTCGCTTCAGTTGGTAGCAGAGCGTTAGTGTGAGCTATGTCAGCACGGGCATAGCTTGACAATATTAGAATATGTGTCTTGTTTTCTTGTGTGCTATTTCAGTCTAGCTGTGAGAGGCGTGCTGGCCGTATCATGACTTAGGAGGAAGGAGCTCGCTTATGAAGTGACAGTGCGAGGAATACAGTGAAACATCTTAAATCACTTAATAAAGGCAGGTCTAACGGTCCAAATTGTATCAGTTAGGTTCATTCCACAGTAGGCTGATGCAGGAGCCCCATACTGAATCATATACTAACGTTGGCTCGACAAAAGATCCGTAGCCAAAGACTGGAAGGTTGCACAGGTCACACCCATTTCAACAAAGGCAATAGGAGTAGTCAACTAGATTATAGGCCCATATTATTAACGTCGATATACAGCAGGATTCTGGAACATATATTGTGCTCGAACGTTATGAATTACCTCGAAGAGAATGGTCTATTAACAAATAGCCAACACTGATTTAGAAAACATCGTTCTTGTGAAACAGAGCTAGCTCTTTACTCAAACGAAGTGTTCAGTGCTCTCGATAAGGTATGTGAAACTGATTCCGTATTTCTAGATTTCAAGAAGGCTTGTGACCCTGTGCCACATAAGCGGCTTGTAATCAAATGGGGTTGCTGTGGAATATCTTCTCAGTTATGTGACTGGATTAGTGACTTTCTCTCAGGAATGTCACAGTTCGTAGTAACTGAGGAAAAGTCATCGAGTGATTTTTAGCGTTCCCCGAGGTAATGTTTAGGAGACGATTTGAACAGCAGACTTAGGTCGTTTGTAGATGATGCTGTCGTTTATCGTCTAACAGACTCATCAGAAGATCAAAACAATAGCGAAACGATTTAGAAAAGATGTATGGTTCGAAAATTGGTAATTGATGCTAGGTAACGAAAAGTGCAAGTGCATCCAAGTGAGTGCTAGAAGTAATCAGTTAAACTAAATCAGCTCTAAATACCGTGCATTTTAACTAAATATCCAGGAAATACCGTTACGAACAACTTAAACTGAAAAGGACACACAGAAAATGCTGTGGGGATGGCGAACCAAAAACTGCGTATGAATGACAGAACACTTAGAAGATGGAACGGATCTACTAAAAAGACTGCCTACACCACTCTTGTATGTCCTCCTGTGGAGTACTGCTGCGCCTTGTGTGATCCATACTAGATAGGATAAACGGAGTACACAGAAATAGTACAAAGAAGGACACCACGCCTTGTTTAATCAAGAAAAGGAGGACACAGCGTCACGGACCTGATACAGGATTTGGGGTAGAAATCATTAAAACAAAGTTGTTTTTCGTTGCTCCAGGACGGTTTCAAGATAGTCCCATCTCCAACTTCGTCCTCCGAGTGTGATGATATTTTGTTGACTTTGACCTGCGTAGGTAGAAACGACTATAATAAAATGAGGCATATCACAGCTCGCACGGAAATATGCAGGTGTTCCTTTTTTTCGCGCGCAATTTTAGTGTGAAAGAATAGAGAATTAGTAAAGGAGGTTCAATAAAACCTCTGCCATGCACTTAAGTGTGATCTGCAGAGTATACATGTAGATGTAGATTCTATTGGCAAAACTATTCCAGCAGCATCAGTAAGTGCAGGCCGGTGCTGGTGACAGACATGCATCACAACTTCGTGAGTAGTGCTATCAGTGTTAATAGGTTGGCGCTCTTGAACTACAGGTGCAATTCTTGCATTGTCAATCTGACGCTTAGATTAAAAGCAATAACTATGCATTATTATAACAGAATTAAAGACATCTTAGAAATAGTTGTGGAAGTGGGTGTTAGATGAGTTATATTAAATGTTGGCAGGTTACAAATAGTAAACAACGGCTTATTACATCAAAAATGGGTTTCTAACAGTCTCGACCGCAATAAAACGTTTATTTGAATGGTTACCGGTTTCGGTCAGTACGTGACTATCCTGACGCCTCACATCCTCGGTGGTGGTGAATGAACTAGGTGTTATAACCACAAGAACGTCAACTGCTGATGTTCGTGGGGTCATAACACCTGTTCCGTTCACCGCCACCGCCTACCGTCAAGGTACGAGAGTGTGAGAATAGTCAATTACTGACTAAAATAAACGTTTTATTGTGGTCGAGACTGTTTGCAATCCATTTTTAAAGCACTTTTAGCCAGACCGCTGTTTCTGAACGAGAAATGTTCTCAAAAAAAGTAATGATTTATTAGCAGTGGCTTCTGTGCAAGGAGCTCTAATCGACTTGAACTTTGTGGTGCAGGGTGATGTTAGGCGTCTTGATAATGTTGAGCTACTAGAAAGTGGAAGGTAAGGTGAGGGAATGCAGTTTTCTAGGACACCCCTCCCGTTTGCAGGAACGATTAACAATAAGGATTTCTCTACGTCGTAATTTGACGTGCTTGTACACTGATAAGCCAAAACATTATGACCACTGCCCAAAGAGACGATGGATGCCGCCCAATAGCGTTGCGGGAACGTGACGCGTAAAAAAAAGTATGTAAGCGGAACAGACACGGCTGGGGGATCAACCTAAAGAAGATACGGGCAGCAAATAGGGAACTCCATTGAGATAAGTGTCTTCGACAGAGGCCACCGTCGTGGGCATCTACGGAAAGAGGTAGGACAGTGAAACTACCACTAGTCGCTAAATAGTTGGACGTCGACATCTCCTCACAGAACGTAGGTTCGAAGGCTTGTCTGCTCTTTAATGTAGGATAGATGGTGATGTGTGGCATTGGAAGGTGGCTACACTGAGCCACAGCGCCAGAGATTGCGCCAAAGAGTATTATTCAGCCGCCTCCACTGGCAGTTCTTGTCGAGATGTCGTAGTGGAGAGTAGTCGTTCAGATGTAGTGGAGAGTGCTTGTCGCGAAGTCGGAGTGGAGAGTTGTTGTGAAGTCGTGGTGGAGAGTGCTTGTTCCATGTTTTATGCAGTTTTGATGGGGTAGACAGCAGATGTTGTACGAAATGGTGGTATTGTAACGATCAGAGTGCTTTTCCTCAATATATATGAGGTAAAAAATTCCCTTTTCCTTTTATTATTTCAAGGTCTTAAATAATGTGTCATTACAGGTTCAGTCAACAAAGCATCTGGCTTGTGTTCTTGTATTAGAGTGTAATTCTGGTTTTCTTGCGCAATTATAGTATTTCTATTTTTTTTAATTACTTCAATATAAATGGTACTTGAAATTTCTTGTCTTTTTGAAGAAGAACCATGCCAGATGTGTACGTTGAGTCACACTTCCACACACAGAACAGCTACACTTGTGTTTGTTGTTTCGTAGGTTTTATAGTTGCTGGGGACTTACTTAATTAATTGTGTTAACGGAAATTTTCTTTCATTCTTTGTTGTTATTCTATGCAGTCAGATTGCGTACTAAAACTAGTCAGGGCCAACCGTTTACGAGACAGCGTAACCGGACAGTCAGTAAAAATTATTTGCATAAATATTTAATAAGCCCCCATGCACGAGACAAGAAATTTCAAGTACCATTTATATTGAAGTAATTAAAAAAAAATAGAAATACTATAACTGCGCAAGAAAACCAGAATTACACTCTAATACCAGAACACAAGCCAGATGCTTTGTTGACTGAACCTGTAATGACACATTATTTAAGACCTTGAAATAATAAAAGGAAAAGGGAATTTTTACCTCATATATATTGACGAAAAGCACTCTGATCGTTACAATATCTCCATTCGAACAAAATCTGCTGTCTAGCCCATCAAAACTCCATAAAACATGGAACAAGCACTCTACACCACGACTTCACAACAACTCTCCACTCCGACTTCGCGACAAGCACTCTCCACTACATCTGAACGACTACTCTCCACTACGACATCTCGACAAGAACTGCCAGTGGAGGCGGATGAATAATACTCTTTGGCGCAATCTCTGGCGCTGTGGCTCAGTGTAGCCACCTTTCAGCATCGCTGCTGAAAGAGGACAAAGCTGGTGCACGCATAAGTGCTTAGGAGCACACCGTTGATCGAACACATAGGCCCGCAGCAGGCCACCCCTACGTGTTCTCATGTTGACCCAACGACATCATGAATTGCGAATGCAGTGGGAAAGGGACCATCTGGATTCGATCACCGTTCGATGGAAATGTGTCGGCTCTACATTAGGTTGGCGCAGGAGAGGAATTTGTGACTAAAAGAAAAAGGAAAAAAAAGGTCGATGGTTTCCACAAATGCCGTCATCGAGGTGAACGGCGGCTCGAAACGTGCAGCGAGCCACGGACGCAGGCTGATAGGATCAGTATTATGCCATGGTAGAAATTCTCCTACGCTTGCATCGGACCTGTGGTAGCAACAGACACGCTGACAGCTCCGAACCATCTGCATCCCTTCATGTTTCATGTCTTCCCCGACTGCGATGCCATCTTTCAGCAATATAATTGTCCGCGTCTAGAAGCCAGAACCGCGCTACAGTGGTTTGACATGCAGGATAGTGAACTCACATTGATGTCTAGGCGACAAATTTGTCCTGCTGTATATAGTGAGGAACCCACTTTGGTCCCTAACGGGCGCCATCACCGCGCAAGCAAATCAGCGGCCTCTTGTTTACCCGAATTACGTGAGCTGTGAGTAGACACACTTCCACAAACCTACCAACAAACAGTCGTATCTCCGATACGAAGAATCACTGATGTATTTCGAACCAAAGACGGACAAACAAGCTATGAAACAGGTACTCATACTGTTTTGTCTCATCTGTGTTTAATATGGTACGGTTGACAGAACAGGAGAATGTGTTTGGGGTGTCGGACATGGAACATATACAGTCAGTGTGTCCTTGCGGTACGGGTAATTTGCATCTAGCTCAGAAAGGGCCATTATGGAAACGGATACTGTATCTAGAGTTCACCAACAGCTATGTAATTAAGTAGGTTCCTGTGTGGGCGCATACGAGGGGTAAATGAACAGGTCAGTAAGGCTGTTAACTGGGATTTTGTATCCTGGCTACTGATTTTGAGGTTGTGGTTATCGAAGCAGATGCCATTGAAACAACACTGTGCTCACGAGTAATGTCATATATTCAGTGATTTAAAAGTTCTAGCATATCATATTGAAGAGTTTTTGTTTGTTATGAAGGTACGAAATGTGATCCTGGGTGATGGCACACTTCCAGAGAGAATGCCCACAGTAAGTGAGGTAATAATGGTTGGAAGTGTTTCGAGGATGCAGCGAGGTTGTCAGTTGTATCACTGCGCACTACAGATCAATGCCAGGTTTGCAGATCAGCAGCATAGAACCCCATTAGTCTGCGATAAAAGTAATAATGAACTAGTATGTGGACAATTAGATACTGGTTACTCAGTCACTGTGGTAAGTCATGAGTCGTTTTGCACTCCTCTAGCACTATGTGGGTGGACGAGTCTCAATTCGCATGACACCTCATATGTAATGACCAGTTCTGCTGTGTGCAGATGTTAGGTTCAAAGGCAACAGTACAAAAATGTACTTGGAAACTAAAATGTATGGGATCACAGCAGCTATCGATGGGACTTGTTCTGAGGTAGGATGTGATTAGAAAAATAGGACTGATCCCGAATTGGGATCTGGATCACTTCACTTTCCAGTTCTGCAAAAAAAAGTAAATTCTCGTTTTGCCTGCATTTGGATGAGGTGATAGCGATGTTACACCGAACGGAAGGAGGAGATGCTGTGGTGCAATTAGATCATCTGTTACCCAGCCACAGTGAGCGAATGAAGGACTATGTAACGAATTTAGTGATGTGATAAGTGATAGGGATAGGGCTGACAAACTTAATTATCAAAATGAGTTAACAGATAACGTACCAGTGAAGAGATTTCCTTGACGGTTGTCCCCTTTGCCCTCGTAAGAACGGAAAGGCCTAGTCAGGGAGATGTTGCAACAGGATACAATTGGTCTTCCATATCACGTAACTCAACTCCTACATTTCTCGTGCCTAAACCTTCTGGCAGATTAACAGTGGTAGTTGATTACAAATAAGAAGATAGTCTTCTGTTCCATTCCATTGCCTGATTGTGTCACCAGTTTTCATTGGTTCGCAGGTGCTTTGTATATTTATCTCTGTGCATATTATTGGATTCCATTAGCATAGCATTTGGAACATACTGGAATTTGTTTGAATTACTACCTATAGGCAAGGCAGTATTATGACCGTTCCTTCATATGTAGTTTTCTGATACTAATTCAAGATTTGATAATGTGGTGATTTGTAGCAGAAATTGATTACAGCATATGGGACACCTGAATGAAGTCTTCATGTGCCTTAGAAAGGCAGGACTGACGGTTAAGCCAGAAATGTTTATGACTAGGTTCCCTGACAAGTCGTTTCTTGGGCATATCTTGTCACCAGGGGAAACTGAAATTAAACAAGTTACGCAGAAAGCTGTGTAAATTTCAATGGGACAAATCCCAAGATGCTGCACTTGGGGGCTTGAAAGAGCCCGTGACCAGTGACCCTCTGTTGACATTAACAGACTACAACAAGCGATTCACTGGGAAAACATGCACCAATGGTTGGAGTGGCAGCAGTATTACTTCAGGAATACCAGGAAGTGAGAAAATGAATGTCATGTAGTTCTAGAAGGGAAAGCAGAAAGGTGGAAGGAGTATATAGATTGTCTATACAAGGGCGATGAACTTGAGGACAATATTATGGAAATGGAAGAGAATTCAGATGAAGATGAAATGGGAGATACGATACGGTGTGAAGAGTTTGACAGAGCACTGAAAGACCTAAGTCGAAACAAGGCCCCGGGAGTAGACAACATTCCATTGGAACTACTGACGGCCTTGGGAGAGCCAGTCCTGACAAAACTCTACCATCTGCTGAGCAAGATGTATGAGACAGGCGGAATACCCTCAGACTTCAAGAAGAATATGATAATTCCAATCCCAAAGAAAGCAGGTTTTGACAGATGTGAAAATTACCGAACTGTCAGTTTAATAAGCCACAGCTGCAAAATACTAACACGAATTGTTTACAGACGAATGGAAAAACTGGTAGAAGCCGACCTCGGGGAAGATCAGTTTGGATTCCGTAGAAATGTTGGAACACGTGAGGCAATACTGACCTTACGACTTATCTTAGAAGAAAGATTAAGGAAAAGCAAACATACGTTTCTAGCACTTGTAGACTTAGAGAAAGCTTTTGACCATGTTTACTGGAATACTGTTTCAAATTCTAAAGGCGGCAAGGGTAAAACACAGGGAGCGAAAGGCTATTTACTATTTGTACAGAAACCAGATAGCAGTTATAAGAGTCGAGTGGCATGAAAGGGAAACAGTGGTTGGGAAGGGAGTGAGAAAGGGTTGTAGCCTATCCCCGATGTTAATCTGTATATTGAGTAAGCAGTAAAGGAAACAAAAGAAAAATTCGGAGTAGGTATTAAAATCCATTGAGAAGAAATAAAAACTTTGAGGTTCGCCGATGACATTGTAATTCTGTCAGAGACAGCAAAGAACTTGGAAGAGCAGTTGAACGGAATGGACAGTGTCTTGAAAGGATGATATAAGATGAACATCAACAAAAGCAAAACGAGGATAATGGAATGTAGTCTAATTAAGTCGAATGTTGCTGAGGGAATTAGATTAGGAAATGCGACACTTAAAGTAGTAAAGGAGTATTGGTATTTGGGGAGCAAAATAACTGATGATGGTCGAAGTAGAGAAGATATAAAATGTAGACTGACAATGGCAAGGGAAGCGTTTCTGAAGAAGAGAAATTTGTTAACATCGAGTATAGGTTTAAGTGTCAGGAAGTCGTTTCTGAAATTATTCGTATGGAGTGCAGCCATGTATGGAAGTGAAACATGGACGATAAATAGTTTGTACAGGAAGAGAATAGCTTTCGAAATGTGGTGCTACAGAAGAATGCTGAAGATTAGATGGGTAGATCACATAACTAATGAGGAGGTATTGAATAGAATTGGGGAGAAGAGGAGTTTGTGGCACAACTTGACGAGAAGAAGGGACCGGTTGGTAGGGCATGTTCTGATTCATTTAGGGATCACAAATTTAGCATTGGAGGGCAACGTGGAGGGTAAAAATCATAGAGGGAGACCAAGAGATGAATGCACTAAGCAGATTCGGAAGGATGTAGGTTGCAGTAGGTACTGGGAGATGAAGAAATGTGCACAGGATAGGGTAGCATAGAGAGCTGCATCAAACCAGTCTCAGGACTGAAGACCACAACAACAATAGTTCTAGTTGATTAACGTCATTAGAATAGATGAACGCTTTGTGTGAACTTGAGGCTTTGGCAGTTACGTTCGCCTAGGATTAATTCAGATTCCTTCTAACGCATAGGACCTTCCTGTTAGAGACTGACAATCAGACACAAGGTTGGATAATGGTGGAGTGAGACACATGGGCCGAATTTCCAGATGTGCGACAGATATCTTAGCATTTAAGTTTGGTGTTATGTATCTTAAGGGACACGACAGTGTTATTGTGCATAGGTTTTAGCGACAGAAGATCCGGAGGAAACGGAGTTAGTGAGATGCGGCAGGATAAACAGGTTCACCATGTGAGCTAATTTTTGGGGATTTTCGTGCATTGTATAATGGTAATGCCACATACCAGGATGAAGATGAGTCCTTGATGATAATTAATCACAAAATAGGAAAAGGAGGAGTGATTGAGACATTCTTACTAAGAAAGGGACGTCTGTGTTGTAATCCTAGACTTATTAGTTGGCCCAGGAGAGCAGTACCTATGGAAGTCGTACCCATCGTTTGCTACCACCAGTCCCCTGTGGGGGACGCTTGGGGGGGGGGGAGGGGGGTTGGTATTTAAAACATGAAAGAATCTGTATGGTCCAAGCATATAAGACCAGCTATATGCATGACCAACAGAATAGTGAGCATTTTGTGCTAGCTTTATTGTTGATTGATCACTCAATTAACAAGTTATATATAGATTTTGTGGATCTGTTACTGAGACTACGGGCAGGAAACAAGTCTGCGTGAATGCCTTTTCGGGTTTCTCTTGGTTGTTTTCCACTAGACTGGTGACCACGCAGTCCGCAATATATTGCTTGAAGAGGGTTTTGGTACATTTAGGCCTCGCCGAGTATTAGTTTCTGCTATAGCATTTACCTCCGTATTCTTCAGATACTTCTTTTTTGGATTAGGAATCAGGTATTCTAGCACTACAAATTATTATTGAAGCGGACTGTTTGCAGAGTTAACAGCAACCCAAACAAAGCCTTGAATGCTTATCATCACACTAGTCACACTAAGTACATGAATCTCTGGAATGGATCACGTACACAGCTAGGCATGAAACCCAAAGCAGCATTCCGGCAACATCGATGTCTGTGATCAGAGCTAATTCACTGTTGGCTAGTTTGTGGGTGACAGAGGATCTGTTTCTTGGCAAGATATATCCCCAGGAGATAAGGAAGAGGTGGGGTAGAACCCGGAGTATTATTTTGAAGCGCATGTGCAAGTCTCTCAGAGTTACACAAAGGGCAGTTGTCCAAATCCATTTATAGTTAGGGGAGATGGTATATCTTTGAAAGTTTGGTGAGCTAAGCAGAACAGAGACTCCCGCCATTATTTAAGAGCCCTTTCGAGGTTATTAGGTTTGTGAATCCTGTCACCGTTATTACAAGAATGTGTCGATAGCCAAGGAATGCAGGGCACCCATCTCTCAACTTAAACCAGCTTATGAACAGTGATTTGTTACTGTAAATTTACTGCGTGTTTATTTCTTTAATAGAGTACATTTTTCTAATTATTGTATGGAATCCTACTTAAAGATCTTTCCAGGTGACAGAAATATTGTATATTGGTGAATGTGTATTTCTGCAATAAACTGCTTCTCTAGCCTGTGCAGCTGGCCCAGTGTTCCTTTCCTGATGAATTTACTGGAATGCGGTGGTATCCGCTTGATACCCCTTGGCATCGCTTCTGTTCCTCCAGTCATTCCAAGATTTATTTCCTGCGCAGAATTTGACTTTCTAATAGTAGCATTAATGGACTGAAATAGGTTCAATATTGGCAAGGTAAAATCAGTTTTCTGCGCCATCTGGAATGTAGTACCGACAGATTATTCTCCTCAGCCAACATAAGGTAGTACAGAAAATTGCAACAAGAAGAGTGTCCAGTATTAATGTTCCAAAAATAAAATTTACGTATTACACACTTCTGAATTAGAATGACCTCAATATTCACTAAAAACAATTACTGTACTGAAGTCAACACTGCGAGTCAGCAAAAGCAAAGAAAAATCACTGTACTGTATATCCGCGAAACTGGAAATATTTCGTCAGAGTGGTCCATTAAATTTTTGCTGAAGTATGTCCCCTTCAGTGGCTACCTGTGAGTGCCCTCACTGGTTCCTAGTATCTGGTTGACTGAGAGCGTAGCGTATGTTCGTTAATCTGTACGAATACATCATTGTTGGATGAGCGTTCAGCACAAATAATCAGAACAAGTGCATGAGCAACTGTTTATTGCAACACTCACACAAACGTACACACAATTCAGATAATACACATATGAATTAGTCAATATTGAAAACTAAGCTCCATAAACATCCATTTCCAGAAGAAAGCAACTGCCCAGATACCAAGCAATACACCAATTCGCCGACCAGCCTGTGGCGGTCCGTATCCTCACATGCTGAACCTATCTTCTAACTATTGAAAACGTGACCTTTAGCCTGCCTGTTCGATGGCAAACTCATAGCCGCCGAAGATAAAATGCTGTTTTGATGAAACCTGAGCCCTTGTTTGTACCAACAATGATCTCTGATGAACTCACAGTGCTCCCTCCCTAACTGCGTAGCAAATTATGAAGCCGCAGCGACAAGTACACTAAATCCGCTCTATTGGCTGCTACTTGCAGGTGACAACAGGCACCTCACTCATTGGCTCCGCAAGCGGGATGACGTCATCGCTGTGCACAACGAGCGCAAGTGACGAGGCGCCACCATTGGTAGCCTCTGGCGAAAACCGCCGAAGTTATAGCTGCTCCTGGCCTCGCTTCGATGTAGGCTTGCTGTTATGCTGAAACATCAGAAGGCTTGATTATCCGGAGGGGTAGCAATATAAGAGACAACAGAAATAAAGTCAGGTAACGCCCTTCTACGTGTACCGGCAACGTCGTAGGATGCGTAAATCTCTGCAGGAAGTGTTGCTTTCCACTAAAGCTTCTGTGGTGTTGTGTGTATTCATGGTCTAATGGAGAGGGGATATCGAAGACTCCATGGTTTTTTAAAACCGCATTTCGTCTCATATAATTGCGTAGGCAAGGGCGTTGTGACCGTATAGTTCTCTTTATACTTAAGAAAGTCGCAACGTTTCCAGAGCGATCGTTTTCACGAGAGGTATTTACCACATTGGAGAAGAACAACAGGATCATAAGAGACGAAGCATAAGTTACGATTCGGAGAGGTGAACAAAGAAATCGCCTGTGCCGTTTCAAAACAGATCCCAGCATCTGCCTTAATCGAGTTAGAGAAATGGCAGAAAACTTAAATAAAATGGGGATATGAACCACCATGTACTGACTTTATAAAATGTATATGATGTAAAGTCCCCTGTGAGTCCACAAAATGTAACTTTATGAATCTGCTGGCCCTAACGAAAAGCTTCTGAAGCCAAGCGTGTATCCACAAAATATAATTTTACGCATCTGCTGGCATGAACAAGGTTTCCTGTTACGTACTGTACTAAAAGTGTGTGTCCATCGTAGTTGAAATTTGTTGAAAACAACTGAGACACCTTGCAGTCGCCATATGAGCAAAACTAACAACGAAATTGCAGTAAGTGTTGCTACTGTGTGGGGTTGCCCGTCTCCTCTCTGTTGTTTTCACTTGAAGCATGGCTGGAAAGCAACCGTCTAACCGTTAGCTTTCTATCTAAGTGGAATACAAAAACTGTCTGAGCTTCATCAAAACGCTTTAGTTAATTTGAGAGAATAAACTGTTTATTATTCAGAACTTTCTTACGTTTATATATTTATACTTAATGGACAAACGAGAACCACCGTAAAAATATGCGCTGTTCGAATGCAAGTGAATTACAACTTACTATGATAACGTTGGGCCGAAAGTCTATTTTAATAAAACAAATATTAACTCTTGTATGACCCTACACCAACTTCACATGTAGGTTAGTTATTACGCAGTTATGATCTCGATATGATCATTGTTTACGTGACGCCCTGTATCATATGCAAGAAGCATTTCAGAACTACCATGAAAGTGTGTAAATAGGGCAGTAAGAGTAGACCCAAAAAGAAACCAGTTAACGCATAATCCAATGCCATACATAAATCAATCAAATTGTAGAGTTATAAAAACTAAATATTTGGCACTTAAAAGCAAAAAATATATGATTTAACAAGGGTGCAATGTCGCAATTTCTTTCATTTTCCGCTTTAGGTTTATTGAGAAGTTAGAATTTCCTTACCGATTTTCGATCTGGGAACTTGTATCTCGGAAAGACAAGTAAAAACATGAAAAACCACCCATGCCGCCAGCAAGTCTGGAATCAAGAGATAAGGCAGCTTCTTCTCTACATAGCAGCCAGGTTTCCACTTCGGCTCTCCGCCTAGCGTGATTAGGGTGATATGCTAAGCTGTCAGTAACTCGCTATTAACATTGGTTTGGTTTCAGATAGAACCGACTTTGAATTTCCCGTCATTAATAGTCTGTGTTGAAGCTGGTTAATTTCTCTTTGTGACCCCGAAATGTCTAATATGAAATCATGATTCACAGATATTGTTTCGGTTAAAAGTTTTTTGTATGTAAGTCACAAATTGTAATGGTGTACTCGTGCAACATGAAGACAGTTTGTGCAAGTTCACGCTCATCCATGAGCTGCACGTCTGTTCAGTTACTACCTTGATGTTGTTGTTTTACGGTCTTTAAGTGAACACATTTGGCGCTATGTGTATTTTATATTTTGATCTTCTTAATAATGCAAAAACCAATGTGCCTCATTCTGTTATGAGTGAAATGTGTGCCCGCTACGTGACTGATACGTATGAACTTTAAATATCCGAAGTTACATGATTTATTTGTCACACACGTTTCCCGAGCCCCACACGGTCACGGTTCTGTCTAACTCTTCTTGCTCGTTTATACACTGAAGAACCAAAGAAACTGCTACACCTGCGTAATGTCGTGTATGGTTCCCGTGAGCACGCAGAAGTGCCGCAACACGACGTGCCATGGACTCGACTAATATCTGAAGTACTGTTGGAGGGAACTGATACCAAGAATCCCTAGGAGTACGAGAGGGTAGGGATGTCTTCGGAACAGCACGCTGCAAGGTACTCCAGATGACATCAATAATTTTCATCTCGGGGGAGTTTGGTGGTCAGCGGAAGTGTTTAAACTCAGAAGAGTGTTCCTGGAGCCACTCTGTAGCAATTATTGACGTATGGGGTGTCGCATTCTACTGCTGGAATTGCCCGAGTCCGTTGGAATGCACAATGGACATGGGTGGATACAGGTGATCAGACAGGGTGCTTACGTACGTGTAAGCTGTCAGAGTCGATCTAGACTTATCAGGGTCCCATATCTTTCCACCTGCACACGCCTCGCACAGCTACGGAGCCTCCACCAGCTTGAACTCTCCCCTGCTGTCCTGCAGGATCCTTGGATTCATGAGGTGTCCTCCATACCCGTTCACGTCCATCCGATTGCTACAATTTGAAACGAGACTCGTCCGACCAGGTAACATGTTTCCAGTCATCAACAGTCCCATGTCGGTGTTGGCAGGCCTAGGCGAGGGGTAAAGCTTTGTGTCGTGCAGTAATCAAGCGTACTCGAGTGGGCCTTCCATAAGCCCATATCGATGACGTTTTGTTGAATGGTTTGCACGCTGATACTTGTTGATCGCCCTACACTGAAATCTGCAAAAGAGTTACACATCTGTCACGTTGAACGATTCCCTTCAGTCGTCATTGGTCCCGTTCTTCCGGACCCAGTGATGTCGGAGATCTGATGTTTTACCAGATTCGTGATATTTACGGTACACTCGTGCAATGGTCGTACGGGAAAATCCCCACTTCATCGCTACCTCGAAGATGCTGCGTCTCATCGCTGGTGCGCCGACTATAACACTACGTTCAAACTCACTCAAATCTTGATAACCTGCCGTGGTAGCAGCAGTGATCGATCCAATAGCTGCGCCAGACAATTGGTATCTTGTAGGCGTTGCCGACTGTAATGGCCGTGTTCTGCCTATTTACGTTTCTCTGTATCTGAATACACGTACCTATACCAGTTTGTTTGGCACTTCAGTGTATAATTCTTAGACAAGTAAGAGCCACTCCCCTGTGCTAGGTGTCTGTAGCTGTTCGTCTGAGTAGTTTGCTTGTGTTGTTGACAATTTCTTCGGTAAGTTATTTTCGTCCTAGATACATCCATACATGTTTTTTTCCTGTCTTGGGAATATCTTTCGTGCATTATTGCGTCACCGAGTTTTTCTTCCGTGTGCTATTTGCGTCACAGAAACTTCTTCTGTGTGTGCGCTCCGTCACAGCCGCCGTCGCCACCGTCGCCGACTTCATCGATCCATCACGCATCAAACGCCATCTTGCTGTCGCCGCTGCCGTCGACCCCGCCACCTCCATCTGTTTATCGCCGCCCAATCACCACTGACACAGCTGCTTCGATCCCTGTCACATCGGAGACGTTCTCATTGTCCCCAACTCCGCCAGAGCTCGTCACCATCGTTCGAGCGCCGCTTCGGCGGCTCCTCAGCCCAGTCCACGCCAGTCGTGAGAGACTGATATCACGGATCATCTCACAATAAGTATTATCTGTACCTCTCTCTCTCCTGCTCCCAGACATGGAGCATGTCTTTTAAGCCACCTCCGCACATCTATCCTTCTTACCTACAGAATCCGCTCCGATCACAGCAGTGACACATGCATCTCTCTCTATCATGAGCTTACCATATAGCTTAACTTTCAGCCACAGTTCATCGGCCACGACATGCACCTCTGGTACAAGTGTAACAACGTGCAGAGCTACAGTTGCCTGATTAGAAGCATCATAGGATGTAGCTCAATGGGTTAGATGCGCTCTGTAATAAAAATTTGAGTGAACTGAGTGAACTGATCAACGTCGAACTTTGTAACACGCTCGTGGTGGGGGGGGGGGGGGGAGCCACTCTTCATTAAACATAACACTGTCCTACGTCTGGTATGAACAACCATATTCTGAGACGATAAGAAAATTGCAGGTTGCCCTGTTTACATTCTAAGTCATAAGTGTTTATCCCAATTAACATTCTTGATGATTATCTGTCCACAACATCACTTGGACGAGCGTAAGCGTAACCGACGCGACGCGGGTAATTGTTGGTGATGCGGAAGGCGAATGATTGAAGAAATGTTCTTACGCTCGTCACGAATACACAGATATTTGGTACCAGTCCTCCTTGACACTAGTAATAATATAACACTGTTCATAAAGTTAACTTTTCAGTTCTCACTCGTGCGAGCATCCACATAACCGTCGCGGCGCGGCTGATTGTTGATGATGCGAAACGCGATAATCGAACGTACTTTCTCACGCTCGCTACAAGGCACTGGCACTTGAATGCTCTCTTTTGTGGTAAACTATATTGATAATTGACTATATTCAATATCGGAGGCCGAACACATCGCGGATGATTGATGCTGTACGGTACAATACACAACGAGCGGATACACAAAATACGTTATCGGTGGCACTGTTCATATTTAATTACTTCTTTGCGCTTTTTTCACTGAATCCAATTCCATATCTCATAACGTCACTGCAATAGCAGTTGTAGCAACACTTGAACTTACATAATAAATGCTTTTCACATATAGAGTTACCCACAGTACACATAACAACTCGAGTGCTCGACTCTGCAAAAAACACTGCCGCTCGCAAACATTCTCCGCAACCGAGCCAGCGACAACTTCAACGGGCGTCATGAGACGTCTGTCCTGAACTAATGCAGCAAACAATAAATAAGATCAAACAAAAGGAGGGGTAGTGTCTGTGATTAGTAATCACAGTCGGGTCGAAACCCAAACCGCTTAAATGATAAATAATCAGCATTGTCGGCCGAAGACTTTCGGCATAAGGAGTCACCCTCATTCTGCCTACAGCCTTATCGAGTAGGGCGGAGGAGCAGACAGAGGTTGAAGGCACTCTCCTTGGGGTGGCAAACTGCCCCTAAAGGTGAAAGAATCAGCAATGTATGGGGATGCAGAAGGCAATGTAAACCACAGCATTAGAAAGACATAACGTGTATCCACAGGACACGTGACCTATAAATGAAAAAGCGTCATGATAATCTCTCCATTGGTAAAAGATTTCGTTACAGTCCCCATTGGGAACTCCGGGAGGGGACTGCAAAAGGAGAGGCACCCACGAGAGAAAGATTGAATAACCATCGAAAGAATAAGGTTCTACGGGGTGTGTAACGTCAGAAGCTTGAACGTGGTACGGTAGCTACAAAATCTGTAAAGATTCAATCTATGAATAGCGGGGTTCAGTGAAGTGAAACAGAGAGAAGACAAGGACTTCTGGTCGGAATGGTACAGGGTAATATCAACAGTAGCAGAAAATGGCATAACGGGATTAAGATTCGTTATGAACAGGAAGGTAGGGCAGAAAGTGTGTTACTGGTAACTCGATTGTTTTTGTTAGAATTGATGGCAAACCAATAGATGATAGTTCATCTATACATGCCGACGTCGCAAAATGAAGCTCAAGGGATAGATAAAGCATATGAGGACATTGAAAGTGTAATAGAGTACGGAAAAGGAGATGAAAATCTAATAGACATGGGGGACTGGAATGCAATTGTAGGTGAAGGACTAGAAGAAAAGGTTAGAAAAGAATAGGGGCTTGGGATAACGTATGAGAGAGGACAAGACTAAATGAGTAATGTAATAAATTTCAGCTAGTAATAGCGAATATTCTGTTCAAAAATCACTAGAGGATGAGGTATGCTTGAGAACGGCCGGGTGATACGGGAGAATTTCAGTTAGACGACGTAATGGTCAGACAGAGAGTCCGAAATCAGATACTGGATTGTGAGGTGTACCCATGAGCAGATATTGACTCAAATCACAATATAGCAGTGAGGAAGCGTAGGGTAAAGTTTAAGAGATTAGTCAGGAAGAATCAATACGCAAAGACCTGGAATACAGACGTAATAAGGAATGACGAGATACGCTTGAAGTTCTCAAAGTTTATAGATACAGCAATAAGGAATATCTCAGTAGGCAGTACACTTTAAGAGGAAGGGACATGTCTAGAAAGGACAATTACAGAAGTTGGAATGAACTTATGTACAAAGAAGGTAACCACGAAGAAACCATGGGTAACAGAAGAAATACTTCAGTTGATCGATGAAAGAAAGAAGGACAAAATTGTTAAGGGAAATTCAGGAATACAGAAATACGAGTCGCTCAGGAATGAAATAAATAGAAAATACAAGGAAGCTAAGACGAAATGGCTGCATGAAAAATGTTAAGAAATCGAAAAAGAAATGATCGTCGGAAGGACCGATTCAGTGTATGTAAACGTCAAAATAACCTTCTCTGAAATTAAAAGCAATGGTGGTAACATTAAAAGTGCAACGGGAATTCCACTGCTAAATGCATAGGAGTACACTGAAGGCCTCTATGAGGGGAAAGGTGATAGAAGAAAAAATAGACGTCACATTAGAAGGGATGTGGGATCCAGTATTAGAACCAGAATTTATGAGAGCTTTGGAGGACTTAAGAACAAATAAGGCAGAAGGGATAGATAACATTCCATTACAATTCCTAAAGTCATTGGCGGCAGTGGCAGCAAAACGACTATTCATGTTGATGTGTAGAATGTATGAGTCTGGTGATATACCATTTGACTGTCGGAAAAATATCATTCACACAATTCCGAAGATTGGAAGGCCTGACAAGTGTTAGAATTAAAATATAATCAGCTTAACAGCTCATGCATACAAGTTGCTGACAAGAATAACGTACAGAACAGTGGAAAAGGGAACTGAAGATATGTTAGATGATGATCAGTTTGTCTTTAGGAAAGGTTAAGGGGCCATAGAGCCAATTATGACGTTTTAGTTGATAATGGAAGCAAGACTAAATAAAAATCAATATACGTTAATAGGATCTTCGACTTTGAAATAGCGTTCGAAATGTGAAATAGTGCAGGAAGTACGAAATTCTCAGAGAAATGGGGGTAAGCTATAGGGAGAGACGAGTAATGGGCATGCGTATTCAAATGCAAATCTACATCTACATCTACATTTATACTCCGCAAGCCACCCAACGGTGTGTGGCGGAGGGCACTTTACGTGCCACTGTCATTACCTCCCTTTCCTGTTCCAGTCGCGTATAGTTCGCGGGAAAAACGACTGTCTGAAAGCCTCCGTGCGCGCTCCAATCTCACTAATTTTACATTCGTGATCTCCTCAGGAGGTATAAGTAGGGGGAAGCAATATATTCGATACCTCATCCAGAAACGCACCGTCTCGAAACGTGGACAGCAAGCTACACCGCGATGCAGAGCGCCTCTCTTGCAGAGTCTGCCACTTGAGTTTGTTAAACATCTCCGTAACGCTATCACGGTTACCAAATAACCCTGTGACGAAACGCGCCGCTCTTCTTTGGATCTTCTCTATCTCCTCCGTCAACCCAATCTGGTACAGATCCCACACTGATGATCAACACTCAAGTATAGGTCGAACGAGTGTTTTGTAAGCCACCTCCTTTGTTGATGGACTACATTTTCTAAGGACTCTGCAAATGAATCTCAACCTGGCACCCGCCTTACCAGCAATTAATTTTATATGATCATTCCACTTCAAATCGTTCCGCACGCATACTCCCAGATATTTTAAAGAAGTAACTGCTACCAATGTTTGTTCCGCTATCATATAATCATACAATAAAGGATCCTTCTTTCTATGTATTCGCAATACATTACATTTGTCTATGTTAAGGGTCAGTTGCCACTCCCTGCACCAAGTGCCTATCCGCTGCAGATCTTCCTGCATGTCGCTACAATTTTCTAATGCTGCAACTTCTCTGTATATTACAGCATCATCCGCGAAAAGCCGCATGGAACATCCGACACTATCTAAGGTCATTTATAAATATTGTGAAAAGCAATGGTCCCATAACACTCCCCTGTGGCACGCCAGAGGTTACTTTAACGTCTGTAGACGTCTCTCCATTGATAACAACATGCTGTGTTCTGTTAGCTAAAACTCTTCAATCCAGCCACACAGCTGGTCTGATATTCCGTACGCTCTTACTTTATCAGGCGACAGTGCGGAACTGTATCGAACGCCTTCCGGAAGTCAAGAAAAATAGCATCTACCTGGGAGCCTGTATCTAATATTTTCTGGGTCTCATGAACAAATAAAGCGAGTTGGGTCTCACACGATCGCTGTTTCCGGAATCCATGTTGATTCCCACATAGTAGATTCTGGGTTTCCAAAAACGACATGATACTCGAGCAAAAAACATGTTCTAAAATTCTACAACAGATCGACGTCAGAGATATAGGTCTATAGTTTTGCGCATCTGCTCGACGACGCTTCTTGAAGACTGGGACTACCTGTGCTCTTTTCCAATCATTTGGAACCTTCCGTTCCTCTAGAGACTTGCGGTACATGGCTGTTAGAAGGGGGCCAAGTTCTTTCGCGTACTGTGTGTAGAATCGAATTGGTATCCCGTCAGGTCCAGTGGACTTTCCTCTGTTGAGTGATTCCAGTTGCTTTTCTATTCCTTGGACACTTATTTCGATGTCAGCCATTTTTTCGTTTGTGCGAGGATTTAGAGAAGGAACTGCAGTGCGGTCTTCCTCTGTGAAACAGCTTTGGAATAAGGTGTTTAGTATTTCAGCTTTACGCGTGTCATCCTCTGTTTCAATGCCTTCATCATCCCGGAGTGTCTGGATATGCTGTTTCGAGCCACTTACTGATTTAACGTAAGACCAGGACTTCCTAGGATTTTCTGTCAAGTCGGTACATAGAATTTTACTTTCGAATTCACTGAACGCTTCACGCATAGCGCTACTTACGCTAACTTTGACATCGTTTAGCTTCTGTTTGTCTGAGAGGTTTTGGCTGCGTTTAAACTTGGAGTGAAGCTCTCTTTGCTTTCGCAGGAGTTTCCTAACTTTGTTGTCGTACCACGGTGGGTTTTTCCCGTACCTCACAGTTTTACTCGGCACGTACCTGTCTAAAATGCATTTTACGATTGCCTTGAACGTTTTGCATAAACACTCATCATCGTCAGTGTCGGAAAAGAAATTTTCGTTTTGATCTGTTAGGTAGTCTGAAATCTGCCTTCTATTACTCTTGCTAAACAGATAAACCTTCCTCCCTTTTTTTATATTACTATTAACTTCCATATTCAGGGATGCTGCAACGACCTTATGATCACTGATTCCCTGTTCTGCACATACAGAGTCGAAAAGTTCGGGTCTGTTTGTTATCAGTAGTTCTAAGATGTTATCTCGACGAGTCGGTTCTCTGTTTAATTGCTCGAGGTAATTTTCGGATAGTGCACTCAGTATAATGTCACTCAATGCTCTGTCTCTACCACCCGTCCTAAACACCTGAGTGTCCCATTCTATATCTGGTAAACTGAAATCTCCACCTAAGACTATAACATGCTGAGAAAATTTATGTGAAATGTATTCCAAATTTTCTCTCAGTTGTTCTGCCACTAATGCTGATGAGACGGGAGGTCGGTAAAAGGAGCCAATTGTTAACCTAGCTCTGTTGTTGAGTGTACCCTCCACCCATAATAATTCACAGGAACTATCCACTTCTACTTCACTACAGGATAAACTACTACTAACAGCGACGAACACTCCACCACCGGTTGCTTGCAATCTATCCTTTCTAAACACCGTCTGTGCCTTTGTAAAAATTTCGGCAGAATTTATCTCTGGCTTCAGCCAGCTTTATGTACCTATAACGATTTCAGCTTCGGTGTTTTCTATCAGCACTTGAAGTACTGGTACTTTACCAACGCAGCTTCGACAGTTTACAATTACAACACCGATTGCTGCTTGGTCCCCGCATGTCCTGATTTTGCCCCGCACCCGTTGAGGCTGTTGCCCTTTCTGTACTTGCCCGAGGCCATCTAACCTAAAAAACCACCCAGTCCACGCCACACAACCCCTGCTACCCGTGTAGCCGCTTGCTGCGTGTAGTGGACTCCTGACCTATCCAGCGGAACCCGAAACCCCACCACCCTAGGGCGCAAGTCGAGGAATCTGCAGCCCACACGGTCGCAGAACCGTCTCAGCCTCTGATTCAGACCCTCCACTCGGCTCTGTACCAAAGGTCCGCAGTCAGTCCTGTCGACGATGCTGCAGATGGTGAGCTCTGCTTTCATCCCGCTAGCGAGACTGGCAGTCTTCACCAAATCAGATAGCCGCCGGAAGCCAGAGAGGATTTCCTCCGATCCATAGCGACACACATCATTGGTGCCGACATGAACGACCACCTGCAGATAGGTGCATCCTGTACCCTTCATGGCATCCGGAAGGACCCTTTCCACATCTGGAATGACTCCCCCCGGTATGCGCACGGAGTGCACATTGGTTTTCTTCCCCTCTCTTGCTGCCATATTCCTAAGGGGCCACATTACGCGCCTGACGTTGGAGCTCCCAACTACCAGTAAGCCCACCCTCTGCGACCGCCCGGATCTTGCAGACTGAGGGGCAACCTCTGGAACAGGACAAGCAGCCATGTCAGGCCGAAGATCAGTATCAGCCTGAGACAGACCCTGAAACTGGTTCGTCAGACAAACTGGAGAGGCCTTCCGTTCAGCCCTCCGGAATGTCTTTCGCCCCCTGCCACACCTTGAGACGACCTCCCACTCTACCACAGGTGAGGGATCAGCCTCAATGCGGGCAGTATCCTGGGCAACCACAGTAGTAGTCCGATCGGGGGATGCGTGGGACGAGCTGGCCGTCCCCGACAAACCCCCATCCGGACCCCCACAGTGATGCCCATTGGCAATAGCCTCAAGCTGTGTGACCGAAGCCAGCACTGCCTGAAGCTGGGAGCTAAGGGATGCCAACTCAGCCTGCATCCGAACACAGCAGTTGCAGTCCCTATCCATGCTAAAAACTTTTGTGCAAAGAACGTCTAAACTAATCTACAGAGAGCGCAAACAAATCGACACAAAATTTAAACGCTTATTAAAATACAAGATTGCTTAGTAAATGCAGTAATGCTGCTACTTGCGCACTGCTGACACACTGTTCGGCGGCGGAAGGAGACTACGCGATTTTACACTATTCCGGTACTAAAACGCGATGCTACAACCCTCAAATACTATAATACGCCCGGAATTTATGAATTAAACAATGCAAGTACCAAAAACACGCAAAGAAATTAAGAATTAAACTATGTAACAAATGAGTGAGCTAGGAGTATACGACTTGCTGCTGCAGCTGCTTATCCAACGGCGGCAGGGAGCACAGATATATGTAAACAAGCTGAATACTGCTCTGTTGTCGGTAAAGCCTATTTAAGACAAGTGTCTGGAGCAGTTTTTAGATCGGTCACTGCTGCTACAATGGCAGATAATCAAGACTTAAGTGTTTGAATGTGGTGTCATAGTCGGTGCACGAGCGATGGGACGAAGTATCTCCGAGGTAGCGATGAAGTGGTGATATTCCCGTACGAGCGTTTCTCGATTGTACCGTGAATATTAGGAATCCGGTAAAACATCAAATCTCCAACATCGCTGCGGCCGGAAATGGATCCTGCAAGAACGGGACCAATGACGACTGTTTTGTATAGGCTGTCATGACTGCTGAAACAGTGCCCTTGAAACATTCAGTAAATGGCTCTGAGCACTATGTGACTTAACATCTCCTGTATCACTCCCCTAGAACTTAGAACTACTTAAACCTATATAACCTAAGGACATCACACACATCCATGCCCGAGGCAGGATTCGAACCTGCGACCGTAGCGGTCACGTGGTTCCAGACTGAAGCGCCTAGAACCGCTCGGCCATCACGGCCGGCACGAAGTGTACACTACTGGCAAACAACCTGCAGTGATGCCGAGTCCATACTAAACACGCACAGCACAGCGCGGGTCGTGATTCCGTGCACTGTTGGCCGTGAAACACAACCATCCCAATACTACCACTGTTCACATAATCCTGCCTATCCGCTGTATACTTGGAAAACACCTGTAGAGCCGGTAAAATTCACGCTGGATTACATTATATTAAGAGATTCCGAAATCGGATATTGAATTGTATGGCGAACCCTGGACCAGACATAGTTTACTATCACAATTTAGTAATGAGGAAGAATTGACTGAAGTTTAACAGAATCGTGCGGAAGAATTGGTGTGGGAAGAAATGGGATACTGGAGTGCTGAATTACGATGATTCGCGTTTTAAGTTTGCTAAAGATAAGTATACTGCGATAAGCTATAGGGTAGGTAACTCAGCTGGAGAGGAGTGGACTTCTCTAAAATGTCTAATCACAGATTTGGAAAGACAAACATAAATACTAGGAAAGTAAGCGCGAAGAAACCTTGGATAACAGAATAAATACCTCACCTGATAGACCAAAGAAGGAAGTACAAAAACGCTCAGGAGGAGATAGGAACGAAGTTATATAAAACATGAAGTAAATAGGAGGTGTAGGGCAGCCAAGGCGAAATGGCTGCAGGAAAAATGTGAAGCAAACAGTAAAAGGAATTATCGCTGGAAGCAGTGACTCAGGATGCAGATATTTTTAATCTTTTATAGCAAATGGAGCATTGCACTTCATTGAAATCGCTCTTCGTAAAGTAGTTTCAGACTAGGAATGATTCCACTCTAGAATACGTCTGACGACGGCAGTGAAAAACAACCATACGGACCAAACGGGGAAAGTCTTGCACACCGCACGAACACGCGTAACTTCTTATAGTCCACGCTACATGATAAATGGTACGTTATTGTCTCATTAATTCTCTATTAATATTTATGCCATGTGTTTATTGCTTGTTTCTTTCGGCACTGTTATTAAAACATCACATGTCGTTTTTCCCATTTTAAATGATAGCGCAGTATTTCATAGCACGAATAAAAGTTACTCATTCTTTGAAATTGGTGTATTTAATAACAAAGAATTTTACTACTGTTACTATGGCTAATTGATATTACTGTTTCTTTTTGCCCGGTAATTAGTACAACATAAAAACACTTGTTATTACCAAGACCAGACAAACACCGAAATTCACCGCTTATTATGAACCAAAATACCATCATCCGTTTTAACCGGTCGGTTTTTCCCATCGCTAGCCTTGAGCCGCTAGAAGTGCAGCCGCGTGCAGCAGACCGGGCTTTCCTTGGCGCGCCGAGAGCCGCCGTGTCTCGCCCCCTTTGGGACCGTCCCCACCTGTTAATTGCTTCCGTCATTCGCCCGACGCTCCTGCGCCGTATCGACAGCTCTCCCCAGTGCTACAGTCGACAAACGAAACTAATAAGGACCACGAGGGCCGACGCTCGCTCACGGGCGAAGTTCCACCACTTCTGACGTCACTTCCTTTACGTCATAAACAACGGAGTTACAAGTTGCACTCTCTACTGTACACTCCTGTGCAAAACTCGAGAACGAAACTAATTTTCCCCTGATATTTTACTGCCAAGTATCACAACTCAATGAAAATTGGACCACACATAGAAAGAACTACTACAGTTAGTACGGAAGGTAAACATTTTAAAGATAATAGTTACAGTGAAGTCACAGCGATTCATGATGGTCCCCGTATATTATAAATTACAGGACACGTTTCTTAACAGACCAGTGCACGCTCTGCAATGTGGTCCTATGCTGGCCACAAAGTTGTTGTTCTGCTGGAAGATTTCCCCACTCCTCCTCAAGGTCAGTTGACACCTGCAGGATGGTCGCTAGTGCATGTGGACGAGCTTCAATATATCGCCACAAAGCGTCCCACACGTGCCCGATGTGATTTAAGTCGAGGGAACTTGCCGACCAACTCATTCACCAAATATCCTCTCGTTCAAAGAGCTCTTCCACCTGCGCTGTCCGATACGGTGGCTTATTGTCGTCCACAAAAATGAAATCGGGGCCGAGTACGCTGCTAAAAAGACACACGTGGGGAATGATTACAGTGTTACAGTAACGGTGACGGTAAGTACACAGTGTTCAAAGACTGGGAGGTCAGAAATTACATCCAACACTATCCCTCCCAATATCATAACACCTGGACTACCCCTACGATCATTTTCGATACTGCTGGACGTACTTTAATATGACGAGAATTGGGAACAGGTAACATATCCAAGGAGTATTGTTGAACAGCTTACGTCAGGAGAGGATACAACGTCTTTATTACACCTTTACCAACCAAATCAGTGCATGGATCCCGAGAGGGGTGTAATGTTGCTATTCACAATATACATTAATGACCGTGTGGATAACATCCCAAGTTCACTGAGGCTTTTTGCGGATGATGCTGTAGTATATCTAGAGGTTGTAACAATGGAAAATTGTACTGAAATGCAGGAGGATCTTCAACGAATTGAAGCATGGTGCAGGGAATGGCAATTGAATCTCAATGTAGACAAGTGTAATGTGCTGCGAATACATAGAAAGAAAGATCCTTCATCATTTAGCTACAATATAGCAGGTCAACAACTGGAAGCAGTTAATTCCATAAATTATCTGGGACTAGGGATTAGGAGTGATTTAAAATGGAATGATCGTATAAAGTTGATCGTCGGTAAAGCAGATGCCAGACTGAGATTCATTGGAAGAATCCTAAGGAAATGCAATCCGAAAACAAAGGAAGTAGGTTACAGTATACTTGTTCACCCACTGCTTGAATATTGCTCAGCAGTGTGGGATCCGTGCCAGATAGGGTTGACAGAAGAGATAGAGAAGATCCAACGGAGAGCAGCGCGCTTCGTTACAGGATCATTTAGTAATCGCGAAAACGTTACGGAGATGATAGGTAAACTCCAGTGGAAGGCTCCGCAGGAGAGACGCTCAGTAGCTCGGTACGGGCTTTTGTTGAAGTTTCGAAAACGTACCTTCACCGAGGAGTCAAGCAGCATATTGCTCCCTTCTACGTATATCTCGCTAAGATAACATGAAAATAAAATCAGAGAGATTAGAACCCACACAGATTCATACCGACAATCTTTCTTTCCACGAACAATACGAGACTGGAACAGAAGGGAGAACCGATAGAGGTTTTCAAGGTACCTTCGGCCACACACCGTCAGGTGACTTGAGGAGTATGGATGTAGATATATATATATAGATAGAATGTGGTACTGGTAAGTTGGAACATAGTGCCCAGTAAGTCTGACTCAAATTTTTAAATACATACCCCCCTGAACCCGTCAAGTTTCGTTTTCACTTCCCTCACTGGGTACCTCACTTTGTTTTTCAGGAGGTTGTTTCCGACTGATGTTCTTCCCACATTCGATATTGATGCCCCTACATTTGCCAAGTGGTTAAATTGTTCCATTATTGCTGAGAGTTAGTCGCTGGCTCCTACTACAGGCGAGGTTTCTGAATGTCACTCGTCCTTTAGTATAGATACAATAAATAATTCTAATTTTTCCGTTATGCAAGACATGGCTTGAACATCTGTTCCTTTCAAAGTGCATTACTCAAACAAGTAAGTGTATAAATACGCAGCACAAAACATAGTAACTCTTAGGAGATATCAGGCCTTTAGCCTTGATAACCGCTGCCATATGGGGAGGAGAGTGTGAACAAGTTTCTTACACAATGTCATATTAGACTGAAGACATTCACTGATGATTGCATCCTGTGGAGCTGCCATATTGAGAGGAAGTTAATCGTTTTGCGCACTATTCTAAATAGCAGCAGATACTTTCGTTGATATTATGGTCGGGTGATTTACTGTGCCAATCGACGTGCAATAGCCTACCTGGGAGTTCGTCGAACCACAAACCAATACCCAGCCCTAAGACATGGCTGTTGTCATCTAGGAAAATGGCCCGTCCATAACTTATTCGTCATGAATCTGTAGAAGAAACAGAACTGTTTGTTCACCGATAGTGTTGAAATAAACATTTTTCATGTCCACGATAACCTGAATGAGTGATCGCAAGTCACCGTAAGAAAATTAACCACAAACATCAGAAAACCATATTTAACCAGAACTACAACGGGTTGAACGCTTCATTTTCCCTTGTACCGCATGAAAAAGAGGAAAAGTCGTGACTCTTCGGACTGCACTAAACTTCCCAGTTTACGTCCCGTTTTGTCCAATGGAAACATATAAGTTTTTTGTGCTGCTGAGAGCAATGGCCTTTTGCCTGACTCCAGCTGTCCATTGTATGCAGTTCCCTTCTCAATGTACACCCACAAACTAATTGAGACGGACCTGTATCCACTGACAGCAGCAGCTCATGTCAGTTTCGAGAACGATTGTCGTTGACGAGGCGTTACGGTTCTCTTTGCTCTCTGTCGCTTAGGGTCACTTTACGACCCCTTACGTCATGTAGCATGGTTGTAAAGCATTTCTTGTGGATACGTTTCATCGATACACCAACAAGTCTGGAAACGTCAGAGATAGTGGGCGGATCCAAACACGTCAGCCCCTTTCTGCCATTCTGTCACGCATCCGAGTCTATCCGTCCTACAGCGCTGATCCCACACAGCCTCTTGGCACATAGAGACAGCTTCACTGCTATGACTTGCCGCAACGACAGAGGGACTCCTGAACCAGCTCTGCACAATCTACAACGCTCCAGAGCACCACTCACAAGTGTAGACATAAAATTTAGTCATAATTTTGACTGTTAGAATCGCCAGGAACTATGAATAATATCAGCAAGAGACCTCAGTTTCAGCAGCTTCGAATTTGCGATGAACTGTGGATTTAAGACTTGGAAAACAGGACAACACTTCCAGTATTATAGCCATTATGACACTGTGTCTATATTAAACACTAATCACAGTGCTCAAGCAATTAATCTTAGTCAATAGTGCGTTAATATTAATGAGCTGCACCTAAATATTGACTTTATTTAAATAATATTAAATCCCAGTCGTTCACTCACTTCAATCTTTTTAACTTTCAGTTAATTATTTCACTGTTGCTGTCAGTATTTATATCATGGTTTTATTTTCCTTTTTTCAATCTTTGCCGTTTTATTTCCACTATTAAAGAACGCATTAAGGAACTTGAGCGGCATACGCGACTAAAACAGATTGTGAAATCGGCATTAGTGGAATATCATGAGAACTGTGGCCACATCTACATGTACATCTACATCTCCATGATTATTCTGCAATTCACATTTAAGTGTTTGGCACTTGGCGTTGTAGATCGAACCACAATCGTACTATCTCTCTTCCATTCGACTCCCGAACAGCGCGCGGGAAAAACGAACACCTAAACCTTTCTGTTCGAGCACTGATTTCTCTTATTTTATTTTGATGATCATTCCTACCTATGTAGGTTGGGCTCAGCAAAATATTATCACATTCGGAAGAGAAAGTTGGTGACTGAAATTTCGTAAATAGATCTCGCCGCAACGAAAAACGTCTTTGCTTTAATGACTTCCATACCAACTCGCGTATCAAATCTGCCACACTCTCTCCCCTATTACGTGATAATACAAAACGAGCTGCCCTTTTTTGCACCCTTTCGGTGTCCTCCGTCAATCCCACCTGGTAAGGATCCCACACCGCGCAGCAATATTCTAACAGAGGACGAACGAGTGTAGTGTGCCAATGAAGCGCAACCTGTGTCTCCCCTTCCTCTCAATATTATCTATATGGTCTTTCCGTCTGAAGTTGTTCGTAATTTTAACATCCAGGTACTTAGTAGAATTGACAGCCTTGAGAATTGTACTATTTATCGAGTAATCGAATTCCAACGGATTTCTTTTGGAACTCATGTGGATCACCTCACACTTTTCGTTACTTAGCGTCAACTGCCGTCTGCCACACCATACAGCAATCTTTTCTAAAGCTTTGCAACTGATACTGGTCCTCGGATGACCTTACTAGACGGTGAATTACAGCATCATCTGCGAACAACCTAATAGAACAGAGTGTAACCCAGGTCATTTATATAGATCAGGGACAGCAGAGGTCCCAGGACGCTTCCCTGGGGAACACCTGATATCACTTCAGTTTTATTCGATGATATGCCGTCTATTACAACGAACTGCGACCTTCCTGACAGGAAATCACGAATCCAGTCGCACAACTGAGACGATACCCCATAGGCCCGCAGCTTGATAGGAAGTCGCTTGTGAGGAACGGTGTCAAAAGCTTTCCGGAAATCTAGAAATACGGAATCAACTTGAGATCCCCTGTCGATAGCGGCCATTACTTCGTGCGAATAAAGAGCTAGCTGCGTTGCACAAGAACGATGTTTTCTGAAACCATGCTGACCATGCTGATTACGAATCAATAGATCGTTCCCTTCGAGGTGATTCATAATGTTTGAATACAGTATATGCTCCAAAACCCTACTGCAAAACGACGACAATGATATAGGTCTGTAGTTCGATGGATTACTCCTATTACCCTTCTTAAACACTGGTGCGACCTGCGCAATTTTCCAATCAGTAGGTACAGATCTATTCGTGGGCGAGCGGTTCTATATGACTGCTAAGTAGGGAGCTATTGTATCAGCGTAATCTGAAAGGAACCTAATCGGTATACATTCTGGACCTGAAGACTTGCCCGTATCAAGCGATTTGAGTTGCTTCGCAACCCCTAAGCTATCTACTTCTAAGAAACATGCTAGCAGCTGTTCGTGTTTCAAATTCTGGAATATTCCATTCGTCCTCCCTGATGAATGAATTTTGGAAAACTGCGTTCAATAACTCCGCTTTAGCGGCACAGTCGTAGGTAACAGTACCATCAGCATTGCGCAGCGAAGGTACTGACTGCGTCTTGCCGCTCGTGTACTTTACATAGGACAAGAATTTCTTCGGATTTTCTACCAAATTTCGAGACAATGTTTCGTTGTGGAACCTATTAAAGGCATCTCGCATTGAAGTCCGTGCCAAATTTCGCGCGTCTGTAGATTTTAGCCAATCTTTCGGGATTTCGCGTTCTTCTGAACTTCGCATGCTTTTTCCGTTGTCTCTGCAACAGCGTTCGGACCTGTTTTGTGTACCAGGGGGATCAGTTCCATCTCTTACCAATTTATGAGGTATGAATCTCTCAATTGCTGTTGCTACTATATCTTTGAATTTGAGTCACATCTCGTCTACATTTGCATAGTCAGTTCGGAAGGAATGGAGATTGTCTCTTAGGAAGGCTTCTAGTGACACTTTATCCGCTTTTTAAAATAAAATTATTTTGCGTTTGTTTCTGGTGGATTTGGAAGAAACGGTATTTAGCCTAGCTACAACGACCTTGTGGTCTCTAATCCCTGTATCAGTCATGATGCTCTCTATTAGCTCTGGATTGTTTGTGGCTAAGAGGTCAAGTGTGTTTTCGCAACCATTTACAATTCGCGTGGGTTCGTGGACTAACTGCTCGAAATAATTTTCGGAGAAAGCGTTTAGGACAATCTCGGAAGATGTTTTCTGCCTACCACCGGTTTTGAACAAGTATTTTGGCCAACATATCGAGGGAAGGTTGAAGTCCCCACCAACTATAACCGTATGAGTGGGGTATTTATTTATTACGAGACTCTGATTTTCTCTGAACTGTTCAGCAACTATATCTCGGAGTCTGGGAGTCGGTAGAAGGAGCCAATTAGTAACTTAGTTCGGCTGTTACGTATAACCTCCACTCATACCAATTCGCACGGAGTATCTACTTCGACTTCACTACAAGATAAACCACCACTGACAGACACAAACACTCCACCACCAATTCTGCGTAATCTGTCTTTCCTGAACACCGTCTGAGACTTCGTAAAAATTTCTACAGAACTTATTTCAGGCTTTAGCCAGCTTTCTGTACCTATAACGATTTCAGCTTCTGTGCTATATATTAGCGCTTGAAGCTCAGGGACTTTTCCAGCACAACTAAAACAATTTACAATTACAATTCCGACTGTTCCTTGATCCAAGCACGTCCTGTATTTGTCATGCAGCGTTTGAGATTCCAATCCCAAAGAAAGCAGGTGTTGACAGATGTGAAAATTACCGAACTATCAGTTTAATAAGTCACAGCTGCAAAATACTAACGCGAATTCTTTACAGACGAATGGAAAAACTGGTAGAAGCCGACCTCGGGGAAGATCAGTTTGGATTCCGTAGAAATGTTGGAACACGTGAGGCAATACTGACCTTACGACTTATCTTAGAAGAAAGATTAAGAAAAGGCAAACCTACGTTTCTAGCATTTGTAGACTTAGAGAAAGCTTTTGACAATGTTAACTGGAATACTCTCTTTCAAATTCTGAAGGTGGGAGGGGTAAAATACAGGGAGCGAAAGGCTATTTACAGTTTGTACAGAAACCAGATGGCAGTTATAAGAGTCGAGGGGCATGAAAGGGAAGCAGTGGTTGGGAAAGGAGTAAGACAGGGTTGTAGCCTCTCCCCGATGTTATTCAATCTGTATATTGAGCAAGCAGTAAAGGAAACAAAAGAAAAATTCGGAGTAGGTATTAAAATTCATGGAGAAGAAGTAAAAACTTTGAGGTTCGCCGATGACATTGTAATTCTGTCAGAGACAGCAAAGGACTTGGAAGAGCAGTTGAACGGAATGGACAGTGTCTTGAAAGGAGGATATAAGATGAACATCAACAAAAGCAAAACGAGGATAATGGAATGTAGTCGAATTAAGTCGGGTGATGTTGAGGGTATTAGATTAGGAAATGAGACACTTAAAGTAGTAAAGGAGTTTTGCTATTTAGGGAGTAAAATAACCGATGATGGTCGAAGTAGAGAGGATATAAAATGTAGACTGGCAATGGCAAGGAAAGCGTTTCTCAAGAAGAGGAATTTGTTAACATCGAGCATAGATTTAAGTGTCATGAAGTCGTTTCTGAAAGTATTTGTATGGAGTGTAGCCATGTATGGAAGTGAAACATGGACGATAACTAGTTTGGACAAGAAGAGAATAGTAGCTTTCGAAATGTGGTGCTACAGAAGAATGCTGAAGATAAGGTGGGTAGATCACGTAACTAATGAGGAGGTACTGAATAGGATTGGGGAGAAGAGAAGTTTGTGGCACAACTTAACTAGAAGAAGGGATCGGTTGGTAGGACATGTTTTGAGGCATCAAGGGATCACAAATTTAGCATTGGAGGGCAGTGTGGAGGGTAAAAATCGTAGAGGGAGACCAAGAGATGAATACACTAAGCAGATTCAGAAGGATGTAGGTTGCAGTAGATACTGGGAGATGAAGAAGCTTGCACAGGATAGAGTAGCATGGAGAGCTGCATCAAACCAGTCTCAGGACTGAAGACCACAACAACAACAACGTTTGAGATTGCAGCCCACCCCGTACTTTCCCGAGGCCTTCTAACCTAGAAAACCGCCAAGTCCACGCCACACAGCCTCCGCTACCTGTGTAGCCGCTAGCTGAGTGTAGTGAACTCCTGACCTATTCAGCGGAACCCGAAACCCCACCACCCTATGGTGCAAGTCAAGAAATCTGCAGCCAACACGGTCGCAAAACATTGTTTTTAATAACGTACGTGTGCTGGCTAAGGAAACAAACATTTGTACAAGAAAGGTCAGATAAGTGGTTGAAATTTCCAGGAATGCATCTAATATCAATAGAGGACGGCTATAGGCTTTCGGCATCGTGGTCCCCCGCCTTGTAGGTAGTGAATATGCGGCCGCGGTGTGCGAGCACATAAACAACGCGCTGCAAGTGACCTCGGCGGGTAAACATTCTCCCTCTCTTGCTTTGTCCGTATCACATCTAACATTGGTGACGGGCAATCAATAGCAGTAGAATGCATTTCAACCAATAACCCTTTTCCAGCGTAAGTGTGGAATAGTGCCATTCTGTCCAATGACGATGGGCCACCAATAGTATCTACAAGATTTTAGCCACAAACGCCCTTCCTCCTGCATCAGTGCGGGAATATTAGACTATGACGATGGCCCACAAATGGTAGCCATAAGAATTTTAACCAATACTACTAATTCCAGAATGAGATTTGCACTCTGCAGCGGAGTGTGCGCTGATATGAAACTTCCTGGGCAGATTAAAACTGTGTGCGCCGACCGAGACTGAAACTCGGGACCTTTGCCTTTCGCGGGCAAGTGCTCTACCATCTGAGCTACCGAAGCACGACTCACGCGCGGCCCTCAAAGCTTTACTTCTGCCAGTATCTCGTCTCCTACCTTCCAAACTTTACAGAAGCTCTCCTGCGAAACTTGCAGAACTAGCACTACTGAAAGAAAGGATACTGCGGAGACATGGCTTAGCCACAGCCTGGGGGATGTTTCCAGAATGAGATTTTCACTCTGCTGTGGAGTGAGCGCTGATATGAAACTTCCTGGCAGATTAAAACTGTGTGCGCTGACCGAGACTGAAACTCGGGACCTTTGCCTTTCGCGGGCAAGTGCTCTACCAACTGAGCTACCCAAGCACGGCTCACGCCCCGTCCTCATAGCTTTACTTCTCCCAGTATCTCGTCTCCTACCTTCCAAACTTTACAGAAGCTCTCCTGCGAAACTTGCAGAACTAGCACTCCTAAAAGAAAGGATACTGCGGAGACATGGCTTAGCCACAGCCTGGGGGATGTTTCCAGACTGAGATTGTCACTCTGAAGCGGAGTGTACGCTGATATGAAACTTCCTGGCAGATTAAAACTGTGTGCCGAACCGAGACTCGAACTCGGGACCTTTGCCTTTCGCGGGCAAGTGCTCTACCAACTGAGCTACCCAAGCACGACTCACGCCCCGTCCTCACAGCTTTACTTCTGCCAGTATCTCGTCTCCCACCTTCCAAACTTTACAGAAGCTCTCCTGCGAAACTTGCAGAACTAGCACTCCTAAAAGAAAGGATACTGCGGAGACATGGCTTAGCCACAGCCTGGGGGATGTTTCCAGACTGAGATTTTCACTCTGCAGTGGAGTGAGCGCTGATATGAAACTTCCTGGCAGATTAGAACTGCGTGCGCTGACCGAGACTCGAACTCGGGACCTTTGCCTTTCGCGGGCAATTGCTCTACCATCTGAGCTACCGAAGCACGACTCACGCCCGGCCCTCAAAGTATTAATCTGCCAGGAAGTTTCAATACTACCAATTCTCCAGTAAGAACGCGGGAAAACTCCCCTTTATAAGAGTACGCGGCCTTGGTCTCTGACATTGTGGCACCGGAAGATGCTGAGGAAGATCCCAGCAGAGGGGTCAAAAATCGATTATTTTAGAAGAAATATGATGCGGCCTAATAACTCAAATTTTAAAATGTGTGTGAATTTATAAGGTACCAAACTGCTGAGGTCATCGTTCGCTAGACTTACACACTATTTCAACTAACTTAAACTAACTTATACCAAGAACAGCACACACAACCATGCCCGAGGGAGGACTCGAACCTTCGGCGGGAGGCCTAATAACTCAGAAGATTTTAACTTAGTGACAACAGCCACGACAGCCTACAGACTTACATAATTCACACTTGTTTGTGATGTGTTTTGGTTTCAAATTGAAAAGTACGAGCGCTGTGAAACGGTGTTCCCATTTCCGCTTCGGAGTGCTCCTAGCATTTCACTTCCATTGGCTCTTCGCCGAGTTCATAGCGTATGTCCTATTTAGATTTATACAGTGTCGCCATAGGTCAAAGATTTCGCTTTCCACTGAGTGGTATCAGTTTTAGTGTTTTCGAGATGAACATAAATTGAAAGTTCTCTAATGTTTTTGAGGCATAATTTCTTGGCGTGACATTTTGTGTCGGGAAAGGAATGGCATTCAGATCGATGCGTTATCCCGTAGAGATTAACGTCGCGGACGATATAGTTTCGACATTTTTTCGCTAGGAGCGATGCCGTCCTGTCAACAGTGGCCCTTGACGTTAACTGAATATGTGAATCGGACCTGTGGTTCACCACTGCTTTCCTTGCCTGGTCTAATCCACCATCCAGTTGCTCATACTTGTCGTCCTATGTATCCGTGCTGACATCGTCACCATTGAATTCACTTCCTCGAGTGTCCGACGCCGAGCGCTTCGGATAACCTGCAAGTGGCGGGCCGGCTACGCGTGTACGCAGCTGGACTGGCCTTCTTCAGCGGAGGCCTGCGACGCGGCTTATCTGCGGCGCCAGCTGGCGCCAGCTTTCAGCAGTCAGCTGCCGTCGGCGGCGCCAGCTAATCCACGCTGCCAACCGCCAGGCGCCCGGCGCCAGCGTACCGCGTCCACCCTAATATCAGGGACGCCGCCTCACAGCTCTGCAGCCCGGCAACCGCTTGTTAACGCCAGGAGACGCTTAGCAGTTGGCAGGCAGGTAGCGGGGAGGAGTGTCACGGATTGCTGGCCAATTAGAAAGAAGAGGCAGGATCCACTGCTGATTTCACTCCATTCTTCTCCAGTAAAGATTCTCTCTCTCTCTCTCTCTCTCTATCTCTCGTTGTTACTGTCTCTCCCTCTCCGTCGTTTGATAATTAACTTTGAACCATACTGTAATATCTTATTATTATAACTGAATGTAAGGGGACCACACCCTGCCTATCTAACTCATGTTAATTAGGCAAGTATTTGACCCATTTCTGAAAAAAAAAAACTATTTGATGCAGGACCTTAATATATTTGCTGTATGTTACATGAGAGTCAACTGTACTAAAATCTACTTTATCCATTATATAGTTTTTAAGAACTACTTTTTTAAACTTATTAACAAAAAGTTAAGTTTTTTCTGCAGAAAATATTTTTTGTGAACCTCCTAATGGGGGAATATTAATGAATGTAGTACCAGAGGTGGCTTTTTATGTTATGCAGGTCTCTGAAAATTTCATTCATTTATCTATGATAGTTTCTGATATAATGGGGCATATGTACATAAAATTTTAGTTCGCGGGAAATTGACTTTAAAGAAAAAACTTTTGAAATTTATTACTTAAACTGTCCTGCTGCATATAATGGCCCTTCTTTGACCTCTGGCAGGTCTTCCAGCTTCTTTTTCACCTTCCTGGATGTTTGTTTTGCTTTCTTGGCCATGTTAGATGCAGACCTGTCTGCATTGGCTATGCTCATTTTACCGCAATATTGCAGCCCAGTGATTTTCGCCAGGATTGATTCCCAGCTGTTTCGCTACCCAACACTTCCCAATATTACAACAACTGAATGTAGTAACAGCATCATGAACTCCTACTTTCATTGTATGCTTGCCTGCAAATACAGTTTTAGGAAGGCCGTTCCAGATTATGCTGTTGAAACATTCATTTTGGCTCTGTGTCGGCCCATGCAGACATTTCCTTAGAAGGTCAAAAAATGAGCCAAGTCACTGAAAATAGGTTTCATTGCTGTAATAACAGCAGCAGGAAGAGAATGCTGGTGAGAATTGAACTCCAAATGCTTGGATGCTCCCGAGCAGACTTGCGAAGGCTGACCGTGTATTTTATTGTATTGTTTGGAACTGGGGACCTACAAACGACGGAGGGGCTTCGTCCCCGTCGTAGCCCTCGGTGGTTCACTACCTCACAACAGGCTACAGCAGTCCCCAAACCCAACTGCCACCCCACACCGACCTCACAGTTATTGTGCGGTACGGCCCCCAGTGGAACCCCCCCCCCCCCCCCCCCCCCCCCGGATCGTCTCACCATAGACGACCCCAAAAGTTTGCGTGGTAGAGTAATTATAATATGTACGCTTATATGGAGGTAGTGTTTGCGCAGCAATCGCCGACATTGCGCAAGGTGAGGCGGAATAAGAGGAACCAGCCCGTATTCGCCGAGGCCGCCTTAAAGTCTGTCCACAGACTGGCCGGCCACCAGACCTCGACACTAATCCGCCGCAGTGATTCGTGCCCGGGACCGGCACGCCTCCCCACCCAGAAAACAGTGAGTTAGACCGTATGGCTAACCGGGCGGGCCCAGGCTGACCTTTGATTTGGCAGAATCAAATTCGATAACACATACATTTAAAAATGAGTGGCAGATAAACAACGGTATTACAGCTTTATTTCTCGGCATCTTCAATTTTCTATGCTCAAACCAGAAGCTAAGTCGGCAGCTCTTCCTGATTCAGTGGAGAAATATACTTTCTGGGTAGTTGTACAATTAATAATACCAGCGGTACAATTTAGAAGCCCTGCTTGTAAATTGTACCACTGTGCTCCTCTCCACCGGTCGTATCATGTATTTTACACTGTATAAAATGTATTTTACGAACTTTCGGCGCAGGCCACTGTGGCCGAGCAGTTCTAGACGCTTCAGTCTGTAACCGCGCGACCGCTACGGTTGCAGGTTCGAATCCTGCCTCGGACATGGATGTGTGTGATGTCCTTAGGTTAGTTAGGTTTAAGTAGTTCTAAGTTCTAGGGGACTGATGACCTCAGATGTTAAGTCCCATAGTGCTCAGACCCATATTGAACTTTCGGCATATTTTTCCTGAGGGAATAGGATACACGTATTAGTACCACACATAGATACTGTATATTACATGCGTGGTGTCATTTCAGACATGTGTTGAACAACAGACACCACGCAGAATCCACAGCTATGATACATATTATGTAAATTGACGGTGGAGTGGGCGAAAAGAAAGGAAAGGGAATGGAATGTTGATGTCAACTGCATCGGGAATTTATGCGGAATCAGCGTCGACGAGGTAAAATGTGTGCTGCATTGGGATTCGAAACCGGGAACTCCTACTTGGTTGGCACTTGCTATAACAACTGTGCCACCCGCACACCGTGTTTGTCGCAATTGCACTGACTGTCTCGTCCCGCGTCTCGGCCGTCCCACCTATCCTCTGTTCACGATAAACTCTATGACGGGTAGTGCAGTGGTTAACGCTGCTGTCTGGTAAGCAGGAAATCCCGGTTTCGAATCTCGATCCGGCACACATTTTCACTCGTCGCCGCTGATGCTGCATCAAGTCCTGAAACAGTTGATATAATAATTCTCTTCCCTTTCCTTTCTCCATCACCCACCACGAATTTATGTAAAATATAAATTATAGTTCAGAAAGGTTATAAAAATGCTAAAAGTAGTACAATTTATGAGACATTACACTTCAAACACGGTGTAATTTCTAGATTTGTGCGCTCTTACTTCGCAGTGCGATCATGGAAAACGATGGCGGAAAATGAGCTCATGAACAGGCGTAACTGCTTGCAGCGAACTGCGTTTATTGTATTGAAAGAATGGGCTGACCAAAGCTGCTGTAATACATTAAAGCAGAGCAGCAGTGTTTACAAAAGTATCTGAATTTTTTTAAAATATGGAGTACGGAAACGAGTGACGTTGTTGGCAGAGCAAGCAAGCAAAATTTTACAGCTGAGTAAGCTGACAGCGTGAATGTACCGCAGGAGTGACCCGATTCTGAGCAGAGTAGAGTGAAAATCGCTACTCCCCAAAAACAAGAAGAAGAAGAAGAAAGAGGCAGCGAGGTTCACACAATAAATATTCCACATATGGATAAGTTATTAAGCAGAAATTTCCGCGGGACAGTTAATTAACTTCACATTTCATGGATCATTTTCAGGATAAATCTTAATGATGTGGAAGGCGTCTGTTAAATTCACATCACATTCATTTGTAAATATGACTACATGAACTCCATTTACAAGACTTTTTTTCGGATGTGGGTTAGTTATGCCTACCTACCATTTTTATTCATAACAGAAATAGAATTTGTTCTACAGAATAGAAAGAATCGTCAATAAGAATACTTTTTCATTTGTTTTCAAATTTTACTTTGTGGTCTTTCAGACTTTTATATCATATGACAAGTGATCAAAAATTTTTCATCCCACATTATGCACCCATTTTTGTACAAAAGACAACCTTAATGTGGAGTAACGAAAGTCATTTTCTCTTCTGGTTTTGTAATTACGTACATCATTGTTGCTTTTCAGCTGGAGTGGATTGTTTACAACAAACTTCATGAGGCCACAATGATACTGTGAAGCAGTAGACAAGACGACTAAATCCTTAAAGAGATATCAACAAGATAATCGTGTTCTTACAGCACTTTTTTAAGCAATGAAAACTTACATTGTTTAAGATGATTTACGCAAGAACATTATTCCGTTGTTGAATGGATAACTGATTTGTCCCTTTCCAAGACCTATAATGGTTCTAAGTAAAAATGTGTCAGATCTGAGGTGTTCTACTAGCTCCGAAATATGTTCACCACGTGTTGCACTAATGTGCAGAATTTCATGTATTGTGTCTTTTAGGAATTCAGACTGAAATCATTCGCAGGAAACCATTGAACAACACAATCAAGAACTGTATTTACCAGTTATTCCGTTGTTGTATGGTTGCTTGGATTGATTGTACTTCTAGTATCATCTGCAGAAATAGCTATTTCTCCTTGTTGTATATAAAACGCAACTTCGTTTACATATGTTAGAAATATTAGTAGACCTACCTTCTGGAACCTCACCGGTGACTTCTCCCCAAGAGAAGAATGTGCCCTGATTAAACTGATTGAATTTCTAAGTAAAACTTTCTGCACTATTTTGTGTAGATATGACATTCTCCTGCTTCCTAGGTAGATGCACTGACCACTCTTTGAGTTAGCCACTTTCTTAGTTTTTTTAATTTTAATTTTTTTCCATTCTTATCGCAAGCTGTTATATTACCTTTCCTTTTTTATCCAGGCACAGGATGTGGTAAAAAGTGGTAAAGGCGTCTAACATTCTGCGTGGTTTCTGTTTGTTCTAAGTCGTGTCTCCCTGCCGCTTTCACGCAACGACGCTCTGAGCGTGTTTTCTTAGGGAATTGACTAGTTTGAACCTGGGACCTGTTGCTGCTAAGGAGACGCCAGACCACACATGACATGTAGAGTTCAGAAGAGTTCAGTGAGACTAGCGATGATATAACCAAATACTTAATGATTTCAGCGTCAGCTCCACTGCACTCCGTGTAAAAGAATCTTAATACTAACTATAATTAGTGGAAGGGGTTCAAGGCTTTCCTATTTTTAGTTAGCTGGTAAAATAACGTCGAAAAAGCAGTTAAGTTTACCATTAGAAATTTTATTCTACTCACAAAACATTGTTTATAAATTGCACTATTGATAAAAGGAAATGTTTTAATACAGGATAATAAAAACCAACTGCGTTCAACAAAAATTTGAACGAATATTTCCTGAATGGATTTCCAAGTTCTACAATGGATCGTAGGATGACCTATGCCATATCACATCTATAATCTAGGTTTAAATTAAGTTTCACAAAAGAGAAAACTATCAAAATGGTCTACAGTGACCCTCAATTATCTTTAATTACTTATCTAACTTGTCGTAAATTACAGTGGCTGATGTGGCTTCTCAATAATTATATAACAGAAAAGTCATTGCGTTTCAGATTTTAACTTATGTAGCAAATGTGAATACCATGAGCTTTAATTGACGATCGACACTAGTATTACGTAAAAAAGGGATGTAACAGATGAGACTTACGCAGTTCTCAGTGAAGCTTTATGCACTGTTATGCAGCATCGCGTGCGTTCATTACCTTGTCAGTGTTCGTCAGAGGGCGGCGGACAGTACAGCTCTGCTCACCTCGCCGTCTCGAAAGCAACTATTTCTTAACTTCTCCTTACTACAATTTACGGAAGTTGGTTTAAAAGAAACTATCTGGCTGTGTTTTTATCTGACCAATCAGGGTCTCAATGTTAACCTCAAGCTCCGCCTACAAAAATTCTGTCTATCCAATAAGAAACGTTATACATTTCATGGTGGGGCAATGTCTCACGCTAAAATTTGCGGCTGGTGTGGCCCTTTTAGTGTTATCGTAAGATCTGTACTGTTCTTCTGGAGGGCTCTAGCTTTTAACATGGGCTGGGGGGTGGTCCTGTCGGTTAGTTGGCGACGTGGGTGTCCACCCCTTATCGTAGGGCCTTCTAGCTTAACACGGTTCTGCTCTCGGCTTCTGTTCTCGTTTCTCCCCTCGGAACTGCGTCTGTTTCACGGTGGGAAGGTATGACATGCATTTAGGCATTCTTGTGTTAGTCTGTGGTATTCCATTTGCTCACTCGTTACTCGTATTACTTTGGTTAATTTCATGTCACGATTTATTCGGAGCTATGTGACATACTACTGGATTTGCTTATCATGTCAGGGTTTTCATGGAAGGTGTTGGATTTGCCTGACACCTTACAGGTGGAACAAATAATAGACATAAGCTGCTTCGTACAATACTGGACAGCGTCACTCTTCGTGGCCGCGTTCTTCGCTGATGTTGCCTCATGCTGCAGCGAGGCACGTCTTCGTATTTTTTATTTTTATTTATTTTTCTATTTTTCATTTTTTTACGGATGATAAGTAGGTTTAGCCATCCGGACACAGTGGTCATCGCAACTGCACGGACTACCCTAGTGCGCCTTCTGGCAGACCCAGATTGTATTCTCAACTTATCCACACACTACCAATGTAGCGCCTCTTGCTCGTTATCCTCTTTGCTCGTATCATTTCAGAAATTCCTGTAAGAGTTTGAGTGTGGTGTGAATGCACACTGAAGTGATCAATTGATCGTCCTCGCCTCAATTACATGTGTAATTTCTGTTCCTTCGGACACGTGTGAAACAACAGACACCATTTTGATCCAGAAGCCACTACAAATTAAGACGAAAAGAAATTACTGACATGTCAGAAAAGACAGACACGATGTATATAAAAATAAACATTTCCTTCTGTCAAACTAGGTAAGGCCCCGGATGATCAATAAAAATACAATCCATAGGCTTTGTCTATCTACGCTGTACTCGACCAGATACACAAACCAAAAGAAGTTTTGCATCACCTACGTTCCCAGTGTTCCGGAACCCGTACAGAAAATTGGAATAGAGATCAATATAAACATCACTTCCGCCATTTTTATTGCTAATGAAAACGACACATAGCATGTTGTACCACCATACAGCGAGACCTTCAGAGCTGGTGATCCAGATTGCTGTACACACCGGTACCTCTAATACCAAGTAGCACGTCCTCTTGCATTGATGCATGCCTGTATTCGTCGTGACATACTATCCACAAGTTCGTCTAGGCAACGTTGGTGCAGATTGTCCTACTTCTCAACGACGATTCGGCATAGATCCTTCAGAGTGGTTGGTGGGTCACGTCGTCCATAAACAGCCCTATTCAATCTATCCCAGGCATGTTTGATAAGGTTCATGTCTGGAGAACATGCTGACCACTTTAGTCGAGCGATGTCGTTATCCTGAAGGAAGTCATTCATAAGATGTGTACGATGGTGGCGCGAATTGTCGTCCATTAAGACGAATGCCTCTCTAATGTGCTGCCGATATGGTTAGACTGGCGGTCAGAGGATGGCATTCATGTATAGTACAGCCGTTACGGCACTTTCCCACACCACCAGCGGCGTACGTCGGCCCCACATAATGACACCCCAAAACAGCAGGAAACCTCTACCTTGCTGCACTCGATCTACATGGTGTCTAAGGCGTTCAGCCTAACCAGGCTGCCTCCAAACGCGTCTCCGAGGATTGCCTGGTTGAAGGCATATGAAACACTCATCGGTGAAGTGAACGTGACGCCAGTGCCGAGCGGTTCATTCTGTATGTTGTTGGACCCATCGGTACCGCGATGCATGGTGTCGTGGTTGCAAAGATGGACCCCTCCATGGACGTTGGGAGTGAAGTTGCGCATCATGTAGTCTATTGCGCACATTTTGAGTCGGAACACGACTTCCTGTAGCTGAACAAAAAGCATTAATTAACATGGTGGCTTTTCTGCCAGTGTTCCGTAGGTAGCGGTCATACACTGCAGTTGTAGCTCGTGGGCGGCCTGAGCGAGGCATGACATCGACAGTTCTCGTCTCTCTCCGTATCTCCCCCATGTCCGAACAACATCATTTTGGGTTCACTTCGAGACGCCTGGACACTTTCCTTGTTGAGAGCCTTCCTGGCACAAAGTAAGACAGCAGACGTGATCGAACCGTGGTATTGACCGTCTAGGCCGTTTACCTCCTTCCTGGCGGAATGACTGGAACTAATCGGCTGTCGGGCCCCCTCCGTCTACCAGGCTCTGCTCATGCATGGTTGTTTACATCTTTGGGAGGATTTAGTGACATCTATGAACAGTCAAAAAGACTGTGTCTGTGATACAATACCCACAGACAACGTCTATCTTCAGCAGTTCTGGGACCTAGGTGATGCAAAACTTTTTTTGATTTGTGTATTTCTTGGGTGGTTGGTATGATCATACGCAAACATAAAATTTATTACAGGAAGTCTCTTATTTTTTGAGTAGAGATGACAGGAAAAATTTGTTATAATAATTCGCTATATCCTCTCACAATTTAATCTGATGTATCCCGGATATCATCTCAGCACCGGTATCTCTGTCGCCAAGGAATAAGGAAAAGTGATAAGACGGGGAAAGGACGGTGAATTACGATAATTCCTGAAAGAACTGGGAGCAATAACTAGGCAAACTATATCGATATGAGAACTCGCTACAAGGCAGTTAAAAGAGCAAAGAAGCCATCTGTTCGAGTCTCTATGTAACTTTAGCGCAAACTCTTCATGCTATTCTAGGATCATTTGAAAGTAAAGTATCCCCTTTTTAATGGAATACTGTCACAACCGCTGACCATTCTCTAACTTTTGTTTCATGTCAAAGATGTTGGGATCGTTATTTGATACATAGTCAAGTCACTAAAAACAATGGTAGCCCAGTCATCATCATAAATACAATGTTCATCACCCCCTTCTTGAGTGCAGCCTTATGGTCCTAAGTGCAATGGCTAGTTATTATCATCATCTACATCCTCTCGTTCAGAGAAGAGATAGTCAAACTATCTGCAACCATACTTTTAGTTCCTCCAGTACATTTTACTTCAAATTGATAGACAGAGGTACTTATGGTCCAACCTGTTGCTCTACCCATTCCGCAAGGTCTATCTAGAATCCAATTTATGGACTGATTACCATTCTTCAACGTAAGCTGCTTCTGGTCTACGTAAAACATTAACTTGGTCAAGGCAAACAAAACTGCTAACTATCCTATCTTATATACAGAATATTTTCTCTCAAGCGGTGGTACGGCCCGTGAAGTATATTCTATTGCTCTCCTCACATGTTCATGCTTTTGCAGAACACAGCGGCAACCATAGAGCCGTCAGTCTGGCAGACAAATGACGTAGACAATCTGTGTCCACAAGTTCAGGAGTATTGGCTAAAGCCTTTCCTTAAACTGTCGAACGCCACCTCGCTTGACTCCGCTTATTTAAACCGGCAACCTTTCTTTCAATGTTGATTAAATCGGGCTGCCGTCTGTGCAAAACTGGGAATGAATTTTTCATATTTGCTTACAGTTTTAGGGCGGAGGAAAATTCACAACAGACATAGGACGAGATTAGTCTGTTTGTACCCCTTGTTATGGTGTGAGCATAGACATTCCACTGTGTCCTAAGTTAACTTCTGACGGTTGCAGAATTTATCCGGCCTCCAGAAAATGCTCCAGCACCTTCCTAACATCTCCCACATGCTCCTAATAGGTTTCGCTAAAAATCACTGCACAATCTAAATAGTGATACAAGATCTTAATGTTATGGTGCCAAAAATTTTATCTGACAATTGGAATAACTCGGCAGTCTTGATTAACAACCCAAAAGGGAATACAATTTTAGACTAATTACAGCACTCACTCAGGTGTTTAAGCACTCATTCTTCCCACACTCCATACATGAATTGAGTGGGAGGAAACTAATAATTGGTACTACGGGAAATACACTGTACAGTGCACTCCAAAATGGTTTGCACATTATGGATGTATGTGTAGAATTATTGCTATAAAGAAAATTGTTTCCATGTTTTTAAGTCATGTATAGATGCTGCGTACACGTAGTGCTGGGGTGTGTAGAAGAAACTACGTACGACTGACGTCACCTATACATGCACAATGGTCCCTTGAAGTTAGTATGACAGCGCATATTGTATACATTACATATACCATATGCTTATCCACTGACATAGAGCACATTTTATTTTAACGTATGTTTTGTGGAGTTTAAGACATACAATTTCGTATTTTCTGAAGATCTGGTCGGAAGTAATTAAAATTATTATTGCACCTGAGAGAAAATAAAGAATACTACAATCACTTCCGGTTGCTAAAACTCTGGCGCTACAGTCCTTGTTCGAGCAACTCCTGTCCTCTCCATCGGCACACTAGTTGAGGACACTCGAACTCTTCTGGGCGCAAATGTCATCGGGTGCAGAGTTCATTGAGTGCAGTTCACAGGACACCAAAAAGAGATGCAACAGTACCGAGGATTGAATCGGGTCTTTCAATAAACGGTTCTGAATAATTCGGGGAAGCGATATGTCCCATAATTTATGTCTCGCGGCACACCTTCTCTTGTACATAGTTGATAAAAACGATTTAGGAGGGGGTTTCAGGGGCTTAGGTTGTCTGCCGGTGATACAGACGTTTAACTTGTATTAAAGTCATCAGAAGATAATGACGAATGAAATAAATTATTCGCGATTTATGCAATGTGCGATAAGTGGCATTTGACCTTGAACAATTACGAGTGCTGGTGCTCGACATGGATATTAAAAAGAAAGTCTCGTAACTTTCGGTTACACCATAAATCACATAGGCTTGTCGTTTCAACTACATACCCAAGGACTACATCGCGAAGCAGATGTTCTGGGGAAGGCGAAATGAAGACGCAGAAAATTACTAGACGATACGCTTCTTCTGCAATATTTCTGCTCGATATGGGGTTCTAACTAGATAAGAATGAAGAACAACAATTCAAAAAAGGGCAGTTTTTACTGTCATGAAATAGGAAGCGAGTTCTCGATTATGATAAGCAAGTACCGGTACCAGTTCTCGAAACAAAAACGTTTTTCAGAATGAAATTTTCCCTCTGCAGCAGTGTGTGCGCTGATATGAAACTTCCTGGTAGATTAAAACTGTGTGCCGGACCGAGACTGGAACTCGGGACCAATGCCTTTCGCGGGCATGTGCTCTACCGTCCCGAGTTTGAGTCTCGGTCCGGCACACAGTTTTAATCTGCCACGAAGTTACAAAAATGTTTTTCGTTGGGAGGAGATCTTTTCTCAAAATTACGATTACCATCTTTTTACTCTGGATGGAAAAATGTTTTTTTCACTCCCACATAGTGTGATAAAAAAAGAAAAATCGGATTTCGCCGGACGCATTTAGGTGCTCATCTTTTCACGTGGAACTGGCGAGAAATTATGTGAAAGTGTTTTAGAATTATGAGATTCCTAGGATAAATTACTTTTTTGGGTAGTGTTGCTCTGTCAAAAACGATATGGAGTTTTACGGAAATTACTATATCTCACTATAACTCTCCCAACAACGCACTCTCTTTCACCACATGTAATGAGCTTTGGTTAAGTGCCAACTAATGGAACACATTAGTTTTTATGGAGTATAAAAGATATGTACTTATCTATAAATACATGTCGCATGAGCAATGGTTGATCCGAATGCGAGAAGAAACTAAGCCCCATCATGTATCTAATTCATCAAACTATATGCAACGGTAGCGAAAGATCCGACAGATAGTACGACGAAATGATTCAATTTCCATTATTTTTTACAAATACCTGGTGGTTATAGTTAAACATTCCCTATTTAACAAGTTATAACATGGAGACTAATTACCGTAACAGTACCGAACTTGGTAGCGTTCATGTCAAAGACATGGGGAAGAGCAAAATTATCTGCCTCGTGATGACTGGGTGTTGTGTGATGTCCTTAGGTTAGTTAGGTTCAAGTAGTTCTAAATTCTAGGGGACTGATGGCCATAGATGTTAAGTCCCATAGTGCTCAGAGCCATTTGAACCATTTGAAGAGCAAAATGCCGCATCAATTCAGTTGAAACACTTTTAATGTGTTGCTACGGTACATCGTACCATTACATGGCGGTACCATTACTGCAGCTAAAGGGGCTCAATTCGTCCCCCATCAGTGTCCAGAAGAGTCTGACAGCGCAGGATAGCATTCGGTACAGCAGAACGAAGCATGTCCGTATGTATGTTGGCTACCTCTCTTGATGTGCTGCGCTTCTGCTCAGCTCATGAGTGAATGTTCCCATAGTAGACCCTGTCCCTCAGGTTGCCCCACAACCAGAAATCACAGGGAGTGGAATCAAGTGATCGTGCCGGCCGAGAATTTGGAAGCGATCGGTCTATAATTCGATGGTTTCCAAAAGTGTTTCGGAGAAGCAGGTGAACTTCACGAGCGAAGTGCGGCGGGGCCCCATCTTGCACGAAAACTGTCGACTTCAATGCGTCTCCCTCCTAGAGGGCGGGTATGACATACTGGGGAAGCATATCACAGTAACGCTGGCTAGTCATACCGCGCGTCTTTGATGCTTGAGCGCCAGCCTGTTCAAAAAAGAATGGACCAATGATGAACGTAGACGTGGAGCCACACCATGCGATGACACGTTCACCATGCAGAGGAACTTCGTGCAAAGAGACTGCGTGTAAAGATACCCACTCCCGCCAAATTTGTGTGTTCTCCTCTCTCGTCAGAGAGAAATGAGATTTGTCTGTCCATAATGTCGTCCATGGCCAGCCCTCGTCAACTTCGCCGGCCGGAGTGGCCGAGCGGTTCTAGGAGCTTCAGTCTGGAACCGCGCGATCGCTACGTTCGCAGGTTCGAATCCTGCTTCGGGCTTGGATGTGTGTGATGTCCTTAGGTTAGTTAGGTATAAGTAGTTTTAAGTTCTAGGGGACTGATGAGCTCAGATGTTAAGTTCCATAATGCTCAGAACCATTTGAACCATTTGAACCTCGTCAATTTAAATCCTTGGAAAAACTGGAGAGTGAAGTCAACATGTCGTTGTGCGTCCTGCGATGCGGGCTGCTGTACGATATGTATCTTGTACGGATACCATTTGAGAATGTTTCGAAGCACGTTCCGTACAGTGGACCACGGGATATTTAACGCAGCACGCGCACTGCCTGACCATCGAGAATAGCGCACAGCGTTGTCTGCCACAGCAACAGCGATTTCAACGACCACATGTTGGTGCAGTCGGTCGTCGGCTTCTTCCCGGAGCGACGCCCATTTCCCCAGTCGATTCGAACTACTTCATCATGCTCCGAACGGCAGGTGGAGAAAGAGAACTCTCCCGTAATCCTTTCAGCCAGCGATATTTCCGAATTGCAGCTGCAGCAAAACTGTTGTTTTGATAATACAGCTTCACCAATAATTCCCTCCTCCTTTTGTCCAAGTTCATGTTGGCACATCAACAAGTACACTGCGATTCGTCAGTTGTGTAAGACTATGAATCACGATGATTGATCACGGCACTTGGTCACCTGGTGGCCATAGTTAGAACTAAATGATAATTAATTGAAACCCTCAGCTGACGACAGGTGTTGTTGATATACCTTGATGGGGATAGCTGAAAATGTTTGCCCCGACAGGGACACAGCCCGGATCTCCTGCGTCAGGGCTGGAACCCGGGATCTCCCGGTCGGGGTACACATTTTCAGCTGCCCCCATCAAGGTATACTAACAAGACCTGTCAGCAGCTGAAGGTTTCAATTAATTATCATTTATTCTAGAGAAGCTGCAAGGTCTTTCGAGGACAGTTACTATCTTCATATATAGTCATAACTAGACGGTGGCGCTGTGACTCATGGGAATCATGTTCTCCATACTCCGGACGTTAATGTCACCAAGTCCGGTACTCGTACGGCAATAATTTTCTGTATTATAACGTGTTAAATATGGAAAGTATAACTACAACCATCCGGTATTTTGGTATTCTTAACAAGTGCTTTGCATGTTATCGTACGTTAAATATCTCTTGGGGGGGGGGGGGGGGTTGCTATGATCATAGGCAAACGTGAAATTCATTACACGAAGCGCGCTGTTTTTGAGTACAGATGATAGGAAAAGCTAATTATTGTAATTCACTCAGTCCTCTCACCATTCAGTCTGACCTACCTGGATAACGTCATTTAATCTGATCTACCTGGATGCTATCTCAGTTTTATACGAGAAAAGAAAGGTAAATCACAGTAACACTTGCAAAGAACTGGAAATTATAAACAGACATCGATAAGAGCACTGGCTACAAGACGGTTTAAAAAACAAATTGGCTATCCGTTCTCATCTTCATGGTTTGAAGCTAAACGGTCAAGGCAGAGAAAGGAAACCACAATGGCTACTTAAGAGACAGCGCTGCATGTAAGGAAAAATGTAACTAAATAACTTGTTCCCATCCCCCATTAAGTATCAGTTTGATTTTATGTAGGAAGTTAAAAGCTACAAGATCATGCGGTCGCAAGATTAGAAATGAAATAAATTATGAAAGGAGAGCGAAACGAGCGCGCGTTTTTTAGTGTTTCTATGAACCCTGGATCAATTATTTGAGTGTGAACTATAGAGCAATCAGATAAATGGAGATGCAGACGTAGAGCGGGACCCGAGAGACGCGTGGAAGCTCCGAGGGTGAGACCGAAGTAACCTTTCGACTTGTTCAACGTTCTGTGTTTTGCTGCTTTTGCTCTGTACTATCGTGAAACTACACAAAATTCGTCACGCGGTTCCCACAAATCATGGCAGTTTGCCTGTGAAGCTTATTCGCAGGGTGTTAGGGAACGCGGGAGTGGTGTCTGGTGTTTGTGTGCAAGCGGGGGCTGAGTTATGCCCGCGCGGGCGTTTGTAGCTGCCAGCCGCGGCTCCCGCGCCCCGGGCGGCGTCGCCCGCGCTTCCGAGGAGCCTGGCCTGGCGCCTCAGCCATTAGCTCAGCGCCGCGTCTTCCCGCGAAGACAGCGGCGCGGCATGCAGGGCGTGGCGGCGCGGCCAAGTAGAGGCGGTGGCGGCGGCGGCAGGTGGCTGCCGGCTGCTGCGAGCATTGTGCGCCCGTAATCACGGGAGTGCCGGCGCGCCATTAGCAGATTGTGCGACACGCCGCCTGTTGCTCTCCTTCACCTGCAGCCGCTATTCACCGGCGGGGGCACCGCTGAATGCCGACGCCTCTTTCACGTCCGCCCCAGACGGCCGTCTCGGCCTTCACTGCCTCCGGCGAACGCGACGGGACCGCGTCTTGCCTGCTGAATGTGTAGCCTCCGCTGCAAAAGTCAGCACCTGCCCTGAGTGGCTTACTGACGTTAACCACTTTCACAGCTGTGCTATAAATGCTTCTCAAGAGGCATGTCACTGTGAACATATCAATAAGTTCGTGGCCCAAGACAAAAATGTGGCTGTATGATCCGCAGTTTCATTTCTTCCCGTTAAGTATTGTTCCTAGTGAATCGCAGTATTTACACTGAAGTGGCAGAAGTCATGGGACAGCGGTGTCAACATATACAGACGGCGGTAATATCGCGTGTACGGTGTATAAAATGGCGGTGCATTGGCGAAACTGTCACTCGGGTGACTAACGTGAAAATGTTTCCGGCATGATCATGGCCGCACGAGTAAATTAACAGGGTTTGCAAGTGGAATTATAGTTGAAACTAGACGAATAGGACATTCCATTTCGGAAATCGTTACAGAATTCGATGTTCCAATATCTAAACAGCCAATAGTACGCCGAGGATACCAAATCTCAGACAACGCAGTGACCGACTGCTGTCACTTTATGACCGAGAGCAGCGGCGTTTTCGTACAATTGTCAGTGCTAAAAGACAAGGAACGCTGCGTGAAATAACCCCAGAAATCGATTTGGAACGTATGACGAACGTATCCATTAGGACAGTGCGCGAAATTTGCCGTTAAGGGCAATGGAAGCAAATGACCGAAGTGAGTGCCTTTGATAAAAGTGCATCACCTACAGCTCCTCTTCTGGGTTCCTGACCATGTCAGTTGGACCATAGATGACTGGAAAACCATGGCCTGGTCGGATGAGTCCCGATTCAAATTCTTAAGAGCTGATGTTATGGTTCGAGTGTGGCGTAGACCCTACAAAGGGCGGCCGGTGTGGCCGAGCGGTTCTAGGCGCTTCAGTCTCGAACCGCGCCACCGTTAAGGTCGCAGGTTCGAATCCTGCCTCGGGCATGAATGTGTGTGATGTCCTTAGGCTAGTTAGGTTTAAGTAGTTCTAGGGGACTCATGACCTCAGATGTTAAGTCCCATAGTGCTCAGAGCCATTTGAACCATTTGAAGACCCTACGAAGACATGGCCCGAGGTTGTCAACGAGGGACTGTGTAAGCTGGTGGTGGCTCCATAAAGGTGTAGGATGTTTTTACACGGAATGGACTGGGTCTTCTGGCCCAACTGAACTGGTCATTGACTGGAAATGGTAATGCTGGAGACCATTTTCACCTATTCATGGACTTCATGTTCCCAAACAACGATCGAATTTTTATGGACGACAATGCGCCATGCCAGAAAATTGCCGGCTAGTTGAGCAAATCATTTGGCCACCCACATATCCCTACATGAATCCCATGGAACGTTTATGGGATATAACCGGGAGGTGAGACTATTGAAAATCAGCGTAGATTGCAGTGGCTTTTCTCGCACCGTTGGACACTTAAGACAGTCAAGATAGTAACTGCGTTATCCTATTTTAGGTGTTTTGCATACGTCTTGGGCTTTACCTCATTTCTACTGCTTTGTCTTCGTATGCGATCAGTTTCTTACTAGGTTCCCCTAGCAACGGGCAGTGGTGAACTGTTTAGAAACGGAGTGGGAATATGTAAACGGTAACAAAAGGCTCAGTTAACGTATGGAACAGGTTTGTTATCTACATAGTTATTCTCCTGTCTGTTACTTAAGAACAAACATTATTTATAACAACATTGAAATTGCCAATGTTTTGTTCTGATGTTATTCAAAAATTGTTGGTTTGTAACGTGAAACTGAGGGGTGCTGTAGTAAAAAAGAACTATGGAAATAAGACGTCATGCAGATTTATAATATCATGCTAGAAAACGCAACATCCTAAACTGTCCAAATAAATAATAAATAAAAAACGCAAAACAAAAATATATGAACCATTGCTGCAGCATTTCGTCCAGCTTAAGTAAAACATGTTTCTGTTATTCATATAGTGATTAAAAACTCCTGCCTTGATCATGTTGAAGAACGTTCCACTGAATACATAATAACAACAATAATTATATAGATTTTTATGTTTGTGCATGTTAACTGTACTTGTATTAAATGTAATTGCTTTGATTACATTAAAGTGTAGAAGTTAGGTGATCAACAAATTTTTATTACTTATAAGATACAGCTCAAATTTTTAAGGATATAAGATACTCGGTGGACTAACACTGAACAATATTCGGTTCTCATTATGTTCAAATAAACAAACAAACAAAAAACAAGGAAAAGTCATGAGCTCCCCGCTTACCTCTCAGACGCTCATTTCATTTTTTTTTCCGCTACCGATGCTACCAAGACATCCGGTAGTCCTACCATTTACTATGCCGGCCGCGGTGGTCTCGCGGTTCTAGGCGCGCAGTCCGGAACCGCGCGACTGCTACGGTCGCAGGTTCGAATCCTGCCTCGGGCATGGATGTGTGTGATGTCCTTAGGTTAGTTAGGTTTAAGTAGTTCTAAGTTCTAGGGGATTGATGACCACAGCTGCTAAGTCCCATAGTGCTCAGAGCCATTTGAACCAGCCATTTACTATGTCATTTATGTACCGCATCAAAACTACCGAACAGCACAGCACCAGTAATAGCCCATAAAAGGGAACACCATAACCAGTAATTTTTACAAATGTAACACTCCCAATAGTCGTCTAACATCCATTCAGTCACTGTATTTTCCAGCGGCCACAATGGGCACTAGCCCACTGTATAACGTGTTACTTTCTAAGCGAGGTACTGGTGTCGATGACAAATCATAGAAATATAAGCAGATGAACTTTTACTAGTGCACAATTAGTGCGATCGAGCCAACTGTGAAAAAAAAAAAAAAGCCGCCACCCCAGACAGGCGCCCCCGGCACCTGACGTGTGGCCGTGTACGGCCTGGCTGGGGGCTCTTGCGGCGACGCAGTTGCGCAGTGCCGCGTGTAGCGGCGCGGGGGCGGCGGCGGCGCCGGGGGCAGCATTACTATTCATGAAGTGCGCGTGTTCTACAGCGGCGGCCGGCAAACAGCCGCTCAATCTGCCGCCCCCGCCGTGCGCGCTCCCCTGCCGCGCCACGTCGCTCTGCCCGAGTCGCAGGCCGCGCGGCGCGCCGCTCTCCGCCTAATGGTCAGCAAACTGCTGTCGAGAGCTCCTTTACTAACTGCCTGCATCAAAGTCGCCCTCTACTCGAGGGCGACACCAAAGTCAAGTCGATCGAAACCCCGCAGCTTAGTGGCGTGTTACGCTCCGTGTGGGCGTCTCCTGTTACCACTTGCACACAGTGGTCTCTGTATCTTCATCTATTCACAGATAGTTGCGGGACCTCGGCCGTACGTAATGGTATATCAGACACTTGCAGCCATAAAAAAAAAAAAATGGTTCAAATGGTTCTAAGCACTATGGGACTTAACATCTGAGGTCATCAGTCCCCTAGCCTAAGACCTACTTAAACCTAACTAACCTATGGACATTACAAACATTCATGCCACAGGCAGGATTCGAACCTGCAATTGTAGCAGCAGCTCGGCTCCGGGCTGAAGCGCCTATAACCACTCGGCCACAGCGGCCGGCAGCCGTCTACAATTCCACATTCATATTTTATAGGTGTTCCAGATTCGGCTATATACACTGACGTGCGAAAGGCACACTTGCCTAATATCGTATAGGACCCCAACGAGCCCGCACAAGTGCCGCAACACGACGTGGCATGGATTCGACTAAAGTCTGAAGTAGTGCTGTAGGAAACTGACACTATGAACCCTGCAGGGCTATGCATAAATCCGTAAAAGTACGAGGGGGAGAAGATGGCTTGTGAACAGGACGTTGCAAGGCATCCCAATAATGTTCATGTCTAAGGAGTTTCGCCAGCCGAGGTGGCCGAGCGGTTCTAGGCGCTACAGTCTGGAACCGCGCGACCGCTACGGTCGCAGGTTCGAAACCTGCCTCGTGCATTGATGTGTGTGATGTCCTTAGGTTCGTTAGGTTTAAGTAGTTCTAAGTTCATAGGGGACTAATGACCTCAGAAGTTAAGTCCCATAGTCCTCAGAGCCATTTGAACCATTTTAAGGAGTTTCCTGGCCAGCGGAAGTAAACTTGGATTAGTGCTCCTGGAGCCACTCTGCAGCAATTCTGGACGTGTGGGGTGTTGCAATGCCCTGCTGGAATTGCCCAAATTCGTCTGAATGCACAGTGGACATGGCTGCAGATGATCAGACAGGATACTTACGTACCTTTCGTTTGTCAGAGGTCTATCTAGACGAATCAGGGGTGCCACATCACTCGAACTGCACACGCCCTACACCATTACGTAACCTCCACCAGCGTTAACAGTCCGCTGCTGACTTTCAGGGTCCATGGATTCATAAAGTTGTCTCCATAACCGTACACAACTATCCGCTAGATACAATTTGAAAGTAGATTCGTCCGACCAGGCAACATGTTTCCAAGTCATCAACAGTCCAATGTCGCTGTTGACGGCCTAGGCAAGGCGTAATTTATTGTGTCGTGCAGCCGTCAAGGATCCACGAGTTTGCCTTGGGCTCCGAAAGCCCATGTCGATGATCTTTCGTTGAACGGTTCGCACTGTGACACTTGTTGATGCCCCAGCACTGAATTCTGCAGCAATTTGCGGAAGGGCTGCACTTCTATCACGTTGAACGATTCTCTTCAGTTGTCGTTGGTGCCGTTCTTATAGGATATTTTTCTGGTTGCAACGATGTCGGAGGTTTGATGTCACAGCACACTCGTGAAATGGTCCAACGCGAAAATCCCCACTTCATCGCTACATCGGAGATGCTGTGTCCCAGCGCTCGTGCACAGAATATAACACTCACTAAAATCTTGATTACCTGCCATTGCACCACATCGGCGCCTGACACTTATTTTCTTATGTAAGCGTTGTGGCGTCAGTGCATTATTCTACCTGTTTACATATCTCTGTATTTGAATATGAATGCCTATACCAGTTTCTTTGGCTCTTCAGTGTGTTACTCTATTTTCAGGCCCCTTGACCGACGTTTAGGAATATTCCAACCTCGTTTACAGTCAAAAGAGGGGCCAGCATTCAAAGATTGGTACCTGTAGATTTTTGATACAGCGGTACCTTCAAACATCATCTGCGACTCAGTTGTGTCCGAAACGAATCAATAAGTAAGAATTTATTGAACAGCTCGTGACCTGTTATTCTAGCGATTTATTCAGCAGTGGCATAGATTTCCTCAAGCATACCCACGACCGCAGGCCTCCTCTGCGACTGGATGTGGCACCTCGAGTGAACAGCTACAAGTCTGGTCTCTGGTCTCTTCAGATATTGCTAGGATTATTAGCGATAAAGTACAGTGCGCACAACTAAGGCCCATTCCAAGCTGATGAACAAAGCGCGAGGAATAATATACATACACGAACAAGTGTTGTTCGTATGTCTGTGTGCTATGCTCCTATTTGTAGGCCGAAGGTATTTACCAGATAATATCTCAACCGCCGGCTCCTGTGGCCGAGCGGTTCTAGGCGCTTCAGTCCGGAACCACGCGGCTGCTACGGTGGCAAGTTAGAATCCTGCCTCGGGCATGGATGTGTCCTTACGTTAGTTAGGTTTACGTAGTTCTAATTCTGGGGGACTGATGGCCTCAGATGTTATGACCCATACTGCTTAGAGCCATTTGATCCATTTTATCTCATTCACGCTACACACGGAGCGAGCGACACAAAGTAGAATGTGACATCCAGAACGAAGAGATAATTGTTTTGTTTACTTTGTTTGGTAAAAAATTGTTAGTTTATTTTAAAACAAGATTACCTTAGGAAGAAGACTGTGTAGTTAAGAAACCTCAGTCAAACTGAGTAACTGTTTACTGACTGTTTTTGGTTTAAGCATGTTTAAAGTCGATCTCATGGAAAAATTACAGAAATTGATTAGTAAAAAGATTGAAAATACACAACTCATTACTTCTATTTAAAATATGTAATCCGGTTTACAGGGTAAAATTTCAGGCCGAGTACATGTTTTCTACACTTGGTTCTGGCAATCCCCAACCGATCCTACACTCTGCAACATTACAACAGTTGCCTACCCTGATAACTGCCCACACTGAAGTAAGCACCACACTAATCTACTTTTTCTTTTAGTTTTTATATTTCAGTCCCAGCATTAATCTGTAGTCTCTTCGTCTTTTTTATGTTTAAAGAGTGTGAACAAGGACCTTCTGAGAGGAGACAGGCGAATCAAAGCGTGTGTGCCAATATTCTAATTTAATTGCTTCTTTTAGAATGGTTCATTTCTTCTCGTGAAAACCTGCCGTAAAAGCTCACACAATATTTTTTTCTTTTTAGCTGTGTTAGCAAGTTATTTACACCCAAAAGAATCCTGTCTGCCGAACCAGGTGAGGGGTACTTAACAGATTCCCCTTTCGGATGTCACATTCCGATATCATGTCGAAGGTTAACAGTTTCGTACGGTGGGATTTTCTAATCTAAACAGTTCCAACTAGCGTCTCGGCAGGTGGACGAATAACTCATACGTCGGCAGTCGAGTAGTTGGTTCGGAACCTACCTGACAGATCAGCGCCGGGCAAATGCGCAGGATTGGCCACGTGTTTAGCTCATGTGCAGAATGCTTGTAATAGGGCCACCTGGCGGATAAAGTGTATTAGCTGAGGGGAGCTCAGCAATAGCAATCCTCTAAGAGTGATGCTGAACAGCTCGCACTAGTCCACTCTACTGGAAATACACTCTGAAGCGCCAAAGAAACTGGTTAGGCATGCGTATTCAAATACAGAGATACGTAAACAGACTGAATACGGCGCTGAGATCGGCAACGCCTATATAAGACAACAACCATCTGGCGCAGTAGTTAGATCGGTTACTGCTGCTACAATGGCAGGTTCTCAAGACTTAAGTGAGTTTGAACGTAGTGTTATAGCCGGCGCACGAGTGATGGGACACAGCATCTCCGAGGTAGCGAGGAAGTGTGGATTTTCCCGTACGACCCTTTTACGAGTGTAACGTGAATATCAGGAATCCGGTAAAACATCAGATCTTCAACGTCGCTGCGATCGAAAAAGATCCTGCAAGAACGGGACCAACGACGACTGAAGAGAATCATCCAACGTGACACAAGTTCAACCTTTCCTCGTATTGGTGCAGATTTTAGTGCTGGGCCATCAACAAGTGTCAGCGTGCGAAGCATTCAACGAAACGTCATGGATACGGGCTTTCGGCACCGATGGTCCACTCGTGTACCGTTGATGACTGCACGACACAAAGTTTAAGTCTCGCTTGGGCCGGTCGACACCGACATTGTATTGAGCGGATGGACTTGTACAGGACGCTGTGTATCAGCGGACTTGCCAAGCTGGAGGAGTCTCTGTAATGGCGTGGGGCATGTACAGTTGAAATGATGTGGGATCTCTGATACGTCCAGATACGACTATGACAGCTGACAGGTGCGTAAGCATCCTGTCTGATCACCTGCATCTATTCATGTCCATTGTGCATTTCGACGGACTTGGGCAATTCCAGCAGGACACTGCGACACCCCACACTTGCAGAATTGCTACAAAGTGGTTCCAGGAACACTCTTCTGAGGTCAAACATTTCCGCTGGTCACCAAATTCCAGAGACGTGAACATTATTGAGCAAATCAGGGATGACTTGCAACGTGCTGTTCCGAAGAGATCTCCACTCGCTCGTACTGTTACGGATTTATGGGGAGCCCTGTTGAATTCATGGTGCCAGTACTCTACAGTACTACTGTAGACATTAGTCGAGTCCATGCCACGTCGTGTTGTGGCACTTCTGCGTGCTTGCGGGGGCCCTACACGATATTAGTGAGATGTGCCAGTTTCTTTGGCTCTTGTGTGCATTACCAAGTTAAAGCCCCGCCTTGTTTTTCTGTATACATGTGAAGGCTAACCTCAGCAACTGCTGTAGGTATTTTGATGCAATCTACAATGTTAGATTGACTGACTCACGAGGAAGGATAGTGAATGTAATCTATGACATCACATGATGTGCTTAAAAGTAATGCCTCCGAATTTATAACGTGAAAACGCTTAAAGCCTTTTAATTAAAGCAGACTTTATTGACATTGTACATTTTTATTCCTCGGGTATACCTATTTATTTCTCATCATAGTCACCCTGACGACGAACACATTTGTCCCAACCAGAGACCAGTGTGTTGTACCGTCACTGTAGAGTGTATTTTGACTTACCCACAACTTGACCTCTGCTTGTGCCGCTTTATCACTGTCAAAATGAAGTCCTCTAATACGTTCTCTAAGTTGTGGAAACCATTGGAAAACCGCTGGACGGAACGAAGTCGGGATTGTACGGAGGATGATCAATGGCATTGATCTCAAGTCGTCTGTCTGTTGCAGATAACACAGTGGCCGTGTGCGGTGCGTTGAAGGAGACGGTGCTCGATGTCTGGACGAAGTTTTATTCGGTTAGAAACTCGATCACAGTGCGCTCTTTGTTACGCACGGCCATAGTTGCGTTACATTCCCCCGTATTACCCGCTAAATTTCGGAACAGTCTAGCGGCAGTGTGTTGCAACTTGCGTCAGCGAGCGAGAAAGTCGACAGAGTAATATGCATAACGTGTAATACCTCAACCGATATTGAGAACAGAATAAGAAATTCGGAGGCATTTCTTTTCAGCAAGCCCTCGTATTACTGCTGCGCCACACAAGTCGTCTGACCATAGATGCGAACCAGGAGTGCTTCACTAGTTAAGTTCTAAATTGTAATAAAATTTGCCCGGATGAAATGTAATAGGATTTTTAGTAGTATCTTTTAGTGTTGCTCCAATTCTAGTTCTGGCTCAAATACTTCTCATTACGAGAGATTTACCGTAGTATGAGAGCTGTGTAGTTTTTGTAGTGGAATGCTTAGCTTTGAACCGTCGAATCTCCTTCACCAATAAGTCCATTAGGGGATGTATATAGCCGATTTGCCTGGATTTCGGACCTAATGGAACTTGGATACGAAAATAATATTTTCCAACACACTGATTAATCCTTTTAACAGCATCTACAAAGATGTTCACACATAACTGTTTTCTACTAACAAAACAGCAACTGTTACAGTCTTTGCGTCATCACATTGGCCGAACTGCAACTGACTTCAAGTACTTTGCACCATTCAGTATATACCCTATCTCAACAATGTATTTTCTTTGGCCTATTGATAAAAACAATTACATTTTATGATGAAAGGTCAATGAATTACAACAAACTATTAGTACGCTTTTAATGACAATAAATGATGATTCATTATGAATATATTTCGAAATATTAATCTTTTCACATTTTTATGGAAATTTGGTTATGATGTTACAATACCAATACCTATCGTAAAATCACTAGTTACATATTAATTTAACTTTGGATTTTATTCCAAAATCATAAATTAGATTTCAATTTCACGTTGTATTTTATTCCTAACATTAATTGAGCTGCAGCACAAAATGGCAAAACGGAATTTCAGATTAAAGCTATGTATGATAATTTCGTAGTATATAAATGTGTTCATATCAGAGTGTTCGAGAATCGTTAACTAAAGAGCTAATTAGAACTGATCTAATTGGATGGTTTTCTGTTATTGATATGACACTTAAGTGCAAAAGTAACTTTAAATACATCAAATTACTGATAAAAGTTCCAATAGTCTGTTTTTACATAAGTTGAAATTTACGAATTACGCTAGCTAATTTGCTAATTTAGTTACGAAGCAGACATTTCTCCTAACATTACTATGACAATGTAATAATGCTATCATAAGAATGAAATTATTAATGTAGCACAACTGTACGACACTATGTTAATTCATAACACCAGGTTGTTTAGCTAATTATAACTTTCTGTTAAATACAGTTAAATGATAGGAAATAATGTTAATTATGTTGATGTGGAATATAAGTGAGCCATACTCACTAATTTGATCATAGAAATTAAGAAAAACCATACTTTCTAGCTTCAGTGTATTGCATATTGTGAGCTGGGTGAAATACATCTGCTAAACTTTTACTGGTATCGAAACCTTCAATAACTACCCTATAGCTAGTCCTATTACACCATGAAATACTAGTTAAACTTTTCATTTTAAATAAGAAGCTCTGAATCTCACTGCACTTTGCTCTCTTACTACCATATCCCCTAGTAATGTCACCGTCAGCACCACCATTTAATAAAAAAGGAGAGGGGATGTGAGTTAGCTGCAGATAATGTCGAAGCTGCTTGAGTGTCTGCTGCTACTTCAGTTGCGGTAGCGATGAGTTCATCATCGCCATCACCATATCCGCAGGAATTCTGTGAAAATGTGACATCGCGTTGAACAACTGTCATGCCGAGAAGCTTCCACCTGTCGTTGCCGCATCAAAAACACCTCGTCTGTTAGTAGCTTCCTCTCCTAAAGGAGGAGATGCAGCGGTTCCCCATATGGGCTGCCCTCGAATGTTCACTAACCTAGTCTTGCGGTACTCTGCGCGTCATGAGGAAGTGATCACTTATCTAGTGGGCAAGTCATTGTGACTCATGCAGTCTGCGTTCAAGCTTTCTGAATTTTCTACTTTTGCACAAAACTGTTGAAGCTCAAGTCCCTTTATCAAACAAAGCATCTTGATTTACATCCTTAAAATTTAAAACACTGTCTCTGAAGTTCCTTTGTGGTTGCGGCCTTTAACCTCTTCCCTAATACGATATCAACATATATAAACATATATAAACTCAAGATGCGGTTTCTCAGTAAAATGTGTGCTGATTGGTACTGGAGGAAGTATTCCCAAAATGCCACACTCCAGTCATTGGTGGTACAAACCCCTCTAACCTACCCTATCATCCGTGAAGATTATAAACTCAAAATGCTGCTTTTCAATAAACTGTATACTGATTGGTACTGGATTAAGTATCCCCAAAATGTGACACTCCACTCTGGTATAAACCTAAGTTACCAATGACTCACTACGGCATGATGCCCGCTATTGGCCACTGTTGATGCAAACTTGTTGTTGTGTTTGCTGTGCAACGTGTCTCTCATTGTTTGTTCACACAGATATGATGGGTGTCAACCCCTCTAAGTTCGTTAGTGTTTTAGATGAGACATAGTCTTTCTAGCTCTTTCACGTTCTAAAATCATTCCTGTTTGACATTTTGATATATTACGTGAACTGAACCATCCCTGGCAGTCCTGCTTACGTCTCTCTCCAATCTGCATTACCTAATGTAAGTAATGAACACAGTGCCATACTCGTAAATCACCACGTATCAAAATACACTCATATTTAATATTTAAAGAGAAGTATTGACAACTGATTGTAAATGGAATGCCGTCACAGTGAGACAATCATATTGTAAAAGTTGAGGGTATTTTTTACTCTGTTGATTTTCTCCATAACGTGCTCTACCCAGTTAAACTGCACAGTCGCCGGCCGCTGTGGCCGAGTGGTTCCAGGGGCTTCAGTCCGGAACCGCACTGCTGCTACGGTCGCAGGTTCGAATCTTGCCTCGGACATGTATATGTGTGATGTCCTTAGGTTTAAGTAGTTCTAAGTCTAGGGGTACTGATGACCTCAGATGTTAAGTCCCATAGTGCTTAGAGCCATTTGAACCATCATGAAACTGCGCAGTTATAAAATCCACTACAAGGAGGACTATCGCTAGCACAAATCAGATACAAAAAACAACTCTAAACACACATGTAAGAAAGACAAATTTTCACTAACAACATGTCGCAATCAAACCCTCCATTACAATCACATAGAAAAAAATAAAATATGCTTTGGGCGAACAGTACTGCAGGTGGTGAACAACGAGCAAGCGAGACACAAATGGGACTGTAAATGGTCGCTACAACTGATATTATATGCTAAGGTGTACCTCATTGTGTCGTTCTGATAGTCAAAAATCGAACTATTCGAGAAGTGAGATCTTGGATAAGGGTTGGCGTGGACAGAATCTGCCCTACCCATCTCACGGCTTTCTCCATATGTTTTGTACGTCTATGATGGGCTCAGTGCAATACCCGTAGACCATATGCCATAGCAAAGTACAAAATACACTCACATTTAACCTTTAAACAAAAGGGTCGACACCTACTTTGCAATGGAACACCATCACAGTGAAACAAACAAATTAGAAATTCAGGAGTTATATTTGACGATCGATAGTCGCCTAACCAGGAGTAAGACAATAGACTGGTTGTTAGTTTCGCATTGGGTCTAAGTTTACTATGTTATACATTTACTCTAAGGTCTTGACACATACCACATTAAAATGACAGAAATTTTCCAACCACGTAAACCTAAAGTCTCGTGATGTTGATTACGAAATTTCTCCAATCTGACGAGCATAAATTTTCAAAAAATTTTGAAACACAGAGCTCTCTAGAAGCTCAATTTAATCTTGAATATCCCGTTAACACTTTGGGGAGGTACTTCATCTGCGAGGAACGTGGGAAACGCTACAAGCTTTTCCAACCAGTGCAGCTCGCACGTGCAAAGTAAATAATACAACTAATCAGGCACAGTATGTTATGTAGCAAAACCTGCAAAGAGTGAGCTGCTCGAAACGTGGATACCGCTACTTCTGCGACGCTTACTAAAACATCGACAAACGTGCTCTCCAGTCGGCTCCAGAACCAGAATTGGCTCTACCTCCACAGCAGGACCGCAAGTCCTTCTGCTTCCGTGGCAGGATGGCTAATGGCCCAAATGTCTATCAGGCACAAATTCCAGACATTTGAAAAACTCTCCAGGGAGGGAAGGATTCCGAGGTATTGTCACAGTGACGAGTGAGAATATCGCTTTATTTACGTGAACACAGGGGGACTCTGAGGAAATTTCCATCCTTGGCTTACAAAACACAACTGAACATGGATATGTTGGTATCATCTGTTAGCCATGTTCCACTCACTGGACGATCCCTTCGCACCTAAGCACGGTAGACTGGATAATAAGGTATGAAAGGAAAGACAAAGAATATTCTCACAGTGACGGAACAGCTGTGTGGTGGGCCATTCTTAGATCTGCGTACAGTGCGGTGAATTCGTCACACACACTTGTATTCTTGGAATTTGCAGTGGCTTTGTAGCAGCTGCCTTCAAAGGAGGAAACCGCATTTGCTGCCAAAACGTGGGGCAAGAGCTTACCGCAACCGCTTTCCCAAACTGCAGTATCCTGGAAACTCATCACCATTGTTGAGAGCCTTTCTGGACAAGTGAGACCACGGGATGAATACCTCCACCCGCTTCTTAACAAGATTATCTGAAGCTTTCTTCCTGAATTAGCAAACCCTATAAATAGCCAAATATCGCACAGCGGTATTTGAATTTCATGTACAAGAGTTAATCATGACGATATGTTGTTGTGTGCTTCAGTCCTGAGACTGGTTTGGTGTAGCTCTCCATGCTACTCTATCCTGAGTAGAGTCTTCATCTCCAAGTAACTACTGTAACATACATCCTTTTGAATCTACTTAGTGGAGTCATCTCTTGGTCTCCTCCTGCGATTTTTACCCTCCACGCTGGCCTCCAACACAAAAACTCAGAACATGTACTACCAACTGAACCCTTCTTCTATTCAAATTGTGCCACAAATTTCTCTTCTCATTAATTACGTGATCTACCCATCTAACCTTCAGCATTCTTCTGTAGCATCGTATTTCGAAAGTTTCTATTCTCTTCTTGTCTAAATTATTTGTCGTCCATGTTTCACTTCCATACATGGCTACACTCCATACAAATACTTTCAGAAAAGACTTACTCACACTAAAATCTATACTCGGTGTTAACAGATCTCTCTTCTTCAGAAACGCTTTCCTTACCACTGCGAGTCTACATTTTATATCCTCTCTACTTCGACCATTACCAGTTAATGGTTTCTGAACACTATGGGACTTAACATTTGAGATCATAAGTTCCCTATAACTTAGAACTACTTAAACCTAACTAACATAAGGACATCACACACATCCATGACCAAGGCAGGATTCGAACCTGCAACCGTAGCGGTCGCGCGACATTATCAGTTACTTCACTTCCCAAACAGCAAAACTCATTTACTACTTTAAGCGTCTCATTTCCAGATCATATTCCCCCAGCATCACATGATTTAATTTGACTACATACCATTATCCCCGTTTTCCTTTTGTTGATGTTCATCTTATATCTTCCTTTGAAGACACTGTCCATTCCGTTCAACTGCTCTTCCAGGTCCTTTGCTGTCTCCGACAGAATTACAATGCCATTGGCAAACCTCAAAGTTTTTATTTTTTTCTTCACGGATTGTAATTCCTGCTCCAAATTCTTGTTTTGTTTCCTTTACTGCCTTCTCAATATACAGATTGAATAACATCGTGGATAGGGTGCAAACCTCTCTCACTCCCTTCCCAACCACTGCTTCCCTTTCATGCCCCTCGACTCTTATAACTGCCATCTGGTTTCTGTACAAATTGTAAATAGCCCTTTGCTTCCTGTATTTTACCCCTGCCACCTTTAGAATTTGAAAGAGAGTATTTTAGTCAACATTGTCAAAAGGTTTCTCTAAGTCTACAAATGCTAGAAACGTAGGTTTACCTTTCCCTAATCTTTCTTCTAAGATAAGTCGTAGGGTCAACATTTCTACGGAATCCTAACTGATCTTCCACGAGGTCGGTTTCTATTAGTTTTTCCATTCGTCTGTAAAGAATTTGTGTTAGTATTTTTCAGCCGCGACTTATTAAACTGATAGTTCGGTAATTTTCACACGTGTCAACACCTGGTTTCTTTGAGATTGGAATTAATGTATTCTTCTTGAAGTTTGGCCAATGGCCTTGCCGCAGTGGTAACAACGGTTCCCGTCAGATCACCGAAGTTAAGCGCTGTCGGGCCGGGCTAGCACTTGGATGAGTGACCATCCAGTCTGCCGAGCGCTGTTGGCAAGCGGGCTGCACTCAGCCCTTGTGAGGCAAACTGAGGAGCTATTTGACGGAAAAGTAGAAGCTCCGCTCTCGGAAACTGACATACGGCCGGGAGAGCGGTGTGCTGACCACATGCCCCTCCGAATGCGCATCCGGTGACGCCTGTGGGTGAGGATGACACTGCGGCCGTTTCGGTAACGTTGGGCCTTTCAAGGCCTATTCAGACTGAGGAGTCTTGAAGTTTGAGGCTCTTTCAGTTGTGTCATACATTTTGCTCACCAGATGGTAGAGTTCTGCTAGGCCTGGCTCTCCCAAGGCTATCAGTAGTTCTAATCGAATGTTGTCTATTCCCCAGGCCGTGTTTCGACTTAGGTCTTTCAGTGCTTTGTCAAATTCTTCACGGAGTATCAAATCACCCATCTCATCTTAATCTACGTCCTCTTCCATTTCCATGATATAGCCCTCAACTAGATCGCACTTTTATAGATCCTCTGTATACTCGTTTCACCTTTCTGATTTCCTTTCTTTGCTTAGAACTGGTTTCCCATCTGAGCTCTAGATATTCATAGAAGTGGTTCCCTTTTCTCCATAGATATCTTTAATTTTACGGTAGGCAGTATCAACCTTACCCCTAATGGTACATGCCTCTACAACCTTATATTTGTCCTTTAGCCATCCCTGCTTAGCCAGTTTGCACTTCCAGTTGATCTCATTTTTGAGACGTTCGGATTCATTTTTGCCTGCTTCATATACTGCGTTTTTATATTTTCACCTTTCATCAATTAAATTCAATATATATTCTGTTACACAAGGATTTTTGCTAGCCCACTTCTTTTCACCTATTTGATCCTATGCTGCCTACACTATTTTATCTCTGAAAGCGACCCATTCTTCTTCTACTGTATTTTCTTGCCCCGCCCTTGTCAATCGTTCCCTAATGCCCTATTTGAAATTCTCTACGACCTCTGGTTCTTTCAGTTTATACACGTCCCATCTCCTTAAATTCTCACCTTTTTTCAGTTTCTTCATTTCAAATCTACGGTTCATGACAAATGGACTGTGGTCAGAGTCCACGTGTGCCCCTGGAGATTTCTTACAATTTAAAACCTGGTTCCTAAATCCCTGTCTTACCATTATATAATCCATCTGAAATCTTCCAATGTCTCCAGGCCTCTTCCACTTACACAACCTTTTTCCATTATTCTTAAACCAAGTGTTAGCTCTGATGCAGTTATTCTCTGTGATAATTCTACCAGATGGCTTCCTCTTTCATTCCTTATCACCATTCCATATTCACCTAGTACTTTTCCTTCTCTTTCTTTTCCTGATCTCGAATTCCAGTCCTCCATGACTAATAGATTTTTGTCTCCCCTCCCTGTCTGAATGATTTCTTTTATCTCATCGTACCTTTCTTCAATCTCCTCGTCATCTGCTGAACTAGTTGGCATATAAACGTGTAGTACTGTGATAGGCGTGAGCTTCGTGTCTATCTTAGCTACAATAATGCGTTCACTATGCTGTTCGTAGTAGCACACCCGCGCTCTTATTTTTTTTTTATACATTATTGAACCTGCTCCTGCATTACCCCTATATGATTTTGCATTTATAACCCTGACCAGAAGTCTTGTTCCTCCTGCCACCGAACTTAACTAATTCTCACTATATCTAACTTCAACCTATCCATTTCTTTTTTAAAATTTTCTAACCTACCTACCAGGTTAAGGGATCTGACCTTTCACGATCCGATCCGTTGAACGCCAGTTTTGTTTCTCCTGGTAACGATGTCCTCCTGAGTAGTCCCCGCAGAAGATCCGAATGGGGGACTACTTTACGTCCGGGATATTTTTCCCAAGAAGACGCCATCATCATTTAACCACACAGTAAGGCAGCATGCCCTCAGGAAAAATTCCTTCTGTAGATTCCCCTTGCTTTCAGTCGTTGACAGTACCAGCACAACAAGACCGTTTTCGTTAATGTCACAGGGCCAATTAGTCAATCATCCAGACTGTTGTCCCTGCAACTACTGAAAAGGCTGCTGCCCCTCTTCAGGAACCACACGTTTGTCTGGTCTCTCAACTGATACCCCTCCGTTGTGGTTGCACCTACGATACGGCTATCTGTAACGCCGAGATTTTTCGTCATTACTGAGGATTTTGCGAGAACAGACGGGAGTGTTACCTGATAAGCCCCTTCGGTCAGAGGAGCCGTCAGATTAAGAGACTAGACGACCGTGACTAGACGATCCTTCATGCAATGCACGCAGAGTGCGTCAGCTGTTGTGGAACACAGTACGTGACAACCCGTGCGAAGCTATTCCAGTCTTGGATGTTGGATGCAGGGAAATGGGCTTCCCGCTACAACCAAATTAAAATTTCTGATGGCGGTATAAACTGCAGGATATTGGTAACACGACATTCGTACAAATTCTTCTGAGGCGACGTTCATGACATTCACCTGAGGCTTTTTTTTTTTCAGGGACTGTCTGCACCCACACGAGAGATAATTTAATGAAAGAGGATTACAGTTTTATCGACACTTCGATATCGAGGTCATTAGAGACGGAACACACAAGCTCGGATTCGTTCTAGGATGAGGAATGAAACCTGCCATGCCATTTTCAAGTGAACCATCCCGGTATTTGTGGGAGCGATTTAGAGAAATCACAGAAATATGTATGACCGGACGCGGATTTGAATCGTTGCCCTCTCGAATGCAATTCCAATGTGCTAATCACTGCACAGCCACGCTCGGTAATAATGTGAGAATAGTACTTTTCTGCTATTTTTGGAAGCGCCCACAGGTGTCATAGTGACTTAAGGAAGAAGCACGATTGGCGCCTTGTTTATGTCTATGTGCACATACGTCGGAGTTGTCCGCGTACGTCTTTAAAATAGAGCACGTGTGATAATGCGACATAATGTGCATCCTATTTCAGGAAGAAGGCTTCACCAAGAGGACTGAAACCTTGAACGATAATATTCTGTAAGTGTGATGCGATATCAGTTGCCATCAACTTTAACGTCTTCTATAACGGCAGCGAAAACTACTTTCTGATAAAATAGTCTTGCATCTGAAGGTCAGACTAGGAATCATCCATGAAATGTAGTATAAGTGGTACCGTTTAGTCGAGAGCTGTGAGAGATATTTATATGGCTGATCACCTCAGGCACGCAACTCCTCCATAAACATATTTTTCCTTATCCTCAGTGGTATCATACTTCGGATGGGCACATGAAATAACACAAAAATCTGAATTATATCTTTTTCTGTAGCTTGCTTTTGAACAAATATTGCTCATCAACGCACTTCACCGACCTTTGCTGGATCCTATGGACGACGATACTGGGACTATATATTGCTACTACCATGTGGTAGCCACACGATCGAATTTATACTTTCTCAGACACCACTGGAATTTAAGTGCTTCTAACTAGTCAATAGCCCCACATAATTCTATAAGTAAAATGATGACCTGGTGATATTGAACTATTTACATTGTTCTGGTGTTATTTTCGGAGTTGTACATGCGACATTACCGTGGTAGAAGAATAATTTCGGCAAGAATTACTTTTATCGATCAGTGGCTCTCTATGTAAATCATGCGTTGGTCAAGCTGCGTTCGTGAAGCTAAATGATTCACTAGTTATTTCCAGGAAATAACTCCCCTCATACAATATTTAGACACAGAGCTGACGAGAGTTGTGGGGTGCATGCTAATACCGTGTCAGACCATTTTTTGCCCGTTGTAGCGCAGTGTCTCGACGTGGCATGGGATCAACCAGTCTGAGGATGTTCCCTACAGAAATATTGAACCATGCTACCTCCATAATCGTCCATAACTGCTAAAGTTGCCGGTGAAACATTTTGTATACGAACTAACCTCTCGATTATCTCTCATAAACGTTCGATGGGTGGTCATATCATTCACTCAAATTGTCCAGAATGTTCTTCACACGAATCGAGAACAATTGTGACCCGGTGCCATTGGGCATTGACACCCACAAAAAGTCCATCATTGTTTGGGAACATGTAATCTATGAAAGGCCTGAAATGGTCTCCTGGTAGCTGAACGTTACTTCCCGTCAACAATCGGTTCGTTGGACCAGAGGACCCAGTGCATAGCATGTAAACATCGCGTACGCCACCATGAACCCAATACCAGCTTGCACAGTGCGTTATTGACAACCTGGGTCCATGGCTTTGTGGGGTCTGCGCCACACTCGAATCCTACCATCAGCGCCTACCAACTGAAATACTGACTCATCTGACCAGCTCACGGTTTTCCAGTCGTATAGTCTATAACCATGAGCCCAGGAGAGGCGCTACAACTCATGTGGTACTCGAGAAAACGCAGTCGTGTTGGTCGTCTGCTTCCGTAGTCCATTAACGCCAAATTTCGCAGCACTGTTCTAATATGCGTTCGTCGCACTTTCCACATTGATTTCTGGACCTAGTTCATAAAATGTTGCTTCTTTGTTAGCAGTTACAACTCTAATCAAACGCCTCTGCTCTCGGCCGTGAAGGTTGTCGGAGAGAAGTAATGCCTGATGTTTGGTATTCTCGCCACATTACTGACACGGTGCGTCTCGGAATACTGAATTCCATTACGATTTCCGAAATGAACTCTCCCGACTAGCTCCAACTACCACTCCGCGTTCAAAAACTGTTAATTCCCGTTGTTGCATACCAACATTTTGATATGAAGCTAAATGTACTAATGCTACACAACTATGTGATGTTCGTGAACTCGTGAAGCAGGAGATGTTAAATTGTACAGTACATGCCTCACTTCTGGAGTTTCATGTAATCGTGTCGTTGCCAATCAGATTTCAAACACTGTGACTACGTTTAATAAACGTCTACATATATTTTGTACGAAATAGTGTGACATCAGCATAGTTATTCGTCATTAGTTTTAAAACACAGACATTAACATTAAAATCTTGAAAGGACTTTCACTCTTAATGCCGAAAGATGAAGTACTTAGAACAAATAGAACTTCCAGCAAATATAAGAGATTTTTTTGGAGGGCTGGGGAGGGAGAGGACACCGTCAACTAACGTGAAGGAAGATGGCATATAAGTCCACTGGGAGGTCAGGGGGATACAGTATTAGAGTTTTAGAAAAAGTTTCAAAATATGAAATCAAATAAAGTGGAAGGAACAGGTAACGGTGCTTTGCATACTCTAAATTTATTCTATTCCAGCTGAGTTAGTGTACTGTGACGTCGATTTTCAGAGACCAAAAGAGTTTAAACGAACAGCCATCCTTGGTATTGGCGAGAAAAGACACTTAAAAGAAGATGTTAATTCGGACACGAAAAATATATTTAACCTTTAACAGGGCTTATAGAGGACAGACATAGCAATGAGGTAGGATTTTCGTACCGTTTACCCTTTTTCTCTTTGCTTATACTTGAGCCATGCATTCTATTGACAGATGGAAGAGCAGCTACATTAATAAAAAAGAATGCATTTCACCAAGGAGAAACGAGACGTAGCTCTAGTTTATATGACTCCAAAATTACAGAAAATGTGCAGTGCTCGAACCGATAGCCTCTCGCTATTGGTTCGCTGTGGACGGGACAGCTGAGTGATGCTCTAGAGACCACAGTCTGGTAAACCGTCACTGGTAACGACCGTGGCGTATACGTCGTATCTGTGGCCAGCGCGACCACCAGGTTGCCTCATCTGCATATTTAAAACGCGAACTGCATTAAACCACAATTAGCAATCACGCAAAAAATTAGATGAATACCGGAACGAATTAATTTAGCTATGCAGCCCTCGTGTATATTTCAGCAGTTGCGGCATGCCGAAGTGAACAAGTGACGTGTATCGGAACTGATTTACCTGCACTCGGGGGCTGTACTGCAGCAACCAGTGACAATTATGAGCAACCAACTCAAGTCTCTCATCGAAAGCGCTGAGAGCCGAATGTTTATCTTAGCCTGTCGGATGTTAAGAAAAACTAAATTGATTTATATTCGAGACAGTTTGAGTAGCTAATGTACCGGATTAAAGAATATTTCTTTACACTGTAGCTAACATGTTTACCAAATTTCACTGAAGTTGTTCCAGGGGTAAAGAGCTGTATACCGGTGACTTTGCTCGCAAAGGCACATGTCAAATATATCTCACATTTAACATATGTCACGCGTATTTTTAGATGTGTTTCATCTGCATGTCTAGCGAATTTCATCCCGCAGTTCCATTTTCACGCTGCTCAATGTTCGTGAGGTCGTATCTCCTAATGTTGTAAGTAGGCTGTTTATGTTTTCTTATTGGCAACGTTACGTAGCGCTCTGTATGAAAATCACTGGCTGTGCTGTGTGCAGTATGTGGCTGGTTTGCATTGTTGTCTGCCATTGTAGTGTTGGGCAGCGGCAGCTGGATGTGAACAGCGCGTAGCGTTGCGCAGTTGGAGGTGGGCCGCCAGCAGTGGTGGATGTGGGGAGAGAGGTGGCGGAGTTTTGAAAATTTGTAATACTGGATATTATGAACTACTATATATATTATGACTGTTAAGTTTGAATCTTTTATTTAGCTGGCAGTAGTGGCGCTCGCTGTTTTGCAGTAGTTCGAGTAACCAAGATTTTTGTGAGGTAAGTGATTTGTGAAAGGTATAAGTTAATGTTCGTCAGGGCCATTATTTTGTAGGGATTATTGAAAGTCAGATTGCGTTGCGCTAAAAATATTGTGTGTCAGTTTAAGCACAGCCATCTATATTTGTTCAAAGGGGACGTTTCATGTGTCGACCCTTAGCCGAGGATACCTCACTGGAATCTTCAGATTTTTTCTTGTAGTTTGTGTAATTAGTGTAGATTTTGTTTATTGCTATTGAGTAATTGTAGAGAGAAACTCCTTTGTAGTTGCAGTCTGTCATTGTTGTACAGTAAAACAGTTGTGGTATGTATGTAGATTTGCACCAAGTATTTCGCAGCTGCGCTTGCAATTAACTAGATATTATTTTCAGTGCTATGTTAATATGTTCCCCTATTTTTGCTCTTCAAATTGTGTTTTTTTCAGTGTTGTCGTGTGAAATTTTGTGACAATAATGGCGTGTGAAAAACGTAACACTAGGCTCCAAAGTAAACTGAGAAATGACAGTGAAGACGAAAGCAGTGTGTTAACGCCACCATGTAATGAATTAACTAATATTCAAAGTAGTAATTTGGTAACTGTGCATAGGGAAATGGAGTGGGCGTCAAATAATGGTGTAGACAGTGAAACAGGTAGTAAACAGGGAAGCATTATCGATCGATCGGTCGGCAACATCTCGCCTCAGGAATAGGGAATGACAGAACACAATATTGCAAATACTGTAGACTCACTTTGGGTTCTCACCGTTTTCTCAGTTGAGTCAAGACACATTTTCCGCTTGTCAAAATGTGAATGTTGCCGGTGCAAATTCACTGCCGAAAAGCACTGAGGAACATGTTTCAGACACCAGTGCATTGTTATTACAGTTAATGCAACAAATGGGACAAAGGCTACAAAAGTTAGACACAACGTTTGAACAAAATCAGAAACAAATGGGACAAAATCTTCAAAACTTAGACACAATAGAACAAAATCTTCAAAAGTTAGACACATGGAACAAAGTCTTCAAAAGTTAGAAACCACGCTTGAACAAACACGTGAAGATTTAACTACTGAGTTACATAACATCGAATCGAAATGTCAGAAAGTCTGTAATGACATAAAAACACATATTTGTGAGCATTTCCAACCTATTTTTTCGCGTCATGAAAATGCATTACAGAATCACGAAGCAGCCATAAAAGAACTGCAAAATATTGTTCATGAAAATCACGACACCTTGCAAGCTAAAATTGTCTCAGTTGCATCTGCCGATTCGGTTACGCAACTTGCAAAAACTCAAGAAAACTTAAAGGACACAATAGATACGATTTCAACACAAATGGACACTCTGAAACTTGGTTCAGAAAAACACACTGAGGAAATAAGTACACTATCGGAGAAAGTAGCCGAACTTTCGGATCAGTTCACTAACTTATCTGCAAAGGTAGATGATGATCTGAATGACACAAGACCTGTAGCCATCACTGACACAGAAGAGTACGAACAAATTAGTAAATTCAAACAAAATCAGAATCAAATTAATACGCAACACCAAAGAGAAATCCGGGAAGTACAAGATCAGCTGACACAGGTAATACAAGAATTACGTATTTCAGAGTCCACTCGCGCTCCAATACGGGAAGAGGGACATAGAAATACGGAACAGCCACAAAATAATAACTCAGGGCACTTCAGAAATTATTAAAGAAATTGGCAAGGTACACCGAATTTTGAGATGGAACCGCTGACACGACGTAACAATGACCGATATGCGACTTGCCGACACGATGATTTTGACTATAAGCTGTTCATTACTACATGTAAATTCAAAACATTTAAGAATTCTGGCAATGACATTCATCCACAAGCATGGCTCGATCAATTCTCTCATTGTTTTCCTCCCAACTGGTCGTTAGAGCACAGATTAGAATTTATGTGTGGCTACTTAGAGAATGAACCAGCTGAAAGAATGCGATCGCTCATTCAAGATTGTCACAGTGAAGGAGAATTTTACCATGCGTTCCTCTCAGCATATTGGTCTCAAGCTACACAAGACCGAGTAAAACATAGCATTATGATGATGAAACACTTTGAACAATCTGAATTTTCCAGTCTTGTCAAATAATTTGAAGACATACAGCCCTTCAGAACTCATCCGCATTTGCTTACTGATATTGCCTGAACATTTAAGAAATATTATTTTGGCAGGACGTTGCAAAGACGACATTGAAGCTTTTCAGGGACTCTTACAAGAATTAGAAATTGACACAGACAGTCGCGGGATGCGAAAACAGGAAAACAATCACTACAGGTCACATCCGTCACAATTCCGTGACGAGAGAAATAATAACTGGACACGACAATTCTATTCTTACAACGTAAATCGTGACCAAAAGAGACACCACCCGTATGACAACCACTGGCAGAGTAATAGTTACAGAGAGAGATCGCATTTCCGTAGTAATGATTATGACAGAGACAATCAGAGAAACAGACAATATAGGAACCAATATAATTATTATCAAGGGAGACAGAATAACTTTAGATGCAACGGTCCAGCGTGCAGTTACGACTCAGGGAGAAATGCTCCACCACGTGACCGACAAGAAAGAAACTATGGAATCTACCGACATGATGACAGACGATATGATCGTAATGACAGACCTGAATTGCATCAGAACTGGCGGGATTCAAACAGAGCAGAGCCCTCTCGACACGGTGAATTTGTAGAAGTTAGGTCTCCTAATCCCAGTAACGGTGCGCGCCAACAAAGAAACAGACAATGACTCGCACCGCAGGCAGCCACCTGCGCCTGCTGGCTCAGGGAAAAATAACATTGACGCTAACCTTGAGCAAAATTCCAGTATTCTTTACGGACGAATACCGCATGATAATTGCGTTGAAGTTGAAACTTTGCGTACTAGGAAGAGTAAAGGTTTACACCACATTTCACATGTAAAACCGTTTATTGAGAGATAATCTGCTTTATAACTTAGGCTTTGCCATAAAACTTTCCACTTCACATATCTAGTAGGCTTTGTCAGACTTAGAATCTGTTAATATGCAACAATGCTTGAAATTAAATATCCAGTCAAGAACCAAGAGAACTTATTTCAACAAAAATTACGAATGCATTGTTATAGTGAACAGATGACACAGTGTTGTAATTGTACATTCTTGTTGGTTAGTTGGACGATTACGTAACGACTATCAGGCTTACATACTTAGGACATATACTGGTACTGCGAATGAGATTTTGATGCAACATTTTGGTTTGCTTGAAAATACATTCTGGATTTGAAGTACTTTCTGAGAGATACCTGATGACACAGTGGTTAGTTTATGTGACAGCTGCACGATTATATCACGACGTTACTAATGAGTGACTATGGACAATGTTGCTTTTGTGGTGTATCTGTTTTATATCTGTACAGTTTTTCTGAATTCTTCTGTAAAGTAAAACATGTTTTAGTAGTAACTTTTGTGGTATAGCTACAAGGAGACAGCCTTTTCCATAGCACAACAATACGTTACAGCACAGTACTTTCTTCATCACAACAATAAGCGTAATAACTACGATATCTATACACAAGGCATTTCACTTTTGTTTATCATGAGGTAAGTACATTGGTTTCTGCTGAACTTAGCTTTCGGAGGATAATAACTACGACACTTCCACAGAGATTATCTTACAACAAGACGCACATTTAGCGCTACAGGACACGCATTTCAGTGATTAATTTTGTACTTAAAACATTTATTTTTTAAGATTTTTGAATTACAAAGAAAGTTTTTCGTGATACATTTCATTCCATTGCTGTAATCTGTAACACCTGAGGGTATAATTACATTGATCTTCAGGGGGGTACACGCCTACTTTGTGTACCATGTGTTTGGCAAGCACAAGGAGCCCTAGGTAATATGGTATTTGCTTATACAACTTTACACATCGGTACCATATTTCTCTAACACAAATTACACAGCTATCTGATCATTTAACTGAGAGAGACAAACTTTTTTACTACAGCAGTGACAGATATTTACGTAATTACACCGTTGGATAACTTCACACTTACAAAATTGTATTTTGTCTGTACTTTGTGAACTGTTCATATATTTTCGGACCCATTGTGATATTATGAGAGCTTTGAATAATATATTTGGTATGGGATCACGATTTTTAAAGTACGTTTGAGGCAGATGACACTTTTGACATGAGCAGAGAATTTTTTTTGGTTTTGAAATTATTGCAGAAAGCTACGACGTTTTTGAGATTTGATTGAGGTATTATGATGTTATTTTTACGACGACGATGTGTATTATGCTGTTGCGGTATGTTTATGATCAATAAGCTGATGCTATATGAGGAATTTGATTATGCTATGTATTTATTATGATGAAATATTGAAGTGTCGTCGCAATATTGACGTGTCGACGAACATATATATGTGTAGTAAGGTAAGGAATAAGGAGTAGTGGTTAGGGACTCTGATTTGTGAAAAAGGATGTTGGAAACCAAGAATCGTACTGTAAGAGTTATGGTTCAAATGGCTCTCAGCACTATGGGACTTAAGATCTTAGGTCATCAGTCCCCTAGAACTTAGAACTACTTAAACCTAACTAACCTAAGGACATCACACAACACCCAGCTATCGTGAGGCAGAGAAAATCCCTGACCCTGCCGGGAATCGAACCCGGGAACCCGGGCGTGGGAAGCGAGAACGCTACCGCACGACCACGAGATGCGGGCTAAGAGTTATGAAATGTGTGTAAATGCGTGAATGTATCACAATGCCGGCGAAAATTTTTTTGACACTGTTATATTCATAAGATTTTGTTTATACACATTTGCAACGCAAATTCTCGACCTGTGAATTTTTTATATGAGACTGCCACTGTAGCAGAAACTGCTGTCGTAAATATTTCAGTAAGAAAGGTAAGTGACCTTGACGTAATGCGTTTTGGGCGCCCAGCTGAGAGGTAGTCGTCTGACAAAAGAAAGCCATTAGGTGGAGAAAAAAAAGAGGCCATTATCCTCGCCATTGACATTCCTTTAGAGAAAGCATCGCAATTACGACACACTCATTACTTGTAAAGGTACTTACATCTGCACACCTGATTATGACCAGCGTCTTTCTACGAGAGTTGAGAGAATTTCTACTAACTTATGAAATGTCACATGACTATTGAATGATATTTTTATGCTTTGCTTTTCATAGTTGCTTATTTCATTTGATATCTAGTTTCCAGCTGTGTTGCAGCATTGGTTTTATAAAATAAAATAAAATGCATTTGCTAATGTGAACACTTTCTGTCAACAGATCTATTAAATAATAATTTTGTGATCCACATTCTTCAAAAAAGGAGCACTTGGAAAGGAAAGAACAATAAGAAGGGACTAGTAACAGTAACTGCGTACATAATATTCTTTTCAAGTACATGGTAATATTTTTTTTTACAATAAGTTGTTGTGGTGCACCACTTTAATTACATAGACATTAAGATGTGAATATACATTTCCCTTGTCTGCATTGTTGTCTTTAGTGTAATGTTTTTTTCTGCTTGAGCTATGTCATGTTTAGATATTTTGCTGCTGCTGTTTGCCAGGCATAGTGTTACTGAATTTGACTTTGTGTTACTCTGCTAAGCCAGTTTACTACTGATTTATTTTTCATGTTTGCTGCACATTGCTTTATATTAGTTGTAATATTGCAATTGCTTTGCTAATTTCTATAATGCTGCTTGCTTTGCAAATCTGCATTTATTTTTCATTGCTGTTTGCGTTAATTGTTTTGTGCTGCTGCATTGCCTCGTCCCTTAGTTTAGCATCTGAGCTCAGTAGATTTAAGTTAGCTTAAGAGGGGGTAGCCTATAAGAGAATGAGTTGCGATGAATTTGAAGAAATGCACTGAGAGGTTATACGAGAAAAATACAGAAAGCATGCTTGGATAGGATTTTTTTGGCTGGAGCAAATGTTGAAATAAGAGGGACGATATATGGAATGAAGTTTTGGGTTGGACTGCAGTACCAAATGTTACACTGAAAACGAACCCTATCCTTTCCATTGTGTTATCCCCCTATGTGTTTGTGCACTCTTGTATATTTGTGTTTTTCCTGTCTTTATGTGTTTAGCTAATAAGAGTTATGTTGTAGAATTTTTCTGATAATATGTCATTTTCTTTGTAAAGATGTTTAGACATTATGTATTCTGTTCTGTTTTGTTGCTCATGTGTGAAGTTGATGTTTCACAAGTTATTCTGATCTTTTATGTATGTACTCATGTCATAATTCCTGTAACACTGATGTATGTGTATATTTCGATTCTTTTGTAAAGCTTGTACTACAAATGTTATCTGTATTGTTATGTTCTTTAATGATGTATTTTCTACCTTTGTAATTGTATTCTCATGTCGTAAATTTCAAATGTAATTGACACCAGTTCATCAAATTATGTAACTTGTAAGTTACATTTCACTGCACACGTTTCTGTTGGTCATAGTATATGGACAATATGTGAGAAGTAGGGACTGATAGTGTTTGCATGTGTGTTAATAATTCAGCAAGGGACTGGTTAACAGCATTGCTGGTTCTAAGGTAAAAAAAAGAAAAAATAACTTTGTTAGTGCACAAGTGGTGGTTTATGGACTTGCTATATTCTCCGCAAGACTCTTCGATGGTGAATGTGCACCTGCACAGTCGCAACAGATGGCTGCTGGCCGTCTCTACATGGACTACAGTGGGTCTGCATCTTTGATGGCCCACCAATACCATTATTTCTACAAGGACTGCAGTGGGTCTGCACCTCTGGTGGCCCACCAATACCATAACCTCTACCAGGACTACAGTGGGTCTACTCTGTGATGACCTACCTACCAATATTCTTCAAAACGTCGAATGACTCTGCTGTGGGTTTGCTCTGTTGTGGCCCATTACCTGTCTGCATGTCAAGAGTCAGCACTGTCTTTCCGTTGGAAGGACAACACTACTTCTTCAAGACTGCATGGAAATCCACTACTTCCATGTGCATTTTATTTTACTGCACAGACTTTGAGAAAAACACTGCAATTTTACTGTGATAAATGATCAGGACTGTCTTTATGGACTGTGAAAAAATTTTAGCCTTTGACCAACATTGTATTGATAAGTGTGTGCATTTGATATCTTTGTTATTGTAATTATGAAAAATTTTATCAAATCATTATTGGCCACTGCCCAAAACTAATTGTAAAATTTTTTGTGGGGAGCATGGGGGCTATGTAAGTAGGCTGTTTATGTTTTCTTATTGGCAACGTTACGTAGCGCTCTGTATGAAAATCACTGGCTGTGCTGTGTGCAGTCTGTGGCTAGTTTGCATTGTTGTCTGCCATTGTAGTGTTGGGCAGCGGCAGCTGGATGTGAACAGCGCGTAGCGTTGCGCAGTTGGAGGTGAGCCGCCAGCAGTGGTGGATGTGGGGAGAGAGATGGCGGAGTTTTGAAAATTTGTAATACTGGATATTATGAACTACTATATATATTATGACTGTTAAGTCTGAATCTTTTATTTAGCTGGCAGTAGTGGCGCTCGCTGTTTTGCAGTAGTTCGAGTAACCAAGATTTTTGTGAGGTAAGTGATTTGTGAAAGGTATAGGTTCATGTTAGTCAGGGCCATTATTTTGTAGGGATTATTGAAAGTCAGATTGCGTTGCGCTAAAAATATTGTGTGTCAGTTTAAGCACAGCCATCTATAATTGTTCAAAGGGGACGTTTCCATGTGTCGTACAATGGTTTAATATATTCAGTGGTATATGTGAATACTGCCCGTAAAATGTGTCACGAATACAGTTAGTAGGAGAGAAGGCATAAATTTGAATGTTGTGGTTCATGTGGCAGTTTCACTGAGTGAACGGAAAAATGTAGAAAGCGATAAACTACTTCCCTTTCATCATTTTGTGGTGGTCGTCAGCGAGAAAAAGTTTCCAAAAGATTTGAATTTATGTGTTAAGTTTGTATCAAGTCTCTAAGTGCTCTCATTCTCAAATACTGGGTGAAAGAATTATGGGTATTCTTCTGTCGTGGGCTACACAGCTATTTCACCACCACCTCCACTCCTTTGATGGGTAGGTTTTACCTACGCTGTGATCCTTTTCAGAGACTAAATGATATGTGTACCAAATTTTGGTTGAAGTTGGGGCAGTGGTGTAGAAGGAACTGTGGAACATAAATACATATGTGCATTCATTTTTATAATTTTTGTAGATCATTTTCGTCCTCAAAATTCTGCAGTGTTGTTACACTGTCTGGTGACACGTAAATCACCTCATGTCGTTCCATTGTAGCAGGGTGTCATAATTTCAGAGCTTCTAGTGACGAATTCCATTGTGTGAAATGGCTATTACAGAATTGCTTGGGGACCACAGCTATGATTTTTAAGAACTGCTTTTGTGAGTTAGATATTTTCTTTTCTTTGATGGTTGTAGTTTAATCCGTAGGACAAATTCAGTTAACACGTGGAGCAACATGTATGTCACTCAACGTATCTGTCTCTAGTACTCATTCTATTAATTGACCAAATCATATAGACTAACAGTTGCTTACATACAGGTGTTAAAACTATTAAAATATAAAACTGAATGAAATGTCCAATAATCCGCTGTAGCTGTATTTGTTTAAGTCGCTTAGAGACTCACGCAACCCGTTTCGCAATTTTTAAGTTGCACCGATTGGTGTTTACAGTGCTATGGCATATAGTATAAGGAATTATTACAGAATGCCGCAGAGTAACAATTCGCTTGGCTAGGCAAAGTTCTCAGCCTCCTTTAGTTGGTAAAACGCGTCATCAGTGATGAAACTTCGTCTGTTACTTGCCATAGACCAACAGGAACACATTTTAATAGATGAAGTGATGACAGTTCTTGATTTTAAGACTGAGTGAAAATTTACATTAAAACGGCAAGAAATGTTCCCGTAAAGACGTAATATGGGACGGTTTTACAGGAATCCTCCTTTAAATGCCTTGAACAGATCATATTACAATCAAGATTGGAGAGCAGTACAATTTTAGGATGAATCATTAAACTTCAAAAGGTATTCAGAGTCACTTGGTATCACTACGTTAAAAAAAGTAAATTCATGCAACACGAAATTGCAGCACTGCGGGACAGTGCTTTTGCTAGTAACACTATATGTGTCAGACACTTTATTTGCTAGAAGCTACTGTAACATTGAACAAATTTGAAAACAAGACAAGGATATGCATAAGAAAGCATATGGCCTTGCATAATAAAAATGAATTTTGGTTGAAGAAATTGCCTGACATGTACACGCTAATAGTTAGCTTCACGAAGTCGTGCGAGGTAACAGGCCATATAAGTCGCCGACATCTGTTTGTTCCATAATCAGTACGCAGCAGGACTGATAGAAGTGTATGGTGCAGACGATGCGATTCGATGCGACTATGGGAGGTTGGGTTGTTTAGGGGAGGAGACCAGACAGCGTTGTTATCGGTCTCATCGGATTAGGGAAGGACAGAGAAGGAAATCGGTCATGCCCTTTCAAAGGAACCATCCCGGCATTTGCCTGGAGAGATTTAGGGAAATCACGGAAAACCTAAGTCAGGATGGCCGGACGCGGGATTGAACCGTCGTCTTTCCGACTGCGAGTCCAGTGTGCTAACCACTGCACCACCTCGCTCAGTGGTGCAGACGATACTGCTTGGGCTTTCAGTTATCTGTACGACGTTGTGTGTCACAGCATCTCCGCATTTTACTGCGGTGGACAAACACCTCCTATATTAATGCATGTGCGCTGCACAACATTGAGGGGAAGCCCTAAAGAACAGACACCACATACATGTAAGAAAAAATAAGTTGTAGTAGGCAATTAGGCAGAGCCGAACGGATTACAGAGCATACAAAATAGTATGAAGTGTCAGCTACAACTTAAAATCAACTTGATGGACACTACACAATGTAGTATGGTTCAAAATGGCTCTGACCACTATGGGACTCAACTGCTGAGGTCATTAGTCCCCTAGAACTTAGAACTAGTTAAACCTAACTAACCTAAGGACATCACAAACATCCATGCCCGAGGCAGGATTCGAACCTGCGACCGTAGCGGTCTTGCGGTTCCAGACTGCAGCGCCTTTAACCGCACGGCCACTTCGGCCGGCCACAACGTAGTAGGTAATATGTAAACAAAATATGGATACCTCGGACAGTCACTGGTATCTCCACAACAACTAATCTCTTAGCAGCGTGTATGTTATATGAAAACAACTGCACGAACGTACAGCATGGGGACAAATAGAAGTGGCCCGGACGAGTGCATTTGGTTGGGCTTGAATGCAAACATATAACCAAACCCCGTGACGCACACGCCATGTGTACGCCAGCAACTGATCCAAACCGGTTCAGAGCGTAGTGCGAGCTGTGTCAGTGTGCGTGAAGGGGTCGAAAGAATACGATGGTACTCACAGGGGAGTAGCGGGAATTTGTTGTGCAAAGTTTCGTGACAACAAAGTCATGGATACGGTGTAGTCAGTTGTTTTCTGAGAAATATAATGGTGTTAAATACCCCACCTGAACATCCAGTCGCCGGCCGGTGTGGCCGAGCGGTTCTAGGCGCTTCAGCCTGGAGCTGCGCGACCACTACGGTCGCAGGTTCGAATCCTGCCTCGGGCATGGGTGCGTGTGATGTCTTTAGGTTAGTTAGGTTTAAGTAGTTCTTCGTTCTATCGGACTGATGGCCTCAGATGTTAAATCCCATAGTGCTCAGAGCCATATTTTTTTTTTAAACATCCAGTCTGGTTGCGACCCTAACTGGCCACCCAGGTCACCTGATTTGACAGTGTGCGGTTACTGTCTGTGGGAAGCCCTGAGACCTAAGGTGTATCGCAACAACTCTCATATTCTTCAAGAACTGCAGTAGAAGACGGAAGAGACTGCAGCAATTCCAGCCGTCCAGCTTCGATCCGCCTTAATCAACTTGCTGACCACGGCCCAAAAGAGCCAAGAGCCAGTGGTCACTTTCAACACCTGCTGAAGTCGAGTTAGTTTAGCATTTCCTTTCCTCGGCTGTGTCTTTTTGTACCCTGGAACTGCGTTCTCCGGTCAACTTTTATCTGCTCTACTCTGTAGTTCCACATATCAACTGAATTAACGTATCTGTTTTATCTTGAATAAAGAATAAGGAGGAACTATAACAACAAAGAGCACACGCAAACCAGAATTAATTGTTTAAGTGTTAAGGACTGAACCTTGGAATGATTTGGATAATTAATAAACTTTTATATTTGGAGGACAGTACCGAATTGGCTCTAAAATGTATGTATTGCGGAACACCACGTGTGACGTTAGAATATTTCATGACTGACTGCTATTGAAATTGCACAAAATTTAATAGATTCATTTGGAAATGGGTAACATAAAAGTTTACTACATAGTACTCAAGAAAATATCCATACTTGTCATGTAACAAATTTCGGGAGAAAGCAGAGTTGCAGAAACCCCGTAGATTTTCCCCAATAAGAAGCACAAAACATTTGATCTGTAAAGAACTATTGCTTCTGAATATTATCTAGAGTTACACAGATTGTTTTCTTTCAAATTAAGTCTACTGAAAGAATACTTCATCAGAAATGCGAATTTCTGTAGAAACTTGAAGTAATACGTTTTCAGCATACTTCGTATGTCCTCGAAAATAAAAAAAAATTTGTAGAAAATGGAACAGATGTAGTTTGGGAAATGAAGGGAACTTTGTTCCATTGACAAGGCCTGTCGGAACCTGCAAGGCAATGCGTGAGGGATGCATAACTACCTGCCAAGGGAGCGGCCGTGATGAATCACCCATCACAGCTGTTGACAGCACTTGTGGTTCGGGCTGCGATGCGTCAGGATGCATTTGGAGCTAACAGCTTCCGATGACTGACAACGCACTAGGGACGTTAATCGACGTCCTCGACGAAGAGGAACAAGAGGAGGTGCCGTCTCCACGATCCGCCCGCGTGTCAAACCATTAGACAAGTACTACAGCTTTTACGGGTCTTAATCATTGAAGTGTACGTCATTCCACAATTTAGTGAATTTGTTCTAATACCTTCTATCCACAATCTCATGTTTGCCTTTTATTTCCTCCGTGTTGTATAGACAATGCCGGGTGGACATAATCATGAATTGTTTCCTGTGCCATATACCCCTTTATTTTCTTTCAGTCTAGTTGCGTCAGCAGGGAGAGAGCGCAGTGGGGTGCGTCGATATTCTTCATTGACCGGTAAAACTTCTCGCCTCTCCCTTTACACACTACCTTCCAAGCAGTTGCTCTAACAGGGTACGTGCCATCTAGGGTATCCTTTCGTTCCCTATCCCTGCCCCATAACGAAGCCCCGTGCAACGAGATCTTCTACACCCGATACCTCTCCCGACCACTGCTTCTTTGTGGAGATTTCAAAGCACACCATGAGCTATTGTGGCTCCATTACCAGCTGACTACAAGGTGAAGCTCTGGGGAACCTCCTTAAATTACTCAGGGAGTAAACTTTAAAAGTCACATTCACTTTCTTACTTCCTCTTTTTCAGTATTATACTGAGTTTCATTTGTTTGTCCCTTTAAAAAACTTCGCTCTTGAGAAACGGAAGACCAGCAAAATTTCCGAAAGCTGTAGGTTATTGATTCATTCAGGCAATTGCTGTGAGAAAAAGAATAGGTTGATCGGTGAGAGTATTCTAAGGAACTGTAGGTTACGCCAGTAACGCCAGAAAAATGAGGAACGGGAGGCAAATATTTGTGCCCTGCAGATTCAGAAAACGCGAAATTTGGACTACGACAACTAAAGGGGTGAGGGGGAGGGGTGACAGAAGTGCTGATGGGAACACATAGTAAGAAAATGGCGAACAGGGGAAAATTTAGTTAGCAAATTCGAAATTCAGTTAAGCAACAGCCTTAGATTCCTGCCGGAATGTGGGAAGGGAGAGCCTCATACGGATGTAGAGCACTCTATGGTGCAGCAGAAAACAGTGCTAAGAACCTTACAGGTAAGTCAGGTGAAAACAGAACGGGAGGAAAAGTGATCTGTTGCTAGGTAGAAGTCGTAGGATGGGTATAGACCAGCAGTTACAGTATAAATTAGGTGCAGAGCATCATGTCACACACTGTGTGACACCAAGTGCCAATCTCAGCCAGATAACTGAAGGATAAAGTGTAAGGATTTCAATAAAGATTCCGGTAGTGATGGAAACAACGTCGCTAGCAACTAAAAATGCATTATTGGGGCGACCTGATGGTGCAGCTACTGGAAAAAAAGTGTGTTTTAGGGTGGTTCCGTGACGTCATGATCAGCACTGGGTTAACTCTGCTGCAAAACGAGTAAACATAGAGCTGAGGGGTCTGCTTTAGATGGATGCAAGATCTCGTAATGGTGCTGTTCGAGTAGTGGCTATAGAAAGATACGGGTGTAGTTTTCACAGCCTACACCCAAGTAGGAGGGATAAGGATGTTAACAGGAAACATAAAAGGGGTGGAGGGGGCGGGTTTGGGGAGGGGGGTGGCAGCTCACGAAGAAAGTTCCTGCCGTTATTGGGATCAGATGAGAGACTGATGTTAGGTGAAATTCAGAAGGAAAAAACTGAAGGAAATTAGACTAGAGAGACTCACAGTTCATCTCATAATGACAGAGGAAAGGTTGTATCAGTTGTTCTCATCAGAATATTAGGAGGATAAAAAAATAAAATAAATGAGTTGTTAAATTGTTTGCAAGATTTTTGCAGCTGGACAGAAACTGTTGTCATTTTTCTACCCGAACACCATATAACTACAAGGGCAGTAGATCGTAATGTAACTGGTTATAAGTTAACTACACATTCACGTAAATTCTGTGTAGATCGGGGTAGATGCATGTGCTTGTGAGCTACCACTGCAAAATGTAATACTTGTGATTGTTAGAGTGAAATAGCACTGCAAGTAGGGAGTGGTAAGGTGCCAGGTCGCATGAACCAGAAAACAATTTCTAAAGGGGTACTGCAAATAGTTATTATGTACTTTTTTCAACAAGAAATGGCTGAGAAACTCAAATTAATGCAAGAAAATGAACAATACAATCTTAGAATTAGAAACTGAACCGTAAAACTTGATATATAGAACCGTTGAGTTTCAACGTACTTCTTCGGTTCGGTTAAAAAAAATTGAACAGCACATTCTGAACTAAAACAGAAGGGGGAAACCTGTCAATTAACAAATGTTGCATAATAATAAACTCAACATGAATAAACATTTAGTTACCACAACAGAACAGTCTATGAGTCACTATAAAACAAAAGACACTGTAAAACAAATGAGTAACGATAGAAGATATACGTCAATAAAATTTAAAGAACAACGATCAACTGGCTTCACCGACAAGTGGCGAAATTTGCTCTGAATACACAAGCCAGCTCAAATAATACTGATAAACTACAAATCGGTCTCGAACCCGATTGACAGGAATACCTGTAATACTGATGGACAGAAACTTTTAGCAAGACACATAGCTCGATTTTAAATTGAGATTACTGAGGCTCTTTCCATAAACGAATATATCAATAAAATTCGAATGAGAATACCCACGTTGCTTCAATAACCTCGCATTTCTGTTGAGTACGCAATGGGTTACAGAAGCCACTAACCGATTCCGATAATGCCGGCCGGGGTGGCCGAGCGGTTCTAGGCGCTACAGTTTGGAACTGCGCGAGTGCTACGGTCGCAGGTTCGAATCCTGCCTCGGGCATGGATGAGTGTGTCCTTAGGTTAGTTAGGTTTAAGTAGTTCTAAGTTCTAGGGGACTGATGACCTCAGAAGTTAAGTCCCATAGTGCTCAGAGCCATTTGACCCATTTCATGCCGATAATACCAATAAATCATTAATATGGATGAAAGACAATTCATAGAAATAACAGTGACAGAAAGTAATTTACCATTGTTCAGTTAGCGCGATCGGTAAACTCATTTTAAAGGACACCAGGGTTAACTCAAGCCTACAACACGCAGTATGAAACAGAGGGGATAGCTCCAAATACATTGAGCTGCTCACCAAACAAGCCAACATAGCGCAGCCATTCTACTTTGTCCGTGTTTCTATACATACCGGTCAGCAGACGCAATACCAAGAACGTGTTCCACCAAATCCGAGCGATTCGTTTCTCAGGCACGTAAATTGGAGGATTAGCAGCATACTCTCGCTCAAAGAGGTACTCAGTGTTGTCAGTTGCTTGTACCGTCCATGTTGCACATAACTGCTAGCATCTGACGTTGAATGGCTGTCTTCCAGTTATGGGTGGTCAACGACTGAGAGCGAGCTGATGGGGACCGCTATTAAGTCGGCACGTCAAAACCCGCGCATGTCCCCGGGCGAAATGCGAAGGAGATGGTTACTTAGCAACAGGCAAAGAGGTTTATATCGTGCTTTCGAATACGTATCAAAACAGCGCACGAATCAAGAGTATACAGGTCTCCACTGGATAAATGGTAAATTTTTATTAAAAAGTTGGAGGGTTATTGTGCTGTCTGACAGATAGAGGGAAAGTGTTATTAATTCTTGGTGATTTCAGTGCAAATTTTTTGAACTAATTAGACAGCAAAGTGATCTAAAGGTGCATGTAACCGATTGTAATTTGGTATCGGTAATATTTCACCTCTGAGTTGCTCAAAATAGTACTATCCTTATAGTTAATGTATTCATTCTACGAGCTAAATTTTTAGAGATCCATACTCATCCAGTGATGAAGGGATTGTCAGATCACCATACAAAGTCTGTCACAGAATGTATCTTAGTTCCGTGTATAGTATCGAAACACCCTAAGAAAACAGTGAGGCTGATTAATGACAAAACTACTGAAGATTTTAAAGAAAGCATAAAAGATGTTGATTGGGTGAAGCTTACAAAGAGCCTAATGCTGACTCTAAAATCAATACATGTCTTCATGAGTCTGTCGGGTTCAGCTAAACTGGTGGCTGTCCGACCTTTGCTTAACGTGATTCAGAAGAATGAAGACCTTCAGTTGAGCAACAATAACTGTTTTGCGAGCGCGTATCTGACGACGCCCGGCATGCATGGACCGATCGGAGTTACAAAATTTTGCTTCCGGTCTCTACAGAAGGATCCTTAATCCTCGGAAAACTTCCGTAGTTAGGAGAAAAAACAGCACTTGTCCACACAAGCCAAGAGACACGGAGCTACTTACTAACTCAAAAAACAAGGAATAATAATAATAAACAGAACGTATACAAAAGCTAGAAAACACAGCGCCTCTAGAGGCCGGGCGCGGAACTACACTGACGTCGTGTACAGTAATTACGACCGCACAGCACTGCACTGACACACGGGCACAGCACACACACACACACACACACACACACACACACACACACACACACCGTTCAGCTTGAATTAGCGCGCGGCAGCGTCGCTACAATTCTGTATCCATTTTTCAGAATAGTTTTTCCAAAAAGATAAATAAATTTAGTAAGGCCATCTCATTAAAGAAATCGTGCATCACTACAGGTGTTAGAATCTCTTCACAAAGAAAACGGTACTTGTACAAAATTGCCAGAACAATTAATTACCAAGAAATACTTGCTTATTGGAAATAGTACTGTAACAGTGACAAATATAAGTCATCGTCATCATCAGTGTTCTGCGTAAAGGCAGGTTTTCACAAGGCAGTTCTCCAGGCTGTCCGGTCATCTGCCATCCTCTTCAGGTCTGCATAGTTTCCTCTTCCCTTTATGTTGTCTATCACCTTGTATCTCCGTCTTCCTCCCAGTCTTCTCCCACAAACCAATCCTTCCAAAGCATCTAATAGCAAGCACTCCCTTCTCAATGAATGTCCCAACCAGTACTTTTTTCTTTCTCTTACAACCTTCAGCAGACCTCTTCTCTCACCAACCCCTTCCAATACTTTTTCATTACTCACTCTTTCCATCCAGCTCATTCTCTCCATTTTCCTCCACATCCACATCTCAAATGCTTCTAACCTTTTTCCATCCTCTCGTCTCAGTGTCCATGTTTCTGCCCCATATAGTGGCACACTCCAGACAAAACATTTGCCAAGCCTTTTCCTTAGACCTTTATCTAATTTGCCACATAAGAGTCTCCTCTTTCTGTTGAATGCCTCCTTCGCTATGGCAATTCAGGTTTTCACCTCCTGGTGACATCTTAAGTCTTCATTTATTGTGCTTCCGAGATATTTAAAGTGGCTTACTTGGCTAATGGTAGATTGCCCTATTTTAATACAGGAAAGTCTGCGTCCTTTACTGATGACCATACTCTTTGTTTTTGCTGTCTTTATTTGCATTCCATATTCCACATAAGATTCATTCAGATCTTTGAGCATGTTATTCACTGTCCGCCCACTTTCTGCCACTAATACCATGTCATCTGCAAATCTTATACATTCTATTCTCTTTCCACCGATACATATTCCTCTTTTCCCATCTAAACGTTTCGCAATAATCTCTTCAAGGTATACGTTAAACAGCAGAGGGGAAAGGCAACAACCTTGTCTAACACCTCGTCCAATGCTGCTTCCATCTGACATCTCATTTCCAATCCTTATCCTTACTTTCTGGTGTAAATATAGATTCTGTATCAGTCGTCTCTCTTTCCAATCTACTCCTTTCCTCTTCAAGACATCCATCAGCTTGTTCCACTGAACTCTGTCAAAAGCCTTTTCTAAATCTATAAAAACAGCAAAGATTTCTCTACCCTTTTCCATATATCTTTCCCCTATAGTTCTTAGCAGGCCAATAGCTTCTCTTGTTCCTTTTCCTCTTCTAAATCCGAACTGCTCCTCTGCAATCCCTCTACCTAGCTTGCCATATGACCCCCAGTTCAACACTCTCAGCAAGACTTTAGCTACATGAGAAATTAGACTGATGGTCCGGTGATCTTCACAAATATAAGAATACATAAATATTAAGAAAAGTATTATCAAAATCTGGGAGTATGGGCTTCTTGTTCAGAATTGACAGATCAGATAATAAAAAAAAATCAGAATGGAGTATAGTTAAAAGGGAGACACGGAAAGAAGCCCTAGAAGAAGACATTATTTGTGGTAACGAGAATGAGAGCGCTGTGGAAGAAAGGACATGTGTAGCATATACTTTTAATAATTACATCTTAAAATAAGTCTAGAAACGGGTTCCAATAGTTCAAAAAAAAAAAAAAGGCAAAACAGTATACTGATGAACCTATACAGAGGACAATTAGTGAATTAAAATTTAATCTCGCATCCCCGTGTGAAATACGAGCAAGAAAGATCATGACTCTAGGGGTAAGACCTCATATGGGGGTGGATAATATCCTCAATAAGGCACTAAAAAGTTGTGGCTCTATAATAAGTAATGTTCTTAGTCAGTTATGTATTGCATCATTAACTCTGGGAGTTTCCCAGAAATACTGAAATGCTGTTGGGCTTCTCTGCAAAGAGGGTAACGCCAGAGATGTCAATAACTACCGCCCAGTTTCACACCTTACATCGTTCTCTAAAATTTTTGAGAAGGTAGTGTACACCTGTGTGGTTACCCAACTACAGAGTAATGGGATACTTAGCCAAGCACAGTATGAATCTCAAAAGAGCCGTTCTACTGTGTCAGTTATATGAGTAAATGTACTGAGCACATAATAAGATTTTTTAACCATAAAGTGTCGTCAACTGCGATCTTCTACGGATTATCGCTGATATTTGAACGTGTCAGTCATAATATAATGTTAGAGAAGCTAATGTTTTACGTAAAATGTTGTTCACAAAATGCCTGAAATAGTTCCAGTTTAAGAAACCAGATGTAGAAATTTAGATTTGGCTGTTTGAGTAAAACAAAAGGGAAACAGCACATCATCCGAATGTGGAGAAATTGCAGTGGGAGTCCTGCAATGTTCGATCACTGGCTCATTACTGTTCTTGCTCTGTATTAACGATCTGCCAATTTATTTCAAATAGGAGGTGAAATTACTCCTGTCTGTAAATGATGCAAGCATTGTTGTGAAAAAGAAGTATCAACAGCGAAGATAGTAACTGATGTTTTTTAAAAGTTATGAATGGTTTTGCATAAATGGCCTAGCTACAGACTTTGAAGAAACGCCTTTAATCCAGTTTTATTCTGTTAAAAATATTCCACATCCTATTGATCTAGCATACCAACAAGAGATTGTAATCAAGCTAGAAAATTGTAAGTCCTTAGTTGTGCATTATGAAGAAAACTTAAACTGGAAAAGCCATACAGTAGGCCTGCTAAAACGTTTAGGTTTGGCTACTTTTGGTTTAAGAATAATCGTCAAATTTGGGGATACGTAAGTCACTAATTTAAATTACTTTTTCCATTGATGTCTCACGAGATAATTTCCTGGAGTAACTCCTGGCGTAGCCAAAACCTACTAACTGCACAAAAGAAGGTAATACGAATTATGTCTGGAGCTCACAAAACTACATCTTGCAGGTGTCTCTTTAAGCAGCTCGGAATATTAACCACAGCCTCACAGTACATTTATTTACTTAAGGAATTCTTTATCAAGAGTCCGTCTAATTTTGAGAGTTACGGAGGTACTCGCAAGTACAATATTACAATGAAATATGACCTGAATTACCCTTTGATGAATCTAGCTTTGCCGCAGGAAATGATAAAATGTATAAGCTCTTTGACAATCTAGTCACGGATTTAGAATGCCTGGCAGACAGCAGATGTGTTATCAAATGTAGATTAAGGAGGGTTCTCATTAACAACATCACAGAGGAATTCTTGAGTTGACATTATTAGTCTTTAAAAAACTGCAAATGATCAGCATGCAGCCTTATATTTATTAGTTTTTTACTTAGTTTTGTATAAGTGTTACTCATTCTGTACTTTGAGCAAGCAGGAAAAGAAAGGAAAGAAAAAATTTCAAGAAGGAATTAAATTTCAGCGAAAATAAATAAAAATTTTGAGGTTTGTCGACGACATTACGATACTGTTGGAGACCGAAAAGGACTTGAAAGAGCAGTTGAACAGAATGGGCAATGTCGTGAAAGTAGGATACAAGATGAACATTAACAAAAGTGAAACAAGCGTAATGGAATGTCGTCGAATTAAATTAGGAGATCTCCAGGGAATTAGGTTAGGAAGCGAAACGCTTAAAGTAGTAGTAGAGCTTTTCCATTTAGACAGCAAAATAACTGGTTGTGGCCGAAGTACAGAGGATACAGATAGGCAAGTCAAGAAAAGTGTTTCTGAAGAAGAGTAATTCGTTAATATTGAATACAGATTTAAGTATTTAGGAAATCTTCCATGAAGGTATTTGGAGTGTAGCCTTGTACAGAAGTGGAATGAGGACGATAGACAGTTCAGACAAGAGGATAACAGAAGCTTTTGGAATGTGGTGCTACAGAAGAACGATGAAGATTAAGTGGATAGATCATGTAACCAAAGAGGAGGTACTGAACAGAGCTGGAGAGGAAAAAAAGGCACAATTTGTCTAAAGGAAGAGTTGAGTTGACAGAACACGTTCTGAAACTTCAAGGAATCAAACTCACCAACTAAGTATTGGAGGAAAGTGTGGGGGTAAAAATTGTAGGAGGCAGAAAGATGAACACAGTTAGCGGGTTCTAAAGGATTAAGATTGCAATAGGTATCCGCCGATGAAGGTATGGACAGCTGCGCCAGATCACTGAAGACCCGCGCTACAACAACTACGTAGGTATTCTACATTTGCTCTGTTGACATTTTCCGCATCATAAGGTTTATTGTGAATTTGATCTATGGCACAAGTAAATAAAAAACTACGGCCAGGTAAAAGAATGAGGATGCCACTGGAAATGCACTCAGGGTCCCACTGAGATATTATGAAGAGAAAGAGAAGTTGAATAACGATTCAACTATCGTGAATTCAGAGGTTTTAAGCTTCCTAGAGTAAATCTTTCGTGTGTGTACTTATTAACAGAACAATAAATCATTATTCAGTTCGAGTTTACATATGAAATTACGTTACTTAAAAACATGAGGTAGAGACACTCAAACGATCCGGTTTCCTGCTTGAGAGTGGCTATTACGTGTTGCTTACCTAGAAAGGTAGGTCACGCTGAAATTTCTTGTGTAAAAATCCATGTCCGCATAAAAGGCAACGAAGTAACAGACGCTCTTGCACGGAAACCTATTTACGACGGCAAAGTAGAACACAAACTAGCGCCATCAGGAGACTTCATATACAAGATAAGCACCTTGTTAGGAAAAAGTAGAACAAGAGAAGAGCTTCGCAAGCGACAAAGGGAAGACAACACAACCCGAAACCTAGGCTACACCATTAATACCTTGGTACCGAAATCAGCAGCGGGAGGGAATTCTTAAGTCATTGTATGGCACATAATGTTCACTCGCGATAGATTCGAGCTACAGAGTTAAAGATCATTACCCGACTGAAGCATTAGTTACCAACCATAGTCCCTGTAATATTATCATCAAAAGATACATTAATATACAGATAATAATAAACCCTCTTAAACGAATCAAAAGTAACTATATATGGTGATTCAAATAACTTATTCACTTCAAATACTTCCGATCTTATTTAAGATATCACAGTTTTTTTTTTCACTGAGATGAATTGTAAGAAAGTCCTGAATAAATGAGGTGCAGTGTCTTTTTTTGATACATTAATTACCGAGATATTGCGATCAGTTTTTATTTTTGAAATGGAGCTATAGACATTCCTACTGCTATATCATAGACCTGAAAAGAGACGGATTCAACAACGTTTCACTCTTCAAAAGCCGATTACGGCGTAATTATAATATTTGGAAGATTTACCTACTGAGTGGTTATAACTAAATTGCTGCTACTCACAGAGGTTCAGTATAAACTGTAGTTAGAATTGGAAGGAAAATCAGCATTGGTCGTATTTTGTTGTTTTATTGTCAGCAAAATCGATTTTCGGTCACTTAGTGAGTATCCTCAGTGCTGTAATATACAATTAAAATTGGTAGGCACTGGTATCAAGCTATAACCACAAGCTTAGAGCGATCACATAGCTTTTTATATGATCGCTCTAAGCTTGTGGTTATAGCTTGATACCAGTGCCTATCAATTTTAATTGTATATTACAGCACTGAGGATGCTCACTAAGTGACCGAAAATCGATTTTGCTGACAATAAAACAACAAAATACCGCCAATGCTCAATTTCCTTCCAATTCTATCCACTATTGGTCGTGGTGCACACATCACGCCATGGGGTCGCCAATCAATAAACTGTAGTTATCGTATGGCAGCGGAACTTGGCAGACGTTCTAACGCCTTAACGTGGAACCGATTTATGCTGGAAAAAGTTAGTTATAAGTTTGGCCACCAGCAGCAAATCTGGCGCTGTGAATACAAGTAATACTTGTATAAATGTTTCCATTTGTAATGATTAATTACGGAACGAGGACAAAAAAGGACAAACAAGGGAACAGGCATAATGCTAATATTGTTATTAACCGCTCCTTACACTGCTGAGTACGAGCACCGGGCACGTTGACGAATGCTGTACGGTGTTGGATATGCAACTGGTGGTCAAAATTGATACTAATATTTTCCGTATTAACGCATTGGCATATCTCCCACGTTACTCTGTCATACGAAAATTACAGCCCGCACTGGACCTCCGGAAGTAGCTGCACTTTAATTATCGCAGCCTGATATTTTTACATGTAACCGATTACTATCTTATTCGCAAGTTATTGAAATCGTACCCAAATAATGAAACGCATCTTGAAGAGGAAGGAAACAGACCGTTGCACCGACGTGATACCGGTGTAAAATGGGCACCAAGGAACCGTTGATTCAGTTTCCCTGTGCCGTTCACGTGTGTAGTCTTTTGGTTACCTTGAAAAAGTAAATCTTTCACGCTCCAAGGAACTAGCTGTGTACTTCTTTACAGAGAGTGCAGAAATATAGTGAAGAGCCGACAGACGGTGTCCAACAAGAATGACATTTGTGCAAATGCGCAAAAAAATGTTTGATCGAAAGGCACTAGAATACTGCACGCTGGGTAAAGAGCAAGACTGTAACGAGTGGAGCTAACGGAGTAAATGTTTTGTGAGTTGTTGCTCACAATCCACATGTTAGTCCAGAAAACCTGCGAGTGCCTATGGAATAGCCAGGCCAGCCTTGTTCGTATTTTGCGTGCAAATAGCTTCCGTCCGTATCGTGTCTCACTTCACAAGCGCATGAATCATCGGGGCTACAGAAGTCACAAGGAATTCTGTTGTTCTGTAGCGGCATCAGGATAATAAGGCTCTTGTCTCTAAGAATTCTCTTTGCAGCTTAAACAACCCTTAAAAATAATAGAATGCTTAATGCAAGAAATTATTAGGACGTGCTGGGAAAGGTAAGTTGAACATCAGAGGCAGTGAAGTGTGAATGTCTGATCTCGGATTACTGGAGACAACGTGGTTGATTCTTACTTCATTGAAAAAGCCTTAACAGGTAAGAGATATACACTATTTCACCCCGAAGTGCTATCGGCCATATTATAGAGAAAAACACCTGAAACACAGTGACGTATGTGATACCAGCAAGATGGGTGCCCGGCCCATTACCTTGTGACTGTTAGCTTCTCCTCGCACGTTCGCCTGAGTTGATGCCACGTTTCTGACGTAAAGCCAGTCTATACACAAATTACGAAGACGAAAGAGGATTTAAAACATTGCACTGTTACAGCATGTCCAAATTTTATCGAAGTAATATTTTCATTCTGTCCAGAAATCTTTGAACCATCGTTGGCAAACGCATATTACGGTGCACGGTGGTATTTACAGTATTTTATGACGTAAGTGGAAAGGAAAGTGTTAATTACGACTGTACTATTTGATTTCCTTGTTTATTCCTGATGTGATTTCGTGTTGTAATTGTGCATCTTAGCATTAAATCCTATATTATTTGACAATCTTTATAATTCAGTTATCTTTTTCACAAATCTAGTCGATGTTTGACGTGCACCTTTCATTCAAGACTCCATCACAAACAAGTGCAGAACTGTTACTATAGTTAACAGGTGACACATGAAGCCGCCCAAACATACAGAACTTTAGTCTGGACACACACGGAACCTTTGCCACAGACGTATTGCCAGTGACGGACAGCTTGTCGCGTTGTTTAGTTATGATATACTGTTGTGGGTTGGCAGGAGAGCCAACACCGTGATTATTAGAGGAAGCCGAAAGGCACGCGTTTTAGCTCACGCAGGCTGGCGTGAGGTCTGGAACAGGACAAGGAAATTAGACTTTAGAAAAAAGGACGTAGCTGCTGGAATACTTAACTTTAATCCATAAATGGTGACCGTCGCTCTTGACTGTACATTATTCACAATATCAATAGTAACTGAACATGGCGCTGTGTTAGGTCGTAGCAAATGACGTAGCTGAAGGCTATGCTAACTATCGTCTCGGCAAATGAGAGCGTATTTTGTCAGTGAACCATCGCTAGCAAAGTCGGTTGTACAACTGGGGCGAGTGCTAGGAAGTCTCTCTAGACCTGCCGTGTGGCGGCGCTCGGTGTGCAATCACTAATAGTGGCGACACGCGGGTCCGACTTATACTAACGGACCACAGCAGATTTAAAGGCTACCACCTAGCAAGTGTGGTGTCTCGCGGTGACACCACATATACCTACCGCAAGTATGTCGGTCGAAATTGTCGCGAAAGTATGCTTGCCGCTCTTGACTTTGCTTTTATTGAGTAGACAATCGGGTGTTAATGAATTCATCATCGTCTGAATTCCGTTCTGTTGGATGTGCTGATGTAATTTTGCGACGTACTCGTAAGTCTATTATGACTTGACTCTAAACTCTTAAAAAGTCGTTGACTTTAAACTGTTTGACATCACACTTTTTAAAACTCTCAGCTATCTTGCTTTCTTAGTGGCTGACTTACATTTGAAAATACATCACTCGACACAGAGTCAGTACGTACACTGGGTGGCAAAAGTCGTAAGATACCTCCTAATATTGTGTGGGACCTCCTTTTTCCGGCAAAGTGCAGCACAGCAACTCGACCTGCCATGAACAAGTCGTACCAAGTCCCCTGCAGAAATACTGAGCCATACTGCGTCTAGAGCCGTCCATAACTAAGTGCACCGCTGCTCTAGGTCGTTAAGTGAAGGCCGTCGGCCACTGCGTTGTTCGAGGTGACAGATAATGCTTGAAATCTTTCATTCTCGGCACACTCTTTACATTATGGATCTCTAAATACTCAATTCCGTAACGATTTTCGAAATTGAATATCCCATGCGTCTAGCTCCAACTACTAACCAACCACCAAAGCCCGTTTATTCCTGTCATCTGGCCATAATCACGTCGGTAACCTTTTCATACGTGTCACGTGAGTACAAACGACAGCTCCACCAATGCACTGCCCTTTTATACGTTGTGTAAGAGATAACAGCCGCCATCTATATACGCCCATATTGCTTACCCATGACTTAACCTGACATTTATTGCCATCATTGCTTCCATGATGTGTAGATTGAACAGCAGGGACGATAGAGTGCATCTCTGTCTTACACCCTTTTTAATCCGAATACTTCTTAGTCTTCGATGCTTATTTCCATTTTTTTCTCGTACAGATTATGTATGATCCGTCTATCTCTACAGCTCATTCCTATTTTTCTTAGAATTTCGAATATCCTGTGAGATCTTACGCTGTGGTACGCTTTTCTTGGGTCTACAAATACGGTGCGCATTTATTCATTTTTCTTAGTCTTACTTCCACTATCAGGCGCAACGTCACAAATGCCTCTTTGGTGCCTTTACATTTCCGAAAACTAACTAATCACCTATCAGCTCCTCGATTACATTTTCTATTCCTCTGTATATTGTTTTTCGGGATTGTGCGGATGTTATTTCTAAGAAAGTCTGATGACATTTATCCGGTCTCATAGATTCTGCCCACAAAAATATAATATTTTGTGGCCGCTTTCCCAATGATTTTGTAACTTCCTTATTTGACTGCAATTATTCCAGGACTCCAATATTTGACCCAGAATTTAACATAGCTTTAGAAGAAACGCGACAAGTTTCGTTCGGAATTTCTGAAAATGTTGAGGGAAGTGGTTATCTACTGGAAAAATGTCATCCCAACAATCCCAAAGATAGCAATACCAGGCACTCGTAAGTGCAAGAACTGTTGCACTGTCACGGTCCGCCGGCCGGAGTGGCCGTGCGGTTCTGGGCGCTACAGTCTGGAGCCGAGCGACCGCTACGGTCGCAGGTTCGAATCCTGCCTTGGGCATGGATGTGTGTGGCGTCCTTAGGTTAGTTAGGTTTAATTAGTTCTTAGTTCTAGGCGACTGATGACCTCAGCAGTTGAGTCGCATAGTGCTCAGAGCCATTTGAACCATTTGTCACGGTCCCCAAGTCTGGGAACGCGAGACAGATACGGTCGCAGGTTCGAATCCTGCCTCGGGAATGGATGTGTGTGATGTCCTTAGGTTAGTTAGGTTTAACTAGTTCTAAGTTCTAAGGCACTAATGACCTCAGAAGTTGAGTCCCATAGTGCTCAGAGCCTTTTGAACCATCACCGTCCCAGTTTCTGATAAGAATTTGCAAAAAAATAGGAAACTGAGGACCTCTTTATGACTATTTGTTTTGCCTTAGTAATAGATTGAAGCAGGAGTGATACGCTTGATAATGAAAGTATGATTTAAGGAAGTTTCGACCTAGAAAACACGTTCAACAATGTTAAAAGGGTACAAGATATTCGACTTTCGAAATTCTCATGGCAACTGGTGTAACATGTACAGAAGGATGGGTAATATAAAGTTCGTACAATATTAAAGAGGGAAAAAATAGACTTCAGGCATGAAGTACTCTGATTAAATAGGTTTAATTTGCTGTTCTGTCTATATTTTGAGGAAGCAATGACGGAAATAAAAGAGAGGTTTGCGAGGGGGATTAATACTGACGGTGAAAGGATATCAGTGATAATATTCGCAAATGACTTTGTTATTTTTAGTGAGAGTGAGAAAGAATTGGAGGTCTTGTTGAACGAAATGAACAGTCTAATGTGCACAGAGTAATGAGGAGTAGCAGAAATGAGATTATATGAAAACTTTTCGTCAAGGTGGGTCACCACGTAGTAGACGAAGTTAAGGAACCCTGTTGCCTTGGAAGCAGAAGAACTAATGATGGACGGAGGAAGGTGGATATGAAAATCAGACTCGCACAGATCTTCGTGGCAGAAAAATTTTATGTTATCGAACATTGGCCTTAGTTTTGCGAAGATATGTCTAAGAACGTACGCCTGAAGCACAGTATTGTGTGGTAGTGAACTGTGAACTGTGGGAAAACCGGAAAAGAAGAGGATCGATGAGTTTGGGATGTTATGCTACAGAAAGGTATTGGGAGTTCTAAATTAAGAAATGAGGATGTTCTCCACGAACCTGGTGTGGAGAAGAGCAAGAGTAAAACATTGACAAGAAGACATGAAGTTACGAAATGTGTTAAAACATCAAGCAATTACTTCCATGGTGATTCCGTGAGCTGTGAATGGTAAAAACAGCAAGAAATAACTGTGGAAATTAGGTACAAATGCTCCTCTGCGACGAAGTAAATATTGGAATTTGCTAGCACAAATCTTCATAAAGCCTCACCAGAAGTGAAAGTAGCATCGTGTGTGTGAATATTACATCAGCAGCATTATCAGAAATGTAATCCCCTGTGCCACAGCCAACGGCAGTACGGTATCTGGAGCAACAGCAGCCACGGCCACTGCCAAGCTGACAGAAGCACCCCTCGCCATGTGCCTGCTTCTGTATCACTGCTTTCACATGTCCATGGCCAGGGACGTCGCGGTGCTTCTACATTTGACACGCTGACACTTGCGAACAGATAGACATTGGTCCCCAATTCTGTTTTAGACCATTCTGTAGTGTCACATGAACACTACACTTTCGCACAAAGTCTGTGTCGACAGGCTGCATTTAAACCCACATCTTGTTAAGGTGTGGTGTGCGTCCAGCTAAGGAACATAACCTTCCCTAGACTGTGTCAGCCACAGCCTCGGAGTCTTCACCTCAATTACGCCACTGTCGTCCACTGCTGCTGCCAGGCGACAATCCAAGGGCTGCTGCCTGACTGCCTGGAACTCAGCACCCAGCACTTTGCCGCCACCTCTAGGGGGCTGCTCACCATCACTGTAGTTCTCCAGCCAGTGGTTCAGTGTTGGAAACTGGGCAGCACCGCAAACTACCACAATGGCAGAACGCCTCCGCTCGCTGTTTTGAAGTGACGTAGGAGATCCTGCCGCCACCTTGGTAACATATCTTGAAGTAACTTTGCTCCGGTTAGTGCGGATTGCTTTTTGTTCATTATGAAAGAATTTCATTCAGTTCCTGGAGTATCCAGGAGTGCTGTTTATTTCGCTTCATTTGGTTTTTTAAATAGATTTCACGAGTAAAAATGATTTACTTCGGATTTTTTCATGCCGAGGGCGAACGTTTGCCATCACCACTAAGTTCTACATGACTAACATAGCGAGATTTCCTTCAGAACAGTTTATTCGTTAAATTCATAGAAGCTCCGACTTTGTTTATATGATTTCCAGTATTGTAACTAGTCTATTTTCGAGTGATGCACGATGTGTAGATAAAATAACGACGTTAGAGCAGACCACCAGATTCTATGCACGACGAACCCTATGTCCAACCACTTTACTCGATCAGATTGAAGATTACGTATTTGTCACTTTTGGTGGAAACCGCCCGACTTCGTCTCCGTGTTCTCTCCGGCTCACCCACTTAATTTCTGTGGTGGCGAAATGAATTGTTTCTTTTTTCGTACTAAATTACATGAGCTTCACTTAAATGTTTCACGCAAAAGTATCCATCGTTTCCAAATTTTGATGTTCCTTTCCGTAAGTTCATTATACTCATTTTCTTTCTTGGTATTTGTAATTCGAACGTGATCAATAGGAACTGTAAATTTATTTTTCTTCTTAATTGTTATCATGTCTTTTGAGTGTGGGGTGCTATCATAATAAATTTCCAACATTAGGGAGAACTGTTTTACGAATATTCAGCCCCACCTCACATTTCTCACTTCCTGGATATTGTTTCATGCCAACGACGAAATTCAATATGAGCATTAGTGGCGTTAATAAGAGGTATGCCATGCCAAAGTGTAATTGGACAAAATCATTGAAAGTGTTGCTTTGAGTAAATTGATATCAGATATTTTCATTTACTTTTCACGAACAGTTCTGATTGTCTGGCATTACACTTATGTTATACCTCCGCGAGACATAGCTTTCGTAAATTGCTTGCCCCATATTCGTAGATACAGCACATGTTATGAATAGTCAATGGTATACTGCCAGATTCGTGTCTACTCAACATAGAATTCATTTTCGCAACGGAAGAAGAGGCAGGCATTTAAGGGACTTAGCGTGTTTGTTTCAAGATGTAGATATCAACGACAGAGTCGACTCCTTACAAGAGCACGGCTTACTGGTGGTCCACCGTGCTTCTACATCTACATCTACATCTACATTTATAGTCCGCAAGCCACCAAACGGTGTGTGGCCACTGTCATTACCTCCCTTTCCTGTTCCAGTCGCGTATGGTTCGCGGGAAGAACGACTGCCAGAAAGCCTCCATGCGCGCTCCAATCTCTCTAATTTTACATTCGAGATCGCCTCGGGAGGTATAAGTAGGGGCAAGCAATATATTCGATACCTCATCCAGAAACGCACCCTCTAGAAACCAGGACAGCAAGCTACACCGCGATGCAGAGCGCCTCTCTTGCAGAGTCTGCCACTTGAGTTTGTTAAACATCTCCGTAACGCTATCACGCTTACCAAATAACCCTGTGACGAAACGCGCCGCTCTTCTCTGGATCTTCTCTATCTCCTGTGTCAACCCGACCTGGCACGGATCCCACACTGATGAGCAATACTCAAGTATAGGTCGAACGAGTATTTTGTAAGCCACCTCCTTTGTTGATGGACTACATTTTCTTAGGACTCTCCAAATGAATCTCAACCTGGCACCCGCCTTACCAGCAATTAATTTTATATGATCATTCCACTTCAAATCGTTCCGCACGCATACTCCCAGATATTTTAAAGAAGTAACTGCTACCAGTGTTTGTTCCGCTATCATAAAATCATACAATAAAGGATCCTTCTTTCTAAGTATTCGCAATACATCACATTTGTCTATGTTAAGAGTCAGTGTCGACTCCCTGCACCAAGAGCCTATCCGCTGCACATCTTCCTGCATTTCGCTGCAATTTTCTAATGCTGCAACTTCTCTGTATACTACAGCATTATCCGCGAAAGCCGCATGGAAGTTCCGACACTATCTACTAGGTCATTTATATATATTGTGAAAAGCAATGGTCCGATAACACCCCCCTGTGGCACGCCAGAGGTTACTTTAACGTCTGTAGACGTCTCTCCATTAAGAACAACATGCTGTGTTCTATTTGCTAAAAACTCTTCAATCCTGGCTGTTACTTTGTTTATCAGACGACAGTGCGGAACTGTATCGAACGCCTTCCGGAAGTCGAGGAAAATGGCATCTATCTGGGAGCCTGTATCTAATATTTTCTGGGTCTCATGAACAAATAAAGCGAATTAGTCTCAAACGATCGCTGTTTGCGGAATCCATATTGATTCCTACAGAGTAGATTCTGGGTTTCCAGAAATGACATGATACGCGAGCAAAAAACGTGTTCTAAAATTCTACAACAGATCCATGTCAGCGATATAGGTCTATAGTTTTGCGCATCCGCTCGACGACCCTTCGTGAAGACTGGGACTACCTGTGCTCTTTTCCAATCATTTGGAACGTTCCGTTTCTCTAGAGACTTGCGATACCCGGCTGTTGTAAGCGTTGACAAGTGTTGGGCTGCCGCGTGCTCCAGACAGACTGGTTACAGTACTGGCCAGCGGCGCCGATACGGCGTGGCGAGCAATGGCATGGACAGGTGGCCAAGCGTAAATCGCGTCTCGCCACTGGCACTGCATTAAACGCCTCGCCACCCTCACGCGTGCGCAGCTGGGCTCAGACAGACGAGCGCACGGACTCGGCAGTGCACCTGCGTTACGAGCACACTCGTATGAGGTGAAAGAGCTGCTGAAAGGAGTCTATTCTACACTAGTGACAAACAAACGACGAAATTTTACTTATCGTATACTCAGGGTGCTCCAACTGCCGCCACCTATGTGTTTTATGCATCCCATGACCCCTTAAAATATCAAGAGCAAGATGTTCATATTCACTCCGTCGCTATGTGCAAACTATTAGACACACAGTGAAAAAAATTACAGAAGTTTTTGCATAAAATTTAATGATTCTTATAGTTAAATTTCGTATGGGGATACGTTTTCGCTAGAAGCCATGGTTTTAAAATTATTAATGAAAAATATACAAAAGGGACCTTCAAACGCGTTTTCCTTGAATAATTCGGAAACCTTCGCCTCAGTACATAATTTAATTACACTCCTGGAAATGGAAAAAAGAACACATTGACACCGGTGTGTCAGACCCACCATACTTGCTCCGGACACTGCGAGAGGGCTGTACAAGCAATGATCACACGCACGGCACAGCGGACACACCAGGAACCGCGGTGTTGGCCGTCGAATGGCGCTAGCTGCGCAGCATTTGTGCACCGCCGCCGTCAGTGTCAGCCAGTTTGCCGTGGCATACGGAGCTCCATCGCAGTCTTTAACACTGGTAGCATGCCGCGACAGCGTGGACGTGAACTGTATGTGCAGTTGACGGACTTTGAGCGAGGGCGTATAGTGGACATGCCGGAGGCCGGGTGGACGTACCACCGAATTGCTCAACACGTGGGGCGTGAGGTCTCCACAGTACATCGATGTTGTCGCCAGTGGTCGGCGGAAGATGCACGTGCCCGTCGACCTGGGACCGGACCGCAGCGACGCACGGATGCACGCCAAGACCGTAGGATCCTACGCAGTGCCGTAGGGGACCGTACCGCCACTTCCCAGCAAATTAGGGACACTGTTGCTCCTGGGGTATCGGCGAGGACCATTCGCAACCGTCTCCATGAAGCTGGGCTACGGTCCCGCACACCGTTAGGCCGTCTTCCGCTCACGCCCCAACATCGTGCAGCCCGCCTCCAGTGGTGTCGCGACAGGCGTGAATGGAGGGAAGAATGGAGACGTGTCGTCTTCAGCGATGAGAGTCGCTTCTGCCTTGGTGCCAATGATGGTCGTATGCGTGTTTGGCGCCGTGCAGGTGAGCGCCACAATCAGGACTGCATACGACCGAGGCACACAGGGCCAACACCCGGCATCATGGTGTGGGGAGCGATCTCCTACACTGGCCGTACACCACTGGTGATCGTCGAGGGGACACTGAATAGTGCACGGTACATCCAAACCGTCATCGAACCCATCGTTCTACCGTTCCTAGACCGGCAAGGGAACTTGCTGTTCCAACAGGACAATGCACGTCCGCATGTATCCCGTGCCACCCAACGTGCTCTAGAAGGTGTAAGTCAACTACCCTGGCCAGCAAGATCTCCGGATCTGTCCCCCATTGAGCATGTTTGGGACTGGATGAAGCGTCGTCTCATGCGGTGTGCACGTCCAGCACGAACGCTGGTCCAACTGAGGCGCCAGGTGGAAATGGCATGGCAAGCCGTTCCACAGGACTACATCCAGCATCTCTACGATCGTCTCCATGGGAGAATAGCAGCCTGCATTGCTGCGAAAGGTGGATATACACTGTACTAGTGCCGACATTGTGCATGCTCTGTTGCCTGTGTCTATGTGCCTGTGGTTCTGTCAGTGTGATCATGTGATGTATCTGACCCCAGGAATGTGTCAATAAAGTTTCCCCTTCCTGGGACAATGAATTCACGGTGTTCTTATTTCAGTTTCCAGGAGTGTATATTAAATTTCATACAGCAAAAGTCCTGTCCATTTCTTCTATAGGGCTAATAGTTTGCGCATAGCGATATAGAGGATTCGTACAACTTGCTCGTGATATTTGAAGGTTTTTTGAAAGTGTTGCAGGTTGCATACAGCCCAGAAATATGGGCAGCTCAATCACCTTGTATACAGTACAGCAGAAAGAATGTGTGATCCAGTTTGTAGATGATTTCAGGATGTACAGGATGTGAAAATTAATACACAGAGGTGCCATCTGTGGCAACAACAGCTCAACCTCGAATGGTTACCTTATCGATCTGAGGTTGGATGACGGATTTGAGTCATTGCTAGCGATTGGCGTCGTGTCAGTCTCATGGAAATCCAGATCAGGTGTTTCGAGTGGTGGATAGCGCAATTCACAAAACTCCTCAGTGTTGAGTTAAATCAGGAAAGCCTGGGCAACATGCTTTCTTTTGGTATCTAGTTGAAAGAAGATCTCGAAATAGTGGTCGGCCACCGGCGTAAGCATGCCACATTTGTAACGTCTACTATTAAAAAAAATTAAAAATACCTTTTATGACATCAAGATTGTTTTAGATTTATACAAATGGCTCAAATGGCTCTGAACACTATGGGACTTAACTTTTGAGGTCATCAGTCCCCTAAAACTTAGAACTACTTCACCTAACTAACCTAAGGACATCACACACACCCATGCCCGAGGCAGGATTCGAACCTGCGACCGTAGCGGTCATGCGGTTCCAGTCTGAAGCACCTAGAACCACTCGGCCACACCGGCCGGCCAGATTTATACAGATCGCTCTTTTTTCAATAACGTCTTTAATTGCCTACTGTTCAGATTACTGTTTATGCGAAACAGAGCTGGTAATGTTGTGTACCTATGGCACATAATATGGCTTGGTGAAATGCAGCGTAGGTACTATGACGAAAAACGTAGTTCTGCAATTTTTCTCCTCCTTCTCTGAGAGCTACACACGGACACATTTATCTTTATAATGTACTCACTACGGAAACTCCCCATCGCAACCCACTCAGATTTAGTGGTAAGATGGCCTAGTTGATAGACCGTCAAAAAGAAGGAAAACGGTATCGGTGAACGATCCAAGCTCCAGTTATGTGATATCGAAAGAAATGGAACAGCCACGTGATTGTGGTTATGGGGTAACGGTTTTAGACTGCAAAGCGGGAGATCCAACATCAAATATCCTCCCTCTTGCTCAATTCTCTTTTTCGTAGAGTGATTAACTGCCCTTCCTGTAATTGACATGTCTGTTCACTGTATACAAATTTGTATCCGTGTCGTGGTGTAATGTTCTTTTGAAACAGCGACGGACCAATAATGGAGGCTGATTACGCACAACTATGCTATTAGCAGCCGAATGGAAGTAGCTCTCGATTGGCAACCGCAAACGTTTGATGACGAGGCGGCAGGTCGACCGTATCCTCTACCGGAAAACACGTGTGGTGTGTCATACATGACGTTGGACACAGTATTTGTGTCATATGAAAGGAATCTCTTATCGACGCACCTAACTTGAACGCCTAGGGACTGGGTGTTTGTGTTGTCCTCATCATTTCATCATCATTATTCGTGACAGCGGCTATATTGGATAGTGCAAAAATTGGACTGTGCACAAACTGGGACTTTGTACGGACGCTGATGACCGCGCAGTTGAGCGCCCCACAATCCAAACATCTTCAACAACACCTAACTTGAACGCCTGGTGAGTGAATGAGATACGCCTCCTTGCCCGATTGAGGTGTTCGTAGGAATGTGAATGTGATCGCTCCCAAAGAAATGACGAAAACGTAACAGTTCGTCACGTAAGTTCCAACAAATGAAGGCAGCAGTTTTACAGCCACACAATTTTCCCTGTGCTCTGCCAAAACATATGTTTTAACGTTTTTGAAGGTTTCTACATGTGCACCTCAAAATTATGCATATTTCTAAGCAAATCTGAAAATGTTCTGGAATTTCGAAGAGCGAAGCTGATGATGTGTGACAGCTTGGACTTTGATAATAGACACACGATCACGTAAACAGTACAACTCTATGTACCTGCGCAGCTTTCCAAAATCGTAGTCTTCTCGCAAAATATTTCACATCTCTAAAGTCAGAAACATCTAATGGTTGTACACCAAATGTGCAACCTGGAGGAATCGTAATCACATCTGCTCCAACAATAAAATTGTACAATGCCGGATCCATCTGTCCTGTAGAGTTGTCAAGGACTAAAGCAAAATCTTCGTTCACGTAAGGATCAATCACACTTTCATTAAAATCTTTCACTAGTCTTTTCTCCATTCTATCTAACGGACTACATTTCACAATGACGTTGGGAGTTTGCGCAAGTACCCAGCTCACTTGTTGCTGAACTTGCAACCAAAATATACAATTATTTCCTGGAAACATTATTAAAATGTAGATAAAAGAAAACCTACTATGCTAACGGCGTATTGTATGTTGTGTGGGGAGTGGGATTCAGCTCCGTGACACTACATGTTGTGTCGCCTTCCCCTACTAACAATAACGTGCAGAGCGATTTCATTTCAGTTAAAATCGGACTGATTTGTGTTGATGACATACACGTCTTCATACTGTTGGTGTTTGACGTTAGTTGCTGTAACAAACTTCTTGGAACAGTCTACAAGCTCTTCCCATTTATGGGCATAGTTTTTGCTCATAGATTAGGTAATGTTTCTCCTCATTATTTGTATTACCTTTTAAAAGGGAACAGCCTATGAGGTCAAGTTTTAAAGTCCACATCGATTCGTTTAGCATAATGCAATTCCCGAATTCGTAAGTCTGCATCATGAACTGTACTAAATCATTTCTGGCTTGAATAAACTGTTGGTATACATAAATTTCTATTTCACAGAACTGCCGTCGTCGGGTTCCAGCTCCTTCCACGACATCTTCTCAGTATTTAATTGTGATTTTTCCCCCAGCCTTTTAAAGTTCTTGAAATGTTTGCGACGTCACTTCATAATACATGTTTGCAGCTTTTAATTGGTTTGGACAACACAGTGGAGCATTTCTTTCATGCAACCCAACGAGAAAAATGTCGTCAGTTTGGTGTCACAGCGTCCCTTCTTCATGGTCTTCGTATCGATCATGGACATTCTCATTATGTGGTACATACAGCTCCCGCAGCAATCAGCAACGTATGTTCATGACCACACTTAATATTTGTCAACAAATGTAGACTCCTTATAGTTCCTAAAATATTCATGGATCTTGGTATGCAAGTCGCGAGCTATATTTGCTGGATTCATATTTCCCACGGGTGTATTTAATACGTCCATACTAAAAATACACTGTCTGTTAGGCAGCTTCGTCAACAGGAATCATCTCCGCCGTGCACTGTAGTCAACTAACATCCATCGTGTTCGTCTTACCGTCCTCACACCATGGCACGGTTATATCGCAGAGGACTTACTGCTTACAGTGGGTTCCGAACCAGTAGCAGGTCTATATCTCAAATCTTGTGTGATTTCAGCGTTACTCGACAGTGAGACCCAATGATTAAAAGGAGATAAGCCTTCTGACGCACGTATCTCCTACTTGTTCTGCACAAGTACCGCCTGTTATATATCTTGCGTTCAGTTTCGGAAGTTTTAACTCTTGAATTCTTCAGCTATAACATAGTTCACATCAGTTTGTTTGTTGTTTTTGTTTCTGGGAGAGGTCTATACAGCATCTCGCCTGTTCTCACTGTTCATCACATTTACTTGCGACGGTAATATCTTCTTACTACATGATTCATATTCTATAGCCAATATATAGAATCACAGTTGCCAAGACTACAGAAAGAGAACAGACACAACGGTGACCGGACGGACAGTTCATAACTTTGGGGACAAAAGTGATGCACGAGGCAGATTTTAATATGCACTCCAACACCACGACCTCATGACCACGACGCCGTGGCTCTTCCAGTTCGCTCGATGTCGCATATCTTGAGCTTGGGGCTACTTTTCTTCTTTTTTCACAGTTCAGTGCACCTTCTTCGTGTTTTCGTGCTTGATCTGTGTTCAGGTTTTGACGGGCTGTCCACTGGGCCACATAACCACTAATTCTGAGGGGACTGCGATGGTGAGTTTCCCCTGTCAGAACTGGAACTCCAGAAAAATGGCAATGTGATGTTACTACTGTCCCGCTGTTGACACCGGGCACACCAGAGTCAGGACGCCGCTCTTGGCTGCCGCATCAGGGGAACGTGCAACAATGGACAATGTGTTGACTGTCCGTAGTGCTTCAGAGGTAGTCGCTTTTTCCATGTAAATATCTGTCTCGCTGAAAATGCCCAGTTGCTGTCTCAGGTCATCTACATCTACATCTGTATCTAAACTCCGGAAACCACCTTGCGGTGTGTTTCGGAGGGTACTTAGTGTACCACTGTCACTTCCTACGTTTCTGTTCCAGCTGCAAATAGTTCTGAAGAAACGATTCCGGTAAGTCCCCGTCTTGTTTCGAACTCTTCTAATTTTATCCCCATGGTCGCTTCGTGATGTATACGTAGGAGGAAGCGACATATCCGTTGACTCTTCTAGGAACATACTCTCTCGAATCTTTAACAATAAATCACACGATTGTCTCGTAGTGTCTGCCACAGGAACCTGTGACGAAATGCGCAGTCTTCTTTGGATCTTCTCTTCTTCTTTTATCAATCCCAGTTGGTGCAGACCCTACACTGACGAGTCATATTCAAGTAGTGGTCAAACGAGTGTTTTGTAAGCTAATTCCTTTCTTGATTGACTACATTTCCTCAGTATTCTTCGAATGAAAATCACTCGAGCTAAATTTTATGTGGTCGTTCCAATTTAAATCATTCCTCACGCATACTCCTAGGTATTTTATGGAAGTAACTGCTTGCAGTGATTGTTATGCGATTTTATAAACAAACAATAAAGAGGCTTTCTATCTACGTGTTCGCAATATGTTACATTAGTTTGTACTGAGGGTCAATTGCAACTTCCTGCACCAACAGTCTACATCTACATCTGCATCTACATGATTACTCTGCAATTCACATTTAAGTGCTTGGCAGAGGGTTCATCGAACCACGATCATACTATCTCCCTACCATTGCACTCCCAAACAGCGCGCGGGAAAAACGAACACCTAAACCTTTCTGTTCGAGCCCTGATTTCTCTTATTTTATTTTGATGATCATTCCTACCTATGTAGGTTGGGCTCAACAAAATATTTTCGCATTCGGAAGAGAAAGTTGGTGACTGATATTTCGTAAATAGATCTCGCCGCGACGAAAAACGTCTTTGCTTTAATGACTTCCATCCCAATTCGCGTATCATATCTGCCACACTCTCTCCCCTATTACGTGATAATACAAAACGAGCTGCCCTTTTTTGCACCCTTTCGATGTCCTCCGTCAATCCTACCTGGTAAGGATCCCACACCGCGCAGAAATATTCTAACAGAGGACGAACGAGTGTACTGTAAGCTGTCTCTTTAGTGGACTTGTTGCATCTTCTAAGTGTCCTCCAAATGAAACGCTACCTTTGGCTCGCCTTCCCCACAATATTATCTATGAGGTCTTTCCAACTGAAGTTGTCAGTAATTTTTACAACTAGGTACTTAGTTGAATTGGCAACCTTGAGATTTGTACTATTTATCGAGTAATCGAATTCCAACGGATTTCTTTTGGAACTCATGTGGATCACCTCACACTTTTCGTTATTAGCGTCAACTGCCAACTGCCACACCATATAGCAATCTTTTCTAAATCGCTTTGCAATTGATACTGGTCTTCGGATGACCTTACAAGACGGTAAACTACAGCATCATCTACGAACAACCTAAGAGAACTGCTCAGATTGTCACCCAGGTCATTTATATAGATCAGGAACAGCAGAGGTCCCAGGACGCTTCCCTGGGGAACACCTGATATCACTTCAGTTTTACTCGATGATTTGCCGTCTATTACAACAAACTGCGACCTTCCTGACAGGAAATCACGAATCCAGTCGCACAACTGAGGCGATACCCCATAGGCCCGCAGCTTGATTAGAAGTCGCTTGTGAGAAACGGTGTCAAAAGCTTTCCGGAAATCTGGAAATACGGAATCAACTTGAAATCCCCTGTCGATAGCGGCCATTACTTCGTGCGAATAAAGAGCTAGCTGCGTTGCACAAGAACGATGTTTTCTGAAATCATGCTGATTACGTATCAATAGATCGTTCCCTTCGAGGTGATTCATAATGTTTGAATACAGTATATGCTCCAAAACCCTACTGCAAACCGACGTCAATGATATAGGTCTGTAGTTCAATGGATTACTCCTACTACCCTTCTTAAACACTGGTGCGACCTGCGCAATTTTCCAATCTGTAGGTACAGATCTATCGGTGAGCGAGCGGTTGTATATGATTGCTAAGTAGGGAGCTATTGTATCGGCGTAATCTGAAAGGAACCTAATCGGTATACAATCTGGACCTGAAGACTTGCCCGTATCAAGCGATTTGAGTTGCTTCGCAACCCCTAAGGTACCTACTTCTAAGAAACTCATGCTAGCAGCTGTTCGTGTTTCAAATTCTGGAATATTCCATTCGTCTTCCCTGGTGAAGGAATTTCGGAAAACTGCGTTCAATAACTCCGCTTTAGCGGCACAGTCGTCGGTAACAGTACCATCGGCAATGCGCAGCGAAGGTATTGACTGCGTCTTGCCGCTCGTGTACTTTACATACGACCAGAATTTCTTCGGATTTTCTACCAAATTTCGAGACAATGTTTCGTTGTGGAACCTATTAAAGGTATCTCGCATTGAAGTCCGTGCCAGATTTCGCGCGTCTGTAAATTTTAGCCAATCTTCGGGATTTCGCGTTCTTCTGAACTTCTCATGCTTTTTCCGTTGCCTCTGCAACAGAGTTCGGACCTGTTTTGTGTACCATGGAGGATCAGTTCCATCTCTTACCAATTTATGAGGTGTGAATCTCTCAATTGCTGTTGCTGCTATATCTTTGAATCTTTTGATTCTCTGTAGGTCTTTCTGCATTTCTGTACGATTTTCCAACGTCCTGACTTCTCTATGTACAACAGCATTATCATCGGGATGCCTCATGGAATTTCGACGCTATCCACTACGTCATTTGTGTATATCGTGATGAGTAATGGTCCTCTAACACTTTCTGGGGCACTCTCCAAGTTACTTTTACCTCTAAAGAGATCTCTCCGTTCAGAATGACATACTGTGTTCTGTTTACAAGAAACTCTTCGCTGCAACTACACAGTTGCTCAGAAATTCTGTACGTTCGTATTTTATTCATTAGGCGGCTGTATCGTACACGCTCTGGAATACAAGGAACGCGGCATCTACACGGCGCGTATCTACGGCTTTCTGGGTGTCGTGGGCGATCAGAGCAAGATGGGTTTCACAAGATCGTTGTTTACGAAATCCATCTTGGTTCCTACAGAGGAGATTTTCGGCCTCCAGAAAACAATAAGCCAGCATACAAGATGTTCCTAAATTCTACAACTGACCGACGTCAGACATATTGGCTTCTACTTTTGTGCCTCTGGTAGACGACTCTTCTTGAAAACGGGAATGATCCTGTGTCTTTTTCCAGCCATCAGAAACGCTTCTCTCCAACAAAGACCTACAGTGCACTGTTGGTAGAAGAGAGGCAACTCTTTTCATGTCTCTGTGTAGATTCGACCTGGTAACCCGTCAATCCAGTGGCCTTCTCTCTGTTCAATTTGTTGCTCTTCTATCCCGTGGTGACTAATTTCCATATTAGCCATTTGTCGTTTCTGAGAAGATTTAAAGAGAGAGACACTACAGTGCCGTCTTCGTGTGTGAAATAGTTTTGGAAAAAATATGCTAATTATTTCGGCCTCTTCTGTCTCGTCCTCCGTTTCACTGCCGTTATGGTTACCGAGTGTCTGGACTGACACAGCTTCGATCCTTCTACTGATTTAACGTAGGACCAAAGCTTCTTAGGATTTTCTGTCAAGCAAGAAGGGAAAATTTTATTTTATAATTCATTGAACTCTTCACCCATGGCTGTCCTTACGCTAATTAAAGTGTATGATGCGGCTGTACGGTTCTGCGCGGCTGAGCGAACACTGTGTGTTATAGCCTCCCACGCATTAGTCATCTGGGGCGTTGGGGTTTTTGCACGGAATTGAGTATGGCCCTCCTGAACCTACAAAACTCGTGCATCCGAGACAGGTGGAGCAGTGGTTAGCACACTGGACTCGAATGTGGGAAGAGGACCGTTAATACCTGCATCTGAGCATCTAGATTTAGGTTCTCTTAGATTTTCCGTAACCTGCTCCAGGCAGTTGCCTTGATGGTTCCTGTGGAAGAGCACGACTGATTTTTTCCCCAACCAATCCGAGCTTGGTCACCGTCTCTAGTGCTCCCGATGACGGGAAGTTAATCACTACTTTCCTTCTTCCTTTTGACACTCGTGAGATACTGGCCAACGTAAGCAGCAAAACTGCGGAGCGATATATGCTACCCTCAGTAGACAACGGTACTGCTGCGGTCTTATTCTCAACCGGGTTGCTAGATGTTTCCGTTTTCCACGAGACATAGCAAGATCATCTCACATACAAACAGCATCCAAACGCGATTTCTGCATTATCAACCTGCTGCATTTTCTTTCTTTGTATACAAAATTACTTACGCCCATCAGTATTACTTGACGTTAAACAGCTGTCTGTAATGAAATATTCATGGCGAAACTCAGAAAATAGTTCAAATGGCTCTGAGCACTATGGGACATAACTTCTTAGGTCATCAGTCCCCTAGAACTTAGAACTACTTAAACCTAACTAACCGAAGGACATCACACATCCATGCCCGAGGCAGGATTCGAACCTGTGACCGTAGCGGTCGCTCGGTTACAGACTGTAGCGCCTAGAACTGCTTGGCCACCGCGGCCGGCGCCGAAACTCACTATCCGCTCGTATGCACCATCACAAAAGTATCAGTTGGAGATAATGAGGCGCGAGTCGTTTGCGTCCAAAGAAACCACGCAGTATCGGAAAAAAACACCATATTTTGAGACGATGGGAAAAGCTGATAATATATGGCGCTCGATTGTTTACGCGAACGAATAACAAATTACGGAATGTTTCAGGAAAAGGAGTAACTAACTTCACGACTGCTTACCATATACCTACCACGGAAAGATCATAATTTTATTGATGTGTACTGACAGCCAAAAATCTACTGCCATATCTCTGTCAACAAAGTTCCAAGACTTCTTGTTCGCTGCGTACATGTAGAGATTTGTGCTCTCGATGCACGCGAACAGCCAACGTAGAGATGCCCGTGCGAAAAACTTGGTGTGCCCAGATGAATAATTTCCACCTTTGACGTTTGTCCTTTTTTTTAATTATAATGATCCAGGAGGCTACTTGCAAAGAGAAATGCATGCATTTGAACTGGAGCGGCAAGATTGTTAGGATGATAGGAATTCGTCTTATTGTCTCTCCTTTGGCTCCGCCAGCGTCGATGGTGGCCCGCATGACATGCCTTCTCAGCTCTGTGACGTGAACCTGGTGCCACTGCACATTCTTGCTGTATCTAGGTTACGCATCAGTGTGACAAGCAGGCCCGCCTTCAGCTCCAACTTGTGGGACAGCACCCCAGACAGCTCTAATCAATTTAGAAACTCTACAGGGTATACAGTAGTGTTGTCTCTTGCCATCACTGAACCAATAACTTTGCTACGGATGTTTCCCACCGATTCATTCTTCTGCACCAACGTCTCTACGCTAAACTTAATGAATTAATTTAATAGTTAATTTTCATTGATGACTTGTCAGTCAAATAACCTACCTCACGGGAGCAGTAGTCACGTTGACCGTCCCACGGGAACAGTAACTTTTCTCCTAATAAAAGGTAGCCTACGTGATAATTCAGCATGTAGGTCATCTCCATTCCAGAATTCATCCGGTTTCGTCCAGCGGCTTCCACGGAAAAAAGTACCAAACGTACTAACTCGACGAAGTAGTGAAATCAGAAATTTGTAGTTCGTTGCAAAGCAAATGTTATAATATTTGTATGTACAACAGCGTCCTCTGACCGCACCTGTGTGGTTGATACCAGCGGATATCTTCCCATCTCATAAACACATCCACCGTATCTAAATACCTACCACGTTCCACATGTAAAGGAATGACGTCTCTCTAATGCACAGCATTTAAATGACACCGTCGTCGTGAGGAGCAAGCGTCTTCAAAAATCTCAGAAGCTATAAATACACCTGACGCGCAGCGTCTTAAATGTAAAGCCCTTGTACAGAAGCATGGAGTAAACATTTCGAGGCTTGAATTAGCATTGTATTCATTAAGTTGAATTGTATTCTGTAGGACATATAAAACAATAAAAGCATTGAAACGTCCCCTTAGAACAATTTATACACGACTGTGCTTAACCTGACACACAATAATTTTAGCGCAACGCAATCTGACTATCAAAAATCCCTGCAAAAGAATGGCCCTGAGTAACATTACACTATACCTTTCACAAATAACTTACCTCACAAAAATCTTCATTACTGGAACTACTGCAATACAGCGAGCGCCACTACTGCCAGCTAAATAAAAGATTCAAACTACAGAAGGCACTAACTACTGATAGGGATAGTTAGCAAATGAAAGATATTAATAGAGAACAAACAATGTATTTACCTTAATATTCATAATTGACATCCAGTATTACAAAACTCCGCCATCTCTCTCCCCACATCCACCACTGCTGGCGGCTCACCTCCAAGTGCCCAACGCTATCTGCTGTTCACATCCAGCTATAGCAGTTCATGACAACAATGGCAGGCAACAATGCAAACTAGCGACATACTGCACACAGCACAGCCAGTGATTTTCATACAGAGAGCGCTACGTAACGTTGCCAATAAGAAAACATAAACAGCAAACTTACATAAAGAAAACATAAACAGCCTACTTACATAGCCCCCATGCTCCCCACAAAAAATTTTACAAAATGTTTTTGGCCAGTGGCCAATACAGATTTGAAAAAATTTTTCATAATTACAATAACAAAGATATCAAATGCACACACTTATTGATACAATGTTGGTCAACAGCTAAAATTTTTTCACAGTCAATAAAGACAGTCCCGATCATTCATCATAAGAGTAAACTTGCAGTTTGTTTGCTCAAAGTCTGAGCAGTAGAATACAATGCACACGGAAGTAGTGGATTTCCATGCAGTCTTGAAGAAGTAGTATTGTCCTTCCACCAGTAAGACAGTGCTGACTCTTGACATGCTGACAGGTAATGGGCCACAACAGAGCAAACCCACAGCAGAGTCAGTCGACGTTTCGAAGAATATTGGTAGGTAGGTCATCACAGAGTAGACCCACTGTAGTCCTGGTAGAGATTGTGGTATTGGTGGACCACCAGAGGTGCAGACCCACTGTTGTCCTTGTAGAAATTGTGGACAGGCCCACTGTAGTCCTGGTAGAGATTGTGGTATTGGTGGACCACCAGAGGTGCAGACCCACTGTTGTCCTTGTAGAAATTGTGGACAGGCCCACTGTAGTCCTGGTAGAGAGTATGGTATTGGTGGGCCACCAGAGGTGCAGACCCACTGTAGTCCTTGTAGAGATGGCCAGCAGCCATCTGTTGCGACTGTGCAGGTGCACAATCACCATTGAAGAGTCTTGCGGATAATAGAGCAAGTCCATAACCACCACTTGTGCACTCACAAAGTTTTTGGAATTGTCCTTAGAACCAGCAATGCTGTTATCCAGTCCCTTGCTGAATTATTAACACACGTACAAACACTAACAGTCCCTACTTCTCACATATTGTCCATATACTATGACCAACAGAAATGTGTGCAGTGAGATGGAACTTACAAGTTACTTAATTTGATGAACTGCTGTCAATTACAATTTTATAACATAAGAATACAATGACAAAGGTACAAAATACATAATTAAAAACATAACAATACAGATAACATTTGTAGTACCGGCTTTACAAAAGAATAGAAATAAACATATACATCAGTGTTACAGGAATGATGACATGAGTACAAAAATAAAAGATCAGAATCACTTTTGAAACGTCAACTTCACACATGAGCATTAAAACAAAACAGAATAAATAATGTCTAAGCATCTTTACAAAGAAAATAACAGAGTATTAGAAAAATTCTACAACATATCTGACTATCAAAAATCCCTGCAAAAGAATGGCCCTGAGTAACATTACACTATACCTTTCACAAATAACTTACCTCACAAAAATCTTCATTACTGGAACTACTGCAATACAGCGAGCGCCACTACTGCCAGCTAAATAAAAGATTCAAACTACAGAAGGCACTAACTACTGATAGGGATAGTTAGCAAATGAAAGATATTAATAGAGAACAAACAATGTATTTACCTTAATATTCATAATTGACATCCAGTATTACAAAACTCCGCCATCTCTCTCCCCACATCCACCACTGCTGGCGGCTCACCTCCAAGTGCCCAACGCTATCTGCTGTTCACATCCAGCTATAGCAGTTCATGACAACAATGGCAGGCAACAATGCAAACTAGCGACATACTGCACACAGCACAGCGAGTGATTTTCATACAGAGAGCGCTACGTAACGTTGCCAATAAGAAAACATAAACAGCAAACTTACATAAAGAAAACATAAACAGCCTACTTACAGCATATTCACAAATGCGATACACTTCGAAAGTCAGAAAGGATACAGCATTTCCTAGGGATAACTACTATTCCACATTTCGCGTTATATCCTTGATATAAATAAATATCTTGAACTAGCTTATGTGTTAACTCAGGGTATAAATAGATAGGTATTCAGCGATCACAGGGCCTGCAGCCCACGCTCTGCTTCCACAAACTGCCTCCACTCCTTCCTGTTTTGTGCCTGGTTCCTCCAGGTGTCTTCAATTCCCAGGGATGCTAGGCCCTTCGGCAGGTCGTCCATCCAGCGCTGCCTTGGTCGTCCAGTGGGGCGTTTGGTGTTTAGTTTCCCCGCTAGTGCCATCTTCGCCTGTTTTCCATCTGGCATACATGGGTATAAGATCAATAAATATCTCGGACTACACGCTTTTAAAAGTAGCTTATGTGTTAATTCAGGGTGTAAGGTAAATATATTCCATATTTCTTCCAAATCAGTCCAGCCGTTTCAGCGTGGACGAATAACAAACATTTTCACACGCGAACACTTGCATTTATAATATGCTGTGTGATTCAGCCGTCCCTGCCACTGGGTTTTATGCGATCCTTAACCCTTCAGAAACACGCACGAAATGTTCATAGTCTCTCGATCGCTACGCGCAAACTGTTATTCCTACTGGAGAAAATGAACAGGACCTTTAGGTAGGAAATGTTAAATTTTGTACTCGGATACGCTTTTGCTGGTGGCCATGGGATATGTTTTTGCTGGCGGCCATAGTTTTCGAGTTATTCAAGAAAAAAATGTTTCAATAATTCGAAAATAGCGCCCTTTTGGTAAAACGTATCCCAGTACAAGATGAAAGTACATTAAATTTCATAAAAAATACCGGTTCATTTTTCTGTAGGACTAACAGTCTACACTTAGGGAGCATGAGAATATTAAAATCTTGCGCATGTTTTTTAAGCGTGTTAAAGGTCCCATAGTTCTCAGCAACAGACGCAGCTGAGTGGAACTTAGTAGAGTTGTCAGCTTCTCTACAGTGGATGTTGGAGGTGGCACCACCGAACGAGGTGGCACAGTGGTTAGCACACTGGACTCGCATTCGAGAGGACGACGGCTCAAACCTGTGTCCGGCCATTCAGATTTAGGTTTTCTGTGATTTCCCTGAATCGCTGCAGGCAAATGACGGGATGGTTCCTTTGAAAGGGCACAGCCGATTTCTGTCCCCATCCTTGACGCAGTCCGAGGTTGTGCTCCGTCTCTAAGGATCTCGATGTCGACGGGACGTTAAACCCAATCTTCCTTTGTTCCTTGCAACAGCGACCATGTGAAGCAGCAGGATTGATTCAAATGGCTGTGAGCACTATTGGACTTAACATCTCAGGTCATCAGTCCCCTAGAACTTAGAACTACTTGAACCAAACTAACCTAAGGACATCACACACATCCATGGCCGAGGCAGGATTCGAACCTGTGACCGTAGCGGTCACGCGGTTCCAGACTGAAACGCCTAGAGCCGCTCGGCCACTGCGGCCGGCGCAGCAGGATTCTTTGCCAAGGTAAAGTTCACTACTCCACCTACAAAAAACTGCAGGACCATCCGAAACATTCTACAACTCATATGATTTAACACTGCATTGTCTGAGGCAACGACTGATATTTGACACTTAATATTGTGGATATTAGAATACTGAATTTCCTCACGATTTCTGAAATGGAATGTCCCATCCGTCTAGTTCCAACTACCATTCAGAGTTCAAAGCTTGTTAATTTCAGTCCTGTGGCCATAATCTCGTCGGAAGCCTTTCTACTTGAATCGCCTGAATACAAATGACAGCTTCGCCAATGTACTCCACTGTTCCGCTTGTTCTACGTAACACTACTGCCTTCTGTACATGTGCTTAATGCTACACCATAATTGTTACCATATTAGTAACAGTGACGGGGTTCGAGCCGTCCAACTGCTCGAAAGGCCATATCGATTATGTTTCGTTGAATGGTTCGCACGCTGACGTTTGTTGATGGTCCAGCATTGAAGTCTGCAGCATTTGCGGATGGGTTGCACTTCTGTCACGCTGAAAGATTCTCTTCAGTCGTCGTTGGTCCCGTTCTTGCAGGTTTTTTTCTGGCCTCAGCGATGTCGGGGATTCGATGTTTAACCAGATTCCTGATATTTACGGCACAGTCTTGATATGGTCGTACGGGAAAATCCGCACTTCGTCGCTACCTCGGAAATGCTGTGCCCCATCGCTCATGCACCGACCATAACACCACATTAAAACTCACTTAAATCTTAATAACCCGCCATTACAGCAGCAGTAACCGATCTAAAAATTGCGCCAGACACTTGTTGTCGTATATAGACGTTGCGGACCGCAGCGCCGCATTCTGCCTGTTTACATATCTCTGTATTTGAATACGCTTGCCTATACCAATTTCTGTGGTGCTTCAGTTTATTTGTCACCATCTCTCAGTAATGAGAGTAACGATGTGCGTATGTTTATAACCTCGGTTGGAATTTACTTGTCTGTAGACTAGATAGGTTTCCTTAAGAACATTGGTAGCCTTGAAAATGTTTCCATAATTCTGAAGGTCTTGTATAATTCTTTTCAGGAGTTTTAACTTTTTCCATATTCTTTCTTTCAGTTTGGAATTTCTTAAATGTACTTTTTCTTCGGCTCAATTTGGTGAATCTTCTTTCGGAATAAACGTCAATTTCTCTATAGCATTTGAGAAACATGATTTAAACAAATTTTCTAGTACAGAGTCAGGAGCTTCTGTTTTCCTTTTCTGAAACAATGCCAGTTGCCTGCTGATGTTTCCTCGAGATACATCCTGTTTGTTAGGACTACTCTACCTTCCAGCTGATTTGAGGGACATGTTGACGAATGCATTGCTCAGTCATAACTGAACCGATTACGAACAAACATTTCTATTTGTAGCGCACGTCACAGCGTTAGTTGTTAGGTATTACTGGTCATTAAATAGTATTCTGCCACTAGAAGGATGTTAGCTACTGGCATAAGGAGTTATCGTTGGATTGATTTGGGGGATGAGACCAAACTGCGAAGTCATCGGTCTCGTCGGATTAGGGAAGGCTGGGGAAGGAAGTCGGCCGTGCCCTGTGAAAGGAACCATCCCGGCATTTGCCTAAAGCGACTTAGGGAAATCACGGAAAACCTAAATCAGTAAGGCCGGATGCGGGATTGAACCGTCGTCCTCCCGAATGCGAGTCCAGTGTGCTAACTACTGCGCCACCTCACTCGGTAGGAGTTATCCATTCGTTAGAATTAGCTACTAGGCATTATCAATTATGGGTTAGGTGTTAGACAATGGATGTTAGCAGATTGATGTTACTGCCTGGAAGGTGGAACGGCGCATGGAAACGTAGGAGGAATGGTGGTGAAACACAGCGAGAACACATGATTCCTAGGAGAAACGAATTTTTGACGTACAGAGATTCCATTTTTACGTGTGTAGTCGATACCTTCGACATTGGAATTAGATTAATATTGCACCAGAAGTATGTGTGAACAGGAAAACACTTTAATATTGGGTCAGAGGTATGTGATTATCACGAAAGTAACGGATATTTTTGACTTTAAACGGATGGGGGACAGGTACATAGCAAAAGATTGGTGTAGACGTAAATAATTTACACTACTGGCCATTAAAACTGCTACACCAAGAAGAAATGCAGATGGTAAACGGGTATTCGTTGGACAAATATATTATACTGGAACTGACATGTGATTACATCTTCACGCCATTTGGGTGCATAGATCCTGAGAAATCAGTACCCTGAACAACCACCTCTCGCCGTAATAACGGCCTTGATACGCCTGGGCATTGAGTCAAACAGAGCTTGGATGGCTTGTACAGGTACAGCTGCCCATGCAGCTTCCACACGATACCACAGTTCATCAAGAGTAGTGACTGGCGTATTGTGACGAGCCAGTTGCTCGGTCACCATTGTCCAGACTTTTCAATTGGTGAGAGATCTGGAGAATGTGCTGGGCAGGGCAGCAATCGCACATTTTCTGCATCCAGAAAGGCCTGTATAGGACCTGCAACATGCAGTCATGCATTATCTTGCTGAAATGAAGGGTTTCGCAGGGTCGAATGAAGGGTAGAGCCACGGGTCGTAACACATCTGAAATGTAACGTCCGCTAATGCGAACAAGAGGTGACCGAGACGTGTAACCAATGGCACCCCATACCATCACGGTGGGTGATACTCCAGTATGGCGATGACGAATACACGCTTCCAATGTGCGTTCACCGCTATGTCGCCAAACACGGTTGCGACCATCAAGATGCGTGTTCGAGTATAATGACTTTTCTGGAGACTAGAAATCTACTCTGTAGGAATCAGCATGGGTTTCGAAAAAGACGGTTATGTGAAACCCAGCTCGCGCTATTCGTCCACGAGACTCAGAGAGCCATAGACACGGGTTCACAGGTAGATGCCGTGTTTCTTGACTTCCGCTAGGCGTTCGATACAGTTCCCCACAGTCGTTTAATGAACAAAGTTAGAGCATATGGACTATCAGACCAATTGTGTGATCGGATTGAGGAGTTCCTAGATAACAGGACGCAGCATGTCATTCTCAATGGAGAGAAGTCTTCCGAAGTAAGAGTGATTTCAGGTGTGCCGCACGGGAGTGTCATAGGACCGTTGCTATTCACAATATACATAAATGACCTTGTGGATGACATCGGAAGTTCACTAAGGCTTTTTGCGGATGATGCTGTGGTATATCGAGAGGTTGTAACAATGGAAAATTGTACTGAAATGCAGGAGGATCTGCAGCGAATAGACGCATGGTGCAGGGAATGGCAATTGAATCTCAATGTAGACAAGTGTAATGTGCTGCGAATACACAGAAAGATAGATCCTTTATCATTTAGCTACAAAATAGCAGGTCAGCAACTGGAAGCAGTTAATACCATAAATTATCTGGGAGTACGCATTAGGAGTGATTTAAAATGGAATGATCATATAATGTTGATCGTCGGTAAAGCAGATGCCAGACTGAGATTCATTGGAAGAATCCTAAGGAAATGCAATCCGAAAATAAAGGAAGTAGGTTACAGTACGCTTGTTCGCCCACTGCTTGAATACTGCTCAGCAGTGTGGGATCCGTACCAGATGGGGTTGATAGAGGAGATAGAGAGGATCCAATGGAGAGCAGCGCACTTCGTTACAGGATAATTTAGTAATCGCGAAAGCGTTACGGAGATGATAGATAAACTCCAGTGGAAGACTCTGCAGGAGAGACGCTCAGTAGCTCGGTACGGGCTTTTGTTGAAGTTTCGAGAACATACCTTCACCGAAGAGTCAAGCAGTATATTGCTCCCTCCTACGTATATCTCACGAAGAGACCATAAGGATAAAATCAGAGAGATTAGAGCCCACACAGAGGCATACCGACAATCCTTCTTTCCACGAACAATAGGAGACTGGAATAGAAGGGAGAACCGATAGAGGTACTCAAGGTACCCTCCGCCACACACCGTCAGGTGGCTTGCGGAGTATGGATGTAGATGTAGATGTATATGCTGTAAACAGATCCTGGATTCATTCGAAAAAATGAGGCTTTGCCATTTGTGCACCCAGGTTCGTCGTTGAGTACACCATCGCAGGCGCTCCTGTCTGTGATGCAGCGTCAAGGGTAATCGCAGCCATAGTCTCCGAGCTGATAGTCCAAGCTGCTGCATACGTCGTCGAACTGTTCGTGCAGATGGTTGTTATCTTGCAAACGTACCCATCTGCTGAATCAGGGATCGAGACGTGGCTGTACGATCCGTTACAGCGATGCGGATAAGATGCCTGTCATCTCGGCTGCTAGTGATACGAGGCCGTTGGGATCCAGCACGGCGTTCCGTATAACCTTCTGAACCCACCGATTCCTTATTCTGCTAACAGTCATTGGATCTCGACCAACACGAGCAGCAATCTCACGATACGATAAACCGCAATCGCGATAGGCTACAATGCGACCTTTATCAAAGTCGGAAACGTGATGGTACGCATTTCTCCTCCTTAGACGAGGCACCACAACAACGTTTCACCAGGCAACGCCGGTAAACTGCTGTTTGTGTATGAGAAATCGGTTGGAAACTTTCCTCATGTCAGCACGTGTAGGTGTCGCCACCGGTGTCAACCTTGTGTGAATGCTCTGAAAAGCCAATCATTTACATATCACAGCATCTTCTTCCTGTCGGTTAAATTTATGTCTGTAGCACGTCATCTTCGCGGTGTAGCAACTTTATTTGCCAGTAGTGTAACTCGACAAAATTTTTATGGCGGAAATAATATCTTTGACTTTCAATGAATTAATTAATGTTTTTGACATTCACGTTGAGGTTACGTAACTTCTTTTTACTACATGCCTGGCGTATCGTTTTAACACTACGCTCTGGTTGTTTGGAAAGCGTATAAAGCACTCAATTGCACTATTCCGATCATCTTATGTTCTTAATACTGCATCAGGCCGGTGTGGCCGTGCGGTTCTTGGCGCTACAGTCTGTAACCGCGCCACCACTTCGGTCGCAGGTTCGAATCCTGCCTCGGGCATGGTTGTGTGTGTTGTCATTAGGTTAGTTAGTTTTAAGTAGTTCTAAGCTCTAGGGGACTGTTGACCTCAGGAGTTAAGTCCCATAGTGCTCAGAATCTTTTTCTTAATACTGTGCTTTGATTTGCTGAAGAATAGTTGTTGGGAGAGAGAACAATGGGTGTGACTTGGTATGAACATCAGAAATAATGTAATCCGACAAAGTTCTACGCATCGTTTCAGTACTACGCTCCGACTGGTTGATATTTAAAATTTTTCACTAACAGAGTTCGACTATTTTGCCAATCGTATATTTTTAATACTGCGTTATGACTGGTTAGTGATAAGGAGATGAAAGGGTTTTTAATTTATCACTAACACAATTGGACTCTTTAAAGAGACTATGCTACGAATGGTTGGTAAGTGGAGACGGAGAGCATATTAAGTACCATATTGGTTTGTTTACATTGTCTTGAATTTATAATACTGCGGTATAATTGGCTGGAAATAAGGATGGGAGAGAGTTTTTAACTTTCCATTAACGAACTAGGGCTATTTTTCCATCTTGGATTGTTTAAACTGCACTACGGTTGGCTACGTGTGGCCTCCCCGTTCTAAAGATGGCGTCACTGACAACAATGATGGTATCATGAGTTTGATGTCCTTGATGACATCACACATGACCAGCGGATCACGTGATGACCTTGAAGGACAATGACCGTCTTCATGGTCAAAGTGTGTCAGAATGCCCAGGAAATGGAACTGTAACTATTCTAGTGGCACCAGCGTCGCCATAGTATTGCTACTGATATCGTCAACATAAATTGGATTGTAACTTGAAATGTGATCCGAGTTGCCGTAATGATAGTGTCAACAATTGCCAGACATCAGTTGCAAGCAACTTAACCCCCAAAACGCTGTCTGACGCAGGTCTATTGTCAGTGACAATGCCAAGGATAATTTCGATTCTGTTGCACATGTACTCCGGTTACCACCTTGACTCACATTGAGCCAGTTGGCACATTTCTAAGACACAGGACTCGTACTGGGAGGATGGTGTTTCCACTCGTCATTTGCCCATCCTGTAAAGTTTTCTGTTGTTTCGCTGAATCGCCCACCGTATATACTGGAATCATCTTTCTGCAGACCTAGGTTGTGCTCCGTCTCTTTTCATCTCGTTGTCGACGGGACATTGAAACAATCTCCCGTCCTTCATTCCTCCCGCGTGCCTCACGGAGGTCTAATTTCCTCCCTTCTGTTCACTGGCTACTGGCTATTGCCGCTACTGTTCGGACAATCCCCCTTTGAAACCACGAACTATCCCTTTAATCTTACGGAGATTGTCACCCTTCGCAAATAAAGGCTAGTTCAAAGAGGGAACTTCGTTAGGCGAACGTAAACAACTAACGGTGACTCTTTTTCGTCCCAAAGCACAGAACTATTCCGGCAAACAGTTCCCATCCTGTTCGCTATGTCCAAGCAGCGTAGCTGTACAGCACTCGTAGCAGGAAAGACTTATCATGTTGAAGAATTTCACTGCTTCCTCGAATTCGTTTTGAAGGCTATATGGTAACGTAATGGTCGCAACGCGAGATTCCGCTACCATAAGTGCGAGAGGTGTCGTAACAGGTAAGTGCTCTCTGTGCATGCGCATCACGAGATGCGATGCCCAAATGCCAACATTACATTTATAACCTTGTAAAGCGAAGAATCAGCTGACGTCGGAAATGACCTGCTTAAGCCTCAGATATAGTCAGATAATCTGATGCCACTGATTTGTCGCCTAGTATGATGTAAAGCTTATATGAACCTGATGATGGTCTGTGGACCGAAACTGCTTGTTCAGTAAAAGAATTTTAGCAGCAGCTCTTGGCATTGAATCGTGATCTCCTTCAAAAGTGTAGATATGTTACAAGTGAAGTGCTGACACACGCTGCATGTCTCTATACCAATGCTTTGCACAGCACAACAATTAAATCATGATTGGTACTTTATTTTGAGACATACTCCTTAAACAGTATTACTGTGGCAACCTTTCCTCACCGTGGAAATTATGTTAATCCATGTTTCACCCTGATTTAAATCAGATCTTTTATTTTTCCTCAAAAATATAATGTAGACTGCCATTTAGTAAACCATGATCAAACACGATGTCTCGTTTACTTTAGAAAATTTTAAAACCAAATCCCGTATGCAATATTTCTCGGAGACTCCTCGCTAGATGTCAAGAATATTTCTGTGAGAAAAAAGCTGTGACGTTACCACAATTTCGTTATTTTCTCGCATTGTTCATATCGCATAAATTGCTGGTGGATAAAAAACTTATCCATATCGTCAGTGGAGTACACACTACCTGATTAACAGAATCCGGATACCTATTAGCAGACGTTAATATGAGGTGTGCCCAACGTTCGCCTTTATGAGAGCCTGAGCACTGCTAGAGACAGTGAGGTGTCTGAATGTGTGCGGGAGAATGGCCCATTCTTCTCAGGAGCATAAATCAGAGAAGACAGCGATGTTGGACGAAGGGATATGGAGCAAAGGCGGAGTTCTAGCTCATTCCAAAGACGGTGCATCGGATTCAGGTAGGGACTCGCAGCCGGCCGGGGTGGCCGAGCGGTTCTAGGCGCTTCATTCTGGAGCCGCGCGACCGCTACGGTCGCAGGTTCGTATCCTCCCTCGGGCATGGATGTATGTGATGTCGTTAGGTTAGCTAGGTTTAAGTAGTTCTAAGTTCTAGGGGACTGATGACCTCAGCTGTTAAGTCCCATAGTGCTCAGCGCCATTTGAACCATTAGGGACTCGTGGTGGGCCAGTCCATTTCAGGAATGTTGCTGTCCAAGAACAATTTCCTCGCAGATAGTGGTTAATGACACAGTGCATTGTCATGCTGATACAAACAATAATTTCCGTCGAAGTGTTTTTATACTGTTTGCAGAACACAGTGCTGAAAAATATATCCATAATGTGTGCATATTCTTCCAAACCAGCGTTCTCTCAAACTAAATAAGGGGACCACACACTAACGACGAAAAACACCGTCATACCGTAACACCACCTCCTCCGTACTTAGGTGCTGGCACTACATACGATGGAAGATAATTTTTTCAGTCATTCGTCAAACCCAAGCCCTTCCATTAGATTTCCACAGGGTACTGCATGATTCATCACTCCATATCACTTGTTTTCAGTCATTCGCTTTCCAGAAGCATCGGTCTTTGTACCACCTCGAGCCTCACTTACTGTTGACTACACAAATGTGTGCTGCTTGACCATTACACCAATTTTTTTAACTTTCTCACAGTCATTGAGCTAGCAGGTCTGCTGGTAGCGCTGTCGAAATCGTGAGTGATTCCTTTCGCTGATTTCACACGGTCTCTTACAACCATCCTCCAGACCGTTTGACAGCCCCTGTTCGTCAGCATACCGTATATGTCTGGTCTTGATTTAGCTCTGGTTGCTCATTCACCATTCCCGTTCACAATCACATCACCAGCAGTCGAATCGGGCAGCTGCAAAGAAGTTGAAATGTTCTTGAAGGATTTGTTACTCAAGTGACGCCCTCTGACCAGTCCACGCTCGAAATCACTGACCCGTTCTTCTGTTACTTCGTGTCTATTGACAACGCTGGACTCTCATCCTCCTTTTACACTGGCCGGTTCACCTTTCGTGATATCTAGTTCTCGATTCGGGGTTGTATAGGGGTGTCCTGATAATTTTTATCCCTATTTGTATATTGTAAACACTTTCTTCTTTGTAGGATACATACTTTGATCCAAATGAGCACAGCATCGCTTACTTAGTGCCGTAATTGGCACACATCTACATCTACGTGATTACTCTGCTATTCACAATAAAGTACCTGGCAGAGGATTCACTGAACCGCCTTCAAGCTTAAATTTTTCTGCGCGAGCCTGATTTCTCTTATTTAATCGTGAAGATCATTTCTCCCTGTGTAGGTGCGTGCCAACAAAATATCTTCGCAATCGGAGGAGAAAACTGGTGATTGAAAATTCATGAGAAGATCCCGTCGCAACGAAAACACCTTTGTTTTAATGATAGCCACCCCAATTCACGTATCACGTCTGTGACACTATCTCTCCAATTTCGCTATAATACAAAACGAGTTGCCTTTCTTTGTACTTTTTCGATGTCATCCGTCAGTCCTACATGATCCGGATCCCCACACCGCACAGCAATACGCCAGAATAAAGCGTGGTGTAAGCAGTCTCTTTAGTAGACCTGTTGCACCTTGTAAGTGTTCTGACAATGAATGGCAGTCTTTGGTTTGCTCTACCCACAATATTATCTATATGATCGTTCCAGCTTAGGTTATTTGTGACTGTAAACCCCAAGTATTTAGTTGAATTTACAGCCTTCAGATTTGTGTGACTTATCGCGTAATCGATTTAATCTGATTTCTGTTAGTACTCGTGTGAATAGCTTCACACTTTTCTTTATTCTTGGTCAATTGCCACTTTTCGCACCATACAGATGTCTTACCTAAATCATTTTGCAAGTCGTTTTGATCATCTGATGACGTTACAAGACGGTTAATGATAGCATCATCTCTAAACAATCTAAGACGGCTACTCAGATTGTCTCCTATGTCGTTAATATACTCGTAGATCAGGAACAGTAGAGGGCCTATAACACTTCCTTGGGGAACGCTGCATTTTACTTCTGTTTCACTCAATGACTTTCCGTCTATTACTACGAACTGTGACCTTTCTGACAGGATATCAAGAATCCAGTCCCACAACTGAGGCGATATTCCGTTGGCACGCAGTTTGGTTAGAAGACGGTTGTGAGGAATGGTGTTGAAAGCCTTCTGGAAATCTAAAAATATGGAATCAATTTGACATCCCCCGTCGATAGCACTTACTACTTCATGATTATAAAGAGCTAGTTTAGTTTCACAAGAACGATATTTTCTGAAACCGTGCTGACTATGTGTCAGTAAATTGTTTTCTTCGAGGTTCTTCATAATGTTCGAATACACTATATGTTTCAAAACCCTACTGCAAATCGACGTTAGTGATGCTGGCCTGTAATTCAGCGGATTATTCCTACTTCCCTTTTTGGGTATTGGTGTGACTTGAGCAATTTTTTAATCTTTAGGTACGGATCTTTCTGTGAGCGAGTGGTTGTATATAATTGCTAAATATGGAGCTACTTTATCAGCATAGTCTGAGAGGAACCTGACTGGTACATAATCCGGACCGGAGGCCTTGCCTTCTGAAGTGATTTAAGATGCTTCGTTACTCCTAGGATATCTACCTCTATATTTCTCATCTCGGCAGTTGTTCTTGATTAGAATTCAGGAGTGTTTACTTCGTCTTCATTGGTGAAGTAGTTTCGGGAAACAGTGTTTAATAACTCTGCTTTAGTGGCACTAACATCGGTGACTTCACCGTTGTTATCACGCAGTGAAGGTATTGATTGCGTCTTGCCACTGGTGTGCTTTATGTATGACCAGAATCTCTTTGGGTTTTCTGCCAAATTTCGAGACAGAATTTCGTTGTGGAAATTATTAAAGGTATCTCGCATTTAAGTACGCTCCATAGTTCGAACTTCTGTAAAACTTTGCCAATCTTGGGGATTTTGCGTTCTCTTAAAGTTGGCATGCTTTTTGTCGTTGCTTCTGCAACAACGACCTGACCCGTTTTGTGAACCATGAGTGATCAGTACCATCACTTATTAACTTTGTGGTATATGTCTCTCAATTGTTGTCGATACTATCTCTTTGAAAACATTCCTCAACTTTTCTACACTTACATGATCAAATCGGAAGGAGTGAAGGCTGTCTCTTAAAAAGGCGTTAAGAGCATTTAACCAGCTTTTTTTAAATATATATACTTTGCGTTTTTTATGGTTGTAGGTGTTACGGTATTCAGCCTAGCAGCAACAGCCTTGTGGTCGCTAATCCCTGTATGCGTCACAATACTCGCTATTTGTCCAGGATTATTTGTTGCTAAAAGGTCAAGTATGCTTTCGCAACCATTTACGCCTCGAGTGGGCTCCAGAACTAATTATTGAAAATAATTTTCAGTGAAAGCATTCAATACAATTTCGGATGACGTTTTATGCCTGCCGCCGGCTTTAAACGTATAATTTTTCCAACATATCGAGGGTAGATTAAAGTCACCACCGGCTATAATTGTATGAGGGGGGTTCTTATTCGAAATTAGACTCAAGTTTTCTTTGAACTGTTCAGAAACTATATCTTCTGAGTCGGGGGGTCGGTAAAACGATCCAATTAATAGTTTAGTCCGATTGCCAAGTATAACCTCTACCCACACTATTTCACACCACCGCTTTTCATTTTACTTGCATCATCCGTTACCCTTCCCGTTAGCACTGTCATTTCTTTTCCTTTCTCATGGTTTACAAACATTAATCACGTAAACAAGAAGCTGTCGCGGCTTCCTGTGATACAATTTTCTACGACCAGTTTCCTAACTTAAACTACATGGTACCAACGCACACTACTTTAGATGGAAAGGTGGTACTACCTGGACATCTGAGCAAGGTAGTTCCAGCCGAGTCTGTAGTTCGCTTTGTTCAGTAATAGCGTGGTGAGTGGGTCATTCTCCGCAGTTCAGGGTGTTGCGTCAGCACCTGCTGACATATCTACAAGTTGCTGCAACTTTTACCGGCGGCTTACAGGAATGGGTTTCATGTCGCCCACATGTAATTAAATTTTGGACAAGCAATACCTTCCTAGTTGCTCAGACTGTCCCTGTTGAAATAAATGTTGTCATTGAAACATCATTACGAGTTTTTGAAACACTTGCACATCATCTAGATGTGATGATATGGATTGAAATCTTTATATCAGTCACCTCCTGAAGACAGTAGTACTGCCGGCCGGAGTGGCCGTGCGGTTCTAGGCGCTACAGTCTGGAGCCGAGCGACCACTACGGTTGCAGGTTCGAATCCTGCCTCGGGCATGGATGTGTGTGATGTCCTTACGTTAGTTAGGTTTAAGTATTTCTAAGTTCTATGCGACTGATGACCTCAGAAGTTAAGTCGCATGGTGCTCAGAGCCATTTGAACCATTTTGAACAGTAGTGTTAGTTTCATTATCAGTCCGTAAAACGCCCTGAGTTTCTCAGCCTTACTCATTTCTCCGAGAAAGCTTCAAATAGTTCCTAGTTTTGACTATTTTCCTGAAGAATGTCAAAAACATACACAAAGAGTAGTGTATTGAGGAATATTTGACTACCATCCGTAGTCATGCACTACCGTCCACGATCGATACAAAGTCAAAGGTATGCTTTCCTCTGAAGCTTTATTTTCAGGTGCTCTACACAGTTGCTAAAAGTCTCTAGCCCTCTAAAGCAAATATATGTTCCAAGTACCGGATTGAGCTAGCAAGCTAGGTCGTTTTCTCTTTACCTTTTTCGAGTCACTCTCCTGTACCAACTTCGTCATCACAGAGTAGCAGTTGCAATCAGCTTTCGTACTTATGTGCAGGATGTCTTTCTCTATAGTTTTCACCCTCTGCGGTTGCCTCTGGTTCAATGGAAGTTATTCCTCTATGTCTTCGCAAATTTTCTGTCATCCTGTTACTTTTTTTGTTAGTGTTTTCCGTATATTCTTTTTCTCACCTATTCTGTGAGGAACCTTCTCATTCCTTATGTTGTCACGCCATCTAATTTTCAACATTCTTCAGCAGCATCACATCTCATATGCCCCGAGTCTCTTCTGTTCCGGTTCTCCTACAGTGCATGTCTCACTGCCATACAATGTTGTGTTCCAAACTTACAGTCTCAGAAATTACTTCCTCAGATAAACGCCTATGTTTGATACAGGTAGACTTCTCTTGACCAGGTATTGCTTTTTTGCCAGTGCTACTCTGTCTTTATGTTCACTTTTCCCTGTCCGTCATGGGTTATTTTGACGCCGAGGTAGCAGAATTCCTTAACTTCATCTACTTCCTGATCACTAATTATGGTGTTAATTTTCTCGCTGTTCTCATTTCTGCTACTTCGCATTACTTTCGTTATTTTTCGACTTACTCTCAGTCCATAAACTGTACTTAATAGACCGAGCTTTCCATTCAGTAGGTCCTCAAATTCTTCTTCACTTTCACTGAGGTTAGCAATGTCATCAGTGGAAATTGGGCATCCTTTCATTATGAATTTTAATCCTCTTTTGACCTTTCCTTTATTTCTACCATTGCTTCTCCGACGTATGGATTGAACAGCAAGAGCCAAAGAGTACATTGCTATCTTAAACCGTTTTTTATTCCAATACTTTGTTCTTGGACTTCCATTCTTTATACCTCACCCGTATACTTCTCAGGATTTCGAACATCTTGCACCACTTTACATTGTCAAAAGCTTTTCCCGTGTTGATAAACCCTATGAACGTGTCCTAGTTTTTCTTCAGTCTTGCTTCCATTATCAACAGCAACGTTAGAACTGCCTCTCTGGTGCCAATACCTCCCATGTAGCAAAGTGATAGTCATCTAACATAGCCTCAGATTTATTTTCCACTCTTTCGTATATTATTCTTGCCAGCAACAAGAATGGATGAGCAGATAAGCTGACTGTACGGTAATTCTCGCATTTATCGACTCTTGCAATGTTGCGAATAGTGTGGATAATGTTTTTACGAGAAACTGTTGGTTATATCGCTTCTCACACATCCTACACACCAATGTCAATGACCATTTTGTCTCCACTTAACCCAGTGACTTTAGAAATTCCAATCTAATATTATCAATTCCTTCTGTCTTATTTCATTTTCAGTCCTCCAAGAGTCTTCTAAATCCTAATACTGGCTCCCGTATATCTTCCCTGTTGACTCTTGTTACTTTTTCTATCACCACGATAAGTCCTCCTTCTCGCACAGGCCCCCAATGCAGTCTTTCCACCATCCGCTCTTACCTCTGCATCTAACAGTGGAATTCCCATAGCTCTCTTGATGTTAATACCCTTCCTTTTAATTTCATCGACAATTATTTCCCTTTAGACTTCTTCACATTTTTCCTGTAGCCGTTTCGCCTTACATTACCTGCATTTTCTATTTATTTCATTCCTATGTGACTTGTATTTCTATATTCCTGAATTTTCCTGAACGTTCTTGTACTTCCTTCTTTCGTCGATCATGTTCGTATTTCCTGTGTTTTTCATGATTTCTTCCCAATTATGTTCCTTATACCTACCTTTTTCGTTCCAACTTTTGCGATTGCTCTTTTGGGAGATGCCCATTCTTCTTCATATGAAGTGCCTACTGAAATATTCCTTATTGCAGTATTTATAGCCTCAAGAACTTCAAGCGTACCTCTTCATTCCTCATTACTTCAGTATCCCACTTCTTTCCACATTGATTCTTCCTTACTAGTCTCCTAAACTTCAGTCTACTCTTCGTCATTACCAAATTGTGCTCTGATTCTATATCCGCCCCTTGCCGCGCTCAAATCCAGTGTCTGTTTACGGAATATCCGCCTGCCGATGATTGAATCTAACTGAAATGTTGCTGTATCTCCCCGCCTTCTCCAGGTACACTTCCTCCTCTTGTGATTCTTGAACAGAGTATTTGCTATGGCCTTGTGAAATTTATTGATAAACTCTATCTATCATTCATGGTACCAAGCCGATATTCTCCTGTGTCCTTATTTACTACTCCTTCCTCTGAAAATGCATTCCAAAGCCCCATGACTATTAGGTTTTTGTCTCCCTCTGCGCACTGAAGTTCCCCTACCTCTTCATATTCTGTTGCGAAGTCGTCCTGTATACCTGAACTATGGTTGTCGGTGATGGTTTGCAGTCGTTTCCGATGAGTACGACACTATTGCTGAATTGTTCGCAGTAACTCAATTTCTGTCCTACCATTCACAATGTTTCCTACTCCATTTACACTGTTTCCTGCTGTTGATGGTATTATCCTATACTCGTCTGGCCAGAAATCCTTGCCTTTTTTCCATTTAGTTTCACTGAAGCCCATTTTATCTACACAACAACAAGTACAAACAGCAGAAATGAGATTGTTAACATCAGTAAAGTTATGTACAAGATACTACAGAATATGCAATAAATATATTCGGCAGAAGCTAAACATCTTTGCACTGAACGACAAGACAACAGACTACAGGAAAAAATGGGAAAATCATATGGACAGAACGGAGTAAAATAGACAACCGAGACCAAAATCTAGAAGAGCCGTCGGTCGACTAAGGTACCGATGGAACGAGACCGAAAAGGGTCAAAGGCCCAATCCTTGAAAGAAAGAAAAGAAAGAAAGAAGATGAAGTACCATAATATATTCTTATGATATATGATACAGTTATTAAGAGAAAAGTTCACAATAACTAGTCTAATGGCTTATTGATGATTGTTACTAAAGCTCACGGAACTAAGAGAGTTGGAAGTCATTGCCCACAGACGCGTTAAGATTCCCACTCAGCCTTATACCTGCATATCAAGTAGCTAACACGGGATCCTCTTTGACTTTGAAATAGTTGTGTTGTTGTGAATAGAGTTCACGTTCATATAATAATGGCATGTATGAAAGTCACGAACAAAACGTAATTCTCTGTTCCTGTTGTTGTTGTCACGGTTTTCAGTCTGAAAACGAGTCTGATGCTGTTCACACTAGTCTATCCTGCTCTTGTCTCTTTATAACCGTGTAACTATAACCACCTACATCGATTTCAGCCTGCTTACTGTATTCAGACTGCCCCTACAATTTTCAGTCCCTACACTTCCCTCCATTACCAGATTGGCGATTCTATCAACCGATCCCTTCTTTTAGTCAAGTTGTGTCATGAAATTCTTTTTTCTATATTAAAAGCAGTACTGTTTCATTAGTTATTCGACCTGCCCATCGGATCATCAACATTTTTCTGAAGCAGTACATTTCAAAAGTTTCTGCATTGATCAGCCATAACATTACGACCCAATAACCGGTATTCCATGTTTGGCACCGATAGCAGCGGCGACGCGTCGTAGCGTGGAAGCAAAGAGTTCTTGGTAGGCCACTGTAGGGAGTTGGCAGCACACACACACACACACACACACACACACACACACACACACACAAGTTATCTAATTCCCGTAAACTCAGGGGAGAAGGACGTCCCTGACGCCACGTTCAGTCACATCCCAGATGTGATTCACCGGTTTCAGCTCTGGCGAGCTGAGTGGCCAGAATATCAGTTGGACATCGTCAAAGTATTCGTCGAACCACTCCATCACACCACTGGCCTTGTGACACGGCGCGTTGTCTTGGTGAAAAATGCTTCTGCCGTCAGGGAACATGATCTTCATGAAGGAGTGTACGTGGTCTGCAACCAGTGTGCGATACTCCTCGGCCGTCATGGTAACTCGCACGAGCTTCTCTGGACTCATCGATACCCACGTGAATGTTCCCTAGAGTATAATGATGAAGCCACCGCCAGATTTTCTCCGTCCTTCAGTACTGGTGTCAAGGAGCTGTTCCCCCTGAAAGACGCAACGCTCTGCTATTGCGCCAACGTCCAGTGCCGATGATCACGTGCCCATTTCAGTCGTAGTGGCCGGTGTAGTGTTAACACTGGCACATGAACGGGTCGTTGTCTGTGAAGGCCCATTGTTAGGAGTTTTCGGTGCGCTGTGTGTTCAGACACACTTCTGCTCTGCCCACCATTAAAGCCAGATGTTTTTTCCGCCGCAGCTCGCCACCTGTCCTGGTTTAAAGGTCTGCCCAGCCTAAGGCTTCCACCATTTGTAATGAATGGCCGCCAAATCACACGACGTCCGGACATGGTTTAACATTGATATCGCCACGTGTTGAAGATAGTGCCGAGTCTCCGGAATATCACAATTGCCCTCGGTCAAACTCAAATAGATCGCGCGCCTTCCCCATTCTATACACGGACAGCACTCTCACTAATACTACTTTCCCAGTGCGTGTGTCTGACTAGCAGTCACTCCTGGCCAGGTGGCGCTACTATCGTGCGGACAGATTTATATCGACAGTAGGTCCGTGGTCATAATATTCTGGCTGATCAGTGTATATTCTTCTTATCTGAAATCCTTATCGCCGACCGGAGTGGTCGAGCGGTTCTAGGCGCTACAGTCTGGAACCGCGAGACCGCTACGGCCGCAGGTTCGAATCCTGCCTTGGGCATGGATGTGTGTGATGTCCTTAGGTTAGTTAGGTTTAAGTAGTTCTACGTTCTAGGGGACTGATGACCTCAGTAGTTAAGTCCCATAGTGCTCAGAGCCATTTTTTTGAAATCCTTATCATCAAACTTTCTCTTCCACGCAAGGCTGCACTCCAAACGTATACCATTAGAAAATACTCTCCTACATAATAAATTTATATTAGATACTAACAAATTCCTATTATTGTCAATCTGTGTTTTACATCACATCTATTTCGGATGTCGGCAGATATTTTACTTCACAGTTAGTACTAGTCATGGAATACTTTTAGGGTCTCCTTTTGTAATGTAATTCTCTCAGCGTCACGAGCTTTAATTAAACTAGATCCCATTATCCTGGTTTGACTTATGTCTTTGCAAGTCATTATACTTTTCATTCAATACATTTTTAAAGTCTATGGCCGTCTTGGATAGTTTCAATGTCGTACATAAGCCTGAGTTTCTGTTTCTACTCTCTGAACTCTAATTTGTTCTCTGAATATTTTCTTCATTTCCTTTACTGCTTTACTTGTGCACATTGAACAATGTCGGGGATGGATTACAATACTATTTCGTTCTCTTTTCAACTATTGCTACCATTTGGTATTCTTCGACTGTCATAAATTGCGTCTGATTTCTGTACAAGTTACTGATAACCTTCCGCTCCCTATATTTTGTCACTACTACATTTAGAATTTCAAAGAGTGTATTCTAGTCAACAAGTTTTCTCTAACCCCACAAATATTTAAACGTAAGGTTGCCTTTCGTCAAAATATCTTCTAAGATAAGCCTTGGTGTCAGTATTCTCTTGTGAGATCCTACACTTCTCTTGAACCCAAACTAATCTCACCCAAGGTCGACTTTTACTAGTTTTTTCATGATTTTAGAAATAGTTTGTTTGAGCTGAATGCAACTTTAATTTATTAAACTTACGTTTCGGTCATCGTCTGTTGGCATCTTACTCACAACTGGCTTCCCACCTTAGATCTTGAAACTCATGCAGCTCTTTCAGTTTTCTCCAGACGTCGCTTTACTTTTCATAATGATGACATCTATCCTTTTCCTTTCATACATGTTTCTTCGGCCTTGTATTTGTCCTCAAGCTATACCTGCTTAGCCATTTTACGATATATGCCAATCTCTTATCCAGAGGCTTGTATTCCTTTTTGCCTACTTGTTGCTTAACATTTTACGAGTATATCCCCTCTCGTGAATTAATTCACTATCTCCTGTATTATCAAAGGAATTCTTAGTCCTTATATTTCTCCCTGTTTGATTCACTGCTCCCTTCACTATTTCACTCTCAGTCCCACCCATTCTTGTACTAAGTTTCCGTGTTTCAGTCAGTGGTTACCTAGTGTTTCTGCTGAAACTCTCAATAACCTCAGGTTCTTTCAATTTATCGAAATCCCAACTCCTCAGTTTGTAACTGTTTCGCAATATTTTCAATTTTGTGCGGTTCTTAAGCATTACAGCCAGAGTCTACCTCTGCTTTTGGAATTACTTTGGAGTTGAGGATCTGGTTTCGAAACCTCTGCATTACCATTATTTAACCTGTCTGAGAGCTATTGAAGTCTGTAGATCTATCCCATGGATACAACCTACTTCCGTGATTTATAAGAAATTGTGTACAATGATTATATTACGTTCTGTGCGAAACTCTACAGAGAGAGTTTCTTTTCACTGCTTTCTCTCAGCCAGTTTTCTTAAACTGCTTATCCTCCTTTCCATTTATACTATTGAATTTCTGTCCTCCACCATAGTTATACTTTCGTCTTCGTTAACTATCTGAATAAGCTGTTTGATCTGATCATATGCTCTTCCCATTTCTTAATTATGTGTGTGTCTATAAACTTGAACTACTCCCATGGATGTTAGTTTCGTCCAATTCTTGAATACGATTATTCTATCACTATGCTATTAATTGTAGCCCCCCACGTTCAAGTTTCCTCATCCTTTATTAAATCTGCTATTGCATTATCTTTATTTGACTATTTGTTAATAATCGTCTACTGACGTGACTACAAGTTCTGAGATTCCTACCACCACACTTCAGTAATTTTCACTTTATCTTTCAACCTATACGTTTCCGTTTTGATATTTTCTCACGTACCTACCCAATCAACGGAACTGCCATTTCACTCTCTTACTTGTGGAACGTCCGTTTTGTGTCATTTGACGGCAAAATCTTCCTGAGAAGTTCTCGTCTGGAGGTTCAGAAAATTTTTCAGCAGGAGGATGCCTTAATTATTCGGATGTACGAATTTAACAGCTAACACTTGGTTCAAGAATCATGAAAGAAGGTTGTATACATGGGAGAAGCCTGGAGATAGTAGAAGGTATCAGATAGATTATACAATGGTAAGACAGAGATTTAGGAACCACGTTTTAAATTGTAAGACATTTCCAAGGGCAGATGTGGGCTCTGGCCACAAACTATCGGTTATGAACTGTAGATTAAAACTGAAGAAACTGCAAAAAAGTGGGATTTTGAGGAGATGGGACCTAGATAAACTGACTAAACCAGAGGTTGTACAGAGTTTCAGGGAGAGCATAAGTGAACAATTGACAGGAATGGGGAAAGAAATACAGTAGAAGAAGAATGGATAGCTCTGAGGGATGAAGTAGTGAAGGCAGCAGAGGATCAAGTTGGTAAAAAGACGAGGGCTAATAGAAATCATTTGGTGACAGAAAAAACAGTGAATTTAATTTATGAACGGAGAAAATATACAAATGCAGTAAATGAAGCAGGCAAAAAGAAATATAAACGTCTAAAAAAGAGATCGACAGGAAGTGCAAAATGGCAAAGCAGGGACGGTTAGAGGACAAATGCAAGGATGTAGAGGCATATCCCACTAGGTGTAAGATAGATACTGCCTACTGGAAAATTGAAGAGACCTTTGGAGAGAGCTCAAATGGAAACCCTGTTCTAAGAAAAGAAGGGGAAGCAGAAAGGTGGAAGGAGTATATAGAGGGGCTATACAAGGGCGATGTACTTGAGGACCATATTATGGAAATGGAAAAATATGTAGATAAGTATTAAATGGGAGATATGATACTGCGTGAATAGTTTGACAGAGCAATGAAAGGCCTGAATCGAAACAAGGCCCCGGGAGTAGACAACATTCCATTGGAACTACTGACAGCCTTGGAAGAACCAGTCCTGACAAAACTCTATCATTCGGTGAGCAAGATGTAGGAGACAGGCTAAATACTCTCTGAGTTCAAGAAGAATATAATAATTCCAATCCCAAAGAAAGCAGGTTTTGACATATGTGAAAATTACCGAACTATTAGTTCAATAAATCACAGCTGCAAAATACTAACGCGAATTCCTTACAGACGAATGGAAAAACTGGTAGAAGCCGACCTCGTGGAAGATCAGTTTGGATTCCGTAGAAATAATGGAACACGTGAGGCAATACTGACCTTACGACCTATCTTAGAAGTTAGGTTAAGTACAGCCAAACCTACGTTTCTAGAATTTGTAAACTTAGAGAAAGCTTTTGACAGTGTTGACTGGAATACTCTCTTTCAAATTCTGAAGGTGGTAGGGGTAAAATACAGGGAGCGAAAGGCTATTTACAATTTGTACAGAAACCAGATAGCAGTTATAAGAGTCGAGGGACATGAAAGGAAAGCAGTGTTGGGAAGGGAGTGTGACAGGGGTGTAGCCTCTCCCCGATGTTATTCAATCTTTATATTGAGCAAGCAGTAAGGGAAACAAAAGAAAAATTCGGAGTAGGTATTAAAATCCATGTAGAAGAAATAAAAACTTAGAGGTTCGTTGATGTCATTTTAATTTTGTCAGAGACAGAAAAGAACTTGGAAGATCAGTTGAACGGAGTGGACAATGTCTTGAAAGGAGGATATAAGATGAACATCAACAAAAGCAAAACGAGGATAATGGAATGTAGTCGAATTAAGTCGGGTGATTCTGAGGGAATTAGATTAGGAAATGAGACACTTAAAGTAGTAAAGGGGTTTTGCTATTTGGGGAGCAAAATAACTGATGATGGTCGAAGTAGAGAGGATATAAAATGTAGACTGGCAATGGCAAGGAAAGCGTTTCTGGAGAGATTTGTTAGCATCGAGTATAGATTTAAGTGTCATGAAGTCGCTTCTGAAAGTATTTGTATGGAGTGTAGCCATGTATGGAACTGAAACGTGGACGATAAATAGTTTGGACAAGAAGAGAATAGAAGCTTTCGAAATGTGGTGCTACAGAAAAATGCTGAAGATTAGATTGGTAGGTCACATAACTAATGAGGAGGTATTGAATAGAATTGGGGAGAAGAGGAGTTTGTGGCAGAACTTGACTAGAAGAAGGGATCGGTTGGTAGGACATGTTCGGAGGCATCAAAGGATCACCAATTTAGTATTGGAGGGAAGCGTGGAGGGTAAAAGCAGTAGAGGCAGACCAAGAGATGAATACTCTAAGGAGGTTCAGAAGGATCTTGATTGCAGTAGGTACTAGCTGATGAAGAAGCTTGCACAGGATAGAGTAGCTTGGAGAGCTGCATCAAGCCAGTCTCAGAACTGAAGACCACAACAACAACAACAACAGTTACACCTTGCTTTCAGCCGTTCGCAGTAACAACACAGAAAGGCCATGATGGCTAATGTTTCATGTCCAAATAAATCACTCACCCAGAATGGTGTCCCTGTAGGAACTGAAACAGCTGGTGTCCCTCATCAGAGCCCAGGAGTTTGATTGCTCTCATCGCAGATTGCTCTTCGTTGTACCAATGGCACGTCTATCTCCATCAAAGAGGCACGGAGGCCACCAAACGTCAACAAAGGACTTGGTACAAGGGGAGAATAACTTCCTAAGGGATTCAAGTGGTCCAATATTGTGAATTCCACACCATCTATGCATTAACTTAGAAATTTAAAACAGGGGCGTATTAACTTTATCGACCACGTGCGAGTCAAATGTGCTGCGACAAACCACACGTTCAGGTTTTTAAATATTAATGATTAAACCTTCCTGATAAATTCGTAATCTCTGATTGTCACTTTCACAAAGAGATGATTAATGTATCTGGTCTGAAAAGGGTGGTATTTACTTCTCTATTGATGTGGTCCGAACAAGCATAGCCCATAAAGCCTTTGTCGGAAGAAGGTGGCACGGAAAATATGTCGATATGCTGCAACGATTACAATTTAACACGCTTCGAATCTTACGCGTGTTGCACAATAGTTGTCAATTAGAAGTCTACAGTTCACGAATTCTGTTGGCAATGAACTACGGTGATGTATATGTGCGACTATGTACTACATGCTAACTTCAAAAGAAGGCATCGGTTGCGACGGTGCGACATTCGTTATCCTTTATGTTAAAAGCATATGCTACATCGACAGCGCAGCGCCGTAACTGATCTATTACAGCTTCCTGTTTCGCCGTACGTGATCATGTTATGGTTTTATAGTTGCTGGTCGTCTAGATACATCAGAAACATGAAAGCAAATGAATCATTTCTACTACTTTAGGAGTCTAACGAAACAGGACACACAATGAGCACAAAACTGCCTCTGCCACAGGCGGTACATCGAGTTTAACAAAACATGCCGGAAATAGTTCCGCGATAGTCTCAAATGGTCACCTCCTGTATAATAATTAATGCCAATGACAGAGTTTGCGCCTAACACAGAACAAGCTTAAAGTTGTGAGGCTGCCAAGCCACATTGCAGTCTTGTTTCCCATATTACCGTCTAGCCTTCGACACATACTGCCCCAGAGCTGGCGGTCTTTCCAGCATGTGATTTCTGCAGGTTAAACTTCCCCTCCAGTAACAGTTTACATCACTACATTAACTAATAAACCAAAAAATTCGTACAACTAGAAGTTGAAAACTATTACACGACATGGAACGATGTGGATAGTCATATATTTACAATTTAATTTGTATGTTATCAGACAACGGATCAAGGTGGTGTCGTCAATACATAGTCGTGGCGCTACAGTACATATACTGTATCATCCTACACGTATCGTTGCAGGATAACAGCACATCATTGCACATACACTACTGTCCATTATAATTGCTACTCCACCAAGATGACGTGCCACAGAAGCGAAATTTAACCGATAGGAAGAAGATGCTGTCATATGCAAATGATTACCTTTTCAGAGCAGTCACACAAAGTTGGCGCCGGTGGCGGCACCTACAACGTGCTGACATGAGGAAAGTTTCCAACCGATTTCTCATACACAAACAGCAGTTGACCGGCATTACCTTGTGAAACTTTTTTCTGATGCCTCGTTAAGGAGGAGAAATGCGTACCATCAAGTTTCCGACTTTGATAAAAGTCGGATTGTAGCCGATCGCGACTGCGGTTTATCGTATCGCGAGTTCGCTGCTCGCGTTGGTCGAGATCCAATGAATGTTAGCAGAATATGGAATCGGTGGGTTCAGGAGGATAATACGGACGCCGACGGCCTCGTATCACTAGCAGTTTAGACGACAGGCATCTTATCAGCATGGCTGTAACGGATCGTACAGACACGTTTAGGTCCCTGAGTCAACAGATGGGGACGTCTGCAAAACATCAACCATCTGCACGAACAGTTCGACGACGTTTGCAACAGCATGGACTATCAGCTCGGAGACCATGGCTGCGGTTACCCTTGACGCTGCATCACAGACAGGAGCGCCTGCGATGGTGTACTCAACGAGGAACGTGGGTGCACGAATGGCAAAAGTTATTTTTTCGGATGAATCCAGGTTCTGTTTACAGCATCATGATGGTCGAATCCATTTTTGATGACATCGCGGTGAACGCACATTGGAAGCGTGTATTCGTCATCGCAATACTGGCGTATCACCCTGCTTGATGGTATGATGTGCCATTGGTTACTCGTCTCGGTCACCTCTTGTTGGCATTGACGGCACTTTGAAGAGTGGACGTTACATTTCAGATGTGTTGCGACCCGTGGCTCTACCCTTCATTCGATCCCTGCGAAAACCCTACATTTCAGCAGGATAATGCACGACCGCATGTTGCAGTTCCTGTACGGGCCTTTCTGGATACAGAAAATGTTCAACTGCTGCCCTGGCCAGCACATTCTCCAGATCTCTCACCAACTGAAAACGTCTGGTCAATGGTAGCCGAGCTACTGGCTCGTCACTATACGCCAGTCACTACTCTTGATGAACTGTGGTATCGTGTTGGAGCTGCATGGGCAGCTGTACCTGTACACGCCATCGAAGCTGTGTTTGACTCAATGCTCAGGCGTATCAAGTCCATTATTACGGCCAGAGGTGGTTGTTCTGGGTACTGGTTTGTCAGGATCTATGCACCCAAATTGAGTGAAAATGTAATCACATGTCAGTTCTAGTATAATATATTTGTCCAATGAATACCCGTTTATCATCTGTATTTCGTCTTGGTGTAGCAATTTCAATGGCCAGTAGTGTATATCGTTATACATGTATTCACTCTTTTTATTTGGGGACAGTTAATTCTTGATTTCTTTTTATACTTTGTTTGGAATAATGGTAGAAGTCTGCTCATTATAGAGAAATAAATGATTTGTTGTATTTGACGAACCTATAGCACTTCGTGGAAGACGAAAGGAAACAAGCTTTCGGATCCTTCAACCTCTCCATTTTTCTTCATTTTCAGTGCAAGATTCGTCGGTGCTGCACTAAAATTTTACATGCTCGTAGAACCAACACGAAGAGTAAAGTAGTTTCCAAAATTTCTAGACTTTCCTTAGAGTTACGTGTGTGGTCGTAGTGTAGATGAAGTTAGCTCAAGTACTGTTGGTTTCACAGAAAGTGGTCACTGAAATAGAGTATGTATGGTGTATGTACATGATTGTTAAAATATGCTGAACGTTAACGATTGTTAATGTAGTTGAGTTAGCTGATAAGCAGAAGTTTACAGTGAGTCACTTGAATTAATTTACAAGATACTGAAGAAGAATCGCATTTCATACTTAGAAACCACATTACAATTATTAACGGTAGCAAAAGCTTCAAGAAATGCTAAGTATCGTAGATATCTCAAGTAAAACTAATATTAGTTACATTACAGACTTAGGTGTACTAATTAATTGATCATAGAATGTCAATATGCATGTTTAAAGGTAAATTATTGGCTTATTATAGTCAATATACAGTAGAACATTTTTCATTACACCTACAGCGAGATCAGAAGCGTACAGGAAATTATAGATTTGCTGACGCGGTGGCACAGGATGTTTGGTACATTACAGAGATCTGAAGATGAAAATGTATATTGTTTCTGTTATTTGACGTTCATATTTTGAGACAGAACTTAACGACAGCATTCTTTTTGTCTTACATATTGTGGATGTAGCAGTAATAACTTTTCCGCTTTCTAGGATTCGGTTTCTAAGTATATTTTTCCCCATTTGAAGTGATTTTACATATTACGGTCCATATGCTGATGATACTTTTGTACCAAAAGTTCACAGATCCTCGTGATACAGATGAGGATGTTTCATATAATGGTAGAACAGGATGAAAGAAGACTGGGAGTTCCTTTAATCCGATGCTTACCACTTGTGACGCAAACCGCGTAGCACAGTCTAACCACACACGTACACATTACAGGACCGGCGTGGCGGGGTGGAGGAAATGTGTAAAAATGAGAGGGAACTACTTGATGACGACCTGCATGAACACAGAACTCGGCCTTGATGGCAGCCGCAGCTGTAAGCACCCTTGCAGCAGCCTTTTTAAACTACGGATGAAAAGCTTTTTGACTCCACAGTCTCGTGATGGCCGCGCCGGCTCCGCAACACACATCCCGCCTCAACGCCTCGCCATTCACTGCCTACTGAGAGACGCGGCCACTCGCAGAACTCAGAAACGACGACAGGTGGAAATGCACGGCGGACATTCATTTGCTCCCTACGCTGCAAAACGTAAGTTTCACTTGTCACGTAAATCAAGTCACGAGCGTGATTTTGTGCTAGTGTTGCCCAAGCGCATTAAGGCATACACTTCCTATATTAGCCTTTAAAGAATCATTATTTTTCGGACAAAACCCTGCTCAAGTGACACTAAAATTTAATGTAAAAACAAGTTAAAAATAGAAAAGTATTGGGAGAAAACAATATAGTTGCTGAATTGTGGGAACACTCTATTGACAACACTTTCCTTGTTTAGCAAAAATCATTAATGAAATTTGGGCAACAAATAGCTTACCATCATAATGGATGTCAGCATTAATACATACACTGCAAAAAAAAAAAAAAAATTCGGACAGAAAAGTCATCGTGACAATTACAGAGGGATCACAGCAGGGCTGTCCAAAAATCCGTAAGAGTACGAGGGGATGAAGATCTCTTCTGATTATCACGATGCAAGGAATCTCAGATATGCTCAATAATTTTCATGTCTAGGGAGTTTGGTGGCCATCAAATGTGTTGTCCTGCTGGAATTGCCCAAGTTCGTCGTAATGCACAATGAACATGAAAGGATGCAGGTGATCAGGCAGTATTTCACCTGTCACAGTCGTAGGTAGACGTGTGAGGGATCCCGTATCACACCAACTGCACACGCCCCACACCATTACAGAGCCTCCAATAGCTTCAACAGTCCCCTGCTGACATGCATTGTCCATGGAATCATGAGGTTGTCTCCATACCCGTACGTGTCCATCCGCTCGATACGATTCGAAACGAGAGTCGTCCGAACAGGCCACATGCTTCCACTCGTCAACACTTCAATCTCGGTGTCGATGGGCCCAACCGGAGCGTAGGGCTTAGTGTCGTGCAGTCATCAATGGTACACGAGTGAGTCTTCAGCTCCGAAAGCCCTTATCGATGATGTTTCGTTGAATGGTTCGCACGCTGAATGGCCCAGCATTAAAATCTGCAGCATTTGCCGATGGGTTGCACTTGTGTTACACTGAATGATTCTCTACAGACGTCGTTGGTCCCCTTCTTGCAGGATGTTTTCCCGGCCGCTGATCTGATGTTTTACTAGATTCTGATACTCACGGTACACTCGTGAAATAGTCGTACGGAAAAATCCCCACTTCATCGCTACGTCGGAGATGCTGTTCCCATCCCTGGTGCACCGACTGTAACACGACGTTCAAACACTCTTAAATCTTGATAACTCACTTAGATCATGATAACCTGCCATTGCAGCAGCAGTAATCGACCTAACACTTGCGCCAGACACTTGGTGTCTTATATATACGTTGCCGACCGCAGCGCCGTACTCTACCTGTTTACATATCACTGTATTTGAATACGCATGCCTATACCAGATTCTTTGGCGCTTCAGTATATAAGATCTTGTCCATGCTACTTTTAAAGAGAGTTGAAGGAATATGCGACCTATAACTAGGGGAGTATGAAGTAGAATTTAGGAAGGGGAGGTCTAGCGCAGAGCAAAGACAAAACTTAAACGCCATAATAGAAATGAGGAGAATCAAAAACTTGAAATACGTCGTAACGTATGTAGATTTTAATAAGGAATTTGACTTGATTCATAGAAATGTACTAACAAACATTACACAGGATTTGTGACTCAACAATAAAACAACAAGAATAATTAAAGGAAGATTAACAAACACAATACCAAAAGTAAAATATGTGATGGAACGGTTAAAACCTTTTGAAATGGAATCAACAGTAAGACAGGGAGATAGTTTATCAACACCACAGTTTTATCTGTGAGAGAGTGAAAAAATGAGGAAAATCCATTAATAATAATTGTTTTCAACTAGGAGGAAAACCAAATGAAATCATAATAATAGTCCAGGTATTGCTGATGACATGGCATTAACTGCTGTCTCAGTGGATACTGCCAAAGAACAAATCACAGAACTACAGAAACAAGCAGACCAAATAGGACTAAGAATATCGTTTGAAAAAGCAGATTTCGTGTCAGATATCGATGATGCCTCTCCAAATCTTCAAGTCCTTAACAACATCATACCTGAAACAAACTGTCTTAAATACCGAAGAGAATACGTCATGAGCAATACAAAAGAAAAGATAGCTATAGAAAACAGAGTACATAAAATGGAAAGGGCATTCCAAATGAGAAAAAAAACATAAGTTTTGTACTGTAACACAAAGCTAAGCCATTATCAAACAGTGGCATGGTATGAACCACTGTGTGCACCAGAAACACTTAAATTAACAAGATTTTGGGATCTTGATCAACTCGAGAAAGCTGAAAGAATAATACTAAGGAAAATAGTGGGACCTATATGTAATAGTAATGATGAATACTAATTAAGATCGATCAGAGAGCTCTGTTTCAATATGGAAAGGGTAACTCATGTAATGGGGAAAAGAAGACTACAGTTCAATGGGCACATACACCAGTGAATAATAAAAGGCTGAGCAAGCACATCTTCAGCTTACCAACCAGCTACAAACTCCAAAACACGTGGTTCACCGAAACTGAGAAAGATATGACAAATACTGGAGTTGGAAAGGGAGCGAAAGATAACATAATACTTTTCGAGAAGCAGCACAAAAGGAAGGATTTCAGGAAAGAAAGAGGTCTGAAAAAGATAGAAACCGATCCTAGGAAGAAATACGAATAAGCAAAATCTAAGTTAGTTTGTCGTACCGTACAAAGGACGCAAATGACTTATTCAAAAAAATAAGTAAAAACGGACAAATACAGTGTGGTTATAGGTGAACTTCGCTGCTACAGAGGATTGCCGTGAAAAACGAGTGATCAAAGGACAATGAAACAGAGTGAAAAAATTTGTAAGGACAGGCAAAAGAGAAATAACGAATAAACCATTGCAAGAAATACATTTTAACCTCCACGCGAGAGAATAATATTTGTTAATTGCGTACCATGTTTACATTCTAGGTTACAAACGATGCTCAATGTGACGATCATCTACAACTGCAACAGTCTACAACTGCCCTAGAGACAGCTCTACTGCTGCCCGAAACAACGGTGGACCATGGAATGCCAAGCTGTCGTGACACAGGCTGTGCACTGCTTGAAGACCGCACATTGCATTGTTAGGCATGACAGCAGTAAAGACTTCAACAATTTGTGGAGCATTTGGCAGTCGGTCTTTCCCAGGAGTAGTTCCCAAATCGCCAGTTAATTCGAATTTCTGAATCATGTTCTACATCCCCCATGTGGAAAGACGTCCTCCTCTTAGTCCTTTAATGCGTCGATACTAGCGAAGAGCAGCAGCACTATTGCTGTTGTTTTGGTAAAATAGCGTTACAAGTAACGTCCTGCTCACCTCGTTCAGACCAAGCTTGCTGTCTACAAATATACTGCAACTGATGCTTGAGTTTCAAAGCTACGTCACCATACCAGTACCGGCGCCTAACGCCGCGTCATGACACTGACACTACTATAAAGCAAATAATGCAGCACACAGATTGAACATCGTTCCTATAAAATGGATACCTACACGGTAAATACACTCCTGGAAATTGAAATAAGAACACCGTGAATTCATTGTCCCAGGAAGGGGAAACTTTATTGACACATTCCTGGGGTCAGATACATCACATGATCATACTGACAGAACCACAGGCACATAGACACAGGCAACAGAGCATGCACAATGTCGGCACTAGTACAGTGTATATCCACCTTTTGCAGCAATGCAGGCTGCTATTCTCCCATGGAGACGATCGTAGAGATGCTGGATGTAGTCCTGTGGAACGGCTTGCCATGCCATTTCCACCTGGCGCCTCAGTTGGACCAGCGTTCGTGCTGGACGTGCAGACCGCGTGAGACGACGCTTCATCCAGTCCCAAACATGCTCAATGGGGGGCAGATCCGGAGATCTTGCTGGCTAGGGTAGTTGACTTACACCTTCTAGAGCATGTTGGGTGGCACGGGATACATGCGGACGTGCATTATCCTGTTGGAACAGCAAGTTCCCTCGCCGGTCTAGGAATGGTAGAACGATGGGTTCGATGACGGTTTGGATGTACCGTGCACTATTCAGTGTCCCCTCGACGATCACCAGTGGTGTACGGCCAGTGTAGGAGATCGCTCCCCACACCATGATGCCGGGTGTTGGCCCTGTGTGCCTCGGTCGTATGCAGTCCTGATTGTGGCGCTCACCTGCACGGCGCCAAACACGCATACGACCATCATTGGCACCAAGGCAGAAGCGACTCTCATCGCTGAAGACGACACGTCTCCATTCGTCCCTCCATTCACGCCTGTCGCGACACCACTGGAGGCGGGCTGCACGATGTTGGGGCGTGAGCGGAAGACGGCCTAACGGTGTGCGGGACCGTAGCCCAGCTTCATGGAGACGGTTGCGAATGGTCCTCGCCGATACCCCAGGAGCAACAGTGTCCGTAATTTGCTGGGAAGTGGCGGTGCGGTCCCCTACGTCACTGCGTAGGATCCTACGGTCTTGGCGTGCATCCGTGCGTCGCTGCGGTCCGGTCCCAGGTCGACGGGCACGTGCACCTTCCGCCGACCACTGGCGACAACATCGATGTACTGTGGAGACCTCACGCCCCACGTGTTGAGCAATTCGGCGGTACGTCCACCCGGCCTCCCGCATGCCCACTATACGCCCTCGCTCAAAGTCCGTCAACTGCACATACGGTTCACGTCCACGCTGTCGCGGCATGCTACCAGTGTTAAAGACTGCGATGGAGCTCCGTATGCCACGGCAAACTGGCTGACACTGACGGCGGCGGTGCACAAATGCTGCGCAGCTAGCGCCATTTGACGGCCAACACCGCGGTTCCTGGTGTGTCCGCTGTGCCGTGCGTGTGATCATTGCTTGTACAGCCCTCTCGCAGTGTCCGGAGCAAGTATGGTGGGTCTGACACACCGGTGTCAATGTGTTCTTTTTTCCATATCCAGGAGTGTATAATACATCGAGTGCGTATCTTCCAACAGGCTTAAGTGAAATGTTTGTCAGACTGCAGGGGTTCGGCGTGTGGCCTTGTGCACTGTTCAGTGGCAGCTCAAAGTCCCGCAGAGTCTCTAGGAGGAAAAATTCAAGCTCGGTGACAGCGCTCCTAAATGAAGCACGGGGGGACATAGCGCGCCCTCCAGCAGTATGCTATAACACTTGTTGCTAAGTAACAATGCCAGTCATACGACGGAGGTAAGACCATATGATACGAGCTACTGTACGGATTATACAGCACACCCAGTGGTCCATGTTTATAATGACATTTACCAATCGCAGGAAGGATCGATAAATTCGAACTACATCACGCACAGTAGATGTAGCAACCCGTTTTCTAATCTAAGCAAAGTTCAAAGCAGTTCCTAGCACAAAGGGACTAGTTCGGATAATAAACAATTAGAGGAAGTGCGTTAATTGTGCTCTTGGGGTCCATAACGACGCCTTTGTAAGCCGTCAGTCTACCAGTCCTAAGTTGACAGAGAGAATGGGTACCTGAAGGGAGAAACTTACGTAGGTCTGTGCTCCAGCACACATACTCCACTGTGTCGAAGATTCACCCACCGTATGGGAAGAGGCGTAGTATTTGCTGGAAAACTAATGATTCCATTGACGGCATGTTTAGATCTTCGGTGTCCGACTTGTAAGTTACAGAAGCAGTGACTGCAGGATGGCTGAAAGAAAGCTGGCCCGAGAAGTTTTTTCGATATTTTCCCAACTATGTAACACAGAGTATTTGGTACAAGAAGGACTGTCATAGACAAGTGATTGGTGCAAGTTATTCAACTGTCCTTTCAGGAAGAAATGTAGGTTTCTTTGCATTCTGTTAGTCCTCTGAGACAGATTTTCAGTAGATTGTTCACATATCTGCCAGAAGTTGTGATTATGTGGGAAAAAAGACCGATGAAGTACTTGATGCTGCGCTATTGAGCACTAAACTCCTGTAGCCAGACACTGTTGGTATTTGGTTTTTCGGAACTCCTGTGTGGGAGTTAATACAGTGAGAAGTATGTTAAGGAAAATATATTCTGCTTCTTCTAAAACGAACACATATCTTTATGCGGTAAGCCTTACTCGATTTGAGGGAGCGTTGCAACCAATACTGATGAATGTTATATATGTACATTTTGTATTTTATTACAATAATATCTTCTTTTCTTGGAGTTGGGAGTTAACAAAATATTTTTCATGAGCACAACCGGCACGAGCTGCATCTGGCGAGCCTCTTGAATTTGCTCGCGTAACGGCCTGACTGGCTAACTTTAATCCGAATTGACTTGGAAACGGGATAACGTATCGGATTGTTTTCTTAATAATTATTTCTCAATACAACGTACTCTGTAACATCGTTACAAGTTTTTCAGATTGTTTCTGATCACCCTGTACAAAACACCACACACATTTAAAGGTTGTCTATTCAGTTTAGTATCTAGGGATTACAATTACCATCAACTTGAAATGAAACAATCACATAGAAAATGTTGCGGAGAAGGTGACACAAGAACTGCACATTACTGGCAAAACACTTAGAAGGTACAACAAATCTACTAAAGATACTTTCTGCTGCATATTAGGAGATACTTGTCTGATAGGATTCACAGAGACAGTCGAAGATGTTCTAAGAACGATAACTCGTAATAAATTTTCGTTTCTAAACAGTTCACTCGAAAGTTCGGAGAAACTGTCGTCAATATCTCACGAAAGTTGTTGTGACAATTATTAAAACAACGACGGCTTTCGATGCGCTGACATATTTTTACGAAATTTCTGTCTCTAACACTGCACGCGACTGTTCAGTCTTTGGCTCGGACTAGATCCTTACTACCGCTTCAGTTTTTGTATCGCTCTCTTGTTCGGTCTTAGGAAACCAAACGAAGCTCACGTTCCGCGACACCTTCTCTGGCAGTCCTGGACTCACGCGCGACAGCTTGCCAACCAAACTTCAACAATAATTAACTCGGAAATAGTGCAACGTATTCAACTTTTTGCTTAAAAATATATCGCGGCAAAATATATCCTGGAACAGCCTTACAAGTTATCCATACTGTTTCTGACACCCTGTAATAATTAGGTGCAGGAAAATTAAAACGGACACAGGGAATAAATGGAAGAACACAGTTTATTATTTCAAAAGTAACCGCCATAACTGTTGATACATTTAGCCCACTGTGAAACAAGGCAATTGTGCATGAGTGGAAAAGTTTTTGCGGTTGCCTACGGAACCACGACTGCTCCCAGGCGTGCACGTCTTCGTCATAAGCAAATCGACGACCACGAATGTCCACCTGGGCAACGTGTAAGCTCTTCCCAGGAGAACTTACACAGCGTTGTCGAAACAACTTGTCCTACAGCAGAATGGTGAGATACGTCAATACTCCTGTGTATTAGGACTTCATAGAAGCCACACCACTAACTTTTGCAAAGTGCCCACTTACCGCTGTTCTTTGATTATGGTGCTGTATTCCAGGAAGTCAGTCAGCAGCGGACTCTTGCAGTCAATGAAAAAAGTCATCATAACTTCCCCGGAGACGAAATGCACGGCTTTGAATTTTTGAGGTGCGCTTCCACTTTTGGCTCTGACGTCTGCTCCCCGGCAAAAACGATGATAAAATATTTCATTTTCCTCGACAATTAAGGGCAGGAAACAATCTTCTTCGTCGTGCTATCCTTCCAGGTGCTACAGTTACGTCGACATTCCGTTCAGCTTCAGATCCTCCGTCAGGCTACGAGGAACCCGCTGCGTGACAGATGCCCAACGTGAACCGTCCGCCGTCGCCCGTTTCTGACGACAGCATCAACAGCGCCAGTGATAGAAGGGTTAATGACGGGATGAGGCTGTCTTGGTCGGCTGGTGTCTTTCGATGACAAGCGATATTTTCAAAATAGTTTATTAATGAAAACACAAGCGCACGTGACGTACTGTGTTCGACATACTCAGTCAAAAACCGCATTACACCATGCTATTTCGCTTTCCCGTCCTCCGTAGCGAAGTCGGGCGTGCACACGACTCGCTGACGTCGAGTCGAGCCCGTCCAACAGAAAAATGGAGCAGAGGTGAACGTTAGCGCTGTTCCTTCCTGATTCCTAGTAGAAGGCATTTTTTACGCACAGCTACCCTGCGTTATCAACGTCCTTGCACTGTTCTTTATGTAGTGTGCCCCTTATAGATTCGAAACAGCAGGGGACCCAAACCCTTCCTGCTTGAACCACACGAATAACTTATATGGATAGGTTGTCTGTTCTCTTGGACATGTCCGAAAGAACAGATATCATATCCATATAAGTATATCGTTCTGGCAACGCCTGCCATGACCTTCTTCTTCTGTGCTGACGCACACATATTCCCTGAACTCTTACGGGACTTCGTTAGAATGTCTTCCACGAGTAATGAGTGTGTTGGGGTGGGACACTACGAATGTAGTGTGTTGGCATACAAGGTGAGAAAGTGGGTCTCACGGGAGCTGTGCGCGAGATAGTCCCTGCAGTATGTGCCCTCGGTGGCTCAGATGGATAGAGCGTCTGCCATGTAAGTAGGAGATCCAGGGTTCGAGTCCCGTTCGGGGCACACATTTTCACCTGTCCCCGTTGATATATATCAACGGTTATTAGCAGCTGATTGTATTTTGATTCCATGAATAACTTGTGTTTCACTCGACGTCCTATCGCCAGTTGCCATGAACTACAAATCTCCTGACACAAAATCACGAATCCAACTGCACAAGTAATACTGTAGTCCAGAAGCACGTGATGTGATTAGAAGCCATTTCTGAACAACAGTGTTAAAAGCCTTCTGGAAATCGGGAAAAATGGAATGAACTTCAGATCCCCTGTCGATAGAACTTATTATATGATGTATATATCCTGAGGACATGCGGCCTTATTTGAAAAGTGTCATGATGTTCTCTCCATTGGCAAAAGATTCCGGAGTGGTCACACATCTGATTCCGGGAGGATGAGGCCAACGGGGAGGTGACCATGAGAAAAAGACTGAATAACCAACGAAAGGTTAACATCCTACTAGGCGGGGCGTGTCATGCTAGAGGTTTGGATGTGACAAGGAAGCTAGAAAATCTGAAAAGGGAAATGGTAAGGCTGAAACTAGATAATGTGGGAGTCAATGAAGTCAAATGGATAGAAGACAAGGACTTCTGGCCAGGCGAGTATAGGGTAACATCAACAGCAGCAGAAAATAGTACAATAAGAGTAGGATTCGTTATGAGTACGAAGTTGGGGCAGAAAGTGTTTTACTGTAAACAGTCCTGTGGTAGTGTTGTTTTTAATATAACCGACACCGTCAATGATAGTTCAGGTATACACGTCGACTTCGCAAGCTGATGATGAAGAGACAAGAAAGTACTGTGTAAGACGATATGGAAAGGATAGTTCATTGTGTAAAGGGAGAGGAAAATCTATTAGTCATGTGGGACTGGAATGCGGGAAGGAATAAAACAAAGGGTTCCGGTTGAGTATGGGCTTGGTATTAGGAGTGATAGAGGTCAAAGGGTAATGAGTTCTTCAATAAATTTCACCTAGTAACAGCGAATATTCTGTTTGACAAGAGGATGAGATATACGTGGATAAGGTCGGGAGATGCGGGCACATTTTAGTTAGATTACATCATGGTCAGACAGACATTCCGAAATCAGAACTGGATTGTAAGGCTTCTCCGGGAGCAGATATAACTCAGGTCACAATTAAGTTGTGATGAAGTTTAAGAGACTAGTCAGGAAGACACAATACCTATAAAACTGGGGTAGCAAAGTACTTCGGAATGAAGTCATATGCTTGAAGTTCCTTAAACCTGTAGATACTGAGATAAGGAAGAGCTCAGTAACCAGATCAGTTGAGGAGGAATGGACATCTCTAAAAAGAGGAATCACAGATGCTGCAAAGAAAAAAATATATACAAAGAAGGTAACTGCGAATAAACATTGAAGAAAAGAAGAAATACTTTACCTGATCGATGAAAGAAGGAAGTATAACAATGCTCAGGTAACCTCAGGAATACTGAAATACGAATCTCTTACGAAGCGCAAGGAAGTTAATGTAAAATGGCTGCATGAAAAATGTTAAGAAATCGAAAAGGAAACGATTTTCGGAAGAACTGATTCAGCAGATAACAAAACAGTCTTCTGTCTGACTAAAAGCAAGGACGGTAACATGAAGAGCGAAACAGGAATTCAACTGTTAAACGCAGAGGAGAGATCGGATAAGTGGAAAGAGTACATTGAAGGCCTCTATGTGGGGGAAGAGTTATCTGACGTGAAAGATGAAGAAACACGAGTGGATGTATAAGGGACAGGGGATCCAATATTAGAATCAGTTTTTAAAAGAGCTTTGGAAGACATAATATCAAATAATGCAGAAGGGATACATAACATTCCATCAGAATTCTAAAATCATTTGGGGAAGTGGCAACAAAACGACTATTCACGTTGGTATGTAGGATGTGTGAGTCTGGTGATATACCATCTGATCATCCAAACAATCTCGAAGACTGCAAGAGCTGACAAATGCGAGAATCAGCTTAATAGTTCATGGATCGTTGCCGACAAGAATAACCTACAGAGGAATGGAAAGGAAAATTGAGGATGTATCAGATGACGATCAGTTTGGCTTTAGGAAAGCTAAAGGCAGTTCTCAGTTGCAGTAGATAATGGAAGCAAGACAAAAATTGTGACACGTTCATAGGATTTGTTGACCTGGAAAAAGCATTTGTCAATACCAAATGGTGCAATCTGTTCGAAACTCTGAGGAAAATAGAGGGGGGGGGGGGGGGGGGAGAGCTCGGTAATGTTCAATATGCAAAAGAGCCAAGAGAGAATAATGAGAGATGAAGACCTAGAACTAAGTACTCGGATTAGAAAGGTTGTAAGACAAGGGTGTAATCTTTCGCCCCTACTGTTCAATCTATACTTCGAACAAGCAATGATGGAAGTAAAAAAAAAAAAGTTCAAGAGTTGAGTTGAGTGAAAGGGCATCAACGATGAGATTCGCTTATGACGTAGCTATCCTCATGAATGTGAAGAATTAGGGGATCTGCTGAATGGGGTGGTCTACCGAGTACAGAATATGGATTCAGAGTAAGTTGAAGAAAGCCGAAAATAATGAGTAGTAGCAGAAATGGGAACAGCTAGAAACCTAACGTCAGGATTGACGGTCATAAAGCAGATGAAGTTAAGGAATTCTGCTACCCAAGCAGCAAAATAATCTGCGTCGAACAGAGAGAGGTGGAAACCAAAAGCATTTCTACCGAGAGAAGTATGAAACATAGGCCTTAAAAATAGGAAGTAAATTCTGAGAACTGACGTTTGGAGCACAACACTCTACGGTAGTGAAACTTTGACCGTGGGTAACAGGAACAAAACAGAACCGAAGCATTTCACGAATATTAAAAATTAGCCGGGCCGCTAGGGAAAGGAATGAGGAAGCTCTGCGCAGAATCGAATGAGATAGAAATATATGGAAAACAGTGACAAGAAGAAGGAACAGGATGACCAGATATCTAAGACACAAACGAATAGCTTCAATGAGACTAGAGGGAGCTGTAGACGGTAAAAATTAGTGGAAGACAGGGATCATTATTGATGACTTAGGTTGCAAGAGCTACTCTGGGATGAGGATGTTGGCACCGGAGAGGAATTCTGGTGTACCGCATCAAACCAGTCAGAAAAAATGATAACTATACAGATGAAAAATAGAAAGTAAACTCTTTATTTGTTGAAAAGTAATCGCCATAACTGTAAATAGAGGGTGTCCCAAAAAGAATGACCTGATTTTAACTTGTTATAATATTGAGCCAAATTTCACTAGGTAACTGAAACAGCGCTGGGTGTAATCGTCATGGTCTAAAGTTTCACAAAAATCCGCTACATGTCGCTGCGAACGCTGACCTGAAGCGTGCAGGCAGTCTCACCCAATATGGCGTCCGTGCAACAGAAGGCGTATTGAGTTATTGAATTTGGTCGTACTCAGTCAGTGGTCGCAGTTCAGCGGACGTTTCATATTCGATTTCGTGCTAAACCACCATAAAAAAAAAAATGGTTCAAATGGCTCTGAGCACTATGCGACTTAACTTCTGAGGTCATCAGTCGCCCAGAACTTAGAACTACTTAAACCTAACTGACCTAAGGACATCACACACATCCATGCCCGCGGCAGGACTCGAACCTGCGACCGTAGCGGTGTCGCGGTTCCAGACTGAAGCGTCTAAACCGCACGGCCACACCGGCCGGCAACTCCGTAAGGCAAACGTAAACAGATTAGAAATTCTGTACAATACGTGCACTTCTCAGTCGTCACATTTTAGAGAAGATTTAGTCTCCTCAAAAATTTAATTTCTTTAGCGCGTGGCTCAAGGGAACCGACCATTGCGTCTTACATTTATTAGAACTTGTTTATGACAAAATCATGCTGTTGACCGTCCACAGATCGATGATGGTTAAATGGCGGGATTGCTTACAGCTCAGTGTGCGTCTTCCACAGTGCTGCCAACTGTAAATGACTGCCAGTGCGCGTTTAGAAAGTTCATGTTTATTTGTGTCCCCAGTTACTTCCGAAGCTGTGGAATGTGTGCAACACGCGGCACGAGTACACGTCCAAAAATAATTATAATTTTTCTATTTTTTTCTTTGTGTGCATAATAATAAATAATTAAGATTTTAATTTGAAACACCATTGTGTATTAGTGTTGTCTGTATGTGTGTGTGTGTGTGTGTGTGTGTGTGTGTGTGTGTGTGTGTGTAATTTTCTTTTATGTTTTAAGGTTAGCCGTAGTCATTTGACGCCGTTGCACCCTTCTGCTGATTCCAGTCCACTAGGCGTGCAGACGCGTTTCTCCAGCAGCCCCGTGTCCAGAGCCGCGCTCTCGGCCTTGTTATTCTTCGCGGCCGCTGGGCCCCGCTCTATGTAGGCCGCCAGCAGAGCACGCTGCCTGTCCACGGGCACCCAGCCGCCAGGCTGGAATATGATTAGCGAGGCGGATCCAGAGCGGCCCTGGCTCCTGATTCCATTTCGCACTCGAATAATTCCGGTCGGGCTGCTAAGCGGATTGCGGAGGTCGTCGGTAATATGCGTGTAATGCGCAACAACTCCGTTTCGGCAGACGTTGTCAGCTGCAGGCCCTCTGCCCCCTACAAACGTTCCCAGAGACCAGTCTCTCTCACTCGCGAGGTAAGTCTGGTGTGTTTCCTCCGCTTGACCGCGCCAATAATAAGGCAAAATATCGAAATTATATCTAAGAGGGTAATACCGCGGATTTCACTGCCACTGTGGACTGGTAGGTATGCAATGTTTCTGTGAAACGGCCTCTTATTGATCTGCATAACTTGTAAGTCCGCTTGTTGTTGTTAAAGTCAGAATACATGTCGGAATATTCAGAGAAAATTGCAGTATTTAAAGTGCCCTCACACAAGATAAAAGTTTAGGCCCATGAAATTTCATTAACTTCTATTTGACTCTATTGTAAGAACGAATTCCCAAGGGCAAGGCCTGCTTTTGCTCAATTTGTTAATCTGTGTGCATAAGCGAACCTGTGAGTGAACTGTAATGGCCAAATTGCCTTTCAGCAAGTTCATTATCTGTGTTATGAAACGTGTAATCGTCTCAGATTCTAGGCGAGGATAACTGCAATGAACATATAAGTCTTGAATTGTCATCTTCAAACTTTTCCACATAAAGCCAGATATTACATTATAGTTGAATAAACACTGAATGTACCTAGGGGTATCATAGGCTGCTACGAAGATCTCGACGCAGCCTAACTTCAGAAACCTGCAAGATCATTCAGAGCAGCTATGCTCTGCTGAACAAATAAATGCTAAATTTGAGAGCAGCTTGTATGAGTAAACGCGTTTGCTGAAGGCAAATGATCGTAGCAGAACCTTTATTGCAACTTAAATGCAAACTGCACGAACTCATAGCACGTTACGTAGACTGGTTATGCTGAAACTATCATTTTAACAGTAGTAGGAAGAAACCTCTGGAAATGTGGTTTACCCACAGACACTTGTTCGAAAAATACTTGAATTTTCCACTTTCAATATTTTGTTAACAGGGATTTAAACTTCATACAGTGTTTCTCAACATTCTGTCTGTAGTTGCATTACGTATGTTAGGCGACTAGTTTCAAACCTTACAGCTTCATTTTCAAGCCTGCCCTACTGTGGTCTACTGAGTCTGAACTTGCCTTGATATCAGGCACATGTGCATCAAAATGGTTCAAATGGCTCTGAGCACTATGGGACTTAACTGGTGTGGTCATCAGTCCCCTAGAACTTAGAACTACTTAAACCTAACTCACCTAACGACATCACACACATCCATGCTCGAGGCAGGATTCGAAGCTGCGAACGTAGCGGTCGCGCGGTTCCAGACTGTAGCGCCTAGAACCACTCGGCCACTCCGGCCGGTTAGGAAGTATACCACAGAGGATTAGTAAAAGGAGAAAGTCCGAAAAAAGAGCAGCGCGTTTCGTTACAGACTTACTTAGTAAGCGTGAAACCATCAAGGAGATACTCCAGTGGCAGACGCTGCTGGAGAGGCGCTCGGCATTACGATGTGGTTTCCTGTTAAAGTTCCGAGAGCGTACGTTCCTAGAACAGTCAACCAATATATTGCACCCTCCTACGTATTTATCGTGAAAATATCATGAAGGTAAAATTAGGGACATTCGAGCCCACATTGCGGTTTGCCGGCAATTGTTCTTCCTGCTAACCACTCAGGACTCGAAGTGACAGTGGTGTACTAGAAGTGATCGGTACAGAAAGTATCCTCCACCAGACACCTAATGTTGACTTGGAGAGAATAAATGTAGCTGTAGATGTATATGGAAATATGAATAACTTCGGAGAGGTCTTATTACGTTTTCTAATTATTTCAGCTCAAAACACAACTCATAGAACAAGGAAGAATAAAATTACTCATATATCAAACTGTTCTAACATGAAACACTGGGTAGCACAGTTTATACAGGGTGTTACAAAAAGGTACGGCCAAACTTTCAGTAAACATTCCTCACACACAAAGAACGAAAATACACTCCTGGAAATGGAAAAAAGAACACATTGACACCGGTGTGTCAGACCCACCATACTTGCTCCGGACACTGCGAGAGGGCTGTACAAGCAATGATCACACGCACGGCACAGCGGACACACCAGGAACCGCGGTGTTGGCCGTCGAATGGCGCTAGCTGCGCAGCATTTGTGCACCGCCGCCGTCAGTGTCAGCCAGTTTGCCGTGGCATACGGAGCTCCATCGCAGTCTTTAACACTGGTAGCATGCCGCGACAGCGTGGACGTGAACCGTATGTGCAGTTGACGGACTTTGAGCGAGGGCGTTTAGTGGGCATGCGGGAGGCCGGGTGGACGTACCGCCGAATTGCTCAATACGTGGGGCGTGAGGTCTCCACAGTACATCGATGTTGTCGCCAGTGGTCGGCGGAAGGTGCACGTGCCCGTCGACCTGGGACCGGACCGCAGCGACGCACGGATGCACGCCAAGACCGTAGGATCCTACGCAGTGCCGTAGGGGACCGCACCGCCACTTCCCAGCAAATTAGGGACACTGTTGCTCCTGGGGTATCGGCGAGGACCATTCGCAACCGTCCCCATGAAGCTGGGCTACGGTCCCGCACACCGTTAGGCCGTCTTCCGCTCACGCCCCAACATCGTGCAGCCCGTCTCCAGTGGTGTCGCGACAGGCGTGAATGGAGGGACGAATGGAGACGTGTCGTCTTCAGCGATGAGAGTCGCTTCTGCCTTGGTGCCAATGATGGTCGTATGCGTGTTTGGCGCCGTGCAGGTGAGCGCCACAATCAGGACTGCATACGACCGAGGCACACAGGGCCAACACCCGGAATCATGGTGTGGGGAGCGATCTCCTACACTGGCCGTACACCACTGGTGATCGTCGAGGGGACACTGAATAGTGCACGGTACATCCAAACCGTCATCGAACCCATCGTTCTACCATTCCTAGACCGGCAAGGGAACTTGCTGTTCCAACAGGACAATGCACGTCCGCATGTCTCCCGTGCCACCCAACGTGCTCTAGAAGGTGTAAGTCAACTACCCTGGCCAGCAAGATCTCCGGATCTGTCCCCCATTGAGCATGTTTGGGACTGGATGAAGCGTCGTCTCACGCGGTCTGCACGTCCAGCACGAACGCTGGTCCAACTGAGGCGCCAGGTGGAAATGGCATGGCAAGCCGTTCCACAGGACTACATCCAGCATCTCTACGATCGTCTCCATGGGAGAATAGCAGCCTGCATTGCTGCGAAAGGTGGATATACACTGCACTAGTGCCGACATTGTGCATGCTCTGTTGCCTGTGTCTATGTGCCTGTGGTTCTGTCAGTATGATCAAGTGATGTATCTGACCCCAGGAATGTGTCAATAAAGTTTCCCCTTCCTGGGACAATGAATTCACGGTGTTCTTATTTCAATTTCCAGGAGTGTATGTTATGTGGACATGTGTCCGGAAACGCTTACTTTCCATGTTAGAGCTCATTTTATTACTTCTCTTCAAATCACGTTAATCATGGAATGTAAACACACAGCAACAGAACGTACCAGCGTGACTTCAAACACTTTGTTACAGGAAATGTTCAATATGTCCTCCGTTAGCGAGGATACATGCATCCACCCTCCATCGCATGGAATCCCTGATGCGCTGATGCAGCCCTGGAGAATGGCGTATTGTATCACAGCCGTCCACAATACGAGTACGAAGAGTCTATACATTTGGTACCGGGGTTGCGTAGGCAAGAGCTTTCAAATGCCCCCAGAAATGAAAGTCAAGAGGGTTGAGGTCAGGAGAGCGTGGAGGCCATAGAATTGGTCCGCCTCTACCAATTCATCGGTCACCGAATCTGTTGTTGAGAAGTGTACGAACACTTCGACTGAAATGTGCAGGAGCTCCATCGTGCATAAACCACATGTTGTGTCGTACTTGTAAAGGCACGTGTTCTAGCAGCACAGGTAGAGTATCCCGTATGAAATCATGATAACGTGCTCCATTGAGCGTAGGTGGAAGAACATGGGGCCCAATCAAGACATCACCAACAATGCCTGCCCAAAGGTTCACAGAAAATCTGTGTTGATGACGTGATCGCACAATTGCTTGCAGATTTTTGTCGTCAGCCCACACATGTTGATTGTGAAAATTTACAATTTGATCACGTTGGAATGAAGCCTCATCCGTAAAGAGAACATTTGCACTGAATTGAGGATTGACACATTGTTGGATGAAACATTCGCAGAAGTGTGCCCGCGGAGGTCAATCAGCTGCTGATAGTGCCTGCACACGCTGTACATCGTACGGAAACAACTGGTTCTCCCGTAGCACTCTGCATACAGTGACGTGGTAAACGTTACCTTGTACAGCAGCAACTTCTCTGACGCTGACATTAGGGTCATTGTCAACTGCACGAAGAATTGCCTCGTCCATTGCAGGTGTCCTCGTCGTTCTTGGTCTTCCCCAGTCGCGAGTCATAGGCTGGAATGTGCCGTGCTCCCTAAGACGCCGATCAATAGCATCGAACGTCTTCCTGTCGGGACACCTTCGTTCTGGAAATCTGTCTCGATACAAACGTACCGCGCCATGGCTATTGCCCCGTGCTAATCCATACATCAAATGGGCCTCTGCCAAATCCGCATTTGTAAACATTGCACTGACTGCAAAAGCACGTTCGTGATGAACACTAACCTGTTGATGGTACGCACTGATGTGCTTGAAGCTAGTACTGTAGAGCAATGAGTCGCATGGCACCACAAGCACCGAAGTCAACATTACCTTCCTTCAATTGGGCCAACTGGCGGTGAATCGAGGAAGTACAGTACATACTGACGAAACTAAAATGAGCTCTAACATGGAAATTAAGCGTTTCCGGACACATGTCCACATAACATCTTTTCTTTATTTGTGTGTGAAGAATGGCTCAAATGGCTCTGAACACTATGGGACTCAACTGCTGAGGTCATTAGTCCCCTAGAACTTAGGACTAGTTAAACCTAACTAACCTAAGGACATCACAAACATCCATGCCCGAGGCAGGATTCGAACCTGCGACCGTAGCGGTCTTGCGGTTCCAGACTGCAGCGCCTTTAACCGCACGGCCACTTCGGCCGGCTGTGTGAGGAATGTTTCCTGAAAGTTTGGCCGTACCTTTTTGTAACACCCTGTACATTGACGGTGAAATTTATGTTACGATGTGACAACAGTTACTAATTCAGGGTCTTATTATCAGACAATCATTTTATATTCACCTAATATGATATTTTAAGTTGTTTACAAGAACCTCATGGTGACCTGACGACATAAACATGTTGCTAAACAAACAATTTTATCAGCATCTCTAGGTGGTAATCATACAGTTTTTCAGATGGTTTATTTACTACGCTTTCGATTCGTATCCAGTATTTAGAAACGATTGTAGGCCATGTGAATCGATATTCAGCATCTCACAATACGAAGCATGGTAGTCCCATCATTCGTAACGGCTCGTTACAGCCCGGAAATCGTTGCGCTGAATTAATATGCTAAGCTGGTCAGCGCTCGGCTTTAGCTCACCGTGATTCATAGCTCCTAATAACAATATGCAGAAAACAATGTAGTTATCGCATTTATACTCTCCACTAAGGACATGTCAGTACTCGGCTGTAAGCAAAGACTCACTCATCGTGCACTGAAAAAGTACACCAGCGAGCAAAATCCTTCCTCATCTACTTCTCCCCTTTGCCCCATTCGGAACACTGTCTATGTTTTACCGACATGAGGCAACGCTGATCTCTTATTGGTTCAAATGGCTCTGGGTACTATGGGACGTAACTGCTGTGGTCATCAGTCCCCTAGAACTTAGAACTACTTAAACCTAACTAACATAAGGACATCACACACATCCATGCCCGAGACAGGATTCGAACCTGCGACTGCAGCGGTCACGCGGTTCCAGACTGAAGCGCCTAGAACCGTACGGCCACACCGGTCGGCTGATCTCTTATTGGCCCAAACTCTGCTCCACGGCTGTTTTCAAGAAATGTTGCCATGCGTTCTGTAAAAATGTGTAACGAGAAGTATTCTATAGTAACAAAATAGATTTACATCAGAAAGTGTATTGCGGCTCAGATGCAGAAATTGGAATTTTCGCAGTAGCACTTTGTAGCGTCTTTTCTTGATAAACGATAGGAAGCTAGAAAGAACTCAGGCAAAACCTAAAAATAATATACTTTGGGGATTTATTCAGTAATATGGAGGTTGCTGTTACTTGTGGCCTTCAGTCCTAAGATCTTCACAGCTCCTGTGGGATGCTCTTCATCTCTGCATAATTTTGACAACCTAGAGCAATTTGAGCCTGCTTACTGAAATGAAGTCTGCTCTACCCCTTCATCTCTGCATATAGTCGGGCAGCCTAGATCCAAGTGAATCAGCTTACCCTACTGCAGCCTTGTACTCTGTTTCCTCCATTACCAGGCTTGACGTCTCACGATTTGTCTTGTCAAGCGTTCCCATCTGTTAGAAAAGCTGTGCCGTAGATTCAATACTTCTTTAACAGTTATCTCACCTACCCACCAAATCCATAGCAATCTTCTGTAATACTACACTTACAGATCAACTATTATCACCTGTACAACTCGTATTTCTATGCAGAGTTTCGATTCTGTATTAGGATACGCCCCGTATAAATAAAGCCAGAAAAAAATTCATAACACTTTATATTAGATGTTGAAACATTTATATCAAATAAACACATTTCATATTCCCATTACTTTTGCCATCGTCAGATATTTAGATCCCCAATTAAACTCCTGTAGCAGTTTTAGCACCTCATTTTCTAAACTACTCGCAATTTCTTCTGGATCGCCTGTTTTATTTCAACTACACTCTCTAAACCTGGTTTTACATCTGTTAATGTCCATCCTACAATCTCTTTTCTGCTCACTATTCCTTCCTATCGGTTGACCTTCTTCCCATTGCCGTAGAGGATTGGATTGTTATATCATCGGTAAATCAATTTATTCTCACTCAACTGTATTTCCACTTCCGAAGTTTACTGTTTGCTGAGGGCAAAGACTGAATTACCTGCCTTTCATGCTCTTCAGTAATAACAGTTGCAGTATGTTTTTTGTGCAAATTCTAGGTACCTTTGAGCTCCTTGTCTTTTATTCCCGCTGTCTTCAGAATTCGAAAGAGTTGTTTTTTTCAGTCAAGAATGTCGGATGGTTTCCCTAAATATTCAGATACTATAGTGTGCCTTCTTTTCAGGACTCCATGCCTCAATCGGTAAAAACGGGAACTCTTATAGAATAGCTTTGTTTTCCTTGTGTCTGTCCTATTGTTAAGAAACGTTTTTCTCAGGAACGGGTAAATGTACCATACTCAAAGTTATGTCACACATGAAGGTCAATGGTATCTTTTCGGTGCTTAAAATTATAGGTTTCTAAGTCAATTTAGTCAGGAGATGCTGCCATTTATGTCACATGTTTTGATACTCGAAAGTTCTTATCAAAACCTGTAGGTTGCTTCCCGTTGACCGACAATCATGAAATATGACAAGAGGCAACGTTTCAAACTACAACGAAAGGGAAATATCCGAAAATTTTAATCTGTAATTATATCACACGAAAAAATATTCTTTGTAATTTCTTATCCGTCTACCTGTCTGTTCGTCTGTTAAGACCTCTTTTTCTCTAGAACAGTTGGCGAATCAGGTTCAAATAAATGTCATACACTTCAGTCTATGGTTTCTTGGCCTCTTAAAAACTAGAAACCTCTACGCCAGAACGATGAAAAGATTTGGCCATTCATGTCACATACTTTAACTTATTAATTTATAATTTTGTCGTATAAGGAGTATCTTTTTACCATTTGAATATACGTTGCATTCATCATCCGTCAGAATCATAATAGGGCAAACTTAATACATGTAAAGATAAAATGTAAGTTGCAGTCACGTTTTAATAAGTAAATAAAAATGTTTTATTAAATCTTCTCTTTCTCAGTATATGAACTGAAGTCTCCTGTTTGCTTCTTTCCGGGTTAAAGGAGCTGCCGTAGAGAATTTGATTAGGTCTAGGAATTCTCTGGACCAATGTCCTGCCAGTATCGATATCGATAACAGGCAAAAACTGTTTAGAGTCTTGATTCCCACCATGGATGAACTATACATAAACGTAATTAACCCACAGTGCGCAAGTCCTAATTGCACTTAGCCAACCTTTTTAGATAAGTCGTATGGCAGTTTTGTCTTTCGTGTTCCTTGATATCTGCGAAATCAAACTTGATTTTTACCGACACACGTTTTACGAATCTTTCCATTTTAATTTTACCACCACGATTTGTTTCACACTATGCGCACCTGTCAGTACCAACCGCCCTTAGCGTAAGGGTTCATAATTCTGCCAATGATCTTAATAACGCTGTGGGAACCTTGTCGTCTACCATAGATGTCTTGTTTTAAAGTAAGTCTTTCACTGACCTGTCAAATTCTTCAGGCAGTCTCCCATATAATCTGCTGTTTCCTCTCTCTTATCACAATATTGGCTTCAAGTTTGTTTCTCTGTATAACCTTTATATACTCCTTCCACATTTCAGACGCCTCATTTTCGTTTCTTATTTGCTTTCCACTGAAAAGCTTGATTTTCATAAAACTGCTGTCCTTTCCTCAAAACGTGGCTTTACTGTTCCAATGGGCGGCATCTATCTTTCCCGCAGTCAGACGTGTTTTCTACATCATAGTGTTTCTCTTACAGCTCCTGCTTTGCCATTATGCATTTTGTGAAGATCATTTTTAGACTTATGCAACCCCTTTTGCTTTTTTCATTTGCTACATTTTTATATTGCCTCGTTCTTTACTTAAATGCAGTATCTTGTTGTTGTCCAAGTTTTTCTAATGGATCTTGTCCTTTTTTGTCTATTTGATCTTCCACTGATCCAGTATTCCATCTCTTTGATTTCCCCAGGTGCCTTATGTTTTGTGTCAGTATACCTTTGGGTATCGCTCACTACGGAACCCACCAAATACTCTGCTTTTTTAACCCACCAAAGTCCCAGCTCTCCACAATGCTCAGTTTAATGTGTACAACACATTTTAGCCAGAATTCACATTCGTTCCCGGAAATGACCCTCGATTTCAAATCTCAGTCATACCATTATATTATGTATGCGAAATATTACTGTGTCTCTTGGTCTCTTCCACGTAGACATTCGTCTTTCATGACTTCTAAGGCAAGAGGTTGCTAAGATAAAGTTATGGTGTCTCTAAGCTCTACGTTGTGGCTATCCCTTTCAGATTTTTCACGCAGACGTTCTCATATTGCATTTTCTCCTTTGCCTTTTCCTACTGCCGAATTCCAATCCCCATCACAATTTAAATTTTATCCCCTACAACTAACCTAAACAACATTTTTTATCTCGCCTACTTCGATTACTGTGGTAGATTGGTTATGATAATGTGTTCTCTTCATTGTTGAAGAGGGTTTTGTATGTATCGCTTAGCAGAGAAATAGGTATCAATTGTTAAACATTTGATTCGTAACTGCTGTTACGCCACTCTCTCTCTCTCTGTCTCTGTCTCTCTCTCTCTTTCACTCTCTCTCTCTCTCTCTCTCTCTCTCTCTCTCACACACACACACACACACACACACACACACACACACACATAGAGCTATCGAAAAGTCGCCGTAGTAAAGAAATAATCATATGCATATAATTTCGTTACATAACATTTCACGTACATCGTTTGTAGCATATATTAAGATGGTGCCCTATTCAGTAAGACTTGCACAAATTTTTTTAAAAAAAGTTTTAAGCTAACTTGAAGAGTACGTTGAAAATGATTTAATATCCACCGTTGTGTTAGTCTTTGTTCCGAAATTTGATGTAGCGTTTTCTTTATAGCTCCGATCGGGCCACGGGAATGATTCTGGAGACGTTAAATCGGGAGAACGGAGGGCCCAGAACAGTTTAGAGATGTTTTCATTTATGAGGGCGCAGCGCGATAAATGTTTTGCAGAGATTTTAAAAGTTGACAAATCCAAATCATTGGGATTTGGATTTCTGTACTTGAAAGTTTAGTAGGCCGACGAGCTAAGGGATTAGGATGTTCTGCGGAGATGGGAATATATGGAAAACACTAACAAGAAGAAACGACAGGAGCGTAGGACATCGCTTAAGACATCACAGAATAACTTCCATTTTATTAGAGGGAGCTGTACAGGGTAAACAGTCTAGAGCAAAATAGGGATTAAAAAACATCCAGCAGGAAAGGGATTCGTGGGTGGAAGCTCCTAACCAATCAGAAGACTGATGCTTCAAGAAAAAGAATTACTGATAATTCGATAACCAAAGTGTTCGCTTAAGAAACGAATTGTTTCCTTAGAAGACACAAGTTCCATCGTACTTCTGATTGCAAAAATAACGTCGACTTGCCTGAAGAAGTGAAAAGGGAACCGTGTGATGATGCACAACAGAGTACACAACACTGCTCACGCTAGTTTCAAACAAAATAGGGCCCACTGTTCGATGACAAGATGCGATAGAACACGCTGCAATTTCGCGACAAGCAAGATGTTGTCATTGAAGAAATGTGGGTTTCGGTTGACCAAATTCTTGTGTTCTGGCTACTCACGTTTAGACTAAGGAGCAACCATGTCCTATCTGTGTAGAAAACACGGTCTAATACTCCTATTCCGTGGATGTCAACAAATGACCAAACATGTGTAGAGTACAGTAAACGTTTTTCTTTATCCGGCACCCTCAATTCCCACAAACTACGAGAATAATACGCATGAAATTTCGACTTCTCTATAGTAATCTGAACACCATCATACTAAAACTAAGATTGGACAGATACTCTCCTCAAACCTTTTGAAGGTGAAAACGGCATCACATCCCTCATCTCAGGCAGTCTGTCAAAATGGCCGACTGGCTGACTTTCTTCTTGTCTGCAACTGAACCGCGTTCATGGAATAGGGAGAATAAACTCGTTGTTGTGGAACTGTTTGAGACTACGGCATCTGGATTCTTCCCACGAAATGTGTCTACAACATATGTATTTCTTTTTTAAAAGTCATAAATCATCTTTCTGGATTGATGCTGCCTCCCACGAATTTGTATCTTGTGCCAACCTTTCCATCTCAGAGTAGTGATTGCGCCCTATGTCCTCAATTATCTGCTGGATATATTCCAATCTCTGTCAACCCTTCCACTTTTTATCCTCTACAGGACCCTCCAGAACCATGGAACATATTAACTGATGTCTTAATACATATCCTATCGTCTTGTCCCTTCGTCTTGTCAACTTTTACCAAATATTCCTTTCCTCGCCAATTCTGGCGAAAACATCTACATCTACTACATACATACTCCGCAATCCACCATACGGTGCATGGCGGAGGGTACCTCGTACCACAACTAGCATCTTCTCTCCCTGTTCCACTCCCAAACAGAACGAGGGAAAAATGACTGCCTATATGCCTCTGTATGAGCCCTTATCTCTCTTATCTTATCTTTGAGGCCTTTCCGCGAAATGTAAGTTGGCGGCAGTAAAATTGCACTACAGTCAGCGACCTCTCTCCATGCCTTATCAGTCCACATAAATGTCAACATTAAAAATTTGCAGTATTCCTCTGTAGCACCACGTCTCAAATGCTCCGAGTCTCTTTTGTTCTGCTTTTCCAACTGTCCATATCTCCAAACGCACAATCTCAGAAATTTCTTCCTCAAGTTAAGACCTACGTTTGCTACTAGTAGACTTCTCTTGGTCAGGAATGCCTTTCTCGCCAATATTAGTCTGCTTTTTGTGTCCTCCGTACTCCGTCCGTCTGGGTTATTTTGCTGCTTATTTAGCAGAATTTCTTAACTTCGTCTTCTTCGTCATCCGCAACTGTACTGAACTACTTCTCATTACTTTGGTCTTTCTTCGATTTACTCTCAATCCATATTCTGCACTCCTTAGATTGTTCATTCCATGCAGCGCGCCCTGAAATTATTCTTCACTTTCACCGAGGATAGCTGTGCCATCACTGAATTTTCCATCAGCGAATCTTATCATTGCTATCCTTTCACCATGAATTTCCATCCGACTCTTGAACCTTTCTTTTAATTCCCTGATTATTTCCTCGACATAAAGATTAAACAGTAGGGGCTATAGTCTACGTTCCTGACTTACTCACTTTTTAATCTGAGTACTTCATTCTTGCCCTACCACTCTTATTGTTCCCCCTTGGTTCTTGTACATATTGTTCATTATCCGCCTTACCCTTATTTTTTTTAAAACTTGGAACACTTTTCACCATTTTACATTGTCGAACGCCTTTTCCAGGTCGACAAATCCGATGAACCTGTCTTGATTTTTATTAGTCTTGACTCCGTTATCAATCACAAAGTCAGGACTGACTCTCTGGTACGTTTACCGTACCGAAAGCCAAACTGATCGTCATCTAACATATGTTCAATTTTCTTTTCCAGTATACTGTAAATTTTTCTTTTCCGCAACTTGGGTGCCTGAGCTATTAAGCTGATTGTGCGATAACTCTCGCACTTGCCTGTCTTTGGATTTGTGTGGGTGATGTTTTTCCGAAAGTCTGATGGCAGATCGTTCGTCTCATTCGAGTACATTCTAGACACTAACGCAGATAATTATTTTGTTGCCACTTACCCCAAAGATTTTAGAAATTTCGACGGAATGTTATGTGTGCCCTCTACCTTTTATAATCTTAAGCCTTCCAAACCTCTTTTAAACTCTAATTCTAATACTGGATTCCCTATCTCTCTCCTGCAAATCCTGTTTCTTGTTCTACCACATGAGGCAAGTCTTCCCCCTCAAAGAGGCCTTCAACGTACTCTTTCCACCTATCCGCGCTCTCCTCTGTGCATAACAATGGAAATACCACTGAACTCTTTAATGTTACCGCCCTTGTGTTTAATTTCATCGAAGGTTGTTTTGACTTTCCTATACGCTAAATCCGTCACTCCGACAATCATTTCTTTTTCGAATTTTTCACATTTTTCCTACAGCTATTTTACTATAGCTTCCCTGAATTTCCTGTTTATTTCGTTCCTGAGTGACTTGTGTTCCCACATTTCCGAATTTTCCTGGCATTTTTTGTACTTCCTTCTTTTGTCGATAAGCTGAAGTATTTCATCTGTTAACCATGGTATCTTCACAGTCGCCCTCCTTGTACCTACTTGTAGAAACTTCTGTGATTGCAACCTATAGAGATGTCCACTCCTGTTCAACTGTACTACCTACTAAGCTATTAATCATAGCAGTGTCTGTAGCTTCAGAGAACTTCAAACGTATCGCTTCAGCCTTAGTACTTCCGTATCCCACTTATTTGCCCCTTGATTCTTCGTGACTAGTCACTTAGCCCCAGCCTGCTGTTGCATCTGCAAGGTTCGCAGAAGAGCTTCTGTGAAGTTTGGAAGGTGGGAGACGAGGTAATGGCACAATTGAAGCTCTGAGGACGGGTCGTGAGTCGTACTTGGGTAGCTCAGTTGGTAGAGCACTTGCCCGTGACCACAAAGGTCCCCAGTTCGAGTCTCGGTCCGGCACACAGTTTTAATCTGTCAGGAAGTTTCATATCAGCGCACACTCCGCTGCAGAGTGAAAATCTCATTCAAGAACAGTGGCGTTTGCGCAGAGTTCTCATTAATAGCAGATAAACAACGCTGCGTGAAATATCCAGAGAAATCAGTGTGGGACGTGCCGCGAAAATGTTTATTATGACAGTGCGACGAAATCTGGCTTTAATGGGATGTAGCAGCAGACGAGAGACGCGACTGCCTTTGCTAAGAGTACGACATCACCTGCAGTGCTTCTCCTGGGCGCGTCACCATATTGGTTTGGCCCTAGATGACTGTAAAACCATGACGTGGTCAGATGGGTCCCGAGTTCAGTTGGCAAGAGCAGATGGTACGGTTAGAGTGTGGCACAGACCCCACAAAGTCATGGACCCAATTGTCAACAAGGCACTGTGTAAGCTGGTGGTGGCTGCATATGCGTGTGGTGTGTGATTACATGAAATGGACTGGGTCCTCTGCTTATGTTCGACTACCTGGAGGCCATTTGCCGCCATTCATCGGCCAAACAACGAAGGAATATTTATGGATAAAAATTCGCTACGTCAGCGGGACACAGATGTTCACGGTTGGTTCTAAGGACATTCTAGAAAATTTGAGCGTATGACTCGGTCACCCAGATCGCCCGACATGAATCCCATCGAAAATTTATGGGATTTATGGGACGTAATCCAGATGTCAGTTCGCGAATAAAATCCAGCACCCGCCACACTTTCGCAATTATTGTCGGCTATAGAGGCAGCATTGCTCAATATTTCTTCAGGGGACTTCCAAAGACTTGCTGAGTCCATGCCACTTAGAATGGCTGCACGATGCAGGGCAAAAGGAGCTCCTACGCTGTATTAGGAAATATCCGATGACTTTTGTCACCTCAGCGTATTGGCGTCTTGTCGGTGATAATTGTGGATAAAAAATTACGAATCTTGTGTTGGGCAAATCGCACCTGCGTCGTTGGTAACCCGTACTCTTTTCCGCCTCTTTCTCTCACTCTTTCAACGGCCCTCTTCTTCCTGTGCACCGCTGGCATCCAGACCCAGGCGTCCTCAAAGTAGAAGGGTTACTTTAATACCTCGTACAATTTTGAAAAATACAATAACTTTTGTGGTCAGTATGTAACTTGCGTTTGTATGTCACTCCGTTCACAAAAAATTGTAGTTTTTGTGACACGGAAGAGTATTCGGAGCGGCCCTGGAGTCCATTCTGAATTGTTGATGTTCCTGTTTTTGAGGATTTTTCTTAGTTCCTATTCAACAGGTTTTTCTCACTTATCATAATTTTCTATTCTCGATCATATTTGTAATTTTTAGTGTCAAACTGAAGTAACTGTAGATGAATAAAAATATTGTGAATTGCAAATTGGAGGTCCCTCATTTTTCGTGTCTAATTGCAGATCGTTTAATTAAAATGATTGCACACATATGTTTAGCATAAAACTATATTGCATATCCAATGGAATATGCATACAATTTAGGTGCCTCCCTAAACCACCTTATAAACATTGAGTGGATGCGTATCACATAGCTGCTGTGTATTCAGCATAATTTTCTATTCTCGATCATATTTGTAATTTTTAGTGTCAAACTGAAGTAACTGTAGATGAATAAAAATATTGTGAATTGCAAATTGGAGGTCCCTCATTTTTCGTGTCTAATTGCAGATCGTTTAATTAAAATGATTGCACACATATGTTTAGCATAAAACTATATTGCATATCCAATGGAATATGCATACAATTTAGGTGCCTCCCTAAACCACCTTATAAACATTGAGTGGATGCGTATCACATAGCTGCTGTGTATTCAGCATAATTGATTCTAGGAGCACGATACGTTTCAGACTAACAGAATAAGTTGTGTAAAGAAGTGAGAACTTTAGAACTTTATTCCCACTTCAATAACTTTCTACATGCTGTACGCTCTGTTCACCCCCCCCCCCCCACCTCGCTGTCTCACTGTCTCTCTCTCTCCCCCTCTGTCTGTCTGTCTATCTCTCTCTCTCTCTCTCTCTCTCTCTCTCTCTCACACACACACACACACACACACACACACACACACACACACACGCACTCTCCACTAGACACCTCCCACTCACACAGAACCAACTTCATCTTGGCTTAGTTCTGTTCATGGAAAAGATGTCTTACGTAAATACGACTGAAGCGGCCATTGAGCACTATGAGGCATCCATAATTATGTTACTGCGCCCGTATGCTGAAAAGCATCTTGGTCTTTGTAGTGAAACAGTTTTATGACTTATGCTGCCAGCAAGATCAACAATTAGCCCAAAAGTCTTACACAAAAATCGTCCAAACTTATAAATCTACATGGATCCACCTGATGATGCCGATACTATCGTCCCAATTGTATACTAGGAAGACAGGAAGAGTAATAAGTGTTACTGGTTACAGTAAGTTACAATTTCAGTTGGGAAACAAGTACTGCCTTTGTGCCATTTGGTTTACTGTATTCTTCATACAAACAACTCTTCCTCACGAGTTAACACTGATGTGCATCATAGCATTTGAAAAATATTTCGGTATTGGGATTTAACAGACATCACAATATCTGAAAACCGCAATCAGTTACTTCTTCGACAGCGCATCTGACTTTTAAACTACTTCGAATGTCAAACGGTGACAGTCAATAATGGCAAGCTGTAAAATAATACCTTCCGCTTTCGATTATATTACAGTGATGGAATCCAGAAACGTTTATTCCGCCTCAAGCGAGAGCATTGTTCATATTTACAACAAACAAATATACTGTAAACTTCACATATTGTAACTGCTCGACGAAGTGAAGTGTTTACCTGCTGGCGAGGCAAGCATTCCGCCATATTATGCTACAGTGCGAGAGACAAGCACTTGTTCACACAGTCAGTGCTGAAAGAAAATGGAGTGTCCACTGTGTATTATTGTTGATTTTCGGGTGTGGAGACTGAAATTTCATGTCAAATCTGAAGACTATAGTTCATCCAGAGGAGAATGTATTTGCAATAATGCTAAAGTATATAGTTGCATTTCTGTTCCTTCGTAATCTATTCAGTTGCATGCACACGGAACGGTTCTTATTCGACGGCGAATGTAATTATTTTCTTGGCAACAATCGGTTCAAAAACATTACTCCGCTTTATTACACATTAATTATACATTTACAGCACGTACCATCTGCAAATATTATCATTTGATAATGAGTGTTAGGTGAAAGTTGGCCATCTCTGTTGAAGACAATAGTCCGTGAGTCTACAGTTCCAGTGGAAACATAGCTTCTTTCAATGTTTTTGCTTCGTTTGATGCCTTTCGCTGACATAGCTTGGGAAATACCAACTCACTTTATCCTCATTTAATTATTACTCCAGCGTCAAATATGATACATATGAAACAGATAACAATTTTTTCTGAATTTCCTCCTCCCTTTATTTCTGTTTTGTTTCGTTAGGTCGCTTGCCCCATTTTAATGTCTCCGCTCACTACCATTATTTGTAACTGCTAGTTTTTGTACTATGGGCTCTGTACTCTGTGTTCGTCCTTAGGTAATTTTTCATTTGCTGGATTTCCTTGCTTTGTTTGGAGAAGTATCTCAGAAACATTTCGATTAGTCCGTTACTAAAACAAAAAAAAAAAAAAACTCCTCCCGAACAGACTATGAAGGCCATCAAGGTCCGTTACAGTTACGTGTGTATTTGAAGCAGAGGCAATAAAGTTACATGTGGTATTGACTAAAATTGTATCTTCAATTCACTTTCTCTGTTTAGTTTCTTCTGGTCACAATTTCATTCTTTTAGTATTCATGGAATATGTTTTCGGTTATTACCCTTCTTGTACTATCAATAACCTGTTATCTTTAATATCTTTGGTAATTGGTGGTAGCCAACTAATCTTTAATTAAGTACATTTTACAAATATTTTAATTCTTGGACCCTGTTTACAGTTAGTGTGTTTCCTTCGTTTGCAGAAAGATTTGGTGAGAATTTCTCTGTATCGTCTTTCTGATTTTAAGAATAACATTTTGCTCTGTAAGTATCCTACAGATCTCCCCGTAGTGTCCTACTGTGAATATTAATTTCCAGTTATTTCATGTGCCTCTTATGTCATTTTTGGTCTATGTTAATTGCTAATAATATTGACGAAACTGTGAATCAGCTCTCAGGTAGCTGCTTTATTTTTTATTCTAATTCTTCTATGAACAGTGAGTATTCATAAAATTTATTACATTTCATATTGGCGTCGTGGAACAGCAACCTTATATTGCGATTAACCTTGTACGTTATGTACCTCTGTTACGTTACTGGTCGCCTGCATGGCATGTGTCAGCTATCATTGTTTTCAATAGTATTTTAGTAATGCTGAAATATAGTATGATATGTGCTTACATAATGATATAGGATTCAATTATTATTCCACTCCACATATAATTATTTATTTTTCATGTATGGTCCCAACAGGACCACACAACGTACAATCCATCAACATCACTTTTGATAGTTGATCTTCCTTTGTGTCCAAATTTCTTTCATCCTTTCAGAATGAAGTCTCTTTCTTTAATCAGACCACAGTGCTCCAGTCAATTTTCTAATTTCCCCCTGATTAATTTTCCTAGCAAATATCTTTTGTTTGAATGTTTTTCTAATAATACCTGCATTATACCGTCTACTTTAAGATCCTTCTTAACTGCAGTGATCCATTTAGTTGGCTCAGTTTTGGTCTTACTTCTGTTTTCATAGACTTTTCCTATTTGTTTTGTCAACCTAGTGGGTGCCATACTATTAATGTCCCCATAAAATTTAAGTCTTCGTTTTCTTATATCACCATGTATAACTGTTAATTCTTCTATTTCCTTATTACTTCTGAACCTATAAGTTTCACCATCAGTAATTTTGGAGCTTAATACTTTTCCTAATAATCTTTCTTTATTTATTTTGAATTTCTTCAGTATCCCTCTTTTTATTTAAAATTAAAGTTCCTGCTCCATAAAGACGTTCAGGTTTTGTTACAGTGCTGTAATGATTTTTTATTATAAATATTTTGTCCTAATTTGAATGCAGTTGCCATTTTTTGACAGCAATCTTCGTTTGCAGATTTTTACAGCTCGTTTTCTCGTAAGATTTCCCCCAAGTATTTAAACTGAGAAATTCTATTTATTTTTCCACATTTTGTGTTCAAAAACTTGTTGATTGTTTGTTGCGTGTTACTTATTCCGAGTTTTGGGATGATATTTGTAGTCCTTTTCTGCAACTTGTTTTAGAATTTCAATTTGTTTTTGAGCTGTGGTAATAACCCTAGATAAAACTGCCAGATCATCTGCAAAGGTGAAGCAATCTACTCTAGCATTACTTCTCTATAACTTGATTGATTGATCTATATTTTGACTCGACTTCTGCTTCACTATCCTATGATCATCTTTTCCAAAACACACTTAAACAGTAATGGGGAGAGTCCATCTCCCTGTCTAAGACCAGTCTTTATATCAAATGGTTCAGAAATTTCTGTCATGATTTTAACTTCAGAGCTAATGTTAGTTACTGTTTCCTTAATCAGTGTTAACGTTTTATTATCTAGCTTTTGTTAGTTTGAAATTTGGAAAAGAGATTCACGATCAACTGAGTCGTATGCCTTTTTAAATCCACAAATGTACATGCAGTATTGTTACCAGAAATCCTTTGGTTCCTAAGGATTAGTTTTAGATTAAGGATTTGTTCCGGACAGGCTCTGTTTGGTCTACAGCGTGTTTGGTAGTCACCAGTTTTAGGTTGTAACTGTTCTTGGCCTCGACCAAGTAAGCAATGACAGAGTATTTTGTATGTGATGGGGAGTAGAGAGATACCCCTGTAATTATTAACTTCGGTTCTATATCCTTTTTATGCAGTGGATGAACTAGGACAGTTTTCAAATTTTCTGGTATTTTCTCAGTTTGCCAGGTATGTGCTATTAGTTGAGTGATGTCTTGTATAGAGTTAGGGTGAGCTGATTTTACTAGTTCTGCAATTATACCATCTTGCCTGGATACTTTATTGTTTTAAGTCTCTTGATTTGTTTACTAATTTCGATTTCGTCATGTCCTTTAGAGTAGGGTTGATGTTATTAGTTTGCTGCGGTTGGAATTTATTCGCTGGTTCTGGGCGGTTTAACAGTATTTCAAAGTAATTAACAAGTACCTTACAATTTTCCTGGTTGTTAAGAGCCAAACAGCCATTTTCATTTTTGAAGCAAAGACTTTGAGGGTGGTAACCAGTTAGTTTTGTTTTGAATGTTTTATAAAAGTTTCTTGTATGGTTGTTTTGGAAGCCTTTTTGGATTTCTAATAGTTATGCATTTTCGTAGTTTCTTTTAGTCTGTCGGATTAATTTAGATGATTCTTTTCTTACAGTTAGAAAGGTATTGTACGTATTTTCAGTTTTGTTACAAATTTTGAATGCCTCACGCCTAGACTTAACTGCTGTTTCGCAGTCCGCTTCCCACCAAAGGTGTTTTTGTTTCTTTCGAAGCGGAACTAAATTTTGTGTTGTTGTGATGAACTTTTTCACAGGCTTTGCCAATTATTGGATTGTTTTCTCTCAATTTCGCTTGTTAGAGCTGGGGTTATTTTAGCAGTGTCAAATTTTGGGAAAACATTTTTAGTTTTTGAAGTTAAAGTCCTTACTCGGACATTTAAAATTCCTTTGTTGTTTGGGTATGAAATTGCGACATGATCCATTTGAAATTCCCAATAAATGCATTGGGTGCCCACCAAGATTTTTGTTTAGAAGGGTTAATTTTTTACAGTCTTAACATGATTTTAAGATTAAAATTTTGGAACTTTTCAACAGGTCTTTGGCCACTTGGTTTGGTTTTAAGTGGTTCAGAGGACTCTGAATTCGTCTGTTGAATCATACAGGATTTTAACTTGGCTGCCACAGAATGCAAAGGACCAGTAGCGCCAGTAATACTGGCGGTGGTTTGACTACATGCCAATGACTACTGTCATTATCAAAATCTTCCATGATGATTGCACCTGGAACAATGTGGGGTTGAGTAGACTCACAACTCAGAGTGTTAAGACTGGAAGGATTAGTTCCAGAACGTAAGTTTCAGCTGCACCACTGATGAACAGACACTGACCACTTTGACGCTTGCTATAGACGCAAAGTGGATTTGGTTTTCTTTTGCCTTGACCCGGGCTGTTTATTCTTCTTATTCCACATATATGTCATTAAAATAACCACACATATCATATTTTAATGAAGACAAACGAACTCGAACACTGCAGTAAAAATTAATAATAATTCTGGTCTGTGAGCTACAGACTGTAGCACCTCTACATGAGGCTCACTAACACAACAATAAAACCAATATTTCCAGAATTAGTTTTTGACAAATGCATTAGTTCAGTCCGTGCTGTCCAACCAGTTGCCTCATAATTCCTTCCAATAATCAGGTCAGGTCGTCTTATCGCACCTAATACACCACTTTCTGGTTTATTTGAGCCTGGCAGGCCTCTCTCCTCGATCCAAATTCTCATTGCCACCCCAGCCAAATTTAAATTACCCTCCCACCCCCTTCCAAGCAAAATGTGGCTCAGAATACAAGGCACTGACCTATGGTGGTGTTTTACAATCTATTAAACTTAGTAGCAACAAACGCATTTAGCATTTAAAAATTCAGTAAAATTTAGGATAAAGCACTGGAGAGAACTACTTTCCTAACCAGTCGTGCGTGGGAGCTTATAAAGCCTCAAATAGAAAGGAGATGTCAAGCGTCACAGATTCCTAACTAGATCAGGAATATTTCCGTTTCAGAATCTATAGTTTCAAGAATTTGCGATAGAGGCCAGTGCTGTATGTAGCCTTTAAAATGGCATCTCTAAAGGAGGTGCGTTCCAAGAATAGCATTTTCATCGAGTTTCTTTTGGTGGAAAACCAGAGCATCACAGAAATTCGTAGGCACTTGCAGAATGTTTAAGTAGGCCTGGTTGTAAACAAACGTACAATGCACCGTTGGGCAAGGCGTTTAACATCATCGTAACAAGGCTGCCCAAACCTGTCCGAACTGAAGAAATAACTTCACTGAGTTCGTCGCCACAAAAATGCAAACGAACCTCTCTTTCTCCATCACAAGGCAAGACCTCTAACAAATCTGCTTACAGAACATTATTGGACAGTTTGTCCTCATCCACACTACAGCCCGGATCTCGCAGCTTCCGGGGGAAGTAGTACTTGCGTGATGGAGAGGTTATTGATGCAGCAAGACGTTGGCTCCGACGTCGACCAGAAGGGTGGTACCATGAGGGCATACACAACCTCCCAGTAAGGTGCCTTGAGGTCATGCTTCAATTACTTCCCTTAGCGCAAAGTATCTGTGTTTGTTGTTACTAATTCTCTTTGTGGATCTTTTTCATTATTTGTTAGTTTAGCGATTACTTTTCTTTCATTGGTCCTCATAAGTTACCCACTGTTAATTTAATATTTAGAATTTACTATTGCAAACTCTCATATACTCATACAAGTCATCATTTGCGTATAGTCATTTTATGGATCATTCTTATTTATAAGGAAGATTTTATGAACTAATAGCATATGTAGAACATGAAGACATATGGTCCTTACATACTATAGATAGAACAGAAGAAGAGAAAGAAACCTGAAAGGGAAATAAAGTTTCATCCAGCTGGGACCACGCACTACGCCAAACTGTGTATCCCCCTAAGAGTGGCAGACTTCCTACGGAAACTAATTACTGTTAATTTTGGAAAAGTTCAGATCTACGACGCTTCGTAGACATACTTCTCTCTTACCTCACGGATATTGCAATCGGAATGAGTTTGCGTGAGGCTTACCGAATATCATGAATAGTTCTTATAAACACGAAAAAACTTCTTAGTTTCCGCTGAAATTTTCTTAGGCTTTTCTTTAACTTCACCAGGCGTATTTGAGAACACTATTTGATAAGTGGTTAACATTTACCTTAATTCTGCCCTTTATTTATCAGAAATTCGATCTGTCGACTGTACCTTAGCCTCTGTCTCTTCCAGGGTATAGTTCTCTTCCACACTACTATCTGCATATTATTCCCAAATTCAGAGTCTTCCTGCAAGCATCCCTCATTCCTCTGTACTCTAATAGGCAATTCTCATGCTTCATTATTACTGCCAGTTGGCAGGCGTAACTGACGATGTCGTTGGGTCAACATGTGAGCACATAGGAACGGTCTGCTGCGGAGCTTCATGTTCAACAATTGAAACGTCCCCTTTGAACAATTATACACGACTGTGCTTAAACTGACGCACAATATTTTTAGCGCAACGCAATCTGACTTTCAAAAATCCCTACAAAAGAGTGGCCCTGACTAACATTAACCTATACCTTTCACAAATCACTTACCTCACAAAAATCTTCATTACTCGAACTAATGCAATACAGCGAGCGCCACTACTGCCAGCTAAATAAAAGATTCAAACTACTGAAGGCACTAACTACTGATAGTGATAGTTAGCAAATGAAAGATTTTAATAGAGAACTAACATTGTATTTACCTTAATAGTCATAATATATATAGCAGTTCATAACATCCATTCTTACAAATATCAAAACCCCATTTCTCTCCCCACATCCACCACTGCTGGCGGCACACCTCCAACAGCGCAACGCTACGCGCTGTTCACATCCAGCTGCCACTGCCAAACACTACAATGGCAGACAACAATGCGAACTAGCCACAGACTGCACACAGCACAGCCAGTGATTTTCGTACAGAGCGCTACGCAACGTTGCCAATAAGAGAACATAAACAGCCTACTTACATAGCCCCCATGCTCCCCACAAAAAATTTTACAAATTGTTTTGGGCAGTGGCCAATAATGATTTGATAAAATTTTTCATAATTACAATAACAAAGATATCAAATGCACACACTTATTAATACAATGTTGGTCAAAATCTAAAATTTTCTCACAGTCCATAAAGACAGACCTGATCATTCATCATAGTAGTAATTACAGTTTTCTTTTTGCAAAGTCTCATTACTATAAGAAATTGCACACAGAAGTAGTGGATTTCCATGCAGTCTTGAATAAGTAGTGTTGCCCTTCCAACAGAAAGACAGTGCTGACTCTTGACATGCAGACAGGTAATGGGCCACAACAGAGCCAACCCACAGCAGAGTCAGTCGAAGTTATGAAGAATACTGGTAGGTAGGTCATCACAGAGTAGACCCCACTGTAGTCATGGTAGAGATTGTGATATTGGTGAGCCACCAGAGGTGCAGACCCACTGTAGTCCTGGTAGAAATAATGGTACTGGTGGGTCAGCAAAGATGCAGACCCACTGTAGTCCTTGTGAAGATGGCCAGCAGCCATCTGTTGTGACTGTGCAGGTGCACAATCACCATTGAAGAGTCTTGCGGATAATATAGCAAGTCCATAAACCACCACTTGTACACTCACAAAGTTTTTGGAATTGTCCTTAGAACCAGCAATGCTGTTATCCAGTCCCTTGCTGAATTATCAACACACGTGCAAACACTAACAGTCCCTACTTCTCACATATTGTCCATATAGTATGACCAACAGAAACGTGTGCAGTGAAATGGAACTTACAAGTTACTTAAGTTGATGAACTGCTGTCAATTACAATTTTATAACATAAGAATACAATAACAAAGGTACAAAATACATCATTAAAGAACATAACAATACAGATAACATTTGTAATACAGGCTTTACAATAGAATCGAAACAACATATACATCAGTGTTACAGGAATTATGACATGAGTACATACATAAAAGATCAGAATAATTATTGAAACATCAACTTTACACATGAGCATTAAAACAAAACAGAATAAATAATGTCTAAGCATATTTACAAGGTAAATAACATATTATTAATGCCAATTATATTTGAGGATAACAGTATTCCTCATCATAGTGAATGTAGTTTAGTATTAGAAGAAAAAAAATCCATGAAACTACGCAGAGACAGGAAGAAAACAAATACACAAGGGTACACAAACACATAGTGGGATAACACAAAAGGGAAGGACAAGGTTTGTTTTCAGTGTAACATTTGGTACTGCAGTCCAACCCAAAACTTCATTCCATAGATCATTCGTCTTATTTCAACCTTTGCTTCCACCAAAAAAATCCTATCCAAACATGCTTTCTGTATTTTTCTCGTATAACCTCTCAGTGCATTTCTTCAAATTCATCACAATTCATTCTCTTATATAGTCTACCCCTTCTTAAGCTAACTTAAATCTACTGAGCTCAGATGCTAAACTAAGGGACGAGGCAATGCAGCAGCACAAAACAATTAACACGAACAGCAATGACAAACAATTCAAATTGGCAAAGTAAGCGACAATATTACAACTAAAATGCAATGAGCAGCAAACAAGAAAAATAAATCAGTAATAAACTGGCTTAGCAGAGTAACACAAAGTCAAATTCAGTAACACTATGCCTGGCAAACTGCAGTAAACATGACATGACATAGCTCAAGCAGAAAAAATATTACAGTAAAAACAACAATGCAGATAAGGGAAATGTATATTCACATCTTAATGTCTATATAATTAAAGTGGTGCACCACAAACACTAATTCTACAAAAAATTATCAAGTACTTGAAAAGAAAATTATGTATGCAGTTCCTGTGAAGGGAAATGTCTTTGTGCTCCCCCATTTTTTGGAAATGTATTACAAAATTAGTATTTACTGGATCTGTAGACAGAAAATATTTATATTAGTACATCTATAAAATTCTACTTTAACCAATGCTGCAGTGCAGCTAGAAACTAGATATTAAAAAAAATGAAAATATGTACAAAGGAAGGCATGAAACATCATTCATTAGCCATATGGCATTTAATAAGGTAGTAAAAAAAATCTCTCAACTCTCGTAGAAAGATACTTGTCATAATCAGGTGTGCAGATGTAAGAATGTTTCCAAGTAATGAGCGTGTCATATTTGCGATGCTTTCTACAAAGGAATGTCAATAGCGACGATAATGGCCTCCCCCTTTTTTTTCTACCTGTGCCTCTGAAAAGGCCCTCACTAATGGCTTTTTTTTTCAGGCATCTGACACAGCTGGGTGCCCACGACGCATTACATGCAGGTGGTCCATTAACTTTCTCACGGATATATTTACGACAGCAGTTTCCGCTACAGTGACAGTCTCATATAAAAATATTTCACAGGTCAAGAATTTGCGTTACAAAGCTGTAGAAACAAAATCCTGTTGATATAACAGTGTCCAAAAATTTTTGGCGGCATTGTAATACATTCACGCATTTACATACATTTCATAACTCTTAAAGTACGATTCTTGGTTTCCAACAACCTTTTCATAAATCAAAGTCCCTAACCACTACTCCTTATTCCTTACCTTATTACACATATCCATATTCATCAAGACGACTTCAACAATTCATCATAATAAATAGATATCATAATAAACATTCCTCAACAGCATAATACACATCGTCGTCGTAATAATAACATCATAACACCTCAGTCAAATCTCAAAATCGTCGTAGCTTCCTCCAATAATTTCAAAACCTAAAGAAAATTCTCTGCTCATTTCAGTAGTGTCATCTACCTCAAACGTACTTTAAAAATCATGATCCCTTACCAAATACATCATTCAAAGCTCTCATAGTATCACAATGGTTCCGAAAAAATATGAACAGTTCACAAAGTACAGACAAAATACAATTTCGTAAGTGTGCAGTTACCCAACTGTGTAACTGCATAAACATGTGTCACTGATGTAGTAAAAAAATGTTTGTTTCTCTGTTAAATAATCAGATGGCTGTGTAATTCTGTGTTGGAGAAATATGGTACCGATGTGTAAAGTTGTATAAGCAAATACCATATTAGCTAGGGCTCCTTGTGCTTGCCAAACACATGGTACACAAAGTAAGCGTGTACCCCCCTGAGGATTAATGTAATTATACCCTCAGGTGTTACAGATTACAACAATGGAATGAAATGTATTACGGAAAACCTTTGTATCATTGTACTTCAAATATCTTTAAAAATAAATGATTTAAGTACAAAATTAATCACTCAAATACGTGTCCTGTAGCGCTAAATGTGCGTCTTGCAGTAAGATAATTCTGTGGAAGTGTCGTAATTATCGTCCTCTGTAAGCAAAGTTCTGCTGCAGTCAATGTACTCACCTCATCATAAACGAAAGTGAAATGCTTTGCGTATAGATATCTTACTTATTCCGGATATTGCCGTGATGAAGAAAGTACTGTGCTGTAACGTATTGTTGTGCTACTGAAAAGGCAGTCTCATTGTAGCTATACCACAAAAGTTACTACTGAAACATGTTTTACTTTACAGAAGAATTCAGAAAAACTGTGCAGATATAAAACAGATACACTGCAAAAGCAACATTGTAAATTGTCACTCATTAGTAGCGTCGTGATAAAATCATGTAGCTGTCACATAAACTAACCACTGTGTCATCTGATATCTCTCATAAAGTACTTTAATTCAGAATGTATTTTCAAGTAAACCAAAATGTTGCATTAAAATCTCATTAGCAGTACTGGTAAATGTTTTAAGTATGTGAGCCTTATAGTCGTTATGTAATCGTGTAACTAACAAGCAAGAATGCACACACACAATAACACTGTGTCGTCTGTTCACAATAACAATGCATTCGTAATTTCTGTTTAAATAAGTTCTCTTGGTTCTTGACTGGATAATTAACTTCAAAACATAGTTGCATATTAACAGATTCTAAGTCTGACAAAGCCTACAAGCAATGTAAAGTGAAAAGTTATATGGCAAAGACAAAGTTAAAAAACGGATTATCTTTCAATAAATGGTTTTACATGTGAAATGTGGTGTAACCGTTTGCTCCTCCTAGTACGCAGAATTTCAACTTTAACGCAATTATCATGTGGTATACGTCAGTAAGGAATCTTGGAATTTTTCTCAAGGTTAGCGTCTATGTTATTTTTCTCTGAGCCAGCCGGCGCACGCCGCAGAGTGCAGTGCGAGTCATTGTCTGTTCCTTTATTGGCGCGTGTCGTTACTGGGATTAGGAGACCTAACTTCTACAAATTCGCCTTGCCCAGAAGGCCCTACCCTGTTTGAAGCTCGCCAGTTCTGATGGAATTCAGATCTGTCGTTTTGTCGGTAGTTTACTTAGTTTCTTGTTTGTCGGTTATGTGGTGGAGAATTTCTCCCGGAATCGTAACTGCGTGGTGGACCATTGCGTCTGAAGTTATTCTGTCTCCCTTGATAATAATTATTTTGGTTCCCATATTGTCTGTTTGTATGGTTGTCTCTGTCACATTCATTACTATGGAAAAGCGATCTTTCTCTATAACTATTATTCTGCCAACGGTTGTCATACGGATGGTGTCTGTTTTGGTCACGATTTACGTTATAAGAATAGCCTTGTCGTGTCCAGTTATTATTTCTTTCGTCGCGGAATTGTGACGGATGTGACCTGTAATTGTTGTGTTCCTGTTTTCGCGTTCTGTGATTTCCACGATTGTCAGTGTCAATTTCCAGTTCTTGTAACAGTCCCTGAAAAGCTTCAATGTCGTCCTTGCAACGTCCTGCTAAAATAATATGTCGTAAATGTGCAGGCAATTTGATTAAGCAAACGTGGATGAGTTCTGAAGGGCTGTATGGGTTTGAAAGACATTGATTCTTATGCAACATCTCTTCAAAATATGTGACAAGACAGGAAAATTCAGATTGTTCAAAGCGTTTCATCATCATGATGCTATGTTTTACTCGGTCTTGTGTAGCTTGAGACCAATATGCTGAGAGGAAGGCATGATAAAAATCCCCTTCACTGTGACAATGGTGAATGACCGATCGCATTCTTACAGCTGGTTCATTCTCCAGGTAGCCACACATAAATTCTAACCTGTGCTCCAATGACCAGTTGGGAGGAAAACAATGAGAAAATTGAAGAAGCCATGCTTGTGGATGAATGTCGTTGTCAGAATTCTTAAATGTTTTGAATTTATGTGTAGTAATGAACAGCTTATAGTCGAAATCATCGTGTCGGCGAGTCGCACATCGCTCATTGTTACTTCGTTTCGGCGGTTCCTTCTCAAAATCAAATGCGCCTTGCCAATTTCTTTCATAATTTCCGAAGTGTCCTGTGTTATTATTTTGTGGTTATTCCGTATTTCTATGTCCCTCTTCCCGTACTGGAGCGCGAATGTCCTTTGAAATATGTAATTCTTGTAGTACCTTCGTCAACTGATCTTGTACTTCCCGGATTTCTCTTTTGTACTGTGTATTGATTTGATTTTGATTTTGTTTGAATTTTCTAATTTGTTCATACTCTTCTGTGTCAGTGAAGGCTACGGGTCTTGTGTCATTCAGATCATCATCTACCTTTGTAGATATGTTAGTGACCTGATCCGAAAGTTCGGCTACTTTCTCCGATAGTGAACACATTTCCTCAGTGTGTTTTTCTGAACCAAGTTTCAGAGTGTCCATTTGTGTTGAAATCGAATCTACTGTGTCCTTTAAGTTTTCCTGAATTTTTGCAAGTTGCGTAACCGAATCGGTAGATGCAACTGAGTCAATTTTAGCCCACATGGTCTCATGAATTTTATGAACAATGGTTTGCAGTTCTTTTATGGCTGCTTCGTGATTCTGTAATGCATTTTCATGCCGCGAAAAAATAGGTTGAAAATGCTCACAAATTTGTGATTTTACGTTATTACAGACTTTTTGACATTTCGATTCAATGTTATGTAACTCAGTAGTTAAATCTTTACGTGTTTGTTCAAGTGTGGTGTCAAACTTCCGAAGATTTTGTTCCATTGTGTCTAACTGTTGCTGTGTTTGTCTCTGGTGTTGTTCCATTGTGTCTAACTTTTGAAGATTTTGTTCCATTGTGTCTAACTTTTGAAGATTTTGTTCCATTTGTTTCTGATTTTGTTCAAGCGTTGTGTCTAACTTTTGTAGCCTTTGTCCCATTTGTTGCATTAACTTTAATAACAGTGCACTGGTATCTGAAACGTGTTCCTCAGTGCTATTCGGAAGTGCATTTGAGCCGGCAATATTCACTTTTTGAAAAGCAGAAAATGTGTCTTGATTTAACGGTGAGGACGCAAAACCTGAATCTACAGTATTTGCGAGATTGTGTCCTGTCATTTCGGAATCCTGAGGCAAGCTGTTACCGACCGTTCGATCGATAATGCTTCCCTGTTCACTAATTGTTTCACTGCCTACACCTTTATTTGACGCCCGCTCCATTTCCCTATGCACAGTTACCAAATTACTACTTTGAGTACTTGTTAATTCATTACATGGTGGCGTTAACACACTGCTTTCGTCTTCACTGTTATTTCTCAGTTTACTTTGGAGCCTAGTATTACGTTTTTCACACGCCATTATTGTCACAATATTTCACACGATAACACAGAAAAACACAATTTTAAGAGCAAAAATAAGAGAACACATTAACTTAGCACTGAAAATAATATCTGGTTAATTGCAAGCGCAGCTGCGAAATACTTGGTGCAAATCTACATGCATGCCACAACTGTTTTACTGTACAACAATGAAAGGCTGCAACTATAACGGAGATTCTCTCTACAATTACGCAATAGCAATAAACAAAATCTACACTAATTACACAAACTACAAGAAAAAATCAGAAGATTCCAGTGAGGTATCTTCGGCTAAGGGTCGACGTATGAAACTGACACACAATATTTTTAGCGCAACGCAATCTGACTTTCAAAAATCCCTACAAAAGAGTGGCCCTGACTACAAATCACTTACCTCACAAAAATCTTCGTTACTCGAACTACTGCAATACAGCGAGCGCCACTACTGCCAGCTAAATAAAAGATTCAAACTACTGAAGGCACTAACTACTGATAGTGATAGTTAGCAAATGAAAGATTTTAATAGAGAACAAACATTGTATTTACCTTAATAGTCATAATATATATAGCAGTTCATAACATCCATTCTTACAAATATCAAAACGCCATTTCTCTCCCCACATCCACCACTGCTGGCGGCACACCTCCAACTGCGCAACGCTACGCGCTGTTCACATCCAGCTGCCGCTGCCAAACACTACAATGGCAGACAACAATGCGAACTAGCCACAGACTGCACACAGCACAGCCAGTGATTTTCGTACAGAGCGCTACGTAACGTTGCCAATAAGAAAACATAAACAGCCTACTTACACAATGTACGACGAAAGGTGTACACCGAGAAACTATTGCTTGTACCAGCATTATACTCTGTCGCCACAGATACCACAGATCACCATCGACAAATATCCGATCACCACGTTCCTTGAAGAGTCGTGGAAATCCAGCCAATTAGCGCCTAGTGGTAGTTTCATTGCCCACCTGCGTCTTTCCGTAGCTGCTCAAAACTGTAGTAGCATGTGGACATTTGACCAACTTCGCCGTTTTCGAGACACTCGTTCACAAGCTCAGCTTAATAATAATATCCACTTTGTGTAAGTCGTTTATCTCCGTGGAATTCCTCATTTGCAGCCCACACCTTTGCTACGGTGATCCTCGTCCGTGTCTGCTTTGCTTACATATTTTTGTTACCGCGCCACCAGGCGGCAACCAGCGTCACGGCGGGCGGTGGTCATAAAGTTTTGGCTTCCCAGTGTATGACTTCTTTCCCTTTCTTTTCAGTGAACATTACTACCACTGCCCTCTGAGCGGTTGGTAGTTTTATTCTGAAAAGTCGTTTAAATTCATGTTACACAGCCGTACGTTAATAAGGTAAGAACATACCGGTACTGTTCGAAAAAAAATCTTTTATAAGTTTGTTCCCATAGTAGGTATAAAACAGTTGCGTTCACATATTAGATTTAAAAATAGTTACTTCCATAAGTTCTCCAACCTAGCTCGATTCCGCAAAAAAATCCAGGGAGTAAGTCTCCTTGAACAACAGTTAACTGTCCGAAAAAAAGTATTCACAGTTGTTCAATGTTGTGCATAGTATTTGCATTGGACAGATTTATCTTAAGGGTCACTTTTTAGCATCCGTCTGGTAGAGGATTGCAATTGTGCCATGTCGCTGGCTAGGAGTATTATATATTCTGTAAATTTCAAGTTGGTCAGTATTTTCCCAATAATTGTAATTCCCCATACGTTTCAAATAATTTTGGGCATAACTAACTCAAGGAAATAGCTTCGGGGAAATAGGGTCACCCTGCAACATTGCTCTTCCGTTGCAAAACTTCTTAGTATGTTTTACTATGCTGACAGAAGCAACTGAGTTGTAATACGCTGATGGAAAAAATATGGAAACACTAAGAAGTAAATAATGTAGTGTAATGAAATAGCGGGAATACGTTTGTCTGGTTAACATATGTAAGTAACGTTACAAGATCACGAGTTGATGTAATCGCCAGATAAGCCATTGCAAATGTGAAATGCTGGTGCATTTGAAACTTATTTATTTAAATGTGTGTGTGTCTGTACTTAAATTGCTGAATGACTGAGAAGATGAAACTTCTACGTTATTTGATTCTCAAACAGCTGAGTAAAACTAAACGTACAGAGCCTACTTTCTCTTTACTATTACTTATCATGACAAAACTGACCCACAATATTATAACGTAACGCAATCTGACTTCTCAAAAAAAAAAAAAAAAAAAATTACAACCTGGCTTCAAATAATTAATGCAAAAGAATGGCCCTGACTACAAAGAAATCTTAACAATAACCTATACATTTCACAGAGCACTTAGCTCACAAAAATCTTCATTACCCGAACTACTGCATAACAGCGAGCGTCAATACTGCCAGCTAAATAAAAGATTCTAACTACTAAAGCCATTAGCTACTAATAGGCATGTGGTTAGCAAAGGAAAGATTATGTTGCTATCCAAATAATGTATTTTTTACCTTAATAATGTGACATCCAGTTCAAACACGAATATAAATCGTCATTGATATCCAGTACAAAGATATATAATCCTGAATAATATTCAATCGGCGAGTCGGATACTTCCAGATCGTTAGCCTACGCTAACACTTCAGACCTCTACCCTCCATCAATGCTAACTTCTCACATGTAACATCCATCACTGCTGGCTGTTCACCTCTAACTGCCCAACAGTACTTCCATCACTGCTGGCGACTAACTTCCAACTGCCCAACAGCACTGGCGATTAACTTCCAACAACGAGTCCAACCAGCCACAGAGTCTCTTACAAAGAAAGTGCAGTCAGAGATCCAGTGTAAAGTGCTACACACCGCTGCCAACACAGAAGCAGCCCACTTACACATTAATAACCGGTGCTCCCTCTGGAATGTTCAATGCAAGCATGCAGAAGTGCTGTACAGGTGCCGGAGGTCAGGTTTTGGGATGGGGCTCCATAATTGTAGCACTTGGTAGGTCCTTAGAGGACAGGTTAATGCTGGTTAATGATGTTGGAAAACACCCCTTGGTATGCTGTTGATGAATGACAGCACAACAGGCCGCATCACCAGACTGACGTACAAGTTGGAAGTCAGTGTTCGTGGCATAACGACGACACTTCTCATGCTGTCATACGAAGTCGCACTCCACGCCTAACTCCAGGTGCAGGTCCAGTGTGTCGAGCACGCAGACAGGTTGGTTGCACGCCAAAACTGGCCTCTTTGTGTGACCAACGCACTGCCATCACTGGCGTCGAGGCACAACCCGTTTTCATAAGAAAACATGAAACGTCCCCTTAGAAAAATAGTACAGGACCGTGCTTAAACTGACACACAATATTTTTAGCGCTACGCAGTCTGACTTTCAGAAATCCGTACAAAGGAATGGCCCTGATTAACATTAACCTGTACCCTTCACAAATCACTTACCTCACAAAAATCTTCGTTACTCGAACTACTGCAATACAGCGAGCGCCGCTACTGCCAGCTAAATAAAAGATTCAAACTACGGAAGGCACTAACTACTAGTAGGCATAGTTAGCAAATGAAAGATTTTAATAGAGAACAAACAATGTATTTACCTTAATAGTGTTGAAAAACCATAATATACATAGCAGTTCATAATATCCAGTATTAGAAATTTCAAGACTTCGCCATCTCTCTCCCCACATTCACCACTGCTGGCGGCTCACCTCCAACTGCGCAACGCTACGCGCTGTTCACATCCAGCTGCCCAACACTACAATGGCAGACAACAATGCAAACTAGCCACAGACTGCACACAGCACAGCCAGTGATTTTCATACAGAGCACTACGTAACGTTGCCAATAAGAAAACATAAACAGCCCACTTACAAACACAACAGACCTCCACCCTGCGCTCCAATCAGCTCTCTCTTGACAGTGATGAAGTCACAAATGGTGGTCGTCGGATGTATGAGGAATGCGCCTATAGGCCGTCTGGCTCGGACCTTTCCTTGAAGAAACCTATTTATAAAATAGCGTGTTGTGTCTGTGGTGCCAACTGCTGCTCAGATTCGTGCTTTAAATACAGTACGATGCGGTGGAATCGTACACCGACACGAGGGTCTTTCCTCTCGTTGATGCTAAGGATGTTGATTAGTAGTCAAAACGCCCTCCGTCATGGGTTCGAAACCCGCCACCCCTTAAATTTTGATTAATAATCAGGATAGGCTGTGGAAGACATCCGGCATAAAAAGTTGCCCTTATACTGCCAACGGCCTTGTCAAAGAGGGTGGAAGAGCGGACAGAGGTTCAAAGCACTCTCTTGTCTTTGGGGTGGGAAACTGCCCCTAAAGCCGGAAGAAACAGCAATGGTCAACGGCATGAGATCGAAGAACGGAATGGAAAGCACTGCATTAAAGACACATAACATGTATCCACGAAACATGTGGGCGATAATTGAAAAAAAGTGTCTTGATGATCTCTCCGATCGTAAATATTCCAGTACAGTCCCCCATTCGGATCTCCGAGAAGGGACCTCCAAGGAGGAGGTGACCGTGACTGAATAATCAACGAAACGACAACGCTCTACAAGTCCGGGCGAGGAATGTCAGAAGCTTCAATGGGTTGGGGAAGCTAGAATATCTGAAAAGGTAAATTCAAAGGCTCAGTCTAGACATAGCAGGTGTCAGCGAAGTGAAATGGAAAGAAGATAAGGATTTCTGGTCAGACGAGTATAGGGTAATATCAACAGCAGCAGGAAATGGTATGACGGGAGTGGGCTTCGTTATGAATAGAAAGGTAGGGCAAAGAACGTCTTCAAGTGAAGAGATCAGTGATAGGGCTGTTCGTGTCAGAATCGACAGCAAACACCGACAACAATAGTTCAGGTACATATGCCGACGTCACAGGTTGAAGACAAAGAGATAAAGTATATGAGAATATTTAAAGGGTAATACACTACATAAGCGGAGATTAAAATCTAATAGTCATAGGGACTGGAATGCAATTGTAGGGGAAGGAGTAGAAGAAAAGGTTACAGAATAATATAGGCTTGGGTCAAGGAATGAGAGAGGAGAAAGACTAACTGAGTTCTGTAGCATATTTCTGCTAGTAATAGCGAATACTCTGTTTCTGAATCACAAGAAGGGGAGATATTCTTGGAAAAGACCGCGTGATAGGGGAAGATCTCAGTTGGATTACGTCATACTCAGGCAGATATTCCTAAACCAGATACTGGATTTTAAGGCGTACCTAGGGGCAGATATAAACTCAGAATGTTGTAGTGATGAAGAGTAGGCTGAAGTTCAAGACATTAGACAGAAAGAATCAATATGCAAAGAAGTGGGATACAGAAGTACTAAGGAACGACGAGATACGCTTGGCGTTCTCTAAGGCTATTAATACAGCAAAAAGGAATAGCTCAGTAGGAAGTACAGTTGAAAATGATTGGACATCTCTACAAATGGCAATCAAAGAAGTTGGAAAGAAAAACATAGGTACAAAGAAGATAACTGCGAAGAAACCACGGGTAAAACAATAAATACTTCAGATGATCGATGGAAGAAGGAATACAAAAATGTTCATTGAAATTAAGGAATACAGAAATGCAAGTCGCTGAGGAATGAAACACATAGGAAGTGTGGTGTAGCTAAAATGAAATCGCTGCAAGAAAAATGTTAAGAAATCGGAAAAGAGATTATTGTCGGAAGGCTAGATACAGCACACAGGAAATTCGGAACAGAATCTCTAAAATCTTTGGGGGAGTTGGCACCAAAACAACTATTCACATTTGTGTGCGAAACTATGAGTCTCGTGACATACAATCTGAATTTCGGAAAAAATATCATCCACAAAATTCTGGAGACTGCAAGAGTTGACAAGTGAGAGAAATATCGAACAGTGAGCTTAACAGCTCATTCATCTAAGTTGCTGACAATAATAATGTACAGAAGAATGGAAAATAAAATTGAGGATGTGCTAGATGACGTTCAGTTTGGCTGTAGAAAAGGTAAAGGCACCAGAGAGGCAATTCTGATACTGCAGTTAGTAATGGAAGCAAGACTAAAGAAAAACCAAGATGCGTTCACAGGATTTGTCGACCTGGTAAAAGTGTTAAAAAATGTGAAATGGTGCATGATGTTTCAAATTCTGAGGAAAATAGGGGTACGCTATAGAGAGAGACGGATAATATACAATATGTACAAAAGCCAAGCGGGAATAATGAGAATGGACGACCAAGAACGAAGCGTTCGGATTAAAAAAGATGTAACATAGAGATATAGTGTTTCCCCATATTGTTCAGTTTGTACATGGAAGGAGTAAAATTAATATTCAAGAAAGATATCAATGATACTATTCGCTGATGACATTGCTATCCTGAGCGAAAGTGAAGAAGAGTTACATGATATGCAGAATGGTATGAACAATCTAATGAGTATAGAATATGGACTGCGAGTAAATCGGAAAACGACGAAAGCGATGAGAAGTAGCAGAAATGAGAACAGCGAAAGACATAGCATCAGGCTTGGTAGTCACGAAGTAGATGAAGTTAAGGAATATTACAACCCAGGCAGCAAAATAACCACTGACGGACGGAGGAAGGAGGACGTCAAAAAGCAGTCTAGCACTGGAAAGAAGGACATTCCTGGCCAAGAGAATTCTACAAGTATCAAACATTGGCCTTAATATGGGGAATAAATCTCTGAGAATGTACGTCTGGAGCACAGCATTGTATGGTAGTGAAACATTGGACTGTGGGAAAACCGGAACAGAAGAGAATCGAAGCATCTGAGACGTGGTGCTAAAGACGAATTTTGAAAATCAGATGGAATGATAGTCCATCTAATTTTAAGCATCCTTACATAAGGTTAGGAATTATGAGGTTCTGCGCAGAATCGGAGAGGAAACGAATATGTGGAAAACACTGAGAAGGAGAAGGGACAGGATGATAGGACATCTGTTAAGACATCAGAGAATTACTTCCATGGTAACAGAAGGAGCTGTAGAGGGCAAAAACTGTAGGGGAGGACAGAGATTCGAATACATCCAACAAGTAATTGGGGACGTGGATTGCAAGTGCTACTCTGAGATAAGAAAAGAGAAAGTGCCAAGTGAGCTTCTGAAGCCTGGTGTTCTTACGACCGTACATTATCGTGACCACAGCCGACACCAATCGTATACAGTGGCTACACTCCTGCAAAGACTCTCTGCAACATCGTAGAAGGAATATCCAGCTGCTAGTAGCCCTATTACACGATCTCTTTGAAACTCATTGAGGTGTCGATAGTGGCGTGTTTGTCGCCTTAAAGGTATTCTTGACTAAAATTAGCTCACCACGTCCATGACCGTTACTGCAAGCATTTAAAACTAACGTGATTTACAGCCTCATAGTGGCGCTGCTAGAGATACTCTTTAAGCGTGTAATTTTAGTAGGCATCGTGTTTCAGATGTAGAAACTCACCCACCAATTATCTTTTATGTCGCACAATTCCTTGGTGTAGGATCTTTCTTCTGTCAATGTTGATGTTACATAATAAGATTAAGCATTTTGTTTCCACACCTTATTGAGATGGTGCACGTCTAACTGGAGTGTGGCTGACAGAATTAAAACTTTAATTTATCTCCATTAGTTGAACACATATTTCTATAACTATTACTATTTTATTTCCAGTTACTACCTAGCTTTGTACAAATTATTAATAAGCATAATTATTTAACTTTGGGGGAAGAAAAGGTTACAGGAGAATATGGGCTTGGAACAAGAAATAATAGAGGAGAAAGACCAATTTCAACTAGTAATAGCGAATACTCTGTTGAAGAATCACAAGATAAGGATGTATACTTGGTAAAGACAGGGTGATACGGGAAGATTTCATTTAGATTACACGGCATTCCGAAATTAGATAATGGACACTGTAGTGTACATTGGTAACGTGATATACGTAGTTTTTGGTCAACCAGATTCTCTGAAAATCAAGAGCAGTAGCATAAGAATGGAGTACCATATTTGGAGCTCTGTGTAAGCCTGTAATGGAAGTGCACGAATTTCATGCCTGATTTCTATACGTATTTTGATGTGGTATATGTAAAATATATTATCAACGAGACAATGGGAGGAGGTCTTTTATAATTTAAGCTAAGCATATGCCATATCAATTTTGTAGTGATTTTGTATATTGAGAGAGGAAATAAAATATTTTCGATTGAAGTTCACAACGTGTTTCATACCGTATTTAGAAATAATACCTTCAAACATACACAAATGTGTGCAACTTTACTGCGTTGGTACGAAGAACCACTGCCTAGTAGGTAATGATTAACTAGCTTCGTCCATACTTAGATTCACTGATAAAGCATCCATTGTGGCTAAGGTTAATTGTATCCTTTTTACGGATGTTGGTCAGAAATTTCCAGATATTAATTACAGACGTGAGCGCTCAGAATCAATATAAAGTAGCGCTTCGTTTTTAATTTCTCCTTTTAGTCAGTCCAGAATGAATATTAAAAATCCTGCATCGCAATATTGAAATTCACTCGATAGAATGTTTCACTTCAGTGTTCACATTCGTGGATTATTAAACTTTTTTTAAACGCCAAGTTGTAGCATAAAGATAAAAAATGTTACTTTTTCGGAGTTCAGGAGGTGGGGACACACACGGAGAAAGTGAAAACTTTCCGGTTTGCTTGCTAGAGCTCTTCAAAGAAATTATCTCAGTCATGACGTACAATGTGTGACGCTTAACAAGGAGCAAAGTTAGCTGCCGACAGCGTATATTTTAATTCACTATTTGGCAAAGAAGGGAAAGAAAAAGAGATAAAACTAAGATCAGACAATTCGATTTCTTTGCACATAATTGATTTTAGGCGTCACAGGTGAACTGTAAGAAGGAACACGTGATTAGCACGCCATTCTCGCAGACTGTAACATCTCATGGCGGGTTCCGTCCTTTTAGAGTGGTATTGATATCCCATAAATCGAAGGTCACAAATTCGAAATCATGTAACAGATGATGCGCTTACATCATGTGCTGTTACTTGAATAGATATATAAAAAAAATGAAAGTCGGTTTTCACGAATCAGGACCATTTATGTGCCTTTATATAAGTCCTCATTTTCCTTCATATATATATATATATATATATATATATATATATATATATATATATGTGTGTGTGTGTATATATATATATATATATATGCGTACCTTTTTCCCATTTAGCCACCTAGGAGAACTCCTTGACACTGTCGGAAATCCAAACAAGTTCTTCTTTGTATCTGCTAAACGAGCGAGTCGGTCGGCTCCAGATGAGGATGCCGCTCAAAATAAACATAACAATCTTTACAGTGACAAATGTTCACATAAATGTGACCCCTAAATCACGAAATTAGGCATTTGCGGGAAACCCGGAACTTAGAGAATAGAATGAATTTCTCATGCCATGTAACGCGCTGAACTCAGACCCGAAAGAGAAGTGTTGTGATCCTAGTACTACTAAGCTATCCGGATTTCCAATTATTGTTTTAAATGCCACATTAAGTTTATTGGCTTGAGTTTCTTCAGGATGTTTGTAGTACTTTACACTTCACGTAACTGGTTCAGCTATGATGATGCATGCTCACAAGCAATCTACCTATGGTATACGTATTAAGAGCAATAATGAGGGGAAAACAGTGTGACATGTAAAATTATTTGATGTACAAAGGGAATCAAAATATGTGCACGTTCTAGAATCCCGAAGACTTCACTTACCGTGAATAGTGATTGAAGAACAGCAATCGGATGGATCTGTTGTACACTCTCAGTGCCCTTGAAGGTACCACAACACAGGATGAGTCTTGGAAAGAGTTGATTCACATTTTTCTCTCACGGCTTTCTTGTAGTATTGGAAGTGTTACTGCCGGTGTTATATATGGGACGGATAAGAGAGCGAAAGAGGTTGGCTAAAGTACTCGTATAAGCGCCAAAATAAGATAACTGAAAGGAACGACTTTCCATGAGATGACTGGAAAGAAAGAAAAATCTCAACGCATAAAAAGTAGATAACAGTACAAGGAAATATTAGTCACTAGTTCCATGGCAGTCTGAGCTACTAATGGAGTGTGCAAAGTGTGTAATAAGTACAATGTTAAATGGTTTAACTGTTTACAGCGCTGGGCGGTCAGTGTGCCATGTGTACCATCTGTGATTAGTTCCAATATGCTTGTATGTTTAGATCCCCAATAATTCGACATATAATATAACGAATATAAGCTTACGGTGAAGAACATTTAGGTCGAAAACATTTAATAGCATTTCATTAAGCAAAATACTTGTGAAATACATTGTAAAGGAGTCACGGCTAGGTACTGTTTGCATGCATCTTTTTGTGTTAACGTAAGAGTGGCGAATACACTGAAGTGGAGGGAGTCAAGGAGCAATCAGACCGTTTGTTCTTTTGTACAGTTGTTCAGCGGTTGAAGTTGGCACATGTCCAACTAGTGGGACTGTTAGTTCGGTTGTCTGGTAACGACATGGATTCTGTTGTGATGGCTGATCAGGAGTTACTATTATTAATAGAGACAGCCCTATTTCACGTGACATGAAATCCAGGACAGGTCAGTCAATCACCATGCACAGCGTATGTCTGTGGGAAAATGAAATTGTTGTTCGTTCTGTCATCCATGCGATTTCCAAGTGTGTCTGGCTAAGCATCTTCTGGGCACGAAGGACATGCACCGGAAATGGGAGTGGACACATTATTTTATCCGACCAGATTTGGAGGCTGGCGTTGAGTTGTCATCATCCATACATCTCCTGGCGGCTCCTAGCTTTTGAACTGTTTGTCTCCACACAGCGGCTTTGGATGCTCGTTGAGTTATTTTAGTTCCTTTCTTCGGTGTCTAGATCACACGGCATTTGAGAAGACTGCTCTTGCTCCCCGCTGTGAGAATGATAATTGTGACTGGTTCGGTTACTGCGCGTGTGTGTGTTGCTGCTTCTATATCTGACTCTGTTCAGACGCCTTTTGTTGTTGTTCCCTATTCCTGTGTCTGGCCAGACAATTTGAGGAGCATGTCACTTCTATGAAAACATAATAGTTTCCATTTGGGAATTGTCATAGAGTTGTGGTTTGATTGTGTGTTTTAAATTATTGAAGTTTTAGACCGCTTGGGGTTATTAATATTTTATGTTCAGTGCGTTATTATTCGTGAGTGTATTCATTGTGCACTATATCGCCAAGTCGCTTTCTTTAGTTATTTGGACCCCGCAACCGTATGTGTCTTACGGGGGCAAATCTTGTTGGATGTAGTTTGGTTGGCTATAGTTCCTTGTCAGCCTTGTGTTTAAGGTTGGAGAGGTTCACCAGTCCATCCATATTCGCGTCTTCCTTCCACCTAAGTTTCGTGTCCCGTGCGACGGTTAAGTATTTACCGTTTACGCCTCATGCTGTGATCCGAAGCTAAATTTCATTTGGCCTCTGCACTTCTTTACATCAGTTGTAAGTGGGGGTGCTTGTTTTGTCCAGTTACCTTAGCATCTTTAGAAGCTAATTACAGCTCTATTATCTATGCTACCGTATGTAATCTGATGACTTTAAGTTTTTATTCGTTTTACTTAAAAGTTACGGGTCTTTTCAACAGGCTGATCATTGTATGTTTGTGCCTTGGGGAGTGTACTCACTGGCAATTTAAATAAGGAGTAGTGTGGTGAGCAGCGTATCCGGCCTGACCTAAGTAATTTCTGGGTCCCAAACATTAATTGTTTTTCCTTCCCTTTAATGAACTCCTTTTAGGTAAACCTGAATTACTTGTTGTATTTTAGTCAAACACATTATAAAGAAGTTTATGCCTGCCTGTTGTGAAGACTGTTTTCGGATCGTGTTATACTTTTTATAAAACACTGTTATTTAGGACAGTCTTGAATTTTGTGCTTAATCTTTTACTCTTTTAACAAAGGGGAAGAATCTCTAAAGAGATTGTTTTATCGATTACCAGTAACTGTTCCTAAACTGGTTACCTAATTGGATAGCTTTGTTTTGATATGTTGTGGTATTGTTGACGCGATTAGTGAAATTACTTTTCGTGAGGAGTGTTAATAAAGATCTTTATATGAGTGACCCTTAGTCCAGATTTTACCCGGTTCTTCCTCTCCCATGCAATATTACGCCAGTAGTGCGTACTAGCAATTATGCGTACTTCCTAACACAGATGACGTGGCTTGGCATAAACTAACTTGCATTACGTTTTTTAATACATTGTAACTGATTGTGTTTTGTGATTTGTAACACAGAAGCTTTAAAGAACCCTGATGGTGAATTTTTATGCACATTATTGTTGAGGAAAATATCAAGGAGTCCAATTCCACTTCATACTGTCACCTGGAGATTAATTATGACATTTAACAGAAAAGTAATCCTATAGGAGTTAGCATTAGTGATATTTGTAATAGTGACAACAAATCTGAGAAATTAGTATTGGCAGACTGTAAGTAAGATTTGGTGACAGCCACGAATTATTACACTAGTGATCTATATTTAATGTTTCGACTAACTACTATTCTGTAATGATGAGTATGAAAGTTCGAACAGGAGTTGGCGTACAACCATAATTTATTCCTACTATAGCACCTTGTAGCAGTGTTGCAGGCTGAAACTAAATACGTATCAAAGTTCTTCACTGTTGACACCAGGAGACAAACCGCCTGAAGGAACGTACGGCAAACTGTCAGCTGGGAGGAAATGCTGAGCAGGCCGAGGTGAACAAAGAGGCGACAGCTACAAGCCGGCCTTGCAGAGCACTCCAGTCCCCAGACGACGGACAGTGACATCATGACAACAGACAGATATTGTCACAGACAGGATAGAGTATCACAGTAGCAAATATTCAGCCACTGATGCAGCAAAAAAAGAGATTCTGAAAGGTCACATGAGAAAACTAGTACACATGATGCGAGTGCAACCCCCACCACAGCAGAGCGAACGGAAAGCGCCATCATAAACTCTATGTCTTTTTCAATCTCAGCTTGAGTTGTAGCTTTCCCGTGGTGCAGGGCAGGATATTTGTGTCGGTCCTCTGCACGCTTTATCGTCTACAATCATTTATGGCGCCGCAAGCCTCGTTGGAGGGGACTCTGCCACTGTAAATTGCAGCACCAACTTCGAGTCATGACTGATGGGGCTCAGAGAACGCCATCATACCGTTGGCCTACTGGAGGCCTAACCCGGAGGAGCAAGAAGCTGTACGCCATCGTGAGGGAAAGCCATTGTTGCTGTTTGCCCCGTCCCTGGAGCCGACACTGGTGCTACTGGTCTCTGCCGTTATGTAGACAGGAGTGACACCACCAGCAGCCGACCAATGGTGTAAACGCCCAGAAGATGACCCCTACGTCGGGTTGAAACCGGTTGGCGGTATTATAACAATAATAAATGCTATTAAGACCGCTCTTGAAATATTGATTAATCGTACTAATCGCTGCTTCTCTCCACAACCATGATGTCCAAAAATCCTAACTGGAGGCTGCGGATCGAACTCTACACGACGATGAGTACTGCAGGCTGGGCTGGACGATGAGTCTCGTGGGCGCACGTCCTCAGTAATAATACTTCGCAGATTAGCCTGCAGAGGCTGCTGTCTGCCGCCATCCATCGAAGACCATGCCAGACGCGATGTGTGGGGGCCGGCAACATGATATAATGATTGCCACACGAGTCTTCCTTCCACCAATACTGCAGGGTGACTTGTTCTTGCTACTGCTAATTGGATCCACAGACCGCTGGCACAACTGAACTGCCAGCACCCGGGGAAGACAATCATTTTTTTCTCATTAACCTTTTTTTTATTTTGGGGGAATAACATCTTTTTGATACTCTTGAGCATGAACAGATCCTCCGCAACGCAAATTGCTTGACAAAATCCTGACAAGTGTAGGGATCGTGGACTGGTTGACAATATCTGGCCTCAGAACTGGTTGACACCAAGACATCTCGAGTCAGCGAGTGGCTACCAGCATGACATAAGTCGACGCTTGGTACCACACTCACATGCCTACAGCTGCAACAGCGGACAGTTTCCGAGCAGCTTCGCTGTAAGATCAACAACTGTGAGCTGCAGTTCGCTGCGATGCAGTCTAGTGAGTGATTGTTATTTGTTGGCATTCTTCTTGTGTCTTTAGTAGTGACCGTGTTCAGCCATAAGGCTCTCCACAATAAATTAGAAGTGACGTTTGTTAGGCCGCAAGAAACTTCCGCTTTGTCTTTGTTGTGCGGGAATGGTAGAGAAGTTTACCTGCAGGCAGTAAGACGCCACTTTTGTAATTTATTTGAGCTTGACTTGCCATTTCTTCAAGCTGCTCCAGCTAGGTATAGTAGGTCTATGTGTCAAAGGTTTCCCCACGAGGCACATTAGTGTACCGAGTGCCGTTAGATCATGATATGGGGCAAAGATAAGGTGCAGTTTGTTCTTATTTATGTATTTGAAGTAATGTTTCTGTACTTTTCTTGTATAACGGCTGCTGGGCGTTGGCAGAGGGATGGGCAGCGACTTTGAGATAAGTGATGGAACCCCTAAGAGACATTAGCTGCGTTGCTAGAGACTACAGACGTAGTGTAGCAGGACAACGGGGCATTGCGTAGAAGAGTAGAGGAATGGGAAGGTGCTGGTGGACAACTACATTCTGATTAGAGGAAGACGAAAACTATATTGAGGGCACGCATCTCTTCCGTTTATCCCCCACCAGCTAAAGTTTTAGGGCCATTTTTAAGAACTGCAGCTGAGGATGTATTCGCTTTTATTGATGACATGCAATCTGTCGCCGAATTGGGAAAATAATTCGAGGAAACGGCCTTAAATATGGCTAAATAGTGATTAGTAGCCTACGCCCAAACGTAGACCATAAGTGAGGCCTCGACGTGATGAGTTGGCTAACGTTCTCGTCCAGCACTATTGCAAGCAGAGTAGTGCAAAAATTTTCAAAGAGAGACTCTGTGGACACGGAGAATCAGAGGAGCCATTCTCCTAGAAAATTAGGAAACTGAATGCACAAACATAGGTGCTGACACACAATATGCAGGTGGAAAGAATCATCATCGGTGAGGCAAAGAATCGGCCTATGGATGTGCATGTAAGGGGTCAGACTGAAGAATGAAAATGGTATACCTGCCGCCATTAGAGTTGTCGCATGAATGGACGAAATCAGCATTGCTATACGGAGGTAGAGCGATGGTAGTTTTTTATTCTCCGAAGTAAAGTGTTATAGGTTTAGGCGTTTGGGCCACATCTGGGAACATTGTCATCAGCCTGAATGTTATGTATGTGCGGAGATGGGTCGCATGGTGCATGATTCCCGGAAGAGAATATGGGACGGGTAAGATCCAAATAATCAGTTATTAAATGGGAACAGGGAGCCTCCTCATCCACCGGACGGCATTTCCAGAAGAACGTGAGACCACAAAAATGCATGCAGTCTGCTAGGCGAAGTGTATGGGAAGGAACGTGAATTTCCAGTGGACACAGGGCCTCTATCTCCTAGGAAGAAACATATCGAGGTCTCAAAAGTATAGGCTGCACTGAGTAGGTGATAATGGCGTGAAGTCATTCGGGACAAAACAGCTCAGTTTTAAAGTGGGAACTGAGTGTTTTCAGCAGCATGTGAAAGTGTTGCCACATGTTAAGGAAGAGTACTGTGCGATACTGGACCTCGAATTTCTTGTTAAACATCATGGAAAAAAGTACGTATCACAGCAGAAATTGAGTTGGTGCCGGGGGGGGGGGGGAGGGGGTGGAAAGAATTTTTTCCTCTAGAGGCAACAGCTGGAAGTGTTAAGATGTCACAAGGTTCATCAGTCGTAATGGTGGCACCAAATAAGCTGGAGAAAAAAAGCACTAGAGACCATTTCTTATGTTAGAATACTGCAAGGTACAGGGAAGTTGATCTGGGTTAGCATAGGTAAAGGACCTTCCCAAGGGTTCATTACGTGTTGTATGGCCATTGGAAACTATCAGCATTTTAGGTAAGTTCCAATGCTTTTACGTGTATGTGTAGTACACGTGGATCAAGATTTCATGTTTCCAGTCAGTATCGACAATTTCGACATGGACAAAATGAGTCTGCCAAAGGGTTTGTTGATTGTCATTTTCGACGCTGTAGATGACATAGAGAGATCAAGAGAGGATCTCTGCAGCAAACAAGCCATAAAACAAACTTGCATTGTGTGAAAAAGTAAAACATACACAAAGGAACGAAAGGATACTGATAGACAAATTTTCATAAGAAAAAAATCACGAGTTTATTTAATCTGAGTGTTCCATTACCAGCAATGGCAGTCGCGCAGCCTGAAGGTCGCTTGCCCCCTCTTGGCGGATAAGTGCAATACTGTAGTGCCTGTGTTACTGCGAATTGCGAGGTAAAGTACCTTCGGGTGTGCATGCAGAACTTTGCATCATAATTCGGAATAACAATAACAGTTCAGTATGGTAATTATTCGCCGACACTGGGGAGGCGAAAGTGAAATCTCTCCCCTGTAGCCGGCTGCGGTGCCGAGCGGTTCTAGGCGCTTCAGTCCAGAACCGCGAGACTGCTACGGTGTGTGTGATGCCATTAACTTAGTTAGGTTTAAGTAGTTCTAAGTTCTATGGGACTCATGACCTCAGATGTTAAGTCCCATAGTGCCCAGAGCCATTTGAACAATTATTTTTCCCTCTCCTGTACGTGAATATACGTAATGGATGTACGAGTACAGCTTGTAAACGGAAGTTTGACGACATATGGAGGTTTCGGTCTATCTGTGAGTCGTGCTCGCATGACCAAATTGTAAGGTGACCATAAAACATTAGTTCTAATGAGCTCACGTCAGCGTCATGGTACAAGACAGTTAACAACATAGGTAGCACCAATGAAAGATTGTATGCAATCGGACTCTGTGAAACTAATTCTTGTCAACAATGCCATCTAGTTGACACAATAATTCACAGATACACTTGCAGCGGTCACATGAATAGTTGGAAGTGGATCCGAGAGCAAATAGCTCTGATTACAAGGACATCCCCTGAGAGTATATCGCTGTCATTGATACATAGGCCTGAAGCACGCTATTTCCCAGAGGCAAAAAATAACACTGTGCACTGGTTGCTGGGAAATTTTGTTAAGTACGTCACTTACAAAGTATGATCCGACAGCACCATAGAGTTCAAGGTACACATGCTGTGTTAATACCACAATATTAGGAGGTATTCGAATAACAAGAAAAAGTTCGGTAAGATGTTAAAAATTATATTTGAAAGAAAGGGCATTGGTAAATATAAATAAGGAAGACTGTGTTGACATGGATGTATTGTAGTTACCTTAAGGATATTATTTAAATTTTTGGTGTAAATTTTCGGTGTGTGCTACAGAAGGTAGTTTTCAAAATTTTATAAGCTAATGAACTTATGTGACAGTTAGATTGTGTGTCTAATTGTGTCAAAACACAAAAATTTGCATTATTGGTTTATAGTATGAACATGAAAATTGACCGTTTTTATGGAAATGTCTTCATCGATTGTTTAAAACTATAAGTTGTATCTGATATAATGTAATATTCAATGGCTGGCAAGTTGCCCTATTCATTTTAGCACTGTGATGTGTAAGTTTTCCAGTGAAAGATCTATTATATAGGTCTGATCACTTCAGATAATTAACATTCTATTAATGTCCTGAAAGTGTAGTTGGAAGGCTAGTCAACTTTATAACGTCTCTTTTCCGACATTCTCAAGTATTTTAGAGGTTGTCTAAGATGCTTATTAAATTGTTTTTATGTGTGATGGGCATAAGTCTTCTGTGTTCTGTATAAGTTTTGGTGACTTCCATACAATTCTGTGAAATGCTAATAGCTAGTCCGGCTGAGGCGAGAAGGTTAAAGATCAGTTTCTTCCCTTAAAATGTGTCACGGAGACGATTTCCTGGTGCACATTAATATATTAAAAATTATGCCAAAAACTTGCTGATATCCTTCATAAAATGCTATTTATGGTTGTGTAAAGATTGGAGCACATGTAATTCAAAGTACAGGTTTTTATTTATTCATATATGAAGAAGTTTGAATGTCTTTAAAAAACTTTTCTTGATGTTCAAATTAATTCTTTCTGGTTATTTAGTCTGTAACACAATCTTCTGTTGCGTTTCTTTAACGTCAACATAATTGCTATGCTAAAACTTTTTTTGTTTACATCATTTCATGTATAACATGTGTGCATGGGTAGTACATGTACTTCGTATGTATTTGGAATGTGTAACATTGTTCCTTAAATAAATGTTTAAAAAAGAAACTCGCGATAACCGGGAAATTCGGGTTCGAGTTCCGGTCCGACACTAATTTTTACCGTTCTTATTCCATTATACACCTGACGGCTGTTCATATTCGCAGCTGCGAATACTTTCAAGTACTTTTTGTAACAGGTGGCTTCGGTGGAAGAAGGGGGGATCTGTTATTGTTTACTGCTACTTACATTCTTTCGTATCATTGGCGTTCACGAGCGAATGAGATGTGGACTGTAGTTTTCCTCCTGCTTGGTGCAGGCTCTGTGGCCTCAGTTAGTCTCCAGTAGCGTTCGCTGTTGGAGTCTGAGGGCTGGCAGCCATAATGGGGAAACTTGTATCCATCCTCTCTGTTCATGTCGTTAGGGAGCTTTATTATTTCTATGCTTTCTCCGATTGTGCGTTTCGTCAAAGCAGGCTGCTTGACGAGTACGCAGGTTTCGATAAATTTGATTTCTACGTCTCACTCTTGCCGTTGTTCGGCCACTGCAGACTTGCTGTGCTGCCCCACGAGAATGCAGCGCTAGTGTTCACATATGCGAGTTGCTATGACCTCCCGATTTCATCGATGTAAAGTTTTAAACACTGACATTCTCTCTGTACAACATCTATCTTGTCTTTCGTGATGCCTATCACGCCTGGGTCTTGCGGCTGCTGTACAAAGTGGAATGTCAGCTGCAGAAAGCTACACCGGCAAGGGAGGCAGGTCGATAGCAACGCACATACGGAAACACGAGCGCTGCATTCGTCTGGGGCAGCCCAGAAAGTCTGCAGTGGCCGAACACCGGCAAGACTGCAGCAAAGAAATCAAATTTAACAAAACCTGAGTATTGCCCAAGCAGCCGGCTTTGACGAAACACAAGATGAGAGAAGCCATAGAAATAATAAAACAGCGTAGCTACGTTAACAGAGAGGATGCTTGTCCCATCCCGGTTGAAAGCCGCAAGAGCCCAATAGACATCACCAACAACACGTGACGCGAACGCTATCGGTGAGTAGCTACCGCCGCCATGCATGTGTCTAGCAACAGGAAAACAGAAGCTCACGCCTCATTCGTCGACGAGCACAAATCATGGCACATAATACAAGAAGCAATAGACAACAGCAGATCCCCACTCCCGCCATCGTAGCAACGTATTAAGTTTCCGCTCTCTCCACCTCAAGTGACTAAGCATAACATCGACCTTTTCACAAATGTGACATTCGCAAGAGCAGTAGTGACAAAATCTAAGCGACTACACACAATTACAGCATGCCATTGGACCTTAAAATTTGTAAGAAAATTTTACATTGAACCAGAGATGGTCAAGTGTAGTATCGATGGCGTAGCAGCATCACTGCTCAACAACGATCGCTGGTTCGAGGTGTTGAGGGTAATGTGTTAGAGTATCTTTAGATAGAGAGATGTATGGAGGACTCTCAAGTGTAAAGCCGTGTTGTATCTGACGTTTGCTGGATATATACATACTCGCTACGGGCAGTGATGATTTTTTCATCTGCAAGATACCATACTGGAAATAATTATGGCAAGGAAAGTTGTTTTGTTATCAATGCAATGCGTTTATTCATAAGTGATGATTGACATAATGTACCGCACTCACATCCAATGATTTTGTAAAGCTAATCGATAATGCATCATCAATTTATTGTGTGTTAATGGTGAGTATTATTAATTTTCAAAGAGTCAAAATACAAGTTTCAAAGTTAGTGCCATGTTGTTACCTACCACAAGTCAGTTCCGAGACCCACGCCGTTTTTGATCATATTCGATTTAATAAAAACGTGCGCTAAGCAACAGCCTTGTACAATAGCTGTATGCTAAATGCACAATTTAAAATACTAACAGAGGGCAGTACGAAGGGCGTAACCATTGCGCAGATAAGGGTAAGAAGTTTGTTTCAGGGATAGCGTTTATTAAGCATAGGGACCATTATTTTCAAATTGATCAAGTGTTGCTTTTGTACCTGGGCCAATTTCAAATCAATAGTGTTGCATCAGGTTCAGTTTTTGTGTTATGTTCATTCATGCAGTTTTGGTTTGGTTTAAAGTTATGGAGAGTTTATGTTCTCGCAGTCAGGGAAGTTAAGCACAGGACAAAGCGCATAAGTGACAAGACAGAATATACGTTCACATGCCATTCCCATTCTAACAGATGTGTTGCAGGCTACTGGGAGTTACGTTACTTCAAACGTACATGTTTCAGACCTAGCAGAATGCCACTGTAACCGTGACCGAAATGTTGGTTTCTTTAGTACAGTCTCTTACCTTATGGCGCGGTACGATACTTAGAACAGTAATATGTCAACTGACTCTGGTCTCGAAGGCCTATGCAATTATACTGGCATTGTTATTGTTATCCTACCATGTTTCTCTTTCGCTCATTCTTGTGATTTTTGAGGAACCATGGAAAAACATGTAGTGTCATTATTGTCAATTTTAGAGGGAAAGTGTTTTTGGTTACAGTTACCGTTTGTTGGAAAAGAATCAGAATCGTCTTCAATGTTGAATAGTTATTTGAAACAAATCATTACAATAAATAAGTGTTTTAACTAGTGAATGCCGATGTCCAACTATGTGACTGGTCTATTAACAAGTCAGAGAAGTTTTAGTTTTTATTTTACTACTCTGCAGAATGAAAGATATGTAAGGTAGGACAAGTCTAACAGTTCACGTAATACGTTCGTCGGCCAGCGCGATTCAGTTGAGTTTCACACGGGGCCCAAGTACGACTGTAGGAGCGCCGGAACGTAAAACATTGCGATAACTGGGAATAGCCACGATGCAACTCGAGCAGGCCCGTGCGTTGCCATTGATTCGTTACAAAGAATAAACTGTTTAATTTCGAAATGTGGCAAGCGATAAGCACTTCGGCTTGAAGAATGCCTGTGACCTCACTGCAGCTATGCCATGGCTGTCATTGAGTCGATACGCACGCCAGTGATCCTTGTACCCTCAAAGTGTTCCTTGGACGGCGTAAGGAATAACTGATACTGAAGAGAGTAGTGAATAGGAAGTATTGCGTTTTAGACGAAAAGTGATAAACAGAATTTCATCGCGTTCAGGCCTCGACACGGAGGAATCATATAACGACCCTGATGACATCTTGGAAAAACTCACTGCAAACGAAAAAGAGGAACTGAAGTTTGCTGATGATTCATTGGACAATATCCAGTGGAATGAATTCGCTGGCAGGCTGTAGTCATTTTCGTTCTCCGGATAAACTGAGCTTCTGATGGATTAGCCGTCTGATATTAGCGTAGTTGACGTGTTTTCGCTATTCTTAGCCGACTAAGTGATAAATCTTTTAGTCACAGAAACTAATAGACATACAGAGGAAAAACTGCATGAACTTGAAATGGCCGAACATGATCGGCAGAACAGATGGAAATCCACCACGTCTGAGGAAATTACAAACCTTATCGGTGTGGTGATTTGGATGGGTCCAGTACAGACACAGCTCGTCAGATGTTGGTCAAGGGACTTTAATTGTAACTTTCAATTTCCGCGCAGCAGGATGTCCAGTAATCGTTTTGAATTATTATTAACAAACTTCCATTTCGCAAATAACGAAATGATAGACAAGAGTAGCAGCCTTGGAGAAGATTTATGACTCCTAAAATATTGACAGACAATTTTCAAAACGTCTTTTCACCAGGCGAAGATATTGTAGTCGTCGGGACAGTGGTTCCTTGGATGGGTTCAGGCAGTACATACCAACGAAATCTCTAAGCATGGTATAAAACTTATCAAACTGTACTCCACCGAAGGGGACACATGATCTGCGAAAGTATATTGAGGACGAGAAACCAGCGGTAGGAAACAAGTTGGTATAACCAAAAACATCTGCATTGAACATGCAGCCAAATTTCTGACAGAAGGACGAGCTTTGTTTGTCAACAACTGTCGCACGAGCTATGAATTAGTAGTCAAAGTTCTAAAATTTAAAACGCATGTCGTTGGAATCGTACGGTACAACAAAAAATTAACGCCATGTTTTGCAATTTCGAACCCATTGACGGGAGGTAAAATAATAGCATGTGAAGATGACAACGGTATTCTGATGCTAAATGGAGGCATGTTCATGAAGTTAGGATGTTATCAATAAAGCATGCATCTATTACGACGTCAATCTCGGATTCTGCATTTCACGGTCGTCCTTTGGTGATAGTGGCATCTAATAATGGAAAAAGAGGCATCGACAGAAGCGACAAGATGCAGTTATATGCGACAACGAAGCGGAAGGCTGTCAAATGGTATCGGAAATTAACACTACTTTTGCTTTTGGGAACAAGTGTAGTAAATGCTCATATTGTGTGCCATAGGTCAAAAAACACAAAACAAGAAATGCGAAAATTACGGGAACATCTGGTTGACGAATAGTTGTCCACGGAAATTGATGTGTCCTACAGAAAAAAAAAGAAACAAGGAATGTGTCCTTCATTTAGAGGTTCGTAATAATCAACAGAACAAGCGTATACCAAAGATGTGCGCCTTATGTTCCCATAAGTAGAGGCAGACTACCGATTGCCAACAAAAGATATGTCATCCTGCATGAATAAAACTTGTAGTATTCGTGTATACTGTTTGTATGCTTATTATGTATATCCTACAGTAATATTTCAGTACTTATTCCACGAAATTACTTTCAAAGTTTCAACTGCAAATCCTATTACTTGAATAAGAAGAGCGCCACCCATATGTAAGCGACGGGGCTTCTACGAAAGCTTATCTGTCATCCAGTTATGGGTGACGCCACGACGAATAAGCCGGATGTTTTAGACTGAGTCACTTACATTAAAAACCCGAACCGCCACTCTATACTGGACAGTAAGATTAGTGATATAGAAGGTAAAGGCGTGGGTGAAAAATTAGCCGCTCTCCCCTCGTACATTAGCATCCGCGAGAAAGCTTTCAGTTTTTATGCGGCTTCTAGAATTTCGCGAACAGCAGAACGGTATATCCAGCTACTCTCACACGGTATTCCGAAGAGTAGCACGAGTGACGAAAATACATCATAAGCTGAGGTTATTCTTAAGCCTGAGGGCTTTGTTTGCCTCTTCGCCAGGCTACTAGCTGTTTATGGCCAAGTAATTCGCGCTGTTAAAGTCAGAGTGGCACTCTCGAGTTACAGCGTCATGTATATTTGCAATATGCTGGGTCGTATAGGCTAATTGAAATAGATTTGGATTAAGCGATCACTTATTAGGGGAAATACAGTTATTAAGGCTGCAATCGGATTGTCTGCAATTACGGATTTTAAGGACATAAATACAGTAAAAAATGGTTCACTCCAGAACCGGTGTTAATATTGAGAACCAAAAGTAGAGAGTGTGCCGTTTATCAGCTTTACCTGCACTGGAATGGGTCACAAAAAATTTCAGAAACGTGGAGTTACTATTTTATCAGAACACATGTAGCCATCTCGAAACAAAGAAGAAGAACATCTAACGTTGTTTCATATCAGACACGAACCTTAACATGGACTGAAAGATATCATCAGCAGGGGAAATGTCCCAACGCGGTTCGATGAAGTCACAAATAATAGACACTGCAGTAGTTAATTTTCATCGTGTAAGCTACTCAATATACAGCGTTTGCACTGATACGTGCAGACCAATCGTTAGTACTTTAAGACATCACTGATTTGAGATTCAAAGGAACGCAGTTGAAACTGCCGCATACGGCAGAGAGAGAGAGACAGAGAGAGAGAGAGAGAGAGAGAGACAGAGAGAGGGCGGCTGACTGGCTATTTTTAAAAGTTTTTCGAACAAAAGCAGGTATTCGAGTATGCATCACAGAATCGATTATTTTTATGAATGCAGCCAGATAGTTGTGCGACGTAGCCTGGGTGAGCCCAACAGACAGTTCATACACTGAAGCGCCAAAGAAACTGGTATAGGAATGCGTATTGAAGTGCAGATATATGTAAACAGGCAAAATAAGGCGCTGCAGTGGGCAACGCCTATATAGGTCAAGTGGCTGGCACAGTTGTTAGATCGGTTACTGCTGTTGCAATTGCAACTTATCGCGTTTTAAGTGAGTTTGAACGTGGTGTTATAGTTGGCGCACGAGCGATATGACAGCATCTCCGAGGTACCGATGGAGAGAGGATTTTCCTGTACGACCATTTCGCGAGTGTATTGTGAATATCAGGAATCCAGTAAAACATCGTATCTCCAACATCGCTGTGACTGGAAAAAGATCCTGCAAGAACGGAACCAACGACGACTGAAGAGAATCGTTCAACGTGACAGGAGTGCAACTCTTCCACAAATTGCTGCAGATTTCAATGATGGGCCATCAACAAGTCTCATCGTGCGAACCATTCAACGAAACATCATCGATATGGGCTTCCGGAGCCTAAAGCCCGCTCGTATACCCTTGATGACTGCACGACATAAATCTTTACGCCTCGCGTGGGCCTGTCAATACCGACATTGGACTTTTGATAACTGGAAAAATGTTGCCTGGTTTGAGGAGTCTCGTTTCTAATTGTATAGGGCGCATCGACGTTTTCAGGTATGGCGACAACCTCATAAAGCAATGGACCCTGCATGTCAGCAGGGAACTGCTCAAGCTGGTGAAGGCTCTGTAGTGGTGTGGGGCGTGCGCATTTGGAGTGATATGGGACCCTGATACGTCTAGATAAGACTCTGGCAGGTGACACGTACGTAAGCATCCGGTCTGATCACCTGCATCCATTCATATCCATTGTCCATTTTGACGGACTTCGACAATTCCAGCACAACAATTTAACATCCCATACGTCCAGACGTGCTACAGAGTGAATTCATGAACACACTTCTTCAATGGTCACCAAATTCCACAGACATGAACATTATTGGGCATGACTGCGATACCTTGCAACGTGCTGTTCAGAAGATATCTCCACCCCTCGTACACTTACGGATTTATGGACAGCGCTGGAGGAACTATCGTGTCAATTTCCTCCAGCATTACTTCAGACATTAGTCGAGTCAATGCCACGTCGTGTTGCCGCACCTCTGCGTGCTCGTGGGGGGCCCACATGATATTAGGCAGATGCACCAGTTTCTTTGGTTCTTTAGTGTATTTTCTACATCTGCATGTCCACTCAGCAATTCACACTTAAGTGTCTGGCAGATGGCTCATCAAACCGCTTTCAAATTGAAATTTCCTGGCAGATTAAAACTGTGTCCCAGACCGAGACCAACTTGTGACCTTTGCCCTTTATGGCACTTGCTCTAGCAACTGAACTACACAAGTATGACTCGCGACCCCTCCTCACACCTTTACATCCGGCAGTACGTCATCTTCCACCTCACAACCTTGAATCTCCGTCCGAAACACAGTTCTAATCTGTGATGAAATTTCATATCAGCGCACACTTCGCTGCAGAGTGAAAACTCGATTCTGCACTTTCACACTGTTTCTCCACCGTTCCACTTTCGAATAGCCCACGGAAAAAGCGAACACTTAAATCCTTCCGTGCGAGCCTATTTAGGATGGCTTAAAAAGAAATTACGTATTCAGAGAGAAAGTTGGTGATTGAAATTAGTTGAAAAGATCTCGCCGCAACGGAAAACGCCTGTGTATTAATGATTGCTACATCAACTGGCGACACGGTTCTATGGCACATACTCTACTAAATCGCGATATTATAAAATGAACTAACATTTTCGATATTCGCCGTCAGTCCTATCTGGTACGGGTCCCACACCGAGCACCAGTACTTCAGAAGAGGACAGACAAGCGTAGCTTAGGCAGTCTCGTTAGTAGACCTATTGCATCTTCTGAGTGTTCCGTCAGCGAAGCGTAGTCTTTAATTCACCTTCTCCAGACTTCCTATGTGATCGTTGCAATATACGCTGTAATTGTAATACCTAAGTATGTAGCTGAATGGACAGTCCGTAGATTTATGTCGTTTATCGTGAAACAGAAATTTAGCAGATTCCTATTGGTACTCACGTGGATGACTTCACATTTTAAATTGTTTAGTCTCAACAGCCTCTTTTCGCACCATACGGATATCTTATAGAAATCATTATGCAATTGATTTTAATCTTATGATGACTTTACCAGACGGCGAATCACAGCATTATCTGCAAACTAAGAGAGCTGTTCAGATTACCTCGCAAATCATTCATATAGATTAGTATCAGCAGGGGGCTGCTATATCGCGAACGTCTACGTGCAACGCACTGGTGTTCGCTTGACTTAAAATTTTTTTATAATAATTCTGACAGAGAATGTGAAGCGGACTGGACTTGGAGAAACTGTGTTTCAACTGAGTTGTCGGTAATTGTCAGTAGGTCTGAAAATTAGCAGACTGCTGACAAACTACGTGCCACGTAAACTGAAATCGCAATATTCCATGTACCAATGTTTATTTTCGTGTCTTCTAAATGAACTTTTAATACACGGCAGATAAGGAGCTCTTATGTAATTTCTCAGTGGCGACGTTACACGTAAGGTGAATTACGAATTTGTTCTCCACTTCATCTGCAAGGAAAATTATTATGTTATTTTATCTGCTTCGAAAGAAGTAGCTGTGTCCTTTAGAATTTTCTCACGACTTACGTTAACAGTTCGAAAGATAAACATAATACATCAGAAAATTGTTTTGAAATATTTTATCTATGTATTTTACAATAACAGTTTTTAAAATGTCGGCAACCACTCTTAGCGAAAATGTGACTGGGAGAATACAACTGCATCAGTCAGTAATAATTTTCAACCATATATCCAGTATAGAAAGTAAACAAATTTTAGTTGTTGGCCGAATTGTCGTAGTATGCACCACCGGGGACCAAATGGATAAGAATAAGAAAAACGAAATAGAAATATTTTTTACAAATAAAGTCGACAAGTGTTCTCATTCAGATGTCGAGAACACTTATGTTCTGTAGTACGGGTTGACTTCTTACAAAGCGCCCATCCCCGACTCCCTGTCCACTACTGATTCCATCCATCACTTAGCGGTGTGCAAATTTCATCTATTCGCTTCCGCTGCACACGTCTCGTTATAGCCCTCAAAACAGGCAGAAGTCGTGAGACGTGAGCAGTTCTTTCAGTCCGCAGAGAGTTACCTGCTAAGCATCAACCCTCGACATCTCCGCCTATTCTGCCTTGTTAAGTGCATTACCCTGTCAAACAGACCTCATGTAATATGCTGCAAAGCCCGCAAAAGCAACCTGTTGAGCCGGATATTCGTCTCGGGCATCCTCAATCAAGCTTGTCTAGCACACACATAAAAACATTACTCGCGGCAACATCGGTACGGGCCTGGTTGGTTCGTTGTCAGTATTTCTGCCAGGAGTTGGAACACGTGATCTCAAAGATATCTGATGACATGAAAAGATCCAATATTGAGAAAATAGCCAACATGAGCTACATTACCTATACGTTCTTACGAGAAAAAGTTCAGTGGTAAGATCTGGAAACCTTACTTTTAGCTTCTACTATAAAATCACGCTACTTCGAGCAACTTTTCGAAATTTCCGATATTTTCTTCACACCCGCGCATTTCAAGTATTGCACGAGTTTCACACTTCTACATCCTCAGAAACAAGTTCCAACAACGGTAATTATACAACTATTTCATACCTTCAAATTTCCGCACTTTTCGAGTATTCCACTTTTGTACTTACATCTACAGTTATATCTACACGATAACTCTGTAATTCACAGTTAAATGTCTGGCAGAATTTTCATTGAACTACCTCTAAGGTATTTCTTTACCGTTCCACTCTCCAGCAGCGTACTGGAAAAATGAACACTTAAATCTTTCCACACGAGCTCTGATTTCTCTTCCTTTATTACGACGATCATTTCTCCCTATGTAAGAGGGTGCCAAGAAAATGTCTTCACAATTCGAGGAGTAAGTTGGTGATTGAACTTTCATGAGAAGGTCTTGCCGCAGGAAGAAACGCCTTTGTTTTATTGACTGCCACCCCAATTCGTGTACTATATCAGTGGCTCTCTCTTCCCTATTTCGCGATAATGCAAAACGAGCTGCCCTTCTCTGAAGTTTCCGATGTCCACCGTCAATACTATCTGATGCGGATCTCGCACCGCACAGCGATCCCCCGAAAGAGGGCGGACAAGCATGCTGTAAGCAGTCTCTTTAGTGAACGTGTTACGTTTTATAAACGTCCCGTCAATAAATCGCTGTCGTTGGTTTGCTTTCCTCACAACATTATCTGCGTGATCGTTGCAACTTAGGTCATTCGTCAATGTAGTCTTTAAGTATTCAGTTTACAGCCTTTCGATTTGCGTGATTTATCCTATTACAGAAATTTAGCGGATTCTGTTTAGTGCTCATGTGGATGACTTCACACTTTTTGTGATTTAGAGTGAATTGCGACTTTTTGAACCATACAGATCTTTTATCTAAATCGTTTCGAAATTCTTCTTGATGATCTGATAACATTACGTGACGTAAATGACAGCATCGTCTACAAAAAATCTAAAAGGGCTGCTCAGGTTGACTCCTAAATCGTTGATGCACATCAGGAACAGCAGAGGGGATAAAGCCCTTCCTTATGGAACGACGGATATTACTTCTGCTTTAGTCGACGACTTTCCGTCGATTAATACGACCTGGGATATTTCTGAGAAGAAATCGGGAATCCAGTCACACAACTGAGACGACACTTCATAGACGCGCAATTTAATTACAATTAGCTTCTGCAGAACGGTGTGAAAATCCTTCCGGAAATCTAAAAATATGGAAATCAGTTTAACGTCCCCTGTCGGTACCAGTCATTACTTCGTGAGAATAAAGAGCTAGTTGTGTTTCACAAGAACGATATTTTCTGAATCCGTGTTGACTATTTGTCAATGAACCGTTTCCTTAGCGGTGATTCATAATTTTCGTGCACAGTATATGTTCCGCAATCGACGTTAGTGATATAGGCCTATATTCGGCGGATTACTCCTATTTCATTTCTTGGGTGTTGGTGCGCTTTGTGCAATTTTCCAGTTTCTAGATATGGACCTTTCTACGGGCGACCGGCTGTGTAAGTTCGTGAAATATGGAGCTATTGTATCAGCATACTTTGAAAGGAAACTGAATGGTATACTGTCTGGAGTGGAAGACCTGTGTTTCTTAAGTGTTCCACCATATTCTGCTGCAACAAGGACATCTACTTCTAATATTTGTTTTGTAAATAAATCCGCATTTTCTTGCTGCAGCTATAGTATCTCCTTTTTCTTACTCTAAGGCATCTTTAGTGGGATCTAGAACGATACAGCTTTCTCACTTTCAGATTGTGAAACAGTTGTAGATCCCACTGAAGATGCCTTAGACTAAGAAAAAGGCGGAACACATCAGGGAAACTTGCAGCAAGAAAGGGCATTTTTATTTGCAAAACAAATATTTCTTTGCTTGCTGTGGAGGATGGCCACGCAAACAAACTCGTAGTATCTACTTGTAAGTTACTCACGTTGGCAGTTGTTCTTGATTCGAATGTGTAGTGTTTACTTTGTCTTTTTTTTTGTTCGGAAAACCGGCTTTAGTAACTCAGCTTTAGTGGTGCTGCTATCAATAACGTCACTACTGTTATCGCGAAGTGAAGGTATTGACTGCGTCTTGCCACTGGTGTACTTTACGTACGATCAGAATCTCTTTGGGTTTTCGTTGTGTAAACTGTTAAAAGCTTCTCGCACTGAACTAAGCGCTAAATGTCGAGTAGGACTTTGACAATCTCGGGGATCTTGTGTTCGTTTAAATTTGCTATGCTTTTTTCGTTGCTTCTGTTATGGTGTGCAGACCTCTTTTGTGTACCATGAGGTATCAGTACAACTGTTATTAATATATTTGGTACATTCATCATAATTGCCGTCGATACTACTTCTCTGAATTAAATTACATCTAGTCCAAGCTTGCGTAGATTGGAAGGGGTGGAGACTGTCTATTAGAAAGGTGTCAAGGGAATTTTTATCCGTTTATTTTTGGTGGATGTGGATGTTATATATACAACAACCATTTTGTGTATCTGTCATGATTCTCCATATTGTGTAAGGACTATTTGTTGCTAAAAGATCAAGGTTTAGGCAACCATTTACACATCGGGGCGGCTCCTGAACTTATTGTGCAAAGTAATTTTCTGAGAAGGTTCAAAAATCGTTCAAATGGCTCTGAGGACTGTGGGACTTAACATGTGAGGCCATCAGTCCCCTAGAACGTAGAACTACTTAAACCTAACTAACCTAAGGACATCACACACATCCATACCCGAGGCAGGATTCGAACCTGTGACCGTAGCAGTCGCGCGGTTCCGGACTGAAGCGCCTAGAACCGCTCGGCCACAGCGGCCGGCTTCTGAGAAGGCATTGAGGACTACTTTGGATGCCGTTTTATGCCTGCCACCGACATTATAAACGTACTTTCGCCGACACATCTAGGGCAGATTGAAGTAGCTATCAACTATAATTGTAATAGTTGGGCACCTGTTTGAGTTGACACTCGAGTTTTCTTTGAAATGTTCAGCATCTGTATCATCTGAGTCGGGGCGAGGGAAGTGGGGGTCGGTGAAAGGATCCGATTATAAATTTTTTCCAGTTGTCAAGTACAACCTCTACCCACACAAACTCACAGGAACTATCTCGGGATCTATCTACATCGAATTCACTACAAGGTAAACTACTTCTGACAGCAATAAACACTTCACGGCCAACTGTATTTAATCTATCATTTCTGAATACCACAACGCATTTAGGTACGAAACTACTCCAAGCTCTCGATATTCTGTTAAATAGCGGTAATAAGACTGTAACTGTCACCTGAATGCCTCAGCGCTGCTCACATGTGCGTCTGAGTCATGACAACTACGTTACACCCACATTTCCGTTAAAATTTCAATACAGAGTTAATTTGAATTAATAAGTTCAAACAACAGCAAAAAGTCGAATTTAACTACAGTATCATTACTGTCAGTCTCTGTTAATAAACTGCTGCAAGAAAAATCACAGACAGTAGAATTTATGTATACCAGATTAAAACGATAATTGAAGTTGATTAAACCTTTGCGTTAGTCAGATCCAGAATGGCCGCATTCCCAATCATGACTCTTGACAGCACTCATTTCCACCTGTCGGTCTCGTTGACTACAAATGCACAAGGTTTACTTTGTCAGCTGAGTTAATTCATTGAACGTCATTGGCGCCAAAGCAACATTTCTCTGAGGCATCAAATATATTCATAATCTGAAAGCGTCTATTGCAAAACACACAAACGGAGAGAGGCTAAGGCAGAGACATAAAAGAGCGTTTATATTCAAGGTAAGTAGCAGAAAAATATAACATTCCAGTTTAAAAAATTTGTGAGAGGGTTCTATGGTCGTTGACTCAACGTCACGTCATACTCGTTCACTACGATGAGGATGTATGATCTAAAGGCACACGTGCTCCCTCTGCTTTCTTTTACTAAAGAATAAATTAACTCATTTTGTAATGTTCGTCATTTTAAAACGTCTGACCGTTTATACAGTGTCACATGTTAGGCTTCTTTAATTTGTGCCCACACTATTTCCACAGGCGACTCTATAATCTTAGCGCCAAAACTGATTATTTTGAAGGAAGCAATCAACGGCCGTGAATGAACTTTTGTGAAGGTACAACGATTCGAATGAGCTAGGCTAGCTGGACATCTGTTAATGAATTTTTTACCTTTAATAGAAAACAACACTTGCCACATAAATGTTAGGAATGCTTTCTTGAAAACAAAACACATTGTTAGTCAAATGTTTTCTAAGAAAGTAATAAATGATCAAATTAATATCCACAAAAATTCCGTGGTCATGCTAGTCTCTGAAATATTAACAAAAAACGAACACCATCGAATTGCATACAGTGAGCACAACGGAAATAAAAGAAAATACAAAAACACCCAGCGACTGTTGGCAATATTGTAAACAGTAAACACGAGCAACCAACAAAGGTTTAAGGAAAAAAACTCACCCAGTGAACGTGAAGTATTTAGGTCAAATATGGCTACAAGAATCTGGCCACTGATAATGCTTTGCAAATAAGAGGCCGCGAAACGCGTATGGCGTAACAACAGCATTTTGTTTAGGTGCGTAGATGGACCACATCTTCAAGATGATAGTGGTAACATCCACCAACGTTTACATTTAATAACAGATTGCTGTGGCTGTGCATTAATCTTTACAGGGAAGTGCAGATACCCATTTAACTTTACGGTGCAGTAGGGCGCAGTAACCGAATGTGCAGAATGAATATAATGCAATAGACGTCATCCTAATTGAAAAACTTTTCTCTCCGTGAATTTAAGCGTACGACAGTGTTGGTCATTCAGACCACAGAGACTGGGTGAGCTTCGCAGCGAAATATTATTTCCACAGAATAAATTTAGCCGGTGGTGAGGAATCGAGCCGCGGAAGATTAATCAGCAGGCACCCGTTAATTTGCCCCTGAAGTTGATAGTTCGAAGAATACAGTGTGTAGATACTGGTGGAGTAGCAGTCACCTTTCTACGATGGCCGCTCGCATAAAGCGGGAAATCCGTCTTCGAATCCCTGTCTGGCACAAAATATCACACTCAGCCATACTATGTGCAACAGGAATCTGATCATATTCGCGATTGCGAATACATTTCTTTTGCACCCAGTCTGGTTGAATTTTAAAATCGATTCGGTGGTTTACGAAGAGACGTGGAACATACATACATCGACTTTTATCTTTCGTGTAAATATGGATGTATGTCATAAAATTGTTTGAACTTTTCTATAATGCATTTGTTGAAGGTCATCAGAAACGAATGTTAAGAATTGTTACCGAATGCAGCTGCTTGTCATACATTTCATACAATTCCAATGAATGATTAATATACTAAATTTGCAATCAGAGTCGTAACCACACTATACTTCTTCATCAATATCGTTGCATAATTCTAAATATATTTTCACTTAATTAGTAACGGCCTATTTCATAAAAATTCAGTGAAAGAGTTAACCTGACTAGTACTACTAGGGATAGTGAAGAAGAACAAATAAGTCACCAACAACACCTAATTTTACAGAACGTCACTGTGAATTTCAACGTTGTCATTATCGATTTTACATCGACAGACACTAAAATAGTCGCTGTGCTGTAGGCACAAATACTGCCCGAACCCTTTGCTTGTGTACTTAGTGGGTCTTTTCGTTTTATTTTAATCACAGGCATTGTTGGCAGTGCCTCCGTTTGCGGACCTCATCACCACTTATCGCAGACCTGCTTGAAGTTTGTGGTATTTGATCTTGAGGGAGGAATTGTCGAAGACGTATGGCCATAGTGCGTGGCAAGCTTGGGAGCTTTAAGCGCCTAATCCAGTGATCGCTTATAGCTCTTTTCCCAACCCACGAAAGAAAACTTGTCGAGGTGGCACGTTTTGTCCTTTCTCCAGGCAAATGACCTGGCTGTTGACACTAGCCACGTTTAAAATGGTGGAAAACACTAACGCTGGCCACCTTTTCGTGCCTCATTGCACACTGCAAGCAGAACACAGTTTAAATACTTATTTTCCAAATCAAACTGCCTTTTCCTGCTGCTAGTTATTTTATTTATCCCATACGCGTTTCGCCTTCTCCTGTTTTAAGGCATCATCAGTGGAATCTATAACGATACGGTTCTGTTAGCTATAGATTGTCAAACAGTTCACTTCGCGATTTTTTGTAAAAATGTAATTACTTACCATTTGCTGGTCTGCGTTTCCTCACATCTGGTCTTGAGGTCGCACTACCACTTTTATCACTGTTCTATATTCACATCTTTGTGTTTTCACCATCCACACACTGTTCACCATGTTTCTCACTCTTTTTTCTGGTGGACTATCGTTCTTCTGTCACTCGATACAACTATTTCGTCGTACACTTCTTTTCACAGCGTAAATATTGCGACTCCATTGCGTGTTTCATCGTCTGTGGTATGTTTACCTATTTGTTGCCAACCTAACGAAGTACACTCCTGGAAATGGAAAAAAGAACACATTGACACCGGTGTGTCAGACCCACCATACTTGCTCCGGACACTGCGAGGGGGCTGTACAAGCAATGATCACACGCACGGCACAGCGGACACACCAGGAACCGCGGTGTTGGCCGTCGAATGGCGCTAGCTGCGCAGCATTTGTGCACCGCCGCCGTCAGTGTCAGCCAGTTTCCCGTGGCATACGGAGCTCCATCGCAGTCTTTAACACTGGTAGCATGCCGCGACAGCGTGGACGTGAACCGTATGTGCAGTTGACGGACTTTGAGCGAGGGCGTATAGTGGGCATGCGGGAGGCCGGGTGGACGTACCGCCGAATTGCTCAACACGTGGGGCGTGAGGTCTCCACAGTACATCGATGTTGTCGCCAGTGGTCGGCGGAAGGTGCACGTGCCCGTCGACCTGGGACCGGACCGCAGCGACGTACGGATGCACGCCAAGACCGTAGGATCCTACGCAGTGCCGTAGGGGACCGCACCGCCACTTCCCAGCAAATTAGGGACACTGTTGCTCCTGGGGTATCGGCGAGGACCATTCGCAACCGTCTCCATGAAGCTGGGCTACGGTCCCGCACACCGTTAGGCCGTCTTCCGCTCACGCCCCAACATCGTGCAGCCCGCCTCCAGTGGTGTCGCGACAGGCGTGAATGGAGGGACGAATGGAGACGTGTCGTCTTCAGCGATGAGAGTCGCTTCTGCCTTGGTGCCAATGATGGTCGTATGCGTGTTTGGCGCCGTGCAGGTGAGCGCCACAATCAGGACTGGATACGACCGAGGCACACAGGGCCAACACCCGGCATCATGGTGTGGGGAACGATCTCCTACACTGGCCGTACACCATTGGTGATCGTCGAGGGGACACTGAATAGTGCACGGTACATCCAAACCGTCATCGAACCCATCGTTCTACCATTCCTAGACCGGCAAGGGAACTTGCTGTTCCAACAGGCCAATGCACGTCCGCATGTATCCCGTGCCACCCAACGTGCTCTAGAATGTGTAAGTCAACTACCCTGGCCAGCAAGATCTCCGGATCTGTCCCCCATTGAGCATGTTTGGGACTGGATGAAGCGTCGTCTCACGCGGTCTGCACGTCCAGCACGAACGCTGGTCCAACTGAGGCGCCAGGTGGCAATGGCATGGCAAGCCGTTCCACAGGACTACATCCAGCATCTCTACGATCGTCTCCATGGGAGAATAGCAGCCTGCATTGCTGCGAAAGGTGGATATACACTGTACTAGTGCCGACATTGTGCATGCTCTGTTGCCTGTGTCTATGTGCCTGTGGTTCTGTCAGTGTGATCATGTGATGTATCTGACCCCAGGAATGTGTCAATAAAGTTTCCCCTTCCTGTGACAATGAATTCACGGTGTTCTTATTTCAATTTCCAGGAGTGTATATGTTCGTTAACTATGTTTACGATGTTTATAACACGCGCGCGCGTTCGTTCGTGTGTGTGTGTGTGTGTGTGTGTGTGTGTGTGAGAGAGAGAGAGAGGGGAGGGGATAAAGCCCGTTTTTTTGCGGGCGGGGGGGGGGGGTTGTATAAGCTGTTACGGAGTGGCTGAAAACTTTGGTGACAGCTGTTTTGACTTTTCGTTTCAGTATTCTCGGGAGGGGTCAATGGATCAGTGAGTGTAAAGATGTTGGGTTCTATTATTATTACATTGGACGGTATTATTCTATTTATCCTTTTTGCAAACGTTATTCTATTATTTTATCTATTAGTGTAAATAATGAATTGCTTGGCATGCGTACTTGGTCATTCAACAGAAATTTCCCCTCCGCTTTGGTTTTATGTATGTAATAATTTTCTTGCATGGTGAGAAGGTGAGAATAATTAGAATCAACAATAAAAAGCACCTTCTGACCATGTAAGAAAATTACCACATACATAAAACCAAAGCAGAGGGGAAAAAACCTGTTGAATGACCAAGTACACATGCCAAGCACTTCAGTACATACATGCCGGAACTCTTACGGGAATCGGCAAAAAGCCGCGATTAATGAGCTTAATGGGCAGGGGCACTGTGAATATAGTGTGAGACAATAAGTTACGAATGTAGGTGTCAAGGGAGGCGTGCCAGAGATAAGTCCCTGCAGTCGCACTATCCTCTGTGGCCTCGATGGCTCAGATGGATGGAGCAAGTGTCATGTAAGCAGGAGATCCCGGGACCTAGTCCCGGTCGAGGCACACACTTTCAACTGTCCCCGTTTACTTATATCAACGCCTGTATGCAGCTAGGGTTATTCATTTCATTGTAATTTCATTCTAACGAGCTGCATGTCCGAAAGAACATATACCATCTTCATATATTCCTGACATTAGTTATAAACCGATTTTACGATTTTTGACTAATTCAGTTCCTATATGAGTAAATCTACGGTTTTGAGCGCTTCTTGTTGTTTGCAAAGCACAGTCCAGTGCATCGCGGACGTTTGTTTGAGAGCGATCGAGAAACGGAATAGTAATGTGATGGGGACCAACACATACGTGCAGACGCAGTGACCTTTCGCTGCGACTGGTGCGGGGACTTTTACGTGTAACTGATCCCTGAGCAGTTGTGGGCCACGAACAGCCGCATCAGCAGAGAGTGCCGTGGGACCAGGGGGCCCCTAATGCATTCGCCTCGCCATGCCCCCAGACTTCCGCCGTTATCGGAACCCGCCGGCGGGTCTGGTCCGTTCCGACATCGCGAGTTCACTGCCAGCTGCGCCGCTGTTTGGTGTAGAGCGATAGCACGAGGAGTAGAGGGATCAGACAGTAACACAGATCTGTCGGCATCTCAGAGGAGAGCAGAGGGTAGTCAGAACGGGCACTAGCCAGTCGAGCCATACAGCGCTAAGGGAGGAGCTCATCAGATCATCACTTTCGCACTTGCATCACGGTAGTACTATCATATCTACACTGTTGTGTCCGCCCCCGGTAGCTGAGTGGTCAGCGCGACAGAATGCCAATCCTAATGGCCCGTGTTCGATTCCCGGCTGGGTCGGAGATTTTCTCCGCTCAGGGACTCGGTGTTGTGTTGTCCTAATCATCATCATTTCATCCCCATCGACGCGCAAGTCGCCGAAGTGGCGTCAAATTGAAAGACTTGCACCCGGCGAACGGTCTACCCAACGGGAGGCCCTAGCCACACGACATTTATAACTTCATTTCATACACTGTTGTGTCACTGCTATACACTATCTGATCAAAAGTATTCGGGCACTCTGCGTGATGATGAATTTCCCAACAGACGTCACGAAAAACTGACCAGCCTGTATGTAGGGAGGCGGGGAGATGTGTCATTAGAGACGCAGTAATAGCAGGATGGCTTCGTTAGAATAACTCAGTGACATCGAACGTGGACCAGCCATTGGATGTCACTTGATTAATAAATCTGATCTGTCAGGAATATTTCAATCCTTTTAAAGCTGGCCGGATCAGCTGTTACTGATGCAGTGGTGTAGTGGAATCGCGAAGAAACGGCCACGGCTACCGTAAGACTAGTCAGATTTCAAGAATGTTTGACAGGGACCGTCGAGTATTGTGGAGTGTGGTTATAAAAAATCGCAAGAATTTAGTGGAAGAAATCACGTGTAAGATCCAAAGCGCTAACAGCAGCCTGGATAGCACAGTTGCATAGCGAGTTACAAAGGAGGTGGTGGAATGCTCGAGTAACTTCTCAAAAATCACACATTTCTATAGTCCATGCTACGTCACGCTTAATGTGGTGTGAACAGAGTCGCCACCGGACATTGGATGGCTGAAAACGAGTGATGAATCAAGGCCGATGGAAGAGTGAGTTTGGCAAGTACCTTGAGAACATTACCAGCCATCATGTGCGGATTAAGCGGTGTTTCGGTGTGGGGAAGCTTTCCGTTCTTAGAAACTGCTCCCTCCTTCCCCAACTACACTTAGGAAAACGCTAAGCTTGGTAGGATACAAAAATATTTTACAGCATCGTGTCCTGTGTACAACAGAGGTACAGCTAACCGATGATGATTATTTGTGTTCTTATCAGCATCAGAGTGTGCATTGGCATAAGCAGCATCTGTGAGACAGCTCAGACCTGAAGACAGTGCAACATATTTGGGATGAGCTGGTACATCGACTTCTCTCCAGACCCCAGGGTGAAACATCACTGTCTCCTCTGTTTTCGGCTCCTGAGGTAGAAAAGTTTGCCATTCCTGAGGAAACATTTAGACATATCTTAGAAAGTGTCCCCAGCCGAGCTGAACCCGTAAAAAACAGCGGATGAGGGGCACATTTTAATGTCTTTTGGACATGTTGTTTGAGTGTGTGGACTAGTTGAAGACGGCTGTGTACGGCATTCTACTACTACCGTTATTTGCTGCCTGTTTTGCCGGAGTGCGAGGGTTTGATATGGGCTAGTGTTCGTGTCACAATTACTGCAGCTGTCAACCTCGTGGTGTGTACTGAAATGCCGGCCGGTGTGGCCGAGCGGTTTTAGGCGCTTCAGTCTGGAACATCGCGACCGCTACGTTCGCAGGTTCGAATCGTGCGTCAGGCATGGCATAGATGCGTGTGATGTCCTTAGGTTAGTTAGGTTTAAGTAGATCTTAAGTTCTAGGGGACTGATGACCTCAGATGTTTAGTCCCATAGAGCTCAGAGCCATTTGAACCATTTGTACTGAAATGTGTGTCTGACTAAGTCTCGCATATTTTTCGATAGCAGCTATGTTTACTGATATTCGTTTGTATAACGAAACTGATTAATTCTGCTGTCCTGCATGGACCCATAACCAGGTTGTTGCATGTAACTATCGAGGAAAGGTCCTTTTCTCTTCTTTTTTTATCAAAAAAAGGTGTCTCTGTAAACTCCATCATTCATTCTTAGGAGCAAGGCTTTGTTAATAGACAGGATGCCGTCTTTTACTCATGCTGTTCAATCTATGCATCGAAGAAGCAACGAAGGAAATAAAAGGAAGTTTCAAGAGTGGAATAAAAATGATGAAGAATTATAAGATCTATTGAATGAAACCAACGGTCTATCAGTACAGAACATGGACTAAGAGTGAACAAAAGAAAGACGAAAGTAATCAGATGTTGCAGAAATTAGAACAGTGAGAAACTTAACGCCCGACTGATGCTCACGAAGTAGACGTAATTATGGAATTCTGCTACCTTAGAAGCAAAATAACCCATGACGGACGGAGGAACAAAGACATACCACGCAGACTGGTGGAGACGAAGAGGACATTTCTGGACAAGAGTAATCTACAGGTATCAAAAGCACGCCTTAATAAGCGGGAGAAATTTGTGACAATGTACGTCTGGAACAAATTTCTGCGTAGTAGTGAATCATGGATTGTGTGAAATTCGGGATTCAGGAAAATAGAAGCGTGTGAGATATGTTGCTACAGAAGAATGTTGAATATGAGGTGAACTGATAACGAGTAAGTAGGTTCCCTACAGAATCGGCAAACTAAGGAACATATCGAAAACACTAATAAGAAGGCGAGACAGGATGACGCGTCATGTGATATTTGGGAATAACCTCCATGGTACTAAAGGGATCTCTAGAAGATTAAAATTGTACGTGATGACCGAGGCTGGAATACATCTAAAGGATAATTGTGGATGCTGAGTGCATATGATACTCTGAGGGTAAGAGGTTAGCGTAGAAGAGGATCTTGTGGCAAGTGTAGAAAATAAGTCAGGAGACTGATAACTGGAAAAAGTCCCCTTGAGAGATTCATCAATTTCTAGTATTGGTCTGCTTCAAGAAGACTTGTATTTACGAATTTTACTGAATATTGTGCCGAGATCAGTTATTTTCAACAGAAAATTATGTATTATCTTCGTGATTTCTTGTTTATTCAGTATCCAATGTAGAATATTTTAACGATTGTATTTGTTTGAATGTTGTTATCCCGTATAATGTCTTAGTAAAAAAAAAAAAAAAATTAGACGTGTGTAGAATCCTTATACTTTAATGGTTAATGTTTCATCTGCGGTCAAAAGTGGAAGTTGTGAACAGTGAGCTAGAGCTACTGAGAAATAAAACAAGTAAGGCCTACTTTAATTTTTCATGGTAAAATCCACCAGTAGGTCCAACGCTCCGCTTAATATTAACCTGTTCTCTAAAATCCGTTCCGATGAACCCAAATACGAGAACGACGCTTAGAACACCTTCGAAACTGGTACGAATTTACAACAACTGCTGTGTAAGTGTTTAAAGGAATGAATTAGCGAAGGTCATTACTCTCCCATTCAGCAAGGAATTCACCTACTGGAGTACGGGCAACTGCCGAAAACCCACATCCAGGCTGGGTAACACACCGACAGCTCGTCGTTAATCCAATGGACGGAATCGATCAGGGGCCTGTACATCGGCCCCGTCCAGATATGGTAGTGTTAACACGTTCGTCAACCCGTGCAGGTCAAAATATAACATATTCCATGCTGAAGTATTATTTTTCTTGCCTACGTAGGCCACGAGTAAAATTTGAACCTTATTACATGTGTACTTAATCGATGAGCTTACATTTCGTATAAATTTTTACTAACTAGAACAGCACTTCGTACTGAAGTGAGAGGCACGTCGAAACCACCCGTTCGTAATTGTCTCTCAAACGACCTGATGTGACTCATGTTTCAGACCGCGAGATGTGTGGCAATCAATGCTCCTAGGAAAGGTGTGGTTTCATTGACGCAATTCGTGCCAGCCTTTGAGGGCATTTTGTGTCGATTCTGAGCTGCGGTCTGAAATCTTTCCCTCAGCTACTCATAAGAAAACCGCTTGATTTAAGCGATGATTATTACCTTTCTGACCTCCATAGCAGAGGCGTTAAAAGATGCGGTTGAAATGTGGATAAAAAGGGGGTGAGACGACCTTCCCATCGTGTTACATGTCCACGGATGCGTTGGCCAAAACTGTTGTGAAATTTCATGACAATGTAACACCATCAACCCACTTTACACGTTGCGTCAGTTAATGAGCTCTGGCTTTTTTTCGCATGTGTCAACACTTTGAACCCGAGGATGATGTCGCAGAGCGTCATCATTTTGCACCTTTACTGAGGAAGTTTGTGTTCACCTTATTTCAACATTTGCTTCGCATCGGAAGACAATTACGGGGTTTCGAAGGAGTGAACCTTTATTTCTGTTGCGAAGAGTACTTTTATGTTAATTTCACTACTAGTTTCTAAGAACAGAAGACTATCAATAGCTCTGTGAACATTTTTTGGAATGAAAAAAAGATACTTAACTTTCCGATTCTTATCAGCATTATCTGTAGATCGTTTCTGTACACATTAAAAAGGTCACCCTATATGCAAGGGAATCGACTCACGGTCCGTTCACTTGCTTGAGGCAAGTAAATAAATGATAATCATTGGTATCTGGCCAAGGGCTGAAATAGGAGAAAGGAGAAAGCTTAACTTAGTCTGAAGGGTTGGTGAACCGTCCCCATGTCCCTATAGTCATCTGAAAGGGTGGGTTTACACAATGGAAATGGGGCGTTTGGTAAAATCTCTCTTCACTTGACGTATCCCTCCAAGCGTGTCGAATATCACTCGACAGACTGCTTAGTGATAGTTTTTCAAATAACCAGACAATACGTTGCCCTTGGATAATTTATATTTCGAGTGCTGGTCGTATTAATGTACACTTCTACATATAGTTGGAAACCTGAAGTGTAATACATCTTGGCCGGCCGGTGTGACCGAGCGGTTCTAGGTGCTTCAGTCTGCAATCGTGCGACCGCTCCAGTCGCAGGTTCGAATCCTACCTCGGGCATGGATGTATGTGATATTCTTAGGTTAGTTAGGTTTAAGTAGTTCTATGTTAAAGGGGACATCCTCAGGTGTTAAGTCCCATAGTGCTCAGAGCCATTTCAACCATTTGTAATATATCTTCTTCAGCGCTCACGTGAGGTACGCTCATTACACACTCTGTGAGACTGACGAGCTTCATAGTAAATAGGATAGGTGAGATGAAGTGAGTATTCAGCTAGAAGGTGGTAATTTTGAACACATTCTGTAAGCCGATGAGGGCCACTGATAAAATGTACCGAATAACATGTGTGGTCCGCCTCCGTAATAGTGGTCACTGTAGATGGTTACCTGGTGGTGGACCTGGGTCAGATTCCCGTTACAGCCAAGGATTTTTCCTTGCTGGGAGTACTTTACGGGGTGCATTCGGCCTCGTGATGACAACTAAGCCGCACCGGATAGCCGCGCGCTCTCCGGCACCTCGTCACGGTCCGCGCGGTTAGCCCTGTCGGAGATTCGAATTCTCCCACGGGCATGGGTGTGTATGTTGTCCTTTGTGCAAGTTAGTTTAAGTTAGAATATGTAGGGTGTAAGCTTAGGGACCGATGGCCGCAGCAGTTTGGTCCCATAAGATCAAATTTACAATGAGAACTAGGCTGCAGTTTGAGCGAGTATAGTAGCGGCTCCGTACTCTACAAAGCCTCTAAACCGGCCCTCGATACCGCATCCGGATGACGCTGCAAGGCAAAGGATGACATGGCGGCCGGCCGGTAGACAACCTTTAGGCTTTCACGACCAGGACAAAGAGTTAGAATAGCAAGTGTAACGAACAGATGCTTTAGCTGACTGCAAAGTGGGCTACAAGCTAGGCAACCAGTAATCGTTATTCCTCGGACGTTTGATCACCACGCACATAACTTCTGTTACTGCAGCAGAAGACTTGCAGGGGTAAATGACACAAACTTGTGTTTGGTATTACATTCCTCATCGTCAGTGAATATAACGCCCACTTGAAGTCACCCAGAAGAGCGGAAAACACGAAAGCGAATGAGGCAGTGATACAAAGGGCCAACTTACAGCGCACAGATATATAGAGCTATAAACTACAGTTAATGTGACACTCGTTGCGGGAACAATGAATACAGCAGAATGTATCTAGATAGTCACTCTGCCCATTCTGTTATCGTTCCACTGGCGACAGGGAGATGTTTTCTTCCAACATGACAATTCCTGTGAACGCACTTCTCGTGTTGCCCACCATTCTCTCCCAGGTATTCTTGCATAACCTGGGCATAACGATGTGACGCTACGACTTGAGCTAGTCTCAACTTTAATAACAGTCTCTTGGATTTTGATAAACCATTTCTCTTACACCCTCCTACTATGGTGGTGGGGGCGATCCTGCTACAATAGAGTGAGTCCTGGTAGAAGACCCACTGCTTACGCATCAAGAACTTTTAACCCCAAGGAGTACTCGTTATATGAATTAGAGGCTCTAACAGTACCTTCGGGATGGAAAAAATTTAGCTACTGTCTGGTAAATTCCTGGTGCCGATAATCTGGCATCAGGTTAGGTAATGGGCAGACCGCGTAAGGCAGGAAGAAATGCACCGCGGGCATTCCAGTTCCAAGTTCAGAGCGTAAAAGGGTCCAAAAATCAAATAGCAGATGGCCTGAGTGGGATTTTAGTGGAGAAAAATTTGGAAATTTTTGGTAAACTCGTATGGGACCAAACTGCTGAAGTCATCGGCCCCTAGAGTTACACACTACTTAATATAATTTACACTAACTTACACACCTATGTCGGAGGGAGGACTCGAACCTCTGACGGAGGAGCTGCGTGAACCGCGACAAGGCGCCCTAGACCGCACGGCTACCACGCACACCGTTTAGGGGAGAAACAGAGATAGCGAGAAATCTCCCTCATCAGCTCTATATTAGCGGATTTGCCATGGTTGTTTCGAGATAAAAGAGTATAAGGGAGGGGTTGCTGTGCAACACGACCGCCCTGCCGGACGTGCGTTAGCTCAATAAAGCCTGTACTGTAATAAGTTCACGGGCTTCACCTTGTAAACAAGGATTTAGTACATAAGTTGACCGCGTGTACCTAATGGAAGCAAGTCGGACTTATTCAGTCAGTAACTACAGTGATGCGTCAAGCAAATGTAAAGTATAATTACGCGTTCGCATGGACAAGAAGTACATACAGTAGATACTACCAATGATTAATAATACGGTCGCCAGCCTAATTAGGCATTGAGTAAGTTTTTCCCTGTACAAGTGGTAGCATATTCAAGCATAATGACACGTAGTAATGTTGCGTTTTATGGCAAAATTTAGAATCAGAAAGAATCTAATGAACTAAGGTTTTCTTCTTTTGTACCAATTTATATGAGCTAAAAATACACAACACCACACAGCAATGATTACTACGAGCTGCACTTTGTATATTGATCAGAATGAAATCGGGCATAGATTACCCTAGCATCAGCAATTTTGAAAACACACATACAAAGTCACTATTAAAACTGAAAAAAAAAACACTGATACACTTAGGTTTAATATAGCAATTAATTTTACTGTTCAATTCTGATCAGTACACTTCAAAATGTGCAAGAATAGGCAAGAGAAAAGGGGGGGGGGGCCTGAAACTGTTACGGTCGTTATGCTGAAACTAGTAAGTCCTGAAGGTACATTAACACTCAAAATTGTCAATCTGTGGATAACTACTTTATTCCTTTTATTACTGAATCAATTAGTTATTATTCTTTCAGTCTCAAATTAATTAACTAACATTGCTAGCTCAATTCAAATTTTATCTTTCAATTTAATCGCACTGTTGTTCTTTACTAACATTTACATTTGCACTCCTAACTTTCAAACTGCTTTATAGCATAGATCGATCTGCAGATAATTTAATACTAACTGTAAACTTTCAGTTCGGGATACTCGGGTTGCACAATATATGGTAAGGACCCTGTCTAGGTCAATGATAAGGATAAGTGATGGCTAATGCAATTCTGGTAAAAGTCACGTTATTATTGAACAGTTAGAACAGTTTCAACACTGGTCCACACAGATACACTTCTAAAGATGAAATAAATGTTTGACCTGTGCACGTAGTTGCGGCGGATGGCGGGCAGCGAGATAGCGGGCAGCACAGCACACATACAAGCACGGCTAAGGCTCTCACAGTATCGGCACTTTCATTCTTCTTAGCGTCGTAATCTTTCCAATTTTGTGCCTGAGGAAATAGCCATGCCAAGTAGTCGTCGGAATCGGCCCATCCGAGGCTCAATGGAATCCACTTTTCCTAGATAGCCTCCTCGGTACAGTACATGTTCCTCTGACCGATACTCAACTCCGACTGTCTCACTGAGCCCGTTGTGCCGAACCGCGCCAGTGTGCGTTTTCCCGCGCTCGCCTGCATCCACCTTTTCCCGCGCCCCTACAGGTAGGGTATTCACCACAGGTTTTCTACTACACATATCCTAATGCATTAACTACGTATGGACCAAGTGTTTAAATTATAATTTTCACATTATACAATAGTATTTAACATTAAATACATTTTCCTTTGGTTATCAAATTGCTTAAAATCTAACGTAAGTAATGACATTCATTTCAAAAGTTGTGTACAGTTTCTTTAACATGACACGAAAAGAAAAAATCTAAAAAAATATTTACATTATTTCACATAAATTCAGAAAGAAACATTTATCTAAATACATAAAGAAAAAAATTATTATAGGTACATTATTGTTACACATGCCCCTGTTTCCAGAAAATTTTCTTAAGTCCAAATTTTATGGGAACACTAAATTTAACAATAATACACTGGTTCTGAATCTTTACGTAAAAGTTCAAGAAGATTTACACTACATATTTCCTTCCACTCACTGTATATAGGTTCATACTATTTTAATATATTAAGACCAATATCTTGTTATTTACTTAATTGCCTTTTGCACAGTCCAACTTCCCTTCATAACATTACTAAAATAGCAATTTAATCATTTTTTTCCCAAATTTCTTAATGAAATAATTTAAAATTCTGAAATGCAAATATTTAACTACAAAACCAAATGCATATTCCTTATACACTATAAGATAATTTGTCGCTGATTGCTTTGAATAGCAGTCCATTTTCTAATTTACTAAACAAAACACACACACAAAATTTTCAGAAAATTAACTACACATATTTACTGCCTATTATGTGGATTTGGGCAGTCCATTTCACTTCATATTGTCACATCCTTTGGATTACATCTACTATTTTCCATCGACTATTTATCTGCCCTCATTGGTATTTGGCAGTCCTTCCTATTCTGGTTCATACACTGCCCATTTTCATTTTTGACAGTTCCACCTGTTATCTGTCTGAAAGCATTTACCCTTTCCTTTCAGTCCTTTTCTCCATACATTTTTATAGTTACAATACAATTGGTAATCTGAAACTCACATAACTACATTAGTAAACTTTCAATGGTATACAGGCATTTACAAAGAATAGTTACATTTGAAACAATTTGTGTTCAGCATAAGATACAGCACAACTACTCGTTTCTGGGAACATATAATTTCAGATCCACTATATTTCTTACACCTAAAGGTCTTTTGGATTTTGGGTAGATTAGGTAGTAAGCATTTTCGTGTGGAATGTTCTGTATTATATATGGTCCTTTATAGATATATTTAAATTTTGAAATTTCATGGTTTAGTTCACTAGACTTTTCGTGGGTTTTTAGAAGAACATGATCTCCAATTTTAAATTTTGAAACTTTTAGATTCTTATCGTGTCTTCTAGATCTAGATTCAGCTTTTTGCTTTGCCCTTTTTTTTTTTTTTTTTTTTACCAATTCTTTCTTTTGATTCAATCCCAAACTTGTACAAGGTGGAAACTCTAATTTTTCTTCAATTAAACTTTTACTACTTTTACCTAACAAAATTTCTTCCGGTGGGAACCCTGTAGTTTCATGATGTAATGTGTTCATGACATTCTCAAAATCCGATATGAATCTGCCCCAGGCTCTAATTCAACAAAACAATAATTCAATTTCAGATAACACTGAGCTATAGTAACAATCAAGTAATGCATAATATTAATAATATCTACAAATACAGCATCCTGCCCCAGCTCGTCTCTTTATTAACAAGGCAGTCTTTTGTGGTTCATAAAACAGTCCCTCAAGTCAGGTGGATTCTTAGGCCTCGGGAGTTCAAAGTCTTTGCTTATTTGAACTCTTCGCAAAATAAACACAGAGTCGTCCGGTGGTTCTTTCTTTCTTTGTTCAGTCACAACATCTGGATTCTGTTTTGACACTTCGTCATTGTTAGGTACAATATCGTACTTAACTACATCCCCTTTGATTTCGCTGATTTTTTCATACCCTCTTTCGGTAAAAGTATATTCACTTTCTCTTACCCCGAAAAATTCATCTTCACTAGAGTCATCACTACTTTCCTCCACATCAGATTCATTTAAGTACGCTACTTTTGCACAACAGGGAAAGCTAGTATATTCAATTTTGTCTGTATTTACGTATATTTCATCATCTGAACTATCGTCGGAATCCGACCATTCCGGATCGCTATCAGGTTCTAACATAAAGGCTTTTCTGAGACAGGCACTAAGTTCCTCCTCGGTATTGTTGTCAGGCTTAGATTTTAATTCAATCTCCTCTTTTGGTGAAACGGCCTCATCATCAGCTTTATTTACCTCTACTGTGACTTCATATTCGGTGTAATCCTCGTGGACTTTAATTACTTTCATGTAATCATCTGCCCCTTCTCCACGGTGCCTCTCGGTAGCAGCTTGCACTATTGGCGGATTGTTAGCAGAAGTTATTTCTTCGTCAATGCTGAGGATTTCATCCTCCAAATCCTTCCTATCATTAACCTTCCCCTTATCGGCAGCACGCGTACTCTTCGCGGCGCTATTTATTCTCCCTTCTTCAAATTTGGGCCACGTCACTATATTGACGCCCCTATCATTTCCCTTTTTATTAACTAATTTCTTCGCCTCATATTCTTTCTTAACATCCTCCCACTCACATTGCTTTAGGCCCTTGTACAGATTGTCGATCTGCCCACGCCAATCATTTACTTCTGCTAATTCATTATCGCCCTTTACCACATTGCGAACACTGCTAACCGCAACTCCCTGTGTACTCACAGTCTCATTTATTGTTTCCTTTGCCACGGAATTATTACTCGTAAAATTTTCATTATCTCTTACGGCTACGTTCGCACCTACTGCTGCCGTATTGCTAGCGGCTTCTCTCTGAACAGATGTTCCACTAGGCTGGGCCGTTGCCCTCTGATGCTCCACTCGCCCGTTAACCTGGAGCTTTCTGTGCGGCATAGATGACTCATGCTCGCTCGCACCTGACGCTTGTCTTGCCACAACACGTTGCTTCGTTTCACGCCTGTCTCTAACCTGTCTCATTACATTACGGTCGGTCCGGTATCTGTTCTTAATTCGGGGCCGGTATGTATTGTCCGCTTCCGTTTGGCCCGCAACGTTCGCGGAAATTAGTTTCCCGCGTCGTTATTATTTTGCGCGGCATACCCTCTACCGCGACCTTGATAATTTCCTCTGCCTCTTCCTCTGCCTCTTCCCCTCTGTATTACATTGACGCGAAATCCATCGCCGTCATTCCTTTCGTCATTGTGTCGGGTATTACGGTTGCCAAAATTTTGATAATTGGCACGACTTTCGCGCCAATGGTCTTCGTCTTCGACTCTTTCGAGAAAGGCTTGGAAGCTACGATGGTTGCTTCCTACATACCTCTTGGAATCTTCTGGGAGCTTTTTATACAGTTCCCAGATAATTTCTGAATCTGATCTTCTACCTCTTAAATGCGTCAATTTCCGGTACCAATGCTCGCAGAAATCTTTCAAAGAATTCCTGCCCCTGCTATCATGCTGTTTTGCCATGATAAACTCGCGCCATAAATGGTCCTGCTTTTGTTCAGACCAATATTCTTCTGTAAATCTTTGCCTGAATTCTTCGAACGTCATTCGTTCGGTATCTAAATTTATTCCCCAGCGCTTAGCGTCACCTGCTAAGGCGCTAATCACTACATTTATCTTTTCCTGATCAGACAAGTGTTCAGGAAATACTCTCTCGCAATTTTTGATAAAATCTAACGGATGCCACCCGTTATGTTTCTTGGCTGGATCAAAGCGTTCTTCGCCTTCTAACAGCTTCGTAATTGGTGCGCCATTACAGACCACACCAGGCCTATCTTTAATTTTGCTCTCTAGATCGAAAATTTTGCCTTGAATTTTCGTACAATTTTGAACACATCCGGTTACTTTTTCACCTAATTCTTTTTCAGTGTCTACAACTACCTTTTTCAACTGAGATATTCCGTATTGACATTCGTTTACGATCTCAGTTTTAAGACCGAAAACTTTTTCGTCTACCTTAGTTTCAACCAGCGGTTCTACTTTCTCTTGGATGTTGAGAATTTCGACATCGAATCTACTGTTAATGTTACCAATTTCCTCCTGCATAGTATCCATATTTTTGTTAATGGTGTCAATTTCAAATTTCATATTATTTACCACAGAACTTAAATTTCCCACTTTTTGTTCTACCTGCTCTATTTGTTTACTAATTCTAATTCCTTGATCTTTGACCTGTGCTTTAATTTGATCAACGTGTGTTTTAAGCTGCTCGTTCTGTGTTTTGATCTGATGGCCCTGTGTTTTAAGCTGCGCATCAACGTGCGTTTTAAGCTGCTCGTTCTGTCCTACAATTTGTTTGGTTAATTGTTCAAATAAGTCATTCATATTTAAAATTTTTACACTGTTTTGTTCTACGGAATCCGTGTGTTCCGATTCTACTTCATAAGTTTCTTTCGGTTCTTTCTTTATCTGTGGTGAATCAAATATGTCAGTGGATTCGTTCACGTACCCACTATCATCTACAAAGTCACCCTCTACTTCCTGTTTTGTCCCTTGCTGTGTTCGAGGTGATCGCGACATTTCAATCTGTTCGTTGACGTGTTCATGGTATTGTATGTACGCCAATTGTCTTCCGCTAACGCCATCTGTTATCTGGCCGCGTAGACTCCTGCTACTGCTAGCCGCATTCTCCATTTCGCTCGGCACATCTACCCTGTCCCCGTTCCTGTCCATATTGAATGCCAATTACACCACACTATTATACTTGGCTTACACTGCAGTTTACTTACTGAACTTTATTGCTATTCAAGGCACTGAACATCCACTGTTCGGTCTTTACGTTAGTGTATAACCGACAACAACTGGATGTCCTGTCACCGGGAAGCCACGTGTAACACTTCCGCCCTGTCGGACGTGCGTTAGCTCAATAAAGCCTGTACTGTAATAAGTTCACGGGCTTCACCTTGTAAACAAGGATTTAGTACATAAGTTGACCGCGTGTACCTAATGGAAGCAAGTCGGACTTATTCAGTCAGTAACTACAGTGATGCGTCAAGCAAATGTAAAGTATAATTACGCGTTCGCATGGACAAGAAGTACATACAGTAGATACTACCAATGATTAATAATACGGTCGCCAGCCTAATTAGGCATTGAGTGAGTTTTTCCCTGTACAAGTGGTAGCATATTCAAGCATAGTGACACGTAGTAATGTTGCGTTTTATGGCAAAATTTAGAATCAGAAAGAATCTAATGAACTAAGGTTTTCTTCTTTTGTACCAATTTATATGAGCTAAAATTACACAACACCACACAGCAATGATTACTACGAGCTGCACTTTGTATATTATTCAGAATGAAATCGGGCATAGATTACCCTAGCATCAGCAATTTTGAAAACACACATACAAAGTCACTATTAAAACTGAAAAAAAAACACTGATACACTTAGGTTTAATATAGCAATTAATTTTACTGTTCAATTCTGATCAGTACACTTCAAAATGTGCAAGAATAGGCAAGAGAAAAGGGGGGGGGGCCTGAAACTGTTACGGTCGTTATGTTGAAACTAGTAAGTCCTGAAGGTACATTAACACTCAAAATTGTCAATCTGTGGATAACTACTTTATTCCTTTTATTACTGAATCAATTAGTTATTATTCTTTCAGTCTCAAATTAATTAACTAACATTGCTAGCTCAATTCAAATTTTATCTTTCAATTTAATCGCACTGTTGTTCTTTACTAACATTTACATTTGCACTCCTAACTTTCAAACTGCTTTATAGCATAGATCGATCTGCAGATAATTTAATACTAACTGTAAACTTTCAGTTCGGGATACTCGGGTTGCACAATATATGGTAAGGACCCTGTCTAGGTCAATGATAAGGATAAGTGATGGCTAATGCAATTCTGGTAAAAGTCACGTTATTATTGAACAGTTAGAACAGTTTCAACACTGGTCCACACAGATACACTTCTAAAGATGAAATAAATGTTTGACCTGTGCACGTAGTTGCGGCGGATGGCGGGCAGCGAGATAGCGGGCAGCACAGCACACATACAAGCACGGCTAAGGCTCTCACAGTATCGGCACTTTCATTCTTCTTAGCGTCGTAATCTTTCCAATTTTGTGCCTGAGGAAATAGCCATGCCAAGTAGTCGTCGGAATCGGCCCATCCGAGGCTCAATGGAATCCACTTTTCCTAGATAGCCTCCTCGGTACAGTACATGTTCCTCTGACCGATACTCAACTCCGACTGTCTCACTGAGCCCGTTGTGCCGAACCGCGCCAGTGTGCGTTTTCCCGCGCTCGCCTGCATCCACCTTTTCCCGCGCCCCTACAGGTAAGGTATTCACCACAGGTTTTCTACTACACATATCCTAATGCATTAACTACGTATGGACCAAGTGTTTAAATTATAATTTTCACATTATACAATAGTATTTAACATTAAATACATTTTCCTTTGGTTATCAAATTGCTTAAAATCTAACGTAAGTAATGACATTCATTTCAAAAGTTGTGTACAGTTTCTTTAACATGACACGAAAAGAAAAAATCTAAAAAAATATTTACATTATTTCACATAAATTCAGAAAGAAACATTTATCTAAATACATAAAGAAAAAAATTATTATAGGTACATTATTGTTACAGCTGTTAAGAATGAAATATTAAAAGTAAAGAGTATCAAGTCATGTTTCGTTAAGGACAATGTCCTCTGCTGCCAGGAACTTATGATTAGAACTTAGTTACTTGTGCCTCAGGAATTGATTCAAGTGCTGTTTAAATCTTTCCATGAGTCCCCATTGGGCGGAGATCTATGTGTCCCTAAAGAAGAGCGAAAATCCGACAACAATACATTTTCAAAGGGATGGACATCAGTATTAAAAACAGGGTAGGTAATTGTAAGGACTGTGCCGTGTCCAAACCCGCATCAAATACTAAACAGGAATGGTTGACGTCTACACCTGTCGATCATTCTTTCCAAAACTTCTTCATTAATTTTGTGAGACCCTTACCTAGCTCTAAAAGGGGGCACTGCTAAATACAGATGTGCGTCGATGCATTACTCAGCTGAAATAGTTTACCCACCATTGCAGCGACAACACAGGATGTGATTCAGAATTTCAAAAATATTTTTAGCAACTCTGGATAACACATCAAGTGTTAATGCGACATGTTTTATATCAAGTAATCTAAGTTTTTTTGCTTAGGCATGGGCATCAGGCATGGAACCAAAACCCCTTTTTACCCCGACGTTTCACATATGGACAGGGTGACCCAGAATTTCAGGGCAGCGCTAATACCCTACCACAGCAAGTATAAGGAAATATGGGATCGTATGCTCACCTAGTTGATGGTTGTACTTAACATGGCAAAACATGAAAGCAAGTCTACACCTGCAGAGTGCTGCTGAGGTGTAGGGTCACCACCGTGCTGAGCAACCTCTGGTCTATTAAAGACCTGATGCCAGAATCCACAGCAACTAGCTCTTCAGTGAAAAAACACGAGATTATTTACAGAGCACATCAAGTTCAGATCCAGCGCTACAGTAGAGACGGCAGTAAAGCCGATAACACGTAGGCGATAACGTTTATGCGAGGAATTTTCGGGAATATAGTAACGAGGTCGTTAATGTGCAGATTTAGTGGGCCGTATGAGTTCGATGAGTTCGGAGATTCATACCGCCAGTGATGGTATTCTTGTTGGACCTAGAAAAGACGGACTGCATTATGTGCTCGCCTTTCTCAAATTACGCCAAGTTCGAGACCCGAGGCTTAAGTATTTATCAAGGAACCTTGCCTACGGATGGGGTGAGGGAGAACGTGCCAAAAGTTGGCACCATTGCTTTATAGTATCACTGAAGCAGAGATATGGTTGTATGAGTGCAGTGGATGAGCGGAGTTACTTCCGTGTCATTCTCGACTGCGGCGACTGGGAAGCTGATTACGAGTCTCCGATGTTGCAGAAGCGTCTGGATGGCACATAGTGATAGCTCTTCGTGCTAAGAAACAATTACTGTTGGGGAGCCAGGTTGTACAGTTGTTACTCAAAACAGCAGTGTCTGGAGAGTTGTTTACACGAGCTGCCTATGCTTCAAAAGTGTCCTTACCGTACCAATAGCAAATTTCTTTCGATTGAAAGCAGTGTGACAGACCCACAAACTCCTCTCCAGTGCCAACCTCTTCATCTTAGAGCAGCACTTGCAACCCAAGTCTTCAATTATTTGCTAGATGTATTCCGGTCTCTGTCTTCCTCTAGTATTTTTCACCTGCTACACCTCCCTCTAGTTCAATGGAAGTTATTCCCTGATGTCTTGACACATATTCTACCATCCTGTTGTGGGGCAGCAGGTGGAATAATTGTTAAATGTTCCTATTATTTATTTAATACTGTTGTTTGCCGTTCTCAACACTGGCTCTCTAACTGCAATATTGGCAACCAGAAAGTGATTAGCAAAACGTGAAGCCTGTAATTAGAATTCCTAGTGCCCACTTCATCTGAGAAGTACATTTATAGCTACAACTTATAGCTCTGATGAATTAGGAGATTGTCTGCGATTCATAATCAAAAACCATTCTCTCTAAAATGTTCACTATATTCTGAAAGTCACAGACCAAAAAGAATACACACAATCCAACTACCAGAGCAATTTAGAGTCTAATGCGCTGATGCAACTATAACTGTTCAAATTAAATGTTTAAGTGAATGCTCGCCGTAATTTGATGATAATGTTCATCAAACGCCACGCTAATAATGGTAGAAAGTCTGTCCTGCAGCGGCACATGAAAATACGACATACGCAAACTAAAGATAGATCATTAACGTGATCCCAAAATTAACACTTCACTCGAAAACGATTTCATGGTTACGCGTATCCCGAGTAACTTATTACTGCATCCGAGGCTGTTTATATCAACGATACCGACGCGACGTGACTCCCGCCACATGTAGTGCGCTAATCAGCATCTGGAGAGAACTGGGGCCTTCCTTCCTCACGCAGCTTTCTTACATATAAAGCCGCGGTGCGGACGGCTAAGGGAACGCCTGATCAAATCTGCTCTCCCGACTAGCCGCTTGGCTAGTAATGCACCACTTTAAGTTAACGAACAAATCATTGCTTCCTTTGCTAATGGCCGATGAAGCTATCAATTTAATTGTGCAATCAGCACACAGATAAGTAATCATAATAAAAGTCTGACGTGGCTAAGTCAAATATTTTGGGCGAGATAATTAATTTAATTACACTACACGCAGATGACGAGCTCTGAACTTGCCCTTTGGAGATACACTATCGCTATAGTTTTATAGTTATTCAGTTGAAACTTCTCACATCTTTATGATTATAGCTGATCTCTCTTATACTTAAATTTAAACATCCTAGCTTTATTTATTCGACTAATCAATCTATCTTGCTTCCTTAATTTTTAAGATAAAAACCAGAAAATCATGAATTTCAACTAAAATTTTAATTTGTGAGATCCAGAATACTGTTTCTGCTAAATTATTATGCAAAATGAATCTAAATGTAAATTTTTAAGTTTTTAGCTCTTTTCTGTTGCGCCAGTGATTTTTACAGAAAAACATCCAAATTTCGTAAATGGTTAAAGTTACTGAACTGATATTCAACACATATTGATTTAGTATTACTCCTAACATGCTAGAAACGTTTCAGGTTATTTACTTGATTTTTAAAGTATTGCGCAACATTTACGACGTCAGAGCTAGTTATAGCGGACTGGCTGGCACACAATGGAAAGACTTGTAACCTCCCCCTCACTTATCGACCTTAATGACAGTGAAAAATTAAACCGCGTGTTCCTAATGGAAATTTGGGAAAAGCAATCGTCACCGAAGTTAATCTGTCGGTAAAGAGGGAGGAAAAGGTTACATCTCAATGAAAGGAAAAATGCAAATGAAACTGGTGGAAAAGTTAATAAAGAAAGTAAATGTGCGGCCGTTACGTTAACAATTAACTAGCAGTAATTAGATATTTGAGATTTGGGGGAAAGTACGGTCGCCAGTCCTATGGACAATTACTATAGTAACTGAAAAAGAAAGGTTATTACACATATAATTAGCACTAGATACGTAGCAACTGAAGGTTGACACGTGTAGTGTGAAAACTGAAAGTTTGTCAGAAGTAATAAATTTCGCTACACTCTGACTTAATTTAGCAAAAGAATTAATAAAACCGGAAAATTGAAAGTTAATTTGGTGACTGAAATTAATAGTGAGCTTTGTTTCTGAAGCACATCGAAATTCAGTATAATACGGTTAGTCTTGGGCTACCTCAACAATCATTTCAAAAGCTACTTGAATCTACGCAATTTAGAAATAAGAGATTTAACTTTGTACTTGAATTAAATGATTCTGAACAATTAACAATAGTAAAATTTAGTACGTACCAAGCTGAGCTGCAGTCACAGGTAAGCTAAAATATCGTAACAAAACTCGCACTCTTAATTTGTGCTTGTGTAATCTAAATATTGTAGCCAGCTATGAATACCTTAACTGAACTTTGAAATTAAAGCAGTGAAATGGAATAACATTACTTTAATGCTGGCGTTTGAATTTCAATGACACTCGGGTTCATTCCGGAAAAGGAAGGGACCCTGCTTGGTAATGCAATTGGGACAATGAGCGACAAATGTTCATGGTAAGTTACTGTAATTATAGTTACGAAAATGGAACAGTTTGAAAAGCTGAGGTCTGCCATACAGTTCTAAAACTTTGGGTGCTTCCAGTCTTCCTTGTAGGTTGATTGACGGTTTGAAGCCGTCGGTCGAGGAGGTGGCGACAGTCACTCATTGTCGGCCGTCACTGTTGCAAAAGCTGGATGTTGGCGCGCCTTCTTCTCGACACGGTCACCAGGCGAAACGGGCTCTTGATGTGCGCCAGCTAACGCTTCCCGTCCATGACACCGTGTCAGAAACTATCATCGCGAGTCGAGCGCAATTAAATGCTGCCAAACCCCGAAAGCGTGGCAACTCGCGGGAGCGTCACACAACACACCTGCTCCACTGCACTACTCCAGCCAGACTCTCTGTCCGCGCTCCACGCGGCCGAGTTCCCACTACCAAAGATCCTAAACACTTTGGTTCTCCACACGACCTATCGATGTATTCCTTCGATAGCATAGTTTTCCCTAGGCAAGACCCAGCGTAAAAATACAAATAATATTTACAAAACAAACCAATTATACAGCGACATTAATGCATATATATATATATATATATATATATATATATATATATATATATATATATATATATATATATACAAATAGTAAAACAATTACAATATATAAAGACACAGTAACGTCATATCTTGAAGTAACAAAACAAGGAAAAAAATTATAGTACAATAGATGGAAATAGGAGGATATGCATTTCCGGCGTTACAGACTGATGTGAATTTTATAAAGCGTGAGTAGGCTGCATCCCTACACTGTCCCTTCTTCTTGTCAGTGTTGTCCTTACATTCCTTCCTCGCCTATTCTGCAGAGAACCTCCTCACTCCTTACCTTAGCAGTCCACCAAATTTTCGACATTCTTCTGTAGCACCATATCTCAAATACTTCGATTCTCTTCTGTTACGATTTTTCCACCGTTCATTTTCACTACCACAGAATGCTGTGCTCCAAACGTACATTATCAGAAATTTTTTCCTCAAATTAAGCCCTATGTTTGATACTAGCCCAGGAATGCCTTTTTGTGAGTGCTTTTGGTGTCCTTCTTGCTCTGTCCGTCATAGGTTATTTTACTGCCCAGGTAGCACAACTGATTACCTTCACCTACTTCGCGTCCACCAGTCCTGACGCTAAGTTCCTCGCTGTTTTCATTTCTGCTACTCCTCATTACTTTCGTCTTTCTTCGCTTTACTCTCAATCTATATTCTGTATTCATTAGACCATTCCATTCAACAGACCATTCTTCTTCAATTTCACTGAGGATATCAATCTCAGCCGCGAATCCTATCACTGATATCCTTTCACTTTGATTTTAATTCCACTATGGAGCCTTGCTTTTATTACCGTATTTGTTTCTTCGAAGTATAAATTGGACAGAAGTGGGCAAAAGACTACATTCCTGTATTACATGATTTTTAATCCGAGCCCTTCGTTCAGGTCTTCCACCCTCCCCAGTTTTCCTTTGAATTCATCCAGGATCATTTGAAACTGTCGAACACTTTTTCAAGGTCGACTGATCCTATGAAGATGTCCCGATTTCTCTTTAGTCTTGCTCCCATTATCATAGCCTCATAACTACCTCTCTGGCGTCTTTTACCTTTTCTAAAGCCAAAATGGTCATCATCTAATACATACTTAGTTTTCATCTGCATTCTTCTGTATATTATTCTTTTCGGCAGCTTGGGTGCATGACCTGTCAAGCTGATTGTACGACAAATAGCGCACTTGCCGGCTCTTCCAGCTTTCGGAATTGTGTGATGAAGTTTTTTTAGGAATGTCCGGTAGTACATCACCAGACTCATTTATTCTACACATCAGCGTGAGTAGTCGTTTTGTAGCCACTTCCTCCAAATGATTTTAGAAGTTCTGATGGAATGTTATTTACCCGTTATGCCTTAGTTCATTTTAAGTCCTCCAGAGCTCTCTTAAATTCTGATTCTAATACTGGATCCCCTATCTCTTCAAAATCGACTCCTGTTTCTCCTTCTATCGTCAGACAAATCTCCCCCCTCACAGAGACCTTCAATGTACTCTTTCCACCTATCCGTCCTCTCCTCTGAATTTAACAGTAGAATTCCCGTTGCACTCTTTTTGTTACCAACATTGCTTTTAATGTCACCGATGGTCATTTTGACGGAACTACAAATCCATATTTTAAACAAATATATACTTGGTTCGAAGTACGTAAGCTTAATTCCACAACTTGCATCAAATCTTACAGACACTTCTATTGTACTACAATGATTTTTTTTAATGTTTTTACCAATATTGTGTGGGTCTTATTGACCAAGGAGAATTGTATATCATCATAAAGTGTGTATGTTTCACGTTCACAGAAGTCTATAACCTTTTCTTTAATTCTGTTTCTCGTAAAGAGATAATAGTCTACTCACATAACTAATGTCACCTCTCAGTGACATTCACTTGAGACGTTTACGGCCCGTTGAAGAACCCGCTTCCACTTGCATCTAGCCGCGAACAGCATTTTTACGGTAAGTGTTCCTATGTTCATAAAGCGTGGTGATGGAAATAGCCACTCGGAACTGCACCATTAGTGTCGAGCTTGCGGCGATCACTGCCAACTTCTATTCTCCACTCGACGACTGGGTTTTCACTACAGATGTCAAAGACTTTTTGACTCTGTGTGCGACAAGTAGGCAAAACAGATGGCTTGGATTGAATAGTCTGTGGATCACCTTTAGGCAAACTTATCAGCTATTAAATCTTCCAAAGGTATTCCAAATTCTGCTTCTAATACCTGATCCCCAATCACATCATCAGACAAGTCTTCGCGCCATAGAGATTTTCTATGTAATTTTTTCACCAATCACCTCTATCCTCTGCATTTAACAGTGGAATTCCATTTCACTCTCATATTTCCAACCTTGATTTTAATTTCACTGAACTTTGTTTTGACTTTTTTATAAGCTTTGTCATCCTTCCGAGTCATTTCTTCTGCAATTTCTTCACGATTTTCATGCAGTTGGCGTTAGCTTCTCTGCACCTCCTGTTTAGCTCATTCTTAAGTGACTTGTATTTTTGTATACGTAAAGTTCCCTGGACATTTTTGAACATCCTTCTTTCATCGGTCAACTGAAGCATTTCCTCAGTTATCCACGGTTTCTTCGCAGTTATCTCTTTGTGCTTATGCTCTTTCCTATATCTGTGATTGCTCCGTTTAGAGATGTTCATTCCTCTTCAACCCAACTGCCTATTGAGCTGTTCCATATCGCAGTTTCCATATCTTTGGAGAACTTCAAACTTATCCCTTCCATACGCCACTTCCTTACAGATTGAGTCTTCCTGACTGGTTGTTAAACTTCAGCCTACTATTCGTCACTACTAAATTGTGATCTGAGTCAATAGCTGCTCCTAGGTATGCCTTACAATCCAGTATCTAACCATGGTGTAATCTAAATGAAATCTTCCTGTATCTCCCGTCCTTTTCCAAGTATACCTCACCCACTTGCGATTCTTGAACACAGTATTCGCTATTACTAGTTGAAACTGATTGCAGAACGTAATTAGTCTTTCTCCTTTCTCATTCCTAGTATCAAGCCCATATTGTCCCATAATCCTTTTTTTACTCCTTCACCTGCAACTGCAATCCAGACCCCGTCGCTCCATACCGATGAATATTATAGTAAATTCAAAGAGACTCCGTATTTTCGTGGTACATTTCCTAAGTCAAGAGACGGAGGCATTTATTAGGTTTATGGAGGGCAGTGCAAGTTGTGGTTTCTTCCTACATGGATGCCGGTTTGTTAGACTATAATACACTCCTGGAAATTGAAATAAGAACACCGTGAATTCATTGTCCCAGGAAGGGGAAACTTTATTGACACATTCCTGGGGTCAGATATATCACATGATCACACTGACAGAACCACAGGCACATAGACACAGGCAACAGAGCATGCACAATGTCGGCACTAGTACAGTGTATATCCACCTTTCGCAGCAATGCAGGCTGCTATTCTCCCATGGAGACGATCGTAGAGATGCTGGATGTAGTCCTGTGGAACGGCTTGCCATGCCATTTCCACCTGGCGCCTCAGTTGGACCAGCGTTCGTGCTGGACGTGCAGACCGCGTGAGACGACGCTTCATCCAGTCCCAAACATGCTCAATGGGGGACAGATCCGGAGATCTTGCTGGCCAGGGTAGTTGACTTACACCTTCTAGAGCACGTTGGGTGGCACGGGATACATGCGGACGTGCACTGTCCTGTTGGAACAGCAAGTTCCCTTGCCAGTCTAGGAATGGTAGAACGATGGGTTCGATGACGGTTTGGATGTACCGTGCACTATTCAGTGTCCCCTCGACGATCACCAGTGGTGTACGGCCAGTATAGGGGATCGCTCCCCACACCATGATGTCGGGTGTTGGCCCTGTGTGCCTCGGTCGTATGCAGTCCTGATTGTGGCGCTCACCTGCACGGCGTCAAACACGCATACGACCATCATTGACACCAAGGCAGAAGCGACTCTCATCGCTGAAGACGACATGTCTCCATTCGTCCCTCCATTCACGCCTGTCGCGACACCACTGGAGGCGGGCTGCACGATGTTGGGGCGTGAGCGGAAGACGGCCTAACGGTGTGCGGGACCGTAGCCCAGCTTCATGGAGACGGTTGCGAATGGTCCTCGCCGATACCCCAGGAGCAACAGTGTCCCTAATTTGCTGGGAAGTGGCGGTGCGGTCCCCTACGGCACTGCGTAGGATCCTACGGTCTTGGCGTGCATCCGTGCGTCGCTGCGGTCCGGTCCCAGGTCGACGGGCACGTGCACCTTCCGTCGACCACTGGCGACAACATCGATGTACTGTGGAGACCTCACGCCCCACGTGTTGAGCAATTCGGCGGTACGTCCACCCGGCCTCCCGCATGCCCACTATACGCCCTCGCTCAAAGTCCGTCTACTGCACATACGGTTCACGTCCACGCTGTCGCGGCATGCTACCAGTGTTAAAGACTGCGATGGAGCTCCGTATGCCACGGCAAACTGGCTGACACTGACGGCGGCGGTGCACAAATGCTGCGCAGCTAGCGCCATTCGACGGCCAACACCGCGGTTCCTGGTGTGTCCGCTGTGCCGTGCGTGTGATCATTGCTTGTACAGCCCTCTCGCAGTGTCCGGAGCAAGTATGGTGGGTCTGACACACCGGTGTCAATGTGTTCTTTTTTCCATTTCCAGGAGTGTAGTTACCAGTATCATGTGATTGTTTCATGCCTATCTTTATGGCATCTCTCTTGCTCAGGCGATCTATTAATGGGGTCGGATGTCATGTTTGGGAAACGCGTTGTGGGTGAGTGTAAACCAATTATTTTGATTGCTCGTATTGTACGGGAACGCCCTTCACTTAAGTAACGAAATATCCTCCATCGTGTGAATGAGGACAATTGCCGTGGACCCGACTTCTTGTTAGTGTGGATAACTGAAGGTAATAGACCACGATCTGCCCAACTCCAGAGTACGAGTGGTTTCAGTAACAAGGAGCCACTACGGATATGTCAGTGATATGATTAACCTTTTGATATACTGTATTATACTGTAATACTGTGACTTTTATTCCTTTTGGAAGACTTGTGTTCTAATGAAAGGACGATGTAAAAGCAATCGTTATCATAAATAGTATCTTAATTCTATTGCTTGTGCGTGGCTGACTTAACGAAATTTTAATTTTTTGTTATTTTTTTAAGGCATAATTCTGGTCAACTGCTGATTATAAAGACATGAGTTTTTAACGTAATAGGTTAAATTTCAACATAGTTCTTAGTCCTTTTAAAAATCAATTTTGGTAAATATGTTATAATAAAATACCTCGTTAATGCAATAATTCTTTGGAAGTGGTAAAGTTGCTATGTTAAAGTCTGAAGGGAATATTGTGGTTCAAAATGCCAAATGAAAATTTTACTGTTTTCTAAAAATACTTTTGTTGGAGACTGTGTTGTGTGCTTACCCTATTCTATTCCGTAATCTGCCACAGTCATTAGGGTCTGGTCCTACTGTCACCGCAACAAAGACACCTGTTAATTAAAATGGTACTCATATCCCTAAGAAACAGTGACGCCTGGTACTTACAATTTTGATGTTAATTTCATTTTGAGGTCTCTACATTTTATGGCCTATATGCTGATTGACCTAAGAAAAAATTGAAGAGAGGGGAGAAGATGGTGGGTTCCATTCGCACAGATCTCTAACATGATCACGACAGAATGTTCTAGACGCCTGAAGGCTTCTTCCTGTTCAACGAGGAGTCTTGAATTAACCACGTGTGCCCTGACATCAGTTACGTCAAAACACGATGGGAACCACTTTGAAAAGCGAATGTATCATCCGCTTTCTGTGTCCCAGCAGGCACAGCCTGGCTGCTGCCCCTCTCAGCAGTTGGTGTGTCTTATTTTCTCGGTCGACAGCTTACTGAAGAGCTGTCGGCCAAAATTCATAAAACTCCAGAACTTTCCATTTTTCCTATGAACTACAGTGGCTGCAGTAACATGTTGCGCATGAAAGACGTCAGCGATGATGGATTCGTATCCTCGCACTTGCCACTTAACGTTTCGCTGCAGCTTTGCTGTTCATCATGTTGGTCAGGGACGCGTAATGCTGTTCGTTATGAACCACCAGTGATCTAACGCGGCGACAGCAACTGTCTCGTGCAGGCGAGTGGTTGCAGCACGTTGGATGCTGCGCATACTGCTACTGGCATTGTTTTGCATCAAGAAGGCATCGAGATAATCCTCCTCCTCCCCTCCTCCCCTCCACCCCTCATGCGATCAAGTCTCCAATTTGTCTGATTTATCTCGAAATCGTTTCCCTGTAGCATTACCAACACAAAGGTATACAATCATAAGCCAAAACATTGTGACCACTGCCCACCGTGATGTTGGATGTCGCCTGGTGGTGCAGCGGGAACGAGACACGGTTGTTGTTGTTGTGGTCTTGAGTCTAAAGACTGGTTTGACGCAGCTCTCCATGCTACTGTATCATGTGCACGCCCCTTCGTCTCCGAGTAACTACTGCGCCCTAAATCCTTTTTAATCTGCTTAGCGTATTCATCTCTTGGTCTTCCTCTACGATTTTTATCCTCCACGCTTCCCTTCAATACTAAATTGGTGTTCCCTTGATGCCTCTGGTCGTGTCTTACCAACCGTTCCCTTCTTCTACTGAAGTTGTACCACAAATTCCTCTTCTCCCCTCCTCGTCAGTCACATGATCTACCCATCTAATCTTCAGCGTTCTTCCATAGTAACTCATTTCAAAAGCTTCTGTTCTCCCCTTGTATGTACAGTTTATCGTCCATGTTTCACTTGCATACACGGCAACACTCCATAGATATTCTTTCAGAAAGGACTTCCTCACTCTTAAATCTACACTCGATGTTAACAAATTTCTCTTCTTTAGAAACTCTTTCCTTGCCATCGCTGGTCTCCAGTTTATATCCTCTCTACTTCGACCATCATCAGTTATTTTGCTGACCAAATAGCAGAACTCATCTACTACTTTAAGTGATTCATTTCCTAATATAATTCCCTCAGCATAACTTGATTTAATTCGGCTGTATTCCATTAACCTGGGTTTGTTTTTGTTGACGTTCATCTTATACCTTCCTTTCAAGACACTGTTCATTCCGTTCACCTCTTCTTCGAAATCATTTGCTGTCTCCGACAGAATTGCAATTTCATCAGCAAGCCTCAAGGATATTGTTTCGTCTCCCTGGATTTTAATTCCTAATCCAAATTTGTCGTTTCCTTTGTTGCTTGCTCAATAGACAGATTGAATAACATCGGGGATAGGCAAAAAACCTGTCTAGCTCCCTTCTCAACCACTTCTTCCGTTTCATGCCCCTCGACTCTTATAACTTCCATCTGGTTTCTGTACAAATTCTAAATAGCGCCACCTTCAGAATTTGAAACTGAGTGTTCCAGTCAACATTTTAAAAAGCTTTCTCTGAGTCTACAAATGCTATAAGTCTTTGCTTAAATTGCCTTCAAAGAAAAGTCGTTGCGTTATTTTCGCCTCGCATTTTCCTCCTACATTTCTACGGAATACAAACTGATTTCCCCGAGGTCGACTTCTACCATTTTTGCCATTTGTCTGAAAAGGATACGTGTTTGTATACTTAAACTGATAGTTCGGTAGTTTTCACGCCTGTCAGCACTTTCTTTCTTTGGAATTGGAATTATTATATTCTTATTAGAGCCTAATGGTATTTCGCCTATCTCATACGTCTTGCTCACCTGATGGAAGAGTTTTGTTGTGGCTGGCTCTCCCAAGGCTGTTAGCAGTTCCGACGGAATGTTGTCTACTCCCAGGGATTTATTTCGACTTAGGTCTTTGAGTGCTCTGTCAATTTTTATCGAGTAGTACCATATGTCCCATTTCATCTTCATCTACTTCCTCTTCCATTTCCATAATACTGGTCTCAAGTAAGGTACCCTTGTATAGACCTTCTATATACTCCTTCCACCTTTCTGCTTTCCCTTCTTTGCGTAGGACTCGTTTTTCATCTGGGCTCTTGAAATTCATGCAGGATGTTCTCTTTCCTCAAAGGTCTCTTTAACTTTCCTGTTGGCTGCATCTTACTTTACCCCTTAGTGTTTTATGCTTCTATATCCTTGCATCTGTCCTCTAGCTATTCCCAGTTAGCCACTTTGCACTTCCGTCGATCTCATTTTTTGGACGTTTGTGTTTATTTACGCCTACTTCATTTATTACACTTTTATATTTTCTCCTCTCGTCAGTTAAATTCTGTACCTCTTGGGTTACTCGAGGGTTTAAACTAGCCCTCGTCTTTTTAGGTACTTGATCCTCTGCTGCCTTCACTAATTCATCTCTCAAAGCAACCCATTCTTCTTCTACTGAATTTTTTCCTCCTGTTCTTGTCAATCGTTTCCTAATGCTCCCTGTGGAACTCTGTACAACCATTGGTTGTTTCAGTTCATCTTCTTAAAAAAATGGTTCAAATGGTTCTGAGCACTATGGGACTTAATCTGTGGTCATCAGTCCCCTAGAACTTAGAACTACTTAAGCCTAACTAACCTAAGGACATCACACACATCCATGCCCGAGGCAGGATTCAAACCTGCGGCCGTAGCGGTCACGCGGTTCCAGACTGAAGCGCCTAGAACCGCACGACCACACCGGCCGGCTCATCTTCTTAAATTCCTATCTTTTTGTACTTTCTTCAGTTTTAATCTATCGTACGTAACAAGTAAATTGTGGTCAGAGTCCACATCTAGCTCTGGAAATGTCTTACAATTTAAAACCTGGTTCCTAAATCTTGTGTTATCAGTATATAGTGAACCTGAAACCTTCAGGTATCTCCAGCTGTCTTCCACGTATACAACCTTCTTTCATGATTCTTAAGCCAAGTGTTAGGAATGATAAAGTTATGCTCTGTGCAAATTTCTACCAGGTGGCTTCCTCTTACATTCCTTACACGCATTCCAAATTCACCTACTACTTTTCCGTCTCTTCCTTTTCCTACTATCAGGTTTCAGTCCCCCATTTTCATATCACTTAACTATTTGAAGAATTTCTTTTTTCTCGTCATACATTTTTTCAACCTCTTCATCATCTACTGAGCTTGTTTGCATATAAACTTGTACTATTGTGGCAGGCGTGGGATTGGTGTTTATCTTGGCTACAATAACAAGTTCACAATCTGCTGCTAGTAGGTTATCTGCGTTCCTATTTTTTATTCAGTATTGAACCTATTCCTGCATTACTCCTATTCGATTTTGTATTTATAACCCTGTATTCACCTGACCAGAAGTCCTGTTCCCCCTGCCACTGGACTTCAGCAAGTCCCACCATAATTAACTTTAATCTACCTGCCCGATTCAGAGATCTGACTTTCCCAGCTCCGATCTGTATGACGCCAGTTCTGTTTGTCCAGAATAATTCCCGCCAGGAGATCGGGGGATCCGAATGGGGGACTATTTTAACCCTGGAATATTTTACTCAAGAGCATGCCATCATCATTTAACCATACAGTAAAGCTGTGTGCCCTCTGGATAAATTACGGCTGTAGTTTCCTCTAGCTTTCAGCTCATCGTAGCACCCCCAGAGCGATGCTGTTTTGGTTGATGTTACAAGACCAGTTCAATCAACCAACCTGTCGGTTACGCCTGCAACTACTGGAAAGGCTGTAGCCCCTCTTCAGGAACTATACGTTACACGGTAAAGAACTATATAAGAGGATCAAAGACGGATGGGGAATCACTCTAAGAACGACAAGGGCTCCGAATGGAGAAATCTACTGACATACGCGACTTGGACTAAGGAGATATTATTAATTTGCAGAATCTGTGAAATCTCTGTACGTATATGTCGAAAACGGTGTACCTGGTCTAATTCTCACGTGCTACTGTAGTGAGCGGAGCAGATCGTACATCGTACATTGTTGAACATGGGACTCCGCAGCATACGAACCCTACGTGTTTGCATGTTGGCACAAAGACATCGTCAGCTACGACTGCAGTGGCCGCGGGATAATCGACATTTGATCGTGTATTAACGGACACTTGTCACCTCGTCGGATGAATCAGGTTTTTGCTACACAGACCGTTTCCGCAAACGTTGTCATCCACACGAAGGAAATGTGTACCGCGCCAAGGATGCAGGTTAGTGGGAGCAGTGTTATGATATGGGAGACCTGCTGCGCTCGCATGGGACTTGTGGTAGTAATCGAATACACGCTGACAGATGTGGACCTCCTGCACCCCTTCATGCCTCTCTTCCCCTCCGGCGATGTAATCTGTCAGAGATATAACTGTGCGTGTCTCAAGTCAGAACCATGTTACAGTGGTTTGAGGAGGGTGATGGTGTACTCACGTTGATGTCTTGGCCACTAAACTCCGTTGACGTGAATCCAATGGAATCCATAAAGGTCCCTATCAGGCACCATCACCGCGCAGACAAATCAGCGGCCCGCAGTTTAAGGAAAATTTATGATTTGTGCGTGGATACGTGTTGCGACATGCTTCCACAGACTTGCCAACAAACTGTCTATCCATTATACTCAGACATGCCCTCCAAAGATGGACCAAAAAGTTACTAAGCAGGTGGTCAGAATGTTCCGGCTCGTCAGTGTAGTTCAGTCTGTAATATAACGATTTGATGTCATCCACTTTGTTACTAACGTCTGTTTAGTAATTAATAACGACTGTTTCGTGTGTCATTTCCTGCAGTTATTTATTTGTTGCAACAGTCTGTTGTGAAGGAAGTTCTCTGCAAAATGTAACATCCTTATCTTCAGTTTATTAACTCTTAAATAATAATCTTTTTCTTTGTGTGTAGTAACCTCTGTCCACATCCTCGGTCTGTAATCAAGTAAGTCCCTGAAAGTAGATAAAAGTTCTTAAGCCTTATTCCCCAAGAGTGAGATCGAAATTGGACAGTTTATCTACGGGCAGGACAGAGTAGATGCTGTCGCGTCGCTCACTAAAACTTCCTGATCGTTAAACGCTAACAGAGGATAAATGTGTTTCCATTCATTGACATGAGAAAGTGCATCAAAAGACTTACATGTGAGAAGTCACCTTTATGCTTTCACTGTCACGTATTTTTATTTGCAAAATATTTCTGGAAGGCAAATTGCAGGTTGTTAATGGGAAATTAATTCGTAATACACCAGCTTCATACGTTTACTGATAAACCTTAAGAATTCCGTATGTTAAGTATATACCAGATGAATATAATAATCCCAATCACTTAACTTATGAAGATAAATTTTGACTTTCAATCTTTTCTTATCTCCGTTGCTTCAGGACCGTAGGAAAGCCTGTGTAGGAGAATTAAGTTTACTCTAAACATGAATTAAAATGCAAGATCTTGCGAACGCTTTTGTAATTATTTAGGTTCTTGGAACAAAATGTTCTCTGATTTCCAACGACGGAAATTCACAGTTAATCCGCAATCTTTAGGAAGTTTTATTCTCGCTTCCCTTGTGTATTAATGCTGCAAGAAAATCGAGAAGATTTTATTACAGCAACGTGCTGAGGGAATCTACAAATGCAAATTAAATACTTACCAGTAAAAATCACAGCAAATTAACTCTCCTCAGAAATCTAATTCAGAAATGCGTAACAAAGAGCCGAAGAGATCGTAGTTATATTGCGTCAAGCTTGTCAAGCCAGAGATTCACCGCCATCCCGCTAAAGCCCTTTACGTTTCATTGAGAATTGATTCTCACGTCTGATTTTTCGCTGTGTGATTGCCTTTTCATCTCACATGATGAACTGGAAACGTCGGTTAACACTTAATGAAATCGGTCAACTCGTATTGATATACTGATACAGCCACAGTGATTTTAATTGCGTTTACAGGTGAGATTCAGACAGTGAAAAGATAAATGCCCCCAAGTGCTTTCTCTTGAGAGAGATAACGCTTATAAGTTTGACAAACAAAGGAATTATAAGGGAAGCAACGGTGATGAGTAGTTTTTTAATGCAAAATGTATACTGGCGTCCAAAATTATAGCAGCAAACTGCTATTTGCCCGTCCTGTGTCTAATTCACGATATACTAACTGTCAACCAGATCTCCATGTGATTGTCGTCTGCACGGAAGGAGGCATACCGGCACACGGGCAACCATACCAACGATGACGTTAGGGCACCTATCAAAAGAGGTAGTGTTTGAAATTATAATTAAATGGACACCCTAGCTGCAAACAGGCGTTGATGTACTTGGGGACATGTTGAAAATGTGTGCCCCGATCGGGTCTCGAACCCGGGATCTCCTGCTTACATGACAGACGCTCTATCCATTTTTACTCTTTTTTTTGCATTTTGTTCGTTGCTGATCGCTGCGTTTGGTCGTTGCGGAGGTCGCGTGACATACGTTAAAGTTCGTTTGTTGATCCTTCCACTCAGATTTTTTTTTTAATTTTTTTTCATTACAGAGGCTACACGCTGAGCTACCGTGCCGGCATCCATCTGAGCCACCGAGGGCACAGAGAATAGTGCGCCTGCAGGGACTTATCCCTTGCAGGCTCCTCGTGAAACCCACATTCCCAACACTTCCACACCACTACATTCGTAGTGCGCCTAATAGATGTTTGCCCATCACATTATCCGTGCAGATTAATCTACCAAGTCCCGTACGAGGTGGGGTATAGCGTGTGCGTTCGCACAAGAAGGTCAATGGCCGGGTAGCCATATTTAACTGTATATGAAGGTAGTATCTGTTCCCGAAAGAACAGATACCATCGATTACCGTGCAGCTTCTCTAGAATGAAATATTAATTAAATCGACACCCTAGCTGCACACAGGCGTCGATATGCATCATTGGGGACATGTTGAAAATGTATCCCCCGACCGGGACTCGAACCTGGAATCTCCTGCTTTCGAGAACAGATTCTATCTTCATATATATAGTTAAATATGGCTACCCGGCCATTGACCTTCTTGTGCAAACGCATACGCTATGCGGTAACTCGTACGGGACTTTGCAGATTAATCTGTCACTAGTAATGAGTGTGATGGTCAAACATCTATTAAGCGCACTTTGAATGTAGTGGTGTGGACATGTTGGGCATGTGGGTCTCACGGGGAGCGTGCAAGGGATACGTCCCTGCAGGCGCACTATCCTGTGTGCCTCGGTGCATCGGATGGATAGAGCATCTGCCATGTAAGCAGGAGATCTAGGGTTTGAGTCCCGGTCGAGCCATACAATTTCAACATGTCCCCAGTGATGTATATCAACGCCTGTTGGCAGCTAGGGTGTCGATTTAACGATCATTTCATTCTAGAGACGCTGCAGGGTCAGTAATGGTATCTGTTCTTTCGGGAACAGATACTACCTTCATATATACATAGTGTTAGCTGTGTAGCCCCACATCCACAATCGCTGTGTACACAGTCACAGACGGTGCAGTATGGGACAGAGAACACGCCTACCAGACTCGCTGTGGTGGAGGGCCACAGGAAGACAGGAAGCAGGAGAGTAGGTAACCGATTTGCCCCGACGGCTTAATGTGAATCGTTCTGCTGTTTCTCGGATGTGACGGCAGTTTACAGAGATCGAAACTGTATCCCGAAGACAGGGCAGGGACGACCACGTGTGATTTCAGAGAGATGACCATTATTTGGCTGTAAGGGCACGACATTACCGACTTAGTACCGCACGGCAACTGGAATGCGAGATCGGAGCATCCACTGGATGTGTTGTATCGAGGCAGACGGTGTGCAAAAGATTTCGGCAGTGCGGCCTTTATTGTCGGAGACATGCTGTACGTCTATCTGACGCGTCTTCACGGAAAGGAGCTTCGAGAGTGAAGTTATCGACTTGCCACCTGGACAATCGAAACAGTGAGACTATGTTGTTTTCACAGATGAGTCCCGATTGAGAGTGGAGAGGGATACCCGATGGATTTGCGTCTGGAGGAAACGCGGAACACGATTTCGGCGCCCAAATGTTGTTGAAAGAGACCGAGAACGAGGAAAATCCCCAATGGTGTGGACAGGGATTAAGTTTACCACTCGAACCCCTCTTCATGGAATTGTACGGGTGTGTCGGCAAGGTTTAACTGCCGTCAAATATCGTGACCATATCTTGAGACCTCATTTGCGGTTGCTGCGAGATGTTGTGGGCCCAGACGTCGTACTGATGGACGACAATGCTCGACTGCATTGAGCACGAGTGGCTGATGCTGTCTTGTAAACGGAAGATATTGCACGCATGGCATGGCTCGCTCTCCTGACTTGAGTCCCAACGAGCATGTCTAGTATTCTCTAGGGAGACGGGTTGCATCACGTCAGCAAGCTCTACAGTAAAAATGGGCATTACTGCTTCAACATGAGACTGACGACATCACTCACAGCATGTCTCATCATTGTCAGGCCTGTATTGCTGCCAGAGGTGTTCACACCCCATATTGAACACATTATTAGCCAATTGTCCGAATGTGTGCGACTCCGTTAAGTTGGAAAAAAACAAAGAACATTTCTGTCTACAGTTATGCTTTATGCAGTTGTTTGTTTCTACTTTACTATCACTTGTTCGTACTGTTTTGTGACAAAATATATATCATCTTGCAAAATCCTTTCGCCGCTTTAATTTTGGACACCAGCGTAGAAACTTAAATATGTCACTGTTATAAAGATCTCGGTAGTGTCTACGACCGTCTTGTAAATTTAGAAAAAAACGGTATATGCTGCTTCAGCCACGTTCAGTAGCATATTCACTGGCACGGAGTGTTCCAGTTCTATGCTGCTATCATCAGGTGTCCGTACAATAATAATAGTGTGCACCTGCTGTTGACATCATATAGCCGAAATATGTCGTGCTAGATCCATTATTTCCATTAAAAGAAATGAGGGAGAGATGAAAAAAGCACGAACACCGAAGAGCTAATAAATATATTAATCAAATGGGATTTGTGATAACCGCCATTGGAGTCAGTGAAGATATTTTTTACTATAACACATTCATTTATATCAATCATATTCGTGTAACGTTCTGCTCCTAATGAATATCATTACTAAATGAACCTGCAACGAAATGCGTTACCCTTCTTTGGTTATTGTGTCTGTTAACAGTTGCAGACTGGGGAGCAATACTCTAATATCAGTCGATGCGTTTCTGAAGCTGCCTCCTTTGCGAGTGGATTACGCTTTCTGGGGATTATTCCAATAAATCTCATACGTGCATCTGTTTTTCTTAAGATTAATTTTATGTGCTTGTCCCAATTTAAATCGCTCCTTAGTCGTACTCACAGATATTTAATGGGTTTGACTCATTGTCGTAAATGTTCGGCAGTCACGTCGTCATGAAATAATGGCTCTTTCCGCCAGTTACGTTACGTTTGCTTATTTTGTGGATCACCTGTCAGGATAAATATAAATGGCAGTATACCGATCCACTGAAGAGAAAATGCTTGAAGATTTCCTTACAGCGTAATATTCATTTTCTGTGATCTACTCTCGATTGTCATTTTAGAAGCGCTGGTCTTCTGTAAGCGACGGGTTAACTCGGAAGCGCATAAATATCTCAATACTAGGAATAAATCCCTCAGTAATGTAGTCAGTGCACGGCTATAATAGAGACGTCAGCGTCTACGACTTCTTGCTGTCACTGGTGGAGCTGCTACAACATGATCCACTGAACATCGTTTAGACACGCTGCTTAAATGCAGCATTTCTGGTTTTAAAAGCTATTGCTAACGGTCGAATATTATGCTCGCCGTAGGTATGTGTGACAGTGTTGCTCAAAGAAGCCCCAGGTATGAGGGTATGACTTGACGCAACGGTCAGGAATCTGAACACCACATTTCCCGAATGCGAGTTTAGTGCCTTAACCTTCGTTCCACTTCACTTGATTCGTGAGTTTGCGCCTCACTTTCCTCTGGAACCATGGCGACAGTACTAACACGTATCGGACATCTCACGCCCATATAATGAGCTATTATTTTCAAAGACCTTCCTGACTGTCGCAGTCCTTCACATGGTCGCGAAGAAATTCGTCAGTTTCGTAACTTTTGCTCGTCAAAGACATACTGGCACGTCCAAATGTTTACTGGTCCAGTTGGACTCACTAGACAGTTTGGCTGTGATCAGTGGTGGTGCTGGATTCCAGCCTGGCTGATGGCTGGGAGATAATGCTTGAGAGTGGGAACGCGACCCCGAAACTAGTTGCAAAAAACGGAAGTAAAATAATGAAGAAAAGATCAAGGCGTAGCTGTGTAAATCCTATAAATAACAGAAAACTCAATGAGTGAAATAAAGTTATTAAATAAAAAAATTTAATCAAAGAACTTCATGCCTAAACCGCAATTTTCGTTATTCAATTAAAGCATGACGACTAGTTTCGATTGCTTTCAGCAACAATCTTCAGCTCATGAGCTCGCAAGATGCAATTAATAAAGAAGGAAAACGTCCAGTAAAGGCAAATGGTCACTTGCATTAGTAAAAATTGAATCAAACGCCCATTATTTGCAATACTGCACCAGATACTACAGCAAGAAAATTTTATACAACGGTAACAAGAATTGTCAGCTGTTCCATAGCCTTAGCGTCTAAAATAGTTGCTCTATAAAATGTGCACAAGTTTAAGCTTCGTAGTACAATGCCTCAAGCGTAACTGGTCTGGGAAGACACGCAAAACTCTCACTATAATTTCTGCTGTAAAATTGCAAATAATGGGCATTTAATGAAATTTTTACTAATTTAACTGACCATTTTCCTTCTTGATTCAATGCATCTTGCGAGATTATAATCTGATGATGATTATGGAAAGCAAACGAAACTAGTCAGCATGCTTGAATTGTAGAATGAAAGTTACTGTCTAGGCATTAAAAGCCTTTACATAAATTTTTTTACTTAATAAATTACATTTAGACCTCGGTCTCCTTCGTGATAACTTCATACTTCACAAAAATACAGTTGGTATCAAGTCAGCATTTTTCTTTTCAGTTGATATCCTTAGGAGGTGTGAAGTGTGAAGTGCAAGATTTACGAGAGAGGCGATATACTCTCCGAATTCAAAAAGAACGTTGTAATTTCGTGTTGACACCTGTCTTACTATCGAAACATCAGTTGAATAAGTTATGGCTTGAAAATATTGACACAAATTATTTGCAGAAGAACGAAAAAACTTGTGGTTACTGGTCATGAGCAAGACCACTATGGGCTCCTGAAAAATGTAGGACCACGCAACGTGGTACTGATCCTACGAGTATCTTAGAAAACATATTAAAGGAAAGTGAACCTACGCAAATTTTGATAAAAGCTACACTCTTTGAAATTTCGAAGGTAGCAGGGATAAAAACACACAGATCAGAAGCTTTTTTTAATGAGAGAGCAGTGCAGACTGCAGTTGAAGGACGTGGAAGGTAGGCCTTAGTTTAGAACGGTGGTTATTCAGTCTGAACATAGAGGCAACGGTGAAGGAAACCAAGGAGAAATTTGGAATTGAAGTCCACGGGAGAAAAATTGAGGTTTACTGATGACAATTCAATTCTGTCGGCCAAGGACAAGCAATTGAACTTAATCATAGTCTAGGTTATAAGATGAACATCAACAACAGTAAAGGAGTTATGGTATGTAGTCTAATTAAATCACACGATGCTGAGTGAATTAGATTAGGAAATCAGCGACTAACAGTAGTCGTTCTCTATAGCAAATATGAACTGCAGATTGAGAATTGCAAGAAAAGTATCTCAGAAAAATAGGAATCTCTTAAAGTCAGGAAATGGCTTCTATTCTATTTTTTTTATACAAGTGGTGCTACAGAAGACTGCCGAGGATTACATTGATATATGGAATACCTGCTGAGGAGTTGTTGACTCTAACTGGGAAAGAAATAAAATTTTATCACGACTTGACTAAATGAAGGAATCAGGTGACAGGACACATCCTGAGGCATCAAGGTGTAGTCAGTATAGTAGTGACGCAAAGTGTAAGGTAAAAACAGTAGAGGGCGCAAAGCGTAGGGTAAAAACAGTAGATGGAGACCTAGGCACGAAAACGGTAAGCAGGTGGAATAGAATTTATGTTGCAGCAGTTACTGCAAGATGAGACAGCTTGTACATAATGAACAGACGCGGAGTGCTGCACCAGACCCCTTTCCAGACTTTATACAACAACAGTACGCGAGGGGAAAACCATCCGCAGCACTGTTCTTTCATTCACTGCCTTTCTTTCCTTCTACCACTACAACAAGCTAAATGTTGTTCCTCTAGCAGGACCTCCGCTGTTTCTATTGCAGCATATCCAGAAGACAATACGAAATCACTACGGGAGCTGACATTTTTATCAATGTGAAGAAGATACGCATAGTTGCTCTATCCAAAGAAATCCGCTCTACGTTCCATATGGCACAATTAGTGACTAGAGAATATCCTTCTCTTTTCGTTTTGGAACAGAACTTGCATACAGTTTAGCATTTCTTCAAGACCTCTATTTTGTATACCGTGCCTCAGCATAGTGTCACGATCATATCACAGATGGCTGTGTAAACCAACGCGCTCTCTCTCTTTGTCTCTGTCTGTCTGTCCCTCTCTTCCCCTCACTCTCGCTCCCTCTCTCTCTCTCTCTCTGCGTGTGTGTGTGTGTGTGTGTGTATGTGTATGTGTGTGTGTGTCTGTGTGTGTGTGTGTGTGTGTGTGTGTGTGTGTGTGTGTCTGTGTGTGTGTCCGTGACTAGGTAACTCAGTATCCGGGCAGCGAAAGCACCTAAGGCCACCTTGAAGGTGAAACAGTAAAACGGTTGCGTGCAGTTCGAGGAGTACCAACAACATCCGGCCGACGTAACCCAAGCAGGTGTTCCACTGGCATGAAGTGTCGTGCTAGCAGTAGTTCGCCCATTCGTTTTATAGGTATCTGTTAGTAGCTCTTTCAGTCTGTCAGCAGCCACAGGTATGTATGTTTGTAGTTAATTGGATGTTGATTATCGACGAAGCATGCTGGTCACTCTTACCGGCGCATTATTACAGGAAACGACGACTCACATAATACTAGATAACATTAAGCACTGTAATGTTTTTCCTAATTTTACACTTACATCTGAATTATGTGACAGGTAGGATTGACATTACACCGTTGTTAACAGTAGTCTGCGTCGAATAATGCTATTATGGTCCACCAGATTTGACAATGTCAGCCAACTGTCCTGGCGAATATTGACAAAATTTATCAGACAAACGTCGGCCGAAAAATCCGAGACAGAATCCTTCAGGAAATTTCTCAACAAGGCCACGAAAGCCTTCACAATTTTTAATAGTATTATTGTCAGACCCACGACGCAGAGAGACAACAAACTCAGACTGGTATTCCTATGATATCAAATTTCATATTGAGAGCAAAAGGAATGGAGGCTGGTAAAATGGAACCATGATATCCTTATCGAGAATGAGAAATAAAATATTCTAAACTATTGGGAAAAGAGAACCTGGTATTTACAGCATGTCAGCAACATAGGGAACGTAAAAATAAATATTTCGGTGTTTCAAAAATTTATAATTCTGAATAGCAGATTATGCTCAGTCTTGCTTCATCTACATGACGAAAAAGTGTCAGAAAATTTCAGGGTGGAAATACCTGCACAGTAACGACCATTTTCACTCATGGTGACCAATGTATCAACGGCAGATGTAGCAGAGCTGTTGCCCTTAACAGAGTGTAAATTATGATGAAGACTAACAGAATAACTCTAGTAATAATTAACAATAACATACTAGAGATCGTACAGGCAAAGGCATTGTGGAAAGAATGTAAGAAATCTGATGTATAGGAAATGAGATTAGACGAAGTAACCTAAGAAATGGAAACATAAGCAGTAGGTTGGTGATTATAAAAATCTGTCTCTGAACCGAAGTGTGCTACATTAACGAAATAGTGACTTGGAATTTAAAGTTGCTCATATTTTCATCGAATTTGTCATAACCGCAAAAGTTAGTAACCAGATTGGGCGATTTCAGTTGCTAATCAACCGTTGTCAAAATTATTTAGCTTGCTATTGAGTAACGTGTCACTGTAAGTTTGACAAAAAGAAACAGTAATGGCTACAGAATAAAACGATTTTGTGACCATCAGTATGACACGTTAATCTGTTCTGCTGATGGCTGCCAAATTTATTACCTGTTTTTGAGATAAAGGTTATTTCAGTGAATACTCTTGTGAATAATAGATATTAGGGGTGTTTAATAGACGTGAACAGCGGAAAAAGTTGAAAATGTGAGAATTTCAAATACAGCGTTACTGGAGAATTTTAAATAAGGTCATGTGCAATGTGGTATTCTCAAGACAGTCGCGAAACCTCTGCAACAGATAGACGCAGACATGCCCTCCAAAGATGAACCAAAACTTTATTAAGCAGGTGGTCAGAATGTTCTGGCTCGTCAGTGCAGTTCAGTCTGTAATATAACGATTTGATGCCCTCACCTTAGTTACTAACGTCTGTTTAGTCATTAATAACGACTGTTTCATGTGTCATTTTCTGCAGGGATTTATTTGTTGCATCAGTCTGTTTTGAAGGATGTTGTCTGCTAAAGATAACATCGTTATTTTCAGTTTATTAACTCTTAAATAATAATCTTTTTCTTTGTGTTTAGTAACCTCTGTCCACATCCTCGGTATGGAATCAGGTAAGTCCCTGAAAGTAGATAAAAGTTCTTTAACCTTACTCCTCAAGAGTGAGGTCGAAATTGGACAGTTTACCTACGGTCAGGACAGAGTAGATGCTCTCCCGTCCTTCACTAAATGGGAAGACTCACATACCAGAACACTGTTGAAATATGGTCATGTATATAAAACGCGGCACGATGGGACAGAGATAAGTCCAATGTGCAATAATGCTTCGCTGTTTGCAACAACATTTAGAAGCAGCATGGAAAACTTTCCTTCAATATGAAATGCTAATAACTTATGGTTGTCTCTAATCACGACTGCAAAACTGTTTTCTAAGAGTTGGTAACTATACCAGATACAGAGATTTTTTATGTGACATTCTGTGTATTAGAACCTTTACCTGTAATTAACGATCGTTTAATGTTAATGCGTGTACAACTTGTGAACTAAATGTCGCTCGAGTGCAACCATTTGTTCGTGTTTATTTTTCGTTTCATATTACTGTATCTTTAGCTTGTGTATCTATTCAACTACCATTAAATATCCTGTTTTTTCAGATTCGAAGAAACCTATCAAAAAAAAAAAAAAATGGTTCAAATGTCTCTGAGCACTATGGAACTCATCATCTGAGGTCATCAGTCCCCTAGAACTTAGAACTACTTAAACATAACTAACCTATGGACATTACACACAGCCATGCCCGAGGCAGGATTCGAACCTGCGACCGTAGCGGTCGCGCGGTTCCAGACTGTAGCGCCTAGAACCGCTCGACCACTCCGGTCGGCTTGACAATTGTCTCTACTGCACACATAGGGTTTCAGTCAACTGGCGCATCAGTTGTGATACGTATTAAGGAAGAGAGCTTCAAAATGTCCCACCTGATAGGAGACACTCTCATCGATGTTGAACTGCTGCATAGATCTTCACCCCAAATGATACGTGCCTATTACGTTAAAATTAGTTCAATTAGGTCATTTACGTGAGATTGAGAGAAATATTTTATGTTGAGTAACTGGGTCCCATGAAAGTTTTGAAGCCATGTCGAACTTGAGAGCATTAAGTGCTAGCTACAATTCAGTTCCTGCAATTGGTTTGTACTTTATTGGGCAGATGGCGCACAGACTCGTCCTTATATAAATTGGTGACAGATGAATGGGTTGTATCCAACCTTTTTCTGGAATGAATCTTTTCTGTAGCAATTATGAGCAGCACGTTAGTTTGGACGAATTCATTTCAAGTCTACTCTATTACTAAGAGATGTTGTAGTCCTTCACTGCTCGCTCCTTATCCTGATGAGGTCACTGGAAGGGCAGTTTCGATGGTGCATCGCCAGGAAATAGCAATCAAGGCAAACATCTCCAACGTTTAATAGTCAATTTAAATAACCTTTTGTCTTCAGCGAGGCAGCAGCAGTCAGCCATGGCATAACGTGCCAAGATGAAGACCGACAGCAACCCAGAAGAAAGTTCATTATGTCACAGTAGAAACTGATTTAGCTGTACAAAAATTGGTAGGTTGCTCGCTTGTCGAAAACATTTAGTTCATAAGAAACTGTAAACATTTGGCTCCAGTGACCATTTTCTAGGTTCTTCAGTACTAAGAGTGGTGGGCTGTAAGCTGTAAATTTCGCGGCTGAGAGAGGGAAGCCAGTGGTGTCCATGGTTCGCACCTGCACGGAGACCTTGATGAGCAGGTGTGCCAGCGACTGTCTGGAGGCATCGTCCGCTGCTGGCTGACCGGTTCCCCAGCGCGCGGGCAAAAACAGCCACGCGCCACCACGGTGGCCATCGACGCTCCAGCTACTGTGCCGGCTGCTACAAGCTGCCTCGCTCAAGGTTCCGTCGTGGGTCCAATGCCTTAATCAGTTTACACGAGTGACATTCCCTGACTGCCAGGTGGTCCTCGTTTGCAGATAATACAGCCGTATACAGGAAGATCTACAACCTAAAACACAACGCATGAAAAATTTAGTAACATTTACATGATATTCAACGATAATTACTGTCACCGTCACCAAAACGCCAGCCAATTTCTTCCCCGTTCGCCTCCGAAGCCGAGTGCAGACAATTTGGCATTGATCACGCTGCTAAAAAGCGATTTTAAATATTTGCTTGACTCTTGATTCAAAAATGGTTCATATGGTTCTGAGCACTATGGGACTTAACATCTGAGGTCATCAGATGACCAGACTGAAGCGCCTAGAACCGCTCGGCTACAACGGCCGGCCTCTTGATTCAAGGGCTTAAATAACTTGAATACTAATGTTCCACCATAATATTTATTTAATGGTTCATTATGAATCGGCTTTCGCCTTCTTAGGCCATCGTCAGATAACTTAATACTAGATACTCCACACAACTTGAGCAGTGATTCATTGTTGTACAAAGATTGTTTTATAAGAATATGTAATATTTTATGACTGTATCGATACAAGAAACAAGCATAATGCAGTACCTAAAGAGAGTCAAACAATTAAATATGTTAAATTATATTGAAGTATTAAAGCTGTGTGAATGTATAATGCAAATGTGGTGTACAAGTGAGTAATCGTACGTGCTGCTTTGTCATATGGAAAAACTGGTGAATGTAATGAACAGACCGCAAAATAAGGAAGCGAAGAAAGAAGTCAGTGAAATGGGTGTGGAACAGTTATAACAAGTTTATTATCTAATAGTGAAAGAAATAATAACTGGCTGCTGCTACTTTAGTAATGAAGAATGATGGAACTGTGTTTGGTCATTAAGGAACAGGTCATGATCTCTTGTTTGGTGTTTATTAATGGTCAAGATTTCGAGTAATCTTAGTTTTTCGCCTTTAAATCCTCTATGGAGAACACCACATTTCACATCAAATGAATAACATTCATTCAGAACATTTTCAGTAAAATGGAACTTTCTATTTCAGTCTCCTGCTCGTTTCATGCTCAGTCAGTCTAATAGTTATAGCTCTACTTGATTGACCTACATATAATTTGCCACAGAGATTGCAGGAAATTTTATAAATTCCATTTTGTTCTGAAGGGGAAATCTTAACTATACTGTGCAACAGAAAGTGGATAACAGTATTCCTGGTGCAAAAATCTGGAGTATATTTCATGGATTTTAATTTCCTGTCATCAACTGCGAAGGTCTACCCATATATAGCGTGTGGGAGCGCATTTGTCATCAGTGTGATTTTGTGCTGTCTGAGGTGGATTAAGGAGTGCTCTTCTCCTCAGTCTCTTCTTTTTGCTGTATGTATTGTCAATTAGGGTAGGATTATAACGACAGCTGTATAGTATTTCTTTAGTTATTTTCAATTCTTTTTCTAAATCTGCTTTGGTTTGTGGCTTAAACTGTAGAAGCTGCACCAATGTGTAGGAGACTGCTTGTTTGTGTGTCATGGAATGCTGGTAACTGGCTAGTATTACTGTGTCCATTGAAGTTACTTTCCTTTATACCTCAAATAAATGCTGTTTCTTACTGATGTCAACAGTGAGTTCTAAATATGATGATGGAGTCTCCATTGTAAACATGATTTTCCTGTTACATGAACTCAAGTATTGAAAAAAAATTTTAAATGACTGTTGGTGTCTGCCCACAAGCACGGTACACCATCCACATACTTAGTCCAATATTTTATTTTAGAACATAGAGGGTCTTTATCTAGAAATGTTTGCTCATTATTATCGATAAACATTTAGGCAAATAAGGGCCTTGTGACTGACTGTTCAGAGGCGGTTGAAACGAGAAATAATTTTATCTTCACATTATTTCAGTTTGCTAGCCATACATCTTTTGTCTCCACTACATTTGTCTGGTTCTATGCAACAATTATATTTAAAATTCTATAGACACTGCAACAAGAATATTGGGAAACAAGCTCCTAACATCAAATGAGATTAGTTTTGGACTAGGTGGAATGGGTACATCATTTAGTTCTTTTACTAATGCTAGTGAATTGGGTATTCCAAGTTTTGATTCAAATTTAGTTTCTTTAAATAGTAAATCTTACTCTTTTGCTAAATTATGGAAAGCTATTGACAACACAGATGTCATTGGTACATCTTTATGAAGCTCAGGTAACCCAAACGATCTGGGTGCTGTGGGATTCATGTCTGTGAGATACTTGGAATCACAGTCAGTAAATTGATTCCAAATATCTCACAAACATGAATCCAAGAGCACCCATATTATGTTGGTTACCTAAGCTTCACAAAGAAGGTGTTCCAATAAAATCTGAAGTTTATCACCTTGCCATAATTTAGCAAATGATTAATATTCACTAATTAAAACAAAAACTAAATTGTGACTGAAATTTAAATTACGTAATGAACTTGTGTTAGTGAGAAAACTAAAATGTAAAAATGGGTGTTTCACTATCAGCTATTTTGTTTTAAACCCAAATATCGACTAGTTTCAGTCACCGACCATCTTCATGGATAAGGATTAAAATGGTTTAAGCCACAACATTACATTTGTCGTTATTTGCATAATGTATAAAGCATGTCATGAATATCAGTATACGACATAGGACTTCTAGAAGGAAACATACTTATAACAAGCGTACACAGAGCAGTACTGAAGAGAAGATAAGTACTGGTCGGTGTACACTTGAATTAGTATGTTTGCTTCTAGAAGTCCTATGTCGTACATAAATATTAATGACAAGCTCTACACATTATTTAACTAATGACAAATGTAATGTTGTGGCTTAAATCATTTTAACCCTTATCCATGAAGATCGTCCATGACTAAAACCGATCAATATTTGGGCTTAGAGTAAAAGCAGCTGATGGTCAAACATGCATTTTCTACATTACTTGATGGCTGTTGATAGTAACCTTCCAAAAATGTTTAGAAAACTAAAAGATGTACCCACTCTACCCACTGCAAAACTAGTCACATTTAATGTTAGCAGCATCTTTTCCAATTTTCCTGTTGCAGAGTTAATGGAAATTTTAATAGAATTAATAATAAAACCAGAACAAATCCTGTGGAGAAAAAAGTTATAAGGATGGCAAATTAAACAAGCTTGAGGCAAAATTGTTTCTAATTTCAACAGGCTGTATACCGTCAGTCACATGGGTTAGCAATGGGGTCCCCACTGAACCCATTGTTAGCTGAAATGTTTATTGATAATTTTGAGCAAATATTTACAGACAAAGACCCTCTAAGTTCTAAAGTACAATATTTGACTAGATATGTGAATGGTGTACTGTGCTTGTATAGATACCACCAGACAATTAAATAAACTTTATTTTACATTTGATTTCACGCAACAGTAAAATGAAGTTTGCAATGGAGTTGGGATGGGCCCCTCTCAACTTTTTAAACCTCACCATTGACATCAGTAAGCAACAGCATTTATTTAAAAATGCAGGAAACTAATTTCAACAGACACTCCTTTATCCACTTCAGACAGTGGAAACCACACTGATAACAAATGAGCCACCATCCTGTATGTGGGTAGGACTTCACATGTTCTTGCCAGCAAACTAAAATCCAAGGGATATACTCTAGCTTTTTGCTAAAGGTATGTTGTCACCACCTTGTCTTTCACAATAAAGATAAGATTTCACTTTTAGAACAGAGTGAAACTTATACAATTTCTTGCAATCTCTGTGGGAGCGATATAACTGCTAGACTGATTGAGCATGAAAGAGGCAGGTGACTGAAGAAGAAAATCCCACCTTTGCTGAACGTGCTCTGAATGAATATCATTCATGTGATGTGAATTGTGTTGTTCTCCACAGAGTAATTAAAAGGGAAAATTAACATTATTCGAAGTTCTGACCAATGATAAACACCAAACGCAGTTCCCTTACTCACTATTACTAAAGTTGCAGCAACCAGTTATTATTTCTTTCATAATTTGATAATAAGTTGGTTATAGCTGTTCCACACCCACATTCCATAGATATCTTTCTCCACTCCCCCTCCTCTACATTTTTCTGTCGATTATCACATTTACCAGTTTGTACATAGACTATGACTGTAGCCTGTCCCATTACTTTCTTGTAAACATATTTGGGTTATACATTCGTATAGTTTTAACACCTGAATATATTGCAAAATAGCTTTATTTGTTGAGAGTCTCTTTCGCTATTACATTTGTATCAATACAGTCAAAAAAATCACATATCTTTGCACAATAATCTCTGCATAGCCGTGCATTCTCGCTGTAGTTGTCTGGACAGTCTGTTTAAATTAAATTATCTGACGATGGCCAAAGAAATCTAAAGCCGGTTCGTCACGAACTATTAAATAAATATTATTGTGGCGCATTGGACCATCTACTAAAGTTATCAATAATCAATGTTCCTCAAGAAACGAAGGAATATTTCATAAATATTATCAAGGGCTTAGAACCACAATGACCAGCGGTAATGGATCGTACCAGTCAAATGTGAGTAAAGACGAAAAATTCAGCAGACCTTATGCGACTTTGGATACTTAATTTAAACAGCTGATGTCTTGAAAGGTATATTGTGCTATCATGTCATGGGGACATTGACAAGGCCTTTGATAGGATAAACCACTAGTTTCTTCTCTGTACGATACATGTGACGGGTTTACGGCCTGGATTCATTCCCATCGCACATAATATGGTAGCGACGATCAGTGCACAGCCTAGCCAAACAATGGAGACAGTCAGTTCCGTTAGACGAGGTTGTTCGATGTCCATGGCACTGGTTTCCATTGCCATTGGGGCTCTACTCGCCCAGCTGAGCAATATTTACATTATCTATAGAAATATATGTTTACATTTATATCTGTAGGTCTTGTAAATCTTGCTCAGGGTGGCGAGTAGGGGCTCAGTGGTGTGTGTAAGGCAGGCGCAGTTGACGTTAGTTTCGGTGCCATGATTGAGACATAAATAGAGAACGCATTACAGATAAGCATCTAATAACCAGCGGAAAAGTGCTCATATCGGAGCAGAAAAAAGGCGAAAATGCCCAGAACTTTTGACAAAAAAGTAGGCGAACAGCTACCTCATTCTACCTTCATCTGCACATTTAAGAATTTTCCCAAAAATATTGACATGCGAACATATTCGTGCTCTGTTTTACATGCATGTTACCTCTCACTCCCACAGTTTGCCCTGACTGTAACTGGTTCACACTCATTAGTCCATCCATCTGTAAGTCACTCATACCTATCCACTCCCACATCCCATTCACACTTACTCATTCAGCTCAACTCATTGTCATTAACTCTTAGTGTCTCTTTAACCGTCACTGTCTCCTGTCTCACAGCCACAGTCTCCTTCTTTCTATCCTCTCACTGTCAGTGTCTCTCTCTTGTTCTCTCTTACTGCAACTATCTCATTCTGAGAGGAGCAGCAGCCTTTTCAGTTCTTGCAGGGGAAACAGCCTGGATGATTGACTGATCTGACCTTGTAACACTAACCAAAAGGGCCTTGCTCTGCTGGTATTGCAAATGGTTGAAAGCAAGGAGAACTACAGCCGTAATTTTTCCCGAGGTCGTGCAGCTTTACTGTATAGTTAAATGATGATGGAGCCTCTTGCGTACAATATTCTAGAGGTAAAATAGTCCCCCATTCGGATCTCCGGGCGGGGACTACTCAGGAGAACGCCTTTATCAGGAGGAAGAAAACTGGCGCTCTACAGGTCGGTGCGTGGAATGTCAGATCCATTAATCGGGCAAGTAGGTTAGAAAATTGAAAATGGGAAATGGATAGGTTAAAGTTAGATATAGTGGGAATTAGTGAAGTTCAGTGGCAGGAAGAACAAGACTTTTGGTCAGACGAATACAGGGTTACAAATACAAAATCAAATAGGGGTAATGCCGGAGTAGGTTTAATAATGAATAAAAAAAATCGGATTGCGAGTAAGCAACTACAAATAGCATAGTGAACGCATTATTGTGGCCAAGATAGATACGAAGCCCACGCCTACCACAGTAGTACAAGTTTATATGGCAACTAGCTCCGCAGATGACGAAGATATTGTAGAAATGTATGATAAGATAAAAGAAATTATTTAGATAGTTTAGGGAGACGAAAATTTAATAAGCATGAGTGACTGGAATTCGATAGTAGGAAAAGTAAGACAAGGAAACGTAGTAGGTGAATATAGAATGGGGATAAGGAATGAAAGAGGAAGCCGTCTGGTCGAATTTTGCACAGAGCATAACTTAATCATAGCTAACACTTGGTTCAAGAATCATGAAATAAGGTTGTATACATGGAAGAAGGCTGGAGGTACCCGAAGGTTTCACATAGATCATACAATGGTAAGATAGAGATTTAGGAAGCAAGTTTTAAATTCTAAGACATTTCCAGGGGCGGATGTGGACTCTGACCACAATCTATTGGTTATGAACTGTAGAATAAAACCGAAGAAACTGCAAAAAGGTGGGAATTCAAGAAGACAGGACCTGGATAAACTGACGGAACCAGGGGTTGTAGAGAGTTTCAGGGAGAGCATTAGGGGACAATTGACAAGAATGAGGGAAAGAAATACAGCAGAAAAGAATAGGAAGCTTTGAGAGATGGAATAGTGAAGGCAGCAGAGGATCAAGTAGGTAAAAATTCGAGGGCTAGTAGAAATCCTTGGGTAACAGAAGAGATATTGAATTTAATTGATGAAAAGAGAAAATACAAAAATGTAGTAGATGAAGCAGGCAAAAAGGAATACAAATTCTCAAAAATGAGATCGACAGGAAGTGCAAAATGGCTAAGCAGGGATGGCTAGAGGACAAATGTAAGGATGCAGAGCGGTATATTACTAGGGGTAAGATAGATACTGCATACTGAAAAATTAAAGAGACCTTTGGAGAAAAGAGAACCACTTGAATGAATATCAAGAGCTCAGATGGAAACCCAGTTCTAAGCAAAGAAGAGAAAGCAGGAACGTGGGAGGAGTATATAGAGTGTGTAAGCGCACTGTCATATCGCTGGCATTGGTTGCGGAATGTCTTTGTGGGCAGCGTATTCGCAGAGTCGAGCATGGGACACGGAACTGTTAAGTTGTGTTGTGGAAGCTCTGCATGTGAAAGGCATGGTTAGTATGAAAGTTGAAGCGTTGCTACTAGAGCTATTACGGTAAAGTGATGAATATGGAAATGATTCAGAGGAAAGTGCGTCAAGATGTAATTAAAAATGAGCAGTGCCATCAATGACGTTTTTGTGTATCCTCTCGTTGCGTGTCGCACAGCATCAGTCATCCGCGCCGTTTTCGGTCTCCCAGAATGAACCAATGTGAATCAGCAAAAGTTAGTTACCATAAATGAGTGCAGTCAAATGCCAGTGTCTTGCAGCGAGCGTGAGAACGTGCGTTAGATCATCGCATTTCCGCATTATAAAAAATCAGTCCCGCCGCGACGGTTACGCTCACGATCGTACAAATGAGAACTAAGAAGTGAAAAATTAACTTTAAGAACAGTGTTATATCATTACCAGTGTCAAGGAGGACTGGTACCAAAAGAAATCTGTGTATGCGTGGCGAGAGTAAGAACTTTCGGTCGATTATTCGGCTTTCGCATCATCAACAATCATCCTCGCCGTGTTCGGTTACGAGTACGCCCGTCCAAATGATTCTGTGGACAGACAGTCACCTAGAAGTTGGCATCAAAACTTATGACTTAGAATGTAAGCAGTGCAACCTGTGATTTCTTATCGTCTCAGAATATAGATGTTCATACCAGACGAAGGACAGCTTTGTGTTTGACGTTGAGTGGCTCCCCTAAACCCACTTGCATATTTAGATAAATAATTTCAGGCAAGCCAACAGCAGTGTGGAGCAGAACAGTACGACCGCCGCGGGATTATCAGGTACGTGGTGTGGACAGGGCGCACGGTCCAGAAGAAGAGAAACCAGTTTAAGGGTCCCCAACCCCCTTTTCTACCCCCGGGCGTGTTACAAGTGTCTATACAAGGGCGATGTTCTTGAGGACAGTATTACGGTATTGGAAGAGGATAAAGATGAAGATGAAATGGGAGGTATGATACTGCGTAAAGAGTTTGACAGAGCACTGAAAGGCCTAAGTCGAAACAAGGCCCCAGGAGTAGACAACTTTCCATTAGAAATAGTGATAGCCTTGGGAGAGCCAGCCCTGACAAAACTGGTGAGCAAGATGTATGAGACAGGCGAAATACCTTCAGACTTCATGAAGAATATAATAATTCCAATCCCAAAGAAAGAAGGTGTTGACAGATGTGAAAATTACCGAACTATCAATTTAATAAGCCGCGGCTGCAAAATATTAACACGAATTCTTTACAGACGAATGGAAGAACTGGTAGAAGCAGACCTCGGGGAAGATCAGTTTGGATTCCGTAGGAATGTTGGAACATGTGAAGCAATACTGACCCTACGACTCGACTTAGAAAATAGATTAAGGAGAGGCTAAACTACGTTTCTATCATATGTAGATTTAGAGACAGCTTTTGACAATGTTGACTGGAATACTCTCTTTCAAATTCTGAAGGTGGCAGGGGTAAAATATACTGAGCAAAAGGCTATTTACAATTCGTACAGAAACCAGATGGCAGTCATAAGACTCGAGGGGGATGAAAGGGAAACAGTGCTTGGGAAGAGAGTGAGAGAGAGTTGTAGCCTATCCACGATGTTATTCAATCTGTATACTGAGCAAGCAGTAAAGGAAACAAAAGAAAAATTCGGAGTAGGAACTAAAATCCATGGAGCAGAAGTAAAAACTTTAAGGTTCGTCAATGACATTGTAATGCTGTCCGTAATGATACTCCCAGTACTCACACGGAGTGCACACTGGCTTCCTTCACCTCCTTATGCTCCTAACTTTGGAGCTCCCAACTACCAGCGTACCTACCCTTTCTGAATGCCCAGATCTTGCGGGCCGAGAATTTTCCTCTGGAACAGGGTGGACGGTTGCATCCTACTTAGAGGCCTCGACAGCCACAGATAACGCCCGGAACCTGGTCGTCAAACGAACCGGGCAGGTCCTTCGATAAGCCCCTCGGGAAGTCTTTCGCTACCTGGCAGACTTGGTAATGATCTGCCACTCGACCACGCGTGAGGGATCAATCTCAGTGCAGGCAGGCCACCCCAATGGACTGATCAGGGGACACGTAGAACGAGCTCGACGTTCCTCGCATTGCCGCGTCAGACCCCCCACGGTGACATCCCTAGGCAGCAGCCTCATATTGCGTGACGGAAGCCAACACCAGATGACGAAGGGAACTCATTCGTCTGTGGCACAGCTAAAGATGCATAGATCTGTGTGGGACAGAACTTAGCCCACATCTGCAGAACCTCTCCCAACGACATAACACTCGCAGACTTTCTGACCCCAGATGTTGTATCCTTCCCAAACACAAAAAGGACCGCACTTAACTGGTTAAAAGGTTTATGCTGTACATTACCTTTTAACCAAGGAGGATACAAGCAAGAAGGACTTTCGGGTGTGCTTGACAACTGAGCATCACATGCTCATGCGAATCAAAAATTACAATGAAAACTACGCAAATTTTTAGTCAAAATTTTAACGTAAAACGGCGAATTGAGCTGAATCTGTGAGAAGAAAAATAAGCAGCTGTAATTACCGCTTTAGCTAAAAAGAGATAAATAGTTCGGTATACGGAAAGTTTAACTATGACGGCTATTTTGTGCTTTACATAACTCATTTTCATTAATTTGCTTTATCACAAAGCAGGTAATATCTTTCACTCAAATGGGTAGTAAAATTATATAATTTTTTAATTCTTGTAAAAATATGAAAATTTTATGTTATATGCTGAGGGTGGTTTTGTTTATTCCTCCTTAAAATACCAAGAAGTGGATTTAGTAACATTTTTTTAAAATGGAAACGTAAACTACCTAAAATGAATAATATCAACATAACAAGAGAAGACTTAAGCTTTTCACAAACGGCAATAATGCCAACAAAAAAGTTATTTTCTGAATATCGACGCAATTACAGGACATAATTATGCTTTCTGATGGTCGATTAATCCCACGTCTATGACTACTATTGATGTAGAGCATAAGGATGAGATATTAGTGGTGGATGGATGCCTGAAAAAGCAGTAAAAAATTGAAGTAAAAAAGTAGTCACCGCGACATGCCTTAAAGCGTCGCACGCGGGTTCTAATCCAGGTACGGCCAGAGTTTTAGTTGGGGTAAGTTCTGGATTGGGATGCACTCAGCCTCGTGATGTCAGGTGAAGAGGTACCTCATTCAGAGGTAGCAGTTACTAGGTAGAAAAGTCGGCAACGACCCAGAGTACGGTGCACTGACACCACGCCCTTTCATACCGCATGAAATGATGAATCAGTGAGAAATACACGGCGTTCAGTTAACTAACACGGACGTCAGTACAACAGTTAGCGGCTTCGATGTCTCTTCGAAGACTAATATTAAGGTCTTGGGTTTGATAACAGATTCCAGACTGAGATTTAAGAAACATATCAAAGACAGCAGTCTCAGCATCTAGATGAAGCTCGGAGTTTCCAACACGTTTTTATGACGGGCTACCGCATGTGGATCTGGGCGTTAGCTGTCGACACAGATATCAAAATCTCAAATAACTTCAAAAACATATGTCTAATGTGTTGTAAATGGTGCCTCCCACTTCCTTCTCAACGTAATTATCAACAAAGACGTAAAAACCCATAAAATACCCTATATAATACAATATAAGACGATGCACTTCTACAGTCAATCTGGAACTTCCGCCAGTGTCAGGGACGACATTCCAACTATAAGAATACTACTAACACGAGATACCTGCTAAAATGAATATCCTCTCTAAACCGTGACTCCTGGCTCATAGAATGAGACGCTGTTGATATATTAATAAAATCCCCCACCCCCCGTAAGGTGCTAATATTTAATACTTTTAAATTAAAAATGGCAAGACAAGAAACCAGCCATCGAACTAGCTCAGCTCACATTTCGTAAGACCTCAGTTAAGATACGAGGAAATAGACTAATTCAGTGCAATCTTTGCACTCAAGGGGTCTAGATAGAACCCATCAGCTTGCTTGGACAGGCTCAATGTAAGCTTTATCATCAGATCACCAGAAACTAATAGCTGCAAGCCTTCCTGTACAAAGAAAGTATAATACAAATGTTTCTTTCTATGTTATATTTAATTATGTGGCATTCACTAGTTCTTGTCCATAATTTACCACAGATTTCTTGAGACTATTACTTTCCCTAGTGATTGATATAAAAGCGCGTTTACCTACTCGATGCAATATAAACGCAGAATAAGTGGCGAAAGAGATGCAGCTACTACTTTCTACCGACATGATTCAACCGTACATTGATTTTCATGACACACTAGCAGACAAAAAGAAAACGGAATGGGTAATGTTGAGGACTGTAAAGTCAAACATACACAGTATTGGGTGATACGACAATAGATTTCACGCTATTCAAGATTTCTCAAAGCTGAGCTAGTTGAAAAAAAGATACTATTAGTGCATGAATAGCATGTCACATGAATACTATTAACACGAGACATTTATTATAATGAATACAACCTCCAAAACGTGACTTCTGACTCATTGAATGAGACGCTCTTCACAAATGTATTAACAGAATAATCTAAAATGCTGTCATCCAAGAAAAATTACACTGGCCCATATTTTTAAAAAAATGTTCAAATGTGTGTGAAATCTTATGGGACTTACCTGATAAGGTTATCAGTCCCCAAGCTTACACACTTCTTAACCTAAATTTTCCTAAGCACAAACACACACATATCCATGCCCGAGGGAGGACTCGAACCTCCACCAGGACCAGCTGCACAGTCCATGACTGCAGCGCCCAAGACCGCTCGGCTAATCCCGCGCGGCTATATTTTAAAAAGTGTTTTTTGTTCCATTATTATCTTATCACTTCATTCGTCTGTAAAATATTGTACGAATTTCTCTTACGCAACGTTATGAATGCCTGTATACATACCGGAAGAATCACCCGAAACTTGTAACGCAGATATTGCAGAAATGGAAAGTGCTATTGATATGTGGTTTTCGCAGAATTGTTGTAGTTAGTTCTTCGTACTGTAAGCCCATCATCAAGTTGTAATAATCCTTAGAAATTGTAATTTTGTGCATACATATAGTTTTTGAAATGGGACAATGCCTGTTGACATTAACAGATTAAAAGTAGGGTAAATTAGAATGTGAATGGTGTTTTTCCAGGATTCTACGAAATATCGTATTTTGAAAAGGTCCCTCACCGACACTGTACAATACATGTGGTGGTTCACATTAAAGAGTGACACAAGTACATTCACTAGTTATGCGGATTCAGACCAGTAACGAGGTACTTGACTATCACAGGTTTTATTCAAAACGACCAACGGCAGCGGCAGTTCACGCTTACAGTCTGATATGCAACGACGGCTGCAGACTTGCTAGCATTATAGCAGAGATGTCCTAGCAGGCTGCAGTAATACGGTGTAATATCATAGGGTGTAGTTGGTATGTCCTCGTACACAGCGTCTTTCAGCTTTTCCCACAGAGAAAGCTATATAAGCGTCCTACAAGGGGAACGGGCCGACTACGGTACAGGTCCTCTGCATTCAATCCAACGGTTTTGAAACACTATGCGCTAGACAACCATCATCTTGGTACCACAGGTTCCCCTAGTCAGCAGAGGAACATCTGCTAGCATTATTTAAAGATGGTCTATAATGAGGCTGTGCCCGTTGTCTTCCATCCATGAGAAGAGAGGCCTTTTATCTGATTGTTCACTACCCCACACCTCACGTTTACACTTCATGGACGCTCACGTTCCACGCGACAAAGCCAACAGGGATTGTCAACCAACAGGTTTTGCACGTTTCGGCGGTTTACCAGCCCATCATTGGTAAATGTCACTTCATCACTAAACAAGATACTTGATATATCTGGGGTTTCCTGTCTTAATGTCAATGCACGGAAGTTAACACGATTCTCATAATTGTTTCCATGCAGCTCTTGATGGAGAAACATGTGATAAGGATGGAACCTATGTCGATGGAGAGTGTGTGGGACGTTTTCCTGTCTCATGCCACTTCCTTGTCCATGCACGAAAGTTAAAACGATTCTCATAATCGTTTCCATGCAGCTCTTGATAGAAAGACATGCGATAAGGATGGAACCAATGTCGATGGAGAGTGTGTGGGACATTTTCCTGACTCATGCCACTTCCTCGTGAGATTTCGCCGAGATAATGTGAGCATCAGCTGCAGCAGCAGCAAGAAGATTAATTTCCCCCTATTCTGTCATCACTAGTTTCCTTTTGCGCTGTTGTCTAGGTGTTACACTACCACTTCACGGAACTGGTTGAAGAGGTTGATGAATAATTTCCGAGTTGGTTAACGTCTATCGGGATATCTTGTCGCGTACACTGTAACGCCAGAAATGCATATGCTCCTATTTCCATCTATTGTACTATAAATGTTTTCCTTATTTTGTTACCTGATGATAAAACATTTCTGTCTCTTTATATATTGTAATTGTTTTACTGTTTGTATATATATGTATATATGCATTTATGTTGGTTTGTTTTGTGATTATTATTTGTATTTATACGCTGGGTCTGGCCTAGGGAAAACTATGCTATCGAACGAATACATCGATAGGTCGTGTGGAGAACCAAGGTGTTTAGGATCTTTGGTAGTGGGAACCGGCCGCGTGGAGCGCGGGCAGAGAGTCTGGCTGGAGTAGTGCAGTGGAGCAGGTGTGTCGTGTGACGCTCCCGCGAGTTGCCGCGCTTTCGGGGTTTGGCAGCATGTAATTGCGCTCGACTCGCGATGATAGTTTCTGACATGGTGTCGCGAACGGGAAGCGTTAGCTGGCGCACATCAAGAGCCCGTTTCGCCTGGTGACCGTGTCGAGAAGAAGGCGCGCCAACATCCAGCTTCTGCAACAGTGACGGCCGACAATGAGTGACTGTCGCCACCTCCTCGATTGACGGCTGCAAACCTTCACTCAACCAACAAGGAAGACTGCAAGCACGTAAAGTTTTAGAACTGTATGGCAGACCTCAGCTTTTCAAACTGTTCAAATCACAAAATTACAGCAACGTAGCATGAACCTTTGTTGCTCATTGTCCCAATTGCATTACCAAGCAGGGTCCCTTCCTTTTCCGGAATAAACCCGAGTGTCGTTGAAATTCAAACGCCAGCATCAATCGATTTCACTGCTTTAATTTCAAAGTTCAGTTAAGGTATTCATTGCTGGCTACAATATTTAGATTACACAAGCACAAATTAAGAGTGCGAGTTTTATTACCGTATTTTAGCTTACCTGTGACTGCAGCCCAGCTTGGTAGTACTAAATTTTACTATTGTTAATTGTTCAGAATCATTTAATTCAAGTTCAAAGTTAAATCTCTTACTTCTAAATTGCGTAGATTCAAGTAGGTTTTGAAATGATTATTGAGGTAGTCCAAGACTAACCGTATTTTTCTGTATTTCGATGTGCTTCAGAAAGAAAGCTCACTATTAACTTCAGTCACTAATTTAACTTTCGAATTTCCGGATTTATTAATTCTTTTGCTAAATTAAGTCAGAGTGTAGCGAAATTTATTACTTCTGACAAACTTTCAGTTTTCACACTACACGTGTCAACCTTCAGTTGCCACGCCTCTAGTGCTAATTATACGTGCAATAACCTTTCTTTTTCAGTTACTATAGTAATTGTCCTTAGAACTGGCGACCGTAATTATCCCCAAATCTGCAATATCTAATTATCGCTAGTTAATTGTAAGGTAACGGCCGCACATTTACTTCCTTTATTAACTTTACCCCTTTTAAAAATTAATTTCCACCAGTTTCATTAACATTTTTCCTTTCATTTAGATGTAACCCTTTCCTCCCTCTTTACCGACAAATTAACTTCGGTGACGATTGCTCTTCCCAAATTTCCATTAGGTACACGTGGTTTAATTTTTCACTGTCATTAAGGTCGATAAGTGAGGGGGAGGTTACACGTGGCGACCTGGTGACAGGACAATCTTCGGATTTCAGGTTGTTCTGGACACGAATTTTGCATTGTGCAGATCTCGTAACAAAGTACTGGTTACGAAATGGTCGATACGTCAGCGAGAATATTAGTGTGAGGAATCCTAATTAGATTTGAGATTTGGCATTTATATTGAAAATTATTAAAATGAGTGAAGGCAACAATTGCCAAAATTTGATAGACTTGGATACGGAACAATCGGTCGAACAGTGGGAAACTCGCACCGCGGTACCCATTGTTCAGGGGCAGGCGGCTAGCATGAAAGACACGACCGCAGAAACGCAACAAAGAGCAGAAATAAAATTCCAAACTTTAGAAAATGTTTCGGAATCGGAAGTGAAAATCAAATCTGAATCCCCTGATGACGAATAGGGGGGACAATTAAAGAGGAAGCCGCTACGGAAGTAAAACCGGCAGTTTCCGGGAATTTAACTGATTTATTGAATGTTTTGATTGACGAAATCAAGAGTCAATCGGCAGAAATAGAAGCTCTGTCTGCCAAGCAAGAAGATCAGGCTGCCAAGCAAGAAGCTCAGGCTGCCAAGCAAGAAGCTCAGTCTGAAAAAATTGAACGAAGCTAGACAATCAGAACAAAGCTATTAATGTTGTTAACAACAATGTTGGAGTTGTTAACACAAAAGTTGATAAAATCAAAGAAGATATTGTTGTGATTAATACCGAAATCCGTAATCTTAAACAGAAAATGATAGGCGTTCAGGCGGAAATTGCGAGCATAAATACTCGTTTTTATTCCGAAATTAGCAGAATCGAGAAAAGTGTAGGAGGAGCAGTTGCTCCGATCATCGAGAATAAGGTGACGGAACAAATTCAATTAGTGAAAAAAGAGGATCAAAAGAAGGTGGAAACTTTAAAGGGTTTAGTATCCGAAGTAGATACCAAAGTGACGAAGCAGGCTAATACCTGCGAAAAAAAAGGGAAGTAGAAACGGTTGCGACAACCACTTTCCAAGAAATTACGAGAGTGTCGGAATTAGAAAAGAAACTTGACGAAAAACAGAGCTATGTGCCAATCTGTGCACATAGTTCGGAATTGTTGACGAAAGAGGAGCGGTTCGACCCTCGAAAAAAGGCGGTATACACCCGACGAATTTCATTAAAAATTGTGAAAGAGTTTTATCCAGATCATGGGCTAATGAGAGAAAAATTAATGCGGTTAATGATGTGTTGGCTGGTGATGCCAAGCGTTGGGGCTTAAACCTCAACATTACCAACCTGACTTTTGACGAGTTTAAAAATTTATTTCTGGCTGAATACTGGTCAGAGCAAAAACAGCAAAGTGTCTGGCGCGAATTTGTCGTATCGAGGCCTTTCGATGCGAATTCGCGCGGCTCGATGAAGGAGTTTTGTTAGGGCTGGATCCGCAAGTTGGAATATTTGCGTGATCGCCGTACGGAATCCGAAATAGTCTGGAAACTCTACAAGAAGCTTCCAGATGGTACAAAACGCTACATAGGAAGCAATTACAGGACAATCAATGATTTCCTGGAAAGAGTTGAGGACGAGGACAATTGGCGCAATAATCGCGATAGTGGTAGAGGCCGTGGTAACAACAACGGGTACCACAGCAACCACAACAACGATAACCATGGGAATAATGCATACCGCAGCCATGGCAGCAATAACAATAATGGTTCGTACCATAATAACAATCGGTACAATGCAAATAATAACAGGAATGACGGAAACCAGTATCATACTAACGTGATACGGGCTTCACAGGATAGTAATGACGCCAGAAGGTGCGATAAGCCGCCTCAGCAGCATCCGGGGAGCAGATCTGTTGGGACGAGACAGGGAAACCATTAGCCGCGCCGGTGAGGGGCCCACCGGGCGTGGAGAAATTTTGGAGGCCCAATAACAGGAGAAAACCCAGGTGTCGCCGTTACAAAAATTCCGTATGGAATATTCAACGGTGGGAGAGTGTGCCAGTGTTAAGAGAGAGGAGTGCGCCCACAAGTAGTAGATCAGCTGTAGACACGGCAGTAGAAAATACATTCACTGTCAGTGAGAATAATTTAAGTAGTATTCCGGAAATCGATTATAAAGTGGCAGCTGTAACAACCAAAGCGGAAATGGAGATTAAGAATGATTCACTATTGTTCAGAGATGATCAGATGTCGGATAACACGTTCGTCATTGAGCGAGGGGATGCAGAGAGGGATGAGGTCTGGTTAAGGCAGTTCGGTCGCTTATACGACGAACTAAGAGATTATAGGGGCCTGTACGGGAAAAGTGTTTATGGGGAGTGGGGGCAGGATTTGCCGCGTCTCGTCCCACAGGAAGATAGTATTTGTGAAGTAATAGGAAGTTCTGGCCCTAACCGGCAGACTTTACTAGTAATAGTTGATGTTAATGGGGAGCACGAGCAAGATTCGTCGTGTTTCGTCCCGCAGAAGTTAGTGTTGAAGTAGTAACGGGAAGTTCTGGCCCTAACCGGCAGACTTTACCGAAAGTTATAGTGGTAGAAGTAGCCGACCCATCCGACGCAAACCTCCAGTTTAAACATCGCGAGAGTATTAAGGAGAAAGATTGCGAAAATTTTAGTGATAGCCGGACACGATTGGTAGAAAAGCACATAGATTACAGCGTGTATGAGGTTAGAGCTGACATTATACGGTCAGACGATAGCAGTGTGGGTTGCGCAGATCTGGAGGAAGTAATTGCAGATACTACTGGACACATTCCTCCAGGTAGATTGGCAGATGAGATCAATCTGACCAAAGAGGAATCAACGAAGGTGACAATTAATGAATTGATAGCAAAGCGACACTCACTAGTTGACGAGTTACAGGAAAAGGTTTCGGTATTGGAGGCGAAGCTACAGACTAAGCCTCAGGACAAACGTGTTGAAATTAAAACTGTATGTGAACAGAGGCTGAAAAGGCCGCCTGATAAGCCGGATTTAGGATCAAAGCCGGATGGTTTTTTCTGGAATGACCTGGATATAGACGAGGATTTACTGTGGGAAAATAAAGAAAAAATCGAGGACAAGTGTAGACACATAGTAGTGTCTGTTAATATGCACGACCTACAACTAAACGTGTTGATTGACACCGGTGTAGAATTGAGTGCTGTATCTGGGAAAATATTTGAGTTACTGAAAGACAGACCTGGCATCGTAGTTATACCAGTAACTGGAGTGAAAATTATCAGTGCTACTGGGAAGGCCAGTAAACCGGTCACAAAACAGATTTTTGTCAACTTCGAGATATGTGGGGCGCGATTTGAACAAGAGTTTGTCGTCGTGCCAGACTTAGCTACGGAAGTAATTATCGGGTTAGATTGGCTATTAAAGTACTGTGCAGTGATTAATTGCGAAAGCAAAACTTTGACATGTACGTCACAAGATAAAACAACAGTAGCTAGTTTTGACGAGGCAGGAGACGGTGTGCATTGGCAATACCAGCCTAAACACGTTGTTAACTGGCCGGATCCTATTGACGTAGGTATGAATTTGAACTACTGTAATGTGAGGAATCTCGGCATTGACAATAGTGTAGAAAGTGAATTGGAAAGTATTGTAGACGGTGTGTCAAACGTAACACACGAACAAAGACGAGGCCTGTATGAAGTAATAATGAGGAATAAGAGTGTGTTGTCAGACAAACCGGGACTTGTGGAAGGATATAAATGCAAGTTGCATGTAATTCCGCACGAACCATTCTTCGTGAGACCGTATGCTATACCGCTGTCCAAAAAGGAAGCAGTGCAACGGGAGATAGGATGATCGAATGGGGAGTGATTGAAAGATGTACGAGTCCATACAATAACGGTTTGGTCATTGTAGCAAAACGGGATGGTAGTGTGCGTATTGTGATTGACGCCCGCACGTTGAATAGGGTCGTTCAACGTGAAACAGACAGACCAAAGAGTATGGAGGAGATTTTGCAACGTTTTCATGACGTTAAGTTCATGACTAGCCTCGATCTGACGGCTAGTTACTGGCAAATAGAACTCGAAGAAGAATCTAGGCCATACACCGCCTTCTTGTTTGCGGGGAGGTGTTATCAGTATAGAGTACTGCCGTTTGGACTTAATATATCTGTGTCCGTATTCATTAGGGCCCTAGATAAAGTGCTAGGACCGGCTATGAGTTCAAAATTAACTGTATATGTTGACGACCTATTGTTGGCCAATGCCACTTGGCATGACCATTGTGACCTGTTAGATGAAGTGTTTAGAGCATTGCGCCGTGTCGGAATGACTCTAAAGCTAAAGAAATGCGAATTTGTGAAGGAGGAACTGATATTTTTAGGGCATGTAATTACCACTGCTGGTATTACGGAGGACCCAGAGAAACTAGAGGCAATAAGGAATTGTCCTCCACCCAAGTCTAGGAAACAGTTAAAAAGTTTTCTAGGGCTAACAGGATTTTACCGTAAATTTGTAAAAGGACAAGTGTTTAATGATGAAAATTTGAATAACCTCTTACGCAAAAATGTTCCGTTTGTGTGGACCGACGGGTGTCAGGCCGCTTTCGAGAGATTAAAAGACGAGATGTTAAGATCTAACATACTATTTCATCCTGATTTATCGCTACCCTTCCATCTGGGAACGGATTCGTCGAATTACGGGGTGGGGGTAGAACTGTTCGAAGAAGTTGGTAAAGGAGATGATAAGGAACACCGGACGATAGCGTTCGCGAGTCGAACTTTATCAAAAAATGAGCGAAACTACACGATTTCTGAGAAAGAGTGTCTCGCTATCGTGTGGGGATTCAAGAAGTTCAAGGGTTACCTATGGGACCGTAAGGTGATTATTCATACGGACCATAAGGCGCTCACTTATCTGAAGGATTGTAAACTACTTCACGAAAGACTGACTAGGTGGTCGCTGTATTTACAGCAATTTAACTATGACATCCGTTATGTAAAAGGGACCGACAATTGCGTAGCGGATGTGCTGTCACGGTTGCCCGAGTCTAATCAAGATGTATTGAAAGATGAGTCAGATGGAGTGGTCAAATTATACTATTTTAGAGAAGTTGAGGGACGCAAATTAATAGTAAACATCTGTAAGAATCTACGTCGTCATCAGAACGAGGATGGTTGTTTAAATATGGTGAAAACCCGATATGACGTAAGGAGTCCAGAAGGAGAGAAATTAAGGAAGTATTACAAGATATACGATCATATCTTGTACATACGTAAGGGTGAAGAAAGTAATATTAGGCGGGTATGCTGGCCCACCAAATACGTCACGGAAATAATAGACTGCTACCACTTGGCATATGGTCACTGTGGACCAAAGAAATGTACGGAAAAGCTGAGTGAAGTAGTGCATTTTAACAACATGTTAAAACGCGTTACTGACAGAGTGAAAACTTGCGATTTATGTCAGAAGGTGAAGGTTACCAACTGTAAGAGTAGTGGTCCTATGCAAAGTATAAGGCCTAACGACACCTTTGAATTACTGTGCGTGGACTTGTATGGACCTTTGCCCAAGTCATCAGGAAACTTTGCCTACATTTTAGTAGTGCTAGAAGCTTTTTCCAAGTTCATCAAACTATGCCCGATTAGGAAAGCTACAGCCAAAGTGGTCTATGGCAAGCTTGTGAACGATTATTTTGTTCATATTGGTAAGCCCAAGGCGATTCTATCAGGCAATGGGGCACAATTTACTTCTAAGTTGTGGAATGAAGGCATGGAAAGTAATGGGGTCGAGGTGATCCATATTTCAGCTTATTGTGTGGCTGGGAATCCCGCTGAGAGGTATATGCGCGAGCTAGGCCGACTTTGCCATACCTATTGCCATCACAACCATAGGGCATGGGGCAAATATGTAGCAGTATTTGAGAGAATTATGAACACCTTGAGACATGAATCTACGGGATTTTCTCCAGAGATAGAAGTAAAAGTTTAGTGGAAGAGATAATCAAATTCCCTCCACAGATTGACATTAGTGTTGGTGTAAATAAAGATCGTTTGCGAGAAGTAATGAAGCTAAAATCCGATGCTCGCATACGTTGTCATGACGCTAAAGCGCGTTTTGCTAAGTTTGCAATCGGAGACTTAGTACCTGTAAAAGCTCATGAGAAATTGAGCGAGATAGACAATGAAATCTCTAAATTTAAGTTTGTTTATAATGGACCATATAAAGTCATTGGTATACCTCACACAAATGCTTATTGCTTAGAGTATCCAAGCTCTGGAAAACTATTAGGTATACCCAATATTGTAAATTGAAATTGTACCAACCTAGATTCGATTAATACCACACAATGGGTAATTTGCACAGTATTTAAATATAGAGTCTAAGATTTAAGGTTTGCCAGATTGCCATGCTTTTGCCTGACCAAGAGGACATTAAAGAAGTTGTAATTAATAAGTAATTAATTTTGACTAAATGATTTAAGAGGAACTGATTATTAATCTACCGAAAAATCCAAGCTGTTAGTTTAAGTTTTCAGCTGAGTCACAGTAGATTACAGAATGAAAATATTATTTTGTAACTAGCTGTAAGATTTCATAAATATGTGATTTACTAGTCATTGCCGATGTACTTAGATGCTGTTTTAACTTTCAGGCTAGTACATGCGTGTGATGATGGACAGTGTTGAGTTATCCACTGTGATAGTATTAATGGACTCCTTGAGATTACTCGGGAGTGAGTTTTTCCGAAAGAATTCAGTGAAACGGACGTTCTGGAAATGCCGTTACACAGGCGAGTGAGATCAAATGTGCCGCACAGGCGGGCGCAACAATACTGGCGAGGCGGAGCCGCTGTCGGCTATTGTGCCACTGTCGGCACTCTTTGTACTTGCGGGTACGGAAGGCGGAGTTGTTTTTCTTCCCGGACAGCTGATGTGAAAGAATTCTGTTGTTAATATTTATGTTTTTGTCGATCTGCTGTATATTATTTTCTTGTTTAGCGTTAAGTGAACTCTCATGACGAGAATATTAATTATGAAAAGGTTATATAAAATGTGTATTCTATGTAATTAATTATTAATTTGCGTATTTTGAAATACCTGTTCTTTTATGACCATGTACTCTGATTAATTTTGTAAATAGTAGTACATTTCTTGATACTGTTAAGAATTTTGATTTTTTGAATAGCTAAACCATTTTCTATGTTTTCTATGAATTTTAATATGTTGTCAACCTGTTTTCTTTTGTGTAAGATGACAGAGTGGAATAAGATTAGGAATGTCTCCACTCAATTATTATGGTCTAAAAATTGGTTTATGGTTAATTAGACGAATGCTAAAATTTGTTGATGTTTTGAGCATATGCATTTCCGCTGTTTCATTTTTGGGACATTTTCTGAGTCTGTTTAGGTTACACGAACATCCTCAGACAATGTGGGGCACATGAAACGCCGGAAATGCATATTCCCCTATTTCCATCTATTGCACTGCAAATTTTTTTCCTTATATTGTTACCTGAAGGTATAACATTTCTGTGTCTTTATATATTGTAATTGTTTTACTGTTTGTATATATATATATATATATATATATATATACACTCCTGGAAATGGAAAAAAGAACACATTGACACCGGTGTGTCAGACCCACCATACTTGCTCCGGACACTGCGAGAGGGCTGTACAAGCAATGATCACACGCACGGCACAGCGGACACACCAGGAACCGCGGTGTTGGCCGTCGAATGGCGCTAGCTGCGCAGCATTTGTGCACCGCCGCCGTCAGTGTCAGCCAGTTTGCCGTGGCATACGGAGCTCCATCGCAGTCTTTAACACTGGTAGCATGCTGCGACAGCGTGGACGTGAACCGTATGTGCAGTTGACGGACTTTGAGCGAGGGCGTATAGTGGGCATGCGGGAGGCCGGGTGGACGTACCGCCGAATTGCTCAACACGTGGGGCGTGAGGTCTCCACAGTACATCGATGTTGTCGCCAGTGGTCGGCGGAAGGTGCACGTGCCCGTCGACCTGGGACCGGACCGCAGCGACGCACGGATGCACGCCAAGACCGTAGGATCCTACGCAGTGCCGTAGGGGACCGCACCGCCACTTCCCAGCAAATTAGGGACATTGTTGCTCCTGGGGTATCGGCGAGGACCATTCGCAACCGTCTCCATGAAGCTGGGCTACGGTCCCGCACACCGTTAGGCCGTCTTCCGCTCACGCCCCAACATCGTGCAGCCCGCCTCCACTGCTGTCGCGATAGGCGTGAATGGAGGGACGAATGGAGACGTGTCGTCTTCAGCGATGAGAGTCGCTTCTGCCTTGGTGCCAATGATGGTCGTATGCGTGTTTGGCGCCGTGCAGGTGAGCGCCACAATCAGGACTGCATACGACCGAGGCACACAGGGCCAACACCCGGCATCATGGTGTGGGGAGCGATCTCCTACACTGGCCGTACACCACTGGTGATCGTCGAGGGGACACTGAATAGTGCACGGTACATCCAAACCGTCATCGAACCCATCGTTCTACCATTCCTAGACCGGCAAGGGAACTTGCTGTTCCAACAGGACAATGCACGTCCGCATGTATCCCGTGCCACCCAACGTGCTCTAGATGGTGTAAGTCAACTACCCTGGCCAGCAAGATCTCCGGATCTGTCCCCCATTGAGCATGTTGGGGACTGGATGAAGCGTCGTCTCACGCGGTCTGCACGTCCAGCACGAACGCTGGTCCAACTGAGGCGCCAGGTGGAAATGGCATGGCAAGCCGTTCCACAGGACTACATCCAGCATCTCTACGATCGTCTCCATAGGAGAATAGCAGCCTGCATTGCTGCGAAAGGTGGATATACACTGTACTAGTGCCGACATTGTGCATGCTCTGTTGCCTGTGTCTATGTGCCTGTGGTTCTGTCAGTGTGATCATGTGATGTATCTGACCCCAGGAATGTGTCAATAAAGTTTCCCCTTCCTGGGACAATGAATTCACGGTGTTCTTATTTCAATTTCCAGGAGTGTATATATATATATATATATATATATATATGCATTTTTGTTGGTTTGTTTTGTGAATATTATTTGTATTTATACGCTGGGTCTGGCCTAGGGAAAACTATGCTATCGAACGAATACATCGATAGGTCGTGTGGAGAACAAAAGTGTTTAGGATCTTTGGTAGTGTTAACTCTGCCACGTGGAGTGCAGGCAGGGCAGAGGGAGAGTTTGGCTGAAGTGGTGCAGTGGAGCAGGTGTGTTGTGTGACGCTCCCGCAAGTTGCCGCGCTTCCGGGGTTGGGCAGTATGTAATTGCGCTCGATTTGCTATGATAGTTTCTGACACGGTATCGCGGACGGGAAGTGTTAGCTGGCGCACATCAAAAGTCCGTTTCGCCTGGTGGCCGTGTCGAGGAGAAGGCGCGCCAACATCCAGCTTCTGCAACAGTGATGGCCGACAATGAGTGACTGTCAGCACCACCTCGATCGACGGCTGCAAACCTTCAATCAACCAACAAGGAAGACTGCAAGCATGTAAAGTTTTAGAACTGTATGGCAGACTTCAGCTGTTCAAACTATTCAAATCACAAAATTACAGCAACATAGCATGAACCTTTGTTGCTCATTGTCCCAATTGCATTACCAAGCAGGGTCCCTTCCTTTTCCGGAATAAACCCGAGTGTCATTGAAATTCAAACGCCAGCATCATTCGATTTCACTGCTTTAATTTCAAAGTTCAGTTAAGGTATTCATAGCTGGCTACAATATTTAGATTACACAAGCACAATTTAAGAGTGCGAGTTTTGTTACCATATTTTAGCTTACCTGTGACTGCAGCTCAGCTTGGTACGTACTAAATTTTAATATTGTTAATTGTTTAGAATCATTTAATTGAAGTTCAAAGTTAAATATCTTGTTTCTAAATTGCGTAGATTCAAGTAGGTTTTGAAATGATTGTTGAGGTAGTCCAAGACTAACCGTATTTTACTGAATTTCGATGTGCTTCAGAAAGAAAGCTCAATATTAACTTCAGTCACTAATTTAACTTTCGATTTTCCCGATTTATTAATTCTTTTGCTAAATGAAGTCAGAGTGTAGTGAAATTTATTACTACTGACAAACTTTCAGTTTTCACACTACACGTGTCAACCTTCAGTTGCCACGCTTCTAGTGCTAATTATATGTGTAATAACCTTTCTTTTTCAGTTACTATAGTAATTGTCCTTAGGACTGGCGACCGTAGTTTTCCCCAAATCTGCAATATCTAATTACCGCTAGTTAATTGTTAACGTAACGGCCGTACATTTACTTTCGTTATTAACTTTATCCCTTTTCAAAATTAATTTCCACCAGTTTCATTAGCATTTTTCCTTTCATTTAGATGTAACCCTTTTCTCCCTCTTTACCGTTAAATTAACTTCGGTGACGATTGCTTTTCCCAAACTTCCATTAGGTACACGTGGTTTAATTTTTCGCTGTCATTAAAGTCGATAAGTGAGGGGGAGGTTACAACACCGTACAAAACGAACTGAATTCTTCCTACGTTCTCCAAACACCTTGGGGATGCTGGCTTTTACTACACTGGTAAATCCCATCATCCTCACACGAGCTACTGCTTCTGCTGTCACACAATAACTTATCAGCAAGTTGCAGTGCGCTGAAGAAGCACAGAAGCACACTGTAAACTAAAATAACAACGTCGTACCTAGCAACTAAGAGGGTTGAAAGACACAACAAGTGTCAGAGTGGAAACTTTTCAAAGTACTTCATCTCGTAAACGACTCGCACTGGAATCCTGCAACAGTCACTACCGTCATTCTAATTTACCGTCCTTTTTGTTTGTTAATGTCAAATATTTAAGAAAAGTGTATGTTTGCATAAAAAAGTACCCTTTTGAAGTATTATTACAATCTGTTGACTGGCTGACAAACGAGTCCCGGACTATCAATCCACTTTGCGAAAACCACACATCAGTAGTACTTTCAATGTGAGGTGTAAGTTTTATGTGATTCACCCTGTTTATAATTAAGACTTGTGTTGTAAATTATGTATTATATTATAACGAGGGAGTCAGACAAATGTACCTTTTTTTAGCCTCATAACGCTTTTTCTTTCTGCCGGATATATCTCGTATCTTCCCTGGATCGCCTTGTTAATTACTGGATTGGCTGTATTTGTTGTGGTCGAGGGCATTATATGTCTTTCCTGTGACATCCTTCCCCTTCTCACACCCCGACGCTGGTTGGAATTTGTGGACTCCACCTGTCTGTGTCTAGTGTAATGGACGGGACGTAGGTACCAGCTAGGTGTTGACACTGTCGGATGCGGGAAACCAACTAAAAACACATCTAGGCCGGCCACCGAACCGGGCTTGTCGTTAATTCGAGGCAGATTCCATCTGTCTCCCCGAATCCCAGAAGCGGTGTGTTAACGCGAGCGACTAACCGATTATGTAAGAAATTGTGCCTCATTTCTGCTGGTATAGTGTTAATACTATCCTGTTTAAGCTTGTTTTCTCATTAATGGTTCATAATATCCGTCAATCAAATGAAGCTAAAATTTTAATTTAACGAGTATCTATTCAAAAATGGGTTTCTGAAAGAAATAAAACAAAGACGCAAGTCACATATACGAAAAGACGTTCTAGAGAACTAACGTTTCATACAACTCACCTCTACTTAACATTAGAACTGTAGAATACATTCTGAGTTCGAACATGAGTTCCAGCTCGTAGCGGGAACAATCGTGCATTCCAAAAATATCCATCATGTCGAACCCAAGTCATAATGTTCACAGACGGCATCCTAAATGCCAGAGATACATGTACGCCATATGGATTCCGAATATTTTAGTGTTTATTGTGCTTAGAGTACCTTAAGATTAGATCTGCAACAAAATCTACGAAATGAAAAAAACATACGCTTAACACATATAAGATATGGAATGAATTGATCCTTTGTTGACAAGAAGAAAGCAAGAAGCTATCTTGATTGGACAGTCAATGGGTAAACACAGAAACAGTTCCTGCTGTGTCCCAGGGATATGTAGCAAGGCAATAGTCCTCAAGCAATAATTTAACAGTTCTTTTACGTCAGTGCTATTGTCAATGAGAACTTATCTTTTACAAAATACAGAAATGTTGAGAACATTAAAATGAACTATCAGTCAGCTCTTAAAATCGAGAAAGAAAAAGTGTACACTTCACGCTGCACATAGTTATCTCCGATGAGGCCTATCCGTCATGTTAGACTAAACAATAACTTTATTTAAAAGTTATTCGGACTGTTAACAGACAACATAGCCAGAAAGCTAGTAGTTTGTTTCATGTTCCCTGTGTCATTTCGACGATAAATCTGATTAATGTGGCACGAGTCATTTTACATTCACAATACAAATAAATTCGTAAATACTGCTAAACACTGAACTAACCACCTTTTACACTATGCAACAGTAGAAATCGCTTTATTCTTAGATGGAGTTGTTAGGAGAAACTTCTTCAGTTTCTTTTATCTTTTTCAAATTTTACTTGGCCATCTGTGATACGTTTTGTCTCACTGGGTAAATGATCAGCATTAAACACCCCTTTTTGTGGTGGAGAAGACCTTCACAGAATGAATGTAATTTATGTCGCCCGAAGGACGAGGTCCCAAGTCAATGTTGGTACCTCACGGTGGAATCACAATAAAGACAGTCGCTGCCTGACGCAGCAACTTGTGGGAGACGTGGGCGTTGCCGGAAGATTATTTACCTCAGAGAGCAGCGTCGCTCATCTCAGTTGGTAATCATCGCCTACGACTTAGTACAGACCTACGACTCAGTGCAGACCCGGCTGCGACCTAACAGAACGAATAAACACTTCTGTCAAAGTCTGTAGCCAATTGTACATTGACATGAGATTATCATTCTTTATTGTTCAAGTGATAACAGTTATAGCGTCAGCGATAGTAACAAATACATAGCGGCATTCCAGTGAACATGGATTGTTTCCAAATTAAGTGTTTAGATGGTTAAAATTTTTAATAAAGTGATATAATAGTTTGTGTGTGTTATAGTTTCCGCTAGCCATCCTCGAAATTTTAGACTTGCTACGGCTCACTAAACGGCTTGTGTTCTGCAGTACGTTGCTCCGTTCGTAATGTAGTTTAATTTGGGCTTATCCCTCGGTGCAGTTAACAGGTTTCCCTCTTGTATCTCGACTACTAGTAATTTTTTGCATTCTAATTGTTAATGTACTTGCTTGCGTGGGGCTACCTTAATGGGTTTATCGTCTACGCTTTGGACTCTCTCTGGCTAGTCCGCACATCGCTACCCGAAAGGGACCCCTAGACCCTTGACACCGAGCGACGTATCTTGTTGTGTGTAACTATTCCAGAGGGATTCCGTCCCGTATCCTATGCCTGTTGCAACTAGTTCACGTAACCAATTGGCAAAGTTTAGTTGTTGTTAATTGTTTTTGAAAACTGGCGTTCTGTCTTTAATATTTAATGTAACAACAGAAAATTGTTTTTCATGGTCCAAGAAGCTGCTCACTGTACTCTTTGATGTCTTGCATCTGGTCTCTTACTGTGCTGACTAATAGTTTTCCCTTAATTATAAATTGTTCTGATCCTTATTAGCCCAATGCAATACAATTCATAAAATTTTAATTATTTTTGTAATTCTGATCCAGTTAATTTTCTTAAAGGGTGCAATGTTATATTCAACTAGTTGTTTTTAAAGGGATGGTTCCTCGTGGTAAATGATTTAAAAAAAACTAATGGACAGGCTTTTCGTGAGCATTAGCCAACCTGTAAACCTTGATTTTGATATTTTCAATTAGAGTGACATTACATAGTCTTGAGATTGGTAAAACAAATTGATCAATTGTTTAGTTACGTCAATGCTTTTTGTTAGTGTGAGTATTTATTTTTGTTTGAAAAGAGAAGGTGAAGGCTATTGAACAATCTTAGCATCAAACCCTTCTATATGTGTGCCTCCCTAAAAATTCCTCAGAGTTTAATTTCCCCATTTTAAAAGGACGATTTTTTTATATGTTTTTGATATGTTTCAGACGCTATTACTAATTGACTGTTAGCTGGGCGTTTGCGAGCCGTCTTGGACAGGTCGTTGAGCTTCACGCCTGACAGTGTTGCCGAAGTAGGTGCAGAGCTTAGCACTCTTGCAGTGTTATGTCCTAGTATCGAATTTTTGTCGGTTACAATTCTATCCGAAAGCATAGGATTGTAGTGGCGAGGGAATTGGGGAAATGAGCGAGACTCATCAGTAGAGATAGAAAGGAAAATTGCTGCCCTTCAGGCTGAGTTAGATGAGGCTAGGCGAGAACTGGGCAGGTTAAGAGGGGATAAAGGTAAACAGGGGTGGGAAGTGGCAACAGGCATAAGGAACAGGCCAAGACATTCTTCTGACAGCTTTGTTATTAATGTACAAAATAGGTTTGACCTGTTGCCTCAGTCAGAAACTGATGAGCGTCTCACAGAAGTAGATGTAGACAAGGCTCAACAAGCTTTCAGCAGCAAATTGAATAAGAATGTAGGGAAGTCTGCGAGAGAAAGAAAGTCTTATTGCTAGGTAGTTCGCATGCTAGGGGTGTGGGTCAACTTCTGCAGGATGAGTTAGGGTCAGAATACCAGGTCACAAGTTTTTTTCAAACCTAGTGCTGGACTGGGGCAGGTTACAGTGGATTTAGTTTCACTATGTACGGGATTTACTAAGGAAGATACCGTGGTTATTGTGGGTGGGCCAGGCAACAGTATTGACAGAGATCCGGGGTACAGGATAGAGTGTTACCTGGCAAAGATTGCATCAACATCGAGTCATACCAGTGTTGGGTTTGTGTCGGTTCTGGAGCGCCACGACCGACCTCATTTGAGCTCTTCTGTCAGGAGAGTTAATTTGGAGTTGGAACGGCTAATTGGATCTGGTGCAGGGTCACACATTGGTGTGGTTCCTGTTGATTCACTCTGTACGTGGGACTATACTAGACGTGGCCTACGCCTCAACAAGAAAGTGAAGGGTAAATTGGCTGGGCTGATAGCAGGAAATTTAGAGGGGGGAGGAACTACATCTCATGGTGGAAACTCTTTTTTAGTGTAAGATCAATGTCCAGTGGGAAACTCAGCCAGGCAAGTACTAAAGATGTTAAAAAAGTTCAAGATACTCACAAAAGAAAAGTGAAAAATAATGTTAGTATATTTCATCAAAATATTGGGGGATTGAAGAATAAAATTGATGAGCTTCTGCTTTGTTTAGAAGATATAGAAACTGAGAATGTAATAAATGTACTATGCCTGTCTGAACATCACATTGTCACTGATATGCAAAAGGTTAGCATCAATGGGTACAAATTAGCTGCACATGTAAGTAGAGATAATATGATGAGAGGAGGAGTTGCCATATATGTCAAAAGCTTCCACAGTGTAAAAAATTTAGAAACTAAAAAATTTTGTGTAGAGCAACATATGGAAGCATGTGCCACTGAACTAAAACTAAATGATGGCACTTTCATAATTGTAAGAGTGTACAGGTCCCCTGCAGGGAATTTCCTGCTATTTCTATAAAACTTGGATGCTTTGTTGTGCTATCTGTCAGACAGGGGGAAGCAAATTATCATTTGTGGGGATTTGAATGTTGATTCCCTGAAAGAGTGTAATAGGAAGAATGACCTTGTAGTATTACTCAGTTCTTTCAATTTGAGCTCTGTCATTGATTTTCCTACTCGGATAACAAAGAGCAGCAGGACATTGATAGATAACTTTTTTATAGACCAAGATAAGTTTAAGAACATAAATGCTTATCCTGTTGAGAATGGTCTTTCAGATCATGGTGCACAGCTAGTTACAGCACATGACATACCTCCATGCAGTGTATAAAATCAGAATCTCAAAGCAGTGCATTCAATTAACAATATAAATATTGTCACTTTAGGGAAAGCCTACAGCAGCTAGACTGGGATAAAGTGTATAAGGAACCTGATGCAAACTTGAAATATAACTTATTTCACGATACTTTTTTAAGGGTATTTGAAAATTGTTTTCCCAAGAAAATAGTTAAATATAATTCCAAGAAAAAATATAAAAAACCTTGGCTAACTAAAGGAATGAGAATATCTTGCAACCGTAAAAGAGAACTGTATCTAACAGTAAGAGGGAGTACTGACCCCGAAATTGTTCAATATTATAAAAACTGTTGTGCAGTACTAAGAAAAGTTATTAGAAAGTCCAGAAGCATGTGTATCATGTCTGAGATCAATAACTCTGATAATAAAATTAAAGCAATTTGGAATATTATTGAAAGGGAAACAGGGCAACCAAGAGCACAGGAAGACTTTAGTGCCATAAAACTGAATGACAAGTGTACTAACAAAAATCAGAAATTGAAAATATTTTTAATAATCATTTTTAAATGTTGTGGAGAAAATAGGATCTAGATCTTCACTAGAAGAGGCAAGGCTACTAATAGAAGAGGCCGTACCTGAGCGGTTTGGAACAACTGTATTTCCACCAACCTCTCCCTATGAAAGCAGTAAAATAATAAACTCACTGAAAAGTAAAAGCTCTTACGGAATTGATGGCATTTCCAGCATGGTACTTAAAGCTTGTTCACCACAGATAAGTAGGATTCTCAGCCACATATGTAATAGCTCTTTGGAGCAGGGTGTTTTCCCCGATAGACTGAAATATGCCATTGTAAAACCATTGCATAAAAAGGGGGATACGTCGGATGTCAACAACTATCGCCCAATCTCTCTTCTGACAGCTCTATCAGAAATTTTTGAGAAAGTAATGTATACAAGAGTAGCCTCCCATATTTGTAAAAATAAATTACTAACAAAATGTCAGTTTGGTTTTCAGAAAGGGTTTTCAACAGAAAATGCTACACACGTTTTCCCTGATCAAATATTAAATGCTATGAATAGCCAGACATCACCCATTGGTATTTTTAATGATCTCTCAAAGGTCTTTGATTGTGTAAATCATGGAATTCTTTTAGATAAGCTAAATCATTATGCTTTGAGGGGTGCACTGCACAAATGATTTAATTCATACTAAACTGGAAGAATGCAGAAAGTTGAAATAAGTGGTTCATGTAATGTTAAAACAACAGCTGATTCCTCAAACTGGGGGGCTATCAAGTTCAGGGTCCCACAGGGTTCGGTCTTAGGTCCTTTACTGTTCTTGATATACATTAATGACTTACCATTCCACATTGATAATGATGCAAAGTTAGTTCTTTTGGCTGATGATACAAGTATAGTAATAACATCCAAAAACCAAGAACTAAGTGATGTAATTGTAAATGCTGTTTTTCACAAAATTATTAAGTGGTTCTCAGCAAATGGACTCTCTTTAAATTTTGATAAAACACAATATATACAGGTCTGTACAGTAAATGGCACAGCTCCAGTAATAAATATAGACTTTGAACAGAGATCTGTAGCTAAGGTAGAATTTTCAAAATTTTTAGGTGTGTCCATTGATGAGAGGTTAAACTGGAAGCAACACACTGATGGTCTGCTGAAACGTCTGAGTTCAGCTACGTATGCTATTAGGGTTATTGCAAATTTTGGTTTACAGGTACGAATCTAGCAATTTTGGGATAGCACCATGGATGCATGCACGTGACAAATTTTTAATGATTCCATCACGTAATGTAACATCACTATAACTTGGTCCACAAGAACACTTTTCATCTGGTATAAAACGTGGTTAAAGACATAATGTGAAGGACAGTCAAGCAATTTTAAAATAAAAGATGGTAAAATAGTGTATGATCCCATAGACTATTTTACTATCTTTGATTTCAAAATTGTTTACTTGTCCAATTACGTCTGTAACTACGTTTTAGTTTCCGTGGTCTAGGGGTTAGTCCGCTGTTAGCAGCGGTGGGGCAAGGACATCCTGCCTGTGTCCCGCCTGTTAGCGTTCCGTGTGCAAGAATGTTTTCCTATTCACCTTCCGCTGCGGCGAGTGTAACTCGTACGTCTCCCGTTAGTGCCATGACACACTACTACCGCAAGTCCATAAATAAGACCACATTCCAAGCGGACTACGCAAGACCTCGAGCATTTGAAATTGAACGTTTCATCCGGAAGACCTTGATAGGCTATGGTCGAAATATAGCAACATTGAAGAGACATACCATGGACTTTTATTACAGCATATTAAGGGAATGTACAACATTTCCATACTCACCTGCCAGGCAGGTGACGGTGAACCGTGCCAGGGCACAGATCTTCAGATTTGCACGTTGCCACCTTGAGGGTGCGATCGTAAGAGCGTGCACTCAAGATAGAGTGGCCCGGGAGGAACTGTCCATGTACCACGTCAACGCAGAACGACGGCGCCGACGCAGGACACTGATCCAAGCAATCACGCTGGAAGCCGGACGACGTCTTGATACCCATCGCCATATAGCAACGCCCTTCATGCTCACTACACTAGGCTGTACTCGGAACACCGACATCCATCAGAGGTGAACGCCGCAGTCTCTCAACTCACTTATGGCATGATCTCTCCGACAGCGGCAGTGGATTTGACTGCAGATGTAACGGAGGAGGCAATCATTGCAGCAATACAGGCGGAGGCTGCTCGTAAGTCCCCGGGACCTGATGGCCTTCCTCTGGAATTTTATCGTACATATCAGCAACTGCTAGCACAAGCATGGACTGATATTTGCCGCGATCTTATGTCTCCCACGAAGCAGATCCATGGAGCGTTCCTAGAAGGACTGATAGTGCCCATACACAAACCACGAGGAGGATACAGGGTCAGTGATTATCGACTCTTGACCTTACTCAACAGTGACGTAAGGATTTTCACCCGGCTTCTGGCAGCACGCCTAAAGCGATCGGTACGATGTGTTGTGTCGCAGGCACAGGCATCGTTAGATGGTGACCATAATATTCGCACTGCACTGTGCCGATATCGATATATGATCGCGCTAGCCAAAGCTCGCCAACTGCCAGGAGTTTTGGCCACACTCGACTTTAGCCCGGCCTTTGATAGAGCCGACCACACGTTTTTGATGGAAATACTGCGACACATTGGGTATCCGGACATCATAGTTGTGGTAGTGATGCGTCTCCTACGCGGCGCGACGTCCAAGGTGTTGTATAATGGCCGTCTCACGCCGCCGATACAGAACAGAGCTCTGTGCGACAGGGCTGCTCTCTTTCGGAAATATTGTACGTCCTCGTCCTGGAACCACTAATCTGTGGCCTCGGACAACGCCTGACGAGGGTGTCCCTAGGCGGACTCACTTTTTGCAGCACTGCCTATGCTGATGACTTGGTACTCCTTCTTCGCAATAATGATTATGTTCGTGCAGTACTGGCGTGGGACTTACGGCGCGGCATCGGAGAGCAATCTCAATGTCCACAAATCGCACGCCCTGTCAATACGCAGAGGTCTATCCGACGAAAGTGTTGCACCGCAACGAATCAGTGACACAATCCACTGCCTTGGCACTGATTTCACTTCTGGCATGAAGCGCTCGACAGCCCTTAACTACAGGCGGTTATTGAATCAGATAAGAGCAGGAATAAGTGACCACTGTCTTAGAAATCTAGACCTCCTGCAACGGACGCGATATGCTAACGTCTATTTGGCGTCACGCATCCCCCACTTTGCACAGATACTCCCGATACCACATACTCTGGCTCACCGCATGGTGGCGGTTTGGACGGTTATTTAAGATACGTTACGAGTCCCTAACCCTCCCGAGGAGCAGAGAGGTTTAGCCTTTGTCATGTTCAGAACAGAGCGAAGGCCCTGTTCGTCAGCTGTCTCCTGCACCTGTGGCGACGAAGCCTGAAGTGCCTCAGAAGTCTATTACTGGAGGCCTTATGACCCACCTCAGAGGAGGTGTGCCTCCCGTGATGATATCGGACATCCCAGTACGTTTCTTCTACATTAGCCAATTCTTCCTTGAATGAAGCTACATCCACACGGCACTACTACCCACAGGCTTGATGACGATGAGGGCGCTATATACTGCCATGCAACTGAACAGGTCGCCAAATGTGACTGAAAGCAAACACCCCACTACAAAGTGGCGTGCTGTGTGGCAGGCAGTGTATGTCACCACCCTTGATACTGCCATGCAATCTGCATGGTACGTAACTGTTAATGGAAAACAGTTGTGCCAGTCCCGCCTACATCACATCCACCTCGCCTGCTCTCCCTTGTGTGCCAAATGCCAAGTGATTGACACGGATGAACATTGTTTCGAATACGGGTCGGCGAAGGACGTTTGGTATTTGGTGCGTCAGATATTGGCTTTTCTCACACGCACGACTCCTGACGGGATAACAACACGATCATTTCTTTTCCCGGATGGGGTGTATTTCCCAAGAGCAAAAACGAACTCTGTGACGTGGATTAGCGGCCGCGCTGTTCACTACCTATTCGGTAATGGCGAAAAGACACTATCCAGTTTTTGGTATTACCTCAACGAACGACATCGTGCCATCGTCAAGAACCCTAAACACAGGCAATATTTTTCTAAATTTCTTTGGAGCGCATTCCACAAACCGCCTCGCAGCTGGATTACCCATGACGTGAGAAGATAACCTTCGAACCTCTTTCCAGTTCCTTTAATTAATGAGATTGGACAAACAACGGAAACAACACAGTGACGAGACGATAGTCATCGGAAAATCCGTAGCGGGCTACAGCATGGTGCCTCCTTATGACGTAACGGGACGACCTTCATTATTATGGTTATGTCGCCGAAGAAGAACGGCATTACTTTATCCACTTGCGTAAAAAATATAAAAATAAAAATAAAATAAAGAAGGGGGTAGCGTCTTTGATTCACAATCAAAAAGTTTTCGGTCCCGGGTTCCAATTCCGCCGCTGCTTAAATTTTGATTAATAATTAGCATTGGCGGCCGAAGGCTTCCGGCATAAGAAGTCACCCTCATTCTGCAAACGGCCTTGTCAAAGAGGGCGGACCAGCGAACAGAGGTTCAGGGCACTCTCTTGTCCTAGGGGTGGGAAACTGCTCCTAAAGGCGGAAGAATCAGCAATGTTCAACGGCATGAGGATGCAGAAGGCAATGGAAACCACTGTATTAAAGACACGTAACGTGTACCCACAGGACATGTGGCCTGAAATTGAAGAACTGTCATGATGATCCCCCCATTGGCAACAGATTTCAGAATAGCCTCCATTCGTATCTACGGGAGGAAGGTAACCATGTGAAAAAGCTTGAATAATCAACGAAAGGATAACGTTCTACGAGTCGGGCTGTGGAATGTCAGAAGCTTCAACGTGGTAGGGAACGTAGAATATCTGAAAATGGAAATGCAAATGCTCGATCTAGATATCGTAGGGGTCAGTGAAGAGAAGTGGAAAGAAGACAAGAATTTCTGGTCAGATGAGTATAGGGTAATATCAACAGCAGCAGAAAATGGTAACAGTTCAGTGACAGGGCTGTTCTTATGAAAATCGACAGCAAACCAACACCGACAACGCTACTTCAAGTATACATACCGACGTCGCAAGTTGGAGGTGAAGAGCTGGAGAGAGTGTATGGGGATATTGAAAGTGTAATACATTATGTAAAGGGAGATGAAAATCTAATAGTCATGGGCGACTGGAATGCAGTTGTAGGAGAAGGAGTAGAAGAAAAGGTTGTAGAAGAATATGGGCTTGGGACAAGGAATGAGAGAGGAGAAAAAGTAATTGAGTTCTGTAACAAACTTAAGCAAGTAACAGCGAATACTCTGTTCAAGAGGAGGAAGTATACTTGAAAAGGCTGGATGCTACGTGAAGATTTCAGTTACATTAAATCATAGTCAGAGATTCCAAAATCAGATATTGGATTGTAAGGCGTACCCAGGAGCAGGTACAGACTGAGATCACAATGTAGTAGTGATGAAGAACAGGCTGAAGTTTAAGACATTAGTCAGGAAGAATCAACACGCAAAGAAGTGCCATACGGAAGTACTAATGAATGACGAGATACGGTTGAAGTTCTGTAAGGCTATAGATACAGGAATAAGGAATTGCTTAGTAGGCAGTAAAGTTGAAGAGGAATGGTCATCTCTAAAAAGGACAATCACTGAAGTTGGAAAGAAAAACATAGGTACAAAGAAGGTAACGGCGAAGAAACCACAGGCAACAGAAGAAATACTTCAATTGATCGATGAAAGGAGGAAGTACAAAAACGTTCCAGGAAACTCCAGAAATATAAGTCGCTGAGGAATGCAATAAATTGGAAGTGCAGGGAAGCTGCAGGAAAAATGTGAAATCGAAAAAGAAATGATTGTCGGAAAGGCATGCAGCATACAGGAAAGTCAAAACAACCTTCGGTGACATTAAAATTAAGAGTGATAAAATTAAAAGTGCAACGGGAATTCCACTGTTAAATGCATAGGACAGAGCGGATGGATGGAAAGATACCTTGAAATCGTCTATGTCGGGGAAGATTTGTCTGATGTGATAGAAGAAGAAACAGGAGTCGACTTAGAAGAGATAGGGATCCAGTATTAGAATCAGAATTTAAATAGCTTTGGACTATTCACGTTGGTGTGTAGAATGTATGAGTCTCGCGACATGCCATCTGTCTTTCGGAAAAGTATCATCCACACAATTCCGAAGACGGCCAGAGCTCACAAGTGCGAGAATTATCGCACAATCAGCTTAAAGCCCGAGCTTGCAAGTTGCTTACAAGAATAACATACAGAAGTATGGATAAGAAAACAGGATGACGATCAGTTTGGCTTTAGGAAAGGTAAGGGCACCAGAGAAGCACTTCTGACGTTGCGCTTAATAATGGAAGCAAGACTAGACAAAAATCAAGACAAGTTCGTAGAATTTGTCGACCTGGAAAAAGCCTTCGACAATGTAAAATGGGCAAGATGTTTGAAATTCTGAAAATAGTAAGGGGTAAGCTATGGTGAGAGTCGGGTCATATACAATATGTATAACAGCCAAGAGGGAGTAGTAAGAGTGGACGACCAAGAACGAAGTGCTCGGATTAAAAAGGGTGTAAGACAAGGAGGTAGCCTTTCGCCACTACTATTCAGTCTGTACATCGAAGAAGCAATGATGGAAATAAAAGAAAAGTTCAGGAATGGAATTAAAATTCAAGGTGAAAAGTTATCAATGATACCCATTCGCTGATGACATTGGTATCCTGAGTGAAAGTGAAGAAGAATTACATGATCTTCTAAACGGAGTGAACATTCTAATGAGTACAGAGTGTGGATTAAGAGTAAATAGATGAAAGACGAAGGTAATGAGAAGTAGTAGCAATGAGAACAGTGAGAAACTTAACACATTAGCACCTTGGAAGTCGTAGCACATGAAGTAGTAGTTTAACATGACCTGAAGATATACCTCCAGAGTATGAAACCGATCGCCATAAATGCGTCCTTCGACTAAGCGGCGCTTCGGAGTCGGGAGGTAAGCTAAGAGCGAGAGAGAGCTGGTATGGCGGCAGTGAGGCGAGTGCACCGAGCTTGGCAAGACCGTTCACCAGAAAGTGTGTGCTATTTCACTCCTGCACGCCATGGTAAATCCACGGACTGTGGCGATTGGCTGCATTTTGCAGTGGTCACTACCCTCGTGCCGTATTCTGGTTGCAAGTTGACCGACGAGCAGAACTGACTTTAGGCGCCTGCTATTTGTCCATTAAGGCCAAATTTGCGGAGAACGAAGCCGATATTCTGGAAGCAAATTATTGCCCATGTGGACTGCTAAGTTTAAACTATGGTTACGTTACTTGACGGCTCTTCAACTGGCTACATACTGTCTCTCCACTGCTTGAGCTGTGGTAATCGGTAAGCTATTTTTAAAATGTCTGGTATTGTGCGTGTACCATGCTGCGTAGCATTCAGGTTTTGATGATGTAAATTTGTGCCCCAGCCCATATTGTATTGCTAACTTGTATTAAAAATTTCTGTGAATATCTTGTGCTGTCTAATCGTCAGAGTTGCTTGGGTCACTGAGAGGGTCGATTGGCCAGTCCGCACACTTCCGATCCAGAAGTATCGGGCGACACACCTTGTTGTGTGTAACTACACACGTCAAAAAAACGTTTTGCATCATCTCGGTTCCCAGAACTCCTGAAGATAGAAGTTGACTGTGGATATTGTATCACAGACACAGTCCCTTTGGCTGTTCAGAGATGTCACTAAACCCGCCCAAAGATCTAAGTATAAATAACCATGCATGAGCCGGAGGGGTCCGACAGCCGATCAGTTCTAAACATTCCACCAGGAAGGAGGTACACGGCTCGTGTTGTCTGTAGTTTAACCATGCCTAGACGCTTAATAACGCGGTTTGATCGCGTCCGCATTGTTACTTTGTGCCAGGAAGAGCTCTCAACGACGGAATTATCCAGGCGTCTAGAAGTGAACCAAAGCAATGTCGTTCGGAGATGGAGGAGATACAGAGAGACAGGAACTGTCGATGACATGCCTCGCTCAGTCCGCCCAAGGGCTACTGCTGTAGTGGAGGACCGCACCCTACTGATTGTGGCTCGGAGGAACCCTGACAGCAACGCCACCATGTTGAAAAATGCTTTTCATGCAGTCCTTTTACGACTCGAACTGTGCACAATGGGCTGCATGATGCGCAACTTCACTCCAGACGTCCATGGCGAGGTCCATCGTTGCAACCACGACAACATGAAGCGCGGTACGGATAGGCCCAACAGCATACCGAATGGACTGCTCAGGATTGGCATCACGTTCTCTTCACCTATGAGTGTCGCATATCCCATCAAACAAACAATCGTCGGTGCAAGGGTGAACGCGGAGACACCGTCCAGCGAGTGCAGCAAGGTGGAGGTTCCCTGGAATTTTGGGGTGGCATTATGTGGGGCCAACGTATTCGGCTGGTGGTCATGGAAGGCGCCGTAACGGCTGTATGATACATGAATGCCATCCTTCGAACGACAGTGCAACCATATCGGCAGTATATTGACGAGGCATTCGTCTTCATGGACAACATTTCGTGCCCCCATCGTGCACATCTTGTTAATGACTTCCTTCAGGATTACGACATCGCTCGACTAGAGTGAGGAGCATGTTTTCCAGACATGAACCCTATCGAACATGCCTGGTATGGACTGAAAACGGCTGTTTATGGACGTGACCCACCAACCACTCTGAGGGATCGACGCCGAATGGCCGTTGAGGGGTGGGACAATCTGGACCAACAGTGCACTGATGAACTTGTGGATAGTATGTCATTACGAATACAGGCATGCATCCATGCAAGACGACGTGCTACTGGGTATTAGAGGAACCGGTGTGTACAGCAATATGGACCATCACCTCTGAAGGTCTCGCTGTATGGTGGTACAACATGCAATGTGTGGTTTCCATGAGCAATAAAAAGGGCGGAAATGATGTTTATGTTGATTTCAATTCCAATTTTCTGCACAGGTTTCGGAATTCTCGGAACCGAGGTGATGCAAAACTTTATTTGATGTGTATATTACAGAGGGCCTCCGTATATTGTGTCTGTTGCAGCTAGTCCAAGCAACTAACTGACGAAGTTAGGTTTTGTTGATTGTGGTTGCAAACTGGCATTGGGTCTTTAGTACACTGAATTGCGAAAGAAACTTGCACACACGCCTAATATCGTGCAGGGTCCCCGCAAGCTCGCACAAATGCCGCAGAACGACGTGGCATGGACTCGACTAACGTCTGAGGTAGTGCTGGAGGGAATTGACACCATAAATCCTGCACGGCTGGCCATAAATCAGTAAAAGTACAAGGCGGCGAAGATCTCTTCTGAACAGCACATAGCAAGACATTCCATATACGTTCAGTGATGTTCATGTCTGGGGGATTTGATGGCCAGCGGAACAGTTTAAACTCAGAAGAGTGTTCCTGCAGCCACTCTGTAGCAGTTCTGGACCTGTGGGATGTCGCATTGTCGTGCTAGAATTCCGTCGGAATGCACAATGGACAGCATGGATGCAGGTGGTCAGACGGGATGCTTAAGTGCATATCACCTGTCAAAGTCATGTCTAGACGCATGAGGGGTCGAATATCACTCCAACTGCACACGCCTGAAACCGGTACAGAGCCTCCACCAGCTTCTACAGGCGCCTGCTGACATGCTGGGTCCAAGGACTCATGAGGTTGTCTCCACACCCGTACACATCCATGCCCTCGATACAATTTGAAACGAGACTTGCCCGAACACGCATCGTGTTTCTAGTCATCAACAGTCCAACGTCAGTGTTAACGGGCCCAGTCGCGGTGCGAGAATTCGTGTCGTGCAGTCATCAGTGGTATTGTATTGTATTTTAACCGGTGGCCTAGAAACAACGGAGAGGCTCCGTCCCCGCCGCAGCCGCAGTGGTCCACAACCCCACAACGACTACCGCAGTCCACCCCTCCGCCGCCCTACACCGAACCCAGGGTGATTGTGTTGTTTGACCCCCGGTGGACCCCCCAGGGAACGTCTCACACCAGACGAGTGTAACCCCTATGTTTGCATGGTAGAGTAATGGTGGTGTACGTGTACGTGGAGAACTTGTTTGCGCAGCAATCGCCGACATTGTGTAACTGAGGAGGGAAAAGGGGAACCAGTCCTCATTAGCCGAGGCTGATGGAAAACCGCCTAAAAACCATCCACAGACTGGCCGGTTCACCGGACCTCGACACAAATCCGCCGGGAGGATTCGTGCCGGGGACCAGGCGCTCCTTCCCGCCTGCAAAGCCGTGCGTTAGACCGCATAGCCAACTGGGCGGGCCAACCATCAATGGTACATGGATAGGCCTTCGGCTCCGAAAGCCCATATGGATGATGTTTCGTCGAATGGTTCGTACGCAAACACTTGTTGATGGCCCAGCACTGAATTTGTGGAACGGTTGCACTTCTGTCACTTTGAACGCTTCTCTTCAGTCGACTTTAGTCACGTTCTTGCAGGATCTTTTTCCGGCCGCAGTGATGTCCGAGATTTGATGTTTTACAGGATTCCTAATACTCGTGGTACATTCGTGAAATGATCGTACGGGAGAAACACCACTTCATCGCTACCTCGGTGGTGCTGTGTACCATCATTCGTGCCCCGACTATAACACTACATTCAAACTCACTCAAATCTGGATTAACCTGCCATTGTCCCAGCAGAAACCAATCTAACAACTGCTTCAAACACGTGTTGTCCTGTATAGGCGTTTGCGACCGCAGCGCCGTATTCTGCCTGATTACATATCTCTTTATTTGAACACGCATGCTTACCCCAGTTTCTTTGGTGCTTCAGTGTATTTCATGTAATTACTGTAACATATATGTTTTTCATGTATCAAGACGTTGCTTACTGCACAGTAGGATTTTCTTGCATCTGGTTTCTTAATGTGTTCATTAATGGTTTTACAGGCCCAATTGTCCCTTAATTATATACTGCTCCCTTATTTCTCGAAGGCAACTTTATTAATAAAATGTTAACTGATGTTGTGATTTCGATCGCAATAATTTTATTTAAGGGTGCAATTTTTTTTATTCAACTAGTTGCCCCTGATATTAAGATTGTTCAACAGGATTCACAATGGTAAATTAATCACATTTGTTTCTCGCAAAAGAAAAAATGTACAGTGTATTGTGAGGACTAGCCAATCTGTGAACTTTGGTTGTGATGTTGTTTATTAGAGTGACACTACAGAGCCTTGAGCCTGGTGAAGCACATTCTGGATTAATTGGTAGTTCAAAGTAACCATCTTTTAATTGATTATTTTCGAATTAAACTGTTGTTTTAGGAGTAGTTACGACAAATATATGTTTGTATTTAAAATTAAACGGCAAATACTGTTGAACAACCTGTGGATGAAGTCATTGCATGTGAGTGTTTTCCTCGGGTCGTATTTGGCCCATTTCAGGGGTCTGTCGTCGCCAGCGCTCTGCGGTCAGTCAGCGGGCACTGGGAGTGGTTGTGCAGCGACCCCACCAACATCTCCAGTTTCACGCAAGCCTTCTCCCTGGTTGCCGGCTAGGGCATTCCGGGTAGCCAGACGCAAAGCGTCTTACGACGAGCAGCCAGTAGCCGGCCGTGCCGTAGCCTGGCGTCCAGCTGGCCCACTTGTCACACTTTCGCAGGGTACGGCGCGCGGAACAGCACGTCCCTCTGCAGCTGTTTCTGGTGCAGGAACTTGATAGCCTTCCAGATATCTTCTAAGATGTGGTCCTAAACAGCAGAATTGTTATCGGGTAACTACATTTTGGGCTTACCGATTCGAACTACGGCTCCAGTTTTTGATGGTGAAGCTGACTTTGCTCCGTGACAGCTTTTTTATAGTGTATAAATCACGAACATATGAGAGCACCTGGCTAGTAACTGCCATAACGTGATCACAGTGCCCCAGAGGGATAGGAATGTGGCCCGTACATCCATTCAGATAGTGTCTCTTCACTGTTCGCCAGTCACGCCTTACCGGACAGTCATACACAAACTGCCCCCCGTCCCCATATCGGAAAAACACCTTCGGCTTAAATCTGCGCGAAGGGAATGGGAAATTTGTGGTAAAGTGCTGTGGGACCAAACTGCTGAGATCATCTTTCCCTAGGCCTACGCACAACTTACGCTAAGGACAGCACGCACACCTATGCCCGAGGGAGGACTCGAACCTCCAATGGGGGCAGCCGCGCGAACCGTGACAGGACACCTCAAAGCGCGCGGCTACCCCGCGCGGCCTTGACATCGGTATGAGGGAGAGATTCACTATCCAACCCTCGCCGCTCATCCGCAAAGCTAAAGCCTTCAATAGACCAAAGCATCAAGCTCCATGAGTAAAGTGGTCTCCCGTGAGGGGGTTTCAGGCAAACGATAGTCAGGTTTCATGTTTACCTATGTATTGTGAATGACTTCCCCTTCAGTATCCTGTAATTCTAAAGCAGAGACCACCATGCGAATCTCCACAATGTATCTTGCTAGTGTTTCACTCGGAGATTTCACTCATCAAAAAAAGTTTGCTTTCAAGTTCACTTCAAATGCGGTGAGATAATTTTAATCGATAATGTAGTTTCTCAAGCCACGCTAAATCCCTTATCCCCGTAAAAGCTCCGAAAATATTCTACTTCTGGAGAACGACAGTATAATGGCCAAGACATGGACGTGAAATTCAAACTGAACAGTCAGCCATAAGACAACATCAGCCCGACCAAACTGTTCAGTAGAAATTCCAGTATGACTCACGAACAAATTAACAATGCCTTTAGGCAGTAGAGTGTAGGATTCAACACACTTCCGATTTCCCGCTACTTCCTCAAGTAGCGCTAATTGATCAAGCGCCGTATCCCTTTCGTCGCTGCCGGCTGGAGTGGCCAAGCGGTTAAAGGCGCTACAGTCTGGTACCGCGCGACTGCTGCGGTCGCAGGTTCGAATCCTGCCTCGGGCATGGATGTGTGTGATATCCTTAGGTTAGTTAGGTTTAAGTAGTTCTAAGTTCTAGGGGACTGATGACCTTAGAAGTTAAGTCCCGTAGTGCTCAGAGCCATTTTGAACCTTTCGTCGCTGCTTCCCACTATATCATCTAAACCAAGAACACTTATGCGCCCTTGTGATTCTCTAAACCGATCGAGCAACTAATGAATAGAATTAGACTATTAAGTGGTTGCTTTAGATCTACAAGGCGATGAACCCAATGACTGAGGTGAGCCTTAGATTAGATTAGATTAGATTAATACTTGATCCATAGATCATGAGTACGACACTTAGTAATGATGTGGAACGTGTCAGGTTAAGATTAATAAAAGATGTCTGTACAAGATATTACATTACACAAAATATTGCATGACACTAATGTTTAAGTTGGATTTTTTCCCTCTTCCTTAATTTATATCTAAAAATTCAGCTAATGAGTAGAAGGAGTTGTCATCTAGAAATTCTTTTAATTTATTTTTAAATGTTGGTTGGCTATCTCTCAGGCTTTTGATGCTGTTTGGTTGGTGACTTTTGTGGCAGCATAATTTACCCTTTCTGTGCCAAAGTCAGATTTAACCCTACATAGTGAAGATCATCATTTCTCCTGGTGTTATAGCTATGCACACTGCTATTACTTTTGAACTAGGTTGTCAATTGTAAAGTCCCAAAGAACTGACACAACTGAAATTGATGTTGTGGTTCCATCTATTTCTCTTCTTCATAGCGTACGAGGCACTAAGTCTCGAAGTTCACACCAATTCTAAAGTGAACAAAACAGGGCTCAGATTAATAGTGAAACTAAAGAAAAGACTTTCAATGATTTTGTACAAGAGATGAACTTCAGAGTATGGGAGGAAGTGTTGTCCTCCATCTCTTTCAAAACTTTCCTTATAGTGACGCAAAGTGTTTCCATTGTGGTAAACAGTGACATATGCAGACCATCTGTTTACAATGCAACAAGGGCAGGCAACGGTCTACGGACGTGCCACTGCATGACTTTCAGGAATTGTATATTGTATCGGCACAGCCATTGAGGCTGAAGGCTCACTTACCATCTTCACAGAATCTTTCTGCTATTGTCCACAAAGCGAAGAATAAACGTTTTGTCCACTTGACACTGGCTCAAAAGACAATTAAATTTCTGTTAGTAAAAGATGCAAATGTTTCCCTCACCAATAAAGACACCTATGAAATGATTGGTAGCCCATTGCTACAGAAGCATATGTCTGTTTTGTCTACATACAACGATCGTGAAAAACTAGTCCTTGTCCTGTGCAGTTTGCCAACGACTTTTCAGGACATTACAAAGTACATTTCATATTATGTACTGCATTGTCAAAATAGTCCAAACACTTTAGGTTTACACTTGTTTGATTTGTCTAACCTGTGCACACAAGGCAATGTGTGCAACAGTGTTTCAGTACCTCATACAAAACTTTCTGACTTGTGCAATAAATACAGTGAAGACAACCTTGTAGGTGCGGCTACCACAGCTATGAGGATTCATCTGGGGTTTTAATAAACTCTTCAGTCGTATTTGGTCCTTTACTGCTGGATCACTATCGGTTTTGTGGCGCTAAAAGACGCATCTTCCGGTGAACATGTGATTAAAACATTAGAATGGAAAATCTGAAGTCTTTTACCCAATATTCGTTGTCCGTCAAAACAAAACACCGCTAAAATACGTTATGCCATAGATTAAAAAGTATTGGAATCTTTCAGTTTTTAATCTATGACATACCGTCATTTAGTGGTGTTTTGTTTTGATGGACGACGAATCTTGGATAAAAAAGATTACAAGCTTTTGCACTCTAATGTTTTAATCATATGAACCTGAAGATGTGGTTTTTAGCACCACTAAACCGATAGTGATCCAGTAATAAAGGACCAAATATAGCTGAAGCGGTTATTAATACCCAAGTTGAAGAACAGTGAACTTCTTGAAGTTGGATTAAGGATTAAGGGTGAAAGATTTGCCACGAATATCCTTTTCACCAGTCTTAGTCTGCCTCTTAGCTCCATCCATTATGAATTATTTTGCTGCCTATGTATCACAGTTCTTTAACTTCATCTACTTCTTGCCCACCAAATACGATGTTAAGCTTCTCGCTGTTCTCATTTTTCCTACTTCTCAATACTTTCGTCTTCCTACGACATAGTCTCAATCATCAGATTATGTAATTGTTTTTCACTTTCTCAGAGGATAGCAATATCAAAAAAAGAACATGTTGTATAATGGCAATCTTTCTGTATAGATTACCTCTATTTTTCTCAGGATTTCGAGCATCTCGCACAGTTTTACGTTGTCGAACGCTTTTCCCACTTCGACAAATCTTATGAACATGTTGTGGTTTGTAATTAGTCTCGGTTTCATTACAACCGCAACATGAGAGCTGCCTCGATGGTGTCTTTATCTTTCATAAAGCTAAACTGATCGTCACGTAACAGGTATTCAATTTACTTTTCCATACTTCTGTATGTTATCCTTGTCAGCAACTCGACTACTTGAGCTGTTAAGCTGATTCTACGATAATTCTCGCACTTGTCACTCCTTCCAGTCTTGGGAATTCTGTGGATGATGTTTTTCCGGAAGTCAGATAGTACATTGTCACACTCAAGTACTCTACGCACCAACGTGAATAGTCGTTTTGTTGCCACTTCCCCCAACCATTTTAAAAGTTTTGAAAGAATATTATCAGTCCCTTTTGCCTTATTCAGTTTTAAGTCTTCCAAAGCTCTTTCAAATTCTGTTTCAGGTCCTCTATTTTCTATATCGAATTCTTCTTTCATCAGGTCAACAGACACGATATCCCCCTGTCTGAGGCCTTCAAAAAAGTATTTCCGCCTATCCTTCCTCTCCTCTGCATTTAACAATGGAATGCCCATTGCAGTATAGTGTTACCCACTTGCTTTTAATTAAACCGAAGCTTGTATTGACTTTTCAATACTCTGTTAGTCCTTCCGAGAATCATTTATTTTTCGATTTCTTCACATTTCTCATGTAACCAGTTTGCCTTGGGTTTCATGCATTTCCGTCTAACTGAAATCTCCCTTACCTATAGGCCTTTCCGAGTATACCTCCTCCTCTTGTGATTCTTGACGAGAGTATTCGCTATTACCATCTGAAATTTGTAGCAGAAAATTAGTCTTTCTCCTCTCGCGTTCCAACTACGAAGCACATGTTCTCCCTTAACCCTTTCTTCTACTCCTTCCCGTGCAATTGCTGTTCAATCTCTCATAACTACTGTATTCTCATCTCACTTTACACACTGAATAGTCCATTCACTCTTCTCATGTACTTTCTTTATCTCCTTTGTCTTCTGCTTATGACGTCGGCACGTATGCCTAAACTAATGTTATCAGTGGTGGCTTGCCGTCGATTCTGATGAAAACATCCTTACCAATGAACTGTTAACAGTAACTCACTCTCCGTCCTGCCTTTTCCTAATGAATCTTCCTCCCGTTACACCATCTTCTGCTGCTGTTGACATTACCTTATACTTGCCGACCAGAAATACTTGTCCTTTTTCCATTTCACTTCTCTACTTCTAGTAATGTACAGATGACATGCCAGCGAGTACCTAGCGTCATCAATGACCCACGTTCGAGAAATAGCTTGTGTTTGATTATAATTAAATTTCAGGAATGCTTGTACCAAATTTGTTTGAAAAATCCTCAGCTTATAGATTTGCATTATTCTCTAATGAACTCGATTTTCTGATCTAATCATGTAAGGTAATAGAAAAGCCGTTCGAAGTTACCGTTGTAATTGAAAATACCGGCAAATCTGAGTTCGGATTATGTAACGCGGTACCTTTACACGTAATATCCCTAAGCGACATTATTTATTTTTGTATTTATATTTACGCTTTCTTTTAGGCAACTAGTACCAAACATAAAACTTAATTTGAGAAAGAAACTTCTGAGAGGAGAGGGTTGTGTGATAGTGAAACATAGACCATGGGAAAACCCGAACACAAGAAAATCGAATAGTTTCCAATCTGGTGCTGCAGAAGAATGTCGGTAATTACATCTTCAAATGATATCAACGTTTGTTCTACAACGAGTTGAATAACTGATGAAGTAAGGAATGCAGAGTTTCTCTGTAGAGTTCTTGGGGAGAAAAGGAATATGTGGAAAACACTGATAAGAAGATGGGACAGGCTGATAGGACATCTGGTAAGACATCAGGGAATAACTTCCGTGGTAGCAGAGGGAGTTATTGAGGGAAAAGGTGCAGAGGAATACAGAGACAGGAATAAAGTCAGTAAATAAATGAGGACGTAAATTTCAATCGCCACTCCGTGACGAAAAAAATAGCTTCAAAATGCGTGTGACTGTTGATGTTGGTAAGAGACAGCAGGTTTAATAATATAGGGTTGTAGAAAGAATAAGAAAACCGTACCGCTGTCGGTTATCAACATTTCACAGACAACCTGTGTTAACCTCCGACCTTCGCATAAATTCTATGTTGCGAGTCGCGGTGCTGTGTAGTAGTGGAGAAAAAATATGCTGACGTACTACCTGATGATTCGATGCATCGTCGAATAGTGCATGACAGTAACAGGTGGCAGTATTAAGTCTATTATTCGCGTCTCGAACATGTGTGGCAAGTTTTGGTGGCATTTCGTGTCGGATAGTCTACTGTGCTTTTTGCTATCTTTGTCGGGCGCTGGATGACAAATGAACCAGTGAGATAAAGTTCGTGACCCTAAATTTTTGAGTTTATATGAAATCCTTCATTACGGAAATCATTATCAAACAGTTATTCAATACAAGTATAATGTCGTGTATGGATCTGTCGGATGGACACACCCTTCGAAGGAACAGTATGATCGTCGCAGATAAGTGATGAAAATTGTATTTCTGCATTTTCATCGTAATCGAAGGACGTGATTCTGAAGATGAACGAACTGAATTCTAGTAATAACTAGTGGCACTTCCAGTTAGGCATTATTTATATTATCTTTTTGCATTAGAAGCTGCTACTATGCAGTGGTTAACTGTAATCACAGTTATCAGTGACTATTGGAGGTAGTGACTGAAAATTGAATGTGACCTTAACAAAATAGAAGCTGCTAGAAATTATGAGCTTGTCATTTCAATCGCAAGTAAAGTTTAGAATATATATTATGATGAAGCACACAATATGATTATAAGCAGTTCTGTGGCTAATGGCTTCTCATATAGTAATAAATCCAATAATCTAATTTCTGTTATAAATAAAAGCAGAAACACAAGGAGGGCAGCTATAACGTGATATCAGGGAATGTGGGAAGTAACTGAATTAATTAAAAGAGTTAAAGTAACGAAATTGGCCATTAAGGAAATGCAATGCAAAATCTGAGGACAGTAACAAGTAGAAACGGACTTGTGTGGCCTGGAGTAATAGATAAATAATTTAGAGACAAAGATCCCAGAATTCAATACAGCTAACAAAAAGAAAAGGAATAATGAATAAAAGAAAGAAAAAAAAAAGACTTGCTGCCTGCCTGTTTATTCAGATTTCGGTTCTAGCTAGTAAGTGGTGAAGCAATGCAGGTCTCCCTCCACACGAATTATTGTATGTATATTGTTACGGATAGCTTTACGAGTAGAGGACACTAAATAAATCGATTTCCGTAGTCATTTTAACTCAGTTGCTTTCATTAAGCTGTTCAAAGCTGATTTTTCCCGTATTGAGAATGAAGCAGATATAACTAAACTTTGTATGTATTACAGGTATGTCTGCACGCAAACGCGAGGAAAACGTTTTTCTGAGCAATCTGCTATTTTTAATGTGTTTGAGAATGCATCTATCGCAAATATTGGTACAGCAGAAAACAACGCAGAATGAAAGAAAAGTTTATTTCGTTCAAGAGTCGCAAATGAACTGAAGAGTGACAAGGTTATTGAAAAAATATAGTGACCGAAATACCTTGAATAATCCTGCTAGTGAAGAGCAGACAACTAAACTGAATGTACTCAAGGAACTCCATGAACGTATATCAACAAATTATTGCTTCTTATTTTCAGCTAGAAAAAGACAAAGAGAAGGCAATGAGATGTGGTGGGAAGAAGACGAAAATTTCAGAATGGAAGGAAATGAAACAGATGCGAGACAAAGAAAAGGAAAGAACGTAACAGAAGAAGGCAGCAAAGCAGACAACATTAAGCTGGTCATCGTTAGGCATAGGACAAGACCAACCATGCTTGATGATTCTCTTAATATGTGAATAGCGTGATAGAACCGGACTGCAAAATGAAGTCGCCCATCTACGTAGGAATTGACACGCTATCTTCAAATTCAATACGAAAAGTGTATGCGTTACTTCATGTCACGAAGTATATTGTGCTTTTTGTGAATCGACGTGGGACTCTGGATGATAAACCAACGTATAAAATAACGTTCGTGATCCTGAATGTTAGTGTTCTTAGAAAAGAACCTTTGTTATTCAACTCGTTGTAGAACAAACGTTGATATCATTTGAAGAAATAGGAGTAGGAATATTTCTGACCGCAAAGACTCGTATAAACCTGTAATACAATCTTTGGCGACGAAAACTTCAAACATGTTGCCTTTTACGAAAACTTCTACTGGTTAAAAATTTGTTGAGTGTGTGGTGTCGTTTATTTAAAAATGCAACAAGAAGGGTGGACGACAATGACAGAATTATCTGTCCGTCTTATCAACAATGAGCTCTCACAGAGAAAATTCGAAACCCTTAATTCGCCTAACAAAAAACATGTGATTGCTGGGAATGATTTACGTGATTTTGTGATTAAAAAGAGTATCGGAAAACTCTGTTCATGTACCTTCTTTTTCTACGTCATACAAAGGGAACGCTTAGGGCACAGGATAGTTATTCCCAGTGAGACTTCGGTTTGTTACGCTAACGCGGAGAAAAAGCAGCAATCATTGCTTTTTGTGCTACCTCCTCGCCAAGGAAATTCAAAAAGTTCAGCCAAAATTTTCATGATTAAATTCTTCTGACATGCTAAAAGACATATGTTTGTATTTCTTTTTTGTGACATATTTTTCATGGCATCAGTTCTTATGTCTACTATGAGTCATTACAACTAACAAGAGCCATCCAAAAGCGTGGCGCGTCTCTTCATCACGTGCAACAACGCCTTGTCACAGTATGCCCAGTACAAGAAACAGTTACTCCAGTGATTTACATAAGACTTCTTGCATATTCGTCATATATGATTTGACTCCAAGTGATTTGTACACTTTCCAGGATCGTCACATGAACCAGCTGCGATCTTCGATCACAGAATTTTATGCAGCGGGATGTACTTTAAATTAGATTAGATTCAATTTTCGTTCCATAGACCCAAAATTGACACGATTCTCGTGGGTGGAGAACAAGTCAGAAAATATTATCCTCATCATTTGTCAGGGAGTGGCAAAATTTGCGAGTACATTACAGTGAAGAAACTGCTAAAATACACAGTCAGAATGAAAGATAGTAATGCACTTTCAATAAATTTATCACACACAAAATAGCTATTCCTGACTGTTGTGACTAAGTGCTGTCAAAACTGAAATCTAACAGACACTTGCTTAAACTGGTCTAACAGTCCCTGTTAAGGTATTCATCTACAGAGCAGAAGGAGTTGCTTATTAAAAAGTGTTTCAAAGTCTTTTTGACTGAGCTTTATCTGAAACCAAGTTTTTAATGGTTGCTGGAAATTTACTGAAAATGTGTGTTACTCAATATTGGGCCTCCTTTTAGACGAAGATATATGAGTTTAGTTGATTATGCAGACTGCTCTTATTGCTGGTATCGATACTATGTATTAAGCTGTTTGTTTTAAAGAGAGACGTATTAGTTGCAACAAACTTCATTAAGTAATAAACATGCTGATCAGCAGTGGTTAGAATACAAAGCTCTTCATAACGTTTTTGAAATTGCACCACAAATCACTCTTACTAAAGTCTTTTGCAACCTAAACACTTTTGCTTCGTTTGGCGAATTTCCCCAGACTATCATCGCAATGACATAACAGAATGAAAGTAAACAAAGTGTCCAAGTAATTTTTTTTGTATTTATATCGCCTATATCTGAATCATTCTTACTGAAAATACAGAGCTGTTTAGGCGCTTCAGTATATCTATGATATGCCCTTCTAAACTGAATTTATTATCAAGTTGTAACCCCAGAAGTTTAACACTGTCACCGTCTTCGATCTGCATGTCTTCATACGTTATGCACATGTTTGAAGGAAATCTCTTACATGTTTTGAACTGCATATACAGAGTCTTTTCAAGGTTTCATGAGAGCGAATTAGCATTAAACCGTGTATTAATGACAGCGAAAATTTGATTAGCAGCCATTTCTAAATCTGTGCTTGACTTGCCACTTATTGCAATGTTTGTATCATCTGCAAGCAAAACAAACTCTGCATCGGGCAATGTAACAGACAGAGGTCATTAATGGACACAAGAAACAACCACAGACCCAAGATGAAGCCTTGGGGAACACCACATGTAATTAATTCCAAACCAAATGAATACTGACTGCTTACTACACACGTTTCTCGCAACGCCACACTTTGTTTCCTGTTACTTAGCTAAGACCTCGAACCATTTCGTTCCACTGCCAGTGACACCATAATATTTTAATCTGCTTAAGAGAATGCTACCATTCACACAGTCAAAGGCCTTTAATAGGAAACAGAAAATGCCAGTAGCCTCTAATTTGTTGTCTAATGAATTAAGGATATTCTCATTGTATACGTAAATAGCCTTTTCTATATCAGAACCCCTAAGGAACCCATAGTGTGACTTCGACAATATATTACTTACAGACCAATGTTTAAGGAGACGCTTGAACACAACCTTACCAAAATTTTTTGAAGAAGCCGGAAAAGGTGAAATCTGTCGATAGATACCTAGTTTGACGGTATCCCTTTATTCCCCTTTTTGTAAAGAGGCTTCAATCAGTATATTTTGGTCAGTCAGAAAATGTTCCACTGATAGGATATTGATTACAGAAATAATTTAAGATAAAACTCAACTCACATGAACACTCTTTGACTTGAACCATATGGAATTTCTTCTTTGGGCGTACGTGAAGGAGAATGCTTACAGCATAATACCGGCTACAACAAATGAAGTGAATGTAGCCATTTAAAAACGAATGTGCCAAAATACCAGTTACAACAATTAAAACGAGTTGGATTCCATCTGACAGCATTATCAGCTGTGCTTGGACCACAGAGGCTAACAATTTGAACACATACAATAACTGTCTGGTTCCTAAATTTGTTCACATTATACTGAATTTAGATATTTTTCCATATATTAATAGATGTTAGCGTCACAGTCACAGAAAGACTATATACTTTTTTTGGGACAGCCTGTATTATTTCGTCAATAATAGAGTACAGAATGTGCGATCCTCTTATAAAAAGCAGCAGATCTAATGCCACTACAGCTTTACCAATCATATAGAGTTCATTACAAATTCTGAACATTCGAAGTAATTCCTAGCAGTAAAAACATGGTATGTAATGTTACCACTGTTCACAACAGTCATATTGGCACAATTTAAATTATGACATCTGTTTTTATTAGGTATTACTTCACCTCAACCTAAAAGGTTACGTCTGGTTATTAGCTAGGCCTGAATAGTGGCGACATTGTATTATCTGCACTCTAAATACTGGACTGATACTTTGTGCTATAGAAACTGGCAGTATCCTCCTTTTTTTCTTATTTTTTGTTACTTTCTAATTCAGTCGAAGGGTTAACGTGATGTAGGTCATCGTCTGCATAAAAATATTGTAATTATTTGCTGTAAATGCTCTAGTGTTTTGTTTGTAGAGTACTTGAGTTTACTTTCTAGTTAGCCATCGTACGTACAGTCACGTGGCAAGTACTTTTAGAAAACATGACAGTACAAACTGAATGTTTATGTGGCAACGAGGATGTTGAAATCACGGAGTCGTATCATTCTAGAGAATTAACGTAGGTGACTTCCAGTGTAGTCGACCGAGAAGAAATTATTGCAGTAAATAATAAACGTTATTTCACAACAGTTTCTTGCCGATAGTAGCTGCGGTTCAAAAAAAACCTTTCCTTGTGTCCTGGTACTTTTCACCTTCGCTTGAAAGATTCAAGTGCGTGGTAGAGGAGAAAATGGTGCATATTGGAGAAAATAACAATGTATCCACAAGAGACGAACGCTTCTGGTACTGAAGAGTAAAACCAAATATTTTCTGAATGACGCTTAAGCGATCTAGACTTCATTACTCACACAACATCTACGATTACAGTAGTTTCATTCAAAAAATTAATTTCCTTTTTTGGTAACCTAATGTTTCTCAGCCGTGTAAACTCCTTACCATAGATGCAAAGAGCATCTTGTATAAGAGCCACATGTAAAATACTGTCACATGAATCTGAGACAGACGACTAATCGCGACGGGTCGGTGGTCAGAGCAAATTGTAGCAGGCTAGACAAGGCATTGTGGAACAGATAGACTCTAAGAATCTGTCTAAATAGGTTTTTAACACAACATTAAATGCTTACGCATTTCTTTGGAAACAAATAGATATTTTTACTGTCTGTTCCTCCGCGACACCAGACTCATAAACACTTGAAAATGACCTCGACAGATGAACAGGAGAGTAACACTTGCAATCTCCTACCTCTATTATTTGCTGGATGTCTTCCTCTAAACTTTTTCCCTCTACAGCTGCCTCTAGTACCATGGCAATTATTCGCTGATGTCTTAACAGTTGTCCTGTCATCCTGTTCCCTCTTCTTGTAAGTGTTTTCCACATATTCTTTCCCTCTCACATTCTGCTCACAACCCCCTCTTTCCTATAGTATCAACCTTCGTCTGCTGCACCACATCTCAAATGCTACGATTCTTTTATGTCCCTGTTTTCCCACAGTGCATGTCTCATAACTATACAATGCTGTGCTCCAAATGTAGATCCTCCGAAATTTCATGCTCAGATTAAGGCCAATGTTTGATACTAGCAGACTTTACTTGGCCAGGAATGCTCCTTTTGCAGTGCTAATCGGCTTGTGATGTCCCCGTTTGTGATTGGTTAGTTTGCTGCGTAGGTAGTAGAATTCCTGAACTCCATCTTCTTTGTGACCATCAATCCTGATGTTAAGTTTCTCGCTGTTCTCGTTTCTGCTAGTCCTCATTAATTTCGTCTTTCTCCAGTTTACTCTCAATCCATTTTCTATACTGATTGGTAATTCTTCTTAGCTTTCACAAAGGAGAAAAATGCCATCAGCGAATTTTATTATGTAAATACTTTCACACTGAATTTTAATTCCACTCCTGAACTTTTCTTTTATTTTCATCATTGCTTCTTCAGTGTATAGATTGAACAAAAGGAGCGAAAGCTACACTGCTAAGCGAAAACTACACTACTGGCCATTAAAATTGCTGCACCACGAAGATGACGCGCTACAGATGCGCAATTTAACCGACAGGAAGAAGATGCTGTGATATGCAAATGATTAGCTTTTCAGAGCATTCACACAAGCTTGGCGCCGGTGGCGACACCTGCAACGTGCTGACATTAGGAAAGTTTCCAACCGATTTCTCATACACAAACCGCAGTTGACCGGCGTTGCCTGGTAAAACGTTGTTGTGATGCCTCGTGTAAGGAGGAGAAATGCGTACCATCACGTTTCCGACTTTGATAAAGGTCGGATTGTAGCCTATCGCGATTTCGTTTTATCGTATCGCAACATTGCTGATCGCGTTGATCGAGATCCAACGACTGTTAGCAGAATATGGAATCGGTGGGTTCAGGAGGGTAGTACGGAACGCCGTGCTGGATCCCAACGGCCTTTTATCACTAGCAGTCGAGATGACAGGCATCTTATCCGCATGGCTGTAACGGATCGTGCAGCCACGTCTCGACCCCTGAGTCAACAGATGGGGACGTTTGCAAGACAACAACCATCTGCACGAACAATTCGACGACGCAGCATGGACTATCAGCTCAGAGACCAAGGCTGCGGTTACGCTTGACGCTGCATCACAGACAGGAGCGCCTGCGATGGTGTACTCAACGACGAACCTGGGTGCACGAATGGCAAAACGTCATTTTTTCGGATGAGTCCAGGTTCTGTTTACAGCATCAAGATGGTCGCATCCGTGTTTGGCGACATCGCAGTGAACGCACATTGGAAGCGTGTATTCGTCATCGCCATACTGGCGTATCACCCGGCGTGATAGTATGGGGTGCCATTCGTTACACGTCTCGGTCACCTCTTGTTCGCGTCGACGTCACTTTGAACAGTGAACGTTACATTTTAGATGTATTACGACATGTGGCTCTACCCTTCATTAGATCCCTGCGAAACCGTACATACAGCAGGATAATGCACGACCGCATGTTGCAGGTCCTGTACGGGTCTTTCTGGATACAGAAAATGTTCGACTGCTGCCCTGGCCAGCGCACTCTCCAGATCTCTCACCAATTGAAAACTTCTGGTCAATGGTGGCCGAGAAACTGGCTCGTCACAATACGCCAGTCACTACTTTTGATGATCTGTGGTATCGTGTTGAAGCTGCATGGGCAACTGTACCTGTACACGCCATCCAAGCTCTGTTTGACTCAATGCCCAGGAATATCAAGGCCGTTATTACGGCCAGAGGTGGTAGTTCTGGGTACTGATTTCTGAGGATCTATGCACCCAAATTGCGTGAAAATGTAATCACATGTCAGTTCTAGTATAGCATATTTGTCGAATGAATACCCGTTTATCATCTGCATTTCTTCTTGGTGTAGCAATTTTAATGGCCAGTAGTGTACATGCCTGTCGTACACCACTTTTAAACTGAGCACTTCGTTCCTGGTCTTCCATTGCTTTAATTCCCTCTTGGATCTTGCACATGTTGTATATTACTCGTCTCACCCTACACCTTACCCCTATTTTACTCAGAGTTTTGAACATCTTGCACAATTTGACACTGACGAACATTTTTTTCCAGATCGTTAAATTGCATGAACGTGTTTTGGTTTTTCTTTAGTCTTGCTTCCATTATCAGCAGCAAATTCAGATTTGTATCTCTGGTTCCTTTACCTTTCCTAAAGTCAAACTGATAGTCATCTAACACGTCCTCAGTTTTCTTTTCTATTCGTATGTAGATTATTCTTGTAAGCAACTTGGATGCAAGAGCTGTTAAGCTGATTGTGCAATAATTATCGACTCAGTTGTTGCAGTTTTTCGATAATATTTTTTTCGAAATTCAGATGATATACTGCCAGACTGATACATTCTACACACTAACGTGAGTAATCGTTTTGTTGCCACTTCCCCGATTATTTTAGGAATTCCGATAGAATGTTGTCTGTCCCTTCTGTCTTATTTTATCTTAATGCTTCCGACGCTCTGTAAAATTCTGAACCTAGTACTGGATTTTCTACTTCCAAATCGACTCCTGTTTCTTCTTTTATCATATCAGACAAATCTGTCCCCTTAAAGAGGCCTCTAGTGCACCCTTTTCAAGAATCCACTCTCTCTTGTGCGTTTAACGGCGGAATTCCCGTTGCACTTCAAATGTTGCAGCCCTTGCTTCTGTTTCCTAAATGCTGCGTCTGTCCTTCCGACAAACAATTCTTTTTCGATTTCTTCACATTACTCATGCAGCCATTTCGTCTTAGCTTTCCTACATTTCTTTTTTTTTGTTCTTCCTTCTTTCATCGATCAGATGAAGTATTTCTTCTGTTAACCATAGTTTCTTCGCAGTTACCCTCTTTGTCACAACGGTTTTCTTGTTAACATCTGTGAATACAATTTTTAGATTTGTCCATTCCTCTTCAACGGCATTCGTGATTGCAGTACCTACAGTATTAGAGAATTTCAAGCTTATCTCTTCAGTCCTTAGTACTTCTGTGTCCCACTTCTTTGCGTTTTGATTCTTCCTGACTAATCTCTTAAACTTCGCTCAACTCTTCATCGCTGCTACATTGTGATCTGAGTATATATCTTGTCGTGGGTACGCCTTACAATCCAATATCTGATTTTGGAGTCTGTGTCTGACCATGATGCAGTTTAATTGAACTCTTCCCGTGTCTCCTGGCCTTTTACATGTATACCTCCTCCCATTGTTATTCTTGAACAGAATATTTGCTATTACTAGCTGAAATTTATTACAGATTTCAATCAGTCATTCCCCACTCTCTTTCCGAGTACCAAGCGCATATTATCCAGTAACCCTTTCTTCTTCTCCTTCCACTACAACAGTATTCCAGTCCCCCATGAGTATTAGATTTTCATCTCCCTTTACGTACTGCATTATCAGTACAATACCGTCTTATACTATCTCTTTATCTTCTGCTTGCAACGTCATCATGTATCTTTGAACTATTGTTGTCGTTGTTGGTTTGCTGTCGTTTCCGATGAGACAACCCTACCACTGAACTGTTTGTGGTATCACATTGTTTTCCCCGCCTTCCTATTCTGAACGAATCCTGCTATCATTTTCTGCTGCTGCTGATGTACTCTACACTCATCTGACCCAAAGTCCTTGTCTTGCTAATGAGGATTAAGTTTAGGCCAATCTATGAGTGAAATCGATATAAAATATCACACTCATGAGAAACTGAAATATCGACGGTGTAGTAAACATGACAGCGAGTCTGCTGTCGCCATGGTATAGTATGTTAATCTCAGAGTAGCAGTTATTTGTTGGATGTATCATAATCTCTGTGTTTCTCTACACTTTCAGCCCTCTACAGCTAACTCTGGTGCATTGGAAGTCATTCCCTGATGTCGAAACAGATGTCCTATGATCCTGTAAATTCTCATTGTCAGTGATTTCCATGTTTTCCTCTCTCCTCCGATTCTGCGCAGAATCTTATTTTTTACCTTATCAGTCCCCTTAGTTTTCAACACTCGTCTGTAGTACCACATCTTAAATGCTTCGACTCTCTTCTGTTACCGTTTTCCCGTAGTTCACGAAGTTTAGCAGAAATTTTTTGCTCAAATTAAGGCCTACGTTTGATACTAGTAGAGTTCTGTTGGCCAGGAATGCCGTTTTTGCCAGTGCTAGTCTGCTTTTGATGTCCTCCTTGGTCCATACGTTACTGGTTATTTTGCTGCCTTGCTAGTAGAATTCCTTAACTTCATCTCTTTCGTAAACTTCACTCCTGATGTTAAGGTTCTCGCTGTTCTCATTTCTGGTAATTCTCATTACTTTCATGTTTCTTTGATTTACTTTCAGTCCATATTTATTTTTTAGTCCTTATTCTGAACTCATTAGACTGTTCATTCCATTTAGCAGATCACGTTATTATTCTTCACTTTCACTCAAGATCGTAATGCCATCAGCGAATCACATCATTAATATCCTTTCACATTGAATTTAATGCCACTCCTGAACTTATTTCCATACTTGCTTCTTCGATGTACTGATTTAATAGTAGGGGCGTTCGACTGCATCCCTGTCTTATACCCTTTTTAATCCGAGCTTTTCGTCCTTGGTCCTGCACTCTTATTATTCCCTCTTCGCTCTTGTACCTGTTGTATATCACCCATTTCTACCTATGGCTTAGCCCTATTTTTCTCAGAATTTGAACATCTTGCACCATTTTACATTCTCGAACGCTTTCTCCAGGCTTACAAATCCTATGATGGTGTGTTGATGTTTCTTTGGTCTTGTTACCATTGTCAACAGCAACGTCAGAATTGCCTCTCTGGTGCCTATAACTTTCCTCTACTGAAGCCGAACTGATCGTCATCTAACACATCCTCGATTTTCTTTTCGATACTTCTGTGTACTATTCATTTGCTCGCGAATGTGTTATGATAAATCTTTCCCTCTTGGACTGAATACATTCATTCACTTACTTATGACACTAGATGTTTTATAAGCTATCATCGGCGGTAACTAGGTCTCAGACCATATCTGGTAGTGATTGAGGAACACTGACAGCGTTATATCACTTCACAGACATCGCGTGGCCTCATGTGTTTCATCAAATGCGACAGTATCATGGTGCCCGTCAGCACATGGCTCGTGTGTCTATAAACTTTTCACGTGATATTGAGGTGAGCAGCAACGTCCCCATACCTGTCAACAGAACATGAGTGGAATATGTTCAGTGGTCAGTTTTGTCCCAGAACCAGTATCCAAGATAGTTAGGACGAAATATACTGCTTTTCTCTGGGGTGACACAACGGTTTGCGACGTCCTTCCTAACATAATCAGTGCATGCATCAGGGCAAGAGGTCGTGCAACTTCGTACTGACAAGTGGGCTGATAGGGCCAACTTCTCTGTAATTTTAACTCGATTACTAAACAAAGGTTTCACGACGATGTTTATGAACGTCAGTTATTGATATGTTCGATGACCGTAATTTTTCGGAAAAAATATTTTGAATTTTTCACAAACGTGTTTGATGTTTACTACTATATATATCTCAGTTTGAGCGATATATGACATGCTAAAAAGCAAGTTCACTACAGGTCTCTGCGACCGCCCTTATTCGCCGATCACACTTGGAGTGTAGATGATCAGTCACATTGTGCGGCCGGCGTCTCAAGACAGACATCTTGCACAGTAATCGCCTCTCTCCTGTCCGCAGCGAACCTGTTTGTTTAACTTCGAGAATGAGTTAGTCCTTCCTCATTTGCATTCACTTCCCACCTTATGTTTGCATTACACGATCTGGTAAAATCTTCCATCTCTGTGTTTCCGTTATGTTGACCTACCGTCCATTAGCTGATACGAAATCGACTTTGTCCGTGTGTTCTGATTGGTTGGAGATGATGCAGCGTTCATAATGCCAAGGTGTCAGATAATTGCTGTTATGGTGCTCCGCCTATCACATCAATGTCATTTTGTCGTTCTTGTGAAATTGATAGGATGTTAATGACATATGTTCAGGTTGATATTATAACTAGCATATTATTGATGAAATTTAGACTGTAACTGTTTTAGTAAGTGGAAATTATTGGTGCGTCTTTTATAAGATTAAATGGCCACGATAGTGTGTGAAGAGGTAATGCAATCGGACTGTTACCTTACTTTCAAAACCTCAGTATTATATTGGAAAGAGAGAATATAACTGTAAATTGGGTTGGCACCTAGGTTATATTAAACAGTAGGAATGGTGCAAGACCTGATAAACAAAAACAACCGACAGTTCAAACCAGAAAAATTATATCAGAATGGGTGCCAACACGTTCAGAATTGAGGAATAAAATTTTAGTATTTAACACTTTTCAGACGAGAACGTCTGGCAACATCAGTCAGATACCTATAAAGATATTTGCTGTTATGAATGAACCATGTAAAAAATTGTTCTAGAGTATATAGCTTACTAACCGATCAGCTCAATAAACAAAATAACTTTTCAAAGAAAATTGATGTATCAGTATCGAAACATTTGATAGCTTGTAGGACCCCCATAGCAACGGCAGCACTCAACAACCCTTTAAGTAGGATTTGTCACAGAAATACACAGCACATGTTAAATTTTGTAATTTTTTTTTAACTGGGGTGATTTTATAAGAGTACACAATTTTAAACCAATTGTTTACTGCAATATTTTTATTTTCAGATCACGTGGAGTAGTTTAGGTTGCGGAACGCTGCTGTACGTTAGCGTCCTCACGATAACACTTCCCATATATGAAGGGACCTCCCTCCACCTTTTTTTTCCTGAGAATTTCAGTCATAATTACCCATTCCCTAAGCGTGAATCTGCAAAATGAACTTTTTTTACGTTTGAATTCTAAAAGAAATTTATCTCTTGAGTACTACGAATGAAAAACTACACACCCTTCGTACCGGACAACCATAACAATAAAAAGTATTTCCTTATAGTACGAGAGTCTTGCTGTTACGATATTCATGGTATAAAGTGTCCGCCCCCGGTAGCTGAGTGGTCATCGTGACAGAATGTCAACCCGCAGTCTGCCTTCGGCAGTGACACAGTGCGGACCGTGTTGCCTGCCGGCCGCGCTGTGGTGCGCGCGCCTGTTTGTTTACGCCGGAGCAGCTTCGCGTGTGCGGTGTTGTGACTCTAGAACGAGATGGCACACTCATACAGAAAAACGACTTTGAAGTTCAGTTTTGCGAACGACTATACACGACCAAAGGCACACGAGATTGAACGTTACTTAAGAGAAGAGGTAAAAATCGATCCACAGGAAATCGTGGGAATCAATTTATCGATCGTTTCAAGCGTCGTCTATGTCAAGCTTGTTGACGGGGCTGCTTGCGAAAGACTTCTACAACGTTCACCGAACGGGTATCGTTTCTGTCATGCCGGCGGGAATGTTGGTGTGGTTACAGTCGATCACGCGGGATTGGGGATCCGCACTATACGAGTCTTCGAACTTTCGTTTGAGGTTCCGTATGGACTTGTTATCGACGCCTTTCGGCCATACGGTACAGGTCTATCCCATGTGGCCGAAAAATGGACGAGTTTTACCACGTACCCCGTTTTAAATGGGGTGAGACAAATACGGATAGAACTGCGAAAGCACGTCCCCTCTTATTTGTACATAGGAGGCTGTCGAGCTATTATAATCTATGGTGGGCAACCTCGCACTTGCTCGGGGTGCGGGAAAGGTCACGTCCGCTCGGAATGCCTCCAGCGACGTTTAGTGCAAACTCCACGGGATGACGTTCAGGAGACGCTTAATGACACCGCCCTACTACTGATGAACACACACCAGGCGTACCGCATTGCAACGATAAACATTAATGGCATTCGGACACCGCTTAAAATTCAAATGCTGAAAGATATGTTACGCGCTGCGGACGTCGATATTGTACTCCTACAAGAAGTGCGTTTCACATCGCCGCCAGAGTTCTACGGCTACGAAGCACATTATTCAGTGCACGATGAAAGTGGATGCGGTGAGGCGATTCTCACCAGGGAAGGAATAGGACTGGAGGACGTCATGTCTCTCCCTTCGGCACGTAGGATAGCGACCACTGTCGACGGCGTTCGTTTAATCAATTTATATGCGCCTTCTCGCTCCACAAAACGAAGAGAAAGGGCGACTTTTATAACGAAGAGATAGCACCGTTTATCGCTGGACGCTATGATAACTATATAGTGCGCGGCGACTTTAATTGTGTCGTCGACAAAAAGGACCAAGTACCTCATTATGTGCCATGCATGGAACTGCGTGCGTTGATTACCGAAATGGCGCTTCTGGATACCTGGGAACTGCAGCATGGCGACAGACCGGGTTATACGGCGAGTAGACGTGATAGCGTGTATGTGACACGAGCTCTACGGACGGCGATACTGGATGCCGAAATCTGGCCAGCGGCTTTTACGGATCATATGGCGTACGTCTGTACGATTTCACTAACGCGTCAGAAGATACGGCGGAGTAAGGGTCACTGGAAAATGAATTGTGCACTTTTACGTGACACTGAATGTCGCCGGTCGATAGAGGCGGCCTGGGAGACCTGCGTTCACCGCCAACGAGCATACACCTCGGTTCTCCAGTGGTGGACCAAATGCGCAAAACCAACGTTACGGAGAACGTTGATACGATACGGGCAGGACAAATCGCAGTGGAACCGCACGACGGCTGATTTTTATTTTACAGCCCTGAGGGAGCTGATGACCCAACAACCATCGCCGGAAAGGCACACGGCCATGCGCAGGATAAAAGCCAAGTTATTACAGCTGACGAGACTAAGAATGGAAGGTATAATGGTCCGAGCGAGATTGGCAGACACAGTTGCTGCCGAAACCCCCTCCATGCACCACGTAGTACGTGAACGCCAACGACGACGCAGGACATTGATCAGGGAACTAATCTCTGAAACTGGCCAGCAAGTTGTGCACCAGCGTGATATTGCGCATGTGTTTACTGACTATTTCCGCCAGTTATATGGACCTGTACAAGTGAACCACGAGACACCACATGATGTCATCTCGTAAATGCCAGATAGAGGACCACCACTGGCTGCAGAGACTTTCATCACAGCGATAACAGAGGACGAGCGGACAGATGCAATAGCCAGGGGGGCTTCGAACAAGTCCCCAGGACAGGACGGCTTCCCAATTGAATTTTACCGCGCCTTTGCATACCTCATGGGACGGACCTGGATTCAGATGTGCAACGAACTCCTGTTACTGCAGACTGAGAGACCTGTCGAATTCACGGAGGGTATCATCATCCCAATACCCAAACCACGCGGTGGCAGAAGGCCAGGAGATTACAGACCACTCTCTCCTGAACTGCGACTATAAGATTTTAGCGCGCATCCTTGGGGCTCACCTGCGGTCTTCAATTTCTGATAGACTCCTCATAGATCAAACTTGCCTCGGCGGTAAGAGTAACGTACATACGGCGCTCGGTGGCTACCGAGATATCATCGCATTAGCAGTGGCATGCCGAGTGCGTGTGGCACTCGTCGCTATTGACTTCGATCATGCGTTCGACAGAGTGGATCATATCTTTTTGCATGCTGTGATGGGCAGATTGGGAAACCCACAGGCCTTCATTCTAGTGATCATGCGACTGTTACAAGGCGTGCGATCAAAGGTCTCGGTGAATGGGCGGGGCACTGACTACATTGTTATTTCAAGGTCAGTTCGTCAAGGTTGCCCTCTTTCGATATTTTTGTTTGCAATGGCTTTGGAACCCTGTCTATATGGTCTCTGAAGACGGTTGGAGGGAGTGCCGTTGTCACAACTGACCTTTCATTGCCGCGCTTATGCTGACGATGGCACGGACAGGCGAAGAAGTACGCACGGCGTTGGCATGGATCGAGCGGTACGGGATGGCGGCAGGAAGCGTGCTTAATCTACAGAAATCACGCTGCATGAATGTCACTCGAGGATTACAACCGGGGTAGGAAGGCCCGCTCATGTTAGTTAAGACCATAAAATGTCTAGGTATTACGTTCCACACGGATGTGCAGCGGACAGCAGCGGATAACTACCGACGCATATTGAAGCTGATGCGGACAATGGTGCTGTTACGGAAATTAAGAGCGTTGGATATGATTCAGAGGGTGACCTATGTTAACGTATACCTAGCACCGAGACTCACTCACGTAGCGCATGTCCAGCCTTTAACGCGCACAAAGGCATCACGGATACAAGCAACTTTCGGAACCTACGTGAGTGTGGGACACCTGTTTAAGATCCAATACACAACGCTTACGCTACCACCTGGAGAGGGTGGACTTGGTCTAGTGAACGTATATGAAAAGGCACGGGCGTTATTCGTAAGTACGATTTTCCGACAGTGGCGCAGTCAATTTCGCAATATCTCGGATGCGTTGGCCGATGTACTAGCGCCCACTTCCATGCTGCCCCCCAGTCAATGTGGGCCATATTTCACCGAAGCAGTCACATTTCAAGTCTTTTTTTTTGGAGCTTAGCTATGACAGAGATTCCTTCCCGACGACGCGAGATGTATACCGACTCTTACTGCGCCGGTGCTCCAGGAATACCCTGGAAAAGAAGTACCCAGACAAGAACTGGCGACATATATGGCGCGTTATACGGAACGTTTACCTCCCAAAGTCGGCACGCTCAACATGGTATGTGGTGGTAAATAGGAAGTTCGCAACGAGTCAACGGCTGCACGCGATTCATTTGGCAGACACTCCACTATGTTTAGGCTGCGCAACAGTGGACACTGATGAACATCGTTTAGCTTGTAGTGGGACGGCTCCAGTGTGGCACTTAGCACAACAGATATTGGTGTTCCTGTTACGCTCCGCCCCTCACACAATTTCATCAGACACACTTTTTTTCCCCCAAGAATCTTATTTTCCGGTCCAAAAAAACAATGCAGTGACATGGGTACGGGGAATGGTGGTGGGCTACGTGTATAACGAATCGGAAAAGGACAAAATTGATTTTTGGCATAATTGATTTTTGGCATTTTCTCCTGGATGAACACAGGAAGCTACAACAGCATAAGAAATATGGGCAAGACTTCGCTAATTACTTGCGACTTACATTTACCGACCCGCCGGCCAGATGGGGTGTGACGGGTGACAAATGAGATAGACGAAGAAGTCGAGTAGACATCGATCACACTTACGGACCCTTAGTTAATTTCGAGAAGACGACCCAGCCTTACACCAACGTTTGGAGAACAAGTCGATAGATGGCTCTCTTGCTCCATTGAACGTCGGGTCGTGAGCAGGTGTCCCCCCGAAACTAATTTCATTTCATTGCTACAGGAGCATGTTTCTTTTGTATTTGTACTATCCGCAATGTCTTCATGTCTTTACTTTGGGCATTTTCAGTTTTATTCATTTCCTTAATTAATTAATTTTCTAATGAGCCACTATTTGTCAACATATGGACATTGTAGACACTATTTATGCGGTTGTACAACAAAATGTATGTCAGCAAAGGTGGTAAGCCTGACATTGCAAAAGAAAAAATAGAAAAAGCGGTCTAACGCACGGCTTTACGGAGCGGGAATGAGCGCCTGGTCCCCGGCACGAATCCGCCCGGCGGACTTGTCTCGAGGTCCGGTGAGTCGGCCAGTCTGTGGATGGTTTCTAGCCGGCATGGTAGCTCAGCGTGAATTAAAAGAAAAAAAATTTAAAAAAGTGGTCATCGTGACAGAATGTCAATCCTAAGGGCTCGCGTTCGATTCCCGGCTGGGTCAGAGATTTTCTCCGCTCAGGGACTGTGTGTTGTGTTGTCCTAATCATCTTCATTTCATCCCCATCGACGCCCAAGTCGCCGAAGTGGCGTCAAATGAGAAGACTAGCACCCGGCGAACGGGAGGCCCTAGTCATGCGACTTTTTTTTATGGTATAAAGTATTCGTATTCCGTTAGCTTCACTGGTAACAGAGTCATACGGTGTTATTGCCTGGGAAACCCAAGAGATTGTTTCAGTCTATCCTCCGCACACAATGACTCTTTTCCACGCGATTTTTTAAAAGTTGTGTCTTAAGCATATCTTTTGAGTGTAAATGAGTATAAAGGGTGTGTGTATAGTGTTATGCCATGCTTGTGTTACATGATGGTAACGGTGAAATAATGTAGCCATTCCTTCCCGATTACCATGAAGAGAAGCGCCCGGTTTAACGTCCTCATCTGATGGGCGGATCACCATTTAACACTGTCACACACCCTACGTCCTCAAGAGCAGTTTGAAATTTAATCTAGGTTACGAGCGCAAAATCTAATTGTCAGGAAATTTACGGGATAACCTCAGCTTGGTTTGCCGGACAAACTGTAGTGATTGTAGTTTATTCCAGCAACAGGATTCGATATAGCTACCTCCCATTGGGGGGCCCTCGCATAGGCGTGCGTTAGCCAATACAAATCAGACCAAAGGATTAAAACTGCAGTTCGTCTAAGGTATGCTGATTTTCCAGAGCCATAAAAATATTTGCTTTAACGTATTTTACTGCTCTGAACAGAAATTCGAAAACTAATATTAGGTTGGTGCGTAAGTTCGTGGCGTTTTCGTTTTGCATGTCAGTATTCCGGTTAGTATGGTTTATTTTATCGATCGCCATTTTTTATTTGTAGCTCACTGTTGGTATTTGAGTTTACATACTGCCGTTTTATCACCTGGAGATAGTGAGTCGAGCTGTGGATGCAGAAAACGGAGTCGAGAAATCGGAAAATTTCCGACATATTCTTCCGTTTGGGCTCAAAAACAGACAAAAGACATTGTAGTCTACATGAGTTGGGTTGGGAAGTCATTTCACACCCACCTTACTCACCTGATCCTGCGCCCTCAGATTTTCACCTTTTTCGATCTCTACCGAACATTCTTCAGGACACTTTCTTTCTGAATGAAAAAGCAGGGTTCGGCGAGGTCGTCGTCTCAAAACATGATTTCTACAGTCACCGAATCGAGAAGCTACCCCAGCATTGGTAGGTGGTTCAAATGGCTCTAAGCACTATGGGACTTAACATCTGAGGTCATCAGTCCACTAGACTTAGAACTACTTAAACCTAACTAACCTAAGCTTATCACGCATATCCATGCCCGAGGCAGGATTCGAACCTGCGACGTAGCAGCAGCGCGGTTCCGGACTGAAGTGCCTAGAATCGCTCGGCCACAGCGGCCGGCAGCATTGGTAGACTTTTGTAAATAAAGGAGAATATATTATTGATGCCTAGTCTTTGTTATATGAATCTGCGCTGTTTGTTAAACTTATGGGATAATGCTACCAACTTATGCAAAGCCCAATACTTGTTTCAGCCTTTAGGCATGGAAGCCACGCCATGGGCTACCCCCCTACCCACACCTCCCAACTGCGCCTGCTGCCGGGAGACTGTACAGTTTTGCCGCACGCACGTTTGCGGCACAGGGCATAAAGCTTTGCCCTGGCAGCGAACGACAGGCCGTTAATCGGCTGGGGGCGGCGACGGCCTAGCCGAACAATGCCGTTTTAATATAGGCGCTCGCTGCACGGGCTGACAGCACGGCTGCGCATCTCCCCCAACCCCCTCCCACCCCTTACCATCCACCCCTACCCCACGTAATCAGGGCCGGCCCAACGTCGCGGTGACAGCGTGTCGAAAGCGTCTGCTGATGAGGACGACGTCTCCCGTGAGCAGTTGTGTGTCACCGACGACCGGCCGCTGGGTGACTGATGGGCGCTGATGAGACAGCCCCACACGTCGTTACCATTGTGAGGCGCTCAGCAGCCGTGTCACCGCGGGAACGAGAGCTAAAATTATTTTAACTCGCGACGTAAAGAATCTAACCGGTGATGAATAAAAAAGATCCTGTTGCATTAGCAATATCAGCGTGAGTAGTAAAACGTTCACGGATCATTTCACCCGCAGCATTCTGTCTTATCATATGAACGTTACATTTTGACATGATTAATACTCGAATTGCTGGAGAGGAATCTAGGCGTTGAGGTTTTGTCGAGTTTAACGCGGTTAGAGGTAGAGAACGATATTAGTCGCAAGTGCAGGGTAAGAAATATTGTTTTTACGTCGCGTCAATTTAGAGGTCATATTACGGGGTGTTGAAATCTAAATTGGACCAGACTGGGAAAGCAAACACCGTGACATTGCCTGAGGGGTCATTGTAGTGTTCGCCTCATTTGACTTGGGAAAACTACGTAAAACACAGACAAGTATCAACGGGATGGAGATAAGAATGTCTGTCTGTTGTGTTTAACTGAGTCTTGTGAACAGAAATGAGGAGATAATGTGCTTGATATTACTCTCATGTAGCTGCGGAAATGTTAAACTGCAGCGCTCTTCTCGCCAGGCAAGACTACTATTGATCGAGACTGAAACGTAGGCGTAGCTCAGTGCTTTTGCAGGTAAAATACTGTACACAGAAAACTGAATGAAGAAAGAGGTGGAAAATACCACTTCAGTTGTAAATTACTTCATTTTCACACGACCGGTTTCGGACAGTTATAAGCCCATCCTCAGGTGTCGTATCTGTGCTGTGGTCCCCGAGCGCCGCGGTGTGCTGCCTATGAGTCCTCATAGGATTTACATACGAACACCAACCATCATCCGCAACAAAACAGAGATGCCATTGACAGAGCCAGAAGAATTTGCATGGTGAAATACTTGGAAGCCGAATTAATACATCTGAAGCAGGCTTTTGAGAAGAAATGCTATTCAACCAAAGAAGTAATTAGGGTTCCGCGACCGAACCACAGTAGAATAAACTACAACGATAAAAGAACATAGTTTTTCTCTGTTTTATCAAAAAAGTAGCTGACCAGTTCAGCAAAATTTTTCAGAAACATGAGATCAGACCGGTTTTAGGTCAGCCAAGAAAATAAGGAACAGCTCAGTGGGCAGTACAGTCTGAAGAGGAACGGACATCTCTATAAAGGGAAATCACAGAGTTGGAAACAAAAACGTAGGTAGAAAGAAGGTAACTGCGAAGGAACCATGAGTAACAGAAGAAACACTTAAGTTGATCGATGAAAGAAGGAAGTACAAAAATTTTCATGGAAATTAAGGAATAAAGAAGCATAAGTTGCTGAGGAATGAAATAAATAGAAAGTATGGAGAAGCTAAGACGAAATGGCTGCATCAAAAACGAGAAGAAACGGAAAAGAAATGATTGTGGAAAGGACTGACTCAGCATACAGGAAAGTCAAAGTAGCATTCGGTGAAATTAAAAGCAATGGTGGTGAAATGAAATGATCGTATGGCATTGTTGGCGGGGAGGCCCGATGCGGGGACGTTCGGCCGCCGTATCACAAGTTCCTTTTAGTTGACGCCACTTCGGCGACTTGCGTGCGCCAATGATGATGAACAACACACGACACCCAGTCATCACGAGGCAGAGAAAAATCCCCGACCCGCCGGGAATCGATCCCGGGACCCCGTGCGCGTGAACCGAAAACGCTACCGTAAGACCACGAGCTGCGGACAGCAGTGGTGGTAACGTAAAAGAGCAGATGGATGAACGGATAGGAGGAAAGAGTACGTTGACGGCCACTATGAGGAGGAAGAATTGTCTGATGTGACAGAATAAGAAACAGAGTCGATTTGGAGGACATAGGCAATCCAGTATAAGACTCGTAATTTAAGAGAGCTTCGAAGGACTTAAGGACAAATAAGGCAGAAGGGACTGATAACATTCCATCAGAATTTCTGAAATCTTTGTTGGAAGTGTCAACAAAAGGACCACTTTGGTGGACAAAATGTACGAGTCTGGCGACATACCATCTGACTTTTGGAAGAATATCATCCACACAATGCCGAAGACTGCAAGAGCTGACACATGCGAGAATTATTGCAGCTCATGCATATAAGTTGCTGACAAGTATAATATAGAGAAGAATGGAGAAGAAAATTGAGGAGGTACTAGCTGACGTTCAGTTTGCCTTTAGGAAAGGTAAAAGTACCAGAGAGGCAATTCTGACTTTGCGGTTGATAATGGAAGCAAAACTAAATACAAAAACAAAAATAATCAAGACATATTCATAGGGTGTGTCTACCTGGAAAAATGGTGCTAGATATTCGAAATTCTGAGAGAAATACGTGCGAGCTATAGGGAGGGAGGTGAAGTATACAATATGTAGAAGAATCAAAAGAGAATAATGAGAGTGGACGACCGAGAAAGAAGGGCTCGGATTAAAAAGAATGTAATACAAGAATGTAGTGTTTCGCCTCTACTGTTCAACTCGTATATCAAAGAAGCAATGATGGAAATAAAATAAACGTTCACGGGTGGAAATACAATTCAAGGTATCCAAGTATCAATGATACACGACTGTCCACTAACATTGCTACACCACGAGGATGACGTGCTACAGACGGGAAATTTAACCGACAGGAAGAAGACGCTGTGATATGCAAATGTTTAGCTTTTCAGAGCATTTACACAAGGTTGGCGCCGGTGGCGACACCTACAACGTGCTGACATGAGGAAAGTTTCCAACCGATTTGTCATACACAAACAGCAGTTGACCGGCGTTGCCTGGTGAAACGTTGTTGTTATGCCTCGTGTAAGGAGGAGAAATGCGTACCATCACGTTTCCGACTTTGATAAAAGTTGGATTGTAGCCTATTGCGATTGCGATTTATCGTATCGCGACATTGCTGCTCGCGTTGGTCGAGATCCAATGACTGTTAGCAGAATGTGGAATCGATAGGTTCAGGAGGGTAATACGGAACGCCGTGCTGGATCCCAACGACCTCGTATCACTAACAGTTGAGATGAGAGGCATGTTATCCGCATGGCTGTAACGGATCGTGCAGCCACGCCTCAATCCCTGAGTCAACAGATAGGGACGTTTGCAAGACAACAACCATCTGCACGAACAGTTCAACGACGTTTGCAGCAGCATGGACTATCAGCTCGGAGACCATGGCTGTGGTTACCCTTGACGCTGCATCAAAGACAGGAGCGCCTGCGATAGTGTACTCAACGACGAACCTGGGTGCACGAATGACAAAACGTCATTTTTTCGGATGAATCCAGGTTCTGTTTACAGCATCATGATGGTCGCATCCGTGTTTGGCGACATCGCGGTGAACGCACATTGGAAGCGTGTGTTCATCATCTCCATAGTGGCGTATCACCCGGCGTGATGGTATGGGGTGCCACTGGTTACGCGTCTCGGTCACCTCCTGTTGGCATTGGCGGCATTTTAAACAGTGGACGTTACATTTCAGATGTGTTATGACCCTTAGCTCTACCCTTCATTCAATCCCTGCGAAACCCTACATTTCAGCAGGATAATGCACGACCGCATGTTGCAGGTCCTGTACGGGCCTTTCTGGACACAGAAAATGATCGACTGCTGCCCTGGCCAGCACATTCTCCAGATCTCTCACCAATTGAAAACGTCTGGTCAATGGTGGCCGAGCAACTGGCTGATCACAATACGCCAGTCACTACTCTTGATGAACTGTGGTATCGTGTTGAAGCTACATGGGCAGCTGTACCTGTACACGCCATCCAAGCTCTGTTTGACTCAATGCCCAGGCGTATCAAGGCCGTTATAACGGCCAGAGGTGGTTGTTCTGGGTACTGCTTTCTCAGGATCTATGCACCCAAATTGCGTAAAAATGTAATCACAGTTATAGTATAATATATTTGTCCAATGAATACCAGTTTATTATCTGCATTTCTTCTTAGTGTAGTAATTTTAATGGCCAATAGTGTATGATTTACTGATGACGTTGCTATCCCAGGTGAAAGTAAAGATGAATTGCACGAACTGCTGAATGGAATGAACAGTCGAATGAATACAGAATATGTACTGAGAGTAAATAGAAGAAAGACGAAAATAATGAGGAGTAGTAGAAATGAGAACAGCGTGAAACTTAGCATCAGAATTGTGGTCACGAAGTAGTTTAGATTGAGGAATTCTGCTACCTAGGCAGTAAAATCATCAGTGACATCAAACGACGACATCAAAGGCAGACTAGCACTGGCAAGAAGGGCATTCGTGGCCAAGAGAAGTCTAAGAGTATCAAACGTAGGTTTTAATGTGGAGAAGAAATTTCCTGGAACGTTCGTCTGGAACACAGCATTCTCAGGCAATGAGACGTGGACAGTGGTCTTAAAAACCTACTCAAATGATGAAATTTCTAGTAATAATCTTGATGTACAGCACCCATTTTGATTTGGACAGCAGTTCCGTCAATGTTCTTAGCGAAACGATAACGAACGCCTGTAGCCATAGAGATAGCAAACTTAAGTAAAAGAGCAAGGGGAAGCGGTGCAGAGAAGCAGTACAATTTGTTTTTGAATATTTTTAATCTGGAGAAATTCTGGAAGATAACAGTAGACGAATAGTACAGGTTGTTCTAATGATTTATTTTCAATACTTATATTACGTCAGCAGTGTTGTACGATTGATTGAGTCATATCGCTATTTCGGGTGTTAACCTCAACATAAGCGATAAATTAGATTCAAAATTGAATAACATTTAATTAGTTATATCTTAAGAATTTTTTTTTCAATTTTACTGTAGTGTACATCCGTATAGTGTCCTATTATTAATTTTTCTTCTTTTTTGCAATTTATAGAGAGGGAGGTGGGCGTCTTTGGAAAACCGCCGGGTCTGGGTTTAAGAACACGCTAGGCGAAAATTTGCACATATCGGTAGTGTGTATGAGAGAAAGGAGCAGTGACAGGATTAATCTGAAGAACCGAATCTGGAGTTATAAGGAAAGAAGCTGCTCGCCTTATAGCGGAGATGCCGAGTCGCACACAACAAAGGAGTGTCACACAATAAGCTTTCGGCCCACAGTTCTATTTTTGACAAGGCCTCCAATATATTAGGACATATTTCTGTAAAACAGGTCTGAAGATAGTAGTTATAGACCGAAACCAGTAGTCAGGTGACAAAAAAATATGTAACCATAGGCGTTAACTAAGGGAAATTTGTAAAAAAAGATGTGAAGATGGTCATTAAAGACAGAAACCTGTAATCTATGCAAAAAAAGTGTCCATATAAGTGAGCTAAAGGAAATTTATTGGCGTCACTGTTCAATTAGTGAGCTTGTGAAAGGCTCTGTTGGCCGAAAGCGTATAGTGAGAGAGTACGTTTGTTCTGCGTGTGTGCGACTCGGCATCTGGGCTACAATGCTGAGAAGCGACTATCCTTTTCATAGTATTGATACATTCGAGCGTGGATTTTCCGTTGGTGGTGGTGGTTAGTGTTTAACGTCCCGTCGACAACGAGGTCATTAGAGACGGAGCGCAAGCTCGGGTTAGGGAAGGATTGGGAAGGAAATCGGCCGTGCCCTTTCAAAGGAACCATCCCGGCATTTGCCTGAAACGATTTTTAGGGAAATCACGGAAAACCTAAATCAGGATGGCCGGAGACGGGATTGAACCGTCGTCCTCCCGAATGCGAGTCCAGTGTGCTAACCACTGCGCCACCTCGCTCGGTAGGATTTTCCGTTGTAAGGAGAAACCTTTGTAGGTTTTGTTTATCGCATAGTTGCTAGATACGCAATTAATTCTATAAAAATTAAAAATTATGAAACAAAGAGGTTGGAGACAGTGTCATAGATCTGCACAGTTTCAGAAAAATTGATCACGTGAATGACGAGGGACGGACTATGATTTTAGTGACGGTACGCCGAATGGCAAAGCGTTAATTTTGGTAGTCCTTCCACAAGCATTCGAGACCGTCCCAGAGAACAGGCGCATTTGCCGATGCTGCTAGCTGCGCGGCCTGCGAGGCGCCAGCCGGCGCCCCGGCGGCGGAGCGAGTCTGCCGCAAACCGTATAATTAACAAAGAGGACAGGGGGAGCACGCTTGGATAACTACGGCGCAGGCTCTTATGCCGAATGCGTTTCCCGGCAAACGTGCCGGTAGGAAAATTAAACAAAGCGCCGTGGCGCGGGGCGGCGTGGCGCGGCCCGCGGGAAGCCCGCCTATTCAACAAGTTCGAGCAGAGCAGTGCGGAGCTGAGCGCAGGAGCACAGGGCAGGGCGGCAGAGGTCGGCACAACGCGGCCTGCGCTCCCAGTGCTCGCGCAGAGCCCCCTATGGCCGTTCTACGCCCACGTCTGCCAGCACAGCACAGCACAGCATAAGGGAAGCTGCTGGCATTGAGGCGAGCCCCTCGTTCCGTAGTATTCAGGTACTCCCAGTGCGAAGGAAATATTGTTTCTCTGCTTTAGTTGAAAGGTCTCACTGCTCCTCTCACGCTTGGCATTCGGAAAAAAATTGGAAAATCAAAGTTCTAGGTAATTCCAGAAGAAAATCCACCAGCCAAAGAGAAGTGTATATAAGTGTGTAGCCCTCCACGATCGGAGTCAAACAAAAAAACTAAAAAAAATGATTCAAATGGCATTCGGAAAAAAACGGGAAAATCAAAGTTTTAGGTAATACCAGAAGAAAATCCACCAGCCAAAGAGAAGTGTATATAAGTGTGTAGCCCTCCACGATCGGAGTCAAACCAAAAAACTCAAAAAAAAAAAAAAAAATTCAAATCGCTCTGAGCACTGTGGGACTAAACTTATGAGGTCATCAATCCCCTAGATCTTAGAGCTACTTAAACTTAAGTAACCTAAGGACATCACACACATCCATGCCCGAGGCAGGATTCGAACCTGTGACCGTAGCAGCAGCGCGGTTCCGGACTGTAGCGCCTAGAACCGCTCGGCCACCCTGGCCTGCTCATAGAACTCCACCCCTGATCTTTTAAAGAATCGATCTGCCACTCACAAAACAACAACAAATGTGGGATTACTATACAGGGTAGTTAAAATGGTAAATACTTCCTGATTTGATCCATTATAAACACACCTATTGTAAGTTCTTCCCTTTAAGCATGATGTTGCAAGTCGTTAAGGGTCTCATTATGAAACATTGGATGATTTCACCCAGAGTAATTTGCTCCCCATTTTAAGCAGCTTTCTTTCCTTTTTTCTTTCTTCCTCGAGCCTTTGTCCCGCTCCAACGCGGGGTCGGCTTTGTTATGAGGGATTTGGCAGCGTTAATTACAGAGGGTGGCCGGATGTCCTTCCTGCCGCCACCCTGAATCCCCCAGAACAGAAGTAGTGTACTGTATCTGTCTGCGCCCAGTGTGCGAACGTTTTTAAATGTCTGTGAGTCGTGTAACTGAGGCGGAACTTGGGGACCAGCCAGGTATTCACCTAGCGGGATATGGAAAACCGCCTAAAAAAGACATCCAGGCTGGCTGGCAGACCGGCGCTCGTCGTTAATCCGCCGGGCGCATTCGATCCGGGGCCGGCGCGCCTACCCGCGTCCAGGAAACAGCGCGTTAGCGCTCTCGGTTACCCTGGCGGGTCCCCAATTGCATCTCAGTTTTCGTGATGTCATAGCAACTGAATTACGTGCCATAAAGTAAGCAGTGAGTCGACTTATCATGTGCTGCTCAATCTTCAGCAAAAGCTTTGACACTGTCGTATGCGACATTTGACTTACCAAACATTGCAGCCTAAATTTTTCACCAAGAGCAGTGCAATGGTTTCGCTCGTAGCCAGCGTCTCGTCTTGTTCGGCGCCACAAAGTCAGGGAGGAGAGAAGTAGTATCGAGAGACCCCCAGGGTTCGATATAATTTCCTAAACTCTTTGCATTGTACATAAAGGATGTGTCACCAGTTTTCTCATGCTGCAAGTACCACATTTACTTTGATGATCTCCAACGGTATCCAACAGCAAAACCAATAAACCTCAAGACAGTATTGGAAATCTCTGTAACAACCTGCGTGCACTATCAAAATGCACCGAGCGAGGTGGCGCAGTGGTTAGACACTGGACTCGCATTCGGGAGGACGACGGTTCAATCCCGCGTCCGGCCATCCTGATTTAGGTTTTCCGTGATTTCCCTAAATCGCTCCAGGCAAATGCTGGGATGGTTCTTTTCAAAGGGCACGGCCGACTTCCTTCCTCGTCCTTCCCTAATCCGCTGAGACCGATGACCTCGCTGTCTGGTCTCCTTCTCCAAAAACAACCAAACAACCAACTATCAAAATGCGGTTGGGACATTGGGTATAAACCCGTCTCATCACCCCAAAATTTTGACAGTCCCTACCATCTTTAACCATGAATGGAACAAGACTCCACTGCTCTCCCTCAGTGAAGTGTCTCGGAGCAGTAATAGATAATATCTAAATTAGACTGAGCACCTGACTCAATGTCTAAGAACGCATCGGCATCTCTCCATGACCTGAAAAAATAACTTGTACAAATACTTATACTTCCAATTATTGATTACAGCCATTTTGTCCAGTAAGGCCTCTCTCTCTCGAAAGCTCACGGTGCCAGGAATTGTTGATGAATGCCTTTGTTAGTTATATATGTGACGTTCGACTGCATAGTCTCATTTCACCATCATATGAACAGCTAGCCTGGTTGTATGCAGACAAGCGCGGGTATTTCATTACCCTCTGGTTTCTCTACTGTCTTATCAATGAACACTTCTGTCACACCCATAATCGACCTTACAACTCTTGTCTGAACAACATGGCTGAAACAACCGCTCCAATCGGAGCGAAATACTTTCTTTCCAACCCCATAGTTCGGCCACTTTCTCTAAGTCCTTATCAGTAGCAGGAAACCGACTCTGCGACAGCTTTCCGCATTATATCACAGAACTGAGTGATCACCCACCTTCAGAAGACAGTTAATGACATGTCTGCTAAAGCAACAGTAATGATTACGTACACGTCACCTTTGCTCATCCGCCTTTCCAACCAGATTTTCCTCATTTCCCAGTAATCTGGTGCCATCTCCTTAAATTAGCTTTCCCAGAAACGCTGTATCAGAAAACATTAATTTTGTACACCTTTCACTTTTTTTATATTTGCCACTATTGTTATGGCTGTTGTTGAGATTAGAGTTATTATTATTATTATTGTTGTTAGTATTATCGTTATTAGTTGCAGCAGCATCATCCGCAGATGTACTGTCAGTGCTAGCTATATTCATTCACAGTTAGATCATTTACCCACATTGTAACTACAGACAGATGACTTTAATATTAGTGCCTTTTAACTTGTAGTTATTTCTTAGGTAACTGTGGTGTAAAAAAGGTACTGTAGCTGTAAAACCCTAGTCCGATGTCAAGGAGGGCATGATGGCCTTAATTATGTCAGGCTAATAAATAAATAAATACAACGATCTAAAATTGTAGGCGCTCTCTGGGGTATATGTGGACGCTGTCAGTAAAATTTATTGCGAATGGAGTCAGTAATAAAAAAGTAACAAATTAAAACGTCAAACCTGATACCAAGTTTTACTGCATGAACAGAGAAAACGTACACTGCTGGCCATCCAAACTGCAACGCCAAGAAGAATCGGAGATGTCACTGGCAAGTTGATGTGGGAGACAACACGTTGTACAAAGATTACATGATTGAAAATGCAGCCACATGTGAAGTGAGGCAGATGATGAAACCAATGCTGAATGTTGTCATGGTTGCTGGCAGTAGCCGCCGCCACGCTCCTCAGTATTGAATCAAAGAAGCTGTGGCTGTAATGCTGGAGTATAACAGTCCATGCTGTTTCCACGTATTGCCAGAGTTGATCTGTTGTAGCAGCGGTTGGTGTATCCCAGCCCAGTCGTTCTGCCATCATCGACCGGACGGTTTCGATAGGCGAGATGTCGGGGGAACATGGGGGCCAAGGCAGCAATGCAGTCCGATGGGCGACAAAGAAGTCTTGAACACTGCGTGCCACATGTGGTCCCGCATTATCCTGTTGCAGTGGTGTCGTCGTCAGGCTCCGAAAATACGGGAGAACAACAGGCTCCAACACTTCAGAGATGTAACACTCCAAACCATAATATCAGCTGCAGGGCCTATATGACGATGCATAAGGCAACAGCTTAACGCTACTCACCTTGGTGTCTCCAGATTCTAATCCGAGAATCATCGTGGTGCAGGCAGAGTCGGGATTCGTCGGTAAGCACAATGTCGTTCCATTTGTTTGTCCACGTCCGTCGTTCATCGCTCCATTGCCGACACAAACGCCTTTGGCGCTGACTCAACAACAATGGATATCTTTCGGGCAGTCTGCTCCTATGCAAACGACGTCGAATGGACGCGCAGACTGCTTATTGCGCAACAGGCCGAAGCTATTGTGATATGGTTTATTAAACAAAAATTAAAAAAAAAATATAATGCACATTTCCTGTCACAATTAAAGGGTGATACTTTCAGTTGCTATCTCAAACGATCTTCAGATCGTAATCTCGCAGGATGAGGGTAATACAGGAAAATGTCCAGGTGAAAGTTGTACATAGTTCGTGATGTGACTGTGGTGTCACCGCCAGACACCACACTTGCTAGGTGGTAGCTTTAAATCGGCCGCGGTCCATTAGTACATGCCGGACCCGCGTGTCGCCACTGTCAGTAATTGCAGACCGAGCGCCACCACACGGCAGGTCTAGAGAGACTGACTAGCACTCGCCCCAGTTGTACGGATGACTTTGCTAGCGACTACACTGACGACGCCTTTCTCTCATTTGCCGAGAGATAGTTAGAATAGCCTTCAGCTAAGTCCATGGCTACGACCTAGCAGGGCGCCATTAACCATTTCTAGAGAGAGTCTCACTTGTATCATCAAGAATGCTGTATACAAATGATGGATTAAAGTTAAGTATTCCAGCAGCTACGTACTTTTCTTTATAGCATTCATTACGTATCCTGTTTCAGACCTAACGCCAGCCGGCGTGTGTAAATGCATGCCTTTCGGTTACCCGTCACTGTGGACTGGCTGTCTTGTCAGTCCACTACAGTGACAGAGCGATCAATCAGAGGCATGCACACAATATGCCTGTCACAACGTGTAGTGGAGGCAATCGGTCCTGTGGGTCCATCCTTGCATCCAGCGATAACAGATTCACATCACAGTTGTCTTGTTCCGTCTCACACGATTACCGATTTCTTTGAAGGATAAACCGCAATCCCTATAGGCAATTATTCCTCCTCGGTCGAATTCCTTAACGTGTCAGAAATAGGCGTGCTGTCTTCCAAGGGCCACAGTGACGCTGCTTACTCAAAAAACTGCACGAAAGAACAATTACGGTACGTCTACAGAGCCGTCTGTTCCCCCTTTAAATAGCGCTTGCAGGCGACGCTACCGGTGCCCGTGGTGAGCGCATGCGCTGAAATGCTAATCATGTGCATCTCTCGTCGCCGCAAAAGCCTGCTTCAAATGTCGCCTGATTTGGGTGCTTGCTTCAGAGTGCTGCATTTTGCGTGGCCTGCAGTGTAGTAGGCGATAAGCATGTTCATTTTCATTATTTTGTGGGGGCCGTCAGCGAGAAAGTCTTTCCTAAAACTTTGAAATTATGTTTAAAGTTTGTTGGAGGTCACTAAGTGTCCCCAATCTCAGTTAGTGGGTGAACACAGTCTGGGTATTTAGCGCGCCGTTACGCTGTCTCTCTTGACAGTTTCTAACTTTAATACATATCTTTCTGTGTTAGACCTTCAACATATGGTCATACCTCTTAATGTTTAGACTGTGACAGTATTTTAAATTCCGTTTTTAATTGTGTGATATACTGAAAATTACATTTTTTGCCCCTACAAGCATTAAGATAGGCAACCTGTAGCTGGTAACATGTACTTTGATCTTCTAACCCGGTTAGCGCTTAGTAATACGGATGTGAATACGCTTCGTTTGAGCACTGCACGATTTTATTTTAAAAAAACTAGAAGCATTTATCACATCCTAAATAGCTAAGCTGTTGTTTTCTGCAATAATTTAATTTCAGAACTATCACATTTATTTATAACGAAGGGCATACAGATACCATAAAACCCGTAGTGACAACGTGGTTTCCGTTGTGGTATGAGTGAACCACGGCCTGTGTTTTACGGCCTGAGAAAGAAGGATGTCGGCTGAAACCGGTAATTTCATTAGAAAATAGATGTATTTGTGCCTCATCATTAAATTATTCTAAAATCAATTAACCACTGTGGTTTCCAGCTCGACAGAAATGTCCTTCTTTCCACTTTCTGGTCCTCTTTCGATTGTCAGCTAACGTCACTGCATTGGAATGGCAGTGGACAAGTCAGTATCCGTATGGCTACTGTCTGGACTATTCAGGCAGGTCTATGGCAGGCAACTGCGCATAATCAGCTCAGCAGTTCTCTTGTGGTTTCTCGTTTATGCTGGTGAACCCGGGTCTCAAGCAGCTACTGGCTGTCGAACACAAGCGGTCGGTCTCGGATCGCTGGCATCCAGGTCGCCGGCAACTTGCAGCCATACTTCCTGTAGTCTCTCTGTTTTCCATTGCTGCGTTATAACCAATGAGCATGGAGGAAAATTTTCGAGTGTCCACAGTCAAGGTGATGTTTGGCTTCTGCTGATGTTCTGTATTACCTATTGGCATGTCACGTTCAAGTTCGGCATGTCACGTTCAAGTTCCGACACGCAAGTATCATTTCATTTCCAAGTTTTACCAATGTAAATGTCGCTACTTTCACGCCGAATTTCGTAAAGTTCGGCAGCGTGGAGAATATCTACGGAATTCTTTCCGCGTCTCAATAGATGAAGCTTCGATTCTGTTGTTGTTTTTGGTGTTTCGAAATGACGCGGCCCCACGTCGAAAAGAGTTTTCTTACTAAGCGTGCGTATAATTAATTGAACTTGCCGGAACAGCACTGCATAAAAGAGGAAACTCTTGATGTTACGCTACTGTTATCTTTTGTGCAAGTCTGCAGATTTTGTATTCACAAACCTGTAATCGGATCTATAATCCGTCGTCAGATGGCAATTGATTGTCACAACCACTGATCAAAATAGCACTCGACTTACAGAGACATTATTCATAGGAATATTTTACCAAAAAAGGAGGTGGGATAGCGAGTAAGATTTTGGTATTTGTGTATTTTAGTTAGATACAGAGCCGATCCAAACAAGAAAAGATGATACTGTAAGAGGTACAACACAATTACGTTTGTCTCCTCTGTCAAATTAGGTTACATTTTTATGCGTACGTTACAACACTAAAATGAAAGTTATTATTAATTTAAAATAAGGTACGAGTAATTTCCTTCGTTACTAAATCAATAAAAAAGTAAGACACCAATTTAAACAAACTTCCTGTCAGTAACGTCTTTGTAATTCGAACGACATTTTGCCTGTGGTTACGAAATTTAGTTGTCACCTCACGCTGCCCTAAGAAGCCGAAAACTTCTATGTGACTAAATTGAGTAAATAAATAACAGTTAACATACATAAAGTAATCGTTTTTCTTAAACATTAATGTATGTGACATCAATGATATCCGCGTGTCACTATCGTCATAAGGATTACGTTTTTAGGCGTATTCCTATTGAGAATTGTTCACACTATCTCAGTGATGGACGTCCAGCGTTTCTCTGTCCCTTATGTGTGTAGCACTGTAGCTTTAGTTATCCCATTATCAGACATATTTTAGATATATCCTTCCCAGTTCCGTAATAGTTGTAGTGGGCTCAACATTTAGTTCTTCTCTAATATTGGTGTTTCTTTTATGGTCCAGGAATCAATACCCCACTAAAATGATCATTGTATTGTTCTACACAAATGCCTGAATGTGGCTTATTTTAAGTCTACGTCGACTGACATGCGAAATTTAAAATAGCATTGTAGGTATTTGAACTCTCTCACTTTCCCTGTTATTTGTCCGTCTCCAACAATTTTGGCTCTTTCGGATGACAATCTTTGAAATGCCATCACTATTACTTTATCTGTCGATATGGTCAGTCCGTATTTAGCAGAGTTTGAATAAACCTACATGCTAAACCTTTCTTCAGATTACCCTATTATAAGCTGATCACCAGCAAACACCAGCGTCATGAAATTAAGTACCTCTCCTCAATGCGTCGTTTAATATAATGAACCATTTATAAACGACATGTCGGTATCAACATTGAAAAAGGTGAGAGACAGGGACAGCCTTGTCCAATTATGTGACTGATGCTCGTATTAGTGACTCCATTCCTTATAGTATGCATCTTTTTTATTATTTTTGTATATCGACTGAATTACTGTAATCGTATGTGCGGAACTCTCGTTCCCGTTAGTGATACCTTAGCATTTTCGGGTTTACCTCGTCAAATGCCTTTTCATAATCAATAAAACGTAAAAAGTTGGTAATCTAAATTCTCCTCTTTTTTTTTCAGTTACTTATACGAAAATGAAAAGACGATCAGAATACATTATCTAAAACCAAGTTGTACCTCTAAGGCACGTCCTTCCATTACTTGTTTTAAATTCCTATTCATGATTTTGGCATACTGTTTGTAACAGGAATTTTGTAGTCTTATTCATCGGTAATTTTCGCATTGTGGTTTATTTACTTTCTTGTAAGGATTGCATATTAAAATTTCATTCCATTCGTCTGGCACATGTCCGCTCACCAGATAATCATTCATAAAATTTAGAAGAATACGCCTTAGTTGATCATAACTTAATCAGCGTCATGTTCATATTGTCTGTGCCCGGAAGTTTATTTTATTGGTTCTCGGATCAATTTTTGCTGTTCTTCCACTGTTATCAGAAATGCAGTGTCGTTATTTTTTTTGTTTCTCGTTTTTGTTCTTTCTTCTTCATAAATATTTGAAGTACTTTATCAGTTTCTTTCCCGATATTATATCTCGCTGTAAAGTATTTCGTTCTTGCTTATTCGGATGCTCAGTAACTTAGTATGTTTTGTTTTGTTTTCCATGAATATTGTATTCTTTTTCACTTATGTTACTTTTTTAATTCTTCCTGTAATTAATACTATTAAAAATGACAAGGTTTTTGATACACCTCCTTTTTGCCCTTAAGTTATCTGCTAGTACGTCCATTCCAAAACCTAAATAACCTTTTAGAATATTTCGTAACCCTCAATCTTAATGCTTCAGTGAGTGCTTGCTCTAAGCTTCTTTAATAGTATACCATTCTCCACTTACGTTGTTACTTCATGGTATCATTTAGTCTCTTTTAGTATAACAGTTTGACATTGTTCTTCGAGTAGGGGCATTTATTAAGTTCTTGAAACTAACTAGGTGTTTATGTATAGTTTCATCATCTTTCAAAAACGGTTATATCACTTCTTACTAAAAAGTGATGTGATAATACATCCAAGCTTCTGCAGACGCATATTCTTTATTTTCAAGATTATTGTATGTTAGTGAAGCTTTATCTCGGGCTACCCTTGTTTGCTTATGATTACTTCGGTGTTTAATAAAATTGTTTGTTATTTTTTATTCATTTATTAGCTTCTTTCCATTTTCAAGAATATTGTATGTTAGTGAAGCTGTATCTCGGGCTACCCTTATTTGTTTATGATTATTTCGATGTTTAATAAAATTGTTTGTTATTCTTCATTCATTTATAAGCTTCTTTCCATTATTATTCAGTGTATTTTCACCCTCTGCACCTGCCGTACACTATCTAAGAAAACGAATCCGGACACCCTTCAGCAATGCACAACTGACGAACAGCCCGCGTAAATGGAAACATTAAGTGTTATGCTGTCAGTGGCGAAACATTAACAGCTCTAAGGAGAGCTCAGATGCTTCCAGTCAGGAACATACATGGGTTGTCACCTTACTAACATATGCATCAAGGGCATTTCAGTCCTCTTGCCCAAGTAAACAGTCGCTGATGTCACTAGAAAGAACTCATCACTCTGCAGCGGACTGTGCACTGATATGAAACTTCCAGGCAGATTAAAATTGTGTGCTGTAACGGGACTCGAACCCGGGTCCTTTGCCTATCAAGGGCAAGTGCCATTCCGACTGAGCTATTCAAGCATGGCTCACCCGCCCTCGCAGCATTATTTCCGCCAGTATATCATCTCGTTTCTTCAAAATTTCACCGAAGCTATCCCGTGAAACACGCATGACTGGCACTCCTGGAGCACAACGCTCATGACCCACCCAGTGTTTTCCCATAGCTTCTTTACTGGCAAGTGGCCACACAACACCATCCTCCCCACCTCCTTTGCTATGTGCTAGTTTCACAGGAGAACTTACGTGAAGTATGGAAGGCAGGAGATGAGATACTGGCAGAAGTAAGGCTGTAGGGTGGCTCATGAGCTGTGATTGAGGAGCTCAGTCGGGTTAGCACTTCCTGTAAATTCCAAAAGCTCCGGGTTTGAGGGGGCACTGACAAACAGTTTTAATCTGGTAGGAAATTTGTTGTTGATGTGACTGTGAAGTCAAAACTGGATGATACAAAAACAGCTACATCAGGAGCAGGCTGGCCTCATGTATTGACGTGCAGTGACAGACGAGCACTGCGGAGAGTCGTAAAAAATTGGAAGTAATCAGTGGAACGAATCACTTGCGGGTTCCAAAGTGCTACCAGCAGTCAAGCTAAAAAAAGACACCGGGTTACAATAGTCGAGCAATTCCGCATAAGCCACACTTTCCTGTGGCCAATCCTAAGTGGCACTTGATGTGGTGTCAAGAGGGAACCCACTGGATGGTAAATGACAAGAAATGATTAATCAGGAAATCCTACCTATTACCTATTACCTAATGGTAATATGATGGAAGTGTTTGGGTTTCACGAATGCCAGGAGGACGTTTCTTGCCATTATTTGAAGTGCCGACAGTGAAGTACCGAGGAGGCTGTGTTCCGGTATGAGGGTGTTTTTTGTGGTTGAAGTGTGGTCCCTTTCCTGCGCTGTAGAAAACGCAAAATGCTAAAATTATGAACACATGTAAATAACCTTGTCTACCACGTACAATACAGAAAGAGTTCGGTGACAACGATTCTACCAGTAAGACAGTATAGCCAATCATAAAGCAACATCGGCAAAGTAATGGTTTATGGGAAATAACGTTCATGAAATGGAGTGGTCTGCCCAGCGTCCTGACCTCACAGCGTTACAAGCATGTGGACGAGTTGCACGGTTGAAAGCCAGCTGGCCCAGGGCACAGGGCGCGCCACGGCTACCCTGGCGCTGGTTGACGGTTTACAGTCAGCCACGTCCAGAGACCAGCAGCTTTTCCGGAAACGGAAAATTCCCGACGCTGGCAATTTGGACGGCTGTCGCTCGCATGGCGCCGGCCGCTGTGGCACGAGAGGTTCTAGGCGCTTCAGTCCAGAACCTCGCTGCTCCTACGGTCGCAGGTTCGAATCCTGCCTCGGGCATGGGTGTGTGTGATGTCCTTAGGTTAGTTAGGTTTAAGTAGTTCTAAGGCTAGGGGACTGAGGACCTCAGATGTTAAGTCCCGTAGTGCATAGAACCATTTGAACCAGTTTTGAGCTCTCATGGCCTTTGTGCTACAGATAATGCTCCAGGAAATGCGGGAGCATCATAAAATTTTAAATATGGCTTCTTACATCTCTATGAGAGTCTATAACAATTGACATCAATTTTGAAGCAAATCTGAGTACGTCCGCGATTTCAGACAAATGGGGCATTCGGTGACTCAATAATATTTCAATATCTTTAAAACTACAGGAGTTAACATTTCACACGGAACAAACATTTACACAATGGACCTTTGAATTAACCACTTAATCCCATCATGCGGTTTCAACAAATAGTATCTCAGATGATGGCATTGCACTACAGCAGTCATCATTGAAAGCCACGTATCTGTATTTCATTTACCGATTTACAACAAATCTTTGTCAGGACGTCGTATTCACCACTTTTACACAGCAAATAAACACAGCATCAATACCTCAGATTTTGTCATACTTGTATTTCTATTTAATTAACAGATTACTATTCTGATATCAATTTTATTTAAAGGTTCATTGGAAATGCTGTTAAAAAGAACTGTGCTATTTTAAAAATGGTCAATCACATGTATTAACGGACAGCAGACAGCACAATTGGAAACAGAACCCAAAAAACACTTCTATCGAGAGGGTATAAGTGATTGTTTAAATAATATTTAACGATAATTCATTGTCATTTAACGTAAGCGAACTTGCGCAGGAGTACTAGCTTATTTATTTATGATCAATGCTTTGTTTGTAATTTTTTGGGTGTTCTGAGTGTGACCGAATACTTATAACAATTCTTTTATTTAAATATTGTTGTAATATGTCAATTTAGTGCGGGAAAGTAGTTAAGATGAATCAAGTTATGTCTGTAGCATGTAGGTACGATGTATTTTTTGTGGGGATGTCCTTCAGCCAAAGGGCAAGCAGACAATAATGGTACAAGTCGAGTTGGGACTTTTCGAATGAAGAGCTCAAGGTAGTGATTCTGGACATTTTAAGTCGCTTCCTTGAAGAAGACACACGTGCCTGCAGTAACCTGCGTCATTCGATTCTGGAGGTTTTTCAGTCTGAACAGTGAACATGTAACACAGGAAATGCACGATGCGTGGCACCTGCTACCGATATGTAACCTTTTTTAACAGTATGTAAGTATTTGTTAGTAAAATGCTTTCTTTTAATGAGTAAGGACATTGCTTCACTGAATGTGTACATTTAGGTAGAAGTCTGTTGACGTTTCATTGTATTTATCTGTGTTTTACTGTGAAACTTATAAGCTCTGGGAACAGGTGAAAGGAATTGTTATTTGTATCGACTAGCAACGATAATATCAGTGCTTGTGCGTTGTAAAATCTTTGGGTAGGGGTTGTTGCGCAGAGCGCGGGAGAGCGGGAGACGAGTTCCAGTGCTTGTAGTGCGCGGAAGTGTGGTGTTAACGCTCTCACAATAAAGAGTACCATTTTCGGAGGCATCATGTACGCGCGCCGGCCAGATGTCTAGAGCAAGAGTACGGACAGTGGACGGGTGGAAGAGGCTGCATTAATTACGATTTGCCGTCCCTATAATTAGCCGTGGCTCCACAATATGCTACCGTCTTCATTAACAGCAGCAGTTCCAGCAACACAGTTTCGTCGTCGGCTCCGAGTTTCGTCGTATGCACAGCACTGAAGTAAGACTGTTCATTGGTAGAAAATATTAATGGCTAACCCAGCAGCACAACTGAACGTGATTTGATTCATAAGATTTATTTAAATAATAGTTAAAGTCAGGGCGATTGTGTCCTCACTGCCCCCAGACATTGTTACCAAGCAGGATCCTTGTTCCTTTTTTCCCTAATATGCTAACTGAGTGTCATAAGAAACAAATTGAATAGTTACAGCCAGTTTATTAAAGAACAAATTCTGTTTTAAGAATTTTAGCCTCAGTCTACTTTAAGCTAACTGTTGTACAACAGAGGTTTCAGTATATTACTAAAGTAAAGCAATTTCGTGTTTCAAGTTTGAGAATCAATCATTGGAAACAATCCAAATCTAAAGAAATGCATAAATTAAGAGTGCGTAAGTTTTATTTATTTTATATATAGCTTGAAGCACATGGCTGTTTGGTTTGGTACTCTTGTCTTTAATTGTGTTCAAGTCAGTAAAAAAAACGCTCAGTTGTTAAGACAATAATATGAAATCCAATTTTAAAAATAAGTACGGCAAAGTAAAAAGTGCTTGCTTTTTTTCTAAATTTCTTTGATGACGTTATATTTTGGAGATCACGTATTTTACAGAGAGACAGTGGAGTAAGATATAAAATTCATAACTGCTACCACATACTCTTTGAATCGTATTGCGAATTATCAATTACTTTGCTCTGTGCAGTTCCTACAATCCACTCTTGTAAACCATGGATGACTTCATTACATGTGGCTGTGTGATGGCTGCTACCCAAGCTTGCTTGTCGTATTGATTTTAGTGCAGTCGTGACAAGATAAAAAAATCCTTTCGCCACAGGATGTTTTTAGTTGCTATTGTAAGTTACTGTCTTATCCCGAATCATCAGTCTTTTAGTTGCTTTGCTGTGACCTGCCATGAATTCCTACGTGCAGCACTCTCTTAGTCTAGGAATAGCACTAATATGTCGCCTACCACACTGTCCCATCTTCTTGTCAGTTCTTCCTTCACCGAATAAGAGGAAAATCTTATCGTTCCTTAAGTACATCTAATTTTCAACATCCCTTTATAGTGCCACATATCAAACGTGTCGATTCTCTTCTTTTCCTATCTTCGCACAGTCCATAATTCACAACCATACGTCCGTTGCTGTGCTCCAAGCGTAAATTGTTAGGACTTTCTTCCTCGACTTAAGGCATATGTTTGATACCAGTAGGTTTCTCTTGCATAGGAATTCACTCGTCATCTGCGCTTCTCTACCTTTCTTATTCTCCTTGCTCCATCTGCCATATTTTATTTTGCTTCCAGGTAAGCAGAATACGTTAATTTCGTCTACCTCGTAGTCACCGAATCTGATGTTAAGTTTATCTCAAATCTCATTTCTGCTATCTTCGTCTTTCTTCTGTTTACTCCTAATCCATATTCTGTACTCATTAGATCATTCCATTCAACAGCTCCTGTAATACCTCCGCACTTTCACTAAGGGAAGCAATATCGTCTTACTATTGATATCCTATCGTACTGAATTTTAATCCGACTCTTGAATCATTCTTTTGTTTATGTCATTGCTTCCTCGGTGTATAAATTGATAAGATGGGTGGTGTCCTCGCCTTTTTAATCCGAGCACTTCGTTCTTGATAATCCTTCGTACATATTGTGTGTTACTCGCATTTCCCTTTAGCTTACTCCTATTTTTTCTCAGAATTTCGTGCATGCTGCTTTACTTTACATTGCCGAACGCTATTTCCCGGTCGAGCAATCCCACGTAAAGGTTTAGATTTTTCTTCATTTGTGCTCCAGTTATCATGCGCAATATGAGCATTCCCCTCCAGTGTCTTTAGGTTTCCTAAAGCCAAATTGATCGTCATTTAATAGATTCTCAATTTTCTTTTCCATTCTTCCGTAAATTTTTCATGTCAGCACTTGGACACCTGTGCCGTTTGGATGATGCTGCGCTAGTTATCACACATCCTTGTCTTGTTATCATCAAGCTTGTGTGTATCATATTTTTGCTAAAAGTCTGATGGTATGTCTCCAGTCTCATAAATTACACATACCAATTTGAATAGCCATTACGAAGGCGATTACCCTAATGACCATTGTAAATATCAAACTGTCAATCCAAGAAGGTAGCATATGTTAGTTAAAACGATTAGAACGTAAACAATTTAAAAACGCTGCCATTTCAAAACATATAGTACATTTTTCTAACGCAGAAAAGTACTTCAGAATGATCAAAAGGCATAAAGTACTTGCGAAGCTACAATATAAATATAGAAGGTGTGGTAAATGCCACGGTATTTTAAGCATAGATATATTCATTTTATACGAGTATGTCCTGTAATTTCCTTGGCTCTCAAATGAAACTAAATTTATCCAGAACCATTTCGAAGTCTCAAATATCTATGATGTATTTATGCAGACTGAAGCGCCGAATGAAAATTGTACCAATCCTGTGATTCGAACTCGGGTCTCTTGCTCCCGACCCAGATTAGAATACCAACCTGGGTATAAATTTTCATTTGTTGCTTCAGCCTGCAGCAATACATTCTTACTTTCGTTAGACAATATTCCGTCTGGGCTCTATGGTCTTCTGATAATGGGAATGCTATCGGAATAAATAATATTGTCGTCCACACCATCAGGTATTACATGTCTCGGTACTGCACGCACATGGGTTCACGCATGGGGCATGATACATAAATACATACATTAAAACGTTCTTAGGTTTTGCCCTCGACCAGTATGGTTAGTAATAAAACGGTAATAAATACAAGACAAAACTTGAAGCTATGTTATAGTGCTAGTGCAACAGGCGACTACACTTCCTCGAATCGAACGCTGCTCGTGCTATACAAGATGCAAGAATACTAGACAAATCTCCGAAGATTTTAGAGGCCGTCATAAGAACCATACATGGGGTCGAAGCTACGAGATATAGAGGGCCAAAACTGCCGCAAAATCACTTCAACGTGGAAGTCTCTGTCACCACTGCGTTTGGGGATCTCTACAATTCTGTTGTGGCGGTCTTAGATGCATTCGATACCATCTAACATCATGAATGCCTGCGGGCACATTTCGGGAAGCTTCACACACAGTTCACTAGCGAACAAGTGGGTGGCCTAGTGGCGTCCTTCCGCCCAAATGTCTTCAATGCGATGCAGCGTCATTCAATAACGTTTTCGGACAAGGGTTCCTGTCCTCAGTTCTCTCCTCAGTACACCCCCTGCAATCCCTCCGAGTTTGTTAGTATTTTTTTGTTACGCTCTGTACATTGCGAAATATGCGGTCGCTAATTATATCTTAACCACTAAATTATTAAAAACATGTAACCACCTCGCTGGTCCATATAATAATCGAGTCGGCAGAAATATCCACGAATCGCTTGAAATATCAGTAGAATCGTATTGAGTAGTGAAGTTTAGCAATGAAAGCTGGAAAGGTTTTCCAAGTCCATGTTTAATGGAAGTACCATTCAACAGTGATCCTATTTCCAATATAGAGAAAGTTTTGCAGGTATGTATAAATCTTTTATCCTTTTTTGATACTGACTGGTTGATTAGATGTTTTTACCTGACAGTACCCTAACGTCATCCACCAAGAGGCTATTTATGAAAGCATACACAACAGACATCAGTCAATTTTACTCCTAAAGCAGAGGATGTAGTGAAACATTCCCTATTTATTTGTCAACAATAAGATTATAATGCACAAAGTAGTTGCTTTTCGTAACTATGCAAAGAAATTATCTCACAACAGAAAAAAGCGTGAGCTCTATATTACTGGTGGCAAACAGGGAGACGAAAAACCTCAATGATGTATAAAAACATTGCTGTTGGTGTCGTAGTCTTCAGTCCAAAAAGTCGTTTGATACAGCTCTCCATGGTACTCTATCGTGTGGAAGCTTCCTCATCTCGGAGAAACTACTACAGTCTACATCCTTCTGAACCTGCTTAGTGTATTCAACTCCTGGTCTCCGCGCGCGATTTTTACCCTCCACGCCTCCCTCCAATACTAAATTGGTGATCCCGAGGTGCCACATAATATGTCCTATTAAGCGATCCCTGCTTCTAGTCAAGTTGTGCCACAAATTTCTCTTCTCCCCCATTCTATTCAGTATCTACTCATTAGTGACGTGATCTAGCCATCTAATCTTAAAGCATTCTTCTGTAGCATCACATTTCGAAAGCTTCTATTCTCTTCTTGTCTAAACTATTTATCGTCCATGTTTCACGTCCATATACATGGCTGCACACCATACAAACACTTTTAGAAAGAATTCCTAACACTTAAAACTATACTCGACGTTAACAAATTTATCTCCTTCATAAACGCTTTCCTTGGCACAGACAGTCTACAGTTTATATCCTCTCTACTTCGACCATCATCAGTTATTCTGTTCGCCAAATAGCAGAACTCATCTACTACAAGTGTCTCATTTGCTACTCTAACTCCCTCAGCATCACCTGATTTAATTCGACTACATGCATTTATTCTCGTTTTCCTTTTGTTGATGTTCATCTTATATCCTCCTCTCAAGACACTGTCCATTCCGTTCAACTGCTCTTCCAGGTCCTTTGATGCCTCTGACGGAATTACAATGTCGTCGGCAAAATTCAAAGTTTTTATTTCTTCTCCATAGATTTTAAAATTCCAACTCTAAATTCTTCTTTTGTTTCCTTTACTGCTTGCTCAACATACAGATTGAATAACTTCGAGGATAGGCTACAGCCTTTCAACCACTGCTTCCCTTTCATGCCGCTCGGCTCTAATAACTACCATCTGATTTATGTACAAATTGTAAATAGCCTGTCGCTCCCTGTGTTTTACACATGACCTATTCAGAATCTGAGAGAGAGTATTCCAGTCAACATTGTCAAAAGCTTTCTCTAAGTCTACAAATGCAATAAACGTATGTTTACCTTTCCTTAATCTATATTCTAAGGTAAGTCGTACTGTCAGTATTGACTCGCGTGTTCCAACATTTCTACGGAATCCAAACTGATCTTCCCCGAGGTCGGCTTCTACTAGCTTTCCCATTCGTATGTAAAGGATTTGCGTTAGTATTTATTCAGCTGTGACTTATTAAATTGATAATTTGATTAAATTGTTAATTATCACAAGTATCAGTACCTTCTTTCGTTGGGATTCGAATTACCATGTTCTTTATGAAGTCTGAGGGTATCTGGCCTGTCTCATACATCTTCCTCAGCAGACGGTAAAGTTTTGTCGAGGCTGGCTCTTCCAAGGTTATCAGTTGTTCTAAAGGAGTGCTGTCTAGACACGGGGATTTACTTCAACTTAGGTCTTTCAGTGCTCTATCAAATTCTTGACACCGTATCTTATCTCCCATCTCATCTTCATCTACTTCCTCTTCCAACTCCATAATATTGCCGTTAAGTACATAGCCCTTGTATAGACCCTTTATATACTCCTTCCACCTTTCTGTTTTCCCTTCTTTGATTAGGACTGGTTTCCCATCTGAAGTCTTGATGTTCATACAAGTGGTTCTCTTTTCTCCAAAGGTCTCTTTAATTTTCCTGTAGGCAGTATCTACCTTACCTCTAGTGATATATGCCTCTATATCCTTAAATTTTTCCTCTGGCCAGCCCTGTCTAGCCATTTTGCACCTCCTGTCGATCTTATTTTTGAGACGTTTGTACTCCTACGAGCCTGCTTCATTCACTGCATTTTTATATTTTGTCCTTTCATCAATTAAGTTCAGTATCTCTTCTGTTACCCAAGTCTCTCTTATCTACTTGATGTTCTGCTGCCCTCACTACTTCATCTCTCAAAGCTACCCATTCTTCTTGTACTGCATTTCTTTCCCCTGTTCTGGTCAATCGTTCCCTAATGCTCTCTCTGAAACTCTCTACAACCTCTGGTTCTTTTAGCTTATCCAAGTCCCATCTACTTAAATTCCCACCTCTTTGCAGTTTCTTCAGTTTTAATCTACAGTTCATAAGCAATAAATTGAGGTCACGGTCCACGTCTGCCTCGCAAAATGTCTTACCATTATATAACCTACCTGAGGCCTTCCGGTGTTTCGAGGCCTCTTACACGTATACAACGTTCTTTCATGATTCTTAAACCAAGTGTTAGCTATCATTAAGTTACTCTCTGTCCAGAATTCTATAAGGCGAGTTCCTCTTTCATAACTAACCCCCAGGCCACATATTCACCTGCTACTTTTCCTTCTCTTTCTCCTCCATGAGCATTAAATCTTCGTCTCCCTTAACTATCTGAATAATTTCTTTTGTTGCATCATAGATTTCTTCAATATCTTCATCATCAGCGGAGATAGTTGGCATATAAACTTGAATTACTGTGGTAGTCATGGGCTTCGTGTCTATCTTGGCCACAATAATGTGTTGGTTATGCTGTTCGTAGTAGCTTATGCGCTCTCTTATTTTTTTTAATCATTATTAGAGCCACTTCTGCATTACACTTATTTGACTTTGTATTTATAATCCTGTAATCACCTGACCAAAAGTCTTGTTCCTCCTGCCACCGATATTCACGAATTGCCACTATATTTAACTTTAAACTATCCATTTCTCTTCTTATATTTTTTAACCTACCTGCCTGATTAAGCGATCTGACATTTCACGCTCCAGTCTGTAGAATGCCAGTTTTGTTTCACCTGATAGTGACGTCCTCCTGAGTAGACCCCGCCCGGTGATCCGAATGGGAAACTATCTTACCTCCGGAAATATTTTACCTAGGAGGACGCAATCAACATTTAACCTTACAGTAAAGCTGCATGCACTGGGGAAAAATCACGGCTGTAGTTTCCTGTTGCTTTCAGCCGTTCACAGTACCAGCACAGCAAGGCCGGTTTGGTTAATGTTACAAGACCAGATCAATCATCCAGACTGTTGCCTCTGCAACTACTGAAAAGGCTGCTGCCCCTCTTCGGGAACCACACGTTTGTCTGGCCTCTCAACAGATACTCCTCCGTTGTGGCTGCACCTGCGGTCTGTATCGCTGAGGCACGCAAGCCTCCCCACCAGTGACAAAGTCCATGGTTCATGTGGGTAAGAAACATTATGTGCCTTTAAAAAATCTAGAGTCACATGTAACTACAAGAAATAGGAGTCACAGAAATTCAGGTCTAATTGTTGGTGCATATATTTTCGTCGAACGATATTGATCCAGATCCAGCGGAACTATAAGAGGCAGTCAAATGAAAACGAAACAGGTGGACTGAAAGTAAGTAAAATTAATCGCCATACCTTTTAATACATTTACCTCACTGTGAGGAAGACTGTCAAAGCCTTCACGGGAAAAACGTTTGCGGTTGCCTGCGGAAATATGAGCATAAACAAGCGTGCACCTCTTCACCCGAAGCATATCGACACCCACAAATATATTTTTCCAGGGCTCCGAAGATATGGAAGTCGCTTACTCAAACCAGTTGTGCCAACATGAGGGACTGGCATTTTGTTGGTTGATTTTTTCGACCACCCTGTAGACATTTCGCTGGGAAGCCCTTGCACGTTCTCCGTACAGTCCTTATCTCTCCCCTTGAGATATCCGTATTTTCGGAGCCCGGAAGAAATAAATTCGTGGTCGTCGATTTGTTTCCGACGAAGAAATTCACTCCTGGGTATAATATTGGTTCAATAACAGCAAACACGTTTCCATGAAAGCAAGGTTCGCAGAAGAGCTTCTGTGAAGTTTTGAAGGTAGGAGACAGAGATACTGGCAGAAACTGAAGCTGTGAGGACGGATCGTGAGTCATGCTTGGGTATCTCAGTCGGTAGAGCACTTGCCCTCGAAAGGCAAAGGTCCCAAGCTCGAGCCTCTGTCTGGCAACCAGTTTTATCTGCCACGAAGTTTCATTGGCAGTATTATCTCACAATGGGGATTACTTTTGAAATAATAAAAAATTACTTAGTCTTCTATCCATCTGTATCATATTCACTTAACTGCTCTTTATATTACTGATTGAGTCTTCCCATGTGACAAAAACAGAAAGAAAGACTGATTGTTTTAGCCTCATTCTGTTTTTATCGCCGATTCATAGAGGACCAGTCATTAAAAACTGACGAAATTAAACGAAGATTGTTGCCTGTGGGTGGAATTAAAGTGATCTGACAGCCTTTGAGTATCAGCGTCAAAGCAGGTGTTTCACCTGTATTAAATGATTCCCAACTGTCAAAAGACAACTACTCAGTAACAGAGAGTAACATGTAAAGTGCTGAAGACTGGGCATCTGGTCTTTGAGATCATTCTCTGATAGCATGTGAGACATTCTGAAAACTAGACCGTGGGAAACATATGCAAAGACAACTGAAGAATATAAACGTAGAATTATTATTTGAAATGGTTAATGAAAAGTATAGCGTTGATGACGATACCAAATATAGTATTTTATAGTAGAAATGAAATAAAGCTTATTACAACTGCCCTACTGACATGGCCGAAAAATATTATTTCGTTTTTCAAGCTGTGTACCTTCAAATACAGTGGTAGAGCTGCCGACAGGTGCCCAGCCATATTCTTCAGCAGTTAAACTATCACCTTTTGAAGTGGCATGGTGTCCAGCACACGTGGGAGAAGCAGCATCTTAAAGAAGTTGGCCGAAATTACTCACTTGCGGGAACGTGGATCAAGCACCAATTGTACACCACTGATCTTTTTGAAACATTGTGTTGTAAATGAATCTCACTGGCCTCTTCTATACTGAAATACCAATAAATTGTCGCATGATAAAAGATTGTCATCTCTTTAATTGCCATTATGTTCCCATCAGTATTTGAAACTTAAAATTTTTCTCTCTTTCTTTATTTAAAGTGGCACATGTGTTCAGCGTAGCATTTGGTGGCAGAGCCTCCCACAGTGACAGGGAATACTGACTCTTTAATAGCTTCAAACATGTCGGGTTAGGATACCTGTCTCCGTTCTTATCTCTGCAAATCGTATCCCATTTCAAGTCACAGACCGTATAGCTTTGCTGCCAAAGACGTGAGACGACGACTCGTTGCGACAGTTCCATACTTGACGTAGGGTGTAGCAGGTAGCAGGCACATGCAGAAAAGATACTATTAGTACTTCATGTGATGACCCCTGTCTCAGTGGCCACCACGTGATCGCCAGATCGTTAATCACTCAGTGTGTACGCTACATTTATCGATAAAAAGAATGAGCCAGATGGCATTTGGCTACGGTATAATTAACGATTTTGGTTGAAAGGACTTTTTTATCGAGTACGACTAGTATAGCGATTAAATTCATCGGTAATATACAAGAGGTGAACTAAAATAAAGACGAGCATCAAAAAACACTGCCATGCCTAGTACGGTGTAGGAGAACCACTGAATTTCAAAAAAGCTTTCCAGTCATTTCAGAAACACTACACATATGCGATGTGTGGTTTTCAAGGGAATCATACGCCATGTTTCCTGCTAAATAGTGGCAAGTACAGGTAACGAAGTTGGAGGTAGGTAGCGAACATGCCTCCCACTCTCAAGAGAAGACCACAAAGGTTCAGCAATATTGAGATCTGGTGACTTGCGATAGCTAGGAGACATCCGCCGTTGACAAAACCAGTCCTGGAAGGTGTGAGCTGTGTAAGCAAGGGCCCTACCGTCTTGGAACAGAGAATCACGATTGGGGAACAAAAATTGTAGCACGAGACGGACCTGAGCAGCCAGACTGGTCACATAACCCTTGACACTAATGAAACCTTGCAGAGTAGCTATGGGGCTCATGGAATACCACAACATGGCTGCCGAAAACATCACTTAACCGCCGCGAGGTAGACGTAAACCCGGCCAAAAGTTTGATGCACTGTGAAAAACAAAACTCATCTGACCAAATTACTTTCTTCCATTACGTTGTAGTGCAGATCATATTGGCTTCGGCAGCACATTTTCCAGTTATGGGTAGTAGCATCACTAATGAGTAGGTTTGGATTTCCATCTCGTCCTGTAAATCTCAGCCTATGTATGTGCCTTCTTATTGTTTTAATGCTGGCAGGGTATCTGGAAACAGCAAACACTTCGGATACATTTTGTTATAGACGCAATGGGCGTACGACCACCAACTAATTTCTGACATTCAAATCCAGACATAATGCACTCACAAATACACGAAGAGTTCCGACCACGGCAGACACTTGAAATGCGTTGAGGACATTAAGCAGGTGCCGTTCATGAAACAGCGCAAGCTGCAGACCTGGCTATCATCTGCATTTACGTTCTAACAAGCATATCTCGCTGTGTTTCTACAGTTTTGGCCAACCCCTGTGCCTCTGTGTATATTACTCTGTCTCGTTCGCAAATGTTACTCACACGTTAAACCCTATAACCGCCAAGTTCGGTGACCCATTTTATGTTTCTTCAGCGTACCAGGGGCCTCTTTCCTTCCTCACCTACCAAACTACAAGCCAGGAAGAGACACGCGTCCTGATAAGACGATGGATCGTGTCCATTTCCGTGACCAAAAAATCCACTTCTGTGAGAGGAGGAAATGTATTTTTACCTTGTAATGGAATATTAGTTTCAGTGCGACGCAATTACATGACTGCGAGGATAAACCGTGCGCGAAATTCAGTAGCTTGTTCTCTGTGAGTTGACCACTGTCTTTACCGGTTACAGGGTCTTTGGTTTTCTCTTTGGCGAAAGAGAGAAAGAGTGTTTTGAGAAAAGAAAGGGAGCATTCTTAAATAGACCGTTATCTCTCTGTAAGCCCATCTTTACACAGAAAGTTGCGGGACCTAGACAGTTCTCTATAAAATGTTGAATCAAAACGCCTTCAGCCATCTAAATTCCCAGTTGTTATTCTATTTGAACGACCAGTTTCAGCGCTATATTACACCATCTTCACGCCCACTGAACGAGGTGTAGGAAAAAACATCCATCTTTGGTCCAGTCAAAATAGGGGCAAGCATTCAGTGATTGGTATCTGTAGATTCTTGATACAGCGTTTCGTTCGATCATCATTTGGCTTTGTGATGTTTGGTGTGTCCGGTGGAACATAGGCGCCTCCTGGAGACCAACTGATCAGCATTGCCGACGCACCGATTCTCTGGTGTGACCTCCTACGAGCAGAGGGCTGCTGCTATTGACGTGCCCTGCAGGGACAGCCTAGACTTACCCTGACTCTACTTGCTGGTGCAGTACCCGGGCTCCTCCAGAAGAATTAGCTGCGATTCGCGGAAGCCCACTGGTCATGTCCCCTTCTACATTAGATGAACGAAATGCCTTCACCACAGGATTTTGCCGGGCATCGAGTCAACGCCTTCTTCGGGTTCCTTGAGCGAGGAAAGAGCTCGATTCCCTTTCCTTATGTTTGTGGTGAGCGTGTGATCGATTGAAATCTATTTCTGCATTTATGAAGATTGTGTTGATGTTTGTTCTGCGTTTAAGATGTTAGTAATTTAGATTCTTCGCCGGTAACGGTTACGGCTTTCAGTGTATATCTCCCTCGAAACTGTCAACTTTAACCAGCTTCACGAGGTGATTTAACATCTACATCTAACATTAGTCAATGGATTTCCTTTAGAGCTGGCCCAAAGGTTTTCGTTTCATTTAACCTTTTCCCTGTTTAACAGAACTTTGCTGTGTATGTTGTAGTGCACTACCTTTTCTCTCTCTCGGCTTCTGGTCGCCGGGGAAAGGCTCACGATGTCTACATGTGAGGTCTGTTGAATCGTCTACAGATTTGTGCTCTGACCAGATGTGGGGCTGTTCTATTACTTTTTTTTTTTTAGATGGTGTCTCTCGACATGAGCTTCAATGTAAATTATTAACATTTAGTGTATTGATTAACTTATTTTTACTGAAGAACTGTAAAAAATATCTAATCTCTTTCGTTTCTGGTATTTCACATTAGATGCCTCTGTCGGATTATAGGCCGCTGACCACGAAACTGCATCAAAAAGACTACATCTGAATCAGCTTCACTGTTCTAGTGAACGTATAAATCCATGAACATTACAAGCCCCTTGCTGACTTCACCTAAAATTGCTGAAATCCTTAAACACAGGGTGGGTTGGGACAAGAAAAGCATGGAAGGGAAAACCCAGAATAGCAGCGTCGTTTGTCATTTGAATAGTTGCACTTACTTAACCACCAAATAATAGCAAAAATGCATAAATATAATAATCAAAAACAGTTACAAGCGACAAGGTGAGGCTAATTATTTGCTTACAGGAACAATCGGCAGTAACAAATGATTTTACCTCAACAACCAGAAAGCACATTGCCAGAATACATGTAAAAAAGTATTTTTTTAAATCTTCTTTCCTTATAAAGCAAAAACTACTCAAAGGGCAACAGCAAAGATATCTTTAAAACAATTTAAGGATATGAATCTTCAAGTTTTCGCGGTGCAAAGACTGCTCCATTATGTTTCGGGAATGCAGCCGCATGAATTCTGATTCTTCTTCTAATATTTCGGCTGTATACCTTTCAGCCATCGCTCCAGCGCTCGCTCCATCCTTTTAAACTCGCGGACCGCGCCACTGCACATGCGGCCACAGATAAACAAGGCGCCAGTGATGTTGATCGGCGGCCAAGACGTACAATATGCATGAGTTACGTCTGTGGCTGCGCATTCGATCCATGCTGGGAGGTCGATGTATTACTGGGAGCTGAACTGTAGCGACGTCTTTGTAAGTTCAATATTGAAAGTGCCGGATTCCATGATTTATCTAATGTGAAACCGCTGTCTCTATTAATTAAATTCTTCGTCAAGCGGATTTCAATGGCCTCTTTTACTACAGAGTCCCAGAAAGATGAAACAGAAGTCAGAATTTCGACATTTTCATATACCACAGAGTGACCAGAATCAATACAATGCTCTGCCACAGCCGATTTACTGGGTTGTAAGAGCCCAGTGTACCTGCGATGTTCTGTACACCTCTCTTGGACTGTACGATTCGTTTGTCCGATATATGAAAGGCCACATTCACATGGTATCTTGTAAACTCCAGGCTTGCGGAGTAGTAAGTCATCTTCAACGGAGCCCAGGAGTGCAGCCGTCTTCGCCGGTGGACGAAAAATCACTTTTACTTTATGTTTAGTGAGGATCCGTCCTATTTTGGATGAAAGGCTTGCCACATACGGCAGGAAAGCCATGGATTTAAATGTTTCCTCGTCATCTTCTGCATTCCTTATGGACACCTTAGGTTTTATTTGTAGTGCCTTACGTATCTGTTGTGGAGAATACCCGTTGTCCTCAAAAACTCTCTTCAGATGTAAAAGTTCGTCTTTTAAACTACTTTCATCAGATATGACGTGTGCTCGGTGTACCAAAGTTCTTAGACCACTACTCGTCTGCGAAGGATGGTGACAACTATTTGCATGTAAATATAAGTCCGTATGGGTCGGTTTCCGATGTACTGCATGACCCAAAGTGCCATCTTCTTTGCGCCGAACCAAGACATCCAGAAATGGAAGACATCCCTCCTTTTCCACTTCCATTGTAAACTGAATTTGTCCATGGATGGAATTCAAATGGTTTAAGAAGTCTTGCAATTTGTCCTCGCCATGGGGCCACACAACAAAGGTATCATCAACGTACCTCCAAAAAACTGTAGGCTTCAAACTAGCAGACTCCAGGGCCTTCTCCTCGAAGTCCTCTATAAATAAATTGGCTACCAAGGGTGACAAAGGACTACCCATGGCAACATCGTCAGTCTGTTCAAAAAAGTCGTTATTAAATAAAAAGTATGTGGAGGTCATCACATGGTGAAACAAAGCTAAAATCTCCTTATCAAAACTTTTTCCAATGAGATCTAAAGATTCAGAGAGAGGTACCTTAGTAAATAGCGACACTACAACAAAGCTAACTAATAGATCGGAGGTGTTCAGTTTCAAAGATTTTAATTTGCCAATGAAATCTGCAGAGTTCCTTATATGATGATCACATTTTCCCACAAGAGGCCTCAATAGTGACGCCAGGTGCTTGGCACAATCATAGTTGGGAGAAACAATATTGCTCACGATAGGACGTAGAGGAACGTCTTTCTTATGGATCTTTGGGAGTCCATAAAGCCTTGGAGGCACTGCACCACTTGGTTTCAGTCTTCGTATGACTTCCGGTGGAAATGGGGAGGCATTCAAAAGCGACGCCGTCTTCCTTACCACCCTGTTGGTGGGGTCCTTACTGATCTTCCGGTACATACTATCATTCAGTAAGCTGTATATCTTATCATGATAGTCGTCACGTGACATTAAAACAGTTGTAAGTAGGCTGTTTATGTTTTCTTATTGGCAACGTTACGTAGCGCTCTGTATGAAAATCACTGGCTGTGCTGTGTGCAGTCTGTGGCTAGTTTGCATCTGCCATTCTAGTGTTGGGCAGCGGCAGATGGATGTGAACAGCGCGTAGCGTTGTGCAGTTGGAGGTGAGCCGCCAGCAGTGGTGGATGTGGGGAGAGAGATGGCGGGGTTTTGTAATTTGTCATGAACTGCTACATATATTATGACTTTTGATGATATTAAGGTAAATACATTGTTTGTTCTCTATTAATATCTTTCATTTGCTAACTATCCCTATCAGTAGTTAGTGCCGCCTGTAGTTTGAATCTTTTATTTACCTGGCAGTAGTGGCGCTCGCTGTATTGCAGTAGTTCGAGTAATGAAGATTTTTGTGAGGTAAGTGATTTCTGAAAGGTATAGTTTAATGTTAGTCAGGGCCATTCTTTTGTAGGGATTTTTGAAAGTCAGATTGCGTTGCGCTAAATAATATTGTGTGTCAGGTTAAGCACAGTCATGTATAATTTGTTCTAAGGGGACGTTTCATATGTCGACCCTTAGCCTAGGATACATCACTGGAATCTTCTGATTTTTTTCTTGTAGTTTGTGTATTTAGTGTAGCTTTTGTTTATTGCTAGCGCGTAATTATAGAGAGAATTTCCTTGGTAGTTGTGGGTTTTCATTGTTGCACAGTTGTGGCATGCATATAGATTTGCACCAAGTATTTAGCAGCTGCAATTAACTAGATATTCAGTTCTATGTTAATGTGTTCTCTTATTTTTGCTCTTCAAATTGTGCTTTTCTGTGTTATCGTGTGAAATATTGTGACAATAATGGCGTGTGAAAAACGTAACACTAGGCTTCAAAGTAAACTGAGAAATAATAGTGACGACGAGCGTAGCTTATCAGCACCACTGTGTAGTGAATTAACAGACATTCCAAGTAGTAATTTGGTAATTGTGCATAGGGAAATGGAGCGGGCGGCAAATAATGGTGTAGACAGTCAAACAGGTAGTGAACAGGGAAGCATTATCGATCGATCGGTCGGCAACAGCTCGCCTCAGGAATCCGAAATGATAGGACACAATTTTGCAAATACTGTAGATTCAGGTTTTGCGTCCTCACCCTTTTCTCAAATAAGTCAAGACACATTTTCTGCTTGTCAAAATGTGAATCATCGTAGCATCGTCCAAATCTCTACCCGTCATATTAATGACGGAGCGTCGAATGATACTTTCTTGCTGTGGAGATGGCTCAAGTCGGCTGAACTTTGCAGTCTGTCTTGATGTCGCTACCTCACGAACCCAGTCTGATTTGGCCCATGTTGTACCCTCTATCCAGTTCCAAGAGTTGCTGGGTAACTCCACAGACATCTTCAGGTGCAGACGATAAAGTTCTTGAGAAACAAGATCCAGCTTCCTTCGTGTAAATCGGATCCTCTCCTTAACGATAGCAGAACCAGCTTTAATTAAAATCTTATTCATGGAAGTCGATTTTATAAAATGTACTAACCTGGCAAACTTCGGAATTATGCCATGGTCACGGCACCTCAGTAAACAACTTAAAGAGCTCAATATTCTCGCTCTCAAATGTCGTAGCTTGTCCAATCGTCGAACACATAGAACCATCTCCTCCCCGAAGAGGTACTTGATGTGAATCTTCAAGTTTTCGCGGCGCAAAGACTGATCCATTAAGTTTCGGGAATGCAGCCGCATGAATTCTGCTTCTTCTTCTAATATTTCGGCTGTATACCTTTCAGCCATCTTCAGAGAGAGCCGTACGACTGACGCTCCAGCGCTCGCTCCATCCTTTTAAACTCGCGGACCGCGCCACTGCGCATGCGGCCACAGATAAACAAGGTGCCAGTGATGTTGATCGGCGGCCAAGACGTACAATATGCATGAGTTACGTCTGTGGCTGCGCATTCGATCCATGCTGGGAGGTCGATGTATTACTGGGAGCTGAACTGTAGCGACGTCTTTGTAAGTTCAATATTGAAAGTGCCGGATTCCATGATTTATCTAATGTGAAACCGCTGTCTCTATTAATTAAATTCTTCGTCAAGCGGATTTCAATGGCCTCTTTTACTACAGAGTCCCAGAAAGATGAAACAGAAGTCAGAATTTCGACATTTTCATATACCATAGAGTGACCAGAATCAATACAATGCTCTGCCACAGCCGATTTACTGGGTTGTATGAGCCGAGTGTACCTGCGATGTTCTGTACACCTCTCTTGGACTGTACGATTCGTTTGTCCGATATATGAAAGGCCACATTCACATGGTATCTTGTAAACTCCAGGCTTGCGGAGTAGTAAGTCATCTTCAACGGAGCCCAGGAGTGCAGCCGTCTTCGCCGGTGGACGAAAAATCACTTTTACTTTATGTTTAGTGAGGATCCGTCCTATTTTGGATGAAAGGCTTGCCACATACGGCAGGAAAGCCATGGATTTAAATGTTTCCTCGTCATCTTCTGCATTCCTTACGGACACCTTAGGTTTTATTTGTAGTGCCTTACGTATCTGTTGTGGAGAATATCCGTTGTCCTCAAAAACTCTCTTCAGATGTAAAAGTTCGTCTTTTAAACTACTTTCATCAGATATGACGTGTGCTCGGTGTACCAAAGTTCTTAGAACACTACTCGTCTGCGAAGGATGGTGACAACTATTTGCATGTAAATATAAGTCCGTATGGGTCGGTTTCCGATGTACTGCATGACCCAAAGTGCCATCTTCTTTGCGCCGAACCAAGACATCCAGAAATGGAAGACGTCCCTCCTTTTCCACTTCCATTGTAAACTGAATTTGTCCATGGATGGAATTCAAATGGTTTAAGAAGTCTTGCAATTTGTCCTCGCCATGGGGCCACACTACAAAGGTATCATCAACGTACCTCCAAAAAACTGTAGGCTTCAAACTAGCAGACTCCAGGGCCTTCTCCTCGAAGTCCTCCATAAATAAATTGGCTACCAAGGGTGACAATGGACTACCCATGGCAACACCGTCAGTCTGTTCAAAAAAGTCGTTATTAAATAAAAAGTATGTGGAGGTCATCACATGGTAAAACAAAGCTAAAAAAAAAGAAGCAGGATTCATGCGGCTGCATTCCCGAAACTTAATGGAGCAATTTAAGGATAGGTCACTTATAGAGTTCAAAGATTTATTGGAAAACTAATTAATTTTTTTTAATCAGTCAGTCCCTTTACACAAACGAGGGCAAACACACCGCTAAAATCAACATAAAATCTACTGGAAATTTATCAAGTACGAAAACTGGAAAAGAGATTAAGGTTGTCCACACGTGAGGCAAGCATAACCGTAATTCGGGCTCAGTCCAGTAATTACGGTTATATGATTTGGAAATTGCCACATGACAATCAAGACAGTACCTTGTGCTTAAGCATGTTTAGAAAAAGCTACTGAAAATTCATAACTTGGGCAACACAAGCATATTCCAAAGAAGACGTACAACTTTGAGTAAAATTTTAAAGAAAGGTTCCATAAATTAGAACATTAAGAAATACAGCTACTACTTAACTTAAAATTTATTAGTAGGCAGTACGAACACGCAACTAAAGCAATCACGGATGTGGCTCAAAGGCAGCCAATAAACGCCAAGGTGGTGCGTAACAGCAACAAGCCCCGAGTGGCCATCAGAAACTCAAAAATTGGCCACGGAGCTCAGAAGACTAAATATGATTGTTAATAACACCAGTTAGGTGAGGCATAGGCCAAACAAATAAGTTAAGCAAATATTAATGGCCACCTTGTCGAGAAATGGCCAGTATAAGACCTCTTCATGTGCCTAAAATTTGAAAAAAATTATTTATAACCGAATTTACAAAATATCAAGAATGTGTAGTAGTGGCAAAAGTAATGTCGGTTAAACCATTTAACTGAATAGAATTTGATATGCCAAAACTTAGTAAATGCCTAGAGAATAAGATCTGATAGTAATTTAGCCAAACCACACGACAAGGAGCCTTACGTGAACCAGTTATGTTATGAAAATGATAAGCTTACCTCGCGAGGCAGTACTTAATAAGTGTAATGCTTCCTTCTGTGATATTTAGGCATGGAAATCTACAACAAAATTTTAGCATATGTATTAATACAGGATATTTCTGCTAAAGCAAACAAAATATAAAAGAAAAAACTAAAATCCTTAAAACACTTCAGGCCACAACTTAACCTACAAATTTTTGACACGACTTATTGTGAAAGCACTTTCCCAGATTACTACGGCACAAGAAAGCCGACGCCATATCAATGGGAAAATCTAACCTTAAGGTTAACCACTGAATTCAGTTTTCCCACACTCCTTCTAGGCAACACAAATACACTTACTGCCCCATCAGCGCTGCTCTAGGCCTACCTTAGGACTCACTCTGCCGGAGATCATTGACAAGCTACAATCAATTCGCGCTGCCAATAACAGCGCCAGTGAATAATGCATGAAATGAAGGGATGCGAAATCGACTACGAGCCTCCCCAAGGCTCACCCTTCCCTTCTCAAACGGAAACAATCCCTCCCCCCCTCTCTCTTCAGGTTTGGAGGGTAAAAGGGGAGAGGATAATTAGTCTGTTTCATCTGATTACATGAACCTTGAAGTTCTTGGAGTAGCCAAACCGCTAATGAGTAAGTTGACAGGACTTAAGATACTAACAACGAAGAAGGACCCACAAATCGAGGAGCTACTTTCCCAATAGTTCCCCCATGCTATCCCCCGCCATCATTATAGTTTCAAATGAAAACCCACATTTCCTCAAAAGGCTTGTCTGCTTCGATTTTAACGTCTCCCCTGACGGCGTGGGGCTAATTCAATGTCCTCTTAGCCCTATCCCAGTTCTGTTCAATCACATCAGGGGCGATATACTCACACTAAACGTCACTTATACGCCACAGGTTGGCAAGGGGAGAAGTAAGGGGGTAGGAAAACACAAGAGCCATCGAAACCGATCTTAGAGGCCTCATGATGCTCTGAATCAAAGATGAAATTGGTTCAACCGAGACAAATGTCCAACTTGATCTGAGCCTTCGCGTGTCAAATGATTAAGGCTGCCTTAAGATTGCTGTTAACCCTTTCAGAGAAGCAAGGCTGAGGATAGTAGGCACTGAAGCAATATGCTTAATGGTGCCACTAAAACAAAAATGCCTAATCATATGAACGCTAGGTGTCTCTCCTTTTGGACATGTATACGTAAATTGAAGGTGGAAGGAGAGTGAAAGGAAAGGGAAGAAATTACTGATGTCAGCTACATCGGGACATTACACGGAATAAGCAGCAACAAGTGAGCATGTGTACCGGACCAGACCTGTGTGAAAAGAACAGACGCCATGCAATGGATCCACCATCTTCAGTGCGGATGCACAAGTACGAATGACCTCTTGTGGGAATCTCAGAGTAGGGAGCATCGGGTAAATGGACAGGGCAAGTGGGTAGGCGGATTCGGTAGGAATGTTGGTTGGCCATGAGGCGTGCCGAGATAGTCCGCACAGCTGCGATAACATCGAGTCTCGGATGGTGGAGCGGTTAACACACCTACCCAGTAAGCAAGGGAGCATAGGTTCCAGTCCGGAATACATTTTCACTTATTACCGTTGATTCCGCGTAATGTTCCATTCCAGCTGACTTAAGTAATCCCTTCCCTTTCCCTTCCTTTCTCCCTCCATCTCCCTTAAATTTACATATAAAAATGCTTAAACTCACTAGAAATAAAGGAGGGAGCATTATCGCTCACAAGAGCCTTAGGTGGTCCAAAGAAAGCAAATATATTAGTAAGATGATGAATAGTGATTGAAGCAGTGACTCCTCTGCTGGGAAGTAGTCAGACAAACCTAGGAAAACCATCTACTACTACTAGTACGTAACGATTCTCTCCCCTAGTTCGGGAAGAGCATACACTTAATCAAAAAATAATTTATCCATTAGGCGTTCTTGACATTGCAATAGCCCATTACGTGAGTTGGTGTCGGGTTTGCCCATTTTACACAGTTCACACTCGCCGACTAAACGACGAATCAATTTATATAAGGAAGGCTAGATAAGATGGCCACACCCTTAGCAATGTTCTTATCAAGGCACAAAAGACAACCCAACAATGGAGCATGAAATTAAAGAAAGACAGAAGGCACCAATTCGATGGGTAAGCAAATCTTAGCCTCAGACAGTTACCAATCTCATGAAAGAAAATATATTTCCCAAACAATAACTGGGAACAACCTCCCCAGTCAAAACACATTTCCTATAAGGTCCAAAATAAGTCTCCTGATCCTGCTTAACCTTGAGGTTCCAAAAGAATTGAGGTACCTCCGTTAAAACACTGTAGACTGGTGAACCGGTAAACAGTGAACTGACTTCAGGTTTCTGAGTATCATCATCGAACATGCAGTTAAGCGCATCAGCAACCTGATAATCGGAGCCTCTAATATGACGCCGGCCGTTGTGGCCGAGCGGTTCTAGGCGCTTCAGTCCGGAACCACGCTGCTGCTGCAGGTTCGAATCCTGTTGGTCTTCCTAGGGCGTGCCATGACACAACTCATGGACTGGTTGTCGGTCTCCAAGTCAAATTCCCTCTGCTCGAGATCGAATTAAACTTATTCAAGAGCGAATAAGACAGTCAATGCCCCACCCTCATGGGCCGAGTACTTACGTTCAGGACCTGCTAATCTCGTCGAGGCAAAAGCTAAAGGGCGACTTTCACCTAAATCTCCCTGCGAAAGTACAGCATTAAGAACGACCTTCCGAAAATAATTACACATACCAATGAACCTGGCCATCCCTTTTTTATTCTTATTGGAAGTTTGTTCTTGACCAATCCTTATACCATCCCTGGAAGCCAGGTGACCTAAGAAAGAGGTCTCCTGCCCAGCGAGAGTAATTTTCGCTTGTTTGACTGTTAATCCGGCCGATCGAAGCGTTAACAATACCTGCTCAAGATGAGAAAGCTATTCATCAAAAGAGAGGCTGTAGATCACCACAACTACCACATCACCAAGAGAATTATATACAGAACGAAACTAAAGGTCGCCCAAAACACTGTGAAAGAACTGCAGCCCGGTAGCTAAGTTAAATTGTACCCGACTAAATTCATACAGATTCCAATATGTAGAAAAGGCAGTAACGTGCTTGGACTCATCGCTTAATGAGATCTGATAGGAAGCTTGAATCAAGTACGGTAAAATAACAAGTAGCAGAAACCACGTGAAACAATTATGGATCTCAGGAAGGGGACTGGAAAATAACCTTGTCATTCAGGGTTCGATATTCGACTACAGGCCTATAATCCTCGCCCTTGCCCATTAGGAACGAAAAATATAGGTGAAGCATACAGAGGAAATGATGGTCTAATAACTCCATTGTGCAAGATAACATTAATCTTTCACCTTAATATTCTCATCTTAAGGGGTGAGCGACTATAAGGAGTATGCTGTACCGTGATGTCGTCGCTCAGACGGATTTTGTATTGAATTAGATCGGTTATGCCCAACTTACCAACTTACTGGTTGTTGTGTAGATAGTTCCACGTAGTCAGCGCGTACACAATTTTCCCACTAGAGCGCGCCCCGCTAAGCACAACAGTGCAGGCGCAGCGCTCGTCCATCTCCGCACTACGAGATGGCGCTGCCATAGAGATGGGCCAAATTCTCCTTCTGCCAATCCGTGTATTAATATGTAATGCAGCCAATGAGATTGCTGCTAACGTAGAACATTTTCTCCTCGCGGGTCACACTCACGCAGTGTTACATGAACGCGCAAGGTATTATAACAAGTGTACAGACCTCCAATTAGTCAGTCTGCATTAGTCTATACCAGTCTGTACGAGTTCTACATTTGTCTGTACCAGTCTATAGTCAAATTCCGGTCTGCGCCTAATACGATTACCATATTCCTGTACATAGCCATGAAGATAAATGTATAGACACTTTTGCCAAGTATCAGAGATATGTGAGAATAAGATTAACGTACCAATACCAAGGGAATTTCAGATTGTCAATTGTAAATAGCATCCAGAACCAAGTTTAGTAATTTTATGCTTGTTATTATTTTAATAAATGTGTGTGAAAATTAATCAAGTTCTGTTTAAAGGTGGTCACCGTCAGTCTGCTACTCTAAGCGTGCAAGTGGCATTGGAACATCCCCTTTGAACAATTATACATGACTGTGCTTAAACTGACACACAATATCTTTAGCGCAACGCAATCTGGCTTTCAAAAATCCCTACAAAAGAATGGCCCTGACTAACAATAACCTATACCTTCCACAAATCATTTACCTCACCAAAAATCTTCGTTACTCGAACTACTGCAATACAGCGAGCGTCACTACTCCCAGCTAAATAAAAGATTCAAACTACGGAAGGCACTGACTACAGATAGGCATAGTTAGAAAGTGAAAGATTTTAATAGAGAACAAACAATGTATTTACCTTAATAGTCATAATATATATAGCAGTTCATGACATCCAGTCTTACAAATTTCAAAACTCCGCTATTTCTCTCCCCACATCCACCACTGCTGGCAGCTCACCTCCAACTGCGCAACGCTCTGCGCTGTTCACATCCAGCTGCCCAACACTACAATGGCAAATTCCAACAATGCCACCCAGCCACAGACTGCACACAGCACAGCCAGTGATTTTAATACAGAGCGCTACGTGGCGTTACCATTAAAAAATACCTATACAGTCCACTTACATAGCCCCAATGCTCCCCACAAAAAATTTTACAAATAATTTTACATCGTGTTCCTGGGGTAAGATGTCCCTAATGTCTTCCATTTTTACGTAATTACTAGCTACTAGCTGCGTCGTCAGTTTCATACGTACGTTTTGTGGCTGCTAGCGGTATGAGTCATTGCCTATTGTGTCCTTGTTGGTGCGCGTCGTTATTGGAATTTGGAGACCTAACTTCTACAAATTCACCTTGTCGAGAGGGTCCTGCTCTGTTTGAATCCCGCCAGTTCTGATGCAATTCAGGTCTGTCGTTACGATCATATCATCTGTCGTCATGTCGGTAGATTCCATAGTTTCTTTCTTGTCAGTCACGTGGTGGTGAATTTCTCCCTGAATCGTAACTGCGCGCTGGACCGTTGCATCTAAAGTTATTCTGTCTCCCTTGATAATAATTATTTTGGTTCCCATATTGTCTGTTTCTCTGATTGTCTCTGTGATAGTCATTACCGTGGAGAAGTGATCTTTCCATATAATTATTACTACTCTGCCAACGGTTGTTATATGGGTGGTGTCTGTTTTGGTCACGATTTACGTTGTAAGAATAGCCTTGTCGTGTATTATTTCTGTCATCGCGGAATTGTGACAGATGTGACCTGCAATTGTTGTCCTCCTGTTTTCGCGTTCCGCGATTGTCAGTGTCAATTTCCAGTTCTTGTAAGAGTCCCTGAAAAGCTTCAATGTCGTCTTTGCAACGTCTTGCTAAAATAATATGTCGTAAATGTTCACGCAGTTTGATTAAGCAAATGCGGGTGAGTTCTGAGGGGCTGTATGGGTTTGGAAGATACTGATTCTTATGCAACATGTCTTTAAAATATTTCATAAGACTGGAAAATTCAGATTGTTCGAAACGTTTCATCATTATGATCCTATGCTTTACTTGGTCTTGTGTAGCTTGAGACCAATACGCTGAGAGGAAGGCATGATAAAATTCTCCTTCACTGTGACAATCGTGAATGACTGATCGCATTCTTACAGCTGGTTCATTCTCCAAGTAGCCACACATAAATTCTAACCTGTGCTCCAATGACCAGTTGGGAGGAAAACAATGAGAGAATTGATGAAGCCATGCTTGTGGATGAATGTCGTTGTCAGAATTCTTAAATGTTTTGAATTTACGTGTACTAATGAACAGCTTATAGTCAAAATCATCGTGTCGGCGAGTCGCACATCGCTCATTGTTACTTCGTTTCGGCGGTTCCATCTCAAAATTCTATGGGCCTTGCCAATTACATTCATAATTTCGGAAGTGCCCTGTGTTATTATTTTGTGGTTGTTCCGTATTTCTACACTCCTGGAAATTGAAATAAGAACACCGTGAATTCATTGTCCCAGGAAGGGGAAACTTTATTGACACATTCCTGGGGTCAGATACATCACATGATCACACTGACAGAACCACAGGCACATAGACACAGGCAACAGAGCATGCACAATGTCGGCACTAGTACAGTGTATATCCACCTTTCGCAGCAATGCAGGTTGCTATTCTCCCATGGAGACGATCGTAGAGATCGGGATGTAGTCCTGTGGAACGGCTTGCCATGCCATTTCCACCTGGCGCCTCAGTTGGACCAGTGTTCGTGCTGGACGTGCAGACCGCGTGAGACGACGCTTCATCCAGTCCCAAACATGCTCAATGGGGGACAGATCCGGAGATCTTGCTGGCCAGGGTAGTTGACTTACACCTTCTAGAGCACGTTGGGTGGCACGGGATACATGCGGACGTGCATTGTCCTGTTGGAACAGCAAGTTCCCTTGCCGGTCTAGGAATGGTAGAACGATGGGTTCGATGACGGTTTGGATGTACCGTGCACTATTCAGTGTCCCCTCGACGATCACCAGTGGTGTACGGCCAGTGTAGGAGATCGCTCCCCACACCATGATGCCGGGTGTTGGCCCTGTGTGCCTCGGTCGTATGCAGTCCTGATTGTGGCGCTCACCTGCACGGCGCCAAACACGCATACGACCATCATTGGCACCAAGGCAGAAGCGACTCTCATCGCTGAAGACGACACGTCTCCATTCGTCCCTCCATTCACGCCTGTCGCGACACCACTGGAGGCGGGCTGCACGATGTTGGGGCGTGAGCGGAAGACGGCCTAACGGTGTGCGGGACCGTAGCCCAGCTTCATGGAGACGGTTGCGAATGGTCCTCGCCGATACCCCAGGAGCAACAGTGTCCCTAATTTGCTGGGAAGTGGCGGTGCGGTCCCCTACGGCACTGCATAGGATGCTACGGTCTTGGCGTGCATCCGTGCGTTGCTGCGGTCCGGTCCCAGGTCGACGGGCATGTGCACCTTCCGCCGACCACTGGCGACAACATCGATGTACTGTGGAGACCTCATGCCCCACGTGTTGAGCAATTCGGCGGTACGTCCACCCGGCCTCCCGCATGCCCACTATACGCCCTCGCTCAGTCCGTCAACTGCACATACGGTTCACGTCCACGCTGTCGCGGCATGCTACCAGTGTTAAAGACTGCGATGGAGCTCCGTATGCCACGGCAAACTGGCTGACACTGACGGCGGCGGTGCACAAATGCTGCGCAGCTAGCGCCATTCGACGGCCAATACCGCGGTTCCTGGTGTGTCCGCTGTGCCGTGCGTGTGATCATTGCTTGTACAGCCCTCTCGCAGTGTCCGGAGCAAGTATGGTGGGTCTGACACACCGGTGTCAATGTGTTCTTTTTTCCATTTCCAGGAGTGTATGTCCCTCTTCCGGTACTGGAGCGCGAGTGTCCTCTGAAATACGTAATTCTTGTATTACTTGTGCCAACTGATCTTGTACTTCCCGGATTTCTCTTTTGTACTGTGTATTGATTTGATTTTGATTTTGTTTGAATTTTCTAATTTGTTCATACTCTTCAGTGTCAGTGAAGGCTACAGGTCTTGTGTCATTCAGATCATCATCTACCATTGTAGATAAGTTAGTGAAATGATTTGAAAGTACGGCAAATTTATCCGATAGTGAAATTATTTCCTCTGTGTGTTTTTCTGAACCAAGTTTCAGAGTGTCCATCTGTGTTGAAACCGTATCTACTGTGTCCTCTAAGTTTTCCTGAGTTTTTGCAAGTTGCGTAACCAAATCGGTAGATGCAACTGAGTCAATTTTAGTTTGCAAGGTCTCATGATTTTCATGAACAATAGTTTGTAGTTCTTATGGCTGCTTCGTGATTCTGTAATGCATTTTCATGCCGCGAAAAAATAGGTTGGAAATGCTCACAAATTTGTGTTTTTACGTCATTACAGACTTTTTGATATTTCGATTCAATGTTATGTAAATCAGTATTTAAATCTTCACGTGTTTGTTCAAGTGTGGTGTCTAACTTCTGAAGATTTTGTTCCATTGTGTCTAACTGTTGCTGTGTTTGTCTCTGATTTTGTTCCATTGTGTCTAACTTTTGAAGCTTTTGCTGTGTTGGTCTCTGATTTTGTTCCATTGTGTCTAACTTTCGAAGATTTTGTTCCATTGTATCTAACTTTTGAAGCTTTTGCTGTGTTTGTCCCATTTGTTGTATTAATTGTAATAACAATGCACTGGTGTCTGAAACATGTTCCTCAGTGCTTTTCGGCAGTGAATTTGCACAGGTAACATTCATATTTTGACAAGAAGAAAATGTGTCTTGACTTATTTGAGAAAACGGTGAGGACCCAAAACCTGAATCTACAGTATTTGCGAGATTGTGTCCTGTCATTTCGGATTCCTGAGGCGAGCTATTGCCGACCGATCGATCGATAATGCTTCACTGTTCACTAATTGTTTCACTGTCTATGCCATTATTTGAAGCCCGCTCCATTTCCCTATGCACAATTACCAAATTACTACTTTGAACATTAGTTAATTCATTACATGGTGGCGCTAACACACTGCTTTCATCTTCACTGTCATTTCTCAGTTTACTTTGGAGCCTAGTATTACGTTTTTCACACGCCATTATTGTCACCTTATTTCACACGACAACACAGAAAAACACAATTTGAAGAGCAAAAATAAGAGAACACATTAACATAGCACTGAAAATAATATCTAGTTAATTGCAAGCGTGGCTGCGAATACTTGGTGCAAATTTACATGCGTGCCACACCTGTTTCAGTGTACAACAATGAAAGACTGCAACTACAAAGGAGATTCTCTCTACAATTACGCATGAGCAATAAACAAAAGCTACACTAAATACACAAACTACATGAAAAAATCAGAAGATTCCAGTGAGGTATCGTGGCAGGGTCGCCATATGGAACGTCCCCTTTGAACAATTATATATGACTGTGCTTAAACTGACACACAATATTTTTAGCGCAACGCAATCTGACTTTCAAAAATCCCTACAAAAGAATGGCCCTGACTAACATTAACTTATACCTTTCACAAATCACCAAAAATCTTCGTTTCTCGAACTACTGCAATACAGCGAGTGTCACTACTCCCAGCTAAATAAAAGATTCAAACTATGGAACACACTAACTACAGATAGGCATAGTTAGCAAATGAAAGATATTAATAGAGAACAAACAATGTATTTACCTTAATAGTCATAATATATATAGCAGTTCATGACATCCAGTCTTACAAATTTCAAAACTCCGCCATTTCTCTCCCCACATCCACCAATGCTCACGGCTCACCTCCAACTGCACAACGCTACACGCTGTTCACATCCAGCTGCCCAACACTACAATGGCAAATTCCAACAATGCCACCCAGCCACAGGCTGCACACAGCACAGCCAGTGATTTTCATACAGAGCGCTACGTGACGTTACCATTAAAAAAACCTATACAGCCTACTTACAACATTTCTATCGTCTGACCTAACGGCAGAAGATAAACACGCCACGATAAGACCTCGAGACATATTGCTGACAATCGCCTACTTCGTTAGAGCGACAAGTCAAATAAACTGATGGTGTGTGTAAAGAAGGTCTTACGGTACACATACCACACTAGTGAATACAATGGAACGCTGTTCTAGAAGAGCCGTCAACTGTTTAGCCTGATCATCACTGAGGTGACTAACCTCGAATTCCGAGGGCTCTACCTTCAATGAATTGTTGTTATTGATAAAATGACGAGAGCAAAGAACTATTTTCTTAGACAAACGGAACCTAAAGAAAAAGATCTTTCCAGCAAAATCGAGAACCAAGCCAGTCTGTTGAATAAAATCACTCCCAAACAGCAGACCTTAACGATAATGAATCTTACAGCCCATGACAAATCACAAACAAATGAACTTCCGGGCACCCCACCCACCAGGAGCACGCGAAATTAATTGGGAGCCTCCGACGGATCAATTGCCGCTAGTGTAAGTGTAAGTGTAGTCAACATGAAGTAAGTTGGCTCCTGAAGACCAAGTTGGAGAATAATTTTCGAATCTGTGTGGCGTCAAAACCTGGTTCCTTTCATGCCTCGTGGCAGCGACAATGTCCTCGAGGAAAACAATAGCGGATAACATGTAACATCGACATATGTTCTCTGCCTTACGGCCGGTCCTGATCTGGCGCACACTTGGTCGATGAACTGGTGCAGCGATCTTCGGCAGATGACGCGCGTCCAGCTGCCGGAATCGGACCTCCATCTGCAGGCCGCTGGCGGCTGAGGACAGCTGCGGCTGGCTTTGGAAGAGCGGCCCGGGCGCCGGCGGCGGCTAATGATACGGCGGCGAAACTTGCCAGCAGCAGCGGCGCCGGCCCGCCCGGCCTATTCATAACTCGGCCCGGCTGGCAGCAGCCCTGATAAGGGCTGACTAATTACCGCGCCCATTAGCATCGGGCCGGGCGCTGCTCTGACAAGTAGTAATGGCGCCGCAACAGTTTGGAAGACGCCGCCATGTCTTCCGCCGTGACAAATAGTGGCGCCACGTGTTCCCACGTCTGCTGCCAGTCGAAGCCGCGGCGTCTGTCACGGTGGTGTCTGGCAAGAACACGTATCTCTCAACTCCACTTGAGATTGGGTGACTTTCTTCACAAAGGTCACATCTTGACGGGAAAGGAATCTATTTAAGATGCCGAACGGGTGTATTGAAATTACCGATATCATCCGTCTGCTTAGACCCATGATGTCATCAATGCTGTGGACGTAAAAAACAAAATTACAATATATAAATGGAAAACTGGTAGCACCTGTTATCTCTAAAGAGGTAGGCCAAACTAGCGTACTGCTTTGTCCACGTTTTTCTGTATCTTGACGACAATATGTAACTTTTTGTCCAGAAACAAAATAATGCATCAGACAAATGTGTTTACCTGACGGGCACCTTACTCTCTCGTTACGAAGATGTGAACAAAAGTGCGTTTTCTTTAAACAGCATTATATATTTTCATTCAGTAAAGGTCTTCTTTTACACAAGACCTGTAAAAAAGCATTTCGTAGGATGCCATTCAGATAGAAATGATGTTAATAAAAATGAAACACAAAACTGATTTTGATACTCACACAACGCTGGTAACGGGCGTAATGTATCTCGACCACTTTTTACAGTAGACAGGAAACAAATCGGAACGTTACAGGACAAATTTTTCTAAAATAACTCTTTTATATAATTTATTCATTTCCCTGTCCGGTCAGCATTTCCAAAACGTAGCAGCTGCAATAGCTTTGTCATTTCCTTCATAAACATCGTGTATTGTGGTTCAAATGGCTCTGAGCACTATCGGACTTAACATCTGAGGTTATCAGTCCCCTAGAACTTCGAACTGCTTAAACCTAACTAACCTAAGGACACCACACACATCCATGCCCGAGGCAGGATTCGAACCTGCGACCGTAGCGGTCGCGCGGTTCCTGACTGTAGCGCCTAGAACCCCTCGGCCACTCCGACAGGCTGGTATTGTGAACGGGTTGACCAAGAGGGTGCCTACAAGTAGGTGGCTTGGATCTTTTTCAGCCCCGCACTCGCGAGAGGTGTCTACACTCTCTGGAAGGGTTCCCCGTTTCTTCAGGTTGGTCTTCCACCGGAGGACGCCCACTCTTAGGCAGTTGAGGGACCTCCATACAGAGTATTGCAGGTTTGGCCCGGAGCTAGTTCTTCTTTTGGTGATACGTCTACGGATAGTGAGCTCTTCCATGTTGCAACACGAATTGCCTTTGGTGTTCCCGCCATTGGCGCAGTCCTAGGAAGGAAACTCCTGCGGGATTTAAGCAGGAATCTTGCTGCCTGATCACCACACAGAGGATATCGGTGGTCGTTCCCTTGCTTTGTTCTCTCACTGTCTGCAGCAATGGCCCTCCGGATATTGGGTGGGACCATTCCAACAATCGGACACAATTTCTGCACTGGCGTAGGCTTCAAGCATTCTGAGATGATCCTTACAGTATCGTTGACCGCAATATCGACTTTCTTGGCATGAGCTGAAGCTTTTCACGCACGAGCAGCATACTCAGCAGCTGATACACAAAGAACAAGTGCAGAAGTCGTTAGGAGGTGCGGCTTGGCTCCCCAGCTGCTGCTAATCAGCTTCTTAAGCATCCCATTGCGATCAGTACCTTCTGTTTCACGTTTAGACATTGCTGCCTGTACGTTAGAGCCCTGTTCAGTGTGACACCTAGGTAGACTAGTGTTGGGCAATGTTTCAGTTGCTCTCCTCGCCTTGTGATGTCCAGCTTTTGCTGTGCTTCCCTGTTTCGTAAGTGGAAGGCGCTCACTTGAGTTTTACCGAGACTGGGCTGCAGGTGGTTGGCATCATAGTACTTCGAGAGTTCATCCATTGCTAGAGACAGGTCTCCCTCTGTTTCCTTAAAGGTTGCCCCTTGAACAGTTACTGGTGTCTCATCGGCATAAATGAAGAGCCTATTACTTGCTGGCATTGATTGATAATTTTTGTAGATATTGTACAGTGCTGGGGAAAGCACACTGACCATACTTCTGTGTTTGCCATCTACTCCCCTTACCCTCTAATGAAACCGGAATCTTCTGTTCTGAAGGAAGATGCTAATAGGTGATGTTAATTGGTAGTACCTAGTAAGGTCTTACACGTTCTTTAACAGTTTCCTGTGATTCACAGTGTCGTATGCAGTTGTTAGATCAACAAAAGCGAGTCCAGTAATCTCACCACGCTCAAAAGCGTTCTCGATGAGCTGGGTTCCAAATCTGACTACAGCTTGATTTGCCACTATTAAAGCCTACTTGTTTTGGATAGACTTCCCTATGAGGGTGGCGCTGATTCGGTTAATTACCAATCGTTCTAATATCTTGAAGGTGTCGCATAAAAGGAAGATAGATCGAAAATTGAAACTTCCTGGCAGATTAAAACTGTGTGCCGGACCGAGACTCGAACTCGGGGCCTTTGCCTTTCGCGGGCAAGTGCTCTACCAACTGAGCTACCCAATCACGACTCACCCCCCGTCCTCACAGCTTTACTTCTGCCTGTACCTCATCTCCTACCCTCCGAACTTTGCAGTAGCTCTCCTGCGAACCGTGCAGAACTAGCACTCCTGAAAGAAAGGATATTGCGGAGACATGGCTTAGCCACAGCCTGAGAGATGTTTCCAGGATGAGAATTTCAGTCTGCAGCGGAGTGTGCGTTGTGAGTACGGGGCGTGAGTCGTGCTTGGGTAGCTCAGTTGGTAGAGCACTTGCCCGCGAAAGGCAAAGGTCCCGAGTTCGAGTCTCGGTTCGGCACACAGTTTTAATCTGCCAGGAAGTTTCATATCACCGCACACTCCGATGCAGAGTGAAAATCTCATTCTGGAAACATCCCTCAGGCTGTGGCTAAGCCATGTCTCCGCAATATCCTTTCTTTCAGGAGTGCTAGTTCAGCACGGTTCGCAGGAGAGCTTCTGCAAAGTTTGGAGGGTAGGAGACGAGGTACTGGCAGAAGTAAAGCTGTGAGGACGGGGCGTGAGTCGTGCTTTGGTAGCTCAGTTGGTAGAGCACTTGCCCGCGAAAGGCAAAGGTCCCGAGTTCGAGTCTCGGTTCGGCACACAGTTTTAATCTGCCAGGAATTTCATATCAGCGCACACTCCGCTGTAGAGTGAAAATCTCATTCAGGTCGAAAATTTTTCGGATCGTTTGGCTCCTTCGCAGGCTTAAGTATTGCAATGACTCGAGACTTTGTCCACACTTTGTGGATACGTAACTTAACGATACATGTGTTCAGTAGGCTTAGTAGCCACTCCATCGTCTTACAGCCGAGGTAGGAGACCAGTACTTGGTACATGGAATGGTATCAGGAATAATTTTGGCCAGAACATTAGCACGAAGTTTTAGTAACTTCGTCTTTCACAAATATAGAATTTCATGAAATCCAAATCTCAACATATAATCATAAGAGAACATTCACTGACTTCAATAGTCAGGTAACGTCTGTGAGATTAATATAGAATTAAAGTCATTTAATTACACAAATATTACTTTGGAACAATTAATTAAATAGATTTCTGGTTCACTGGTGTTAATATAAGTAGCCCACTGGAGCCCCTATGAAATTAATAACAATTAGACAGCACGAAAATAACGCTGAATTATAAGAGAGAGAAATAAAAAAAGATTAAAAAGGATATCAGTGGTAGTCAACCTGGTCCCTGTGGCCCACTAGTGGGCTTTCTAGCTTTCATAGTGGTGGTAGGGATTCTAAAAGCAATTTAATAAAATTTTTAAATAGTATTTGGTAAGCAAGTATTATTATATGAAAGTATTATTATATGCTCTTGTAACTCTCATAATTGTAGATACCGTTATTGGAAAATAATGACATCCTAGTTAATTAAAATTAGTAAAAAACAGTCTTGATTGCACTGTCATTTATTAAAATCATGACTGTTTTCAGCCTGTAGTAGTAGCCCATCTTCAGAAAATCCACCGTCCAGTTGACAATGATGACACCTGGAACAGCTGTGCTGTGGAGTCGTAAAATAGCTGTGATTGGGACTGTTTTTCATTGATTCTTCTTGCTTGTAATTCTGCTTTATAAATTTTATAAAAGTAAAATTACCTCCCTACATTATAAATCACCATTGCTATGAAACCAGTGAGTGGCAGAGTAACAGTGATTCTGAGACAATTAGTTAGTGTGGGTTGCATACATTCTAGGGCAAGCATACATTCACAGGCAAACTTAATAGATTTGTGACCCCCTCCCCTTAATCTGTTGTTCCGTTAATTGATTTATTACCCTTTGGGAATAATCCATCCTTCTGAAAAGCCCTCTACCACTCCCATTTCCTATCCACCTCCCCTACAACTCTCTGAAAACGTCTCGCCAATACAAGCCCATATTTGGTTAGTTGGTTGATTTGCTGCAGGAGACCAAACAGTGAGGTCACTGGTCCGATTGGATTAGGGAAGGGTGGGGAAGGAAATCAGCTGTGCCCTTTCAAAAGAACCATCACAGCATTTGCTTGAAGTGATTTAGGGAAATCATAGAAAACCTAAATCACAACAGCCAGACGCAGGTCTGAATTGTCGTCCTCCCGAATGTGAGTCCAATGTGCTAACCACTGCACCAACTTGGTCGGTAAGCACATCTTTGATATGAAATGTATTGCCTAATTAATTAAATCGATAACTAATTAACCACTCCACTCTGGGTAAACCCCAGCCATCACCGCCCAACACCCACTCTCGAACCCATACTTCAGTTGGAAATTGGTAAGAAAAGGACTCAATCTGTGCCAGTGAAGAAGGATTTCACGATAGAAAATTCAAATCAATGTCAATTGAATATAAAATGATATACTGTTTACTTAATATACTGTTTATTTATAAACTTCATTTCGCAGGGGATGGATCTCTCATTCATTTGGTGGGACAAGCTCATAAATCTCTGCTAGTTTGGAAGGTGCAGGTCTTGTAAAATGCTTCGTAATGAAGTAATTAAATAGATCGCTTTTCTACCCGATTGTGCAAGGAATACTGTCACGAATTCGAACTGAACACAGCCCACTGCATGTAATTACCTGGTCTCATCTTCGCACCAACCACAGGGCAAAAGTGCCAACCACTTCGTTTATTCCCCTTCATGCTGTAGCATACCATATGCACTGCACCACTGGCAACCCTTTCAGCTCTGAGCGCTAGACTGGGAGGTGCGGTCATCTGCAGAACAATGCTTGATTCTCGGTGTCTGAATTCTGATACCAGAGTTACTTCCTGTTTTGTTCCCTGGCACTAACCATCCACACCAGGTCAGTGAAGGCAGCTGCTCTGTGTGCTCGCCCTGTAGTGCAGATATCAAATGAGCTATGTCGCAACACCAGCAGCAGAGGACGCTATGCTTCCATCTAACCTCCTCCTACCACCCCCATCGTATTGGACAAAGCATCAGGTGGCGGTAAACCTTTGAAATTGGTATCTGGAAAATTCCTGTTGAAATGCATGGTCTCTCTCTCCGTCTCAAGTGCCTACTTCCTGCCCAGTGACGATCTGTCATATACCACACTAATCTCTAAGTTATTCTGAACAAAGTAGTTGGTACCTGGTAAACCAGCAGCTATGGATGTCTTAAAAGTATTCCCTCAATCTAACAGAATGATTGACTAATTAATTAAATCGGTATCCTCTGTGTGGGACAATCTTGCCTAGAATCCTACACTCCTGGAAATGGAAAAAAGAACACATTGACACCGGTGTGTCAGACCCACCATACTTGCTCCGGACACTGCGAGAGGGCTGTACAAGCAATGATCACACGCACGGCACAGCGGACACACCAGGAACCGCGGTGTTGGCCGTCGAATGGCGCTAGCTGCGCAGGATTTGTGTACCGCCGCCGTCAGTGTCAGCCAGTTTGCCGTGGCATACGGAGCTCCATCGCAGTCTTTAACACTGGTAGCATGCCGCGACAGCGTGGACGTGAACTGTATGTGCAGTTGACGGACTTTGAGCGAAGGCGTATAGTGGGCATGCGGGAGGCCGGGTGGACGTACCGCCGAATTGCTCAACACGTGGGGCGTGAGGTCTCCACAGTACATCGATGTTGTCGCCAGTGGTCGGCGGAAGGTGCACGCGCCCGTCGACCTGGGACCGGACCGCAGCGACGCACGGATGCACGCCAAGACCGTAGGATCCTACGCAGTGCCATAGGGGACCGCACCGCCACTTCCCAGCAAATTAGGGACACTGTTGCTCCTGGGGTATCGGCGAGGACCATTCACAACCGTCTCCATGAAGCTGGGCTACGGTCCCGCACACCGTTAGGCCGTCTTCCGCTCACGCCCCAACATCGTGCAGCCCGCCTCCAGTGGTGTCGCGACAGGCGTGAATGGAGGGACGAATGGAGACGTGTCGTCTTCAGCGATGAGAGTCGCTTCTGCCTTGGTGCCAATGATGGTCGTATGCGTGTTTGGCGCCGTGCAGGTGAGCGCCACAATCAGGACTGCATACGACCGAGGCACACAGGGCCAACACCCGGCATCATGGTGTGGGGAGCGATCTCCTACACTGGCCGTACACCACTGGTGATCGTCGAGGGGACACTGAATAGTGCACGGTACATCCAAACCGTCATCGAACCCATCGTTCTACCATTCCTAGACCGGCAAGGGAACGTGCTGTTCCAACAGGACAATGCACGTCCGCATGTATCCCGTGCCACCCAACGTGCTCTAGGAGGTGTAAGTCAGCTACCCTGGCCAGCAAGATCTCCGGATCTGTCCCCCATTGAGCATGTTTGGGACTAGATGAAGCGTCGTCTCACGCATCCAGCATCTCTACGATCGTCTCCATGGGAGAATAGCAGCCTGCATTGCTGCGAAAGGTGGATATACACTGTACTAGTGCCGACATTGTGCATGCTCTGTTGCCTGTGTCTATGTGCCTGTGGTTCTATCAGTGTGATCATGTGATGTATCTGACCCCAGGAATGTGTCAATAAAGTTTCCCCTTCCTGGGACAATGAATTCACGGTGTTCTTATTTCAATTTCCAGGAGTGTATTTAGCGGTATTCGATCTCACAATTTTACAGTTTCCTAACCCTTCTAGATTTTTTCCCTTGCGCCCTTTTAGTCGATGCTGGCAGAGCTACAGTGTCTCGTAGGAAGTCCATTACCTTGGAGATAGCTGAAAATTTCAGATTTCGGCTCAGTATCATGCTATGTCCTTAATCAATCTGTGGAAGAGTGTGATTGATGTTTGTGCTTGCGGTACCACTATTGGAAAGAACGGTTCAAATGGCTCTGAGCACTATGGGACTTAACTTCGGAGGTCGTCAGTCACACACAACTTAGAACTTCTTAATCCCAACTTACCAAAGGACATCACACACACCCAGGCCCGAGGCAGGATTCGAACCAGCTACCATAGCGGTCCAGACTGTAACGCCTTGAACCGCTCGGCCACATCGCCCTGCTTGGAAACAATAAATTGACCAATCGGGGATGTGACATCTTGATTGAGAGTGGTGTTGTACAATATAACAGTCGGAATTCAAAATTTCGGAGTGAATTTATACTATCACAGTTGTGGAATTGTCGACCACTAAAGGTCCTCGAAGCGTATTTTATAAAACACAGTAAAATTCCTAAGTTAGTTCCCTCAGCTACACCTGGACAAAGAAGGAGGAGGAAATAGCCCACCATTTGAAACAACAGTAATAGAATAGTAATGACAACAAATATCACTACAAGGCAAAGTGCACTTCAACGTGTAGAGAACCATTAAACCAATATCACGGTAGCTGTCACTGCTAGATGCCTGAGATCACTGAAAACACTCGTACATACAGCCCACTCATCCACGAGATGTCCTCACACAGAGCACCCGTGTGCTCATACGCCACCAGCGCCATCGCTCAGAGGCCGGAGAAAACTGCAGTTGTGGACGTGTGCGTGGGCGAGAGAGCACCAATCTGGCCGTGGATGTCATCCAGGGATAACTGGGATGGTACGAATTTGGATGTTATCAACACATTCACCACCAACATTAGCAGTGATCGATACTGTGTTGCTCAGTTTTCCAAGGAGTAAAAATGCAGTACACGCGATTTGCAGCGACATACCATTGTATACTGAGTATTAGTTCATTATTCAGTTACCATAGAGCGTCACAAGAGCCACCGCTGGAGACTTGGCCCCTCGTCTGCGGGCGACAACCGACTACCCGGTCAGCCGAAACTTTTCTTAGTAACCGCCGTTTGCGACAGCCTTAAGCTGGAAATGTTAATTTGTTCCGAACAAAAGCTGCCTCCGCTACGCACCTAAATGACCGGCAGAGTCGTGCTACGAAACCATCAACATATTTATCACTGTAATTACAATCAAATTTAACGATCGCAGCCTCAACCCGGTGACATTCGATGAAGAGTGAAGTATCAGAAATATCTCCTCGTGACGGCTGTGGTTCTGGAAATGTCAATATCTATATCCTACCTATGACTGGTCATAATTTTCTACGTAAAATCTTTCATCTCCTTTGCGACAATCAATGTATTCTGGAAACGGCCATTTTCCACGTCAAATTCATAAATAAGTTACAACCGGAAATAGTCATTTTCTTTGCACATGTTGTAACACCGACCACAGTAACTTTACATGATAACGAATACTTTATAAGCCTGCTGACCACAGCAAATATATTACACATCCCCTACTAAGAATAATACTTCACCAATTACTGAATGCTGACAGAAAATCCGTGATAGACATACTCCATTAGTTTTTCTTGTGAATAGTACCAGTGTGTCTTAGGAAGAGAAACGTAATCGTCTTATAAGCGACCAGGTATTCAAACCATGACTGCAACGACTATGTTATTGTCACCTTGCATAAAAAGCCGTCTCAGTTCTGAATGATCTCATTCAGTAGATGGTGTGCTATGGGTGGAATCACTTAAAAGATGTAACACTAGACTGTAGTCGTAAGGAATGTACAAAATCCTACCAGATCTACAATGTTACATTTTCTGGCAGAAATTCTGTCTCCAATTTAGAATCAAGTCTCCCGTTCAACAACACACTTGCGTTGGATCGTATGGAGATGGCTTGTAATGATTATAGCCACTGGTGTATCATATTCTTGGCACTCATGTATCTCGAGACGAGTCATCTTTTCCGACCCTATCTTCTAAGGACGCCGTATGGCTAAAATCCAACTTGGTTGTAGACAGTCTCCCTGTATATCGTAATTGTTCCTCAGACTCTGTCCCGCAATTCCTGCAGCTTTGTCCATGCGATCATTTAACTGGGAGAACATTATATCTAAGAACTCGTGCATACCGTAGGGAAACACGGAGAGATGAGTTAATGTGACAGGATAGTGTTATTTAACCACTCAGTGGAAATTGGAACATGTTATTGTAGCTCCGCCAAGCTATTATAATGTGTAATAATGGGCTTGTGATTCAGTGTACATAAATCTGTTACCCTTACTTGGTGGTCATCCCTGTTAAATCATCTTCTCCAGCTGTCTTATCGCAAATTTAAATATCAGTTGCTATTGGCCTCCTTTAGATCCAACAGCCTTTTCTGCTCTGATTGTCTCATGTTTTTCTCATCCCACTGCATATCTCACCTTTTAGAAATATTGTGTATGAACAATGTAATTTTCTATGTGAACAATGGAAGTTCACAGACTGCCGTATACTGCCTCTTGTCATCTGTGAAATTCTTATCTGAACGTCGGATATCATATCTCACATCACCCGTCCATTCAGTAGGTACCTGTCTGAGACTCTGGCTTCCAGCAAGGTACAGTTTTGTGGCTTGACTGCAGTCATAACCATTCGGTCCTCACTCACCCAGTCTACCGGTAGCCCCAACTTACAGAAAAACACTTCAAATACGTATCGTTCAGTGTATAGAGTCGAAATGAAGGACTACTTATTAGATTCGCAATCATTGGTGTTTGTTTCAATTACACCTGTGCTTTCAAGTGTCACTAGTAATTTTAACTGATTTGTAGTCTAATTGGAATATTGCATTATTAATTGTATTAAATCATATTAATTATGTTAATCATATTAAAGGAGTACATGAAAGAAACCTCCACGAAGATTGCAATAAGAGAAGAACAAGAAATTAGTTCCCAAATGAGAAGTCTTTATTGCAGTTATTGTTCTGCTAACTTAAATTATTCATAGATGAGCAGTATATTTATCTTCCATTCACTGATGTAATCTGTACTCACTCAGACCTTCAACTGAAGACTGTTAGTTGAATGACAGGTTTGCTTTTTCATTGTGTTTCCATTTGTTTACTGTCAAGATCGGGAAGAGGACAATTTACACTACACTTGGTAGTACATGATGGTCAAAGTGAGTTTTGTGTTTTGTTTTCAATAACGTCATATTTTGTAATGAATGGTTTACTGTTATGTGTTTTGGAAAGACCTATGGAGAGAAAGTAGATTACCAAATAAAAAATGGGGTGCTTAGGAAACAAGACACAGAAGAATAACTGTAATGAAAATATGCGATGTTCTCTACGAAGCTCGTGGGTCATTTACAAATGATAAAGATTCTGGAAGTTGAAATGAGATTTATTAGGGCTGCCGAAGGATGTACCAGAGTAGACAGGAAACAGCGACATTATCCAGGGCCTACACGTATTTAACGTAAGAAAAGACATTAAAGACAACAGGAGAAAACAGAGTGAACATATAGGCAGAACGAAGTGGAACTGTCCACCTCAGAAATTCACAAGGAAGACATGGCCGCTGTAAGAGGGAATGACTTAGTACTTGAAGGGCAGAAGAAGAAGAAGAACTCATGGAAATTATGAGTATAATGCCACCCATAACATGAATTATAGTTATTATAGAATGATAGTAATTATATATTACATAAATGGCATCAGAGATAAAGTTAGTGAACTGCTTACAGATGTTGACTATGAAATTATTGGTACATCAGAGCATCACTTAAATAATTTGGCATTTCAGAGGCTTTCTTTACCAGGCTACAAATTAGCTGGCTGTTTCTCAAGGAGTTCCTTGCGAGATGGGGGAATACAGAGTACGTAAAAAGCAGTATTCCATTTGCGATCTTAGACGTATCACGACACTGCACTGAGCAGATATTTGAATGTTGTGCAGCGGTAGTTGAATTTAGCGAAACTAAATTTCTAGTTGTTGTTGTTTATAGGTCCCCTAACTCCGACGTCAGAGCATTTCTCCTCAAGCTAGAGAGGGTTCTTGATTCACTTTGTAGGAAGTACCAGAATATAGTTATATGTGGTGACTTCAATATAAATTTTATATATAAGGTGCAAGAAAAACGACGTTGGTAGATCTCCAAAATTCGTATGATCTGATGCAAACTGTGTATTTTCCAACTAGGGTGCAGGGGAACAGTAGCGTAGCCATAGACAATATTTTTATTCATTCTTCATTACTAGATGGGCATTCTGTTAGTAATAGGGTGAATTGCCTTTCAGACGATGATGCACAAATTTTAACACTAATAGGCTTTGGTACTCAAACCAATGTAATACTTAATTACAAACTATGAAGGAAAGTTAATCCAACAGCAATAGAGAGGTGTTTAAACCTTGTCAAGGAACAAGAGTGGCAGGATTTTTATAATTCCGATAACATAGATGATAAGTACAATGCTTTCCTTAACATATTTATTATGCTCTTTGAGAGTTGCTTTCCATTAGAACATTCTAAACAGGGTACTAGCAGTAATGGGCAGCCCGGGTGGCTTACTAGTGGGATAAGGATATCATGTAGAAGAAAGCGGGAATTATATCAAAATGTTAGAAGTAGTCACAATCAAGCTACAGTAGCCCATTACAAACAGTATTTTAAGGTGCTTAAAATGTTATTAGGAAAGAAAACAGTATGCGATATGCAAACAGAATAGCTGAATCACAGGATAAAATTAAAACCATCTGGTCAGTTGTGAAGGAAGTGTCTGGGCAGCAGCACAATGTTGGCGATATAAAGTCAGTTTGCAGTAAATATATTTCTGCTTCTTATAAATCAGATACATGTAAAGTATTTAACAATCATTTTCCGAGCATTGCTGGTGACTTAAATAAAAAATTAGTTTCTGCAGGAAATCATATAACTTTCATGACAAATGCCTTTCCAAGATTCATGTCTGAAATACTCCTCTGTGATACAGACAAGAGGGAGATTGAGTCAATAATTAAATCCCTGAAGGATAAGGACTCTCATGGTTATGATGGAGTGTCTAGCAGAATATTTAAGTACTGTGCTGCACATGTTAGCCTTGTACTTAGCCATATTTGTAATTTTTCCCTTAGGAATGGTCAGTTTCCTGAGCGATTAAAGTACTCAGCAGTAAAGCCGGTTTACAAAAAGGGAGAAAGGGATCCAGTCTCTACCTGCACATTACGAAGAACTTAGCCTCCTCTTCAACCAACTAAACTACCACGTAATCCTCTTATCCGAAACGTGGTTGAAACCACACATATCCTCTGCATCTATTCATCTCCCAGGGTACACATTTCTTAGGGCAGACAGATCAAAAAAGCGAGGTGGCGGGGTCGGCGCGTATATACGAACAGATCTCAAAGCGAAAGTCTTATGTACGTCAAATCCCGCTGAAGAAAAAGAGGCTGAACTGATGTTCATTGAAATAAATATACAAAGTCGGAAATTCTTGACTAGCGTCGTGTACAAGCTGCCAAAAATAAACTCAATGAGTTCCTTCCAGTCGGAATTACATTCACTTCAGTGTCAATACGAACATGTCATCGTAATGGGTGACTTGAACATAGACCTGCTAAGAGACACTCCCTCCGCAATAAACCTAAGAAGACTGTTTAGTTGCAATAGCATGAACATTCTTCCATTACAACCTACACACCATACGGCGCACAGTCATATTATTACAGACGTAATCGCAACGAAACAGACTGACGAAGTAAGAGATGTTGGTCAAACATCGGCCCCTGGCCTCTCAGCACATGATGTAATATTCCTGGCCTACTCTGTGCAGCCCCCAATGATCAAATCGCGTTACATCACTTGTAGGAACATGAAACGTATTGACCTTGATGCTCTAACAGCCGATTGCTCAGAAATCTCATGGCATCAAATAATCAGAGAACCTACAATCGACGGGAAAATTAATGAACTTGGTGATAAACTCACTGCCCTCTATGACAAACATGCACCTGTGCGCACAATCCGTGTAAGAAAATCTCCTGCTCCGTGGCTGACAGCTAAATTACGTCAAATGATGACTAATAGGGATGCTGCCCACAGGCGTTTCAAGGCAGATCCGAAACCCGAGCGGAGTGAAACAATGTATTCGCAATGCTAAAATCAGGCACGCTCGCTCCCTTGTATGCAGCGATCTGACGCCCACGACTCTATGGAAGAATCTCCGTAGCTTGGGGGTCGGAAAGGCAAAATCGGAAACTACTTTTCATGTGTCACCTAACGAACTAAATGAATTCTTCTCTGCACCTCTGAATACCCGCACGGCTGATAATTACCGTCCACAAGAATCCCCAAACAGGATTACTAACAACGATACCTTCCATCTAAAACATGTAACAACAAATACGGCAAGAAAAGAAATAATGAGAATCTCTTCTGATGCAATAGGCAACGACAGTATCGGTATAACCATGATTAAGAATGTGGCCGATATCTTAGTACATGTCTTACCTGACATATTTAATTTTTCCCTCGTGAATGGAATATACCCCACTGCATGGAAAAGAAGCATAATTCGACCCATCCCTAAGATCGAAAACCCGCAACTGCCTAGTGATTACCGACCAATTAGCATACTGCCTGCTGTTTCCAAAGCACTTGAATATATTGTTCATGACCAAATCACTGAACACTTGCATGAATTCAGTCTATATGACAAATTTCAATCCGGTTTCCGTAAACATCACAGCACAAACACTGCTCTAATTAAAGTAACTGATGACCTGAAATATGCCATCGACAATCGAAAGGCAACAATATTGACGCTACTGGACTTCAGAAAAGTTTTTGACACTGTTAACTTTGACATATTGCTCAGAAAAATGCAACAGCTTAATTTCTCTGATAGTGCAATGAGATGGTTTGAAAGCTACTTAAAAGACAGACAGCAATGTGTTGTCTGCGTAAATGAAAAATCTTCCTGGAAACATGTTTCCTCGGGAGTGCCACAAGGATCAGTCTTAGGACCACTTTTGTTTTCTTTATATGTCAACGATATTTCGTCGGTTCTGTCCTCCTGTAAATATCATTTCTATGCCGACGACCTTCAGCTCTACCTAAGCGTCAGACCTGAAGATGTAAACACTGCAATCGCTCAGATGAATGATGATCTGTCTTCAGTAGTGACATCTGCGAAAAACCTGGGGCTTAAACTAAATGCAAATAAGACGCAAGTAATCTTAATAGCCCATCAGAAATTAATAAGTTCAGCTTTCCGCGAACGGCTACCTCCTATTCTGCTCGACGGTACTCCAATACCATATCAGAAAACAGCGAAGAACTTGGGTGTAACTTTGGATGAGCATCTCAACTGGGCGGAGAATACAGTCGCAGTGTGTCGAAAGACGTCTGCTTGTCTCTATGCTCTCAAAAAGTTTCGGAACATATTTCCACAGGACTTGAAACGCCAGCTCGTGCAAGCACTCGTTCTACCGAACTTCCACTATTGTGATGTGATTCAACAAGGCATGAGTAGTGAAAACAAAAGACGGTTAGAGCTAACCATGAATGCCTGTGTGCGTTACACCTGCAACATTCGCCGATATGTTCATGTTAGTGCTTCATACTCCGAGCTAGGGTGGCTGCGGCCGGACAAATTGCGTGACTACCACACTCTATGTCTACTTCACCGACTCCTCGTCGCGCAAGCACCCCAGTACCTTGCTTCAGAGATTAAAAACCTGTCATGCCATCATAATCGAAACACGAGGTCACTCTTATTTGGTATCCTAACTGTGCCCACTCACAAAACAAAAACTTTTGCAAACTACTTCTTAGTTGTCGCTGTCCGCCTCTGGAGCAAATTACCCCTTACCTTGCGCAAATTCAATCTCCTGCTGCTTTTAAGAAGAAGTTGAAGCATTTCCTACTATCATCCTCATAAAGTTCTCCACAAAATTAATGTACAAGGCCAATCCTCTCATCTGTCAAATAGCAAAGCTAGCGTCTCCTATCTTGCTCCTGAGATACCTTGCTCTTCATCTATCTCTTTTAGCTATGCAATCTTCTTTTCCTTTATATTTCCTTAATTATGTTTCATCATGTCTCTCTATTCTTCTCCTCCTTCACCATGAGTCTCCCTCATACTCCCTGCTGCCAGCACTCCTATCTAAAATCTGTCTCTCCATTAATGTCTAATTATAACAGTGCTTATGATCTACGAATATAAACTCTATATGTATGTATTTTTCCAGGTGTACCTTTCTAATTGTTTATTTCACTTTTTTTACTAGATGTAGTTTCAAAAATGGTTCAAATAGCTCTGAGCACTATGGGACTCAACTGCTGTGGTCATAAGTCCCCTAGAACTTAGAACTACTTAAAACTAACTAACCTAAGGACAGCACACAACACCCAGCCATCACGAGGCAGAGAAAATCCCTGACCCCGCCGGGAATCGAACCCGGGAACCCGGGCGTGGGAAGCTAGAACTAGATGTAGTTTAACATGCCTACTAAAACATATGAATCTAAAATAAGTAGAATGCCTGGTTAGATGTAAGAGAGGGCCTGATGGCCCTAATCTTGCCAGGTTAAATAAATAAATAAATAAATAAATAAATAAATAAATAAGTAAATGTAGATAATTTTAGACCTATTTATATGCCATCAGTATTTACAAAAGTTATTGAAAAGGCTATGTACGTAAGGATAATTGATCATTTTATACCACACAATTTGCTATCAAATGTACAGTTCGGCTTTAGAAGTCACTTAACAACTGAAAATGCTATATTCTCTTTTCTCTGTGAAGTACTGGATGGGTTAAACAAGAGGTTTCGAACGCTTAGCATCTTTTTTTATTTAACTGAGGCATTTGATTGTTGATCACAAAATATTGCCCCAGAAATTGGACCATTACGGAATACAGGGAGTTGCTCACAATTGATTCACCTCTTACTTTAGCAACAGGCTGCAAAAGGTCATTATTCACAATGTTGATAACGGCTGTGATGTGGGGTGTGAGTGGACTACTGTCAAGGGGGGGGGGGGGGTTCCCTAGGGATCAGTATTTGGGCCACTCCTGTTCCTTATTTATATAAATGATACGCCCTCTAGTATTACAGGTAACTCTAAAATATTTCTTTTGGCTGATGACACTTGGTAGTAAAGGATGTTGTGTGCAACATTGGCTCGGTTTCAAATAGTGCAGTACATGACCTCAGTTCATGGCTTGTAGAAAAAAAACCTACGCTAAATCACAGTAAGACTCAGCTTTTACAGAGTCTAACACACAATTTAACAAAACCTGACGTTTTAATTATACAGAACGGAAATTTGATAAGTGAAACTGAACCGTTCAAATTTCTAGGTGTTCAGACAGATAGTAAGCTGCCGTGGAAAGCCCACGTTGAGGGTCTTGTTCAAAAATGTAAAACTGCCATTTTTACTATTCGAAAAGTATCAGAAGTGAGTGACAGTTCGACACGAAAATTAGTCTACCTTGCTTATTTTCATTCGCTATTATCGTATGGTATTATATTTTTGGATAACTCTTCCCATATTAAAAGCATATTTTTGGCTCAGAAATGGGCGGTTCGGGCAATAAGTGGTGTGAGTTCACAAACCTCTTGTCGACCTCTGTTCGCGAGTCTGGGTATTTTGACATTGACCTCTCAATAAGTATATTCCTTATTATCGTTTCTTGTTACCAATATTAGTTTATTCCCAAGAATAAGCAGCTTTCACTCGACTGATACTTGGCAGAAATCAAACCAGCATATGGACCGGACTTCCTTAAATCTTGTGCAAAATGATGTGCAGTATACTGCTGCAGTTATTGTCAATAAGCTGCCACTCGAATTCAAAAATCTTAGCAGTAATCCACGCGCCTTCAAATCGAAACTGAAGAGTTTCCTCATGGGTCACTCCTTCTATTCTGTCGAGGAGTTCCTTGAAAAATTAAGCTAATCTTTGTTGTATTGCTGATAGCGTTTACTTAAACTTATGGACTGAGTTTTTTAAGGTTCATGAACATTTATTTTTATATGTTATTACGTTTATGTTGTAATTTCGTGTATTGACACGTTCCATGACCTTGGAGATTTGCTCCTCAATTTGGTCCTACCGAACTTGATGTGTAAATAAAATAAAAAGATGTCATGACATCAAACTCGACGACATTCTCAGTTCAGGAGGAAGCTATCAGCTTTTAAGTCTCTATCACTAAGATTTCGGACTTACATTCGCCGGCTACTCCAAATCATAACCAAATTGTGCCCTTACTAATTACTTAGACCTCAAGCTGCACCGTAGATGAGTCTTTCACAATAGGTATAATATAGAAGTAAAATAATTATTGTCACTCGTATGTTCCACAACTCGTTTCGCCACTGTGACTTCACAAGCGCGTTAAGATCCCGATAACTTTGGCCTACTTTCGCTTCCTGGAGATATCTCCTAACCTGCATGCCCGAATGTTTTCTGGAGAAGTTTCCACGGCTTATTTATTGTTTTCGACCTTTCCCAGCCTAATCCTCCGACTTAGTCAGTTTGTCTTCTCCCTTGATACTGAACAGAAATATTATAGATAAGTCGCCAAGAAATCACGAAAGTGTAATATCGCCGCTAGGAGGAAAACATCCATACGAATAATACAGTTAATACACATGTTCGAATCTCTTTATAGTCTGCTGTGGGCCGCTTCCATGTGTCACTGCTGCGCAGCTGGAACTTAGTTGTCGTGTACTCAGGCTATAAAAAAATTAGCAAGTTCTATAAAATAATGTATCATTCACCATTAAACTGTGTTCGAATCGTTAAGGAAATAGAACCACTACCTGACACACAAACCAACCAAAAACAATTGTCAATAATTAAAACATTCAAATGGTTTTATTGTGTTTTTTTTTTCGAGGAAATGCTCATCAAATTTTCAAATTACTTATTATCGTGATCCATTTCGCAATCGACCTTCGTCAATACGGTTTCACGTATCTCTAGGGAAGAGTGTACAGCAGGATTCAAGATACCAGTTATCTTCGGTAGCATCGACAATGTCTTCTACAACGGAATTTCGATACACTGTATTAATGATCAACGGTATAAGTAATTTATTAAAGTAAAACCAAATAATGTCACCAAAGTTACTCGAAGGTCACGAATAGGTTGTGGTGGACCACTCATTGATGTAGTTGTTTGATATCAGATTTGCGTTGTTTGATATCAAGTTTGAAGTCACAGTTTTGGGTTTGATTGATCCACGCTGGGTTATGTTATACATTTCCCTCCTGCACGCCCACTGTCACCGTCATTGCATTCGTGCCGAGAATAACATTCATGTACACTCATGTGTCGGGAGTAGGAGAACTTCCCAACTGCATATAGATCGAACAAAGTTCGTCGGACGCAATGTTACTCACATTCTTAAAAGAACAGACTGACCGCTTTCGAAGAATGCAGATGGAACAGGGCTGGTACCAAAGCTCAGCTGACCTCCACCTCATAAATGGTGGCAGTGCATAAAAAAGAGGGAAGATTACTGCTTAACGTTGCACTTACAAAGAGATCATTAGAGACTAGAGATGGGGGATCCGCTCTTGAACTAATTCATAGAGTTCAATCTTTCAAAGGAGTGAACAATCAGTGATTCAGAAAAAAAGAACGGTAGCTCCAAACGTTTCCCACGGCAGAGAGAGAGAGAGAGAGAGACGGAGCATATCAGCAGCGCCTCTGCTGGTCAGAGCACAGTGCACGCCACACAACACAGCCAGCGCTGGCCTCTGCCCTGCTTCTACCTTGGCTGCCTGCATTGTGCAGTGCCCCATTGGATTTTGTGTTTCACATATGCCGTGCCGTCTCTGTGCGTCATCTGCCGCTTGCAGTGTCTGGCGCAGCTTAACTTCGCATCACACTCTGTCGGCGATCGTTTCAGTCGCACGTCCTGCTCTCTGGGCAGTTGATGCGAGCAACAGGACAGAGAGCCACCTAGCGGATAACATAGGAACTACTTGCAACAACCTGCTCGCAAGGGAACGGACGATTTGTCTCGGAGCGGGTGAGTTCACCGCTCCCCCCACCCTCGGAACTCGCCCGCTCAACGCTCACCCCACCGTCTCGACTCTAGCCAGAGCATTGAGCAAAGCAACTCAGGTGTCACTCTGGTCTCTGCGGTCTCAGCTCACGCAGTAATACAGCTCGTGGCTCGACCTGCTCGACTCAGCGCCTCTGCATCGGAGTTCGTCCCTACTGGATATTGTTCTTCGTAGTAATACCGCTATGTATATTACATTATTATGTTATGTATACATCAATTGTTTTTATTTTATTTTTATTTGTTTAAACTGATTACATTAGGTTCCTGATGACTCCTCTTACTATAGGATTTTTATTATGGACACTCGAATTTACGCTTTAATTACGAGCGAACCGATAAACGTATCACAAAATGTGATACACCAATATTTTCCTTGTTTTATTCTGCGTAAGGCTATATGCAGCACTTTCGTTTTACAGTCAAATTTATATTTTTTTTTCTTATTCTGGTACGGATTTTGCGATTTTAGGCGTCTTCGGAAGGAAACGTTCACTTTAAAAATATATGGCTTGCGATGTATTTGTATGAGGTTAATGAAATTTTAATACATTATAGCCAAATATATTGTTAATGTAAATCTCAAGTTACAACATTTTCCGATCACCCAGAAAACCACGATAGTGCAAAATAAATCAATAATCAAAAACTTTGTCATATCGTGGAAATTTCAATAAACAATACAAAATTCTTACTCATTATCTGTGTTACTTCAAAATAGGATCGAATAAGATCAAAATACAGGTATATTACTGGAATAAACCAAGTTTAAAGGGCAATGTGCCTTCCATTTATTTTCTATTGTAAATGAGTGGTGAGTCATGAAAAAGAGCTAATTCATTTCAGGGAGTGAACAGTTCTGATCCAATCTCTGAAAAGAACAGTTTTGCCCATCTCTATTAGAGACGGAGGGCGAAATCGGCTTAACGAAGGCTGGGAAAACAATTCGGATGTGTCCTCTCAAAGGGAACACTCCGGTATTTGTCTTAAGGTATTCAGCAAAGCCACGGCAAAGCTAAATAGGATGGTTGAATGGGGATTTGAACAGCCGTCATCTCGAATGTGAGTCCAGTGCCCTAACCACTGCGCCACCTAGTTCGGTATGGCAGTGGAGTGATGTGTATGAATCAGTCTATTGAATGGAATCAGTGCGGAAAATAGTTAGCCGTAGGTATGTGACAGTGTCAGTAGGAAATTAATTTGTCAGAACGTGCACATTAGCCCATAATGCTCCAATTTCGGTGTATAATGTAGTCCATGAACGTGTCTGCAAGTAAAGGTGTTTGACTCGTGGCCACGTGACATGCTATGAAGAAATCCCAACTGATGGAGACTGAAGACTGACGATACATATTAGCAGTGACACTCGTTTTCCAACCCGAAAGGAGATGCTGGGGTCAGTGAATACACACACATGTCGATCAGTTTCCGAGATAATATTCTGAAGGCAATGGCATGCAGTCGGGATTTTGGAGTTAGATTCTTCGGAAATGGCCTTTGCTCACCGTGGCACATAGAGATGCACTTGTTCAATTGGCCATACAACACACGAATTTTTCCTTTTATAAAATGATGCAAGGCTTCGAGTACATCGTCGGCCCAAGGAGGCGTCGAACACCCACTGAGTTGTAGTCCAGGACGGATATAGTTCTACGAAGCCTATGGGGTGATTTTCGTCTGACTGGATAACTACATTGTACATAACCGAATCAGGTGGTGTAGGGGTAAGACAATGGACTTGCTATAAGGATAACGGGGTGAAAGTCCCTATCCAGCAACATCTTCGATGTTACCCTACATTACAAATGACAGCTGATTATCAGCTTGTAGAGAACTTGCCCGTAAAAGGCTAAAGTCCCGAGTTCGAGTCTCAGTCCAAAACACATTTTTAATCCGCCTGGATAAGTCATATCAGCGCACATTTCGCTACAGAGTAAAAATTTCTTTCTATACACTAATTGTTCCATGAAAATAATCCGATTTCTTTTCCAATGCTTCCCCATTTGAAACTAGAGCTCCGTCTCTAAATTGCAGAGACTTCGATGGGGCTATAGGACCTAATATTCAGGCTTCCTGCCAAACTTTAGATTTTAACGCCCATTCTGTTACTTTTGTGTTTCTATCTTTTTTTTAATTTTCTTTTTAGTTCCCTCTGGGATAAAACTTGTGATTTTCAGTTACACGTATTGCAAGAGAGATCTGCAGTACACCCCCACGTAATGAAATTAAAAGTTATTTAAGCATAAATTAAGTTGGAAAATATACAGTACACTGTCAAAGTAAGAGATCCACTGAATTTTCTGTTGTAGTATAAATAAAACTGCAATAGGTGCAACTGCGAAACGGGCAATTTTGAACTCACCACCGGAGATAGAGATTTATTAACAGTGATATATAATGGAAAAACAACTTGAATTTACAATGCATACATTTTCACCTGAACGCTACCTGAAAACGTCGTGTGAAGGTACGTCACATAAATGGACATTTGGAGAAATAAAAAAAAAAAAGGTTTTTGGCTTGTGTCACGTGTGAATTGTAAATTATTTCGACTGTGTACGTGTGCGCGATGTATAAGAATGATTAAAAAAGTTAATTAATACCATCAAAAATCACAAACAGCGATGTGATACAAAAAAGGACATTCTTTTTATCTCTGTAATGAAAATGAACATGTCCAGAAACTATTACTTTATCGAAAGCGCTCCTGTTTTTGTTTCGTCTAGAGGTAGGCCGCCATTGTAGCGCTTCATAATATTTAATGTAAGTTTGGTTGTAAGTTAGCAAAATATACTTATAATTGTTATTAGAAGGTGTGTATTATTGACTTAGTTGTCACCTCTCATGATCACAACCATTAATTATGATTAAAACATTTTTAGAGAACTTCGTAGAGCAGGGAGCTCATCTTCCCTAGCAGGATTTAATCAGTCATTACGCTGACTGTATTATATAATTAAAATTTCATGTCATAATACTAAATGTAAATGTGAGCGACTTCTCAGTTTTGATCTTCATTAATTTCAATGTTAAAAAGCGTAGTGATAAATTTCATTTACTAAAATCCACAGCACTGAATGAGTCAGCATGTTTCATTTTGACCGCCTAACGGCAGATGGGATTCTCTCCAGTTTTGCCTTGCAAATAATGTACAAGAAATATTTAAAAAATTCCATTCAATAAGTTCAGCAATATCTCAGTTAATCTTGGTGTAATTGCGTAGGCTTTCCCGGCGTAATAAGTCTTGAAAGTCTCTTCGGCTTTGCTGCCGGATCCTAAAATCAACTTGATATTTCGGCGATCCAGCTGGTCGCCATCTTCAAGACTTATTACGCCGGGAAAGCCTACGTAATCACATCAAGTACCTCTACGGGGAGGAGATGGTGAAACTTTACAGAAGTTAGATAAACTTCGGAGGAAAAAAGGAAAGCTGTTGAGTTCACTCGCCTTCTTGCTGAGATGCCATGTCGAAGGTATTATTCCTAATTTCACTAGATTTGTTCATTTTATTAATTGTAAGAGAACTAATAGGATTAAAGAACGTGCAAGCGAAGCACTTATAAGAGAACGCATTCGTTTTACCCGCAGACAGCAGGATATTGTTTCCAAAAATTTTTTTTACTTACATTTGTACTTGTCAACGCAGTTTTCAAGGGATGTTTGGCAGTAGGTTGATGATTCCACATGGGCGCTATCAGACTGGGCACATAGGAGCGCCGTTACCAGACAATCCTCGAAATTTGAACGGCTTCTTTCTCGTTCTACAGCATCAGAAAGGGATGTACGTCGGCGCACTGTGATTAATCTTTCTAACAAGGCGTTGGATGAGCCGATGGTGTCGGTATTGGAGAAAGGTTTAAATTTTTCGCCCTCTCCCAAGAGACTTCCTGTCACAGAGTTCATATGCTCTGTAGAGCTAGCAGTACACAGCCTACCCGAGGATCAAGCATAGGAAATAAGGGAAGAAGTGTCGCACGCATTACGTCGGGCTCGACCACCGCGGGATAACATCTCTTCTGCAGAGAGTGCAGCCATTCGTTCCCTTAGGAATGATGATGAAGTAGTAGTTTTACCAGCTGATAAGGGGAATGCCACGGTTGTACTGACGCGGGATGATTATGTCCTAAAAATGGATTTACTACTCAACGACCCGGCGTACAGAAGACTAACTAGTGACCCCACATTAAGGATCAAGCGTAAGACACTTTCTCTGTTGAAAAAGAGTTCGTTGTTGGAAGTTTTACGTAATAAACTTCATCCTGGTGATGCCGTTCCGCCTATGTTGTATGGTCTGCCTAAGTTGCATAAGGAAGGGGTTCCTCTACGCCCTGTTGTTAGTAATTTGGGTGCATCCACTTATAACGTGGCAAAATATTTATCATCTCTTCTCAGTCCATTTGTTGGCAAGTGTGAACACAGTATCTCCAGTTCGGTGGATTTTATTCGACGATTGGGATCATTGAAGTTGAGTCCTTCAGGTCTTTTAGTGAGTTTCGATGTGGTATCCCCTTTTTACACGAGTTCCTCTGGAAGAGTCCCTTAGTTTGATCAGTGAAAAATTGGATGAAGAGCTGGTGAAGCTTTGTCGTCATGTGCTGACGTCCACGTATTTTTTATTTAACGGTAACATTTTTGAACTGAATGAAGGAGTGGCTATGGGTAGTCCTTTGTCACCCCTAGTCGCCAATTTATTTATGGAGGACTTCGAGGATATGGCACTGAGGACTTCAGCTTTGCAACCAATGTGCTTCTGGATATACGTGGATGATACCTTTTTCGCCTGGCCGCATGGACGTGATGCTCTTAACAGATTTTTGGACCACTTCAACTGTCTTTATACCCGTATCAAATTTACTATGGAGGTTGAAATGATGGGATGCTTCCATTTTTAGACGTCATGGTTTATAAAAAATCAGATGGTACTTTGGGACACAGTGTTCACCGAAAGCCGACGCACACAGATTGGTATCTGCACCCTAAGAGTTGTCATCCACCACACCACGCAGTGGCGTCCTCAGGCCTTTGGTACGGAGAGCATATGCCATTTCCGATGCGGACATCTTAACCGAAGTACTTGAGCATTTGATGGCTGTTTTTAAGGAAAATGGATACTCCGAGAAGCAGATTCGTCGGGCTATGGAGTTTGGACCATCGCCGGAGGTGTATGAAGAGGAACATAGATGGTGACCTTACTTCCACATGTTGGAGGCTTATTGTTTATTATTGGACGAATTTTAAGGAATTTTAACATTGAGAGTGTGTTTCGTTCACCATCTAAGATTAGGGCACTGTTCGGCTCTGTGAAAGATGATTGGGGACTTAGGAAACCCGGTGTGTACAAAATTCCGTGTCAATGTGGGAAAGTTTACATTGGCCGTTCGATTCGCACAGTGCATGACAGGTGTGTGGAACATCGCCGTCATACAAGGCTACAACAGCCGGAAAAATTGGCAGTAACAGAACACTGCTTAAATGAGGGAGACAGTATGAAATTTGATGAAACTGTGGTAGTTGCCAATATTTCCGGTTTTTGGAACAGTGTCTATAAAGAGGCGATTGAAATTAGGTTGTGTGATAATTCAATCAACAGAGATAATGGGTTTCCTCTCAGCAAGACGTGGAATCCTGTAGTATCTCGCATCAAAATTGAACGTTCTTCGGTGCGGCCCTGAGTGCGATACATCTTTGCCAGCAGTGTTTCACTAAGGGCGGCGCCACCTCCCTGTCTTGGAGGGCAGCAACCGTGATGGGCGGCGCGTGCGCCGTGTACTGAACGGTGGCCTATATAGGACGCCTATTTGCAGCCTGGCGTCAGTTCTCAGCCGGACTCATTAGCAGAAGCAGCATTTTCCTGAGGATGGCGACCAGTCGAATTACCGAAATATTGATCAAGTTGATTTTAGGATCCGGCAGCAAACCCGAAGCGGCTTTCAAAACCTTGGAGTAGTTTCGTGCATAAATAACCATTAACCCCTGAGACCCATACTAATAATTACAGTTTGCATAAGAATTTGCATATTTTCTTTTCTAACTAGCAGCGCTCACGCAAACCATCTATTAGAAGGCGGTGAATCGCGCTTTGTGTTTAAAAAATTATTATATCGTACGTACTTCGAGGCAGCCGATATCCGTACTAGTGTTATCGCGGTGTGAGTTAATTAAAAGTCTCATGCTAGCCCACAATATTTAAAGACACCCCAACCAAAATTATAAAATATATAATTATAAAAATAAAAATATATAACTATCCCGTGATGAGTGCCCACACACATATACCGTTATACCGTGATAGTCGGTGCCGCTATTTCCCTTCACATACATTCCTAGTCTTTTACGGAAGTTAGACATCATATCTTGAATGAGTAGCACTACAATTCGATTAACTTCCTACAGAATTTGATCCTTCAGTTCTTCGAAGATGTGTTGCGGGTCATACCGGAAATTTTGACATTTCAAATTGTCTGAAATGGAGAAATCACAAGCCGAAAGGTCAGTGGATTTTGGAGACCAGAAAACATCGCGGTTTTTTTGAGACGAAATGATGAGGAAAGGTGTTCAGCAAAACATTAATGAAATGGCACGTGGCCCGTGGTACGGCAGGTAGACCCCTTATTGTTGGAAGAATGTGTTTGCCGTTACAGGGAGATCAGTAAGCAGGCGCACTGCGAAATGGCTCAACTTTTGAACGTGACGTTCTTTGCTCACAGGAACAGTATTGTCGCGACCGTCTTCAAAACAATAAGACGCGATGTTTCCAGACGATGATATACTGCACCATGCCTCCACTTTCTGTCGGAAGTGGCATCTCGTGAAACATTTCAGAATTTTCACGTGACCAGTATCTACTTTTGCTTGTTAACAAAGCGTCACATAAAAATTGGCTTCATGGATTATGATCAGGTTGCCACACAGGTCCCTGTTGTCGTACATGAGATGCAACATAGTCGTAGTCACTTTGGGAGGTCGTCCGCATTCCGCATTCCGTTTTTGCAGTCACTGAATTTTGTGGCTGGTACTACAGTTCCTTGCGCAACATTCCCATATAAAACGATCCGATATGTCACGTTGCAGCACATGCTTGCCAGCTGCCACTTCAGCTGAAGGCTTCTTCTATGGTGTGCCAACGCGTTTTACACCTCCATCCCCCGCCCTCCCTTTCACACCATACTGTCCGTTTCCTCAAAATTCTGCACCCATACTTTGATGGTATGTGCCGATGGGACTAGGGCATGACTTGCGAGACTGTAGTGAGTATGAAATACAAGCTGCACGACCATGTAGCTGTCGTTGCTTTTGTAAAGCGCATTCAAGGGAATAACACGTTATTCACCGGTCCTCGACGCCGTCTCGACGGTACAGCGATATCTCAATCAATGCAAAGTTTTGTTGTCCAGCGGGTACTACTCCCGTTTCCTGATTCTTAACGTAACGTGCTATTTCCAGGGTTGTCAAACCGCCTGTTTCCCTGCACACCTGTTACTACTATACAATGAAATTAAAAGTTATGTTAGCATCAGTTATCTTTGAAAAGGTACAGTATGTCGTAAAAGTAAGGGAGCCACTGAAGATTCTACTATAAAATAAACTAAAAAATAATGTGACGTCCATATTGCGATGATGTCTTATTGTTGCAGTTCCTACACCTTTTTCTAGAGGTGTCAACCTCGTTTAATCAGTCTTCACTGTAAAATTTACTACGTTTTTACTTGTTCCTGTAGTCTCAGTAAAATGCCTCTGCTCCGTTTATAAGATCTTAGAAACAGAAGTCACTGGAGAAATTAAGATAAATAATAAGTAGAGATCGTCAGAAATACGTGAATAAAAAATAATGAAATACCGAACTGTAATGATGTTTTCTCAAGAGAAAATTTTGCACTGTAATCACTCTTCGTCACGCACACCTCGTGCCGAGGTCCAAGCTAAAGCCGTCGGCACGCAGACCGTGCGTCCTGACGTTAAGCGTTGAGCGTGCCGAGTTGCTGACGTCAGATCGAGGAGTAGCACGTTGGGGATTCTTTCCCAACGTGCTGAGAAATATCTAGCATATCAGGTATTCTGAACGTGCGTTTGAGAAAACCCACCCTGAAGTGTATGATTCGTTGTAATGAAACGATAAGAAACGTCATATTGGTGGTAAATGAATTATAATAACAAGCGTATTATGAGAGCATGCCATTTGAAAGCAACAGAATGGTGAAGATCCATTAAAACTGCACTTTTCTTGGTACAATTTGATGTAATTAAATTGCAGTTAGTAATGTAGCTACGACTGAACAAGGTGGGCATGGGCACAAATAGTTGGCGGTTACTTGAGTGCCAGCACGGGTAGTTTACCGTGTTCGATCAGAGAGTTAGCTCCCTCTGTAATAAGGAACTGAGTTAGCGGGTCAACAATAAACTTAACTGGGTGTCATAGGACGTCAGCGACGAACAATAACGGACAAAATGAGATAAAAAACTTAAAAAGAAGTCCAATGAACAGGATCACAGATTCAGGACAAAAAGTATGACGTGTTGACTCGTTAACGTTCCACTACATCGAAATTTTTTTTTTCTAGCCTTCGCACTTTACTAGTTTCTCAAACTTTGTTACAGGTTTAATATAAGTATATACTATAATATTCGAAGTTATGTAAATATAAATGCTCTCTTTCCGAGGAGTGAGTTTGTTCGATTGGCTTTAATGTACAGGACACCTTGCACTACTTGTAGTAAGATATATTTTCCGTTTTTTCTTTTTAAGTTTTGTAATTCATAAGCTGTAGAGATTCTATACTAAGTAGGGAAAATGATCAAGTAAGAAAGTCCTTTCAGTTTTACTAAAAAGTGAGAATGATGAAATAATTTTTATCTTGTGTGGGGGAAGTATTGTAAATTTGTATCGCACGATTTGTAACGGAATTTTTGTAAGCCGATGTCCTTATTGACTGGACATGTTACTTTCCCTTTTGCCTTATCGTATTTTCACGGATATTGAAGTTTTTATTTATGAATACTACAGACAGAACAACCAGACTAGCATGTGGACGAGGAAGGAAAGTATGTTTTAATTGAGCAAATATAGAAATTTTACGCCTGTTCATTTCGTAATTATTTATGAGTTAGATGTAGCTGACAACTGCCGCTGGAGGACGTTGCAATCGCGTGTGCCACGTTGAGGCCCACGTGCCGTAAGCACAAGTCGCATCGTTTCTGAGCGTTCAGCAGCACATTGAACTCGGCACGCTCAACGTTGACGTTCGACAGCACGGTGCGTTTGCCGACAGCTAAAGGGCCTGTAGCATTTCAACTCGGAGCTTCGCGGGCCTGTCGCCACTGGCAGGCGCACAACGCCTGCCGAAAGGAAGCCGTCACGTGCTCGAGGAGGGGGGACATAGTCACGTAGACAATTCCGTGTCCTGCCCTGCCCTCGCTTTTCGTTACGTTTTTCTTGTCTGCTTCCGGTTGCGGCAGCACGTACGCTGAATCATTTAAGTACTTCATGGTCACTATTGCGTAAGATTTAAAGCGACTGCATTGACTTTCCCATTGAGTACCCTTCTATGTCTACCAGTCATTGAAACTGCAAATTAGAAAGTCGTTATCTGCTGCATTTAAGCAATAAATATTTTTTTATTTGTCCATCTACTTGTTATATCATTGTTATAGCTCATGCAGAACCGGTCATGACACCTGACAACGGTCGGCAGACAGGTGTGCTTCCCACATGCCCTTCCTTATCCGCATCTAGTGACGCTTAACGATTGAGGATAATATGGCGGTTGGTTGGTGCCACTGGGCCTACCGAGACCTGTTTGGTCAGAGTTTAGAGGAGCTCATACAGTAAGACATTGTGGTTGAGGAAATACAGAAGCGTCCGATCTTACCCGTCGGCTTTGACCGATGACGTCACAAATATGGCGGAAACGAGCATAAACGACAATTCCAATATGGCGGATATAAAAACATCGCATACGTATCATAAACACTGAAATACACAGGTTTCACAAAAAGCCTAATGACTCTAACGGGACAAGCGTGGGAAATTGGGTGTTTTTGGGTGGGGAGAAACTAAATATACACAAATGTAGCCACTGACCGCCATACAAAACCACGCAAAACGACGAAAAAAATCAACATCACGAAACTGACCAAATACCAAAAAACACATTCTTATCCGGAATCAGACACTTCCCTTGACCTACATAGATCTACAGTAACTCCCGATCGCATAAATTAGGATCGAACACTTCCCTTGACCTATATAGCTCAACAGAACCTTCCGATCACATCGCCCAATACAAAACTCGAAAAACAGTTCCCTTAAACCTACATACATCTACAACAGCTCCACACAAAACCGTTAACTCACTAATACAAATTCCGCTTCAAAACCACGAACACAGCACTCACCACTGAGCAACAGCAAACTGACCCCAACACACCAAACAAACGAAAACCATGAACACACCACCAGAGGGCACGACAAACACCCACACGACATCTACAAACACGCCACAATCACAAACCAAACTCCGCGCCGTAATGACGTCACACACCACAACACGCTTACGTCAGGGGTCAAAGCCGACGAGTAAGATCGGAGGTTTCTGTTGACCCGTGGTTGATAACTGATGGTGTAAGAGTCTGTAGTCACACACTGCTTGAATGTGTTACGGCAGAAAAAACAATGTATCAAACTGCTTTGGAAGTACATCTCAGGGACCCTCTCTTGCAATTGATAGTCTCTGGGGTATGGTCCTCCTACAGTATGGGTGACGAAACTTTACAATGGTTTGTGCAAGTGACTTCGATCACGACACCTGCTCCAATTGACCAATACCTGCACACGTCATAGTATCGCCAGATATGCTTGATGTCAGCAGACAGGCAGTATTGGTTTTTGATACATCGGAAAGAGAGACACAGTAATATCTGATCAAGTTCTCTACTGGGTGACGTTAGTGGAGATTTTATAATTGTTTCTAATGGCTCTGAGCTCTATGGGACTTAACATCTTAGGTCATAAGTCCACAACAACTTAGAACTACTTAAACATAACTAACCTAACGACATCACTCACATCCATGCCCGAGGCAGGATTCGAACCTGCGACTGTAGCAGTCCCGCGGTTCCGGACTGCAGCGCCTAGAACAACCGCACAGCCACCGCGGCCGGCGGAGATTTTATAGATCGTAGCTTTACTCTGTTAGATTGCAAAACGTAACAAGGATAGTGATAATGTTTAATTGACAGACATGAATCAACCCTGAGGAATGCAGATCTGTTTTGAAAGGCAGTATCCGTATGTAGTTTGTACACGCACCACAATGTAGTAGCAAAACTGTCGTCCTGCTTCCAGTTCCAGTATGATGTGGAGTCTTCCTAATTTTCCTGATAATAAACACCACTCTAACTGCTTGTACTGTTCTACTACCTTGTGTTCCAGGGAGAGCATTCGATTGGTGCTGGACATACACACTCTAAACAGTTGATGGAGCTGTGATAACATGTGCTCATTACCACTAAGTGGTCAAAACACAGTTCTGTCGCATTAAGTCAACTGACCCTGTTTCTCCAAGAGATGCAGAAGTTCTTAGAAATAATGATCTCTGACTTCAGCTCAGTTCCGACCTAAATTGAACCGACCATATGATAAAGCTGCAGGGAGAGCAGGTCAGAGATAGAGCAAGAGTTGCAAGATGCAGAGGGACTGCCTAAAACAACGATGGAGTTTCGCCATGTGGGGTTCTGAGCAGATAGGTTCGCAAAAGGTTACTCGTCTCGAGATATATGAGAGGCACAAATATAATTAACCAGTACCTTATAGTCATTACAAGCCGTCTCCATAGGTTCCAATGCAAGTGTGTGGTTAAACAGAGAGACTTGATTCTAAATTGCAGACAGAATTTCTACCACAAAGCGTAACACTATTGATCTGGTATATTCTGGGGTACTGGTCATAAGAGTTTGTACATTTCTTATGATTTCAGTCAAGCATTGCATTTCTTAAGTCATTCCTCACATAGGACACCATGTAATGTATGTGATCATTCTCCGACAACCATCATTCTTTCTGTCCTATATTCTTGTGAAAATGTCTCAGAACCTCTGTTACACTGTCTACATGGTATCGGGATAGAATAGATACAAATACTGTTTGTTAGCCGGTGAAATACCTAGCAGTGGCAAAAGAGAGTTGCAAATATCGGCTTAATACCATGTTCTTTATCCCGATTAGTTTCTACATTCGGTGATAACTGTGATATTATTTAGAGCTTACACCACCGACGCCTTCCACCAGCACTTTCAATCTGTTAGTACACACCTCGTGATCATCATCTATTTCAATGTCGTGGTATTCATGTGGAAGACCACTTCATTCATAAACAATAGCATACCTCGATTTATAAAGCATGTACAGTTTTTAATATGGATATAGATAGCGATACTTGTGTGTCGCTGTAGAACCAAGACCGCTTTTTACGCAGGGTGACAGTGACATGGTTGTTGCGATCATGCTTCCAACCTCTGCTTGCTTATAAGACGATTGCGTCTTCCTTCCTAAGACGCGCTGGCACTACTCGCAGGAAAAAAAAAAAAATGCGTGTCCATCCATATCGGATTTTCGTACAAAATTGTTTGGTGCCACCAGCATTCAATGAGAAGGACCAACAGAATCCTCTGGTTGTATTGTTGTGAACTAGGTCTTTTGGTCTCTGGAACTGAAGATGAACATACATGATGGAGCTGCTGTCTAGTGCTCGATCAGTGGCTACTCATATTGTTCAAATAAACAATATATCACACTGCACACATGTTGAAGACTTACATCTATCCTATCTGCCAGCCTGGCACAGGCTGTGTCCTTTTGCTGCCAATTTCCCGATGGATATGGGGACGAAAGGTGGGAAAAGGAGGTGAGGGGAGGGAAGGGTTATGGTGGAGCGTAAGGGAGGGGAAAGGAGGGGAGAGGGATGTGGGGGAGGGTCAAAATCGCCCTATGTTGGTCGTGTTGTTGACTAGGTCAGTTGGTCTCCCAACCTCATGGCGAGCACAAAAAATTTGATATACCTCCAATAAATTGGGATTTCCTGCTAACAGTTCAATCTCCCTTCATTTCCATGCTTGAAAACCTCAGCGGTTACCCGTTTGCTTTCATTGTGGGAAATGGAGTGTAATTAAGGCTCTGTCGAGCGAACAGCGCAATGGAGATGTTTCCACAGGTTCTCTATTGGGTTTAATCCGTGGAGTTTGGTGGTCAGAGAATCATGTGAACTCATCCTGCGAAATACGCACAACTCAAATAGTGTGATGCTTTGCATTGTCGAGTTGGTAGATACCATCATGCCACGAGAAACTGCATACAGGGGTGAACATCATCCCAAAGGACTCATTCATGCTTTTGTTGATCCATTGTGCCTTCCAGGATGATAAAATCACACACGGAATGCCAGGAAAACATCCCCCAGACCATAACGCTCCATCCTCCAGACTCAACCCTTCCGAAGATTATTTGCAGGGTCTTTACTCTCAGACGACTCACGTTGTACACGTCAACAGCCACCTGTCGTCTGGAAATGACATCTGTGTCCACTCAGTGGACGTCCAGTTGATGTATTGGAGTGCAAATTCCAGCCTTCTTCCCCAATGAACAGCAATCAGTATGGTTGTATAAATCAGGTGTCTGCTGTGGAGACCCAAACGCAGTAACGTTCGTTGAACAGTAGATGAGGAGACACTGTAGGTAGCCCCGTGGGCCACCTGGGTAGTCAGCTTCTCAAGCTGCACATCTATTTACCCATACAGGTCTCGACAGCTGTCGTTCACTTTGGTCGTCTATGCTCCAAGGTGCCAGTTTTGGATATCGCCATTTTGCCGTGCACGGTGTATTTTAACGACGGCGGCTTGCACACAATTCACGAACTTAGCCATTTAATAAATGTTCCCATCCTTGGTTCGAAAACCAATGGTCATACCTTTTGGACATCGGGTAAGTCGCTCCGATTCCACTTTACGGCGACGACTGTAATGTTTCCCACATTCTCACCACAAACACGCTTTATATACCCTTCGCTGCTAGTGCTGCCACCTGCTGCCCTGAGAATGCCTACCGTGGGTTGACGGTGGTCACATTAACGTGACTAGCCCTCGTATATTAACTAAATATTGGAATAATTATATTGTCAAGAGCGAGAGCAATTTCACTTGTGCAGCTAAGACTGGGTTCCTGAGATGAACTTCGTTCTTACTCAGTTGCTAGTAACAGCTTTTTTATTAATAGGCAGCACATACATATATATAATTTTTTGCGCATGTACTTAAATCCTACAGTCCTAACATTAGGCTGAGTCCGTCTTTGCACCTTCTGTGTAATTAGAAACCCTATTGTCAGTTCTCTCGTTGGTGCCACACATGCTTAAAGCGACACAGTTATTCAATCACGTGGTCGTTTTCTTAATAAATTTTCTGCAATCGCTTCATCCTGCCACCTTTTTGCCCGACTGAAGACTTTGTTCCCCACTTCAGTGACGACTTTTATAACTTTCTTCGTTGTTGAGTGCCTCGACTGCAGAGAGTGCAAATTGTTTTTTGCCATTATGGTTACGGCTGAAATGGCAGTGATTAGGTGGCAACTTAATGATTTTATTCGCCAGGTGATTGACTTCGTGTCACTAACTTCAGCATCACGGAGCTGAAGCCCAACATCTTGTCTATGGCTTCCCTATCGTAACCAGATTGGGAGCGGAAGGTGCTGTACTGCAGGTGGTGAAGGTCTGTCAACCGCAGGTTGTTGATGCGGCCATACAGTGGTCTGCCTCAGACAGTTATGTGTAAGATAAATAGATCCAGATAATCTGTACAGTTCAATGTATCTGGTGATAGGTTATCCCGAAATGCGTAATATTGAAGTCATTCATTCGCCAGATGATGACGTTTTGCTAGGTGATCTATTCCTTATGTCTGCAGTACTCTTCCAGTTATACAGCAGGTGCCGTTGTACTGACTGACTGCCACTGTGTCTCACCCCTCCACTTCCTTCGTCTTCGTCAGTTCTACATTAGTTTTGGACAGACTATAGGGTTTTATCGAATTTCATTTGCCTTTATTTAGCTGTTTTCTTTTATGTTATTTTCATTGTTCCACAAACTCCCTGAAATTTTGCTGTTTTATTCTTTATACTTTTATCACGGTCAAAATCAAAATCACAGACCAGGTAATTAAAGTAACTTACTTGATAGTTTAGTTTACTGTCACTATTTTTGATCGGAGATGTTGTTTTCCTCGGAATGACATTAATTTTATTACTTCTACAGTTATTTTGCAATTACAGTTCTCACCAATTTCATTTAACTAAAAAAAGTTTTATAATTCTTTTTCTGAAGTGGCATTATAGTCTGGTCGTCAGCACACATTTCTATTTTTGTATATTGGTCCTTATTTAGTTTTATTTATTTACTGTGTTTCGTTTCCTAATTCCACCTGTTAACTATGTCATTTACGTAGAAAATGAGTAAAATTGAAGAAGGACTACATACATGTTTAACTCCTTTGATAGTTATAGCACCATTTTTTTACTTATTTTGGTCCCTGGTTTTATTTCAAATTTTGTTTCATTATACAACCTTATTATGACTCACATCAATTGTCGTGGAATTCCGTTTTCCCGTAGCATTGGTCAGAATTTTGTCTCATTTAATCTGTAAAATGCCTTTTAAACAGTCGATGAAATCTGTGCATCTCTCATTTTTAAATTCTTTGCTTTTAACTATCATCTAGCTGTGTTCAGCGCTAGACCCAGAAATGAAGATAACAGACTTTCAAAATAAAACTTGTTGAAAAATGTGGGTAGCCTCCTTCTAAAAAGCACAAACGTCTTTTAAAAGTCTCTTGAAACCTTCACTTTCTCACTTTAAACCAAGAACAACTACGTTTCTTAAGTCTTAAGTTGCAATTGTGATGTAAATACACTCTGTTGTCAAAGGCGAACATGGTGTCCTTCACAAAAAATAAAAATAGAAAAGAAATAAAAGCATCTATCGATTGGACACAGATCACCATAATTATTAAAGTAGTTCGCTATCTCCTAGTTTTACTATTCAAATTCTGGGACGAAAGATATTGAGACCAGCAACTTCGAACGCGCTGAATGTGGACCTACTAATACCTCGTACCAACAAGATAGCGATCTTGACCACTGACTGCCCAGCAAAATGTCGCTTTCTTCACGATTGGCTTGATAAAGTTTTCTCTTTGTCCTGACCGTTTGATGAACGCCATTTCGGATCACGATTTTTAAAAAGTGACATGTAACTGTTACACGTAGCGAGGTGGTGCATTGTTTAGCATACTGGACTCAACATCGGAGGGACAACGGTTCAAATTCGCTTCCGGCTATCAGGATTTAAGTTTCCCGTGAGTTCCCTAAAGAGCTCCAGGCAAATGAGGGATACTTCCTTTCAAAGCACATGGCCGATTTCCTTCCCCATCCTTGATACAATCAATGTTGTGCTCCGCTTCTAATAATATCGATGTTGATGGGGCGTTAAACCCAATCTTCCTTCCTTCCATCCTTCCTTGGAACTGTTATTCAAACGCTTAGGACTGAAACAGGCTGGCATTTAATACAACAGAAGGACATCAATCATTCAAATTACATGTCGTAAAACAAGCACTGTCTTCTGAATTTTGCTGAATAGTATGAGATGATCGTATGGCATTATTGGCCGGGAGGTCCCATTCAGGTTCGGCCATCAAGTGTAAGTCTTATTTCAGTCGGCGCCATTTCACCTGCATAAAAAAATGAACCAATTACGAACATCTTTAAATGATTTTAGCACTCAGTAAGAAACATACATCGCCAAGGAAAAGTATGTCTATATCTACGTAGCAGCGTGGCCTGATGCCAAGCTTTTTTCCATCTCATTTTCATACTTTACAAGTAGCAATTCTTCTAACATTATGTAACCACATACAGCCAGCGCAGCTAGGGCTGATATCGACTCACGTAACTTTATGACTCAACCTAAAGGCGTACCAACATTATTCAGTGTTCAGTTTTTCTGAGCAGAATCTAAATCGACCATAATTTTGTCGATGGATCTTATGGAGGGCTGATGCTATTCAGGGTTCACTTTTTCTTGCGGAAACCTCCATCCGCCGGCAATAGCTCTGTCTGATTTAGTCGATATTATCTGCCTCTCCATCCGAAACGCCTAGCCCTTTCCCCCCACAGCGAACTTATACGTAACAGAATTTCGTAGCTACCCAAAGAATGTGTGCAGGCATTTTCTCAGCTATAATTTCAGACTGGGCGATGTATCAGCAGGTATTCAGTACTGTTAAAGAGTAACATCGCCACAAAATCAAAGAGTGGCAAAAGTTTTCGAAAAGTAAATACATTTTCCTAAGAAACAATATCACACTGAAGAGGTTCCAAAAAAATACACTTAGTATTCGGTAGTTGACACTGTTGGAACAAAATAAATGCCATTATCTGTCTTGCATCATTATTGAATCACTGTAGATACTCAATTTGACCACAGTCGGTACAACTGAAGCGCTGAGAAATCGGCGTCAATTCCGGAGGACTTTGTGGTTAATCAGCATGGTCTGTTACTTTTCTATTACTTATCTAAAGTACTTTACAAATGCTATTAGACGCCTAGACAGTAGGTAATGTGCCATATTGTTGTGAGCAAAATATTGGCGCGATGGCGTGTCAAACAATAGTTAACCCACAGTGGATTCATTTTCTTGTCGTGAACACAGTACACATAAACGTGGCGATTCTCAAAACCATACAGTAACAATCGCACTGAACTTCGTCTGCAAAATACACTTCGAATAACACTTTCCAACCACTTGGAGTACCGTAAAATTTTAGATATCTTCTCCTTTTTTACACAGTACCACTGTTTTGAAATGTATTGTCAGCCTTCGTGATTCATTGCACACTTGGTCTGGTCAGCTCACATCGAATCTGATCGTGAGAAATATTGCGTCAATACAGTTGGACGTATTACTGCTTGTGGCCACGTAGATCTTTGAGTATCTATCGTTACCATTAATTTACTGAGAACACGAATAATTAGTCAGCGTGTAGGTGGCGGTGTTCTAGATTCATTTGTCTGTTATTGTTTTTTATTTTCTTGAAGTTTTCATACGTTAATTATCAATATAGCGGAAATTAAGAGACTATTTCCTGGTCATAGCGCATACTTAACTCATGTGACCTTCAGAGCTGGTTGAGAAAAAATTAGAGTGCATTACTGTGCACTAATTACGGCTACGGAGTGTTCGGCAGATATTGACTCCTAAATAGTGAGTAATTATTTTTAGACTGAATGTGTTTCTTTCTGCTCGTGAATATAATCAAAGTAAAATAGATACATTTCAATGTTCTGGTTGTGGCTTTATAATGGTGTTTTCTTTAACCTAATGAAAGATGAGAGCTGAAATTCCCACCACCTAAGTTTATAAGTATTACACGAACAATAACGAATTGGGCAACTTATCAATAATAGTGTAGCACCGGCGCCAAATAATTAACTGAGGTTCATATAAGAAATAGTATGTTTCCAGAATTTTAACGTTGCTGAACATTTAGTAATTGGCAGTAACAGAGGAGCAATACGAAGAACGCATCACAATCGGGTAGGAGTTCTGGAAGAAAACAAACGTAAAGCCACTCGTCGGAGCACCTGAAGAAGACGTAAACATTGTGCGCATGAAACATACTATCTATCTGTCATGTCAAAGAAAGCTGAGATATCACATAATTCAATTAAATTCACAAACGTGCACGCACAGATATCAATATTGCAGCGTACAGTTTGAATACAAAAAACAGCTAACTCTTTATTTCGCTTTCCCTTTCACGATTCTGACGGAACAATACATTACTAGGATATCAGCTGGAAAGCCCTCGACAATAGGGTAATTGATGATTCGTAACGAAATTTAACGATTTAGAAAAGCTTAAACGATGAACAGGGCCAGTGGGAGCCCAGCTTCATCCGAAAATAGGCACAATGTTTAAACGTGGATCAGTGTTCATCGATTCGTAAACAAATCGACTGTGGATATCGCTGTGCAGTACACGCGGCTCCACATGCTGGTTTCACTTCGTACTCGTAACTAAATGTTGAAATTTAACAATATTATTGTTATATTTCATAGAATCGAATAAATTTTACTGTACCGTTTTGTCAAAAGAGTGTTTGCAAACTAATCCGACAAGAAAAGTACTTCCAGTGAGAGGAGGGGAAGGTTAGGAAGGTATTCGGTGAAAACTGACATCTATTAGAATTAAACTACACAACACTATTTTCATACGTAAATTTTATGTGTTGCGTGATTTTTTTAACATTTCCAGTAAAATTAAGCTAATTTCTCTATGTTTAGAAATATATTACAAAATTTCATAATGTCAGTTGTGTATCAGAAAAATAATTTTCATTATCTTCATCAAAGAAATGTTGCGTAGGAAGCACTAGGTAAACAACACCAAGGAAAAATGATTGAAGCGCAATAGGAGAATGTCACTCACGTTCTTCGCGTCATGTAACGCACACGCTGAAACGTCCCCTTTGAACAATTATACAAGACTGTGCTTAAACTGACACACAATATTTTTTAGCGCAACGCAATCTGACTTTCAGAAATCCCTACAAAGGAATGGCCCTGACTCACATTAACCTGTACCTTTCACAAATCACTTACCCCACAAAAAATCTTCGTTACTCGAACTACTGCAATACAGTGAGCGCCACTACTGCCAGCTAAATAAAAGATTCAAACTACTGAAGGCACTAACTACTGATAGGCATAGTTAGCAAATGAAAGATTTTAATAGAGAACAAACAATGTATTTATCTTAATAATCATAATATATATGCCATCCAGTCTTACAAATTTCAAATCTCCGCCATTTCTCTCCCCACATCCACCACTGCTGGCGGCTCACCTCCAACTGTGCAACGCTACGAGCTGTTCACGTCCAGCTGCCCAACACTACAATGGCAGACAACAATGCAAACTAGCCACAGACTGCACACAGCACAGCCAGTGATATTCATACAGAGCGCTACGTGGCGTTACCAATAAGAAAACATAAACAGCCTACTTACATATCCCCCATGCTCCCCACAAAAAATTTTACAAATTGTTTTGGGCAGTGACCAATAATGATTTGATAAAATTTTTCATAATTACAATAACAAAGAAATCAAATGCACACACTTATTGATACAATGTTGGTCAAAAGCTAAAATTTTCTCACAGTCCATAAAGACAGTCCAGATTGTTCATTGCAGTAAAATTGCAGTGTTCTTCTCAAAGTCTGAGCAGTAAAAGAAAAGGCACAAGGAAGTAGTGGATTTCCATGCAGTCTTGAAGAAGTAGTGTTGTCCTTCCAACGGAATGACAGTGCTGACTCTTGATATGCAGACAGGTAATGGGCCACAACAGAGTAAACCCACAGCAGAGTCATTCGAAGTTTTGAAGAATATTGGTAGGTAGGCCATCACAGAGCAGACCCACTGTAGTTCTGGTAGAGAGTATGGTATTGGTGAGTCATCAAAGATGCAGTCCCACTGTAGTCCTTGTAGAGATAATGGTATTTGTGGGCCATCAAAGATGCACACCCACTGTAGTCCTTGTAGAGACAGCCAGCAGCCATCTGTAGCGACTGTGCAGGTGAACAATCACCATCGAAGAGTCTTGCGGACAGTATAGCAAGTTCATAAACCATCACTTATGCACTCACAAAGAATTTTTTTGAAATGTTCTTAGAACCAGCAATGCTGCTATCCAGTCCCTTCCTGAATTATTAACACACGTGTAAACACTAACAGTCCCTACTTCTCATATATTGTCCACATACTATGACCAACAGAAACGTGTGCAGTGAAATGTAACATACAAGTTAATAATATGATGAACTGGTGACAATTACAATTTTATAACATTAGAATACAATTACAAAGGTACAAAATACATCATTAATGAACATAACAATACAGATAACATTTGTAGTACAAGCTTTACAAAAGAATCGAAATAACATATACATCAGTGTTACAGGAATTATGACATGAGTACACACATAAAATAATGAGAACAGGTTCCAAAACATTAGCTTCACACATGAGCATTAAAACAAAACAGAATAAATAATGTCTAAGCATATTTACAAAGAAAATAACATATTATCAGAAAAATTCTACAATATAGCTCTCATCAACTAAACACATCAAGACAGGAAAAAGACAAATAAACAAGGGTGCATAAACACATAGTGGGATAACACAAGGAAAGGACAGGTTTTGTTTTATTGCAGTATTTTGCAAACAAAACTTTCTTTGCTTCTTGGAGATCTCCCTTCATTCATCATTATTCCCAAAAAGTACTATCTATACCTCCTTCCTGTATTCTATTCCTATTTCTTTCAAAATAATTATTTCTGATTGTACAATACTCATTTTGGCCCAAATCCTTTTCATATAACTTTGCAATGCATCCTTTACCTATTCTCCATAGTCAGTTTCTTATATAGTCTACCCCTCTTAAGCTAACTTAAATCTACTGAGCTCAGATGCTAAACTAAGGGACGAGGCAATGCAGCAGCACAAAACAATTAATGCAAACAGCAATGAAAAAAATGCAGATTTGTGAAGCAAGCAGCCTTATAGAAATTAGCAAAGCAATTGCAATATTACAACTAATATAAGGGAATGTGCAGCAAACAAGAAAAATAAATCAGTAGTAAACTGGCTTAGAAGAGTAACACAAAGTCAAATTCAGTAACACTATGCCTGGCAAACAGCAGCAGCAAAAGTAATAACTTATATCTAAACATGACAAAGCTCAAGCAGAAAAAAATATTACAGTAAAAATGGCCATGTTTAATACCTATATCACATCTTAACACTAGAGTGATGCATCACAATTTATTCTACAAAAGAAATTACCAAGTACTTGAAAAGAAAATTATATATGCAGTTATTGTTATCAGTCCCTTCTTATTGTTCTTTCCATTCCAAGAGCTCCTTTTTCGAAGAATGTGGATCATAAAATAATTATTTAACAGATCTGTTGACAGAAAGTGTTCACATTAGCAAATGAATCTAAGTTTATTTTATAAAACTAATGCTGCAACACAGCTGGAAACCAGATTTTAAACAAAATGAGCCATCTCTCAACTACAAAGACAATAGATGTAAGATGTTTTTCATCATTTCATTAGGCATTTTAGTAAATATCATAAATTACGAGTTTCACACTATGCTTTCAACAAGGAAATGTCAATAGCGAGGATAATGGCCTCCCCTTTCTTTTTTTCTACCTGTGCGTCTGAAAACGCACACACTAATGGCTTTTTCTCCAGGCGTCTGACGCAGCTGGGTGCCCACGACGCATTACGTGCAGGTGATCACTTAACTTTCTTACGGAAATATTTACAGCAGCAGTTTCCGCTACAGTGACAGTCTCATATACAAAATTTCACGGGTCGAGAATTTGCGTTGCAAATGTGTAGAAACAAAATGTTATGAATATAACAGTGTCCAAAAAATTTTCGCATTGTGATACATTCACGCATATACACACACATTTCATAACTCTTAAATTACGATTCTTGGTTTCCAACATCCTTTATCACAAGTCAGAGTCCCTAACCACTACTCATTATTCCTTACCTTATTACACATATACATATTCATCGACACTTCTTCAATATTTCATCATAATAAATACATAGCATAATCAAATAACTCATATAGCATCAGCTTATTGATCATAAACATATCTCAGCAGCATAATACACATCATCGTCGTAACAATAACATCATAACACCTCAGTCAAATCTCAAAAACGTCGTAGCTTTCTGCAATAATTTCAAAACCTAAAGAAAATTCTCAGCTCATTTCAATAGTGTCATCTACTTCAAATGTACTTTAAAAATCATGATCTCATACCAAATACATCATTCAAAGCTCTCATAGCATCACAATGGTTCCGAAAAAATATGAAGAGTTCACACAGTACACACAAAATACAATTTCATAAGTGTGAAGTTATCCAACTGTGTAATTGCGTAAACATCTGTCACTGACGTAGTAAAAAAGTTTATCTCTCAGTTAAATGATCAGATAGCTATGTAATTTATGTGTTAGAGAGATATGGTACCGATGTGTAAAGTTGTATAAGCAAATACCATATTAGCTAGGGCTCCTTGTGCTTGCCACACACATGATACACAAAGTAAGCGTGTACCCCCCTGAGGATTAATGTAATCATACCCTCAGGTGTTACAGATTACAGCAATGGAATGAAATGTATCACGGAAAACCTTTGTACCATTGTACTCCAAATATCTTTAAAAATAAATGTTTTAAGTACAAAATTAATCACTCAAATACGTGTCCTGTAGCCCTAAATGTGCGTCTTGCTGTAAGATAATCTCTGTGGAAGTGTCATAGTTATTGTCCTCCGAAAGCTAAGTTCTGCAGAAGTCAATGTACTTACCTCATGATAAACAAAAGTGAAATGCTTTGCGTATAAATATCTTAGTTATTACGCTTATTGTTGTGATGAAGAAATTACTGTGCTGTAACGTATTGTTGTGCTACAGAAAAGGCTGTCTCATTGTAGCTATACCACAAAAGTTACTACTAAAACATGTTTTACTTTCCAGAATAATTCAGAAAAACTGTGCAGATATAAAACAGAAACACCACAAAAGCAACATTGTAAATTGTCACTCATTAGTAGTGTCGTGATAAAATCGTGTAGCTGTCACATAAACTAACCACTGTGTCGTCTGTTCACTATAACAATGCATTCGCAATTACTTTTCTAAGTTACCTATGCTCTTGACTGGATAGTTAGTTAGCTTTAAAACATAGTTGCATATTAACAGTTTGTAAGTGTGACAAAGAGTACTAGTAATGTGAAGTGGAAAATTTTATAGCAAAGACTAAATAAAAAAACAGATTATCTCTCAATAAGTGGTTTTACATGTGAAATGTGGTGTAACCCTTTGCTCTTCCTAGTACGCAGAATTTCAACTTTAACGCAATTATCATGTGGTATACGTCGGTAAGGAATCTTGGAATTTTTCTCAAGGTTAGCGTCTATGTTATTTTTCTGTGAGCCAGCCGGCGCACGCGACAGCCTGCGGTGCGAGTCAATGTCTGTTCCTTTGTTGGCGCGCATCGTTACTGGGATTAGGAGACCTAACTTCTACAAATTCGCCTTGCCGAGAAGGCCCTGCCCTGTTTGAAGCTCGCCAGTTCTGATGGAATTCGGATCTGTCGTTTTGTCGGTAGTTTACATAGTTTCTTGTTTGTCGGTTATGTGGTGGAGAATTTCTCCCGGAATCGTAACTGTGTGGTGGACCGTTGCGTCTGAAGTTATTCTGTCTCCCTTGATAATAATTATTTTGGTTCCCATATTGTCTGTTTCTATGGTAATCTCTGTCATATTCATTACTAAATAAATGTGATCTTTCTCTGTAACTATTATTACTCTGCCAGTGGTTGTCATATGGGTGGTGTCTGTTTTGGTCACGATTTGCGTTGTAAGAATAGACTTGTCGTGTCCAGTTATTGTTTCTGTCGTCACAGAATTGTGACGGATGTGACCTGTAGTGATCGTTTTCCCGTTTTCGCATCCCACGACTGTCTGTGTCTATTTCTAATTCTTGTAAGAGTCCCTGAAAAGCTTCAATGTCGTCTTTACAACGCCCTGCTAAAATAATATGTCGTAAATGTTCAGGCAGTTTGATTAAGCAAATGCGGATGTATGGGTTTGAAAGATACTGATCTTGTGCAACATGTCTTCAAAATATTTGACAAGACTGGAAAATTCAGATTGTTCAAAGTGTTTCATCATCATGATGCTATGTTTTACTCGGTATTGTGTGGCTTGAAACCAATATGCTGAGAGGAAGGCATGGTAAAATTCTCCTTCACTGTGGCAATCGTGAATGACCGATCGCATTCTTACAGCTGGTTCATTCTCTAAGTAGCAACACATAAATTCTAATCTGTGTTCTAATGACCAGTTGGGAGGAAAACAATGAGAAAATTGATGAAGCCATGCTTGTGGATGAATGTCGTTGTCAGAATTCTTAAATGTTTTGAATTTACGTGTAGTAATGAACAGCTTATAGTCGAAAGCATCGTGTCGGCGAGTCGCACATTGCTCATTGTTACTTCGTTTCGGCGGTTCCATCTCAAAATCCAATGCACCTTGCCAATTTCTTTCATAATTTCCGAAGTGTCCTGTGTTATTATTTTGTGGTTGTCCCGTATTTCTATGTCCCCCTTCCCGTACTGGAGCGCGAGTGTCCTCTGAAATATGTAATTCTTGTATTACCTGCGTCAACTGATCTTGTAGTTACCGGATTTCTCTTTTGTACTGTGTATTGATTTGATTTTGATTTTGTTTGAATTTTCTATTTTGTTCATACTCTTCTGTGTTAGTGAAGGCTACGGGTCTTGTGTCAATCAGATCATCATCTACCTTTGTAGATAAGATAGTGACCTGATCCGAAAGTTCGGCTACTTTCTCCGATAGTGAACACATTTCCTCAGTGTGTTTTTCTGAATCAAGTTTCAGAGTGTCCATTTGTGTTGAAATCGAATCTACTGTATCCTTTAAGTTTTCCTGAGTTTTTGCAAGTTGCATAACCAAATCGGTAGATGCAACTGAGTCAATTTTAGCCAACAAGGTCTCATGATTTTCATGAACAATGGTTTGCAGTTCTTTTATGGCTGCTTCGTGATTCTGTAATGCATTTTCATGCCGCGAAAAAATAGGTTGAAAATGCTCACAAATTTGTGTTTTTACGTCATTACAGACTTTTTGACATTTCGATTCAATGTTATGTAACTCAGTAGTTAAATATTCACGTGTTTGTTCAAGCGTGGTGTCTAACATCCGAAGATTTTGTTCCATTGTGTCTAACTTTTGAAGCTTTTGCTGTGTTTGTTTCTGATTTTGTTCCATTGTGGCTAACTTTTGAAGATTTTGTTCCATTGTGTCTAACTGTTGCTGTGTTTGTCTCTGATTTTGTTTCATTTGCTGCATTAATTGCAGTAATATTGTATTAGTGTCTGGAATCTGTTCCTCTATGCATTTCGGCAGTGCATTTGCATCGGCAGCATTCACATTTTGACAGGCAGAAAATGTGTTTTGACTTGTTTGAGAAAACGGTGAGGCCCCAAAACCTGCATCTACAGTATTTGCGAGATTGTGTCCTGTCATTTCGGATTCCTGAGGCGAGCTATTGCCGACCGATCGATCGATAATGCTTCCCTGTTCACTAATTGTTTCACTGCCTACACCGTTATTTGCAGCCCGCTCCATTTCCCTATGCACGATTACCAAATTACTACTTTGAACATTAGTTAATTCATTACATGGTGGCGCTAACACACTGCTTTCGTATTCACTGTCATGTCTCAGTTTACTTTGGAACCTAGTATTACGTTTTTCATACGCCATTATTGTCACAATATTTCACACGATAACACAGAAAAGCATAGTTTGAAGAGCAACAATAACATTAACATAGCACTGAAAATAATATCTCGTTAATTGCAAGCGCAGCTGCGAAATACTTGGTGCAAATCTACATGCATGCCACAACTGTTTTACTGTACAACAATGAAAGACTGCAACTACAAAGGAGATTCTCTCTACAATTAGGTGCTAGCAATAAACAAAAGCTACACTAATTACACAGACTACAAGAAAAAATCAGAAGATTCCAGTGAGGTATCCTCGGCTAAGGGTCGACATATGAAACGTCCCCTTTGAACAATTATACAAGACTGTGCTTAAACTGACACACAAAATTTTTTGCGCATCGCAATCTGACTTTCAGAAATCCCTACAAAGGAATGGCCCTGACTCACATTAACCTATACCTTTCACAAATCACTTACCTCACAAAAAATCTTCGTTACTCGAACTACTGCAATACAGCAAGCGCCACTACTGCCAGCTAAATAAAAGATTCAAACTACTGAAGGCACTAACTACTGATAGGCATAATTAGCAAATGAAAGATTTCAATAGAGAACAAACAATGTATTTACCTTAATAATCATAATATATATGCCATCCAGTCTTACAAATTTCAAATCTCCGCCATTTCTCTCCCCACATCCACCACTGCTGGCGGCTCACTTCCAACTGCGCAACGCTACACGCTGTTCACGTCCAGCTGCCCAACACTACAATGGCAGACAACAATGCAAGCTAGCCACAGACTGCACACAGCACAGCTAGTGATATTCATACAGAGCGCTACGTGGCGTTACCAATAAGAAAACATAAACAGCCTACTTACAACGCTATGCCGAACTCGTACGGAACTTTGTAAATTAATCTGCCACGAGTAATGAGTATGATGGGCAAACATCTATTAGGCGCACTACGAATATAGTGGTGTGGACATGCTGGGAATGTGGATCCCACGGGGAGCGTGCAAGGGATAAGTCCCTGCAGACGCACTATCCTCTGTGCCCACGGTCGCTCAGATGGATAGAGTGTCTGCCATGTAAGCAGGAGATCCCGGGTTCGAGTCCCGGTCGGGGTACACATTTTCAACATGTCCCCAATGAAGTACATCAACGCCTGTTTGCAAAAATGCATTCATTTATGCTGGAAGGAGAGTCTTCCACAATCCGAAGTAGTATGAAGTTATACTGACGAATTAGAGCATTAGTTACTCACTTTTGACATATAACACAGTTATCTGTTGGGAGAATTTTACCGACAAAAATTACAGCAATATTCAATGTGGTCTGAACATATTATCGATCTCATACCAAAATTGGCAAGTTCTTCTCAGGCTAGAGAAGTTTAATTGATTGACTGTTGTGCTCCATTGGCGCTGAGCCATGTGACTACCTTGCTGTCCGTTAGGAATAGAATATCTTTAACGAGAATTTTAATACACGTGGTCCACAAACTATGGTGCGCGTGTGCCCAGCCACAACCGTCAACCTTACTAGTTGCGAACTTACAAATACCTTGCGACCGTTGCCGTCGACGGAAATTGGTATGTGCTAGACTGAGACGATCTAGAAACGTTCTCTATACATGCGTTGTTCCTCTCTATCACTGTGGGCCGTACCGTGAAGCTTGATATTTGGAAGAGACTCGATTTCCAGTTTTGTTTTACACCCAAAAGGTGCAATTCAGGAGATGGGTTCCTTATGAAAACTGTCTGCAAAGTCCCCTTTACAGCACCTAGGAACTTGTAACAGGAATTGTGTCACAACCTATATATGACTATAAAATTAATTAATTACAGGCAGAGAATGTCATCTCATAAAATCATATGAGAGTAACAATGTGTGAGGAATATGATGACAGATCAGTCACAGATGATGCCAACTGCCAGTAACGTGATGGGAAACGCTGTTTGCTAAGATAAATATTCCTTCCTACGAAACGTATTCATTACGTAGCACTTGTGCGGTCTTAAGAGGAATACTGCTCAGTTGTGTGAGTTCCATATTAGGGTGCAAAAATAGGGGACAAGGAGCGTTTAGAAACAAGGACTCAGAAACCGGTCACAGGTTTGTGTACCTCACAGAACGTGCGTACTGGGTTAGCCTATTCGTGGTAACCACACAACCACCTTAACGCATGGTATAATGAAAAGTTCTCCTTCACCAGGCTATTGATAAAGTACATCTGTAGACACGACCCTCTCTTTTTAACTGGCTAAGAAAGAATAATTGGACTTGCTCGTAAGGCGTTAAGAATTCTGTTTCCCGAGAAAGATCTTTTGACAGCATTTAATAGTTACGATTTAATGGTGAATTAGAAATTACCTATTATTCCCATTCTGTTTTGACGAAGTGATGTTTAGACTTTGAAACATTTCAGCTTTTATCTCAATTTTTACGATGACTCTACTGCCCTTCATGACTTTTCAATACTTATCTACGTCGAAGTAACTCCCTCACGTTAATGACGGCCGTTGTTCATGATTAAATGTTTTCAGGTACACTATCCGTACAATTACTCTATTGTTGGATATGAGGTCACGAATTTAAAGGAAGATTATCATTCTCATACCCATATGAATCATAAACTGAAGAAAGATCACCTTTGTAGAGCAAGCCAACATGACAGTCGAGAGATTTTAAGAAAAAGTTTCTACACATGGTATGAACTGAAACGCTTCTAGTGTCTGAAGAACAAGTGCAAGTCCGTTTCCCTGTGAAGAGTGGTCGCAAGAGGAGGCTACAGTCTCCAACTATAGCGTTCTACATTTGCATCTGTACACTTGAAGCGACATTACCTTGTGTGGTGGAGAGTATTTTGTGTCCCACAGTCACTTCATCTTTTCTGTTTCCGTCTCGTACCGTTCACGGGAGGAACGATAGCTGGTAAACCTTCATGTGGGCTTGAATATCTAATTTTAGCTTCATGGTCTTTCCGCGGGATATACGTAGGAGGAAGTGGTATATTGGTTGACTCTTCTAGCGGTGCACGCTCTGGGAACCTTAACAGTAGACTACAACTTTGTGCAGAACGCCTCTCTTGCAGCGTACAGAGGTGAACTTCCGTGACGCTTTCGCTGTAACGAAACGTGCAGCTCTGCCGTGGATCGTCTTTATTTCTTCTATCAGTCCTAGCTCTTACGGATCCCATACTGCCGAGCAATATTCAAGTACTGGTCGAACGAGTGTTTTCCAAGTTACTTCCTTTGTTGATGGTCTACATTTCCAGAAGGTACTTTTAAAGGATCTCAACCTGGCATCTGCCTTAATCGCTATTAATTTTATGTGGTCGTTCCACTTCAAATCGCTCCGTATGCATATTCCTAGATTTTTATGGAAGTAACTGCTTCCAATGATTGTTCTCCAATGTTGTACTCATACAATAAGGGATCTCTCTGTCTATGTATTCACAGTGCGCCATTTTTTTTCTATACCGAGGGTCAATTGACATTCCCTCTGCCAAGCGTCTACCCTCTGCAGGTATTTATGTATTTCGCTTGAATTTTCTATCATGCGACTTCTCAGTATACAACAGCACCATCCACGAAAAGCCTCATGGAACTTCGGAATTTCCGACACTACCTACTAAGGGATTTATACATGTTATGGAAAGTAATTGCCCTATAACTCTTCGATGGGCACGTCCGAAGTTACTTTTGCTCGTGAAGACTTCGTTCAGAATGACATGCTGTGTTCTGTTTGCTACAAACACTTGAATCCAGACACACAGTTGGTCTGATATTCAATAAGTTTGTATTATGTTCATTCCTATCAGTTTTGGATATGGGGTCATCGAAAAGATGTGTTCAGTCCTCCAGTTACTAAAGTATCTCAGCTGAAGGCATGCGTTTCAAAGCGCGTTTTGAACGTGATCCCCGAGACACTCCGATATTCTGTGGCAGGAAACAATGTATAGAATAATAACCATGTATTGCCTCAGCCTCAAGACAATTAGAAACCGATATCATTTCGCTTTTTAATCGGGTTTCGGCCGCAGAATACTTACAGACTGATCTAACTTTGTTTTTTGTGTGTTTTTTTGCCTCAGGAAAATAGAAACTGGTTTTTCGCTCCGGTATACCTAACCAAAAGTTCCATGACTACTGACTTCCTGACTCAGGAGCCAGGGTGTGAATCGAACACTCAAAAAAATTAAGATCGCCCTTCAAAATGTTCTCCGTAGATGAGGACGAAAAGTTGAGTTTTAAGGTGAATCCATTCGATCAGAGCATAACAGCCCGGAAATTTTATTAATCGTGACAGTTTCGGCTGTGAAAGATTACATTCTACTGTTAGTCGTGTGTGAGTTTTCGTCAGCTTTTTACGACAGTTTGAAAATAACAACGTCACGGACAGCTGAGTTCCACGACCACCACACCTATCTAAAAGACCTCCCGAAACGAGGCATCATCGGAAATGTAGCTGCTGTGTCAGTAGCGAAGTCAGGCTGCTTCTTTGGCCCTACTCACCATAGGAGAGTGCTGAGTGTGAAACAGGCAAATGGTTCAAATGGTTCTAAGCACTATGGGACTTAACATATGAGGTCATCAGTCCCCTAGACTTGGAACGACTCAAACCTAACTAACCGAAGGACATCACACACATCCATGCCCGAGGCAGGATTCAAACCTACGACCTTAGCAGCAGCGCGATTCCGGACTGAAGGGCCTAGAATCGCCGGCCACAGTGGCCGGCTGTGATACAGACATCTCGAGATCGATATAAGCAGACGGAAAAAGGCGAAGACACAACCATCCTTGACAAAAACGAAATGCTTTCTGAGACTGTCACTGTGCCGTGCTAACCAATAATGCTTCTCTGGACCAAACCATCACACAGGAACGTAGTACCGATGTCTGGTGACTCGGATGCCTTACGTCGTGAAGACATTGCTTCTCGGGAATCTTTGCAAGGGGGTTCTTTGGCTCGACGACAACGCCCCTGCTCACTGTGCACTGGACAGTCACACATTTTGCCTCATTCCCGCAGTCTCCTGATAAGGCACCTCTGACTTCTTCCTCTTTACTCCGATGAGGAAGCCATTGCTTGGTAGGCATTTCCGGGATGGTTGTGAGGCAGTCTTCGACGTGAGACTATAGAGTACCTATATTATCCGTTATCTAAAAAGATTGCTTTGTAATACATGCACCTAATGTTCCGTAATTAATGGAAACAGGGCATCGAATTCAAATTAGAGTTTTTTTATTTTTCAGTATTTCAGGACTTAAAAATTGCAACTACCATAAAATACTTGAAAATACTCACCCATTTCCATATTACAAATTGTACAAATTCTTGATTCGACATCAATATGAATTATTGTGACCATCCAAGTAACGTGTGCATCTTCGGTCGGATCAATGCTTACCGATGGAGTGCAGATTTTTACAATACGATGATTGCCGCGCGAGTGGTTACTGGTTTACTGTGTGCAATAACGATAGAGAAAAAAACAAGCGAAATTTACATTTGGTAAATGACTGTAACGACGACGGAAAAATGGGGCATGTATGATAATGCAGCAACGAAAGAAAATACACTCGCGCGTTCTTAGAAGCAGAAAAGACGTGTAATATGGACACTAAGGACGTTGATTATGGGTGCAATGATTTTAATTCTAATTATGAAAACCGATAAATCCAACGACTAACAAAACTTTATCGAGAATGTACTGTATTACGTAGCTCACTGCTGTGCTGCCTGTTTGGATGTTTGAGTAATCGTGACCAAATTTAGTTACTGTTATTTACTGATTGCTTTCCAAAAGTTGCCGTAAAATCTTTCCCTCACCGCAACAACTATTTCTCAGTACTAGTGTTACGTAGACAAATGCATAAAATATCGTTTACAAAAAAATTACATGAAATCGTAAAATTACTTTGACTACAAGATAGCCAGAATACTTCAGTCATACAAATACGAAGACCATTTAAACCACTTTTAGTGTGAAGTCATTGCGTGCAGTAGTAGTGCAACACTATATAAACAATTATAGTTACAATTGCTTTTTATTATAATAATTACTTGATTTAAAACCAAATGTAAATTTACTGTTTCTGTTTTCTTTTAACTACTTCTTTCACACATAACTTTCTTGGAAGTTACGATAAGGAGGATAGAACCCTGCTGACTGTTAGCGACTTGGATCAGTAAAGGTCCACTCGCAAAGTTTATGCTTGGACTAAACACACTTTAATGTTCCAAAAATGTTATTACCTGTATTACGATGACATGCCTATTACGCACCTACAAAAATACTCGCTGGATCTTACTTTGCGATAAGTTGTTTGTGGTGCATTGTACGGCTCAATATTAAATTTTTTATTGGCAACAGGCTCTCCTTGAATAGAGAGCAGCTTCAATAAATTTGGGTCACGCTGAATCCTTCATTAAATCCAAAATCCTCTTGCGACCATGTATTGTATCCATACATGTGTTTGTTCACTTATATTATGCCTTGCCACATATGAGAATAACATTTCCAGGACAGTCTACATTTAGCCTTTGCACACAACACACACATCTGTCTAGATGCTTCGCAACTCCACTCTTCCTCCACTTCAACGACTGAGCGTACTCGCACCAACGGTGTTATTTTTAATGAATGACATTCTTTGTGTTTCGTACATTATAAATTTCCATGACAGTACTAGTGTATGCACTACAACGATCTGATACAATTACTTCTTACCTATTCTTTCAGGATACATTACATTTTCATAGAAACTAATTACTGACAGAATTCATAAAGACATATGGTTACAAAAATAGTTTTAAACTCATGAAATCAAACACGTGAGGCTCTGTGGTGTAGTGTCTCAAGACGTTTCCTCCACAGCCAAAATCCAATGTCTCCTCCAAATCATCCGCCGTTGAGAAAACTGTGTTGTATTGAAGGGTGGATATGTGGAGAAGGTCTAAGACCGTCTTCACGTTCTACGCACGCAGTGGAGTTTTTTGGATTTACGACTTTATGTCCTTACGCAGCAAAGACTTTCCAGTCTGTATGAGCTAATATTACAAAACATACGAGAGCTATTCGTTTATTAAGACCCAGTCGATTGCGAAATGGAAACCACAATGAAAATTCGATCTAGCTTTTCACGTATGTATTATGCAGTGTGTCTAGTATGCGCATAAATCTAGTCACATCGCTCGTTTCAATCCTGAGCTCACAGAGAGTATGTAAAAATGCCTAGAGAATGGTGTCGCCCGCCAAGTATGAGAGCCTGCTGACAGATTTGCCTCATTTCAGGCAGCCTTCATAACGTAACTGTCATGCATTTCCTTCTTCATGACAATTCTCGGCCGCGCACTGCAAGGGCAAGGATGACACTGCTGCAGTGTTTTCGATAGGATAGCCGACCAATACATATCGGACTTAGCTCCCTCCCTGTCTCCTCTCTACTCACACGAACCGCTAGCTATGGAGACAGAACTTTGAGAAGACAATGAAGTGCAGACCAACGTAGAAAACTGACTGAAAACAGAGGCGGCTGCTTTCTATGACAAGGGCATTGTTAATTTCCTATCGCGCTTAATGCTTAATGTCTAAGTCGGAGCGGCGACAGATATAGAGAAGCGGCTGGAAGGTGTGGCTCCTTTTTTTTTCTTTAGTTTTAAGTAACCAGCCTTGTAACTACTTGATTCGACCCACCACGAATTCCTCTCCTGTGCCAACCTTTCCATTTTAGGAGCACCACTTTCTACCTACGTCCTCAATTACTTGCTAGTTCAAATGGCTCTGAGCACTATGGGACTTAACATCTAGGGTCATCAGTCCCCTAGAACTTAGAACTACTTAAACCTAACTAACCTAAGGACAGCACACAACACCCAGCCATCACGAGGCAGAGAAAATCCCTGACCCCGCCGGGAATCGAACCCGGGAACCCGGGCGTGGGAAGCGAGAACGCTACCGCACGACCACGAGATGCGGGCCTTACTTGCTAGTTGCATACCATTCTCTGTCCTTCTCTACCATTTTTACTCTCTCTAGTTATTCCATGGTATGTTAACAGATAATCTATCGTTTTGTCCCTTCTTCTTGTGAGTGTTTTCCACATATTCCTTTCCTCGCCGATTCTTCGGAGAACTTCATTACCTCCCTAATCAGTCCACCTAATGTTCAATATTCTCCTGTAGCACCACATCCCAAATGCAACTTACTGTCCATGTCTTACTACCATACAATGTTGTGCACCATAAGTACATTCTCAGAAATTTCTTCCTCAAATTAAGACCTATGTTCGATACTAGTAGTCTCCTCTTGGCCGGGAATGCCGTTTTTGCCAGTACTATTAGCACTACCGCAGCTTCTTATGTTCGGCTTGCACCGTCTGTCATGAGTCATCCTCCTAAATACGTAGCACAATTCCTTAACTTAATTTACTTCGTGATCACCAATCCCGAAGTTACGTTTTTCGTGGTACTCATTTCTGCTACTTCTAATTAATTTCCTCTTTATTCGTTTTACTCTAAGTCCATATTATGTACTCATTTGACTATTTATTCCACTCAACAGACCCTGTAATTCTTCTTCCCTTTCTATCAGGATTGCAATGTCATCAGGGATATCGTTTCGTCTTCAATTACAATCCCATTCTTGAAACATTCTCTTATTTCCCTCATTTCTTCTTCGGCTTGTAGATCGAGCAATGGGGAAGAGAGACTATAACCCCGCCTAACATCCTTTTTAAACCGACCACTTAGCTCTTGGTGCTCCACTCCTATTGTTCCCTCTAGGTTCTTGAGGATATTGTATACTACCCGTATTTTCTATAGATTATCAGCATTTTTCCAAGGATTTCGAAGATCTTGTACTATTTGACATTGACGGACGCTTTCCCTAGAGCGACGACTCCTATGAGCGTGAATTGATTTTTCTTCATTGTCGCTTCCATTATCAACTGCAACGTCAGAACTGGCTCTCTAGTGCTTTTACCTTCCCAAGAACCAAATCGATCGTCATCTAGTAGACCCTTAATTTTCTTTTCCATTCTCCTATATTTTATTCTTGTCAGCAACTTGAATGCATGACCTGGTAAGCTGATTGTGCGATAGTTCTCACACTTGCCGGCTCTTGCCATCTCCGGAATTGTATGAATGATGTTTTCCCGAAGGTGATATGAGATGTCGTCAGTGTCACACACTCTACAACATAACTTGAATAAAGGTTTGGTTTGAATGTGGTTCAAATGGCTCTGACCACTATGCGACTTAACTTCTGAGGTCATCAGTCGCCTAGAACTTAGAACTAATTAAACCTAACTAACCTAAGGCATCATACACATCCATGCCCGAGGCAGGATTCGAACCTTCGACCGTACCAGTCGCGTGGTTCCGGACTGAGCGCCCAAAGGTTTGGTTTGAAATTTCCCCAATGATTTTAGTAATTCCGATGAAACGTCATCTTCCCCTTATGCTTTGTTTGATTTTAAGTGTCCCAAAACTCTTCTAAATTCTGATTCTAACCCTGGATCCATTACCTCTCCCCTATCGACACTTGTCTCTTCTTCTATCACATCATAATGTAAGTCCTCCCTCTCAGAGGCCCTCTATGTACTATTTCTACGTTTCCGCTCTCTCCACTGCATTTAACAGTGGAATTCCAGTTGCACTCCCAATGTTATCGTCTTTTGCTACAATTTCAGCGAAGGTTGTTTTGAATTTTCTATATGGTGAGGCAGTCCTTCCGACAATCATTTATTTTTCGATTTCGTCACATTCCTCTTGTGGTCATTTCACCTTAGCTTCCTGTTTATTTCATACCTGTTCATTTCATTCCTTGATCAAGTAAAGTATTTCTTCTGTTACCCATAATTTCTTCGCACTTTCTTCCCTAGTCCCTGCGTTTCTCTCTCCAACATCTGTGATTTCCATTTTAGAGATTTTCAATCTTCTTGAACTCATCTACCTACTGGGCTATTCATTATCGTGGTATCTACAGCCTCAGAGAACTTCAAGCGTATCTCTTCATTCCTTAGAATTTTCATGCGTCACTTCTTTGCGCCCTGATTATTCCTGCCAAGTTTCTTAAACTTCAACCTACTCTTCGTCGTTAGTCAATTCTGATATTACTCTACATCTGCCCTTGCGCATGCCTTACAATCGAAATCTGATTTCGGAAGCTCTGTCTGGCCATGATATAATATAACTAAAATCTTCCTGTATCCCCCGGCCTTTCTGGAAGTATACCTTCTCGTCTAGGGCTTCCTGAACAGAGATTTCGCTATTAGCAATTTGTCTTTCTTCTCTTTCAATCATATTACCAGGTCCATATCCTCCCTTAACGCTTTCTTCTGCTCCTTCCACTATTACCACGTTCCAATCTCCCATGACTATTAGATTTATGTCTCTTTGCGTACTAAGTTACCTGTGCAAAATCCTCATACCCTTTCACGGTCTCTTCGTCTTCTGCTTGCGACGTCGGCATGTCTGCAGGAAATATTGTTGTCGGTGTTGGTTTGCTGTGGATGTTGACAGGAACTACGCTCTCACTGAACTGTTAACAGTATCTCGCCGTCTGTCCTATGATAATGATTCCGTTCCAGGTAATACCATTTTCCGCTCCTATTGATATTACCCTATATTCATCTGACCAGAAATCATTGTCTTATTTTGATTTCACTTCACTGGCCCACACTATATCTATATTGAGCCTTGGCATTCCCCTTCCAGATTTTCTAGCTTCTCTACAGCTTTAAAATCTATGACATTCCATGCCCCGACTCGAAGAACGTTATCCTTTCCTTGGTTATTCTGTCTTTTTCTCATGGTCACCTTCACCTTGGTGTAGTTAGCTGTCGTTTTAATTTTCATTGTGGTTTCCATTTCGCGACCGATTTGATTTTAAACGAATAGTCTCGTACAAGCAATCCACCTACAAAACATGAAACAAAGCACATAACTAGAATTATATCATAAGCCTACACGGACTATTACGGAAAGAATTGGTAATACAACGTATTTAACTACAGATTACTAAACTCTAGCAAAATTTACGGTGGCAGTAGGGCATAAAACAGCATAGTTTGCACTTAATTTGGTATGTGATATACAGGGTGATCAAAAAGTCAGTATAAATTTGAAAACTTAACAAACCACTGAATAATGTAGATAGAGAGGTAAAAATTGACACACAGGCTTGGAATGACATGGCGTTTTATTAGAAAAAAAACTTATTTCACAAAATGCCCGACAGATGGCGCTGGACAGCAAAACTCCTACCGTGACGGGTGAGAGGTACGCCGATATGTTACAGAATCGCATCATCCCTAGCCTGGCTGATAAACACCTGCTGGAACGTACGATGTTTAAGCAGGATGGCGCTCCACCCCGTATTGCTAGACGCGTGAAAGATCTCTTGCACGCGTCGTTTGGTGATGATGGTGTGCTCAGCCGCCACTTTCGTCGTGCTTGGCCTCCCAGGTCCCCAGACCTCAGTTCTTGCGATTATTGGCTTTGGGGTTACCTGAAATCGCAAGTGTATCGACCGACATCTCTAGGGATGCTGAAAGACAACATCCGATGCCAATGCCTCACCATAACTCCGGACGTGCTTTACAGTGCTGTTCACAACATTATTCCTCGACTACAGCTATTGTTGAGGAATGATGGCGGACATATTAAGCATTTCCTGTAATGAACATCATCTTTGCTTTGTCTTACTTTGTTATGCTAATTATTGCTATTGTTATCAGATGAAGCGCCATCTGTCGGGCATTTTTGAACGTTTGTATTTTTTTCGTTCTAGTAAAACCCATGTCATTCCAAGGATGTGTGTCAATTTGTACCTCTTTATCTACATTATTCCGTGATTTATTCATTTTTCAAATTTATACTGACTTTTTGATCACCCAGTACATTTGGCGCTCTAATAATTGTAAATATCTAGCGTGTAACCTATAAATTATGAATGAAATGTGAAGTAGTAAATTTTAAGAGCATTTAACAACAATGTAACATTTTCCAACCTTTAGTGTTCTAGTGTGAAAGCACATGTTTAGAAAAAGATTTAGTACGTTTTGGGATTGTACGATTTTAGGAATCCAGTGGACGACTGCGGTCTCGTTGTTAGTGGGAAAGTGAAATGAGGGACGCTATATTGACAGCAGTGATTTTCTTTTTTTTTTTTTTTCTCCTCTCTCGCTCGGAGAGCGGACTCATTGGGCGGAGAGCGGTGCTGACGCGTCGCCGCTCGGCTCGGCTCCGCCGCGGCTGCTGCAGGCCGCTCACGCGTCGCCACGGCCGTCGCCGGCTTCCAGTTTTTATTTCCGTCGCTCGTTACCGCAGACGACGTTAGGCGTCCTCTGGAATTCCGCGAACCTCCGGCGAGGCTGCGCGTCGAAGGCTGATAGGAAAAGGAAAAAGAAACTGGACGTCCCATGTTCTCTAGTAATGACAGCACGCCTTTTGTTCTTCCCCTTAGCAGCACCTTCCGGTTTCGTTTCTTGTTATGACTAAATGGCCGGGGTGGAGCCCTTGCCGCAGCTTGATGACAGCAAGATTCTCTGGAGTCAAGAAATAGAATTAAACAACTCGAACATTAAAAGATCACGTGTCGCTTCGAAAGTTTTTAGTAGGACTTTATTTCGTTCCAGTTGTTATCGATCTCTTCATTCGTTGTCAGGACATTGTTAGTTCATGTCAGTTTCGGGACGTGTGGCGCAGTTTTACGATCGTAAATTCCTTTTTTCATGTAATTTATTGAGGTATCGCTTGGTATATCTTTAAAACAAGTAGTATACTTTTTGTTCACATTAAAAGAAAAATAATATTTTAAAAAAGATATTTCATTTTAGAAAATTTTCATTTAATGTCTGGATGTGGTTATTTCTTGGCATTTTCGTGGTGTGTGGCTCAGTTTTACTGTTATATATTCTTTTTTTATGCAATTTATTGAGATAACTCTCGTGCATGTGCTTCAGTCACATCGAAGTTTGTCACACAAGTAGTACACTTTTTGTTCACATTTTACAACTGTAATATTATCAAATTTATTTCATTTTATAAAATTTATCATTACTTTGAGAACTGAAATGTAAATAAATTACATAAGATATCAATGTTTCCAAGCAGTCGACGTGAACCTATGAATTCTATAACTCTGATTATCAGGCCATCTTCGGCGAGCACGTTAATACGCTTACGTAAGAAACTTGGGTTTCAAAACATTCGATGTCAGTCTATAAATTGTGCCAATAGCTTTGATCATTACTCCATGTTCAACGAAGACATGTGTCGTACAACAGTACACATGTGATGTCAGGCAGAGTCATTTCACCAGGAGAACTGGTGAAACAAATGTATTAAATTAGTTAACATTTAATGGGAAACCAAAATGTTGAAATTCTGCATCTGTTTCTGAAATTACTAAAAGAAGTAAAAGTGTATTTAGTTTACCACTGAACACATAAAAACCTTAGGGCCCTGTTGGGTCGTGAGCTACAATAAATCTAGCATAGTTACAAGATTTTTCGGTCGCACTTTTGTTCTTTTCTTTTCTGTCACATGTAGACATTATTTTGGAATTTAATGGCCTCTTCGGTTACTCCTTCGTAAATTAGAACGACTGTGCTACAAAGCCGTGTTATTTTCCCGTATGATTCATAGAAAGAAAGGTGTTTTATTAAATAAGATCCAGTGTCATATTAAACCTATGTGTATTTTAAAACAAGTTCGCTATTCCACATGTCTGTAACTTAATACGATTTTCAGTATATTTTCCATCAATATAAACCACTTAGAAATGGAAAGTCCCATGCTTCTCGACAGAGCGTAGGGGAACGATGCAGGAGACCTGCAACGCCGTACTAGGCAAGGTCCTAACGGAGGTTGTTTGCCATTGCCTTCGTCGGACCGTAATGGGGATGAATGATGATGATGAAGACGACACAACAGCCAGTCATCTCAGGACACGTAAAAATTCCTGACTCCGCCGGGAATCGAACCCGGGATCCCGTGGTCGTGTAGCCAGAACGCTACCCCGAGACAACCCACAACCAAAAACCATTCTCCGAATTATGTTCTCATAAAAATATGCTGTGAATGATTGTTTTTACGTCATAATCTTTGTCACTATCCCCACCGTCTCAAAGGTTTTTTCTCCTAAATACTCCGCCACTACGCTCCACTTAGGCCACACGTGCAGGTCAGAATTTCTCAAAAGCTGGACAGGTACAGATTAACGAAATATTTCCTTTTCTGAAATAGTTTCCCCGTTTAAAGTCGGACAGCAGAGGGATATAGCCGAATTGCAAGGATACTAGGATGAAGAGCAGGCGTTCCTATTACAAACAAAGTGTTTTGTTGTTGGGTCTCGGGAATGCACAAATACATTCGATATAAATCCTAGATATGTCCTCGAATAAAACGACGTGTAATTCACTGCGCAGTCAGCAGCCAACACGTAGAAGCTCCACAAAGACAGTGGTCGGTGTGAAAATTATGCGAGAGTTCCTATTTTTGGCACCAGCCGCCGGAAGACCAGGAATTTAGTCTTCCTGCGTGAAGAGAGCGAGATATGTTTGCGCAGCGTCGTTTTTCCATTGGGTGAGACTGCAGACTGAACCCACACCTAACAAAATGAGGCAACGGAAAACACAGCAGCCTGGAGGACAGAGAGGTGGACCATTAACAAAACTGTTTTGTGTGTCCATTCTTGTAATTGGAGGTCTAAGGGACCTCGGCCGTTCATTTACGTAAGAAAAGGAAACACGGACAGCCGTCCTTATGATGTCACTTATTGTTGATGGTGGGAGGGACGACAATGAGGTTACAGTTAGTCTGTGAAAACCTGTTACAGTTGTTGGCTACTGTTGCATCATGTATACTGGTGGTGTTAACCCCCTCAGCATTTGCTAAGGCCTGAAGATAGCCAAGCAGTAAATGACATCATAAGGACGGCTGTAGGGGTTTCATTTTTCTTACGTTAACAAAACTGCCAAATGACAGCATCTGTTGCATCAGAAAGAATCAGAGGATACCATCGAATGTAAAGAGAGAAATAGTGCGTTTATCATCTGGAAGAATGTTAACCTGTTGTCGACTCAATTGTCTGACTTTTGAGGCAGATCACTGCATTCAATCCTATGTCTGTCCTCAAAATGTGACATTCACATTTTCCATTCTATAACGAGTAGATTTTGTTTCTGTCCACTGTTTGAATCTTTAAGAATCCGACTGTATTTCCCTATCTGATCTCAGCTTCCAAATGGAGATATTCTTTCGTTATTCATGGATATTACATACAACACTGGTCCTAAACTTGCAAGACATGAGCCACACTAAGCACTGCGATGTTTTGTGTGTTCAAAACATACATAGGGATACCCAGCAGAGACGTCCTTCTGTTCCTGGAATGAAACTGGTTGCTAAAAGACCACATGCACAGTATGGAAGCGCCGTCTTTGTAAGACCTGACCTTGAAGTCTGTAGTGTTTGTCAGACGATAACAATATTGAAATTATCACTGTTGAGTTAAGTAACTGTACAGTCACATCAGTCTATAAACCTCCAGCTACAGATTTTTCGTTCACCCCACTTGAAAATTTTACTACAGGGAAAGCTTCTATTGTGATAGGTGATTTCAACAGTCACAGCCATGTTTGGGGGTACACTCAAGAGGATCAACTCAGGAAAATGGGCTACCATAAGGCAGCGTGCTTGCGCCGCTATTATTCAACATCTATACCAACGATCAACCTACTCCTGAAGGAACCACATGCTGATGACTGCACTGTCACTACTAAGGCTGACTGTTTTTAAACTGTAGAAGATAAGCTTTCAAAATTTTGTGATGAATTCACTGCTTACAATCTTGGGAATTACTTGGAACCTAATCCTGCCAAGACTCAGACCTGCGCATTCCACCTGAAGAATAAACAGGCAAATAGATCCTTAAATATATCCTGGGGAGGCATTGTACTCGAACATAATCCTACTCCCAAATATCTTGTAGCAACTCTGGATCGCGCGCTAACATATAAAAAGCATTGCCTAAACACCAAACAGAATGAGGCAGCCAGAAATAACATAGTGCTAAAATTGACAGGTACACCATGAGGTGCTAATCCATGTACTGTGCGTTCAAGCGCGCTTGCTCTATGTTATTCCACTGCTGCATATGCATGTTCGGAATGGTCAAGTCCAGTCATGCCTGGAACGTAGTTGTGGCTCTAAATGAGTTTTGCCGGATTGTCACTAGTTGCTTAAGACCTACTCCTGTGGACAAACTCCATTGCCTCGCTGGCATAGCTCCTCCTGAAATCAGATGTGAGGTAACTGCGAGATATGAGAAAAGTAAGGCCACAACGAAGGAAGTCTATCCACTATACGGTCGTCAGCCCGCACATCCTAGGCTGAAGTCAACAAAGAGCTACTTGACTACTACTGAGGCTTCCATCGGGAATCCAAATGCTGCAAGGATATGATCAAACACAACGAGATGCAAGACCAATCTGCGGACTTGGGGTTTCTCTGTGGACTCAGTTCTCTGCCAGTGTGGTGCTGAGCAGACTAACAGCCTTTTCCTTCAGTGTTCCTCATCACCAACCACCTGCACCATGCAGTGCCATATATATATATATATATATATATATATATATACTTTTGACACGATAAATAAATAACTAAATAGCTTCCCAATATTACTGTCGCGTAGCCTCTACTACATAAACACTGCAGACCACGTCGAGCAGTATGACAATAACACGCGTTAGCTGCCAAGGCGTGCCCTACATGAAGGTATTAGGCCGGGAGCGAGGAAGGAGAGCGGAGTTAAATAGCCCATGCCTTCGCCTCAAAGCCTCAGAACAGAGAAGATGGAAGCTGCCGTGTTTCATCTCGCAACCACGTTCATGATGCTATATCCGATTATCCGCCCGTTCCCTGCAAGCACTGAGATGAAGTAACTAACACTCCATCTATTTGCCCAATTACTGAGTCGCGTCTAGGCCCAGTCAAATCAGCGCCAAGATTATATTTTTATTGTCAGTATGTGAATGAGAACAATAATAGACATAAATATTTCATGTATTAATCATTGAAACAATTTGTTTTCAGTGCAACCCGACTGGCATGTACTAATATCGTGTAGGAACTTATTAATTTACATAATTCTGGTGTCCTGCGTTGGGCGACCTGATTTCAAATTTATCAGATTCAATTTGCTACCAAAAGAGCAGGAAAAAGTGACAGTCACTAGATGAGAGATCAAGAATATATGGATGATAAAGTTGTTATAACCATATGATGCAATTGGATCTTGTTTTCATTGAGCTGTATCTGGACGGTGTTGAAATAAAGCAAAAAAAAAAAAAATTCTTTTCTGACCTTCACATACATTTTGATTTGGATTGCTTGGCTCATTATATATAGAGGAAATCGTAATGCGTCTCTAATATTTAACATTTTCATCATCTTTCTAGACCACGCCTTCAGCGATTACAGATTCTCGCCAACTTCATATTTCGTAGTAATTTTATTGTGGCTACCGTTAAAGGATCTAATTCATTTTGTTACAAACGCTCGTAGCGTTTGCTCCATAACCTTGATCATTTACACTGTACTGGGCACGGCGACGTAGTTACATTTGGATTTCACAAGCATATATTGAAATAGGCGTTACGAACTTTTCAAGATACAGGGGGCTCTTAATAACATACTTGAAAGTAAAGTTAACAAGTTTAAAAGCAGTTTGCATTAAAGTATTTTGCGTATTTTTCAGTCAGATTATGTTTTCATAGTACTGCCATCTGTTTAATAACCGTAACTCGGCCCTGAAACGAGTCGACTCGCAGCGTGTAGACCACCTCAGGCGGGAATTGTGTGCCCCGAGTAGTGCCATAGCGTGGTCAACGTGTCCGCACTTCCGTCGCACAGTACAATCCTATCTCATCCAAATATTTGATCAGATAATATCGCATCTTCATCACCCGTTAATGTCGATCAGAATCATCAGTAATCGACTATAATTTTTTTTTTTTTTTGCTTTGATTTTTCATTCTCTGTCAAGCATATTGATCTATTATGGAGGTCTCGTTTTCCTCCTAATATCACAATTATTGTACTATTGTCTCCGTCATGACGTAATGTAACAGCCTCGTCGTTCACTTTTATTGTACTTTCAATATGGTCGTTTATAGCGTCTCGATGGAATGACTGAAAATACAACGTGTTTTTCTGGCAGCTGACTGTTCCGACCCAGATGATAGGTAAGACTCGAAGATATATCGTGTTGCCCCACCAGCCACAGCGGTTGTCCTTTCGAGGAGAGTACATTTAACTGATTTCACTCGTTTCATTACACTATGCGTCGATGAAAGCTATCTTAGGCAGCCTATAATGTGCTGTCTGGAGCTTGACGTATTTAACGTTACTGGAATTTTCTTCCTGTCAATCTCAATTTTCATGTTTCGCAGGAAGATTGTACGAATGTATGTACTACTTCAGATTCGAGTAAAGAAAGAAGTAAACAGACCTTAAGGCGACGATATAATTCAAGAAAACCAGTACGTAAAGCATCTATAAATGGCGTTATACAAGCGAGGAACTACGAAGCTAGTAACTGCATTAGATAAACGATGTTATCAGAAAAAGGGTCGATAAACGAGAATAACCTACGCTTTCACCTGCACAGCCAGGGAAAAATGAATAGTCTTATGTACAAATTTGAGTATTGACTGTTCTGTTAGACATGTACGACAGAATAGAGACCATTGAAATACATATGCATTACTGTAGGAGCGCGACAACTTCTTTACGTCTGTTTCATTGCAGATGCACTAATATCACCAGAACTCTTGCGGGAACCAATAAATTGTGAGTAGGAGAGGAAGAAACGTGCGGTGCACAGTGTGATAAGTTGGAAAATTAAGTTGGTCCGTGACCGTGTCCGGATGGCCAAAGCGGTTAAGGTAACTGCTAATGAGAAGCGATAAAACTGCATTAATATCCCGGATCGGCAAAAATGTTCAGCTTTCGCCATTGCACTACCAAAGTGTCCAGTGTGACTGCAATTCACGAGTTCCCTCCCGGTCGGCCCTTCCCTTTCCTTCCCCATTCCCTATTTCAAAGAAAGAAAAGTCTTAAATAAATTCTATCTCGTTTCGTGCATTATGATAACTGCTGGAAGCCTGCTGAGACGTTCAGTAACATGCATTCAGGCCGCATAATAAACTAGAAGGTACGGAAGGAATGAGATGCGATAGAGGCAGTCTGTGCAACACCGTACAACTATATGATGAAGAAGCCATGATATAACGAAATATTCCTGAAATTCTCCGTAAATGTTGGTCTAAGACAAGTGTGTTCTTTATCACCGACTTTAAAGTATACATAGAAGAAATTTTGCAAAACTGGAAGACAAATTGTCATGCAGTGGGAATTCTTATCGGATAGGAGGTATATTTACTCCTCCCTGGTGACCCGGTCCAGACAGTGGGAGACAAACTCTTCAGTTACATGTTAATGAAACTGCACAAAGCATTGTCAAATGAGGCCTGACAAAAAAGACAGAATACAAGGTAGTGGATGAGAATGAACGAGAAGTATTCGTAACATAATTCTGTAATTTTAAAAATTGGGTGTCGCTTTTGTAACAAAAGGAAGAAGCGCACAAGTCATAAAAAATAAAATTGGTCAAAGAAAAATAGTACCTGAACAACTTCATTCCTGTCTGTGGAGTCGCAAACTACAAGGAACCCAAAAGTGTTGGAGTGCAGGCCAGTCGTATCACCTCGTATGGCGCTGAAATATGATTGCTAACCAGAAAGATTGATGCCACCTGTAATGGATTTTTGGTAAATAATTTCTAGCATTTTTGGAACATACCAGAAATGAAAGACTACGGTAATCTATAGCAGAAAAAGCACGCTAGTATTTGTACTATAGATGGCAAAATATTGAGTTGGTGTTGCCAACTCAAATGAAATAGAGAAGCGAAAGACGACTAACGTCGTAAAAACGTCGCACACACACACGATCAAACAAACACACACACACACATACACACACACACACACACACACACACACACACACACACACACACGCCAAATAGCTTAGCAGCCGGCACGGTACCTCAGTGCGTTCAACCAAGCGGCTGGCTGAATGCCTTCAGTAATTAAAAAAACTGAGTGAAATATTCGACGATGAAGTTGAAGCAGTGTCTTGTAACGTCCCACAAGATCAAATGACGAGAAGAATGACGAACAAAATGAAGTGGGGGAAAAAGCATGGGCTGGTAAGTTGTCGATCAGGGTTCGACTCCAACAGGTACCATTAAAGGAAAAGAAAGAAAAAGTGAGATGAGGCATTATACATGCAGTGACAATGGTACTTCGACGCGGTAATTCGTGAAAGGGCTCAAGAATCGCGTCCACTGTGCAGTACATGTAGCCACTGGACGATCTCTGTCCATCACTTGTTGCTCCCTGTGACGAAATACATTCTTACCGGAACGGTACCTTTGAGGCTACCACGCAGCATACGCAAAAGCAGCAGCAGCTTGGTTATCGGATGCACACACTACCAAAAGCATTCCGACGTATTCATCATTTGTGTACTCCATCGGGAAGTCGCCGTATATGAACTTGACCTGAACAGTTATGGCTGTGCACTACGGGTTAGTAGCACATACATGCAGTTTAATGGACCCCACTGTCATGTGACAGGCTATTTTCATATGACAAAACGATGTCCTGCTTATAAACTATAAGATCTAGGTAAACAGTAACTGGACGTGGATTCCAGCAATAACTCTACGCTAAATGTGGGTTTGATGATACAACAGTATATTGAATTAGCTACGACGGCTGGTGCGGTCGTGTGGGTGTATACGCATCTCTCTGTTCCGATGCGCTACTCGATGTAACTGTTTCCAGCTCCTCGTTTTCAAACACATATAGCCAACATGGAACCGATCCGATTTCGCTAGATAAACTTTTTCCTTCAATCTGGATGACAAATGAATGCCGACCTCCAAGAGCAGCATTTCTTCTTCATCCTATACAGCTTTCATCATTCTTCTGATTAGTTCGATCGGTTAGCCACCAATTCTTCTTGTGCCAACTTCTTCATCGCAGAATAGCCTACGAACCTACGTCTTCACTTGTTGGATGAACTCCTATTTTTATCTACCTCTATAATTTTTACCACTACAGCTCCAACTAGCAACGTGGAAGTTATTCCCTGTTGTCCTAAAACATGTGCTGCCACACTGATTCTTGTCAGAGTTTTCCACATGTCCTTTTCTTTGCCGATTCTACGGAGGTCGGCTTCATTTCATATCTGATTATCAACAAAACTCAACTGACTGATTCTCTTATTTTATGGTTTTCCCATAGTCCAGGAGGTACATCACATTCGCAGAAACTTCTTTCACAAATTAGCGTATACCTAAAGTGTATCTAAGGTTCAGCTATTAGATTTCTCTTGACCACGAAATCCCTCTTTGCCTACACTGCTCTGCTTTTTATGTCCGTATTTCTTCCGCCACGTGTTATTTGCATCCAAGGATCAGCTTAACTTCGTCTGCTTCGTGATCTCTAATTTTGAAATTATATTTACTTATTCATTTCTCCCATCCCCGTTAGTTTCGTCTTTCTTCGGTTTACTCTCAGTCCCTATTCATTACTCATTATACTCTCCATTCCATTCAACACGTCCTGAAATTATACTTCACTTTCACTGAGGATAGCAGGTTCGTCAGCGAATTGTAATCTTGACATTCGTTTACTCTGACCTTTAATCACGATTCTGAACATTCCTTTTATTTCCGACGTTGGTTCTTCGATACAGAGAAAGAACAGTAGCGTCGAAAGGCTACATCTCTGTGTTTCACAATTTTTAATCCGAGCTCGTTGGCCTTGGCTTTCCAATTTTATTTTGACTCTAGGATCTTATACATATTTTAAGCTACCTGTCTTTTCCTATAGCTTACTGTTATTTTTCTGAGAATTTTGCGCCATTTTACATCGCGAAACGTTTATGCTAAACGATAATTCCTAGGAAGATGTCTTGGTTTTACGGTAAATCTTTCCTCCATTTCAAACACGACGACATAACTGCCTCTGTGTTACCTTTACCTTCCCGAGAGGTAAACTAATAACCATTCCCCGGATCGTCAATTTTCTTTTTAATTTTTCTGTGTGTTATTCTTGCTAGCAAGTTGGATGCATGTTCTTTTAAGCTGATTGTTCTCGCAATTACCTGCTCCTGCTGTCTTTGGGACTGTGTAGATGACATTTTCCCGAAAGTTTGGTGGTAGGTATACAGTCTCATAGATTCTACATAGCAGCTTAACCATTCATCTGATTGTTACTTCCACAATTATTATAGAAATTCGGAAGGAATATTATACATCCTTTCCGCCTCATTTCATCGCAAGGTTTCCAAACCCCTTTTATACTCTGACTCTAATACTGGATCCCACATGACTTACACAACGACACCCATTTCTTCTCCTACTACATCAGACGGTTTCTCCCGCCCGTAGAGGCCTTCAATGTACCTATCTGCTCTCTCATCTGCCTTTAACAGTGGAATTCTCATTGCGCTCTGGACTTTGATGTCATTGATTTTCATTTCACCGAATATTCACACTGTTGTGAATCGATTTCGCTTTGGTTTCTCTGCACGTCTTATTTATTTGTTTCCCAAATTACTTATGTGATGCGTTCTTGTCTTTGAACGTTTCTGAGCATCCTTTTTCAAATTGTCAACTGAAGTATTTATTCTGTTGATCAAGGTTTCTTTGCCATTACCTGTCCAGCTTCTTTTGGAGCTGTACAGCCCTCTTCAACTGAACGACTTACTATGCTATTCATTGTCTCAGTGTCTACAGCCTTAGAGAACTTCAGACATATTATTAATCCTCATTACTTTGATATCCCATGTCTTTCTACACTGATCCTTACAGACCATTCTCTCTAGCATCAGTATAATCTTCACCATTATTAAGTTGTGATATGAGTCTGTATGAATTCCTGAGTACGGCTTACTACGCATTATCTGATTTCGAACTCTCTGTCTGACCATATGTAATGAAGCTGTAAGCTTCCTATGTGAGATCTTTGAAAAGTGTTTTCGCTATTACCAGCGTAACTGTGTTAGAGAACTCAGTGTCTTTCTCCTCTCATTCTCCTACCAAGCGGATATCTCTCAAAACTCTACCTCCTCTTTCCACCTCTGCTACAGTCTTACAATCACCCATTAGTATTAGAATATCATATCACTTTAAATACTGAAACACCCATTCAGTATCCTAATTTACTTTGTGTATCACTTCTTCTTCTGCTTGTGACGTCGTTATGTGAATATGAACTACTGCTGCTGTCGATCCTGATGAGAACAACTCTGCCACAAAACTGTTTACATTAACTCATTCTCTGCTCTACCTTCCTATTGTTGACGAAATCCATTATACCGTTTTCTGCTGCATCTGACCAGAAATCCATAACTTCTTTTGATTTCAGTCGTCCCCATTGTAACAGATTCACGCTTTACATTTCCTTCCATACTCAGCAGCTTCGCAACCGCGTTTCTCGTGGTCACCTCACCTCTGGCAGTCCTCTCTAGGAGATCCGAATGAGAACTAGTCTTAAAACATCTCCAGTGAAGAGGTTATCAAACATTTTTTAAAAAATTACAGGCCCAGTGATTTCCATAGGCCTCTGGTTCCCCATGCCGTTGATCATTGCTGAATATTTCACTTTTTTCCTGAAGCATTTTTTGCGATCGAACCTGAGACTCGCCATATTAACAGCCATTTACCCTACCGGAGCTGCTGTTAAAAGAACCACTGACCGCCTACAGAAAGAAAACAGGAAATCATCTCTTTCATAAATTGTTTTATCAGAGTCTAATTGTTACTACACCAGTGTTATAGAGAGGTCATAAAAATTCAAATGCACAAAGACAACTTTAATAGCAAAGTAGGAGGATGTAAATTTAGCAGATAGTGGTTATACAAAGTGTTATACAAATCAAACTGCATCAATTCTCCTATACCGTACAGTAATCTCCATAACATATGTCAGCACGATTCTGCAGTCTTAGGAAGAGATCTGAAGATATATTGATCCAACTGTTGCGTGAAAACACCTAAACGGTTCGGCTTCCTGAGGTTGTCTGAGATTGAACAGCTTCTCATTATCTTTGCATTATTAGCAGAAGTAACATTAGTCCCCAAAATATGTCTCAGACCACAACGTAATATTCACGTAACTAACATCACATCCACTTTGATTCATTCTTCATTGCTTAAGGTGTCTTGTGTTATATTACTCATACCCAAAACATCATTGATGACTTGGCATAGAATTTCTTTTTTTTTTTTGATTTCTGGACAGTGTGTGTGAATGTACACAGCCTTTCCACAAAAATGATACTACAGCTTTTTTTATGAATTTGGTACCAAATTAAGTACCATAGCTTAAATAAATACACATGGTTACTGATAAATCACAATGACCCTAATGGAACTGAAACAACATTTTAGAGCTCAACTCATCAAAAACGACGTATTTTTTGGCGAAGTTCAGTTACCACTGCGCTTTTCTCATGTAGCTACACATTTTTTTTTTCATTTTGCATTTACCTTCTCGCTCTTTGACAACTGCTTTCAAACACATATCACGAACCTAAAAATCGGAAACTTTCTGGCAGATTAAAATAGTGTGCTGGACCGAGAATCGAATTCGGGTCCTTTGCCTTTTGCGGGCAATTGCTCCACCAACTTAGGTACCCAAGCACGACTCACGCCCCGTCTTCCCAGCTTTACTTCAGCCAGTACCCCGTCTCCTACCTTCCAAACCTTACAGAAGCTCTTCTGCGAAACCTGCAGAACTAGCTCTCCTGCAAGAAAGGATATTGCGGAGACATGGCTTAGCCACAGCCTTGGAGGATGTTTCCAGAATGAGATTTTCACTCTTCTTCTTCAAGGAGTGCAACATCTGCATTTTTTGCAAGAGGGCTTCAGTAAAGTTTGGAAGGTAGGAGACGAGGTACTGGCTGAAGCAAAGTTGTGTGGACGGGGCGTGAGACGTGCTTGAGTATCTCAGTTGGTAGAGCACTTGCCCGCGAAAGGCGAAGGTCCCGAGTTCGAGTCTCGGTTCGGCACACAGTTTTAATCTGCCTGGAAGTTCATACCAGCGCACAGGACGTTGCAGAGTGAAAATCTCATTCTGGAAACATCCCCCAAGGCTGTGGCTAAGCCATGTCTCCGCAGTATCCTTTCTTTCAGGAGTGCTAGTTCTGCAGGTTTCACACGAGAGCTTCTGTAAAGTTTGGAAGGTAGGAGACGATGTACTGGCAGAAGTAAAGCTGTGAGGACCGGGCATGAGTCGTGCTTCGGTAGCTCAGTTGGTAGAGCACTTGCCTGCGAAAGGGAATGGTCTCAAGTTCGAGTCTAGGTCCGGCACACAGTTTTAATCTGCCAGAAAGTTTCAGTTGAATTAACATTTATGATGATAGGTTATTTGCACAGAAGAGCCTGTATGATACTAGGTTAATCTTCATCATCGTAATATAACACAGAATAAACTACTGATGTGTGTCACAAAAGCAGAATGTGTCAACTGGCACTGCATGACATTTAGTTTATTCTGGTTTGAGGTTTTGTCCCTCTCATCTTGGACTTACATGCACTTGTTTTAAAGCTGGAAGCAGTCTCTGAAGTCTGATCCTTGTAAAGGTTCATAGAAGCATTCCATTGTCCTTAACTAGTTGTTTAGTGTTGCATGATATGGAACTGTGTGATGAAAAAGTATTAATAAAAAGAACAGGTTTAGTTGTATCTCAGTGCTTCATTTGTTAATAAAGTGACGTATCCTCAAATGCCAGGTATTAGGTACAACAAATTATCTTGCTGTGGCACCCTCTGAATGTGTTGGTTTTACAAGATGTATGTGTTAAATTTTAGTTGAAATTAGCCAGACATTGTAGTCATTATATAACAGGTGCAGAACAGTATCTCAGACAGTAATCATTTGAGACATCTAGCACAATGAAAGCAAAAATTACATAAAAGTATTTCCTGATATAGAGAACTGCAGTTTATAGATTTATTGTTTACAATACAAAGAAGTTCTAGGCCTTAACACAGTGGTTGAAATTGGAAATTTTGAACTAAGAAGGAACATACTAAAAAAATTTAGAACTAGGAAACAGGAAAACGAAAATCTAAAAAGCAAACAAATGAAGATTAAATAAACAAAAAATTTAAGAAATTCTAAAGTGAAAAAATGTTAAATTATTTATTTTATGTTTTTTGTATATAATTATGTTATTTAATTTTCATCACAATTTTTATATTTAAGGTATCTAAATAAATACAAAACGAAAAATAACTAACTTAAACATTTGTGCAATTCTTATAAACAATTAAACTTCAAGGACATTCAAAATTTAGTAAAGCACACTGTATTTTTTAATAATTATGATTAGAATTATCTGAGGAATAAAGCTATTAAAGAACTCCAAGAAATATGACAAACAAACAATTGAACAGTATCTAGTCTTAGTAAATAAAAATTAATAAATGTCTTTGAAAATAATAAGAATAACATTAATAATGAGGACAGTGATAACAATAAGCATCATAAAATGGAGAATAAAGCTTAAAAGCACGTTGGGAAATTTGTGAAACAAAAAATTTAAGAAGTATTCTAAAGTGAACAAGGAAGACTTAATGAATCTTATTGAATATAGTTGGGATAGTATTAATTAATAGGATATTGGACTGGAAAAAAAGTCCTTAAGAGAACTTCGATAAATTTGTTAGATATTCAAAACTATTCAAACAGTAATAATCAATCTCACAGGAAACAATAAGCATAATGTTAAAATAAGATTAAAGAATTGGAATAAAACTTCAATAGAAATTCAAGGAATTGGTAAAGGAAAAATTTTAATAGTTTTTTTAACTTATTAAACAAAATAAAAATTTATAAATGTTGTAATAATGTCTATCATAGAAATTAAAATGTTTTCAACTAGATATACATTTTTAAATTATATACACTTTTCATAAATAAAGATGCCATTTAGAAAATATTTTTTTCTTGATTTATGCAACAATTATGAGAATTATCAAATAATAACCAGTGAACACAAATTTTTTCATCTCACTCTCAGTGTACTTTTCTTACTAGATACATATCTGGAAAACTTAATTTTTGTAGTACTTCTTCATAGCTTTGTCCATGTACAGCTTATAATTTGAATGTAAATGGATTCTAAAATGTAATATCTTCCTTTGCAAAAGTTTCTTCTAATCAGTTGGCAGTGTATCTTTTCCAAAAATTCCTTTTCATTTATGTATTTTTAACATAACTCCTATTTTGTATTTTATATCAGGTGAAGTATATCTTTGCCTACAATATGTTTATTATTGTGTATACGTTTTGTAGGTTTTATGCACTTTCAGTGGCTTTATTTTTGTTGTTGAATATTTTGTACAGGCCTATTCATCAATTAATCTTGAAACTAGTTTTCACCATTTATAATTACCTTGAAGCGCAAATTTTTTCCACACCATGCCCTTTATTCTGCAAACATTTAATAATGGATAATAGTATATGTTTTTGTAATTTTATTAACATCTTTGTTGTAAAATTATTTTCCATTATCTGTTTGAGGATTTTATGGAGTTCTTGAAACTAAAACATATTTAGAAGCTTCCATTATATTTCTAATGGTTTTAGCTGTAACTGGAACAGCCCCAGCAAATTTTGAGAGTGAAGCAACAATAGTGGTCCATAAAAAGTGATATTGTTTTTTATTTTTGCCATTGCTATTAACATTGCCGAATTCATTTGTACTAGCTCAGCTTGCCATATGTCATATACCTAAATAAACAACATTTCCTTTTTAAAAAATTTTGCATACTCGTTTGTGTAATTCACTAGAAATTTCTTCACAAATAGTAGTAGGCACTGAATGAGACCCTTCACAATTTTTTAAAAAACTGACTTTTTTTAAGTTATAATTTGAACTATTTCCTTCAATTCCTTGTCTTCCACTTTTGTTATTCTTTGGGGGCAAAATACTTCAGTAAATCTTCTACACAACAAGCATCAAAACCGATTATCCATTTAGATTAACCGAAAAATTAATACTTATTTTTATGGTTATTACAGCTAGAAACCAATATTTATGTTAAATTTTTATTGATTGAATGGCAAAACCTATTTTGTGAAGATTATATACCACACTTAGGGAAATATAAATTTCTGTAAGAAATATATCATTGTTTATATTTTAGCCTCAACAACACCATTTTAAGAATAAAATCGTACTCAGAATATGAAATAATTGTTCATTTCCATTGACCTATACACTTGCTTAATAAAAGCTTTTCGCTCTACTTTTTCTCTCTGCTAAATATAAGGTTAAATCTGCATTTGTGTGTTAATCTGACAACACTTTCCTTATTTTCTTTCCTGTATAATGACAGCTTACTTCTCTTTGCGAATTGTAACTACTGAATTGGCTTAGAATAGTTGCATATTGAGCTTATGCAATTAGATTGTTCAGTTCCATTTCTAAATGTCTTTGTTCAGTATATCTTTCTTATCTGTTGGATCAATTACCCTTCCACTATTTTGTTATTGAAATAAATATAATCTTTTGTTAATTTAACAATGTTAAGTTATTTTTATGAAATAGTTGAATTATATAGTCTAATTTTTTGTCTTAGTCACGTTTGCTAACTTTTGTATTGATTTTTATTGTACTCCCCCATTTTAATTTGTTACAATTTTCCATTCTAATCTATTTCTTATTTTTTGTAATTATTCATATTTTGTTTTAGGGCGAAATATGTCAGTTTAACAGATTCAGAATCTCATTTAATTGTTTAATATCTGATAGTAGTTATAACACAAATAAACAGAATTGGCCACAATTCAATTCATTAAAATTTCGTATTCTGTCAGTATTGTAATGTCAATTATTGTACCAAGTAATTTACTAATTTCTTCAGTGTATTTCCAACAAATGATTTAAAAATAATTTTTGTACTTGTTCTTTTACAACAACTAATCCAGGGAGTACCATCATAACTCGATGTATATAAATTTACTTTTCCCACTTCAAATTTTTTCGGTTATTAAGAGTATCATCAACATAAAAACGCTTCAAACTATTTAACTGTTAATCGTTTAGCAAGTTTTTATATATCAAAATTTACTAACAGTTTATTATATATTTTTTTATTTTTTTTACATTCCAGGTAATTTCAATTCCATTGTTGTTTGTATTTTTTGTCCTTCCAGTTCTTTACCACCTTTTTCTTGTTTAGTACTGCGTTTGCTATAGCAGAAACTCCTGCAGCCTTTGAAGCAGTGGCCAAAAAATATGCTAATACCTCCAATAACACAGGAAGAAATCCTCGATCATGTGTCATTAGCTTTTTACTTTCATTCTTTTTTGTTACACATTCAATAATCTTTTTCTCAATAACTATAACTGAAGTTATGACTAAGATACAGTCAGTTTTTTATCTTTCTTACCTTTTTGATCCACAGCTAAAGAATACTTGATTCTCTGTAGTTGATCATTATTAGCTATAATTTTAATTGCTTTTCGTTTAATTTTGCCACTTGGTACAAAACTGTAAGCAATGCTGATGTTATTCATTAATGCAAATTAATAATTTGAACAAATAATTTTATAAACCTGAAATGTATTCATCTATGCCAATACTTAATTGATTTTTCCAACCTTTTATCCTCTAACTGCGATTGTGGATAATTTTTCTTTCAATGAAGCTCATTTGGCTTACATTCTTGCTTGTGCAGCTAACTGACATTTCTTTCATATGCAGGTAACTGAAGGTCTTCAACCACTTCATGTCTTTTCTCTAGTTATTTTTATTATCTACATAAGAAATATTCTTGTTTAAAATCTTTGTGTAATGGATTTATTCTTGGATTACCACAAACAAATTTTTCTTCTAATTTTCTTCAGGGTCTTGACCTAAGTTGCATTTCGAATGGTAATGTATTATCTAAGGTATTAATGAAACAGTTTCCACATTTTTCTGAAGTATGAGATATGTTGTTCCAAAATCCAATCAAATATGTTGACCACTTATGATTATTAGTAGTGAAATCGTTAAATTTCTTTCTTAACATTTTTCTTATTTCAACCATTTCATTACAATGATCTTTGTTTCCAGCTATTTCTTCTCCTTTAATTATTGCTGATCTATGGATTAAATCATTCATCCAACTGATTTAACTTTGTTTTTCTGAATATTTTTAATAGAACTTTCACGTCTTTTCTCATCTACACTTGAGCCTAAATGTAATAATAATATAGAAATATAAATGCCCACAATACTTTTTCAAATTATGTTGCTTAATGGCTGTACTTTTAATGGATTTTTATCAGAATTTAATGCTGTTGAATGAAATAATATATCTGTATGATTGAATAAATCAGAAGAAGAAAAATGTAGATTTGTATCATCTATAGTAATCTGTTTTTTTGTTAAAATATTCATTAATTCATTTATACCTTCTTATGTCTTATCAACAATGTTCGTCTCTATTGAATGTTACTTGTAATTTCGCAACAAATTTAAAAGTGCTATCAGATCTTATTCCAAAAGATGATCTTGTCTGTGGCTGATATATTATAACATTCTTTCACATATGGGTATGTTTTTACAGTTGATGCAGTTGCTTGTTCTCTTCTTTTCTATTTATAACCACTTTTGATTTGCTTACTGGATAATTGTTAGACCAATGGAATATCGTTAAATTCTCCTAAGTATTGGTCCAATTGTAAGGAACCATTTGTGTTTTCAGCTTTTCTGTTTTCCCTTTACCTTTCAACATGTCATCATCTAAACCTACAAATCTTTACTTATCTTGTCTGTTGCATCAATTACAGATTCATTTTCCTATTTTACATTTTCCCTGTTCTGTTCTACATTGTATTTATTAAATACATTGTTAAAAAATTTAATGTTATTTCTATATGTATTATTATGAAACTTACTTTTCATATCTACTGTGGAAAAACCAATTTTATCTTCTACCAGCATTTACTATACATTTCTTTAAAATCATCGAATTTTAAATCTCCACCAAGAAACCCTTGATAAATATGAATTAAGATTCTATCATCTTCTCCAAAAATATATAGGTTATCTCTCATTAGGTTCTGTGGTATTTTTGCGCTATGTTTGTGCTAAATAAAAAACAATCGATTACCTTATGTCTTCCTCTATTAAAATACTCTCTAACTAAAAACTAAACAAAACTCCTTCTCAACAGGCTATGAAGGCCCACTGGCTGCTTTGTCATTCTCAACCCATAGGCACCACTGAATGCTGATATTGAGGGCATGTGGTCAGCACACCAGTCTCCAGACTGTATGACCGTTTCTCAGACCAGAGCTGTCACCTCTCATTCAAGTAGCTCCTCAGTTTGCTTCACAAGGGCTCAGTGCACCCCATTTGCCAACAGCACTCAGATGACCAGATTTTCACCCATGCAAGTGCTAGCCCAGCCTGACAGCTTAAATCTGGTAATATCATGGGAACTGGTGTTACCAGTGCGGCAAGGCTGTTGGTATATTATCTAACTACATCTTGACCTTAGATAGTAAAATCATTAAATACTATAACCATATTATGTTCACATTCATCTAATGGTAAAATTTTATCATTATTCTCATTAAAAATAGTACAGTTTTCATTACTTTTATCTTCCACTTTTTTATACATTTTTATAAAATCTGAATATCGTGAACTCTTAGAACAAACACATAAATCACCAATTTCATTTCAGTTTAGCCAACCTAGAACTAAAATATAATTATCAATTGTTAATCTAGTGTTTTCAAATCCATTTGGACCTATTGCTGCATATTAAATTGAATTCGGTAAAAGGATACTGTCTTTATTTTTTAATTTCTTCTCTGAAATTTTTAATTTTGTCCCAATCAATTTACATTTAATTACATAATTTTACATTAGTGTTAAGAGAGTCACTTTTTTCGGTTGACTGGTAAGTCTCCTGTTCATTGATTGTTGCTATAAGAGACTCTTATAATATTGTTTCACTAGATGTTTGTTGTACATTTGTAAGTCAAAGTATGAGAACAAGAAACAATATATTATATTTGGAAATGAAACATTAGAAATTGCTATTGCTCAATATAGTTTGACAATGTTGGAAAACTTTATTTTTTTGAAAAAAGCCTAGGTTTCACATTAAGGTAGACGAAACTTTAAATACTGCTAGTGTTGAGACTAGTGTTGAATTATGTGTGGATATAAAGCATAGTAATGGAAGTGCTCTAGGAGTTAGTGGTCAGATTATTAAAACTAATGGAGCAGCTGTTGCCAATGATGTTCCTGACATTATTCCATATAGATGAACCAACATAAATTTTAATCTGGCTACTGAAATGTTTGTGAAACACAATGGTCATTTTCATTGAGTAATTAATATTGTTGTTCCATTCAAGCCTAATGTTGAATTTGGTGGACCATTGACTTATGAGCCACATATATATTCCTATTTTTGATATTACACCAGATTTAGAAATAATAGTAACTGATAAAAATGATAATGTCTTTGACTTTAATATTGCTACTGTAACAGGTGTTTTACACATGTTGTAATAAATTTTATCCTTATTAAATGAATAAAGTCGAGAGCTGTCAGTTTCACTCATTCATTTTGAATGAGAAGACTAAAGCAATCTCATTCTTCACAATAAAGATGTTGAGATCAATCTAAATATTGGGGAGGGTTGGATTCGTCCTAATCATGATCAGTTATATATGAGCTTCAGTATTATCAGTGCTGATGATACATATTACCCAATATATGATGGAAAATGCAACAATAATTTATTGACCATCATGTGGCAAATCTGTTCAGGGTTATCACTATAAGGAAAGGGAGCAATATTTTCTCTAGAATGGAACATCAATTTATTTTTTGTCTGCCCTTGTCCAATTGACTTCATCTATAGCCAATGAGTTATCCATAAAAGCTGGAAGATAAAATGTAAGAAAAATAATGCACTTTATCCTTATGAATCACTTTATCCTTTAGGGAGATTTGGAGGAATGTGGTTTTTCCTGAAGAATTATGGAACTTAGATCCTCCAAACAGTTATGTAAAGGCATATGATGCTTTTCTTGTTTTTCTTTCTATCTGAATTCACAGAATTGTAACAGAAAAATTTTAGGTAAAATTTTATTATAACAATAAGAAAGTATTATTATAACGATTAGAAAATATTATTCTTTATCAGTTTTTTGATAGCCTTTTTCTACATGATACTGATTTTTTAATATCGATTAACATTTTGCTGAGAAATAAACAATAATCAAAATATATAGCTGGCACTGGAAGTTGGCAGGTTGGAGTTGTTGCAGAATTCCTGCCTTTAGAAAGGATTGTTGGCTGACTGAGCTCATCCACAGCAAATTTTGATCCCTGGAATTACATATTATTTTTTAAAAAGTCGAATTAGATTTTGTATATAAATAAAACAACCAACAAGCTAGAACATAATACTTAAGAACTATTAAGCAAGCTTAACAGTTTCAGTAACGTCTCTCTAGGAGGATTCCCTAAGTTAACAGAATTGGAAAAAAAATCTTATAATGTATCAAAAGCCAAACTTATACTGACTAAATCTGCTCAAAAATCATCTTAGCTTTAGAAGAGAAATTTAAAATTTTTCTTCCAGATCGTAACACAAAAATCTTTCCAGAAGATGAAGATAATCTAGTGAGTCTTATTGGTTTAAAATTTATTCATCGAGGTAAAAAACAAATTAAAGGTCGCTCTGGTGAAGTCACTGACTTTAAATATATTATTTTCATAATTTTTTTCTATTTTAAAATTTTTAAAACTTTTTTATTCCTTGATTTTTGATTGCTTAATGTTTAATTCTCTAAGCGTATTCTTTTTTAGTTCAAAATTTTTGATTTTAACCACTTTTGTATTACTTCACTAGGATCTGGAATTCCAAATTTAAATTTTTTACACTTTAATCTCTTTTGCTACATTGTGTTAATGTCAGTAATTTCTTTAGATTGGAAACAGGAAATCTTAAAATTGTGGTCTTTTTAAAATCAAAAAAATTTTAATATTATCTTTTAGCTTTCAATGCATCAGAACTCTCAGATGATAATTAAGACTGGTTGTTTCTGACTTTTCCACAAATGTTCAATTCTACAGCATTCAGGTAGAAGCACAGTAACTGTATTTCTGTGCCATGATGTGTCATGTTGGCCACTGGAATACTGTATAGATAGAGAGCATATTGATAGCTTTCAATATATGAGTATACCGCAGGCTTCTCACAATCAGTGCTGATTTCGAAATGTTTTTTATTCCATTCAGACAAGGTCCATGTAGGAAGCTGCTATCTGCTTACCTGCAGCTCCCCTACCACATAATGTACTTCAGATTTCCAAAGTCTCCAGATGTAGATCTTATCAAGTTTCTATAGAATGAACTGCACCAGATAAGTATGTAGGTGAAACTGAAAGAATCCCCAAATGTAAAGAATACCATGCAAAACATGACTTCGATTTGACATTGATATTGAAATATGCTTTAGATGAGTACAGAAAAATATCAGCTGGCATTAATTAATATTTTTCTGAATCTACTTGATATCCTAACCATGAAGTTCCATCTGTAATATATATGATCTACTATTTTTCCCTGTTTGTTGAATATAGTACATTATTATGTCAACATAAGAAGATAAAGCCAAGAATGATCCATGGGGCAAAAATGGATGACACTCTGAAATTGAAGAATATAAAAATCTTTAAAACTGTGTACTGACTGAAATTGTTGTAAATTCTCTGAAGCGTCTTTTTTTATTACAATTTACCGACAATCATGTTGTGGAACTGATAGAGACAGATATTAATTAGAGGAATTTTCCTTCAATCTTCAAAACTTCAGTGGTAGCTGCTGGAGGAGTCCGGCAGACAAGCAAGTGTTCACTCGCATTCTTGGTGTTTTCGCTGCACTATGTATGAAACGAAGATTACATACAAGGAATAGATATCAATCTTTCCTTGAAGAAGGTTTGTACATTCCTCATTACTCGAGACCAGTCATTTGACTGCTTTAACGTGGCGAATATAGGGAAGTGCCCATAAAACAATCCTGATTAACCTTCACGGTTCGCTTCCTTTCATATTTTTAACATAGCTTGGATTTTATAGCCATCGGATACAAGATACCAATAAGAACTCTAAGCTTTCGTCTAGTTTGCTGCTAAAAATGATTGTTGTGATAATGAGAGTACCCAGTACAATAATCCCTAACCTTTCTGAGACCATTAAACCTGAACTAAGATCGGAGTCCAGTAAGTAATGCAACACATTTCTTTCTGAAAGCAGGTAGGTTTTATTGGGGACTCGAGCACACCATACTATTCCCCTATGTTCTGGTTACAAAACACTGTTTTCCAACACAATCTCCGTTCAATGCAACGGCCTTGCGCCTCATTACTGGGAAGGTCTGTATGCCCACATGGTACCTCTTTACTGGTCGACTCGGAGGCAACGTCTTGCTACATCAGTACTCCACGTCATCCACATACTACTCCCTGCAGAGTGCAATCTTCATTGCGCCAAAAGAGATGGAAGTCTGAAGCTTCGAGATCCGGGCTGTACGGTGGATGAGGAAGAGGTCATTTCGGGTGCCCACACTTCTGTCAGGTCTTGCATTGTCATTGAGAAAGTGAAGGTAGTTTGAAATTTTGTGGCGACGAACAAGCTGATTTTCTTTAAATGCTGATGGTAGCACAGCAGTCCGGCACATGGGTGGTCGGACAGGTTAGCGCCTTCGTTAGTTTGGTAACAACCCCTCGCCCATATACTCACGATGCTTTTATTCACTGCCAGGTCTTTGTAGGCATTTTGTATGGGCATACAAATAAATATCAGCGATGCTCTGGTTCTGCACCAAACGAAACTCAATGACAGCTTTCTTCTTGGCCATACGGAAGGATTGTCTACAGGCTCCATCTATCGGAATTTCATGAAGCTATAGGGACTGAAGCTGGAATATTGCACCATGTCACATAACAAATTCCGCATTTTTTCAACTGAAATTCGACGAAGAAAGTGTTGCATTACTTATTGAATTCTACTCGTACATAACACGTAAGACCATACAATATTAAGAACCTATTTAAAACATCGACAAAAAATGTTAACAATCCTATTTACAGATAAATATTTTTTAGCTATTGTTCAAAAATATAGTACCAGAATGTTTTCTTAAATTCCCATATTGAAACTACAAATGTTTCAATGACAGTGTTGGCACTGCTTATTTCTACTCATTTCTTAAATTAGCTTTAATGTCAGCCGTTGCACACCGTAAGCCACAACTCGTGTCAGTTCAGCTTCTTGATTTTGTTTTCATTGATGCTACAGTCTACAAACATCCTCTAACAGCTTCACCAAGTGTTATCTGCCATTGCTAAAATGGGGACACCTATCCTACATTTTCCTGTACTGTAACCGAGGCATCATTTACTACTCGTATTTTTCAGTTTTAATTAACCTTGGCCTTTAGTTTAATATTCATGATTCTGATCAAGTCATCAATAGAAATTAAGAAGAGTTGTAAGTAGAAGCCGCAGACACATTCAAAGAAACAAATTGAATAAAAGCTCCAGATACATAAACAAAAAGTGCACTTCATTGATTGATGAGAAAGCACTGTAATGAACGGCAAAGTGTATGTAAACTGTTCGACTATTAAAAGTTACTGGACCGGCTATAACATCTCGGACAACAGGAGAAAATTCATAGAAAACCTCTTGAAATAAACAAGAAGCGAAGGAAAGAGGGAGTATTGTGAATGGTGCTATGGTGATAATACGACTCTTAGTGTGACCTGAGCGGCAGGATTGATTACTGATTTTCAATTGTGATCGCGCTTACGAGCTATTATCGTAATATCGATCAATCAAGATACCACGCCGAACCAGAAACATTACGTTCGCGTGGTTTAATCACTGAAAATGACAGCCTCCTGTCTCACACTTCTGAAGCTTTAATTTCCGATATTGTGCCGGTACAATTTGAGAACCGGCCTTGTATAGTGAGATTTAAAAAAATCGGTTTTTGTTACTACTTCATCATATTGTCTAAAAGTGATGCGGTGACTTTTCTGATGTGTACTTTACCCTAAGTTAGTAATTGAACCATTATTTTCTATCAAAATATGGCAACAGAAAACCGTTATGGGAAGTGGAGCACAGATAAATAGTATTTAGTTGTGGCATTTAGCTGTGAAAATATAGCTAAATGGATATGACGAATTAAATGAAACTGCAAGCAAATGCATTGTGCCTAAGCCAATGAAAGGATGCTGAAAATGGAGACTGGATTGTGAAAATGTTTGGTCCCAGTAAGGTCTTTTCCACCGAAGAACAAACCGAACTGGGGGTAGCAAATGCTTACATCTGAAGGTATAATGTACGGTTTAAGCGTCTCGGACTTAGGAAAACTTGCGTTAGAGGCTGAAGAAGGAAACGGATTGCTCCATAATTTCAGCGAAGATGAAGCCATGGCAGGCAAAGAATAGGCTGAAGGTGCCTATCCAAGAAGTATCGTTTATGTGAAACGAAGATAGGCCTACAGACATCGAACACTTACCTATCTAATTATAAAGAATGTAGAAACCAGTCGCGGAAACCTAATTTATTTATCTTGTTGCAAATCGATTTAGACTGATATCGGTCATCATAGGTGCATTTTGCTAACCGATACATGCCATAGGTAGAAGTACTGTCCTTGGCAGATTTCTATCATGATGGATATCTGACAAGGACAGTACTTCTATCACGATAGAAATTTGCCAAGGAGAGTACTTCACTTATGGCGTGTATCGGTTAGAAAAATGCGCCGATGATGACCGATGTCAGTCGAAATCGATTTGCAACAAGATAAATAATGTTTCCGTGACTGGTTGCTACATTCTTTATAATTTTATATTCCACGGTCGCTGCACAGAAAGGGAACCTCATAGAGCCAACATTCAAAACTTATATATCGTTCCTTAATGAAGATTTCTGCAATCCGCTCTACATGGGCTATTCGTTATAGAGCTTTAATATGACGAATGTTTCAATGCGCCTCTAAAATATTCCTGGTTACCTGGTTGCAGTCCGCTTTCCCTTCATACGTTTGAAAATAGATTGGCTTTTGTATCGAACGGAGACGCAAATCAATACCCATAACATAGTATTTGTATTCCGTACCAATGAAAAATGCTGAATGATTGTTGTGACAACGGCAGTGTCCAGCACTACAAAAGACATCAGCCAATAGAAAATTTAGAACCTATTTAAACAACATATAAAGAAAATCGGTTTTTACCCACTACGGCTCCCTCTAGAACCATGGAAGTCCTGATGGCTTAACACATGTCATATCATGCAGTCCCTTCCCCCTGTTAGTGTTTTTTATATATTCCTTTCCTCTCCGATTCTCGTTCCTTACCGTATCAGACCACCTAATTTCCAACATTATTCTGTAGCACAACTTCTCCTTCTCAAATATTTCGATTCTCTTCTGTTCTGGTTGTCAACTATGTTTCACCGCCAGACAATGCTGCACTCTAAACGTACATTCTCAGAAATTTCTTCGTCAAATTAAGGACTATGTTTGATACTATTAGACTCCTCTTGGCCACAAATGCACTTTTTTACGTCCTCCTTGCTCCGTGCGTCATTGGTGATTTTGCTTACTACATAGTAGAATTCCTTAACTTCATCTACATCGTGATCATCAATTCTGATGTTAAGTTTCTCACTGTTCTCATTTCTGCTACTCCTCATTACTTTAGTCATTTTTCGATTAATTCTCAGTCCATGTTCTGTACTCATCAGACCGTTTATTCCATTCAGCAGATCATGTAATTCTTATTCACTTTCACTCACAACAGCAATGTCATTAGCGAATCATATCGTTGATACGATTTATTCTTTCTTTTATTTCCATCATTACTTCGTCTATGTACAGATTGAACAAAAGGGGCGAAAGACTGAGTCCCTGTCTTACATCCTTTTCAGTCTGAGGTCTTCGTTCTCGGTTGTCCGTTCTTATTATTCCCCCTTGGCTCTTGTACAATTGTACATTACCCGTCTGTCCCTGTAGTTTATCCCTGTTTTTCTCAGGATCTCGAAAGTCTTGTGCCATTTTACTCGTATATTGTCGAACGCTTTTTCGAAGTGTACTAGTATTGAGAAAGTGTCTTGATTTTTCGTTAGTCTTGCTCCCATTTCCAACTGTAACGCTAGAATTGCCTCTATAGTGTCTTTACTTTTCCTAATGTCAAAAATATTGTTATTTAACACGTTCTCAATTATCTTTTCAGTTCTTCTGTATATTATCCTTGTGAGCAACTTGTATGCAGGAGCTGTTAAGCTGGTTGTGTGATAATTGTCGCACTTGTTAGCCTATGCAGTCTTCGGAATTGTGTGGATGATATTTTTTCGATAGATGGCATGTCGCTATACTCATACATTCTACACCAACGTCAACAGACGTTTTGTTGCCACTTCGCAAATGATTTTAGGAATTCTGATGGAATGTTATCTATCCCTTCTTCCTTATGTCATCTTCGGTCCTCTAAGGCACTCTTAAATTCTAATTCTAATAATGGATAGCCTATCTCTCCTAATTTGACTCGTGTGTCCTCTTCTAACACTTCAGACAAGTGTCCCATCTTAATTTTACCACCCTCACTTTCAATGTCGCCGAAGGTTATTTTGACTTTTCTATGTGCTGAATCAGTCCTTCTGACAATCATTTCTTTTTCGATTCTTCACATTTCGTGTCATATATCACTGCAAATCACTCATATCCAGCAAATCCATTGTTAATCAGCATCGCTTACCACACCAACTTAAGTGTCGCTTTACACTGACTGCAGACATGTGAGGCTTATGTGGAGGTGCTCGACCATTGTACCCACGGCCTTACTTCCCTACGCACAGACGTGGTATTTCTTGGACTGCTGGTAGCACTTTAGAACTCGCGAGTAATTCTTTCCGCTAATTTCATCCAATTTTTAACAACTACACTCCGGAACGCTTGACCGTCACTGTACGTCATAATTTAAGGTTCAAAAATGGTTCAAATTGCTCTAAGCACTATGGGACTTAACAACTGAGGTCATCAGTCCCCTAGACTTAGAACTACTTAAACCAAATCTAAGGACATCACACATATCCATGCCCGTGGCAGGATTCGAACCTGCGACCGTAGCAGCAGCGCTGTTCCTGACTAAAGAGGTTAGAACTGCTCGGTCACAGCGGACGGCAATTATGTAAGGCCTCCGTGATCTTAATTTGGCTATGGTCATTTCTTCGCGTTTGTATCTCACAGTTATATAACTAGCAGTCGGCTTCTAAATTTTTAGCAGGGCTGATGTATTTGTTACTCAGGAGGCAACCGATGACTAGCGCACGTTCGAAATGACTCATTTTGCTGTTATTCCCCGCCTCCCCTTTTACTAGAGGGTTCACCTCTCGTGACATATAATGATCAGTTCTGAGTTACATAGTACGGTGCAGACAGGATATAAGGGCCGCCATTAACGCTAGGAATCTGACAGAACGAGATTAGCAAAGAGCGTTCGCATTTGAAGATGGCGACCAGAGGTCCGTTGACATAATGTGTCAAGATGCTGCAACCAATTATTTTTCTATGCTCGGTTTGGTTGAAAACTGCGGAATTGGTTGTGAACCATCGTGGAATACTTTCGAGTCAGCTTCTATAGTTTCAGGAATTTCTAATAGGTGGCGGCGCGATATGTAAACTTCAAAGTGGCTTCTGTAACGGAGGTGCGTTCCAAACAGGGAGCTGTCATTGAGTTTCCTTTGGCAGAAAACGAGAGCGTTACAGATATTCCTAGCCGCATACACAGGATGATATTTAAAACGCTGTAGAAATAACATCAGAACGACGTCAAATTGCAACAGAACGTTATCGGAGAAGGGGAAAACATATGGCAGAAAAAAACAGTGTGAAAATTAATAATAGATGGCGCTGTACGTGTCAAAATACGTAAATGAAAACACCCGTCATGCGCACGGTACATTGAAGTTGGTATAAACACGCCGGGTACACTACTTTTCCTCTTTTCGCGTCTGCGACGTTCGCCATGATTGTCTCAATGAACGATCGCGTTCTGCTTATAAAGCTGTATTACATGTCGCTCTGCAGAAGTTCTGGACAATGAAGGGTTTGAAAAAAGGCGTTGGTCCGATGACACCGTTGGGTCTGGAGAAAATGATTCTGAAATTCGAAAAGACGGTTTCTTTTGGAGTGCAACCTGGTAGAGGAAGGAAACGAATTGATTCGGCGTCAGTGAAAGCTGTGGCCAGAGCGATGCAGGAGGAGACGAGTGGTGGTGTGCAAAGTGTAGTGCACGGATCATTGCCCGAACATTGGACATACCCGTGAGCACGGTGCGTAAAATCCTACGAAACACCTTTCTTTGCTATGCATTCAAAATTACCCATGTGTACGACTTGCTTCCTGTTGACCTGCCAGCAAGAGAGACCTTTGCTATAGAATTTCTTGCTAGCATGGGAGTGGACAATGATTGGCCATGGAATATTTTCTGGACAGACGAAGTCCACTTCCATCTGACAGGATATGTCAATGCACAGAATTGTCGAATATGGGCAACGGAAAATCTACACGCAATTCAACAAGTACCTCTTCATACTGAAAGGGTCACTGTGTGGTGCGGGTTTACGGAATAATTTATCATAGGGCCATATTTTTCTCGAAGAGACATGTGCTTCCGGCCCTGTTACCTGTACAGTCACTGGTAAGCGCTAAGAGTTTCTTTTGAGCAACCGCGCTGTTCCAGCTCTCCAACAGCGTGGATGTGTAGATGGGATCATTTTTCTGCAAGATGGTGCACCTCCGAACATTGCAAATCCAGTTAAGCAGCTGCTGAAGCACCATTTTCGAAATGCAAGAATTATCAGCCGCCATTTCCTTGCAGCTTGGCCGTCCCGATCATCTGAACCGTGTGACTTCTGGCTTTGGGGCTACTTGAAAGATGTCGTGTTCAGTGTTCCGATTGCAAACTTTGCTGGCATGAAGGCACGCACTGCGCAGCACATTCTGAACGTGACCCTGTAAATACTTCGATCAGTTTTGGAACATGCTGTTGCTCGACTTCAATTTATTGCGGAAAACGATGGACAGCATGTTGAATGTTTTGCGCCATTCACAAGGAAATTGATAATCCGATGTGAATTTGATTGATGCTCTTTATGCAATTTTTGGCCTCAAGACAACTAAAAACCGGTTTTTCCCATGCAGTGTTATATGACCTTGCGATGGTGGATTGGCTTTCGTAACTAACAGTATCACACATGTACAACCATGCACACTGAGTAGTGTAGTTTGTTTATCGTCAAACGTACACCTTAGGCATTGTTGTATGATTCAGTTGTCATTTGTAGTCGTCCGCTGTTAAATTATGATGCTTACACCGCCATCTATTGCTACATTTTGTAACTATTCATTTTTATTCTGCCCTAGGTTTTCCCCCTTCTTCGATATTATTCCGTAGCAATTTGACATCATTCTGCCCAGTGGTGTTATTGCCGCAGCGGTGGGAAAGGTTAACTTTAATTATAATCACCCTGTAGCACATCTCAGGAGACCTGGCAGTGAACAAAAGCACGATGAATCGTTGGGCGAGGTGTCTGCCATCATCGCAATAAGGTCACGCATAACCGGTTCGATACCTCGCGCGCCGGTCGGTCACTCACAGCTGTGACTCCTGCAACGTTGGAACGTGCGTACACTCTCATTCGAGATGATCGACGGATAGCAATCAAAAACCTGACTCCACAACTGGACGTCTCTGTTGTTAGTGCTCGTCGGGCTGTTGGGGTATTAAAAGACAAGTGCCGGCAGGGTTGTTCGCCACCTTCATTAGAACTGAAAATGAAACGGCAATCCATCGAGTTGCTTCTCACCACCTCTCCTCAGAAGAAAAAGTTCAAAACCACACCCTCAAGCAGTAAAGCCATGACGACGGTTTTCTGGGTCTCTGAATGGGTTGTTCTGATTGAGGCTCTTGCTCATGGTGCAACGATCATGACTGAAGTGTATTGTGGTACCCTCAGGAAAACGACTACATGACTTCAGCGTGTTCGTCACCACAAAAATTTAACCAAATTTTTCCTTCTCCATAACAACGCAAGGCCTCACAAAAGTCTGCACACGCTGGAGGGGCTCACCAAACCTCATCGACCCTACAGCCCACGTATCTCGTGCCTTCCAACATCCATATATCCAGCCCAATGAAGGATGCACTCATTGGGAAGCTCTGCTTGAATGACAAAGAGGTTATTGACGCATCCAGTCGCTCTCACCGAGGTCGACCGGTAGCGTGATATTCCATGTGGGCATGTAGGTTCTTAAGGTCGTCGGATCGAACAGAAGTTATGTTGTAAAATATTGTTTTGTAGCCAGAAGTATGAGAAATAATATGTTGTTGTTGTTGTGGTCTTCAGTCCTAAGACTGGTTTGATGCAGCTCTCCATGCTACTCTATCCTGTGCAAGCTTCTTCGTCTCCCAGAACCTACTGCAACCCACATCCTACTGATTCTGCTTAGTGTATTTTTACCCTAAACGCGTCCCCCCATTACTAAATTTGTGATCCCTTGATGCCTCAGAACATCTCCTACCCACCGATGCCTTCTTCTAGTCAACTTGTGCCACAAACTCCTCTTCTCCACAATCCTATTCAATACCTCCTCATTAGTTATATGATCTACCCATCTAATCTTCAGCATTCTTCTGTAGCGCCACGTTTTGAAAGCTTCTATTCTCTTCTTGTCCAAACTATTTATCGTCCATGTTTCACCTCCATACATGGCTACTCCATACAAATACTTTCAGAAACGACTTCCTGACACTTAAATCTATACTCGATGTTAACAAATTTCTCTTCTTCAGAAACGCTTTCCCTGCCATTGCCAGCCTACATTTTATATCGTCCCTACTTCGACCATCATCAGTTATTTTGCTTCCCAAATAGCAAATCTCTTTTACTACCTTAAGTGTCTCATTTCCTAATCTAATTCGCTCAGCATCAACCGACTTAATTCAACGAAATTCCATTATCCTCGTTTTGCTTTTGTTGATGTTCGTCTTATATCCTCCTTTCAAGACACTGTCAATTCCGTTCAACTGCTCTTCCAAGGCCTTTGCTGTCTCTGACAGAATTACAACGCCATCGGCGAACCTCGAAGTTTTTATTTCTTCTCCTTGGATTTTAATACCTACTCCGAATTTTTCTTTTGTTTCCTTTACTGCTTGCTCAATATACAGATTGAATAACATTAGGGAGAGGCTACAGCCCTGTCTCATTCCCTTCCCAACTACGGCTTCCCTTTCATGTCCCTCGACTCTTATAACTGCGATCTGGTTTCTGTACAAATTGTAAATAGCCTTTCACTCCATTTATTTTACCCCTGCCACTTTCTGAATTTGAAAGAGAGTATTCCAGTGAACATTGTAAAAAGCTTTCTCTAAGTCTACAAATGCTAGAAACGAAGGAAATAATATAGTGTATTGAAATTCTGAACAAAACAATCTGCTTTCAGAGGGGAAAAAATGTTTTGCATTACTTGTTGAACGGCTGCAGACCAAAATACAGTGTCATTTTCAACCTTATTTCCCGCTTGTTGTCCATGAATGGGAAGGGATTGCAGCTTACCTATCTGTTACAATACGTCATGTCCGTCGTAAAACGTATGGTAACTTTCAGAGTACATAAGATTCGTACAGGTGTACGAGCTTACGTATCAATTACAGTATGTAAAGTCTACCGTGAGGCACCTTCCGGAAACACAGGTACATACATATGAAGTCCTGTTTCAAAATGAAATACGCAGTGTACATAGAGCGATACGCCTTGGTGATGAGGAATCTTAGGATTAACGGATGACTGGGTACCCTTTTAGCCGCATGGGACTGTAGAATTTCCGAACACGTCGTCGTCAGCGAGATGGATGCTGACGTCGCAGGCTGGACGCAGTCAGCGACGCGCGTCGGACTTCTAAGAAGCCGCCTGGACGAGACGGCAGACGTGAGGCGGCGACGCGGCGCGTGCTGCCTGCGTGCGGCGACTGCCACGCAGCGCGGCAGCCGAAGGGCATGACTGCGGGAGCGGCCTGGTGTCTTCAAGAGCCTACTGCTGGGCTCTCGCAGCACAAGCGTTAACCGTCTTCTGTACATATTATACACAAAAGTTTTCCGTCCGTAGTTTTTCTCTATATCCTCAGTCTACTCTCAGGAATTAATGTAGGGATTTCGATAAGGTATTTAACAATACGCTGCCGGAAAAGGAATTAGTACACACTTTTATTGTTGAAACGGTACAAATGGAGTACATGAAATGATTACATTTTTAGGTCAGTAGTAGAAGCGGTTCAGAGGTACCAGGTATCGACACATGCTGAAACACCCATATTAGTTTCTGCTGTAGTCACCACAGGGGACTATGCAAGCAGTGACTATGGCATCCGGTCGATCTTATAAGATGGCGAATTCCGTCCTGGGATACGTTATGCCACACCTGCGCATTCTTTCACTCAGTTCTGTAAGAGTTGTTGGTTGAGGAATAGCACGAGTCACTTACCAAAATTGGAGACAAGTCCGAAAATTGTGTTGGCCTGGGAAATGGCCGCACGTCTTGCAGAGCGAGTTCAGTTTCACTGGCAGAGTATGAGCGAGCGTAATACTATTGGAACAACACATCACCCTGAAGTTGTAAAATTACGAAAAGAACAGTCTAACAACATTCTGCACGTACCAAGCGGTGGTTAGCATGCCCTCCAGATACATCAAAGGTGAACGAGAATTGTAGCTGCCCGAGCGTGGGCCCAGTTTCCAAGTTTATCATGGATGAACGCACTCCATTATACAGCGCTCAACAGGAATACGTCGTATACGCAAACTACCATCACTTACGTGCAAGCACAGTCCGATTCTGTCGCTGAAGACCACAGCGAGCCATTGCATCTTACAAGCGATCTTTGGACGGCGCCAGCAGAGCCGCGCACGTCGGTGCTGTGGCGTAAGTGGAAGGCAGGCTAGAAGTGTGCATGTCCGTAGTCCCTCTGGTAATAACCAGGATGCGACAGTTCGCATTGACTTATCTTAGATCGCAAGCCCTCTTATTTGTGCTGTGGAAGCTGTACGATTAGCCACTGCTGATCTTACAGTGCGACCATCCTGACAGGCATTTGTGCTGTGTGGACGTCCAGAAACTCGTCTGCGGGTGTGAGAATATCCACGTGACCACTGATACCACCGTTGTTGTACAACTGACGCAGTACGTCCAAAATGTGTGGCACTTCTCTGAAAGGACCATCCCATCACTCGTAAGGCCACAGTTGCACCCCTTTCAAAGTCACTCAGTTTTAGAAGTATGGCATGGTTACCTGCTTGCTTCACCGAGCGAGGTGGCGCAGTGGTTAGACACTGGACTCGCATTCGGGAGGACGACGGTTCAATGCCGCGTCTGGCCATCCTGATTTAGGTTTTCCGTGATTTCCCTAAATCACTCCAGGCCAATGCCGGGATGGTTCCTCTGAAAGGGCACGGCCGACTTCCTTCCCCATCCTTCCCAAATCCGATGAGACCGATGACCACGCTGTATGGTATCCTTCCCCAAACCAACCAACCAACCTGCTTGCTTCACTCGTTTGCACCACACTGAGCTTATGGCTGTGAACATTCCCTATTAAAGATTGGCATAGACTGTACTCCGATATCTTTTCCATTACGCTGTCTGTTGGCGGACGACATTAAAACAATTATGAATACTGATAGTTGGCAGGCCTGTCTCTCACTTTAACTTCTCTCTTGGTAATATGGATATTAAATTTTAGGTCACGATATCTGCATTCCTCAATACTACATTTGGTATGCGTCGCTATGACCCTTTTACAAGACGAAATTGTCAGCAGAATGTTCTTGTAACTGCATGTATAGTCTGCAGAGGACTTGTACCTTAGGGGCTGTAGTGGAGGTGACAGAGAACAGGAAGAAAGATGGATTGTTGGCCATAAATGCTGTGTCCAATGACCTGGCTGAGTGAGTGTTTGCGAGAAGCAGTGCTCTGTGAATTATGCATGCAGAGGGACATCGGGCCGGAGTACCCCACTCTGCCCACTAAGGATAGGAGAAGGCGGGCACTGGCTCGCAAAACATTTTACCTGGGTCAGGCGACAGTCTGTCGCGGAGGCGGCCAGATGGCTGAAAGTGGGTGTAGGAAGCCGATTAAGAGTGATTGGAGTAATCTGAGCTGTTGTGCAATCGGCGGTACGATCATAAAACTATAAGCATTGTCATGTTAGAAGCTGGGACGATAGGGTCAGATTGGCTGGTGCATGTGTTTTCTTGAGGCAAGACGTAATTACCCTGATACCAGAAAGTTGCCAGGTTCCCTTAGCGAGAGGAAAAGAACATGTATTTCACAGACACGACTGTCTGCGAAGCTTAACAGCCTTCTTTCAGAAACAGGAAATTGTCGATCTGGAAAGATTAGGTCTCTTAGGAAATGAGGGACTTCGGCCCTCTATAGGTAGACGTTTCTTGCCAAAGCATAGCCATGCTTACCGTAAGGCCGATGCCTCCATTGTCTAAAATCCTCTTTCTTCAGACAAGAGAGACTTCGAGTCGCTGATTGGCTCCCGTCAGGATATTGTGGGAACCTCAGCGCTGTTTATTTTTGGCTGCCTGCCCAGCAGAAAACAATCAAGAGGTGAGATTCAACGAGTGGAGGATAGTTCAACTGCTTTGTACAGCTGCTCCTGTACGAGACTTGGTGGTTAGTTATTGTAATTCCTTACTACTTCATCTACTGTTCCTCCTCTGGTGGAGAACTTCACCTCGTTTTTCGGTGGGTGAGACTTGTGGTATGCAACTTCTGGTGGACTAAGAGCCAGTGGCAGTTTCCAACTGTACCGACAGTGGAACTGCATATCATCGCGGACAAATCGTGTGTCACGAGGGTGAACCTATTCGCTGTGAGTCGGCCATCTGATGTTTGACAATTCCAGCACGCGCCGTCGTTCCTGTGGGTCACACTAGTGGGCCAGACCTGCGAACGTGTGCACCTCACGCTGAAATCCACTGACATTTCAGGTAGAGAAGTTTCCCACGTTCTAGTAATCTGAACGCCAATCTGTATAGTTTCCAAGTTTTCATGGATGCGTCAGAACATTACAGCTGCCGCCTCGCTCCTCCTCTCGCACATAGCATTCCATTTTCTACTGCAGCCTGAATCAAGGTGAAAGGATAACTCCCTGTTCTGCATGAACCATAGTTCGTGGTGGACCTGGTCATAGTTGATACCATTTGAGTACAATTGGCCTCAAACGTGGATTCATGTAAACGAAGGCTGATTGCTTTGTAAAAGGGATTAATTCAGGAGAAAACTTGTATAGTTTCCACCCCGACGAATGCTTTCACAATCATCTACCATTCCTCTCCTATTTTATATCTGTCTTTTTTTTTGTAAGATTTATCAGCTCGATTGTAGTTATAAAAGGATGAATAAAAAATGTCATTATTTTTGTAAACTTAAATACGTCACTGCTCTAATTCATATTCCTCGAGCCATTCACTGTGTTATTTTATTCTGTTGATAGATAGTTACACCAGCAATTCAGAATGAAATAGTACTGAATTAGTTAATTTGATAATTAATTTGAGTTTTGAGAGTGACCACAGGCAACGGCAACGAAAGCACCATGAGTAAATTCACTAATTTTGAATGTAAAAATGTAGCTCACTATTTCAAGATTGTTAAGAAGATAACACTTTTCTTTATTCGAAGTTAGTAAAATATAGCATCACGTTGACATATATTTATGATAAAGCGAGCGACCACTTGCAGTACATCTACTATCCCCATGTGGGAGAATCCGTCATCGGATCGAAATAGACGTCGTCTTTCCATTTGTACTAATTCATAGATTTGTAGATTTACTTATTAACGGGGAAGGTATGTGAATATAATTTACCAATGCTACTGCAGGAAGCAGAGTGGTGGGATGAATACCATTTGTGTGGCTCATTTAGGTTTGGTGGCTGGAAGAAAAAAAATGGAAATGAGCGTCTGGCGTCATTGGCCGGGAGGCCCCTTGCGGGGCAGGTCCGGCCGCTTTCGTGCAGGTCTCGTTACATTCGGCGCCACATTGGGCGACCTGAGCGCCAGATGGGGATGAAATCATGATGAAGACAGCACAACACCCAGTTCCTGAGCGCAAAAAATCCCCGACCCAGCCAGAAATCGAACCCAGGCCCGTAGGAGAGCAATCCGTCGCGCTGACCACTCAGCTATATTTTTTCTTTTTTTTGCGTTCGGTCGTTATTGTTCGTTACGTTTGGTCTGGGCGGACGTTGCAAGACATCCGCGCAAGTTGATCGTTGATTCCTTTACTCAGTTTTTTTTTTTTTATTACAGAGAGCTCAAAACGGCTCTGTGCACTATGGGACTTAACATCTGAGGTCATCAGCCCCTAGAACTTAGAACTACTTAAACCTAACTAACCTAAGGGCATCCATGCCCGAGGCAGAATTTGAACCTGCGACCGTAGCAGTCGCACGGTTCCGGACTGAGGCGCTTAGAACCGCTCGGCCACCGCGGCCGGCTATTACAGAGAGCAAACAGTCCTCTGACCGAACACGCTGAGCTACCGTGCCGGCGCTATCGGGGCGGACGTGAATGGAAGAACACGAAGTGATACGTCGTCTTTTTAGATGAGAGCGTTGTTGTCCGGAAAGCATAAGACACATTTATGTTTCTGTCACAATTGTGGGGTATTTTCGAATAAAATTAAATAAAATTACCATGAGCCATGTCCTTAAACAGCAGCGTAATAGGTCAGCTGACATTTGCATTGCTATGCTGATGCTTTTATAAGGGGGTAAGTAAAGTGACTGTTATAAATTTTAATGTATGTAATCAGATATTTTATTAGAGGAATCACACTCCTGGAAATCTGGATATAATACTTTAAGTTTAATGTAAACTGTGATACTTTCAGCCAACTTCGTCCATTTCTGTGTCGGCTGTTGCAAATACGAGCCGACCTAAATAAGAGCGTCATTCAGTAAAAAAACAGATTTTTTAGGAGTCTATTACGACAATAGAATACAATACATTAAATTTCGACTGTAATCTCATCAAGTTTTGTGTACTTATTCCAGACCTGGATGAGCTTCTCAGTCCTACGTACAGAGACTTCTTGGGGGCGTACACATAACAAGCTATGTACTGCTCACGAACTTCCTTATCAGCCTCGAACCTACTCTCTCTAAGGGCTTCTGTGACAGTCTTGAGGTGCCAGATCCGGGGAATACCGGGGACGGGGAATGGAGTGTTGAGGACTTCGGGTCTCTCTGCACACATCCAAGAGCATTTTTTTTTTTTTAATTTCTAATGTCTAACATTTAGAGCCATCTCGTACGCACTTTCATCAACATTAGTACGTGACGAACAGTAAGTTGGACTGATCAGACGCTAATGTCCCTCGTTGATGCAATATCACTCACCGTAATATGACTGTTTTCCTGTATCAGATTATCAACCCTCTGTATGCCTTTTTTTTTCGTGACTGCAATAACAGAGCTTGGCGGTACAACACTTGCTCCACCCAGTTTGAACGTATCTACCCACCTGTACAGCTGCATTCGTCTCAAGCAACATTCACCATATTGCACTGCCATACGACGGTGAATTTCGATTGGTTTCAATCCTTTGACTAATAGAAACCTAGTGACACACCTGTGCTCCACTTTCGTGCAAACCTTCAAAGGTGCCGCCACATTGTTTGACTGATTCCCACCATTCCGTTTGTGACGCAGGTTTGCAAGCCCCATCTGACAATAATTCTAGGACAACACAAAAAGATCACAAACTAGCTCTAAGTTTTGTATTTTTGTATAACTATTCCGGTTGTTCGTTCTATGGACCTTGAATAAACTGATATGTTAAGGCTTTCTCACCCTAGTTACAAAGAGATGTCGCGAAAGTCGTTGACTTCACACATGTACTGGGCTTTCATACATTTTGTCTGAGATCTCTTGTCCCAGAACATATTCGCATACCCGCAGTTCCGAGCGAGGCTTTCGGGTTGTAAGGCAAACACAGGAGCTGGAAATAAATAAAATATTCCCAATTTCCGTTCCCTCGTCCTCATTACCATTTCGGTTGGTAGTTGGCTGAAAATTACCCGGTTACACTTGCTGGAAAGTGAAAAATGGATAAGAAGCCTCATTGTAGCTGAGCTGATACCCGTTCTTACATTGCTCTCTCCACTCCAGAGGACGTTGTAAAGTACACATGGGTAAATACAGTGTATGCATGGAAATTTCCAGGACCGCATACGGAGCTCCACTATTTCACTCATTATCCTTTGCATGTAGCGCCCATCTTGCGACAAAATTATAATTATTTCCCAATAATGCTTTGTTTCTCTTGGTGACGCTGTGTTCCACGACAGCCAGCTGTCAGTTAAACTGCCTTGGTTTTAAATTTCCGTAGTGTTCCTGGAAGAATTCCATATCAATCGGAATACTTGGCCATTGAATACGCTTAGGCCCAGTTCATACAATATGATGCGTAGCATTTCTTGTTTTTGGGCCGTGGCAGAAAGACTGATCTACCCAGCTTCACTCGTGCGATCATTACCTCAAGGAAGAGAGCGAGTGCTGTTATTTTTTTCATCCTCTTGAATTTCGGTTTGTATCTAGCATCCAGGACTATTAGATTTTGTAAGACATACACATTGGTGTCGAAAATTTAAGCAATCAACCGTTGTTTCTCCGTCTTGTGCCTAATTAACCATATAATCATACGAACTGTCAACTGATGTCCGTATAATTGTCTTCTGCACGGCAAATGGCATGCCGGTCAACGGACAACCATGTCAGCGATGACGTCAGGGCAACTATCATACGGGATAGTGTTTTCCAGGTAGTCCCACAGTCGGTGTGTGTACAGTCATCGACGGTGCAGTATGGCACATAAAAGACGCCTACCAGACTCTCTGCGGTAGAGGGACAGTCGAAAATTGATGAAGCCCGATGGCTTAATATGAACCATTCTGTTGTTTCTCCGACGTGCCAACAATTTATAGAGACTGAAATAATATCTTAAAGACCAGAGCAGGGCCAACCACATGTGATATCAGAACGAGATGTAACAGCACGATGGTTTTATCTTAGCACTGCACGGGAACTGGCATCTGATCTCGCAGCATCCACTGAACGTGTTGCACCGAGACAAACGTTGTCCAGAAGGCTTTGGCAGAGGGGCCTTTATAGTTAGAGACCAGCTGTATGTAGGCCTCTTACATGTATTCACAGAAGGGAGCGTCTAGATTGGGGTCGTCAACTTCCCACCTGGGCGGTCGAACAGCGGGCCACTCTTGTTTTCACACATGAGTCTCGATTTGGTCTGAAGAGTGGTTCTCGACGCATTTTCATCTGGAGGGATCGTGGAACACGATTTCGGGACCCAAATATTATGGAAAGAGACTGATATCAAGAAAGACCCCTAATATTGTGGACAGGGATTATGTTGACCACACTAACACCTCTTCATGAAAGTGTATGGGTGAATCAGCAAGGTTTATCGGCTCTTAGGTATCGTTACGAGATATTGGGACCCACATATGGGGCTGTTGCGAAGTTGTGCGGGCCCAGACTTCTTATTGACGGACGGTAACGATCGACCTCACAAAGAAAGAACCGTAGATATGTTCTTGGTAACGGAAGATTTGAACGCATGGCGTGGCCTGCTCGCTTTCCCTATTTCAATCTCTTATAGCATGACTCGAGTGCACTAGGAAGACGGGTTGCATCACTTCAGCATCTACCAACCACTCTCCGAGACTTGCGTGCATCTCTCCGCAAAGAATGGACGTTATTGCCTTATCATGAGACTGATGCCCCGTCATTGTCAGGATTATATGCCTGCCAGAGTGGTCACCCCCCATACTGACCAAGTTACCCAATTGTAGGAATGTGTGTGCAGGTCCGTTGAACTGGAAAAAACGAAGAACATTTTTGTCTACCGTTATGCAAATTTCGCCGGCCGTTGTGACCGAGCGCTTCTAGGCGCTTCAGTCTGGAACCGCGTGACCACTACGGTCACAGGTTCGAGTCCTGCCTCGGGCATGGATGTGTGTGATGTCCTTAGGTTAGTTAGGTTTAAGATGTTCTAAGTTCTAGGGGATTGATGACCTCAGATGTTAAGTCCCATAGTGCTCAGAACCATGCAAATTTCAGATCCTTACGTTCTATATTCTTTACATTGCTTTTACTTTACTATCACCTGTTTACACTGTTTTGAGACAAAATAAGTACAACCTTGCAAAATTTTCTTTTCTTGCCTTAATTTGGGACACCTTTCGTGTCTACATCAGAATATCCTAGGCATTAAGTTACGACCTCCTTTTCCGGGTCTGCATTCGGTTCACAACAAGAGAGCGACTTCTGAATCAGAAATCATAGTAAAGAAAGTAAAGAATAATAACGAGGCGCAATGTACAAGAGAAGCCATCAGAATGTTTTGGGGTTTTCTTATCCGATGGATCCACACCCACATGTTACTAAAACATATTTTCAAGAACAGTTGTTCCAACTGTTCCAGGGTGTTTAGTTTCAAAGAACAAATCAGAGATCTACTTGAGGCCCCACATAAAAATATGCATTGAGATGAAGTCGTCCTATCGCAATTTAAATTCATTAGATTCTCAATACTAATAGCCAAATGTGCCCCATATCTGTTATTATACGCAATTTTGGGAAAACACATCCACCATCAACATGTATTAAAAGGAGTTGAGTGTATGCAGATGCCCAGAAATGCCGTTCGTTAAGGGTGTTGGAGGCGTCCACACAATTCTACTGTTCATTTGGTCATAACCAGCAATTAACTGTGTAATCCTTTTAGATCGTTCCTTCGTCGGTAAAAAGAGTATTCTCTGTTACATATTTATCCAGAACATCATATGACATTCTCTGCTGTCACAAATGATAAAACACTTCTTTCTTGGTCGCCTAATTTCAGTTTGGCTTCTAATGTTGGAATTGAGTGTTTATTTATGACAAGATACTTGGTATCAATGCTAAAAGATCTGGTAATGTGGTAAGCAGAACGCATCATGAAGAGTAGGAAAAAAGTTATTTGCAGACCAAGTATAGCGTCCCCACTGCCACATTACGAAAAGACTTAAAAACAATATTTATAAATAAGAGACATTCATAAATTGAATAATATATTTTTTTCATGTAGCAGTAAAACAATAATTTCTCTGTCGAGAAATGCAAAGAAATGCAATGCAAAGAAATATAACAAAGTGATCTGAAGAGACGACAAGATACGCTCTTTTGTTAATTTTTTAGTCGTCTTCACTTCTTTTTTTGTCTTGAGTGTATCGACGGACATCTTTCGAGTGCTGACAAATGTAAGCATATTTGTATGAGTTAAGCAGATAATATATTAATTTAATATTATTGTGCACTTTTAATTTGTAAGAGGTGATCCCGATTTCATGTCCGCCTTCCTTGAATTAACCTGCATTCAAGTAATTTACAGCTCAACAATCGCAGCGGCCGATGCAGCCAACGACGCCATTACGTGGCGATATTAACTTATGAAAAATTAGCGGAAGCGGAAAACTCACCCGCTATTAACATAATATTAATTTTTCTCCACAGCCGCCCGACGTTGCAGAAAATACTTAGCTTTAAGATTCTTATTTTCAGTACCATAGCCGAGACCCAGAGCCAGGACTCCGACTACAATACAATGGTTAACGGAGGTAAGAAAAAATACTCTCGCGCGTGTGTGGGCCGCCATTGTAATTAATAACTAAAGATCTTTTGCGTTAAAGTGAATTGACTAGCCGAGGAAATTAATATGCAAAGTTTATTACATTGTTCAGCTTGTATGCTCATGTTTTAAGATGCAGCGAGTCTAACATTCATTAACGTAACAAATAATTTGAGATTAATATTGTTAAAAAGGAGAACTTCAGGAAAGCATTTAACCGTAAAATCAAAATTAAATGGAATATCGTTTTTATTAAGGCCCACCACGTAAGTCGGCAACAATCAAAAAATAATAATAATAACAATAATAATATATTAAATAACCACGAGCGACGGACGCGAGACAAGCTAAGTTTTTAATCAATGCTGCCAACATGGTTGCAAATCTCCTAAAAGACTTCTCGTCCTAAGTTACGATTCTTGATTGAGCTTTGTGGTTACCTCCTCCAAGCGGATTAAGCAAAGATATCTAACATACTTAAAGTACCAAACGAACTTCCCAGGTGGATCAGTGAGGAGTGCCATGCTCGTTCCTCACTGCAGAGTCTGCACATGATTACGGTGACGTCTTCTAGGATATATTCGATTCCTTACAGATAGAGAGCTTCCCGGAATGGCCATTAAAAAGATCTCTTTACTTTGTTGGCCGTATCCATAGATTTGCAGTACCTTACGTTGGTGATTCATTATCTCCATTTATTGCTGAGGTCTCGACGAGAATATATGGAACAGTAGGACACCGTAACAGCTCTAATTTTTTTGCTTTCATCATCGTGGTCGTTTTGTGGGTGTTTGTTGGAATCAATAGTACATTGTTTGTAGAGTGTACCAGCGTCTACCACCGGAATATTTGTGCAACTCCGTAACGCTCTGAAGTATGCTAAACAAACCCGTCACGGAACGTGGCGCTGTTCTTTGGATCTTCGGTATCTTCTCTACTAATTCTATTTGGTAAGGGTCTCTGTAGAAAAATAACAAAAAATAGATAGAATTAGTACTTTGTGAGATTTTCGTGGATGGATCACATTTCCCCAGGTTTCTCAATCTCAGTCTGACACCCAGACATCCAGTGTACCTACAACTAATTTTACATGGTCGCTCTAGGTCACTCCGTCGGATACTCCCACGTATTTTTAGATTGTTTTGATTTTCATTAATTTACTGACCATAGCGTAATGAAATCTTAAGGGATTTTTCTTCCAGTTTATGGGAAAATCCCTACATTTATTAAGATGTAACTACTAGTTCGCGAAACAGGTGTCAGTTCTCAGCAGAACTTCCCGCATTTCATTATAGTTTTCTAAAGCTGCAACTTTGTTACACACAAAAGTATTACCCGCAGTGCCCCAGAGCTTCCGTTGTTAACAATAAAATCATTTTCATTTATCATTAAAAATATAGCCCCCCAAATCCCGCTATTATTAATGGGATTGAAATAGCTTGTACAGAATTCCCAAGGAGTAGTTACTGGCTCGCCGTTTCGGAGAGAAAATTTACAGCCATCAAGGGATTTATTTGATGTCTTGATCTCCACGTTGTGAGTCATTACTCACACGGTGTGCCAATTAATTAAGAGACTGAGCCAAGTGGGCAGGTGGTTTAACACTGAAAAAACAGGTTGAAGGTCAGTAGTGAGATGTATTGTGTCAGATTTGACAAATACTCAGCCGTGATTACCTTCCACAGCAGTTCTAATACTACTTACATGCAAGGCAGGCATTAACAGAGATACCAGCCAATGAACACTGGAATCAATACGTTAAATTGCAAAATGTCTTCATCAACACCTGTACTACTTACGAGCTGGAAAGAGTCGTATGCGTTTGAGAAACCTAACATACTAGTTAGAGAGAGAGAGAGAGAGACAGACAGAAAGAGAGAGAGAGAGAGACAGAGACAGAGACAGAGACAGAAACACATAACATTTGCGGTGACTTCTTACCACAAGGTTGAGCCCGTAACTAGTAACTATCGCAGTAACAAAAGAGAAAGCTGGTGGTGACTTCTTACAAAGGTATTGAAGATGTTATCTCATGGCAACAGTGCGGAACTGAATCGAACTCATTCCAGGAGGAACTGCTAGTTGAGATATAGCAGTCAGTTGAAGTATGTTGCGGTGCCATAGGGGAAATGGATATCAACTGCGTTTTTTTAAATAGGAACCCCCATTTTTATTACATATTCTTGTAGTACGTAAAGAATGGTGAATGTTTTAGTTAGACCACATTTTTCGCTTTGTGACAGATGGCGGTATAATTGTCACAAACGTATAAGTACCTGGTATCGCGTAATATTCCGTCCGTGCGGACGGTATTTGCCGACGTGATACATACCCGTGTTAAAATGGACCATTTACCAATTGCGGAAAAGGTCGATATCGTGTTGATGTATGGCTGTTGTGATCAGAATGCCCAACGGGCGTGTGCGATGTATGCTGCTCGGTATCCAGGACAACATCATCCAAGTGTCCGGACCGTTCGCCGTATAGTTACGTTATTTAAGGCAACAGGAAGTGTTCAGCCACATATGAAACGGCAACCACGACCTGCAACAAATGATGATGCCCAAGTAGGTGTTTTAGCTGCTGTCGCGGCTAATCCGCACATCAGTAGCAGACAAATTACGCGAGAATCGAGAATCTCAAAACTGTCGGTGTTGAGTATGCTACATCAACATCGATTGCACCCGTACCATATTTCTATGCACCAATAATTGCATGTCGGCAACTTTGAACGTCGTGTACAGTTCTGTCACTGGGCACAAGAGAAATTACGGGTCGATGACAGATTTTTTGCACGCATTCTATTTAGCGACGAAGCTTCATTCACCGACAGCGGTAACGTAAACCGGCACAATATGCACTATTGGGCAACGGAAAATCCACGATGGCTGTGACAAGTGGAACATCAGCGACCTTGGCGGGTTAATGTATGGTGCGGCATTATGGGAGGAAGGATAATTGGCCCCCAGTTTATCAAAGGCAATCTAAATGGTGCAATGAATGCTCATTTCCTACGTAATGTCCTACCGATGTTACTATAAGATGTTTCACTGCATGACAGAATGGCGATACACCTCCAACATGTTGGATGTCCGGCACATAGCTCGCGTGCGGTTGAAGCGGTATTGAATAGCATATTTCATGACAGGTGGATTGGTCGTCGAAGCACCATACCATGGCCCGCACGTTCACCTGATCTGACGTCCCCGGATTTCCTTCTGCGGGGAAAGTTGAAGGATATTTTCTACCGTGAACCACCGACAATGCCTGACAACATGCGTCAGCGCATTGTCAATGCAAGTGCGAACATTACGGAAGGCGAATTACTCGCTGTTGACAAGAATGTCGTTACACGTATTGCCAAATATATTGAGGTTGACGGACATAATTTTTTTGAGCATTTATTGCATTAATGTGGTATTTAATCACGCTGTAGCAGCATGCGTTCTCAGAAATGATAACTTCACAAAGGTACATGTAACACAATGGAACAACCGAAATAAAATGTTCAAACGTACCTACGTTCTGTATTTTAATTTAAAAATCTAACCTGTTACCAACTGTTCGTCTAAAATTGTGAGCCACACGTTTGTGACTATTACAGCACCATCTATCACAAAACGAAAAATGTAGTCTATGTAAAACATTCATATTTCTTTATGTACTACACGAATATGTAATAAAAATGGGGGTTCCTATTTAAAATGGTTCAAATGGCTCTGAGCACTGTGGGAATTAACATCTGAGGTCATCAGTCCCCTAGAACTTATAGCTATGTAAACCTAACTAACCTAAGGACATCACATACTTCCATGCCCGAGGCAAGATTCGAACCTGCGACCGTAGCAGTCGCGCGGTTCCGGACTGAAGCGCCTAGAACCGCTCGGCAACCCCGGCCGGTCCTATTTAAAAAAACCGCACTTGATATCCGTTTGACCTATGGCAGCGCCATCTAGCCGGCCAAACATAGCACTATTTGGTTTCCCCCTTCAAGCTAGACAACTCTCGTTCTTTGTATTTTTTTCCTTTGACGCTTATTTTGTAAGATATTTGGCCCGTTCACGATCAATGGACCACCCTGTATACGCGTCAGCGAAGTAATAAGTTCGTATCAGTGACCTGAGGGCAAGCATGTAACCCTCCTCTCTGTTTTATTGTGTTCCAAAGGAGCGGTGTTGCTGCTTGCGGCTTCTTGTCGAAAGTGATCAGATTGGCACTAACAGCTACTATCAATGTCTGGCGGATATAACTGAATTCAACTCTAGAATGGGTGTAGTGAGTCGGTAAACCATTCACAAACGTGTCTTGCACTTCATAGCATTTTCAGACGAGTATTATGGAATTGCTCTTTGTATGACTGTTTTGGGAGTAGCAGGTGTTTGTAGTTTAATCAGTTAAACTGTGTACAGGTTTGTAAGTTTTTAATTAAATTTATAATTACAAGCTTAGTGCAAATCTCATATTTTCATTTCAAATTCGTAATAGTCATAAATTTAATTAACTTGGGCTCCAGTTGCATCGGATGGTGAAATAGGACAAGAACGATGTGTAGCTCAGTGCCATCGTGAAAGTACTTAAAATAAATGTTCTTGTTTCTGATCGAAGTCAGTTTTTTTTACAGTCAGAGGACGATTCTGCTTGTAGTAGATGCCCAGAAAGAACTCCTTTTTGGATTAGTAAATTATTCCTATTTTCGGGTCAGATACGACAAGTCACTTTAAGAGCTGTGAGACTGCAGCTCCTCTACATTGTATTCAGCAGTTTTGTGGTTTTGTAGCACTGAAAGATCATTGTCGATGAGATAACAACTCTATACATTAAATATACATTAAATCCTAAATCTGAGTTTCTGTGTTCCTAAACTAGAAGAAATTAAATGAAAGGAAATGCTCAGTTTTGCTATATAAGTCTGTAGAACCACAAATGAGAATACTGAGACCGCATTTTATTAATTTAGGCCTTATGAATTCTTGAACCCAATTACATACACACACACACACACACAGACACACACACACACACACACACACACACACACACACACACACACACACACATATATATATATATATATATATATATATATATATATATATATATATATATATAAAGCAGAGTGTATGTGTGCCCAGGATCTCCTCCCAAAACTCTGGATCGATTTCAACCAAATAGGGCGCAGAAACAATAGACTTTGTGAGTTTTTGCACTGTAAAATTGGTAGCCTCCTAAGTCCAATATGAGCGAAGATATGGGCAAAAACAGATTTTTTTTCGAGACTGTGGCATATAGGCTGCCCTACATTTTAGGCATATTGTGTAAGAACAGTACTGTGCCCAAACCACCCTGCTACTAGGCACTCTACATGTCAGGGTTAAGAAATAGTTCTCCTGCTTGGGGTTATGTTGTTTAGGGGAGGAGACCAGACAGCGAGGTCATTGGTCTCATCGGGTTAGGGAAGGGCGAGGAAGGAAGTCGGCCGTGCCCTTTCAAAGGATCCATGCCGGAATTTACCTGGAGCAATTTAGAGAAATCATGGAAAACCTAAATCAGGATGGCCGGACGTGGGACTGAACCGCCGTCCTCCCAAATGCGAGTGCAGGTTTCCTGGTCCTCCTGGTCTCAGCATATATGCTGCCATGCATGACAGGTACTTTGTATTAGAGTAGTGTTGACATGCTATGTGTGCTAGCATCCTCTTCAGGACGAAAATAAATTATTTTCAAGTGCCTGATGCGTAGCCTACCCTTCATGACATGTGTGTTGTGTGAATAGTATCGACCTGCTTCATTAAATTGTATTGCCAATGAGAAGGGGTGGGACTGACTGAGGCAGATGGGAGAGGGGATTGACAGAGTGAGGGGGGGGGGGCAGAAATTGAACAGGGAGGAGTTGTAAAGGCAGGTCGAAGGTATAGAGGGGCAGTTGACAGGTGGAAAAAGGATGATGGGGAGGTGGAAATGAAAAGCAAGAGGGTACGGAAGACTTTGTCAGAGGGATGGTGGGAAGATACAGTCTGAGGGAATGGGTAGAGGAAATGGGCAAAGAGAGGGAGAGGACGAGATGAAGAGAGAGAGAGAGAGAGAGAGAGAGAGAGAGAGAGTTGGGGGGGGGGGGAGGAGGTATGTTCAGCATATGTGTCGAACACATACGTAGCCGAAGCCGCATGAAGAAAGCTAGAAGATTTAACAGATACATAACAATGGCTCCTTAGTTTAGTGTCTGTTAAAGTATCTTGAAGTAATAAAAAATACTGTTTAACAACTTTTGATTTCGAAGCAGTTAGGAGTTTTTTTTTGCCAGATTATGCTCAGAAGTTTGGGCCTTTGATTGACGCGACGCTTGGCAGAGTGAGTCCCGTGGGCGCCATTCAAACGCGGCGGGCCGTGGGGGCGCGCGCCACGGTGCGCCCTCCGCCGCTGCCTTTATGTAACGCGCTAATTAGGGCCCCGCAGCGGCGGGCGGGCGGGCGGCCAGTTGTTTCGGCGGAGGAGCCGCATCCGCCGCTGTGCCGTGCTGCGGCCTGCTGTGCTGTCATTGTCCCGCCGCCGGCAGTCAGTTTGTTTTTGCGTGCACCGACCGGAAGGCGTCCCTTGTCCGTCCCCGCCGCAGTGTCCTCTTCCAGCACAATGTCGATGGATTCCGCGGCTGACGACGCAGCCAGCGTGCTGGGGACCAACTTCAACGCGCCTCACCCAGCCAACTTGCGACCGTGACAAAGCAAAAATTTACCAGAACGCCTCTCCTAGTCCAAACAGTTTTCACTGAAAGAGATCAGAGAAAAAAAGACGAAGTTCAAAACTACGTTCAGTGCGCTATCCAGGTTGACACTCTTACAAACGGCATCTCAATAGTATCTCGTTTATTACATAACTGCTTTCACTGCCAGCACGTAGAATTCCTCTCTACTTTATTATTCCTGTCACACTAAAAAAGTGATTTCGTTTTTTCATTCATCCTGTACATATCCCCGTGAATTTCAAAACTAGCTCAGATTATCGCACGACGATTGTCGTGTAATGTGGCCGCCATTTACGCATCTACTCAAACATTTCCAGTTTTGCACCAACTGCTAAGGATTTCTGTATTTCAAATTACTTTCTTCAATTATTTGTTTCGGCTTTAGGCAACATCGACCTTACATTAGCAACAGTTGAAACTAACAGGCTTACCAACGTTGAGGTAATGTAATCTGACAAATAAATCATTCTGAATGCTGAGATGAACGACATATTTCGTCATGTCCACATTATGTAGAACAGAATTCTTGGAATGGTTTCACCTGGAGTATCTTACTCAGAATAGTGCTAGTCTTCGTAAACAAATATAAGTTATTAATTTATAACCCTATAGAAATGTTAAGCAGTTTAATCTTATGAACTTGTACAAACAAATTTAAAAGAGTGATTAAAGGTACACCTGATCTCTCTCCATAAGATTATTAGAACAAAGTCAGCTTGCAGAACATTTAAATCTTTATATCCGCCTCAGCACGAGAGCGTGCTGAAAAGTAGTCCCTCAGAATTTCTTATGCAAAAATTCTTCAAGGTTTTTCAATAAATCAATTTTTTAAACATTCTGCATCCTTATTCTTCATGTCTCCTTACTAGTTTCTCAACATAATCACCCTGGCTACCAACACATTTCTCCCCACTGGAGTCCAGTTTGTTGTTACCGTCGCTGTACAATGTTTGACTTTATTGAGGGAGCCGCAACCTCACTTCTGCCTGAATCGCTTCATCACTACCAAAGTGAAGTCCTCGGAAGTGTTCTCTGAGATGGTGAACCAAATGTAAATCGGATGGGAACAAGCCAGGACTGTATGATTGATTGTAATGAACCCAAGGCGTCAGATTGTTGCAGATGTCGCGTCTCTCCTGTGTGCTCTGCTATTGCCAGGCTGAAGGAGAGCGTGCCCCTTGTGTTGATGAACTCTTCGAATTTGTGCTTTCAGTTTCCTGACGGTAACACCGAAATATTTAGGTTACTCAGCACCATGTTGCACTCTACAATTCTGTGTGCTCTAGAGGCAGAGGGTTGCAACTTACCGTTAGCGAAGCGGGAAAATCGACAGCGCATTGTGCATAACATTTAATATATCAACCGATATTGAGAACAGAATAAAATATTAGGAGGTATTACTTTTAAGCAAGCCCCGTCGTCGTAGTCATATCGAATCTGTCGAGTAAGGAGATAACACCAGCAGGCAGCTTACATCCTCGTGCAAGGAGTTGCCTATACTTTTTGCATGTCAGTATTTTATGGTTGAGATTAGTTCATCGTGTTGATGCTGGTCTCGACTTCCCTAACTTCTAGAGACTAGAAATTTTATTTGAAGGAAATGTGCAGGGAAACAAAATAGAAATGAGTCCGCAGACTGTGAAGGTGACCGAAGATTTATACCTCCAAATAATTTGAGATATTAGAAAAACACTTTTAAAGAAACACAATCCATATTACCTCGGTTTAGCTGCGTTCAACATTGTCAGGTGGCGTATCCAAACAGCTTATTTCCCTGGCTCTGAGTTGGACCACAATCACGTTATCGCTTGTTCTTGCGCGCTATCATACGTTTGTTAGAGATTTGCTGGCTAAAGTTAAACATAGATGGTGTGATAGAATATTGTAGTCAGTTAACGAGTAATCAAATGATTGAATGAAATATTAAGCAGACATCATTAAATGATTCACAAGAAAGTCACAATATTACCAAAACATTTAGGTAACCACGAACAAGACAAAGAAATCAAGCGCACTATTGTCAAATGGATAATACAGGCAGTTCATCACTCTCTGTCGAGTTACTGTACCACTAGGACTGCGCATGCAATGAAGGCGAGAACCAGTTACATTTTAGTACACGGCCTGCGAGCGTTACAAATGATCTCATACAATAACATCACAAAAAAGATTTCTTCGAGTTAGGCAAAGTTGAGTTCTCATGAATACTGATGTTAAAAGAGAGGAAAAAATAAAAGAAACAATAGAACATAAAGCTCTTTTACGAGTTACAACAATACAACGACGGCTGGGAACCGTACGTGCCAAGAGGATACTGCATAGCAGTGTTCCGCCTCAGTTGATTTTCGACGTAGTTGTGCCCTGCCAACGGCGGGCGCATACTTGTAACAAGATTTATCAGCGTGATCACCATTTTTCTAGTTTCTGTTGTGCTACAGATTCACCCTTCCATCCGTATTATTGTTTGAGTTCTGTGACATGGGCTAGCAGAGAATATCTCTGGCATCGTGGACTTTTAATCCCAAAGCAAGTTATCTTTGAATGGCGTAAGTCGTAACTGTTTGCAGTTGTCAAGCCTTGAAGTAACGAGATGTTAAAACAAACGATAACTGCTCATGGAACACTTTAGACACATTAGCACAAAGGAACTGCCTGCACAGAGGTGGAATTACCCGCTGAGCGGTGGACACAAACATTGCTGCCAATCACTAAACTTCTCTGGTCTTCGTTCCACAGCGAGAGCTACCCTGCAAAGCACGAAGGGGAGCCTTTTGACTCTCTGAAGAGACTTAACTTCACGTGCGGCTCACAGCAAGACCATGTCTCGACAGCTACACCGGGTGCTACCAAGGGGCGCTCGCTGAGGACGGAGGTCTGATCGCTGTGTTGTGGTTGGCGATCCTACTCCCTTTCGCAGAACCATTGCTCCACTCTGCCTTCGAGGAAGCGGGTTGTTTCTTCTAACTCCGAACAGTTCTCTTTTGTTGCTCTCTTTAGTGGATGTGATCATGCCAGCATTCCTTATTTAACGTAAGTCCAATATAAAAGTAAACGGTGACGACTGTATCTTACGTCTCATTACGTATCAGATACGACTCACTAAAATCTCGATTCTTTTACTGAGCCCGTGTCACTGTAATTTGTTTCGGTTTCCGCTTATACCTTTAAAGCAGCTTTCGAAAGCATGCATTATTTTGGCCTTTGTTCTTCATACGTGTCAGTATCCTGGAAACAGTAATGTGCCTAAGTGTTTCTTAACACTGTTGTACAGAGGCATGTATACTGAAGGAAAAAAATTGCAACACCAAAACATCGTTATAGAGTAATGAAATTCAGGGAATACTTTTGTCTAGGTTTAATGTTTCAGTGATTCACATTGCTAGATCACATGATAAGTAAGTTCTAGATAAGCCATTGCAAATGTGAAATGCTGGTACATTAATAAGCGGTGTAACTCCAGAATTTTGAATGTAAGCATGCAAACGTGCATGAATTTTGCTTTACAGGTGGCTCATGTCACTTTGTGGGATGGCGCTGCACTTGGTCGGTCAATAGAGGAACGATTAATGTCCGATGATGTCCAAATGTACTCGACTGGAGACAGATCTGATGATGGAGCAGGCCTAGGCAATATGTCGGCTCTCTGTAGAGCATGTTGGCCTACAACAGCGGTTAGTGGGTGAGCATTACCTTGTTGGAAAACACTCCCTGAAATGCTTTTCATAAACGACAGCACGACAGATCGACTCAGCAAACATACAAATTTTCAGTCAGAGTGCATGTATAACGACTAAAATGCTCCTGCTGTCATACGAAATTGCACATCAGATCTTAACTCCACGTGTAGGCCCAGTGTATCTAGCACACAGACAGTTTGGTTACATGTCCTCAGCAGGCCTCCTTCTAATCGACACATGACCATCACTGGCACCGTGGCAGAACCAGTTTTCATCAGAAAACACAACAGATGTCCTTTCTGCTCTCCAATCAGCTCCCACTCGACACCACTGAAGTCGCAAACGGTCGATAATTTGGGGTCAGTGGAGTGCACGCTACAGTGTTGCTACCTTGGAGGTGTCTTCTAAGTAGCCGATATGTAACAGTTCGTAGTGTCAATGTGGTGTCAATTGCTGCTCAAATTGCTGTTGCAGCCGCAGTACGGTGTGCCAGAGCCCCGCGCCAAACTCAACGAACATCAATCTCGGTAGTGCCACGTGGCCGTCCGGAGCTCACTCTTCTTGCGACCGTGCGTTCCCGTGACCACCGCTGCCAACAGTCATGTACAGTGAGCACATTCCTATCAACTCTTTCTGTAGTATCACAAAAGGTACGTCCAGCTTCTTGTAGCCCTTTTACACGACCTCGTTTAAGCACAGTGAGATGTTGATGACGGTGTCTTGGTCAACTTAAAGGCATTCTTGACTAAAATCAACTCACTACGTCCAGTGGCATAGGTAGATAATGCTCACGGCCGTTACAGCGTCTGTTTAAAGCAAACCTGATTTGCATCCTCATAGTTGCGCTACTAGCGCAACTACCATGCAACTGGCTGGAAATATCAGCAGATCTAGAGATATGCCTACCAACTTTTGCTTCTGGTGCACTGCCCCTTCTTGGCGTTAGAATTTTTTTCTATCAGCGTGTTTTGCCCAGCTTATGTCCCATTATTACCTGGTGTAATTATGCTTGACCGCAAATGTAGATTCTTGTAAGCATTCATCACTTGTGTTAACAGGGCACAATTTCTCTTGCTTGACGTTAAGTAAGTATGATCTGTAAGTTATTTGTCATATAATTGTAATGTGTGTCTTGTACTTATTTTACAGTCCGAGCTGAATCCAGCATCTGTGTGATTCATGGGCCGATCTCAAGCAGATTATTTTATGTTGGCTAATGCACCCATTTTCAGCTCACATTTAATTTTAATTTAACTCTGTTACCTGAGACGTAAAAATTCATATCTGCTAAAAATAATATGGGAAATGTGAAATGTTTTCTGAAATACTGAGAGGCAATATTCGAAACAATTGTTTGATTAAATTCTTTAAGGATTCAGCTACGATAAATTTTCAGAGCTTAATTGTTTATGTTTATTTATGTTATGACGTGCCTCTGAGGCAAAATAAAGATGATATATACGTATTTGCTTTGCCGAGCACCTTACAACTCCCACATCTAAGCCCTCTCCCTCATTCCTCTCACTTATTTAAAATTAAAGATACCAACCCTGGTTCGGATAATTCAAAAATCAATCTAAGGCTCCGATCCACGACCCTCTTACGGTGTCGTAGTAGGAGGAGAGGTGTACTCCTACGTGGCGCGTCCCAGGTGGCGGATAGAGGGGTCCTCGCTAGCGTGCTGGCGGACTCGAGCGAAATAAAATAGCTCTCGCGGACCGAACACACATCCCATCAATCTCAGTTTTCACCATCCATAATTCACCCACCACCTTTCCAGATCACATCTGGAATTGTAAACCCTGACCTTGGTCAGACACTTAATCATTGATCAGATAATCAAACAAATATGAGGAGTCTTCTATTGAAAGAATCCACCGGTTTGGACAGTCACGACTAGATTATCCAGGCGAAGACACCATTCGGATTCAGTGGGGTGTCCAATAGAGGACAAAGGCGAGTCGGAGCGCCTAGTGATGCACTGAATGAACAAACAAACATGCAACATATTCCACGTAAGAAGGTGCCAAAATTTAACAAACCAGGAAGATTTTCATATTTTGCAGCAGTAAATATTAATTCTTTAAAGAAAGTTAGTAAATTGAAACTTAGATCAGCAGAACATAGTTATCACAGCCCTTCGAGAGTTACGCAATACTGACTGGGACACGATCGAATCACGAGGACATCGACTTTATAAGGGACCACCAGGAGAAAGGGTAATAGAAAATCTTCCCCAATTCGGTGTGAGTTTCTTGGTACACAATAGAATATTGAATTCCATTGAGGATTTTTCATCCAATTCCTCAAGAATGTCATTGTTAACAATTAAGGTGGAAAACAAAAGATACACACTGTTAAACATTCATTCTCCAACTAACGTTAAAAATAGAACTGGCAAGGATGGAACAGAAAAATTCTGGGATGAACTTGATCAACTAGTAAGGACCATACCGGAAACTAACATTAAAATTCAGCTTGGAGACTGTAATGCGAAGATAGGATGAGAGAGTAAATTTCGAGGTGTGGTGGAGCGATGGCCAGCGAATAAACTTACAAACAAGTATGGGGAACGGTTAATTGAATTTAGTAGTGCAAATGGATTGGTTTTGAAGACAACCAGGTTTAAGAGCAGACCACATAAATTAATGACATGGAAATGTCCTAACGTCAAGCTAGGAGACTTCCAGATAGATCATGTGGCCGTCGATCAGAAATTCCATAAGGAAATCTATAAAGTGCTGCATGGCGTCGATGTTGCTTCAGACCACTACATTTCAAAAATTAAAATCAAATTGACACCTAAAAGAAAAAACAAACCTCAAAAGTTAGATACGAACATATGACCCTAGTTATATTATTAATAATCAGATATTTTACGAGAAATCAAGAATACCCTTAAGTGACAATCTAGAAGCTCATGTCAATCGATTAAAAACCTTGGCAGAAGAAGTAGCTCCTGTACGGAAACGCAAGAAACATGCTTGGTGGAATGAGGAATGTGATGTAGCGATACAGCGTAGACATAAGGCCTGGTTAAATGAGAAAAAAAAGAGAACTGAAAGCTCCAGGGAGGAATTAATAAATGCTAGACGGTCAACCTCCAAAGAAATTAGAAGGGTCAAAAGGCAATTTCATAAGGACTCGCTAAAATATATCGAGGATGCCTTGAATCGCCACAAGACAAGAGATTACTATCAGACATTCAAACAGTACCAGTCGAAATACACTCCACCTACTCTTATAATGAAAGATACAAACGGAAAGGTAGCACATAACAGTTATGACAATTCAATGACACTGGCTAAATATTTCAAACAGTTACTAAATAGCGCGGCACCTGAACATCATTTGGAATTTAACTCCTATCCAAGAAACGAAACGCATTTAGAAAAATTTATACCACCACAGCCAGATGAAGAACAAGCAGCGATTAAATCACTTCGGAATTATAAAGCAGCAGGTGAGAACCAACTATTGGCAGAACTTTGGAAATATGCAAATGTATAAATTATTCTGAACTTACACAAACATCTTACTGACATTTGGAATACTGAGAAGTTACCAGCGGAATGGAATGTTGCAATAATCCATCCTCTACACAAGAAAGGAGATAGATTGGATTCAAATATTTATAGGGGTATATCCAGCTGGATATTACTTATAAAATTTTTTCCAAGGTTCTCTATTTCAGAACTGATGAACAGCTTGATGGTGAACTAGGCGAATATCAAGGAGGCTTTCGTCCAGGACGAAGCTGTCCTGATAAATTATTAGTCTCAAATGGATAATGAAACATCAAAGGGTCAGGAACAAGAAACTAGTGATCACGTTTGTCGATTTTAAAAAAGCCTACGATAGTATCCATCGTGAATCTCTACTGTCAATTCTACAACTGATCGACGTTAGAGATATAGGTCTATAGTTCTGCATATCTGTTCGACGTCCCTTCTTGAAAACGGGGATGACCTGTGTCCTTTTCCAATCCTTTGGAACGATACGCTCTTCTAGACACCTACGGTACACCGCTGCAAGAAGGGGGGCAAGTTCCTTCTCGTACTCTGTGTAAAATTGAACTGGTATCCCATCAGGTCCAGAGGCCTTTCCTCTTTTGAGCGATTTTAATTGTTTTTCTATCCCTCTGTCGTCTATTTCGATATCTACCATTTTGTCATCTGTGCGACAATCTAGAGAAGGAACTACAGTGCAATCTTCCTCTGTGAAACAACTTTGGAAAAAGACATTTAGTATATCGGCCTTTAGTCTGTCATCCTCTGTTTCAGTACCATTTTGGTCACAGAGTGTCTGGACATTTTGTTTTGATCCACCTGCCGCTTTGACATAAGACCAAAATTTCTTAGGATTTTCTGCCAAGTCAGTACATAGAACTCTACTTTCGAATTCATTGAACGCCTCTCGCATAGCCCTACTCACACTACATTTCGCTTCGCGTAATTTTTGTTTGTCTGCAAGTCTTTAGCTATGTTTATGTTTGCTGTGAAGTTCCCTTTGATTCCGCAGCAGTTTTCTAACTCGGTTGTTGTACCACGGTGGCTCTTTTCCATCTCTTACGATCTTGCTTGGCACATACTCATCTAACGCATAATGTACGACGGTTTTGAACTTTGTCCACTGATCCTCAACACTATCTGTACTTGAGACAAAACTTTTGTGTTGAGCCAACAGGTACTCGGAAATCTGCTTTTTGTCACTTTTTCTAAACAGAAAAATCTTCCTACCCTTTTTAATATTCCTATTTACGGCTGAAATCATCGATGCCGTAACCGCTTTATGATCGCTGATTCCCTGTTCTGCGTTAACTTTTTCAAATAGTTCGGGTCTGTTTGTCACCAGAAGGTGTAATATGTTATCGCCACGAGTCGGTTCTCTATTTAACTGCTCAAGGTTGTTTTCAGATAAAGCATTTAAAAAAATTTCACTGGATTCTTTGTCCCTGCCACCCGTTATGAACGTTTGAGTCTCCCAGTCTATATCCGGCAAATTAAAATCTCCCCCCAGAACTATAACATGGTGGGTAAACCTACTCGAAATATTTTCCAAATTATCCTTCGGGTGCTCAGCCACAACAGCTGCTGAGCCAGGGGGCCTATAGAGACATCCAATTACCATGTCTGAGCCTGCTTTAACCGTGACCTTCACCCAAATCATTTCACATTTCGGATCTCCGTCAATTTCCTTCGATACTATTGCACTTCATATCGCTATAAACACGCCTCCCCGTTCACTGTCCAGTCTGTCTCTGCGGTATACATTCCAATCTGAGTTTAGAATTTCATTACTGTTTTCGTCTGGTTTCAGCCAACTTTCTGGGCGTTGTGACCGTTTATTAATGAGAGCTGTTCTGGGACCTTTCTATAGACGCTCCTGCAGTTTACTATTAGCACATTAATATTGTTATTCCCAGTTGCATTTTGCCTTCTCCTACCTTGCCGCGTCTCAGGAGGCGTCTTGTCGGGCCTAGGGAGGGGATTCTCTAACCTAAAAAACCCCCATGTGCACTCCACACGTACTCCGCTACCCTTGTAGCCGCTTCCGGCGTGTAGTGCACGCCTGACCTATTCAGGGGGACCCTACATTTCTCCACCCGATAGCGGAGGTCGAGAAATTTGCACCCCAGATCTCCGCAGAATCGTCTGTGCCTCTGGTTTAAGCTTTCCACTCGGCTCCAAACCAGAGGACCGCGATCGGTTCTGGGAACGATACTACAAATAGTTAGCTCTGATTCCACCCCGCGAGCGAGGCTTTCCGCCTTCACCAATTCCGCCAACCGCCTGTACGAACTGAGGATGACCTCTGAACCCAGACGGCAGGAGTCATTGGTGCCGACATGAGCAACAATTTGCTGTCGGCTGCACCCAGTGCTCTCTATCGCCGCCGGTAGGGCCTCCTCCACATCTCGGATGAGACCCCCCGGCAAGCAGACAGAGTGAACACTGGCCTTCTTCCCCGACCTTCCCGCTATTTCCCTAAGGGGCTCCATCACCTGCGTAACGTTGGAGCTCCCAATAACTAATAAACCCCTCCCCCCGTGTGCCTGCTCGGACCTTGCTGAAGGAGCAGCCACATGTCCACTCACAGTCAGAGCGGGCGATGCCACACGGCCAGCCTCCACATTGACCCTCCGCCTCGTGCGCCGCGAACGCCGCTGAACCCGCCACTCCTCTTGGGGAGAGAGTGGCCCAACCGTGCCAGGTACCCGCGAAGATGTCTCGACAGCAGCGACAGTGGGTGAAGCATGTAACACCTGGTTGCACCTTGCGAAGCACCAGACTCCCCACTGCCGCTACACGCCGAGGCAGCAGCCTGAAGACGGCTGACCGCGGCCATCAACACGCTCAGCTGTTCGCGAAAAGAGGCCAGCTGCTCCTGCGTCCGTACACAGCAGTCACACATCCTATCCATCCTAAGGAATCAATTTACTGAAGAGAGTTAATCAACCTTTAACTAGACTGCTAATTCACTAAAGGCGGCTGTTTATTGACTAAACTGTGGTTGCTAGCCACTTCTTGTAGAAAACAATGAAAATAGCACTACCTGTCTCTGGTAGGCGGCTCCCCTAAAAGATGGCTGCATACAATAGGGATGCTGTTCTTAATGGACTCAAAAACAGTGATTATCGTTGGAAACTGATGGGTGGTGAGGGTGTTGTTAGGAAATTACTTCGAAGCCCTTTCAGAAGTTTGATGCTTGAGAGACAAAGGTAATTTAGTTCTAGTTTTATTTCTTATAGCTTTCTCATTTGTCCTCATTAACTACTTCTGACAATATTAAGAAATAAAATTCGTGCACTGCCATAAAAACTAACAAATATTTACAGAAGCTACGGCTGTAAAATTCCAGAAGGTACTCTTGTGTTGTAGGTAGACAGAAAACAGGCCGATTTTGGGTTTGGAGAACCCGAGGTTCCCGAGTTAATCTAGTCAGCACTTCTGTAGGCAATGAGCAAGTCTTAAGTCACTACTAGGTGCAGGATGGTATGAGTACACGAAAGCCCTGATTTGCAATTGAGACGGAACAGTCTTTAGTGGGCCACCACTGGAGCACATGCAGCATATGAGATGTCCTAATAATGACCTGCAGTTCCTTAGTTACTTATAAGACTTAGATGGATCCTACTAATTATCACACCAGCACTTCCAACGATTCGTCGATTCGTCGATTCGTTATTATCAGCTGTCAGTAAGCACCAAAATACTCTTTATTATATCAAAGACGCTGTTTCGGCTATCTAAAGCAGTTGAGGTAACTGTAGTTAAACCCGAACAGGCCTCGGAAGGCTCAACGGTACCGACCCCCGTGTCATCCTCAGCCGATTGGCGTCACTGCATGCGGGTATGGAGGGGCATGTATTCGGCACACCTCTCTCCCGGCCGTTGACGGTTTTCGTGACCAGAGCCGTTACTCCTCAGTATAGTAGCTAAGGGTATTTCAAAAGAACAATTGCAGACATGCCCAAAAAAGGCCGGAATATTTTGTGATGGATACTGATCAATCATGGATTGATCTTAGATCAGATCTATCAATTCTTGACACAAGAACAAGGTTCGGTGTTGGTGTAGGATCTTCAAACTGTTTTTGAGGTGTGGCATAAAATCACATAAGAGACAAGTGACAATTTTATATGCTCTAAATGTTTTATTTATACACTCAAATTTATTTTTGGGTTTCGGGTAAATCTAATCTAAACTAAACTCAGTCCGAACAGGCCTTGAAAGGCCCAACGGCAGCGACCGGCCGCCGTCTCGTCCTCATATCATAGGCGTCATTGGATGCCTATGTCACTTTGCGAGACCGGAGCCGCTACTTCTCAATCAAGTAGCTCCTCAGTTTGCCTTACAAGGGCTGAGTGCAGCCCGCTTGCCAACAGCGCTCGGCAGACCGGATGGTGACCCATCCAAGTGCTAGCCCAGCCCGTCAGCGCTTAACTCCGGTGATCTGACGGGAACCGGTGTCACTACTGCGGCAAGGCTGTTGGCTTTCGGTGTGGATGCATGTACAAGTAACTAATAATTTCTTCTAGCGACAATAAGAGCAGTTTTTTTGTGTCATCAGTCTTCTGACTGGTTGTTTGATGCGGCCTTCCGCGAATTCCAGTCCTGTGCTAACCTCTTCAACTCAGAGTAGCACTTGCAACCTAGGTCCTCAATTATTTGCTGGATGTATTCCAATCTCTGTCTTCCTCTACAGTTTTTGCCCTCTACAGCTCCCGCTAGTACCATGGAGGTCATTCCCTCGAGTCTTAACAGATGTCCTATCATCCGATTCCTTCTCTTTATCAGTGTTTCCGACATATTCCTTTCCTCTCCGATTTTGCGTAGAACCGTTTCATTCCTTACCTTATCCGTCCACCTAATTTTCAACATTCGTCTGTGGCACCACATCTCAAGTACTTCGATTCTCTTCTGTTCCGGTTTTCCCACTATTTCACTACCGTACAATGCTGTACTCCAACGTACGTCCTCAGAAATTTCTTCCTCCCATTAAGGCCTATAGTTGATATTAGCAGACTTCTCACGGCAAGGAATGCCTTTTTTCCCATTGCTAGACTGCTTTTGATGTCCTCCTTGCTCCGTCCGTCATTGGTTACTTTACTGCCTAAGCAGCAGAATTCCTTAGCCTCATCTACTTCGTGACCATAAATATTGATGTTAAGTTTCTCACTGTTCTCATTTCTGCTACTTCTCATTACCTTCGTCTTTCTCCGATTTACTCTCACTCCATACTCTGTACTGATTAGACTGTTCACTCCGTTCCGCAGATCATGTAAATCTTCTTCACCTTCACTCAGGATAGCAATGTCATCAGTGAATCGTATCATTGATATCATTTCACTTTGAATTTTAATTCCACTCCTGAACCTTTCTTTTATTTCCATCATTGCTTCTCCTATGTACCGACTGACCAGTCTGGGCGAAAGGCTCTACATCTTTGTCTTACACCCTTTTTGATTGTCCGCTCTTATTATTCCCTTTTGGCTGTTGTACATATTGTATATGACCCATCTTTCACTATAGCTTACCCCTACTTTTCTCAGAATTTCCAGCATCTTGCACCATTTTACACTGTCGAACGCTTTTTCCAGGTCGACAAATCCTACGAACGTATCTTGATTTTTCTTTAGTCTTGATTCCATAATTAAACCCAACGTCAGAATTGCCACTCTCGTGCCTTTATCTTTCCTAAAGACATACTGATTGCTATCTAGTGTATTCTCAATTTTCTTTCTAATTCTTCTGTATACTGTTCTTGTAACTAATTTGGATGCATGAGCTGTTAAGCTGAGTTTGCGACAGTTCACTTGTCTGCTGAGAAAAATCATTAATATTTGCTCTCATGTTTGGGAGACACATTCTCCCATGTTGCTTACGGACGTTCGAACGAGCCGTACACCTTCACCATCATCATTAGAATGACGGTGAAACGTGGTGTATGCAGTTGTTGGCGAAAACTCTTTAAATCAGGCTGACTTGAATTATGGTTCAATGCCCGAGATAAAAAACTGGAAGACAAGGAGTTAAGGACAAAGCCGAAGCATTACTAGCAGCAGTGGTTGATGTAATGGGGATTACAAAAGAAAATTTAGTGTATGCATCTACGACCAATAACCATCATGTTTTCCGGAAGGACCCAGAAAATCAATTTGTACATGCTTGTACGGTCCAGATGAACATCTCCGATGAAAAAGCGTTGAGGTGGAGGGGACTGAAGATGCCCATAACACTGCAGTGAGAGCTCATTTACTGATTCTGGGCTTCCAAGCCCTACCAATTACACTCCTGGAAATTGAAATAAGAACACCGTGAATTCATTGTCCCAGGAAGGGGAAACTTTATTGACACATTCCTGGGGTCAGATACATCACATGATCACACTGACAGAACCACAGGCACATAGACACAGGCAACAGAGCATGCACAATGTCGGCACTAGTACAGTGTATATCCACCTTTCGCAGCAATGCAGGCTGCTATTCTCCCATGGAGACGATCGTAGAGATGCTGGATGTAGTCCTGTGGAACGGCTTGCCATGCCATTTCCACCTGGCGCCTCAGTTGGACCAGCGTTCGTGCTGGACGTGCAGACCGCGTGAGACGACGCTTCATCCAGTCCCAAACATGCTCAATGGGGGACAGATCCGGAGATCTTGCTGGCCAGGGTAGTTGACTTACACCTTCTAGAGCACGTTTGGTGGCACGGGATACATGCGGACGTGCATTGTCCTGTTGGAACAGCAAGTTCCCTTGCCGGTCTAGGAATGGTAGAACGATGAGTTCGATGACGGTTTGAATGTACCGTGCACTATTCAGTGTCCCCTCGACGATCACCAGTGGTGTACGGCCAGTGTAGGAGATCGCTCCCCACACCATGATGCCGGGTGTTGGCCCTGTGTGCCTCGGTCGTATGCAGTCCTGATTGTGGCGCTCACCTGCACGGCGCCAAACACGCATACGACCATCATTGGCACCAAGGCAGAAGCGACTCTCATCGCTGAAGACGACACGACTCCATTCGTCCCTCCATTCACGCCTGTCGCGACACCACTGGAGGCGGGCTGCACGATGTTGGGGCGTGAGCGGAAGACGGCCTAACGGTGTGCGGGACCGTAGCCCAGCTTCATGGAGACGGTTGCGAATGGTCCTCGCCGATGCCCCAGGAGCAACAGTGTCCCTAATTTGCTGGGAAGTGGCGGTGCGGTCCCCTACGGCACTGCGTAGGATCCTACGGTCTTGGCGTGCATCCGTGCGTCGCTGCGGTCCGGTCCCAGGTCGACGGGCACGTGCACCTTCCGCCGACCACTGGCGACAACATCGATGTACTGTGGAGACCTCACGCCCCACGTGTTGAGCAATTCGGCGGTACGTCCACCCGGCCTCCCGCATGCCCACTATACGCCTTCGCTCAAAGTCCGTTAACTGCACATACGGTTCACGTCCACGCTGTCGCGGCATGCTACCAGTGTTAAAGACTGCGATGGAGCTCCGTATGCCACGGCAAACTGGCTGACACTGACGGCGGCGGTGCACAAATGCTGCGCAGCTAGCGCCATTCGACGGCCAACACCGCGGTTCCTGGTGTGTCCGCTGTGCCGTGCGTGTGATCATTGCTTGTACAGCCCTCTCGCAGTGTCCGGAGCAAGTATGGTGGGTCTGACACACCGGTGTCAATGTGTTCTTTTTTCCATTTCCAGGAGTGTATAATGACGTTGGGGTAGTTGCTCTGTGTGAACTGCACTCCAGAGATGTTGGGGTAACACTGACAAATCTTCTCATTGGAGGGAATGAGGAATCACGGCCAGTGCATTGTCATTCTCTGTATGTAACAGTGAACTCCTGACTACATCGAAGGCACATGATGCCGAAGAAAGTAGCAGAAACTTGGTGGGAAATTCCATTCAAACTATGTAGTCACACATGGCAAAACTACCCGAAAAGCTGTACTGATAGCAGTTAATCCAGAAATACGCCACAAATCGAGAGGAAATTTTGAAGAATTTTAATAACATGATATCTCAGGTGAATCGTATCCTGTGGCGGTTCTGAAAGGTAACTGAGACCAAGTCAATGTTCGTATACCATGCGGTAAGCATTACACGACAGCAGAGTCCAGTGCTGCAATTTTTATGCACTCCGTGGACGGACAGGCTTGGAAGGATTGGAAAACGCCATTAGAGGAAAATGATCTGTAAACAAATAGAACTTCCAAGAATACAAATATCGGTGGAAATTGGTAACGCCATAGACAGTGATGAGCGCCTCTTTCTAAAGTAGAATGTACACTACTGGCCATTAAAATTGCTACACCAAGAAGAAATGCAGATGATAAACGGGTATTCATTGGACAAATAAATTATACTAGAACTGACATGTGATTACATTTTCACGCAATTCGGGCGCATAGGTACTGAGAAAACACTACCCAGAACAACCACGTCTGGCCGTAATAACGGCCTTGATACACCTGGGCATTGAGTCAAACAGAGATTGGATGGAGTGTACAGGTACAGCTACCCATGCAGCTTCAACGCGATACCACAGTTCATCAAGAGTAGTGACTGGCGTATTGTGCCGAGTTGCTCGGCCACCATTGAACAGACGTTTTCAATGGGTGAGAGATCTGAAGAATGTGCTGGCCAGGACAGCAGTCGAACATTTTCTTTATAAAGAAAGGCGCGTACAGGACCTGAAACATGCGGTTGTGCGTTATCCTGCTGGAATGTAGGGTTTCGCAGGTATCGAATGAGCGGTAGAGCCACGGGTCGTAACACATCTGAAATGTAACGTCCAGTGTTCAAAGTGCCGTCAATGCGAACAAGAGGTGACCGAGAGGCCCAGTGATACGCCAGTATGGCGATGACGAATGCACGCTTCCAATGTGCGTTCACCGCGATGTCGCCAAACACGGATGCGACCATCATGATGCTGTAAACATAACCTGGATTCATCCGAAAAAATGACGTGTTGACATTTGTGCAGCCAGGTTCGTCGTTGAGTACACCATCGCAGGCGCTCCTCTCTGTGATGCAGAGTCAAGGGTAACAGCAACCATGGTCTCCGAGCTGATAGTCCATGCTGCTGCAAACCTCGTCCAACTGTTCGTGCAGATGGTTGTTGTCTTCCAAACGTTCCCATCTGTTAACGCTGGGATCGAGACGTGGCTGCACCATCCGTTACAGCCATGCGGTTAAGAATCCTGTCATCTCGACTGCTAGTGATACGAGGCCGTTGGGATCCAACACGGCGTTCCGTATTACCCTCCTGAACCCACCGATTCCATATTCTGCTATCAGTCATTGGATATCGACCAACGCGAGCAGCAATGTAGCGATACGATAAACCGCAATCGCGATAGGCTACAATCCGACCTTTATCAAAGTCGGAAACGTGATGGTACGCATTTCTCATCCTTACACGAGGTATCACAACAACGTTTCACCAGGCAACGCCGGTCAACTGCTGTTTGTGTATGAGAAATCGGTTGGAAACTTTCCTCATGTCAGCACGTTGTAGGTATCGCCACCGGCGCCTACCTTGTGTGAATGCTCTTGAAAGCTGATCATTTGCATATCACAGCATCAAGTTCCTGTCAATTAAACTTCGCTTCTGTAGCGCGTCATCTTCGTGGTGTAGCAATTTTAATGGCCAGTAGTGTAATTGCACAGCGTCCTGTTGAGAGTTTTTGAGGCAAACACTGTATGCCTATCAGATGAACAAATTCTGTGGGAGAGCACAGTTCCATTTCCATAAGAAGACCCATCCACAGCTAACATAACAATGCATCGCTTAACCACTGAAATGCGTCCTGACATTCTTGGGCCCAGATGAAGGTAACAATTATCCAGGGAGGTCAGCCGGGTGAGGCAGCAATTTGCTCACCATTTGCAATAAACTTAACGAATATTTTAGTTTCCACGTGACGACTTGAAACTCCTTGACGTTATGGGGTGTCAGAAAATTTTTAATGGCAGGCAACTGCAAATGAACAGGATGAATACCGTTTTCATTTATAATACGTCCCTAAATTTATATGATTCTTGGAGGAAGAAGCACTTTTCCTTGCTACACCTTAAGCCACTCTCAGCGAGCAATTTAAAAACTCTAAATTTAAGAAGTTGTTAGCAGGTGTACAATCCATGATAACAATATCATCAAGATTGTTCGTACATGAAGGGATATCAGCTGGTTCCAGGAAACGTTGAAAAATAGCACGAGCTGGTGCACTACCAAAAGGTAGTCTTCGAAACTGGAAGAATCCCACTTGCGTATAATCACAAAACATGTAAGTATGCCCCACGTAAATCAATCTCGCAAGACAATTTGTCGTGTCCCAATCTGTCCCATCAATAGGTCTGGGTGTCCGTGAGAGTTAGTGCTTTTATGGTGTGTTTGAAACCGGTACACTGACACAAATCTCCTGATGGCTTTTCAAGTACGACCAAGGGGGACCCCCAGTGGTTTTCAGATTTGGGTTGAACCCGTCCATGGTCGTTGCATCAATTTAGTTCTTGAGTAACCTACTCACATATAAGATTAGGGATAGGTCTGGCTTGATAAAATCGTACTTGCGCATCGTCTTTAACAGCCATGTGCACCTCAAATCTTAAGGCCTTCCTAATCCTGGAAATCAATGAGGAAGTTCACTGAAGAATCGATCTGGAAAGGAATATATGGAAAACAGTGACAAAAGGAACAGGAAGATAGATCTGTTAAGACATCAGGAAATTTCTTCCACTGTACGTACTTGAGGGAGCTGTAAGGGTTAAAAACTGTAGAGACAGACAGAGATTGGAATACATGGAGCAAATAATGAGGACGTAGACTCCAAGTGTCACTTTGAGAGGAGGTTGGCATAGGAGAGGAATTCAAGATGGGTCACATCAAACCAATCGGATGAATGGTGATTGAAAAAGAAAAAGAAATCATGTTTCAGGAAGTTCTCTGCACTTATTGCATAAGTCCTTAAAATTAGTATGAGGTACTGGAAACCTGATTTGTAACACAATATCTTGTGTACACAGGCAGAACAAATGTACTGTTTCTGGGAACGTACTACATGGGATGAAGCACAGTTTATAACGTCACGAAAAGTTACTAGCAAAACGCACACGTCAAGTATTACAATTTCGTGTCTATTAAAATGGCTCTGAGCACTATGGGACTTAACATCTGACGTCATCAGTCCCCTAGACTTAGAAATACTGAAACCAAACTAACCTATCACCCACATCCATGCCTGAGGCAGGATTCGAACCTGCGACCGTAGCAGGAGCGCGGTTCCGGACCGAAGCGCCTAGAACTGCTATGCCACAACGGCCGGCTCGTGCCTATTAAAAGCGGACATCACATGTGTAGGCTTTGTAGCCATGATCTATCAATCATGTAATAGGTTTCTTCATTGATTAGGGAAACAGACGTGGCTGTGAGTAACTGAAACCCAACCTCTTGAAACACGTTGTTTTTTGACAACCACAAGTTTTTCCAACATCATTTGAGAAAACAATGAGGACAAGACCTATTCACCTCACCCTGAAGTAAACCACTTGTGCAATGTGACTTAAATATTTTACCTTTACTTCCACTTTTAATCTGAGCACTTTTTTCACTTACCTTAACATTAACTTGAGAGTAAATACCTTGTGCACTATGAATGAAAGAGGTAGATGGAGCCTCAAAATCAACATGAGTCGTGTTCAAAATACTCTGACTGTTCACAATACTCTGACTCTACAATTGACAGCGTTGTTTTGACATCCAGATGTGGTAATTTTGAGATAGCAGTGCATATGCGTATGACTGAAATATTTTACGTGTTCGGCAACTTAATAAAACGTCTCTGCAATTCACAAGAACACCTGGACCTGCAATGTATTGTTAGCCCTTGAGTTCAGAAAACCACCGTTTTAATGACTGTTTAAGGTGCTCCTTAGGACGAAAAAATTTAAATCTCGCCACAGCGACGTGAGTCCGTGCCTTGTAATGCTAGTCGAGTTTTCGAACAAGTTCAGTCATATTCCGAACGAGAATGGGGAAATAACTTTATACGCAGCCGATAAACGTCTGTTTCAGCAGTGGACAGAAAACAAGCAATGCACGATGTGCCTGTAGTGCTGTATTCTGTGAAGTGGGATTTCAGTTGCGTACAATTTTTGGACCAGTCCTCTCCTTTACTGTTAAGCTAGCGAAACTGTCTTGCAACAGTAAGTTCGTCATCTGTTCCACACTAGAAGCAGTTGTTCAGTCTACTGTGCCTGAAACTGAACAAGTTCTATCTGAAGACAGTTCCCGTGGGGGCTTGGACATAGTGAAACACGTTAAACTAAGTGGAAGTCAGAAAAACTATTTTGGCCGCTGAGCACCAAGAACATCCACTAAGGAAGGCGAGGGAAGTCCGTGCAAACTGGAACAAACGTGGAGTCACTATTGTCACCAATTTTTTTGAGGAACGGTGGTTAGTTAAAAAAACACATAAAACAATTATTTTCTTCACCATATGTTGCGTGTCACCGCAAGCCTATATTCAGCTCAGGGGTGCTCGAACACACAAAATGTCAATTAAATTCATTGAAAACTTTAATATCAACTACTTTGCAATACATATTCATTTGAATGGCAATAGATATTTACTACCGTCGCCAGCCGTAGTGGCCGAGCCGTTCTAGGCGCCACAAAAAATGGTTCAAATGGCTCTGAGCACTACGAGTATGTGACTTAACATCTGAGGTCATCAGTCCCTTAGAACTTAGAACTACTTAAACCTAACTAACCTAAGGGCATCATACACATCCATGTCCGAGGCAGGATTCGAACCTGCGACCTTAGTAGTCGTGCGGTTCCGGACTGAAGCGCCTAGAACCGCTTGGCCACCGCGGCCGACTAGACGCTACAGTCCGGAACCGCGCGACCGTTACGGTCGCAGGTTCGAATCCTGCCTCGGGCATGGATTTGTGTGATGTCCTTAGGTTAGTTAGGTTTAAGTAGTTCTAAGTTGTAGGGGACTGATGACCCCAGAAGCTATGTCCCATAGTGCTCAGAGCCATTTGAACCATTTTTTTACTACCGTCATAGAGTAAAGGAATAACTGTTTACAGTGTTCAGTATTACTGTTTGACAGTTACATATCAGTGTACATTCACCTATGAAGTGTTCAGTAACACTGTCGCTGCCGAATCTGAACTACGATGACGCTGCTTGTCGTAGCCGTTTATCACGGAATGGGGTGAGAGACGCTGCACTCTGACGTAAGAAGTCTTCCAGCAGCCGCGGCGTATAAAACCTCTTGATTGCGCGTCTTCACCGACACCTCTCATTCGTGTCTGCATTTGGCACCGACTGTGTTTAGCCTGTGCTTCCGTCATGAAGGACTAACTTTAACCCGGGACATCACTCATCAGGCGGCACCACAATAGTATTCCATCTAGGGTAAAACGGCACCTAATGAACAAAGTCTTAGAGAGCAGATGTGGATGGAATATACGAGGAGTCTGTTACGAAAGACGAGTGTTACATTGCGGGTCAACCCTGAAACAGTACGTTATATCCTCCTCTGAAAAAGCGACACCTAACTTAATTTTTCTTTCAGTTGTGACGTCCTAACAAACAACTGGGTATGCTCTAACTATGTGAGATATTGTGGAAAGCGATCTCATTTAACTCTAATCACTGACGTACAGTTCAGACTTCAAATAAAGCCGAACCCATCGAGTTTAGTGTCTTGAGTCTGGAATTTGCAACTTACATGTCAGTTGTAACACATGGCTCGAACAAAAGAATCATAACAGTTTGAAACTAAGGGTACGTATGTATGTATTTAACAAAGAGACACATAGCTGGTAATAAATGTAATGTATGTTTTGAAATTATATACACATATCTCATAAGCACTCAAAGCAACAACATTGTTTCAAAATGTAGTGTTATAGATTTTTAATGGTGTAGATATTAGAATAGAAAATGATAAACGTTTACCGACGACAGTAGTTCAGTGGGGAAGTGTGAGACAACTAATCCAAAGGAGCAAGGTTTAATCCACAGCACTTACAAGTATTTTTTTTTTGTCACCTGTCATTTATTTCGTATCTCGCAATGATCTGTATATGTGGAGAACGCCGAGTAGCTCTATAGCCGTATGATGTTAAAACCAACCTTCGGGTTATTAGAGACAGCTCAAACTTTTGCCACGACAGAAATGTGTTATCCAGTGTAAAACGTGTTAATTTCGACTTGAACATGACCTGACTCTCTTCTGAGGTAACAGCACGATGATTATCAGTCACAGAAAATCATCTTAGACATGTTGGTTTGGACACATTTCAAGAGATTTGAAAGGCCATCAGTTCGTTTAACTTACGCGAGTTACTGCAGAGAAATGAACGTACAGTGGAGGCATAGATTTGGTTGTTTATGGGACGATGATTTCATTGACCAACTCTTTCTCCTAGTTTAATCGTCATGTGACGAACTGCCTTTTATGGTTCGCATGTTAAGTTTTTGCGACGCGGTACTTTACCACTCCGAGCTCCCCGCTTACTACAGTTGTTGCGCGTCGTAGCAAGTCCAGATTAACTTCAAGATGAGGTCGAGTAGATATCTACCACAAACAGATTTATTTTTCCAATACATTATGCTAATAGGACTGAAAGTATTTTAGAAGGTGTTTTTGGTTTATATTTTCCTTCAGACCCTCACCGATGTAGACCTTACGGGTATGTTTTGTTCGATTTTGCATTTATATTTGGTGCGAAAGTCATCTTTCACCTGTAAGGAATAATTACGTTCTCTCTTGGTTGTATACAGAACTGCAGAGGAACATACGTATCTATTTGTTTAGCTTACACTATGTGATCGAAAGTATCCGGACACACCCAGAAACATACGTTTTTCATATTAGGTGCATTTTGCTGCAACCTACTGCCAGGTGATCCATATCAGCGACATCAGTGGTCATTAGACTTCGTGAGAGAGCAGAATGTGGAGCTCCGCGGAACTCAACGGACTTCGAACGTGGACAGGTGACTGGATGTCACTTGTGTCATACGTCTGTAAGAGAGATTTCCAAACACCTAAACATCCCTAGGTTCACTGTTTCCGACGTGATCGTGAAGTGGAAACGGGAAGGGACACGTAGAGCACAAAAGTGTACAGGCCGACCACGTCCCTTGACTGACAGAGACAGCCGACAGTTGAAGAGGGTCAAAATGTATAATAGGCGGCGTAATGTGTAATATGCGGAGATCTATCCATACCATCACAGAGGAATTTCAAACTGCAACAGGATCCACTGCAAGTACTATGACGGTTAGGCGGGAGGTGAGAAAACTTGGTTTTCATGGTCGAGCGACTGCTCATAAGTCACATATCACACCGGCAAATGCCAAACGATGCCTCGCTTGGTGTAAAGAGAGTAAACATTGGATGACTGAACAGTGGAAAAACGTTGTGTGGAGTGACGAATCGCGGTACATAATTTGCCGATCCCATGTCAGGGTGTGGGTATGGCGAATGCACGGTGAACGTCATTTTCCAACGCGTGTAGTGCCAACAGTAAAATTCGGATGCTGTGGTGTTATGGTATAGTCGCGTTTTTCATGGAGTGGGCTTGCACCCTTGTTGTTTTGCGTGGACTATAACAGCACAGGGCTACATTGAAGTTTTAAGCACCTTCTTGCTTCCCAGTGTTAAAGAGCAATTCGGGGATGGTGGTTGCATCTTTCAACATGATAGAGCACCTGTTCATAATGCACGACAGTAACATCCCTGTAATGGACTGACCTGCACAGAGTCCTGACCTGAGTCCTATAGAACACCTTTGGGACGTTTTGGAACGTCAACTTTGTGCCAGGCCTAACCGACCAACATCGATGGCTCACCTCAGTGCAGCCCTCCGTGAAGAATGGGCTGCCATTCCCGAAGAAACCTTTCAGCACCTGATTGAACGTATGCCTGCGAGAATGCCCGTGGAGGGCGCCAGGAACTTCTAAGTCATTTTCAGCCAGGTGTGGCCGGTCGTGGTGGCCGAGCGGTTCTAGGCGCTCAGTCCGGAACCGCGCGACTGCTACGGTCGCAGGTTCGAATCCTGCCTCGGGCATGGATATGTGTGATGTCCTTAGGTTAGTTACGTTTAAGTAGTTATAAGTTCTAGGGGACTGATGACCTCAGAAGTTAAGTCCCATAGTGCTCAGAGCCATTTGAACCATTTCAGCCAGGTGTCCGGATACTTTACATCACATAGTGTAGGTAATGGCCAGAAGGAGGTTCATAGATGATAAAGGTTTTCGCGCATTGAATGTAGTCTACGGGATGGCTTTAATTTGGCATCTCTCTTTTCAGTCCAGGCGAGAAAGTCCTTTTGCCAGTCTTTATTGTTATTACCTAACAGGTAACAGAACAATGCAGTGTTCCTGGGTCAGTACAGACATTAAGGAAATCGTGGATATTGTCAGTTGGATCGAAGTGGCCCTCTGCTCTCGGTGAATCGCATCGTTCCAGTGTCGTGTGGCATAACGTCACGGCGGACAGCCCAGCAGACGCAATTACCGTGTGAAGCCGCTGACGCCAGCGCCAGGTTGCGCAGAATAATTGCAAAATGTGCCGCCGTCCTTCTGGCTGCTGGCCCACTTTTATTTGTTGGGTCTGCCGTCCGCCCTCTCTCTATCTGTCTCAGTCACTCAGTGCTTTATTTTTCCTCGCTGTGCCACTGCCCTCTGCTCTTTTTTAATTTTTCTTTCCTTTTTTTGGATGGCCTGCGACGGCGACAGCAAATTGTGAAATGTGAGCGCGCGGCCTGTGACGCAGGCCTGCACGCGCCGATAAATCTCGCGACGTTGTCTGCTATGCTCTGCGCCAGGTGGCGGTCTCTACTGCGCATGCGCGCGGGCTGCTGTATTAGCAGGTGGGGAACGGAAGGGAAGGGCGCCTCCGCCGAAACACTCGTGCACATTTCTGAAATACGGGGAAGGGAGAAGGATAGAGAAAGAGAGAGAGAGAGAGAGAGAGAGAGTGACGGTAAAAATGTGTGGGACAGTTTCAGCTCGAAATAATTCAGAGCGTTATTCGGGCGCGTAATCTTTCTACAGCTCTGGGCTATGTACTCGACGGAGGGACCGAGTCTGAATTTTCCCTCAGTGATGTTACTGTCCCGGATAGAAAAAAGAGCTAAACGGATTACAAGGCGTCTCCACTACATAGTAATTTTATAAACAAGCGGAAAAAGCGATGAGTATTCAGGTAACAGACGTCCCTCTAATTTATTTTTCGGGAGCTTACTTTCTTACAGTAAGATACTGTGTGTAAATATTTTCTTTTATTTCTGATAAGAGATTTTTTGTTATTATTATATACAGAAACAGTCTTTGCTCAAATCCTGTAGCTGTTGAATGTTTTCTGTCTGCATAACCAAACGTTTATTTAACGCACAGAACGTAGTACATATTTGACTGCAATGGTTATACACAAACATGGTCTCCAAGTGGTAGCAGGAGGAAGCACAATGGTTTTGTGTAAATATGTAAGTAGACAGGCTAGTACTACTCTGAAGAGTATACGGGTCCATGAGAAGTAAGATTAGTGGTACAAAGTGTCATCAGACAGAGGGAACGAACATCCCGCAAAGGGAAAACCGAAATGAAAGTTTGGCCTCATTGACCGGGAGGCCCCTTGCGGGGCAGGTCTGGCCACCTTGATACAGATCTTATTACATGTGACGCCACATGGGGTGACCTGAGCGCCGGATGGGGATGAAAAGATGTAGAAGACAACACAACATTCAGTCCCTGAGCGGAGAAAATCCACGACCCAGCCGGGAATCGAATCCGGGCCCGTAGGACTGCAATCCGTCACGCTGATAACGCAGCTATCGGGGCGGACATCCCACAAAAACCGTGGCCAATACATGGACGTTTTGAAAATTAGGTTGCAAGGGATGTTGTCCCAATGATGATTTCTGTGACGATGACGTGCAGGGCGTGACAGTGTCGCATGGAATTCTGCAGCTTTCATTGGCTACTATTATGCCACTACTAATTTTACAAGAAACAGCTGGAGTACAGTATGTCTTTGGATTATTATTGCAAACCTCCAAAAACGCTCTGAGGGAAAAAATCCCACGCACCACGAAGGAATTATCCGAATGGAATGGAAATTGAGAGATGTGATTCAAATGGTTCAAATGGCTCTGAGCACTATGGGACTCAACATCTTAGGTCATGTCCCCTAGAACTTAGAACTACTTAAACCTAACTAACCTAAGGACATCACACACACCCATGCCCGAGGCAGGATTCGAACCTGCGACCGTAGCAGTCCCGCGGTAGAGATGTGATTCATATATAGACAAGAAGGGAGGAATCGCACCGATGTGCGGGACGTGTCCAGACGCATCTTGGGCCTGGATTCTCATTGACTGGAGTAGAATTATCTTCAGTCATGAGTTCCGCGATAAGCTGAGCCCCAAAGACCAACGAAAATGGGTCTGGAGACTCCCCGGGAAGCGGAGGGATACCAACCTCATTGTCGACCATCATCAGGCCCGAGAACCAGGAGTAGTGGGGTGGGGTGCCTTTTCTTTCCATGGCAGGACCCCTTTGGAGCTCATCCGCTGCACCCTTGAAACATTGCGATATGTCGACGATGTTGTACGCACCGTTTTATTGCCCTTCATGGGAAATCATTCAGGGCTTACATTTCAGCTACATAATGGCCGCCCGCACATGGCTAGAGTTTCTACTTTCACAAGCGGCGACTGGGTCGCGAATGGAACAGTGATCCGAGAATTTAGAATAAATTTCTTTATTTCACATCTATTATCACAAATATTGCAGGTCTTCAAACTACCGGTTTTTGTCGGCATTGACCATGTTCAGATCTGCAGCAAGTCACAAAAACAATTCATGTATGTCGACAGCTTAAAACGATGAAATAGGCGATGAACGGAAGTGTTACTGGCATATATGCGATTGCAGCTCTTCAAACTACCGGTTTTGGTCAGCAGTGACCATGTTCAGATCTGTAGCAAGTCACAAAAACGATTAATGTATGTCTACAGCTTAAAACGCTGAGCTAGGAGAAGAAGGAAAGTGTTACTGACATGCATGCGAAAATTATGCACTTTAAATATGACGAAGCATACCTGTTTTATAAAAACATGTCCTAATGTACTGGAGCCATAGTGGCATTGAAAAATGCTAAACACAAAATCAGCGCCTGCATCTTCATAAATATACAGGGTGCGTCAAAAAAATGTATACACGCTTTGATCTGTCACAGACAATTTATTTCCCGTTCTACAAGGTTAAATATCTGTGAGAAAGTAATGTTATGTTTCTTCAACAGGTGGCAGCAGTGACAAGGAAGTAAATGCAACATGGCAGACGTGCGTTTGAGCTTTGAAGCGCGGACGCAGATAATTAAGTGGTACTGGAAGTTTGAGAATGTAGCTGCGGTTCGAAGACAGTGGAGTAGTGAGTATGGTACAGAACCACCTTCAAGGTTAACAATTACACGTCTACGAGACAAATTCGAAATTCATGGAACAGTGTGTGATCTGCATAAAGGTCGATCAGGGCGACCTCGTACAGCTACAAGTGATGATTCCACAACTACGGTCTCGGAATTGTTTCAGCGTTCGCCTCAAAAATCTTCAAGGCAAGCGGCACGTGAGAGTAATGCAAGTGCTAGTAGTGTGCTACGCATTCTGAACAAAGGCAAGTTTCGTGTGTACATTCCAAGGCTGGTGCAACAGCTAAGTGACGACGATCCAGATCGAAGGTTAGAATTTTGTGAATGGGTTCAGGAGATGGTGAGACGTGAACCGGGATTTATGGGTAGCATAATTTGGTCGGATGAAGCCCAATTCAAACTCAATGGAACTCTGAATAGGCACAATTGTGTGTACTGGGCTGAAGATAATCCTCACATTACAGTTGAAAAGGCTGTGAATTTGCCTGGTGTAAATGTGTGGTGTGGTTTGTCTGCAAGGGGACTTATTGTAATAAATTAAGACACAACAAAAGTTATATCATCAAAAAGGAAAAAAATTAACTAATAATAACGCTCTAGTGGTGAATTTTAGATGAAAATACAAAGGCATAAGTAATGGCCAGCTTACGGAGTGCACAGAATAACATAAAAATGACGAAAACAAATAGCGGAAGAAGCCCAAATAATGAAAAGATATTTTATCAAACAACCAGCGCCCTCTGTTGGCTCTACCGCCAGAATTCCGCATAGGCGAAGTACTTGGAGGCGTTCTGGAGCATTATGGGCATGGCCTGTCAACCACCTGGGGATTTTGACTATCTGACGCGCCATCTGCACAGAATATGCATGACATACCTCAGGGCGACAGTCAGTAACTCTGTGAATCAACGCCAAGCCGAAAGCTGTTCCATAAGAGCCAGAGATGGACCAACACGTTATTGACTTGCTCAGTTGGTGAAGCTCGTTGTTGTCTTCAGGGTAATAAATGAATATGCATTGGTTCTTACATAGCCATTGTCTTAAGGATAATAAGTGATGATGCATTGATGCTTACGTAGCTACATTACTTCTTAATATTTCTTAATCCATTAGAATTATTAGCATGTTAAAATTCAGGATCATTGTGACATTAGTAGGCTTTCATCTCTCCTTTAGCTGTCTCAACGTTCTTTGATCCCTTTACTGATTCGGAAACATAACTTTAGAATAGGAATGTGGTCTGCTTTACAGATTTCACATTTTTTATCTCTTAGCGATTCAGTCCCGTTTGTGGTCTCTTAATGTTTGTAAATCTGTCATTTTGAGGTGTTTCCTTACGCGCATGATCAAGCCAAACTGCAGAAGAGAATTATTTTGAAAGAAAGGGACTGCTAACTTAACAATAATGGATTTAAAGTTCACAATGGTGAGTCCGTATTCATATGTTTGTTGATTAAACTGCTTTTCTTAGTCTTAAACGCCTGGTTTGCCAATACATTCCATCTCTTCACTCCCATTAAGCGTCTGTTGCCCTCTGTAATCGTGCCATCGAGATAATAAAATCACATGATCCATTCTGACGACATCAGTTTTCGTATTGGTTATAATTTCTTCCACATTTTGCGTTTTACCGTTTCTTTGGTTTCCCATCTATCCACTTATACTTTCAGTAGTTTGAAGAGGGACTGTAAGGGCTGGACATAGTGGCCGAGGGGTTCTAGGCGCTTCAGTCTGGAACCGTGCGACCGCTACGTTTGCAGGTTCGAATCGTCCCTCGGGCATGGATGTGTGTGATGTCCTTAGGTTAGTTAGGTTTAAGTAGTTCTAAGTTCTAGGAGACTGATGACCTCAGATGTTTAGTCCTATAGTGCTCAGAGCCATTTGAGCCATTTGACTGGAAGGACTTGAAGCGGTCTACTGATTTCATCTCCGGAGTCTGCTGCTATAACGGTGTCATTTGCAAATCTAAGAAAAACGAGAATCCTTTAATGGTTGGATTCTACATCTAAGATGTCTACGCCTGCATCATTACCCTGAATTTCACAATAAACTGCCTGGCAGAGGGTTCATCGAATCGCACTTAGGCTACTTCTCCGCCATTCCTCTCTGGAACAGTGAGTGGGAAAAACAAATGATTCCATGCGAGCTCTGATTTCGCTTATCTGATTCAGATAATCATTTATCTCTATGTAGGTGAATGTCAACAAAATTTAATCACACTCTGAGAAGAAGGTGGTGATTGAAATTTCATGAGAAGGTCCTGTATCAGCGAAAAACGGCTTTGTTTTGATGACTGCCACCCGAATTCGTATATCATGCCTATGGTACTCTCTCCTCTATTTCGCGATATTACGAAACTAGCTGTTCTTTTTTAAATTTTTCGATGACACCTATCAATCCTATCTGATGCGGACACCACTGTGCTCCAGAAGAAGGTGGACAAGCGTTATGTAAGCAATCTCTCTAGTCGACCTGTTGGATTTTCTAAGTGTTCGGCCAATAAATCGCAGTCTTTGGTTTGCTTTCCTCACAGCGTTATCTATATGGTCGATCCAGTTTAAGTTATGCGTAACTGTAATCTCTAAGTATTTAGTTGAGTTTACAGTCTTTATGTTTGTGTGATTTATCGTGTAACTGAAATTTAACGGTTATTTCTAGTCCTCATATAAAAAACTTCACACTTTTCATCATTTATAGTCAATTGCCACTTCTTGCACGATATCGGTATCTTGTGTCAATCATTTTGCAATTCTTATTGATCATGTAATGACTTTACATGACCGTAAATGACAGAAAACAATCAAAAAGGACTGCTGAGATTTTCCCCTAAATCGTTCATGTAGATGAGGAACAACAGAGAGCCTATAACACTACCTTTGGTAACGCTAGATGTTACTTCTGTTTCACTACATGACTTTCCATCGATTATTAAGTTCTGTGACCTTGGTGATACGGAATGACAAATCCGCTCACACTGCTGGGACTATAATCCATACACACGCAATTTCATCAGAAGTCACTTGTAAGAAACGTTACAGAAAGCCTCCTGGAAACCTAAAAATATAGATTATTTCATGACCCTTGTCCATAGTACTCATTACTTCGTGAGAGTAAAGAGCTAGCTGTGTTTCACAAGAATAACATTTTTTGAATCCGAGTTGGCTATTTGTCAATAAATCGTTTAATCCGAGGTAATTCATAATGTTTGAGCACAGTATATGTTGCAAAATTCCACTGCAAATCGACGTTGGTGATACGTGTCAGCAATTCAGCGGATTCTCAAAGCTTCCTTTCTCGGGTATTTGTGTGACTTCTGTCACTTTCCAGTCTTTGGTAAATGAACTTTCTACGAGCGAGCGGCTATACACTAAATAACCAAAGAAACCGGTACGCCTGCCTCATATCGTGTAGGTCCCACGCAAGCGCGCACAAGTGCCGCAACACGACGTGGCATGGACTCGACTGATGTCTGAAGTAGTGCTGGAGGGAACTGACACCATTAAACTTGCCGGGTTGTCCATAAATATATAACAGTGCGAGGGGGTGGCGATCTCTTCTGAAAAGTGCGTTGCAAGGCATCCCAAAGATGCTCAGTAATGTACGATTCTGGGGCCAGCGGAAGCGTTTAAACTCAGAAGAGTGTTCCTGGAGCCATTCTGTGGCATTCTGGACGTGTGGAGTGTCGCATTGTCCTGTTGGAATTTCCCAAGTCTGTCGGAATGCGCAATGGACATGAATGGATGCAGGTGATCAGACATGTAAGCTTACCTACGTGTCACCTGTCAGAGTCGTATCTAGACGTATCAGAGGCCCCATATCACTCCAACTGCACACGCCCCACAGTCCCCTGCTGACATGCTGGGTCCATGGATGCATGAGCTGGTCTCCATACCCGTACACGTCCATCCGCCTGATACTAATTGAAACGAGACTCGTCCTACCAGGTAACATCTTTCCAGTCATCATCAGTCGAATGTCGATGTTGACGGGCTTAGGCAAGGGGTAAAGCTTTGTGTCGTGCAGTCATCAAGGGTACACGAGTGGGTCTTTGGGTCAGAAAGCCCGTATCGAGGATGTTTCTTTAAATGGTTCGCACGTTGACACTTGTTGATGGCCCGGTATTGAAATCTGTAGCAATTTTTGGAAGGGTTGCACTTTCGTCACGTTGAACGATTGTCTTCAATCGTTGTTACTCCATTTCTTGTAGGATCTTGTTCCAGCCGCAGCGTTGTCGGAGATTTTATGTTTTACCGGATTCCTGATATTCACGGTACATTCGCGGAATCGTCGGACGGGAGAACCATCACTTCATCGCTACCTCCGAGATGCTGTGTCTCATCGTTCGTGCGACGACTTAACACCCCATTCAAACTTACTTAAATTTTGATAACCAGCCATTGTAGCAAGAGTAACCTATCTAAAAACAGCGCCAGGCACTTTTTGTCTTATATAGGCGTTGCCGACCGCAGCGCCATATTCTCCCTCTTTACATATCTCTGTATCTGAATACGCATGATTATACCAGTTTCTCTGGTGCTTCAGTGTATATGAGTGCTAGGTATGGAGCTACTGTATCAGCATACTCTGAAAGGAACCAGACTGGTATAAAATCTGGATCGGAAGTTTACCTTGCTTAAGTGTTTTAAGGTGCTTCGCAACACCGAGGGAGTCTACTTCTAAGTTACTGATTCTGGCAGTAGTACTTGATTCTATTTCTCGAGTATTTACTTAGTCTTCTTTTGTGAAGGAATTCGGCAAAACCATGTTTTGTAACCGTGCTTTAGTGGTGCTGTCATTAATAACGTCACCTTTCTATTCGATTTGTCTTCTCCTTAATGATCTGAATAGCAGCCTCTATGAATATTTTAAATAGACACGGAGCTAGGGGACATTATTGCCTAACTCCTTTTATAATCCTGGTCTCTTTACCTAACTGATATTTGATTTTGTGATTTGGTTCTGTTGATTAATCATTATTCTATGATTCCAGTCGAAAAGTATGTTGTCATAGTTCTAAAAAGTAGCTACCATATTGTCAAATGCATTTTCTAAGTAAATGAAGGCAAGCTATGTCTGTCTCTTTATATTCATCCTTCTCTCTAAAGGCACATGCAAGGTCAAACCGCTTCTCATGCTCCTCTGCCTTCTATAAATCTAAACTGATCTTTTCCAGCATATTTAAGTACCTTTCTTATTACCTTACTCTTAATTATATTAATGAGTAGTTTGGAGGCATATGATAACAATGATAGCGATCTGTAATTGGTGCCGTTAACTGTCTTTCCTCCTTTAGGCATGGTAATGGTTCTGCATTATGTGAAGCCTTCTGGCAGGATTCCTCTTGGGCAGAACTCATTTATTACTTTGAATAATTGGTCTTTCATATTGTTACCCAACTCTTTCAACAATTCTACAGGGTGTCCTTTCATTTCTATTTCACTCTCATTGATGTTTGCAGTTAGGTTATTTTCATTCACGAAGTGCTTTTTATCATAAAGTTCATCAATAAACTCTTTACAGTGAGTACACATCTCATCATTGCTTATCTGTAACATTCCTTCTTTATGTTCATTCTAGGTTTGTACTGAAGAGCTTTGAGTTTCTAATAATCTTGATCTTGATCTCTCTTTTCTGATCTTCCTCTTTCTCTTCATCGATGCTTTTTGTCTGTTCATCTTCTTCTTCTGTGCATTTCGTTGTGTTGTGATTCTTAATTCTTTCGTAGTGTCACACAAACTTATTTCAGAAAACTGCCCCCTAATTAAAACAAAATTCGATTACAAAGACCGTACTAGTGACTGTCGGTAGATAATTATCTTAATTTACTTTTTTATTCAGATTTGTGGGGCGGGCGTACCCAGACAGGGGGACCACCCGCAAAGTGAATTCTCAGAAGGGCGCATCAGAGGGGCCCCAGGTCAGTGCCACTCACTTGACCAGACTTTGATTTTGAGTTGTCGCAGTTGGAAACCAGGCGCCCCACATGCCACATGGATGTGATTTACCATGGAATAAGGCCTCCAGAAGTGACTGTTTTATGACTTCTAGCTATTTTTAGTAAGCTGCAGGAAATCCACTATGGTGAACAAAACGAAGAAAGTTGTGTTCCATTGTGGTGCAGTAGGCGCCACAGACAACATCTAAAAGTGGACTGAGAGCCAGCAGTTTGGAACCTTTCTGCAAGCATGAGACGCTACCGAAAGTCAAGTCCAGGAAAACGAAATGTATACGCAACATTAGAAGTCCCAGGATAGCCTAATGAAAAGAAACTGGAAGATGGAGAGAGAAACTCGACCGTGCTGCTGAGGTCTCATTTCACAGACCACAAAATTGCTGTTCTTGTTTCAATTAGTAGTCATTCAATTCGTAATACCTTATCTTCGATGGCGTCTAATGAATTTATATTCGATAACAGAGTCAATTAGCAATCTTGCAGGTTAGACAACCCGATGTACCGTAGCGGTAGTCATCCACAGTCTTTACCTTATAGGGCTTCTTCCCCCCTAAATTCTTCGATGGTCTACGGCTTTCTTGGCTCTAGTTAAATTTTTGTCAAAAGTTCATTTGTTACTGATACTGTTCCACTGGACTAGCTCATCACTTTCTTAAACCATTATTAAGGGTTCTTCTCTCAAAAGGCATTTTTTTCATATCCTATCATTTCTTTTATTCTACGTTTCTGTTTGACGGGTCTGTTGGTTCCTTTAAAGGTAATATTGCACTTGGTTAACACAAATATATGATCACTGTCTATGTCGGAACCTGGCTAACTTCTGGCATACGATTTTTGCACCTTTGCGACATTAGTATACAAGATATCTGAAATTGTTCTTTGTTTGGCGCCTATCATATTTACCTGTTTATAAGAAGAATTTAAAGTAATGTTTGTTTCAACAGTGTAATTCTAATAGCGGAAAGCTACCAAATTTTCTCCTCTTTCATTTGTGTTCCCCCCCCCCCCCCCCAAACCCAAAGTTTTCTACTCTCTTATGGCCAGAATGGGATTCGATAACTGCATTAATAACGTACATTATTGCAGATTGCCTCTTTCTTTAGTCAAACAGTTCTTCTACAATTTCATACACTCTCCACTTTTTCCAAGCCATGACCCAATGAAGGGAAATATGTCTGCATTACTGCCAAGTCCACAGCTTAACTGTTTATTTTAACCATTACTAACCAGTTGCTGATATTGTAAGTATTGCAAGTATTATTTGACCATTTTTGTATTATCATAATTGCCACCCCATGCTTTTCTCTTTCCTCACCACACAGAGAAAATATGAATGATGTTGGGTATCAGTTATCAGTCGTATGATATCATCCGCTTAAAAACATATCTACTCGCTGTGATGAGACCTGTGTGTCCTTGATTCCAATAAACAGACTCCTTAGATATTACCGGTATCAAGTGATATCAACTTCTTAAAATTCATATTTACAAGTCTGTTCCTCACAAGGGCAACAATTAGGATATTTAGAGTTTCATTGACTTTAGAGAATAATTTTTTACACAGTAGTGTACTTTCGAGTGCTTTCAAAGAAACACAGGACAAACACATGTGGGTGAAGTATAAACGAAAGTCAGTATCTGAGGATTATAACGTAAAGTGACGAAACACTCTCCTCTTTTAAACCTGTACTGTGACTTGTCCACCACAACGTCTTTTGATATTTAATTGATTCTGATCATATATCGTTAATTCCGTATTGCTTAACAGATTCGCCTCATTCGAGGAAGAATAAGTTGCGAGAAGAAAAATTATGTATTTATCATCTTTACCACCCTCCGTCACATCATAGTGGTTGATTTTATACGTTGCTTAGATAACCGACGCTCAGGTATATTCTATGAATAGCAGGTTTTAGCGCTCGCATGTAAGGACGTCAGTGGAGAAGTCGAATGGTTTGCTTCGGTATAAGAAGGAGACGCGTAGAGAACACTAGGACGACACATTCTTGAGTACTACTCGAATATTTGGGATCCCCAAGTGGATGTTAAAGGAAGATATGAGAGGCGAGCACGTAGATTTGTTACCGGTAGGTTCGATCAAAACGCTAGTGCTACGGAGTTCCTTAAAAAAACTCAAATGGTAATCCCTGAAAGGAAGAAGACGTTCTTTTCGAGAAACACTATTGAAAAAAAAAATAAAAACATTTGAAGCTGACTGCAGAAATTACGACTCCTACGGAGGCATACAGACAGTCGATTTTCCCTCGCTCTGTTAGCAGGTGGATCAGGAAAGGAAATGAGTAGTTGTGCTACAAAATAACCTCCACTATGCACCTTACATTGGTTTGCGGAGTATGTCTGTACATGTAGACGTAGATGTAGCAACGAAATCTGAAATTAAAATTTTTTCACATTGATTTTCAGATACTTGCAACAAAAATCTTTTATCCACATTCCACTAATAGCCCACTCCATAAGTAGAGACACCAAATACTGTTTTGGAAGTATATCTCAGAGAACTGTATTGAATACAGAGACTTCATACTTCTAGCCATTCTCCCAGTTTAAAAGCTTTCAAACTCTTTATCTGCAATAACTAGATGAGACATCGGAATAGATTTATAAGATTCTTTCCCACTGCTAATCAACCAGCAAAAAATAGTTTTCCAGTATTACAATTAATTTAAGTGTATTTGAGATTGAAGTTCCGAATTTTTGTTACATCATCTGAAAATACACTCCTGGAAATTGAAATAAGAACACAGTGAATTCATTGTCCCAGGAAGGGGAAACTTTATTGACACATTCCTGGGGTCAGATACATCACATGATCACACTGACAGAACCACAGGCACATAGACACAGGCAACAGAGCATGCACAATGTCGGCACTAGTACAGTGTATATCCACCTTTCGCAGCAATGCAGGCTGCTATTCTCCCATGGAGACGATCGTAGAGATGCTGGATGTAGTCCTGTGGAACGGCTTGCCATGCCATTTCCACTTGGCGCCTCAGTTGGACCAGCGTTCGTGCTGGACGTGCAGACCGCGTGAGACGACGCTTCATCCAGTCCCAAACATGCTCAATGGGGGACAGATCCGGAGATCTTGCTGGCCAGGGTAGTTGACTTACACCTTCTAGAGCACGTTGGGTGGCACGGGATACATGCGGACGTGCATTGTCCTGTTGGAACAGCAAGTTCCCTTGCCGGTCTAGGAATGGTAGAACGATGGGTTCGATGACGGTTTGGATGTACCGTGCACTATTCAGTGTCCCCTCGACGATCACCAGTGGTGTACGACAGTGTAGGAGATCGCTCCCCACACCATGATGCCGGGTGTTGGCCCTGTGTGCCTCGGTCGTATGCAGTCCTGATTGTGGCGCTCACCTGCACGGCGCCAAACACGCATACGACCATCATTGGCACCAAGGCAGAAGCGACTCTCATCGCTGAAGACGACACGTCTCCATTCGTCCCTCCATTCACGCCTGTCGCGACACCACTGGAGGCGGGCTGCACGATGTTGGGGCGTGAGCGGAAGACGGCCTAACGGTGTGCGGTACCGTAGCCCAGCTTCATGGAGACGGTTGCGAATGGTCCTCGCCGATACCCCAGGAGTAACAGTGTCCCTAATTTGCTGGGAAGTGGCGGTGCGGTCCCCTACGGCACTGCGTAGGATCCTACGGTCTTGGCGTGCATCCGTGCGTCGCTGCGGTCCGGTCCCAGGTCGACGGGCACGTGCACCTTCCGCCGACCACTGGCGACAACAACGATGTACTGTAGAGACCTCACGCCCCACGTGTTGAGCAATTCGGCGGTACGTCCACCCGGCCTCCCGCATGCCCACTATACGCCCTCGCTCAAAGTCCGTCAACTGCACATACGGTTCACGTCCACGCTGTCGCGGCATGCTACCAGTGTTAAAGACTGCGATGGAGCTCCGTATGCCACGGCAAACTGGCTGACACTGACGGCGGCGGTGCACAAATGCTGCGCAGCTAGCGCCATTCGACGGCCAACACCGCGGTTCCTGGTGTGTCCGCTGTGCCGTGCGTGTGATCATTGCTTGTACAGCCCTCTCGCAGTGTCCGGAGCAAGTATGGTGGGTCTGACACACCGAGGTCAATGTGTTCTTTTTTCCATTTCCAGGAGTGTATAACAAGTAGGTGCTATCGGTAGTATGTACTGATAAAAAACAAATCTACTTGTTTCTTGGTTACAATCGTTTGACAGAACAATGCTGTAGTCACGATAGGCACATGAAACGTATTTATCAAGCCATTATCTAATTAGACGTTTTCACACAGTTGAAGAGCTTAAGTGTGGAGCCTATTTACAGATTTACAGCGAACGTGAAGACGCACACTTAACAGGGATTCATTTCAGAGTGAGTATTATACTCTGATCTCACTGAAGTATTACTGCGACAACATGGAACTATATCATTACTATTATTATTATCGTTACCAAACCTCCGACTGGTTTAGTGGGACGTGTCACGATTTATCCTCGTGTGCCGATAATATTTCAGAGTAGCTCACACACCGACTTCACCTATTTTCTCTATGTCGTACACTACCTGTCTTCCCCTAAATCCTTTGTTGCCCAAATCACTGGTGTTACGGGAGTTATCTTCTGCTACTGCATAAATTTTGATTAATGATTAGCATTGGCAGCCGTAGACTTCGAGCATAAGAGGCCACCCTCATTCGGCCAACAGCCTTGTCAAATAGGCTGGAGGACAGACGTTCAGGGCACTCCCTTCTCCTTGGTTTGGGAAACCGCCCCTAAAGGCAGAATAATCAGCAATGATTAACGACATGAGGATGCAGAAGGAAATGGAAAGCACTGCATTAAAAACAAGTAACGTGTATCCACAGGACATGTGGCCCGTAACTGAAGAAAAAGTGTCATGATGATCTCCCCATTGGCAAAAGATTTCGGAATAGTCCCCCTTTCGAACCTCCGGAAGGGGACTCCCAAGAGGAGGGGGGGGGGGGGGGGTGACAACTTGAGAAAAAGACTGAATAATCAAGGAAAGAATAACGTTCTACAACTCCGGGCATGCAATGTCAGAATCTTGAACGTGGTAGGGAAACTAAAAAATCTCAAAATGGAAATGCAAAGGCTCAATCTAGATATAGGAGGGGTCAGTGAAATGAAAAGGAAAGAAGACAAGATTTCTAGTCAAGTGAGTGTAGAGTAATATTGACAGCAACAGAAAATGGTTTAAGGGGGAAGGATTCCTTATAACTAGGAAGGTATGTCAGAAATTGCGTCACTGTGAACATTTCTGTGATAGGGCTGTTCTTATCTGAATCGACACTGTGAACATTTCTGTGATAGGGCTGTTCTTATCTGAATCGACACGATATATCAGGCACATATGCCGACGTCGCAAGCTGAAGGCGAAGAGCTAGAGAAAATATATGAGGATATGTAAAGGGTTATACAGAACGCAAAGGGAGATGAAATTCTAATAGTCATGGGGGATTGTAACGCAGTTAAAGGGGAAGGAGAAGAAGAAACGGTTACAGAAGAATATGGGCTTAGGGTAAGATTTGAGAGGGTAGAAAGACTAATTGAGTTCTGTAATAAATTTCAGCTAGTAATATGGAATACTCTGTTCAAGAATCAGAAGAGGAGGAGTTATACTTAGAAAAGGCCGGGTGAAACGATATAATTTCATCTACATTACATCATGGTCAGACCGAGATTCCGAAATCATATACTGGATTCTAAGGCGTACCCAGGAGCAGATACAAACTCAGATCACAATTAAGTGTGACGAAGAGTAGGCTGAAGTTTAAGACATCAGTCAGGAAGAATTAGAACGCAAAGAAGTGGGTTACTGAAGTACTAAGGAATGACAAGGCACGATTGAAGTTCTCTAAGGCTATAAATACAGCAATAAGAAATAGCTCAGTATGCAGTACACTTATGTGGGTATATCTAGAAAGGGCTATCGTAGAAGCTAGAAAGCCGGCCGCTGTGGTCTAGCGGTTCTGGCGCTGCAGTCCGGAACCGCGGGACTGCTACGGTCACAGGTTCGAATCCTGCCTTGGGCATGGGTGTGTGTGATGTCCTTAGGTTAGTTGAGTTTAAGTAGTTCTAAGTTCTAGGGGACTTATGACCTAAGATGTTGGGTCCCATAGTGCTCAGAGCCATTTTTAGAAGCTGGAAAGGAAAACATAGGTACAAAGAAGGTAACTACGAAGAAGCCATGGGGAACAGAAGAAATTCTTCAGTTGATTGATGAAAGGAGGAAGTACTAAAATGTTCCCAGAGAATCAGGAATATAAAAATACAAGTTGCTGAGAAATGAAATGAACAGGAAGTGCAGGGAGGCTAAGACAAAATGGCTACATGAAAAACGTGAAGAAATAGAAAAAAAATTATTGTCGGCAAGACAGACTCTGCATACAGGGAAGTCAAAGCAACCTTCGGTGACATTAAAAGCCAGAGTGGGAGCGTTAAGAATTCCACTGTTAAATGCAGAGGAGAGAGCGGATAGGTGGAAAGAATACATTGATAGCCTCTATGAAGGGAAAGATCTGTCTGATGTGATAGAAGAAGAAACAGGATTCGATTTAGAACACATAGGGGATCCGGTATTAGAGTCAGAATTTAAAAGAGTTTTGAGTACTTTAGATCAAATTAGGCTAAAAGGGGTAGATAACATTCCATCAGAATTTCTAAAATCATTGAGGGAAGTGGCAACAGAAGGATGGAAAAGAAAATTGAGGATGAGTAGATGACGATTAGTTTGTGTTTAGGAAAGGTAAACGCACGAGAAAGGCAATTTTGACGTTGCAGTTATAACGGGAGCAAGGCTAAAGGAAAATCAAGACACGTTAATAGGATTTAATGATCTGGAAAGAAACCTCGACAAGTAAAATGGTGCAAGATGTTCGAAATTCTGAGAAAAATAAGCGTAAGCTATAGGGAGAGATGGATCGTATACAATACGTACAACAGCCAAGAGGGAATAGTGAGAGTAGACAACCAAGAACGAAGAGCTCGTATTAAAAAGGGTGTAAGAAAAGGATGTGGCCTTTCGCCCTTACTGTTCAGTCTATATATCGAGGAAGCAATGATGGAAATAAAAGAAAGGTTCAAGAGTGGAATTAAAATACAAGGTGGAAGGCTATGAATGATACGTTTCGCTGATGACATTGCTATCCTGAGTGATAGTGAAGAAGAATTGCACGTCCCGCTGAACGGAATGAAGAGTCCAATGAATACAGGGTATGGATTGAGAGTAAATCGAAGAAAGACGAATGTAATGAGAAGTAGTAGAAATGAGAATAGCAAGAAACTTTGCGTCAGGACTGATGGTCACGAAGTAGATGGAGTTAAGGAATTCAGCTACATAGGCAGTATAATAACCTATGACTGACGGAGCAAGGGGGACATGAAAAGCGGACTAGCAATGGCAAAAAGGGTATTCCTGGCCAAGAGAAGTCTACTAGTATCAAAAATAGGCTGAGAATGTACGTCTAGGGTACAGCGTTGTATGGTAGTGAAACATGAACTGTGGGAAAACCGGAATAGTAGAGAATCGAAGCATTTGAGATGTGGTGCTACAGACGATTGTTGAAAATTACACGGAATGATAAGGTAAGGAATGAGCAGGTTCTGCATTGAATCGGAGAGGAAAGAAATATCTGAAAAACACTGATATTCCGCAGCTCGTGGTCGTGCGGTAGCGTTCTCGCTTCCCGCGTCCGGGTTCTCGGGTTCGATTCCAGGCGGGGTCAGGGATTTTCTCTGCCTCGTGATGACTGGATGTTGTGTGATGTTCTTAGGTTAGTTAGGTTTAAGTAGTTCTAAGTTCTAGGGGACTGATGACAATAGATGTTAAGTCCCATAGTGCTCAGAGCCAAAAACACTGATAAGGAGGAGGGACACGTTGATAGAACATTTGTGAAGACATGATAGAATGACTTCCATGGTACTAGAAGTAGCTGCAGAAGGCAAAAACAGTAAAATAAGACAGAGATTGGAATACGCGGAGCAAATTATTCAGGACGTAGGTTGCAACTGCTACTCTGAGATGAAGAGGTTGGTACAGGAGAGGAATTTATGGAGACGGCGGGCTGCATCAAACCATTCAGAAGACTGATGACCAAAAAAAAAAAGTTCCCAGTGCCCTACAACATCTCCTGTCATTCAGTCTGTTCTTCTCGTCAGTGTTTACCACGTATTATTTTCATCGTAGAAGCTGCAGAGAGACTCTTCATTTGATATCAGTCCATTCACCCCACATTCCGTGCTCAAATCTTCACTTTCAGAGACGATACTAATGTCACAAGCAAATCTAATCATTAATATTCTTTCACCATGATTTTTAAGTGCACTTTCAATCATTCGTGTATTTCTTTCATCAAACAGCGGAGGAGAAAGACATATCTGAGTTTTACGACCTTTTTAATCCAAGCAATTCTCATTTAAGGTTCGATTCTTATTGATATATCTTGTTTATTGCATATTTATTGTCTATTAGTCTATCACATGTCTTTCTCTATAGCTTACGCTTCTTCTTTTCTGAGCATTTCGAACACCTTGCATCGTTTACGTTGTCGAAAGCCTTTTCTATGTCGACCAATCCTATGACAGCATTGCTCCCTTTCATAATGCGTGAATTTAGATATGGCTATACCTTCCATAATCCTAAATTGGTCATCTACGAGATAAAATTCATATCTGATATTGAGAAGGCTATTTACACTTACAGTGGAAAGATCCTTAATTCATTAGACAACAAATCAGAGGCAACCAGCATATTCTGTGACCTGTTAAAGGCTTTTGACTGTGTGAATCACAGCATTCTTTTAAGCAAATTAAAATATTATGGCATCAATGGTAGTGCTGCAGAGCTGTTTCAGTCATATCTTACTAATAGAAAAAAAGGGTGTCATTACATAACACTTCAGCAGTAGGCAATCAGACATTATCTGACTGGGAAGAAATTACATGTGGTGTTCCCCAAGGTTCCACACTAGGTCCACTACATTTGCTTGTGTATATTAATGACCTGTGATCTGTTACAATAGCAGATGCCAAGTTTGTCTTATTTGTACATGATACAAACATTGCAACAAATGGTAAATCAAATATAAATTTAGAAAGATCAGCTAATCAAATTTTTACTGACATTAATAAGTGGTTCATAGCCAATTCACTGTCACTAAACTTTGAAAAGAACCACTGTATTCAGCTCAGAACTTCCAAAAGATTTCCTTCTAGTCTGTGTATAAAATATGATGACATGGAAATAGGAGAAGTTGAGACCGTAAAATTCTTGGGATTACAACTGAAAATAAATTCAGTTGGGAGGCGACGTACTAACGAACTGCTAAATTGCATAAACAAGTCTGTGTTTGCAATGCGAATGATGTCAGACAGAGGAGATATGAATATAAAAAACTGGCATATTTTTCATATTTTCACTCCATTATGTCGTATGGTATCATATTTTGGGGTAACTCCACACACGGAGAATACATTTTTGGAGTACAGAAGCCTATAGTAAAGGTAATGTGTATCGTAAATCCCAGAACATCACGTCGAAACTGATTCAAAGAATTGGGCTTAACAACCACTACTTTTCAGTATCTTTATTCCTTAATGAAGTTTTCTGTAAATAATACATCTCTTTTTACAACTAACTACTTAGTGCACAGTATCAATACTAGGAATAAAAACGATATACATGAAGATTTAAAATCACTTACTCTTGCTCAGAAAGGAGTCCAATATTCAACGATGCATATTTTCAGTAACTTACCAGCAACCATTAAGAGTTTAGTTTCAGACAAGGCACAATTTAAACATAATTTAAAAGACTTCTTCTATTCCATCCATAAATTTCTCAAAATTTGCAGTAGACTGTTTTAATGAAAATTTATTATACTTTAATTTTTGACAATACTTGGTTGTAACAGCCAAGTGACTACATACTGTGTAAATGATGAATGCATGGAGAGAAGATGTGAGTTTTAAGTCTGTAAATAGTGGAAGTTTAATTTTAAATCTTGTACATAATTTGACTGTTCTTAACTGAGGACCATTGAAATGAATAATTTACTTTTATTTTTGACAATACTTGGTTGTAACAGCCGAGTAGTAGTGTGTGAATGATGGATTTAATGAAAGCAGATGTAGGTATTAAACCTGTAAATATTAGAAGTTTAATTTCAATTCCTGTACATAATTTTACTGTTTACTGACTGACTCTGATTAAAATTAATGAAACTCCAGTTTTTATAATTATATTTTTGTAATGTTTTTATCTGACATGTTCCACACCCAGTAGGATCCCCTCTTTTGTGGGTGTATGAAATGAATAATTAATCTAATCTAATCTAATCTCCATTTTTAAGTACATTTTTACTGAGAAATGCAGATGGATGAGTTCACTGGATCGTAGGTCTCATATTTATCTGCCTTTGCTGTCTGTGGATTTTCGTGAACGAATTTCTTTGGAAATTCCTGTGGCATGTCTCTAGATTCATTCATTCTAGAAACTGACTGGTGTAATGATTTGGTCAGGGATATTAGAAATTCTGTAGGAATGTTATGAATACCTACTCCCTTTGTTTGATCAGAAAACTTCCAAAACTCGATCACACTGGGTCCCCAACGTCCTCGAAAGTGACATCAAGCCCGAATACACTATGTGTAACAAAGTCGTGGAACTGTCTTGGGAATTGGCTTCCTTTATTGAGTGAAGCAGTACCGGCTGATTATGAATATCGTGTAATTTTCGCGAAAAAAATGTGGGTACATGTTTAGAGAAGTAGCAATTTTCCCTTCGGTGCAAAAAATAAGTAAATAAATAAAAAAAAGTAGTAAGAAATTTAAAAGAAAGGTGACGCTGTTAGTATCGTTCAGTAGTGTCAGTAGGATTTCAAAGCGTAGAAGACCATCATATGTGTAATAGTTACTGTGCTGAGACTAATCTCTGTGTTATTTACAACGTTCTAAGGCATTGAACGCTCTTCTCCTTCAGCTCACAGACTTTTGGAATGCGAAAGACGTCGTTGCCACTCCGTCTGTGACTCCTGCACCTGAATGACAACAGTTTCCTTCTGCAATAGTCGACAAAAGCGTTAATTGAGTGGTTAGATCAGTTTACATCAGGGTTCGGAAGCCGCTATTAATTAATTATCCCTGATAGGACGATGATTGGGTGCAGCCCCTCATTCACATTTTACGTCATTATAACAGGCGAGGGTGGACTCATGTCTCGCTGGGAAAGTATCCGCATTTGATTCATTTGCGAGGGCCATTTCAAAATTTCTGCACACTGACCGATAGAGTTGAAGAAACTAGCTTATTTTAGAAAATATCTTTACAAACCTTCTATGTAATATCCATTGCTACTTATGACAACTTTATTAAGTTTTGGCAGCTGCTCTATTCCGGATAGGATGCCTTGATTGTTACCTCACTATAAGCTTCATCATTTGTATCTGAATGTTTTCCACGGAGTCATTCCTTTAATTTGGGAAGCAAATCAGTCTGTTTTGCTCATATCAAGACTGTATGGCGGGTGGGGAAGTTCATCCATGTTTCTCGAGCGTTTCTCTCACTGACAAAGCGATCTTGCAAAATCAAAACACAAGCTGCAAGCATCTCTGGCCTTCTTCGACGAATCTTTGGACGCAAATTTTACAGAAACAGCTTGAAGTACATATAAGTTAAAGGGTCCCCTGGGGCCCTCCATTCAAGTCATACGCCAAAATCGTTATGACTTTCACCTCTGACTGTTGGAGGTGGAATATTTCGGGCATGGAGAGTCGGAACTTTTCCACTGTGACAAGTGAGACTTCAGAATCAAAGTCTCGTATACACGTTTCCAAGTGCAACGATCTCTCTCAGAAACAGTTCTACTTCAGTCCGGTTACGTTGAAGAAATTCTTCTCCGATTATTTTGCGACCTGCTTTCTGCACTTCACACAGATCTTGCGGAACTCATCTAACATAAGTTTTCTCATCTTTTACTTGTGAGTTATGCTTTTGTTAGCCGAAGTGACAGACATTCTGGCCTCATGTGTTTTTCGGTGACACTTTGTCAAAATATCATTGACAATAGCCTGACAGTAGTAGTCCGTCGCAGTTGATGGCCTTCCACTTCTTTGGTTGCCCTCAGTGCTTACCCGATCTTCACAGAAACGAACAGTCCATCTTGAAACTCTAATACGATCCACTACGCTAATCGGACACACCACTCTCAAAGCTTTGTAAATTTCCTTGGGTTGTTTCCTCACAGGGACTCGATTTTGATGTAGAAGCGCTGATCACTACGTGTAATTCGAATCGACATGGTTTCAGTTTCCGTTCTAAAACTGAATTACTCACAGCACAACAACGCCTGCCAGCAAACTCATATACCACTGTAACGCCTGAAGCCTCGCACACAACTAACATGAATTTGAACATGATCGCGCCATTGTACGTTAATGGTAGATTGATAAAATGACATAAATATTTTTATTAGAGGTTTGAGTTGCCGTCTCACAGATTTGAATTATTTCTGTCGTCAGAAAAGGAAACATCAGACTTCGATATTTACAAGATAAAGGTTGCTGGCCTGAAAGGACACATATTATAATACGGGATCGCTGATAAAATGATCGTAAATCGCCATAATACTACATCAGTTATCTTGGCTGATTGCTGCGAAATATTAATATAATCTGCTCACGACAGAAGCAAATATAGTCGGAATACTGTTACTATAAATAAAACATAGATATTTTTGGTGACTTACTTTATCAATAAATAATAGTGCAGCGTCTGCTGGATTACGCTAATAAGTTCCTCTCCAAAATCTAACAGACAGAACAGAAGAATAATAATTATTAAAGTTTTTATCTTTTGTTCTAGAAACAAAAATTATCTGAGATACTATCTCTTACACCAGTCACAAATATATAAATTAATTCTTAGCCGCTACTCGGCATATTTAATCCATACACATATTTTAATAATCTATTAAAGCGTGCTCATTGTGCAGGATTCTAAATGGAACCCTCGTACACTTTTCTCACATGGGCAAAATAAGAAGCTCCTATATGAGACACCTGTACATTGCGAGGAAGATTTGATTACACTTGAATCAGAGCTTACAGTGTAGGTAAGAGAGAGTTGTACAACGAACATGATAATCATCATACGAATAAATTTCTGTTTTAAATTATGCAAGCTACTTCACCATTAGGGGTAGAATAAAAATACATTATCCGAATTTTTTTTTGTTTGTACTACAAGAATATAGCGCTTCCGAAAATAATTTTCCATGCATATGTTTTCGCTACGGACTCTCTACAATAATCTCTTGATGTGTGTAAAACCAGCTGAGGAAGAAACAGTGTAGTTTAGGCTGCATAGCTTCTCTCTGAACGCGATGTACATTATACAGGGTGTTACAAGAAGGTACGGCCAAACTTTCAGGATACATTCCTCACAGACAGAGAAAGAAAATATGTTATGTGGACATGTGTCCGGAAACGCTTACTTTCCATGTTAGAGCTCATTTTATTACTTCTCGTCAAATCACATTATCCATTTAATGGAAACACACAGCAACAGAACGTACCAGTGTGACTTCAAACACTTTGTTACAGGAAATGTTGAAAATGTCCTCCGTTGGCGAGGATACACGCATCCACGCTCCGTCGCATGGAATCCCTGATGCTCTGATGCAGCCCTGGAGAATAGCGTAGTGTATCACAGCCGTCCACAATACGAGCACGAAGTGTCTCTACATTTGGTACCGGGGTTGCGTAGACAAGAGCTTTCAAATGCCCCCATAAATGAAAGTCAAGATGGTTGAGGTCAGGAGGGCGTGGAGGCCATGGAATTGGTCCGCCTCTACCAATCCATCGGTCACCGAATCCGTTGTTGAGAAGCGTACAAACACTTGTGCAGGAGCTCCATCGTGCATGAACCACATGTTGTGTCGTACTTGCAAAGGCAGATGTTCTAGCAGCACAGGTAGAGTATCCCGTATGAAATCATGGCGGTGAATCGAGGACGTACAGTACATACTGACGAAACTAAAATGCGCTCTAACATGGAAATTAAGAGTTTCCGGACACATGTCCACATAACATCTTTTCTTTATTTGTGTGTGAGGGATGTTTTCTGAAAGTTTGGCCGTACCTTTTTGTAACACCCTGTATATTTCGCCAGAGGCGCGACCAGTATCATGTCGTCTGCTAGACATGGTTATGGAGCCTACAGAAAATTTCTAAAACCTATTAATTTAAGTATTTGAAGATGGTATATGAAGTCCGAAAGAGCAGATACCATTTTCATATAGTTAAGGCTAACCGGCCACTCACGTTCTTCTTCTGTGCGGACGCACACGGATTTCCCGAACTCTTACGGGACTCGGTAAAATTGTCTGCCGCGAGTAATGAGTGTAATGGGCAGTGACACTACGAATGTAGTGTGTGGACATTAAGTTGGGAATGTGGGTCTCACGCGGAGCGTGGTGGCTCAGATAGAAGCCGGTACGGGATCTCTGCGTGTTCGGTCAGAGGGTTTAGCTACCCTCTGTAATAAAAAAACTGAGTGAAGGGTTAAACGAACAACCTGACGGAGTGTCATCGGATGTCCGCCAAGAACAAATTCAACGACAATATAGAACAAAATAAGATAAAAAAAGATAGATAGCGCCTCTGCCATGTAAGCAGGAGATGCCGGGTTCGATCCCAGTTCGGGGCACACATTTTCAAATGTCCCGTTGACGAAATCAACCCCTGTCGGCAGCGTAGGGTGTTGATTTAATTATCATATCAATGTAAGGGAATCAAGGCTTCATGTTTTCCGGTTTTATTACAAAATAAATAAATAAAACAAATAAAATTAGAAAAGAAGTAATTGGTTTAAGATTACCGTCGTCTCTCGCTTGTGTATAGAAATACGAGTACTTTCAAGCTAGGCGCCTACCAAACAAATATTTAAGGGTTCAAACACCAAGTAATAACATTTAATGGGAATCTGACAAACACTAAATTATGGTAAAAGCTTAAGCACACTTAAATATCTACGAAGTGAAGCCCAAAAGCCCCTTAGTTGCGTGACACACTTCGGAAAATTTTGCAAAGATTTCTACAAACTGGCTTCAAAATGGGATGAAAGGAAAACAGTAGAGAAAAGTTAGTGGACCCGAGAATGGGCTAAGCGTAAAATCTACAGCATTTCACACAGTTACATCTTGAAGAAAGGGCGTTAAGCTTGAAATCTATAACATTTTCCACAGTCATATCTTAAAGAAATAGCTATCAGGAAGCGTATGAAGTTCTAGTCATGTCCCACCTTTACGACGATCTTCTCTTAAAGAATGATCTCATATTAATGAAAATTCACTAGTGTGAAAAACCACTTGTTTTATTCACACAATATCTTTCAGACAGTGGATGTTGGTGAATTATGTCATCTTAGATTTCGGGAAACGTTTCACACTGTAGCACATTGTGAGCTGATAATACATGATAATACGAAATACCTTTGCAGATTTGTATAAAATCGTCTTGGGGTTCAAACCGCGTAAAATTGGAGTTAAAACTCGTGCTTTTGAAGATTCACACCATTTTCTTCGTCAGGAGAGGACTGTCTACCGGGAACGAAGACTGCTTCCTATATATTTTCCTATATATTTTCATTGGTCGGATGACTATAACGGAAACGGAATTTGTTCCTGGTAAACAGTCCTTTCGTGAAGAATTATATGGTGTTAGTCTTCAAAAGTTGGGCTGGAATTTATCTCCGATTTCATGCTCAGAGAACATCGGTACATAAGAAAACAGTAATTCCAGGATGCATACCACAAAAACATTCTTGATTAGTGTAATTGCCCTAATGGTTGAACACATCGTTGAACCCTTTTATTTTTGTCGTTATGTCAATTACTATAAACAAGAATATTTTTATTGTATGCATCATGTAATTATTTTTTCTTGTATACTTCTGAGCCTTGCTATAATTTTGAGTGTAGTTTTGTATTTTTGGATTGTAATTTTAATTCCTTTAAGCTGCCGTACGTTGGTATATCCTTATTTTCAAGTTTTTATCTTGGCTCTGAAGACTCGTTGTAGCTGGAAATAGTATTCAAAATAAAGAACTGAAGATGGCTCGTGTGTAGCTGAAACTACTGATCAAATTCAAAAAGAAATATTTGCGATGCTTGCTTAAAAAATTTTCTATCTCGAGTATAAAATGAAACGTATAAAACTAGGAATTTACATTTATGACTTGACAGCATTCTGCGGTATCTGCAGTGTAGATGCACCCTAGGTCCGACCTCTAGCGGGAATCACGCTAAATGCTGCGGGTAATGAGGATGGAGCGCCATCAAACTAGTGTGCGACAAGCTGTGAATTTGAGTTACATGAGAAGCGTGCTCGGATACCCGAACCACACCGGCCCGGTAGCACAGGGTGTCTGGTCAGAGAGCTCACTGCTCTCTGTAATAAAAAAACTGAGTGGTCAACGATGAACTTCAACAGGTGTAATGTGACGTCAGCCACAACAAATGCCAACGGAAAAAAAAGCTTAAAGCGACCGCTCGCGAAGTTCGGGAAGTCCAGTTTCGAGTCTCGATATGGCACAAATATTCACTTGTCCCCATTGGATTATTTAATGTTGTCAAGCGGCTGACGTCGGTACTCCTTTCTCATCAGAAGCTAGATCTTTGCAATAGATAAGGAATTTTCAGTTAAAAGAAATGAAATCACTTGTGTGCAGGAAGTGTAACAGGAAGTGTGGAAGTAAATGATTACCTCACAGGGTAAGAATGCTAGACAGCTGAAGATGTTGTCTGTGGGGAAGTACTGTATGGTCGGATAGTCGGAATGAGATAACACTCCTGCAGATTTTCCATTTGGGTCTATTTTTAGGCGGATACATGAAAAATAATGTTTATATTGAACAGAAAGAATCCCATTGCACTGTTATTGTGAGATTATTGGTAGCCTACTGGGGCCTATAGCCTACAAAAGGTAACATTAATAAGTGACATGAAGTATCAGAAACTCGTTGGAAACAACTGTAAGACGTGCAAATGGAAGACTTAAATTGAGCAGTGTTATTCTAGGAACATGTGGTGGCTCTGTAGAAGACTCCACATACAAACGCTACCACGTCGTATTTTATAGGTTTTCGTCCGGCATCTGGAGTTCTCATCAAATACGTCCGGACAACTGGTATAGAGTGAATTCAGAGATGATCTCCTAGGTTCGTTACAGTTTCGTTCCGATCATACAATGTGTTGATGGAGACTCTCAGAAAACTGAAATGGGAATCTATCGAAGAAGCACATGGAAGCCACGTTGTTCTCACGAAGCAGTTCTGGGTAAATTTATAAAACCGGAATTCGATGAAGACTGTGCAATTACACTTCGTCCTCCATAAATTATCTCACTTAGAAACAATACAAATAAGAGAAGAGGCACACACTGTCTCATGTAGACTGTTAGGTTTTCCTCGATGCACACGGGCGGGGAATATGATAGAAAAGCACATACACTGGTAGAAAAGTGCGAAGTGTCGTCTCCACACTGGCGGCAGAACTTGTATAAATGTAAATTTAGATGTCGCATAAATGTCGAAATATCGCTCTGTGACACTGAACTATACCTTTGCAAAGCATATTTCCCATTCGCTAAATATTTTCGGAAGGCCGTTAGTTTTAAAGTGGAGCTTTATTCCTGAAATGCTACATCAAGTACTTCTTTTATGGGTGCATCATAAGCCCCAGCAGAGACAAAGAATCAACGTGGCGGAGTAGAAAGCTGGAGTGCCCGCATGCCCCCAATAGGATATGTCGGGCCGGTGGCAGCACCGGTGTGTTGTTCACGCAGTCAGCTGATTAATTTGGCTAATCTGAGGGCACCCACTCCCGGTTCTAATGAATGTCCACCCATTACACTAATTTGGCGCAGTTAATTCAAAATAATTTATTGGAATAACACGCGCAGCTAGGCGTGCACTCTGACAATGCGCTCAGTATTTTCAATAAACGCGTTTGTCACGCCATTACGCACGCAGTTCTGTGAAATTATAGTCGTTCAACTATACATTCACCAGGTACGTTGACGCAACGGAGAATATGAGGAACGGTGATACACGCTGTAATTGGCGTACCTGACTTTTATTATCGGTGCATTAATTGAGTTATGAGCTACACAAGCTGTGAGAAATAATGGTATAGGCTGAAATTCCATTTCTTCGCTTTCACTATATGAGCCTCAGCGTACATTTGCACTCTGTGCATACGAGTCCGTTTCTTCGATACCTGAGCTCCCAACGTTAACATGAGAATTCTTTTTTCATGCCTTCGTATTTCTGTTTTCTTCTACCCCTTTCATCTGCTAAACGTACCCTCTTTTCTCTCTATTTCTCTGATCATTCAAATTATTCTCCACATTGATTGATTCTATACTGTTTGTACAGGCACCACACATTTGTCTTAGGTATCAGTCTTTACTACGTACATTTTCATTATTTTCATTATTATTATTATTATTATTATTATTCTTTCGAATAACCCATTTGGAGGGTACGACGAATCAGCTTCGGCTACTCTTCATTGTATTAGATATACTTAGTTTCCAAATTTCCTTCATCCTTTCAGAGTGTTGTTCCCTTTCTTCTTGAGTCCACTTTCGTCTAGTTGTTTTCTTTCTCTTCTCAAACTCTGCATTTTGAACTGCGTTTCTGAAATGCTCACTGTTTTCTGTTGTGTCTATTGTAATTCCAGTGTTTTCTCTGTCCTTTTCAATCTCTATGAACCATGTGGGCTTGGATTTGTGGGTATTGAGTAATGTGAATATCCGTGTGGTTAGTCTGTTGTTATCCATTCTGAATATATGTCCAAAAAGATGTAATCTTCTCTTCCTCATTACATGAGCTAGTTTTTTTCAGTTTTCAAGTATAGCTCTCTGTTTGCTGTATTCAGCATTATCTTTTCTTTTAGTTCCCAGTATTTTCCTTAAAATTCTTCTTTCGACCTTCTCTACTTTTTCAAGATCTCCATTTCTTGTTAGTTTAAGTGTTTCTGCCACTTACAGAGTTTCAGGTCTGGTCACTGTTTGGTAATGTCTTAATTTCGTGTTCCAGGACAAGTATGTTTTGTTATAAACGGCCGGCCGCGGTGGTCTAGCGGTTCTGGCGCTGCAGTCCGGAACCGCGGGACTGCTACGGTCGCAGGTTTGAAACCTGCCTCGGGCGTGTGTGTGTGTGATGTCCTTAGGTTAGTTAGGTTTAAGTAGTTCTAAGTTCTAGGGGACTTATGACCTAAGATGTTGAGTCCCATAGTGCTCAAAGCCATTTGTTATAAACGTTTTTGGTCATATGACCCACTCTTTCCATTTTGAGTACTCTAGTTTCTATGGCTGTCTTTTCTTTTGCATTGTATATAATAATAATAATAATAATAATAATAATAATAATAATAATAATAATAATAATTATTATTATTATCGTAAACATCATCATATACAGGGGACCTCGCAGTTCCTTTTATAGGCTTCCAAGGGGTGACAGAGGGGACTTAGTGGATATACAGAGTATAGGCAAAATAATGTGAACAGTGGTAGTAATGTGATGGTTGTGTTTGACGGTGAACAACGCATGCACGTGTGACTGGACTGTGTGTGTTCGGTACGGACTAGGCATCCATGTGACCCTGGACTGTGTGTGTTCAGTACGGACTGCATTCGTGTCACCCTGGACTTAGTGTGTTCAGTACGGACTAGGCATCCGTGTAACCCTGGACTGTGTGTGTTCAGTATGGACTAGGCATCCGTGTGACCCTGGACTGTGTGTGTTCAGTATGGACCAGGCATCTGTGTCACCCTGGACTGTGTGTGTTCAGTACAGACTAGGCATCCGTGTGACCCTGGACTGTGTGTGTTCAGTACGGACTAGGCATCCGTGTGACCCTGGACTGTGTGTGTTCAGTACGGACTAGGCATCCATGTCACCATCGACTGTGTGTGTTCAGTACGGACTAGGCATCCATCCAGATTGTTTACTAGTGGCGCACACTTGCATTCAGAGGCCGGGGTCGACGTGCAATGAAAGACCTAACGGAGTTAGGCAGATTGCGAGAGCCCAGTTAGCTGGAGCATCAATGACCGAGAAAGACAACTTATTGAGTGTTTCAAGAGCAACTGTTACAACAGTCATGACAGCCTACACAAAACATTGAAAGACATCAATGTGTAAACGTAACAGTGGACGCAAATCAAAAGTAAACGACAGAGATCGTCGCTTGCTAACACGAACTGTGTCAAAAGACACAAAACTACGGCGGCTAAAGTGACCGCAGAGCTCTATAGCCATGTTCCAGACCCCGTATCTATCGCAACTGTCCTACGAGAACTCCATAAAGCGAATATTCATGGACGAGCTGCTATACCGAAACCATTAGTGACGACAACCAACGCAAAGAAGCCTAAAACATGATGTTAGAAGCATAAATTCTGGACGGCTGAACAATGGAAACACGTCATATGGTCCGACGAGTCAGCGTTTTCGTTATTTCCAACATCGCGCTGGGTTTAAGTCTGGAGAACGCCGAAAGAAGCCTACAATCCTGACTGCTTGATTCCAACGGTTAAGCATGGAGGTGGAAGTGTGATGGTGTGGGCAGCCACATAATGGTAATCTGTTGGTCCCGTCATCACTCTCAAAAGCCGTGTTACATCCAATTATTATGTGAACATTTTACGTGATCAGTTGCACAGAATGATTAAAATGTCTTTCCCTAACAATGATGCCATATTTCAGGACGATAATGCTGCCATTCGCACAACCAGGACAGTACAATCGTTGTATGAGGAGCATGCGATGAACCTACAGCGTCTTCATGGCCGGCGCAGTCCCCGGTCTTGAACATTATCGAACCATTGCGAGCGATATTGGAGCGCACTCCGAAGCTCATTTCCGCCTCCCTTGTGACTTCAAGAGTTAGAAGAGGTTCTGATCGAAGAGTGGCATAACATTCCCTTGGAGACTATACAATCTATATTGTAATTATATGCCAGTATTCCAAGGAGAATCGCAGATGTATTACGGGAAAATGGGGGCCCAAGCCCTTATTAATAAACGTTTCCTAAGTAAGTACAGGCGTTCACATTATTTTACCTATCCCCTGTAGTTTTGATAAGAAACCCATGTCCAGAAAAGTACCGCTTGCATATAAAACAAGTCTGAAGGTCGGATCCATTTCAAGGCTCTCGCTTCACGTTGCGCACACAGACTGAGAAGAGGACGACGTCTTCGGTTCTTCGGTCGCAGTTATAATTATGTCACGAACCATTCTCGTCGGACTACAATAACGGCTGCGAGAATTGGTACGTTCGCAAGTGGGAGGGTTGGCTATGGTGCTTCACGAACACTCCGTGCTCTCGAAGAAGTCGCCATTCGTCGCAAAGGAGAGGCCACTATGGTGACCACTCGAATATTGCCTGTGCCATGGGCTCCTGTAGTGCACACAGGAGAAAGATTATGGTATCGTCTGTGTACATACCGCTTCGTCTGTGTAAATACCGGGAAGTGATCCGATCTTCAGCCTTATTTTTACATCCAAACAGTACATTTCCGGACATGGAATCTTTTTCAGAATTTTATCAATTAAAGCTTTAATCATGGCTGCGTTTTCAGCGGCCGCTACAAGGTAAAATTAAAACAATTGCAGCCCTCGTTCTCGAAAAAGAAGTCTTTTTGACCTAGGTTTCGGCCACTCTTAAGAGTACCTTCATCAGAAATAAAACATATAAAACTGGCGTGTCTGATGCTACCGCAGCTCCAAATGTGGTGCAGCCCTTAGTGGCCTGCCTCTATGTTTTCTCTTTTAATATTTTGTGACTAAAGCGTTATCGCTTCATATTTATTTTATACGTGACATGCCAGTTTTATATGTTTTATTTCTTATAAAGGCACTTTTAGAAGTGGCCGAAACCTACGTCAAAAAAGACTTCAGTTTCGCGACGGAGGGCTGCAATTGTTTTAATGTTTTTATCAATTAAACCCCTAGAGGCCTGTAATAGCAATAGTGAAACACCTTGTATAGCTTACTGACAGTAAACATTGCTCCATTACGCTTTGACGTGATGGTGCAATGGTGGCTCCATGTTCCAAATAGTGTCTGCTGCAAGGTTCAGTGATTAATTATTTATTATTTTTCAATGAACACTGCAGTATAGACTGTCTTTTATTTGAAATTATTCACAATACATAACAGATTGTAATGATGACAAACTAAGGGTGCAAAAAAGAGTCTAAAGGAAATGATCGTACGACGATAAATAAATGCATAAATAAGTAAATAAGATATAGTAATTGACTGAGGAGAGATAATGATCAGGATGTGGTGGTGTATTGAACACTATGCTACACTTCTGTAGTTATAATTAAGCGGAAACAGCTCTAAATTGAAGGTAAGCCATACAGACCCAAATAATTTATATTTTAGTATTCTAATGATTTCGGCGGTCTCCATTTTCTAGAAACTATACCATGCACACCATCTACAGCATAACTAATGCTTCAGACTAAAATATCCTTTGGGTATTGCTGTGTCTGTGTTATTCCGAATTACGTTCCTCCGGACACGCATGCGTTGCACTGTATTGCGGAATAACACAGGCACTGCAATATTATATTTTTCAGTCGTAAGCGACATTCCAGTACAATGTCTCTCCCGTACGAGAATATACGTAATGGATGTAGGGTACAGCTCGTAGACACGTGGTTGATGACGTGTGGAAGTTTGGATCTGACTGTGAGCAGTCTTCGGATAGCCAAATACACTCCTGGAAATTGAAATAAGAACACCGTGAATTCATTGTCCCAGGAAGGGGAAACTTTATTGACACATTCCTGGGGTCAGATACATCACATGATCACACTGACAGAACCACAGGCACATAGACACAGGCAACAGAGCATGCACAATGTCGGCACTAGTACAGTGTATATCCACCTTTCGCAGCAATGCAGGCTGCTATTCTCCCATGGAGACGATCGTAGAGATGCTGGATGTAGTCCTGTGGAACGGCTTGCCATGCCATTTCCACCTGGCGCCTCAGTTGGACCAGCGTTCGTGCTGGACGTGCAGACCGCGTGAGACGACGCTTCATCCAGTCCCAAACATGCTCAATGGGGGACAGATCCGGAGATCTTACTGGCCAGGGTAGTTGACTTACACCTTCTAGAGCACGTTGGGTGGCACGGGATACATGCGGACGTGCATTGTCCTGTTGGAACAGCAAGTTCCCTTGCCGGTCTAGGAATGGTAGAACGATGGGTTCGATGACGGTTTGGATGTACCGTGCACTATTCAGTGTCCCCTCGACGATCACCAGTGGTGTACGACCAGTGTAGGAGATCGCTCCCCTCACCATGATGCCGGGTGTTGGCCCTGTGTGCCTCGGTCGTATGCAGTCCTGATTGTGGCGCTCACCTGCACGGCGCCAAACACGCATACGACCATCATTGGCACCAAGGCAGAAGCGACTCTCATCGCTGAAGACGACACGTCTCCATTCGTCCCTCCATTCACGCCTGTCGCGACACCACTGGAGGCGGGCTGCACGATGTTGGGGCGTGAGCGGAAGACGGCCTAACGGTGTGCGGGACCGTAGCCCAGCTTCATGGAGACGGTTTCGAATGGTCCTCGCCGATACCCCAGGAGCAACAGCGTCCCTAATTTGCTGGGAAGTGGCGGTGCGGTCCCCTACGGCACTGCGTAGGATCCTACGGTCTTGGCGTGCATCCGTGCGTCGCTGCGGTCCGGTCCCAGGTCGACGGGCACGTGCAACTTCCGCCGACCACTGGCGACAACATCGATGTACTGTGGAGACCTCACGCCCCACGTGTTGAGCAATTCGGCGGTGCGTCCACCCGGCCTCCCGCATGCCCACTATACGCCCTCGCTCAAAGTCCGTCAACTGCACATACGGTTCACGTCCACGCTGTCGCGGCATGCTACCAATGTTAAAGACTGCGATGGAGCTCCGTATGCCACGGCAAACTGGCTGACACTGACGGCGGCGGTGCACAAATGCTGCGCAGCTAGCGCCATTCGACGGCCAGCAACGCGGTTCCTGGTGTGTCCGCTGTGCCGTGCGTGTGATCATTGCTTGTACAGCCCTCTCGCAGTGTCCGGAGCAAGTATGGTGGGTCTGACACACCGGTGTCAATGTGTTCTTTTTTCCATTTCCAGGAGTGTAGTAAGGCGCCCGTCCGTTATAGCCGGAAATGAGGGTTCTAATCCCCGTCCAGTACAAATTTTAACCGTCGTCATTGCATTGTACATCTGATGGTTTTCCATATTTGCCGATGTAAGTACATTTCATCTAAAATCTACTTTGGCTTTTCACATTAAAGTTGAGTTTTATGAGACGTAATATGCAGTTAACTGCAGCAGATGTTTGTTTAAATTCTCTTTTTTCTTTTCTTCCTTGCATCTTAGTTTGCAACCATTCATTCTCGTTTTCACTTTTGGTTTCCTTTTATTATGAGTACAGCTGCCCAAAATGTATTTATATTAAAAACCATATTTCCTTCATAATACTGCTAATTCCTTTCTTCTTTTTTTGAGGGGGAGGGGGCAGGGAGGAGTTGGCAGATTCTGCTAGGAGACCCACTCCAAATCGTATACGGAATAACACCACTCGGTTTAAGATATATATTTTATAAACAATTGTTGGAAATAATTAAGCCATCTTAATCTAAGCAGAAGATTCACATATAATTCAGGCAAGTAATTTCCCACACAACAACTAAAATATCAACAGGGATTCAACATTTTGGTGCACACCGCTTAGACAAAATTCTACTTCAGATTCATATTCATCAGATCAAATTTCGTAATATGGTAGACATGACTATGACATTGTCAAAATATACTTTTAGTCTGAAATTTTTCTTAATATTTCTTGCTCTAACATCCTAAAGTTCACCCGATTCAATTCACGTCTTATGACCAGGACATATTAAGAACCGGCTGTCTGTGAAGGACCTCTTTTACATTATGAATTACTGAATCATACAGTAAGATTGTTTTCTGTCTAAATTAGCACTACTCAAGACAGTGTGATGTATAGCTGTTCAGTCCATAAACTTTGTCACAACATTGTACCAATTTCTCCTCTATTGTTACCCTATTATTTGTTGTGAAACGATACCTTTCAATGATTATTCCCACGACAGAGAGGAGAAGCAGAAGTTCCCCTGCCTTGCCACCAGTGGTGACGTTGACGCAACAACACTTATCGAGAGACGCTGCTACAACCTTCGAGTGCTACTACCGTCAACCATTCAATTTCCTACGATTCATTCTTCCTGTTCCTGGTCACGATACGGGACACTGAAGTGACAAAAGTCGTGGGATACCGATAGGCATATATACAAATGGCGGTAGTATCGCGAACACAACGGATGACAGGGAAATGCATCGGCGGAGTTGTCGTTTCTACTCATGTGATCCACGTCGAAAGGTATCCGACGTGATTACGACCGCGTAACAGGTAATAAAGGATTTTGAACGTGGAATGGTTGTTGGAGGTAGACACAAGGGACTTCCCAGTTCAGAAATCGTTTGGGAATTCAATACTCCAAGAATCACAGTGTCAAGAGTGTGCGCAGAACACCAAATTTCAGGCATCACTCTCACCATGAACAGCGCAGTGGCCGACGAGCTTCACTTAACGACCGAGAGCAGCGGCATTTGCGTAGATTTGTCACTGTTAATAAAAAACAACACTGCTTGAGATAACCACATAAATTAATGTGGGACTTAGAACGAAAGTATCCTTCCAGACAGTATGGCGATATCTGGAAATAAGTGGCTGTTCAGTCGAAGACCTATACGAGTGGCTTTGCTAACAGCGCAACAGTGCCAGCGAAGGTTATCCTGGGCTTGTGACCATATCGGTTGTACCCTGGACGACTCGAAAACCGTGACCTTCCCGGATGACTCCCGAATTCAGATGGTAAGAACTTTGTTAGGGTTGAGTGTGCCGCAGAACCCATGACGGCATGGATCCAGCTTATCAACAAGGCACTGTGCAAGTTGGTGGTACCCTCATTATGGTGTGGGCTATGTTTACATGGTATGGACTGGGTCCTCTGGTCCAAATGAAGCGATCATTGACAGGAAATCTTATGTTCGGCTGATGGGAGACCATTTACAGCCAAAGAACAATGGAAATTATATTGATGACATTTCCCATGTCACTGGACCACAACTGTGTTCCATTGATTTGAAGAACATTTTGGACAATTCGAGTGAATGATTTGGCCAGCCACGTTACCAGACCTAAGTCCCAACGAACACTTATGCGACATAGTCGACAGGCTAGTTCGTGGACAAAATCCTGGACCGCCAACACTTCGGCGATTATGGACGGCTATAGACGCAGCATGGCTCAGTATTTCTGCAGGGACTTCCAGCAACTTGTAGAGTCCTCGCCCTGTCGAGTTGCTGCACTACACCGGGAAAATGAATCCAACACGATGTTACGAGATATCCCATGATTATTTTCTTCTGCATGGGCCCAACGGCCTCAATAAATTTGAAGAACGACATTTTTCCACTTTGTATTTTTCACACTACAGGTTTCTGGATTTTCCCATTACCATGTATGTCTCTAGTAAGATGACGATGTAATCACATATTTTACAAGAGACAAACTCAAAATAGATAATGCCCGAAACTGGTGGTGTGAAAAAAAATGTTGTACACGGTGTGGTGGGGAAATGTCGTTCTTCAAAGGTATCCCACGACTTCTGTCACTTCAGTGCAGCAGCATTGGCGGTGAGTTCTGGTAATAGTTTTACTCATCCGTAACACACTTTACGAAGGTTTCAAACATCTTTGTATTTCAATTTACGAACAACAAAAGTAAAGTAATTTAAGTGTACTGGCACTTACATGCTTATAGGTCTAGTTTCACAAGAATGGGACAGGTAATCAGCCATTATGAAGAAGTAATCTAGCAAACCATGGAAAATCTATATCAGGGTCGAAGGATGAAGACAGGAATCTCAACCCTCCCGAACAGGAAGCCACTCTGTTTACGACAGTGGTGCCTCATTTGCTTTATCTTTAGTGTACAATACTATTTAACAAATAAGTTCTTTAAAACAGTAAAAGTCAAGTGGTGCAATGTCCGTTCATTTCTGACTCCAATCTATTGTACACAAATTGTTTCATAGTGTAATACTGCACTCACTGTCAACTGATGACACGACAACAGCGACTACATTTCATTTTCATTTTGCTCACCCCTGCTTCCCATTTGCTATCCGGATATACTGAGTCACCATCCCTGTATAATGAGTGAGTTGTTGAGCTCATAGGGAACAATATTCCAAAAGTGCAAAATCGATAGAACCGATTGTCTGAGTTTGGGAAAGTGGCCAGAATTTGCCAGGAGGAACACGCAGCTTATTGTACGTTAAACGTCTGATAGTTAACTAGTTAATGTTGTTCTGAATGTAAATTACGGGAAATGACTATGTTCGTCTGGCGAGAGACCATTTACAGCTAAAACTATAATGGAATATTTGTGGATGAGATTGCTCCATGTCAGCGGGCCACGGCTGTTTGCGATTGGTTTGAAGAACAATCTGGACAATTCGACATATGATTTGGCTGCCCACATCGCCCGACGTGACTCCTAAGGTAAGCTTATTTCATTAGTGTGCCCCTAGTACGTATTTCAATGTCACATACATAAAAAGGTATCAACTCGGTTCCGAGAATTCCGGAACCTGTACATAAAATTGGAATAGAGATCAACATGAACATCATTTCCGTCCATTTTATTGCTCATGAAAGCCACACACTGCATGTTGTACCACCATACTGCGAGACCTTCAGAGGCGGTGGTCCAGATTGTTGTACAGATCGGTACCTGTAACACACAGTGACACGTCCTCTTGCATTGAACGATGATTGTATTCCTCGTGGAATACTATCCACAAGTTCATCAAGGCACTGTTGGTCCAGATGGTCCCACTCCACAACGGCGATTCGGTGTAGAACCCTGGGTGACCTTTTCAAACTATTCCAGGCAAAATTCTATAGGATTCATGTCTGGAGAACATGCTGGCCACTCTAGATGAGCGATGTTGTTATTCTGAAGGAAGTCATTCACAAGATGTGCACGATGGGGGCGCGAATTGTCGTCCGTGAAGACGAATGCCTCGACAATATACTGCCGATATGGTTACACTGTCTGTCGGAGGATGGCATTCACATATCGTACAGCCATTACGGCGCTTTCCATGACCACCAGCGATGTACTTTGGCCCCACATGAAGCCACCTCAAAATAGCAGAGAACTTCTACCTTGCTTTACTATCTGGACAGTGTGTGTCTAAGGCGTTCAGCCTGATTGGTTGGCCTCCAAACACGTCTTCGACGATTGTCTGGTTGAAGGCATATGCGACACTCATCGGTGAAGAGAACGTGATGTCAATTCTAATCGGTCCATTCGGCATGTTCTTGGGGACATCTATATTGCGCTGCATGTTGTCGTAGTTGCAAAGATGGACCTCGTCTTGGACGTCTGGAGTGAAGTTGCGCATCATGCACTCTACAGCGTACAGTTTGAGTCGTAACATGACGTCCTGTGGCTGGACGAAAATCATTTTTAAAGATGGTGACGTCGCTGTCAGGGTTCATCCGAGCGATAATCCGTAGGTAGCGGTCATCTACTGCACTACTAGGCCTTGGGCGGCCTGAGCGGGGCATCTCATCGACAGTTCCTGTCTCTCTGTATCTGCTCCATGTCCGAACAACATCGCTTTGGTTCACTCTGAGACGCCTGGACACTTACCTTGATGAGAACCCTTCCTGGCACAAAGTAACAATGCGGACGAGATCGATCGAACCGCGGTATTGACAGTCGAGGCATGGTTGCATTACAGACAACACGAGCCGTGTACCTCCTTCCTGGTGGAATGAGTGGAACTGATCGGCTGGTGGACCCCCTCCGTCTAATAGGCGCAGCTCACTCACGGTTGTCTACGCGTTTGGGCGGGTTTGGTTTGTTCAAATGGCACTGAGCACCATGGGACTTAACATCTGAGGTCATCAGTCCCCTAGAACTTAGAACTACTTAAACCTAACTAACATAAGGACATCACACACATCCATGCCCAAGGCAGGGTTCGGACTTACGACCGTAGCGGTCGCGCGGTTCCAGACTGAAGCGCCTAGAACCGCTCGGCCACACCAGCCGGCTTGGGCGGGTTTAGTGACATCTCTGAAAACTTAAAGGGATCTGTGCCTGTGATACAATATCCACTGTCAACGTCATCAGGAGTTATGGGAAGCAGGGTGATGCAAAGCTTTTTTTCATGTATGTATTAATATGGATGTAGATATAGAAAACATTTGAGAACAACAATCGAATTTGACGTAGTACGACCTCTTAAAAGTCTACGTCTCAACCAAAATGACCGTCTCACTGGTTTGGCATGTCGTTGTATATTGTGGAAGCTGGACCAAGCAACACGATATCTGATGTCGTGTAAGTCCAAACACCTCGTCGATCCTGAGAATTCGCCATTACTTTCCTCTCGTCCAGTGCAGAAAGCTGAATAACTTTTTTATATTTGGACCCACAGATGAAGTGTAGGTGAATACATCCACAGTATATCATTATAGTTTCTCCCTTATTATAAACGCTTTAACGTGTAAAAATGAGTGACTTCAATGGAAGAGTTGATAGTCCAAATGGGAACTTAGTGTTGAGATTTAAATTGTGCGCGACAAACGGGGCTGTTCTGATGGCACCCGGGGACGGTTGTCAGGTAAGTATAATGTAGCCGTGCTTAAAGAGAGGGCTGTACAGTATGTAGTAGGGGATTTCTGGTCAGGTGAGTATAGGGAAATATCAACAGAAGCAGCAGAAAACGCTACTGTGAACAGTTCAGCCATAGCGTTATTCTAATCAGAATCGACAGCAATCCAACACCAACAACGATAGTTCAGATACGCACGCCTTCGTCGCAAGCTGATAGAGAACGTTTATGAGGATATTTAAAGGGTAATATAGCACGTAAGGAAGATGAAAATGAAATAGTCATGGGAGCAGGAATGCAGTGGTAGGTTAAGGAGTAGAAGAAACCGTTAAAGGAGAATATCTGCTTGGATTGAGGAATATGAGAGGAGAATAATTGAGTTCTGTAACACATATCAGCTTGTAACGGCTAAAATTATGTGCAAGAATCACAAGAGGAGGAGGTATACTTGGAATAGGGCCGGTGATACGGGAATATTTCACTTAGATTAGATCATGGTCAGATAGAGTTACCGAAATCAGGTACTGAATTCAAGGCGTACTCAGGAGCATATACAAACTCAGATCACAATTTAGTACTGATGAAGAGCTGAAGTTTAAGAAATTGATTATCAAGAATCAAAAGGCGAAGAAATGGGATGTGGTAAAGCTGATGAATAACGAGATACGTCTGAAGTTCTTTTAGGCCACTGGTGCAGCAGTAATGAATAGCTCAGTAGCCAGTACAGTCGAAGAGAAATTGATATCTCTAACAGGGCAATCGCAGAAGTTGGAAAGTAAAACACAGGTACAACGAAGGTACGTGCGAAGAACCCATGGATAACAGAAGAAATACTACAGTCGATTGATGAAAGAAGGAACTACAAAAACGTTCAGGGAAATTCAGGAATACAGAAATACACGTCGCCGAGGAATAAAATAAATAGGAAGTGCAGGAATGCTAACGAAACGGTTGCATAAAAAATGTGAGGAAATACTATAAAGTCATGGTTACTAGAAGGACTGACTCAGCATATACGAAAGCCAAAACAACAAATTAAGAGCACAGGTAGTAATATTAAGGGTGCAACGGAAATTTCAATGCTAAATGCAGAGACTCATAGGAGGGAGAGTACACTGAAGGAAAGAGTACAATGAGGGCCTATATGAGGAGGGAAATTTGTCTGATGTGATATAAGAAGAAACAGGAGTCAATTTATAAGACATAGGAGACCCAGTGATAGAAACAGAATTTAAGGGAGCTATGGAGGCCTCAAGAACAAATGAGGCATAAATGACGGATCAAATTCCATCCGAATTTCTAAAATCATTGGGGGAAGGGGCAACAAAACGACTATTCACGTTGGTATGTGGAATGTATGAGCCTGCCGGCATACCATCTGACTTTCGGAAAAACATCATCCACACAATTCCAGATAATAAAATGTGCTAGAATCAAGAGGGAATAACGAGAGTGGATGACCAAGGACAAAGTGCTCGGATTAAAAAGGGTGTCCGATAGAGACGCATTCTTTCGCCTCTACTGTTCCATCTCTTCATCGAAGATGCAATTATGGAAAAAAAGAAATGTTCAGGAGCTTAATTAAAATTCAAGGAAAAAGGATATAAATGATACGATTCGCTGATGACATTGCTATCCTTAGTGAAAGTGAACAACACTTGCATGATCTTCTGAACGGGATGAGTAATGTAATGAGTGCAGAATACGGATTAATAGTAAATCAAAGAAAGGAGAAGTTAATGAGAAGTAATAGAAGTTAGAACAGAGAGAAACTTAACGTCAGGTTTGATGGTCATGAAGTAGATGAAGCTAAGAAGGTCTACTAAATTGGCAGCAAAATAACAAAAGACGGACGGAGCAAGAAGGACGCCAAAAGTAGAGTAGTACTGGCAAAAAGGGCATTCCGTGCCAAGAGAAGTCTGCTAATTTCAAACACAGGCCTTAATTTGAGGAGAACATTTCTGAGAATGTATGTCTGGATGGTGGGTAATTTGGGGGAAGGACCAAACACCGAGGTCATCTTGTAATATTGCTACTTTAATTTTGTATGCTGGAATTGTAATATTGTTACTTTAATTTTGGTATACTGAAATCGGAGCTAATAGACAATGAAAGTCGGTTAAAAGCCGTGATCTGTCTGGGGACGTTAACCGTGGATTACTGGGCTACTGTTTCATCAGATATTTAGCAGACTAACATTAATGATAATCTTTTAATAGTCATACAAAACCGGTAAAATATATATATAAAAAGGAGAATTTAAATAAAAAGAAAGAAATCAGTTTATACTTGGAAATTTATTTTAAGATTGTTCATTGAAATTTCAGCATATTATACGTGAGTTATAACTGAGCTGGTGCCTTATTTACGATTGAAAAGAATGTGAGATTATAATCTTACGGAACACATAAAATATGGAGCCAAGATTTGGAAAACTGCATACAACACTCCATTCATAAAATAACACACGAAGAACATTGAAACATAAGCAAGATGAAATTAACCACAACCAACAGATTCAGTTTTTACCCAAAGAAATTCCGTTCATACCACAATCCTGTCCGTCATGTAATTACCACACACTGGTATACTAAATTCATATTAACTCTTTGTGAAGTCTTCGCAAAAAGAATAGCTGAGGGCTACTTTGATGATTACACCACATGCTCCACGTGGTCAACTTGGTTTACACAAAGCGTACAACTCCACAATAATTTTGATAATTAAAATAAATTAGATCGAAAAGCAATTGACCAAAGAAAAACCTTGAACTGGTTACTAACGTCTTACTATTAATCTGATGGGTCAAACAGTTATGTAAGCACGTGGTACTGGTCTCGCAAAGTACACTCCACGCGGTTTGAACATAAAGAAAAGTTGCTATATTGCAAAATATTGTCAAGACGAGACGTTATAATCACACAAACATTCGCATTTAAGATTGATGAACTTAGTTAGAGTTACTGATCAACACGTGGTTCCAATTTACTCACAAAGTAGTAACAAAGCAACTACCCCAAAATAATCTGAATTTAACGCGAGAATTACACTCCGCTGCACTTTAAGATAGCATTAGATATTTTAGAGCTAAACCTGAAATCAAGGTGATTAAATTTTCAGTTAGGCTGAACTTAAGAAATCCATTGTCCTACGGACTTAACAGACACGCGCTTAGCCGGAGATCTTACCACTTCAGACGCTCGCCACGGCCACACTGCAACTGCCTTACTTCCGAGCGTGCTTCCTGAGGGGTGGCTCACAAAGACCAACGGAAGTGGCCAGAGGGGCAGCTTCCTATACCAACATGACAACGGACGGACAGGACCATACTAAGAATAGAAACCTCTTTGCTTTTAGGAAGCGTAGCTACCTGTTCCGACGTTGGTCCTACTGTTCTCTAGCAGACAGCCTTGTCTGCTACCCTCAAGCATGCAACTAGAAATACATATGCTCATTCATCCTCTCACACAACAGGGAAGGGGGATGACAGTATCTTATCATATACAGTATATAAAAGAAAGCGGATGTATGTTCCGTATGAGACTGTGTGACATGAATTACATATAAGAATTACATATAAACTGTGCTTTAAAGTGTAGTAGTGTGACAGATCGTTCTTGTTTATGTGTAAAAGTAACACGTTCCACTGCTCAGTCTCCTCCCAGATAGTCAGAAACGCCACAGTACATTTAGAAGAGGAATTTATTCCATAAATGGCAACAGATTTAAGAATTTAAACATGAAAGGAATCCAACAGAGACCTTTCATAACCCCAACGCTCCGGGAAAAGACTGTGCAGGGAATTTTCTGGCCATGCTAGGACATTCCCAAGCAGGCTTCTCACACCCTACTTAACCCAAAAGTGTAAAAGAAAAGGCAAAAGGACACCAGCTACTTGCTAAAACACAATAATTTCAACACATCTTTAGAATCTACCAATTTCAAACAGAAAAAAAAGAACACCATCTGTGACACCTATTTAAAAGGTAGTGTAGACCTAATTCGGTCAGCAAGTAAAAACAATGGTTCCTGTGTCATTAATATGAAAACAATTTCTGGTTGTTACCCTTATGGAGTTCACCAGTATTTGCTCATTGCAAGAGCCAACTGATCACAGGAAATTTATGACTGTTTATTAACAAGCAAAATTTATGAGAATAGCAAAGGTGCCACAGCAATAAAAAAAAGAACATCAAATAACATCGGTATTAAAAAGCAGAACATAATGCACAATCTGCAAAAGCAACTAAATGATAAGAGAAAAAAAACATGTTTTACAAAGTGGTTATCGCAAAAAAATTCTATATCGTATAAAACTAATAATTTGTAGAATTAAAATAACTATGTGGCACTCATTTAATCACTCTACTATATTTCAATTAGCTAGCAAACAATGAGCACTGTGTCATTATACTGAAACTACAATAATTATGTGATTGTTACCCTTAAGGGGTTCCTCACAGTAAATATGCCCCATGCAAAGGCTAATCGATCACAGTTCAATTAGAATAAAAAGCTATCTGACTGATAAACGAAGCAATGCCACAGCAATGAATTTACGAAACAAAATATCACAAATCTAATACATCACACAAAAACAAACATTGATAAATAAAACAGTACAATAGTCAACATCTAAAACAAAAAAAACACCTATAAATAAAACACCTGCAAAATACAAGAGTCAAAGTCTAAAAAAGATAAATAGAACACCTGCAAAATACAAGCGTCAGTCTAATAAACACCAATAAATCGAACTCCTGCAAAACACACGAGTCAGAGTTTCTCTGACAGAAACACACGTATATGCACTGGACTAAGAACCGTATAATCACTGTTCACTGACACACTCAGTACTTCCACTGTTCCGAGGCACAATATAGGGGAAAGAGGGGGGGTTCGTCGCCGCAGCTGTCAGTAGGGATTTTTGTCCATCTGTTGCGTGCGATCCCGCCGTCTCTGCCCTCTCATGAAGTTTCTCTCGTGTCACGTACATCTCGATTTGGTTCCATGTTTGTATTGTCAAATTCGTGCGGTATCCTCGTTTGACACGCCAGGTTGATATTCTCGGGCAAGGATGACACTTAATGGCTCTTCTTTTGTGCCACCCTTAGCGACCAGAGAACATCGAACCAAGATTTACTGTCGCTTGACAGTAGGCATCCATCAGGAAATGTCGATAGGCGTCGTTGACGTCTGCAAGTTTCTCTGGGCAGAACCTGCCAAAAGGCTCCACGCCCCTTGTGTTGTTTCACCGCGGCCGTCTCGTCACGGTCGCGTGCGTGTGGTGCGTTGCCAGCAGATGGATTTCCGCGCGGTGGACCGCTCGCCCATCTCAGGTCATCGCCTCGAGGAAAGGTCGCCCGGGGCGGCCGCCCATTAGCTCCAGGTACAAGGGAAAGTGCCGCGTACCTTCTTTTGTTGTCGGCCGCGCTCCCAAAGTGGCCTGGCTGACAGCGTGTCCTGCTGGGAAACCCGCCAGTTTACAACTAGTCCGGCTGCTCCCGCTGTCTCTTAAGAGTTTTGCCGGTTCGCTTTCACGTTCTCAACTGCATTCACAGAAATTTTTCATCATCCTTATGTGATTACACAATGTCATACATAATACCACTTAGTATTGTCTTTCACAATTTTTAAGAACAAAGTGAGACTTAATATTTTTTTAAATAAAAAAATTAGATGAATCGACAATATAAAATAAAATTTAAATGACTTGACAATGTAAAAAAAAGAAAAGTGAAATGACTTGACAGTATAAAGATAAAAATTTAAATGAACTGACAATATAATATTTAAATCCACATCACTAATGTGGTTCACTTACGTTTTAATAAATCAAATGCTATTTATTAATTCACTAAAATGAATAGGATTATGCCTTGCGCAAGTATAGGTCAGGACAGCATAGGGTACACATGTTATTTACACACACATACATGCACACCTGTTGTCTATTCTACAAACTAACTACCCATAAACATGCATTACTCAATATTCTACTTCTATCCACTACTAGTTAAGCCCATAAGCTACTTCAATGCTATTTCAACACCGTGTATATACCACTACAACATTGTTCTAATTCGTCCTCTTCTTGACGCTCGCGCCATACGTCTTGTCACATGATAAATATGGAGAACTTTCCTTAAACATACACATTAAAAAGAACAATGGTTATTTACACGCCAAAACATTTATACCAGTTCGCACAACTGAAAAGAGACTCGCAATTATACATTTATCATACTCATATATTCACACATAAAACAGTAAGAAAATTTCACCTAAAATTACGTTATCACAACAATTAATCACGCAGATGACTCTGAGAAGGTTAAAAATGTTTGCATTATACAGGTTATATTACATTTTCTTACCCATTTTGCTGCGATTTCGTTCCTTCTTTACGTTACCTTTCGCTTCCAAATCAGTTATTTCGCCTGTGGTGGTTATTCTGGATTCATTTCTCATGAATGGCAAAATTGTGGTCACCTCTATTCTGTAAAACAGTATCATCTTAACATATTGAACTTACAACAGACACAAAAGATCCGAATCCTCCTGTAGTTTAAATGACAAATGTTTTGCTTTATCCTTATTACCTTAAACCAAGCTTTCCTTCGTTCCCATAATCAAAATTATTTAATCATCCTCTACCTTCAAGAGGGAAATTTCCTCAGTACAAATCATATAGGCTGCAGTGCATCCCGCACCAGCAAAAACAGTAAGCTGTAATGCTCACAGCATCAGCAAAACACATAAACGTCGCTTTTCTAGGACAAGTATTAACGCAGAATAATTTTTTTTAGGCTTTGGCTCAACATCAATCAAGACTACAAAAAGGATCCATATTTCCGTTCCATTCTCCATTTGCTGAAAAGCTGCTCGTATTTGACTATCACAATAATGTTTCAGAGCCACGTAAATTACACAAACCACAATTCTTCTTTCACCTTGAAGGGAATCAATATACTTACGAAATCCACAGACAGCACTTTACTTACTCAGCTATAAAGAACAAAAAAGACATATATCATCAATATTAACATATCATCGCATATTGGAAGCCAATGGTTCAACAATCGTATTATCGCATCCTGTTTTCAAGATTCCAAACTTACTCATTCCTTTCTCAGAGTTCTCCTATCTTAAAATATTCATACAGCACGCATACTATAGTAAGAGATCCTCATTTATACTGACAGATATAGAATAGTAATAGATAGATAGTAGCACTGAAAGCAGAAAATCGGAAACAAGGCTACTAACAGCTGGGGACCTGGGTTTGCCAGACCCATAATACCCACAGATCGGATATTCCCCTGAGTTTATGCACTAATTCAGCAACGATCTTGCTTTCCTCAGCAGCGACTCTTTTCAATTTACACACAAAAAAAACATAAACAGCATTTTACTCGTTTACAAAGAAACCTTTTATCTTCACGTTTGAATCAAACTAAATCCTAATTGCACAAGGAGAGAAAAAAATTAAAACATCACTTCAATCCATCACATAGAAACATCTTTATCATTAATTTTTATCAACATATTATTCAAAATGCATTTATCACAAATGTGAACTAATCAATTGTTTCTCTTCACCGTCCTCTCTATAAACCCTATGTACTCATTTGCCATGTCGCTCATTTGTTCCTATTGGGCGCCTTCTGCGCTGATCGTTTGTCATTGCCGGTTTTGTCCATTTCTATTTGCTGGATTATGTCTTGGGTTAGCCGGCCGAATTTCAACATCATGAGGTGCTCCGCCTACAGTCCTATTCCCACCGTATTCATCATAGTGTCGATTCTGGTTGCCGTACCTGTAGCGTTCACGATCCTGTCTACGTCCTCGATCATTTCTGTTGTTCCACCTGTGTTCGCGACTGTCACCCCAGTTTCTATACGGCCGGTCCCGATTATTGTTCCGTTCGCGTCGCGACGACCAGTCACGCCGTTCATTAGTAATACGGCCACGACTGCGGTCGCGCTGTTGTGCCCCGTAATAACTTTGTGCCTGATTAGGCGGGCATTCTGCTGTATTATATTCAAAATCTTGGAGAAGTGTTTTAAACGTTTCCACGTCCTCTTTGCATCGTCCCGCAAGAATGACGTGCCGCAAGTGCATCGGCAATTTGGTGATGCATATCCTAATTAGTTCCGCAGGCCCGTATGGGTCGTATAAAAATTGATTTGCCTGCAGCATGTGGTCGAATAGACGTGCAGGGCTGCCGAAACCAGACTGGTTCAAATTTGGCAGCATAATTATGCCATGTTTGACCCTATCTTGTGCCGCTTCCGACCAATAGGCGGACAGAAAGGCTTGTCGAAACTCCCGAGTGGAGTTGCAGTGACGCGCTGCCGACCTCATGCGAATCGCCGGTTCGCCTTCCAAATAGCCACACATATATTCTATCTTATGTGAACTTGCCCAGTCGGGAGGAAGACAGAACTCAAATTGCTCGAGCCATGCTCGTGGATGTATTCCTTTTTGCGAATTTCGGAATATCTCAAACTTTCTTACCGTAAGGAAATGTTTGAAATCAAATCCCCGCATTTCCTCCTGGCGAGGCCCTTGAATGTTTCTGTTTCTCTCATGTCTGCCCCTTAAATTACATTCTTCCCTGTCGTCAAAATCTCCCTCGTGGCCGGAGTCCCTCTCTGCACTGTTCGTACGGCTATTTTTAGTGCTATTGGCGAGTTCGGAATCACACGCCATGCGGTTTTCCAGATGCGCCACGCGGTCTTGTAATTCGCCTGTTACAGCTTTGTGTTGTCTGTTCACTTCAAACTGTCCCTTCTGAAATCTAAGAAGCGAACGCACTTCTTCGGTCTCTGCGGCCGCTACCGGTGTAGTATTGTTCTCGCTTTCCGTCAGCTTCATCGTGCCTACAGTGTCCGCTAATGCCGCAATCTTATCATCAATTTGTCTCTTGTCCTCCGCCCCAGTCTGCTTCAATTGTTCTATTTGCTGTTCCAGCGCGTGGATCGCTAAACTGTTGTCCGCTACTGTGTTGCTAACGGACGTGGGACAATGCGTTTCCGCCTGCTGGACCCTCGAGATTACCTGCTGGTGTTCCCTTTGGCATTCTTCCCTCAGCTCTTGGAAGTTCCTAAGTAGCCGTTCTTCGCTTTCTTTAGATTCGGTATCGCCCCTCCGCTTGCTCTGTTCTAAAGCTTGCAGACGATCATCGATTTGTTCAAATGTACGGCCTAATTCTTTCATAATATCACTTTTTATCTCACTTGCCAGATTGTTTATTCTTTGTGAGATATCATCGGACACTCTCTGCATCGACTTGTCGACTTTATTTGTCTGCTGGATTAGTTTTTCGTCTATTTGTTCGCCTAGCTCCCGGATCGATTTTTCAGATTTCTGCGTCATTTGTTCCCCTAGCTCTCGGATCGATTTTTCAGATGATTCTTTTTGTTCTCGGAACGATTTTTCTGATGATTCTTTTTGTTCTCGGAACGATTTTTCAAATGATTCTTTATTTTGTTGCAATAAGGCTTTCATGAGTTCTGCCAAATCAATTTGGTTAGTTGGAGGCAAATTAATTTGTGGCTCTGATGTGAGCCCGTTCGTCCTGTCTTGCATTTCGTCTGAAGTATTCCCCATTGCATTTTCGGAACCGCCCGACGCGTTAACATTCGAAATTAAATTATCCCCTTGGTCCATGTTGGTTAGGTTGTCGGACCGCTTACTTTTAGTTTGGTTACGTGTCTGCATTAGTGCAATTTATAACCGGTATGCGACACACTAATCAAAATAAATGTGTCCCACAAAAATTACGACAGTCACACGAAAGATACCCAACCTAGTACGCACTTTTTTACACGCAATACAAATTTTTATCTTAGATCGAAACAGTGGAATTTACAAGCGAGAATAAAAAACACACAGACATATAAAACACACAAATATAAAAAACAAAACAAGACAAACAACGCAACGCCGATCAACAACGCCGTGAATCTTTTGAAAGTCTGCTCGGAAACAACGCAGAAGTTGTTTGAGCGCTGTAGGGAAAAAAATTAAGATTATAACACGCTCGCAATCTAACATTTCAGAGATTCCAGAGTCTAGCGGAATCACAGAACAGGGTCGCCATGTGTAATGTTGTAGCTTTTATTTGGTATGCTGATGTGTAAGGTTGTAACTTTAATTTGATATGCTGAATTGGGAGCTAATAGACAATGAAAGTGGGTTAAAAGCCGTGATCTGTCTGGGGACGTTAACCGTGGATTACTGGGCTACTGTTTCATCAGATATTTAGCAGACTAACATTAATGATAATCTTTTAATAGTCATACAAAACCGGTAAAATATATATATAAAAAGGAGAATTTAAATAAAAAGAAAGAAATCAGTTTATACTTGGAAATTTATTTTAAGATTGTTCATTGAAATTTCAGCATATTATACGTGAGTTATAACTGAGCTGGTGCCTTATTTACGATTGAAAAGAATGTGAGATTATAATCTTACGGAACACATAAAATATGGAGCCAAGATTTGGAAAACTGCATACAACACTCCATTCATAAAATAACACACGAAGAACATTGAAACATAAGCAAGAAGAAATTAACCACAACCAACAGATTCAGTTTTTACCCAAAGAAATTCCGTTCATACCACAATCCTGTCCGTCATGTAATTACCACACACTGGTATACTAAATTCATATTAACTCTTTGTGAAGTCTTCGCAAAAAGAATAGCTGAGGGCTACTTTGATGATTACACCACATGCTCCACGTGGTCAACTTGGTTTACACAAAGCGTACAACTCCACAATAATTTTGATAATTAAAATAAATTAGATCGAAAAGCAATTGACCAAAGAAAAACCTTGAACTGGTTACTAACGTCTTACTATTAATCTGATGGGTCAAACAGTTATGTAAGCACGTGGTACTGGTCTCGCAAAGTACACTCCACGCGGTTTGAACATAAAGAAAAGTTGCTATATTGCAAAATATTGTCAAGACGAGACGTTATAATCACACAAACATTCGCATTTAAGATTGATGAACTTAGTTAGAGTTACTGATCAACACGTGGTTCCAATTTACTCACAAAGTAGTAACAAAGCAACTACCCCAAAATAATCTGAATTTAACGCGAGAATTACACTCCGCTGCACTTTAAGATAGCATTAGATATTTTAGAGCTAAACCTGAAATCAAGGTGATTAAATTTTCAGTTAGGCTGAACTTAAGAAATCCATTGTCCTACGGACTTAACAGACACGCGCTTAGCCGGAGATCTTACCACTTCAGACGCTCGCCACGGCCACACTGCAACTGCCTTACTTCCGAGCGTGCTTCCTGAGGGGTGGCTCACAAAGACCAACGGAAGTGGCCAGAGGGGCAGCTTCCTATACCAACATGACAACGGACGGACAGGACCATACTAAGAATAGAAACCTCTTTGCTTTTAGGAAGCGTAGCTACCTGTTCCGACGTTGGTCCTACTGTTCTCTAGCAGACAGCCTTGTCTGCTACCCTCAAGCATGCAACTAGAAATACATATGCTCATTCATCCTCTCACACAACAGGGAAGGGGGATGACAGTATCTTATCATATACAGTATATAAAAGAAAGCGGATGTATGTTCCGTATGAGACTGTGTGACATGAATTACATATAAGAATTACATATAAACTGTGCTTTAAAGTGTAGTAGTGTGACAGATCGTTCTTGTTTATGTGTAAAAGTAACACGTTCCACTGCTCAGTCTCCTCCCAGATAGTCAGAAACGCCACAGTACATTTAGAAGAGGAATTTATTCCATAAATGGCAACAGATTTAAGAATTTAAACATGAAAGGAATCCAACAGAGACCTTTCAATCTGTCTGGTACGTTTGTAGCACAGCATTGTAAGGTTGTGAAACACGGCCTGTGGGAAAACCGGACAGGAAAGAATGTAAGCCTTTAAGACGTTGTGCTACAGAAGGATATTAAAAATTAGGTGGGCTGCTAAGGTAAGGAATGAGAAGGTTCTGCATAGATTCGGAGAGAAGCGGAATTTATGGAAAACACTGACAAGGTGAAGGGACAGAATGATAGGACATCTATTAAGACATGAGAGAATGACTTTAACGACACCACAGGGGGATGTAGAGGACAAGAACTGTAGAGGAAGACAGATACTGGAATACATCGAAAAACTACACACATCAAAAAAAATTTTGCCTCAGCTCGGTTCCGAGAGTTCCGGAACCTGTACAGAAAATTGGAATAGAGATCAACATAAAATTCGTTTCCGCTCTTTTTATTGCTGATGAAAACCGCACATGGCATGTTGTACCACCATAAAGCGAGACCTTCAGAGGTAGGGGTCCAGACTGCTGTACACACCAGTACCTCTACTCCCCAGTGGCGTGTCTTGTTGCATTGATTCATGCCTGTATTCGTCGGGACATATTATCCACAAGTACATGGAGGCAGTGTTGGCCCAGATTGTTCCACTGCACAACGGCGATTCGTTGTAGATCCCTCAGAGTGGTTGGTGGGTCACATCGTCCCTAAACAGCCCTCTTCAATCTGTCCCAGGCATGTTCGATAGGGTTGATATGTGGAGAAGATGCTGGCCACGCTAGTCGAGCGATGTCGTTATCCTGAAGGAAATAATTCACAACATGTGCACGTTAGGGGTGAGAATCGTCGTCCATGAAGACGAATGACTCGTCAATATGCTGCCGATATGGTTGCACTATCGGTGGGAGGATGGCATTCAGGTATCGTACGGCCATGACCACTAGTGGCGTATGGTGACCAGCAGTTAACCTCTACCTTGCTGCACTCGCTGGACAGTGTGTCAAAGGCGTTCAGCCTGATTGGGTCGCCTCGACGATAGTCTGGTTGAAGGCATATGCGGTACACATTGGTGAAGAGAACGTTATGCCAATCCTGATCGGTCCATTCGGCATGTTGGGGTTATCTGTACCGCACTGCATGGTGTCGTGGTTGCGAAGATTGACCCCGCCATGGACGTTGGGAGTGAATTTGCGCATCATGCAGCTATTGCTCACAGTTTGAGTCGTAACACGACGTCCTGTGGCTGAACGAAAATCATTATTGAAGATGGTAACGTTGCTGTCGGGATTCCTCCAAGCCATAACCCGTAGGTAGCCGTGATCCACTGCAGTAGTAGCCCTTGGGTGACTTGAGCGAGGCATGTCATCTTCAGTTCCTGTTTCTCTGTATCTCCTCCGTGTCCGAATAACATCGCTTTGGTTCACTTCGAGAAGTCTGGACACTTCCCTTATTGAGAGCCCTTCCTAGCACAAAGCAATAATGTGGGTGCGATCGAACCCCGGTATTGACCTTCTAGTCATGGTTGAACTACAGACATTCCTGATGGTATGACTTCAACTGATCGGCTGTCGGACCCCACCGCGCTGCGCATGCACGGTTGTTTACATCTCTGAACAGTTAAAGGGACTGTGCCTGTATACAGTATCCACTGTCAATGTCTATCTTCAGGAGCTCTGGGAATTGGGGTGATGCAAAACATTTTTGATGTGGGTAATTTGCAAGTACTACTCCTAGATGAAGAGGTTGGAACAGTGGAGAAAACCAGTCTGGAAAGGAATGACTAAAAAAAATAAAATAAAATAAAATAAAAAAACACAGAAAGAGCCGGACAAAAGATCGGGTACTCTACTGAGGTGACAAAAGTCATGGGGTTCTTCCCGACATCGTGTCGGACCTCCTTTTGTATAGCGTTGTGCAGCATCTCGATGTGGCATGGTCTCAACAATTCGTTATCAGTGCCCTGCAGAGACATTGATCTACCCTGACTCAATTGCCAAAGTGTTGCTGGTGCAGAATTTTGTGCTCGAACTGGACTCTCTATTATGTCCTATAGATGTTCGATATGTCGAGTGATATGGGGTGGCCAGATCATTCGCTCTATTTGTCCAGAATTCTTCAAACCGTTGGCGAACAATTGTGGCCCAGAAATATGGCGTATTGCCATGTTAACATGAAGTCCTTGAATGGCAGATAGTCGAACATAACCATTCCCAGTCAACGTTCAGCTCAGTTGGAGCAGAGGACGGAGTACATTCCACCTAAACACACATCAGTACGGAGCCACCAACGTGCACAGTGCCTTGTTGACACCTTGGGTTGATGGCGTCGTGGTGTCTGAGCCACGCTCGAACCTACCAAACGGAATTGGGATTCATTCGACCCGGTCACGGGTTTCTACTAGTTTAGTGTCCAACTGATAAGCTCACGGGCCAGGAGAGGCGTTGCGATCCGTGAGTTAGCTACAGCAGCGCATTAACATCAAATTTCGAATGGGGACACGTTCGTCGTACGTCCCACATTGATTTCTGCGCCTTCTTCAAGCAGTGCTTCTTGACTTTTAGCACTGACAGTTCTACACAAACGCCACTGCTCTCGGTCGTTAAGTGTAGCCCGTCGGCCACTGCGTTGTCCATGGTGAGAGGTAATGCCTGAAATGTGCTATTATAGGCATGCTCTTGAGTCTGTGGTTCTCAGTATACTGCATTTCTGTTGATTTCCAAAATTTAAATTTCATTCCAATGTCCTTTTATACCTACGGTATGCGATATTCTTTTTTTTTCTTGTGTCGTCTGGTATGATGTGACCAGCCACGAATTCCTGTCCTGTGACAGCCTCATCATGTCAGATTAGCACTTGCAACCTACATCCTCAGTTACTTGCTGGATGTATTCCAATGTCTTCTTCTACAATTTTTGCCCTCTGCAAATACCTCTAGTACCATGGAAGTTATTCTCTGATGTCTTAACAGATGTTTCATCATCCTCTCCCTTCTCATAGTGTTCTCCACATATTCTTTTCGTCTCCACATATTTTTTTGCGCGCAGAACCTCCTCATTCTTTACCTTACCAGCCCACCTAATTTTCAATATTCGTCTGTAGCTCCACATCTCCAATTCTTCGATTCTCTTCTGTCCTCGTTTCCCCACAGTCCATATTAAACTATCACATAATGATGTGCTCCAAATGTACATTCTCAGAAATTTCTTCCTCAGACTAAGGCCTACGTTTGACACTAATAGGTTGCATTACAGACAACACGAGCCGTGTACCTCCTTCCTGGTGGAATGAGTGGAACTGATCGGCTGGTGGACCCCCTCCGTCTAATAGGCGCAGCTCACTCACGGTTGTCTACGCGTTTGGGCGGGTTTGGCTCTGAGCACCATCGGACGTAACATCTGAGGTCATTAGTCCCCTAGAACTTAGAACTACTTAAACCTAACTAACCTAAGGACATCACACACATCCATGCCCGAGGCAGGATTCGAACCTGCGACCGTAGCGGTCACGCGGTTCCAAATGGAAGAGCCTAGAACCGCACGGCCACACCGGCCGGCTCTGTTTAATTGCTCGAGGTAATTTTCGGATAGTGCACTCAGTATAATGCCACTCGATGCTCTGTACCTACCACCCGTCCTAAACATCTGAGTGTCCCAGTCTATATCTGGTAAATTGAAATCTCCACCTAAGACTATAACATGCTGAGAAAATTTATGTGAAATGTATTCCAAATTTTCTCTCAGTTGTTCTGCCACTAATGCTGCTGAATCGGGAGGTCGGTAAAAGGAGCCAATTATTAACTTAGCTCGGTTGTTGAGTGTAACCTCCACCCATAATAATTCACAGGAACTATCCACTTCTACTTCACTATAGGATAAACTACTACTAACAGCGTCAAACACGCCACCACTGGTTGCATGCAATCTATCCTTTCTAAACACCGTCTGTGCCTTTGTAAAAATTTCGGCAGAACTTATCTCTGGCTTCAGCTAGCTTTCTCTACCTATAACGATTTCAGCTTCGGTGCTTTCTGTCAGCGCTTGAAGTTCCGGTACTTTACCAGTGCAGCTTCGACAGTTTGCAACTACAATACCGATTGCTGCTTGGTCCCCGCATTTCCTGACTTTGCCCCGCACCCTTTGAGGCTGTTGCCCTTTCTGTACTTGCCCGAGGCCATTTAACCTAACAAACCGCCCAGTCCACGCCACACAACCCCTGCTACCCGTGTAGCCGCTTGCTGCGTGTAGTGGACTCCTGACCTATCCAGCGGAACCCGAAACCCCACCACCCTATGACGCAAGTCGAGGAATCTGCAGCGCACACGGTCGCAGAACCGTCTGAGCCTCAGATTCAGACCCTCCACTCGACTCTGTACCAAAGGTCCGCAGTCAGTCCTGTCGACGATGCTGCAGATGGTGAGCTCTGCTTTCATCCCGCCAGCGAGACTGGCAGTCTTCACCAAATCAGATAGCCGCCGGAAGCCTGAGAGGATTTTCTCCTATCCATAGCGACACACATAATCACATAATTGGTGCCGACATGAGCGACCACCTGCAGATGGGTGCACCCTGTACCCTTCATGGCATTTGGAAGGACCCTTTACACATCTGGAATGACTCCCCCCGGTATGCACACCTAGTGAACATTGGTTTTCTTCCCCTCTCTTGCTGCCATATCCCTAAGGGGTCCCATTACGCGCCTAACGTTGGAGCTCCCAACTACCAGTAAGCCACCCTCTGCGACAGCCCGGATCTTGCAGACTGAGGGGCAACCTATGGTACAGGACAAGCAGCCATGTCCGGCCGAAGATCAGTGTCAGCCTGAGTCAGAGCCTGAAACCGGTTCGTCAGATAAACTGGAGAGGCCTTCCGTTCAGGCCTCTGGAATGTCTTTCGCCCCCTGCCACACCTCGAGATGACCTCCCACTCTACCATAGGTGAGGGATCAGCCTCAATGTGGGCAGTATCCCGGGCAGCCACAGTCGTAGTCCGATCGGGGGATGCGTGGAACGAGCTGGCCGTCCCCGAAAAACCCCCATCCAGACCCCCACAGTGATGCCCATTGGCTACAGCCTCAAGCTGTGTGACCGAAGCCAACACTGCCTGAAGCTGGGAGCGAAGGGATGCCCACTCAGCCTGCATCCGAACACAGCAGTTGCAGTCCCTATCTATGCTAAAAACTGTTGTGCAAAGAAGGTCTGAACTAATCTACAGAGAGCACAAACTATTCGACACAAAATATAAACGGTTATTAAAATACAAGATTGCCCAGTAAATGCAGTAATGCTGCTACTTGCGCACTGCTGACACAACTGCTCGGCGGCGCAAGGAGACTACGCGATTTTACACTATTCAGGTACTAAAACGCGATGTTATAACTCTCAAATACTATAATACGCCCGAAATTTATGAATTAAACAATGCAAGTACCAAAAACACCCAAAGAAATTAAAAATTAAACTATGTAACAAATAAGTGAGCTAAGAGTATGACTTGCTGCTGGCAGCTGCTTATCCAACGGCGGCTGGCAGCACACTGGCTGTGACCAACCGACACTAGCCGTTCAAAACAAAACCAGAAGACAGACTACTACGTGAATTTACACTATTCAGGTACTAAAACGCGATGGTACAACTTTCAAATACTATAATACGCCCGAAATTTATGAATTAAACAAAGCAAGTACCAAAAACACGCAAAGAAATTAAGAATTAAACTATGTAACAAATAAGTGAGCTAGGAGTATACGGCTTGCTGCTGGCACATGCTTATCCAACGGCGGCAGGGAGCACAATCTCTTACAGTCTCTGCTTCCTCAGCATCTTACAAATTTCGTTATTAAACCGTGGTCGGTCTTCTCCATCCTTTATCCACTTACTAGGCACGTAACTCTCCACACCACAATCTGCTCAAACTTTGGCCATAATTCCTCTACATCCATCTTACTGGTGCTAAGTGATGCCAATTCACTGTCTAAGTAAGATGTTAATAACTGCTTATCTGCTCTATCTATTAGAAACATTCTCCTAGCTTCCCTGACTGATTAATTAACTACCGTAACCATAGTTGCTATAGTGATATCATGATCGCTCGTTTTTATGCTGACATTGTCGATAAGGTCCAGCCTATTTGTAGCGACAAGGTCTAAGATATTTGCATTGCGAGTGGGCTGCCTACCTCAAGACAATTTTCAGAAAACGTGTTCAAAAGTATTTCGCATGACTGTCTGTCTGTACCACCCGCAGGGAATCCACAGACATCCCAGCCTTTACCCGGGAGGTGAAAGTCGCCTCCAACTGGTACTGCACGATCTGAGTATTTACGCCCTATTGACCGTAGACTTTCTTCGAATGGCTCTAGAAATGCCACAGAGGAATCGGGTGGCCGGTAAAATCATCCAACAATTAACTTAGTTTCACCTACACCTGTTATACGCGACCAGACGACTTCACTGTCGCACTCAACTTCGATCTCAATAGAGACAATATTTTTGTCAACAGCAACGAAAACTCCCCCTCCTATAGCCTGTAATCTATCTTTCCAATATAAGTTCCACAACTCTATAAATATTTCAGAGCTCCCCACTTCCCGCCTGCTCTCAGTCCTAAGAATAATTTGATCGTGAGAACTTCCCTGGACGGTAGCAAATTCAGAAACTTTATTACGAGTACTTCGACAGATTACTGCTAAATTGTGACATTCAAAGCGTCTTTATTCTGAACGCCATTTGACTTCCCTTGCTGTGGTAGAAATTGTTGTTTCGAGTTTCATGTTTATTTTCTTGGTAAATATAAGTTGAGTTTAGGCCTTGTTACATGGTAACGGGCAGAGGTGTTTGCACAGTAATTTTTAACGTTATTTTTGATGTGTACAAGTGATTGATGGTTATACTGACATGGTGTAGTTAAAATTCCCACAGGTCTTTACAATGAGCTTTGCTATTAGTCTTATTTCCCTTTCTCTTGTTTGAAGTCTTTGTCTATATTCTGCGCCTTTTTTTTTACCAGAAAAGGATTTCAAATAACTGAGAGTACATATGAATAATATTATGTACTTAAGAGGCACACACTTTTACACGCTGATGGCAGAACTCTAACGTAACATGCTGATGACCTTAAGTTTGCAAGTAGCGTTGAGTGTTCACATCGTTTGAACTGAGGATCAATATTCATTCGTAGAAATTTTGTGTTTGTTACGCCTTCTACACAGGCACTACCCACATTCAGTTTGGCATTATCATCTTCTCTCTTCAAAATGAAATTCATGACATTTGTTTTCTTTAAATTGTGTCACTCAATTGCATACTGACCAACTGGAATATTCGTTGAAGGTTTCATTGATACCCGTGCCAGGAGTACAACTTTTCCTCAGCGTACATAATATTGCTGTCATCATCTAAGAGCATATTTACGCCCTTGGCTACTACTATTGGAATATTAATAGATGTATGTCAGGAAAAGTCCTAATATGCTACCACGAGAAACTATTATATTAATGTGTTTTGGTCCTGGTAATTGTTTTACTAAAAGTTGAGATTTGAGATTTTAATTAGCCCGTATTCCGCGGTGTTTGACTTATGAGCGCTGTTAGTAGTATCGTCTGTTTTACTGTCAGGGGAAATGAAAATAGGTACAATTTTCTTAAGAAAAATTCATATAATTTACTAGTTGATTATACAATAAAACTCTTTACAAGATCCGAGGCTAGCTCTAGGATCTGCCTTGTTAGGTATACAATGGAATAAAATGGTAAAAGATAAGTATGCTGTCCACGAGAGTACTAGATTGATCGACCTGTTCCTTAGCGTTGTTTAGGTAACTGATTAATTGTTGAAACTTGTGAGGGACTACCTTGGATCTTTGTTCGGGGACAGTGTGTATATCCTTTGTTTAGAAAGTAGAGAGTTGGCCCGTACTTTCTTAGGTATTTAAAAAATGGAACCATTGTAACACCAAAAGCTTACGCTACAACTATTTATTTTTAGGTGACTCGTTTCGGTAATGTGGCAGCCGCTGTGACTAAAAGTTGATGTGTTTGACGCTAAGAAAGCATGTTTAAAATTGTTGTAATATTGATCTGTGACTTTAAATTGGTCACTATAGCTAGAATAGTTGCAGCTATTAACAGTTGCACGATGCCGTCCTTTAAAACCAGAAATCTGTACAGCGCTGCCTACAGAAAATATTTTGTTCTGTAGCGCTGTGTCTGAATTCGTAACGTGACTGTATGTAAAAGAAGTTCTGTCGAGCAAGCTGCAATACTGGTGATAAAGTGTACCATACATCTTTTAGCGTACATCATGGGTAACATGGATTCGGCTTTGCTATGGTTAAGGCGCTATGTCTCGTTCAGACAGTAACTTCAGGAAATGGCACAGCAGATGAAGCACTAGGAGGACCAGCACGGGCGTCAACTAGAAGCACTGCGTCGGCAGCTGCATTCACCAGTGCCTCATCACACTTGTTCTTTCACCGGAAATACTCCTACGTCAGGGCATTAGCTTGTTCTTTGCACATCACATACATCAATCTCATCCGTGTAGTTTCCCCTTTGGTAGATGCTGTAGGTTCTTTTAAATGTATAGCCTACTATGGAACGGTTTTCGTAAAAAAAACAAAAAGGCAATATTACATAGCTTGCTCAATCCGTCTTGTGCGGTCTAAGCCTCATGTACGATTGAATGATTCCAGTAACCACATTAAGTATCGCTTACAGCTGAAGAATTTCACGGAAATCATGTCATCTGTCAAAGAGCGGTGTGAAATCTCTTACGCAGGCGTTCCCTTTATATAATAAGGACTTTGGATACATCCATAATTTGTCCGAATGTATGAAGTGCGGCTACGAGGTGGCACTACTACAGTGTTGTGGCGTATCAAGACAGCCACGCCACTCGGAAGTAGCCGAAATGCACGCGTTGCACAAGCCGGCTGGCGTGAGGTCTGAAACAGGATACGTAATGAATGTTATAAAGAAAAATACGTAGCGGCTGTAATACTTAACTTTAATCCATCATTGTGGTACATCGCTCTTGAAGATACAAATGAGACTCTTTAAATACAAGCACTGGAAGGCTAATGGCGCCTTGCTAGGTCGTAGCCATGAACTTAGCTGAAGGCTATTCTAACTGTCTCTCGGCAAATGAGAGAAAGGCTTCGTCAGTGTAGTCGCTAGCAAAGTCGTCGTACAACTGGGGCGAGTGCTAGTACGTCTCTCTAGACCTGCCGTGTGGTGGCGCTCGGTCTGCAATTACTGACAGTGGCGACACGCGGGTCCGACATGTACTAATGGACCGCGGCCGATTTAAAGCTACCACCTAGCAAGTGTGGTGTTTGGCGGTGACACCACAACAGTAAATTCAACGCGAGTAGCTGCCAAATGACTGAAACTTGGTGCCTCCATGCTACCCCGTCGCGACGAACGAAAGTGCTAGGTCACTTTGTTAGCTGAGAACGGAGGCTCCAGTGTCTTGCTTATAACGGAGAAATACTACGCCGCGGTACAATACTAAAACTGTCTGCGCAACGTCGATTAGTCGCTGCCGAAATTAACCAATCCAGACAAAAAATAGTTCACTGCATACGCGTCCTTTGACATCCTCTGTCAAGAATTTTCTCACGTCTCGTTTGGCTCCTGCAACAAATTGTCTACACTTATCGCTGAATGGAATCTCAATTTCATTTCTACTTAAAAAGGGCGTCAAACAGCATTAGTGCACCTTGAATAACGTGATAAGACAACTGCTGTCGTAAAGCCATCTGGGCTACGATTTCATCAAAAAACGAAAGGCAGATTACGCCTCTGTCTTTTGCTTCTTTCACAGCGCGATAGATCCGTATTCTATTCACCGCATCGACGAACCTCACTCCAGTGCCATACTGCGCGAATACTTCTCCAAGATAGAGCTAATTACTATATTTCTGAAAATCCACAGTATCAATGCCCACAAAGTTAGGCAGTGATCAACACAACAATTAACTTACAGGTAATAACCGTTCGGTATTCCGTGATCTCTTTCTTGGTTTCAAAATTATCTTGAACATCCTTTTGGGTCTGCCACGTTGTGAGACAATTATTGAATGGGATGTAAAGCAGAACCACACAACGTCCTCCGTACCCCCTTCCAGAAAGTGCAGTACTTATACCTCCACAAATTCAACTATTTTTAACGGTTATTGATCACGTGGACCATATTAGTAGTATGTATTCAGTGTGCAGTGAAAATTTGTTGTGTCTAAGGCCTCGGAAGTTCCTTTGTCGTTTTTAAGGAAGATAATATGAAAACTTTGTATAAGTTATAGCAGCAATTTCAACATTTACATCATCTTCAAGCATTAGGCACTTCGCATGTTCCGCATCACAGCTGTTCTCACCGTCACTTTAATGGATGTCCAACGCTTCTCTGTCTAGTTGTGTTACGTTTTATTGCAACGTTAGCTATCCTATTAAAAGAGTTGCAGTGGGTTTAGTTAGCGTGGTCTAGAGGTAGCATCTCTGATTAATAATCAAGACGTCCTAGGTACCGGGTTAGAAACCCGCTACTGCTTAAAATTTTGAATAAAAACCGTCAGCATTGGCAGTCGAAGACTGCCGCCACAAGAAGGCACAATTATTCAGCTAATAGCGTTGTCAAAGAGGACAGAGAGGGACAGATTCACGGCACTCTCTGTTCCTTACGGTGGGAAACTGCCGCTAAAGACGGGAGAATCGGCAATGACCAATGGCCTGAGGTTGCAGAAGGAAATGGAAGCAACTGCATTAAAAACACACGTTGTGTATTCACAGGACGTGCGACCTGTAATTAAAAAGGTGACATGGTGGCAAAAGATTCCGCACGAGTCCCGCATTTGGATCTTCAGGGTACTGCCAAAGGAGAGGTGACCACGAGAAAAAGACTGAGGCTGGGCGTGGAGAGACAGAAGTTCGCAGTTGATAGGGAAGCTAGAAAATTTGAAAAGAAAAATGCTAAGGCCTAATCTCGATACAGTGTGTGTGTATGTGGGGGGAGGGTGGGGGTCAGTGAATCAGTGAAATGAAAAAGGAAGAAGACCAGGATTCTTGGTCAGATGAGTATAATTTCAAAAGCAGTAGAAAAAGGTATAATTAGAGTAGAATTCGATATGAACAGGAAAGTAGGGCAGAGAGTGAGTTACTGTGAACAGTTCAGTGACGGAGTTGTTCTCATCAGAATATACAGCAAACCAACACCGATTACGCTAGTTCAGGTGTACATGCCGACGTCGCAAGTCAAGTTGAAGATGAAGAGATGGAAAAAGTGTATGGGAATATTGAATAGGTAATTCAGAACGTAAATGAGGTTGCATGGGAACGAGTAACATACCAGGTTACGGGAGAATATCAGCTTGGTGCTAGGAACGAGAGAAAAGAAAGATTAATTGAGTTCGACACAATTTCAGCTGGTAGGACCGAATACTCTGTTCAATCACAAACGGAAGAGATGTTCTTGGAAAAGGCTGATATACAGGGAAAGATCTCACTTAGATTAAAGACTGGTCAGAGACAGATTCTGAAATCAGATAATGGATTGTAAGGCGTCCCCAGGAGCAGATACAGACTCACATCACAATTTAGAGGAGATTAAGAGTAGGCCGAGGTTTAAGAGTCTACTTAGGAAGAATCACACGAAGGAGCGGGGTACGAAACCATAAAAGAAGGAAGATAAACTCTGAAAGTTCTCCAAAGCGATGGATAGCGTGAAGAGGAATAGCTCAGCAGGCATTTCAGCATAAGTGGAGTGGACACTTCTGAAAAAGGGCAATCACAGAAATTGTAAAGAAAATGGTGAGTGCAAAGATAGTAACTGCGAAGAAACCATGGCCGGCCGCTGTGGCCGAGCGGTTCTAGGCGCTTCAAGATGAAACCGCAAGACCAATACTGTCGCAGGTTCGAATCCTGTCTCGGGCATGGATGTGTGTGATATCCTTAGGTTAGTTAGGTTTAAGTAGTTCTAAGTTCTAGGGGACTGATGACCTCAGATGTTAAGTCCCATAGTGCTCAGAGCCATTTAAACCATTTGAATAAACCATGGATAACAGAATGAATACTCGTATTTCAGTTGAATGGTGAAAGAAGGAAGTACGACAATGTTGAGGAACTTTCAGGAATACAGAGATACAAGACACTTAGGATGGAAACAGGTAATGCAGGGGAGCTAAGGCAAAAAGGCTGGATGAAACATGTGAAGAAATCAAAAAAGAAATGATTGTCGGAAGGACTGACTCATAAGCAAGTCAAAACAACCTTCGGCGAAATTAAAAGCAAGGGTGGTAACATTAAGAGAGCAATGGGAATTCGGCTGTTAAATGCAGCAGAAAGAGCAGGTAGGTGGAAAGAGTAGGCCTTTGTGAAGGGAACACTTTTCCGACGGTGTGTAGAACGTGTGAGTCTGGCGTTATACCATCTGACTTTCGGACAACCAGTTGCATGGTTGCAAGAGTCGACAAGTGGGAGAATGTTTGCACAGTCATCTTGCAGCTCAAGCATTCAATTTGTTGACGAGAATAACATAGAGAAGAATGGAAAAAATTGAGGATGTATTATACAACCATTGGTTAGCTTTTAGAAAAAGTAAAGGCCCCAAAGAATCTGTTCTGGCTTTGCGGACGATAATAGAATTCAAAACCGAAGAATATCAAGAGACGTTCATAGGATTTGTCGAATATCAAGTGGTCCAAGATGTTCGAATTTCTGAACAAACTAGTAGTAAGCTAAAGGGAAAGACGGGTAATATGCGATATGTACAAGAACAAAGGGGTAACATAAAGGCTGGAAGACCAAGAACGAAGTGCTCGGATTGAAAAAGGTGAAAGGCAGGTATGTAGTCTTTTGCCCCTATTGTTCAATCTATTTATTGAGGAAGCAATGACAGAAGTAAAGGAAATATTCAAGAGTAGAATTAAAGTTCAAGAAGAAAGGATATCAATAATATGATTTGCTGGTGACATTGCTATGCTCAGGAAAAGTGAAGAAGACTTACAGGATGTGCTAAATGGAGAGAATATTCTAAAGAGTACACAATATGGACTGAGGGTAAATCGAAGAAAGATGTAAGTAATGAGATGTAGCATAAATGAGAACAAGGAACATAACATATTGATGATCGTGAATTTGTTGAAATTAAGGAATTATGCTACCAGGGCAGTAAAATAACCTAAAACGGACAGAGGAAGGAGGATATCAAAAGCGGACATTAAGTGGCAAAAAAAGGCATCCCTGGTCAAGACAAGGCTAATAGTGTCAAACATAGGCCTTAATTTGAGGAATAAATTTCTGAGAATGCACGTTTGGAGCACATTATAGTGTGGTAGTGAAACATGGGCTGTGGGAAACCCGGAACAGAAGAGGATCTAAGCATTTGAGATGTACTACTACAGAAAAATGTTGAAATTGGTGAGCTACTAAGGAAAGCAAAGAGGAGGTCCTTCGTAGGATCGGCAAGGAAAGGAATACATGGAAAACACTGATCACAAGAAGGGAAAAGATGATACGTCTCCTGTTAATACTTCAGGATATAGCTTCCACTGTATTAGAAAGAGTTGCATAGGGCAAAAACTGTAGAGGAAGAAAGAGATTGGACGACATCAGCCATATGACTGAGGAAGTAGGTTGCAAGTGCTACTCTGAGATGAAGAGGTTCTCACAGTGAGGAATTTGTGACGGAGGGCATGAAACCAGCGAGGAGACTGATGGCTCTACAGGAAACGGAAAAAAGGGATCAACCATTTAATTCTTGTCTAGTAGCTTTGTTTCCTTTACGCTTCTATAGCGAATATCCGGCTACAAATGGGAGCAACTTCAAGTCTGATGGTTCGATTAGTCGTAATTGATTGGATGTTAACGCCAACATTCGTTACCGTACAGAAGCAGAGGCAACGCTATTACTTTGTGAAGTTTAATTAATGTTCCTATCCATTAGTTACGTTATTATGTACGTTGTATGGGTCCACAGAAATGTAGTTGTACCTCCTCTTCATCTGACTTTGGAATTTAAAATTGCATCCTAAATGATGAACCTCTCTTACTTCTTCTGTTATCTCTCGAAGTGTACCAATTTTGGCTCTTATGGGTCCCAAACTTGGAAATTCCATCACTTTTGTTAAACCTGTCAATCGTGACTTGCTAATGTGTAGTTCAACATAGTCGACCATTTAAGAATGACATCGTTAAAACAGAGATTAAAGATGATGGTGAAGAATGGGAAGCCATATATAACTCCTTAATTAATGTCAGCAGATATTGTCCCAATTTTTATAGTACGGATCCTTATCAGTTTTGTATAATAACTGAATTGCTGTAATCATATATGCAGGAACTCCAGCTTCCTATAGTGGTTCCCATAGCATTTTCCACTTTACCTTCCCAAACGCTTAATCATAATCTATAGAAACACAAGGATTTGTTACTGTACCTTCCCTTCTCTTCTCACTTATTTGTGCCGAAGTGAAAATACTATCAGAATATGTTCTACCTTTCTTTAAACCATGTTGTCTTTCTAATGTGCGTCGTTCCACTATTGTTATTAAACAATTGTTTGTAATTTTAACATACAGTTTCTAACAGGAATTCAGCAGACTTATTCGTTGATAATCTGCACGTTGTAATTCATCGTCTTAGTTGTATAAACGGCATACCGGAGCTTCACGTCATCTATGCCGCACATGTCCGCTCAGTCAGTAAACATTCACAAAGTTTAATGGTATATGCTTCAGATGATCATTTATATTATTAGTGCCTGTTGACATTTTACTTTTTTATTCTTCGGAGACATTTCTCCGTTCTTCCACTGTTATGAGAGGTAAGGACATTGATGGGACTGCTATCATTAAGCTTTCGTCCCAGTTGATTTTATTTCAGACCTGAACAGTCCTAGGTAGACTGCCTGTTCTATGGCTGCAAGATGTGTCCTCCCGTTGTGCTAGTTTATAAATACTACGTTTGTTCAAAATAACGTGATATGTTTGTTATATTGTGACGCTCACCGCAGCTGCACTACGGCAGACACTCGACTAAATATTTTTTAAAGCATTTTATTTTGTCCTATGCTCTTCAAGCTATGGGTAGACCACGGCTTGCTTTTGTATTTATATGAGCCTGTTTGTACATAAGGCTGAAACATTGCAGGAGTAAAGTGTTCAACTATGCTGCTGACATATTCCACAATGAGTGTATATAGTTATTAGAGAAAAAATAATTTTATTGACCTATAAGTTCCGGGAGGTGTTCCGATTAAAAAAAAATGTAGGACTTCAAAAGCTATGTTTCATCTGTAAGATTTTCACCACAAGAGAAAGTCCATTAAATCATCTGTTCTCATTGCAGTATAAAAGTAAAGGAAAATATAAACTTACTAGCCCTAATACAGAGACAATACATCAGAACATCCACGAAGGTGTAAGATGAGGATAAGAGCGTAATGTATAGTAGATTCAGTGAATCTTAGCCGTGCATTAACGAATGTAAGAGTGACGGGTAGTAAAGAGATTGATATTTCAATTTTACTGTATTACAACATGAGAAAATCGTGTACATCAGTAAAGGAAATTTTGTTAATCATGTAGTTCAATGCAGTTAGTAAATAAAGTTAGTCCATTGTGTGGAAACCGCATTTAGATGCACCAGTCTAGCAATTCGAAGCGACAGGTTTACATGCGTTACGTACTATTTCATCTTCGCTTGAATCCGGCAGTACACAGCTCTCTCAAATTTATGTTTAAAAAAATTTCCAGCAAAGAGGTGACAATAATACCAGAGCGCGCGTCAATACATTCATTTATATTGCAGATACGCTAATGGCAATAAATTTGCAGCGAAACAGAGCGGAGTGTTTATGACACCTACGATATACACTGCGCTGCAGCTGAAACCTCAAACCGTTGTTTATTTCTGTTGTCATGATAAAAAATCTCTCTGTACGCGCTAGTTTCAGCGATTCGAGAACTTAGAGCCGTGTCACTCTGTCAGCGCGAATGCATGCTAACGGTGATGAGCAGCAATTTAGTAAATGCTGGGAGTCTCCTTCGATGTACATTGTAAAGCCAGGAATGGCGTACTGTAGTGTTTGTTGTTCTAAGAACTTTTTAATAAATTTCCCGTTTAGGAATATAGATTTTGACCGTCAAGTGCGTGGAACCATGGATGTTAAGTATTTTCATTTCAATTTCCTCTAATTCTTAACTGGGGTGTCAACTTATCTGATCAGAAATTATTGAATGTTTCCATTAATAGAATGGTGACACTTGTGAGTCGAGCCTGCTGTAGTCCGCAGCTCGTGGTCGTGCGTTAGCGTTCTCGCTTCCCGCGCCCGGGTTCCCGGGTTCGATTCCCGGCGGGGTCAGGGATTTTCTCTGCCTCGTGAAGACTGGGTGTTGTGTGCTGTCCTTAGGTTAGTTAGGTTTAAGTAGTTCTAAGTTCTAGGGGACTGATGACCATAGATGTCCAGTCCCATAGTGCTCAGAGCCATTTGAACCATTCGAGCCTGCTCTCGTAATTCTGGCGTAAGCAAAGACTCCAACCACCATCTCTTCAGTGGTAGAGCGTATATAAAGGATCGAATTTTAAATACCTTTCCGTCTACCACTTCATATATTATTCTACTACATTCTCAACTTTTTTTTTTTTTTTTTTTTTTTTTTTTTTTGTAAGTTAAAGATCTATTGAACGATACTTCATTGATGCTTTAAAAGGAAGGTCCTTTCTTTACTCTAACCATAATTTTCGTATGCTATTAGTCCGGTCTGAAATAACAGAGAATACGAACTGAGCTTCAATGGACTGGAAATAACAGCTAACCTATTGCAAAATACAGTTTTACTATACCATGACCATGGTTTTGACACTTTTAAAATTGTCTTCTTCAGAAGGTATTTTGCGTAGAATGACATGTTACGTACATTCGATGTGGCAATCGTAGACTCTGTGAAGTACATGTCCATGTTAACCACTTAATCGCCATTTAAAACATTTGATTTAAAATTAGTAGCTCCCCACTATAGGGTTTTGTCTTAAGACATTTTAAAACACCACATGTCTGACAATGGATCCAACAACTTGAAATATTAGTATATTAGTATAAATAATGTCATCTATATACAAATACTTCAAGTAGCAAATATCACACTAGACGTCGTTGGATCAATTATCAAATGTGTGGAATTTTAGAAAAAAATAATACAAAGCTCAACAGTAGGGAGGTACTTCTTTTAAACCATAAATTCAAATTATGTTTAAGAGGATGGCATGTACTGCACAGGGTCAATGACTCCCACATAAGATATAGATAATATGTGAGTCTACGTAAAATAACTTCTGAAAAAAGAAGTTTTCAAACTGTCGAAACAATGGGCAAAGTTTAATAAACCTATACTTTACAACTAGATGGGTGTAATTTCCAATCCGTTGAAGCTCTTGCCTATACATCTGCTGAAACGCGACCATGATTAAAACCTTTACACGAAATTGCTTGCAATTACTCGACTTACTTAACTTTTGTGCTCAAATGTTAACCGTAACAGCCTTCTTCGTGGGTTTGAAGTTTTCACCTTAGATTTCTCTTTCTAAAAATTATCGCCATCGTTACTAACATGTCTTGGAAACTTCAGTCTTTGGCGTGTAGTAGTAAATAGCGTGACTGTAAATCAAAAGGTTGCGGGATCGAATCGCCGACAAACGACGCTATTTTTTGAGTTTGTCTTTAAATTAGCCTTCACCTAAGAATCATGTGAAGATTCACCAGGAACGCCAAGTGTTTGAGATTCTGCTTGAAAATGTAATCCTCTTTCGTCGGCTATATTAGTGTGGTAGGTTAGGGCCACAGACGTCGCCAAACTGGTTTCAGAGTAAAAGACTTGCCATAGGCCATTGAGAATCATTACATTACATTGGGAAATAAGAGAACACTTGATAGTCGCAGTGATTTAACAGTGTTTTAATAGCATTTGAGGTGTAGGCTCACAGGTTCCCCACTATATGTTTCCGCATGAAGCCTAGTCTAAATTTACTTACAACTCGACACATAGTGCAACGAGGTAATGCGTAATGGTAAACCTTCTTTAACCATGGGATGCGGAGAATAACTATTTCTATGAAATGATACTCCTAGACAACGATTTTAGAATGAAGTATGTGTTGAAAAGGACTAAGTAAAATTTTGCGTGGTCTTCACACTTAACTTTGGGCCGGATGCTACGCTTAACAAAGTGAGCAATGATTTGGAAGGGATACAATGTTAATATCGAATTTATATAAAAACCAAACAGCTTAATCAGTTAACATCTTAATGCATGACTCAGGGAAGTGGTGTGACGTGGTCTTTCTCTCAGCTCTGAGCAAGGTAAGTACCTGACAATAATTATTCTAACAAATTAGCTGCTCAGTGCTGCTGTCTTACCTCAAAATTACTCTCTTCAGAAATAATAACATTATTCAGAATTTACATTCTTTTCGCCTTCCAATATGTACATCATATTCACCTTCGCTGTCCTTTACAATTTATCTTTCTTCATCTAACAGATACAATCACAAGTCAACACAGCACTACTGCACACGTCCATCATCTATCACACTTAAACTAAGAATGTATCAGACCGCGCAGAGACAAAGACTGTGTCACAACAAGATCAAACATTGTTTAACAGTAAGGTAACTTGCTCTCTCTCTGACGCGCACGTTGATAAGTTACAAAAATCGAAATGAGATGTCTACCATACAGAGGTATCAGCGTCAATGTACGAGATCGAAATACCTCCACGTAAATAATTCATTTCAACTAAAGTAAAATGTTTTAATTTATTTATTGGAATGACCCTTTTGAAGGATTTTAATTAACATTATTTAATCGAAAAATCTATACTAATGCATGGAACTACCGAAGTATTTGGTCTGAGTCCAGATATGTAACCTATAAATCAATTTCAATTTCTACGTAAGTATTCCAACAACTTTTTGTTTAATTTTCATTTTTCTGTAGTCATTTTAGTTTTTGTATTATTTAGCCGTTTTATGCTTCTGTAGCTTGGTTTATTCAATGTAATATAATGATTTCCGCGCGAATGAAATCAGCTACATGAGAGGGTTCCCGAATTCCATTTTGATCTAATAAATCATGCCAAGAATCGGCCCACCGCGTCGTACGACTTCGTGTAAATAATAATGCCCATCATAAGTCATTGTGTAATTTGTAGTTGACGCCATAAGAAAGACAGTCAAAGGCAACTGTAATAAAAGAGGCTGTCTCATTTGAAAGCGAGCAGTTCTGGAGAGTTTTAATTGAGTTAGGCTAGTTACTTGCAGAATGACGGGAAACACAGTTTGGGGCAAAGACTTGCTGGTTATTAGGAGCTCCAACGTTAGGCTGGTGATGGTGGGGAATAGTGTAAAGGCCTGGAAAGAATTCCAATGTGCACTCGGTTTGTCTGCCGGGGGGCCTCATCCAAGATGTGGAGGCGGCCTTGTCTTTGGCTATCGAGCGTACGGGGTGCAGTCGTCTGCAAGTAGTTGCTCACGTCTGCACCAATGATGCCTGTCGCTTGGGTTCTGAGGCGATCCTCAGTTCGTACGGGCGGCTGGCGGATTTGGTGAAGACCGCTGGCCACGCATGCGGGGTGCAAGCAGAGCTCTCTGTTTGCAGCATCGTTCCCAGGGTGGATCGGGGTCCTTTGGTTTGGAGCCGAGTGGAGGGTCTCAACCAGAGGCTTCGTCGACTCTATGACGGTTTTGGCTGCAGATTTCTAGACTTGCGCTATTGGGTGGGGAATTGTAGGACGCCCCTAGCTAGGTCAGGGGTGCACTACACAAGGGAAGCGGCTACTCGGTTAGCAGAGTACTTGTGGCGTGCACATGGTTTTTTTTTTAGGCTAGGCAGTAGTGTGAGGTGTCCTGATGAACACTCACCAGTCGACGTGCAGGTAGGGAATTCAGGACGCACTCAGTGTAAAGACATTTCAGCTATCAAGATATTAGCAGGAAATTTTCAGAGTGTTCGGAATAAAGTTCCTGAATTTACTGCCTTCCAGGAAGCGTGTGGCACGCCAATTATTCTCGGGACTGAGACCTGGCTGAACCCTGAGATAGGAAGTTCTGAAATATTTAGTGAGGGTTGGAACGTGTATCGGAAAGACAGATTAGACACCGTAGGAGTTGGTGTCTTCATTGCAGTTGACAAAAATATTGTGGCTACTGAGGTCGAAGTAGGGTGTGATTGTGAAGTTGTCTGGACACGTTTAACAGGGCTATGAGAAATAAAGTTAATTGTTAAGTGTTATCGCTGGCCACCAGGTTCCACCGCGACAGTTCTAAAATCATTCAAAGGGAGTCTACACTCTGTATCGCAGAAGTACCCGGATCATGCTATATTAGTCGGAGGCGACTTCAACCTACCTCGTATAGACTGGGATGTCTATGGATTCATTACAGGTGGTACAGACAAGCCGTCGTGTGAATTACTTTTGAACACATTATCCGAAAACTGTCTTGAGCAGCTAAATCGACAGCCAACGCGTAATGAAAATATTTTATATCTGGTAGCCACGAACAGACCAGACCTCATCGACGGTGTCATTGTTGAGACAGAGATCAGTGATCATGATGTTTCCATTACGACTATGGTTACGAAAGTTAAAAAGTCGGTCAAGAAGGCTAGGAGAGTATTCTTACTAGGAAGAGCAGATAAACATTTGTTAGCATCCCACTTAGTAAATGAATCGACATCATTTACTTCCAGTACGATGGATGTGGAAGAATTATGGGCAAATTTTAAACACATTGTAAATCACGTATTGGAGAAGTATGTGCCGAAAAAGTGAGTTACGTACGGAAAAGACCCACCGTCGTTTAACAGCGCAATTCTGCGAACGCTCAGGAATCAAAGACAGTTGCACTCGCGGTACAAGAAAGATCGGGAGAATGAGGACAAGCAAAACTTAGTAGAGATTCGTGCTGCTGTAAAAAGAGCGATGCGCGAAGCATACAGCCACTACCACCGTCATACCTTAGCAAAAGATCTTGCTGAAAACCCAAGGAAATTCTGGTCTTACGTAAAATCGCTAAGCGGGTCGAAGGCTTCCATCCAGTCACTCACTGATCAGTCTGGCCTGGCAACGGAAGACAGCAAAACGAAAGCTGAAGTTTTAAATTTAGCATTTGAGAAATCTTTCACGGAGGAGGATCGTACAAGCATACCGCCGTTTGAGTCTCATACAGATTCCCGTATGGAGGACATAGTGATATACATCCCTGGGGTTGTGAAGCAGCTGAATGGGCTGAAAATAAATGAATCGCCAGGTCCTGATGGGATTCCAATTCGGTTTTACAGAGAGAACTCTACTGCATTGGCTCCTTACTTAGCTTGCATTTATCGCGAATCTCTTGCCCAACGTAAAGTTCCGAGCGACTGGAAAAAAGCGCAGGCGCGCCTGTAGAAGAAGAGTAGAAGGACGGATCCTCTAAATTACAGACCAATATGCTTATCATCGGTTTGTTGCAGGATTCTCGAACATATTCTCAGTTCGAATATAACGAATTTCCTTGAGACATAGCAGTTGCTGTCCATGCTTCAGCATGGCTTTAGAAAGCGTCGCTCCTGCGAAACGCAACTCGCCCTTTTTTCACATGATATCTTGCGAACCATGGATGGAGGATATCAGACGGATGCCATATTCCTTGACTTCCGGAAAGCGTTTGACTCGGTGCCCCACTGCAGACTCCTAACTAAGGTACGAGCATACGGGATTGGTTCCCAAATATGTGAGTGGCTCGAAGACTTCTTAAGTAATGGAATCCAGTACGTTGTCCTCAATGGTGAGTGTTCATCGGAGGTGAGGGTATCATCTGGAGTGCCTCAGGGAAGTGTGGTAGGTCCGCTGTTGTTTCCTATCGACACAAATGATCTTTTGGATAGGGTGGATAGCAATGTGCGGCTGTTTGCTGATGATGTTGTGGTGTACGGGAAGGTGTCGTCGTTGAGTGACTGTAGGAGGATACAAGATGACTTGGACAGGATTTGTGATTGGTGTATAGAATGGCAGTTAACTCTAAATATAGATAAATGCAAATTAATACAAATGTATAGGAAAAAGAATCCCGTAATGTTTGAATACTCCATTAGTAGTGTAGCGCTTGACACAGTCACAGCGATTAAATATTTGGACGTAACATTGCAGAGCGATATGAAGTGGGACAAGCATGTAATGGCAGTTGTGGGGAAGGCGGATTGTCGTCTTCGGTTCATTGGTAGAATTTTGGGAAGATGTGGTTCATCTGTAAAGGAGACCGCTTATAAAAAACTAATACGACCTATTCTTGAGTACTGCTCGAGCGTGTGGGATCCCTATCAGGTTGGTTTGAGGGAGAACATAGAAGCAATTCAGAGGCGGGCTGCTAGATTTGTTACTGGTAGGTTTGATCATTACGCGAGTGTTACGGAAATGCTTCAGGAACTCGGGTGGGAGTCTCTGGAGGAAAGGAGGCGTTCTTTTCGTGAATCGCTACTGATGAAATTTAGAGAACTAGCATTTGAGGCTGACTGCAGTACTTTACTAATATATATAATATATATAAATTACTAATTTTACTGCGGCCAACTTATACTTCGCGGAAAGACCACAAAGATAAGATAAGAGAGATTAGGGCTCGTACAGAGGCATATAGGCAGTCATCTTTCCCTCGTTCTGTTTGGGAGTGAAACAGGGAGAGAAGATGCTAGTTGTGGTAGAGGTACCCTCCGCCACGCACCGTATGGTGGATTGCGGAGTATGTATGTAGATGTTGATTATGCTATACTAATAATCAGTATGGTGGCAGCACTGTCAACGGTACATCAAAGCGGAAATGTGTATATTTATTTTGTGCCGAATAACAATGAACAAACCTCACGCAAACTTTATGTTTCTTATTTATAGTTTTAAAATCACCTCAAACATTACATGCAGCCATGGACAACCTTAGAAAAATCGACGATCACAAGTATATTGACAAGATTCGTGGGTTTGAAATTTCTTCTACCTTTGGGGCCAATATGTTATGCCAAAATAGTGAACGTAGTTGTATCTCAACCTATGTGTAGCTCGTCCCTGATTTTTCTAAATCATTGAAGGGATACGTCAGTGAGCTTCCCAAGAAAATGTCACGGCCTGCTGCAGTGCCCCTTACATTCATAAAGACCTACAGCGTCTGCAATATCCATAACACTGATGGGGCAATGAAGTCAAATTTTCCTTCGAAATTAATTCCCTGTCTGCTAATTTATTGACGTGACAGTATTAGATACAGATCTACTTCCCATTAGTGGCGTATGAATATCTCTACCAGCTCGGGATTCAAACGTGGGTTTCTCGTTTACCACTAGCGGTCGCCTTAGCCACTCCGGCTATCCGTGCACATTCTTCGGTGCACAGATAATGTATGGTTAAGGAGGCCGCTCACGGTAAACGGGAACAATAGTTTGGTTTATGCGATACCAATAAACAGTATGGTGTTAGCACTGTCAAATCCCTTCACTATTGGGTAGGGGATTTAGACCTGATACCGCTGATGTCAATGAATTCACAGACAGCCAATTACTTTCGAAGTATTTCATACAGCTGTGAGTCGTCAACAGTGTTCTTTCAGACATGCATGTAAAAATCAAATCTTTCTCATCAGTATCTATATGAGATAGGGCATCGTATCTAGTCTGAGCGAGGAGTCATAATATTCAAGTCTCTCTGCTGAAACGCAACAAGGCTTGCCACCTTGAGACGTTGCGCTGCGTTGTACAGTTTATTAGTAGTCACTTTTCCTTAGCATATTAAATATCCAGCAAAGAAACAGCCATTTATATAGCCCGTGTGTTTTTTATTTTGATGATTTCATACAAACAAATTTTTCGTGGTATCACTTGTTTCATTCCTTGCCTGGAATATCTGCGACGAGGGAGGATTCAAGTACTGAACATAAAACCTCTGTGCCCATCAGAGCAAAAATATTTTGCTTAAAAACCAAAAAAGAAATAAATAATCGAAGCAAAGAAAGGTGTCGATGAACACAGTTCGTGAAGCCGCCTGGATTACGGTGAGTTACGTTCTGTGCCTGTTGAAGACTGAAAAGTCTCTCCAAATACTCTCCAACACGTTTAAGCAAAACATTCAGCTGCTGTTAATTACTGTAATACGAGTTGCATTGAAAGTAGACATGCTCGTCCTCTTGGTTCCCACAGACACTGAAACGCACATTTTCACTAAAACCATCACATCACACCTCAGGTCGTTGCAGTCGTATACATGGTAAGCCTTGATCTCTGCATTTAGACTCATTCTACGTCACCTTGCTCAAAGCGGGTGGCAAAATGTTATACTTTAAATTTTCTACACGCATGTCGTTAGATCATTGGGTTTGTATAGTGATACTTGATTTAACTGGAAAATATCTTATTGTGATTATGACGTAATACTTTGTGCAATAGATACTACCTTGGGTGTAGTGTGAATTTAGAAATCATGTGCTTGTAAGCTATATTAGGCATTCGGGAGGACGACGGTTCAATCCCGTCTCCAGCCATCCTGATTTAGGTTTTCCGTGATTTCCCTAAAACGTTTCAGGCAAATGCCGGGATGGTTCCTTTGAAAGGGCACGGCCGCTTTCCTTCCCAATCCTTCCCTAACCCGAGCTTGCGCTCCGTCTCTAATGACCTCGTTGTCGACGGGACGTTAAACACTAACCACCGCCACCACCACCACTATATTACGCGTTGATGAGGATCTACAAAATACTCATTCTGGAAAATATTAGCTTCCCATTTTTACCTTTATTAATGTTCATTTACATTGTACCTCGTATAAATGACACTTTTATATTTCTTCACGGACAGCCCCCTCCTCCCACCTCCAGATTTGTAGTTTATAATTAGAGAAACGAGAAAACGTATTCTGTGACATATCTACCGCATTATATTCAATGCTCTCGGGAAATAACATCGTTTTCCAGTTGTAAGTGATGTGCATTGAATAATGTCCGTTTCAACAGTTCATCAAGGCCATTTTAAGTCGTACGGTGTAAAATCACTAACAGAGAATTAATGCACCCCCTACGTCGGTAGCTCCATGCCATTTTCATTAAAAAAGACAACCTCACTTGGTCATATGTGAAAAACAATATACAGGTTTACACAAAATTTTTGGAAAATTCACCTAAAATGATACAGAGTTATCGTTGTATAGTAAACAGTTAATAGTCCTGAATTAATAAGAACATTCCCGAGCAGTGTTCAGTGGAATTTTATGCCGTTATTCGCAAATACCCTTCTACAATTTCTCGAGAAATGAGAGGGAAACCTGCGTTTTGGCACTGAGCACATTACTGCTCGATAAATATAAAATTCGATGATAATATGTAGTCAAGGTCGTGTTTATTTATCCTCAGTATCTGCCTTCAAATACTGTCTTAGGCCGGTTGCAGATTCTTACCTGTTATTTATTTAGTGTATGGCGCTACACACAGGGTTTACACTTATTACATTATGAAATTATATGATAAAATACACTATAAAATACACAAGTGAAGGATACATATTCAGATGAAATATAAAACATAAACCCAATAAAAAGTAACATTACAGCAGGTATTTTGCGTTAGAGAAATCTTCAAATTCTGACGTCCAAATTGGCGATCCATTCGAGGCAGGGCGGTGGGGCGTTGAAGAAGTCAGCCCGACTACCCTGGTAGGCTCTTAATTCACAGTCCTGGGCGATATGCTGTATTGTTTGATTGGGTGCCCCACAGTCACAGCTAGGGCTGGATAGCTTTCCCCACTTGTGTAGATTGTGTGCACATAGTCCATGTCCTGTTCGGATTCTGTTTAGGCTTTCACATAGCTGTCGTGGAAGTTCAAAAGCCCTTAGGTTTTTCTGATGGACACATAAGCTCACGGTTGTCAGGGGAGGCACTATCACTCCAGCTCTCGTGCCATTTTGTATCCATGCTGAAGTTGGCAGCTGACAGTTGTTGGGCCAGTATTAAAGGGGGATTTCTGGAGCGGAGTCGTGTTCTTTCCAAAGTTGGGACATCTTCATGGATAGGAAGTAGGGGGTTATTCATTATATTTGTGTATTCCTTCATCAGAGCTTACTGTCTTCGCAGGGAGGGTGGAGCTATATGACTAAGTGCTGGAAGCTGATATAGTGGGGTAGTCTTTATGCATCCAGTTATGGTTCTCATAGCACCGTTGATCTGGGTGTCAACCTTGTTTACATGCTTGCTGGTTAACCACGCTGGTGCACGGTACTCAGCTGCATAGTACACTGAGGCGAGGGCAGAGGTTCGTAGTGTGTCTGCTGCTGCTCTCCAGTTAGTGCTGCAGAGTCTCTGAATGAGGCTGTTCCGTCAGCTTATTTTATTGGATACATTTTCCAGGTGTCTTTTGAAGGATAATGTCCTATCTAGAGTGACCCCCAGGAACTTTGGATATGGCTGATATCGCAGTTGACTGTTATTCATATGAACCTTCAGCTCATATCCCGCCCTTCTGTTGTTCAACTGAAAATAGCTGACTTCAGTCTTGGTGGGATTTGGTATTAGCCTCCACTGGGTGAAATATTCATGCATTTTGTTTTGGTCAGTTGTGAGGATGTTTTCAGTGTCTTCAAACTGCTTGCTTTGGATAGCTAGCGCCACATCATCAGCATAGCTCCAAGCTTTTCTGCTTGACTTCTTAAAATCCACTTCAGCAGTTGTCTTAATCCAACTATTTCTTCGAGCTTCATCCAGTATCTGTAGCAGTTCATCGGCTACGTCTGTATCACCATGTTTTACGTATGTTTCGAAAAGTTTCTCACAATCTTTGTTCCAGCCCGGAATGTACTCCTAGCGGTACCCACATGGGATACACATTTTTGCTGTTGCAATCACTGGACCTGTTGTAATTTTTAGGTGATACTGGGATCCATCTTACAACCTTATCAAGTTCTTGGGAGAACAGTTCCCAGTTTGCCTTTTGGAAATTCCGTCTAGGTCTTGGTATAGATCGGATCACCGCTATTTGTATGCCTATTTCATATATGACTGGACGATGTTGACTGCGTGGGAAATCTGGTAAGTTCGTTCTGGTTATGCTAACTGGTTGGCCACTGTGATTCTGGGTGGAGAAACATAGATATGGATTTGAGTCTCTATCGCTGGCCGCGGTGGCGCTACAGTCTGTAGCCGAGCGACCGCTGCGGTCGCAGGTTCGAATCCTGCCTCGGGCATGGATGTGTGTGATGTCCTTAGGTTAGTTAGGTTTAATTAGTTCTAAGTTCCAGGCGACTGATGACCTCAGAACTTAAGTCGCATAGTGCTCTGAGCCATTTGAACCTTTTTTTTTTTTTTTTTTTTTTGAGTCTCTACCCCATCCTGCTGATCTGAATATGAGACTTAAGCTGTTTTCTTCCATCCAGTCTGTGAGTGCAACGTCATTCTGGTCACTGATGTTGTGTTTCCACATTGTATGGTGACTTTTGAAATCTCCCAAGTACAGAGCTGGAAGGGGAGTGGGGGGGAGTACTTCTGGAGGCCCCTGGACGAGTGGAGGTTTGTAAACATCAGTTATTGAAATTTCTTCCACTTTTATGGTGACAGTGTGGATTCCACTGTCAATGCCAGAGTGCAATACTTGGGTATTTTCTAGGTTGCTGCGGATATAAGTAGCACAAAAGTGTGACTGATGGTATGTCGAATCTATTATCTCGTATCCTTGTATTCTGCCTCTTGCCTTAAGATCGGCCACACTAGTTACATGAGTCTCTTGTACAGCAACTACATCAATGATCCTCTCACGAAGAATTCGAGACAGAGTTTCGCATTTGGATCTGCTTAGTCCTTCAATATTTAGCTGGAAAATTCGGAGGCTAGGTCCGATATTTCTTGTCATGCACCTGCTGCAGGAGCCATTATCTGACAGGCTTGCTTCCATGTGCGCAAGGCCAGGCGATCCTCTAGAGAAGATAAGTCTGGCGCCAGCTATCGTTCTAGCTCATTTAGCATTACCCAGGGTGCACGTATGGACTTTTTACACGGACGAGAGCTAGTTTACACCCATTCTTACGTGTAATGCAACCTAAGGCCACTCATACGTCACTCGTTTAGCTAGTTGATCTGCTGCTATGCGCCTGACCTAGGCAACAAGAGTTTGTATCGTAGGTGAATACCAGCTAGCAGCTCCTAGGGGAAGGGCACGTCATTTGTTACAAACTGCTCTTTATAACAACTGAGGGGTTGCCAGTAAAAATCTCAATAGTCCAAAAAATCGAAAAATGGGTTAGTGGCGCCGTTATATAGTTTTCAGCATTACTCACGTGATTATACAACAGATTTTGTCAAAAACGCAAGTCATGCTATATAGGTCTCTAAAAATATGGAAATTCTACATAAAAAATAAATCTGATCTGTTTCTAGTCAGTGGTGCTAAAGGGAGTTGCCCCGAGAGCGCTCTGCTCGAGTCCCTATAAATCACTAATACACTACACTTCGTTTACAGCCGCCCTCGTTCTTCTGTCTTGTACTCCTCTAAGTTTTTACTTTAATATAGACGCAAATGGTCCAGACTGTCCGTGAAAGAGAGCAAGAAGGACGTATTCATCCACAACCGGTTGTGACTATGCAACAGACAATCATGATAATAGTGATGAGGGTGAAGATTAATCTTTTGAGATGTCACTGTATGCTGTATATAACATTTTCAGTCCTATGTGTGTAATAAATAATTGTTTAGCTAATACTAGTCGCACGAAATTACTTCAGCTTGACAATAATCATCTACATGCTATGTAACAATAATATTTTGAGCATTATATTAGTGGCGTTTTTATTGAATTTCGCAAGAACTCCACTGGTCCAATTCATTTTGCTTCTCCACATCTGAGAATGTAATTTGTTATCACTCAATTAGTTTTCGTAACATCCCTGACGCGTACAGAATATTCAGGCAAAACAAAAACAAATCAGCTGTTTATAGGACGAAGATATTATTTTTTTCTTTTCGTTTTGAAACATTGTGATTTTCTGGGTTGTAAGGTTTTGCCGGAAACCCCCTCACTTTACTAACTAGGAATACAGGATTCAAGTAAAAAGACACATTCAAGATTAAACATTAGGTTTTTGCATTAAAAAAGGTGTTAAATATTGAACACCGAAAGCGAAACAATTAGATATTCTTTAAAGTTTTTGCACAAAAAAATACAGTTCATCAAAACATTAAATGATAATAATTTACATTGAAAGTCTTACCGATTCACACCGTAACCCGAAAATTATAATTAAGTAATAGAGCGGCCCCACGTCAAATCAGGGCACAAAGCCGCAAACGAAAAAACTGACCTCACAAGTAGACATCAGGACTCAGCTGGCCGGCGACAACAGGCAGAGAGAGGATATTTAGTGCGCGACTACATATACTGCAAAGCGCTCTTAAGCAATGAACACGTTAAATAAAACCAAAGTCTATGCCCCGGCGTTAAAAGAAATCCAGTACCTAATATTAAGATTGAAGTGCCACAGAAAGTTAAGTTACCTCGTGATGCTAGTTAAAGATTAGAGCGAGACACACACTCAAAAGGCGGAACTGCTACCGGCCAGAGACCAAAATTCATCACAGTCTTAATAAATGCAGAAGCAGCCTTCAAACTACCATCCACAACTCAAGATATACCATTGACCTATTATTAGGTCAATGGTCAAATCAGAGGTCCTTAAGAACATTAGCAGTCCTTATGGATTTGTTTTTAGCATAGTTTACATACAATATTTCGGAGGCAAGCATCATTTATGCATCATAAAAAAATTTTCTCTTATTTTTCTTAAAGGTCGTTGTGATATCTGAGGGAAAAGAAAAAGCTCACTGTCTGTAAGAAACAAATTAGTGCCACTAAATAAATCGGTTCTCTTTTCTGATGGCTAACAAAGGGACAAGATGTGAGGTAGAATTACGCACAGGCCTCTTGGCCTTAAAACTAAATCACCAAAACAATTTTGCTTAAAATTACACAAAACATAAGCCAGTTTCCCCAAGGGAGAGTTAAATGCGTGCCGCAAACCCTTTCAAAATAACATCAAATGAAAATGGTGTAGCGTAGCACGACAAAAAACTAAAAATTTCAGCGGAAGTTCAGTGACAAGCTGCTTGAAACGCAACCGACAGGAGGCAATGGAGTCAAATCGTTAGAGAACATGCAACTGACGCTCACCACAACACAAGGAAAATGAAAGGGGCTCTTTCCTCCCTGAAGGAACACGGAGAAGGAGTTGACTCAGTAATCGGCCAAATTGTGTACTGAATGCGTTTCGGTAGTCTAGTGCAGAGGGGGCACGACCGGTGGGCTTCGCCGAATCAGGTACAGCAAGGGCAGCACTACGTTGGCCCTGCAAAGCACGTCAACAGCCGCGAGTGCCAACCAATTGCTCTCCAGCAAACCCTTAAGTTCCACCGTACACACCACCTACTATAACCGCTCAATTCCGACTGTCATGTTCTTTGCAAAACCCACTTCTGTTTTTCCACCAGAGAGGAAACCAAAGACCCACTAATCGGCTCGCCGGGCGCGAAGCTATCCAACTCGGCGCACGGATCAGCACTTTCCTGTTAATTTTGGGAACTTCCCTTTCGACGCAGAAACATCTACACCCAACCCGTTCATTGCATACGTCATTCGCACAATACATTACGATAACTGGTAGGCGAGTTTTGTTCGTACATCCATCAGAGACGCCTAGTGGGACTGTGTCTAATTCCTGCTTTTATCGAAGGTGTTCGTAATTATTTTTTCCTGATTGTCAGTGTAACGAGATCCCTAGGTGATCTGATCTCGACTGCATTATTCGACACGGCCAGAAAAGGAAGGTTTAAGCTCTCTCTCATAGCTACATGCAATGAGCTGTGTTATGATTTTATTAGAAAGTTGCCGAGCACGGTGGCATAAAATAGTACATGACAACTGATTCGTATTTGGTAGAGTATAAACCATGATCTCGGTACATCACTCGATATGAATTCCAGAGAACCTATTTCCTTCCCCATCTACGAAACACTCCGAGCTTGTGCTCCGTCACTAATGAGCTGATTGTCGACGGAACTTTAAACAATACTCTTCCTTCCGTTCTTGCCCTTGCGGCAAAGATTAAACGTACAGCTGGATGTCGAGATGGCTTTAACGGTGGATTAGACCGTGAAACTGACTACAACAGCAGCACAACAGGTGAAGACGTATATCATTTTATGAAATCTGACACGTGCAATAAGACATACACCTCCTCCTCCTCTTCTCCTTCTCCTTCTCCCTCCCTCCCTCTCACATTTCCTCTCTCTCTCTCTCTCTCTCTCTCTCTCCCTCTCTCTCTCCCTCCTAGATCTGTTGCTATTGTGGACTTCAGTCCTGAACTGGTTTGATGCAGCTCTCCATGCTACTCTATCCTGTGCAAGCTTCTTCATTCCCCAGTACCTACTGCAACCAACATCCTTCTGAATCTGCTTGGTGTATTCATCTCTTGGTCTTCCTCTACGATTTTTACCCTCCACGCTGCCCTCCAAAACTAAATTGGTGATCCCTTAATGCCTCAGGACATGTCCTACCAATCGATCCCTTCTTCTAGTCAAGTTGTGCCACAAACTTCTCTTCTCCCCAATCCTATTCAATACCTTCTCGTTAGTTGTGTGATCTACCCATCTAATCTTCAGCATTATTCTGTAGTACCACATTTCGAAAGCTTCTATTCTCTTCTTGTCCAAACTATTTATCGTCTATGATTCATTTCCATACATGGCTACAGTCCATACAAATACTTCCAGAAACGACTTCCTGACACTTAAATCTATACTCGATGTTAACAAATTTCTCTTCATCAGAAACGCTTACCGTGCCATTGCCAGTCTACATTTTATATCCTCTCTACTTCGACGTGATCAGTTATTTTGCTCCCCAAATAGCAAAACTCCTTTACTACTTTAAGTGTGTTATTTCCTAATCTAATACCCTCAGCATCACTCGAGTTAATTCGATTACATTCCATTATCCTCGTTTTGCTTTTGTTGATATTCATCTTATATCCTCCTTTCAAGACACTATCCATTCTGTTCAACTGCTCGTCCAAGTCTTTTGCTGTCTCTGACAGAATTACAAGGTCATAGGCGAACCTTGTAGTTTTTACTTCTTCTCCATGGATTTTAATACCTACTCCGAATTTTTCTTTTGTTTCCTTCACTGCTTGCTCAATATACAGATTGAATAAAATCGGGGAGAGGCTACAATCCTGTCTCACTCCCTTCCCAACCACTGCTTCCCTTTCATACCCCTCAACTCTTATAATTGCCATTTGGTTTCTATACAAATTGTAAATAGCCTTTCGCTCCCTGTATTTTACCCCTGCCTCCTTCAGAATTTGAAGGAGAGTGTTCCAGTCAACATTGTTAAAAGCTGTCACTAAGTCTACAAATGCTAGAAACTTATGTTTGCCTTTCCTTAATCTAGCTTCTAAGATACGTCGTAGGGTCAGTATTGACTCACGTGTTCCAATATTTCTACGGAATCCAAACTGATCTTCCCCGAGGTCGGCTTCTACTAGTTTTTCCATTCGTCTGTAAAGAATTCGCGTTAGTATTTTGCAGCCGTGACTTTTTAAACTGACAGTTCGGTAATATTCACATCTGTCTACACCTGCTCTCTTTGGGATTGGAATTATTATATTCTTCTTGAAGTCTGAGGGCATTTCGCCTGTCTCATACATCTTGCTCACCAGATGGTAGAGACTTGTCAGGACTGGTTCGCCCAAGACTGTCAGTAGTTCTAATGGAATATCTATTCCCAGGGCCTTGTTTCGACTCCGGTCTTTCAGTGCTCTGTCAAACTCTTCACGCAGTATCATATCTCCCATTTCATCTTCATCTAAATTCTCTTCCATTTCCATAACATTGTCCTCAAGTACACTGCCCTTGTATAGACCCTCTATATACTCCTGCCACCTTTCTGCTTTCCCTTCTGTGCTTAGAACTGGGTTTCCATCTGAGCTCTTGATATTCATACAAGTGGTTCTCTTATCTCCAAAGGTCTCTTTAATTTTCCTGTAGGTAGTATCTATCTTACCCCTAGTGAGATAAGACTCTACATCCTTACATTTGTCCTCTAGCCATCCCTGCTTAGCCATTTTGCACTTCCTGTCGATCTCATTTTTTAGACGTTTGTATTCCTTTTTGCCTGCTTAATTTACTGCATTTTTATATTTTCTCCTTTCATCAATTAAATTCAATATTTCTTCTGTTACCCAAGGATTTCTGCTAGCCCTCGTCTTTATACCTACTTGATCCTCTGCTGCCTTCTCTACTTCACCCCTCAAAGCTACCCATTCTTCTTCTACTGTATCTTTCTCCCATTCTTGTCAATTGTTCCCTTGTGCTCTCCCTGAAACTCTGTACAACCTCTGGTTTAGTCAGTTTATCCAGGTCCCATCTCCTTAAATTCCCACCTTTTTGCAGTTTCTTCAGTTTTAATCTACAGTTCATAACCAATAGATTGTGGTCAGAGTCCACATCTGCCCCTGGAAATGTCTTACAGTTTAAAACCTGGTTCATAAGTGTCTATCGTACCATTATATAATCTATCTGAAACCTGAAACTTCCTGGCAGTATCTATAGCCAGCTAATCAGCTAACAGTTTGTGTTTTAACTGCCATTTCTACGTTTTACTGTTGCATTCGCGATCCGTGCTCGGCAACAATGTCTGTTGGTATTCCTCCTCTGTAATCTCCCTTTCAAGACCATTTGGCGAGATGTATGTAGAAAGGAGCAGTAGGTTGTTTATAGAAACTATGCCCTCGGAATTTCAACAGTAAGTCACACTGTGATTTAGAAAGACATTATTGTGACGTATGTCCATTGCAATTGGACGAGGATCCTCATGAAGCATTTGTGCTTACTAAACGAAACTATCATCAAAAGCTGTTATTTTGTTCGGATATTTCCTGTTTTCTTCTCAAAATCCCATTAGGTAAGGTTCCTAGACCGAGCAACAGCACTGAAGTATCAGGCGAAATAAGATCTGAAGGTCTTGTAAGTTCGTTCTCAGGATTACTACGAGAGTGTACCTCCAAAAAATTTCAGCCTGGAATCTGCCTTTCACCTGAATTGTTGTCGGTCCACCTCAAATCGCTCCTCGAGCACACTAACAACTATTTAATGGATGTTCCTCTTTCCTGTGACGATTCAGAAATGAAGTCGTCGACCGGTAACAGACGTATCCACTAATTTAATCACGATACGTTTCACTTAAGAGGCAACTGTCAACCATCACACGAAACGTCGACACTCTGCAGTTCCGTAGGCTACAGATATCAAGCATCATATTTAGCGAAAAACGTCATGAAGCTTCCTACTTTATACAATAGACCGTTTGCATTTATTCTAAACCGTGATTGGACTGTAACAGTCCATTGGAGAGCTTTTTGTGCCAAGGTTTCTCTGCTCTAGGATTGACGTACCAACACATGTTTCCTATGAAGTCTTCAGTCCCTCGACAAAGATAGTTTGACATTCCCCACGATTGCATTTAGTTCAGAATGGGGACAATGAACCACGGTATCAACCTAGAGGCTGGCATCTACTGCCTTTTGAAACGAATACAGTGATCTGGAGTTCGCAAGAACGTTCTTTGCGGTATCTATGTTGATTACTTCAGATTTTTCTGTACACGGACATAAAACGTGTCCTACAATTTTGGCAACAGGTTAAAGTTAAAGATACGGAACTGCAATTGTGGTCATTGATTACCGTATGGTATGGTTGTGTGAGAGTCCCAAAGGGTGAGTTCAGCCGCGTAATTAGAACGGTATTTCTTTCGTTCAACCACAATGTCCTGTCTCCTCCGCGAAGTGTGTTAAGCGGGTCTGTTGCACATGGGTGACTGTAATGAGGCTGGCCGTTATGGCCGAGCGGTTCTAGGCGCTTCAATCCGGAGCCGTTCGACTGCTACGGTCGCAGGTTCGAATCCTGCCTCGGGCATGGATATGTGTGATGTCCTTAGGTTTAACTAGTTCTAAGTCTCAGATGTTAAGTCCCACAGTACTCAGAGCCATTTGAACCATCTGAACTGTAATGGGCATTTGTATTGTTTTGTCATGGTTGGTGTTGTACAACGACGAGATAAGGTGACATTCAAAGCCGGCGCATAGCCTGCTCATCGCGAAAAACCCCAGTAGACAGGTAGATAGACCTATTAGCAGAGAAAGGACTGGAGATGAACAAGTGAAGGTAGAAAGCGCCAAGTACAAGGCAAGTGTGATGGAGGGAAATGGAAGAAATAAATAACACATCAGTGAACATGTCAGACAGGCAGAAAGATTCCTACGAAATGTCAGGGGAATGGTTTGAAACAAGGACGTCCTACAAATAAACGAAGAAAGCGATATGTAGAAGTTACTATATCCCAATACTGAGACACGAATCTGCAACGTCGCTAACGACATAAGATGTAACCAAATTACAGGAATGTAAAATGAAGTTCCTGAGGAGTAATAAGGAGAGTTAGGATGTGGCATGAAAAGGTAAGGGAAACAGCGGAAGAGGAACCCTTGCAGAACGTGATAGGAACATGAAGCCTAAGATGATATGGGCACTTAAAGACACAGGAAAACAAGAGGACTCCCAAGAAGACACATGAAAAGGAGATGCTATGGAAACCACGAAGTGGAAGACCAAGGGAGAGATGGTTGAAACGACATGGACGAGTGTGCTAAAAAGAGAGGCAAGGACTGGACCGGAGTGAACAAAGAAATATGCTGGGAAAATATATCTGGAGGCTTATGTTTCAGACAAACCCAGCCTGGGGCGGGAAACCGTTTAAGGTAAGGATGATAACTGTCGATGCTGACATTCTTTCTGTCCTGGTATAACAATCTGGTTGTACATTTCAGGTGTGTAATCTATAATAAGGTCTTTCTTCGCAGAAAACATAGTTTGTGACACAGGGAGCCCTTTAGTTTATGTTCTGAAACATGATATTTATCAGAAAGGTAGCTTCGTTCTGCCGAAGATCTATAGGGAATAGATTTCTATACCCTTATGAAAACTACGTAAGATGCAAAAGCAAACAAAATTCTGTGCTGTTCACTAAGTAACTGCATCAGCTCCTTTCAACAAATGCCTAAAGGATTGTATCTACAACGATAACATCCTCAGAAATCAGAAACGATTGAAGAACAGCCTACATAAAGCTCATGGCGGTCACAGAACTCTCCCAGAATACGATTCTGCATTGTATAATCGAGTGAAGTTAAAGCAAACCAACGTACATATTTGAAAGTTAGTGACGGTTTTGATTATTTGTGTGTTGAAGTTAGGAGCAAATCCTTTCTGAAAAATATCTTGCACGTACTATTTTCAAGACGTTACCTAATCTAGTACCGGTCTTAGAACTATAGAATCTTTGAATCTTTGAATCGTCTTGTACTAAATAAGAGTCGCATTTATAAGAAACATTAGACTGAACATGTGTCCAATTTGATTCTTGCACTCGAGCGAAATCTGTTCGTCGTTCGGTCCAGATTTCTCGCTACCACACCTGTTGGACCATTTAAGTCACTTTCATAATGATGTTTGACGTGAAAATACTTATCTGGTACGTACGCGGGACGTTCAGTTAGTAATACAACACTTTTTTCCTCTGAAAACTGGTCCTTTTCACCAAGATTACAATGCACCACACTATTCTCCACTTTTTCAGTTGAAAATCCTATTATTGAACATAATCTAGTTTCAGTGCGACAGTCTCGCGCCACCTGATAGGGAGAGCCTTTATACCAGCATGCTACCACTCAACTGTTCGACGTAGGAACCAATATCATGCTGTATCAATAACTTCCCCATTATCCACATTCTTCTTCCCCCTGGCTTCGTTGGGCCAGTCTCGTTGTTCTTTGTGGTCTCGTAATAGGCGATGAGAACTTCAGCGAGCAAACACCTTTGAATATCCCAACTGTTGTACGAGTGCGTCAGCACTGCCAACAGAGACGTCTATTTGAGCAGCAAGTAGACGGATCACCTAGAGTAAGAGTGTCCGCACGTTCCAATATTGCAGGTGTCACGGCTGTGGGCGACGGCCGGCTAGTGGGAGATTGGACAGGTCCACACGGTCTTTTTGCGATTATAACAGACTCCTCCCCCAACGACTCATCGAGCGTCCATTCATGACACATCTCTACAAACATTCTGCGAGCTCCTGTTTATATCTCGGTGACAGTCCTCTACTCCTCCGTTACAGACATCATTTTGAAGATTACATATAGCACTGCCACCTATCGGAACTTCACGAAAATATAGGGTCTGTAGAAAGAATATTCTACGATGTACCACAGAAAATACTGTATTTCCTAGCCGCAATTTGCCGAGAAAAAAAAAAAAGAGTTGCGTTTGTTATTGAACGCTCCTCACATAGCCATATTTCGTTGATACGTACCAAGGAGAAATTGAGTAATGACGGCACTTTGCTACGCAGAACGTTTCCTAGAGACACAGGAAAATAAAGAAAGAAAATTCAGATTAGATAGCTGATTTCCAGGTTTTACTGAATGTTTTTGTTGTTAACTGTGCGCTGACGTTGTTTCCCCTTCACGTAGATTGTATACAGATACTCGTACATTTCCGTAGTAAATTATCCGGTACTGTTTTTTAACAGCACAAAATACTCCACTATTACACGTTGTCTCGTCTCCTGTCACCCGGCGGTTTGGAAATGCTGCATGTAGGAGGGAAGCGGCGTGGCGGACTTGTCTGCTGTCCGAGGCTTTAGCCGCGGCAGTCGGCGCCTTGCAGTGCTGCCGCAGGGCCGTGCGGCAAAGGAGTGAGTATTAATTAAATTTTTAGCCGGCTGGCATGATTAAATGCTGAATAAATCTCTGCTCGTTTGGAGCCCCGAACAAATGTTACAAGGCTCACGACACACGGGGGGTAATTAATTGAGGTCGGGCCACTGTATTTGAATATCACGCAGTTGTTCGTCCAGTATTCTTTCTCTTTCTTTCTCTCTCTCCCGCTCACCCTCTGTCCTCTCTCTCTCTCCCTCTCTCTCACTCACTCTTTGCCCTCTGTCCTTGTCCCTGTTAGCATGCGGAATGAACTCTGCAGTAGTACGGTCGGCGACTCTTTTAGTTTCTCAATTATACAGCCATCGCTCAGACTCAGTTCCCGCTGACTCCTTTTCTTTTTCATCCAGACAGGATGTATATTAGAGGCACTTTTCTGGATCTGTTCTGCAATTGCAGTGCATACTGCCTCGGGTGAATGCTTTTTCACCCCTAAAAGAATTTCCCCTTGGTGCTCTTTGTTTGAAAACTCTTAAGAGCGTGCCTTCCCAAATTTTTCTTAACCCTTTGTTGCCTGTTGGTGCTTTTTAAGTACCGTCTGTTCGATACTTGTTTATTCTGAATGTAAACATATTTCCCATATCCTGGGCTGATAGTACGTTTAATTACATGTTTATCTTGAGTTGGAAATACTTTACTGCCCTCGTTTGCTAGTTCAAAGTGTGTGTGTGTGTGTGTGTGTGTGTGTGTGTGTATGTAATCTTTGGTAATATCTGAAGGCTTGCTTTGGAGAGATCGTATTTGTTTCTTATTTCCTGTCATACAACTGTCAGAATTTTTTTGTGATTACTAGCGTAGATACGATGAAGCGTAGCTCCTAATTCCTTCTCTTGCAGCTCGTTTGTAAAATCTTGACTTTTCATCCATGAAGGAAGTAGAAAACCAATCTATACTTTAGAATACCGTATGACCGTAAGTACGTTTTTCGTGTTCTGTCACAAAAGCGGTTTTGTCACCTTCTTTGATATTTTTCGTTGTATTTTACTAGCCTTATCGATCTGACTACAGGTTCCTTTTAGCACGGTTCTCATAATTGCAATTGTTGTTTCACAGAGACGTACAATTTTTTGAGCATTGAAACACTCACAGATGACGAAATTGTTGCAGCTTTATTAGAAGAATTGTCACATGATAAATATGTTACAGAAGCAGGAGGTGATGAAGACAATGATACTTATACAAATGACGCTAACGTTCTGCAGCTATAGGTTTCCAGAAGATTTTCGAGATAGCTTTAGATTTTGATGCAAGTTTGTAAGAGTTTTGATGCAATCTGCACCAGAAGACATCGAAATCAGTTTATCTGAAACTGTAGAGAAATGTGAAAAACAAGGAAACGTAAATAAGTCAGTCATTTTGTTCAAAGAAAGAAACTCGTTGAAACAAGACAATACAATGAAATCCGTATAACGCGGTTGCGAACTTTGGCATACAGCAGACCTGAAAGGAAGAAATAATGCTTTGGACAGGAACATGAAAATTATGTATGAAAATAGTTTTAGGTATTCCAATGAGCTTTAGGTGAGAAACGTGAGACAGGATTTCGATAAATATTTTGTTTATTTTTCCTTGTCCGGAGGGCAAAGTAAATAAAATTTTGGTTTGTGGCATAATGAAGGTAAGCAGGAAAATTTTTCTATCAGACCTTTCACCTTCTAAGGAAATGGAAAGAGGTGACATTCATTATAAGATGTCATCTTCTGGATCGGGGGTACTTTGTTGGTAGCCAATCAAACTGGTTGTCTATGTTCAAATTACCATGGAAAAGAAGTAATATCTGTCCCCAGAAAGCGGAAAAACACATAAAAATCAACTTTCAGTGCTCTTCTGCATTAACCTTTTCACATACATGGGACACATTTGTGCCACATATAAATCACCTTACTAATTGGACTGTAATCACAGTTGATGTGCTGCAGCTGCTCTACTTCAAGCAGAGATATTTGTTTTCTTTAATATCATACATATTTAGTGGAAAAAATGACTACCATTAGTCATCGGTTATTGTTGGTGGTTCTCACTTCGAGCAGACACACAAATTTATTCACTTATTGTGTGCGTGTTGTGTTCTCTGCCTTACTGTGAAAGCTTGAGAGTATATTCAAGTAAGTTTCTCTTTTACTTTAGACCATTCATTTACAAAATAACTGTATTTCATCAGTGGAAATCTTTATTTTCGTTCTTTGGGACATAGTTGTCCCAATGCACCACAATGGTAATTTGTGTACTTGTTCTTGAATGTCATGAAATCATTACTATTACGTAAAAAAACGAACAGAATGGTATTTAAAATTCAGTTGAAAACATATTATCTTTCATTTTATTAAATAAGCGGAAAAAAATTTGTACTGGTATAATTTCAAATCTGCTTGTAGGTCATGTGCTCCAGAAAAAGAGAATTTTTCATCACTGATGAAAGTGTTATGCAGATTTTGGAGGCTTGCAGTAGTGATGACAAAGATAATCTGTTACTGGATGAAGAAGATAAAATTTTTCTTGAAGGAGATATGGAAGATGAAAGAGAACATGTTATTATAGAAGATCCTGAATAAGGAATACGTAGCCCACCTAGCAAAAGAACGCGAAATATCAGAACCAAATGCTGAGATACCTGATTCCCTTCTAGATTTACCAGAATTTAAATGGTCCAGAACTTTCCAACCAAGACAGTTGAATGATAACATGAATCATGAATTTAGGAAAGTGGTTTTCTTTAATGTCAGTGAAAATCGTGAAATGCCACAGCCATTAGAAATTTTTTCTTCCACTATCGGCCTAAAAGATTTGGTGCATGATATATCAATTCCTGGAAGCATTCGTATGCAGAACACTCAGGCAACGCATTCAGCACAAATGAAGATTAAATCAAGGCATTTCTTGGTATGAACCGGGTAATGGGGTACCATATTTTGCCTACATTTAGAAGCTACTGGGCAACTGAACCCGATTTAGGTGTTCCTTACATAGCTCAGATTATGCCACTACATCGGTCTGAAGAGATTCAAAAGTACTTACATTTTTCCAACAATTCAGATCAGTCAATAAAGGAAGACCGCATACAAAGTGAGACTTATAATTACCCATTTGAACAAAACCTTCCAGGAATCTCTTAGTGCAACTAGGGCTCAACCTGCAGATGAGCATATGATCAGATTCAAAGGACATAATATTATGCGACAGTGTGTCAAAAATAAGCCAGTCAAATGGGGTTTCAAAACGTGGTGCAGATGTGATTCGGAAACTGGCTATCTATTTGAGTGTGATTTATACACTGGCAAAGGAAACTCACGTCCTGAAGTAGGGCTTGGTGACACAGTAGTTCGGCAAATGACTAAATCACTATCCGGACCGGGATGTGAAATTTACATACATAACTTTTTTAACTCTCCAGCTTTGCAGTATTACCTTGGTTTACAAAATATAAGATCATGTGGAACAGTTCGCACCAATCGTAAAAACATCCCTAAGACATTCTCTCCAGACGAGAAAATGAAAAGAGGTGATTCATACAGTCTCAATAGTAATGGTCTGACAATCCTCAAATGGATGGATAACAAGCCAGTTTTTCTACTGACTAATTTTATTTCCCCAATACATTGTACGACAGTGAGGAGGTGTCAGCCTGGTTATTCTGAAAACATCAATGTTCAGTGTCCTCTTATGATAAGAAAGTACAACAAGTGGATGGGAGGGGTGGACCCTATGAAACGGAAGAAAGTGACTTACGAGATCGGCAGGAAGGCAAAGATTAAGTATTACCTGAGAATTTTCTTTGATGTTCTTGACATTGGTGTAAACAATACGTATGTAATATATTCAAAATTGGCAGAAGAATCAGGATTCAAATCAACACTATCATCCCTAGAGTTCAGACAATGCATTGCGAGAAATCTGACTGGAAATTATTCAAGTCGACAAAGGGATTTATCAACAGTAGTGAAAACATCAAGAAGGTTGCAGACCGGTTGCAATACAAAGAGTCCAGAGCACCGAATGATAAAATCAGACGTAAGGAAGAGAGAGATGTGTTCATTGTGCTTCAAAGTGTGTTGAAAATCGCACTTACAATATTTGTGAACAGTGTGGTGTTAATTTAGGCTTCACTTCAAGCAAAAACCGTTTTGCAGAATTGCACATCAAATAGACAACATATACACAGCCTCTGTAATTTTTCGATGTATTAAGTGTAATACGTCCTAGCTTTTTTTTAGCAGTACAAATAAAAATGTATGAAATAATAACATATTTTGTTTATAAAACCTCCAGTTACCACAGAGATACAAAAATTTTAATCACTAGCACTTTCGTTTTCTTATGCACCTGAAAGGGTTAAAGCACTACAGTTATAATACAGGATCTGTGAACCACTCTAGAGACTTAGAGCAGCTTATGGAATCGGAAGAAGATAAAAAAGTATCTCTATTTCTGCTCACGAACTGTACTGTGAGCTATGTAGCAGGATTCCGCTTCTAAAGTTTAAGAGGCATAATGCTAAGGGGCTGATGGGACAGGTGAATGTAAAGCGTATCAATTCCAGAGATGCTAGCTGATCTCTGACAGAAAGCAATACCTGCCACGAGAGGATGATATTAGTCTTAAAGGCTGTAAAATTAGGAAATAAACATATTAATTTTATCACTGTTGCAGTAAATTGAGAAAGTTTTGATGAGTCTAGTAAAAAGCAGCTTCAATCTGGATCAAATTCAAAATGTATATTTCGTGACGTATTTCTCTGTTGCCATAAAAATAACAATGTATTTGTTTACCTTAAGCAGTACCTTTTGAATTACCATCCTAATGCTCACTGATTTGTAACCTTAGTGGATTCTAACATATGTAGTTTCGTTACTAAGGAAAAAAGATTCACTGAGAATTATTGGCCGGCAAACCACTCGAAGGGCGGATGGTACTCAAAAGGACCACTTTCGTAAAATGATAATGAAATTAATTTAAAATTTCGAAAAGAATTTACTGCTGGTTTGTTATTATTTTCTGCTGTTATCAATGAAAAAAGTGGGAAATTTATGTGTTTTTGATTTATCAGGCAGCAAATTGTTAACTTTCTAGATTTTTATTGGGTCTCACCTTCATTTAACGTAATAAGGCACATCCTTCCTTGCCCGTTGGATAGAACTGTTGCATTAGGGGAGCGCTTGGTAATTTATGTAGGATCTATTTCGTATGCAATATTAAAATGGTTACCTCTCGACATTATTTTAAATCGGGACGCATGTTTCTCGAAACATATTACATTAAAGTCCTCCATATTGCTATGTCTTTAAATATTTTACGTCTTTATAATTCGTTCGTTGAAAGGGACTTTCAAATAAATTATAAAACAATTAAATTACTGCGTTGGTTAATTGCGCATTTTCTAAACGATCAGCGACTCAGCAAGGAAATATATTCTTTTGTAAAATTTCCTGACAGATCTTGTACGTCTTTGAAATGTTTATTGACTAGGTGTGTTTTATGCACTACCTGAAAGTGTTAGTGAAGACGCAATTAAATGAATAACGTTCAATGTTCATTCATTGAGTAATGGTGGCTTTTATATTCATCACTGCGGCTGCAATGGTTAGCGCTAGTAACATCTGTGACGGGCCTCTTCAACAGTCGTCGGTCAATATCATTACCCCTGCAGATGGTAGTAGTATCGACTCAGCTGTGACGAGGTGACATTTCAACTAAGTTTCGAGGGGCGTGACGATCCGCTGGTTTCGCCCTTTTAAATTAATAAACCCAGAAATCGCATGGATAAAGCATCTCAAAATGGGAAATTACATGGACATCTGAGAGTAAAAACCGTTGTATGGATAATGGGGATGTTCATGTTGTTAACACAAAGACATAGAGAAAATATATGAGGATACTGAACAGATAGTTCAGTAATTAAGTGCAAATGATAATCTAATAACCGTGGGGGTTGGAATGCGATTGTAGTGGAGGGATTGCGGCTTGAGAATAGGAATGAAAGAATAACTGAGTGCAGTAATAAATTTCAGCAGCTAACAGCGAATACTCTGTTCAAGAAGCATAAAAGGATGAGCTATATTTGGGAAAGACCGGGAAATATGGGAAGATTCCTGTTAGAATACATCATTGTCAGGCTGAGAAAATGGCTCAAATGGCTCTAAGCACTATAGGACTTAACTTCTGAGGTCATCAGTCCCCTAGAACTTAGAACTACTTAAACCTAACTAACCTAAGGACATCACACACATCCATGCCCGAGGCAGGATTCGAATCTGCGACCGTAGCGGTCACGCGGTTCCAGACTGTAGAGCCTAGAACCGCACGGCCACTCTGGCCGGCTCAGGCAGAGATTCCGAAACAAGAGACCGCACTGCATGGCGTATTCAGGATCAAACGATTTACTAATGATGAAGAGTAGGCTGAAGCTTAAGAGAGTAGTCAGAAAGAATCAGTGTGCAATGAAGTAGAATACGGAAGTAGTAAGGAATTATGAGGTACGCTTGAAGCTCAGTAGGCAGTTCATCTGAAAAGAGCAGTCACAAAAGCTAGGAATAAAACATAGGTGCAAGGAAGGTAACTGCGACCAGTCAGAAGGAATCAGAAAAAGTACTTTAACTGATCGAAAAAAAAGGAAAGACAAAAATGTTCAGGGCAACTGAAGAATATGGAAATACGAGTCACTTAGGAACGAAATTAACAAGTAGTGCAGGAAGAAAAGGCGAAATGGGTGCAAGAAAAATGTGAAGAAATCGAAAAAGAAATGATTGTTGAAGGGAGTGAATAGCGTAAGGAAAAGGCAAAAAATCTACAATGAAATTAAAAGCAAAGGCTGTAACATGATGAGTGTAATGGGAATTCCACTGTTAAATGCAGAGGGAAGTGCGGACAGGTGCAAAGACTACACTGATGTCCTCTATGAGGGCAAGATTTGTCTGATGATGTGCTAAAAGAAGGAACAGGAGTCGGTACGGAAGAAACAGGGAGTCCAGTATTAAAATCAGAATTTAAAAGAGCTTTGGAACACTTGACGTCAAATAAGACAGAAGCGATTGATAGCATTCCTTCGGAATTTCTAAAATCGGTGACAAGAAAATGACTATCCTTGATGTTGTGTAGAACGTATGAGACTGGCAATATAACATCAGTCGGAGAAACACCATCCACACAATTCCGAAGACTGCAAGAGCGGACAAGCGCGAGATTTCTCGCAAACCAGCATAACAGCTAAGGCATCCAAGATGCTAACAAGAATAATACACAGACGAATGTAATAGAAAATTAAAGACCAGTTACACGTCGATCATTTTGGGTTTAGGAAAGATTAAAGCACCAGAGAGGCAGACCTGACGTGGTTGATAATGGAAGCAAGACAAAAGAAAAATCAAGACACGTTCATAGGATTTGTCGTCATGGAGAAAGCGTTCGACAGTGCAAAATGTTCAAAACGCAAAGAAAAATGTGGTACGGGTATTATGCGATATATACAATAACCAAGGGGAACAATAAGAGTGGAAGAAGAAGAGCGAAACCCACGGATTAAAAAGGGTGTAAGACAGGGATGTAAGTTTTCGACACTCCTGTTGAATCTACTCGTTGACGAAGCAATGACGGAAAGAACAGCAAGGTTGAAGAGACGAATTACAATTCAAAGAGAAAGGACATTAATATTAAAATTCAAAATGTTTCAAGTGGCTCTGAGCTTATATGGTACTTAATATCTGAGGTCAACAGTCCCCTAGAACTTAGAACTATGTAAACCTAACTAACCTAAGGACATCACACACATTCATGCCCGAGGCAGGATTAGAACCTGCGACCGTAGTAGTCGCGCGGTTCTGTGCCGAAGCGCCTACAACCGCTCGGCCACCGCGGCCGACAATATTAAGATTCGCTGATGACATTGCTATCCTCAGTAAAAGTAAAGAAGAATGACAGGATCTTTTGAATGGAATGAACTGTCTAATGAGTACAGAATATGGATTGTGAATAAATCGGAGAAAGTCGAAACTACTGGGAATTATTACAAATGATGCAGCGTCACACTTAACATCATAGCTGTTGATAACGAAGTTGATGCTGTTAAAAATTCCTGCTACATACGCAGCTATATAACCCATGTAGGAGGGATCAAAGTAAATAAAACTAGTCTGGAACTGGCAACAAGGGTATTCCTGGCCAAGAGAAATCTACTAGTATGAGACACAGATCTTAATTTGGCCAAGAAATTTTATGAGAATGTATGTTTGGCGCACAGGATTGTATGGTAGTGAGATATGAGCTGTGGAAAAGCTGAATAGAAGAGAATCGAAGCACGCTGCAGAAAAATATTGAAAATAAGATGGTCTGGTAACCTACGGGACGAGGAACTAGCGAGAATAGAGTACGTGAAACACTGACAAGAGGACGGCACAGGATGATGTTACATCCGTTACGACATCAGGGAAAAACTTCCATGGTACTAGAGTGAACTATAGAGGAAGAAAGAGATTTTGATACACACAGCAAATATTTGAGGACGTAGGTTGCAAGTGCTACTCTGAGATGAAAAGGTTAGCATTGGAGAGGAATTCATAACAAAGCGGATCTAACAAGTTAGAACACTGATGACGCAAGGAAAAAGAAAACGTTAATTGAAAATTGTTGAGGAAAGACAAGAGTAACTTATGAGATACCGCTGCTGATAGACGTTCCGCGCACCGAGCAGCTGGTCGCTTGCTGGAGGCAGCCGACAGCTGCGTCAAGATTACGCCGCCACCCTGGAATCGTCCAGGGCAAGTAAAAGACTGCGGAAGGGGCAAAAACAGTTCTGTTCTGTTCCTGTCTGTATGTGAATGTGTAAAGAACTGTATCGTACCGAGAACGATACTGCATTCATGCTTACTATTGACTTTACAAGCCAATTACGGTTCGAAGTGACGCCTGACTCTATATATCTAGAAAAAATACAGTGGCTTTGATTTTAAATTTTGTTGAAAGTGATTTATAGTTGAAGTCTTGATTTTTTATTTTTTTGGACTATAATGATACCAGATGGAAGCCCGAACTGCCTACAGCTAGATTTGGATAATAGCATTGAGACATATTTTTGCGAATGACTATTTATTCCATGCAAGTTCGCTCTCGTCACTTGCCCTGCGGTTACACATAATATTAAATCAGAGCTAGATTACTGCCGTTAGATGGTAAGTACAAGCGATTTTCAATAAGTAATGAAGCACATCTTTTTACTCTGGCAATTTTGGTTGAAAAATTTCAGAACATGTTGTGGGACATCGTTTAATACTCCTGCTTCAGCCCCTATAGTTTTATTAAGTTCCGACAGGTGACGGCATTGCACTTATGTTCCAAATTGGCGACTGTAACGAAGGCCCGTTCCAAGCAGAGAGATGTCATTGAGTTTGTGGCGACGTCATTTATCCACTGCGCCAAAAACAGCGGGTGAAAGCTGTAGCTGACAGATTTTTATCTTTGCCGTAGTCGGCTTGGTTACGAGTTGTTTATTTTTGGGAGATTTTGATCTGTGCTTGGAAAATAAAATGTTTTCTCATCTCATGAAAAAGCTGTTACTTCATTAAATATAAAGGCTCCCATAGTGGTGACCCCGAAAAATCGTAGCAGAAGCATAAAGAAAATATATATACCGACGAGAATAATGAATTCAGAGACAAAAGCATGGGGGCAGTGGAATCTAGATTGAAGACTACAGTCTGTTCGACCAAGGATCGCGGTCCACGCCCTTTGCTTCGCCACAAAACGGAACGACAGATGTTAACGCAAAAGATGGGAGTACCTACGCGCGACACGGAAATGTTAAGCTTTCCGCGTTCTGGCCGACGCGCCCCCAGCTTTGGTTTACGCAGGCTGAATGCATATTACGGCAGCGTGGGGTGTCTAACAACATTGACAAATTTAATATAGTGGTTTCACATCTGAATTTAGAAGTTCTAGAGCAACTAGAAGAAACCTTGTCGCAACAAAATCACTTTGTGCTAAAGGAAGCTCTCATACAGCATTATACGTTGTCACCAGATTTGCGACTACAAAAAATTTTCGCATACGAAGATTTGGGCGACAAGACTCCGTCACAAGTACTCAAAGCCTTACGTACATTAGCCGGCCCGGAACTCCTACCTGAAGAGTCTTTACGTCTAATATGGCTTCGTAAACTTCCTGCCAACATCCGTGCCGTCATTGCAGCAGAAACAGACTTACCATTGCAGGTCTTAGCAAAAAAGGCAGACACCATCGCAAACACCTTAACCGAAGTTTCTGCGTGTTCCGAATTCAACTACAGCCAGGATAGAGGCCCAAGAATGTGTAGTGTGCTGGAATCTAACGTCGGTGAACCAGGAACATGCAATAATACTTCCCAACAGCAGTGCTCATCGATCGAACCCACCATACAGCAATTGGCAGCACAAGTGGTAAAACTCAACGTGCAAGTAACTTTACACCACCGGCAGCTACGAAGTCGCAGTTGGAAAAGACGAAGAAATGCTATCCAACAGGATTTGACAGATCAATGGTGCTGCTACCACAGACGCTTCGGTAACACTGCCCGACAATGTATTCAACCCTGCAGCTACACAAACTTAAAAGGCGGGCCTTAAAGGGCGCTAACGTTCGTCAACAACAACATAGGCGCCCGAGTCATAGCGTGATTCAAAGAGGTGAAAACGCCACGCTATCTGCAGTCAACCAATCACACCGATTGTTCGTGTTGGACCTCTCTTCAGGTGAGAAGTTTCTGATTGACACAGGTTCAGAAGTCAGTGTTTATCCAAGAAAGAGAGGTGATATACTCACGACAACAACGCAACATGTGCTGACTGCGGCAAACAATTCCAGAATATCTACCTATTGTGAGAAAGAGTTGGCATTACATCTGAATTCCAACTTCCATCCAAAATGGACTTTTGTGGTTGCTGATGTGCCGAGTCCTATAATTGGGGCAGACTTTTTACGGAACTACCGACTTATGCCCGACCTGGTTAACCGTCGTTTGGTGACGGTTCCCAAAGAAGGGATATTGCCTGCTGCGTCTTCCGCGTCGGTTCAAGTGCAGTGCGATGTGCCCGTGTCTTTCCGCACGAAGATTTCCGGCTCCCGCGTCGGGATATGGTGATACGATTTCGTACCCGCAACTAAGCGGGGCGCACACGTGTGCGTCACGCAAGAAGACACCCGACAGTCGTAACGTTTCGTATACTGTAGGCAATATCAGAGCACTGTCGGTGGAATCACTTTTTCGTAAACTGCTTCAAGACTTTCCAGCACTTACCGAACCCGTCAACGCAACCAGGAAATGCAGACACAATACTCAACACCACATCAGCACGACACAGGGTCAACCCGTTGCCTTCTGCCCGCGGCGTCTGCCTCCAGAGAAGTTGCTCGCGGCGCGAGCTGAGTTCGACAGACTTCTAAAAACAGGTATTGTAAGTAGGTCTGATAGTTCATGGGCATCTCCAATTCACATGGTCCGTAAAAAAGACAATTCATGGAGAGTATGTGGAGACTACAGGGCGCTCAATGCCCGCACAATTCCCGACCGCTACCCAGTACCCAATGTGACTGATTTTAGCAGTACGATTAGCAATGCCAAAATATTTAGTGTGATTGATTGCGCCAAAGCATTTTCCCAGATTCCCATGGCTCCATCTGACATTAAAAAAACAGCAGTTATCACACCATTCGGTTTGTTAGAGTACAATTTTATGCCATTTGGCCTCAGAAACGCTGCCCAAACAAGGCAAAGATTCATGCATAAGGTGCCTCGAGAATTACCATTCGTATTTTGTTATATGGACGACATTTTAGTATTCTCTGATTCTGTATATCAGCATGTCGAACATCTGCGGCAGCTTTTCCGCCGTCTGACAGAGTATGGCATAATTATTAACGAAACAAAGTGCACGTTTGGAAAACGCGAGGTTAAGTTCCTGGGATATTTGGTTTCAGCAGCAGGCCTGTCACCTTTGCCTGAGCGGGTTGAAGCAGTACAACATATGCCCCTTCCCACAACTTACAAAGGACTTCGCAGATTTTTAGGCATGCTCAACTATTACAGACGTCGCTTACCTAAATTAGCTGTCGCCCAAGAGCCCCTCACAACGTTACTTGCAGGTAAAAATACAACAGGAAATCGTAAAATTCCATGGAGTCCAGATGCTGAAGCAGCTTTCCATGACTTAAAGAAATGTCTTTCTCGGGCAACACTACTGGGACATCCAAGATTGAGCGCTCCTTTAGCGCTCATGGTTGATGCGAGCCAAACTGCAGTGGATGCAGCGCTACAGCAAGAAGTTGATGGCAGATGACAGCCGCTCACATTTTTCTCTAAAAACCTGACTCGACAGCAGCAAAAATGGAGTGCTATTGACCGTGAGTTGCTTGCTATTTACTTAGCCATAAAGCATTTTCGCACGTCTGTCGAAGGGAGGCACTTTGCAATTTTTACCCATCACAAGCCGTTAGTAGCTATATTTCAACGAGACAGAGAGCTCAATTCACCACGTCAGTGCAGGCAAGTCGAGTACATTGCACAGTTCACAACTGACGTGCGTCACATTTCAGGAAAAGACAACCTGGTCGCAGATTGCCTGTCTAGGAATTGTGCCAGTTTAAATTCAATTCGTTGGACCGAGTTAGCGTCTAAACAACGAGAAGATCCTTTCTTGCGCCGTCTAATAGAGGAACAGAGAACTGCGCTGCAGCTCAGACGTGTGTCTGTCCCAAATGTTCCAGACGGAATTTGGTGTGATGTAGCAAAAGGAAAGGAGCGACCTTACATTCCAGAACAATATCGTCGCGAGATTTATAGTGCACAACATAAACTATCACATCCAGGAGTACGAGCTACAGCCAAGTTAGTTTCCTCCAAAGTAGTGTGGCCCGGAATACAAAAAGATTGTCGTGCATGGGCGCGTGCATGCCTAACATGCCAGCGTAATAAAATCGGCAGACATGTCTTTGCACCTATTGCTGACTTCCCGACGCCATCTGCAAGATTTTCACATATACATGTGGACATTGTGGGCCCGCTATCATGCTCTTCAGAATAACGCTATTTGCTTACAATCATTGATCGTTTTACCAGGTGGTCAGAAGTAGTTGTAATACAAGACATTTCTGCGGAGTCGGTTGCAAAAGCACTGTTGCATTCATGGTTCTCCAGGTTTGGCGTTCCGCAAAACATAACAACAGATCGCGGAAGGCAGATTGAAAGCCAACCTTTCAAAGAGCTTTTACTACTGTGCGGGTGCAACCACCTACGCACCACAAGCTATCATCCATCTAGTAATGGAATGGTGGAACGACTACACCGCACGCTCAAAGCTGCATTAATGTGTAGTTCCACGTCATGGCCTGAAGCACTACCGCTGGTCCTACTCGGATTGAGAACGGCCGTGAAGGAGGACTTACAATGCTCTTCCGCAGAATTGGTTTATGGCGAGCAATTGAGGGTTCCTGGAGAATTTATCGTTCCAGCATCTACACAGACGTTCGCCCCTGAGCTATGCACGCAATTCGAGAGACAACTCAGCGATAGAATGAGAAACATCAAACCCACTAATCCTGTCAGACATGGAGGCCGGAGAGTGTTTATACATAAAGACCTGCAAGCAACGTCCCACGTGTGGCTTAGGGATGATGCGGTGCGCCCGCCGCTTATTTCGCCTTACTCTGGACCATACACGGTAATCACAAGAGGAAGCCACAGCTTCAAAATCGATAAGAATGGTAAAGAAGAGACAGTCTCAATTGAGCGGCTTAAGCCTGCTTACACAGAAGAGGGTACACTCCTTCCTCGGTCTGCAAAATCACCCTCAAACGTGGAGGCCAAAGAAACAGCAGATAGTCTTGCCGAGCCCTCGGTTTCAGAAGAGGACGACGAAGCAGCAAGTGCAGAACAGGAGCAGCCATTGCCTGCACCAGATGTTTTCACGAGAGCTGGTAGAAAAACCAAGTGCAAGTTTCCCCACATACCTGGTGCACACGGTTTCAAAAGGAGGGGGGCTGATGTGGCGACCTCATTTATCCACTGCGCCTAAAACAGCGGGTGAAAGCTGTAGCTGACAGATTTTTATCTTTGCCGTAGTCGGCTTGGTTACGAGTTGTTTATTCTTGTGAGTTTTTGATCTGTGCTTGGAAAATAAAATGTTTTCTCATCTCATGAAAAAGCTGTTACTTCATTAAATATAAAGGCTCCCATAAGTTTCTTTTGGAGAAAAACCAGATATTCATGGGTGTTTGCAGAATGTCTGCGGACACCTCACAGTGAACAAAAGCTTTGTGAGTCGTTGCTCGAGGTGTCTGTCATGGCAACAATGTCGCGCAAACCTGTCACAACTCTCCCCGTGCCGGCCTGCCGCACACAGATGTGACTCCCGTGACTTGTGTAAAGTTGGAATGTGCGCACACTCTCATTGCATGTTATCGACGAATCGCAGTCCAGCACCTTGCTGCTCAATTTGACGTCTCTCGTTGCTACTGCTGACAAACTCGTCCTCCACTTGGGATAAATGTATGTGCCAGCTGTGTTCTTTGAGACCTAATAGAACAGCATAAAGAGTAACGAAGGAACATCTGTATGGAATTTCTTGTGCTTTGCGAGGCTGTTTGTGACAATTTTTTGTCAAATATTGTCACAGGCAATTCAACAAGGGTTCATCACCTCTAACCGGAAAAAACAGCAATTCATGAAGTTGCGCCACACCATCTCTCCTTTAAAGAATCAGTTCAAAGCTTCGCCCTCAGCCGCTCAAGACATGGCGACAGCGTTCTAGGATTCTGGAGGTTTTATTGTGTTTGATACCCTCCCAAAATGGTTCAGCGAAAACCTCTGAAGTGCATTTTGCAACTCTCAGGAAATTGACGAAACGCCACGAAAAAGCAAAGAAATTACTAATTATCCGTGACAACGGAAGCCCCCACATAAGTCTGCACACCCAAGACGAACTCACAGAACTTCATTGGACTGTTCCTCCTCATCCATGCTACAGCACTGATCTCGCACTCTCCGAATTCCATGTGTTAGACCCAAAGAAGGACGCACTGCGTGGGAACAAGTACATTCACCAGTAGAGTGGTACCATGCGGTGACATAGACCCACCTCTGTCCCGTCCCCCCAATAATATAGCGTTAGGCTCTCGCATTCAACGGAGATTATGTTGAAAGGTAGAGCTTTGCAGCCAAATGAGTAATGAATAATATCGTGCATTGAAACGTGAATAAAACCAGACAGCTGTCAATAAAAATTTGTATTGAACATCCCTCGTAATTACGGGGATCATTATACGGGCTTCATTTTCGTCTGGTGCTTGCCTACGCCTGAAACTTGTAATCGGTGCGACTAGTTCACCTCAATCATAATAAGCGCCGGAAGAATAAAAGAAAACCGCCACAGATTGTTGTTAAGCAACGGACCAGTAATAATCGATAATTATTTTGCCATTTATTTTTTGACACATATCCTTGTTTAGATGATAGCCTGTGGGCGAGTATAAACGGCTGAACGGTTAATGGTGAGACTATGGTATGAATTGCATGTCAGAGCAGTTTTTTGATTGTTTAAGATGCTTTAAATTGCGGGAGCGTTCTTCTCGAAGCATCGCTTTTGCCTTTGCCTACTAGGACAGTCATGTAAATATTTAGTTTAGTGTGCTAAACCCTGACATACAACAGGTGAACGTCTATTATAAAAGATGAAAGGAGAAGTGATTATCTTGTTTCAGGTTAAGTACATCAAAAATAAACAAGTGTTAATCTCTTTTTGAGCATTCATCATACAGTATCGAATGACTGCGCTAGTCGTAGAGGAGATTTCAATTTACCAGATATAGACTGGGACATTCACATGTTTAGGACGGGTGGTAGGGACAGAGCATCGAGTGACATTACACTGAATGCAATATCTGAAAATTACCTCGCGCAAATAAACAGAGAACCGACTCGTGGAGATAACATCTTGGACCTACTGATAACAAACAGACCTGAACTTTTCGACTCTATAAGCGCAGAACAGGGAGTCGGTGATCATAAGGCCGTTGCAGCATCCCTGAATATGGAAGTAAATAGGAATATAAACAAGGGAGGAAGATTTAACTGTTTAGCAATAGTAATAATAGAGGGCAGATTTCAGACTACCTAACAGATCAAAACGAAAATTTCTATTCCGACACTGATATTGTTGAATGTTTATGAGAAAAAAATGGCTCTGAGCACTATGGGACTTACCGTCTGAGGTCATCAGACCCGTAGAACTTATAACTACTTAAACCTAACTAACCTGAGGAGTGTGTGTGTGTGTGTGTGTGTTGGGGTTAATGGGCGCTCAACATCGAGGTCATCAGCGCCCTGACATACATTCAATGGAACGAATGTGGAGAGACCTAATAAAACTGAAAAACACATTCAAAGAAAGCAGGAAAAGAGGGAAAATACTACATAAGAAAGTAAAACCTAAGGGAAGGGAAAACATAGCAACAAGAATGACACAGGAAAGTGTCATTGGCTGGCCACTTACAACTAACCTGAGGACATCACACACAACTATGCCGGTGGCAGATTCGAACCTGCGACCGCAGCGGTCACGCGGGTTATGGAAAAAGTTCAAGCCATTCGTAAAATGCGTTTTAGACAGGTACGTTCCGAGTAAAACTGTGTGGGACGGGAAAAACCCGCCGTGGTTCAACAACAAAGTTAGAAAACTACTGCGAAAGCAAAGAGAGCTTCACTGTAAATTTAAACGCTGCCGAAAACCTCTCAGGCATACAGAAGCTAAACGATGTCAAAGTTAGCGTAAGGAGGGCTATGCGTGAAGCGTTCAGTGAATTCGAAATTAAAATTCTGTGTACCGACTTGACAGAAAATCGTAGGAAGTTCTGGTCTTACGTTAAATAAGTAAGTGGATCGAAACAGCATATCCAGACACTCTGTGACGATAATGGCACTGAAACAGAGGATGACACACGTAAAGCTGAAATACTAAACACTTTTTTTTCCAAAGCTGTTTCACAGAGGAAGACCGCACTGCAGTTGCTTCTCTAAATCCTCGCACGAACGAAAAAACGGCTGACATGGAAATAAGTGTCCAAGGAATAGAAAAACAACTGGAATCACTCAACAGAGGAAAGTCCACTGTACCTGACGGGATACCAATTCGATTCTAAACAGATTACGCGAAAGAACTTGCCCCCCTTCTAACAGCCGTGTACCGCAAGTCTCTAGACGAACGGAAGTTCCAAATGATTGCAAAAGAACACAGGTAGTTCCAGTTTTCAAGAAGGGTCGTCAACCAGATGCGCAAAACTATAGATCTATATCTCTGACATCGATCTGTTGTAGAATTTTAGAACATGCTTTTTTGCTCGCGTATCATGTCATTCCCCCCCCCCCATGAACCATGGACCTTGCCGTTGGTGGGGAGGCTTGCGTGCCTCAGCGATACAGATGGCCGTACCGTAGGTACAACCACAACGGGGGGTATCTGTTGAGAGGCCAGACAAACGTGTGGTTCCTGAAGAGGGGCAGCAGCCTTTTCAGTAGTTGCAAGGGCAACAGTCTGGATGATTGACTGATCTGGCCTTGTAACAATAACCAAATCGGCATTGCTGTGCTGGTACTGCGAACGGCTGAAAGCAAGGGGAAACTACGGCCGTAATTTTTCCCGAGGGCATGCAGCTTTACTGTATGATTAAATGGTGATGGCGTCCTCTTGGGTAAAATATTCCGGAGGTAAAATAGTCCCCCATTCGGATCTCCGGGCGGGGACTACTCAAGAGGATGTCGTTATCAGAAGAAAGAAAACTGGCGTCCTACGGATCGGAGCGTGGAATGTCAGATTCCTTAATCGGGCAGGTAGGTTAGAAAATTTAAAAAGGGAAATGGATAGGTTAAAATTAGATATAGTGGGAATTAGTGAAGTTCGGTGGCAGGAGGAACAAGACTTCTGGTCAGGTGACTACAGGGTTATAAACACAAAGTCAAATAGGGGTAATGCAGGAGTAGGTTTAATAATGAATAAAAAAATAGGAGTGCGGGTAAGCTACTACAAACAGCATAGTGAACGCATTATTGTGGCCAAAATAGACACGAAGCCCACGCCTACTACAGTAGTACAAGTTTATATGCCAACTAGCTCTGCAGATGACGAAGAAATTGAAGAAATGTATGATGATATAAAAGAAATTATTCAGATAGTGAAGGGAGACGAAAATTTAATAGTGATGGGTGACTGGAATTCGAGTGTAGGAAAAGGGAGAGAAGGAAACGTAGTAGGTGAATATGGATTGGGGCTAAGAAATGAAAGAGGAAGCCGCCTGGTAGAATTTTGCACAGAGCACAACTTAATTATAGCTAACACTTGGTTTAAGAATCATGATAGAAGGTTGTATACATGGAAGAACCCTGGAGATACTAAAAGGTATCAGATAGATTATACACTCCTGGAAATTGAAATAAGAACACCGTGAATTCATTGTCCCAGGAAGGGGAAACTTTATTGACACATTCCTGGGGTCAGATACATCACATGATCACACTGACAGAACCACAGGCACATAGACACAGGCAACAGAGCATGCACAATGTCGGCACTAGTACAGTGTATATTCACCTTTCGCAGCAATGCAGGCTGCTATTCTCCCATGGAGACGATCGTAGAGATGCTGGATGTAGTCCTGTGGAACGGCTTGCCATGCCATTTCCACCTGGCGCCTCAGTTGGACCAGCGTTCGTGCTGGACGTGCAGACCGCGTGAGACGACGCTTCATCCAGTCCCAAACATGCTCAATGGGGGACAGATCCGGAGATCTTGCTGGCCAGGGTAGTTGACTTACACCTTCTAGAGCACGTTGGGTGGCACGGGATACATGCGGACGTGCATTGTCCTGTTGGAACAGTAAGTTCCCTTGCCGGTCTAGGAATGGTAGAACGATGGGTTCGATGACGGTTTGGATGTACCGTGCACTATTCAGTGTCCCCTCGACGATCACCAGTGGTGTACGGCCAGTGTAGGAGATCGCTCCCCACACCATGATGCCGGGTGTTGGCCCTGTGTGCCTCGGTCGTATGCAGTCCTGATTGTGGCGCTCACCTGCACGGCGCCAAACACGCATACGACCATCATTGGCACCAAGGCAGAAGCGACTCTCATCGCTGAAGACGACACGTCTCCATTCGTCCCTCCATTCACGCCTGTCGCGACACCACTGGAGGCGGGCTGCACGATGTTGGGGCGTGAGCGGAAGACGGCCTAACGGTGTGCGGGACCGTAGCCCAGCTTCATGGAGACGGTTGCGAATGGTCCTCGCCGATACCCCAGGAGCAACAGTGTCCCTAATTTGCTGGGAAGTGGCGGTGCGGTCCCCTACGGCACTGCGTAGGATCCTACGGTCTTGGCGTGCATCCGTGCGTCGCTGCGGTCCGGTCCCAGGTCGACGGGCACGTGCACCTTCCGCCGACCACTGGCGACAACATCGATGTACTGTGGAGACCTCACGCCCCACGTGTTGAGCAATTCGGCGGTACGTCCACCCGGCCTCCCGCATGCCCACTATACGCCCTCGCTCAAAGTCCGTCAACTGCACATACGGTTCACGTCCACGCTGTCGCGGCATGCTACCAGTGTTAAAGACTGCGATGGAGCTCCGTATGCCACGGCAAACTGGCTGACACTGACGGCGGCGGTGCACAAATGCTGCGCAGCTAGCGCCATTCGACGGCCAACACCGCGGTTCCTGGTGTGTCCGCTGTGCCGTGCGTGTGATCATTGCTTGTACAGCTCTCTCGCAGTGTCCGGAGCAAGTATGGTGGGTCTGACACACCGGTGTCAATGTGTTCTTTTTTCCATTTGCAGGAGTGTACAATGGTAAGACAGAGATTTAGGAACCAGGTTTTAAATTGTAAGACATTTCCAGGGGCAGATGTGGACTCTGACCACAATCTATTGGTTATGACCTGTAGATTAAAACTGAAGAAACTGGAAAAAGGTTGGAATTTAAGGAGATGGGACCTGGATAAACTGAAAGAACCAGAGGTTGTACAGAATTTTAGGGAGAGCATAAGGGAACAATTGACAGGAATTGGGGAAAGAAATACAGTAGAAGAAGAATGGGTAGCTTTGAGGGATGAAGTAGTGAAGGCAGCAGAGGGTCAAGTAGGTAAAAAGACCAGGGCTCTTAGAAATCCTTGGGTAACAGAAGAAATATTGAATTTAATTGATGAAAGGAGAAAATATAAAAATGCAGTTAATGAAGCAGGCAAAAAGGAATACAAACGTCTCAAAAATGAGATCGACAGGAAGTGCAAAATGGGTAAGCAAGGATGGCTAGAGGACAAATGTAAGGATGTAGAGGCTTATCTCACTAGGGGTAAGATAGATACTGCCTACAGGAAAATTAAAAAGACCTTTGGAGAGAAGAGAACCACTTGTAGGAACATCGAGAGTTCAGATGGAAACCCAGTTCTAAGCAAAGAAGGGAAAGCAGAAAGGTGGAAGGAGTATATAGAGGGTCTATACAAGGGCGATGTACTTGAGGACAATATTATGGAAATGGAAGAGGATGTAGATGAAGATGATATGGGAGATACGATACTGCGTGAAGAGTTTGACAGAGCACTGAAAGACCTGAGTCGAAACAAGGCCCCCGGAGTAGACAACATTCCAGTGGAACTACTGACAGCCTTGGGAGAGCCAGTCCTGACAAAACTCTACCATCTGGTGAGAAAGATGTATGAAACAGGCGAAATACCCTCAGACTTCAAGAAGAATATAATAATTCCAATCCCAAAGAAAGCAGGTGTAGACAGATGTGAAAATTATCGAACAATCAGTTTAATAAGCCACAGCTGCAAAATACTAACACGAATTCTTTACAGACGAATGGAAAAACTAGTAGAAGCTGACCTCGGGGAAGATCAGTTTGGATTCCGTAGAATTACTGGCAATACTGACCTTACGACTTATGTTAGAAGAAAGATTAAGGAAAGGCAAACCTACGTTTCTAGCATTTGTAGACTTAGAGAAAGCTTTTGACAATGTTGACTGGAATACTCTCTTTCAAATTCTAAAGGTGACAGGGGTAAAATACAGGGAGCGAAAGGCTATTTACAATTTGTACAGAACCCAGATGGCAGTTATAAGAGTCGAGGGACATGAAAGGGAAGCAGTGGTTGGGAAGGGAGTGAGACAGGGTTGTAGCCTCTCCCCGATGTTATTCAATCTGTATATTGAGCAAGCAGTAAAGGAAACAAAAGAAAAATTCGGAGTAGGTATTAAAATCCATGGAGAAGAAATAAAAACCTTGAGGTTTGCCGATGACATTGTAATTCTGTCAGAGACAGCAAAGGACTTGGAAGAGCAGTTGAACGGAATGGACAGTGTCTTGAAAGGAGGATATAAGATGAACATCAACAAAAGCAAAACGAGGATAATGGAATGTAGTCGAATTAAGTCGGGTGATGCTGAGGGAATTAGATTAGAAAATGAGACACTTAAAGTAGTAAAGGAGTTTTGCTATTTGGGGAGCAAAATAACTGATGATGGTCGAAGTAGAGAGGATATAAAATGTAGACTGGCAATGGCAAGGAAAGCGTTTCTGAAGAAGAGAAATTTGTTAACATCGAGTATAGATTTAAGTGTCAGGAAGTCATTTCTGAAAGTATTTGTATGGAGTGTAGCCATGTATGGAAGTGAAACATGGACGGTAAATAGTTTGGACAAGAAGAGAATAGAAGCTTTCGAAATGTGGTGCTACAGTAGAGTGCTGAAGATTAGATGGGTAGATCACATAACTAATGAGGAAGTATTGTATAGGATTGGGGAGAAGAGAAGTTTGTGGCACAACTTGACCAGAAGAAGGGATCGGTTGGTAGGACATGTTCTGAGGCATCAAGGGATCACCAATTTAACATTGGAGGGCAGCGTGGAGGGTAAAAATCGTAGGGGGAGACCAAGAGATGAATACACTAAGCAGATTCAGAAGGATGTAGGTTGCAGTAGGTACTGGGAGATGAAGAAGCTTGCACAGGATAGAGTAGCATGGAGAGCTGCATCAAACCAGTCTCAGGACTGAAGACCACAACAACAACAACAACATCATGTCATTTCTGAAAACCCAGAATCTGCTCTGTAGGAATCAACATGGATTCCGGAAACAGCGATCTTGTGAGACCCAACTCGGTTTATTTGTTCATGAAACCCAGAAAATATTAGATACAGGCTCCCAGGTAGATGCCGTTTTCCTTGACTTCCAGAAGGCGTTCGATACAGTTCCGCACTGTCGCCTGATAAACAAAGTAAGAGCCTACGGAATATCAGACCAGCTGTGTGGCTGAATTGAAGAGTTTTGGCAAATAGAACACAGCATGCTATTCTCAATGGAGAGACGTCTACAGACGTTAAAGTAAACTCTGGCGTGCCACAGGGGAGTGTTATGGGACCATTGCTTTTCACAATATATATAAATGACCTAGTAGATAGTGTCGGAAGTTCCATGCGGCTTTTCGCGGATGATGCTGTAGTATAACGAGAAGTTGCAGCATTAGAAAATTGCAGCGAAATGCAGGAAGATCTGCAGCGCATAGGCACTTGGTGCAGGGAGTGGCAACTGACCCTTAACATAGACAAATGTAATGTATTGCGAATACATAGAAAGAAGGATCCTTTATTGTATGATTATATGATAGCAGAACAAACACTGGTAGCAGTTACTTCTGTAAAATATCTGGGAGTATGCGTGCGGAACGATTTGAAGTGGAATGATCATATAAAATTAATTGTTGGTAAGACGGGTGCCGGGTTGGGATTCATTGGGAGATTCCTTAGAAAATGAAGTCCATCAACAAAGGAAGTTATTTCCAAAACACTCGTTCGACCTATACTTGAGTATTGCTCATCAGTGTGGGATCCGCACCAGGTCGGGTTGACAGAGGAGATGCAGAAGATCCAAAGAAGAGCGGCGCGTTTTGTCGCAGAGTTATTTGGTAAGCGTGATAGCGTTACGGAGATGTTTAGCAAACTCAAGTGGCAGACTCTGCGAGAGAGGCGCTCTGCATCGCGGTGTAGCTTGCTGTCCAGGTTTCGAGAGGGTGCGCTTCTGGGTGAGGTATCGAATATATTGCTTCCCGCTACTTATACCTCCTGAGGAGATCACGATTGGAAAATTAGAGAGATTCGAGCGCGCACGGAGGCTTTCCGGCAGTCGTTCTTCCCGCGAACCATAGGCGACTGGAACAGGAAAGGGAGGTAATGACAGTGGCACTTAAAGTGCCTTCCGCCACAGACCGTTGGGTGGCTTGCGGAGTATAACTGTAGATGCATATGTAGATTCGTGATCGTTATTATTCTTTTATGTTGGTGATTTAAGTAGCTAAGACTTAACAATCCAGTATGATGCCAGTCGTGATGATTACATATACTTTCAAAAATCTGGGGAACTTGGCGGAGTGGAAGATATGTGCCAAATGTAAAAACTTCATTGTGAACGCATACCCCAATTGAGGGCGCATAAAAACGTTAAGAAAAGGAACAAGACATAAATCTGATGTATAGAAGACGCTTGAAATGTATGTGAAGCCTGGACAGTAACTAGTAGATCAGTATCGAGTGGCGAAGATTGTGAAGAGAGAAATAAAATCCATACAAGCATTTACTTTCTCATATCATTAGATGCTATCCGCCTGTGACCTTGAGAAAAATTGCCGACGAAGGTTACAGTGATGTGACAGTGGCTCTCTGATGTAACTCAATAACAACGCCACGTCCGGTAACGCCGAGGGAACGTGGTCTTGTGCTGTGAACACAGCCAGCCTCTCAGCCGCACTGGTCAGTGCAGAAACTGCCTTCTGCGTCTCGCTGACACTACTGGTGTTTTGCAGACCTCGCTGCTCTTTCTTCAGGTAATGCATGTACAAGTCAGCCGTGCTGTCGCCTTGCATCGTGATGTGTAGCACTGAAATGTTCACGGAGATAAAACAGCCATTTTTATAGCACATTGCAAATAGCTTTTACATAATCAGTCAGTATAAAGTCTCAGCACAAACAGTCACTAAATTGTCCGTAAACAGTCAACACCGAATACAAACTCCCAATTGAAAACTGACATTTACCTCTTTTCTTCCCATGTAGAGGGCAGTGATATTACTTTGATACTGAATAAGTCGGCATCCATGTTATACCTTTGGCTTCAAATTTCTGCAGCGCCACTCTACTGCCTACACACTTCTTCTAGAGCTGTTTGTATCAATGGCAGTAAATAGCTAATTACATCGGTGTTGTTTCCTTGAGATTTCTTTCCTGTTTGGATGAGTCTGATACAGGGATAACCGTAATTATGGACACGTTAACACCTGGACTTTCACAGCTAACCTACAGCAGATAGCCGGGAGCTTTGGCCGAGCGGTTCTAGGCACTTCAGTCCGGAACCGTGCTGCTGCTACGGTCGCAGGTTCGAATCCTGCCTCGGGCATGTATGTGTGTGATGTCCTTAGGTTAGTTAGATTTAAGTAGTTCTAAGTTCTAGGGGTCTGATGACCTCAGATGTTAAGTCTCATATTGCTTAGAGTCTACAACTGACAGGTTTTGACCGTTCTTGTTGCCTAAAGGTGACCCACAGACATTTCAGTCTAAGCAACCTATTGTACTTACTTGTCACACACAGAGTCAAAAAGTCTTCGACATCTGTAGTGTAAACCCGAGCGTCGAGTGGAGGATAGAAGTTGGCAGTGATCGCTACCAGTTCCTTTTTTCTTCTAAGTGACCGACCGATGTAAGTTCGTCATACGCCATAAAACACACCAGTTCCGTTTCGCTGTTTCCACTAACACGCTTTATGAACTAGGAACACTTGCCGCAAAACTGCTGTTCGCGGCGAAACGCAAGTGGAAGCGGGGTTTTCAATAGGTCCGTAAGCGTCACACGTGAATGTCACTGAGAGGTGGCGGTAGTAGTTGTGTGGGTAGACTATTGACATTTTACGAGAACCTGAATCAAAGAAAAGTGCTTAATGTGCTGTGGATGTGAATCGTACACACTTTATGATGGTATGCTGTTATCCTTGGGCGTAAGACCCAAACAGTTTTGTAGTACAATAGAAGTGTCAGTAAGCTCTGAAGATGGATTTGTAGCCCCCGTTTTAACACAAAAGTTTTTTGTTTCTTTTGTGAGGTTTCGAAGCGCTGCTTAAAGAAATTAAATTTGTGTGGATAGAAAGAGCTTCAGTACTTATCAAAGTGTTATTTTCAATCTAATATGTCCCTAGAACATGAAAGGACATGACGCCAGCCTATCATATTCATGATTAACGCTTAAAGATGAAACGTCACAGTTGTTGTGATACTATGTCCTTGTTGTACACGTGCGGTTTCCGGCACGATGCTTCTCCGTTTTCTGCTCAGACAGGAAAGTACCTAACGGTATTTTACATAGTGTATGTGCTTATGTCCACCGAATAACGAAAAGTTTTGATATTTTGTCAATAATACCGTAGTAATGAATCGTCGAGCGTTTTAATCAATGCTTTCCTTTTCTTTCAGTACAGCCTTTTAAATGGGAGAAGAAATGAGTAATTGCTTTTCAAAATTTCACGAAATTTAGTTTCAAGCTTAACTTATTTGGAAGGTTTCATTGAAGGTGCTTCCTAAGTTATACCTAACATTCAGTACACCAAATTTCACTACTGAAATAAATGCAGTATTTTGGATATGAACTTGCCTCGCTCTTCTAAATGAACATTTGTATCCTGCTGGAAAAATGAAGTGAGTACGAAGACTTGTTTAGTGAAGTAAAATTTGAAATCTAAATTCGTGTATTACAGTGTCAATCGCATCACAAAAACGAATGTCGAAACTACTTCCGTTGATAAAACAATAGGCACTTATGGGACGGTTAGCCTCTTTGATTGGTATCGAAACGTCCTCGATGCCGGCTTCTGACATCGCGACTGCTTAAATTTTGAATAAAAAGCCATAGGAAGTGGCGGTCGAAGACTTCTTGCATAAGAAGCCACTCTCATTTTGCCAACGGCCTTGTCAAAGATCGCGGAGGGGCGGACAGAGGTCCAATGCACTCCCTAGCCCATGCCATGCGTAACTGCCCTGATGAGACGGAATTATTAGCAATGATCAACGGTATGAGGACGTATAATGCAATGGAAACCGCTGCGTTAAAGGCACCAAACGTGTGTGCACAAGACATGTGGCCCCTAATTGGGGAAGTGTCGTGATGATCTATCCACTGCCACAAGATTACGAACTACTCTGCCATTCTGATCTCCGGAAGAGGAATGCCAAGTAGGAAGGACCATTACGAAACAGAAATGAATAAAGAACGAAAGGATAACGTTCTATCTGTTGGAGCGTGGAATGTCAGAAGTTTTTACTTTGAACCTGAAGCAGCCAATGAGGACTCCGTTGTCACTAGGTATTACTTCAACATTCAACAGTCTATTTTGCAGTTGTTTCTCAAACAGAGATTCACTTTTATGATCCCATCCATACCACGTGAACTTACGGCTTCCTTTTGTTTTTGAAAAAAAGAAAAAGAGATACGGAAGAATCCAAGTACCTAACTAGCTGTAATTCATGTCTCATCATGGATGATGATACGATTAAAGAAATTGTTATATACAGCTTACACAAGAAGACAATACTGTATGACTTTGATTTGAGCGAAGCAATGGGGTAGACATAAACCTACGTCCTCAGTTGTTTGTTGGCTGTATTCGAATCCCTGTCTTTCCCCAGCGTTTATTCCCTGACGCTTTCACACATGTCCTGTCATCCTGTCCCTTCTTCTTGTCAGTCTTTTCCGGACGTTCCTTCCTTCGCCGACACTCCTCATACCTTACCTCCTCATTCTTTACCTAATTTTCAACATTCTTCTGTAACACTACATCTCAGACACTTCGATTCTCTTTTGTTCCACTTTACGTACACTCCATGTTTCACTACCATACAATGCTGGGCTCCAAACATACTTTCTGAGAAATTTCTTCCTCAAGTTGAGGTCTATTTTTGATACTGGTCGACCTCTGTTTTACTGGAATGCCCTCTTCGCTTGTGCTAGTCTGCTTTTTATGTCCCCATTGATTCGTCCGTCATGGGTAATTTTCATTCCAACGTAACAGAGTTCCTAATTTCACGTTTCTCGTGATCCACAGTTTTGAAGTTAAATTTCTCGCTATTCCCATTTGTGCTGCTTCTCGTTACCTTTGTCATTTCCTGGGCTCTTCTGAGTCTACATTCCACCCCCATTAAATTGTTCATTCCATCCGACAGACCCTCTAATTCTTCTTCACATTTACTGAAGACAGAAATGTAGTCAACGAATCTTAACATTCGTATTCTTCCACCTTGAATTTTAATGACACTCTTGAACTTTCCTTTTATTTCCCTTGTTCCTTCTTCGATGTACAGATTGAAAATTAGGGGCGAAAGACTGCATCCCTGTCTTACACCCGTTTTATCCGAGCACTTCGTCCCTTGTCTTCCATTCTTATTGTTCCCTCTGGTTCTTGTATACATTGCACATTACTAGACTTTCCCTACGGCTTACTCCTTTCGAATACCTTGCAACCATTTCACATTGTCGAATTCTTTTTCTAGGTCGACGAAAGCTAATGAGTGTGGCTTGATTTTCCTTCGCCGTCGCTTCCATTATGAATCCCAATGTGAGCACTGATTCTCGGGTGCCTTCCTTTTCCTAAAACTTACTGACCCTCAATTTTGTTTTCCATTCTTTTATGTATTATTGTTGTGAGGACCATCGGTAATGTTAAGCTTATTGTCTGGTAGTTTTCATACACTCCTGGAAATGGAAATAAGAACACCGTGAATTCATTGTCCCAGGAAGGGGAAACTTTATTGACACATTCCTGGGGTCAGATACATCACATGATCACACTGACAGAACCACAGGCGCATAGACACAGGCAACAGAGCATGCACAATGTCGGCACTAGCACAGTGTATATCCACCTTTCGCAGCAATGCAGGCTGCTATTCTCCCATGGAGACGATCGTAGAGATGCTGGATGTAGTCCTGTGGAACGGCTTGCCATGCCATTTCCACCTGGCGCCTCAGTTGGACCAGCGTTCGTGCTGGACGTGCAGACCGCATGAGACGACGCTTCATCCAGTCCCAAACATGCTCAATGGGGGACAGATCCGGAGATCTTGCTGGCCAGGGTAGTTGACTTACACCTTCTAGAGCACGTTGGGTGGCACGGGATACATGCGGACGTGCATTGTCCTGTTGGAACAGCAAGTTCCCTTGCCGGTCTAGGAATGGTAGAACGATGGGTTCGATGACGATTTGGATGTACCGTGCACTATTCAGTGTCCCCTCGACGATCACCAGTGGTGTACGGCGAGTGTAGGAGATCGCTCCCCACACCATGATGCCGGGTGTTGGCCTTGTGTGCCTCGGTCGTATGCAGTCCCGATTGTGGCGCTCACCTGCACGGCGCCAAACACGCATACGACCATCATTGGCACCAAGGCAGAAGCGACTCTCATCGCTGAAGACGACACGTCTCCATTCGTCCCTCCATTCACGCCTGTCGCGACACCACTGGAGGCGGGCTGCACGATGTTGGGGCGTGAGTGGAACACGGCCTAACGGTGTGCGGGACCGTAGCCCAGCTTCATGGAGACAGTTGCGAATGGTCCTCGCCGATACCCCAGGAGCAACAGTGTCCCTAATTTGCTGGGAAGTGGCGGTTCGGTCCCCTACGGCACTGCGTAGGATCCTACGGTCTTGGCGTGCATCCGTGCGTCGCTGCGGTCCGGTCCCAGGTCAACGGGCACGTGCACCTTCCGCCGACCACTGGCGACAACATCGATGTACTGTGGAGACCTCACGCCCACGTGTTGAGCAATTCGGCGGTACGTCCACCCGGCCTCCCGCATGCCCACTATACGCCCTCGCTCAAAGTCCGTCAACTGCACATACGGTTCACGTCCACGCTGTCGCGGCATGCTACCAGTGTTAAAGACTGCGATGGAGCTCCGTATGCCACGGCAAACTGGCTGACACTGACGGCGGCGGTGCACAAATGCTGCGCAGCTAGCGCCATTCGACGGCCAACACCGCGGTTCCTGGTGTGTCCGCTGTGCCGTGCGTGTGATCATTGCTTGTACAGCCCTCTCGCAGTGTCCGGAGCAAGTATGGTGGGTCTGACACACCGGTGTCAATGTGTTCTTTTTTCCATTTCCAGGAGAGTATATATCAGGCCTTGCAGCCTTCGGAATTGTGTGTATGATATTTTTCCGAAAATCCAATTTACGTCTCGTGTGTCATAGATTCTACATAAATAGACTTTTGGTTGCCACTTCCCCTAATGAGTTTAAAAATTCCGAAGGAATGTAATCCGTACCTTCAGCCTTCTTTGTTCTGAAGTCTTACTTATCTCTCTTATATTCTGACTCTAGTACTGGATCCCCTGTGCCATTTCTGCCGATTGCAATTTCTTTTTCTAACATCATCAGACAAGTCCATCCCTCACACAGCCCTTCATTGCACTCTTTCCACCTGACGCCGCTCTCTTCTACGTTTAACAGTGGAATTGCCATTGCACTTTAAATGTTACAGTCCTTGTTTTTAAATTCATCGGAGATACTTTTCTCTTTCCTATATGCTAAATCAGTGTTCCTGAAGACAATTTCATTTCAGGTTCTTCATAACTTCCCCACTACCATTCCAACTGGCTGCTCTAAATTTGCTATTCATTCCGTTTCTAATGGATTCGTGTTGCTGTACCCCTGTCTTTAACAGAACATTTTTGAACTTCCTTCTACCGTATACCATATCCGTCTGTTGCCCAAGGTATCTATGCACTTTGTACTAGTGTTTGCCTTTCCAACATTTGTGATTGCCTTTTTTAGAGAGGGCAACTCTTCTTCAAGCGAGCTGCCTGCTGTGGTGTTCGTTATCGAAGTATCCACTATCTTAGCGAACTTCAAACGCTTTCGTCATTTCCCATTACTTCAATGTCACACTTTCTTTTACATTGAGTCTTTCGAACGATCCTATTAAACTTCACTCTGATTTAAATCATTACTAAATTGTGATCTGCCCAGAGATGGGCCTTACAATCCAATATCTATTTTCGGAATGTCTCCTGATTAAAATGTAACTAATATCACTAAAATCTTCCTTTATCTCCAGGACTTTTCGAAGTATACTTCCTCCTCTTCTGATTCTTGAGCTGAATATTCGCTATTACGTCCTGAGATCTACTGGATAACTCAATAGTCTTCCTCCTCTCTCATTCCTACTGCCAAGACCGTATTCTTCAGTTACTCTTTCTTCTATTCCTTCCTAGACTACGGCGTTATAATAACCCATAACTATTTCATTTACTCTTCTCTCTACATCCTGAATTACAGTTTGAATATCTATATACACTTTCTCCATTTCTTCATCTGCTGAATGCGACGTTGGCATGTATAGGTGAACTACCGCTGTTGGAGACGATTTCCTGTCAAATCCGATAACAACAAACCTTTCACTAAATGGTTCACAGTAGCTCACTCCATGCTCTCCCTTCCTATTCATAAGGAATCTTTCCTGCCTCGTACAGTTTCCTGATGCTACTGATATTACCCTATATTCGTCTGACCATAAATCCTTATATTCTTTCCTTTTCACTTCACTGAAACCACTACATCTAGACATTCTTTGCATTTCCCTTTTCAGGTTTTCTAGCTTGATTAGAAAACTGAGAAATGATCAAAACATGGTAATTGCAGTACGAAATTTACCAACAGCCTCTTTTGTAAGTTATGGAAAGAAGGGAAGGTATCTGCTGTTTGGAAACTGTCATCAAAATCCCAATCCTTAGGTCGGCCATTATGGCCGAGCGGTTCTAGGCGCTTCAGTCTGGAACCGCGCTACCGCTACGGTCACAGGTTCGAGTCCTGCCTCGGGCATGGATGTGTGTGATGTCCTTAGGTTAGTTAGGTTTATGTAGTTCTAAGATCTAGGGGACCGATGACCTCAGATGTTAAGTCCCATAGTGTTCAGAGCTATTTGAACCCAATGCTTTATAAAGGCGATAGAAAAACTGTAATTGTAGAGGTATTAGTTTAATATCTGAACTGGGTGAACTTTATGAAAGAGTGGTAAAGCGTGAGATCAGGCGCTTCATTGACGAAAATCCCTTGGCAGAACAGTGTAAATACAAGAATGGAATATCAACAAAAAGATTTAATTTCTTCTCTGCCTCCCATAAGGGAAGAATATTATGAGCATAACCGAGACCTGGTTAGAGACTTTCTGGATAACAACAAAACGTTTGATGCTGTGTACATGGAAGAGCTGAGGGAAACTGGAGTACAGAATTAAATGGTATGCAGGAACAAGTATTTGTACGATTACAGCCACAGTTATGTGAAAATACGCTAAAGAAGGACTGAAACTCTGGACATGAAATCTGGATTAAGGCAAAGCAGAGTCCTGTCTCCTTTTCATTACTGTAAAGAGCGAAATCCTGCAAAAAAATTGGTACTGTATAAACGAAACTCATGTTGTATGTTGATGATTTATGTCTGAGTAGTGACCCTAATGAACACCTTCAAGATCAAATAAACGCCTAGGTGAAAACTGCTGTACTATATGGGATCATTTTCAGTCAGGAGAAGAGTGAGGTTGTGGTCACCAACACGTAAAGACAACTACAAGGACATGGTGAAATGGAGAGGAAACAGCTACAGATGACCCATTAATTTAAGTAGCTTGGCAATGTTGTTTTCTATGCCTGTTCCTCAGACTGATAAATCATTCATAGAATCCAGGCGGGTAGTATTTTTTATCGAGCAGTTAAAAACCTACTATGGAACAGGTAAGTACGTACTGCTAAAATCTATGAAAACCTTTACATTCCCATTTTGACATATAGATGTGAAACATTGACCACGAGACGTGTAGGCAATAGCAAATGATGTTTACCTGTAGCATTTATGAAGTGACACTGTTGGACAGAATCCGAAATATTGAAATCCGACAACAAGTTCACTTTGTAAGACTTGAGTACCAAATAACCTCGCCACGGTTGAGATGCTGTGGACATATGTGACGCATGGAGGCTAACAGGCAATCAGGAGTCATGTAGAAGTTAAATCCTAGAGATAAAAGACCAAGAGGAAGAAAAAGACGCAAGTACAAGGCTGAAAACGTACACGTTTTAGTCTATATTCGTAATTTACTTATTTTGTGACTGTAGAATGAGGTATATACGTTTTCAGTATTGTATTAAATCTCTGTTCCTCCAACAATATGTCAGGAATATGTCAAGTACAAGGATATCGTGGAATCTGACACTGAGCAGAGAATGATCCTGGGACAGCATCGAAGAGGGACTGAAATTTCAGGACCATAATTGGTGGAGGTCTCGTTAGCCAGCCCATCGAGTAAGATGGAACGACGTGGGACGGTGATGATGATGGTTGCTGAAGGAAATCTCACGATAGCACAATAATACCGTCAAGTAAAGAGATGTTTTTTCTCCTAAACCAATCTACTTTCGTGAATGTTTCCCTTGGTCGTGCCATGCTGGACTACGCAAACGGATTTTTATGGTTTCCAGTCGGAGTTGTTACGGAGAAAATGATCTTCATTCTGAAATTACGCTTGCTGTGCAAGTTTATGAAACGTCCCCTTAGAACAATTATACACGACTGTGCTTAACCTGACACACAATATTATTTAGCGCAACGCAATCTGACTATCAAAGATCCCTGCAAAAGAATGGCCCTGAGTAACATTAAACTATACTTTTCACAAATAACTTACCTCACAAAAATCTCCGTTACTCGAACTACTGCAATACGGCGAGCGCCACTACTGCCAGCTAAATAAAAGATTCAAACTACAGAAGGCACTAACTACTGATAGGGATAGTTAGCAAATGAAAGATATTAATAGAGAACAAACACTGTATATACCTTAATAAACATAATATATATAGCAGTTCAATTTCAAAACTTCCGCCATCTCTCTCCTCACATCCACCACTGCTGGCGGCTCACCTCCAACTACCCAACGCTATGCGCTGTTAACATCCACCTGCCCAACAATACAATGGCAGACAACAATGCAAACTAGCCACAGACTGCACACAGCACAGCCAGTGGTTTTCATATAGAGCGCTACGTAACGTTGCCAATAAGAAAACATAAACAGCCTACTTACAAGTTGAAAAATACAAATAGCAAAAACATCGGTAACATAATATTCTGATTATACTAATGTGTTCGTACATGCTATTTTGGACCACACGTCTCACTTGAACACAAACAGCCGGCTGTGATGGCTGCATCACTTACTCGTGGACGAAAAGAAAACAGGACACAAAGAAATTACAGGCACTGGCTGCGAGCGATCATTGATTGATATCAATGGGTAAAGTTGGAAATTTATGCCAGACGGGGTTAGAACCTGGGTGTACTGTTTTCTTGGCAGATATTCTGACCACTCTCTCTTCTACTTCCCTTTCCGTGGCATTTGGTCTGGGCAGACGTTACATTACGTCTCTTCAATTGAGCACATCTTTGAGTTCTTTTATTACAAGGGGCAGCCAGCCTTCTGACTGAACTTGAAGACACTGAGCTACAATGCCGGCATCCACAGAGCCATCTGGACAAAGCGGACGTGCAACAGCACGGATTAGCCTAGCACACATGCTGACAGACCCAAATACTCCACTTACCCACACACTACTAATCTAGTGTCCAAAGGTCATTAACATAATGTGTGTTGTGTCGGTTCTTTCGAACGTGTCCGAAAGTGCAGACGTTATTTTGATCTAGCAACTATTATGAATTAAGAAAAAATGGATTAAAGACATTTGCTGCAAGCATTAATGATGATTGTTGAAAATTTGTAGCAGATGAAAAATGGACCCTGTTATTTCGGACATGTAAAGCGAGATGGCCAATGAACTCTTCAGTGCAGATGCACACCAGGCTCGAACTCTTAAGGTAATCAGCAGAATGCCACAAGTAATGAGGATAATGGGCATTTGGCACTACGTTACTAGTATGTGGGTAAGTTTACAATTTGGTTCAGACGGGAGGCGTGAAAGGGTACTCCATGCAGTTGTGCAATCCATCATGCTCAGATGGCTCTGGCAGTCACCCTTCGGCAGTCCAGCAGCACAGGCGTATTGCTCACGTCCTCGCTGAAAACCTCGTTCATGGAGTTTTTTGCCGGACTCTGCTGTCTTAACGCGCTATGTTTTCTCGTAACGAAAATGTCTTATACCGACAGAATATCGACACTGAAGATCGGCCTTTCGAATGAATACAAAGGGCCAAAAGCACTTCAGATCGAACAAGCTATCATCGATTAAATGAAGATTAACTCTTACAATCTTGTTGCCATCCACTTGTTTATAGTGAGCAGTATGGTGTATGTGAAACTGATTAATGAAGAAATGTGTTACGGTATTCTACGCGCAACTAGAATTGGTTTTAAATTCTGTCATTCCGTCGAACAAATCGATAGCATAACTGTGGAACATGCAGGACCAGAACTGCAGACAATTCGTGCATTTGGCCTCACGTTTGAGGTGCCGTCAGAGCTAGTGGTACCTGATTTCAGCACTTATGGGAAAGTGGTTAGCCATATAGCTGAAAATTGGACTCAGTTCACCACATACCAGGTTCTCAACGGAAAGATTCGCGTAGAGCTAACTAAACATGTGTCGTCATTATATGTTGGCAAATGCCGTACCATTACAATTTATGATGGCCAGCGGAAGACGCACTCGGGATGTGGCCAAGTACGACATCTCCCTTTCTGCTGTACTCAATGCAGAATCCCATGGTTGCCGCCTGGGGACCAACGGGCTACAATCGCCTCGACGACGCTTGCTCTGACATTTATTGTTGTCGACCAAAGCAACCTATGACCACGATCCGCGCTGGCTCCTACATACTGGACCATCGCCGTCTCCAGTACTGCCGCAGGGTATTGTGGACAGAACGACTCGTAAGCCCTTGTCTCGTTCTCCGCCACCTGTCTTAAGCGGTGGTGAACGACCTCTGACGCAGGAGATGGCTCTCCGATTTACGGTTGCGCCAGCCTATGCTTCTGTGCCATACCATCAGGTTCCTCAGACGTCTTCGGACACTGAAAATCACTTACACATGAAACTCGGTCGCCGAAGCGAATCGCCCCGTTTGGCGCCTACAGGACACGATCTTAAGAGAATTGGAATCACGTTTACCAAGATGATTTCCCCACGGACGATTTCGTCACGGAAGCACAAGCGTTCCCTCGGTCGGAAGTAAAACCATCATTGCCCACACCAGGTGCTGTGCCTATGGACTTCGAACAGCAGCTGCCATCACCACACTTCCACTACAGACATAATAACACCCTCGGACTCGACAGACATACTCCACTAGACGTACACCATCCGCGCAATTCTGCGTGGTCTGATGACGTAGAAGACGGACCATCTATCGTTGAGAAAGCAGCAATTGCTCCGCGGAATGGTGAGGGGGTCGGACCTCGATGTTGCCCTCCTGTAGGGAGTTCGCCTAAAGCCGTTTACAACTATCTACGGCTGTTTCTTACCTCAGGCCGTATGCTATCAGTGGTAACGGGACGGTTATTCTTTTAAAAGAAGGCATTGAGGTGGACGAAGTGGCTTAGCTGCCATCAGCAGGTGTTGTTACTATGAAACTCCATGCTGTCTGACTTATCAATGTTTAGGCTGTCTGACTTATCAATGTTTACGCTCCTTCGGGCATGGCCAAGTGACAGGAACGATCACGATTCTATTCATAAGAGTTCACTGCATTGTTTGTGGGCCGTTACGACTCAAGTTTCTAGTGCATGAACTGAACCTCATTGATACTTGGGACCGCGTGCATGGAGATCGACTAGAATATATATATGATACCACCATCTGTGGAGTAGACTTGACAGTGCCTACGTTTCTCAAGAACTCGTAACAACCACACTTGACGCTGAGTTGTGGCCTATGGCCTTCTCCGACCACATCGCCTACATTTTCGCTGTTTGCCTCCACTAACAGAAAGTATGACGCGGCTCAGACCCGTGGAAGTCAAACGTCGCCTATCTGGGGGATGTGGATTGTAGGTAGGGCATAGAGACGACATGGAACAACTGTGTGAGACGCCTTCAACCATATCTTTCGACACTCCAGTGCAGACTTGATTGAATCAAGACTGCCCTTTCTCTACCAATGTCTGTAATTCATTTTTGTCTTGATTTCTTTTTCTCCACGAATGGACGACGCAACTGTCAATTTGCACCTCAAGCGTAATTTCAGAATGAATGTCCTTTTCTCTGTAACAACTCTAACTTTAAACCATAAAACTCAAGTTACGTACAGTAGCATAGCACTAACAAGGGCAGCATTCACGAAACTTGCCTGGCTTAGGAGGAAAAACTGATCTTTGCTTGACATTATTATTGTTCTTATAGAAGAAATTGTTATTTCATGAGATTCACTTCTGCAGTTATCAACATCGTCATCGTCCCAGGTAGTTCCATCTTACTCGAAGGGATGGGAAACGAGGCTTCTCTACCAGCTACGGTCCTGAAATTTCAGTCCCTCTTCGATGATGTCCCAGGATCATCATCCGTTCGCTGTGAGATTCCACCATATCCTTGTACTTCACATATGACCAATATATTGTTGATGGAACTGCGCTTAATACCATATTTAAAAGGTATATACTTTATTCTAGAGTTGCAAAATAAGTAAATTGCAACTATACACTAAAACGTGTACGTTCTCAGCTTTGTACCTGCGTCTTTGTCTTCCTTTTGGTTATTCACCTCTGAGATTTAACTCGCACACGACTCCTGATAGCCTCTTAGCACCCATGTGTCACTTATAGGTATACCATCTAAACCGCTGCGACATTATTATGTCTTGAATTCATCTGTAGCTATTTTCCCTCGATTTGAACACGTCCCATTGGTTGCCCTTACCTTTTCGCGACCATCACCTCACTCCTCTCCTGACTGACAATGAGCCCATATACTACAGCAGTTTTCGCCTAGGTGTTTATTTGATCTTAAAGGTCTTCCTTAGGGTCACTCTTCAGATAGGTATCATCAGAGACGGAACTGATTTCATTTTTGCACTTCCATTTCTTGGTGTATTTTTCCCTGGATTTTGTTCTGTGTAGCAATGAAAAGGAACCAGAACTCCGCCTTGCCTTAACCCAAATTTCTTGTCAAAAGTTTCAAATTATCCTACAGGTATTTTCACATAACTGTGGCCGTCGTCGTGCTAATTCTTGATCTTGTGTTCCGGAACCAGAACTCCGCCTAGCCTAAACCCAAATTTCCTGTCAAAAGTTTCAAATTATCCTACAGGTATTTTCACATAACTGTGGCCGTCGTCGTGCTAATTCTTGATCTTGTGTTCCATGTCATCCTGTATTCCAGTTTTCTTCAGTGTTTCCCTCACATCAACGATTTCTTTCTATCGATAAAGTTAAGAAACAAGTCTCGGATGTTTTCAAAATATTCTTCCATTATCGTAGGGCAGAAAAAATTAAATCTTGTTTCAAAAAATGGTTCACATGGGCTCTGAGCACTATGGTACTTAACGTCTGAGGTCATCATTCCTCTAGAACTTAGAACTACTTAAACGTAATTAACCTAAGGACATCACACACATCCATGCACGAGGCAGGATTCGAACTTGCGACCGTAACAGCAGCGCGGTTCCGGACTGAAGCACCTATAACCGCAATTCAATCTTGATGTCGATCTTCCATTCCTGTATCAACAGAGTGAGTCACGAACTATTGCCACTTAGAATAACTCAGAAAGTATGATAGTAGCTGAAAGGTCTGTGCAAGAAACGTGGCATGTGACAACGGGGGCCACAATATGACGTTGGTCTTTTGTTACTAGGTGAGGTCGTATCAGAGATATGAAGGTCAACATTTTCTCAAATGGAATGCTCCAGTTTGGTGTTTATTTTCTGATATCGGCTATCAAGACGAATCCAATGATGTGTGAGAGTAAGTTCTTTGAAAGTCAACGAAGGTCACAAAGGTGGCATGAACGTCCATTTACAGAAGGTGTTCGAAGTGATGACCATTGGTATCAATAGAGTGCTGCAGTCTTCTTATCATGGATTGAGTGTTGTTCCTTATCACTTCGGCACTTATCGAAGCATATGCTTTGACAATTATTTCTCGTATATCGTGCAAATAGTAATTATTCGACAAACACGGCGCACCCATCTAACGTGCTATTGACATGTGAACACCATTCGACGGTTTCTCAACACAACACTAATAGGAACGGTAAGACTAGTATCGTCGAATCAGGTGAATGTGAACGATGTATTCCTTCGAAGAACAAGTCGATATGCTCCTCATTGACTGATAATGCCAACGAAATTCAGTGAGACCTAGAGACATACACTGAAAGATATCCTCAACGTACTCACCCAACATTTAAATATGTGTATAATAATTTGGGAGCAAATGAATCTTTAACACATCGGACACATATCCGGCAAAGGAGAGTTACTAACGAGGAAACGGAAATTGGTACTCTTACCACTGTGGTTCGAGATCTTTGTGTTAGTTCTAGTCAAATCGCAACGGAATCTGGCACGGGCTACAGTAGTGTTGTTCGTGTTCTGCATCGCCTTAAATATCATCCTTACCATATCAGTCTCCACCCAGAATTAACTGGTTCGGATTGTATGCGTCGAAATTAATTCTACCGATGGGTTCAATTTCAGAGGGATAAAACATTTATTAATTTGATTTTAGTTAAAGACGAGGCTACATTCACGTTCCATGGAAATGTTAATTTGCATAACATGCATTATTGGGCAACTGAAAATCCATGTTGGCAGCGGAAAGTTGAACTCCAAAAACCGTGGTCGGTGAATGTATGGTGTGGGATTCTGGAGGACAGAATTATAGGCCCCCTACATCATCGAAGGAATTCTTAATGGTACGAAGTACACAACATTCCTGCAGGAAACGTAAGTTCTGTTATTGGAAGAAATACCTTTAGGAGCAAGGAACAGAATGTGTCAACGCGATGGGTGTCCGGCACATATTTCGCTGATGGATAGAAATGAGTTGCAGAGACAATTCCCAAATCGTTGGCTTGGACGCAGAGGGCATTTGTCTTGGGAGGCTCGTTCGCCAGACTTAACGCCTCTGTATTTTTTCTTGTGGTGATTCGTAAAAGACATTGTTTATAAAGACGTTCCATCTACACCTGAAGATATGCGACAATGCGAGAGGGAATTGTCAGAGCATGTGCTTCGATAAGTGCCGATGTGATAAGCAATACCACTCAATCCATGATAAGAAGATTCCTGCACTGCATTTATACCAATGGTCATCACTTCGAACATCTTCTGTAAATAAACTTTCATGCCACCTTTGTGACCTTCGTTGACCTTCGAAGACCTTACATATCACTGGATTCGTCTCGATAGCATTCCATTTGAAAAATAAACAAAGTTGACCTTCATATCTCTGAAGCGATCCAACCTAGCAACATAAAACGAACGTCATATTATGGGCCCCGCTGTCCCGTGCAAATTTTGTCCCACAAACTTTTCAGCTCCTATCATACTTTCATAGTTAATCTTGGTGGCAATAGTTAGTGACTCACCCTGTGTAATGCTCCTCCAAGAGATTTTACTTGATGAAGTGACTGATCTCACGCTTCACAATTCTTTCATAAATTTTACCCAGTTCAAATGTTTTAAGTGATGTCTCTGCAATTACAGGTTTTTCTATCGCCTTTCTTAGGAGTTTGAATTTTGATGGCATTTTACAAACAGCAGGTACCTTCCCCTCTTTCCATACCTTGCGAAAGAGTGTTGGACCATTTCATTCCAGCAGCTCCCATGGTCTTCATCATTTCTGCAGGTTTCTTATCAAGCTAGAAAAACTGAAGAGGGAAATGCAAAGAATGTCTAGGCGCAATGGGGGCCAGTGACTTAAATTATGTCCGAGACAAAGTGCTATGGCAACGACATACCATGGAATATAATTTCATAATCCTACGCGAACTGTCAGACCATGTCCCCTCTGTTCAACGACAGGTGTAAATTCAACGCATTAAGGCGAAGGTAATTTCGTTTATTTATCGCTGCCTTGAGGAGACAATAGTATGTGCGAGATGTTCTGACTGGGTACGAGGAGAGCCGCCATCCGTGCATCACGTTACCCGCGAAAAGTACGGTGTCGGAGAACTCCGGTCAACGCCCTAGACAAGCCAGATGGTCACGACTGACGTTGGAGAATGATATCGCTGGCGCCTTTGTGGACCACTACAAGCAACTCTGTGAGGCAGAGAACCTGAATACATTGTACGAGTGATGTGTACCACTAGCTGACAGAAACCATGTGGAGATCCTAACAGCGGCGATTAAGGCTGATGACATCGTTGACGCTTTTCATAAGTGTGCGGCAAACAAAGTCCCAGGTCTTGAGGGCTTTCCACTGGAGTCTTACCGCACATTCCATGACATCAAGGCTTCTTTCTGGACTGCGGTGTATGAAGTACTGATGAACGCTGGCCTGCTTACACCAGTCCATAAGACGACCAGGGCTCAGGGATTTGGACATTATCTGTCTTTCACAGTGTTAAATTGTGACTTATTTTTAGCCAGATTCTTGCCACCCGCATTCATCGTGTTCTCCATCTCTATGGACTTCGAGCACGCCTTCCCAAGGAAAGTGCTGCGACGGATGATCTTCCCCTACATATTTATACCCATCGTCTTGCGACTCTTCCGAGGCACCACGTTGTGAATAGTGGTCAATGGCCGTGTGGCGGACCCTGTTACTATCATGCGGTCCGTCCGCCAGGGATGTCCGCTGTCGATGCTTCTTTCTGCCATTGCCCTTGAGTCACAGTTACACGGTTTGCAGAGTTAGCTGACTTGGATCACAGCGATGGTGCAAGTTTGCAAGTTTTCATGTCCCACGCATGCGCGAATGACCCGTTGATCTTCTTCCTATCCGGGGAAGAAATGCGAGAGACACTAGATTGAATCAACTGATATGAGACTGCAGTGGGAGGCCGTGTGAATCTGACTAAGTCTGGTGCTGTATTCATTCGTAGATGTCTTCCAGCAGGGAGTGTGGTCTCGTTGCTATTACTGGACAAGCTCAAATGTTTTATGATCACTTTCACGCACGCACGACCTCATGTAACTATAAACACTGCATTCTAGTTAACTGCATGAACGTTCGTGTCAATCTCCTGTGAGCATTGGATAAGATACAACAGGTGGATTTTGTTAACACTCATCTGGCTTCGCGACTAACTAACACCGTGACAGCTGATTCAGAGCATATTTGCTTTTCTTCTATATATGACTCCTCATCCTTTTATAGCAAAGACCTGTTTCCATATGAGACTTCCCCATGTACGAAGACCAACACGGTAAAGTGGATAAAACACCTATCGATCTCTCGCTTGTTCCATGAAGGAAATAAGTGTGCTCTTGATTTTTGGGCGTTCCTGGAAAATTGTTTTACCTTTCTCTTGCACAATCCAAGATACTGCCAATACTATGCTAACTTTTCCGGTAGCGCCTTCATGGACCCCTCTCCCTGTTGTTGGGGTGTCCTGGGTATGAGAAGGTGAGTTTAGTATAAGTGTGTAATACCTTTACTCGGACCAGTGAACCTGGAAAACGGTGTATTCATGTAGAAGACGTGCCCAGAACAGACCTGACGGACTTGGGAGTCTGAGTGTATTTACCCACAAGTTGGCGGTGTGCGGATGCCATTTTTATTTTGTTTCGCCAGGAGGGCGTTTTTAATTCCATTTATGTTTTGTTTGTTATTGATGCTAATTTTACATCACTATTTTTCACCCGGAGGTCGCTATGATCATTTATGATATATCAACCTGTTGTTTGCTCCCGCTCCCCCCATTCCCCTCCACCCATACAATCCCATTTGTTAAAAAACAGGAGAGGGAGAGAGAGAGAGAGAAAGAGAGAGAGAGAGAGAGAGAGAGAGAAAGGCCGTAAAGGCGACCGAATTCAACTTTCCCTATAGATTACTATTTCTTAATTCACAACGGTTGTTGGATCAAAAAGAGTGCCTGTTCCTTTGGACAGACACCATATAATGAAAATAAAATCTCCTTAGCATACCCTTTCATTCAAGGTACAACCTAAATACATAACAGAAAAAATTGCAACTGTCTTTGGCTTCTTACCTCCAAATTGTAATTCATACTTTTGCAGTAGGATTTGTATTGTTTTTTGCTTGGACTCCATTGAGAGAATAAATTCCACAATACTTACAGCATACTCTTAATTGAAGCAATTTCATTTCCTGAAGTCAGACTGCATACATGATATGGGGTCCCTTTGTCACCCATGAACTGTGCGCACGAATCCGTTTGTCCGTCTAGAGAATGCCAGATACCATCTGTGGCTTCAGTCAGGCAATACTTCACTCCATTCCTCGCGAATTGTGTTGTAACGGTCTCAGAAACAATATGCCTACATATTAAGGCTTTTGGTGTCTCCTGCGTTACTTTACCTGACATCGACTCTGCAAGGTTACACCTCGCCCCGCCCAATTCCCATGAGTTTCGAACGCTGGTCGAGTAGTCGTGGACACTCATCGTTGGTCTTCCACGCGCCGCCACTTTAAGCTAAGCGAAAGACGATTCCTCTTCTGTAGTATGCAAGCAATACGAACTGTGGGTGAAGGCTGGGGGGCGTATGAGAAATGGACCAAATTTGTGAATAAATTGTTATTGGCTCTTGTTTTATTACATGGTATAGAAATTTCAATTCCCGATTATCACATTGCATTTGCATTCCTAAATGTAATTTTAAAATAATGCTTGCTAAAGGCCACCCTCCATTTCTGTGCTGTATTTCCTGCAGCGTTTTCTTCCAGTTTTGTGCAATCGCAATGGTGGGAATAAATGTCAAGAAGGATGTGGGATCGCGTCACTACTACTGATTTTATGTTCTTTGGTCAATGGTTTTTGTATACACGTGATTTCAAAGGATTACTTCCATGTAATTTCTGTACATACCCTTTCTTACAATTTGCGGCGTGTCTCATTCCAGTAAAGTACACTCCTGGAAATGGAAATAAGAACACATTGACACCGGTGTGTCAGACCCACCATACTTGCTCCGGACACTGCGAGAGGGCTGTACAAGCAATGATCACACGCACGGCACAGCGGACACACCAGGAACCGCGGTGTTGGCCGTCGAATGGCGCTAGCTGCGCAGCATTTGTGCACCGCCGCCGTCAATGTCAGCCAGTTTGCCGGGGCATACGGAGCTCCATCGCAGTCTTTAACACTGGTAGCATGCCGCGACAGCGTGGACGTGAACCGTATGTGCAGTTGACGGACTTTGAGCGAGGGCGTATAGTGGGCATGCGGGAGGCCGGGTGGACGTACCGCCGAATTGCTCAACACGTGGGGCGTGAGGTCTCCACAGTACATCGATGTTGTCGCCAGTGGTCGGCGGAAGGTGCACGTGTCCGTCGACCTGGGACCGGACCGCAGCGACGCACGGATGCACGCCAAGACCGTAGAATCCTACGCAGTGCCGTAGGGGACCGCACCGCCACTTCCCAGCAAATTAGGGACACTGTTGCTCCTAGGGTATCGGCGAGGACCATTCGCAACCGTCTCCATGAAGCTGGGCTACGGTCCCGCACACCGTTAGGCCGTCTTCCGCTCACGCCCCAACATCGTGCAGCCCGCCTCCAGTGGTGTCGCGACAGGCGTGAATGGAGGGACGAATGGAGACGTGTCGTCTTCAGCGATGAGAGTCGCTTCTGCCTTGGTGCCAATGATGGTCGTATGCGTGTTTGGCGCCGTGCAGGTGAGCGCCACAATGAGGACTGCATACGACCGCGGCACACAGGGCCAACACCCGGCATCATGGTGTGGGGAGCGATCTCCTACACTGGCCGTACACCACTGGTGATCGTCGAGGGGACACTGAATAGTGCACGGTACATCCAAACCGTCATCGAACCCATCGTTCTACCATTCCTAGACCGGCAAGGGAACTTGCTGTTCCAACAGGACAATGCACGTCCGCATGTATCCCGTGCCACCCAACGTGCTCTAGAAGGTGTAAGTCAACTAACCTGGCCAGCCAGATCTCCGGATCTGTCCCCCATTGAGCATGTTTGGGACTGGATGAAGCGTCGTCTCACGCGGTCTGCACGTCCAGCACGAACGCTGGTCCAACTGAGGCGCCAGGTGGAAATGGCATGGTAAGCCGTTCCACAGGACTACATCCAGCATCTCTACGATCGTCTCCATGGGAGAATAGCAGCCAGCATTGCTGCGAAAGGTGGATATACACTGTACTAGTGCCGACATTGTGCATGCTCTGTTGCCTGTGTCTATGTGCCTGTGGTTCTGTCAGTGTGATCATGTGATGTATCTGACCCCAGGAATGTGTCAATAAAGTTTCCCCTTCCTGGGACAATGAATTCACGGTGTTCTTATTTCAATTTCCAGGAGTGTATTTGAAAAGATTATGAACTGTCGTTCTTACCGTTGTCATAAGTACAATTTGAAAACCAGATCAAAACTAATGAATTTTTACAGCCTCTCGAGCTCAGGGGTTGTAATATGTCAGAATGACCGGAAGGTTATAAAATGACTTTTATCTTAATAATATGAATATTTATAAGTGCGTTTGGGGAGAGAGAGAGAGAGATTGATTTTTGATTAAGACTTTCACTTTAAGCCGTAACTGGTACCTGAATTTCGGTTGCTGCCTCCTTGAATGATCAGCTTCAGCACCAGGTGGTGACGTATTACAATTTCGAGGAAGTTATTGTTCTTTAGGGTTTCGAATACGACTCCGTTAGTTACTTGGCCGTATTGCGGATACCTTTCAGCCCAAGTTTTCGTAGCTTTTCATACCTAAGGGAGCAATGTTGTACGTTAATAAGATCAAAAAGCAATCTTCTTTTCGTGAGAAAAGGAGATTGCTTCGCACACAAACTTCCTTCAAACCACACGTCCTGCTACATCAAAATTGGTCAGTGGAGTTCAGCACCATACTATTGTACAAGAACATAATCCAATTACTGTAATTAAGAAATTATGAGAGATTGTTACTTATTGGATGAAAACTACAGGGAATGCATTACTTTTCCTGTGTTTTAGTGAACTTTGTACACTTACAATTCTGTCGATTGATAGACGGCGACGACAATCAAGTTCACCTCCTTTTTCAAAAACAATTTATTTCTATTCTTCACTTCCAAAAAATGTGTATACATAAATGTTTGGCAACTCTTACACATACATTACTAGGATTTATCACTAAAATATCAGTTTTCATTCAATGTGACAATACGTTCTGAGGGACGACCCAGAAACACGTGCCGGCCGATGTGGCCGTGCGGTTCTAGGTGCTTCAGTCTGGAACCGCGTGACCGCTACGGTCGCAGGTTCGAATCCTGCCTCGGGCATGGATGTGTGTGATGTCCTTAGGTTAGTTAGGTTTAATTAGTTCTAAGTTCTAGGGGACTGATGACCACAGAAGTTAAGTCGCATAGTGCTCACAGCCATTTGCACCAACCAGAAACACGTCCTCTTTCCACAAGATACAGATTAACAGCCCTCATTTCTAATAAATCAATTGTCTTTTTTTTTTTTTTTTTAGAGTTCATACTCAAAGATTCACAACTACAATCGTTGCGGCGTTTGCGCGCTAAAGAGTTTCTTGTTGTCCAGTTGCGCTTCACTTCACTTCAAGTACTTTATGACATTTACATAATTTACATACATTACTGAGTTTCTCAGAATAAAATCAGGCAAAAATTAGAAAAAAAAAGCAGTGAGGCACACATAACATTAGAAGGTATGGTTTGGGAGACAGGGACGACTCACACCGAAGCGTACAGGGAAACATAAGCAAGTGTGTCATTGAAAGATACATATCGGGCCTTCAGCTGAACTCGGAAATGGCGTCGCGCACCGTACTTGCGAGGGTTACCGCCAGGGCCGGAATCTGCAGTGTCGGTGCCCAGTCGCCCACTCTAGTGGACGTAGCGCTCCTATTCACGCCGCAGCTAAGTGGCCGCCGCGGGCGTTAGCTGCGCCCCTTAGCCCGGACTGACTGCTCCCTCAAGCGCGACACGTGGATTGTGTTTGGTTTGTGGGACGCTCAACTGCGCTGTCATCAGCACCCCTACAAAGTCCCATTTTTTTTCACAGTCCAACTTTTTTCACTGCCCAGTCTGGCCACTGTCACAAAAGACGATGATGATGATGATGAAATGATGAGGACAACATAAACAGTCAGTCCCCGGGCAGAGGAAATCACCTCTCCGGCCGGGAATCGAACCAGAGATCCCGTGATCCTGAGGCAGCATAGCTAGCCACTAGACTTCGAGCTGCGGAAGCGACTCGTGGACCTCATGTCGAGTCTTTGTAGTGAGCCTTAGCAGCTCCGCCCGTCCTTCCAGGGCCGGAGTGGCCAACCGGTTCTAGGCGCTACAGTCTGGAAACGCGCGACCACTATGGTCGCAGGTGCGAATCCTGCCTCGGGCATGGATGTGTGTGGTGTTCTTAGGTTGGTTAGGTTTAAATAGTTCTAACTTCTAGGGGACTGATGACCTTAGAAGTTAAGTCCCATAGTGCCCAGAGACATTTTTTTCGTCCTTCCAGGGCAGCTCGCTCAGCGGCCGCAGACAGCTCTGCACCCGAGAAGGCACGAGTTCGCGCACCGACCCTACCCTGGCGGACAGCAGCTCGCAGCCCACCGGGCGATGCCATCCAGAGAGCGGAGGCTAGCAGCCCTTTTGTTCCTCGCGCCTGTCTAGCTCCAAGGTGCGACGCCACAGCAATGGCGCGTCAGTGCAGCAGAGGTTGGAGGTGGCTTCAACGGGCTTATTTTCGCCGATATCCATCACCAAAAGGTCGTCGTGATTGGGTGCAACTTAAGCAATCGCCTTTCACTCCGGCTCTAGACACGGACAAAACGGCGACCGACGCGACTGCCTGTTTGGAGCCTCCAGGCTCACTTATAAATACGTCTTTTCCCTATACCGCAGACGTACTTCCTCTGGAGCGGACAAGTGGAGTGCTCTTTGTTAATTACAAACTCAGCTTTCCTCAGCCTGCTTCGGTCCTTACATACCGGTCGCTATCCGCTGTTGTAACTACAATGTACGTGTTCTTCACACGACGCCGGTACCCTGTGCTGCCCTGATTAGCCGGCCGGAGTGGCCGTGCTGTTCTAGGCGCTACAGTCCGGAACTGACCGACCGCGGCGGTCGCAGGTTCGAATCCTGCCTCGGGCATGGATGTGTGTGATATCCTTAGGTTAGTTAGGTTTAATTAGTTCGAAGTTCTAGGCGACTGATGACCTCAGAAGTTAAGTCGCATAGTGCTCAGAGCCATTTGAACTATTTGCCCTGATTACTTCACGTTTGTATATAGTGCCGACGGGCCGTGCCTTCTAGCCTGCGAGCGGTGTGGTAAAACTGCCTCGCAGAAGCGTTTGCAAGATATCAGCACCGCCCGCGCCTGCCATCCGCAGTCGGTCCTTTAATTACCGATTCCAGCCATAGCTGCGCGAGCTTTACAATAATTCCCCAAATACACGCCTGTACTTATTCGATGCACAGCAGAATGAAGACGTATCTTCAAACAAGAAAACAAGATTTAAATTAAGTTATCAATTATATAATTTATTTTACCATTATTGACCACGGAATTATCGATAATGTTGACGAGCTAGATATCGAATCAGCAAATTTTTCGAACATTACTTCTGCGTGTGATAACCGTAGTAATTTCAGTGAAATTTTACACTACCCCACAAACTGTACTCAACATCTACAAAAAATAGAAACATTATCGATAGTTCAATAGTCAATAATAAGTAAAAGAAATCTTGTAATTAACAACTTTATGTAAATAATGTAATTTTTACAAAATGTAACCCTCTAACGCTATATAAGCACTTTTCGAAAGTCGTAATAATACTCTAGAATGTTTTGATTACAAAAATAATGAGTTTAAGTGATGATTTGCGCGTGTGTCATATTTTGTGTAATGGAGGAGGCACAGTACCTGTATGTAGAAATACAAAACATACTATCTCTAACATTAACACATAAAAACATTACTTTCCAATTGAAGTACAGCCTCAATAAGATAACTTATATGGAAGAGAGGAACGAAATGACAGTACAGCCTCAAGAAGATAACTTCAGTGGAAGAGAGGAACGAAATGACACACACAAAAATCACAAAATATTTATGTAAACAAATGCCCTTGAAATGAGAATAAATTTTCGAAATGCATTGTGCAAAGCATGAAAAAATACATTACTCACGTTTTTTTTCATTATTTAAATCAAGAATGACAGGATGCGAGCTTTCTGAAAACATCGGTTTAAACGAACTGGACTTAACTATTAAGTCCATACAGTATAAGATCCTGGGGTAACTCATTACACAGAAAAAATTATTACTTCCGCAAATGTCAACGGTGATAAAATTTTATCTTTTTATCGTAGCTTAACGCAACGACAAACTTTTTATCACTCTTCGCTTTTGATGAAGTAATAATATTTTTACTGCTTGGAAGCAGAAGACTAGACAAATATTCATGTCGTACTTTAATGCTAAAAAAGTTTAAACTTATCCGAAGGCAATTTTTCGCAGATTAATGTAAGGATTATTTGAAAAGAAGTACTGCATAGACTTTTAATTGATCAAAGAAGGAATTTCACAGAAGTCTCGTTTAATGGATCACAGAAATCTGCGAAGAGCGTAATTGCAAATGCTTTATCGTGAAGATGAGCTTTTTTCCACAGTGATGAAAAGTGGCCGTATTAATACCGGATAACTATCTGCAGGGGTTCGCGCAATATCCATTCTCTGCAACTGAACTCGTTACGTGTAATCATTAGTCCCGTACATGGCTTTATTCTACAGTAGCACCAAGTTTTGCACGTGTTTAATTACTGCAGACGCTGTTTCTAGGTATTTCACAAACACCTGTGATGCAAAGAGTGAAAGCGGATTAATTTATCCGCAGAAGCCCTATGATAAATGTAAAAGTCTATGTTAGTTAAGACATTATTACTGCAAGGATCGTGAACTACAGTCAATATAATATCTATTCTTAGAAAACTCTTATGGGTCTTACATTCTCTCCTGGCTGTGACAATGTGTGTCGATACTGTTATTTTTCTTTATAAGAATTCTTTTTTTGTGTCTGCCTTTCACAGCATCCAGAAAGTGACAAGTAAACTTCATACCTAGAATTCAATTCCGAACACTAGTCCCTTCAAGAACGCTTAAAATAGCAGAAACTATTTAAGAGAATTATGAAATAATCCTTAGGGATTATTTCATATGTAGTTTTATATGCCGTCATATGTATAATTTTTTTCATACTACTTCCATGTCCACTTTCTCAACATCTATTGTACTTTCGACTGGCATGAGAAAGATAATCTGCAGTCTACTGCTTACTGGTATAAAACCACGGATAGCATCATTTATTGGCAAGTTCTTGCTTGACGTTAAGGGACACAGAAGACGCGATCAGTTTTACTTGCTAAAAAAAAATTCAGCAGACCAGATCGCATTCAGCATATCTTTATTTAACACTACTGGTTTCGTCAGACATTGCTGTCATCTTGAGGTCTTAAAAATGTTTTTGCTGTATAATTTGTTCATTTTACGCTGTAGACCAACGCCAAGTTGCCAAGAGCTGATTTTTATTCATTAAGCCACATGAGGTGAGGTTTCAACGTAAAACGAACATGATTTACAAGAATGAGATTTTTAAGATCTTAATATAACAGCAAAGTCTGTCGAAACCGTTGGTCTTAAAGAAATATTTTATGCGATCTAGGCTGCTGAATGTTTCTTGGAGATGGGGTAATATTTACAGGAAGTTATATATTTCACTAGTGTAATAATCTAGATATACAGGGTTATTACAAATGATTGAAGCGATTTCACAGCTCTACAATAACTTTATTATTTGAGATATTTTCACGATGCTTTGCACACACTTACAAAAGTTTTTTTAGGCATTCACAAATGTTCGATATGTGCCCCATTAGAGATTCAGCAGACATCAAGCCGATAATCAAGTTCCTCCCACACTCGGCGCAGCATGTCCCCATCAATGAGTTCGAAAGCATCGTTGATGCGAGCTCGCAGTTCTGGCACGTTTCTTGGTAGAGGAGGTTAAAACAACGAATCTTTCACATAACCCCACAGAAAGAAATTGCATGGGGTTAAGTCGGCAGAGCGTGGAGGCCATGACATGAATTGCTGATCATGAACTCCACCACGACCGATCCATCGGTTTTCCAGTCTCCTGTTTAAGAAATGCCGAACATCATGAGGAAGTGCGGTGGAGCACCATCCTATGGTACGTTTAGCTCCCTGCTTGCTTTATTCGTCGACTTCCGCACGCGTTCAACCGTTTCTTCGCTCACTGCAGGCCGACCCGTTGATTTCCCCTTACAGAGGCATCCAGAAGCTTTAAACTGCGCATGCCATCGCCGAATAGAGTTAGCAGTTGGTGGATCGTTGTTGAACTTCGTCCTGAAGTGTCGTTGCACTGTTATGACTGACTGATGTGAGTGCATTTCAAGCACGACATACGCTTTCTCGGCTCCTGTCGCCATTTTGTCTCACTGCGCTCGCGGCAGAAACCTGAAGTGCGGCTTCAGCCGAACAAAACTTTACGAGTTTTCCTACGTATCTGTAGTGTGTCGTGACCATATGTCAATGAATGGAGCTACAGTGAATTTCTGAAATCGCTTCAATCATTTGTAATAGCCCTGTATAATGAAGATCTTTATTATGTAACTAATCGCATTAATTATTCCTTTGGTGTATTTTGAATGTTTGCATATAATTCAGACTTTTTGTATTTACGCATCTTGAAAAGGTTTACTGATTATCCCTGTGTGGAACTTTTCGCGACGGGGTGTGGACAGATATCTGAAGTGGTGTGGGCTGATAAGAGAGATTAGTTGAGCAGTCGTTAGCAAGCTTGCTAATGAGATGGTAATAACATCTACACTTGTGGTAATGTGTTGATGGAGAACTCTACAGAATGTGTCACGTTAGGAATACTGGTGAATCTATGTGATTTGCTGCAAAAGTGTGTAGTTAGTCGTTCATAACGGGTGTAGAGCAGTCGTAATAGAAAGCGCTATTGGTTGTATGAGGCAAGTGAGCCGTTAGCACGTGAGAATCGATTTCAGCCAATCATGAAACATTTTTGCTCGGCGTTTGCAAGTAACGTGTGGGTTTGTGTCTCTGGAGAGAGTGGAGTCGCTCACCGCGCTCGGATTTACCGTTATAGTTGTCTTAGATATCCAAGCGGGTAAGCATTCTGTTTTAATAGTACATATACGAGTTAATCAAAATGCAAACAGAAATTATATTTTAACGTTGGTGGTTAAGTATGAGTATCATGTCTGTATTTATTCATTTACAAGTAATCATTTTTCTATAATAAGTACTTTAGTTTAACAGGCCCAGGTGAAGTCGCCAGAGGGATGGAGGCAGTGGGACGGGGAGTAGAGCAGGTCACTGCTCGGAGAGAGGCTGCGGGTATCTGTAACCATTTAGTTATACTTTGCCTCAGGCCCGAAGGTGTCCGTCGTCCCGCTGACGCCAAATTCCGTTCACTCGGCGGTTTGGTCCCTCTGCTTTGCTGATGATGATGATGATGTTTGGTTTGTGGGGCGCTCAACTGCGTGGTTATCAGCGCCCGTACAACTTCCCAATCTTTGCTCAGTCCAATTTCGCCACTTTCCTGGATGATGATGAAATGATGAGGACAACACAAACACCCAATCATCTCGAGGCAGGTGAAAATCCCTGACCCCGCCGGGAATCGAACCCGGGACGCCGTGCTCGGGAAGCGAGAACGCTACCGCGAGACCACGAGCGGCGGACTCTGCTTTGCTGAGGACGAAGCACTGTTGTCTACGCCAAGTTTCGGAAGCCACGGCGAGCACTCTGTCTCAGAGCGAACTCTTGGTTGACGCTCGCACTCCGGCCTCGGGTGGCAAGTGGCACTGGCGCCTGGATGACCCGATCCCCGAGACGGCGGAAGATGGATGCTGGGGGATGAATGTCCTCTGCAGCAGCCGGGATGCGAGCCCCGTGCCTCCAGGCTGCAGCCCACCTCGATGCTGGAAGGCCTGGCCCTGCTCTGCTGCTGGTTGGCTCCAAGTCCCTTGCTAGCTCAGAGGGTCAAACTTTGGCCCTGCCATAGACTGGAACCTTCATGTGGCCTCCTGTGTCCAAGAGAGCTGTGACACTGAAGACACTGGCCTTACATGACTGTCCCCGTTATGCTCGGCAGTGCGCTTATGTTTTGCGAATGCCCCTCTTCAAGTCACCTACTGACACACATCAGGTTAGCGCCAGTGCAGTGGTATAGATGGCGGATTGTGGTAAGAATTACCTTCAATCCCTCGGAGCACACCGTTTCGTCATGTGTTGCGTCCAGCTGGCAGGAGTGGCCGAGCGGTTCTAGGCGCTACAGTCTGGAACCGCGAGACCGCTACGGTCGCAGGTTCGAATCCTGCCTCGGGCATGGATGTGTGTGATGTCCTTAGGTTTAAGTAGTTCTAAGTTCTAGGGGACTGATGGCCACAGCTGTGAAGTCCCATAGTGCTCAGAGCCATTTGAACCATTTGTTGCGTCCATGTCGGCCCGACATACTTTACTACTTCACGTTGCACAAAGTTATTATCATCAAGCCTGTGGGGTACAACTGTAATCCACTGCCACAGATTCACACTAAAAACACCTTATGCACTGACGCCGCTATATTATATTCCTCTGTGGGGATACCCGGTCCCTGCGTCTATCCCTAGCTGCCTCCTAATTTACATGGGTTTCTCTTAAGCACAGTGTAACCTGTTACATGTCTTCTACAAGTGGTCATAATAACATATATTTTTAATGGTACTCCAGGCGTTTTGCCTCACCCACTTGCACATGAATCCTTACGTTACACTGTTACATAAGCACTAGGCACCAAGAACTCAGGAGTTCCCCTCTGCTCTCAAGCCCTTGGTATGAAGTCCACTTTGATTTCAGCCACTGGCCGGCCGGTATGGCCGAGCGTTTCTAGGCTCTTCAGTCTAGAACCGCACGGCCGCTACGGTCGCAGGTTCGAATCCTGCCTCGGGCATGGATGTGTGTGATGTCCTTAGGTTAGGTAGGCCTAAGTAGTTCTAAGTTCTGGGGGGGGCAGATTACCTCAGATGTGAAGTCCCATAGTGCTCAGAGCCATTTGAACCATTTCAGCCACTGACGCTACCTTTTGTTTGCTGCTTTTCCACCTTGTAAGATTGAAAGCAGCGTACAGTGTGGCAAGAGCCACTGTAGCACTCGGTACAGTGGCAATAAAACGTGTTACCCGTTGCTGTCTGTCTCTGTAACGTGTGACATGTTCCTGCTCGGCGATGACTTGGTCAAAGGACTGTATCAGGCCCAGCTTCAAAATGTAATTCAGAAAGATTATACATTTCGTTCGGGCAGAAATCCTAAGGTTGCAGCTGTGGCTGTGTGATTTTCAGTTGTGTAGCCTCTGAAATTGACGCTAGTAGATAAAGACTATACGCATCATCCATGAAATAGAGGTAGGGTCTTTGATTACTAATTAAAATAATCTCCGTGCTGGGTTCCACCGCCACTAACGCTTAAATTTTGAATAAAAGTCATCAGCGATGTCGGGCGAAATCTACCGGGTAAGAGGTCGCCCTCATTCTGCCAAAGGCCTTCTCCAAGAAGGTGGAGGAGCAACCAGAGTTCACGGCACTCTCTTGTCCTTGGGGTGGGAAACTGCCCCTAAAGGCGGAAGAATCAGCAATGATCAAGGGCATGAAGATGTAGGAGGCCATGGAAACCATTGCATTAAACACACATATCGCCAACCACAGGACATGCGGCCTGTAGTTGAAAAAGTGTTATGATGATCTCTACATTGGCAAAAGATTCCGAAATATTCCAGGTCAGGGGTACGTGGCCATGATTGAATAACGTTCTACGAGTCGGGGCGTGAAATATCAAAAGCTAGAACGTGGTAGGGAAGCTACGAAACCTGAAAAGGAAAATGCAAATGCTCAATCTAGATATAGCAGCGATCACCGAATTGAAATGGAAATAAGACAGAGATTTCTGGGTCAAATGAATATAGGATAATATCAACAGCGGCAGAAAATGGTATAAAGGGAGTTGGATTCGTTATTAATAGGAAGGTAGGATAGAGAGTGTGTTACTGTGAACATTTCAGTGATAGGGTTGTTCTCGTCAGAATCGACAACAAACCAACAACGACAACGACAGTTCAGTTATACATGCCGTCGTCGCAAGCTGCAGATGAAGACAGAGTGGAAGCATGTAATGACATTGAAAGGGTAGTTCAGTGCGTAAATTGGAATGGGAACCTAATATTCATGGGGGATTGGAATACGGTTGTAGTGAAAGGAGTAGAAGAAAGGGTTACGGGAGAATATGGGATAGGTATTAGGAATGAAAAAGGATAGAGACTGATTGAGTTCTACAATTAATTTCAGCAAGTAATAGCGAATACTCTATTTAAGAATAGCAAGGTGAGAACGTATACTCGAAAAGGCCGGAAGATACTTGAAGATTTCAGTTAGATTACTTCATAAGGGATTCCGATATCAAATACTGGATTGTAAGACGTACCGAAAAGCGGATATAGACTCAGATCACAATTTATTAGTGATGAAGAAGAGAATGAAGTTTAAGAGAGCAGTCAGGGAAAATCAACGCGCAAAGAAGTGGGATATGGAAGTACTAAGGAATGAGGAAAAGGCTTTGAATTCTCTGAGGCTGTTGATACTGTAATGAGGAATAGCTCAATAGACAGTATACTTGAAGAGGATTGGACATCTCAAAAAAGGGAAAGCTTGTAAGTAGGAGAGACACATAGGTACAAAGAAGTTAACTGCGAAGGAACCGAGGGTAAAACAAGAAATACGTCAGCTGATCTATAAAAGAAGGAAGTACAAAAATGTTCAGTGAAGTTCCGGAATAATATCTTAGAAATGAAATAAACAGGAAGTTCAAAGAAGCTATAGTGAAATGGCTGCAGAAAAATGTGAAAAAATCGACAATGAGATGAAGGTCGCTTTTTTCTTCTTTCTTTTTGTCATCAGTCTTCTCACTGGTTTGATGCAGCCCGCCAGGACTTACACAGCATATTGAAAAGTCAGGAGAGCTTTCGGTGAATTTAAATGGAAGGGTGGTAACATTAAATGTGCAATGGGAATTCTACTGTTAAAGGCATATGAGAGAGTAGATAGGTGGAAGGAGTACATAGAAGGCCTCTGTGAGGGGGAAGACTTGTCTGATGGCGTGATAGGAGAGGAAACAAGAATCGATATAAGAAGAGACAGGGGATCCAGTATTAAAATCTGAATTTAAAAGAAAATTATCGCACAGTGAGCCTACCAGCTCATGCATCCATGCAGCTGAGCAGAATAACTTACAGATGGACGGAAAAGAAAATAGAGGATTTGTTAGATGATGATCAGGCTGGCTTTAGGAAAGATGAGGGCAACAGGAGGTCAGTTCTGACATTGCGGTTGACAGTGGAAGCAAGACGTGACTAGTGTACCTGAAAAAAGCGTTCGACAGTGAAAAATGGTGTAAGATGTTCTAAATTATCTCAAAAATAGTGGTAAACTGCAGGTAAAGACGGGTAACATTCAATATATACAGGAACCAAGGGGGAAGAATAAGAGTGGGTGACGAAGAAAGAAGTGCTAGGATTTAATAAGATGTATGACATAGATGTAATCTTTCGCGTATAGTGTTCAATCTATATGTCGAGAAAGCAATTACAATGAAAGGATATCAATGACAACATTTTATGATGACATTTCTATCCTCAGTGAACGTGAAAAAGAATTACTGGATCTACTGAATGGAATGTCTAATAAGTACAGAATATGGACTGGGAGTAAATGGAAGGAAGACGAAAGTAATGAGAAGTAGCAGAAGTCAGAACAGCGAGAAACTTAACATGAGGTTTGGTGATCACGAAATAGAGAAGTTAATGAATTCTAGTGCCTATCCACCTCGGACCCGTGACCTAGGGGTCAGTCTGTTTTCGGGAGGTGAGCGGCGAGGACGTCTTGTTTGCGTCCCGTCCTCAGAGTCGCGAGCTCGCGTAGTTTGCGTACTCCCGTTCGAAGAGACACCGTACGTAGTTACAGTAGCTTTCGGGCTGAATGGGACGCTAATTAGCCATGTGGCCGAAAGCTGGAACACTTTAGAGACATACTAGGTCCTCAACGGCGTCCATCAAGTCAAAACTGAATTGCAGAAACACGTGCCTTCCTTCTTAGTCATAGGTGGATGTCGAGCAATCGTAATGTACGATGGACAGCCTCGTATTTGCTCTGGTTGCGGCCAGGAGGGTTATGTAGACTCGGCGTGTATTCAGCGTCGGGTTATAAAAATTCCATTAATTGACCAGGCACTATCTCCTACGCTCACGGCCCTCCCCGTCAATTATACAGTAGTGACACTATCGACCGTCATGGCAGACGAAAGACCAGTTGGAAGACAGGAAGCGTCCCCAAAAAAATGTTCAAATGTGTGTGAAATCTTATGGGACTTAACTGCTAAGGTCATCAGTCCGCAAGATTACACACTACTTAACCTAAATTATCCTAAGGACAAACACACACACCCATGCCCGAGGGAGGACTCGAACCTCCGCCGGGATCAGCCGCACAGTCTATGACTGCGGCGCCCCAGACCGCTCGGCTAATCCCGCGTGGTACCCGTCTCCAGTCTTCGCTTGACCAACATGGAGTCCACAGAGATTGCTGATAGCCGCCCATCGACTCCACAAGAAGATTCGGACGAAATAAGGCACTCGACGCTGTGGTTTTACCAAAAATGGCTCTGAGCACTATGCGGCTCAACTTCTGAGGTCATCAGTCGCCTAGAACTTAGAACTAATTAAACCTAACTAACCTAAGGACATCGCACACATCCATGCCCGAGGCAGTATTCGAACCTGCGACCGTAGCGGTCGCTCGGTTCCAGACTGTAGCGCCTAGAACCGCACGGCCACTCCAGCCGACGGGGTTTTACCGACCGCTGCTGCCTGAGGGGGATTCGATGTTGGAACCACACACTCTTTCGGACACAGAAACCCATGTCTGCAAACAAAGGTCACCGAGAAAACATAAAAAGCGACCTCGTACGCCCTCAGACTATTGCCTCAAGAGGACGTCTCCTCCAGTTGACAACCGGACGGCCGACGTGACAAGAAAAATGGATGACACAGGATCGCCTTCACCTGTCACTTTCTCTGATTTCGATACATCCGTTTCCGCTCTCTCGAGCAAACAGATCACAACCTCAACGCCCGCCACTAGTACACAACCAGAAACAACAGCAGAATGGCCCTTGGCCACTCAGCTCACAAGTGTTCTACCGCAGCCACTGTTAACTTGACGGACGACATTGAAGACGGTTCTACGCCTACTGTGGTGCATGAGGAGAGAGGTCCCTCCTCGCACACCTCGGCCTTTCCGAAGCAGCATCAGATAACTGCGCGGACGCGGCCTGTAGTTTACAGGCCCCAACTTCTACGGCGACGCTGACGGCAACCCCACTGCAGGAGACGATCTACAGCCCTATCGCTTAGCGACCATCAACATTAACACCATTCGGACACGTACGGAGTGGTCGCTGCTCCAAGACATGCCCAGTGCGGCATACGTTGACATCGTCTTTCCTCCAGGAGTTTCCTGGATACGTACGGTTATACGGCTCAGGTGTCTCACGTCTCGCCAACTAAGGGAGGGCCTCAAGGCGGACGAAGTACGATACCTCCCCGACGCTAGAGCTTACACAGTTGAACTGTGTAAGCATTCACTTGAGCACAAACAACTGCTACAATACCGCACTGCATTGATAATGACCTGACACAGGTCGAAATCTGATCTGCGTTGTGACTATAAATGTTATATTAAAGCAACTAAATTCTACGACTGATTGCTGCTCTATCTAACCCAATATAACCACAGTCGTTGCGTGCACCCACCCCATGGAGGGCAACCTTATATTTATTTTGTTTACTCAGAATACGATTCGGTGATAGGTACATTTATTTTAGCTGAGGTAACGAGTAAATACAAATAACAACTACACTCCTGGAAATGGAAATAAGAACACATTGACACCGGTGTGTCAGACCCACCATACTTGCTCCGGACACTGCGAGAGGGCTGTACAAGCAATGATCACACGTACGGCACAGCGGACACACCAGGAACCGCGGTGTTGGCCGTCGAATGGCGCTAGCTGCGCAGCATTTGTGCACCGCCGCCGTCAGTGTCAGCCAGTCTGCCGTGGCATACGGAGCTCCATCGCAGTCTTTAACACTGGTAGCATGCCGCGACAGCGTGGACGTCAACCGTATGTGCAGTTGACGGACTTTGAGCGAGGGCGTATCGTGGGCATGCGGGAGGCCGGGTGGACGTACCGCCGAATTGCTCAACACGTGGGGCGTGAGGTCTCCACAGTACATCGATGTTGTCGCCAGTGGTCGGCGGAAGGTGCAAGTGCCCGTCGACCTGGGACCGGACCGCAGCGACGCACGGATGCACGCCAAGACCGTAGGATCCTACGCAGTGCCGTAGGGGACCGCACCGCCACTTCCCAGCAAATTAGGGACACTGTTGCTCCTGGGGTATCGGCGAGGACCATTCGCAACCGTCTCCATGAAGCTGGGCTACGGTCCCGCACACCGTTAGGCCGTCTTCCGCTCACGCCCCAACATCGTGCAGCCCGCCTCCAGTGGTGTCGCGACAGGCGTGAATGGAGGGACGAATGGAGACGTGTCGTCTTCAGCGATGAGAGTCGCTTCTGCCTTGGTGCCAATGATGGTCGTATGCGTGTTTGGCGCCATGCAGGTGAGCGCCACAATCAGGACTGCATACGACCGAGGCACACAGGGCCAACACCCGGCGTCATGGTGTGGGGAGCGATCTCCTACACTGGCCGTACACCACTGGTGATCGTCGAGGGGACACTGAATACTGCACGGTACATCCAAACCGTCATCGAACCCATCGTTCTACCATTCCTAGACCGGCAAGGGAACTTGCTGTTCCAACAGGACAATGCACGTCCGCATGTATCCCGTGCCACCCAACGTGCTCTAGAAGGTGTAAGTCAACTACCCTGGCCAGCAAGATCTCCGGATCTGTCCCCCATTGAGCATGTTTGGGACTGGATGAAGCGTCGTCTCACGCGGTCTGCACGTCCAGCACGAACGCTGGTCCAACTGAGGCGCCAGGTGGAAATGGCATGGCAAGCCGTTCCACAGGACTACATCCAGCATCTCTACGATCGTCTCCATGGGAGAATAGCAGCCTGCATTGCTGCGAAAGGTGGATATACACTGTACTAGTGCCGACATTGTGCATGCTCTGTTGCTTGTGTCTATGTGCCTGTGGTTCTGTCAGTGTGATCATGTGATGTATCTGACCCCAGGAATGTGCCAATAAAGTTTCCCCTTCCTGGGACAATGAATTCACGGTGTTCTTATTTCAATTTCCAGGAGTGTATATTTAAAAATATATAAACAAATAAAAAAATAAAACAAAAAGTCAGACAACTAAAATCCAGCAAAATAATTCATGACGGTCGGATCAAGGACGACATTAAAAGCAGACTAGCACTGGAAAAAAGAAGTCTACTAGTTTGAAACCTAGGCCTTAATTTGAGGAAGAAATTTCTGGGTGTCTCCGTTTGGAGCATAGCATTTTATGGTAGTGAAACGTGGACTGCGGGAAAACCAGAAAGAAGAGCATCGAAGCAATTGAAACGTGATGTTACAGAAGAATGTCGAAAATTTGATGGACCGATAAGGTACAGAATGAGAATGTTCTCCGGAGCATCTGTGAGGAAAGAGGTATATGGAAAACACTAACAAGAAGAAGTGACAGGATGGTAGGACATCTGTTAAGTCATCAGCGATAAACTTCAATGGTACTGGAAAGAGCTGTAGTAGGTAAAAATTGTAGAGGAAAACAGAGACAGGAATACACCCAGCAAATAATTGAGGTCATAGGTGCAGTTGCTACTTCGAGACGAGGAGGTTGGCAGAGGAGAGGAATCTGTGGTGGCCAGCATCAAACCAGTCACAAGGCTGACAACTCGGAGACAAATGGAAGTTATTCTTCTCTTGTTGCACGGGGTCCCGTTAGTCAGTATTCCCCTTCCTCTGAGTTCTATGCGTGCAGCTTCCATGCATCCGCCATGCTCGTAGCAGCTTGCTATTACCACCAGACTTTCGTAGGTGAAGTAATCCCAACGCAACCCTAAACGTTGTAAACACAGCTTGCATTTCGCTGTATCACCCAGCAATCTATCTCCTTCTCACTGCTTAGGAAGAATTCTCAGCACATGCAGCCAGATCACCTTGGATGGACAAATGGTTATCCTTCTTCTAGGGCAATTTTGAAATTCTTTCTTTGCAATTTCTGCTTACCTGCCTCTCTCTGGCAATATTAGCAACATCTCTTCGATCTGCACTTTCAAGAACTTCGTAAACGGCTCCCTGCCCCCCCCCTCCACGGCCTCCCCCTCCTCCCATCCTCACACTTCACTGGGTACGGATGGATGGTATCGCACGGAATTTCGCATACTTCTTCATTACTGGAAAGCAAACCAGAACATATACTCATCCTTGGTCTGTCTTCCACCGATTCCACTTGAGAGTAAAATGACAGATATTGCTTGCAATGTTCAATTACCAAACTTTACACTGGTGGCAGTCTTTCTGCGCTTAACGCAATCCTAACTAGTACTGGCCCGGCGCTAAGAAATTAGTACTCAACTGCTCTCTAAGGCGTGATGCAATTTTCCCTGCAGGTTCGTCACTACTCCATGCACATTCCACACACTGTCAGCTACTCCTTGCAACAGTCTCGTCAACACAGTCCTGGTATCTAACACTTTCAACCGTACCTCTAAGGCTCTTAGATTTTGATTGACGACGTTTAGAGATGTTTCAGCAAACTTCACCTCCTTTTGCGATAACTTACGAAGTAACAGCGTGTGCCACAGCTCCGTTGCTTTACTCTCCTCTGGGAATTTACACCGTACTGTTCCGTGTCCTAACGTGGCTTTCGTTTGCCTGCCTACCTGCGTTCAACTAATCCCTCTGTTGCTTTTGCATGCGGTATAGCATCCACCATTTGTCCCATACATCCCGTAGCATTTCAAATGTCTCAAGCAATTTTTCATTTTCCCGTCTACTTCTCCAAGCACTCCCTTTTTTTCTGCAACCCCTTTAAGATCATCATATGTCTCCTCCAATCTCCTCGCTTATTTCCGCCCCTCCCATGCATGCAAAACTAAACGCCCACTGGTGACTCGTTACCACCACGCCTCGAGTACAGTACTTCTCCGTCCAAGTGCTGGACGTGCAAGGCGACCATCTCAACGAAGATTAATAGATGCACCTCCTCCAAGATTCTCATTTTCGGTAAGCCTGTGTCACCATCATCCTTTCTCCATTTTGAAAGACAGGTCGTTTTGGTGGGCTCTGAAGCTTAACATTGACCGATGAGGTGGTTGCTACTACCTGATACAGCCCTTGATACTTGGTGAAAACATTCGAGGTCTTTCCTTTCGGCGTGTATGGTCTGGAGAGCATCACTCATTGTCCCCACTCTGTACTCTGGCAAACTCGCCGTTCGTGTCACTGCCTCCTCCTGCTTTTGCGAAGCTCCTGTATTAGCCTTTTGCACTCATTTCCATACCTCCTAAACTGTTCTCGCGATCTCGCGGACTCATTCCTGTTTCTTCCGTTTACTACTTTTTTCAGGCTAAATTGAAATGGAATTCTATCTCCACATACTGTCTCGTGTAGAGACATTCATATGGACTTTTGAGTTGTAAGTGCAGACGACATACGCTAGATATTAGTCCCAGTCCTAGTGATGTGAGTTTAACCTAACAACTTACCAATCGTTCTGTGAACATGTTCGGTCCTACCATTTGCCTGTGAATGCAGTGCGTTTGTCCTCAACTTCTTTATGTTCAGCAATTGACATTGTTCCTTCAGTAGATCTGACATAAAATTGGTGTACTGATTGATGATTATAAAATTATAAAATTTTCGCTTTGCCAAAACGCATTTTAAAATATAACAGTAACTGTTTAAATTGTGTTGTCAAAGTGAAAACGTTGGCATTGGTTCGCTTACTGTTTATGTTTTCTGAAATTCATGTGTACAAATATCAAAGTTTTCGGTAAATGTGTCATTTTCATTGCTAGACTTGAGATCTCAGTCGACGCCCTAGGATACGACGACAACTTAATGGGCGGGAGGTTCAAATGGCTCTGAGCACTATGCGACTTAACTTCTGAGGTCATCAGTCACCTACAACTTAGAACTAATTAAACCTAACTAACCTAAGGACATCACACACATCCATGCCCGAGGCAGTATTCGAACCTGCGACCGTAGCGGTCGCTCGGTTCCAGACTCTAGCACCTAGAACGGCACGGTCACTCCGGCCGGCTGGGCGGTAGGAAGGTGCAGGCTGACTTTACGGGAAGCCATTTATCGCTTCACGAAAGTTGGTAATCCTTTATTTAACAAGATATACTTAAAACATCAATAACATAGAAATAAACAGAAACAGTTTGAGATTGATTTCAAGGCGACAAAACCAGAAATATCGAACTCACAATAAAGTATCCCTGAGAGAACAGGAAGTTTACGACGAGTTAAAACAATTTACACAAGGCGATTTAGATAATCCTTTTAGCAGCTGCAGTTCTGTTTCACAGGACAAGTAAGGCCTCTTTGAAGTAAAAAGTTCAGCGTTCTGAAAAATATAAACGATCAAACGTGACTTCTCTTCAATTACAGAAAGAGCATCACCATAACAATTTGAGAACCGCTCATTGGACAGTAATCTTCAAACAAGGAAGTTGTCCCGTATTTAGAAAAAAATCACAAGTCCAGGATTACTATTAAAAATAACTTGGGCACTTTTGGCACTAGCAGTTTAGAAGCAGAAGGATAATCCCTTTTTTTTATTTACAGTTTCAGCATTTTGCTCTCATTGTTGCCAGCATCATATTTAAAGTACCAGGGAAGCAGGTTGCTAGCTTTACTTGCCCCTTACATAAGAACATTCACCGGTATACTTGGGAAGGCAGGGGAACCAGATCTGTCATTGACTATATAATAACAGATCAGTAATTCAGGAAGGCTGTGAGGGACACACGTGTATTCAGGGGATTCTTTGATGACACTGATCATCATTTAATCTGCAGTGAAATTGGGATTGTGAGGCCGAAAGTGCAGGAGGTCAGGTCCATATGTAGGAGGGTAAGAGTGGAGAAACTTCAGGATAAGGAAATCAGGCACAAGTACATAACAGCGATCTCAGAAAGGTACCAGTTGAATGTAGTCAGTTACAGTCATTGGGAAAGGAATGGACAAGGTACAGGGACACAGTACTAGAAGTGGCTAAAGAATGTCTTGGAACAGTAGTGTGTAAAAGTAGGATGAAGCAAACAGCTTGGTGGAATGATACAGTCAAGGCAGCCTGTAAAAGGAAAAAGAAGGCGTATCAAAAATGTCTACATACCAGAACCCAGGTAGACAGAGAAAGTTATGTTGAAGAAAGAAACAAAGCCAAACATTATAATTGCAGCATCCAACAAGAAATCGTGGGAAGACTTTGGAAACAGGTTGTAGACTATGGGTCAAGCTGCTGGAAAACCATTCTGGAGTGTAATTAGCAGTCTTCGAAAGGGAGGTAAGAAGAAAATGACAAGTATTTTGGACAGGTCAGGGAAACTGCTGGTGAATCCTGTGGATGCCTTGGGCCGATGGAGGGATTATTTTGAAGAGTTGCTCAATGTAGGTGAAAATGCGATCAGTAATGTTTCAGATTTCGAGGTAGAATGGGATAGGAATGATGATGGAAATAGGATCACATTTGAGGAAGTGGAAAAAATGGTCAATAGATTGCAGTGCAATAAAGCGGCTGGGGTGGATGAAATTAAGTCGGAACTCATCAAGTACAGTGGACTGTCAGGTCTTAAATGGCTACACAGGATAATTGAAATGGCCTGGGAGTCGTGACAGGTTCCATCAGACTCGACAAAAGCAGTAATCACACCAATCTTTAAACATGGAAACAGAAAAGATTGTAACAACTACAGAGGTATCTCTTTAATCAGCGTTGTGGGTAAAATCTTCTGAGGTATTGTTGAAAGAAAAGTGCGAGTATTAGTTGAGAACCAATTGGATGGAAATCAGTGTGGGGTTAGGCCTCTTAGAGGTTGTCAGGACCAGATCTTTAGCTTACGGCAAATAATGGAGAAGTGTTATGAGTGGAACAGGGAATTGTATCTATGCTTTATAGATCTAGAAAAGGTAAATGACCGGGTTCCTAGGAGGAAGTTATTGTCTGTTCTACAAGATTATGGAATAGGAGGCAAACTTTTGCAAGCAATTAAAGTTCTTTACATGGATAGTCAGGCAGCAGTTAGAGTTGTCGGTAAATTGAGTTCATGGTTCAGAGTAGTTTCAGGGGTAAGACAAGGCTGCAACCTGTCTCCACTGTTGTTTACATTATTTATGGATCATATGTTGGAAACAGTAGACTGGCTGGGTGAGATTAAAATATGTGAACACAAAATAAGCAGTCTTGCATATGCGGATGACTTAGTTGTGATGGCAGATTCGATTGAAAGTTTGCAAAGTAATATTTCAGAGCTAGATCAGAAATGTAAGGACTATGGTATGAAGATTAGCATCTCCAAAACGAAAGTAATGTCAGTGGGAAAGAAATATAAACGGATTGAGTGCCAAATAGGAGGAACAAAGTTAGAACAGGTGGACGGTTTCAAGTACTTAGGATGCATATTCTCACAGGATGGCAACATAGTGAAAGAACTGGAAGCGAGGTGTAGCAAAGCTAATGCAGTGAGCGCTCAGCTACGATCTACTCTCTTCTGCAAGAAGGAAGTCAGTACCAAGACTAAGTTATCTGTGCACCGTTCAATCTTTCGACCAACTTTGTTGTATGGGAGCGAAAGTTGGGTGGATTCAGGTTACCTTATCAACAAGGTTGAGGTTACGGATATGAAAGTAGCTAGGATGATTGCAGGTACTAGTAGATGCGAACAATGGCAGGAGGGTGTCCACAATGAGGAAATCAAAGAAAAACTGGGAATGAACTCTATACATGTAGCAGTCAGGGCGAACAGGCTTAGATGGTGGGGTCATGTTACACGCATGGGAGAAGCAAGGTTACCCAAGAGGCTCATGGATTCAGCAGTAGAGGGTAGGAGGAGTCGGGGCTGGATTCGGTTAAGAATGATTTTGAAGTAATAGGTTTAACATCAGAAGAGGCACCAATGTTAGCACTGAACAGGGGATCATGGAGGAACTGTATAAGGGGGGCTATGCTCCAGACTGAACGCTGAAAGGCATAATCAGTCTTAAATGATGATGGTGACGATGATTATGATGATGAGTTTCAGCATTTCACAAAGGCTGAGGATGTTTTTGACCTTCAGAACTTTTCAGTAGGGGAGGTAGATATTGTAGGTTAACCGGGGACCTAGAAACGACGTACAGGCTCCGTCATCGCCGCAGTCACAGTGGTCCACAACCCCACGACAGCCACCGCAGTCCGCTTCACCCCTCCGCCGCCCCACACCGAACCCAGGGTTATTATGCGGTTCGGCCCCCGGTGGACCCCCAAGGGAACGTCTCACAGCAGTCGGTCAATGTTGGTTGACTGTTGCAATAATTCGTATTGATACTACTACTAAGTCTACTGCAACGTCTCTGGTGCAGATACCTCCTCGTGATGTTCTCGGTTATCGGACGTTCATGGTCACTATGTCCCAAGTTCGTGGTGTTGGAGAAACATCGACAAACTTCTTTATTAATAAACCACTGTGTGTTAAGACTCGTAGGTTTTGTAACCTTTCTCATGATGATAATATTTGTGTCTTTATTCGTGGTAGAAGTGTCGATATGAAATGTAAAATAGTTGGCGATATGACTATGTATAATAGTATGTAATAAAGTGGTGGTACATCCTCTGAACTGTTGACATAGAGCCATATCATTTTTTTTAATAATAATCATCTACACATTGAGCTTGCCAAAAGCCGAGAAGCGATTCTTCTTGGTGTTGTAGCTCTCAGGGGCACTCTGGTATGCTCGCCGTGTGAGTCACCTCTGGGCGTCTCAGTGGCTGAAAATAGAACACGTGCGCGCCAGATGCCGCGCCCAGTTTGCGTGGTAGAATAACTGTGGTGTACGCCGAGGCAGATGGAAAACCGCCTAAAAACCATACACAGACTGGCCGGTTCACCGGACCTCGACACAAATCGGCCGGGCGGATTCGTGCCGGGGACCAGGCGCTCCTTCCCGCCCGGAAGGGGAGGTAACTATGATCAGAAGTTTACTAGTTCAGCATTTGACAATCTTAGGCATTACCACTTTCTCAATGAGGAACTGTAAGAAAATTTTAAACATACACGAGTTCAGCATTTCGCCAATCTGGAGAGTCTCTTTGCCACAAGCAATTCCTTTAACAGTAAAGGCAACAATATTTTTCAGATTTAGGATCAGGATTACGATAAAAGATTTGGAAAGCCCTTTGGCCACTAACAATTTCGGAACGACTTTAAAGTTTAAAACATTCCACAAATAAGGATTTAAAGATCATCAACTCAAGCAAACGTTAGGGCAGGAATAAGAAAACAAAGTCTGACTGGCGAAGGCAAGGCTTGGCTATGATGGCCTTAGGGTAGTGGACACTTTGATTTAAATTTAAGTCCGAATGCCATAAGGATTAAGAACTTAGTTTATACAGAAATGCCGTGGTAAGCGAGTATGCCGCGTCGCCTCAGTGGCTACCCCAAGACCCCCACCACACCACACACTTGCACGCAGCTGTCGTGCAGTACCCTCGCCCGATTAATCGGCGGGTAGCGCATAACACGCCGAGGCCAACCGTTGCAACGCTCCTAACAACTCGTGGAGCCGAAGGTAAGAAAACCATATAATTCATGCAGGACTGAACATCGAAAATGAGTAAATTCTCAAGGCCCGACACAAGAATAACAAACGCAAACCCCGCTCCAGACCGCGACTAAAATCTAAATGATACAGTGACTGCATAGTTAAAACAAATGTGATTAACCGGTTAATAGATTAACAGTAATGACCAAATTAACAGTAATCACCAAACATAACAATTAATTTGATTAAGCAGTCAACTGTTGATAAGACACCACCAAAAAATTCAGATAAGTAAACTTAGGAAGTACCAAGAAATGCTTGAGCCCTAATGCCTAACGACGAGATCGCAATAGTGATAAGGTATATACAGTACTAAACAATAAATTTCTTCTTTTAAGCGAAGTATTGGATCTCACCAATACCTTCCAACGTGCGTACAGAAAATGAGCCCATATTCATCGGGCCGCTGGAGCTTGCTTAGCACGACTATTCCCGATGTTACCAATTCATGCACAAGTCGGGGAAGCTAGAACGAGCCACCTTAAGGGTCAGGCTCGGTATTCAACCTCAGTGGTCACTGATATATGTGATGCCCTAGAACATATGGCTCAAATGGTTCAAATGGCTCTGAGCACTATGGGACTTAACATCTTAGGTCATCAGTCCCCTAGACTTAGAACTACTTACACCCAACTAACCTAAGGACATCACACACGTCCATGCTCGAGGCAGGATTCGAACCTGCGACCGTAGCGGTCTCGCGGTTCCAGACTGAAGCGCCTTTAATCGCGTGGCCACACCGGCAGGCCCTAGAACATACTACAACAAATTAATTTCACATGAAGCGATAATGGTAAAGGTCACCGAACAGCTGGACAAATAGCAATAGAAGGAAAACACAGGGGAGTGAATCAGGTAGCTTGAGTACAGAGTGATGGAGGACAATGGGCAAACCGGAGCACATATGCCGAGATCCATAAACAGAACTGCCTTACCCAAAAACATATAAAATGGGTGGTTACGACACCCACATCAGTGGACAGTTACTCCCAAATCCAGATAGCGAATTGGGCGTAACAGCATAGAGCCCAACACTCCACACCAATGCGGCTCTGAATAATTAGCCGCCCACTTGGATTAGCAACCTCCGATCAGGCTCCGTTATCGCCTGCCTACCGTTCGTCACACGCTTCTTCCTCTCTCTCCTCCACCGTCCGCCAACAACCTGCCTCCAACTCCCTCTAACCCAACAGCCAACTACAAGAAGACCGAAGCTCCACCCGATGGCGTAGCAGGAAAACTCATTAGACCAGTACCATTAACATAACTACTCGGAAAATGAACCACAAGGCTCAGGGGATATAAGGATTTTATAGTGGCAGCTATAACGCCTCTTTTCACTTGTTCTGTATTAAAAATCCGTTGACAGAAATAAATTTTATTAAAAGTCTGTTTCTGAATTTTGTCAAAGAATCTTATCGCTCCTAGATGAAAGTTCATTGTCATTTCAGCAACGTAGCCGAAAATGCATGAAGTGAGTATCCATCCTAAATTTATTACTTGTGCTTTACAGAATTATGTTGTACATTAAAAATTCCCACTTAACATTAGATTCAGACTAGCTACAGTTATCAGGACATTCTGGTCGACAGCTGATGTATGTGTAGTACGCATGTTATAAATGTATTCGAAACATGAGATGCAGTCATGCGCGGTTTTGACGTGAAACAGTGTTGTTAAACGTGTTAAAGTATTAATCTCGCCTACTGCAGGTAATCAGCGTCACACACCAATTCCCATGTAGATGATAATAACAGATGATCCGAATTTACTGATTTCCAACTTTCAGAAAGACATGACATCGGGAACTGTATGGTTTACAAAATTATGCAATAAATTGCAGAGAACCGCCAAGTTGAAATATTAATTTTCTTTATTGCCTGATGACTAATTCCGACCCTAAGCTCATTATCAAATCACACACTACGCTATGCAGTAACATACATTACGACAGCCACAGGCCTGTTCATTCCATTTAAACACATATTTTAAAGTAGTGCAGGCGTGAACTTCATTTATCTAATTAGTTAGGTGTATGAAAGTCAACCTTGTACTCTTTTACAAGGTGTTTTTAACTGGAATGAACAGACATGTGGCTGTCGTAATGGATGTTATTGCGTAGCTTAGCAGATGATTTGATATTGAGCTTAGGCTCGAAAATAGTCATCAGACAAGCAAGAAAATTAATTTTGCAACTTGGACGGGTCTCTGCAATGTATTACATAATTTGGTAATTCGAATTTGTTATTCTCGCATTACTATGCAACGTTCAGAAACCATTGACCAAATAAGAGTACTTTCGCCAGTTCTTTGAGCATGTCACTGAGCATTGAAAAGGAGATTGGTGAAGAAATTTGCTGATTATGGGATCTTATGTTTAAGCCTCTACATCTACATCTACAATTATACTCCGCAAGCCACACAATGGTGTGTGGCGAAGGGCACTTTACGTGCCACTATCATTGCCTCCCTTTCCTGTTCCAGTCGCGTGTGGTTCGCGGAAAGAACGACTGCCGGAAAGCCTCCGTGCGCGCTCGAATCTCTTTAATTTCACATTCGGGACCTCCTCGGGAGGTATAAGTAGGAGGAAGCAACATATTAGATACCTCATCCAGAAACGCACCCTCTCGAAACGTGGACAGGAAGCTACACCGCGATGCAGAGCGCCTCTCTTGCAAAGTATGCCACTTGAGTTTGCTAATCATCTCCGTATCGCTATCATGCTTACCAAATAACCCTATGACGAAACGCGCCGCTCTTCTTTGGATCTTCTCTATCTCTTCCGTCAACCCTACCTGGTACTGATCCCACGCCGTTGAGCAATACTCAAGTATAGGTCGAACGAGTGTTTTGTAAGCCACCTGCTTTGTTGAGGGACTACATTTTCTCCCAATGAATCTCAACCTGGCACCCGTCTTACAAACAATTAATTTTATATGATCATTCCACTTCAAATCGTTAATTACGCATACTCCCAGATATGTTACAGAAGTAACTGCTACCAGTGTTTGTTCCGCTATCATATAGTGATACAATAAAGGAGTCTTCTTTCTATGTATTCGCAATACATTACATCTGCCTATGTTAAGGGTCAGTTGCCACTCCCTGCACCAAGTGCCTATCCGCTGCAGATCTTCGTGCATTTCGCTGCAAATTTCTAATGCTGCAACTTCTCTGTATACTACAGCATTATCTGCGAAAAGCCACATGGAACTTCCGACGCTTTCTACTAGGTCATTTATATTCATTGTGAAAAGCAATGGTCCCATAACACTCCCCTGAGGCAAGCCAGAGTTTACTTTAACGTCTGTAGACGTCTCTCCATTGAGAACAACATGCTGTGTTCTGTTTGCTAAAAACTCTTCAATCCAGCCACACAGCTGGTCTGATATTCCGTAGACTCTTACATTGTTTATCAGGCGACAATGCGGAACTGTGTCCAACGCCTTCCAGAAGCCAAAGAAAATGGCTTCTACCTGGAAGCGTGTATCTAATATTTTCTGGGTCTCATGAACAAATAAAGCGAGTTGATATATATAACTTATCGTAATGTGTGGAAGGAGAAATTTACTAGTTAGCGGCACACATGCAAGGTTGATGAAGATGATGAATTAGCTTTCACCAAACTGTTTGTGCAAATTTGATCAGCTGCCGTTAGAATTAAATATTCCAACTTCACCTAAGACTAATAACTGAAAGGCTAAAATGCGTCAGTGGACATGTCAAAATTATCCCTAGGAGGAAACAGAAAGCGGAGATTCAAGTCTTTGAGCAGCACCAATAATAAATGGATGTAATTATTAGTCCACGTCGGTACCTGCGTGGTCACTGCATCTAGCTGTCGTGCGGACGAACCAGGTTCTACTCGTAGTGTGGAGGACTGAAACGAAGTTCACTCAGTCTAGTGAAGCCAACAGAGGAGCTACCTGAGAGAAAAGTAGTGCCACAAACGTCTGAAAAGAGGACAACGGATGGGAGAGCGTTGCGCTCACCCTGTGGCCGTCCACACTGCAAACGAGTGACCCCATAACGACAGAAGATGAAAGGCCTTATTCACGGCGGACCCCTGGGTCTGGTCGTAGAGTTTATAGTGTCTTAACCAAGAGATGGGACGAAACAGAAACAATTTCACATGACCGACGACTGAAGTGATACGCAGGGGTTTCGAAAATCCTTCGTGCACCCTTTGCAACTGGCCACCATGCTGACGTCACTACAGAGCGTGCGTCGCTAGTGAGAAACCCTGTATTACGAACCTGGACCGCAATGTAATGCAATGAAGCGTAAAAAGTCGACATGCGGCATAGCAGATTCAAACACCATCAGTTTTAACATCAGTGGAAGATGCAATACCGTCAAAGGCCGACAAAACAGAGGTTATTCTGTCGAAATTGATGTCTTTTCATTCAGGTCTACAACAAAATGCTCTTCTCTTTCTTCTACTTATACTTATTTCCACATCTCAGTTTCAAATGTTCAAATCTGTGTGAATTCGTAATGGAGCAAACTGCTGAGATCATCGGTCCCTAGACTTAGACACTACTTAAACTAACTAAACGCTAAAGAAAACACTCACACCCATGGCCAAGGGAGGACTGAACCCCGGCGGGAGTGACCATCAGAGTTTCAGCTTGTTCAATCACCTGTTCCACTCTTCGGCGGTCATTGTCCTTACTGCTTGTTCTATAGGTTCTTTAATCTCCGACGTATTGTATGTTGTGTTTCGTGCTCCAACATAGCTTTGAGTCTGGTCCAGACTTACTCAATGGCGTTTTATTCACAGTGGTACGGAGGAATTCTAAGAACAGGTTTCCCTGCATTCCTAGCCATTTAATCTGCTGAGTGTTTGTTCTGTGCTAAACTGTTTACTTTTTAACGATTTCTAGTAGTCCTTTCTTCAAATGATTCAAATTGCTCTAAGCACATCTGAGGTCATCATTACCCTAGACCTAGAACCTAACTAATCTAAGGACATCACAAACATCCATGCCCAAGGCAGCATTCGAACCTGCGACCGTAGCAGCAGCGCGGTTCCGGAACGAGGCGCCTAGAACGGCTCGGTCACAGAGACCGGCTTTCTTCAACATAATGAGTTCAGAAATGATATTTTTAGATTTTTGCAATTCTGATATATCGCGCTTATTGGACTCAGCGTAAGATTTTCTTTTCCACGAGAATGGAACAGCGCTTTAAGACGAATAATAATTGCGTTTTTCTGAAACCGAGGAAGAAAATGTGGTAACCACTACTCGAACGTATACCCGCTCATCTCATGATAATCTCAACTTCTCTTAGGTTAAAAGTCCACAATCTGGCTTCGATGAAACCTGCTTTTTTACCAAAGTGCATGAGGATCGGACCTGTTCCTCTATCTGGTGGTTCAAACTTCCAGACAGAAACCCTTGGTTTGGAGATTTTCCAACATTATTTGCCTCGACATTACTTCGTGTGTGTTCTGCGTTCAACCATGTTTCGTCTAAATACACTCCTGGAAATGGAAAAAAGAACACATTGACACCGGTGTGTCAGACACACCATACTTGCTCCGGACACTGCGAGAGGGCTGTACAAGCAATGATCACACGCACGGCACAGCGGACACACCAGGAACTGCGGTGTTGGCCGTCGAATGGCGCTAGCTGCGCAGCATTTGTGCACCGCCGCCGTCAGTGTCAGCCAGTTTGCCGTGGCATACGGAGCTCCATCGCAGTCTTTAACACTGGTAGCATGCCGCGACAGCGTGGACGTGAACCGTATGTGCAGTTGACGGACTTTGAGCGAGGGCGTATAGTGGGCATGCGGGAGGCCGGGTGGACGTACCGCCGAATTGCTCAACACGTGGGGCGTGAGGTCTCCACAGTACATCGATGTTGTCGCCAGTGGTCGGCGGAAGGTGCACGTGCCCGTCGACCTGGGACCGGACCGCAGCGACGCACGGATGCACGCCAAGACCGTAGGATCCTACGCAGTGCCGTAGGGGACCGCACCGCCACTTCCCAGCAAATTAGGGACACTGTTGCTCCTGGGGTATCGGCGAGGACCATTCGCAACCGTCTCCATGAAGCTGGGCTACGGTCCCGCACACCGTTAGGCCGTCTTCCGCTCACGCCCCAACATCGTGCAGCCCGCCTCTAGTGGTGTCGCGACAGGCGTGAATGGAGGGACGAATGGAGACGTGTCGTCTTCAGCGATGAGAGTCGCTTCTGCCTTGGTGCCAATGATGGTCGTATGCGTGTTTGGCGCCGTGCAGGTGAGCGCCACAATCAGGACTGCATACGACCGAGGCACACAGGGCCAACACCCGGCATCATGGTGTGGGGAGCGATCTCCTACACTGGCCGTACTCCACTGGTGATCGTCGAGGGGACACTGAATACTGCACGGTACATCCAAACCGTCATCGAACCCATCGTTCTACCATTCCTAGACCGGCAAGGGAACTTGCTGTTCCAACAGGACAATGCACGTCCGCATGTATCCCGTGCCACCCAAAGCGCTCTAGAAGGTGTAAGTCAACTACCCTGGCCAGCAAGATCTCCGGATCTGTCCCCCATTGAGCATGTTTGGGACTGGATGAAGCGTCGTCTCACGCGGTCTGCACGTCCAGCACGAACGCTGGTCCAACTGAGGCGCCAGGTGGAAATGGCATGGCAAGCCGTTCCACAGGACTACATCCAGCATCTCTACGATCGTCTCCATGGGAGAATAGCAGCCTGCATTGCTGCGAAAGGTGGATATACACTGTACTAGTGCCGACATTGTGCATGCTCTGTTGCCTGTGTCTATGTGCCTGTGGTTCTGTCAGTGTGATCATGTGATGCATCTGACCCCAGGAATGTGTCAATAAAGTTTCCCCTTCCTGGGACAATGAATTCACGGTGTTCTTATTTCATTTTCCAGGAGTGTAGTATACGAACCTTCCTTAATCTTCCAACAAACAATATGTTCAAGTGTGTGTGAAATCGTATGGGACTTAACTGCTAAGGTCATCGGTCCCTAAGCTTACACACTACTTAACCTAAATTATCCTAAGGACAAACACACACACACCCATGCCTGAGGGAGGACTCGAACCTCCGCCGGGACCACCCGCACAGTCCATGACTGCAGCGCCTTAGACCGCTCTCATCTTCCAACAGTTCAATGGTTCGCATATAACGCCATCCCAAAAAATAATGTTTACCGTGTCTATTAGAAAACTATCGCGACCACGTCGAACATATTGAAATTCATTTCCTGTAATAAACTATAAAATGTAGTTCTCCGAAAAGTCCCGAATGTGGATCTTCCTTCTCAGCAGCAATAACCTTGTCCATTGTTGGCGCTCCGTTACGAAAAAAAGAACATCGTGTACTTTCCTTCGTATGGCATTTCTACCAACGTCATCAACACTTTTTGGAATCTTTTATCGTGATTTTTCTTTCTTGGGAAATTTCAAAGAGTGTGTATGGCCTTGTACTTACAATATCACAAGGTACACTACCAACACCTGTAGCTGCAACTGATTTCAAAACAACATCGGTCGTTGACTGCTCTTTGACAACGTCTCCGTCTTATACACATTAAAAACCATGTTTTTCTCTAAAGATCTTAATGGTTTATTTAATGATGGCTTCTTAGTTGGACTCACATCTAACACGTCGACCTCGCTAGTTGTATCCGCGTATTTTATGATGAAATTTAGAACCAGATTCTAAAATAATCGCTGCGTAGCATGCACATTAACAATCTTATACCTGCAATGGACACTGCCACAATGAGCAAGAGGCCCACATCTTTCTCACCCTTCAATGGAGGCACTGTGATCACGCGCCTTGAGGTTACATGCCATCCCTTGTTTCAGTCATAGGCATTCAGTAATTAGATAGTACTTAAACGTATTTATTAAAAGAATCGGTAAGGAGGACTGGAAGTCCAGTTGAATGCAGTTGGCTGGAAGAAAGGAGGCACAAACTCTATCAGTCTTCTTCAGGCACTGAATCAGGATTATGAAGCAGTAAAGGCGTGCAGTGACATATTCTATGTACTGTTTTGCTCCAATGAAGTGTTTGTGTTAGTAGTGGGGCTAAGTTTTTTCTTGTGCAGCTTGCACTGTTGCTAAATTAATCCAAGATGGTGGATCCGAGATGGCGGCAACGTCGCACTGATGTAATGGTGGGATATTAAAATTTTGGCTACAAATGGGTCAAGGGGTTACCTCTAATAACCTAACTCCTCCAACCTCAGCTGCCACTCCTACAATGTCACCCACCACCACCCTAACCTGAAAATGGTGGGAAACGGTCAGTCTCTGTACACCTGCCAGAGAAGAAGGTTATTTTATTTGGCGGGAAACTAAAGATAGCTCACAATATCCCATCTATATGCTTAACAATGAGTGACTAAAATGGCAATATGGCTCAATATTGACGATGTCACGCAACTAGTGTCATCCTGCTGGAACAAAATTCACAATACCCCTCAAAACTAGTAGCAGGAGGACGCAAAATAGTATCTCCTCATAGGGTGCTCCCTAACAAATCTCTCTGCTCCACTTGTGAATTGGCGGGAAAAAGACAAAAAGAATAACTGAAGCAACCCCCGAAACTGGTATATGCACAGAAATTACAGAGTGTTAGAAAACGAGAACTACAATGATGTTACACCACACACACCTAAAGGTGATAATAACACTATGCTAAAAACGACAGCGCAAAGTGTAAGATTACTTTGTAAATTACAGCCGTATAGTCTGGGATATGAAAGTAACACGAAAAAGCTTTGTAAATCACACGGTGCTAACACAGTGGAGGCTAAAACCTACTGCACACAATGCTCATAATCCTGTAATTAATGCACAGTGTGGCGCAATGTCCTGAGCTGCCAGAGGTGTGACATATAATGTTGGTGTGGTGTGGCTCACTCGGCGCTCTGTGTGCAACTGTGACTTCTACCAGGGCTGCTGTGAGTACTGTAGTCTGTTGCGACATCTGCCGGCTGCAGGCGGAACTATAGCTGTGGCCTGCAGCAAATCGCACAGCGTATGAATAACAGGAAATTTAGCCAGGGCTATTGTTTGATAACAGCTCCATTTCCCCACTTGGGCCATGTGCTTCAAAAGACAATGGAATTCATGGCACTGTCCTTACAGACGAGAAAATTGTGAAAGAAATAGAAATAATGGGACATTAAAAAACAAAAACCACAGTGATGTTAAAAAATGGATCTACACATACCTGCTACTGCTACAGGATACTCCACAAACAGTAGCACCGTTTGTCTCTAAAATAGAGCCTTACGCTGTGGAATATAAAAACAGCATGAAAAAGCTTTGTAAATTACTTGATGCTACCACAGTGGAGTCTAAAAGGTAGTACATATGATGCTCATAATTGTGGCGGAGCGCTAAATCCGGACTGCTGGAGACGTGGGGCACTGCGTTGGGGTGGTGTGGCTTGATTGGCGCTCTTCCAACGTCTGCAGATTCCACCAGGGCTTCTGAGCATGCTGCCAATTGACACGATACCTGATGGTTAGCGACCGAACTACAGCTGTGGGCCTCAGCAAGTCACACAGCATGGGAATAACAGATCTGTTAGCCACAGCTGTTTCTTGATGCTCGATCACCTGAAACACCTCCCCACCCCCACAGCCCCTCAGGCTGGTTGTTTCGAAAGACAATGGAATTCGCAACAAAAGAGAAAATGCAAAAGGAAACACTGTTTTATCCCCCACGATAATAATAGCAAAAAAAAAAAAAATTCACTATCCAGAGAAGCGTCGAATACTGCCCTGACCACCATGCCTGCTTTTAATAGCTGCTGTGTGAGCAGTCGCCAGCGCTTCCTACTGCTGAGACTGGGGGTTTGTATCGGACCACGGTCAAATATCTGCTGGATGGCGCGGGGGAGGGACAGGGACAGAGAGAGGGAGGGAGAGAGAGACAGAGAGAGAGAGAGAGAAAGTAGCAAGCGCCGTAAATTTGTAGAAAAGGAACTACAACAACAACAACATGCTGTGGAACAGCCTCCAGCAAAGAATACTCAGCAGCAACCGTCGCGTTAGTATAGAAAGGCGCTTGACCTTATAGACAGGCAGCTGGGGACAGTTCAATAACAACAGGTGCTGGAACAGCCTCTATCAGACAATAAGACGTCAGAGCAGATTTGAAAATAGAAATTAAAAAATCTGTAGTGTAAAATATATTTCGTTTGTGTCTGTGTACAGCAGAGAGGCGGTCTTTCTCTTACATATTGGTATATTTTTACAGCCCCCAATCTCGTCGTGGTTGACTAGCAGCTACAGCTTTGTTCAGACTTTACGTCGAGATTACATGAGAGCCAGGGTGAATCAGGGTTGTAGCTGCCAGTCATCATATTCCTGTTGGCACGCCCAACTGAGAAGACGAAAAATAAAGAGGAAGGCAGTACAAGTGAGTTCGATGCTAGATAAAAACGTGGAAGCTCCGCTGGATATCATTCGAGCAGAGAGGGCGTCGGATGTAATTCCCTCTGGCTGGATCGCCGCCGCTTCCTGGACGGGATGAGTGTAACGCGAGCTTATCGCGACAGTGTCTTGAGACGGCTCTGCCCTCTTCGTACACGTGGTGCCGTACCACGTGCGTGTAGACCAGCGACCTGGTCCGCAGGACTCTGGGGAAATTAGGCGGATACGGCGACCGGCTGTGGCGGCTTGTTTGCTTTCGGTGCGAAGCGAGGCGAAGTGGGGTGATCTTCGTGGCCGACGAGGAAGCAATCCTGCGCCTGCCATCCTTCCGTTTCACCTCGAGCGGTGGCGGCCGCTCCGAGGTGTGCGCGTGCCCGCTGGGCTCGCTTTACACGCAAGCGATCCGCAGCGCTCTCCTGGAAAAGACTGTAATTAATGGAGTGGCAGACACACGTCCGTAAGGCGTGTTGTCGGAGACGCGAGCAGCAGCTAGCAACTGTTCTCCTACCTCTCCTGGTGAGCCATGCGAATGCGGCGGGTCGAGAGCATCGTCACAGCGCTGTGACAAACGTGCCTGAAAAGACCGCATACTGAATCGCGGTTTGAGGGGTGGGGCTCTTGGTGATCGGTTCCTGCTTGAGCTAGGAACATGGGATGAAAAAAATTTCGTTTAGCTAGTAATTCGCACATTTATCTTACGGTTGCTATGTTACAATGTGTTGAGCGAGGTTTGAACTATAAACTGGAGCTTGCGCTCAGATAAATTGGGGATATCGATTAATCTCTATTGCAAAAGGTTGTAATTTCGCTGATATTAATGTTCAGACAATGGTACCATGTGTACGTGCACGGTTCGGATTTTAGGTGCGAAAACAGTCACACTCGTCCTGATTTTACGTGCAAAAAGGGTCACCCTTAAATAAATTTTGACTGGACCGTGGCTGATGGTTCAAATTTGTTACAAGGGTGTATCAGACCACAGTGTAAGACAAGTTTTAAGGACAAACGTAGGGCAAAATTCATTCTCCCACTTATGCATATATATCTCCAAAAATATTACAGCTAAAATAGTACAACATAATGCTTGATATTTTGTGTAATTTTTGGGTGAAAGTGCGTATCGACTTACATTTTATAAAGATTTGAATTTTATTTACCATTGTTTCTATAACGTACATTTCCCCGTAAGTTAACCAACCAATAAAACTCGAATTCCACAGTTTACATCTGCATAAGAAGCTAATAAAACTTGGATAACAGATTTTTGTTCAAGGTCATAGCTGTTTTGAAATTAATTTTTCACTTTTGTGATACCCGGGACGCCTCTGTTTTTCTCAAATTGTAAGGGGGACTTTTTCTCAGAGAAATTAGAACGGACAAGTGCTGCACAGGGTCATTCAGTAACTAATACTTAGGTACTATGCCAAATTTCAGGATGTTAGCTTTTATATTTCCTGAGTAAAGGTACACTACAGCTCAAAAAATGCAGTCTATGGAAATTCACATGTAAAGTGTGTATTTCAATTTTGGAAATAATCCTATACCTCTATCGACCAATGCTGTCCATATCCATAATCTTTATCCTCTTCTTGTTCTTCTTCTTGGAGTAGTCTCTTCCCCTGTCTCCTTTGTCTAGTTAACTTCTGTGTCTTTTCTGCTGTTGCCTCAGCTTCGTCCAGTCGCGGTTCATCAATGCTTCTGAGTGTCTGTAGTGTGAATGGACCTGAAGGAAGCCTAGTCTCTGCCGTCACTTAATCCCACGTACATTTTCACTACTGAACGCCAGACAGACATCACATGCAGCTATTTTCACTACAACTGAGGACACAAATACTGTATTTGGACAACGCATTTATATAACCTGACTGTAGTTCTCACTGGTATTCTGTGTTTTCCCTTGTAAAGATTTTTTCAGTAGTTCAGGATTCGCTAGGTACCTGAACGTTTGTATTACAACATCAAAAACAGCAAGAGACAAACCATAATTGTGGGTGTATGGCTTTCCAGTGCCTTCTGCCCGAAGATATTTGCACCACGATATGTCAGAAAGGGAGTGTTAACGATTATCGTCTGTGGAAAGTTGTGAAAGAATATTGCCCACACGGCTTGCTATATTGTTTTCACTCTAGGTAAGTTATCCCTGATTTCATCCGTAATTTATTTGTGAAGAGTGAAGAGTTTGTTAACAACTCCCAGTGGCTTTTCATCTCAAATTTCTTCTCTTTCACTGCTTTCTTCAGTATGAGAGGTCTACCTCCCATTCGCTTTTGAATGTACCCCAAACATTCTAGTTTTTCAGTTTTAGTTTGTGAGGCATGGTAACCAACGTGTATTTGATAACAATTTTACCGTTTTGCTTCCTGGTTTCATGAAAGAAAGAAGTTTATCCGAGCGCTGTGTAGAAGCAGAGAAAAAATTAGAAAAGTTTTGCACTACATTGAAAAATGAACATGCTTCCCGATAATAGCTTGCAGCACTAGTGCCAATCAAATTCAAAGAATGTGCTGCACAAGGCAAATAAAGAGATTTTGTTGTTTAATGCGTTCCTGCACCCAGTTTACAATCGTGACATATTGCTTGCATTGTGATATGACTGGCCTCTAAAGTCAGTAATATCAATGGAATTTGTAGACAGAACATTTATTAAGGCCTCATCTAAGTTTTCAGACTTGTGTCCCTGGTTTTCTAAAAACAGTAGGAAACGTGCAACATGTTCGCTATTCTCGTTCACATATCTTAATATGAAAGTTGATCAACATGTGAAATGTCCACAGTAGAATCTGCTATTATAGAGAAATGTCTGGCCTGTTTTATTTCACTTGTGATAATTCTTTTTATTCGTTCAGAAAGAATCTCTGTTGTTTCATCACAGATTGTTGAACAAAGATAACTTGTATATCCCTGCCCTGGATTTCCATATCGTTCAATGTGCTCTGCGAGAAGGATCAAACTCGGCTATAAGTTCATTATGTAATGAATGGAATCTTTCAACGTGTCCACGTAGGGGAAGTCTCCCACTTGTTAGCTTTTTCACTACTGCAAACACCCTTTTCAACACGCTGCACCAGTACATTTTCCTGTCTCATCATATGACTTGAAATGCTTATCTACTGTTCCAAGTGACTTTTTTTTGTTAAGAGTGACAACTCAGAATTTTTGTGTTCAAGTGAATTCTCATGATGAGATAAAATGTCAGAAATATTTTTGCAATTTGCAATACCTTAGCAGCAATCGCGGCCTTACCTCCGAACAGTTTACATGGTGCACAAAAACAGAATCGGTACTACTGCTGTTTACTAGAAAATCACGTGAAGTTGATTCACCATTTAAAAGTTTACGGTAAAATTCATTTTTGTTCAAATATCTGGTTTCATCGCCTGTTGATCTTCTTGAATTATAAAAATCACCATTCCAATTTTGATTAATGCCATGTTGCAAGAGAATGTCGATTGTTGATTCATTGGCACACCATTCGGCAGGATCATCACCAATGACGTTACTTCTTTCTGTAAGATTTGACTCGACACTTGGTTTTTCGTGAAACTCGAAATCACGAACAATTTGCTTTTCTTCATTTTCAACTTCCGTTTCGTCAGTGTTTACTTCTTTTACAATAGCTGCAGGGCCGGAAATATCTTCCGTACTACTTGAACTCGAAATAGAACCAGCAACTTATTTTGCGAAAAGTTTATATACTCCACATTTTTAGAACATTGGCTTCGCGTTTTCGCTTTTCCTTCGATAATTTCCGAAATGCCGCCCCACATAATTTTGCACGTTTTCTGTCTTCACTGTTATTCATGTTAAGGCACATACAAAATTGTAAACCAACAGTCAAAACAAAAGAAAACGAATTGTAAAAGGAAAGAGAGACAGTATCAAGTTCCAATCGTACTACACCGCACATGAGCACAAAGCTTTTTACTTTAAACGTGGCAAACGATCACAAATATTTTTGCTTTAAACACGGAGCGATGAACTGACCACCTCGGATTACAAGACGTGTCTGTGCTATGAAAGAACGATAATACAGAATAATTTAACTTCATTGTCGACCGTTTCTCTGTTGTCGGTGAACAGAAGACGCACATATGCCGGCTGGAATTCTGGAATTCGTCTCGTAAAGAAATCGGGGAAGTCCCGTTTTTGGATCTGTTTTCCGCATCGCCACAATTTTAGCTGGGACGCAGATATGTTTTGAATATTCTTGACACTGTATTTCTAATTTAAAAAGCAAATATTTTTTGTAGTTTCTTGCAGTGAGGTGTGCTGGATCGGCTCTTATCCCACTTATTCTTGTAACATTCTAACAGCTTGTGTGGGCAGAGAAGACAGACTACAAAGTTCAAGTAGTGTTGTTGGCAGTTGATGTGGTGTGTTGTCATTTGTGTGAAGACTGCTGTTATGTCTACACGCAAATGCACCTTTTGTTCCACCGTAAAATAAAAATAATCGTTCCTCGAAAAAAAAGCTTAGTTAAGAATTTGCAATGCCATGTTCTGTTCGATTGCGCAGAGTGGGAACTTTGATATCGTGCAGGCAGCAGCACAATAAATGAGACACACGAAAGTTAGTTTCTTCTTCTTTTTCGCCAAAAAAAAGTAACTAAATAAATAAATACTTAAAAATTTTAAACTGTTGTGAAGTATATTTCAGACATTAGTAGATATTCGGCTTATAGTCTTTTCATAGAAGCATGTGTTTCAAAATGTAAAACATTCCGGGTATCAACATGTCTTGTTGAAAAGGTGACATTAAATCAAAGCTTAGGTATTGAAGACCACAGAGCTTTCACATTAATTACAGTAATGGTGGGTTGCCTTGATACTTCCCCTTAATTTTAACAAGAAATTTAAGTAGAGTCGTGTTTCACATACTGAGTTCCACACATGTTACAGTATTTAAGAAACTGCTGTTTAGTTTATCACAGCTTTTCAAGGGTCCCAGTATTTTCGCGGGGAAAATATGATAGGGTTAAGTAGAAGCCGACAATTTCTCGGAATAATAACATTTCAAGTTGTTTAACAATATTAAAAACTTTTGTCGTTTGTAAGCACAGATATTTTAAAATGTAAACGGTAAAATGAGTGAACGGCAAAAATTGCAGCCCCCTACAGGGTTCCGTCCTTAGGCTCATGCCTAGTTGGCCTTTATTTAAACCCGCCACTGGATGGACTAGCAGGTAGCGAGTGGATAAGGAAGTGTATGGGCATGATATTCTTTGTGTAGACGCTGTGCATTGTAAAGTGAGATGAAATGAAGTGTTTATAAGAAAATACGCAAGGAAATGTATGATGATGGATGTTTAGTTGATAATGTTTTGGCAGTGGAATTATACACAACCGTATAATTTTTGGAACTGGATGTCAAATGAATAAGGTACCATTTTATAATTACATTGTTTGCTCTTCCACAAAATCTTTCTTTTTCTAACCATATGCCTCCTAGTAGGTAGAATCTATAGTAGTTAGAATCCTTTTATTTAGATGTTGAACTTGCTACTTGCAGTAATTTCTGTAGTTCGAATTTTGAAGATTTTCAGCGAGTAAGTAATTATGTAAAATAATGGAGTTTGCACTGTTGGGAACCGTGGTTCAAATGAGTTTAGGCAATCAACAGAGTTTGAGGTTGTTCCATATGTCTTTAATTTCATATTTTTTCGATTTGTATTATTATTAGGATTTCCTACAATTCAGGGCCATTATTTTGTGTTAATTACTGGAAGTCATGTTGTCAATGTAGAGCAGTCAGATTACTTCAGGCTTGTATGTTGTGGGTAATATATGAATAGGTTAACTCTCAATTGTCTTTGTCAGGGAAAATTCTGTGGGTCAGTGTTTAATAAAAAAATAATTAAAGAGGTAGTGTCACCTGTTGACCCTTAGCCGAGGAATACTTTACTGTAATCTTCTGATTTCCATGTAGTTTGAATAATTAGTGCACGATTAGAAATTATTTATTGATTGCTGTTAATACGTAATTGTATGCATGGAATTTCTTTTGCTGTTGTAGTTCCTATTTTTGTACTGCATTGTCATGAGCAAAGCACTTGTGGCACGCATGTAGGTTTGCACTAAGTATCTTGCAGCCGCTTTAACAACTAATTACATATTTATTATTTTCAGAGCTATTTTAGTGCTTCTTCTTGGTTTTGCGTTTCAGATTGTTTTTTGTGCGTTATTGTGTAAAATAGTGTGATAATCATGGCGAGTGAAAAACGTGACACTAGGCTGCGAAGCAAATTGAAATGACAGTGAAGACGACGAGTGTAGCTTATTAGCACTACCTAGTAATGAACTGACAAATGTTCAAGACATAATTTTGCAATAAAGCATCGGGACTTGGATCAGACAATAAATAACGGGGTGGAAATTGAAACAATCAGTGAACAGAGAACTGTTGACGATCGGTCGGTCGGTAACAGTTCGACTCAGGAATGCGAAATAACAGAATAAAATCTAGCGAATACCGTAGATTCAGTTTTTGCATCAATAACTTCTGTCAGTTAAGTCAAGACACACTCTCTGCCTTACAAAATACGAATATTACCGGTGCAAACGCGATGACGAAAAACACAAAGGAACATGTTTCAGTCACTAATGCATTGTTAATGTAATTAATTCAAAAATTTGATCAAACAGATCAAAAGCTTGAAAAGGTAGACACAATGGAACAATATCAGAAACAAACACAGCAACAACTTCAAAAGTTAGACACAGTTGACAAAATTAAACACCTGAACAAACATGTGAAGATTTAACCGCTTTGATACACAAATTCGAATCGAAGTATCAGAACATGCAAAGATGCCTGCCATCTCGACTGTTAGTGATACGAGGCCGTTGGGATCCAGGACGGCGTTCCGTATTACCCTCCTGAACCCACCGATTCCATATTCTGCTAACATTCATTGGATCTCGAACAACGCGAACAGCAATGTCGCGATATGATAAACCGCAATCGCGATAGGCTACAATCCGACCTTTATCAAAGTCGTAAATGTGATGGTACGCATTTCTCCTCCTTACACGAGACATCACAACAACGTTTCACCAGGCAACGTCGGTCAGCTGCTGTTTGTGTATGAGAAATCGGTTGGAAACTTTCCTCATGTCAGCACGTTGTAGATGTCACCACCGGCGGCAACGTTGTGTGAATGCTCTGAAAAGCTAATCATTTCCATATCACTGCATCTTCTTCCTGTCGGTTAAATTTCGCGTCTGTAACACGTCATTTTCGTGGTGTAGCAATTTTAAAGGCCAGTAGTGTATAAAACATTCAAGAATTCTGGTAATGACTTACGTCTACAAGCTTGGCTTCATCAGTTATGTCATTGCTTTTTTTTTATTTGGTCATTAGATAATAAATTAAAATGTGGCTGTTCAGAAAATAAACCAGCTGTAAGAATGAAATCGGTTATTCGCGACTGTCACAGTGACGGAGATTTTTATCATGCCTTCCTTTCTGAATATTGGTCTCAGGCTACACAAGACCAGGTAGAACACAGTAATATAATGATGAAGCATTTCGAACAGTATGAGTTTTCCATCCCTGTAAAATAATTTGAAGATACGTTACACTACAATCAGTTTTTGTCAAACCTGTGCAGCCCCTCGGAATTTATTCGCACTTGCTTAATTAAATTTCCTGAACACATAAGACATATTATTTTGGGTGGACGTTGTAAAGATGATATCGAGGCTTTTCAGGGACTTTTGCAAGAAATCGAAATGGACACTGACCATCGTATGATGCGAAAACAGGAATACAACAACAATTACAGGTCACATCCATCACAGTTTTGTGACGAAAGAACAATAACTGTACACGGCAAGTCTACCGTTGTAATGCAAATCCTGACCAAAACAGACACCACCTGTACGACAACCATTGGCAAAATAACAATAATTACAGTGACAGAGCACATTTCCATGGTAATGACTATGACAGCGACAACCGTAGAAACAGACAATATGGGAACCAGAATAATTATTATCAAGGAAGACGGAATGACTTCAGACATAACGGTCCACCCGTAATTACGATTCCGGCAGAAATTCTCCACCACCTAATTGACAAGAAAGAAACTACAGAAATTACAGGCAATAGGACAGAGGCAATAATCACGACAGAACCTAAATGTAATCAGAACTCTCGGGATTCAAATAGCGCAGGGCCCTCTCAACAAACTGAAATTGTAGAAACTAGACCTCCAAATCCCAGTAACGACACGCGACAGCAAAGAGATAGTAGACATTGACTCGCACCGCAGGCAGCTATAAAACCTACTTATGAGGCTAACGACGTAGCTACAATGACTATTAATTATGTGAAAATGGAAGACGTTATGGACATTTTACTCCAGGAACACGATATGAAACGGAGCCATATTGCATATTCTGTAATTCACATAATGACAAATGACATAAAATTTACAGCAGTACTTGACTCCGGCAGCCCTATTTCGGTAATTAGTGAAACAACTTTCAAAAAATGCAACATCCTTTACGTAAAATTAAAATACAAGGTGGAATTTTTGGAAAAAATGTGTAGATTTACAAAGTCTAACGTAGAATTCTTACGTCAGAGCCACAGATTTGTTATGGATTTTCTTATTGTTCCCTTATTGTCGACGGAGATTATATTAGTTATTGATTTTTTGAATGAGTATGAAGCAATTTTAAACTTTCACGACGCTGAAATAAGTTTAGAGAAAGAAGTTAAGTCAATAGCTTTAAAATTTGAAGATTGACTTTCTAACTATGACGAGGAAATTAGTCGGCTTTATCTTTTGTCACCTCACAGATTGGAACTTTCGACGGAATTTGACACTAACGCTCACTTTGCAAGTACTGATAGGGATGATATTGGCGACTGTGTTAGATACTAACGTTTTAATATAGAAAAATTGAAACAATTGACGACTGTAATGAAAATGATAGTCAGGGCCTCTTTGACAACTTACAATCACAATCCCCAGTTTTTACTCACAAAACAGGAACAATTATAAGATTTCAGTACAAATTTCGTGTTCGTGAACATACCAAATTTTGCGTCACACCGCAAGTAATTCCGGCACATTATGGGGGCCTTGTTACAACAGAAATATAACCTATTCTTAACGAGGGCATTTACAAATTTAGTTTCTTTCTTTATGGAAAACATGTAAAAGTTTATAGTGATCATCGAGCATTGCAATTTCTTATGTGTTCAAAATTAAATCATGACAGGTTGGAAGGTTGAGCATTATTTCTGCAAGGACAGCGCTTCACATTAGTCTACATTCCTGGCACAGAAGTCATTATTGCAGACGCGCTTTCACGCGCGCCGGTCGGCCATGAGAAAAGAAACACAGAAACTAACCTTGAGAAAAACTTCAGTATTCTTTACATTCAAAAAGTAGCTTTTGAAACATCGTCAAATGTTTGAAGGACGTTGTTCATAAGCAAGACCAGGATCCGATTTGTAAAGGCATTAAAAGTAAGAGGCACGAAAAGACACACGCCCAGATTCGTCGTTATTATCTGGTTAGAAATAGCATACTCCTCAAACGTTGCACTGTTAATGACAAGCTATGGGTACCCCATATTCCTGACGGTTTATTTAATAAGCTTATCTGGCACATTCATTTCATCTACGCACATTTTGGTCCACGAATATGTTATCACATCCTTCGGACGACTTTTTATCTCAAGAACATGGAATAGATAATTAGGAGAGTCCTGTCTATTTGCAAACTTTGTCAGAAGCTGAATCGTCTAACATCTCACATCGTGCTTCATTGTTTCTTATTATTCCTACTAGATTAAAAGAATTATCTGCAGTTGATCTTCTGGAACTCCTTGTTAAAACATTGAATGAATTTTCGCACGTTTTCGCTGATGTTGAAATCACTTCAAAATTTGTTTCTTTGACACCATTACGCAAAGCTACTGGACGCTCTCTATCCAACGTCGTTGTTAAACATTTCTTACGTGAAGTTGGACACGTTGACAAGGTAATTTCAGATAATGGACCACAATTCAGATCTGCTATTTAGTCACACATGCTTCGGAATCGTAAAATCAAACCTGTTTTTATTACATTGTAATCTCCATATAGTAGCCCGTCTGAACGCATTATAAAAGAAATTAATAAGCCTTGTAGACTTTATTGTCACAGGAAGCATCCGCATTGGGACAGGTACTTACACTTATTTCAAAATGTACTGAATGGAATGCCTCACGACTCCACTGCTTTACCAACCGTTCCTGTACTGAAGAATGAGGAACCACCAAACAGAATGGGAGAGCTTGTACCTTTATCGAGTACATGTAAACTTCGACATAAAAACATAATTGATTTGGCTGTTACAAATATAAATTCTGCTGCAGAAAAAAGGAGGAAACTACACGGTAAGGCATATGCGGAGAAACTTCACGGTGATCAAAAAGTTCTCATTGAAGCCCATTTACTGTCACATAAGAAGAAACATTGAGTCACAAATTAATTTTGATTTACAATGGACCTTATAGGATCCGACATGTACCGCATGATAATTGCGTTGGAGTTGAAACTTTGCGTACTAAGAAAAGAAAGGGATTACGCCATATTTCTCATATAAAACCGTTTATTGGGAAATGATTTGCTTTCTGACTCAGTCTTTGCTGTGAAATTTCTATTACTACTACTATTACGCTTTGTCACATTTAGAAATTGTGAACATGCAGCGATGTTTTTAAGTTAACTGTATAGTCAAGAACCTATGGAACATATTAAGACAGTAATTTTACGAGTAGACTTTTGTAGCGAACAGACGACACAGTTTTATTGTTAGTACATTTTCGCTTGTCAGTTGTACGATTACATCACGGCTATAATGCTCACATTCTTGGAACACTTACTGCTAATGAGGTTTTACTGCCACATTTTGGTCTATTTGCAAAGACATTTTTAAGTAAAGCACTATCTGAGATTGCACAGATGACGTAATATATGGTTTGTTTGACAGCTACACGATAATATTATGACGCTACTAATGAGTGACACGAATTTCATTATTGCTTTTATGCGGTATCTGTTTTATGTCTGCACAGTTTTTCTACGTTCTTCTGGAAAGTAAAACAAATTTTGGTAATGAGTTTTGTGGCAGGGCTACAATAAGTCAGTTATTTTCGTAACACAACAATACGTTACAGAGTACGGTACTTTCAAGATGACGGCAATGAACGTAATAACAATGACATTTTTCCATAGCAATTTATTTTTGTATATGTTAAGATAAGTACATTGATTTCTGGAGAACTTTGCTTATGAACGACGATAACTACGACACTTGGCACATTTTTACCGTTAAGCAATGGCAGAAATTTTCGTAAAGGAAGAAGTACAGTTTAGCGCTACATGACACGCATTTGAGCGATTACTTTCTGTAATTGAAACATTATTAGCAATATTTTTGAACTAGAATGATACATGTGCGTCTACATCCATACTCTGCTAGTCGCCAAGCTGTGTGTGGCGGAGGGCACAATTCGCCCCAAAGTCATATATCCCACCACTCTCTATTCCACTCACGGATCGCGAGAGGGAAAAACGACTTCCTGAACGCCTCAGTACGAGCTCTGGGTCTTCCTCCAGTCCCGTGGACCTTTCCGCTGTTCCAATGATCTCTGATAGATGATGGATAAGAATTGTGCTATATTTGTTGCATTGTGAACTTATAATCTTACGGGGATACCGTCTGGGTCAGATGCCTTCGTGGCGTCTATGGATCTTAACCGATTTACAATCCCAGATACACTAAACACTATGTCGGCCATCCTTGCTTTTGTTCGATAATTGAAATAGGGAATGGTGCTGCAGTCATCTACCATAAACGAGTTTTTGAAAGCTAGGTTTAGAATTTCGGCCTTCTGTTTATAATCATCCGTTACATTACCCATAGTGTCAGCAAGAGAAAGTATTGAATTTGTAGCGTTCATAGATTTTATGTACGACCAAATATTTTTCTGGTAATTTTAAACTCTACACATAACAAATTGCTTTCAAATTTGTTAAATGAATCTCTCATTGACCTTTTGACAGCTACTTTCATTTATCATGGTTTCTGTATATCAGCGGGGCAATGACTACGCTTAAAACGACTGTGCGAAATTCTCTGCTTTTTTCAGCAACTTCCTAATATGTTTGTTGCACCAAGGTAGATCCTTTCCCTCCCCAATGTTTTTGCTAGGCACATACTTCTCTCGCACGTGGTGGACAATACCTTTAAATTCCGAGCAAAGATGCTCAATATCTTTGTGTCCTGCAGTGAATGCTTGGAACTGACTATGAAGATATTCATTAATGACACTTTTGTTTGCTTTCCCAAACAAGAAAATTCTACTCTGTTTCTTCAGTTTTTTTTGCAACTTCCACTAACATAGAAGCCACAACGACATACAGAGAAGGTTGTCGGAGATACACTTCATTCTGCAGTTTAAATCTGTAAGATCTGAGGTATTATTACATTATCCCTCAAGGGAGCACGCCTCCATGCGTGTGGCAAGCGCAAGGAGTCCTAGCAAATTCGGTATTTACAGTTTCACACATCGGTACCATATTTCTCTAAAAAACATTACATAGCTATCTGGTCATTTAACAGGCAGAAATAACATTTTCACAACTTCACTGACACATGTCTACGTAATTACAAAGTTGGATTACTTTGCATTAATGAAATTGTACTTTGTCTGCATTTTGTGAACTGTTCACATACATTTTCGGAGCCATTGTGGTAATGCGGGAGCTTTGAGTGATGTATATTGTATGGAATCATGTTTTTGAAGTACGTTTGACGTAGATGACAGTATTGAAACCGGCAGAGAGCACTGTTCTATTAGATGTTTTGAGATTATTGAAGGAAGCTACGAAGATTTTGAGATTTGATAGGTGTTTTGTGATGATATTATACAACTACGTGTATTATGATGTTGAGATACGGTTATTATCAATAAGATGACGCTATATAAGAAATATGATTGTGCTATGTGTTTATTATCAGAAAATATTGAAGGACTATCGACGAATATATATATATATATATATATATATATATATATATATATATATATATATATATATGCATTAAGCCATTGAATAATGAGTAGGGATTAGGGACTGGTTTAGGGAAAGGAATGTCGAAAACCAATCATTGTACTTTAAGAGTTATGAAAAGTGAGTATGTATATGTTTGTGAATATGAGTACCGGACTGACGAAAGAAATTTTTGAACACTGTTATTAATGAGATTTCGCTTCTACACACTTCCTCTGTAATTTTCCGACCTGTGAAATTTTTTTAGTTGTATGAAACTGCTATTGTAAGAGAAACTGCTATCGTAAATATTTTGGTAAAGACTATATGTGACCTTGACACAATGCTCCTCTGTGCTGGGCTACGCACTATCCGCCTTTAAATATACCCATTGTTGTGTTGCCTTTCAACTTTACTGATGCCGCTTCAGCTGCTTTGATGCTCAACACACTCCTTCAAGCGTTCGCATAACTGTAGAAAAGAGAGGCCATTGACCTCACAACTGACATTTCTTTACAGAACATACCACAAACACGACATACACTACTACTTGTAAACATATGATTACACTTTGGAGTTTGAACTTCATGCTACTTACTGAATTGCTTATGATTTGATGACAAATATTCTTATGTTTACACACCTGATTGTGACAAGGATATCTCTACAAGAGTTGAGAGAATTTCTACTGACTTATGAAATGCCACATAGCTACTGAATGACGTTTTTATGCTTTGCTTTGTACATATTTGCTTATTTTATTTGATATCTGGTTTCTAGCTGTGCTACAGAATTGCTTTTATAACATAAAATTTGATACATATGTTAATGTGAACACATTTCTGTCAACACATCCAATAAATCAGGATTTTATGACTCACATTCTTAAAAAACAGCGCTTGAAAAGGAAAGAACCATAAGAAGGGGAAGGGACTAGCAACAGAAACTGCATACATAATCTTCTTTTCAAGAACTTGATAAATTCTCTTTTTTTTTTTTTGGCAGAATAAGTTGTTACGTTGCACCACTTTTATGTTAAGATGTGACATAGAACCATTGCATTTTACATGGGAGATAGTACAGATCTTGTTCCTTGTGCTGGCGCTTTGCATAGTATTGATGATCACAGATACACACATGCTATTGTAAGTGTACACGTATATTTCCCTTATCTGCATTGCTGTTTTAACTGTAATAATTTTTCTAATTGTGCTTTGTTTTATTTAGGTATGAGTTATTGCGTTTGCTGCTGCTATTTGTCAGGCAGTGACCTACAGAACTTTACTTTGTATTATTGTGCTAAGGCAAGTTTTACCATTGATTTGTTTTCCTTCTTTGCTGCATATTGCCTTATTTTAGTTGTAATGTTGCATTTGATTTGCTAATTCAGATATGCTGCTGCTTGATTTGACAAATTGCATTTTTGTCATTGTTGTTTGTGTTAATTTTTTTGTAGTGCTGCATTGCCTCATTTCTAGTTTATGTATCTGAGCTCAGTAGAATTAAGTTAGTTCAAAAGGGGATATGCTATATACGAAAATGAGCTGTGATGAGTTGGGAAGAAGTGCACTGAGAAGCTATAAGAAAAAGGTCTGGCCAAAGAGAGTTGTATAACGAGCAACAATTATTCTGAAAGAGGAAATGAAAAGACATAAGAAGGGCATAGTGACAACAGATTTAGTTAGGATTTTCTTAGAAATGAATAATGAGGTACGAAAAATATGGAATTACAAGCACTGGTTGAAAGTGTAAATACAGATAGTATGCTTAGGCAGGACTTTTGTGGAAACAGATGAAGTAAGAGAGGTCTGTGAGGATTAAATGAAGTTTTGGTTGGAAATGAAGTAGTATTGGTTAAAATTAAAGGAGGTATGAGCATGAAGGACATTACTGAAAAGAGAGTAATGAAACAGAGGTATAAAATGCACACCACAACTACTGCAGTATCAAATGTTACACTTACACTTTGACATATATATACTTGAAAACAGATCCTGCCCTTTCCTTTTGAGTTATTCCGATATGTTTATTATTATCCTTGTCTCTCTGTGTCCTTCCTATCTCTTTTTGTTTACTAGATAAGACAAATTTGGTAGAATTTTGTTCCTTCTAATACTAGGCTGCATTCACTATGATGAGGAATACTGTCATTCTCAAGCCTAATCTCTGTTTTTGTACCACATTCTTTACTTTTGGAAAGTGTTTAGACATTATTTATTCTGTTACGTTTTCTTCATTGTCAAGTTAATCTTTCTACTGATATTCTCATTTTTCTTTTATTTAGTTATATCACGATTCCTGTAACACTCATATATATGCTTTTTGTAAAGTCTGTATTACTATAAATGTTAATTGTGTTATCATGTTCTTTACTGAAGTGATGTTTTCTTTACATTAGTAATTGTATTTTTATGCTGTAAAATTGTAATTGTTTGGACAACAGTTCTCCGAGTTAGGTATATAGTAGCGACTCCTTTTACTGCACACATTTGTCTGTTGGTCATACTATATATATCAAATCTCAGAGATTTTATGACTGTGTTAGTGTTTGCACGTGTGTTGATAATTCAGCAAGGGACTGGTTAACAGCATTGCTGGTTGTAAAGGTATTCCAAAAATAAATAAATAAATAAATAAAAGCTAGTGAATGCACAGATGGTGGCGCAGGCACTTGTAATAGGCGTCAGTTTTGACTATACATTGGTGGCTCATGGACTTGCTATATTATCCTCAAGACTCTTCAGTTGTGACTGTGCACCCTCACAGTCGTAACGGATAGCTGCTGTCCATCTCCACAGGGACTACATTGCGTCTGCGCCTTTGGTTGCCCAGTAATACCATAATCTCCACTAAGACTATAGTGGATCTGCTTTGTGGTGATCCACGAATCCTACCTATATTCTTCAGGACTTCGACCGATACTGCTGTGGGTCTGCTCTGTTGTGCCCCTTACCAATCTTACGATACCATTTCGAAACTTCCTGTCAAGAGTCAGCACTTTGTTTCCATAGGAAGGACAACACTACTTCTTCAAAACTGCGTGGCTGTGCAGTGCTTACTTGTGCATTTTCATATACTGGTCAGCTTCTGTGCGTCAAACTGGCGTAGACTTCTCTTCTGATGAATTATTGGGATTTTCTTTAGGGAGTGTGCGTAGAATTTATACTTTATTGTGCAACAGCATATTACTTGATCTTCGTGAGCATCTTCTCTATTTGATATTGTTAACATAAAAATTTCAACAACTTAGCTTTGGCCACTGCCCAAAACATACTGCACAATTTTTTGAGGGGACCAGGAGGGCTATGTAAGTAGCCTGTTCGTATGCTGGCGGCGCTATAACCTGTGTTAATATCGCTGACAGCACTCTGCACTCTGGGCAAAAGATTCTGTGGTTGGACGGACTAGCAGTTAGCGAGTGGATAAGGAAGTGTATGGACATGATATTCTTTGTGGAGACTCTGTGTTGGCAGGACAAACACTGTAAAGAGAAATGAAATAACGTGTTTATAAGAAAATACGCAGGGAATTATTGACAACTATATAATTTCTGAAACTGGACGTCACATGAAAAAGGATAAATATTTCTAAAAACATTGTTTGCTCTTCAACAAAATCTTTCTTTCGCTAAACATATGCCTCCTAGTAGTTAGAGTGTATAGTAGATGACCTAGCTGGCTGTAGTTGCAATTTGCTTAGTTACTGTAGTTCGTATTTTTAAGATTTTCTGTGAGGTAAGTGACTTATCCAAAAGGTTGAGGTTTTCAGTATTGGGATAGATAACTGAAATGAGTTTAGCCAATTAATAAAGTTGGAGGTATTTTCATATTTCTTAAATTTCATATTTTTTGGATTTGTATCATTATTAAGGTTTCTTGCAACTCAGGGCCATTCTTTTGTGTTAATTACTGGAAGTCATGTTGTGAATGTATAACAGTCAGATTGCGTAGGGGTTGCATGTTGTGGGTAATAAATGAATAGATTAAGTTTGAGTTGTCTTTGCCAAGGAAAATTCTGTAGGTCAGTGTTTAATAATAAAAAAAAAACTAAAGAGGTAGATTCAGTACATAGTGTCGAGAAGAGATACTAAATTTGTAGATACAATACCAAATGAAGAGATGCTGAATCGGATTGTGGACAGATGAAATTTATGGAACAGCATTACTAACCGAATATCTCGGTTAAGGAGTCACATCATGTAACTTCAAGGTATAATCGTGTTGGTAAAGGAGCGAATTGTGGAGGTAAAAGCTGCATAGGTTGACTAAAGGAGGCTCCGTGGAGTGATTTGTACCTCGCCAACAAGCCGAAGCAACGTAATCGAGTAAGGCAAGTCGGCGTCGCAGACGACACCGCAGGCGGGCTGCAAGCTGTGACGCGGCCGCATGAGTGATGGGACCTGGCGTCACGTCACGTCACGGCGGCCCCCGGCGCCTGCGCCGCCCCCGCTGCCGCCGCCCCCGCCGCCGTATCGCCGCCGCCACCGCCGCCTGTTCGGCGCCCACGCTATCAATCTCGGCGACTGTGCTCGTCTGGCACGTCCGTCTTCAGTAGCGGCAGCGGGGCAAGAAAAGGCGCGGAGGCGCAGTCCGCGTTGCGGCGCAGCCCCGGCGAGGGCTGGCGGCCCTGGCCTGGGAGAGGCGCCCTGGCGGCGCTCGGCCCAGAACAACTAGGAGAAAGCCCTGTGCAGTATATCTTGCAAAATTAGACGCTTCCTTGAGATATCCGATAGACAAGTCTTACTACGATGGTAGATGAACTTGTATAGCAAATATCTAGAGAGCAGAGGAAAACTCTATCGAGGGCAATTGGTACGACGTAGTTTTCAACTTACAGAAGCAGAGCGCACTGAGTTGTCCGAGCCATACGTTTTGCAGAAGTGCATAAATGCGAAAATTTTGCATTGGTAAAATACTAAATTAAAAAGAAATGGACCGCCGTCCAATAACAAGCTGCTTTGAGGGACTTCGTTGCACTCAAGACGACTCAAACACGATGATTTATTACTACACGCGTCTATACTGCTACATCCCTCTCACGCCTAACCCGAAATCTTCATTTACCAAGAATAGTGTCCGTTTGTTTGTAATTTATGCAAACATACAGTTTCATTCCCGTCTTTGTCCACACCTTACCTGCAAGGCAAGAGGATTCGTAATATGACTTGAAACGTATATGTATGTAATGTATAAAGCGGATAGAATGTTACCAAAAAACTCTAAAATTTCTTACTCGATTTAGTTCAAATTTCTACTGAAGATGGATGGAGAGAGGGTGAGGAGGAGATGGGTAGCGAAGGGGAGGAGTACATGGACAGAAAGTGAATGAATGAATGAAGAGGTGGACTAATCGAAGACTGCAATAAATACATATCCGTGTAGTGCTGAGTACTCAGTTAAAAGAAGAATAAGGGGCGCCAGTCACAGTGACCTTGGTGCCATGTATACACAGTGGACGATCCCATTTCACTGGAACTGGCAAGGTGAACTGACCAGTTCCGTAGTGCAGGTTCTCCTTGTGATGTGTGGCGCAGTCGGCAGCAGAATTATGCTTTAAACTAATAAAATATCGCTTCTGATAGATTTGCAGATAGATACCACTAATGAATAAAAAGGGAAACCGTCACAGTGCGTTTATTGAAATTAAATATCGGAAATTCTCAGTACTAGACTTTTGATATTGAAACCACAACTAACTAAAAAGGCTCGTTATCGTAGTCAAGATCTCTTGTGGATTGTGTCTAAGTACCGATCGACTCACCTAGCGCGCTACTAGTGCGTATACTCTGGGACGATTTCGGCCTCCTTATTCTCTAATGTTTACTGCATCATAGTGACATCAAAACTATTGCCGATTCCTTCCTGTTACAGTTTATAGATGAAAATAAGTTACTGTCAAAGGCGTTGTCTAGTGATAGCGTCCATGACTAATAATCTAAACGCCCTCGATCTAGGGTTCGAACGCCACCACGGCTTAAATTTTGAATAAAAATCGTAAACAATGAGTGGCCAAAGACTTCCGGCATAAGAATTCATCCTCATTCTGCCTACGGCCTTGCCAAATAGGGTAAGGTAGAGGGGGGACACAGGGGCTTAGGGCACTTTCCTGTCTTGAGTTGGAGAACTGCGCCCAAAAGGGGGAAGAATCACCGATAATCAATGGTACGAAGATACGAAATGCAATGAAAACTGCTGCATTGAGAACAAGTTATCTGTAACCACAGGACACGTGGCCTGTAATGGAAAAAGTGTCATGATGATCTCTCCATTGGCTAAGGTTTCCTATTCGAATCACTGGGAGGGAACTGCCGAGCGGGAGATAACCACGAGAAAAGACTGTATAACCAACGAAAAGGTTATGTTCTACGAGTCGGGGCGCCGAATGTTAGAAATTTGAATGTGACAGGGAAACTAGAAAATCTGAAAAGGGAACTACTGTGACTCAGTCTACTTGTAGTTAGTTAGTTAGTTGGTTACGTGTCTCATTGATCAGTCACACCGTACGGTGGCCGTTATGATGTGGAACGTGTCCAGTGCACAAGAAATGCACATAGGAAACAAGATTTTTTAATACTTATATTACAGTATAGTGTTAAAGTTTAATATTTCTATACTTATAAATTTATTTAATCATAATCAATAATACATCTATGGTATAGAAGGAGTTGTCAAGGAATATGATTTCAATTTATTTTTTAAGCTGTTGCTGCTGTCTGTCAGATATTTTATTTTATCTGATAATTTGTCAAAAATTTTTAATGCAGCATAATTGACCCCTTTCTGTGCCAAAGATAGGTTGAGTGAACATTAGTGTAAGTCTTTCTTTTTTCTGTATTATAATCATGAATGTCACTGTTGTTTTTAACTGTCCATTTTCTTGAGAACAAATTTCCTTAGTGACTAAATGTACTGTGAGTCTGTTTTAAGAATTCCAATTCTCTTAAAAAGACGCTTGCAAAATGTGTGACTGTGAACCCCACACATTGTTCTAACCACTTTCTTTTGAGCAGTGAATACTTTTTGTCTGAGTGTTGAGTTACTCCAAAATATTATTCCGTATGACATCAGAGAGTGAAAGTAATGTGTACAGGCAAAGATCACGAAATCAAATATTGCTTTGCAAGACGTGTTCAGGAGCAGATAACGGTGATCACAATTTTGTACTGATGAATAGTAGGAAGGGGCTTAACAGACTAGACAAGAAACAACAATATGCAGAAAAGAGGGATAGGGAAGTAATAAGGAACGAAGAGATGCGCTTTATATTCTCTGAGACTATAGATACTGCGATAACTAATAGCTGAGTAGGCAGTTCAGTTTAGTAGGAATGGACATCTCTAAAATGGGTATAACACAACTTGGAGAGACAGGCGAGGAAACTATGGGTAACAGAAGAAATAACTCACCTGATCGATGAATGAAGGTAGCACAAAAAGATTTATGGAAATTCAGGATTACAAAAATACGTCACTTAGCAATGAGAGAAAGTGCTGGAAACCGAAGGACAAATAGCTGCAGCAAAAGTGTGAAGGAATCGAAAAACAATAATTGTAGATGGACTGAAACTGCATGTACAGAAGTCAAAATAATCTCTGGTGAAATTAAAACCAAGTGAGGTATCATTTAGAGTGCAATGGCAAGTCTACTATAATACCGAGGAGAGAGTGGTGGATGGGTGGAAAGAGTACACTGAAGGCCTCTACGAGGGGGTGCACTTGTCTGAGAAGAGATAGGGGATACAGCATTAGTATCAGAATTCAAAACAACTTTGGAAGACTTAAGAGCAAATGAGGCAGCAGGGATAGATAATAAATCGTAGTTTCTAAAATCACTGGAAGAGCTTGTGTGTAGAAGAGACTGGCGATGTACTGATTATCGAAAAATACAGCATCCACACAGTTTCAAGACTGCAAGACCCGACATATGCGAGAATTATCGCACAATCAACTTAAGAACTCATGCAATGAAGTTGCAGACGTGAATATTATACAGAAAAATGGAAAAGAATACTGAGGATCTGTTGGATGGCAATCAGTTTAGTTTTGGGAAAGGTAAACGCAGAGAGGCAGCTCTGACGTTCCGGTTGATAATTTTGAACCAAGCCTGAAGAAAGATGACGACATGTTCAAATTATCTGTCGACCTGGAAAAAAGGGTTCGACAACGTAAAATGCTGCAAGACGTTACAATTATGAGGAAAATAAGATAAGCTAGAGCGAAATGTAGGTAACACGCAGTATGTAAAAGATCCCAGAGCGAACAATAAAAATGGAAAACCAACATCGAGGTACTCCGATTGAAAAGTGTGTAAGATACCGATGTAGAATTTTTGGCCTCTACTGTTCAATCTGTCTATCGGAGAAGCAATGATGGAAATAAAAGCAAGGTGCAAGGGTGGAAATAAAACTCAAGGGGATAGAATATCAATGATACGATTCGCTGATGACATTGCTATCCTGAGTTAAAGTGAAGAAGAATTACATCACCTGCTGAATGGAATGAACTGTCTAATAAGTACAGATTATGAACTGAGAGTAAATCAAAGAAAGACTACAGTAAGTAGAAGCAGCAGAAATGAGAAGAGCGAGAAACTCAAGGAGACGCCAGCTAGACGAAGTTAAGCCATTCTAATACATAGGCAGCAAAGCAAACCATGCTCGAGGAAGACATCAAAACACACTAGCACTGGCAAAAGGGCATCCCTGGTCAGGAGAAGCTTAACAGGCCTTCGTTTGAAGAAGAAATTTCTGGGGAGGTACGTCTGAAGCAAAGCATTGTATGATAGTAAAATATGGACTGTAGGGAACCCGGAATCAAAGTACTTGAGATGTGGTGCTACAGAAGAATGTTGAAAAGTATGCGGACTGATAATGTAACGAATGACAAGAAGATGAATCCGTGGGGGTCCTTATGAAACCAGTCAGGAGACTTACGACTCAAAACAAGATCTTTAATGTTTATATATAACATTAACATTTATAAATAAAATTGTGACTGCTTGGCACTAATTCTCCGGGACATCATCGACATCTATGTCGGTGTGCAAGACAGCCTACGTCGGTAGTTAGCTGCTCCTCTCGCTGCCAACCTGTGTGCTGCTCCAGCTTTCTCCGCCAGCTGTCAAACAAACTCCCGCTAAAAAAAAAAAAAAAAAAAAAAATGGTACTGAGCACTATGGGACTTAACTTCCGAGGTCATGAGTCCCCTAGAACTTAGAACTACCTAAGGACATCACACACATCCATGCCCGAGGCAGGATTAGAACCTGCCACCGTAGTGGTCGCGCGGTTCCAGACTGTAGCGCCTAGGACCGCACGGCCACTCCGGCCAGCCCTCCCGCTACAGCTGAGCAGATCTGTAAGCCACTGATCGGGAGAATATTGCTGTATCTGAAATTACGTAATTCTTAGAAAGTGTAATTAAAACACAACCGGTGCGATTTCAAAACATTCCCGAACTGCGCAAATTCTGACCATAAATGGAAAAACTGTCGCTTAATTCTGTGACGGAAGACTAAACAATGATGCAACGTTAGATCCTGTAGGAATAAAGCGTGTTGTCTAAAAGGGGGAGCTGTCGGGATCAAAGTGGACAGGAGAATGCGAAAACTAATTTTTATTTAGTGAGCATTATATGACGACTGTTTCTTTCATTCTAATGAAATGTGATCATGCTTGCATATAGTTACTGGGAAAAAGATGAATGAGTATTCTATGCAACTTAACTTACCAGGTTTCATAGTAAGTTAAATCAGATTCGATAAAGATTAGCACGAAAATAAAATGTTCTTCCATCAGCAACAGAATGTGCTGACACATCGTGTGCAGTCCAGATTTCAAAATGTTCCATCTTCAATGCCGTTCGCCGATTCATTGACGACTATGTTTTCCTAATCCGAAATAAACGATTGCAGGGAAGTAAATATTGTCAGTGAAAAAGTTACCTTTTCTGCAGTCGACTTACACGACGAGTTGAAAGGAATTTTCCTGTAGAGAGATAAAAGATGACTTCTTGTTGGACAAAGCGCAGAATGAGATTGTACTAAGTTTTCTTACGAAAAAATGTTTATTACGTAATGTATCAATTAAACCGCGTAGGGCAACAAGAGAAAACTGTTTCTGTCAGTGGATCATTGGTGCGCACAGTTAAAACACACACACACACACACACACACACACACACACACACACACATTACTTAGAAATAATGTCATAAATGAGTATAGTTTGTTAACTGACACTTCAGTCACCAGTCACATCAGAGGTTCGTAGACCGTCTTGGAATTGATTCTCGAGACTTTGGTTACCTGACATTAGTCTTGTTCATATCAAGGGTGCAGCATGCGAATTCTTGAACGGTGGTCGATGCTGGTAAGTGACTATTTCTTATTCTCCAGTTACGTCCGCCAAAAACTTTGCAGTCTACATGGGCTGAAAATAGGGAAATCCATTGAGATAGGCGACTTTGATGAATTATTATTATGTAGAGCCTGTGAACGAGTATCTCGAAAACGCCGAAACTAGACGAATGTTCACGTGCTGCTGTCGTGAGACTCTCCGGAAACATGTTGAGGGACAGTGTAATAAACCCTAGGCGCCAAATGGTTGTGCGTTCACGACTTCACACAGAACGTGGGGTTTGGAGACTTGTCAGCGCTGTAAAGTACGATAGATGGTTATCCGTGGCATCTCTGCCGAAAGAGCACAATGCTGTTGCACGCACAAGTATTTCGGAGCACACTGTTCATCGTTCATAGGAGCTCCTCAGCAGACCATCCCTACCTGTTCACACGCTGAACTAACGGCACCGTTAGTTACGATTACAGAGGGCACAGAACCATAGGGATTGATCGTCGATCAATGGAACTGTGTCGGCTCTTCGGGAAATCACATTTTTGCTACGCTAGGTCGATGGTCGCCTCCACAAACGCCATCATTGAGGTGAACGGTGGCTCGAAATGTTCAGTGCGCCGAGGACGCAGGCTAATGGGAGCAGTGGAATGCTATGGGAGACATTCTTTTGTGCTGGCATTGGACCTGTTGTAGTAACCAAAGATTGCTGACAACTGCGAACCACGTGCATCTCCTCATTTCCATGTCTTCCCGGATGGTGATGTCTTTTTCAGCAGCATAATTGTCCGTATCTCGGAGCCAGAACCGTGTTACAGTGGATTCAGGAGCGTTATAGTTAACTCACGTTGATGTCTCGGAGTCCAAAATTCGCCTGACGTAAATCCTAAGGAACGCATCTGGGTTAGTGTCGGGCGCCATCACTGAGTACGCAAATCAGTGGCCCATGTTTACGAGAATTACATAACTTGTGAGAAGAAATGTAATGCCACATACATGCACAATACTGCCAACAAACGTTTGGGTCCCTGAAACGCAGAAACAGTGATGTATTTCGTTCGAAAGATTAATTATGATTTATTAAGTAGCTGGTCATGAAGTTTTAGCTCACCAGTCTAAAAGTAAATTTAAACGGCAGTGTCAGTTAAACTTAATTGCCTTGGTAGAAATCGCCTTCGGTGAATTGCTGCACAATTGTCTAACTTCTTTGTTTTCTGGCTGTAGGCTGTGTTAGAGTACCGTTTATATCTAAAATTGCAGTTGTGCATCTGTACAGACTTTTAAAAGGTTTATTAGGTGCTGTGCATAGCCGTTTTTCCTCATAATTCTCCACCGTTTCTTTCTATCAACATTATCAAATACCTCAGTAAAATCGATCATCGTTAAATGAGTTTCTATAATATACTATACCTGTTTTTCCATTACTTGTTTAATTGTGCACACTACATCTTTTGTCAACCCACCTCTCCGAAATCCCATTCCTTCTTCGCCTAATAAACTCTTAGATAAACTTTCACCTATCCTTTTTTTAAATAATGGTGGTATCCTTGCTAGGGACCGTACTTTTCGAATAGCTCCCTTTGTTCTGAACCTGTTAAATAAATGTAGTAGCCTTTTGTAGTAGGGTGTCTCTACATTTTAGCAGTTCAGCATTCGTACCACCTATACCAGCTGCTTTTCTGTTCTTTGTGGAGTTGAGGGCTTCTGTTAATTCATCCATACATAAACCACCTACATGCCGCATTTCAATTTCATAGTCTATATTCTCTGTGGAACACGTTTCTTCATACCACAGTGGGCCCCGACGTATGACTATCTCCATTCAGCTCACGAGCTTCCTCAGCTATCTTGTTTACTCAACCGATGTTTCAGTGACTTATTTTAATTCAAGTTTCCAGAACAGCATGAAGATCAAGTCGAAAGGTTGGTTGGTTGTGTTGGGGAAGGAGACCAGACAGCGTGATCATCGGTCTCATCGGATTAGGGAAGGATAGGGAAGGAAGTCGGCCGTGCCCTTTCAGAGGAACCATCCCGGCATTCGCCTGGAGTGATTTAGGGAAATCACGGAAAACTTAAATCAGGATGGCCGGACGCGGGATTGAACCGTCGTCCTCCCGAATGCGAGTCCAGTGTCTAACCACTGCGCCACCTCGCTCCAAGTCGAAAGGTATTTCGACCGTTGCACACAATGCCTGCATCATTGTGTAACTAAAAAGGACAACCTGGATATGCATATATAATAAAAGACACGTTCAAAACACCTTTCTCGTGATTTTTATGAAATGCTACTTCTGTAAGGACAGATAAAATCAACCTATTTGAAGGAGTAATTTGTGAACAAACATTAATAATACCTATGGGAAGTGCACTGAACAAAAAATTTTTCACTTTAGGGAGAAACCACGCTTGATCTTTTGTAATATTATTTCTAGATTTCGTAATGGCTTCAGACTGGCTGAGAAGAATATATAAAAAAATCCTCTTCAAGTGTTCATTACAATTAAATTCAATTTATTTCCATAAACTTTAGACATGTTATCTTGAAACTCTAAATAGGTCGTACATATTCAACACCCATGATAAAATTCAATTTATATATATTATAAAGTATGGTTACAGCAACTATCGTTAATATTAATGTAGAAATAAATGAGATTGTTGAAGATATAATAAAAATGTAACAACAAAATAAAAGGAATCTAATTAAAATTCTAACGTCCAGCTAATGTTACTAAGAAGTGCTACTCAAAAGTTAGCGAAATTATTATGACCCACGCTTAGAAATGGTAGTACAAACCGACGTGGCTAAGATCAGCGTAGTACATGTTTCATTGCCTCATTGAGCCGACCGGCTTCAATATGATTGGTCCTGTTCATTGCTGGCGGGCAGTTATCCGTTGTGACGTTTGCTTGTGTTTGCAATTTTTCAATGGCCGACATGAGAGAAAACATTTCTTTACCAGAAACTTAGTAAAAGAGTCACAGAAACGAAAAAAAAAGTCAGTGCAAACATCTGGTCATTACGCCTTGGGCCACACACAAATGTATCACTGGTTTAAACGTTTTAAAAGTGGTTGGATATCTATTGATTTTAAACGTTCGGGATAACCATTCTGCTGCAGTACACCACGAAATTCATTGCTGTTTGGAATGCGATTGTGAAACATCATAGGCAGACTATCCATGTCATCTCTAACTCTGTGGGCTACCATGTGACACATGGCAGCAGCTTTTGTGAGAAACATTGAGAATGAGGGCTGCTGCAAAGTTCGTGCCACGGCTGCTTACTGTGGATCAGAAAGAGTATCTCAAAGTTGTCTGAAGGGAAGGAAGGACTGCGTCAAATTGACATAGAATTACTAAAATGGTCACAAGTGACGACAGTTAATTTTATGGATATGACCTTGAAGCTGAACAGAACCCATCTCCAGCTTGTCCTAAGAAAGCTCGTCAAATTCAGAAAAACATAAAGTCTTTATTGATCTGTTTTTCGGTAATGATAGGATTATCCAAAAGTAGTTCGTATCTTGTGGTCAGACGAGTAATTTGGAATTCTATCCTGATGTCCTAAGGCGACTGAGGGAGACTGTGAGGAAGAAAGGTCTATAGGAGTGGATCAGGAATGACGGTCTTTCACCACTACAATGCGTGGCCACATACTGCTTTCCTCATGTAGTAGCTTTTTTTCTGGAAAAGCAACATGATGGTTCTTCATCCATTGTACTCTACCGATCTGATTCTTTGCAATATATTTAACCTTCCCAAGGTGAAAAGGAAGTTGAAGGGACGAAGTTTTGACACGACAGAGGAGATTAGAGTGGACTCGCAAATAGTGCTGAATACACTGATTACAAATGACTTTCAGTATAATTTCGTTCTTGCCAGATAAACTGAGAATGGCATCTAAGCTCCAAAAGGGGCTATTTTGAAGGTGGCGTACGACGTGATTTTATTTAGTATCAGATTTCGGGATCTTCTGGATTGCACCTCGTGCAACGATTACTGTCAGCCTTGGAAGAGCTTGAGATTTGCGAAAAAAATAGCCGCCATTGTCATATGTGTGCCACGTAAATCTTCCAGTCTAAATGTACCCATGTGGTCGGCCATAGGATTTGGTTTATTCCTATTTTGTTATTTTAATTTATTTTTATTGTTTCTCATAATTACATTTTATTTGTGAAGGAAGCGCTCCCTTTAAGTTTTCCACTGTGTTCCATTGAGCTTTAGTCGTTATTTTGTCATTTCGAGTGCCCGTTTAATCTTAAGGATTGTGAATTGAACATTTGCTTTTTAGATATCAAAGATATAGTGACATTAAGTGTAGCTGGTAAGTTTTGGTCATTAACGTTTGTTTGTAGATTGAACTTTGTCTGCATTCGCTCTCAGTCTGTAGATTGGGAGAACTGAAAGCGGAGCGGAACCATCCAGTTCACATCAATGTGTTCCTATATCGTACTATATTTATTAAAGTTCGTGCGTGTTTTCTGTTGAAGAGGTTTAATCTTGTGTTTTTGTAAGTGTAAAATCATTCACTCTGTAGCATTGTAGATGCTCACTGAACAGTGAGCTACATAGCTCATTAATGCATCAGCGTCCTCTGATGACACATTGGGATGGTAGCAAGCTACATTTCTAGGATTCTGTATGCTTTTATAGTTTGCTTCTTCAGTTAATTTTTGCTAGAATGTGGATGCAGGATGAGCTGGCTGCAGTTCTCAAACAGTTGAATGCGCTTTTGGCTACAGTCAGTCACGTTCATGCTGCTGCCTCAGGGTGTAGTGGTGGCAGAGAACTGGCCCGTCGCTTGTTTTGCCCGCGGGCTGTGCTTTCGAGGCACCTCAGCCGAAGCGGTGGATCCGCCCTCACAGCAGAGTGAGTGGCGGGTGGTATCACGTTCGCGTAACTCGGAGGGCCTATGTGGAGGGTAGACACCTGGATGCGCCTTTCTCCCTGTGAGTGAATAGGTGGTCGCTCCTCCAGCCGGATCCGAGCAGGCATACGGAGGCCAACGTTAGGCTCGTTATGAATCCACTTAGGCAGATGGCGTTCAGAACTGGAAGATAAGCCACTGTGCTCTCAGTATGTCTGTCAGATGGCCCTATCGGTCATATGAAGGAGGCCTTGCCTGCGGCTATCGAGCTTGCAGGGTGCAGTCATCCGCAAGTTGTGGCTCATGGTAGCACTGCTGTCGCATGGGTTCTAAGGCATTCTCAATTTATACAGGTGGCTGGCGGAGGTGGTGAAGACTGCTGGCCTCGCGCAAGGGGTGGAAGCAGAGCTCGCGATTGCACCATTGTTCTCTGAGTTGATCGGGGTATTTTGATTTGGAGCCGAGTGGAGGGTCTCAACAAAAGACTTGATCGATTCTGTGCGGTCTTGGCTGCAGATTTCTGGACCTGCATTATCGTGTGTGGATTTATAGGAGTCCCCTTGATAGGGCAGGGGTGCAGTACACAAAGGAAGCAGCTCCTAGGGAAGCAGAGTACTCGTGGAGTGTACACGAGGGTTTTTCTTAGGCTAGACGGTAGTTTAGGATGCCCTGATGAACACTAGCGATATGCAGCAAGGAAAGTTAGATGGCATTCAGAATAAAGACCGTCAAAGTTAGTTCCGGAATTTACAATGCCCCCCCCCCCCCCGGGAAAGTTTTTGCACTTGGGACCGAGAGCTGGCGATGTGGAGAGCTCTGAGATATTTGTGAAGTCATGGAACGTACATGGTAAAGACCGACTACAAGTCGTAGGAGGGGGAGTGTACATTGCAGTTCACAAAAATATTGTCTCTATTGGATCCATGTTGAATGTGACAGTGAAGTTTTCTGGTCACGTGTGACAAGTGTAGGTGAAACCAAGTTAATTGTGGGTGTGAGTAGCAGCCACCCGTGACAGTTCCAGAGGCATTAAAAGAAAATCTACCCTAAGTAGCGCGTAAATATCCAGTTCATGCAGTACTAGTTGGAGGAGTCTTTAGCCTAGCGAGTATAGATTGGGATGTCTATGGATTCGTAGTGGGAGATACAAACAGACAATCGTGCAAAGTACTGTTGAACACGTTTTCTAGAAAATGTCTTGAGCAACTAGCTCGGCAGCCCTCACGCAATGGAAATACCTTAGACCTTGCGGCTACAAATAGGCCGGATCTTACCGACAATGCCACTACACAAACGGGAACTGGCGATCGTGATGTCATTATAGCAACTGTGATCATGAAAGTTAATAAATCAGTCAACAAGGCTACGAGAAAGAGTGTGGTTGATAGAGCACATAAGCAGTTGTTAGCTTCTCACTTAGACAGTGAACTGAAGGTATTTAGCTCCAGTAAGATGGATATAGAGGAAGTATGGACAAAGATTAAATAGACTGTAAATCGTGGTCTAGAGAGGTATGTGCCTGCCTGGCGCCAGTTTCCATTATTCGTCATTTTGATCTTTGAGTCGACTTCGATGCTTGTCTTCTGCTCATCTTTGGCGACGCGGGTTTAACAGCAGCGCGTGCGCTCTGCTGGGGAGGTGTGTCGGGATCGGCGGTGAGCGAGAGTCACCTGGGACTGTGTACGTAGGCAGGACGGCAATAGGACGAGGAGGAGGAGGAGGAGATTAGTGTATAACGTCCCGTCGACAACGAGGTCATTAGAGACGGAGCGCAAGCTCGGGTGAGAGAAGGATGGGGAAGGAAATCGGCCGTGCCCTTTCAAAGGAACCATCCCGGAATTTGCCTGAAGCGATTTAGGGAAATCACGGAAAACCTAAATCAGGATGGCCGGAGACGGGATTGAACCGTCGTCCCCCCGAATGCGAGTGCAATAGGACGAGTCGTATAACGAAGGAGCGGAGCCAGCGGCTACGGCGTGTTGAGCCGTGAGGGCGGATCCACTGCCCATGGTGATCCGGTTTTCTAGAGGTCGGAAGGACAAGCTCCTTCGAGTCTGTTATAAGCTACGCCGGCCGATTGAATTGGAGTCGCTGATTGCTTCGGTGGGTTGCGTGCTGTTTAATTGAATATGCCAGTGTACTGCCGGCCGGTGTGGCCGAGCGGTTCTAGGTGCTAGAGTCTGGAACCGCCGACCGCCTCAGTCGCAGGTTCGAATCCTGCCTCGGGCAAGGATATTTGTGATTTCCTTAGGTTAGTCAGGTTTAAGTAGTTCTAAGTTCTAGGGGACTGATGACCTCAGAAGTTAAGTCCCATAGTGCTCAGAGCCATTTCAATCAATATGCCAGTGTACTAAAAATCCTTTGGAATTGTTTTAGTTGTTTATCACTTACCTCGGTGTCGTGACTAACTATCTTGATGCCAGTTGAGGAAGTGTGACTACGCCCAACCTACCGACATGAGGCGTGGTTAAAGACATAGCTAGAAGTGCAACGAGTAGTGAGTAAGTCCGGCTCTGGCGTTTCGAGACACACCGAGATACGTCGTCTATTCTACCTTGTAGTTCATTTGGTAGTTTGGCGTGTAAATGTGCGCCGAGATAATTCTTGTCAACTTAACTTTAGGTCATGATTTTTAGCGAACTTATTAATCAAAGTTCAAGGGCTGACACTGGCTAAGTAACTCTCGGAGGCTAATTTGTTTCTATTCAATTGTATTGATCACATGTTCTCTAGATAAGATTGTGTAGTTTTTTTTTCAGAATATTGTCTGCCGTTGACGTGGGTTGTGTTACAGGTAATCGGCAGCGGTCGACGCGAGCATACTGGGAGCCGAGCACCACCGGGGCAGAGAGATATTACGGTCCTGACCTCTCCTTTACATCTTGGGTTCTGTTGTCACTGTTGCGTGATTCCATCTTTCCGGTGGAGAATTATAGCATCTGAAGTTCAATTGCAGTGAAAAGTTGAGTACATTTCTATATCATTTCCTGTCTCGTGGATCTCTCGTATTGATTTGAATCCTTGGTCTGCTCGCTTCTATCGCTAATTCATACGCAATATTGAAGCAACCTCATTTTAGGGGTATTGTCATATGGTCATGTTCTAGTTGTAATCACTCTAAGAATATTGTTGATTAATCAACTAAGAAAATTTGGAGATTGGTTTGGTCAAAAGTAAAGTACCTGCTTAATAGTTTTAGTCATTTGTATGTGGTTTTGTTTAGGACAGGTGGCTAGCCAAATCTTAAAAGATCGGTGTTCTTACCCTTGATCTGTTCCTCAGCTAGTTGGAAATAATGAGAGATCTTATGGGAACTGTCTGGATATTTGTACCTTTTAAGTAAAACTTTACCTGAGTATATTTACCTAGTTATATTAAAATATCAAGTTTTATGGGTCTTGTTCCGGTTAAAGAAGTTTATTTGTTATTTGTCCGAGTGATCTGGCCTTGTAAGGCAGTCACCTGTATTTTGTGATTGTGATTTTATAATCCTTTTGTTCGTAACAAAATTTGTAGCAACTGCAACGGATTAATATCGTGATTTTGGTGGGTCACTAAGATTAGCGCATTTCACCTAGTAACTGGATAAAGATGGAAAAGATCCACCATGGTTTAACAACGAAATTCGGAGGATGTTGAGGACAGTAGAGGCTGTTGCACTCCGAGTTCAAAAGAGAACGCACAAATGACGACAAGAGAAGCTTAGTAGAAATATTTGCATCTGTCAAAATACACTCCTGGAAATGGAAAAAAATACACATTGACACCGGTGTGTCAGACCCACCATACTTGCTCCGGACACTGCGAGAGGGCTGTACAAGCAATGATCACACGCACGGCACAGCGGACACACCAGGAACCGCGGTGTTGACCGTCGAATGGCGCTAGCTGCGCAGCATTTGTGCACCGCCGCCGTCAGTGTCAGCCGGTTTGCCGTGGCATACGGAGCTCCATCGCAGTCTTTAACACTGGTAGCATGCCGCGACAGCGTGGACGTGAACCGTATGTGCAGTTGACGAACTTTGAGCGAGGGCGTATAGTGGGCATGCGAGAGGCCGGGTGGACGTACCGCCGAATTGCTCAACACGTGGGGCGTGAGGTCTCCACAGTACATCGATGTTGTCGCCAGTGGTCGGCGGAAGGTGCACGTGCCCGTCGACCTGGGACCGGACCGCAGCGACGCACGGATGCACGCCAAGACCGTAGGATCCTACGCAGTGTCGTAGGGGACCACACCGCCACTTCCCAGCAAATTAGGGACACTGTTGCTCCTGGGGTATCGGCGAGGACCATTCGCAACCGTCTCCATGAAGCTGGGCTACGGTCCCGCACACCGTTAGGCCGTCTTCCGCTCACGCCCCAACATCGTGCAGCCCGCCTCCAGTGGTGTCGCGACAGGCGTGAATGGAGGGACGAATGGAGACGTGTCGTCTTCAGCGATGAGAGTCGCTTCTGCCTTGGTGCCAATGATGGTCGTATGCGTGTTTGGCGCCGTGCAGGTGAGCGCCACAATCAGGACTGCATACGACCGAGGCACACAGGGCCAACACCCGGCATCATGGTGTGGGGAGCGATCTCCTACACTGGCCGTACACCACTGGTGATCGTCGAGGGGACACTGAATAGTGCACGGTACATCCAAACCGTCATCGAACCCATCGTTCTACCATTCCTAGACCGGCAAGGGAACTTGCTGTTCCAACAGGACAATGCACGTCCGCATGTATCCCGTGCCACCCAACGTGCTCTAGAAGGTGTAAGTCAACTACCCTGGCCAGCAAGTTCTCCGGATCTGTCCCCCATTGAGCATGTTTGGGACTGGATGAAGCGTCGTCTCACGCGGTCTGCACGTCCAGCACGAACGCTGGTCCAACTGAGGCGCCAGGTGGAAATGGCATGGCAAGCCGTTCCACAGGACTACATCCAGCATCTCTACGATCGTCTCCATGGGAGAATAGCAGCCTGCATTGCTGCGAAAGGTGGATATACACTGTACTAGTGCCGACATTGTGCATGCTGTGTTGCCTATGTGCCTGTGGTTCTGTCAGTGTGATCATGTGATGTATCTGACCCCAGGAATGTGTCAATAAAGTTTCCCCTTCCTGGGATAATGAATTCACGGTGTTCTTATTTCAATTTCCAGGAGTGTATTTGGGCTTAGTAAGAGATTTCGCCTGTGTTATGCAGCCCACATAACACAACTGTCGAGCAGTTCTCTCTTCATGCCAATTCTCAGCCGCACAATGCAGGGGCATTGAAGACGATACTGCAGCGTTTCCGATGAGACATGTTTGATCACCCACAATACAGTCCGTAATTTGCTCCCCCTGAGTCTCATCTCTGCTCACAAGAATCGCTGGCTAGAAGACAAAATTTTTCCACAGACAACGACGTGCAGACCAGTGCAGATAACTGGCCAAAAGCACAGGTGGCTGCTTTCTATCGTGAGGACACTGGAAAGTTGATACAACACTACGACAAAACTCGAAGTTGGAGCGGCGACTATGTAGAGAAGTAGGTGGAAGGTGTATCTAACTGTTGCAAATAAAACGTTTCTGGTTTTCCCTGTACTTTCCATTTCGAGACCGATTGGAGCTTACTTTCTGGACAACTCTCGTACTAAGATCCCAGAAGGTGGGATCATTTATGCCGTCTTCGGGACGGGCCCTGGTAATCTCTCTGATTACCTTACTCTGCCACGCAAGCCATTGAGTATTGCATCCTCTATAATAATCTACAAAACTCTTGAACAGACACTTTGGGGATTCTAAATGTCGGAGAGATGAAAACATTGTAAGCCACCAAAGATTATCGAATGTGCCTGGCACATCAGTGACGAGAGCGACTCATTATTTTTGAGTCGAAGTTTGTACAATCTGAGGGGCTGTATTAACCTCGTTATCCATTGAAGTCATTTTTCGGAATCCATAGTACCTTATAACATTATGTCTTCTGAGTATCATACAGCGTCATAATTTAGAGAAAACTATACTAGTGAAGCCAAAGTTTCGGCCAAGGTTACAGTGACCTCCTTCTAGGTAGGCTCAGAACATGGCCACAGTAACCGTAGCTGAAATGTTGGTTTCTCCTATATAGTTTTCTCTAAATCATGACGCATAGTAACTGTGCGTTCTATTCGGCCTGTTATGAGAGACTGTGGAAAGTGTGGCAACAGCAGCTGAAGAACTGCTGCATCCCTCTACTTTCGTGGTCTGACTAAAAAAATGGCTCTGAGCACTATGGGACTTAACATCTGAGGTTATCAGTCCCCTAGAACGTAGAACTACGTAAACCTAACTAACCTAAGGACATCACACACATCCATGCCCGAGGCAGGATTCGAACCTGCGACCGTAGCGGTCGCGTGCTTCCAGACTGAAGCGCCTAGAACCGCTCAGCCACAGCGGCCGACTTTCGCGGTTTTCAGAGTCGGCGCGTTTCTTACTTCTGATGCTCTGGTTTTTCGATGCTGGGCTGCCGATATTTTCTATGCAGCCAACGATTGGGGTAAAAAGATAAATGGTGAGCGCCTAGGTTACATTCACTTTGTAAGTGTTATACTTCGAGCAAGGCTTTGTTGTAGATTTTGCGTTCTCTTGTGTGATAATGTCCAACTGTGACTAACGACCATTATTTTGCTCTTAGTTCCGAAATGTGGACCAGAAATCTCCGTTACCACTACAGACCTGAGTTACTTAAAGCCTGTTGTAAAAGACAAACAAAATTTAGATTTTAGCGCTGATACTTTTACAAGAGTTTTTCTCTATTAATTTCCTAACAATAAATTAATTTTTGTGCATGTTCCCTTTCGATTTCAATTATTGTTACCATGTGTCTACGTGGCTTTAAATTTTACCCTATGTGTGTTCTAGAATTCATAACCTAAGCTAAAAGAAGGGAGCGAAAGATGTCCTAACTAGTTGCAAGTTAGTCACCTTGTGTTAACGTCTGCTCAGGAACAGAACTATTTGTTTCAAGGGCATGATTGTGACTAAGACAGTTATTTTCTCTGTTTAAAATTTTGTTAGAAGTTATTCTCATATTTAAAAAAAAACACTTGTGTACCAAACTTTAAGCTTTTTTAAACTACACTTCTGGAAATTGAAATAAGAACACCGTGAATTCATTGTCCCAGGAAGGGGAAACTTTATTGACACATTCCTGGGGTCAGATACATCACATGATCACACTGACAGAACCACAGGCACATAGGCAACACAGCATGCACAATGTCGGCACTAGTACAGTGTATATCCACCTTTCGCAGCAATGCAGGCTGCTATTCTCCCATGGAGACGATCGTAGAGATGCTGGATGTAGTCCTGTGGAACGGCTTGCCATGCCATTTCCACCTGGCGCCTCAGTTGGACCAGCGTTCGTGCTGGACGTGCAGACCGCGTGAGACGACGCTTCATCCAGTCCCAAACATGCTCAATGGGGGACAGATCCGGAGATCTTGCTGGCCAGGGTAGGTGACTTACACCTTCTAGAGCACGTTGGGTGGCACGGGATACATGCGGACGTGCATTGTCCTGTTGGAATAGCAAGTTCCCTTGCCGGTCTAGGAATGGTAGAACGATGGGTTCGATGACGGTTTGGATGTACCGTGCACTATTCAGTGTCCCCTCGACGATCACCAGTGGTGTACGGCCAGTGTAGGAGATCGCTCCCCACACCATGATGCCGGGTGTTGGCCCTGTGTGCCTCGGTCGTATGCAGTCCTGATTGTGGCGCTCACCTGCACGGCGCCAAACATGCATACGACCATCATTGGCACCAAGGCAGAAGCGACTCTCATCGCTGAAGACGACACGTCTCCATTCGTCCCTCCATTCACGCCTGTCGCGACACCACTGGAGGCGGGCTACACGATGTTGGGGCGTGAGCGGAAGACGGCCTAACGGTGTGCGGGACCGTAGCCCAGCATCATGGAGACGGTTGCGAATGGTCCTCGCCGATACCCCAGGAGCAACAGTGTCCCTAATTTGCTGGGAAGTGGCGGTGCGGTCCCCTACGGCACTGCGTAGGATCTTACGGTCTTGGCGTGCATCCGTGCGTCGCTGCGGTCCGGTCCCAGGTCGACGGGCACGTGCACCTTCCGCCGACCACTGGCGACAACATCGATGTACTGTGGAGACCTCACGCCCCACGTGTTGAGCAATTCGGCGGTACGTCCACCCGGCCTCCCGCATGCCCACTATACGCCCTCGCTCAAAGTCCGTCAACTGCACATACGGTTCACGTCCACGCTGTCGCGGCATGCTACCAGTGTTAAAGACTGCGATGGAGCTCCGTATGCCACGGCAAACTGGCTGACACTGACGGCGGCGGTGCACAAATGCTGCGCAGCTAGCGCCATTCGACGGCCAACACCGCGGTTCCTGGTGTGTCCGCTGTGCCGTGCGTGTGATCATTGCTTGTACAGCCCTCTCGCAGTGTCCGGAGCAAGTATGGTGGGTCTGACACACCGGTGGCAATGTGTTCTTTTTTCCATTTCCAGGAGTGTATTTAAGGTCATGAAATATATTTTATTTTGGGATCTGCGAAATGTTTTATGGCGGCTTTTTATCCTATATTTTGTCAATGTTAAAATGCTGTTGAATAAATACTGTTAAGACTGTTTTTATTTTTATCTTAGCATCTTACCACTGTCAGCTCCAAGCTCCCTACTATTTAATAATGTTCACTGGATGATGTCAGGTACTGGAGTACGTGTTAGTTATTAACCTTTCGTACTGCCACACTTTTCGCTAAAATTACATCTTTATTAATGGCAACCCTTACTCGCTCCTCGAATGTACTCAGCTGATCCTCTAGATTTCAAACAATGAAATGCGGTAATGAAAATGGCAGGCATCACCTTATCGCGGCTGGTAATTGTTAATAAAGCCCCAGGAAAATGTGGGAGCCTATTGTTTCAACGCTATGGTTCCTGCAAAAGGAATGCATGAACACTAGTCTCGTCGACTGGTTTTCGTATTTCGATTTACTTCGCACAGCATCAACCTGTAGGATCTTTATCCTTCGACGTGCATCCATGGTCGAGAAAGCACTTCTGAGATAAGAGGATTGGTTCAAAGTATGCGCGTACATATGCTTTTACAAAATCCTTGTATAGCTGCTCGGTAGCGAATGGTTTATTTCCTTTCGTGAACACCTGCCGATGGAGGTAATATTATGGTGTAATCTGTGTTGCGCAGTTACCCACTGTCAAGAGAAACCGGTGTGATGTCCCGGGTGCTTTATATGTAACAGATTCCCCTTCAGAATGCCCAACTCAGATACCATATCTAAGGACAACCTGCAATTCATTGGGATCCTCTGATCGACTTAACTGGATATAAATTTCGAATTTCTTATAACGTTTGTCTAGGTGTAACTGAATACCAGTTTTAATAGGAGTGGAAACAAGTGAGATATTTTTTGCATTAGATAAGGAGCACTGACTGCCATTGCGCTTCACTGTTTCGCGTTTCTCACAACTACCAGTAGCACTACGTGCACCGCACTCCACACGGATTTAAATGATTCTGGAGATGGTATCGAAGCTGCCTGGGGATCTTATGGTGTGTTAGCGATGTCATCGTAATCACTACCATCACCGTCATTCTCTTTGGCAAGATCTCCATCTGAGTATGGCAGGAGTTTGGACACATTCCACATCGTGAAGCGTTCCATCGCAGGCTTTTCTGCAGAGGTACATCTCTTCTTTTGGCAGTCCCCACTGCTTGGACAGTAGATTCAAGTGTTCCACACATGGTCTTACCTCGACGAAGTATGATTCTGTATGATTCTGCATACAATGATGAAGTATCCATTTGTCCTGTGGTCAGATCATCATGCTCCATACCATCTGCGTTTAAGCTCCCTCAATGTTCAGTTCCATTTGCGAAAAATTTCTACAGCTCAAGTTAGTTTATCGTACAGCAAATCCTAGTCGGCATCATTACCTATTTAAAAGTCTGTCTCCTACGTTCATTTGCAGCTGTTGCTTCACAGCACAGATTATGGGGACATAGTTACACTCTGTTTACGTGATTGTAAATTACATGGCCTTTCAGAGTGGAGGATTAGGTTTCTTTGCGCTGTACGGCTTGCTATCGTATTTTCCGTGGGGAGTGTTATGTTTTCGTTTACGCATTCCACTTCTTTAGAACCCACGGGGATCAGTACCCATTTCTAATTTAATCATCCAAAGTTACAAGCGACTTAATGAGATTCCGTTAGTGATACAAGATTTGTAATTTTCTTTTGTATGTCGTATCCAGTGGGGATATATGTTTTCCTGTGTATGGACGGTGATCGTCAGGTGAGGGGTGATCAAAATGTTTCCGTTTGAAGGCCGTACAGTCCAGAATTGGTATGCCAATCAGGCAGAATCACCCTGAGCACTCAAGCAGGAATCCTACCGAAGTACCAGATTGAAAATACCCGTAACTGCCCTCTGCACATCCTTGGTCGACAGGAATCGTCGACACTCCAAGGCCTCTTTTATGCAACCAAAGGTGCGATAATCGCATTGGCATAGATCAGGTCTGTAGAGCTACGTGAAACGCCTGCCTGATCTCCGTAGGGGATGACGCTGGCCATCCATATGATCTGGCGTCTTCTGTCTAATCGCGAGCGGAATGTATCTTGGCGCACCATTTCACAACTGTGAGTTTTGACATACATGCTGCGTGAAAAGCATTCTTCATTCTCCGGTGGATGCCTACCGGTGTTCGTCGTTCGGCAGCGAAGGCAATGGTAACAGCACGTTGGTCCTGCGTGAACTAATTTGGTAATAACGTCGCCATAGTTCACGTTTCCGTATTTACCGCAGCTCATCGGAAACACATGAATACCGCACTAATCCCTTGCCCATGTGTCGGTGCTTGTATACCCCCTTCAGAGTCGCGCTACGTTACATTGTACCGTATTGAAGTGGGGACCTAGAATCGATGGAGAGGCTTCGTCCTCGCCGTAGCCCTCAGTGGTTCACAACCCCACAACAGGCTACAGCAGTCCACTCACCCCACCGCTGCCCCACACCGAAGCCAGGGTTATTGTGCTTTACGGCCCCCAGTGGACCCCCCCCCCGGGAGCGTCACACCAGAGGAGTTTAACCCCAAATGTTTGCGTGGTACAGTAATTACGGTGAACGGGTTCGTGGATACAGTGCTTGCGCAGCAATCACCGACGTAGCGTAACTGGGGTGGAATAAAGGGGAACCAGCTCGCATGCGCTGAGGCAGATGGAAAACCGCCTTAAAAACCATCCACAGACCGTCCGGCACACCGGACTTCGACACTGATACGCCGGGTGGATTCGTGCCGGGGACCGGCAAGTCTTCCCGCTCCTAAATCAGTGTGTTAGAACAGCCGGCTAACCGGGCGGGCGCGCCACGTTACATATACGCTGCAGCAACGCAGTAAAACGGAAACTTGTTGATCGCACCTTATATTAAATTTGAGTACAATTGAGACACTTCGAATTTCTTATCGTCCACCCCAGTCTTCCTATAATGAAAGTTTCCATGTGTTACGTACATCCACAAATGTACTCGCAAGAACTGCGTTCGCTGAAGTACCCCATTCGTCTTTAATTGTATTTAAAGCTTACATTAGGCAAAGATAACATTATTATGCAAGACTCTCAGCTGCACAGATAGGTACATATCGCTGTGGAACTTCGAGACACATTGTAGCCGAAATGAAATCGTCGAAATAATTTGTACTACCAAAGTATGAGGATATTGCAGGTCATTAGGTAGCGTGTGACACGCCTAACAGAAACATTTGTCCTGCACAAATTTTATTCCTCAGATACAACTTATTTACATACACAGTCAGTAGATTCGTAAGATCTACTGTGGGAATTCTGATTTCAGTTCTGTCTTCGCTAGCTGCGGTTCATCCCCAGTTCTTTCATTACGTTTTGGGGAAGACTTTGCCATTCCGAAATTTTAGTCATTACACATTGAATTTAGTTACTTTTGCACCCAGAATCCAAATGAAGCAAGATGTTTTTGATAAATTGTGGACAAACGTATGGTAAAATTGCCTAGAAATTCAGTTTATTAGTTGCGTAATTTATTAGACAAATTCTTCAAGTTTAATGATCAAGTTTAATAATCTGATTCTGGCTACATATATGTCTTAGTAAAGTTTTTTCAACGCTTTCTATGCTGTGACCCACACCTTTCCTACACTAAAAATTTTTCGTGCGTTAATTTTTCGTTCACACAGTTGAAACGTCTGCAGATGAGTCTAGAGGACTGTGAGAATGATAAACTTCTTTTATCCTTCGGTTTCAACGTTTTTTTCAATGGTACATGCTACAAACGTATTTCTGTTTTTAGTTTTGCATATATTAACCTGTTTTGATCGACATGGGCAGTAACAGTGGGCGCACATTACAAAAAGTGAGGAAATGTGAAATTTCACATGTAGAAGGCACTGGAAATTTGAATAACAGTGTTACAGAGTCTGCTACTAAGTATGAAGAACGAGTTTTAGCAAAGCCGCTAGGTTCATTGAAGAAAAAAATTAGTGAAGGAATTGATGATGCTGTGTACAGTGCCAAACACGATTTTGCCAGTGGTTTTAGGTCAACTGACTTAGAAAGACTTGCACATGTGATTAATGTTTCATGTGCATGTGTTAATTGCGGATCACAGGGCCTTAGACTGTATGATGACAGTGACACTATTAGCGTTGTAAGAGGTACGCGATGTATGCGCTGCCTGCAACAGGCAAGACTTAGGAGAGTCTCTGACCAGAGAGCAGTATGTAGTTAGTTGTTGCTTGGCACTAGTCTTGAGTAGTCTGCGTGAGTCGGCAGTAGTCGACGGTAGTCTGCGCGTGTCGGCGCGTGTCGGCAGTCTGCTCTGGTCGGGACCCTGGAGGATGAGTATTATTGTAGAAGGTAAAGAAGCAGCCTTGCGCATATCTAGTAATGTATGTTAACTGTCATCCAATTTCTTTCAAAAAAATGCCCCAATAATAATTTTTATAACATAAAGTAATTTTTTTAAAAAAAAGCATTCATTTCAATTTAAAGATTTTATCCAATGAATAATTAATTCCTTTCACGAGTCACAAAGCATAGGCCAGCATTGCATGGAGCTGTGCCGAAAATTTTTTATGTAAGAGCAGATATATTCGCAGTTTTTATTGAGGTAAGAATTTTTGCTTTTTTTAATTCAGAGTACAGGGCCGTGGCGCAGTGCTGCTGTGGTCATTAAATTTACCAGGTTACCGATTTTTTTTATTATTTTTGGGTTTAGGAATTTTTCTATTTTTGAACTCAACATTAAATGAGAAAAGAAATTTTGTGGTTACATTAAATGTGAATGCATTTCTGCACAGAGACTATAAATGGGAGCCAATTTTGTTCAGAGGTTACAATATTTAAAATTCATTTAATTCAAATATTTTTGTGGGAAAGTTACACTTGGTTCATATTTTAATAAAAATATTTCCGTGGGGAGGTTACATTTGGTTCATCATTAAATAATTTTTGTGGGGAGGTTACACTTGGCGACCCTGCCAGGATCGTATTTCTTTGTGAATCTTCTGATAAGTAGTCATATATCTGCTCTTATTTACTTAAACGTAGTTTGCATCGGGCACAACGCATTTACTAATTAGTCACTTTTTCTTTCACAGATCACTGGCAATTTATTGCTCTTTGTTGTAATTGTGTTTGTTCCATTTTTGTTTTGTCTTGGTTTCATTTTGTGCTTTTTTTTATTTGTGAAAAATGCCGCAAAAAACTGTTAACACTACATCGCGATGTGCAATGAGTGAAATAGCCGACTAGAATAATTTGACCGATAACACTTGCGACACTCAGTGTAATAATGATAATCCTCCATTTACAGACAATCAGTGCATACCGATCACTAGTAATGATTTTAATGCTAATGATGAGCAAACAAATTCAACTATGTCCACCATAAATGTAACAATTGATGACGCGGCATGTTCCGATACAATGAACGCTGCGCAGTTTGACACACCCGTTTTGCAAAATTTGAATTGTGAACAGATAAGTTTTTCTCACGAAGATGAACAATGTAGTCAAAATACGTCAGATTTATTTGATTCTGAGGTAGTGTTCCACAGTGCACATCCGATTGGCAAACCTTTTCAAGAATCACAGAATGACCAAATGGTTACACAAAACGTGCCAATTGCAGATACATCATCGAACAGCACAGGGAATAGAGTAGGTAATATTAGCTTGGATCAAATTATGGCAGTATTGCTACAGTTTAAGAAAGAACAAGATGACAGTTTCAAACGAATTAATGAATCGTACAAACAACTTAATGAATCGTGCAAACAACTCAATGAAAAATATGACAGGTCGATCAAACAATTTAATGAAAGTTTCAAACAGTCGAATGGAAAACGCGACAACCTTAATGAACAGAACAAACAACTTAGTGAACAGATTACAGCCGTTACCGTGCAATGTCATGATACTAAAGAACAATTACGTGAGGAAAGTAAGGCTTGTGCTAGGAATAGTAGCGTAGTGAAGAGTTACGTGATACACGTGTAGCCACAACAGAATTACTTAGAGATGAAATTAATGCAGTCACTGAACAATGTTCACAAAACGCAACACAGATACGCGACGCATTTAAATTAAAGTCAGCAGGTTTCACGCACTTTGGATACGGAAGTCGATAAGAAATTTGAACAACAGATCAGCCAAGTTGACGAACGTTTTAAAGTGACAGAAATGAAAAATATTTCAGCTTCTAACACGTCACAGCATACGGCACATTCCGAACATTTGTCACACTCACACAGCCAGTATAATTTAGGTAATTTACAGAGAGTACATGACTTAGATTCCGAACAACCAGAGACAAATAGATTCTCATACAATCCTGAACCTGTTCAGACATACAGAGACGATAATTTTGATTACAAGCAATTTTCATCCATAAAAAAATCTAAGGTATTTAAAAATGACAGAGCACAGGTACCCGCTTTGAACTGGATACGTTGATTTATTTTTGTACTTTCACCAGCTTGGCCTGTAATGCAGAAACTAGAATTGGACTGGATACAACAATTTTCTTTCGAATTTTCACCGGAATTGCCTGTAACGCAGAAACTAAAATTTATTTGCAGCGCGTAATAGACCTCAGGGGATTCATTATACTTAGATGAATATGTGCCGTAGCGTGCACAGGGCCCCGAGCCGTAGTAGTGCTGTTTCCTCTTTAGTTTTCTGCACTGCTGCCTTCTCTTCTACTATCCTTTATATCTATCAAAACAGCTCTTCAACTATCGATCTATCTAGAATTAAGAAACGTTTAAAGAAAACCTGATATGACAAAGTTTACCGAAAGTGACAGTTCTCTTTAGACACTCCCGAAATTACAACTACTGCCGTAATTTTAATAACAGATAAAATTGTAGTCATCAGTATGTATAACATTTTCAGCAATCGTCAAAATTATTAGCAATCGCAGATACATTTAGGTAACAATAGAGGTTTTTCTCAACAACAGCAACAAAACCAGCCGGTTAGCATACCTAACCAACAATGTAATGTACAAGGTCAACCAATCTTTAATGTCTCGCCGCCTGCACGTATAGCGTCAGCGCCAACAAATAGTAATGCACAGCAACAAGGAAATAACTACGTACGGAAAACACACCATTTCAATTCCTGTCGCAATGCACCGTATAGAAATGACTATCATGACAGACGTAAAAGTAATGAGCGCAATTTTCAGCGTACGTTTAATAACAGTCGGTCTTATCAGCAGTAAAATTATCCGCAACAACATATTATCATGAATGAACCAGACAGTAGATATCATCCCGAACGTAATACGTTAGGAAGAAATAACAGAACAGTTCAAATAGTGGAAATGCCACAGCATCCTCCCGAAAATAATAGAACGTCAAATAGAATTTGACTAAATACAGTACAGGTTGCATCTTCCAGTAACGCAAGCAATACTTTTGACACAGAGAATCTTGTTCACGAAAATGCTATTACTTTTGACGACATCCGAGACACTCTTTTGCAGGAAAGACCAGTTATTCAAAAAACCATTTCACACCCTGACATCGAAGTAAAAATTGGATCATCCAAATTTTCAGCAGTAATCGATTCTGGATCACCTATGTCAGTCATAAATGAAGAAACTTTCAACGAATGTAATAAAGAGAATACCTATCCTACGTTGCCTAATGGCAAAAGTACGAAAGTAAAAGGAGCAGTATCGGGTAAAGGAGTAGATGTTAAATTACAGACACATTTATCATTTTGTATTGCAAGTCATACATTAACTCAAATTTTTGGATTGTTCCCTTATTGACGACAGACGTTATTTTAGGTACGAATTTTCTGGTACAACACGATGCAATTATTGACTTTCAAAACTCCTATTTAATGTTAAAGGATGAAAATGTACAACTGGCTTTAGAATTTCAGCGCTCTTTATCTGCAGAAGAACAAAGAATTAATCGTACAGAAGTCATTTCCGCATCACGTAACATAAACTGTCATTCCACATTGTTCACAGATACGTAGGTACACAACTATAATACTCCAGACGAAGCCGACTATGACGTTGTACAGATGATTTCTGATAAAGTTAAACAGAGCAGTGCAAATACAGACGACGAACGCACGCAACTATGCAAAATTCTTTTACAGCAAGCTCTAGTTTTTGACAACGTTCCTGGTACTATGTCCGGTTTAATGAACGAATTTCAAGTTAAACAGCACAACATATTTAAAGCCAAACATTATCCCATTCCGTATATTCACAGAGAACAAGTTAAGAAAGAATTGCAAGCTATGCTTGACCAAGGAATTATTGAACCGGCAGTTAGTCCGTACAAAAACCCGCTCCATATTGTTAAGAAAAAGGATGGTTCACTTCGCCTCGTACTTGATTCGCGTCACATCAACGACATTATTACTAATGAAGCGGATCGCCCACAGACACTAGAAGAACTTCTACAGAAATTTCATGGTACTGCTGTTTATTCCACATTAGATTTGAAATCGGGATTTTGGCAAATTCAACTCCATCCGGACTGCAGAAAGTACACGGCTTTTCTTTGTTTTGGTGACTGTTATCAATTTTGTAAACTACCGTTCGGTTTAACTACTTCTTCAGCAGCATTAATTCGCGGTTTGAATACAATACTTCTGACAGAACTTAAAGACAGAATCACAGCGTATGTAGACGACATTCTTATTGCAGAAGCTAACTGGTCTGAATACAATCTGATTCTAGAACAACTGTTACGAACTTTTCGTGCACAAGGACTTAGTTAATCTCAGTAAATCGCACTTTGGCAAAACTTCTATAATATTTCTTGGACATGTAATTTAGCAGAAGGCATTGCGCCTGACCCGCAAATACTTCAAGCTTTACGTGACATTACAGTTCCTACGACGAAGAGACAACTACCCAGCTTTTTGGGTTTAATTAACTTTTTTCGAAAATTTATTCATTACTCTGCTTTACACACCCCTAGATTATGTCAATTGACAGGTAAAAACACTATTTGGTCCTAGGATAAGCAAGCACATTCTGAATTTGTGAACCTGAAAGAAGCTTTGTTGAATGCACCACTTTTATCACATCCAGATCTTACTAGAAGTTTTTCCATTGCCACTGACAGTTCTAACACCGCTTTAGGCGTACACAATTTTCAGGAAATTGAAGGAGATGGTTGTACAGTAATTAAAAACATAGCCATTGCGAGTCGCATTCTGTCACCTGCTGAACGCAATTATTCTGTTACAGAACTTGAAACATTATATGTTGTATGGGCATTTACGAGATTTCGGCATTTCCTTTATGGAAGACATACGACCGTTTACACAGACCATAGAGCGCTACAGTTTTTACTTTCCGCTAAATTTACACACGACAGATTAAGCAGATGGAAACTTTATTTACAGGAATTTAATTTTACAATTTTTCACATTCCCGGCACACAAAATATTGTAGCTGACGCACTATCCCGTTATCTCAGCAACAATCAGCAAGACATCGCAACCAACTTCTGCAAAGCAAATTTCAGCGTCATGTACATTCAACAAGTTGCATTTGAAAATTTGTTTTCGTCGTCATTACAAGACATAGCACAAGTGCAGAGTAAAGACAACATATGGAAAGAAATTAAACACCTTTGGCAAGATGGGAATAATGTTACCATTAGAAACCATTACATTGTACGGAATAATATTCTGTTTCGCCGCTCTCACCTTGACAGCAACAATTGGTTATTATGTATTCCTGACGAGCTTGTTAACAAATTAATTTGGTATACTCAATTAAGTTAAGCACATTACGGAGCCAGAAAATGTTTTCTTATACTGAGACAGAACTGTTATTTTACCAACATGGAGAAACGCATTCGGCGAGTTTTAACGTCATGTAAAATCTGCCAGAAAGCTAAGTCAGATACGACTTCACATATTCCTCCATTACATCCCATTGTACCTGTTAAATTGAGACACATGGCCGCTGTAGACATTTTTGGTCCGATTCCCAGATCTAATAGAGGTTTTTGCAACATCTTTGTCGCTGTTGAACTCACTTTGAAATTTGTTACCTTCACTCCGTTACGCAAAGCTACTGCTAAAACTATTTCGAAAGCATTTGTAAAACATTTTCTATTTCATGTAGGGCATGTATTGAAAGTAATTTTCGACAATTGACCACAGTTTCGATCTGCTATATGGACACGTATGTTACGAGCTAGAAACATTTCTCCGATCTATATATCCAGGTACCATGCTTCTTCGAACCCTTGTGAACGATTAATGAAAGAAATTGGTAAACTGTGTAGAATATACTGCCATAAAAAACATATTGATTGGGACACACACATACTCTCATTCCAGGACGTAATTAATTCCATACCAAATGAATCTACTACGCTATCTCCGTCTGTTATACTGAAAAATGTTGAACCACCTAACAAAATTAAAGAATTAGTAACCTTTCCTACATCTCGTCGACTACGACACCATGACATAATTGACATTGCGCTGAACAACATCAAACGTGCCGCAGAGCGCCGGAGAAGACAGCAAAAACAGGTTTGTACACGCCGTGACTTTCACATTGGACAGAAGATATTAATACGCACACATTATTTATCTAATAGAGGAAAAAGTAGATGTAGTAAATTTGAGCTTCCATATGCAGGTCCATATCGAATTAGCAGCATTCCTCAACCCAAAGTAGTACATGTCAAAACTTTGAGAACCAGAAAAAGTAAAGGCAATCACCATGTCTCCAATATTAAACCCTTTATTAAATGAATCGTATTTTTTCTTGTCAAGTGCCCGGCAAGGTAAGGTTAGCAGGTCGCTTTTCTTGACGTTACACATCAGACTGTGCACATTTTCCATTTTTCATGTATGTATGATTGTTTTCCCGTTTTGTTTGTTTGCACTATGAAATATTTAAGATATAACAAACACCAGCTGACTTTGACATTTTGCCTTATGATATCTCAACATCGTGACTATTTTTACATTTTTTTTTTTTTGCTGCTACATTTTGATACTCTGTGTACATTTTTGCATCTGAACACTGTCTATGTTTTTTGACATATTACGTTTTCTGTCATGCTATGCTGTATGCTCAATTATATCACTAGAAAGCAGCTTTTATTTAATGAGTATATGATTTAAATGCAAGACATTAATCATTGTTCATCATTTTCAGAAAGAAATAACGTGTAAAAGAAATAAGTTAAACAGAAATGGGAATTTCACCTTCGGAATGAGTGAAAGAAGATGCAATATCTCGTCACGAAGAGTAAATGGATCAGAATTAACAAGCATTAACAAGAATATACTATACATATCGTATGATAGCAGTCTTAACTAATTGTTTCTTTCAGAATACGAGGCGATTGATGCAGGCTGTCAGACAGAACTACACATCTTAGTTTAGTGATGAAATGTGCTAGAAATAAGGAACTTTATACTATGAATAGTTGTATGATGAAGTGTCTTTCGGCAGATGATAATGAATGGTGATGAATAGTGATGAAGAATATGCTAATATGGATAATGAAGTTTTTCTTTACAGGTGATGATAATAATGGAATTATGGTGATATGGATAACGAAATTTTTCTTTGCAGGTGATGATAGTAATGATAATGAATTTTCTCTTTGCAGATGAAAATAATGATGAAGTTTATATATTTACTGTTAGTTAAGAAATGCTATGTAGTTATTTAGGTATTTGTTGCAGTTCGTTTTGACAGTGTGTCTTATGTCGCATGGTATGATGACTGAAGTTTTTGGAAACGACAGCTAGAGAACATATATATTTAATACACATTTCATTACCTGTTAATTCGAAGTTCACTACTTTTCAGCATAATATGCGTTTCTTCTTTCAGTTTAGTAATCCATTTTGTATTTTTTGCAGGAGAAATTATTCATGAAATTAATGTGCTATAAGCAGTTGGTCATTAACCCCGTGTCATTCATGAATTTGATCACATATACTCTATGTGTTTCATAACCTTGCTATAGCTGACTCATGACGAATGACGTTACACCTCTTCATTTGCAGCAATAAGTCAAATGCAAATGTTATTATGCTCCAGCAATTAATTATCGATCCCAACGCAATGCATTGCTAGCACAAAAAAAATGTATTACCAGTCCCAAATAATGCTACCAAGTTAAAAGAGTTATGAGTAATACTGAATGACGTTTGCTAATCACAGACTTTGAGTAATAGTTACAGAGTGTTACATTTTAATTATGTCTTATGTCACTTGAATGATGAGTTCTGAGTAAGAGTTTTAATTTGCCAGGAAGTTTCATATCAGCGCACACTCCGCTACAGAGTGAAATTCTCATTGTGGAAACATCCCCCAGGCTGTGGCTAAGCCATGTCTTCACAGTATCCTTTCTTTCAGGAGTGCTAGTTCTGCAAGGTTCGCAGGAGAGCTTCTGTAAAGTTTGGAAAGTAGGAGACGAGATACTGGCAGAAGTAAAGCTGTGAGGACCGGGCGTGAGTCGTGCTTCGGTAGCTCAGATGGTAGAGCACTTGCCCGCAAACGGCAAAGGTCCCGAATTCGAGTCTCGGTCGGGCACACAGTTTTAATCTGCCAGGAAGTTTCATATCAGCGCACACTCTGCTGCAGAGTGAAAATCTCATTCTGAATAGTGAATAATATTTTGTAATAATTCATGCATGCTCTACACTCATTAGCTCCTGTTTTGAATGATGACTTCTGATGATTTGTAACTGGCCAATGAGTGCCAATAATTATTTTAAATATGTCATATGTCACTTGAATGATGAAAAATGTTTTGTAATATTCAATACTTGCTGACCAATGAATGCCACTGTTTCTTATATTTTAAATTCATATTATGTTACTTTCATGCTATATATATATATATATATATATATATATATATATATATATATATATATATATATATATATATATATATACCAGTAGCTTGATGCTACACTCATTAGCTCCTGTTTTGACTGATGACTTCTCATGATTTCATGATTTGTAACTGGCTAATGAGTGCCAATAATTACTTTAAATATGTCATATGTCTCTTGAATGATGAAAAATGTTTTTTCATACTCAAAACCTGCTGGCCAACGAATGCCACTGTTTCTTATATTTTAAATTTGTATTATGTCACTTTTATGCTATATATATGAATACTAGTAGCTTGATGCTACACTCATTATCTCCTGTTTTGAATGATGACTTCTGATGGTTTGTAACTGGTCAATGAGTGCCAATTTTCTTTGTAAATAGATACCTTATGAACATTATTCTGTAATACTTCATACATGGTACAGAAATGTTCAGTAATTGGGCGATGAGTGCCTCCAATTAATCAAATCAGTTGATAGACTAGTAATTATCAATGATGACTGGCATAAGACTTAATGTCCTTCACCTTCTGACCTAATTACCAGAAATTACTGCAATATCCGTTTGTCCTGTCTATCCTCATGCTCATGGAGCACTATATTTGGTGTTCGCACTAATTCTACGTTGGTGTACCTTACAAGAATGTGGTGTTGACACGACATGCTGTTCACAACCTTGAGCGATGGAGATGTTATTATAGTCCCATTGTTTGGTGTACCTAATGTACTACCAAAATGATAACATGGTATATTACTACGACATGTCAATGTCTTGGCTACACTGATTAATACTTCTGGGAAAAGAACTTCAGATTGTCTCACTTGGTGTTGTGCTTCTGTAGAAAGATATGGACTTTCAGTGCTACTGCGTGCAACCTAATGTGCTACAACCATGATGCAATCCTTCCCTATCCTATCCTAGTTCTTGTAAAATAGTAAAAAAAACTACAGTGTGTGTGCACTTTATGTCATTTGTTAATATGATTTGTATTCATTGCATATACATTTTGTGATTTGCTGATACATTCTGAACTACAGTGCATGTGCACTTTATGTCATTTGTTAATATGATTTGTACTCATTGACTATATATTTTGTGATTTCCTGATATGTTCTGTACTACAGTGCGTGTGCACTTTTGCCATTTGTTAATATGTTTTGTACTCATTGTGTATACATTTTGTCATTGCTTGATATGTTCTGTACTCAGTGCATGTGCACTATATTTTATTTCATGTTCTGCACTTATATATATGTATATATTCTGTGATTGTAAACTTAGTTAATTAAGAAAAATTTGTTGCTCATGGCAAGTCCAATTGACTCACCATCACTGCCAAATTTCCCCCCCCCCCCCCCCCCCCAGTGGAGGGTTATGTAAGAGGTATGCGATGTATGCGCTGCCTGCAACAGGCAAGACTTAGGAGAGTCTCTGACCAGAGAGCAGTATGTAGTTAGTTGTAGCTTGGCACAGTAGTCTGCGTGAGTTGGCAGTAGTCGACGGTAGTCTGCGCGTGTCGGCGCGTGTCGGCAGTCTGCTCTAGTCGGGATTCTGGAGGATGAGTATTATTGTAGAAGGTAAAGAAGCAGCCTTGCGCATATCTAGTAATGTATGTTCACTGTCATCCAATTTCTTTCAAAAATATGCCCCAATAATAATTTTATAATATAAAGTAATTTTAAAAATGCATTCATTTCAATTTAAAGATTTTATCCAATGAATAATTAATTCCTTTCACGAGTCACAAAGCATAGGCCAGCATTGCATGGAGCTGTGCCGAAAATTTTTTATGTAAGAGCAGATATATTCGCAGTTTTTATTGAGGTAAGAATTTTTGCTTTTTTTTTATTCAGAGTACAGGGCTGTGGCGCAGCGCTGCTGTGGTCATAAAATTTACCAGGTTACTGAATTTTTTATTATTTTTGGGTTTAGGAATTTTTCTATTTTTGAACTTAACATTAAATGAGAAAAGAAATTTTGTGGTTATAATAAATGTGAATGCATTTCTGCATGGAGACTATAAATGGGAGCCAATTTTGTTCAGAGGTTACAATATTTAAAATTCATTTAATTCAAATATTTTTGTGGGAAAGTTACACTTGGTTCATATTTTAATAAAAATATTTCCGTGGGGAGGTTACATTTGGTTCATCATTAAATAATTTTTGTGTGGAGGTTACAGCGTTGTAAGTAATATACAATGAATGGGAACAAGGACACTGTGTAGTGAAAACAGATCTGTATGTCTCTTGTGATGCAACCTGGGAGATACACCACTTAATGGTGTATCATCTGTCATTAGTTTGGATACAGGGAAAATTTTAGACTTCAGAGTAACGAGAAAATATTGCTCTCATTCTAACATAAGAAATATCAATGAAATCAGTGAAGAACAAAGGTGGCAGCAACAACACAAGAAAGTGTGCAGCAAGAATTTTCACGACTCAAATGGTGGAATGGAAGCAGCTGGGATGAAACTAATAGTGGAAAGGTCAGTTGAACTATATAGTGTGAGGTATGTGAAGTATCTAGGTGATGGAGATTCCAGTGGTTTTAAAACTGTATTAGAAAGGAGTCCTTACGACACACAAATTAAAATTAAGAAATGGGAACTTGTGAGGTATGTTCAAAAGCGAATGGGAGCTAAACTTCTCAGATTGGAGAAAGAAATTAAAGGCAAGAAATTAGAAGATGGAAAACCACCAAGAGATGTTAGCAGACTGTCAGACAAGGAACTTCACACTTGACAAATAAATTATAGAAAAGTTATCAGGAACCGTCTACATAGTGTGAAAACAATGGAGCAAGCCTTGTGGCCAATAGTCCTTCACGAACTTTCCACAGATGATAATTCTCATCATTCCCTTTGCGACAAATCGTGGTGCAGATATCTTCAGGCAGAAGGCAGTAAAAAGCCGTACACCCACAAACATGATTTGCCACTTGCTGTTTTAGATGTTATAATACTAACTTGCAGGTACCTAGCCAGTCATGAACTGATGAAAAAAAGTTTACATAGGACAACATAGAATTTAAATGAGATCTAAAATCACGGATGCGTTGTCCAAAAACAGTATTTGTGTTCTCAACTGTTGTGAAGATATCAGCATGTGATGTCTGCCTAGTGTTCAATAGTGGAAATGTAGGTAGGATTAAGTGACTGCAGAGACTAGGCTTTCATCCAGGTGCGTTCACACTGAAGATACTGAGAAGCATTGATGGAGCGCGAGTGGACAATTCTCAGACAGAAGAAGAAAAACGGCAAAAGTTGGCTAAACAAAGGACGCAGGGGAAGACATTACGCCAGGAAGACGAGGAAGAGGATAAAGATTGTGAATATGGACAGTATTAGTAAGTATAGGTATAGCAATATTATCGAAAATTGAAGCAAAAAATCTTTAAATGTGAACTGCCGTAAACAGACTTTTTTGAGCTATAATGTACCTTTTTCTCAGGAACTATGGAAGCTAACATCCTGAAATCAAGCCATTCCGAAATTTTAGTCATCATAGATTTCATTTACTTACTTGTGTGTCATACCTGATGCAAGAGCGTAAACCATTGGTTCCTAGGTTATAGTCTCATAGAAACACGCCCGCCCCCCGGCCCTTCCCCCTCCCCCTCCAAAGTTAAGGTTACTTAAAGAAGGGCGACTTTCACAACTTAGTAGACTACTGAGGTACAGTATTTCTCAATTAGAAAAAAACTCGCAGCTAAGTATTGTTTAATCTAGAGACTATGAAATGCCTTATCTCTGCCTACGCTTACAGCAAGCAATCCCTGGAGTTCCCAGAAGCCGTCTTACTGGGGGGCTGTTCTCTGCTGCTAGCCCTAATCTGCGTCACGGCTGAGCGCGCGAACCGGCGCGGGAGTGGTCGATATGCTGGTCGTTACTGAGGGGCAGGCTGTGCGCTGCCTTACGCGATTACCGTCCTGCTTATGACGCTCCAGGCCGTAAAAGACCCTACTGACGTGCATACCTAGCTGTAAGGCGTAGATAGCCATAAATTCTGCTGACGGGAGTCGTGTTTTTACGAGCATCTGTGTAGTCAGCATGTGTGAATGCTGTCGCCGCCTATGGGTCCCTTGTCAGTGAACAGTTGCAGATTTTGAGGTCTAAATTAAATACTTACTGCTTCAGTATGATTTCAGCTTTTACCAGTCGTTATATTCTGATGGTATAAGAGATCGGACAACTCCCATTTTTACCTTAAGCAACTTGTTTGTGAATTGTTGAAGACACATACAGTTTTCACCTTAAGACTAGTTTTAATGAGGTCGTAAAATAATGGACAACGCGTTTCTGTAACCTCGTTACCTCCTAATGTAAGGACTGCGTAAGTAGAGCATCGCTGCTGGAGAGTGAGTTCGCCCGCATCTCGTGGTCGTGCGGTAGCGTTCTCGCTTCCCACGCCCGGGTTCCCGGGTTCGATTCCCGGCGGGGTCAGAGATTTTCTCTGCCTCGTGATGGCTGGGTGTTGTGTGCTGTCCTTAGGTTTGTTAGGTTTAAGTAGTTCTAAGTTCTAGGGGACTGATGACCATAGATGTTAAGTCCCATAGTGCTCAGAGCCATTTGAACCATTTGGAGAGTGAGTTCAGGCTGCTGTTACCGTGGAGGTGCAGGTTTGTAGGGGCAAAGAAAAAAGTAGAGAAAGGTGAAGAGTCGTAGAGCACTAAAATCAGAAGGGGACAGAGAAGTACGAAAGGGAATTATGTTGAGTTTCTATATGGACTGTGTCGAGGAACAGTCTCATGAGACCGAACTTCTCCTAGCATGGGTTATAAAGGAAACGTGAAGAGTGTGCATTTGTTGGTTTGTTCATAACGCCTTTGCACTGCTCGGTATTGGAAGAATGATAAACGCGATACTGGTGTGCCGCGTGACCATGGACTGTCTGTTCTTTCCAATTTTGAGCCTGTTCGTATAATGTATCGTTGAGCACTCTAATACTCGGCTATAACCGCACCGAATCTGCGCCGTAGATCAATGACATGTGGCGGTAGACCAGTAGCCTGAGTGTAGCTCTTAGGCGTTTTCCCACTGTCGTTTAGGTAAATGACGGGCTGTTCCCTAACCTCCATCTCAGAGAATACGCTACACGGACAGCTGAAGCAAAATAATACACGGAACAAAGCTTAAACGATTCACAGACGGGTGGAGCGCGCGACACACGTCCAGTAGATTACATTGGTCATTGTAGCATCAGGAACAGAACCCGACCGCGAAGTTAAACAATAAAATAAAATTGAACAAATCCTGGACAAGCGGACACCGTAATAGGTGGGATGAATGCTAGTGAAATGAGAGATATAGAGAAAGTTTTTGCATGTCTTGAGTTGCACAATACCAAAAAGAGTGACTGAAATGTGTACCTCTTACTTAACTGTAAAGTCGTATTGCCCTCAATAAAAGAATAAACTGTTCAAATGGTTCGAATGGCTTTGAGAACTATGGGACTTAACATCTGAGGTCATCAGTCCCCTAGACTTAGAACTACTTAAACCTAACTAACCTAAGGACATCACACACATCCATGCAAGAGGCAGGAGTCGAACCTGCGACCGCAGCAGCTCGGTCCGGACTGAAGCGCCAAGAAACACTCGGCCACAACGGCCGGCGAAATAAACAGTCCAAGCAGCGGTGACAAATCAAAAAACCTACCGTGAAATAGGCGATTGATGGAGGCGATAGTCTAAGTCACCCTAATTACGCCACTAATTGTAGAATCGACATTTCCTTTTCACCTCATTCATGTGGTAAAGGAAATGTGAAAAACTATTTGTGTTATGAATGTGCACTTAAAGTTAATTTTTATTAATTGTTTTTTAGCTGGCTAAATGATGCACCCAGCAGAAATCATCTTGTAACAAACTTAATCTTACAAAATTTAAGGCACTGCCAATGGCGTTTAAAACAAAAGTAGTGTTGCGAATCATCTTGTTCTAACACTTACGTATAGTAATACTGTATTAAGTTACCACCATTTGTGTCACACGCCTGTATGTTGTACATTCATGGAAACCAGAATTTGATAACTCTGCTGGAGAGATAATTTCTGTTGCCACTTCCCTAACAGATTAGTTAGACAGGATCCACGTCGTGAAGTCTACAAGCCTTCTGCGTCAGCATTTCTGTCGTATGCGGAATGTGCAAATCACATGAAGGTAGATGCCTAGCAAATGGTTCACTATCTCAGGAGTCATTATTCCATATCAGGAAGCGTGTGCAGTGAAAACACTAATTCGGGGGAAACCGTTGTTGCCAGACTCAGATGAAGTGGGCGAAGATGTGTTGATGGCAGAGATAACGTCGACTGTCAAGCATTGTTTAGTACTTGACACACGGGCCAAGGTCCAGCAAATGTCTCACCATTTCATTGCTGGCCAACAACAACAATTAGACGCACAACCACTCCTCCCATGGGGAAAAGAAGCAGTCGCCCTACACCTCAGCGCGTCGCACACTCATGTAGTATTTACACATGTGCGCCTTGTGGCTACTCGCTGTGTCGCTGTGCTTGCTACACGCAAGTAGCGACGCCTAGTGTCGACACTGGTGTGAATGGAATCACTCGCACTCATATGTTGAGGAGAAGGCATGCACCTACACGCATGTTTCTACTTGCGTGAGGGGCAAGTTACAGCCGCACGACGACAAGCCGCAAGACGCGTAGGTGTAAACGGACCTTAAAGCTTACAGAGATTGTAATTGTTGTAAAAACACCGTCACTGTGCTCCCGAAGCGCGGAAAAACGGTTGCTGGACTGATGAGCAGCGGTAGCGCGTTTTTATACGGTGATTACAGGCTATGAGTGCGTTGAACAGCACAAGAATCTGCCACCCATCTGACTTGCACGGCGAGTACTGTTTATGTGGATGTGTTCTCATGGGTAGGGGGTAAATGTACTTAGATGGCTTCAAATGAAGTTTTTAATCCATGCGTCAACATTTCTCAACGACGAACGATACATCTGCAAATAATTCGGTTATATGCATCCATTTGTTCGCTTACTGTACCAGCAGACAGTGCATCGTCGTGTCTGCATGTTCTCAGGAACACTTCATTGACGTGCGGGGGTCACCCGACCTCAGTCATACTGATCACAATCGAGCATCGATGCAGTAAGGGGAGCGTGACTTGGAAGCAGTTCCAACTAATCTCTGGTGTAGGGGGTCTTGTGATGGTAGGTAGGAGTTGCGGTGCCACGTTAAGTGGTGTGCAATAACATTCAGAAATCACTTTTATTAACTATACAAAATCTTAAGAGAAATGAAGATCAAGAGGCGCACATCCAACTAACAATGAAGCACAAAAAATATCAACTACAGAACCTATAAAGACCTCAAAACACGGCAACTAAAATAAATTACAATAACATGTCTTTTACAGAAATCCATCAGATTTAATTCTCAATGCTACTATGAAATACCCTGAAAATCCCAGATCTACGATGACATCTACATTTACTGCTCAAAACCAACTAAACAACACGCATTATGATTTCAGATCTAGGCAGGTCATTCCTAATAATCAACATCACCAGAAGCATTAAGAAACTTGGTATACAAAAAATACACACAACACAGTGCTCACATTAACAATGACAATTGCTAGCCATTATCTTCAATGGGCTTAGAGAAAAACAACAACTGTCATTTATATGTCAACGTCAGTTAACGTGGAACTTATGAGTACTGTTTAGTACCGAATAGAAAACATTTATTCAAATAAAGAATAAAATCACCTGTAAATTTGTCAATAGCATAGCTCATAGGACGTACGTAACAGAATGCTCATGACACTAGCAACGTACCTTTTTTGTTGTGGTCTTCAGTCCAGAGACTAGATTGATGCAGCTCTCCATACTTCTCTAACCTGTGCAACATTCTTCAACGCCAAGTAAGTACTGCAATCTGCATCCTACTGAATCAGCTGAGTGTATTCACCTCTTAGTCTCCCATTATGATTTTTACGCTCCACCCTGCCCTCCAATATTAAACTGGTGATTCCTTGATGTCCCAGAACATGTTATAAGAGCCGATCCCTTCTTCTGGACAAGTTGTGCCACAAATTCTTCTCCTCAATTCTATTCAGTACCTTCTCATTAGTTACGTGATCTACTCATCTAATCTTCAGCAATTTTCTGTAACACCACATTTCGAAACCTTCTATTCTTTTCTTGTCTAAACTATTTATCATCCATGTTTCACCTCCATACATGGCTACGCTCCATACAGATACATTCAGAATAGACTTCCTGACACTTAAATCGACACTCGATGTTAACAAATTTCTCTTCTTCAGAAACGCTTTCCTTGCCACAGCTAATCTACGTTTGATATCCTCTGTACTTCTACCAGCATTAGTTATTTTGCTCCCCAGAAAGCCAAATTCTACTAGTACTTTAATTGTCTCATTTCCTAATCTAATTTCCTCAGAATCGCCTTACTTAATTCGACTACATTCTATTATCCTTGTTTTGCTTTTGTTGATGTTCATACTGTCAATACACCGTCCATTCCGTTCTACTGCTTTTCCAGGTCCTTTGCTGCCTCTGATAGATTTACAAGGCCATCGGCCAACCTCAAGTTTTTATTTCTTCTCTAAGGATTTTAATTCCTAATCCAAATTTTTCTTTAGTTTCCTTAACTGCTTGCTCAATGTAAGATTGAATAACATAACGGATACGTTACAGCTCTGTCTCACTCCTTTCCCAACCACTGCTTCCGTTTCATTCCTCTTGACTCTTACAATTGTCATCTGCTTTCTGTAGAAATTGTAATTAGCCTTTCGCTCCCTGTATTCGACCCCTGCCACTTTCAGAATTAAGGAGGGTATGCCAGTCAACGTTGTCAAAAGCTTTCTCTATGTCTAAAAATGCTAGAAACATAGGCTTACCTTTCCTTAAATTATCTTCTAAGATAAGTCGTACGGTCAGTATTGCCTCACGTGTTCCAACGTTTATACGGAATCCAAACTAATCTTCCCTGAAGTGACTTCTACTAGTTTTTCCATTTGTCTGTAAACACTTATTAAACTGATAGTTCAGTAATTTTCATACCTGTCAACACCTGCTTTCTTTGAGATTGGAATTATTATATTCTTTTTGAAGACTGAGGGTATTTCGACTGTCTCATACGTCTTGCTCACCAGTTGGTAGAGTTTTGTCCGGGCTGGCTCCCCCAAGGCTATCAGTAGTTGTAATGAAATGTTGTGTACTCCCGGTGCCTTTCAGTGCTCTGTCAAGTTCTTCATTCAGTGTCATATCTCCCATTTCATCTTCATCTACGTCGTCTTCCATTTACATAATATAGGCCCTCTACATACTCCTTCCACCTATCTGGGTTTCCTTCTTTGGTTAGAACTGGTTTTCCATCTGAGCTCTTGGTATTTATACAAGTGGTTCTCTTTCCTCCAAAGGTCTCTTTAATTTTCCTGTAGGCAGTATCTAGCTTACCTCTAGTGATAATGCCTCTTCATTATTACATTTGTCCTCTAGCTATTCCTGCTTACCCAGTTTAGCTATGCTTCAGACACTATGTATATATATATATACAGTTTGGTACTAGTAGACTTCTCGATGTGAGGAACGCCAAGTTTCCCGTTGTAGTCTTTATTATACCAGTTCTTCATGCGTCGTTCCATGGCATCTTTCAATTGTTATAATTGTCAAAATTTTTGTTAACCTCATTTTTGGTACCTTTCATTACCTTGGCCTTTCTTTGTTTTGTTTTCATCCTGTAGTCTTATCACGTTACTGAGATGATTGATTGCATTCAACAGATCTTATAATTCTTCACTTTCATTTAGGATACCAATGACGTAGTTGAATATTAGCATATTTATCCTGGAATTTACTTCCATACCTAAAATTTCTCTTATTTCCCTCACTTCGTCTTCGAATTGCCCATTGAACAATACGAGAGAGTTCGCACTCATGCACTGCATTCTCTTCAAAGCTCTTCTCTCTTGATCTTGCATTCTTATGTTTTACATCGATGGCATCAGTCAGGAGATATCGTTGTGATAGTTCCTGCTATGTTACAAAGAAATATTTTATGGCTCAGATGGCTCTGAGCACTATGGGACTTAACATCTGATGTCATCAGTCCCCTAGAACTTAGAACTACTTAAACCTACCTAACCTAAGGGCATCACACACATCCATGCCCGAGGCAGGTTTCGAACCTGCGACCGTAGCAGTCGCGCGGTTCCGGACAGAAGCTCCTAGAACCGCTCGGCCACCGCGGCCGGCAAAATATTTTATAGTTAGTCATATATTCAGCTGTGAATGTCTGATTTTATAGCACACTACCAGATTTTGGGCAATAGCTTACCGGTCTTAAAAAAGGGAACCTACTTCGACATAAATAATACGTACTGAATAAACGACAGTTTGTGTCTTCTTCGTCCTTAAATTCGGAAATTTACTACATGATTTTACAAAAGAATAAGTTAAAAGTACGCAGTTGTGAATCGGCTGTTTTCAGGTTGAGATTTGTTCTGATGAATGTAAGTATGGAATGAAACGATAAAGGGGTGTCACTGAGGTTGCCTTTTTCTCCGTGCCTTGCGGCATGTGTGTATCCACTGGTGACGTGGCTGCACAATTATCAGTGTATATATTAATTTTCTGTGTTTGTTCCTGATTTTCTTTGAAGTACCGCATGCTCTGTATTACGTAGTATACCATAAAACTATGCAGAACGAAATTGCAATATGCTATACTTTCGGGAACACAACCAAAAATTTCTCAGTGTCTATACTCTTCGAACCAGAATAAATTATTGCTGCCGATTTATTGTGAATATTTGAATGAAATCTCTAATCTGACTTTAAAAACCCGAAACCCCCTTTATATTAGGCGACTGTACGTATTGATTAGCCTTCGTGGTTACTGACTGCTTTTCCAGTGCTGTTATGTCTTCACTCTCAAGTGCTCGAACACATCAAACGACGGAGCAATCATACATGCTGTGTTCTAGACCTACGAGGGCGTACCAAGGAATGTACTACCAGAAGCCTGCAGTGCATTAAGGAAACCGCTTGATGACTAGGAAAAACTTTTTTCATATTAACGCACTTCATTACATGACTCGTGCCGAGCCGAAGTACCACTAAAAAGCGCGTGGTGGAGAAAGTGAGCATTAGTAGCACAGTTCCGCTGCGAATTGCAGCTCCAAATTACACTATTGCTGAAATACTTATAAAAATCATAGTGAAACGGCGACAGTTCGTTTTGTAATACACTCTTTGATTTATTCTATAACATATTCCAAAGGAGGAATCAATTAACAATCTTCAAACAGAATGCATGGTTGCTTGTTAGATTAGTAGAGCAATAGCACTAATTTAACTGTTTAACAACCACTATAAAATACAATAGCGAATATGGTTTTTGGGAACAAGATCAAACTAGCCAAATACCTAATGAATTCACTTCTTGCGGGATATATTGGTCTGTATTTAACATTGGCAATATCTTTTACGAATGGAAGTCCGTCGAATATCATTGTTCCGAGTTATAGATCTTTATTTCAGAAACGTATTATGGAGCGAAAATTCAGTCATTAGAAAATACAATACTACAGGAAGTGACCAAAAATATGGATACACCGAAACAAAACAAATTAACATGCCTATTACATTGTAAAGTAATTACTGGCACCGGAGAAAGCTTATAGTCATAAATCCGGGCCCTGTATGGCTTTATAGGGACACTTAAACCATTATTCCCTTAGAATAGTGGCAAGTTCAGGTAAATAGACCACAAAGATTCAACGATCCTGAGATCTGGCGACTGTGGTGGCCTGTGGTAATACAACAATTTATCACTGTGCTCACAAAACCAGTGTCTGACGATGCGACCTGTGTGAACACGAGCCTTGCGTCTTGGAACACAGGATCACCATTGAGGAATTTTACCACGGGATGTACCTGATCAGCCAAAATGGTCACATAATCCGTGGTTGTAATGCGACTTCGTAAAATACCCGTCGAGTCCACAGAATAAAACGATATGGCTGTGTAAATTATCACCAATCCCTAGCCATACTTCACTCTTGGGTTGTATGTAACTCGACTAGAAGTTGGTAACAGTGTGCAGCTAGATTCATATGGCCTAATGATGTTCTTCCATTGCTCTATAGTCCAAGTCTTATGGCTTAGGAACCATGTTTTCCCGCTATGTTTTATTCTGGAAATCTGGTTCGTCTTGCAATTTCCAGATTATGGAGCTTCCTTCGTGTTGTTGTGAAGACGACAGGATTCTTGAGTGCAGCATTCAGTTCTGCAGTGATCTTTGCAGATGCCATCGCACAGTGGCTCATAACGGCCGATTCCCTAGCCAAAAGTCGAGAAATGAAGGTTGAAAGATCGATGTGTTTGGAATGAATTCATGTAGAGGTGTGGTATGGGGCATTCAGATCGTATAAAGCAGAGGTCACAATATTGTATACCTGCTTCCCTGCGGCACTCGTAAGCTGCCTCTCGTAGAAACACCTGAGCGACGCTTCAGTGCCCAGTTGTACAGTGCTTCAGAAAATCATACAGAATTTTACAACGACTCGTCCGAATCCTATTTTCCAAAATGGAAAATGTTGATGAAGGTATATAGAAACATTTTATGTATTTCGATTTTCGAAAATGTTTGTCGTTATTTATGAAACGTTAAGCTAAAGGTAGCCGTGATTATCATGTTGTTTCGATTCTTGAGAAATACATTTGTGTCGACAGAAAGAAAATCTCAACACATTTTAACGCTGGCATTGACAGGGCCATGTTTTCTGAACTATCTATTAATGAAATATTCAAGAATTAGCTGCTCTAAAGTTGCCCATTTTAAATAATAACGACTTTAATGTTACCGGGCACGCTCTTGTGCGCACTACGCACTGTGACTAATGATGATATTCTTCCCTCAGCTTTCTGTAACTCCGGCTTGAAAGTCCCAGGCATGTAGGGCTTTTCGTAGATGTTTTATATCTCTTTCTAAAGTATTGTGGAGATAAGTACGGTATATTATTGCAATGGTGTATCACTGTGAATAAAGATTTTAAATAAAATTCCAAAAGTAATGACCATTTTTATAGAGATATCGAAATACGTTTACAATTATTATTTCAAATATTGTTCATGGACAATAAAGACAATTTGTAAAACATAGTAATATAGTTTTTTAATCGATTGTTCACGGCTGTCGGATTGCTTATAATATTGTGTACTATATATATATATATATCACATTCGTAATAAGCGACCCCAAAAACGTAAAATTGGAAATTTAGGAATTATTATTCTCACTTTTCGACTTTTGGCCAGGGATTAGGTCGTTCTGAACCACTGTGCGTCGTCTTAAGTTTCGTCATTCTCCTCTTCAATGACCGTCTGTCATGATCAGTCAACATACAGTCTTGACAGCGTTGTGAGTTCCCGGATGATAACGTTTGTCCGGTTTCCCGGTAAACCGTATAACTCTTCTATCGATGCCTCTTGATACACCAAACTCTTTCTGACTCTTGGTTGCGGAAGTGCCCACCTTACTAGCACCAATAATTTGCTCACTTCCGAAGTCATTTAGCTACACGTCATGCACTCACAACTCCACAGAAAACTGTTCTGATCACGACTGACACTTGCAACGTACTAATGACATTGCACAGATGTCGTTCGTGGTCAGATACTACAAAACGACGTCCAGGTTTAGTTGGCATGCATTTATCGCGGTCGTTCCTTAGTTTTGGCCAACGCCAGTACTTCAGCACGTTATATGCTATTACTTGTTCTACACTCGTACCTCTCAAAGAGGTGTCGCATTGTCCTGCATTTGGATGCTTTATTAGACTCGCCTCTGCACTGAATTAATTGTTTTCAAACACGCCTGTACCACATGGTAAATATTGACGAGACTGTACACTTCTCTGCGTTAGTTGTTCACCGCTATCAAGGGGAGTTCTGTACTTTAAAATTTGAGGTAACACCAGACACACAGTTAATAAGTCACGAGATCTTGGAGGCCAAGTAGAAGGCTCTGCTCCATCTATCTGTCTTGGACCATACATGCGCAGTAGGCATTGTCTTGCACCAGCACCAGAATCGCCCGTTGCCCCATCAGGCAGGCACCACATTTCCAGTCGTTGAGCAGAGGAAAGATCCGTAAGCAACCCTAGCATATCCGACCACGAATTAGTCGTCTTCCATTTTCCATCAAGTTTCTTTGGAAGAAAATGTGAATCTCACTGCACAGGAAACAGCTGTGACAATGTTTCGGCTCAAAACAAATAATGGAAATTATAATCTCTGTGCGTCACGTGAAACCATTCTGGATCATTAGAGAAAGGGATAAAAAACCTGTGGCATGTAGCTGCGAAGTCTTTCAACGGATTTATGTTGACGCAACCACTCTCGTTGCTTCCTCCAGCGCCATGTCAGACAGTCCCACTGACATTTTTCCGATCTATTCATTTTGATATGTCTTCATCTCGAATTTGACCAGGGGAGTTAATTTTCAGCCCTTTTCATTAACTTCATAACTGAAAAGTCTCCAGTTTCTTTTTCGCCGGATAGTAAATGGATCACGTTTGAGTGCTACACAAAACTTTAGGCTAGACGCACACTGTCTAGAACGTTTTTCCCATTCCCATATCAATATCTGAAACGAATTTCTTCCGTTGAAGAAACCTTTTTTTCGCGTGTCCCAGTCAGCATCCGATAACTTACTTCTTAAACCAGCGTGTGCAGTCTTGTTTCGTAGGTAGGGAACTTGATTAACGTAGCGTTGTTCCCAGTTTTGATGTTAAGCCAGTCTTCTTCTTTCTCGTTTCTGAATCGTTTAGCCTAGGTGCTTGATATGAGCTATTTATGAGCTTCGTTTCTTTTGACAGGTCTAAGTCTTGATTTCATTCCAACTAAGGAGTATATTATTCCATTTTCTTAGAAACAGTGTGTCTTTTTCTTGTATTTGTACTCCATTCGGCATTTATTTTCCTTTGTGCAACGAACAAATAGATCTACAGCGGTGGTAAGCCGCAACTTTCTGTATTACAAAATATCAGTTGTATTGAAAAGAAATAGGACCAATAATTTCGTTGAAATTGAACAATTTCATTTGATTATACATTAATACAAGAATTCCCAACAATAACTCGACATTCTTAGCGTGTAGGTCAAATAAAAAAAAAAAAAGAAATCAACTCATTGTTGACCGAATTATCCTTCGGAAGAAGCATGCTTTTTGAATGTCACACGACGCTGGAAGTGTTCTCATTAGAGAAACGTTGTAGTCAGTCGATAACTTATTGATATGACTGACTACATGTACCTTCTACTAAAATAAATGTTAGTTAATCTCTACAGAACATCAGAGAGCCTGTAACTCGTCGTTCCCATTACATGCAAGCTACAGATTCATGCTGTCGTTCTTTTAAGTCGAACTCGTTGAGAACAAATGTGCCATAGACGAATATATTCGTTATTTTTACTTGAAAATGTATATACAGTAATGAAATGGAAGAATTCCTTTCCAAATCAAAGCTCGAGGACGTTAAACGGCAAAATGTCCTCTTCCAACCTGTGCTCAATAAAGCATTGAAAACAGCACTCTTGCAACAATACCACACCTTGGATCATTCCTTGAACGTGGTGGGTAGTGTTGAATGAAGTGCAGTGTAGGACATAGTCTTGAGCTACGTATGAACTAACATCCACCTTGACCCCTGCGTCAAGGAAGACACTGCAAGTTGTCACTGCCGCAGTCGATAGCCGCGCCGGCGTGGTTGTCGATTCCCAGGATCGATGGCTTAGATACGGCAGAGACAGGGACGACCAATTCGTCCGGGAAGCGAAGAGACTGGGGGATGCCCGGTGGCGCTGACCTGGTCGACCACCGGCTGCGGCTGGGGCGGCGGTCGCGGCGTCGCAACGGATGGCGCCGTGTCGGGGCCCTGCATCCGTCACAGCGGCGGCAGCCAACCAGCGGCCGGCCCCACCGACCCACCGGAGGCTGCAGTAAACCCCGCCTGCAGCCGATAGATCTAACATCTGGTCTACGAGAAGTGTCTTGCAGTGCCGTGTGGCTTTAGGGTACGCAAAAGCTTTTGCCGAGGAACTTAATTTATTGGCAAGGGAATGTGAAATACGCTGGCCTAGTTCGTGTCTTGACCGTTTTATGAGTCAGTACTTTTCTCTTTTGCTACTACAAATTTACGGGAAATCTTCCCGTACACTGTATGTAGTGGCACTACCCGCACAGAAAATCGCTCAAAATGTCCTCTTCAGTGCGGCAGTTGCATCAAAAGGCAGCATGCCAGCTGTAAGGAATAGCGGTGAGAGTATACGGCAGACAGTTTTTAGTGTCACACACAATATTTAGCTGAGGCGTCAAACAAGTATTGCAACACATCTTTTTCTCGGCCAGTTTCGGTCCAAAAATGCCGAATTTTTTGCGGGTCATCGTGGAATATTTCTGTTTCAGGCCCTTTAGTTCCATGTAGTTCACATAGGTGGCGGCTCTAAAAGTAGCTTTCAAAATGGCGTCTGTAGCGAAGGTGAGTTCCAAGCAGAGAGCAGTCATTGAGTTTATTTTGGCGGAACATCATATCATTGTAGACATTCGCAGGCACTTGTCTACGGAGACTTGGGAGTGAACAAAAGCACGGTGAGTCGTTGGACCCGAGATGATCGTCGGATCGCAATCAAACACCTCAACAGGACTTCTGTGGTGGTAGTGTTGACACATACGTCCACCAGGTTGAGTACTCAGAGGTGTGTACCCGGTGGGTTCCTCGACATCTAACGAAAGTCTATTAACAGTGACGAAAGACCGTCTGTGCGGAATTGCTTGCACGTTGCGAGGCTGATCGTAACAATTCCTTGTCGACCGTCGTTACAGGCCATGAAACATGGCGTCATCACTTCGAACCGGGAACAAAGCGGCAATCCAAGGAGTGGCATCACACCACCTCTGCTCCGAAAAAATGTTCAAAGCCGTACCGTTAGACGGTGAAGCCAAATGGATGGTCTAATGGGACTCTGAACGCGTCGTTCTGAAAAAAAGTTCAAATGTGTGTGGAATCTTATGAGACTTAACTGCTATGGTCATCAGTCCCTAAGCTTACACACTACTTAACATAAATTATCCTAAGGACAAACACACACACCCATGCCCGAGGGAGGACTTGAACCACCGCCGGGACCAGCCGCACAGTCCATGACTGCAGCGCCCCAGGCCGCTCGGCTAATCCCGCGTGGCCGCGTTACACTGTTTGATGTCTTTCCTCTCTGAAATGTATAGTACTACACTCAGAAAACTGAAAAACGAGTTCACCATGTTCGTCGCCACAAAAACACAAACGAACGTTCCCTTCTCCATGACAACACAAGCGCTGACACAAATCTGTGCTCTCGAGAAAATCTCACAAGGCTGCATCGGACCGTTCTTCCTCATCCACCTTATAGCCCGAATCTTGCACCTTACAAATTTCATCTGTTTGACTTAATGAAAGATTCACTCCTTGGGAAGCAGGACATGGCTGATGGGAAGCTTACTGATGCATCAAGACGTAGGCTCCTACGTTGACGAGTAGAATGTTAACATGTGGACATTCGGGTCCTCTCAATAAGGTGGCGTAACGCCTCCGATTTGAATGAAGATTATGTTGAGAAACAGGATTTTGTAGTCAAAATAGTCGGAAATAATACTGTGCACTGGAACCCTCAACAAAACCAACCTGCTTCAGAAAACAATGTGTTTATTACTTATTGAACGCCCCTTATTGGCGTCCTTAGAGCAGTGAGTACATTAGTATCGATACCTGACGCTGACTGAAGTTTCTCTGTATCATAGCAATGGGTTCGTTGACGCCCTGCTAGAGGCAGCATAACCTCTTGCCTCTGGGATTTGAACGGATGCGTGCTCTTCCGTGCTCTGCCGGCCGGTGTGGCCGCGCGGTTTAGACGCTTCAGTCTGGAACCGCGCGACCGCTACGGTCGCAGGTTCGAATCCTGCCTCGGGCATGGATGTGTGTGATGTCCTTAGGTTAGTTAGGTTTAATTAGTTCTAAGTTCTAGGCGACTGATGACCTCAGAAGTTAAGTCGCATAGTGCTCAGAACCATTTGAACCAATTTTGAACCATTTTTTTCTTCCCTGCTCTCAATGTTTGCGTGCTGTTTTGGAAAATAACTGTGGTCGCTGCAATTCGTCATGTTGTGGTTGGCTGTGGCAAGCATGTCTACCATATTTGAGGAACTACTTCTTCCCTTTTTCCTCGTGGCCATGGCTTTTAATCTTCTGAGTCTATGAGTGTCTTATTCCTACTGTTTTGGTTAGTGGATGGTTAACTGCCAGCGTTTACTATAAAGCCAATAATTTTAGGAGAGAGGAAAAGGTGAGCACTTTTTGTTACTTGTTATCCAATTACTTGTTGTGATTTCCGAACATTCTTGTTCTTTGAATTCCAGCATTTCTGGTTGTCAGCAGATGCCCATGTCATTTTAAGTCACTTATAAAAGGCAAACAGAACTTAGATTTTAATGTTGATTGTTTTCATGAGAGTCTTATTCTATATTTATTTGTTAACAATAAATTATCTAATCGTTCTATTTGATCGTCTTACGTCAACGTCTGCTAACCGACCAGATGTATTGTTTCAGGTCCTTGAATTATGGTTAATATTATAAATAGTTGCTGAGTCAGCCCTTTCGACAATCATTTCTTTTTCGATTTCTTCACATTTTTCATGCAGCCAATTGGCCATTGTTTCCTTGCACTTCCCATTTGTTTCATTCCTGAGTGACTTGTAATTCTGTGTTACTGAATTTACCTAAACATTTTTGTACTTCCCTGTTTCGTCCATCAGTTGAAGTATTTCTTCAGTTTTCGATGTTTTTCTAGCAGTTACCTGCGTTGTACGTAAGTTTTACTTTCTCGTTTCTGTGATTGCCCCTTTTAGAAATGTCCATTTCTTTTCCGATGAACTGTATACAGAGCTATTCATTGTGGCCGTATTTAAGTTAAGTTTGTTACATTTACTGTGTGTGTGTGCTGAAAGACTGAGTAATATGGAAAGTGATAAAGATTTAATAAATATTATAAAAGAGGAAGGACTCTCATTCAGTGAAGTACATCACAAACTAGCACCCGTGAACAGAGAGAAGAAGTAGATGTTAAAGAAAAAGAGGAGATTTTCGATGACATTTCGTTGTTATATACGGATAGTGGAGAAGAATCTGCTTCAGGTATGTCAGTTAATGTAACTAGTGGAGGTAATGTTGATCCTGAAAGTGACATTAAGCATGAAATCGGTAACAACCAACTGGGTGATGACAGTATTGGCAGTGTTGCTGAGTCAAATGAGTCGAATGTGGGTACCAAATTTGCTATAATACCGGTGGAACAAGGCACACAGGAAACTGTAACGCAGAAAACAGAACCTGGAAGTACGCAAGAAATGTTTGCAGTATTAAAGGATTCTATAAAGGATGGAAACAAACGACATCTAATTTGGTTGAAACAATTGGTCAGAAAATTTAAAAGAAAACTAGTGATTTTAATCAGAAAATCAGTAAACTCGATGAAAAACTCCAGAAGCAATCTAGTGATTTTAATGAAAACATTAAAAATCAAAGGTGGAATAATGATTTGAAGTCGTTAGAAAGTAAAGGGGATGGCAAAATTTCTCAGGTTGAGAATAACTACCAACAATCCATTAAAACTGTAAAATGTGAATTAACAGATGCCTCGAAAAAAGTTGCTATTGGAAACAAACAAAGGGTAGATTTGATAAGAGGAAGTGTGCAGAAAGTAGAGGTCAAAATAGCGGCGGTGGCGTCTGAATGCGTAAATGATCACAAATTGTTATACAGTAAAATCAGTCCTGAATATGCCAAATGTATTAATAAAGTAAAAGTTATGCCTGACCGAGTGGATAAGTCTGAAGAAAATGTTCTTCAGCTAGCTAACAATGTAGAAGAGGTTCAAAGTAAGTTGGATGAGCATAGCAGTAGATTACGCCAAGTTGAAACTAACCTCAGATATGGAACTAACGGTGGTGGGTGTAGTTTTGTAGCCGAGTCGTCTGAAATATCATCTGTCAATAACTGGCACTTTTAACGTTTTGGTCCAACAGGAAATGTACATCGAAAAGAATTTTGGAATGACTTTGAAGGTATTCTACCTAGTTTGTGGTCAGACAGACAATATATAGAGTTTATTGCGTCTAAATCCTTGAGAGAGGCTAGAATTTGGAAGAGTATCTCTACTGAACAGCACGATACTGTAGATATATCTAAAGAGGCGTTTCTAAAGAATATTGGGGCAAGAAAATACAAATGGAGTTTCTAAGTATCTTCTGGGCTGGGGAAAAGTTTAATCGCAGAAAGGAAAGCGTAAGAAAATTTGCGTTAAAGTTGATGACAAACTTGTCGAATTTAAACAATGAAGTCGAGCCAGAACAAATTTTTATGGGCCTGGATGGTAAACTGCCTATGAACTGGTACAACAAAATTATTGCATTTCTGAGGGATGACGTTCATAAATTCATTAGTTTTTTGGAGAGCGTTGAGAAGCTGTTGCTTGAGAAGGAGCGTGCAAATCGTAATGTCAGACCACCAAATAATGCAGAATCGCGGCAGAATATGAACGTTAACAGAATTCGCGTGTACCTTGGAAACAGCAGGAACAGAAATTCCAGAAAATGATAGGCGAAATAATGGGGAGCAGGTGCAAAATTATCGATCGTATTCTCCGGTGTGAGAGGATGATGTTGCGCTAAGGTGACAGAAAATAGGGGTAGGCGTAAGAAATAGTACAGAATACCATAATCCGTTGAACTAAACGCCGTCTGTGAAAGGGCTAGCGTTTACAAGACGGAAAGTAGTAGTGTGAACCCGGCAACAAAACCCTTTCTACGTTTTAGCACTAAACAGGTGGGTATTATGAGGAGCAGAAGAAGGTAGTAACAACAGACGAAACGAACTACATAAAAATCTGTACATTTAACGGAGGTTTAGGGGAGTTTTGGACAGACAGGAACAAGATAAGCATTGTACTGCAGACGAAATGGGTGATGTATTAGCGTAAAATGTGACAGAACCTGACTGCCAGAAAGTCTTTAGCAACCATGTTGAAGTCGAGTCACGTTCTGGGGAAGGAGAAAGTACAGGACATTAGTGATGTCAGTGTAGAAGAAATCCTGGCATCTATAGATGATGATATTTGTGAGGCTATTAGGGAGAGACAAGAAGATGGTGACAAAAATGAGGATCACTTAGCTATTTGTCTAAGGAAGGAAGAGAGAAAGGGAGAATGGTGAAACGCCGGAAAAAATTTTGAGCTATCGTCAATGGACAGAATAGTTAATATGGGGGACAAAAGTTATGAGGGTAATCCTGCAAAACTCTGTGTAATTTCTGGAAACGGGATAGGTTTCGATAGAAGGGAGATTGTGAACGATTTGTTGGAAGAGGCTTCTGACACTGGCAATGAAAGGAAGGTGTTGGGACACCCAGTAATGAGGCTGCAATAGTGTAGCGAAGAAGTACAGTCTTTAGCAGATAGTAGCAGTGATTTATGTACTACAAGTAAAAGTTGGTTAGGATCATTGCCAAATACAAATGAATTTGTAATAATGCCAATAATGGGGGTGCAGATAACTATAGCTACAAAAAAATTAAAAAACCTTTTAAGCACGAAGTTCAGTTGCCAGTAAGAATAAATGAAATGTAAGTATGGCATAACTTCCTTATAATCCCTTATCTATGAATAAAAATACTAATTGGCGTAGATTTCTTTAACCAGTACAAACTGAGATTAAATTTTAATGAAAATGTAGTAATTTTTAAATAAATGGGAAAGATGTGGCTGTAACATTTTTTCGAAAAAATAATTTTACCAAACAAGTAGTAGCCAGTATACCAATTAGGTATTGTAGGAGGATGGAGGATTTAGAGGGCTGCAATGAGTGTGGGGAGGATGTGGCGGTGGACGCTGACGAAATGAAAGTGTTACAAGGGAAAATAGAACAAAAAGTGAAAGAGGTGACATACTTAGAGGAGCATGAAAGGGACAAATATAAAGAAGTGTTACTAGATCTGTGATCTAGATATTTTCTCTGCTCAACCTCGCTTAGTCAAGGATATGAATGCTACTTAAATATAAAAGATGACATTCCTTTTTTTTTTTTTCAAGAAACCCATACGCGTCGCTGAACGACACAGAATAGCTGTTAGACATCTGATACAGTGTATGATTAAATGAGGAATTGTTGAAAAGGCTGTGAGCGTATATAATAACCGGGTGATTGTAGTAGCTACAGAGATATGGAGCCGTAAGATTAGTGCTGGGCTCTAGGCTTTAAATAAAGTAATTTTACCAGAAAGTGATCGGCCAGAAAACATCGATGAGCTACTGCCAAAATTTAAGGATCTAATTATTTTGCGTCCATGGACGTGACGTCTGGTTATTGGAATCTGTCATTGGCACTCGAATCTACAAAATATACTGCTTCTTTCTTTGAAGTCAGATGTTATCAGCATAAGGTGGTACCCTTTGGTTTAAATATAAGTGTGCGTGCATTTGTCAGAGCTATGTCATAAGTGTTGGGGGATGAACTGGTTCAAATGGCTCTGAGCACTATGGGACGTAACTTCTGAGGTCATTAGGCCCCTAGAACTTAGAACTACTTAAACCTAGCTAACCTAAGGACATCACACACATCCATGCCCGAGGCATGATTCGAACCTGTGACCGTAGCGGTCGCGTGGTGCCAGACTGTAGCGCCTAGAACCGCTCGGCCACACCAGCCGGCGGGGATTAATTACTTAAGAAAATAACAGTGTATGTAGATGGGATTTTAATTTCGACTGCTGCATGGGAAGAACATTATGTTTTGTTAATTAAAGTTTTGGACGCTGTTGAAAAAGGGGTTTCCAATTGAAAAACTGATTTTTATGAGAAGGAATTAAAAATTTTATGTCACATTATTAGTGGGAAAGGGATAATGGCAGACCCGAAAAAATTAAAGGCAATTCAGGAATACAAAGATCCGAACAGTAATATAATTTGAAAGGGATGTTCGGATTATTTGGATTTTACAGGCGTTTTGTACAGGGCAATTATTTAATGCATAATGTTTAAGAAATCTGTTATAAACGATGTACCATACAAATGGACAGATGAATGTCAAATTGCATTTGAGGAACTAAAGAACGCCTAATGTGAGAGCCAAATACTTCCTCATCCCGATTTTTCCAAACCTTTTTGCTTAATATCAGGTGCCTGTGGATACGGTATTGCAGTCGAGTTCTTTCAGGTGATGAAGAAGGAGACGAAGAGATTCGTAAAACGACTGCATTGGCGAGTAGATCGTTTGCAAGAACCTGAGAAAAATTATTGCATTTGGGATCAAGAGGCGTTAGAGATCATTTTTGGCTTGGAAAAATTTAAACAGTACCTGTTGGGACACGAAATAATTGTATACGGCGACCACAGGGTGTCGACATACTTGCAAACATGCAAACTGAAACACACCAGGCTAACCAGGTGACATTTATACTTGCGACAATACGATCTGGAAATTAAATACATAAAAGAATCTGGGGTAGAAGATAATGAGAGTAATGAAAATGTGTTGACAGACAACGAAGGGATTCATATATTTGCAAACATAATGAATATTGATGAAGAGGGACAGTTGAAAAAAGTATGTAAAGAATTAAGAAGGGAACAAAACAAATATGACAATTTGAGATTAGTAAAAAGTTATTTAGGTGACCCAGCATATCCTAAATTTGCCGAATATTATTAAATGCATCAGGGAATTTTATTCCGCAGGAGAAAAATACAGATGGTCAACGGAAGGTTTGCTTTCCTGAGCAGCATCTTAACTTACTAATTTTCTGTGTACATAAAAGGTTTGGGTATTATGGGGCCAGAAAATGTGTAGCCAGAATTAATGAAACGGTGACCTTTAACAATATGTGGAAGCGTGTAAAAGCGAGAGTTGAAAATTGTGACAGATATCAAAAAGTGAGTCCAAACAATAAAATAATTCACGGACGAATGTATATTGTTGAGCCACAAAATAAATTGGACCTTGTTGCCTGTGATATTTTCAATCCATTACCTGTGTCTCGAGGTGGTTGTGAATACGTTTTCGGGTTGATGGATGGGTTCACAAAATTTGCAAAATATACCCAATTAAAAAGCCTAATGCGAAAGTGTTACTAAATAAATTGTAGAAAGACTACTTCTTGGTTGTAGGATTCCTGAAGCTGTCTTGTCTGACAATGGTCCGCAATTTGTTTCCAATAAATTTAAAGAACGTTTAGAAACCCGAAACACTGAGCACATAAATATTTCAGCGCATTTTCCGCAAGGAAATATATGTTAAAAAGGACCATGAAGGAATTGAAAATGTTATGTCACACTTATTGCCATAGAAAACATACGACTTGGTCTCAATATACAGAATATTTTGAAGATGTAATTAATAATATAAAGCAAGAGGCTACACTGTTTGCCCCATGTGAATTAATGTGTAGGGTAAGAGCAAATAATTTACTGATTGAACTGATAGTTTCCCGTTATTGTAGACATGGCATTAGGTGCAAAGGAGAAAACTGCTAGAGAAAACATTAGAAAAAAACATTGGAACGAAAAAGATGCCATGATGCTAAGGTTCCACAAACGAATTTCCAAATTGGAGAACTGGTGCTAGTCAAAACAAGGGAAAAGTCAAAAAAGATTACTGCAGAAACGAAACAGTTTACGGACGAATATATGGATCCATCTAGGGTTATTGAAAAACCACAGCGTAAAGATTAGAATGATGGAAATCGGGGAAAGTATTGGGCTTAAAAAATGTCATCGATTTAAAAAGATACATTAGTCCATAGCTAAATGTGAGCTAAGCTACGAGTCTCTGTCTTCTACGACCTCCTCTAGTACCATGGAAGTCATTGCCTCATGTCTTAACTGATGTGCTACAATGCTGTCCCTTCCCCTTATCAGTGTTTTCCACATATTCCTTTCCTCTCCAATTCTTCACAGAACTTCCTCATTCCTTACCTTATCAGTCCACCTAATTTTCAACATTCGTCTGTAGCACTACATCTTAAATGCTTCGATTCTCTTCTGGTTATCCCACAGTCCATGTTTCACTACCATACAATGCTGTACTACAGACGAACATTCCCAGAAATTTCATCCTCAAATTAAAGCTGATATTTGATAGTAGACATCTCTTGGCCAGGAATGCGCCTTTTGCCATTGCTAGTCTGCTTTTGATGACCTCTTTGCCTCGTCGGTCACTCTTATTTTACTGCCTAGGTAGCTAAATTCCTTAATTTGATCTTCTTCGTGACCATCGATCCATCCGCGAATCGTATCACTGATATCCTTACGCCTTGAATTTTAGTTCCACTCCTGAACCTTTCTTTTATTTCCATCATTGCTTCCTCGATGTACAGATTGTACAGAAGGGGCGAAAGACTACATCCTTGTCTTACGCCCTTTTTAATGCGAGCACTTCGTTCTTGGTCGTCCACTCTTATTATTCCCTCTTGGCTGTTGTAGATTTTGTATATGACCCGTTTCTCCCTAAAGCTTACCCCTATTTTTCTCAGAATTTCGAACATCTTCCACCCAGTTTTCATTGTCGAATGCTTTTTCCAGGTCGACAAATCCTATGAACATGTCGTGATTTTTCGTCAGTCTTGCTTCCTTGTGTCAACTGCCTTGCCGTTGTGGTAATCCCGGTTCACGTCAGACCCTGGCGTTAAAGTGCTGTTTCGCCTGGTTAAAAAGGGTATGGGTGACATACCAGGTCTGACCAATAGTGTTGGCAGGGGGATGCACCCAGCCCTTGTGAGGCCCGTTAAAGTAGTTACTTGACTGAGAGGTAGCGGCTCCGGTCAGGAAAACTGAAACCGCGCCGGAGAGCAGTGTACTGGCTGACCACATGACCCTCCTGATCCACATCCAGTGTCGCTTACGGGCTGACGATGGCAGGGGACTCGGCCGGTACCCTTGGGCCTTCTCAGCCCTCAACATCAGAACTGATTTCTTTTTTAGTCATCAGTCTTCTGACTAGTTTGATACGCCCTGCCACGAAATCTCCTGTACCGTCCTCCTCTTCATTGAGAGTAGCAATTGCAAATTTCATCTTCAATTATTTATTGGACGTATACCAGTCTCTGTCTTCTTCTACAGTTTTACCCTCTACAGACCCCTCTCATACCATCGTAGTTACTGTGATGTCTTAACGGAGGTCCTGTCGTCCTCTTCCTTCTTCTTGGCAGTGTTTTACATGTATTTCTGTCGCCTCCAATTATGAGGAGAACGTCCTCATGCCGTACCTTATCAGTCCACCTAATTTTCAACATTCTGTAGCATTACATCTCAGTTAATGCTTCCATACTGTTCTATTCCCGTTTTCCCACTGTCTACGTTTCACTACCCCACAATGCTGTGCTCCAGACATTTTCCTCAGAAATTTCTTTCTCAAATTAAGGCCAGGAATGCCTCTTTCTGCCAATGCTGGTTTGGTTTTTATATTCTCCTTGCTTCGTCCAGCACTGCTTATCTTGCCACCTGGATAGCAGAATTACTTAACATCGTCTGCCGTCATCTCTAGGCAACAGTTGAAGTTGTGTAAAGAGCGAGAGTTTCGGTGTGGTGTATGCTACCTGTTGTCACTGAAGTGCGGAGGTGATGGTATTACGGTATGGGGGTGTTTTTCATAGTAATGGTTTGGTCCCATTATTGAACTTGAGAAGAAGCTCAATGCAGGATGATATGAAGACATTTTACAGTATTGTGTATTATATACAATTTCTACAACTGAAAAGCGGTTCGGAGCAATGACCGTATTTATTAACATGATAATGCACCCTAATATAAAACAGTGTCGGTGAAACATTGGTGTATGTGCAATAATATTCCTCATGTGGCCACGTGACCCAAACGGAATGAGTTAGAACGCCGATTTCACTGCAGACCTTAACATCCAAAATAGCTGGTTTTGGTAATTAAAAGGATCTGTGAGAGGAAAGACCTGACTGATTATGCGACAGAAGAAAGAACATGAGGCAGCAGGGAAGAGATAGGGGATCAAATATTAGAATCATAATTTAAAAGAGGTTTGGACGACATAAGATCACGTACGGCAAATGAGATAAATAATATTTTATCGAAAATGTTAAAATGTTTGGGGCAAGTGGCAACAAAGCGATTGATCACCTTGGTTTGTAGAATGTATGGGGTTGGCGATATAATATGAGACTTTCGTCTGAAAATATCGTCCGCGTGACACGAGAGATAGAGCCATGTAGTGCGAGAATTATCGCACAATCAGCTTACGTGCCCACGCACCCATGTTGCTGACAAGAATTATATGCAGCATAGTGGAAAAGAAAATTGAGGATCTGTTAGGTGATGATCACTTTGGCTGTAGGAAAGGTAAAGTCAGCATAGAGGCAGTTTTATCGTTGCTGTCGATAATGGATGCAAGACTGAAGAAAACTCAGCACACGTTCCTAGGGTCTGTCGAACTGGGAAAAGTATTCGATAATGCAAAATGGTGTAAGGTATGTGAAATTCTTCGAAAAACAAGAACAAGTGTTTAGCTCTCACATATGAAGTCACTGATGACCTAAAAGCTTTTCGAGAAGTGAATGAGAAAATAATACACACACTTCAGACACAGTACTTTATTGATTCTGAACACCATGTTATCTCTGAAGTTTATAATAGGTACGAACGAATTTTACTGCACAGAACAGTTCCAGTATAAGCGGGCCGATTACTACATCAAAGATAAATTATTCATATTGTATACAGCTTGCTCAAAAAATCCTATGCACTGAAGTTTCGAATTAATTCACACAGGTCCAGCAGTGAAATCTTTTGCTGCCTAATGGAGTTGTTTCGAATTTCTACTCAAATTACAAGCAAGTACTACTTGCAATAGAAGATGCTATAAAGAGTGTGGAAGACGACGTAGAAGGCGGATTAAGTTCATATATTTCTACTGATTAAGACAATAAGTGTGTGTTTGTGGGTTTGTGGCACTGAAAGACGAGGTTATGAGTGCCCATACGAAATTGGTAGAAACGAAATGTGGTTAAAACGGATAAAATGCGATAAAGGAGTGAAGAAGCAAACTGAGATAAAATTGCACTCATATTCTCCTAGTTGCACCAATGATCAGCTGCACAGTCACATTGACTCGCATCGTGGAAGATGGAGTGGAAATTTCTCATGTGGCCTAAACTGCTAAGAACATCCTAGTCAGACAAGGGGAAAAATGAAACACATTCGCAGAAATTTGTGGCTGGCTGATCACTTACGAAATACACGGATGAATCAGACACACTCATAACATATTGAAAACGCTGACCAAAACGTTTAGTTTACAAATCTGACAACTGACATAACCTTAAAAGCCGTACAAAATTCATATGCTTGTCAATTAAAATAGGGGCATATCTGTCCACAAATAAGCTGTCACCGTTTGGACAGGCTCCATAAATTGGAAGGTTCTCTCTCCGGACCAAGAAACCATGCGTCATAGGGCCATTGTCTACGTACAGAAGAGTAAGGAGGACCTTATCCCGCCTGGATGATTGAAAGGAGGCATGCCGAGGCCGCGTCGTGGGCTTTACTTGACTCACCTTATTTTCTGTCACTTCTAGCTACTCTTCATCCCGTCGACACATGACTCTGTTCGCCAACAACGAGGCGACAGCATGTAGAGTGTTGAGTATGTGAGAAGCATGACACGCCTCCTGGGGTGCTAAATCTGCCCTTTCGTTCCCTTTAATGCCCATGTGCCCTGGCACTCGGCAGAAAAACACCTCCTTTCTCAGCCTTTGTGGTAAGAGGGTGGTTTTGGACTACGTTGGCTGCTGGGTACAGGCATTGTAGAGAGAGGAGGGCACTCAGAACTCAGAACAGACAAGGAATTTAGCACGTGAAACACATATTACAATCAGTTAAAACAACAGGGCACCCACGGGAATTCCCCTGTTTAGACCCACCCGTATAGAAAGCTACAGCGTTAAGGTACTCAGTTAAAATGTCATATGATAATGTAATAGAAATAAATGCGGGAGCGCAGCCTTCTCTATACTGCATTCAATCCTGAATTACTCTGGATCTCACAAGGGTAGCAGGCGGTAAAATACTGGTACTTATGGTTGTACTTGTGCCCCCCCTTTCCCCCCCCCACCCCCCCCCCCCCCGCACTCCCTGTTGGTTCATATGAGGCCCGCGGATCCCAGACGACTTTGTTACAAGGTTACGATTACAGAAAACGCGTTTCAGAGATGAGCGAGCAGCAGTATCGTATGATGGTGAATTCGCAGCAGCGAGGAACTTACATACCCGACGCATCATGAGGAGCTGCCGTCGGATCGTCAGTGGCGGTTCCCCAGCCTCATCACAGAGACTGAGTAATGGGTTAGTTCTGTAGGCAGCGTTGACCAGCCTAAACGCCTCAGGGCGGATAATGTCAATAATCCTCCGATAAGAGGACTTCGGTGATCCAGTATGCTGTGGACGCATAGTCTAGCCGTGATTGTACAAAAGCCCTATAGAACTGGAGCACACGCTCCCTGTCTGCTAGCAATGATCTGTGGCTAATGCACTTTAAGATATTCACTGCCTTCTGGATTCCGGTTTTCAGGTCCTTCAGTGTGGTAAGCAAGAAAGTTTGGAGTCAAAAATAAGGCCTAGAAATCTCACTGACTCTTTTAACATATATAGAATGGCGTCCCTTACCCTCAAGTCACTAAATTAAAAATACAATCACAACGATTAAAATGAACAACCATACACTTATCTGGAGAAAACTGAAACACGTCTTTGCAGCCCACTCCTGTAACCTCTGCACTGCAAGTTTCAACAGACGAATCGCTGTTGCGTTTCTGCAGGAGGAACAGAAAGCTGCAAAGTAGTGCCAAATATGGAACACTGTATAGGACTGCATACCGTAGGTGATACTGGTAGTGGCTACGGCAAAGAAGTCAACACTTAAAAAAATGACCTGAAAACCTCTGTTCTCCCGCTGAATACGTTCCCACAGCAAGGCAGCAATTCGGAACGTAAAAAGTACTTAGATAGGAAGGTCTGTATGAAGATGAGGACGTGCCCACGAAAGCCCCGTTGGTGATGTTACCCTGTGTATCCGGGTGGTGTCAAAGAATATATCGACACAATGAAAAGAGTGCTGGATAGCCACTTCTAGCAGTGTCAGGTCAAAGTTCGCCAATATTCCCGGATAGTGGGACTGTAGCGATTCCTATAGTACTGTGGGACAACATATTGCTTTCACCTACGCACGTCTCCTGAAATGACCGAAACGAGAAAATACAAAAATTTTAACCAATACAGAGGTTTACCAACAATAATTCTTACCAAACAAATGGGACAGGGAACTACCAAGTGGCTAGCTGAGTATAGACGCACATGTAGGTTTAGCTGTATCATAACTAACCCATTAGATTTAGCATTCATTCTTCTATAACCGTATAAAAAGTTCTGGACATACACTCTCGTGATCATAAATTCCAGCGCCACTGAACTGTATAAAATGTGTATTCCACCACCTGCCCAATTTGCTAGCATCTCGTCATGGACGATATATCCATCAAATTATGTATTAGTTATGTCAGGCCTGCAGTATAGCACTGTTTTTGTAATGAAGCACCCTCCGCATTTGTGCAAAATGTTGGCGCTCTAATTTTCTTCCTGAAACTCTCTCTGCAAACATTCGTTTCACGCCTTTTAGGCGTCGCATTCTCCTCTGTCTTTATGTGGTTATACTTCGGGTGTTGCATTTTTCGTATGCATTTTGGCCCATTGTTCATCAGAATTAGGACACAAACCGAATATGTCTCCGCTGTGGGTCTGGTGCACGTACCAATTTAAGTTCATTACCACCTATTTGCAACACTGCTAGTTTCGTAATTACGCCATCTGCGTTCCCATGTTCTCTCCAGGTTTATGTACGACCTTAGAAGGAAACTCACTCAGTCGTACCACCCATTTGGCAACCTACTCTATGGGTCCTACAAACCCAGCAACCATTTCAGCATTGCATGATCTTTTTCCCATAAACTGTTGAGCTAGGTGATTCTATTGATAATGTATAACATCTCTGTTTTCATCATGGAGGAATCCCTCTCTGTTAAGTTCAATTGCCTTGATGCATAGCCTCCTGGATGCTCTATGCTTTCTACTTCTTGAGACAGCATACGACCAAGTGCATGGTTTTACACATTGCATGACATAATGAATTGCTCACTGAAATCTGGAGACACTAAGATCGGACATTAAGTAAAATTTTCTTTCAGTTTTTAAGAGCGCGTTGAAGATCCTCTGACTAAATAAATTTTTAACCTATCTTGAGTTATTATGTCAACTGTCTGGTAACATCTACAAATCCCTTTACGACTCATTGGTAGCAATTTGAGACTCCAAAGAATGATTGGGTATCCTTCAATGACTCAGGCATAGAAAATTCACTTATAGCGTTGATCAATCTCTCTCTTAGCCCCATCCTTACTAATTATGCGTCCCAGGTACGTCAACTGTTCAGACACAAAATTACGTTTTTCTGTACTTAGCGTTAAATTCGCTACCCTCAGGAATACGTTGCATATCACTCGTACAGACAATTATATTATGAAGATACACCGTCCACTGACATGGTTTCACATCTCTGAAAACTCCGTCTAGCAGTCTCTGTAACTTCCTAGGTACGGTCATTAATCCTAAAGGTATCCTCTTGTATTGAAGATAACTCAGCGGTGAAGAAAATGCTGTTTTTGGTAGGCCTTCTGGATTGACATCAAGGTGTTGATATCCTCTCCATCGTTGCAAAATACTTATACTGACACAAACATTATATCGTTTTTGTAATGATCGGCAAACACTAGGAATCCGTTATGATCTTAGCATTCATATGTCGATAATCGCAACAAAACCTATACTTCCGTGAACAATACGCTGACTTCTCGCACATTGTCTATTACTCACCTGAATAACGCCATCCTTGAGCTGCTGATTGATAAATTCTTCAAGAATCAGATGCAAACGTATGTGCGTTCTGTTAGCGATTCACTTCCTATTAGCATCCGGTGCTGCTTAAAGTGCATAGCTGGCAGCAGCTCTTTTGGAAAACACAGATCCCTAGTTCCAAAAGTAAGTCTTTCATCCATACCCTGTCACTTCCGTTGAGGTGTTTTTCCTTCCCTCGTAATGCAATTTCAGCGGCGTTCACAGATTTTCCCCGGCAACACCCTAGGTGCCCCGCTCTTCCTCCTCCAGGATATCCACAATAGCGACCAACAACATCTGCATTCACAGTAAATCCTCGCCGCTGAATTTATTCACAAATATGGATACGAGCTTGTCATCCTACATCTTCCGTATAGTCAACACTTCTGTTCACAAGAGATCTGCCTGTTCCAATGCTTCATTTTCCTGCAACGGTCCCACCTAACAAAAGATTCCTACCAGTAAGCTAGACTCAACATCAACCCAGAGCGAATTTTCGGTAACCATTGGTACTCAACTGTGTGAAGCGAGTCTTGGTGTGATTGTTAGGGGTTTAAATGTATGTCTCCGCTACACTTTCAGCTGTTTCACTCATATGTAACATTTTCCAATCCAGCTTCACCATATAACACCGAAGACCAATTCTGGCACAATGCTGATACAAAAATATCATCGTCATACTCATGTAATAGCTCTCATTCACGTGTGGCACAGTCCCTACAAATTGTTTGAACTGAACTACACCCAGGCAAAAATCTATGTCCACTGATGCCAATGGCGAGAAATGTTCCTTCTCCGCTCTAAGTAGTCTATACTGTAGTGTCTTCCGTTGCTTACGTTTCACCAAATTCCCACTGGCAACCGAAACATGTGCCCTTGTGTTCAACTGTGTCGTGCAATTCTTCGTTAGCGTTATTCCTCTGACTACACAGTCCATACCTGCATACGACATGGTAGCATCCAATCTTACTGGGAATGGACATAAGTAGATTTTGGGTTCCCTTTGGCGTTTTATTTTCCAGTTCCCTGCCTCTGAAACTACTGTGACCGCTACCTCTACTCCCATTTCCTGGGGCTGACGTCATAGCCAATTCACATGCACAATTTGTCCACACCTATAAGACCTTACATTGGTTGGAACCAACATCTGTCCAACCAGCACCGCCAGTTTCTTCACATTCTCTTGATAATCTGACAAATTTACGCAAATCAGTTGGGCGCCGTTTCCGTACTTTTCAGGACATATCTGAAAGTAGTCCTCTTATAATTGTGTCAAGTGGACCTTGCTCAGCTTCTGGTAAAATGACATCACTGACCATATAATTCTGTCCCATTTCTTCCACTTATTCCCCATAATTCTTTGCTACCATGCACAAGTGATCCCTAAAATGTCTAACACTGTTCTGCTTTGTATACCTCTGGACTCAAACGTTCTGCCTTCCATGAGAGCCTCTGTACACCCCACCTAGAGTTTTGCTTCTCCTATTAATATCAGCTTTGATACCCTTAGGAGTTCCGTGTCACCCTCCCATCTCTCCCAAATTCTAAAGTTCTTCACACTATCTTGTACGTGCTCAGTTGATTTACCAGTGAAGGGAGCAACTAAATCCGCGTCTGACAAATCTATATCTCACTATGCTGATTGCAACATCACTAGACCACATAATTGCTTATTAACTACTGTCAACTATGCTAACCTTTACGATAATGCGAACTGCCTACAGTTCCGACCTTTCATCTCCGACTGTGCAGAAGCCTTTTCCTCCATAATACTCATTTTGAAGCACCAAGCCGGCTCGTGTGACAGAGCGGTTCTAGGCGCTTCAGTTTGGAACCGCGCGACCGCTACGGTTGCAGGTTCGAATCCTGCTTCGGGCATGGACATGTGTGATGTCCTTAAATTAGTTAGGTTTAAGTAGTTCTAAGTTCTAGGGGACTGATGACCTCAGATGTTAAGTCCCATAGTGCTCAGAGCCATTTGAACCATTTTTGAAACACCAAAAACAGCGAGCGAGACGCCGTCCTGTCGTCCTGATTTACGTTTTCCGTGATTCCCCCTTATCTCTTTAGGCAGATACCGAATGGTTCCCCTGAAAAAGCACGGCCGATTTTCTTCCCCTTCCTTCGCTAGTCCGGGCTTGTGCCTCGTCTTTAATATCTGCGTTGACGACGGAACGTTAAATACTAATTTCCTCCTCCTCGTCTTCCTCCTCCTTGCAACATCAATAATAGCAAGACAAACAAAACATGTATATTGGCCAAGTTCTTAAGTTTAATCATTCTTGACGCAGCCTAACTATATACCCAAGAGAGTTTACATGTGAAACGCACCACTAATACCAATTTTGTATACAGTGCTGAACGATCTAGCTTACGCTATATAAATTACTGGCCATTAAAATTGCTATACGAAGAAGAAATGCAGATGATAAACGGGTATTCACTGGAAAAAAAATATTATACTAGAACTGACATGTGATTACATTTTCACGCAATATGGGAGCATAGATCATGAGAAATATGTACCCAGAACAACCACCACTGGCCGTAATACCCCTGAGTCAAACCCCATGAGCTTGGATGGCGTGTACAGGTACAGCTGCCCATGCAGCTTCAATTCGATACCACAGTTCATCAAGAGTAATGCCTGGCGTATTGTGACGAGCCACTTGCTCGGCTACCATTGACCAGACGTCAATTGGTGAGAGATGTGGAGAATGTGCTGGCCAGGGCAGCAGTCGAACATTTTCGGTATCCATAAAGTCCCGTACAGGACCTGCAACATGCGGCCGTGCATTATCCTGCTGAAATGTAGGGTTTCGCAGGGATCGAATGAAGGGTAGAGCCACTGGTCGTGACACAACTGAAATGTAACGTCCACTGTTCAAAGTGCCGTCAATGCGACCAAGAGGTGACCGAGACGTGTAACCAATTGCATCCCATACCATCACGACGGGTGATACGCCAATATGGCGATGACGAATACACACTTCCCCCGCAATAGCCATAGGCTACAATCCGACCTTTATCAAAGTCGGAAACGTGGTGGAACGCATTTCTCCTCCTTACACGAGGCATCACAACAACGTTTCACCAGGCAACGCCGGTCAACTGTTGTTTGTGTATGAGAAATGGGTTGGAAACTTTCATCATGTCAGCACGTTGTAGGTGTCGCCACCGGCGCCAAACTTGTGTGAATGCTCTGAAAAGCTAATCACTAGCAAATCACTGCATCTACTTCCTGTCGGTTAAATTTCGCGTCTGTTGCACGTCATCTTTGTGGTGTAGAAATTTTAATGGCCAGTAGTGTACGTCTAAAACAAGCCAATCATGACTCTCATAACCGCTGAAGTTCGACACTTCTAATGACTCGTTGCTTGTGACAACATTCACCTTAAACAATCACTGCAGTCAGGCTGTATTCCTATGACTAAAATACTCAACAATTTAATTTTTTTGGCTCACCTTACCATAGTCGACAGGTTCAGAAGAATCTCTGAAAAGACGACCTCAGTATTGTACTCCAGTGAAGAGGGCCAGCTTGATTGTTTTGTGCTTTTCAGATTCTTTCATTATGGTTTTCCGCTCTGACTCGTTAACAAATATTAGCAGTGTGATTCAGGGATCCAGTTGCCTCCCGCATGCATGTGCGTGTCGTCCAGCAGTACTGACGGAGTGCAGCATGGCCAAACAGTGGTGTAATACGACTTCTTCTGTCAGCGACGGCCCAGGCACTCGGCAGCTAAGACAGCGTTAGCCGAGACACAGCTGACGTCTCCAGCACTCCCCAGCTGGTGCAAAGCATGACGCACCGACAGTGACCCAACGTAGAAGTGCTGTGGCCAGTGGAATATGCCCCGGGGCTGTGCAGTCCGCGTGGTGGGTCTGTATCCCATGTGTCAAGGCTCCCTCCCCTGACGCAGAGTCAAACTGCAGACGCCTTACAGCATACTGGATGACACCCCCAATGTCACATCCCTGTGGTGGTAGTGCTGCGATGCTAACATGGGATTATTTCTTCTTTATTTCGGCATTTATACTTCACACTTCCAAGGTTGCTGGTGTAGAAAGGCTCCAACCATCTTCCGATGTGGTGCTGCTGTGTGAACTATTTCCACATGTCGCCTGGCTGCCTCACCACGCAATGCGAGACGGCTATGTTGTGTTTTGTGAGCCATCCTCCCACCTACGGCTGGATCTGTTGTAGTTTACTTCCACTAAGCGCGTTTCTGACTAGATGTGATGGGTGTGCTGCAGAAAGATAAAAAAATCTAGACAATGTCTCTTTCTAGAGGTCAATGTGAGAAACGCCGTCGCCTCAGTGACCACGCTACGGAACAATATTCCGCTTAAATTTCTAAAACAAGCTTTTCCATTGGTTATTGGTGTCATTTTCGTGAGTGTACACTTTTTCATGCATGCCTCTGTGGGACCTCTTCTGCAAGAGCTGTTCGGGAAGTAAAGAACGATAGGTCGCGAAATTGCAATCACAGTGAAAATCAAAACTGCAACAGTTAGCTACAACTTCCAGTTACTTGTCTCTATAGTAGCCAAACCGACTCAAACGTCTGTCGTAGCGTTGTACAAACGTTCTAATACCCTCGTTATAGAAGGCACCCACCAGTGCTTTCCACCAATATTCTACGCTGGCCTACAGCTCGTTGTGTGACAAAATGTTGTCTTCATAGGCAGCGATTCATGTGAGCAGAGATGAAACTAAGAGGGAGACAATCACTGCTTTATTGTAGGTAATCAAACATTTCCAAGTGCAAACGATGCAGGAGCATCTTCGTTTCCCCATCCACAATTCGGCTGAGAATTGTCTTGAAGAAGAAAACGCACGGCAGTTATGAAATGTTGGCTGCATAGCTTCAGGCGAAATTTCTCGCCAGGCCCTCGTACTTGGCGGGAGACACTATTTTTGTAGGTGTCTTTATGTGCTACCTGTGTGCTCAGAACTAAAACGAACGACGTAACGCGATCGACGGGCATACTAGAGACACTGCCCAACACACCTGTCGAAAATTCCATCGGATTTTCACTGTGGCTTCCATTTCGCGACCCATCGTTTCTTACTTTCCGAATAACCCTCGTAATTGTCAGTTTCGGAATTGTATCATGGAGTGCGAGAAGTCTCCTGGATTCTTCCCCAAGCTACAACACTAATGGTTAAATATACCAAGGAGGAGTTATTTAACCTACTTAATAAAATTTTAACTGAGGTCTGCTTCTATTGACTAGTGATATTTATACTCTGACAGAAACAGCAAAGTATCAGAGAGTTAAGTAGAAGGCTTATGCTGCTAGAAGATGGAGATGTTGACACTTGTTGCTAAGTGATGTAGGTGATGGAGGAGTAAACACCTGCTTCTAGGTGACATAATAGCAATAACTTGCTGCTTGGACATGGAGGAATAAAGGGTTGCCGATAGATGAGATGACCCTTGCTGTCGTACGGAAGGATGCCTCCACTTGAACACTGAGTACATGAGAGAGAGAGAGCTGAAATCGGAGTCTGCAGCTGGTACTTCCCTTGCCTTCCGCAAACACGCTATGCGGGTTTGGAAATACACTATGATGGCGATGCTAGTTCACACTATTCAGCAGCGGTTATGTAGTTTTTGCTGCCAGCTAGTTGCTTTCATTAAGCATTTTGATGACCTCCCTAGTGTTTTTGCTTACTTATCCACGTGACTTCTGTGATAAACTAACCACCCTTACAGCCGTTGGTCGTATCTGCGAATTATTTTCTTAACTGTCCATGTATCGCATGTACCCGACTGTGTTAAAGTTAGATTTTATCGTTATAATCCCTTCTCGAGTTCTTAAATATTCATTCAGTTATATTCGTGGGTAACTCAGTACTGATGTTTTTCGATAATGAACCTGAGTTTATAGTGCCCACATATTTCTGTTGTAGATAGAGTATCCGTCCTCTAACAAACATATCTATTTGTGAGGTGGTATCCATATTTTCATGCTATATTGGACCACGCCTAAAAATTATCGTTTCAGTAAGAAGTTTCTGTTTCTTGTCATTATCAGTTCCTTAATGTTAATTTGCATGATCATACGTGGCTACTTCCCTTCTCGGCAGGTCACCAGAAATCGTACTGCAGCCTCTAGGAGTATGTTCAGCAGCACAACCGACATCCTTACAAGGATTTTCTTAGTCAAAACTTTTTTTCAATTCATCTAAATTTTAACTGGAAAGATAATAAAAGAATGTAAGGAATCATTGAAAATCGTGTAGCACTTTTTGAGTGAGAAGATCTGCTGAAACTATAAACTCTACATATTTCGTTTCCAATTTTTTCGTGTAACGAATCTTCTGTGGAAACAGTATATTGCGCGAGATCAGTTTAGTGATTGTTGTTTTACGTTTTACATTTTTTACTTTGCTTTTCAGGGATTTCAAAGTCTATTCCATTATTTTAACGTATGCCATAGCCATGCTGCAAATTCGGTTATGCTGAGATGTCATCTTTTATTTCAATACTCACGTCGCAGTTGTACCAAACACCATAAGTGGTGTTGGAGTTTGTGAGTGTACTTGAATTTATCATATTTTTAGATAAAAACATGTTATATCAAAGGCATTTATGCCTGAGATTTTCTAAACTGATGTCGCGGTTACGGTACCGGAACCTATTTACTGATAGGTATGTCGCACTGTCTACACAAAAACACAAGTTTTTACATATTAGAAGTTACCGAAAGCTTTGATAGTCACTTTCACATTTTCATTTCTTGTATATAGCCCGGTCAGAAGCAGTCTGGAAATATTGTAAGGTTGCTACATGGTAGGTTGTGCTGAGAAATAATTGTTAAGAAAAAAATCAGTACATTGCACAGTTTCCAATTTCATTAGCACTCATGTCAACCATTCAGCTCGTTGCGCATGCAAAATTACACGGGCTGCAGAGTTGGTGTTCTCAAACGAGTTGTTCATTTGGTTTCCCCAAACCGAACAAGAAAACTATACAAAATTTGACCACTGGACACTCACCACCGTCAAACGGTTTCGCGTCTCCGTTTTACTTTTCTTTTTATTTGGTTTCAGACAGCCAAACGATGAAGACGCTTCGCAACACGGTGTCTGTTAGGCTGCTTGAATTTGCGTGCATTGACCGGACTGGCAAACGTCAGTGCTCATTAAATCGGAGGAAGATAAAAGTATGGAATTTTTTCTTAACAATAATTTCTCAGCTCACCCCACTCTACAAGACCCTCAAAAGATTTTCTGACCGTTTTTGACCACCATGTATATGTTTGTCAGAATTTGTAAATTTGTACTGGCACACAACCATACAATAATTCTATTGCATTAAGATTTGTTTCTGCTAATGTCTTGTCTGTCTTGAATACGTGTTTCTGTAATTGTTATTTCATCTATGTCTACAAGTTTACTCGGCAATACACAATGACGTGCCTGGTAGAGGATTGATTGAGCCACATTCAAGCCATTACAATTGCTACACCACGAATATGACGTGCTACAGACGCGAAGTTTAACCGACAGGAAGAAGATGCTGTGATATGCAAATTATTAGCTTTTCAGAGCACTCACACTAGGTTGGCGCCGGTGGCGACACCTACAACGTGCTGAGATGAGGAAAGTTTCCAAGCGATTTCTCATACACAAACAGAAGCTGACCGGCGTTGAATGGTGAAACGTTGTTGAACCTGGGTGTACGAATGGCAAAACGTCATTTTTCGGATGAATCCAGCTTCTGTTTACAGCATTATGATGGTCGCATCCGTGTTTGGCGACATCGAGCTGAACGCACATTGGAAGCGTGTATTCGTCATCGCCACACTGGCGTATCAGCCGGCGTGATGGTATAGGGTGCCATTGGTTACACGTCTCGGTCACCTCTTGTGCGCATTGACGGCACTTTGAAGAGTGGACGTTACATTTCAGATGTGTTACGACCTGTGTCTCTATCCTTCATTCGATCCCTGCGAAACCCTACATTTCTGCAGGATAACGCACTACCGCATGCTGCAGGTCATGTACGGGTCTTTCTGGATACAGAAAATTTTCTACTGCTGCCCTGGCCTGCACATTCTCCAGCTATCTCTCCAATTGAAGACGTCTGGTCAATGGTGGCCGAACAACTGGCTCGTCACAGTACGCCAGTCACTACTCTTGATGAACTGTGGTATCCTGTTGAAGCTGCTTGGGTAGCTGTACCTGTACACGCCATGCACGCTCTGTTTGACTCAATGACAAAGCATATGAAGGCCACAATTAAGGCCAGAGGTGGTTGTTCTGGGTACTGATTTCTCAGGATCTATGAACCCAAATTGCGTGAAAATGTAATCACATGTCAGTTCTAGTATAATATATTTGTCCAATTAATACCCGTTTATCATCTGCATCTCTTCTTGGTGTAGCAATTTTAATGGCCAGTAGTGTATTTCTCTCGCGTTCCACTCTGGAACAGCGCCGTTTCTTATAAATGTCGTTCTTTCTGTGTACTTTCTATGCACTGGACCACGGTTAAAATGGATTGAATGCTTTGGTGACGTAACATCATAAGCATGGATGGAGTAATGAACTGTAAGTCTAAATGAAAATTATTTTTCAGCTTAAAGTCTACGTTTGATGCTACTAGGGTAATAGAGCTAATACGACGCTGGAGAATTTTAAAAAATACTTTCAAATTAAAAATATCTGTTATCGGTAAACATAATTGGTTTCTTAATCATATTAATAAAAAGAGTCCGTAATGTTCATTGACATTAGGTGGTAATATATGTGAATGTACTATTCAGCTTCAACGTAAATTACAACAGTCAGTGTGTCATACCTTTTTTCCACGTAGATGAGGACGTACAGAGAAATGGCGGACTGCTATAAAAAAAATAATTACTCTCGTAACAGGTAGTTGATCAGAGGGAAAGTCAATGAGAAACTCAGTGCACAATGCTTGTGATTTCCAAGCCCTTCCGAACATTCAGCATTTATTTTCTGGTTGCGAAGTTTGTCTGCTATACGGACCATTACGAAATTATAGTAATTATAACGCGGGAAGTGGTGATTATCTGAGACCCATAACCGTGATGGTGGGAACACTACTCCCGGAAGAACAAAAAGGGCCGTGAGGGGAACCGGAAGTGCGTCAGCAGGTGTCCGGGGAGTGGGGGCGGCGTGACGGATGTGTAGGGAGGGCGCGGCCTCATCCATCACGCCCGCTATTGACAGCGCAGAAACAGCGACAGCCGCGTCACGTGCGCCCACCGCCAATGCGGCAGTTCCACGCCGTCTCTGCCGTTAGCGATAGAATTGAGGAATTCCTATGCAGGATCCACCGGAAGGACGCAGGCCTTCGACCATACTTCTCAACGTTTCCTTATGTCCACGACAGTAGAAAAGAGTTATTTAACGTTCTCTCTGGTCACTGGGTGCTACGAAGGACAGACGCACGCCGTGATATACCGTGAGCCAAACCTTTATGACCACTGGCGACCTCAAGAGTGAATGCCACGAGATGAGATTTCAGCAGGTGACGCGGTAAAGAAGCGGAGCAGAGACGAATTAGGATTCCTGCTGACGACGACGAGGACTGAAAATTGGGGAAATTCACTGACATAAACGACTTTCTTATAGGGGTAAGCGCTTCGGAAGGAGCGTATCGGAAACGCCGAAGCTGGTCGTCCATTCGTATGCTAATACCGTGAACGCTTATGCAATACTGTTGAAGCAGCCTGAACCCACGACTAAGCGAGAAGGTACTGGGCATTCACATCTCAGAACGGGACACGGAGGTCGGAGGCTTGCAATGACTGCAAAGCGAGGAAGGTATCTACAACTATTGGCCATTAAAATTGCTACACCAAGAAGAAATGCAGATGCTAAACGGGTATTCATTGGACAAATATATTATACTAGAAATGACATGTGATTACATTTTCACGTAATTTGGGTGCATAGATCCTGAGAAATCAGTACCCAGGACAACCAAATCTTTCCGTAATAACGGCTTTGGTACACCTGGGCATTGAGTCAAACACAGCTTGGATGGCGTATACAGGTAAAGCTGCCCATGCAGTACTAACACGATACCACAGTTCATCAAGAGTATTGACTGGCGTATTGTGACGAGCCAGTTGCTCGGCCACCATTGACCAGACGTCTTCAATTGGTGAGAGATGTGGAGAATGTGCTGGCCAGGACAGCAGTCGAACATTTTCGGTATCCAGAAAGGCCCTTACAGGACCTGCAGCATGCGGTCGTGCATTATCCTGCAGAATTGTAGGGTTTCGCAGAGATCGAATGAAGGGTAGAGACACAGGTTAAGAGGTCTCTGTTGGATTCCTTTCATGTTAATTTCTTAAATATGTTGTCATTTACGGCATAAATTCCTCTTCTAATTTTACTGTGGTGTTTGACTATCTGGGAGGAGACTGAGCAGTGAAACGTGTTACTCTTACACATAAACAAGAACTATCTGTCACACTACTTCACTTTAAAGCACAGTTTATATGTAATTCATGTCACACAGTCTCATACGGAACCTACATCCGCTTTCTTTTATATACTGTATATGATAAGATACTGTCATCCCCCTTCCCTTCTGTGTGAGAGGATGAATGAGCAAATGTATTTATAGTTGCATGCTGGATGGTAGCAGACAAGCCTGTCTGCTAGAGAACAGTAGGACCAACGTCGGAACAGGTAGCTACACTTTCTAAAAGCAGAGAGGTTTCTATGCTTAGTATAATCCTGTCTGTCCCTTGTCATGTTGGTATAGCAAGCTGCCACTCGCCACTTCCGTTTGTATTTGTGAGCCACCCTCAAGGACGGACCAGGTCAGTCTGTCCGTGGCGAGCGTCTGAAGTAGTAAGATCTCCGGCTAAGCGCGTGTCTGCTGTCCGTAGGACAATGGATTTCTTAAGTTCAGCCTAACTGAAAATTTAATCACCTTTATTTCAGGTTTCGCTCTAAAATATCTAATGTTATCTTAAATTGCAACGCAGTGTAGTTCGAGTGTGAAGTTCAGAATATATTCCGGTAGTTGCTTTGTCACCACTTTGTGAGTAAAGTGGAACCACGTGTTGATCAGTAACTCTAACTAGCATCATCAATCTTCAATGCGAATGTGCGTGAGATTATAACGTCTCGTCTTGACAATATTTTTCAATATAGCAACTTTTCTTTATGTTCAACCCACGTGGGGTGTACTTTGTGAGACCAGTACCACGTGCTTATACACTTGTTTGACCCATCAGGTTAATAGTAAGACGATAGTAAGCAGTTCGAGGTTTTTTCTTTTGTAAATTGCTTTTCGATCTAATTTATTTTAATTATCAAAATTATTGTGGAGTTACACGCTTTGTGTAAACCAAGTTGACCATGTGAAGCATGTGGTGTAATCATCAAAGAAGCCCTCAGCTATTCTTTTTGGGAAGATTTCACCGTGAGTTAGTATGAATTTAGTATACCAGTGTGTGGTAATTACATGACGGACAGGATTGTGCTACGAACGTAACTTCTTTGGGTGAAAATTGAATCGGTTGGTTGTGGTTAATTTCCTCTTGCATATGTTTCAACGTTCTTCGTGTGTTATTTTACAAATGCAGTGTTGTATGCAGTCTCCCAATCTTGGCTCCATATTTGATGTGTTCCGAAAGAGTACAAACTCACATTTTCCACAATCCTAAATAAGGCGCCAGTTTAGTTATGAATCAAATTTAATATGCTGAAATTTCAATGATCAATGTTAAAATAAATTTACAAATATAAACCGATATATTTCTTTTTATTTAAATTCTCTTTTACATATTTATCACCGGCTGTCGTATGACTATTAAAAGATTATAATTAATGTTAGTCTGGTTGGGAATTTGGTAAGCTAGACTGGATACCTGGTGAAACAGTTGCGCAGTAATGCAAGGTTAACTTCCCCAGACAGCTCACAGCTTATAACCCGCTTTAATTGTCTATCAGTTCCGCTTACACCACAAAATAAAGCAACAACTTTATAAGGTCGTAACACATCTGAAATGTAACGTCCACTCTTCAAAGTGCCGTCAGTGCACACAAGAGGTGACCGAGACGTGTAACCAATGGCACCCCATACCATCACGTCGGGTTATACGCCAGTACGGCGATGACGAATACACGCTTACAATGTGCATTCAGCGCGATGTCGCCAAACACGGAAGCGACCATCATGATGCTGTAAACAGAACCTGGATTCATCCGCTAAAATGACGTTTTTCCATTCGTGCACCAAGGTTCGTCGTTTTAGGTGCACCATCGCAGGCGCTCCTGTCTGTGATGCAGCTTCAAGTGTAATCGAAGCCATGGTCTCCGAGCTGATAGTCCATGCTACTGCAAACGTCGTCGAACTGTTCGTGCAGATGGTTGTTGTCTTGCAAAAGTCCCCATGTGTTGACTCAGGGATCGAGACGTGGCTGCACGATCCGTTACTGCCATGCGGATAAGATGCCTGTCATATCGACTGCTAGTGATACGAGGCCGTTGGGATCCAGCACTGCGTTCCGTATTACCCTCCGTACTACCCACCGATTCCGTATTCTGCTAACAGTCATTGGGATTTCTACCAAGGGGAGGAGCAATGTCGCCATACGATAAACTGCAACCGCGATAGGCTACAATCCGACCTTTTTGAAAGTCGGAAACGTCATGGTAGTACGTTTCACCAGGCAACGCTGGTCAACTGCTGTTTGTGTATGAGAAATCGGTTGGAAACTTTCCTCATGTCAGCATGTTGTAGGTGTCGCCACCGGCGCCAACCTTGTGTGAATGCTCTAAAAAGCTAATCATTTGCATATCACATCATCTTCTTCCTGTCGGTTAAATTTCACGTCTGTAGCAGTCATATTCGTGGTGTAGCAATTTTAATGACCAGTAGTGTATCTCTGAACGACATGACGATAGTGTAAAAAACTGGAGCTAGGAAAAATGTTCACTCAACTTTCAGCTTACATTGGTGAACATGAAGCTCCGCAGCAAACCACCCCGATGTGTTTCCATCTCGACTCAAACAGTTACGACTACAGTTGACACGGGATGGTCGAGGTTGCACCACAGATGAATGGAAACGTGTCGCCCAGTTGCTTAGATCGCGTTTCTTGTTACACCAGGTCGACGGTCATGTTCATATACGCCGTCTTCCGGACTAACGCCTGCTCCGAACATCCATCGCGCCACGGTGGGGCAGTATGATCGCTTTGGTCGACATTCACTTTGGTTCCCATGTGCCTTGTGGTAGTAATCGAAGGCACCATAAAAGCTGTGGATTACATGTACATTATTGTGACTACCTCCATGTCTGATGCCATTCCCGACGGCGATGGCATCTTCTAGCAGAATAACTGACTGTGTTAAAAGGGCCAGTATCGTTCGACAGTTGTTTGAGGAACATGTTGAGATTTTTGTCACCAAAAGAAGCCTGAAAACCCGATAGAACACATCTGAGGCGACGCTAGACACGGAGCTCGGTGCCCACAAGTTACTGGCCCATATTTTACGGGAATTGCGTGAGTGTGCGTAGACATCTGGTACTGCAATATTCAGAAATCCTGTCAAGGATTTGTTGAATCCATGCAACTCTTAATTTCCACTGTACTCCGTTCAAAATCTGGATCAACATGATATTTAGGGGGGGGGGGGGGGGAAACGTCAAGAGGACCGACTTGGAGCAAGAGAGGTGTCACAGGACATTTTAATTTCCAGAGTCTATACTTTTACAAATAAATTCATAAAACTTTGTCAGCATCACCAAGAAGGATTCAGGATTCACATTCATTGCAGTGGAAGTTCGAAAACATAACAAAATTTTTTTTTACGTGTGAAATTTCACCAGTTTTTCACTTACTAATGGCTGCATTTGTTGCTATAGGTACACTTTTCTTCATAAGTTAGAGAGATTCTTCAGTGAATTTTGCACAGCATACATACCATACTTACAGGTGTATGAAACTCTAGAATTTATTTAATTTATGAAACACGAATGTTCTGTTGTATTTTAAACTTCATGTTTAGAAAAAACACAAATTTTGTAGTTAATTATCTCAATTTTTACCACAGTTTTTAATAGAGTTGGAAAATTCTAGAGTTTCATACACCTTTAAGTATAGTTTGTATGCTGTGCAAAATTCGTTGAACCATCTCTCTTACCTATCAAGAAAAGTGCACTTATAGCAACAAATGCTGCCATCAGTAAGTGAAAAAAATGATGAAATTTCACATGTAAGAAAATTACTTCGTTATGTTTTCGAACTTACACTGCTATGAGTGAGAATTCTGAATCCTTCCTGGTTATGCTGACAATGTTTTATGAATTTATTTGTAAAAGTATAGACAGTGGAAATTTAAATGTCCTGTGGTGCCTCTCCTGCTCCAAGTCGGCCCGTTTGACGTCCTACCCTCCTTAAACAGATAGTCGTTATTTTTTGGTTCTTTTGCGTAATTACGAAGTGCTGAGTCACTTAGGTATGATATTAAGTACACATATTCGAATAAATGCTAAATTATTAAGTCAGGACACGAGATCAGTCTGAGCTCTGGACGAAATATATCGATCCTTTAAAATGATGGCGGGTTGCTTCAGGACCTTGAAAATGGTCTAGAATTGTTGTCAGGCAGTTGTTTAACTTACCACCTCTGACATATGTCATCGCAGTGATATGATGGGGTGGGGGAGAGAGACTGCTATTCGGTTGTTTCCAGTCAGTGCAGCAAGACTGAAAGAAAGACGATACTGTGTTTTAACGTGTCCCGAAAACATTCTAAAAATGTATTTACTTTACTTACGTAATTTAATTGCTTTCTTTAGACCTGATTTTTTTCTATAAAACAGATTGTGTTTTAACATTTTGTCAAGGAAAAATTTTTGCAGTTCATAACGGGGTTGGTACAGCAACCAGTATGTACGATATGAAGAAACAAGCAGTCTTGGTTGCAGTGTTAAAACTTTTTATTATATCCCAACGACACGTTTCACCTGTATTGACACAACTACGGATTGGCTGATATTTTGTAGCGATGAGTACATGGGATACTGCGCATAAAATATGCCAGCACGTACATGTCCCTTCTCAAAGCTTTAAAAGCACTGCACTACACCTCCGGCGTGTTTATGGTCTAAAGCCTTTACTGTAGATCCGATACTGTTTGCTTTGTACTGGATTGCATCACTTGTATTGTTATGACAAAATCTGACCATGACATCTGATGAAAAAACTAATTACTTTGAAATTAAATTTGGTCCCCGTGAAATTTAATTAAAGAACGAATCTGTTTGCTACACTATTTGGCATACATCGGTCGCACTGGATAACGTTATGCAAACTGCTCTCGTGGCTACAGCGCGTCTAGATAACAGAGCTCCAATATCTAACTATGAGATACTCAAAGATGGGATGCTTTCTCTAAAAAACATTGCTATGGTAATGGGTTTAAGTAAATTGAAATTAATTGGCTCTTGGTATGTGGAAAAAGGCTCTGGGTTATATGAACTCAATAGTAATTTCTTATCATTTCACTTAATAACATTTAATAAAACTCCAATAGCAGTTAAGATTTCTGTGAAATCAAGTGACTGTAATTCAATAATTACAGAAATTTAACATCTCATGTATGATCTCTCCTTAAACAGAAATCTATAATCTAATTCGTAAATCCATTTTTCTCAAAATGATCGATAAACCAATAATGCATTATCAAACGGCCGTCGCAGATAAAACAAACATCAACATTACCTGTAATACGTCCTTATCGAAAAATATAACCGTATCAACATAGAGGTCAATTATTTTCTCTCCACAACAAATTTTCCATTAATCTACAATATAATTCCCAAAATCTCCATTGTTTGCTGTTTGCTGCTTCTAAACCAAAACTCGACAGTTCACATCTAAACCTGAAGCCTGCATGTCTCCTCTCACCACTCGTGATCAACGGCTGAATATGGGGAGCATCTGCACAGAGCAAAGATCACACATAATTTGTCTCTGTGCAACCCAGATTCTCTACCGTGGCTGTGTGCACGTGTCTAGGTAAATCAGACCTTGAGATCGTCATTTCAGGTACTCAAAAAAGGAAAAACTCGTACGAAAATTTACACACACTCCTTTCACTGACCCTCGGCCTCTCCGGGCAGAAATTTTCAGGCTGAGATATATAGTCGTCAAAGATTAGAGTGCTAAATTGAGTAACTAAGTTAAAACGCGAAGTACGTAAGTGTAAATAAAGAAATGATAGTCGTAATATCATAAGAAGATAACATTATTCACAGTATTTGCAGATTGTTTTCAGTTACGTAGAGACGCAGTAATAGTCCTTGACAAATTGGTTGAATGATTGGGGCACTAGTAGTTCTTGACAAATTGGTTAAATCGCAGTAAACAGGCTCACTGAGAGTCCCATAAACATCAGCGTGCTCAAGGTATCAGTAAGAAAATGAATGTAATATCATTCATGGTAATTTGTTGATTGTTGTAATATGCAAATAGTATGTGAGTCCACAGTTGAGAAAGTTGTTGCATCATAAAAACTAAGATGAAAATTCACTCAAATATCACATTTTTCACACCATCGAAAAAAACTATTTTTCCATCGTTGAATTATACGTATTTATAAGAAAATTGTCGTTAACTTGAATGTACCCAGTACAGCACTAAACGAAACTCGTCGAAGTGTATCTTGAAGTAATCATGTTTTGTTGAAGACCCTTGCATAAACACTGTATGACTTGCATCCTTGTGTTGGTTTATTTGTGAGGAGGCTAACAGCAGAATCAGAGGATGCATTATTGGTCCTTAAATATTCCACTGACAACTCATAGCCAATCTCCCTCAGAACAGTACTGCGACGTTCCAAAAGAAGTCAGAAACGTAGCATTAGTTCACCAAATGTCTGTGAAATAGTTGCATAAATCCAGTTGAAGTTTTGCAAAAAAAAAAAAAAAAGTATGCTTAAATATTTCCATGAATGTTCTGCCTCAGCGTAAAACATAATAGACAAACACTCTTACATATGGGTAAGTACATGAGCTGGAATACTAACTGAAATGCCTCAGTCTTACCATATGGTTACTCAAACAAATACATGAAGTAAATTTCCGTAAGAGAATGAGTATGGTCGTGATACTCAAGACCACTCAACAACATATAGCTAAAGTTCATAAATTACCATAAAGGTTGCTTAGTACGTATAAATGAGATTCCTTACATCTGTGTTATATAGTATTCTGGATAAGAAAATATGAGTGAAACATTCTATGCATATAAGACATGAACTGAAAATAAAAACCATTGAATTATCGTTCAAATACCTCACATAGTACAGTTACAAACTTGATAGCTTCCTTACGGTTTATTACAGTAATCATTAAACGTAATGCTATTCAGTACACACAGAAAAATTCTTGCAGGCCAAAAAGTTCACATCACCGTCTATCAAGAATTTTCTCAACACATCTCGTCTCCATTCATAAGAAATCTCCTTACCGATACCAAAATCACTAAACCACAACAACTCAATGTGTCCACAACAACCAATTCATCACGTAATTCCTGACATACCCCGACCTCGTTGCATACCCCTGAAGTGTTAAAGGATATCTACTCGAATACCGAGTGATTAAAAAGTCAGTATAAATTTGAAAACTTAATAAACCACGGAATAGTGTAGAAAGAGAGGTAAAAATTGACACACATGCTTGGAATGACATGCGGTTTTCTAAGAATCGAAAATAAAACAAAGTTCACAAAGTGACCAACAGATGTCGCTGGACAGCAGGATGTCAGTGACTGTGCATGACAATCGTGTCTAAAAGGAGCTGTAATGAGAGAGAAAATCAGATGCGTCAGCAGTCGCAGCATGTTGACGTTACCTGAAAAGGCGCTTTTAGTGAAGCTGTATTATCAGAATGGGGAATGTGCTAGTTCAGCGTTACGATCCTATCACCATAGGAAGGGGATTCGAACAGGTAAAGGTCCGTTGACAAATGCAGCTGCGGCGAGAATGATTTCGAATTTCGAAGCCATGGGTTGTTTAGACGATAGACCCCCTAGTGGCCGACCGAGCACAAGGCGTAGTGGTGCTGAGACAGTTCAGGAAGAAATGGAGACTGTAGCGGGTTCGTCTATGCACGGGGAAGTCAGCGCTCGTGCAGTCGCACTTGGCACCGGCATTCCATACACTACTGTTTGGTTGGCACTTAGGCGTACCCTCCGATGCTATCCGTATAAAATCCATCAGCATCATGAACTGTTACCTGGCGATTCAGTGAAGCGGAGGGCATTTGCGGTGTGGGCGTTTCAAAAGATGGCGGAAGATGACGATTGGTTGAGTAACGTGTTGTGGACCGACGAAGCTCATTTCACGCTCCGAGGGTCAGTGAATGCCCACAACTGCAGAATTTTGGCTACCGAAAATCCTAGAGCTGTCGTGGAAACTCCATTGCACGACGAGAAAGTCACGGTGCGGGTTGCATTTACCACAACTACCGTTATCGGGCCTTTTTTCTTCGAGGAAATGCGTGGTTTTGTAACTACTACCGTGACAGGTGAGAGTTACGCTGATATATTACAGAATCGCATCATCTAAGTGGCTCTGAGCACTATGGGACTTAACTTCTAAGGTCATCAGTCCCCTAGAACTTAGAACTACTTAAACCTAACGAACCTAAGGACATCACACACATCCATGCCCGAGGCAGGATTCGAACTTGCGACCGTAGCGGTCGCGCGGTTCCAGACTGTAGCGCCTAGAACCGCTCGACCACTCCTGCCGGTAAAATCGCATCATCCCCAATCTAGCTGATAAATACCTGCAGGAACGTACGATGTTTATGCAGGATGGCGCTCCACCCCATATTGCTAGATCTCTTGCGTGCGTCGTTTGGTGATAATCGTGTGCACAGCTGCCACTTTCGTCATACTAGGCCTCCCAGGTCCCCAGACCTCAGTCAGTGGCCGGCCGAAGTGGCCGTGCGGTTAAAGGCGCTGCAGTCTGGAACCGCAAGACCGCTACGGTCGCAGGTTCGAATCCTGCCTCGGGCATGGATGTTTGTGATGTCCTTAGGTTAGTTAGGTTTAACTAGTTCTAAGTTCTAGGGGACTAATGACCTCAGCAGTTGAGTCTCATAGTGCTCAGAGCCATTTGAACCTCAGTCCGTGCGATTATTGGCTTTGGGGTTACCTGAAGTCGTAAGTGTATCGTGATCGACCGACATCTCCAGGGATGCTGAAAGACAACATCCGACGCTAATGCCTCACCACAACTCAGGACATGCTTTACAGTGCTGTTCATAACATTATTCCTCGACTACAGCTGTTCTTGAGGAATGATGGTGGACATATTGAGCATTTCCTGTAACGAACATCATCTTTGCTTTGTCTTACTTTGTTATGCTAATTATTGCTATTCTGATCATATGAAGCGCCATCTGTCGGACATTTTTTGAATTTTTTTTTTGTCCTGATAAAACCCCATGTCATTCCAAGCATATGTGTCAATTTGTACCTCTCTATCTACATTATTCCGTGATTTATTCAGTTTTCAAATTTATACTGACTTTTTGATCACCCAGTACAAAATTCAAAAATTCACAAAATCATCCGTTTCATCATGCCATGCAGTAACTATCATAAACTTATAATTACTTCCATGACATACTACATATTACTAAAAAAATCATACTTCTTAGTCGGTATTATTGAGTTCAGTGATCTATGCTGAAAATAAGAAACCTTCTCCGACTAGTAACAAAAGATGTTAAATCAACCCCAAAATTCTCTACCTATTCCACTGTTGCTTATCGCACAACTTTTGCCAAAAACTGTCCAGCTTGTGACAGCTTGTAAGAAAAATTCCATTACGTAAAGCAGTACCCGATGTTATCTTCGAAAATTCATGATATTGTGCCATTACGCATTTCTACTCTATAAAAGTTGCTGGTTCTTTTTTGCAATATTGTTTTGCCATGATTTTTATGTGATATATACCGCTATCAAGTTTCATTATTATTGTTATTGTAATTTCTATCTGTAATAGTAACACTATATTCACAAAAATATATAAAGTAAAAGAAGTAGAAAGTAATGGTCAACCTCTACCATCTTACGATCTATGAATACATAGGAAGAAATGGCTCAGGACTTATCTTCTACATATTGACAAGAACCCACGCGGCAACGAGAAAATGACGTGCACCACTACATAATTATGCTAAGAAATGTGCACTGCGTTAAAAAGATGCCGACAAATTACTGCAGGAAATGTTTTACGTGGGAAATATGCTGTATACCACGAGATTTTTTTGTGAGCCACATGTCGACTTCACTCGCATTCGGATGAGCTATTGGCAATTGTAGGTCAAGATTAATTTTTCAATTGTGTTCTATGATTTGTACAATGACTGGTGAGAGCAATCTAATAGCTTTTGATTTACTTTGAATGCTGTGTTGTTGCCTCTCCTCTTCTGTAGCTTCTCTGCTGACTGTTTTATGTTTTTAAGAGCTATTTCAATGATTTCATGATGTCTAAAGCACTGGAACTCTGAAAAGAAAAAGTTTTTCTGATTTTATCAGGCTGTTTTTTTTCTGTACCAAATGTGGAGAAAGTTAAGTGGAATCATTAGGTAAAGAACTTAAGGTGCTTTGAAAGTACTGTAAATACCCATCCCAATGTGTGTAATTTTTTGTTACAGTGCGGTCTGCATAATTTTCCTGTTCCTTTCATAGTTTTTTTCTGACAGGTTGGAATAAGCATGGTACAATTAAATGAAAATTGTTATTTTTTTATGCACCTATCCAAAGAGGCAAACAGGTCCGTTGTTAGAGATAACTTTGTCAAGATGTTAAACATCTCTTAAAAATGGCTTGGTAAATGCGTTAGAAACAGTGACGCAAAATAAAAAGAAAAAAACTTATGCTAGTTGTGCTGCCACAGAAATATAGAAAAAGCTAGTCTGCTCTTTGGAACGAGTTCATAGAGGTCCACGTCTGATAAATTATGCGGAAAAATCAGAGCCAAATGTGAGGCGTTGGATTTTTATCCTTTTGACAGAATTTAGAGTTGGTCAGAACACGTCGGATGCGTTTTTCCATATTGAGAAAGTAAAAGGTTTGACGAAGTGTGTTACAATACTTTCTCGCTCCATAGTCTGCATACGTAAGATGAATGTACCAAATTAATTTGGCCTCCAAATCATGCGAAATGCAAACAAGCCACGTATTGCTGTCAGGTGTCAACCGTTCTAAGAGAATGTGATTCCTAACCAGATAATAATGCCTAACTGTCGAGTTGCTTGTGTCTCGCCACAGATGCTTGGTAGTCTTCCAAATGGAATCTTTATAGTGTTCTTTCGTAATGTCTTTAAGGCAGAAGAAACATAATTTTCCAAAGCAACCTGTTGTATGTACAGAAGACGGACACTGGACTGACTGAATTCTGTGGATGAACCAATATGTGAGCCACCAAGAGATAGTGAAAAGGCGTCAGCAACAGTATTCTCTTTTCCAGGAATACGTATAACAATGAAATGAAATTCCTGTAAATACTCGTAAAATCCCATCTCCGCAAGCGATCATGAAGAAGTCTGGCAGTAATAAGAAATTGTAACGCATGGTGGTCTGTGTATCCTTTTGTATGTTTGCCAAATAAATTTATAAAAGTGCAAAAGACAGATAATACCTCATGTTCTGTTACTGAATAATTTCGTTCAAAAACGAAAAGAACAAGGCTGGAAAACAATAACACCATTTCCCTCTGTTACTCGAAAAGGTGAATGCCAAAGGCTGCCTTCGAGCTGGCAGTCACAATGTAAAAGTCACGAGACAGGTCCGGGTGAGAAACTAAAGGTCCATTTAGTAAAGCTTGTTTCAGTTTATCAGATTCTTGTTGTGCTCCTATGTCCCAGACCCAGTATCAGTTTTTACCACATAACTGACAGAATCTCGGAATGTTGAGAGCTTTGTAGTGAAACTGAAGTAGATAGTTCCTGTGAGTTAATATGGGCAGAGATCATTGTTGGCAACCGAAATAAAATAATAATTCGATTCTTTTACCGACTTTCCAATTCAGATGATACAGTTGCTGAAAAATTCAAACGAAACTTGAGTTTGATTTCAAACACGTACCTGATTCATACGATAATAGTTAGTGGTGACTTTAATTTACTCTCGATATGTTGGCGAAAATACATGTTTAATTCCGGACGTACAAATAAAATATCATCTGAAATTGCGCTTAACGCATTCTCTGAAAATTATTTCGAGCAGTTAGTTCATGAGGCCACGCGAATAGTAAACGGTTATGAAAACACACTTGACCTCATAGCAACAAATAATCCAGAGTTAATAACGAGCATCAATCGATACAGGGCTTAGTGAACACACGGTTGTCGTAGCGAGATTGAATACTGTAATCCCCAAATCCTCGAAAAATAATCGAAAAATATATCAATTCAAAAAAAAAACGCATAAAAATTCACCTGACGCCTTCCTGAGACACAATCTTCACCCATTCCAAATTAATGATATATGTGTAGACCAGATGGGGCTTAAATTCAAAGAAATAGTAGCAGCAGCAATTGAGAGATTTCTTGTTGTTGTTGTGGTCTTCAGTCCTGAGACTGGTTTGATGCAGCTCTCCACGCTACTCTATCCTGTGCAAGCTTCTACATCTCCCAGTACCTACTGAAACCTACATCCTTCTGAATCTGCTTAGTGTATTCATCTCTTGGTCTCCCCCTACGATTTTTACCCTCCACGCTGCCCTCCAATACTAAATTGGTGATCCCTTGATGCCTCAGAACATGTCCTACCAACCGATCCCTTCTTCTGGTCAAGTTGTGCCACAAACTTCTCTTCTCCCCAATCCTATTCAATACTTCCTCATTAGTTATGTGATCTACCCATCTAATCTTCAGCATTCTTCTGTAGCACCACGTTTCGAAAGCTTCTATTCTCTTCTTATCCAAACTATTTATCGTCCATGTTTCGCTTCCATACATGGCTACACTCCATACAAATACTTTCAGAAATGACTTCCTGGCACTTAAATCTATACTCGATGTTCACAAATTTCTCTTCTTCAGAAACGCTTTCCTTGCCATTGCCAGTCTACTTTACTACTTTAAGTGTCTCATTTCCTAATCTAATACCCTCAACATCACCCGACTTAATTCGACTACATTCCATTATCCTCGTTTTGCTTTTGTTGATGTTCATCTTATATCCTCCCCTCAAGACACCATCCATTCCGCTCAACTGCTCTTCCAAGTCCTTTGCTGTCTCTGACAGAATTACAATGTCATCGACGAACCTCAAAGTTTTTATTTCTTCTCCATGGATTTTAATACCTACTCCGAATTTTTCTTTGGTTTCCTTTACTGCTTGCTCAATATACAGATTGAATAACATCGGGGAGAGGCTACAACCCTGTCTTGCTCCCTTCCCAACTGCTGCTTCCCTTTCATATCCCTCGACTCTTATAACTGCCATCTGGATTCTGTACAAATTGTAAATAGCCTCTCGCTCCCTATGCTTTAACCCTGCCACCTTTAGAATTTGAAAGAGAGTATTCCAGTCAACATTGTCAAAATCTTTATCTAAGTCTACAAATACTAGAAAAGTAGGTTTGCCTTTCCTTAATCTTTCTTCTAAGATAAGTCGTAAGGTCAGTATTGCCTCATGTGTTCCAGTATTTCTACGGAATCCAAACTGATCTTCCCCGAGGTCGGCTTCTAGTAGTTTTTCCATTCGTCTGCAAAGAATTCGTGTTAGTATTTTGCAGCTGTGGCTTATTAAACTGATAGTTCGGTAATTTTCACATCTGTCAACACCTGCTTTCTTTTGGATTGGAATTATTATATTCTTCTTGAAGTCTGAGGGTATTTCGCCTGTTTCATTCATCTTGCTCACCAAATGGTAGAGTTTTGTCAGGACTGGCTCTCCCAAGGCTGTCAGTAGTTCTAATGAAATGTTGTCTACTCCCGGGGCCTTGTTTCGACTCAGGTCTTTCAGTGCTCTGTCAAACTCTTCACGCAGTATCGTATCTCCCATTTCATCTTCATCCTCTCCCATTTCCATAATATTGTCCTCAAGTGCATCGCCCTTGTATAGACCGTCTATATACTCCTTCCACCTTTCTGCTTTCCCTTCTTTGCTTAGAACTGTGTTTCCATCTGTGGTTCTCTTATCTCCAAAGGTCTCTTTAATTTTCCTGTAGGCAGTATCTATCTTACCTCTAGTGAGATAAGCCTCTACATCCTTACATTTGTCCTCTAGCCATCTCTGCTTAGCCATTTTGCACTTCCTGTCGATCTCATTTTTGAGACGTTTGTATTCCTTTTTGATTGCTTTATTTGCTGCATTTTTGTATTTTCTCCTTTCATCAATAAAATACAATATTTCTTCTGTTACCCAAGGATTTCTACTAGCCCTCGTCTTTTTACCTACTTGATCCTCTGCTGCCTTCACTACTTCATCCCTCAAAGCTACCCATTCTTCTTCTACTGTATTTCTTTCCCCCATTCCTGTCAATTGTTCCCTTATGCTCTCCCTGAAACTCTGTACAACCTCTGGTTCTTTCAGTTTATCCAGGTCCCATCTCCTTAAATACCCCCCTTTTTGCAGTTTCTTCAGTTTTAATCTACAGGTCATAACCAATAGATTGTGGTCAGAGTCCACATCTGCCCTCGGAAATGTCTTACAGTTTAAAACCTGGTTCCTAAATCTCTGTCTTACCATTATATAATCTATCTGATACCTTTTAGTATCTCCAGGGTTCTTCCATGTATACAACCTTCTATCTATTTATACCGAATAAATTAACAAACGACGGAACGGGTTAGAACTAAAAACGGGTTAGAACTATGTTGCAGAAACAACGAAACAAACATGACAAATTTAAACAGACACAAAATCATCAAGATTGGCGATCTTTTACAGAAGCTCGAAATTTAGCTCGGACTTCAATGAGAGATGCCTATAACAGTTCTCAAACGAAACTTTGTCTCGAAACCTGGCAGAAAATCCATAGAGATTCTGGTCGTATGTGAAGTACGTTAGCGGCAAGAAACAGTCAATGCCTTCTCGGCACGATAGCAATGGAGATACTACCGAAGACATTGCTGCCAAAGCAATGCCTTTACAAAAGGAGACGAAATAAATATTCCAGAATTCAAATCGAGAACAGCTGCCAACATGAGTAACGTAGAAGTAAATACCCTTGGAGTAGTGAAGCAACTTAAATCACTTAATAAAAGTAAGTCTTCTGGTCCAGACTGGATACCAATTAGGTTCCTTTCGGAGTGTGCTGATGCATTAGCTCCATACTTAACAATCATACACAACCCTTCGCTCGACGAAGAATCCGTACTAAAAGACTGGAAAGTTGCACGCATCACATCAATATTAAAAAAAGGTAGTACAGTAATCCACTAAATTAGAGACCCATATCGTTAGCGTCGATATGCAGCAGGATTTTAGAACATATATTGTGTTCGAACATTATGAATTAGCCGGCCGGGGTGGCCGAGCGGTTCTAGGCGCTACAATCTAGAACCGCGCGACCGCTACGGTCGCACGTTCGAATCCTGCCTCGGGCATGGATGTATGTGATGTCCTTAGGTTAGTTAGGTTTAAGTAGTTCTAAGTTCTAGGGGACTGATGACCTCAGAAGTTAAGTTCCATAGTGCTCAGAGCCATTTGAACCATTATGAATTACCTCGAAGAAAACGTTCTGTTGACACACAGTCAACATGGGTTTAGAAAACATCGTTCTTGTGAAACACAACTCGCTCTTTATTCACATGAAGTGCTGAGTGCTATTGACAAGGTATTTCAGATCGATTCCGTATTTTTGTATTTCCAAAAGGCTTTTGACTCTGTACCACACAAGCAGCTCGTAGTGAAATTGCGTGCTTATGGAATATCGTCTCAGTTATGTGACTGGACTTGTGATTTCCTGTCAGAGAGGCCACAGTTCATAGTAATTGACGGAAAGTTATCGAGTAAAACAGAATTGATTTCAGGCGTTCCCCAAGGTAGTGTTACAGGCCCTTTGCTGTTCCTTATCTATATAAACGATTTGGGAGACAATCTGAGAATCCGTCTTCGGTTGTTTGCAGCTGACGCCGTCGTATATCGACTAATAAAGTCATAAGAAGATCAAAACAAACTTCAAAACGATTTAGAAGAAATATTGGAATGGTGCGAAAAGTGGCAGTTGGCATTATATAACGAAAAGTGTGAAGTGATCCACATGAGTGCTAAAAGGAACTCGTTAAACTTCGGTTAGACGATAAATCAGTCTAATCTAAAAGCTGTAAATTCAACTAAATACCTAGCTATTACAATTACGAACAACTTAAATTGGAAGGAACACATACAAAATGTTGTGGGTAAGGCTAACCTAAGACTGCGTTTTATTGACAGGACGCTTAGAAAATGTAACAGACCTACTAAGGAGACTGCCTACACTACGCTTGTCCGTCCTCTGTTAGAATACTGCTGCTCAGTGTGAGATCCTTACTAGATAGGATTGACGGAGTATCGAAAAGGTTCAAAAAAAGGCAGAACCTTTTGTATTATCGCGAAATATGGGAGAGAGTGTCACAGAAATTATACAGGATTTTTGATGGGCATCATGAAAAGAAAGGCGTTTTTTGTTGCGACGAAATCTTCTCACGAAATTCCAAGCACCTACTTTCTCCTCCGAATGCGAAAATATTTCGTTGTCACCGATTTACATAGGGACGAACGATCGCCAAGATAAAATAAGGGAAATCAGAGCTCGTACGGAAATATATAAGTGGTCATTCATTCCGCGCTCTATACTTGATTGGAATAATAAAGAATTGTGAAGGTGGTTTGATGAACCCTCTGCCAGGCACTTAAATGTGATTTGCAGAGTATCCATGTAGATGTAGATTAGAAACGGCGAAAAAATTGACTGGGCTTAAAAAACTGCTAACTTGTGTTTGGTAGTAGGATTTGGAAAGTCACGAATGGCTTGAAGTTTGTCTGGGTCGGGTTCAGTACCAGAAGCTTAAATGAAATTGCCTAAGAGTTAAATAGACGATTTTATAAACTGAGATTTTTTTAAATTTAACGTAGTTCCTCGATTTTCTCATGTTTCCAATAATAAGTCCATGACGCTATTATCTTGGTACTAGGTTTCCTCAGCAGCAAGTATGTCGTCTACATAAGTAATGATTCTGTCCTTTAAATGTTGTGGGAGAATGGAGTTGGAACCTCTGAAGAAAGATGCAAATGAAATATTAAGACGGAAAGGTAGTTTGCAAAATTGAAAACAAGTTCACAAGCAGAATAAGGCTGTATATTTGCGACAATTTTGGTGTAATTCGATTTGCGAGAATCTCGATTTTAAATCAAGTGTCGAAAATACGGTGACTCCTTGAAACTTTTCGAGCAGCTCATCTAACGTTTGCGATTTGTCTGTTTCTGCTACTATGCTGTCATTAATTAGTTTTGAATCTAAAACAAGTCTCAAAGAACCTTATTGTTTTGGAGCAACGTATAATGGAGTGTTATAAGAGTTAGCTGCTGTTTTAGTTATGCCTTATTGGAGCGCGACCGCTACGGTCGCAGGTTCGAATCGTGCCTCGGGCGTGGATGTGTGTGATGTCCTTAGGTTAGTTAGGTTTAAGTAGTCCTAAGTTCTAGGCGACTGATGACCTCAGAAGTTAAGTCCCATAGTGCTCAGAGCCATTTGAACCATTTTGAACCTTATTGGAGCATACATTCAGTTTCCTGTTTTGTTTTGTATCTGTAAATGAATGGCATGGTGTAATGTCTAGAAACAGAGGTATTGTGGAGTTTCATTTAAAATTCGTAAACAAATCCGCACCTAGTTCTGGGAACATGAGACTGAGGTTCTATAAATCCCTGCAATTGTTTCCTATCTCTGGGCGTTGCAGTTTCACACCTGTTTACTTTTGCTTGTATTCTCTGAGAAATGTCTAAACGTGTTTCTTCGTTTCACTAATAATAGGAAATTCTGCATCAGTGAAAAAGGACGTGTACCAATTCATGTTCTTGGTTGACGTGAAGAACTGTAGCCTCTTAGTCTTCTGTTCCACTGAAAAACTCTTCACAAAATGCAATGTAATCTGCGTATCATCGTTCTGTAGCGAAATACATGAATTTTAAAAATCGAATACTGCTTTTTGTCTGTTTATAAAACCCATGCTAAACACGTGGATCGATCCAGAAGTCTGCAAAGAAAGTGTGATCTTGCACAGAAAACTAAATGTGTTTGTGGTTTTACATCGACTCCTTTCCTTGAAAGAGTTCCTCTAACTTTCGTTCGGTGTAAGGTAAATTAGGTCAAGTTTCATCTAAATTACATTTCTTGAATGCCGCATCACCAATTACTGAAACTTTAGATTCTGAATCTAAAACTTCGTTTAAAGTATGTCTGCCTGCTTCTATGCTGGTGACTGGATGATGAATTTCTTTTATGAGGTTCCTCTTTTTCTTGTAGCAACGTGTCGTTGGTGTCTACCAAAAAAATGATATTTTCAGTGATGTCGGTGGGATTGGTAGTCCATCGTGTTGTCTCTGAATGTGAATCTTCCGTAGTCTTCTCCTCTACTTGTTGCTGTCTCTTCTCCTCAACTTGTTGCTGTCCGCCACCGTCGCATTGCTATTAAACAGACAGCAAAACTTCAGCTGTTTGTATAGGGCGTCTCGGTTCTGCATTATTAGAATTAAACCATAGTGGGTGAAAACGGCTGTCCGATTGATACAAAACCAAATTTGGCTGTCGTCTATAACTTTCATTTCTCCTATTCCCATATCTGTCGTTGTATCAGAAATCATGGTTTTATTATCTGTTATCACGATAGTTGTGATACTGTATGGTTGCCGCCTATGCGTATGCAAATTGTTATTCTCTTGGACGTAATTTTTTCCAGAACTACTACGTTGCTTTATAGCGTTGTTTATGCTGCCCCTTTAGTTAAGTGCTGATTGTTCTTGTAAGAATTCAGATGTTGTTGCTGGGCGTACTGTGGTGATATACTGAAAATGTCACCTACCTGATAGAGTTTTGGTACTGCTGGTTATTCGCGTATCTTCTGCCTCTGTTGGCACTGAATGATCTGAACTGTTTCCTATTTAATTACGGTCCTTCTGATAAAAGTTTCTGTTTTTGTACGTATAGTCCGATTCTTGAAACTCAAATACGTCAAGGAATGCATTGATATTTTCTTTCGGATGTCCTGTAAGCAAAGAAACACGTAAATATATAGGAAGTTTAGAAATATTAAGCTGGATAAATGAAGATTGGCTATACGCTTCTGTCAAATTTTGGTTCTGTTGTACCATTCCTCTAAAGAAAAGCATTGTCTTGTTGTGGGTCGCATCTGCATAACTGGTCCACCTTCCAAAATACTGCAAATAAATTCTAACTTACGTGTCGCTGGCCAAGCTGCTGATAAAGAAAAGTCAGACTGTTAGATCCAATCTGAAGGATGTAAGTCATTGATGCCATAGTGAAAAAGCTTAAACTTTCTCTCCGGTAAAAATTTTCCTAGTTTGATCCTCGTGTACTGTTAAGCCACAAAACTTCTGTCAGTTGAAATACGTGTATGAACGTTCGCGTTCATTTTCAAAGTCTCTTTCACACAGAATACGGCCAAAATATTGTTGTTACACGAAATCTTTTTCTCGTCCGCGATTGCTCTAGTGAGAGTGTATCCTGTTCTTCTGTCAAATGATTTTCGGTATCAGCTAGATGTGTGCTTAGCTTAATGCTTTCTTGTTTATTCTGTTTGTTTACCGTCATCTGTTCTTCTTAAAGACGCCGCAGAATCTGAAATTCTTTCAAGTGTAAAGTTTTCTCTTGTAATGTATTGTCAATTATTTTTTTGTTTTCTTGTAATTTTGCTTCAAGGTGACTTCATAACTGATTTTCTAGTGTTTTGCTACTTTCTAGCATAGGAGCAAGTTCGTTTATCTGCCAGGAATACATGCTAACTGTTGAGTGAGGAACTAATTGTTCGTCTGTGTTTTCATTCACTGCTGCGTTTTCAGAAAAATTTTGCGTCGTCTGTGTGTGCGAGGAATCTGAAACTTTTCATCTCAAGTCTCGCATCTCATTGTCAAAAGAAATATTTAGGTTCGCGAAAATGTTGCCATTAGAATTCTGTGTGTTATGCATATTCCTTGTAGCTTGAAGTTCTCGACAGTTACCTCAAATATTGTTGTGTCTGAATTTGTCTGTGTAGCATTAATAAGCGATTCGTCAGAAATTAATGCACAGTTATGACCTGATATTTGCGTCCTGATTGTCTGAGAATGATTGATACGCGACTTGCTATTTACTCTGATGCGCTGCATGGTAATTATAATAGCAAAGTAAATATTAAAAAGAAATTTTCAGAAATTGTCCTGATGAGTTACAAGAAAACACAAATGTTTAGTAAATAGCGCAGCAGCAAAACAAAACCTCAACCAAATATCGATCGATAGCAGTGTACTTTATCTGACTACTTGGGAAAAAAGTCAGAAAATTCCCCGACGCCCGTAACCAAGTGAAAGATATCTGTTTCCATTTTAGCGAAAGTGCATCTGCAATGTTAAATGTATTTTTAATATTAAATTGTCTGTTACAAGCTAAACTTCAGTCTTTGTATTTTGAATGATGCCCATACCAGACCTTAAAGCTCATAGATTTCGTAATGCTACCTTTGGTCACAAACTCGAACTTCGAGAATTCAAAGAAAGCATGTCCTGTCGCAAACTTATTGTTATCAAAATATCTCACTAGTATCTTAGAGGAAAAACTGAGCACTTTGAACCTAATGTTGGTTCCTGTGAAATTTGATTAAAGATAGAATCTGTTTTCTACACAACTTGGCTAACCTGTGCCGCATTGGATAACACCATGCAAACCGCTCTCATAGCGACAGTGCTTCTAGATAACAGAGTTACAGTGTCTAACTACTTAGATATGCAAAGGTGGAATGCATTCTTTAAAAATATTGCTATCATTCTTCGTTCATAATTTTTGATAACAGGTTGAAACAAGTCGAAATTAATTCACTCTTGAGATACGGACGATGACTCTGGGTTAAATGACCTCAGTAGCAATGTCTTAATGACTTAATAAAATTTAACGAAGTTTCATTAATAGTTAAGCTTTCTTTGAAACATTGTAACTATAAGCCAAAAACTTCAAAAATTAAATTTCACCTGTATAATCCTTCCTTGAAGATACTTCCAAAATCTAATTCTTAAATCAATTGCTCTTACATGATAAATCCTAAATTTTAAAAACTTAATAGCAAAAAGATTACTCGTCGGAATGTCTGATGAACCAACAATCCTGCATTATCAAATCGCAAATCGCTGCAACAAATAAAACAAATTTAATCATTACCTGTAATCCATTCTTCACAAAATGTATAAGCGTATCATTGTAAAATTAAATTCTTTTTTCTCCACAATAAAGTTTCTACCAATCCATTATATAATATCCAAAATATCCATTGTTTGCTGCGCACTGTTACTAAACCAAATCTCGACTGCTCATGTCTAATGCCAAAGCTAGACTGTCTTTCTCCTCTCCTCGCGATCAGAAGATAAATCCGGCACGTATCTTCGCAGAGCAAATATCACATCTAACTGGTCTCTGTGCAACTCAGCTTCTCTGCCAAGGGTGTACATGCAAATCTAAGCAGATCAAACCTTACAGAGCTTACATATCAAACCATACAAATGTTATGTTACTCTGTCTACCCCGTGCTTAGGTTTTGCAGAGAAGTATAGTTATTTACTTAAAAGAGCACAACGCGTATTGAACAGGAAGAACATTTTTTTTCCGTCAGGTTGAAATCTGGAAGTTACAGTAAACGGATAGTTTTGTTTGTACAAAATGAAATTATACTTCTGTCTTTTTTAAGTAATCGCATCAGTGTCGCTGTGTTACAACTGGATCAGCAAATTTTACCTTCGCGAAATGCTGTAGCAGGTGTACGCAATACTTTCTGCGAATGAAGAGCTCCCGTTGAAATGGTAATCCACTAAAAAGCGAGACTCAGCACATGAGTAGTCGGCCGCTTCAGAGAATTGTGCCGACGTCTCCTCGAGACAGTCCCTGCAATATTGTCTACGTTTCTCTCTCGCCCCTAGTCTGTCGACCCGCTTCCACGACACGGAATCACCCGCCGCAGCCACAGCGAGTACCTTCTCCGTGGTTTCCAATTGGAAATCGCGCGTCGCACTTTGCAGAATGAAAATGGAGCCGCGGCGGGAGATTTACAGGCAGTGACGCAGATCCGGATCCGCCGGCGCCGCTCATTGGGGGCGGAAATCTCCCGTGGCTGCCTCCGCCGGCTCTCCAATCGGCTGCAGCTGTTGCATTGTAATGGGCAGCAGCCGCGCCATTTGAAATAATCTGCAGAGTGCGCGGCGCGGCCGGCGCGCGCTCTGGAGCTGGAATCCACTTACCAGCGCACACTGGCGGCCGAGCTTTCGACAGGCTACGCCGCGGCTGTGATCGGCGCAGTGCGGCGTGAGCACGCAAGCCGACGCGTTCCGGTATAATCGCCCATAAACGCGATACTTCAAAATCCACGCCGCAGTTTGCACAGCCCGCGCTGATGATGGCAGCTGAGCTTACTGGGTTTTGGCCCGCAACCGAAACATTTTGTAGTGGCCAGTTGTCAGTGCGGGAGATAATGTTTACTCAAGCGATTAGCTGATAATACTCGATCTTTCCTCATCTGGCGAACTACATTCAAACTTTTTGCAGTTCCAACTCAGTTCTTTCATTTTGCCAACATTCCGTAAGCTAATTTATTTCATGTTCTCAATTTTTCGCTGCATTGCTCCCTTCAGGGATACAGCAACAGTTAACTGTATCCGTTATAGACGTCCCTTCTAGGTTCTCTATTCACCTGGGACAGATTTTGAATCACGTTCTCAAGTGTTTTTTAGAGTATCTCTTCATTTCATATGTCCTGATTTTATTGTTAACATCTTCCTATAGCACCTAATTTCATGTACTTCTAGTTTCACCATCCATAGTGTAACTGTTAGCCGCTCACACAAGTGGCTACACGTAACGATTTACTGTAGTCAACATAGCATTGAGAAAAGGGTTTCCAGGTAAAGGAAGATAACTATGCAAGTAATTTTGGTCGTGCAAAATTTTTTCTGAGCAGTTTATGTTACTCAGACGAGTTGAAGTCGCTTCGTTGCATCTGTACCAGTTGCACTGCTTCCTCACCAATATCTTCTAAACGGTTCCCACACACGTAGTATGTAGTTTATATAATCGTAACTTAACCACGTTCTGTAGTGTCATCATTGCTTACGACAGTTTATAATACTCTTCAGTGCCCAGTGGAATAACTATCTTTACTCATATAAATAGTATTTGAGCCGTATTTTTTGAATACTATAATTTTTAAGAAGAAAAGGCGCACCGCCAAAGAGTTATACAAATTGATCATAAATTGATATTCATACAGGTATCGGTGGCAAACGCAAAATTGTGAACTTGGGAGGCCGGTGGATGGATGTGTGACGCTGCAGTGTCATTTCAGAGCGCAAGCTGGGAAGGAAAGTAACTACTGATGACAGTGCCGCTAAATCAGAGTTATTAAACACGGTTTTCCGAAACTCCTTCACCAAAGAAGACGAAGTAACTATTCCCGAATTTCAATCAAGAACAACTGCCAAGATGAGAAACGTAGAAGTAGATATCCTCGGAGTAACAAAGCAGCTTAAATCACTTAATAAAGGCAAGGCCACCGGTCCAGATTGTTTACCAATCAGGTTCATCTCAGAGTATGCTGATAAAATAGCTCCATATTAAGCAATTATATCCAACAATCCGCTCACCGAAAGATCCGTACCTAAAGACTGGAAAATTGCTTAACTCACATCAATACCCAAAAAGGGAAGTAGGAGTAATCCGCTAAATTAGAGGCCTATATCACTAACGTCAATCTGCAGTAGGGTTTTGGGACATATACTGCATTCGAACATTACGAAGTACCTCGAAGGAAACGATTTATGCCGGCCGCGGAGGCCGAGCGGTTCTAGGCGCTACAGTCTGGAACCGCCCGACCGACGCAGGTTTGAGTCCTGCCTCGGGCATGGATGTTTGTGATGTCCTTAGGTTAGTTAGGTTTAAGTAGTTCTAAGTTGTAGGGGACTGATGACCTTAGAGGTTAAGTCCCATAGTGCTCAGGGCCATTTGAACCATTTTTGAAATGATTTATTGACACATAGTCATTACGGAATCTGAAAATATCGTTCTTGTGAAACACACCTAGCTCTTTATACTCATGAAGTAATAAGTGCTATCAACAGGGGATGTCAAATTGATTACATATTTTTAGATTTATAGAAGGCTTTCGACACCGTTCCTCACAAGTGTCTTCTAAGAAAACTGAGTGCTTACTGAGTATCGCCTCAGTTGTGTGCCTGGATTCGTGATTTCCTGTCAGAAAGGTCACAGTTTGAAGTAATAGACGGAAAGTCATCGAGTAAAACAGAAGCAATATCCGGCGTTCCCCAAGGTAGTGTTACAGACCCTCTATTGATCCTGATCTATGTTAACGACATAAGAGACAATCTAAGTAGCCGTCTTAGCTGTTTGCAGATGATGCTGTCATTTACCGCCTTGTAAAGTCATCAGATGATCAAAAGGTCTTGCAAAATAATTTAGATAAGATATCTGTATGGTGCGAAAGGGTGAAGTTATGTACATGAGTACTAAAACAAATTCGCTAAATGTCGATTACCCGATAAGTCACACAACTCTGATGGCTGTAAATTCAGCCAAATACTTAGGATTGCAATTACAAATAACCTAAATTAGAACAAAATGGTTCAAATTGCTCTGAGCACTATGGGACTTAACTTCTGAAGTCATCAGTCCCCTATAACGCAGAACTACTTAAACATAACTAACCTGAGGACATCAAACACACCCATGCCCGGGGCAGGATTCGAACCTGCGACCGTAGCGGTCGCGCGGTTCCAGACTGTAGTGCCTAGAACCGCTCGGCCACCCCGGCCGGATTAAATTGGAACAATCACATAGATGATGTTGTGGGTAGAGCAAACCATAGACTGCGATTCATTGGTAGAATAATTAGAAGGTGCAGCAGGTCTACTGAAGAGACTGCTTGCACCACGATTGTCCGCCCAATTTGGGCTATTGCTGTGCGGTGTGGAATCCACATCAGGTGGGACTGACGGATGACATCCAAAAAGTACAGAGAAGGGCAGCTCGTTTTGTATTATCGAGAAATAGCGGAAATAGTGTCACAGACATGATATGTGAGTTGGAGTGGCAATCATTAAAACAAAGGCGTTTTTCGTCGGGATGGGATCTTCTCATGAAATTTCAATCACCAGTTTTCTCCTCCGGTTGCGACAACATTCTGATGCCACTCACCTACATATGGAGAAATGATTATCACGGTAAAATAAGAGAAATCAGGGTTCGCACAGAAAAATGTAAGTGATCGTTTATCCCGCGTGCCGTTCGAGAGTGGAACGGTAGAGAGAAAGCTTGAAGGTGGTTCATTGAACCCTCTGCCAGGCACTTTATTGTGAATAGCAGAATAATCACGTAGATGTGGTTGTAATAACACCTATGCTCCACAGAAGTTTTTTCAGAGAAATCATTCTCAATGTCTTATATCCTTCAGACAGAAGACAACAGAATTTTTTTGCATTGTCTGCTTTATATTACGTAATATTAAAGTCAAAGAAATTGTTACTTTCCTTTCTACTATCCTTAATTAGTTTCGTCCAACATTTGATTACATGTAACTTGTCAGAGGGTCGTGCTGGAAACTGATGCCTCCGAATTTTTAATATGAAAACTAATGGATTTTTAAATAAAGACAAACGTTACGAAATTCTACATCTTCATTCTTCATGTCTACATTTTTGCACCTCTCTGCCACTAGAGGTTTTCCAAATGTAGCGTGGGGCATGGCGCTTTGTCGGTACATTGGGAACAGCGTGCTGTAATAGACTTTTGAATTCGAAGATTTCGTCCACACATGGAGCATCCCTTCCTTCAGAATGAGAATGCCAGACTGCACACGAGCGCTGCGACATTTGTAACGATTCGACGCTTTGGGTTCACTGTCATCGATAATCGTCGGTACAGTCCCCACTTGAGTCTGACCGAATTTCATCTGTTTCTGTAATTTAAAGAACGCTTCCGACGACTTCACTTTGATAGTACTTAGTCGGTTCAAGCGTGAGTGAGGTTTTGTCTCCGTCAACAAAGCCGAACAGGTTATAGTGCCGGTCTGTAGTTGGGAAAAATGTGGACGTCGCCACCGCGACTATTTTGAGAAATAAATATGTACACATGAACAGAAAAGAAGTAGAATGCTAATAACAGGTGTTTTATTTAGAATACTTTAAGAGTTTTCACATAAAAGTCTAGGAGGCGTTATTTTTCAGCTCGCCCTCGCATTATCTCCCATGTTATCTTTCATTTCGCCGGAAGAACTTCGTCATGTGAAATCCTTACCATTGGTGTACGTTCCACTTACTCAGTAATTGATCAGTAGAAATCTTCCCCCAGTTCCATTGTTAGGTCAGCGTACAGTTTAAACAACAGCCATGCCAAGATTTCACGCGCCCTTGGTAAACCACACTCCTTTACATCCTATTATCTTAATAACCGACGTGTACTCGTAATAATTCAACAATTTATCATGCACTACTACTTCTTTATGCTACAAAATCCTGTTTTTTATCCCACATAACTGAATTTCCATCTCACAAACATACAAAAAATGGCTGAATATAAACATTTTGTTAAATTTTCTCTGTGTGTAGAACAATCTCAATGGCAGCATACTACTGAAAAAAAAAAAAGAAAAAAGGAGACAGAGAAATACAAAGTACACTTCATTTCTGTCAGTCGATTACTGGTTTTATTACACAAAACTTAACGATTTCGGACAGTGTCGCCCATTTTCAGATCATTCCTTTTAAGTTAAAAATTAACCTGAGTTAACGGTGTACTATCAGTAGGACTGTGATGCACTGAAACTGATATCGTTCTATTTAGACTGGTTACTCTGTAGCTACGAGAATTGTTTCGAATATGGAGCACACTGTCTGAGGCTGAACAGATTGCGGAAACAAAACAATGATCGACAAACGGAGAAATAGGTATGTCTGATTTCTACGTATAAGAATTGTGCATATCTCCCAACTGACAAGTATGTCCATTACTGATAAAAAGATACTTAGTTCTTGATTTCATTAGAAGAGGAAAATTCCAGTGTTGAACATATTGACTACTATGCATTTAGTGTTACATGTTAGTACTGGGGTAAAGTTCGTTCTGAGGTTCAAATTCATATCCTAATTAATTAAACTGAAAATTAAATCATTTCTCCTCCTTCCACTCCCCTTAAGCTATTGTTTTCCTAAGTGGCTTATGACCACTAGAGGTTGATTTATGACCTCTTGAGGATAATCTGTCCATCTTAGAAACCCCATCCCTCCACCTCTCCTCCTCCTCCTCTGCCACCCTGTGGTAAATGGGACACTTTTTTGTCATCCCTCCCCAGTTCAGTTCTGAACCACTTACCCCCTCCTGGGAAATCCCCATGCCCTCCATTCCCCTCCCACCCCCTTACCCCTCCCTCCACCATCTGGAAATTGGTGGGATAAAGACAGTCTTTGCTAGAGAGGAAGGATCTCATGACGTGAAATTCAAATGAGTGTCAATAATATATTGCTCAATGAACTCTGTTTGCAGGAGACAGGGCCCCCCCCCCCCCCACAACACTTTCATGACACAATAACTACTAAATTCCACAAATTATAGACCAGAAGTCCGCATCCCTTCATATTCCATATCCAGGAAACTGCCTCAGCTCTCTCTCAACTAGCACCTGCTCCTCAAAACCAGAGGTCAAGATGATGTGCCTACCCAGCCAAGGGACCTCCATTTGCTCCTGCGACCCCAGAACAAAGCATCAGGTGGCAAAATCCTTTGATCATGAAATTCCTGACTTGCTTGCTCTGTTACTTCCTGTGAGCTCCAATGAGCCAGGAAAACAGGAATTAATGGAAGAGCTAGGTCCCTGGTTATGACAGCATTTATTATTTCTTAAGTGACTCACAATTTTTAAAAAAGAAAACAACAATATTAAAAGACAAGATTTAAAAATGATACAAGGCTAACAATAGTTTTGAATTACAAACCCAACATTTAACGTGGTTCTTTAAAGGAAATGACAATTTAACAGCAAAATTTCATGAAGGTGAAATGTAATGACTAACACATATTTGGTACAGGTGAAATGTTAAAACCAATTTAAATGTCCCAGTTTAAGATCAAAATCTTTGTAGGTAAAACATAACAATGACCACCACAAATTTAGTAACAGGTAAAATGTTCAAACAATTTTAACTGTCCAAGCTAACAGAATGGTTTTAAATTATAGACCAAACTTTTGTATGATAAAATTTTAAAACGGGATTTTAAAAGGCAAAATGAAACAACGACTGGCACCAGTTTAAAAACACGTAAAATGCTAAACATATTTAAATATCTAAGCTAACAGAGTGGTTTTAAACTACTAATCAAAGTTAACATGGTATTTGAGAAAGCAGACAAATTTAGTTAAACAACGGGCCAGCAAATAGCCTGGCTGCGTAAAAAAATCTTGATTCAGAAAGGGCACTGCGCCAAAACGGATCCAAGCCAAAATACTTTATGACATGCTCTACACATTATTTAAGTAATAGCAGATATAATGTTGTGTTCATATCATTTTAACTCTTACCTGTGTAGACCATACATGATTTAAAACAAAAGCGTGTCGTCCCGTGCCCCTCGGAAAGGCAGCAGATAGAGGCTGGCATTGTGACGCCGCGTCATTCATTCCCTTGGTCTCAGCATCAGCAGCAGAAGGGATGGACAGCAGGCCCGCTAGGCTGTGGCACCGAGTCCCATGAAGGACCCAGAGGGTGGTGTACGCAGAATGGTCGCGAATCGGAGGCTGTTGCTGGCGCCGTCCATCATCTTGCTCCGACAACGTGGTGTGACCACTCGCAGTATCCAAGTACCAAAATCAAATGACCTGTCCTCAAATTCTGCCTGATTTATATTATGTTACTGCCCATTTGGTTCTCTAAAACATGGTGTCTAACCACACCGTGCATAACAAAGAGATTCACTACAGTGTTGTGGGAGTGACCCGCTTACTGCACCATTCTTTGTGTTGCGGGGCAGTTAACGACTAACACCGCTATTTTCGTATTGCAATTCGTTTGCGCGTCTGTTATTGTGCCCTGGCTGATGGCCAGCACTCTTATTGCAATACTTCTCAAATGACTCCATGGTACTTTCAGTCACTTACACCAAAGATTTAATGCACTACTGGCCAGTAAAATTGCTACACCAAGAAAAAATGCAGGTGGTAGACGGGTATACATTGGAAAAATATATCATACTAGAAATGTCATGTGATTACATTTCCACGCAGTTTGGGTGCATAGATCCTGAGAAATCAGTACCCCGAACAACCACCTCTGGCCGTAATAACGGCCTTGATACGCCTGGGCATTGAGTCAAACAGAGTTTGGATGGCGTGTACAGGTTCAGCTGTCCATGCAGTACCAACACGATATCACAGTACATCAAGAGTAGTGACTGGCGTATTGTGACGCGTCAGTTGCTCGGTCACCATTGACCAGACGTTTTCAATTGGTGAGAGATCTGGAGAACGTGCTGGCCAGGGCAGCAGTCGAACATTTTCGGTATCCAGAAAGGCCCGTACAGGACCTGCAACATGCGGTCGTGCATTATCCTGCAGAAATGTAGGGTTTCGCAGGGATCGAATGAAGGGTAGAGCCACGGGTCGTAACACATCTGAAACCTAACGTCCACTGTTCAAAGTGCCGTCATAGCGAACAAGAAGTGACCAAGACGTGTAACCATTGACACCCCATACCGTCACGCCGGGTGATACGCCAGTATGGCGATGACGAATACACGCTTCCAATATGCGATCACTGCGATGTCGCCAAACACGGATGCGACCATCATGATGCTGTAAATAGAACCTAGGTTCATCCGAAAAAATGACGTATTGCCATTCGTGCACCCAAGTTCGTCGTTGAGTACACCATCGCAGACGCTCCTGTCTGTGATGCAGCGTCAAGGGCAACCGCAACCAATGTCAGCGAGCTGATAGTCCATGCTGCTGCAAACGTCGTCGAACTGTTGGTGCAGATGGTTGTTGTCTTGCAAACGTCCCCATCTTTTGACTCAGGGATCGAGACGTGGCTGCACGATCCGTTACAGTCATGCGGATACCTGTCATCTCGACTGCTAGTGATACGAGGCCGTTGGGATCCAACACGGCGTTCCGTATTACCCTCCTGAACCCACCTATTCCATATTCTGATAACAGTCATTGGATCTCGACTAACGCGAGTAGCCATGTCGTCCTATGATAAACCGCAATCGCGATAGGCTACAATCCGACCTTTATCAAAGTCTGAAACCTGAAGGTACGTATTTCTCCTCCTTACACGAGGCAGCACAACAACGTTTCCCCCGGCAACGCTGGTCAACTGCTGTTTGTGTATGAGAAATCGGTTGGAAACTTCCCTCACATCAGCACGCTGTAGGTGTCACCGCCGGCGCCAACATTGTATGAATGCTCTGAAAAACTAATCATTTGCATATCACAGCATCTTCTTCCTGTTGGTTTCGCGTCTATAGCACGTCATTTCGTGATGTAGCAATTTCAATGGCTAGTAGTGTACTTTCATCTAAAATACTGGGTAGCGCCACTACACTGCATTTTTTCATGGAGATGACGCGGTCCTTCAGGTCTTACTCTGAACCAGTACTCTACTTTGTATACAGCTGACCTCATTTTCTACACAGTTACCAAAATCTGTCTGTTAATAAATATTATATAAGTACTATCAAATACGTCGATCTGTCTGCTATTTCTTGCCCTGGGAATCCAATCTAACAGAACTAGTATTACCCCTGGATCGGGTCTGCTCTTGTAAAACCGTCTCAAATATACAAAAACTAGACGGATCAAAATCATAATCACCATGATGCTAGGATTTGTGACATTTACAATCACTGTTACTTGATAACTCGTATTCCGATTCCGCTCTACATGACGTAGGATTTATTTCACAGTTATTTGCCCTTCATGGCTTGCTGTCTTTGGGCTTAAAGAGTGGGGCAGACGTGGCTCCAAGTATCGTTCATAAATGTAAGATTCTGTATGCATAAGGTCTATAGTGTTTTGTCCGGCCAGTACAGGTGTCGCTGTATCATATCAAATAGAGTAACTCCCGTTATAGTCGCTGATAAATGAAAGTAAGGTCCTACTAAATCACACCTAGCGCACTGCCGTGCAACTACAAACGTTTCGCTCTGGTGCATTTCCCTTGTTCATAACAGCTAGCAACCACCATTGTGTCATTTCACACTGAACAGACTCAGTGGAGCTCTGCTCTCTGAAAGTAAGATTTTGATTCAGGCACCTCCTGTGGACGGAGATGTTCTCCCGATTTTCCATTAATTAGTAGCAGGATGCATTATAGCCTTACGAGTTGGGCATATGATGCCCAACTTTTTGTGACATTTCCTGTAGCTCACGAGCACTCCTCCCGTGTCGGTCCCTGTCTTCTGCTAGTGATAACGCCCCTTCTGTCCTTACTTGCATAGTCTTCATAACTGCCACTAGCTCCATTGGATAAGTGCTCAATGTGTAGCACCTAAATACTGTGTGTTTCCCAGCTACTGGTATTTTTGTTAATATGTACAATCATGCGCTATCTGTAACTACACCCACTGCTACAATATGCCTGTAAAACGGTAAGTTCTGATTACTCAGTTTCACTACTTGTTGTAATTCCGATGGCAACTCTCCTTACACCTTTCTCAAATATTTGAGATTTCATTTCGTTGCTCCCACACATCAAATACCAAACTGGTAGGCCGTTCATGGGTAGAAAATATCACATCTTGTGGTCTGGAACAGAACTCTATCATCCAGATGATGCACTTGCAGTCCTGTTATTCCACACCAGTGAAGTGTTTCAATACTATCAAAACTAGCATTCTTCTTCTCATTTGCCTGGCAACCATATCGTCTCCCATCTCCCAAGAAGCCTTCTGTTTCCGAACAGCGTTCATATTGCTCAGCTGATAAAAATACCAGAAATAAATGTGTAGGTCTACCCCTACTACTATCAACATTACATCCTACACTGCACATACAAATAAACTGCACAATCAATAGACATAATTACGACCTTGACGTTAATGTGTAAAGAGTCTCATGCGTTTGAACTCCCCTATCGTATTCCTCATCGTTTCACGTTCTCCTCTTAATGTCCTTCTTTGACTTTATCAACACTTCTCGTGGAATCTCCTCTGGTTCTCCCAAAATGGTCGCAGACATCTCACATGCACAATCGTCGTCCTTGCTGGTGACTGCAACTTTAAATTCACCAGAAGATGTAGTCTTGACTACTCGTTATTAGTCTCAGTACCACGTTAAAAACTTCTTGTTCTTTTCCTTGGGTGCACATGGACTCAACATCACCCATTGGCCCACCATATTCTGAGGTAATGTCCACACATATTTCAACTGCCTCTTCTTGTTCCTGCAAAGCCTTCATATTTGCTCTTTGTACCCTGTTCCACATCTCCTTTTCTTGCAAAATTGCCGACTATTTCTCAGTTTCTGCCTCTCTTCTGATCAATCATGTTAAAAGGTTACAGCATCTTTTTGCCATACACTACCTCGAATGGTGATAATCCAGTGCTAATATTTACTTTAGAGTTATATGTGTTTCTGACAAAAGCTAGGTATGCATCCCAGTTTGAATGATTTGAATCCACATAGTAACTAAGCATCTTCCCAACTGTTCTATGTGCTCACTCTGTCCTTACATTAGCTTGTGGATTTAGTGGGCTAGTCCTCAGCTTCTTCAGTCTCAGAAACTGACTCGTTGTCTTCATCAGATCCATTATCATCATCTGTGGCATGCCGAACATCAATACCCATATATCATCTGTGATTGCCTGTTGGTCCAGCAAGGGCACCATCTTAACATAGTGAGAAAAAACGGTCTATTATGGTCAGAGCAATACGATTACTATCTGGTGTTCCATTGAATGGTCCTAATATGTCCAAACCAATGAAGCTAATAGGTTCTGTTGCTTCTGTCAGTCTCTGTAATAAAACCAGGTTCCAACTAAAATTGGCTCTCTGTGCACAGTCCACACAATTCGTGATGCATCGATCCACATCATCCTTAATTCCTTTCCACCAATACTTCTCTGCCGCCCTTTTATTTTTAGCCAAGCTGGGACTGGAAAATGTGGTTATGCATCTCATGCATGCTTGCAGTTTCAATGTGACTGGCACCACCACCCACGGTCCTATTTTTATCTCTCTGTAATGTAATCCATCATGCATACAAAATTGTTGCTGTTTCTTATACTGCCCACAGTCTTCAGTGGTTTCTGTGTTGCTTGTCATTCTGCATGATCTTGACCCAGTGCTTGTATTAAAGTTACCTTTCTGCTTAGCTCACACACATTCCCATGTTTTCTTCAGAGTTTGTAGATTTCTTTGTACTCAAATTCACTGAGTTTCAGTGCACATCTCGTTAATCTACTAGAGAGGTTCTCCAAGCCTAAGAACTACTTTAAAGCTGGATGATCCGTTATCACCTTAAACTTCCAACCATACCAATAATATCGAAAGCGCATTATTCCATATACCAGACTGAACATCAATTTCTCTGTTGTAGAATAAGTCCTTTCTGTATCATTGAATTGTTTTGATGCAAAGGCAACAAAATATTGTTGACCATCAACCTTCTAGTTCAAAACGCAGCCAAGGGCATAATTTGATGCACCACAGGACAATATAAATTCTTCCTGAAATTCTGGAATCACCAAAACTGGACTGGATGTCAACAGCTTCTTTAACTCATCAAATTCTCCCTGATATTCTCCCAACCACACAAGTTTAACCCCTTTATTCAAAAATTGTGTAAGTGGTTTTGCAACGTCCACAGATCCCTTCATGAACGTCTTATAATAATTCACCAGGCAGAGGAAAGATTGTAACTACCTAGTAGTTTGTGGTACTAGCTTCATGAACATCCTACAATAATTCACAAGACTGAGGAAACATTGCAACTCCCCAGTACCTTGTGGTACTAGAAAATGTTGGCACCGCTTGGGCCAGCCTTAGATCAGTCATTACACGATCCTTACTTAGGACATGCCAAAATAGTTCACTTCCTCCAGTACAAAGTCACATTGTTCAGTGATGAGTGTGAGACATGTTGCCTGTAATCTGCTGAATACTACTTTCAAATGTTGTCTATGTTCTTGCGAATCCCTTGAATGGATGATTATGTCATCAAGGTATATTAAGAACTGGCGTCATTTCAATCCCCTCAGCACTCTGTCCAGTAACTGTCCCGCAATTGCTGAAAAATCTGTTCTAGGTCTATCTTCAGGAGCCACTCCTAACTGATGGTATCGACACTTTAAGTCCAACGTCGAGAAATAGCGGCTTTGACCTATGTTATCAATGGTCTAGAAGATATTGGGAAGCTAATTGTTGATCTATGAACTCCTCTAAAACTGCTTGCAACGGCTGTGGTATCCTGTGTGATGTTCGGTATGTCGATGCTTCATTTCCTTTTGCAGTCCTATGTTATGTTACTGCCGTGGCAGGCACATCCCTCTGGAAGAAACAGATCCTGGAACTCTTGCAACAGGTCCTGCAAATGTGCACCTTCTGCTCCTTTCAAATGGTTCAACTGCAGTGATATTAGCGTCCTGTGCCCCCTTACGGCTTGTACCCCCCATATGGCCATTTTCCTCATCCAGAATCTCAAGTGTAGTGACGGTCAACAACTTTACACCTTAGGAGCCAAAATTATCCACATTGGTGGGTACAACTTTTCCTTTGTCCATTTCCTGTACGCACACAATACTGAATTTCACCATCAGCAACCTGTATCTAATACTTCACTACCCTCCAATGGTTCTATTACACGTATTACACGTCCTGATAAGTTTGGTTCCACATTCATCCATAGTGATTTTCTAGTGTTTTCGACACATAATCATGTGAATCAAGCATTAATGCTATTGCTTATAGTGTAACTTGTATACTACAAACCCCTTCTGGCAGATTAACATTGAAAAAAATTTCCCCTAGTAGGAATGTCTTCCTATTCAGTTCCACTATACGTCATTGAAGTATAAATTGTTGCATGATGTTGACGCAGAAAATGTAACCCTACCGCCGTGCTCTCTTAAATGAGATACCATTTGCAAACACTGTTTTCCAACCGAAAAAATCACCGCCACTGGCGCCAATGGTCGTATATAATTATCCTTTACACCACGTAAATCATATCATGGCGGGTTTCACTGCCTCCTACTTACTAATTCTCTTGAGACTACTGACAGATATGAAACAGTACTTAATACTATACTCCATGCACATCAACCATCAAGGAAAATTACACCCCTGCATTCGTTCTGACTGAATTATTTTTACCAGAAACTCCTGTTGGCAGGCCTGGAGCTACCTTCTATGCTTAATTGACCCTTCCTATTCCCTGGATTGTCGCTAACATTGTCTTTATACCTTGTCATTGACCAAACTTCCTCCAATGCCATTTCCACCAAATAGTTTCCAACCCCTGTTACTCCAGTCGTGCTCTGGGTTCTGTACTTGGTAATCATAATATTTCTAAATGTCCCATTATACTGCAGTTAAAACGCTTAATATTCATTGTAAATACCTGTTTCTGTTCTCTTCCTCCTGTCGACCTACCGATTTCTTCGTATTCCAAAGCTAACCTAATCCCTTCATGATGATACTTAAGCATCTCGTGCACACTCTCCCGGACATTTCCGATGTAATACCCTTTAAAAAGCATCGAGTGCTCATTGCTTAGCCTCTTTCAGCACAACTTTATTTAATTAGTTGTTTAATGAGAGCTCGTATGTGTAAATGCTCATTTTCCTCACCTGGAAAGTCTTCTACTGCCCCATTAGGTTCCTGGATACCGTACCTAAATGTTAGCGAAAAAATTGTGCACTATCATGCTTCCTGTATCATTGTTCCAAACCCTGTCTCAACCGATCAAAAGATTCTTTTTCTCGCAATGCTTCTGTGCACCTTAAGAATAATTTTGCTCCTCCTGAGAAATGTATCTTGACGATCTGCAATAACTGTTTATCTGACCAATCCCCTAGGTCAGCTGATGACTTAAGATCCCCTATGAACGCCAATACATCCTCAGATGCTGTACCAGATACAGGAGAAACAAGATTCGTCAGAGTCGGATCCACTTGAGTTTGCAACTTCAACATTTCTACCTTGCAATTGTTTCTTGCTAGTCCATTAAACATAACCACATCACTCACTCTCAACTGAGCCACCTATTCCACAAATGACTGCTACCCTACCTCATTGGTGACACCTTGTGTGTCTAATATTGCCTCTGCATGCATCATCAATGATAAAAATTACACTACAAGAAAACAATACGCACAGAACAGTTAGCCCCAAAGTATTCCACCAAGTTACTTCTTCTCTCTACAATCCTGAGCCATGTGCCCAAAATGATTACAAATGAAGCAGTTCCACTACTGAGTCAGCGCAAAGTGCAAAATGCTCGAATATATTACACTGAGTACAGTGTAGAACTGCTAATTGTCCATCTCTACCATTATTCCTAAATTGCGACAGAGCCACAGATTCCACAGTTTTGTAAAGGCGATTTCCATAAAATGACGCTCTCTAAACTTCTGCACCATGATTACCACCACACAAGAACAACATAGTCTCACTGATGCCTATGACAGCACTGTGTGCTGTGGCTCGAACGACGTGCGTAACCATCTATTTTAAGCAGGTCTAGATGGGAATGAAGCTTTATTAACAGTCTTCTTTGTATGTTCGTTCATGTGGTAAACATACTCCAATCCATCCTTTTCGGCGAGGACTCCAACATATGGCCGCTTACCAGTCTATTAACAGTAAATGCAGATATTTTATATTCCCCAGTGGTAGCCAGATTTCGCCAGACACTTTATTTAAAGCAAATATGTAAGCCTTGTTTGTACATTTGCAATAGCCTCTTCTTTTTCCGACTGCATATTACGTTCTCCCTTTACCGCAGTTATCTTCACCATATCCCCCAGTTTTCGTTCTTTGGACTCAGTCTCTACTACTTGGAGTTTTCGTTTTCGTACACACATCACATTAAAGGCGTAATTTCTTTACTTGGGAATGGCTTAAGTCTGTATGAGAAGTTTACTCTCTCTCTTAGGACTTGAGGAATAATTTTGTTTGTGGGCACCAATCCCAATTAGGCGATATCTATTTCTGGCAGTATTGTGTAGAATAATGTCCTGGATTGTGAGAAACATGTTTCTTCTAATTAAATGTAGCCCTTCAGTATAATATTTATATTGTCTTCGTTGGAGTCAGGTTAAGAATGTCCACGTAGTTTAGAGGTAGATAATTAAAACAGTATGCCAACAGCTCATATCTCACAAGCTTTTGTCAGCCTTGAGAGTCTGGCAGAGTTACTAACCCCCCAGCCTCTTTTCTAGAACCCTTATTACCTCCGTAGACAAATTGCAGAACATTGTTAAACACCACACAGTCACTGTTCTGCAAGTTATTAATTAGCTGACATCCCACGGATGTGACTGGCAAAGAGTACAGTGGAGCACATTGTAAATGATCCTTTTCAGAGTCTAATGTATGTACTTAAACAGTCTTGCACAGGATCAAACACCTGATCTGGTCTGTAGTTGTATATTTGAACTTAAAGCCTACTAATACCATGCTGTTAAGCCTTGAAGGAAGTAATTTCCTCATAGTCGTGTGGCTGGATACTCTATAAAATCCATATGATGCTTGCCGAAAACTTTACTCTCACTTGGGCTCTTAAGTTCACATATAAATTTGTTTGTTCATCAACTTTAAACACTCTGTTCCAACGGTCTTATCGTTGACTACATTGGCATAGCTACTTCCCTGGCTGTCTCCTTCCATGCAGAAGTCGTCATTTGATATTAAGTAGTCGCATGTCTCGATTTTACTAAAAATTTCAGTTAAATCTGGCATTATGTCCAAGTCCTAGAGGTAACAGTTGTCTAGAAGAAGCTGTTACAGTCTTCCATGCAGCTCTTCCATTAGAACGTCCATTATAATGTCTTGTTTTCCGCTTTTTATAATACACAGTTTTATAATACACAGTTTCAGAAGGATGTAGGTTGCAGTAGGTATTGGGAGATGAAGAAGCTTGCACAGGATAGAGTAGCATGGAGAGCTGCATCAAACCAGTCTCAGGACTGAAGACCACAACACAACATAATACACAGCAACAGGATTCCTACATTTCTTTGAAATGGTTTCCAGTGGTTCCTTGCCGATAGTATCCACTCCTCTTGAGGCGTAACGCCGTATACCGATCCTGCCTTGGAGGCGGTTAAGTGGGAGATGTGTCTCAGAGCCGGATAGTGACAGATGGTGACGCGAGACTGTACGCGCACGTAGTTTACGTATCAGCCGATAGAGGACCAATATTGGATAGGGGGACTGTGATTTTAGTTTCGATTGTGCCCACTAGAGTGCACTAAAGTAATAGAATGTTTTTCATAAACTGTTCTAGTATCTTCATAAAGTGTTACGTCTTTTTGTGTATGTAAAATGTTATAAATGTGTTTTACCAGTATGAATGATGCGTGAGTGTGGTTTAAGGTTAATATGAAGATAACAGTTTAACGAGGTATGTAGTAGGATTTAGTGTGGGAACATTTCCAAGAAGTACGGATATGGACAAAGGGGATTTTTTTAGAATAGATTTGTGAAGTAAGTTTATGGTAAAGGGAAAGTTAATTCAGGTATAAATAAGAACAGAAAATAATTTTATGCATAAACAAAACTTCAGCATTTTAGATAATTACGTCAATAAAAAGTGCATTCATTAGATTTACTATTTTGCGATCGGTTATTGATGAAAAGTGCTGACTGACGCTGGAGAGTGTTGTTTTGCTATTAGCTGGTGAGTAAACTGACCAATGGTAAAGCAATATTCTTCGTGCGTCTTTCTCTGCTGGTAGAGAAGACTTAGATTATTCTAGAAATGAGTGGTTGCCTAGCCATGAAACAGTTCGGACGTGTGTGGTAGCAGTTCCGATGGAAATGATAAGTTGCCCGATCCAGCAGTGTTTCACACATAACAAGGGTTGTAAAGTGACGGCATAATTATTCCGATGGGTGTGAAGAAATTTATGAATTTTTAAGTGAATTTTGTGACGAGAAAAGACATATACTCCGCGTGGCGTATTGAGCAGGTCGGTGGCCAAAATCTGTGACTGCATTTGGTACCGACAGACTTAATATTTGGCGAGCATTCTCAATCAAAAACAGTCAGTCTTTTTGTAGCAATAACGTTTTTGGGAAATGCAAAACCATAAACTTGCTAACGTGAGCGAGCGGGATTATGAGTAACTGTGTTAAGACCAGCACGGGCTTGGCAGTTATACTTGTTCGCCTAAGTTTCAGAATATATTAATTGAGGACAAAATTTCCAAACTTTCATTTGTGTGAAAACTTTCTCCCGAAACATAGATTAGTGACTTAAATTGCAGCCTGGTTCACATCGAAGTACAGTAGGTTTCACTCGGCTTTTCCACTGATAATCTGCTGAGACAATGTTTACAGGTAGGTGCAGGTTCGTTGTAAAGGGACGGAAAGAACCGCGCCGCCGCACTCTCGCTGTCACATTGATGTTCCCATGAAAGAGAAATTGTAGTTTCACTTCGACACCAAGTCTTGCAATGATGAACTTGGAGATTTTACTAAATAGATAATAGTTAAATGAGCAACACATCTCCTTCTCTAACATTACATATCATCCAGCCTCTAATTGATCCAGACAGTCCACTTGATCTCTGATTTTAATTATGATAATGTTATCACAAAAATGTTCTGTAATAGCAGTAAACATATTTAAATTCCTGTTTCTAAGAAGCGTACCATTTTCGGTGTAATTTACGTTGCCAACATGAGAAACAGGATTGTCCAGGCTGTCCAGTGGTGATCATAAAGCACAGCATTTGTCAGTTGGTCCCATCCTCCTTCCTAATATCTGAGGCATGTTAAGTGCTGTGGAGGCATCCATGTTTTTACTTGCAACTACCACAGAAGACTGATTGGCTGTGGCTGTCGAGCCGCATTTTATATACCAAAAATTCAAGATGGCATCACCTTCAGTCATTTGATCTTCCAATTGTACATTATAAATTTTGTTGCTATCGTATTCTAAAGTGGTAGGGGAGGGATAAAGGTGGTTTAACTGATAAATTTAATGGATTAGTCAATTAATTTCATATTAATTTGAATCAAAAGTGTGCCACAGTTGGTATTCCTTTTCCCAGAGCGGTGGGGTGGGAGATTTTTCAGGAGGACAGATTTCCTCAGAGGGTCATAAATCAATTAGCATAGCAATAGGAATCCTGAGGGAGTTATAAATGAATTAGGATAAAGGTAGGATAAAGGGAAGATTAATTAACTCTGAATGTGTGCTTGATTTTCAATGTATGCTATGTGCACAAACGAAATGGCGCTGAACTCTCTTTACGCCACTACACACATTATCTGAACATCTGAAATATATGAGATATTATATATATATATATATATATATATATATATATATATATATATATATATATATATATATATATATATTTTCTTCTTTTTCGAATTATTGTTTAAGTGCCATTGTAGTCTGTTGCCATGATATATTTAATATTTTCAGTTGTCATCTGAAATGATTTGCACACATTGTCAACTCACTGAAGCACAATGAAGTGGTCAAACGAATCTGTTTGCCTTCTACATACCCATAAACTCTTGTGGTTTACAATATGACAGTCCTTCAACCACCATCACTCTCCCCAACCATTATCAAAAGATTTCACAGGTTATTTTAAACACTGACCATGAATATACACTGTCTGTTGTGTAAAAAAAATTTTAATGCTGGATGACGTAAACGTAGGGAGGAGAGTAAAGTTTTTTGAGTTTTGTCTTCATGCAAATGGTTTATTGACTGTGTAAAGCAACCGTTGTTTGTTTCGCTAACAGCGAATGGTTTTCAGCAGAAGAACCGGTGGAAATTTATTAATACTGACACCGGCTGCCCATGGAAGACAAATTGGCAGTGTAGAATGAATCGGAAGGAAGGGAAACTGTCTTTAACGTCGTATCGACATAGAGGTCATTAGAGACGGAGCACATGCTCAGGCAGTGTCAAGGAAGGTGAAGAGAGTCGGCTGTGTCCTTTCAAAGGAACCATCCCAGCATTTGCCTGGAGCGATTTAGGGAAACCACGGAAATCCTAACTCTCCATGGCCAGAAGCGGCAGAGTGAATCACAAACTACCATTGACTGGACTGTAAAAGGCACAGAAAAAATCATAGTATCTATCGTTTCGCAGCCTATAAATAGTTGCGCAGCTAGGTTCATCAAAAATGGTTTTTTTTTGTTTACCCATTGCGGTGTAAAAGTTTCAGAATCTGGAAGCACTTACAACGAATACCTTGAAATAAGTCAGAATCATCGCTTCGATCAATTGGTTCACATTACCATTCACATTACATTCAAAAAGCTTTGTTAATTAAGTCATAAATACTTTTCAAATCTTGCATAGTAACTGTGATGACAAGTTGAAAGAGAATTCGATATGTTGATAGATGTGTCAGTATCTTCACTTCAGAGGTACAAAGTTCATTTGCGTCATAACAGACAGGACTCTGTAATGCAGAGTACAATATTAGCACATTGTGTACAAGCGACTTTTGGAGGGAAGATCTCAAAGGGTCGGTACAGATGCCTAGTAGGAAAGGTTTTCCTTAGTCCACGCACAGCGGTCTCTTCCTTATTGCTGAGTGTAAGAGAGTGTAATGGAAGTGCTTAGATACCCATGGCAGGCAATTACGACCTTGTAACTGCATCTGTCTGCGGAAAGTCGTAATCTCAGTAACCAGTAACTCCATAATCAAAGGGAGATTTGAAAGTGGTTGTATTTCTCTACTATGTTAATGACTAGGCTTTTAGTATACAGTTACAAATGTAGTAACTTTCTGTGTCACTTAATATTATTTTTTACGAAACTACTTTTGCCTCGCTTGCGAAATTTAACAAAATGAAGTTATGAGGTTTCCATTGGTTACCACCGAAATGTTTGTATTGTATCATGATGATGAAAGAAAAGAGTGAAACCCAGTGCCGGCACATAGACTACTCGTCTCGTATAGCGCCAAGGGAGTCCATGGGCTTAAAGTCCCCATTCAGCAGATGGACCACCATCAACAGTGGCACATGACTTCACTTCAAGAGACACTGCGAAGAGACTTGGAATTTAATACAGAGAACTGGCGCAGAGACTGTTGATCAGTATATTACACCACCATGTCTTCTCCCCCTGCCAGCAAAATTTCTTGCACTCGCTGTATTCTGGCGTCCTTATGTGCGAACGTGTTGATCGTTATCGAGGCAGCCACGCTGTTGGAAGTGGCTTCTGCTTTCTGCTTGAACAGGGGAGAGTCGTGGGTTGCAGTCTATGTCCCTAAATTCACTGACTTGCCTGGTGGACATGGGGCTTGTGGCGGTTTTAATTTCATCCAGGAACAACGTAGAAAGTGCGGTGAGCACCTGATTTACAGCCATCAGGTGACTAGGAGTGGAATTTGATAAAATCTTTGTGTACTGCCGAAAGGTCGCCATCCTGGTTATAGAGACACTTTGTGCTGTAATATTATGCTTTTCCGAACATCGTGGTCACATTGGTTATGCTGAGTTCTCGCTAAACTTTTACAAGCTTCTGGCTCACATTTGGCCGTGGGCTTGCCTTGTCAGTATACATGCAGTATGCTGCAAGGAGACACTGTCCGTACATATTCTATTTTATTTGGTTTTAGATTGTATATACAATTACTTGACGCAAGTGACACAGACCGAAGGCTGAATTGTACCGATCGGCCGCCGTGTCATCCTCAGCACTTAGGCGTCAACGGATGGGGATACGGAAGGGACTGTGGTCAGCATATTGCTCTCAGAGCCGTTATCCGTTTTCGGGTCCAGTGCGCTACTTCTCACTCGAATAGCTACTCAACTGGCCTCACAACGGCTGAGTGCACCCCATGCAAAAGTGCTACTCACGTTTATTATTACATGTCTGTCGACTGTTCTGAGTTAGTTTCGCATTAATTGGTGTTTATCTTTGATTCCTATAGCCTCTCACGCTGGCTTCCGTTTGATGAGTGCCAAGTATTCTTTATTTACTTATTCCTTTATGTATTACTGTCTGAAGGATAAATGTTTTATCTTCTCTGTTAGTTTTAAATTCTGTTTCAATTCTGTACGCTTGTAGAAATAGTATTTAAAGTTCTAAGCACTTCTGGTGTGTTTTGGATACCTGCTCTATGGGCCTTGACATGGTAAGGAGTTTAAAATCTTAAAAGAAAGCCCCGTGTGAGCCTCGTTCCTAAGGGTTTCTGTTCAAGAACTATCTTTTAAGTTTTATTAACTCATTTGAAAAGAGATAGGCAGATGATTAAATTCTGGTGTTCTTTGTTTTAGCAATTTAATCTGAGTAATGTCATTCTTAGGTGCCAAATGCTATTTCTTTCCTTTTTATTTTGCTTATCTTGGTTTCTGACTAAGGTGAGCTGACGATTACAACACTTTCAAAACAGTATTTCAACACATTGGTCGCCATGAGGGCGCTTAATTAATAACTGCATTTGCTTATTCTAATGGGTATCAAGGCGGCTAATAATTGGAATTATTATTCATATTTCATTGCTTCTGCCCTCATTATTGTGAGTGGTCACCAGAGGGGCAAGTTAATAATGTGCAAATTGCTTTTCTAAGACTGGAAAATTAAGGGCTTTTGTTGATTCATATGTTTGATGTTATTTGTAAATAAACTAATGCATACTGTGTTAGATTATGCGATAGAGCACCTTACAAGCCGCCAACCAAGCTCCATGCTGTTTCACCAACAAAATGTCAAAGCAGTGTTCCCAATATCAAGACCGTTCTGAGAATGTACTTCACTTACGATCACTAAGAACAGGAGAAGAAGATCATTATCAACACTGAAGTTGACAGAAAACGGGCTTCAAACCTCCATGTTAGAAGACTAGTTCCATATGTATCTTTACTCAGTACCGAAAGTAATATTTTAAGGCAAATGCGATGTAATAGGTAGCTTCTTTAGTATGGACTCTAGGCGCAAAGTTTCTGAAACTTTCATTTTCAGTCTCATTCCTTGATAATGTATTGCAATTGAATTTAATATAGATAGAACTTGGTTGATCGATGCATCCCTTTTATTGCCTTGCATTTGTGTGCAAAAATGTTTGCTTACAATTAAAATATGTTACCCTTAAATTTCGGGTGGACACACTCCTCAACTCTTTCTTCTCTTTTCGAAATTATAAAGTAATCGTTCATGGCGTTATTAATAAATCGTGTTGAAGAGCCGAATGATGTTAGTTCTTTCCGTTTCTTAATCGGATTAAATCATTGGTCGTAAACTGTATAGCTAAATCTAATACAGTTAAAGTCGTAAAGAGTAAACCACAAACCTTGTGTTACAAGATTTTAATTCCAAACTTGATGTGAGTGCTTTATTTGAGAATTAGTTATCATAAAATTTCCCCTGGTACGTCCTGCACCATACTTTCACCTTCGGCGTCAGTAGATCAAACTACAGCTCTGGTGGGTACTCGTACTCTGTGCACAAGCGCAGATTGACGACCCTGGCAGCATAGCAGCCAAATTTGAAAACTGTGTTTTGAAAAGCCTTATTGCCAGTTCTGTAACAGCCTCATCGCTACTGCTGTAGAGGCCGAGTGGCCACTGCTGTTATGGTAGGTGTGGTCTGTGAGTTCATGAAACAGCTTCTGATGCAGTGCACCATTAAGACAATTTCTCCCTGCCAATATTACACAGCTAGGCTTCAGAGTCAGGTAACATGACTGGAGAATGAACAACAAATGGTTCAAATGGCTCTGAGCAACATGGGACTCAACATCTGATGTCATCATTCCCCTAGAACTTAGAACTACTTAAACCTAACTAACCTAAGGACTTCACACACATCCATGCCCAGGGCAGGATTCGAACCTGCGACGTTAGCGGTCGTGCTGTTCCAGACTGAAGCGCCTAGAACCGCTCGGCCACATCGGCTGGCTAATGAACAACAAATTAGTAAGAGAGTGACACAAATGAGTTAAAAGTCTCACTTATCTTTGTGACTTTTTGAATGATTAAGTCTTCAACACTTCATGTTATGTAGTGCAAAATGGTGCAAGGTGGCAGCTTGAATGAAAGTCGATTTCGCATCTTACATGAGATTTTATATGTTGTAACAAGTAGATAGATTTGTCATCTGACATACTTTGGTGATAGTGAGCAAATTTGCCTATCAAAAAGTACAGTATGTAAGGCAAAGGGATGACACTCGATTCGACAGTATTAATATACCAAACCCAAACGATGTCAATGAGCAAAAGGTGGAAAAATGTTGTTGGAGGAAGTATTTTAGTTTGGGGGCAAATATGAGTTGCACCGTTACTGCGCATGTACAACGGAAGGCTTTTAACAAGAATTGGTGACCTGCGGCAAGAGGGACAATGAACACACAGAGCGATTCATCGAGGGTTGTAGGTAGCAGCCTAGCGATGCTTATGATGGAGAAATTCTTTAGAAAACTTAGTTGGGGAATTTCCAGATGGATACAAACAGACCAGCGACGCAGTTGATCACGTGAAATGCCCATGGTACACTCATGATGTACACCTGTAGCTTTTAGGTGTCAGGAGCGGGAACAAAATCTCCGATTGGGTGAAATAAACTAGGAAGAAGTAAAAGCACGATATTCTGAAGCGGTTTAAAGGCAGGCCCTTTGCGATGGGCAGGGGTGGTTTCCACAAGATGAAAGGAAGGCTCCCATTGGTCTGAAAAAACCGTGATGTGAAGCACGAAAGGACACAAGCGAGGGACAGTTTGCTACGAAATACACAATACTGAAAACTTCGAGGACTCTCCTCTACACAAGCGTCAAGCGCAGAATGGGGCGCGTCACCTCTATGTGACACCAAAAGAGGAATTTTTGTGTGAACACTGCGTTGACTTTGGCTGACATTCAGATAGAGATCAGCTGAAGAATTGTTGGGCTCCAATAGTGGAAGGACGAAACAGCCAAGTAGTTAACTGTTCTTGCGAGAATTGAGTGGGTGGTGAAGCATTCACACTGCTCCATCTATGCACATGTATATCGCCATATTTTCTAGACTAGGGATGAGTGTATGTTTTCTCGCCAAACGAGCAACATAGGAGGACAGTTTAAGCTGATAAAATCAGTAGAGATTTTGATTAGCTCTTTATAGGATTTTCAGAGGGCGAGAGCAGCCATGCAGCCGTCAACACTTTGCACCTAAATGTAAATGCCGCTGACAGAGGCGTAAAATCGTTGGTTCACCAGTTTGCATCCACTGTGAACCTGAGCAGCCTTGAGTAATCTTTTGCTCATCTTGTCACAAAAACTAACCATCCTCTGTAGACTTTATTGTCATCCTAAACAGTACCGAACTTAGAACCAGAATTGCATGATTTGTCGTAATTTTGGCCTACTTCACTGTCTAAAGTAAGAAAAATCCTGTAGAGAACCTTCTACACTCCTGGAAATTGAAATAAGAACACCGTGAATTCATTGTCCCAGGAAGGGGAAACTTTATTGACTCATTCATGATCACACTGACAGAACCACAGGCACATAGACACAGGCGACAGAGCATGTACAATGTCGGCACTAGTACAGTGTATATCCACCTTTCGCAGCAATGCAGGCTGCTATTCTCCCATGGAGACGATCGTAGAGATGCTGGATGTAGTCCTGTGGAACGGCTTGCCATGCCATTTCCACCTGGCGCCTCAGTTGGACCAGCGTTCGTGCTGGACGTGCAGATCGCGTGAGACTACGCTTCATCCAGTCCCAAACATGCTCAATGGGGGACAGATCCGGAGATCTTGCTGGCCAGGATAGTTGACTTACACCTTCTGGAGCACGTTGGATGGCACGGGATACATGCGGACGTGCATTGTCTGTTGGAACAGCAAGTTCCCTTGCCGGTCTAGGAATGGTAGAACGATGGGTTCGATGACGGTTTGGATGTACCGTGCACTATTCAGTGTCCCCTCGACGATCACCAGTGGTGTACGGCCAGTGTAGGAGATCGCTCCCCACACCATGATGCCGGGTGTTGGCCCTGTGTGCCTCGGTCGTATGCAGTCCTGATTGTGGCGCTCACCTGCACGGCGCCAAACACGCATACGACCATCATTGGGACCAAGGCAGAAGCGACTCTCATCGCTGAAGACGACACGTCTCCATTCGTCCCTCCATTCACGCCTATCGCGACACCACTGGAGGCGGGCTGCACGATGTTGGGGCGTGAGCGGAAGACGGCCTAACGGTGTGCGGGACCGTAGCCCAGCTTCATGGAGACGGTTGCGAATGGTCCTCGCCGATACCCCAGGAGCAACAGTGTCCCTAATTTGCTGGGAAGTGGCGGTGCGGTCCCCTACGGCACTGCGTAGGATCCTACGGTCTTGGCGTGCATCCGTGCGTCGCTGCGGTCCGGTCCCAGGTCGACGGGCACGTGCACCTTCCGCCGACCATTGGCGACAACATCGATGTACTGTGGAGACCTCACGCCCCACGTGTTGAGCAATTCGGCCGTACGTCCACCCGGCCTCCCGCATGCCCACTATACGCCCTCGCTCAAAGTCCGTCAACTGCACATACGGTTCACGTCCACGCTGTCGCGGCATGCTACCAGTGTTAAAGACTGCGATGGAGCTCCGTATGCCACGGCAAACTGGCTGACACTGACGGCGGCGGTGCACAAATGCTGCGCAGCTAGCGCCATTCGACGGCCAACACCGCGGTTCCTGGTGTGTCCGCTGTGCCGTGCGTGTGATCATTGCTTGTACAGCCCTCTCGCAGTGTCCGGAGCAAGTATGGTGGGTCTGACACACCGGTGTCAATGTCATCTTTTTTCCATTTCCTGGAGTGTATTTAAATCTGATATTGTTGTGTTCAGTGTTATTTCTTCTAAACAGGACATAATGCGTTATAATGACAACTGTCCTGAAATTTTAGTGTCTATATTTATGTCTACTTCTTTGACAATAACCGAGAAATTAAACCAATTTTACAATTAGACACCGGTGTGCTCTGTCATTCTATAAGGGTCCACTCCTAACCCAGTAATTGATTCTAGTGATGCTAACGCACTCGCAGGGTGTTTTTGCTGATGTCTCACGAATGTGAAAAGGAGTGGAGTGTCAGAACGACCGTCAATGGTAAACATCACAGTACATAGCAAATGCAATTTACAAAAACTCTCTGTTCACTTCTAAGAGTTCACTAAAAGGTGTTTCCTATCTAAGTCAGCCCTGGACGATAATCTAGAACCAAGTGTGGGAGAGCTTTTCTTCTATCTTCCGAGTAGGCTTCTGTCCATTGTCGTCCAGTCATTGGTGGATTGTACTCGGCTGGAAATTTGTCGAGACGAAGTGGAGAACTTCATCCTCAGCGCCACACGTGCGCTAGTGGAATTCGCGCAAATGGCGAGAGTCCCTATGGCACTGGCACCAGCTCGCATCTTTACACCCGTGGAGCTTTTCGCTCTGCCTGTGTGTTGTTCGCATGACACAGTACTGAGCTTACTTGAAAACAATCTTCGCATAATCGCTTCCTCAAATTATTTTTGATGTTTAGAATTCTTGGCATGGCCCACAGAGGAGTGTTACTCATACCGCTTGCAACATCGAATAAACTGTTACAGTTCCCTCTACATGTAAAAAGCCTCTGCTTGTTATCATCGGTCTACGTTATCTCCTTGTCCCTTTTGTCATCTAGCTCTGCTATCCTAAATTCTCATATACAACGAACATTCGTAGTTATTAAATACTAGTGTAAAGCCACTTGCTGAGCAGATATATAATGAACGTCAATACCCCTGTTACAGACCTTCCATGCTAACTTCATTTTTTATCTTTAGTCTATGGTTAACTGTTGATGTATACATATCACACTGATTTTGCTTTGGATGGAGGTAAGTTGAGCTCTGTCTCGAAAAAAATGTTCAAATGTGTGTGAAATATTATGGGACTTAACTGCTAAGGTCATCAGTCCCTAAGCTTACAGACTACTTAACCTGAATTATCCTAAGGACAAACACACATACCCATGCCCAAGGGAAGACTCGAACCTCTGCCGGGACCGGCCGCACAGTCCATGACTGCAGCGCCTGAGACCGCCCGGCTAATCCCGCGTGGCGTCTATATGGAGAGATACTGATTTCTGACGTTAAAGTGTGGAAAAGAGGGTTAAGAAAGCGAAAGAAGCATTTTGCAAATGTGGTCTGTGGAATTATCTGGATGTAAGTACTTAAAGACCAATAAATGTATTCTTAGCTTCCTTCTTGGTGAGACTAAATTTCAGTTCTGTACCTACGCGTTTCACTAATATGTCATAAAGGTTCCAGAGCTATGACACTGGCTTGGTAGAAAGAAGCCATTCCGGCGGAACAGCCTGTAGTAATAGGTCAGCAGCAAATCTTTACGTCACGGGACGGACGACTTCCTTATCTGGACACACTCGTAACGTGTGCAGTCCACCGGCCGTTACTAATCTGTTTCTTTTATTTTTTTATTTTGGGAACATGGATAAAAGAAACATTCCTTTATTTAGAGATCTGAAGTTGATTTAACTGCAATAATAGTACTACAGGTAGTGAACTTTAGGTGACCTGGAGGAACTGTTTCCAGAAGTGTGTGGTTACGACGATCGCTTGCTTTCCCTACGGAGACGACGTCTAATGCGATCGTTCCTTCGCAACAACCTAGGTAAGTACATCTGCTTAGCCGCAGCCATAGCAGTCCCCGTTTGGAGCGGAGGAAAGTTGGTCGGTAATGCCCAGGGGAGTCTCGGGAAGGCGACGGGCAAATCCTTGCGGCAGGCAGGCGGCAGCGAGGAGCCGGGCTGCAGCGCGGGCTATGTGCCGAGCGCCGCCGCCGCCGCCGCCGCCGCCGCCGCCGCCGCCGCTGCTCCTGGGACGCACATTTGGGGAGTGGCTTCGCCGCACGCCGACTTGTAAGCCCACGGGGCGGGGATTACTGGCGCGGGAGTTGGGCCGCCAGGTGCGTGACCGGAACACGAGGCCACCGCGACACTGGCGTGCCAGCAGGGGCCAGCACGTTCCCCGCAGTCGTTCGCACTCCTTACGTGGCCGGGGTTTCATTTAAGCTGCTCAACAGTGCGTTGCTCTCTCTGCGGCTGAAGCGAGTCTTACTCTTATTGGCAGAGTACTATCTAGAAACCTGGAGCCAAGTTTATATAATCAAATGAACCGACCATTTCCCATTTCCATCGTGTTACTTAGCATCATTGATCAGATACTTGGATGTTGTTACAAGCTGTGTATCGTGTATCATCTGTCGGTTTATTAAAGACGAAAAATGTTACGGGGATGAAAATAAACATTACTTCATTTCACTTTACTAGTGTTTTTGTGTCCCGCCTGGAAGGCGGCGCGTGGGTCTGCTCCTGAAGGATAGGCCGAATGTAGGATACTAGGAGGAGCAGGTGAGGTAGAACACTTGGTACTGCAATTAAAAGTGGTTTTACTTAACCTTGGCTGAGATGAGCATGGAGGTGCAAAGCTGTGCATCAATCAAGTTACACTGGCAAAAGTCTATAGTGGCTCACCCATTATGATGTAGAAGCTGGTATTACAAAAATTACACTGACGCAAAAATAAAATCTCATCACCGAGAAGGAGTTGTGCGAAGTAAAAAAAGTTAGTAGGTCTGTTTCTACATGTGAAAGGAGACCTAGATTCAAATTTCGCGCCAATCGGGAGACGGCAATTCAAATTTCGCGCCATTCGCCTAAGAGTGGCGCAGTAGAGCGAGTATGACGATCCATTGAGGTTTGCTTTAAATACGTGTTGTAACGGTCCTGAGTCTTAGTTACCTTTGACCTTGGACGTAGTGAGTTGACGATAGTGAAGAATACCTTTTAGACGACGCAGACGCCATTGTCAACACTTCACTTGAGTTTGGAAGAGGTCGTGTAATAGAGCTACGGGAACCTTTAAGTTCCTATCGCGATATTACAGAAAGGCAGAAATGTAGTCTGTGTACACAATGGCTGGCAGTTGTCGTCACGGGAAGGTGCGGTAGGAAGAAGACCGGCCTCCGGATGACCACGTGGCACTATCGAGAGGCAGACCGTCGTCTTCGACGCACGGTTGTGGCGCGTCGTACTCCGAATGTGGCAGCAATTCGAGCAGCAGCTGGCACCACAAGTGTTACACTGTAGCTACCCGATGTAGAACTCCAAGGCAGTCACCGTGTGGTGTGTATTCCAATGATCCCAAACCACCGTCGTTTGCTACGACTGAGGTGTCCAGCAACAGCTCATTCGAGGGCTTGGTGGTGGGCTGTTACGCTTTCTGATGAAAGCAGGTTGTGCTCCGGTGCCATTGTTAACCGTGTGTTTGTTAGAAGGAAGTCAGCTGAGGTCCTACAGTCAATCTTTCTCCGTGCTAGAAATAATGGGCCTACACCTGGAGTTATGATTTGGCGTGTGATTTCGGATGAAAGCGGGGGCACTCTCACTGTTAACGCACGCACCCTGACTGCAAATTTGTACGTCAGTCTCGTGGTTCCACCTGTTCTGCTTCCGTTCATGAACAGCATTCCAGGTTTTTCTTATTTCCAACATCATAACGCTCGCCCTCATGTCACTGTTCTAACCCAACTCCTTTATAATGTCGAAATACTGCCTTGGCCTGCTCGATTATCAGATATGTCTCCAATAGAGCACATATGGGACATCACCGAACGACAACTCCAGCGTCATCCACAATCAGCATTAAACCTCCCTGTATTACCGAACAAGTTTCACAGCCATGGAACTCCACGCCACAAACTGACATCCTGCACCTGTACTACACACAACACGCACGTTTTCACGAGTCCATTCAACATTTTTGCAGTTACACTGGTTATTAACGCGTCAACATTTCACATTCGCAGTGGATTTTCTCGCACTTACATTAACCTCTGGTATTACAACGTTAACCACTTAAATATATTGCTGAGACGAATGTATTCTCGAAATTTCATTTGTCTCCACTAATTTTTTTTCTTGATGTTGCGATTTTTTTACGTCAGTGTAGAAAATGTTAGTACTTCGTAACGTATGAAACTACAAACAATTTCTTTCCGAAGTAACAGAGGATGAAATCTTACATTCGGGATTCACGTTTCTCAGGCTTCAACAAATTCAGTATCCTCGCTTTAAATGTCTTATCACAACTACACTCCTGGAAATTGAAATAAGAACACCGTGAATTCATTGTCCCAGGAAGGGGAAACTTTATTGACACATTCCTGGGGTCAGATACATCACATGATCACACTGACAGAACCATAGGCACATAGACACAGGCAACAGAGCATGCACAATGTCGGCACTAGTACAGTGTATATCCACCTTTCGCAGCAATGCAGGCTGCTATTCTCCCATGGAGACGATCGTAGAGATGCTGGATGTAGTCCTGTGGAACGGCTTGCCATGCCATTTTCACCTGGCGCCTCAGTTGGACCAGCGTTCGTGCTGGACGTGCAGACCGCGTGAGACGACGCTTCATCCAGTCCCAAACATGCTCAATGGGGAACAGATCCGGAGATCTTGCTGGCCAGGGTAGTTGACTTACACCTTCTAGAGCACGTTGGGTGGCACGGGATACATGCGGATGTGCATTGTCCTGTTGGAACAGCAAGTTCCCTTGCCGGTCTAGGAATGGTAGAACGATGGGTTCGATGACGGTTTGGATGTACCGTGCACTATTCAGTGTCCCCTCGACGATCACCAGTGGTGTACGGCCAGTGTAGGAGATCGCTCCCCACACCATGATGCCGGGTGTTGGCCCTGTGTGCCTCGGTCGCATGCAGTCCTGATTGTGGCGCTCACCTGCACGGCGCCAAACACGCATACGACCATCATTGGCACCAAGGCAGAAGCGACTCTCATCGCTGAAGACGACACGTCTCCATTCGTCCCTCCATTCAAGCCTGTCGCGACACCACTGGAGGCGGGCTGCACGATGTTGGGGCGTGAGCGGAAGACGGCCTAACGGTGTGCGGGACCGTAGCCCAGCTTCATGGAGACGGTTGCGAATGGTCTTCGCCGATACCCCAGGAGCAACAGTGTCCCTAATTTGCTGGGAAGTGGCGGTGCGGTCCCCTACGGCACTGCGTAGCATCCTACGGTCTTGGCGTGCATCCGTGCGTCGCTGCGGTCCGGTCCCAGGTCGACGGGCACGTGCACCTTCCGCCGACCACTGGCGACAACATCGATGTACTGTGGAGACCTCACGCCCCACGTGTTGAGCAATTCAGCCGTACGTCCACCCGGCCTCCCGCATGCCCACTATACGCCCTCTCTCAAAGTCCGTCAACTGCACATACGGTTCACGTCCACGCTGTCGCGGCATGCTACCAGTGTTAAAGACTGCGATGGAGCTCCGTATGCCACGGCAAACTGGCTGACACTGACGGCGGCGGTGCACAAATGCTGCGCAGCTAGCGCCATTCGACGGCCAACACCGCGGTTCCTGGTGTGTCCGCTGTGCCGTGCGTGTGATCATTGGTTGTACAGCCCTCTCGCAGTGTCCGGAGCAAGTATGGTGGGTCTGACACACCGGTGTCAATGTGTTCTTTTTTCCATTTCCAGGAGTGTATTAGCATCAAACATGTCATCCATGACGTGTCCGTTTTTTCACGCAAATATATATGGCAGTAACAAGTGGATTTTTTTTGTTCACTCCCCCAATGTACTAATTATGCAGTAGGTAATACATATGACCTTTTAATTATTTAAGCAGACTCACGCGTACTAGAAAAATGACCTCTTCGAACTACAATAGACTACAAGTAGCGGTTCTAGGCGCTCAGTCCGGAACCGCGCGACTGCTACGGTCGCAGGTTCGAATCCTGCCTCGGACATGGATGTGTGTGATGTCCTTAGGTTAGTTAGGTTTAAGTAGTTCTAAGTTCTAGGGGACTGATGACCTTCGAAGTTAAGTCCCATAGTACTCAGAACCATTTGAACCATTTGAGACTACAAGGTCTCCATAAGTTGTTGTTCTTGTTGTGGTCTTCAGTCCGAAGACTGATTTTATACAGCTCTCCTTGGTTCTCTATCCTGTGCAACCCCCTTCATTTCCGAATAACTTCTGGAACTTACATCCTTCTGCATCTGCTTTCTGTATTCATTTCTTGGTCTCCCTATACGATTTTTACCCGCCACTCTTCCCACCAGTACTAAAATGGTGATCAATTTATGTCTCATAAATTATCCTGTCAACCGATTCCTTCTTCTAGTAAGGTTGTGAAACAGATTCCTTCTCTCTCCAGTTCTGTTCAGCACATCAAGTTATGTGATCTACCCATCTAATCTTCAGGACTCTTCTGAAAAAATGGTTCGCTTTATTTTCCTTAGTAGAAAGGAAATTATGGCATTATGAACAACATTCAGCACCGCTTAAATGAAAATGAATCCAAACCATTAATAATTTTTCCTTCATGAAGGCACACTCGGTTGTTATACAATAATTGTTACTGATTGCTGCTAGTATCTGTCAATTCTAGTGTCACACAAGAAATTCGAATAAGATACAGTCGACGCTAATACGGAATACAGTTTTTTTTGTGAAATATCTTAATTAATGTAGCATATGCAATAGACGGGATTGCTAAAAGGTGTTACAGGCGATTTTGACGGAACAGGTCGACATGAAAACGTAGCTTTTCCTTTCCGCATTATTGCGACATCGATTCACAGCGCTGACTGGCGTACTTGTCGTACCTGTGTAAATTAACGTGACGTAGATAATATTTGATAATAAAAGAGCAGTAAAAGAAAGGTAACGTTGCTCATACGTAAATTATTAGACCGTAAAGTTCCAGCAGAGCACAAGCAAACTTTCTAAATTTTCATATTAGGAATACGTGCTAAGGAAGTATTATTAATTTCAATGATAAAGCATCGTTTACGACGATGAAGCACAACTGAACGCAAGAATATGCAACTGTGTGTGAATAGACTAGAACGTAGTTTTACAGTCTGTGATTGTTTGGGTTTGTAGAATTTCTCGATGTATTCTATAATTTAGTATGGTAGGAAACTGATAGGTACTACATTTGCTCTGTGCGGATGGAAGGAAATAGTCAGAAGCTGCACTGGTGAAGTCTACAGGCTTCAGTCTGCTGCTCTGTGGTACAGCGACATCGGGGTTTCAGTGGCGAAAGCTGCGACGCTTCTGGTATCCTTGGAAGCCCCTAGAAATCCCAGTCTCAAAGCGATCGCCGATGCGCAGTATAAGAGACTGGTTTGTCCTCACTCGAGGGCGAGTGGCGGACTGGGATGGATTCGTGTGCCTCTGGGCGCAAGACGAATACGGGAACTGGCTGCAGCGCTGTCTCCATGCGCGTTTTATGAGGTGCTTTCAAGTGTTGATAACACATTTGAGCCAGCGCGGGATGCCTCGTGTGTTGAGTCAGTGGCCAATGTTCCTGCCAAATCCAGACATGAACAATTGTGCGAGGGTCCATAAGATACTCTATAGCAGACTCTCTCTACAGAACACTCCTCCAATTAAAGGCCAATGACGAGGTGTTTTTGTAGCAAGTTACTACACTGTATCACTAATGCGAGGTGTGAGGCCTCAGCTGGAACTACAGTCTTGCTCTGTGATGGCCGCCTATCAACAGGTAAGCGGCGTCCTCTTCAGATAATTACTCATTATGCGCGCTCTGGATCCACCAAGCGTAATAAAGTTCATTTGCTTTTGTTTTCAGCCGGCCAGTGTGGCCGAGTGGTTCTAGGCGCTTCAGTCTGGAACCGCGCGACCTCTACGGTCGCAGGTTCGAATACTGCCTCGTGCATGGATGTGTGTGACGTCCTTAAGTTAGTTAGGTTTAAGTAGTTTTAAGTTCTACGGGACTGATGACCTCAGATGTTAAGTCCCATAGTACTCAGAGCCATTTGAACCATTTTTTTTTTCATTTTTTTAACAAAAAGCTTCTCCGTTTTATTGACGCCAACGTTGAACCACTGACCACTGATGGAGACTGCAGTAGCGTTCTTCAAGTCAAAGACCAAAGACTGAATAGTAATAAATGCTCCACCCTTACAACCCTTCGGTATTTGGCAAATCCTACATGAAACGGCGTCCGGATCGCCCACTTTGCTCGTTGAATGACAGAGGGGCTCCATCAGGTATACTGTATGCCTTTCGTACTCTTCTGCCACGAATACTGAATGATGACGTAGGCCTCGTGAACTCCTCCCTGAACGTTGTGCAGATTCCTGTTTCATCAGCTTACATCAGCCAGTTTCCCTCACCTTCGGCTACAGAAAGTTAAACACTAGTCATTGCAGGATCCTGAACTTGAAACATAAGTAACACACGGATGGGAACAAATACTTCCACACCGGTGCCATTAATACACACGCTTTGCGGAGACATTCACAGCACGTGACGAAGTCTCAGTATCTCTCTACCCCAGTCCCATTACAAAGAGAGAGACAGAGAGAGAGAGAGAGAATGAGAGAGAGATTAAAACAAAAATTCGGACTTCCTATGCAGTTACAAGTACAATTTTAAGAGGATTTGCTATTTTAATTAAAAATAAGGTGAATTTAATTACTTATTTATACATAAAAATTTATTTTCTCAATAAATCTGAAGACACCAATAGCCAGCCTAAAGAGGACCATCGAATGGGGGGGGGGGGAGAAGTTTTCTCAATCACTAATCATTTAATTCATAATATAATCAAGAGGGAGTAAATTTGCAGAAGTTCCAGTGGGCATTAGATTTAAATTGAAGGCAACGACGGCGCAGAGGGACCCCTGCACCACCAACCTGCTTGTTGAGCGAATCGTACTGTCCGTCGGTAGAAAGCTTAAGCAACCATCTGCTTATTCACCCACAATCTTCCTTGCTACAGGAACTTTTTCTGTAGAGGAAGCACACAGTTGTGTAATGTACAAAGTAACAAAACTACTGAGAGACGTCTTCTTAGTAACAGGTTGTTGAATCTTTGTTAGCCACCGTTTCCTGAGTACCAGTGCAGCCATTTTAGGATACATATCTTGGTTTTTAAGACCTTGGAAGCAATTAGGCTCTGTTACATTCCGGCTTTTCTAGTTATTCGCGGTAGGATGATCGTAGAAAATCTGACCACAATTAAGATGGAAGTAGTCGATTTTCAGTGCGAGAAGAAGACATTACGGTTCCATCAATGTTAGACCGGTAGGCTTTGCCACAGTGCCCCTTTCTGCACTTTCGTATCACTTTCTTACTCATGGCTCATTATATCAGTTCGTGACTTTCTGAATTCCGGACACGTATTTCATGTACTTTTGTCTTATCCCATTTAAAGGCTGTGGTTCGTCATGTGATCCTAATTTCTGACTGACGGAACACCTCGCTTTTCCCAGTCCAAATTAGCTACTCATCTACGCCCTGGTGCCTTCACTTCGTGGCTAAACTAACTCTGGAAGCCACTTTTCTTGCACCTTAAAGGAAGTCGTCAGATGGGTGGGCGGACAGAATTTTGTCACTGCTATTCCGACATATCACTAATGACATATGGTGAGGTGCTACTGTACCTACCAAATTCAAATATGGAATCATAGCCCGTCTTCGTAAGATTGGTGGGGGAATTCACGCGTACAATGTCCAGTCCGTCACGCCGTTCAGTGCATACTGAACAACTACATGAGAACCTGAAATTCTGTATGGATTCCCTCCTAGAGATGGCACTGGGAACATACCAATATTGCGCCCTTCCTTGACGAAGAATTCTATGGGCCGATCATCGGTTAATTAACTTAATCTGTTCCCGACTTATAACTGGGACATCCTCTAAAATTTCGTTTAATGGGGACCTAATACATTCTTTTCTAGTGGGCCTATCGGCCCCTCTTACCGGGCTCTCCTTGCCATTTCCATTGTAATGTTTTTGAGTGTTCTTGCCCTCAGAAATAAATCAATGCCAGCACTCAATACGAGGACTTGCTGAGCAACATCCGTCGATGATGTATCTGTTGCTGCATCATGTTCTCATGAACGATCAGTACCTGCATCTGGAGAAGAACTAAATAGGAGAAAGACAAACTTACTCCCACACATGGGACACATTTGTGATATAACTGCAGCGAACTGGGCTCAACACCACAGCTCCCATAGGTCTCTTGGAACATACGGGGAGCCAGCTCCTGCACGCACAACATAAAAAAAACACGAAAGAAATCTTAAACAGGATCTGGGATGCGTCGCATTTGCACTTCGCCAGACAAATGAATTCGCTGCAGAACATTCAAGCTACCCGTATCTCTACAGCCAGCAAGATGTATTACCTGGATCACATTCTCCATGTTTCGTAAGCATCATCGCACTCCGCGTGCGTTCGGCTGGTTCCTTCCTCGAGGTCACGTTTGCAAGATAAGGTTCACAGTAATCACGCAGTCTGCTTCACGAAGTTCGCTCTGTGTCATCTGTGTCCATCACCAGTGGTGAAGTTCTTGATTATTCGCATGTCTTCTTCGAAATATTAGGTTGGTGCGTAAGTTCGAAGCGTTTTCGTTTTGCTTGTTGGTATGCCGATTGTTATGGGTTTATTCATCGATTGTCATGGTTTATTCGTAGTTAAATGTTGCTATTGGAAATCATGTATTTTCATATTGTCATTTGGAGATAGTGAGTGGAGCTGTGAACGCTAGGAAATGGTGTGTCATGTGGAGAAATCGGAATATTTGCGGCATGTTCTTCTGTTTGACTTCAATAGAAGGGTGACGGCAGCGGAGGCAACCAGAAACATCCAGGCCTTAGATGGGGATAATGCCATTGGACAGAGCACGGTGAGAAAATGGCTTTGTAGGTTTAAGGAGGATCGTTTTGACGTTAGTGACCCTCCACATTCAGGAAGACATGGGGTTTAATGAAGATCGTTTAAACGCAATAATCCACAATGATTCACGTCACAAACTCGAGAACTGGTAGGTGTGATGAACTGTGACAATTCCACCACCGTGCGACAGACATTTGCGGGCGCTGGGGAAGGTCCAAAATTCGGGTGTTTGGTTACCGCATGCTCCAAGCCAAAATCACAAGAATCAGCAGGTGGTCGTATGTGCATCTCTGCTTGCTCCTCATCAGCTGGGTCATGAACAGCACCGACATTTCCTATCCTATATCGTTAATGGTGACGAGAATGATGTCTTTATGCTAACATAAGGAAAACAAAGGAATGGCTGAGCCCAAACAAAGCAGTTAAAAAAAATGGCTCAAAAGGCTCTGAGCACTATGGGACTTATCATCTGAGGTCTTCAGACCGCTAGAACTTAGAACTACATAAAACTAGCTAACCTAAGGACATCATGCACATCCATGCCAAAGGGAGGATTCGAACCTGCGACCGTAGAGGTCGCGCGGTTCCAGCCTGAAGCGCCTAGAACCGCTCGGACAAATCGGACGGCAACAAACAGCAACTCCCGGTACAAAGACCTGCACGCATCCACAGTAGGAGTAGTACGAACTGCTTCCCTGAGTTATAACCACGAGTGCTGACATCTGTTGTCAACAACTAGGACGTCTTGCAGGCGCAATCCAACAACAACGACCAGGAAGACGGTGTGAAGCGATGCTACTGCGCGCTAACGCCCGCCTGTATTCTGCTAGAGTGACAAGAAGTGCTATATAGAGTACGAGCAACATTCATGGTACTTCCTTTCCGTATAAAAATGTGCTCCGAACATTGCTCGACGAGTTCTTCACCTAAAAACCAAGTGATTTCTACAGTCGCGTAGCCGAAAAGTTAAATCACCGTTGGCTGACTGTTGTCAACAGTGTAGCAGAATACATTATAGATGACCAATTCTCTGTTATGTGTATCTCTTGTTGGAACTTATGGAAAAGCGATACAAAATTATGCACCAACCTAAAATAGTAGCCAACGAGTTTGATGTTCCTCGTTCAGCACACAGATATTTCCCCAGGATATCTGTATGTCAGAAAATATTATTTAGAATTCACTTATGTGCTGACAGTCGCGGTTGGTGAAAGACGCGATTTGCAAAGAAACACAGCTTTCGAACATAATAATATATGACGATATGATTGGAACAGTCACTGGCAATACAGCTGTTCGCTCGTATGGAGAAGTATACGGCAAACTTCTCTGCGACACGTGTCACCTCGCTTAGGAACCTAACTGTGAAAGGCTAAATCTCAACATCTACACATCTATATGGTCGTCAAAGCCATCTGTTCAATATGTCGAATCACTGATTCGTTATTACACAGTTTCGCTTGTGTAACAGCATTGGTAATGTTGAAGTTGCTTAGCCAACGGTTATCAACAATCAACCTAAAGAAGCCATCCCTCTTCAGCGAAAGGAAACTGCTTCAACCTGACTGCGGGCGATACCCCCATACAAAACATAATGCTGCCCTTTGGCTGCTGATGCACACTGCCTATTCTTTTTCTCTCATGGGTCTTATGCCTGGTTTTATGCTGATCGTCATGAATTTCTCTCCTGCGCCAACCTCTTCATTTCAAATAGTACGCTTACCAAGATCTTCTACAGATAGAACTACATGCATTTCATGTTTTTTTGGATGCAATTAACTGAAAATTTAATCCATAAGGTAATAAGATTCCATTCAATTGGATAGGCATACTGATATGGACTACTGAAGTTCATCCTGTTAATTGTAACTTTACATTTACAAGCGGCTTTACCTTGACCACCAGCTAAGGATCCGGAGAATTCGTCAGAAACTGTTTTACCTCACTTTTTGGAGTGCAAGGATTTGCAATTAATACCCATTGACCTATCCAAAACTGCGGTAAATTCCTCTTACTTAAACCCACATGCTCTTGACGTTCTAGCACTTTTGATTTAGCACGTTTCACCTTTTTCCAGACATATTTTAGAGTTTCTGCGAATACCGTAACGTGTTAACCTTGTTTCCCCAACTTCTGTTGAATCACATGAAATGGAGAAAATATTATTCATCCATATACTACCTCATAAGGTGATAATCCTATTCCTGTATGAGTTTTTGAATTGAACGTATAAGTTACAAAATCTAAATATACATCCTTGTCTACATGTTGAGAATTCACGTAATGACTCAGCATCTTAGCTATAGTCCTATGAATTACTTCTGTAGAAACATTAGCCTTTGAGTGGTTTGGACTTCTGTGGAATTTTTCAACCTTCAGTAAACGACAAATCTGCTTAATGAGACTGGACTGAAATTTGTGCTCTGGTCTGTAATAATCGTAATGTAAGTATTCAAAGATTTAGTATAGTGTGAGCTACTCTGCTTGCTTTCTGGTATGGTATTGATCGATAATTGTTAACACATACTTGTTACCTGATTAACTCTCGTAAAACGTCCCCAAACTATCTGCTTCTGTCATTAGGAATGGATAGTCAAATTCTGGTAGTCTTTGTAAATGTATTTTTTGATCACATAAATCATCACGTTGTGCACATGGAGTACAGTTCCTGGTGTACTGTTGAATATTAGCTTGTCTTCTCCACCAGAACCGTTGTGATACTCTTCAATCAGCGGTTCTCTTACCCTCAAGACCCAATAACATATGATCATGGGCTTGCCGTAGTACTTCTGCCCCAAAGCCGCTGGAACTACAGCACATGGTCCATATTTGGTTGATCTACATAAAACTGCATCTTATACGACAAACTGTGGATGTTTGTAATACACCTGACACTTTTTATCATTTTCTTGTGTTTTCTTCAGATCTTTTAGATCCAGTCAAGAGACTTGCAATGACCCAATCTTCCCATCAAGTGTGTCTGCATTTGTGTCTTCAACACTTGCTTTGTAAATCACATCACACTGAAATTCAATTAGTTTTAAAGCCCACCTCGTTAGACGACATGAAGGATCTTTTAGCCTAGTAGCCGTTTTAAAGCTACACTGTGAACTTACGTCCATACAGATAATACCCAAAATAAGAAATTTGTATATTAATGCTAACATTTCTTTATCAGTGGAGGACTGATTTTCTTCACCCTCGGTAAGCTGCGCGTTGAATGCACTTCTATTTAATGAGAATGCTACTTGACGGGAAGAAGGTTCCCATTGTCGTTTAAAGATTTCTTTTTCCCATCATAATTACACTCCTATGCCTTACGACCAAACCGTTGACAATTAAAACACTGTGGTTGGTAACACTGTGCTTTAAAATGACCCTCTCTTCCGTAGGGATAACATTCTTTGTTCGCCAGAGACATACAGCATTCTCATCATTCCGAAACTTATTAGCACTATCTGTCCTTTGCAGATAATGGCTACCTGCAGCGCTCCTGCTACATCCTGCGGCTTTTCCATTCTCATTCCGGGAGAAGATGCTGGAGAAATCGCCCTTGGGAACAAATCCAGCTCGCTGTCCTCAGCCTCTCTCAGTAAAATTCCACCAGCGTCCGGTTTACTAGTCAACAAGTAAGTTGGGCGTTCAACTTGCGTATCCTGTCCAATAACGCTTCTAGAGTCTAATGTGGCAATTGTCTCAAATTAACAAGATATTTTTCGAAAGAAAGAGCACTACTTCGTTCTCTGTATCATTGTTTTAATCCATTCATCAACTCTGTAAAAGTAGTTACTTTACTTAAAACGTTATGGTACATGATGTGCATCTTAGCCCTACACGACAAGCGTTATTTGGCCATGTCAGTGAAGTTTGTTCAGGCCATTTGCACAAGCTGGCTGTGGATAACACGTCCAGAATAAAATTGTGACATCTTCCCATGTTTTGCCAGAAATAAAGGGAAATACGAATAGTTGCTACAGGATCCACGGACGGGGAAAGTACTGCCCTTATTAATTTAAGCCGGCCGCTGTGGCCAAGCGGTTCTAGGTGCTTCAGTAAGGAACCGCGCGACTGCTACGGTCACAGATTCGAATCCTGCCTCGGGCATGGATATGTGTGATGCCCTTAGGTTAGTAGTCTTTAAGTACTTCTAAGTTATAGGGGACTGATGACCTCAGATGTTAAGTCCCATAGTGCTCCGAGCCATTTGAACCATTTTTATTAATTTAACTTCACTAGAGCTTGAAATCCTTGGGTAACAGAAGAAATATTGAATTTAATTGATGAAAGGAGAAAATATAAAAATGCAGTAAATGAAGCACGCAAAAAGGAATACAAACGTCTCACAACTGAGATCAACAGGAAGTGAAAAATGGCTAAGCAGGGTTGAGTAGAGGACAAATGTAAGGATGTAGAGGCTTATCTCACTAGGGGTAAGATAGATACTGCATACAGGAAAATTAAAGAGACCTTTGGAGATAAGAGAACCACTTGTATGAACATCAAGAGCTCAGATGGAATCCCAGTTCTAAGCAAAGAAGGGAAAGCAGAAAGGTGGAAGGAGTATATAGAGGGTCTATACAAGGGCGATGTACTTGAGGACAATATTATGGATATGGGAGAGGATGTAGATGAAGATGAAATGGGAGATATGATACCGCGTGAAGAGTTTGCCAGACCACTGAAAGACCTGAGTCGGAGGAAGGCCCGCGGAGTAGACAACATTCCATTGGAACTACTGATGGCCTTGGGAGAGCCAGTCCTGTCAAAACTCTATCATCTGGTGAGCAAGATGTATGAAACAGGCGAAATACCCTCAGACTTCAAGAAGAATATAATGATTCCAATCCCAAAGAAAGCAGGAGTTGACAAATGTGAAAATTACAGAACAATTAGTTTAATAAGCCACAGCTGCAAAATACTAACACGAATTCCTTACAGCCGAATGGTAAAACTAGTAGAAGCCGACCTCGGGGAAGATCAGTTTCGATTCCGTAGAAACACTGGAACACGTGAGGCAATACTGACCTTACGACTTACCTTAGAAGAAAGATTAAGGAAAGGCAAACCTACGTTTCTAGCATTTGTAGACTTAGAGAAAGCTTTTGACAATGTTGACTGGAATACTCTCTTTCTGATTCTAAAGGTGGCAGAGGTAAAATACAGGGAGCGAAAGGCTATTAACAATTTCTACAGAAACCAGATGGCAGTTATAAGAGTCGAGGGACATGAAAGGGAAGCAGAGGTTGGGAAGGGAGTAAGACAGGGTTGTAGCCTCCCCCGATGTTATTCAATCTGTATATTGAGCAAGCAGTAAAGGAAACAAAAGAAAAATTCGGAGTAGGTATTAAAATCCATGAGGAAGAAATAAAAACTTTGAGGTTCGCCGATGACGTTGTAATTCTGTCAGAGACAGCAAAGGACTTGGAAGAGCAGTTGAATGGAATGGACAGTGTCTTGAAAGGAGGATATAAGACGAACATCAACAAAAGCAAAACGAGGATAATGGAATGTAGTGGAATTAAGTCGGGTGATGCTGAGGTAATTAGATTAGGCAATGAGACACTTAAAGTAGTAAAAGAGTTTTGCTATTTGGGGAGCACAATAACTGATGATGGTCGAAGTAGAGAGGATATAAAATGTAGACTGGCAATGGCAAGGAAGTGTTTCTGAAGAAGAGAAATTTGTTAACATCGAGTATAGATTTAAGTGTCAGGAAGTCATTTCTGAAAGTATTTGTATGGAGTGTAGCCATGTACGGAAGTGAAACATGGACGATAAACAGTTTGGACAAAAAGAGAATAGAAGCTTTCGAAATGTGGTGCTACAGAAGAATGCTGAAGATTAGATGGGTAGATCACATAACTAATGAGGAAGTATTGAATAGGATTGGGGAGAAGAGAAGTTTGTGGCGCAACTTGACCAGAAGAAGGGATCGGTTGGTAGGACATGTTCTGAGGCATCAAGGGATCACCAATTTAGCATTGGAGGGCAGTGTGGAGGGTAAAAATCGTAGAGGGAGACCTAGAGATGAATACACTAGGCAGATTCAGAAGGCTGTAGGTTGCAGTAGGTACTGGGAGATGAAGAAGCTTGCACAGGATAGAGTAGCATGGAGAGCTGCATCAAACCAGTCTCAGGACTGAAGACCACAACAACAACAACAGAACTTGATTGTGAAAGATCTCCTGTTAAATCGCGTAACTTCAGTGCCATTTGCTCCGTCTGTTCTTTTCATAATTTAGCCTGTTCTGCCAGAGCTGACACCGTGTCTTCTGTAGTATCTTGTCACGTTTGTGCCATATGTGTGTAGTTTCCTTTTCTATCAGAGTAAGCCTTATACATCACTCAAAATATGCACTATCAGGAATATCAAAATTTACTTATTACTTCGTCTCATGGACACCCAAAGTTCTCCTTTCCATGTATTGCACCAAGTGGAATATAACCTACTGGCCATTAAAATTGCTACAACAAGAAGACATGCAGATAATAAACGGGTATTCATTGGACAAATATATTATACTAGAACTGACATGTGATTGTATTTTCATGCAATTTGGGTGCGTAGGTCCTCAGAAGCGGCCTTGATACACCTGGGCATTGAGTCAAACAGAGCTTGGATGGCGTGTACAGGTACAGGTGCCCATGCAGCTTCAACACGATACCGCAGTTCATCAAGAGTAGTAACTGGTTTACTCATTTTGTGTTCCAGAAAGGCCCGTACAGGACCTGCAACATGCGGACGTGCATTATCTTGCTGAAATGTAGGGTTTCGCAGGGTTCGAATGAAGGGAAGAGCCACGGGTCGTAACACAAAAAAATGGTGCAAATGGTTCTGAGCACTATGCGACTTAACGTCTGACTTTATCAGTCGCCTAGAATTTGAGCTAATTAAACCTAACTAACCTAAGGACAACACACACATCCATGCCCGAGGCAGGATTCGAAATTACGACTGTAGCGGTCGCTCGGCTCCAGACTGCAGCGCCTAGAACCGCACCGTCACTCCGGACGGCGTCGTAACACATCTTAAATGCAACGTCCACTGTTCAAAGTGCCGTCAATGCGAACAAGAGATGACCGAGACGTGTAACCAATGGCACCCCATACCATCACGCCGTGTGATACGCCAGTATGGTGATGACGAAAACACGCTTACAATGTGCGTTCACCGCGCTGTCGCCAAACACGGATGCGACCATAATGATGTTGTAAACAGAACCTGGATTCATCCGAAAAAATGACGTTTTGCCATTCGTGCACTCAGGCTCGTCGTTGAGTACACCATCGCAGGCGCCCCTGTCTTTGATGCACCGTCAAGGGTAACCGCAGCAATGGTGTCCGAGTTGATAGTCTATGCTGCTGCAAACTTCGTCGAAATGTTCGTGCAGATGGTTGTTGTCTTGCAAACGTCCCCATCTGTTGACTCAGGGATCGAGACGTGACTGCACGATCCGTTACAGCCATGCAGATAAGATGCCTGTCATCTCGACTGGTAGTGATACGAGACCATTGGGATCCAGCACGGCGTTCCGTATTGCCCTCCTGAACCCATATTCTGCTAACAGTCATTGGATCTCGACCAACGCGAGCTTCAATGTCGCGATACGAGAAACCACAATCGCGACAGGCTAAAACCCGACCTTTATCAAAGTCGGAAACGTGATGGTACGCATTTCTCCTCCTTACATGAGACATCATAACAACATTTCACCAGGCAACGCTGGTCAACTGCTGTTTGTATATGAGAAATCGGTTGGAAACTTTCCTCATGTCAGCACGTTGTAGGTATCGGCACCGGCGCCAACCTTGTATGAATGCTCTGAGAAGCTAATCATTTGCATTGCACAACGTCTTCTTCCTGTCAGTTCAATTTCGCGTCTGTAGCACGTCATCTTCGTGGTGTAGCAATTTTAGTGGCCAGTAGTGTATTGCAGGAATAAACCTACCACATGGAGCTCTGTGCTTAGACAAATTATAAATTTCACAATCTACCGGTACAAAATACACTTTACTATAATTCCCCTTAAATTTAGATACTAGGCTTCGCTAAAAGTTACTCTTAACTTACAGTGTCTTATTACGGACGTGATCACCACCAAAACATACTTGAATGCGAAACAAAGCTTACCAGTGACTCACCCCACAATTGTTGAAACTGCTGGTGTGGCTCAGTACAAAACGCTTCGTACAGTCTTCTGATGTAGATGCTGCAAGTGTCAGAAACACGACCAGTTCCTGACACCAATTTTGCAAGAGACGACAATTGAGAGGCTGTGAGTACAGTTGGCTCTGTGTTGGAAGGCACTCTCTCCCTGCCAGTTTTTCTGAGAATCATGGTAGTGACCTGTGGTCATCGATAGGCGCTTTGAAAAAAGATTCAGGAATAGTTATTTATATCCACAAAAATGCAGTTAGCGTCTTGACTAGTGGTTGACATCGTGTGTCAATGCCCGCTGAGGAATCGCGTCGCAAGCGGCCTTAAAAAAAGCCTGCTCACGGCAGCTGACACCGCACACTTCGTTCCAGCCAATTGCTGCACTGATGGTTCGCCGCTTTCGGTTGCCCCAGCGCTGGATGTATCGCGACGCCGTGGCGGTGAGTGAAGGCGGCGCGTGTATTGACCTTACAGGTGCCAAAATGGATAGTGTTCTGCCCCTCCAGTTCACCACCCTTCATCGTCGTCCGTTGTACCACGATGACACTTGCAGTGTAAACTACTGGCCATTAAAATTGCTACACTACGAAGATGACATGCTACAGACGCGAAATTTAACCGACAGGCAAAAGATGCTGTGATATGCAAATTACTAGCTTTTCTGAGCATTCACACAAGTTTGGTGCCGGTGGCGACACCTACAACGCGCTGACATGAGGAAAGTTTCCAACCGATTTCTCATACACAAAAGGCAGTTGACCGGCGTTGTCTGGTGAAACGTTATTGTGATGCCTCGTGTAAGGAGGAGAAATGCGTACCATCACGTTCCCGACTTTGATAAAGGTCCGATTGTAGCCTATCGCGATTGCGGTTTATCGTATCGCGACATTGATACTCGCGCTGATCGAGATCCAATGACTATTTGCAGAATATGGAATCGGTGGGTTCAGGAGGGTAATACGGAACGCCTCTTATCTCGAGCGGTCGAGATGACAGGCATCTTATCCGCATGGCTGTAACGGATCGTGCAGCCACGTCTTGATCCCCGAGTCAACAGATGGGGACGTTTATATTGTAAAAAATAATCCCTCGGTCACAAATATTAAGTGAAAAATTGACCTGGTTTCGACGCTACTATGAGCGTCGTCTTCAGAATTAGACTAACTGTACTAAATATTTAGGTATATAGTACATTAATAAAACTAAAGTTTGTACTGACCCGAAAAGATGTAGTACTTACAAGTGACATATTAAAAAAGATCTCAGCCGGAAAGGCGACGTCATGAACACTTGTCAGATGGCGAGCCGCTAAGGGCTGCTCGTACTGTGGACAAGGTCAATTTTTGACTTAATATTTGTTACCCCTTATTTTTTACAATATAATTCTGACACTGTCACTGAACCTTAGCAGCTATGTTCAAAGCTTTCAGATGGGGACGTTTGCAAGACAACAACCACCTGCACTAACAGTTCCACGACGTTTGCTGCAGCATGGACTACCAGCTCGGAGACTATGGCTGCGGTTACCCTTGACGCTGCAATACAGACAGGAGCTCCTGCGATGGTGTACTCAACGACGAACCTGGGTGCACGAATGGCAAAACGTCATTTTTTCGGATGAATCCATGTTCTGTTTACAGCGTCATGATGGTCGCATCTGTGTTTGGCAACATCGCGCTAAACGCACATTGGAAGTGTGTATTCATCAATGCGATACTGGCGTACCACCCGGCGTGATGGTATGAGGTGCCATTGGTTACACGTCTCGGTCACCTCTTGTACCCATTGACGGCACTTTGAACAGTGGACGTTAGATTTCAGATGTGTTACGAACCGTGGCTCTGTCCTTTATTCGATCCATGCGAAACCCTACATTTCAGCAGGATAATGCACGAGCGCATCTTGCCGGTCCTTTAAGGGCCTTTCTGCATACAGAGAATATTCGACTTCTGCCCTGTCCATCACATTCTCCAGATCTCTCACTAACTGAAAACGTCTGGTCAGTGCTGGGCGAGCAACTGGCTCGTCACAATACGTCAGTCACTACTCTTGATGAACTGTGGTGTCATTTTGCAGCTGCATGGGCAGCTGTACATGTACACGCCATCCAAGCTCTGTTTGACTCAATGTCCAGACGTATGAAGGCCGTTATTACGGCCAGAGTTGGTTGTTCTTGCTACTGATTTCCCAGGATCTATGCATCCAAACTGCGTTAAAATGTAATCACATGTCAGTTCTAGTGTAATATATTTGTACTGCGAATACCCGTTTATCATCTGCATTTCTTCTTAGTGTAACAATTTTATAGGCCATTAGTGTAGTTGTGAAGTCTGATGATATTGGCCAGCCATCCAGATACACCCCATTCAGTCCGCTGGAATTCAGGAACGTTTTTTTCCTGAACGTAGTGGGACAGGAAGGCCTCCACGTCTCCCCATCAGCGACATAGGCAGACTGTGGTGTTGAAATCTGCGACTGATGATAATGGCGAAGTAGCCACCTCTGCCACTAGTGGCTGTTGTTGCCCGTAACGTGCAGGAAATCTACAACGTACTTGTGCCCGACGTCACTTTGCTGCGATCATAGAACGAGTGTGAACATCAGGTATGCCACCGATCCATCTCACCGACTGACTTATGACCGCTGGGGCATTTAGGGAGCAAAGTAGTGGCCAATGTTTACCCGACATCATCTGTCATGATCGCATTGGGCTCGCTATTAAAAAGTTGTCAGCGGTTTCCCTTCCACTACTCTTGCTTAAAGAGTTTGTTATAGCATAGAACTGTTCGTAAGAGCTCTTCGTTACATTCCCCTTAGTCTTTCTTTTGTCCCATAACGAAGGTAACGTGACCCTGTTTGGGCTGCTCTGACCCACTACATTCTGCTCAGATCTGCTGTCTGTCTCGCCAGAAACACCGATGTTGTGTTTTGCACTGACACAGTCTCGGTGGCGAAAAGTTGTCATTGCTACCGCCTTGCGGTGACATTGCCGTAATGTAGTGAGATAGCTTCGCTCTGGGACTGAAAATGTTACTCGCTTTACTTCAGTATACAAGGTGGGCAAGCAACAGATCAGAAGAAGGCACAAGTGGCGCAGCAGGATTCCATATCCGCTCCGCCTATGCTTATTTCCTTAGTATGGGACTATTTTTACTATTATATGGTTATTTATTTCAGATTTATGATATAATGTCTACTTAAACAGAAGAGGAACAAATTAAATGTGTGACCACATGTCTCTCAGTGTTTCGGCCAGATTAAGAATGTTATAAGCGAGTGTTGAATGTGCGTGTGTCAATGGAAGTTTTCTAGGACAAAGAAAAGCCATTACAGCTAAGGAATTTTCCACCTTTCTTTATGTTGGCAACCAGGAGGTACACGAACACTTCTAAATTTATATTTGTGTTACGAATTGTAAGTCCATGAAGTCAATATCGCACATGAAATCTTCTTTATTTAGATAGTTTAACAACGTTGGCTAACAATCAGCGATCTCTACATCATAAAAAATTCTTGATTAGTGTTGGGCCCATTCTGGCTTCAGATATCGTTAAACTCTTTCTTAAAATCACAACATCCATACATGACTTAATTAAAAACAGCATTTCGTGGCCGGTACAGTTGAACTGTGCGTTTTGCCTTTATAACTCAGTAACTGATTCTATCAGTATTTACATTATTTCGTAACATCTGTGTGACGATCTCTGTTTTAAGATCATCGTTCAATTATAGTGGCCACGAATGATTAGTACATGTTTTGAACTATGTTATGTATGGATGTTGTCAGTTTAAGAAAGATTTTAATGATGCGTGAGGCAGTAATGGCGACAATACTAATCAGGAATCTTTTTTGATCTGAATATAGTTGGTTGTTAGTCGAAACTAGTAATCAGTCCAAATAAAGAAGATTTCACATGCGATATTGTCACGGGTTTTCAATTATTAATATAAATAAATAATAAACAATTTCCGTTCAACGATTATAGTGGCTTCATTGCTTTATACACTGGCGGAAGAAAAACGTAGCACCAAAAAGTATATGATGTATAGTAATTAAATTTGGGGGATGTATTTGTCCAGATAAAATATTTAAGTGATTAACACTGTAGGATCACGTGTTAATGAAAACGTGAGGTAACCAATTCCAAATACGATAACCTGTGTAACCGTCAGAATGTTGACTGCAAGCATGCAAACGTGCATGCGTTGTGTGGCAGAAGTGCCGGATGTCAGTTTGTGGGATGGAGTTCCATGCCTGTTGCACTCGATCGATCAGTATAGGGACTGTTAATGCTGTTTGTGGATGACGTTGGATTGTCGTCCGATGATGTCCTGTATGAGCTCGAATGGAGCCAGATCTAGCGATAGAGAATGCCAAGGCAACATGTCGACATTCCGCAGAGCATGTTGGGTTACAAAAGCGATATGTGAGCTAGAGTTTGAGAGGCTGGACGTAACACTTTAACAACGTAGTCTGTCAGATTTACATTTATATTTTAGGTCAAGATGTCGGTATTTCTTTGTATTACGTACACTATCTGTGATTCATGACTTTTCTACAGGAATAAATTGTGGGTAGAATGTTCTTGTAATCGCTTGTGTAACCTGTAGAGTGCTTCCAGCATGAGATTTTCCCTCTGAAGCAGAGAGTGCGCTGATATGAAACTTCCTGGCAGATTAAAACTGTGTGACGGACCGAGACTCGAGCACTTGTCCGTGAAAGGCAAAGGTCCAGAGTTCGAGTCTCGGTCCGGCACACAGTTTCAATCTGCCAGCAAGTTTCAATTAGAGTGCTTGTATAGATGGGACCATAGCAGAGGCGACCGAGAGCAGGGTGAGAGATGAATTGGTGGCCATAAATACTGAGCACAGCGACCTGGCCATGCTAGTCATTCTGGGAAACAGTGTCCAGGTTTTACTGCACTACCTGCAGAGGGATCTCTGGCCGACGGTCTCTTCTCCTATCGCTTAGGGTCGGACAGAAAAGCGCTGGTTTGTAAAATATTTTAGCTGGGACAGGTACCATTCCATCACAGTAGACGGCCAGATGCCTCAAACATGGTGGAGGAAGCCATTTAAGAGAGACTGCGGTAAACTGAGCTTTCGCACACACAGTGGGCAGATGATAAGACTACGTTCATTCTCATATTATAAGCTGGAATAATACAGAAAGAGAGGCTGATGTACATGTCTAGTGGAGGTAGGACTTTAACCACACCGCCGCTTCCATCAACACACCTCCCCCCCCCCCCTCCCTACTCCCTTTAGACACCAAGACGTCGCCTGGTCCCATGAGTAAGTGGCAAAAACGTGTGTTTAATGTGCACAAATGTCTGGAATTCTTTCAGAAATTGGAAATGCTCGTCCAGGAAAGATTAGATAATTCGGTAAATGAGAGATTGGAGTCCAATCTAGACATGTTCTTTTTATTCTATTTTCTTTTTTGTCAAAACAGCGCCATGCTTAATGTGAGAACGGCGCTTCCCTATTCTGAAATCTTAGTTTTTCAGACAAGAGAGTTTTTGGAGTCACTGACCGGCTCTTCTCAGGATAAGCAAAATAGAAGCTTGTCTCCCATCGTGGGAACCCTGGTTCTCTACCTGGATTGGGTACCAAGTTAAAATAACACTCAAGAGAAGTGATTCAGTGAGTAGAGGATAATTCGATTGGTTTGTGCAATACGGGGGCAGATTCAGTTTGTTAACTCGGCTGCAGTACGAGGCTTTGTAGAAAGTGGTTATGATTCTTCGAGTATCTTGGTCTTCTGACCCTCCAATGGCTGAGAACTTCAGGTCTGTCGGCAGTGGGTGAAACTTGTGATTTGTATCTTGTGGTGGACTATGAGTCTGTTGCAGTTTCCAACAGTACGACAGTGGAACTGCACATCATCTCCGATATATCGTGTGTCACGAGGGTGAACTTATTCGTCCTGAACCAGCCGTCTGACAAATCCAGCATGCACCGTCATGCCTGTGAGTCTGGTTCGGCCAGACAGCAGATGGGAGCATCTCACACTGAAATCTGTCAAACTGTCAGGGGTCTGATAGGGAATTTTCCCACGTTCTGATAACCAGAACGTCAGTCTGCATACTTTTATGGACGTGTCAGAACATTACAGCTGCTCCAGGTACCGCTACTCGCCCACGGCGTCATTTACTGCTGCCGCGTAAATCGAGATGAAATGGTAAAGTACTGTTGCAACGGCGTAGGGTTGTTAAATAATATACACAGATCCCTGTTCTCAGAGTAACTACAGTTCGTGGTATAATTGATTCTAGTGGATTCCATTTGAACAGAGTTTGGCTTCACGGTGGATTCATGTAAACAAAGTCAGACTGCAGTGTAAAAGGGGTTCATTCAGGGGAGAATTTGTACAGCTTCCACACTAGCGTAGGCTTTGGCTCAAACACCATTCCTTAATTGATTTGCGTTAGTCATTTTTTCTCCAGAAAGCTGTAGTTACTCAAAGTTTAATAAATCTCGTGATTATTTCCTAAACTTCACTACGGCACTGTTCTCATTCACAATCTCTCTACTGTTCATTGTTTTTATTTTATTGTGGTGGTACATGGGTATACAGCAATTTAAGCTTCAAGATCATTACATTAGTCAATTTGATTATTAATTTGACGTCTGAAAGTGCACAGGGCCACAAAGGTGTTATGAGTGAATTCACTAGTACGTACGGAATACTCGTCTGAGTAGCACATGATTTGAAGGTTACTGTGGGCCGTGCGGAGTGGCCACGTTGTTTGAAGCGCCATGTCACGGATTGAGCGGCCTCTTCCGCCGTAGCTCGAGTCCTCCCTCGGACATGGGAATGTCCGAGGGAGCTAGTTTCAGTTAGTTTAAGTAGTGTGTAAGTCTAGGTACCGATGACCTCAGCAGTTTGATCCTTAGGAATTAGCACACATTTGAAAATTTGAACATTTTGAGGGTCACTCACAAAATAATAGTTTCCTTTGTATCAAATGAGAGGCGAGAAGTAGCGGTAGACTCAAAACCTAAGGCTAGGACAGGCATAGCTCGAGATCGCGAAAAAATGCCCAAATTGCGTGCGTTCAGGAAGCGCTGGCAATTGTCGAAGTGGGCGAAACAGAAAAGGCTATTTCAGCTCTTAAAAACCCATTGACAGAGAGTAGTTGCTAAGACATAGGAATAAATGTTGGAAATCAAAGACGAACAAGCACGTCTGACTATCCAGGAGAATGAGCTGGAGGATGAGATGAGATACATGTGCGAACGGATGGCTCATGTAGAAATTATGCCATAAGCAACATCACGTGGCCGTGAATTCGTTCGTTCGTCACCAGGAATGTCAAAGACAAAATTTTCCAACACAATCCGTAGCCACATCCACAGCAGAGGCCGATATATGGCAGGAGCTTCCGCTTACCGGGCTACGGCACTCGGTGAAGCGCGAGCCCAACCAGAATTGCGAGCAACTCAGACGTTCAGGAACATTACTACATGACTGAATGAGCAGGGTAGAGCAGCGTTCAGGAACCGCTTGACCATGAAATCTTGTGCGCAGCTCAAAATGATGAATATTTCGAAACAATATATTTTCTCTCAATTAAAAATCGTTTACTAAGAGAACCACAATTCGTTACGTCACAAGTCAGTGGACTGATCAGTATGATAGGGTACTACCAGAGATATAGTTAGTAGCACACAAATTGGAATTTTTATGTGGATACTTGAAGGTTAACATGCGTAGCATTGCAGCAAACTGCTACAGCTACAGCGCATACAGAGATGCTCTCCTAAAGACCAACGGGTCATAGGGCACCCAACAAGAGGTGATCCACGTGATCGTGTTAGAGAAGGATTTCGAAGCATCGGGGTACCACAGTGCAATAAAATTTTCGAGACACTTGTCAAGAAGAGCCCTTACTTGGACCAGTCGTATAATGATAAAGAGATAATATGACGCTACAGTAGTATGGTAGTATCTGCAGCACCCAAAGTTTCATATCAAATTTATATGCAAATTAATTAAATTGATTAATTAGTGATCCCCTGCTTACCAAGCCCTCCCCCACCCCATCCACGATCATCCCCAACGTGAGCACGCCCACCCCCACTTCCAGGTGACATCATATGCTTTTCCCAGCCTGCACGTGGGCTCTAACTCCCTTCCCCCCTCTCCACCCTCCCCCTCTCTACCCTCCACCACCTACCCTGTAGGTGGGAATTTTGAATTTTAGTATGGATTTGGAAATTTGACATTTCCGAATTTTCGCTGTACAACTAAATTGTCAATTCAGGGGACGTAATATTAATAGAAATTGTTGATGCAAATTGTTTATAAAAAGGAAATAGGTCACTCTGATTGCTTCATTACTTCACGTAGTGCGATCGCAAAGTCATTGAGATGTTTAGCGGTGTGCTGCTGGGCTTTTGCAATGCTGATGTAGCTGCCTCCCGGCTGCCAGCCCCACCCCTCCATCCTGCATGAGGTAGCACAGCTGTCGCCTAACATTCACGACAGCCACCTCGTGGGACACTGCAGGACATGCATTGCACCGTGGTCTGCTGCTGGCCTTTTGACATGAAAGGCGCTGTGACATATGAGCTCATAGTTCCCAGGCAGCTTTAGATAGCATAACCACAACACATGCACCACTTGGCTACATGTCCAACGGTCTACTGATGACTGCTTGTCTGCCTCCGTAACAGTCCCCCAACTCTCGACTTCCGCGCCACTGGGAGAGGGGAGGGGGGGGGGGCTGGGTCGGCAGCCAGCATTTGGAAATCAGTAGAAGATTGTAATGTACAATGCTGCACTTTGTTAGTCATCTACCATGAACAATAGATTTGTTTTTGAAGGTTAGCTTCTTCCGCCACAGCTCTGACATAATGAAAACAGCAACATATACTTTGAGGAATGCAGCTGGCATTGGGCCTACCAGACTATCAGTCTGTCTCAGAATGAACATAGGGTGTTTTTCTAAAGATAGCAGATGTGTACAATTTTCCATCCATTTGCTGGCAAACAAAGAATGTTTTCAGAAAGAAGCCTCTACCTGTTTCACACAATTTTTGTGTCCCACAACAATGGCGTATAGCGAACCTGCCTGAGAAAGAAAACGAAGGCAGGGTTAGCATCCTCACACCACAGAGACCCTGGCTAACAACAACATGTATTTCATCAGATGCAGCTGGCGTCAGATATATCAAGCCATTTGTTTCCTTCAGAATGAACAAAGAGTGTTTTTGTAAAGCTAGCAGCTGCGTCCAATATTCCAGTTACTTTCCAGCAAACAAAGGATGTTTCTCTCAGAATTTTCCTCAAATATCTGCACCAAGCCCGCTTAAAGGAAAGAAGAAGGCAAGTTATAACTTTCTGGTATGGCTCTCTGAGTTCCTATTAGTCCTGTGCGAAATAGAGGGTGGAGTCTGAAGTACTATTAAGCTCAACCCCCACCACAATCATCATTAGTCTTTGACTGGGTTCATTTCCCAGCTGGGTTGGGGATTTTCTCTCCCCAGGGACTGGGTGTTTGTTATGTCCTCATCATTTCATCATCATCATCATTTGTGACAGTGGCTAGATTGGACTGTGTAAAAATTGGATTGTGTAAAAATTGGGACTTTGTACAGGCACTGATGATCGCGCAGTTGAATGCCCCACAAACTAAACATCACCATCATTAGTGTTTGACAGTACCTAATTGTGTCAGTGTGATTCCTGCGACATGAAACAGTCAGCCAGCAGTGATCCCAGTTTTAGTGGTGGTGGGAAACGGCCAAACTGGGGTCAGTTGCCAAGTAGGTGTTTATAAAAAAAATTATGAGTTCAAATTGCGACCATTATAAAATTTCCTAGCAAGGTATTCAAACTTTTCGAGATTGTCATACATTTTTGTAACAACTCATTATAATATTTTTCTTACTATTACAGCAATCATTCCCGAAATGTTGACAGAACTAGATCGCCAGCTGGAAGCTGAAAGTCTCCAGCAGGCGGAAGGGGTTGTGCTATCATGATGCAAGCACTTCTCAAAATTCTGTGTTTGATAGTTTTCATATTTCAGAAAGCATTTGTTAAGGTATTCAGATCGTAACAAGTGCTTATAACATTTCTACCACTGTTCTAACATTAGAGCAGCAGCAACTGGAAGCTGAAAGTCTCCATCAAGTGGAAGAGCATGTGCTACCATCTTGTAAGTACATCTCCAGATTCTGTGTGATAGTTAACATGCTCACAAAACAGCTCTTGATATATACAAATCGTAACAAGGGCTTATAAAACTTTTGACCTCATTGTTGCAGCATTAGACCAGCAGCTATTGGATACTGAGCTGCTTCTGGAATCTGAAATGCAGCAAGAACGTAAGTACAGTTGTAATATATTGTCGTTAGACTTTTTCTTCATTGTATACAGTTGTGTAAGGCATATATTATTCATTGTTGCTACAGATCAAGAGTAAAATGAAATTATGGTAGGGGTATGCATCGAGAATGATGACCAAGAGTTATTACTTCCATCTATTATGAACTTTTTATTTATTTATTTAATTTTTTCATATTCATGTGTAATCAATATCTCGCTGTAGTCAAATTCAGTTAAAACTTTTTGTTGTTCTTTCTAATACCCAATTTCTTGTTGTAGATGACTTTTGTGAAATGGATCGATGGCTCCAGATTAACAACAATTACAGCGAGGGTGAAATTACTGAGTGGCAGAGTGAGATGATGGCTGCTGAAAGGCACTGCGATCTCTATCTTCTGGAAAAGGTGATGGAGATATTTTACTGGGTGGGAGAACTACCAGACAGATCGACTGAACTGCTCAATCCTTGGACCCAGAGTGTAAAATGTGATTGTAATGTGACTGTCGTCATTACAGCAAGTACAGTACAAGCCATTAAAATTGCTACACCACGAAGATGACGTGCTACAGACGCGAATTTTAACCGAAAGGAAGAAGATGCTGTGATATGCAAATGTTCAGAGCATTCACACAAGGTTGGCGCAGGTGCTGACATCTACGAAGTGCTGACATGAGGGAAGTTTCCAACCGATTTCTCATACACAAACAGCAGTTGGCCGGCGTTGCCTGGTGAAACGTTGTTGTGATGCCTCATGTAAGAGGAGAAATGCGTACCATCATGTTTCCGACTTTGATAAACGTCGGATTGTAGCCTATCGCGATTGCGGTTTATCGTATCATGACATTACTGCTCGCATCGGTCGAGATCCAATGACTGTTAGCAGAAAATGGAATCGGTGGGTTCAGGAGGGTAATACAGAACGCCGTGCTGGATCCCAACGGCTTCGTATAACTAGCAGTCGAGATGACAGGCATCTTATCCGCATGGCAGTAACGGATCGCGCAGCCACGTCTCGATCTCTGAGTCAACAGATGGGGACATTTGCAAGACAACAACCATCTGCACGAGCAATTCGACGACGTTTGCAGCAGCATGGACTATCAGCTCGGAGATCATGGCTCCGGTTAACCTTGACGCTGCATCACAGAGAGGAGCGCCTGCGATGGTGTACTCAAGGACGAACCTGGGTCCACGAATGGCAAAACGTCATTTCTTCGGATGAATCCGGGTTCTGTTTACAGCATCATGATGCTCGCATCCGTGTTTGGCGTCATCGCGCTGAACGCACATTGGAAGCGTGTATCCGTTATCGCCATACTGGCGTATCACCCGGCGTGATGGTATGAGGTGCCATTTGTTACACGTCTCGGTCACCTCTTGTTCGCATTGATGGCACTTTGAACAGTGGGCGTTACATTTCAGATGTGTTACGACCCGTGGCTCTACCCTCCATTCGATCCCTGCGAAACCCTATATTTCAGCAGGATAATGCACGACCGCAAGCTGCAGGCCCTGTACGGGCCTTTCTGGATACAGAAATTGTATGACTGCTGCCCTGGCCAGCACTTTCTCCAGATCTCTCACCAATTAAAAGCGTCTGGCAAATGGTGGCCGAGCAACTGGCTCGTCACAATACGCCAGTCAGTACTCTTGATGAACTCCGGTATCGTGTGGCAGCTGCATGGGCTGCTGTACCTGTACACGCCATCCAAGCTCTGTTTGACTGAATGCCCAGGCGTATCAAGGCTGTTGTTGCGGCTAGAGGTGGTTGTTCTGGGTACTGATTTCTCAGGATCTATGCACCCAAATTTCGTCAAAATATAATCACATGTCAGTTATAATATAATATATTTGTCCAATGAATACCCGATTATCAACTGCATTTCTTCTTGGTGTAGCAACTTTAATGGGCAGTAGTGTAGATCACATCGTAAATGATGGACTGTGCCCGCATCTCGTGGTCGTGCGGTAGCGTTCTCGCTTCCCACGCCAGGGTTCCCGGGTTCGATTCCCGGCGGGGTCAGGGATTTTCTCTGCCTCGTGATGGCTGGGTGTTGTGTGCTGTCCTTAGGTTAGTTAGGTTTAAGTAGTTCTAAGTTCTAGGGGACTTATGACCACAGCAGTTGAGTCCCATAGTGCTCAGATCCATTTTTTTTTTGATGGACTGTGGTCAGGTCTAGGCAGATTTTTTTTTGCCAAACCATGGCTACACTTATAGTGAAAACGAAGCCTCCCTAGTCTAAAATCTCGAGATACTGTAGAAAAATATTTCTTCTGTATCTAAAGATCTATTGTCTGTATCTAAAGACCTATTGCCACTGTGGTAGTTATGATGTAGAGTGATTTTTTGGCTAAAGTTTTCTTTTTCCATACAACAGAGATTTGTATTCGCTGAATGGCTCCTCTCCGGATATGCAAAGTAGGGGATTGTTTCCCCTGCGTGGGTCCGTGGTGCTGTGTCTGGATTGGATACCAGGCCAAAAGAACAATCAAGAGGGGAGATTGAGTAGAGTGTAGTTTAATTGTTTTGTGAAGTGGGAGAAATCTGGTTTTCAAATTCAACTCCCATACCGAGGCTTGGTGGAAAGTAATTGGAATTCATCGAGGGTCTTGGTTTCGTGGTCCTTCATTGGTGGCGAACTTCATCTCTTTCCTTAGTGGATGAGAATTGTGGATTGTATCCTGTGGTGGACTAAGAGCCTGTGGCAGTTTCCAGTTCTACTGATAATGGATTCGCATATCATCTTGGATATATTGTGAGTCAGAAGGGTGAACCTATTCCTCTTGAGTCGTCATCTGACGTTTGACCAATTCAGCATTCACCATTGTGCCATTCACCATTGGCCAGACCAGAGGATGGGTATACCTCACACTGAAATCTGCCAGTATTTCAGGGGTGTGATAGGGAAGCTTCCACATTCTGGTAATTGGAGCGCCAGAGCACGTTGTTCCCATACTTTTGTGGACACATAAGAACATCACATTTCCCAAAGCTACCGTTCCTTGCCCATAGCACGCTGCTTGCTGCTGTCGCCTGAATCAAGGTTGAAGAGTAAAGTGTAGGGCTGTTAAATGATACTCACAGGTCCCTGTTCTCAGATGAACTAGTGTATTGTATTTTATTGTATTGAACGGGGGACCTAGAAACGACGGAGAGGTTTAGTCCCCGCCGTAGCCCACAGTGGTACACAAACCCACAACAGGCTACAGCAGTCCACTCACCCCACCGCCGTCCCCCACGGTTACCGTGCAGTTCCGCCCCCAGTGGACCCCTGGGGGTCACATCAGACGAGTGGAACCCCAAAGTTTCCATGGTAGAGTAAATTATGGTGTACGCGTACATGGAGAAAGTGTTGGCGCGGTAATCGCGACACAGTGTAACTGAGATGGAATAAGGGGAACCAACCGGCATTCGCCAAGGCAGATGGAAAACCGCCTTAAAAACCATCCACAGACTGGTGGGACACCGAACCTCGACACTAATCTGCCGGGCGGACCGGTGCTTGATACCGGCACACCTTCACGCCCGAAAGCAGTGTTCCAATGGTTCAAATGGCCCTGAGCACTGTCGAAGTTAACATCTCTGGTCATCAGTCCCCTAGAACTTAGAGCTACTTAAACCTAACTAACCTAAAGACATCACACACATCCATGCCTGAGGCAGCATTCGAACCTGCGACCATGGCGGTCGCGCGATTCCAGACTGAAGCGCCTAGAACCACTCGGCCACAGCGGCCGGCGAAAGCAGTGTGTTGGACCGCATGGCTAACCGGGCGGGCCGCAGATGAACCATATGTCGTGATATGGCTTATCATTTTTGATTCAGTTTGAACATAGTGGGGCTTCACAATAAATTCATGTAAACAAAGTCAGATTTCGTTGTAAAAGTGATTAATTCAGGGAAGAATTTGTATAGCTTCCACCCAAGCGTGTGCTTTGCCTATCAAACACCATTCCTTAAGTGACTTATGTTTGGCGTTTTTTGAGTAAGATTTATGAGCTGGTTCTCCAGAAAAATTTGGTAAACCTTGTGATTATTTTGTACACTTAATTACGCCACTGCTCTCTTTCACACACCCTCTACAATTCCCAGGTTTTATTTTGTTGAGGTGGGCATGGGTACACTATAAAATGAGCAAATTAAGGTTAAATGATATTAAATCAGTTGATGTGATTATTAATTTGATGTCTGAAAGTGCATAGGGCCAAAAAGGTGTTACGAGTAAATGCAGAAATTCATACAGAAGACTCATGTGAGCAGCACATGATTTGTAAGGTTACTGACAAGAATTTATTTTTCTTTAACAAATATAATAGCATTTCACTTCACTCTGACATACATTTATGATAAAAACAAGCGACAGCTTGCGAGTTAATCTGCTGCAAAACACCACCTGAAATACTGCTCGTGAATGGCAGCACAACAAGGCGAATCACCAGATTGACGTCCATAGTGGCAGACGAGGTGCGTGGGGTAGCAACGGGATTGCTCCTGCTGTCGTACGGAATCATACCCGAGACTGTAACAACAATTGTAGGTCCAGTGTGTCTAGCACGCAGACAATTCGGCAGTAAGTCCTCAGCTGCCTCAGCTGGCCCTTGCTAACCAATACACGGCCGTCACTAGCACCCAAGCAGACCAAACTTCCGTCAGAAAGCACAACGAGCTCTCGCTTGGGCAAGTGTGGTTTGTCATTAGAATGCACGCTACAGGGCGTCTGGCTCGGAGATGTCCTCGAAGCAGTCGATTTGTAACAGTTCGTCGTGTCTCCGTGATGAGCACTGCTCCTCAAATTACTACTGCAGATAAGTAAGTGAGCCATACCCCGAACACGATGGTCTTCGCTCACGGTAGTTCCACGTAGCTGTCCGGATACCGGTCTTCTTGCTACCGTACATTCTGGTGGCCATCACTGCCAGCAATCGTGTACAATGGCTACATTCCTCTCTAGTGTTTCTGCATTGTCGCAAAAGGAACGTTCAGCTTCCAGTAGCCTTATTGCAAGGCCTCGTTCAAACTCTGTGAGGTGTTGATAAAGGCGTTTTCTCACGTTAAAGACGTTGTTGACAAACATCGACTCACCACGTCCTAACACAAATGTAACTGACGCTCACAACCGTTTCAAGTTATATTTAAAGCAAACATGATTTGTAAGCTCATAGTGTCGGTACTAGCGCCACTCTTACGCGACTGGCGCCAAATTCGAACAGATATCATTTCTCAGATGTAGAAACACGTCTACCGACTTTCGTTTACATCACACAACTCCTTGTTGGTGCTGCGATTTTTTTCCGTCAGTGTATGTGCTATAATTTATGGAAGCGTTTTGACCTGACGAAATAAAAAAAGCGTTAAGCTCTCAATAGGCTCCTCGGGAAAATAACGTGCATGAGAGCATTCGTTCTGTGCAAGGTCTCAATGTAGATGAACAAACACCGCTGGCTACTGCTGAACGCACTGACTTTGAGGACAAGCAAATGCAGACAGTACCAACAATCACAAGCAATCCTGATTATTTTAGTTGGTACGGATGGGAAGGTGTATGTCATAATCAGACGGTTCTGTGATCGCTCCTGATGCGGATTTCGTGACCTCTGCTATGTGTCGTAGAATAGGTAATACAATCTTTCTCTCTCCCTGTCCCTCGAGACCGCGACAGCGCTGAGTGTCTTTGCATCGTAGCGTGATAATTGCCTGGGGCCACGGGATTCGAGGGGGCGGTCGCTCGCACTTGACGCGCTCCGCCGCGATTAATGGCTCCGCCAGACGGTCCGCCGCTTCCGCGCTTGTGAAACATTTAGCCCGCAATCCTGCGGCGTGCGCCCTGCCCGACGGCAATTAAGAATAACGTGGCGTGGCGCCTGCGGGCCCACATTGCATTATGGACGTGAATAATGCAGCTTCGGCGGCGGGCGGACGTTGCCACTGTACGCGTGGGCGAGATAATTTCCCAAGGAAGGGCCGCGCTGCAAATGCGGACCGGCGAGCAAACAGCGCCGCGAATTGCGGCCGCCGCTGTGTACCGTGTGCTGGCTGCGCGCGGACGCGCTGTTCGCACCAGGGCAGCTCAGCTCTGCTCTGCTATGCATTACCGGTGCGTCGCGCCCTTCTCTGGTGACTGTCCTCGGCTGGAAAACAAATGTGACCCGCACTCAGCCTCTGTCTTGCTCAGATATCGTACTACAGCTTGCGTGCGCTGTGACTGATGCCGAGACGCCACGCAGTACTTGCCATTGGAGTGTTGGATTTGTCACTGTTCTGCAGGATATAACGCGTGCCGTGAAACTGAATTTCTTTCCGCCAGTACAGGTGATTGCGCTCACATGGGTCCCGTAAGAACCGCGAGGGGGCGCTTTTGGCGGACTACGGCCCGCAGAAGAGACTCTCCGATATTTCATGCCATTGTGTGATTCTGTAGGGGGCAGCCTCCTGTATGGAGAGATTATCCTCTTGGCCTCTGTGAAAGTGGCTGACAATCCTGAGGTGTGTCTGCAGGTGCTGGGAACTGGCCTTGTGGCCAGGGTCGTCCATCAGAGATCTGGCCCTGGAAGTTACTGTCGGAGCTTACAACACCGTGAGTCGCTGCCACAGCGCATAGTGTCTGACAAGTCATAGGCTAGAATGAGACTTTCACTCTGCAGCAGAGTTTGCGCTGGTATGAAATTTCCTGGCAGATAAAAACTGTGTGCCGGACCGAGACTCGAACTCGGGACCTTTGCCTTTCGCGGGCAAGTGCTCTACCACCTGAGCTAACCAAGCACGACTCACGCCCCGTCCTCAGAGCTTCACTTCTGCCGGTACCTCGTCTCCTACCTTCCAAACTTAACAGAAGCTCTCCTGCGAACCTTGCAGAACTAGCACTCCTGAAAGAAAGGATGTTGCGGAGACATGGCTTAGCCAAAGGCTGGGTGATGTTTCCAGAATGAGAAGGTTCGCAGGAGAGCTTCTGTTAAGTTTGGATGGTAGGAGACGAGTTACTGGCAGAAGTAAAACTGTGAGGACGGGGCGTGAGTCGTGCTTGGGTAGCTCAGTTGATGGAGCACTTGCCAGCGAAAGGCAAAGGTCCCGAGTTCGAGTCTCGTTCCGGCACATAGTTTTAATCTGCCAGGAAGTTTTATATCAGCGCACACTCCGCTGCAGAGCCCCAGGCTGTGGCTGAGCCATGTCTACCCAATATCCTTTCTTCCGGGACTACTAGTTCTGCAAGGTTCGCAGGACAGCTTCTGTTAAGTTTGGAAGGTAGGAGACAAGGTACTGGCAGAAGTGAAGCTGTAAGGACGGAGCGTGAGTCGTGCTTGGGTAGCTCAAGTAGTAGAGCACGTGCCCGCGAAAGGTAAAGGTCCGGAGTTCGAGTCTCGGTCCGGCGCAAAGTCTTAATCTGCCAGGAAGTTTCAAGTCATAGGCTGGCATCAAGCCCTGTTGGAGTGCTGGCTGCGCTTGTTTTGCTTTCAGTATTGCAGTCCCAAGTAGACACTGTGGGCCGCTGTTCGGCTGAAAAGCCAGAAGACAAGACAGAAATAAAAACAAACGTGGAGTGCCCTGTATCTGGGCAGAGTGTTGGGAGTAACAGTCGACAACGGAGGGCGTGGCCAACATGTAATTGGACATCAGCCACTTCCAAATCGACGTTGTCTCTACTCAGTGTTCTGGATAAAATGTCAGCCATAGTTAGGGAGGAGGAAAGCTGGAGATTAGTTATTACTGGTCAACTAAATGTTGTGCTTTTATGGCCTACATCTGTTGACAGATAGCTGACAAGTTTGGCAGGACTAAGTCATTCGATGCCGTGAGCAGTGGAAGGTTCATGTGCCTGTTGTAATTGTGAAAACATTGTAGGCGTAGAAGCTGTGAAATCTATTCTGCGCCGGCCGCCGTGACCGAGCGATTCTAGGCGCTTCAGTCCGGAACCGCGATGTTGCTATGGTCGCAGGTTCGAAACCTGTCTCGGGCATGGACGTGTGTGATGTCCTTAGGTTAGTTAGGTTTAGATAGTTCTTAGTCTAGGGGAATGATGACCTCAGATGTTAAGTGCCATAGTGCTTGGAGTCTTTTAAACAATTTTTTGAAATATATTCTGCACCTCCTGGCCATGAGGGCGTAAGAGAGTGAGTTTTGTATTTTAGTGTGTTTTGTATTCATGCTGAGTTCATACTTCAGTCATTGTATATTGCCTTATTTTTTCTGTTTTATGCTGCTGTCTTTTGTCAAAATATTAGCTTACGCTCTCTATATTTGTAGTCCATTGTATTACTTGACTGTCTGGTGCAGGTTGTTAGTAGTATAGTGTAGCTCTTGTTGTGGCATCCGTTAATTTAGCATACAGTTCTAGTCTTGAATGCTTGGCGCTCGGCAGCTTCAGTATATTGATATGAGTCTCACTGTAAACCTTTACGTTCCAAACCGATATTAGGGTTTATAACCCATCGTCAGTGGCATACTATGTATCTCTGTAACAATGACATGCATGTCAGATATAAACTGTTTAGGATGTTAACCTCGGTGCGCATCTAGAAAGCAAACAACCAGTGGATTCCTAGAACGCAATTACAGCCATGTCCACATGTATGTGTACAAATTGAACATCCTAAAAAAAATATGACTGAGATGCATGCCATTCCTATAGAGATACATCATATGCCACCTAAGACGGGTTATTCGTGCAAACACCAGTTTGGCAATTCAAGTCAGAGTTAATGCTGGTTAGAAGATGTCATTTAACGAAGTGTCATTCTGATTACCACTGGCTAATAATGAAAATGTTGTCGTTTCTCCAAAGTCGGTTCGCGTTTTTATGTCACTGGGAACAAATAAAAGTAGAGTGCAACAATATTTTATGTGTTTAGAATATGTTATTCTTATTATTATACATGCTGTGTCGTTTTTAAATAAAAATTATTTCTGGCCAGGTTATTATTTACTTTGATATTAAGCAATACTCTTGATGTCATTTGAGCTTTCTTTGGTGATATGTCAATAAATGCCATTATATGAGAAGCCCACATTTGCACCCTCTCCCGCCAAAGTTCACTCCCTCAAATGCAGCAGTACAAACGGCACACCTTTCCCTTGTTGCTAGCTACTTCACTAACAAAACTGCAGAACATGGTTCGCCTACTGAAATATTCAGATATCAGTGCCCCCATAAAAGAGCACAACGATGGTTTTGGAGCACTGTAGTTGATGTAGCTTTCGTACTAAGCTTTCACATGATGCTCCAGCTGTGACGTAAGTTGTGGCAGTCCAGTGGTGTGTACGAACTAGTAGGATGTGTGGAATCAACACAGCAACACGTGTTGACATGAAGAGGTGACATTCTGGCCGAAAGGAGCTAGCATTTTTGGACATTATCATGACTATGATGAAGTTGTAGAGTGAAATTTTCATTCTAGAAACAACCCCGAGGCTGTGGTTAAGCCATGTCTCTGCAACATCCTTTCTTCCAGGGATTGCTAGTTCTGCAAGGTTCGCAGGAGAGCTTCTGTGAAGTTTGGTAGGTAGGAGACGAGGTACTGGCGGAATTAAAGCTGTGAGGACGGGGCGTGAGTCGTGCTTTGGTAGCTCAGTTGGTAGAACACTTGCCCGCGAAAGGCAAAGATCCAGAGTTCGAGTCTAAGTCCGGCACACAGTTTTAATTTGCCAGGATGTTTCAAGTTGTCCAATGTTTTGGTGTATCAACGTGGGCTGCTCCATGGGTTGTGTAAAGCTTGTAGATTGTATGACGGCGAAATACCAGCTCTCGGAAAATGACAAACAAGGCACCTGTCACGTCTTGTCAATGACAATCGGTTTCAAACCAGATTGTCAGTGAATAGAGGTTGATCTCAAACAGTTTCCAACCAAACTCTGGGCAGGTAACTGCCTGCAGTAGACCGCTGGAACCGGCTGCTGCGCAAAAGGCCATTCCTCAGTGCAGCAAATAAATAAAAAGTCTTTAGATTGTAAAACACGACAGGAACTGGAGAGTCGCTGATGGCAGTCGTTTTGAGTGGTTCAGTGAGTCAAGATTTGACCTCTTTTTGAATGATGTAAAACGTAGACCGAACCTAATGCCCAGTGATGTATTTGAATTGTACTTAATGGGATGCATAAACTCAGGTCAGATGTAGTTCTGTGGTATATTGGGGATGTTTTACGTGGCATAACTTTGCTTCCATGTATCTGGCTACTGTGAATACGTGCCAAGATGCTTGTTGTGGCATTCTTAGAGAGCAAGTGTTGCCCTTTCTGCTACATCTTCTAAGGAGTACCTTGTAGGTACTTCTGTCCTCAGAGACCACAAAATCCCTTCCCTCTAGCTCACTCGATGCAAATGCAAAATTAGCTGAAGGGGGAGCTGGGGGCTGAAAGGAACTATCCACTGCAGCAGCAGCAACGCTACATGGAACAGCCTCCAACTATGGGTAACCAACAAAAACACTCACGTAAGTATAGAAAAAATATCCATTTGTGATGTTTTTGTGTAACTCGACATCAAGATAAATAAAATTCAGTTTCATACTGTTACAGGAGCAGCTCTAGAGGAGTTCGATTTGTTGGACAGACAGCTGGAGGCTTTTCATCAACAGATGCATGTACAGCCTCCAGCAAGTAATGAGATGCTGAGCAGCATACTTGTAAGATTAAAAAAAAAAGATTACCTTTGTACGTGCCTCCTGTAGTGGTGATAGTAGTATGGGAAGTATTTTGCTGTAACAAATCGCTTTATATAGCTTATTTGTTGGTGTAGTTGTAGGCGAGATAGACAAGTTGCCAGATTCTGACGAGGACAGACAAAGGCGCTCTGATCTGGCTCTATTAGATGACGATGACTTTTTTTCAAGGTGTGGTAGAGTCACCCAATGAATTGTTAGTGCCCTGGAGCCAGAGCGAAAAAGGTAATTACTCACTCTGCTTATAACCCTGTGATCGTCATAATTCTTCCTTTCACCTCTCCAGTCATTTATTTTACCTCTTTTTATACAGCGGTCACGTCACCGCGACCTCAACATGGTGTGGCACACATACTGGTGGCAGCTAAATCTCCTTTCCCACCAAAACATCGCCCGGTAAGAAACGCATCGCCATTAAGGGCGCCGCTACTCGCTGCGTCGGAAGCCGCCGCAGCTGCCACCGCCGCCGCCACCCCGGCACCGCCACTCTGGCGTCCGTGGGCTGAGCAACAAACCACCACCCCTCAAGTTACCAGGTCGGGTCTAAAACAGCATCAAGAGCCATCGATGCAGCCTGGCAGTTCCCATCACTCTGACCTGGTAGTACCACAACATCCCACTCCATTGTCATCATCATCATCATCATCATATGAGCCTTGTCGGAATCAGCATAAATGCAAAGTATGTGTACCTCGACCCATACTGACTTGTCCTCCCCACCACCATCATCAATGGGGTGGACTCAGAATAGTATTAATACTAATATAGATGATCCTGTGGCTAGTGGCAGTTCTCTGTCCTGTCCTTTTAGTGAACGACATAAGGTCGGTGATACCATACCACAGTTCGAATACTTGGTGATTTCAGATCCTTTTGAGGAGTGAATCTCTTTCACCAGGATCGAGAACCCAGCAGGAGGGTACCGCGACCTTGTTGATTTTCTAAGGGCATGCTTTCCTGCAATTAGAATGGAGCTCCTCAAGGTAGAAAATGATACACAGTATCCCACCATTAAATGCAGTGCAGTGGTCTGCTTCGAATTATCGCACCTCCCCCCCCCCCCCCCCCCGAAAGTTGATTCTGGTGTCTAAAAGACAACTCTTCATTATCTTTGCGGGAAAAATGGTGTGATAACGTGAAGCACGTCATTCGCCGAGTAGTTTCGTAAATCCACCTTGAGTGCAGTACTGGCCCGGTTTTCCGAGATGGAGGTCAGAGTGTCAGCTAGGGCACTCACCCAAATACTACATCAGGACATCCATACACATGATCCAATAAATGGAGGGTCAACCTACATTAAGCTCTCTAACAATATAGATAACAAGAGGGCATGCATTAGTGTCGAAAATAGAAATGATCACGTTTGTTTTGAGTGGTCAATCCTGGCTTGCGAAACAAATTACAGTTACAGAGATCATCCTGAGTGTCCAAGTACATACCATGAATGTGATAATATTCGTGGGTGTTATAACTTTGATGGTATCTATTTCCCCGTCAAGATCCAGGACATACCTAAATTTGAGGCACAGAAAACCGAAATATCGGTTCATGTTTATGGCCTGGAGAAGAAAAGCAGGTCAGATGAGCAAGAAAAGCGTATTATCTTCGGCCCCCTCCATTTATCAAAATTTGCCGGTGAGCGTGAGTTGCATGTAAACATGCTGCTCTTCTCTGAAGGTGATAAGTATCATTAGGTTTGGATCAAAGACATGTCCCAACTGAAAATTAAATGTGTGTGAAATCTGATGGGACTTAACTGCTAAGCTCATCAGTCCCTAAGCTTACACTCTACTTAACCTAAATTATGCTAAGGACAAACACACACACCCATGCCCAAGGGAGGATTCGAACCTCCGCCGGGACCAGCTGTACAGTTCACGACTGCAACGCCTGAGACCGCTCGGCTAATCCCACGCGGCACGTGTTCCAACTCCACTCTGCCCATATGAATAAACAGGACCATAAGGAGCATATTTGATTAAGGTGTTTGAATTATTTCTCCTCACACAAGTTATTAGTGGACTGTTCCTCCAAGGATCCGCTACGTGTTATTATGCCTGCTGAGGAAAACAAACTCATGAAATTTAAGAATGCTCACCACTGGGAACAATGCCCACTTGTAGTGTACGTCGACTTTGAGTGCCTCCTCATTCCCGTGACCCTCTGTGAAGGTGACCCTGCAGCATCACACATCACCTTTACAGAAAAACGCGTACGTGGTGTACCAAATTGTATCGTCCTATGATTCCAGTCTTTACCGCTACAAATGTTATGTCGGGGATAGTCCTGCGGTTTGGCTGCTCACTGAGCTCGAAATATTTTCACGGGAGGTTGATAAGCTTTGTAGCAACAACATGCCCAACACCAAATTGAAGGAGAATGAAGATTTGTATAATGTCGTGGTTGATTGACATATTTGTGCGTTGCTATTAGCAGAAAAGTGGGAACTCCTCGTAGGGATCACTGCTGTCTTATGGGAAGTTCAGTGGCGCTGTTCACAATGTGTGCAATTTGAAGTACCAGCTACCAAGGTATATAGCCGTTTTCTTCCATAATTTAAGCGGGTATGACGCTCACTTTCTAGTTGAGCACTTGGCTGATTTTGGCTTCGAGAACAATCAGGTCAGTGTCCAACCTGAGAGAGTCGAGAAATACATTTCATTCATGATGCCAAGAATTACACTCTGCCTCTTTGATATACTACATTTTATGCAGGCACCACTCCAGAAACTCGATGAAACTCTTCCTCGGGAGGTTATGAATATCACTCAAGCTGCATTTCCCGCCAAGCAAAAGTTTCAGCTTGCGACTAGGAAGGTGGTTTTCCAATATGAGTATGTGAATATTGTGGTGAAACTCAACGAAACCAGGCTACCCGACATAACTGCATTCTCCAGCAACTTTACAGGCGAAGCATAACTTTTGCAGAGTAAGAGCCTGTTGTGAATGTCTGGCAGGAATTCAGTATTTCAACTTTAGGAGAGTACACACGGCTTTACATGGACACAGATGTGCGCTGGCTTGTGGACGTTTCCGAGAAGTTCTGGACTCTATGCATGGCTTCATATTCTCTGGATCCTGCCTCTTAATACATGGCACCTAAGTTGTCTGGAGACACACTGCTCAAGAAAACGAAGTGCAGCATTGAATTATTGATCAATGCTGACTTGCTTCTTTTCTGTGAGTGAGGGATCCAGGGGGATTTTGCCATTTTGTCCATAGGCTCACAAAGGCGAATAACCTGTGAATGGGTGACAGGTATAATCCATCCCTTGATTCGAGTTACTTAATGTACTTGGATGTAAATAACTTGTATGGTCAGGCCATGCAGCAGTCACTGCCGATTGGTGAGTTTCGATGGGTGCCCAAAGACGAATGCAACGGATTAGGTGGAAAAATCATGGGAGGTATGGCAGCTGATTCTGATGTAGGTATGTGGTGAAGGCAGAACTCACACACCCTATTAGTTTGCATGATGCACACGCCGATTTGCTGCTGCATCCAGAGGAACTAGTTCAGCAAGGAGGCTCCACGCCAAATCTGATGACAACACTGGGGGATAAGCGTAGAGACATTATTCAGTATTGTAGTCTCCAGAATTGTTATTCTAAAGACCGTCGCTATTGGGGACTGCTGAAATTAGATTCTAAGCATGCATAGTCCATCAGAATTGTTGTAAAAGCTATGATACTGGAGTTGTGGAATTTAGTTGTAGTAAAGAAAGTATCTTCACATTAGTTTTTAGCATAAATTTATATATGAAAAGCTCCTACCAGTGTTACTGTTGTAGTGTTAAGTTAAACGTATTTCTGCATTGGAATATCAGAGTCAATTTATACCTCAAGAATACTATACTGAACCTCAAAAACTTCATTGTACCTCAGGAATTATATTGTACCTCAAGAACTATATTGTATATGTATGAACTGAATGAAGTAAGAAAAAATTTAGTCACCTTCTTTGTTGCTGTTATTTACAAAAAAACCCTATCCCCTATTGCATTATGTGCATATAAAGACTATGCATATCTCAAATGACACTAGTTTTGCTGAAGATGAGTGCTGTTAAGTAGGGGAGGTTTAAGACAGAAGATAACAAAATATGTACAATGGTTGCATTGAACTGCATTATGGGAGCAGGAGGCAGGTGTCCGTGTCTGCGTCCAATGATGTATAGCAGACATGTCTAAAATTATATCTCCTGTGCTTGAAGGAAACCCCAGATATAGCATGTGGTTAAAACTGTACACTGTCAAAGCAGAACATGGTTGAAAAGAAAAAAAGAACACAGAGGCTGTGAGGTAAAAATTCGTTTATTTCTTATCCAACTTAAAAGTAATTTTACATTTAAATAAACAGACACAGCAACACTATTTTCACAAATCTTCCTCTTCATGAGTCGATGGAGAGAAGGACACCTGTAGATTTCCAGGTCTTGAATACCAGCAAACTTAAATATTTGATGCATCCATGAGATCTTCTACTTCCCCTTCACGTTGATGATGGTATCCATGAGATCAAATAATTTAACTGCAGTCACCTTATCTTTATGGGGTATCCTAGGATCATCCCAGTGGTCGGCCCTGATAGCTGAGTGATCAGCATGACAGATTGCCATCTTACAGGCCCGGCTTCCATCCCCCGATGGGTCGGGGATTTTCTCCGCTCAGGAACTGGGTGTTGTGTTTTCTTCATCACCATTTCATCCCCACCCGGAGCGCGGGTCGCTCAATGTGGCGTCGAATGTAATAAGACCTGCAACAAGGTGGCTGGGTTGCCCCGTAAGTGGAAACGCCAAATGCTCATTTACATATCCATCCCATTGAATTCCAAGGTAAAAATGTGTTAACCATTTTGCACTCTTCCTTGTCTTAGCACACTTCACATATTTGAAAGACCTTGGTGATGCAATATTTGCGGAGAATTTATCTATTATTCCCACATCTTGTGTGTACACTACGAATGCAACATCTTTAGATATGAACTGTCTAGGCTAACCATCATAGGAAACCAGAGCGTCTGCAATGATGTGCAAGTCTTGAGATGCCATTGTGAAATGCTGTAGGTATAGTGCAGCACCTGTTCATTTATACAGCTTGTTGCACAACACCGGTGAGTGGGTAGTACTTGATCACACAGCCATGTAGAACTATAGCATATGGATCAATGTGTTCTGGGAAATTTGTCGAAGATTCAAATTCAGTTTGCACATCTAAAGGTCCTGACATAATTATCTCCTTCTGTTTAGAGCAGTCTATTACGATTATCGGTGAAAGCTCCTTGAACTTCTGTGGGCTGAGTAGAGACCCCCTTCCCTCTCCTTCGGCAATTTCATAGTAAGAAGCACGAAACCTTGCTTACATGTCATATGCTAGACTGTATACATTTTCATTCCACTGCAGGTGTAAATTGTCATATGGGTAGAATTCTGAAATTCTGATATATTTTGGCATTGGTTAACTTGCAGTTGTCGAAAACGGCGGAAACATTTGCTATCGTGCGATGTGAGAATGCCTCTCTACCTGGATTGGAATCAACATCGCTTACAACACCTGGCATTGTGGAATAGATGCTAAGACCCAATGTAGACCTAGTTATGTATATAGTAATATTCCATCTACGTTGTATACCCGCTCCTGTGGTAAAGTTACTAATGATGAAAAAATGCATGAATGGATGGAAGGACTCGGTGTACTTGATGAGAATATAACTGTAACTGGTGATGTAACCCTGTACTATAATTATTAATAAAGTCTGATCTGTACCGTCAGCCGCCAATCGCTAGACGTACATCTATCACTCTGAAACGCAAGTATGATGAATCTAGGTGTCTCTAGCTGCGCTTGGGAGTTTCGCGCGTTCTTCACCGTTCGAGCAATAGCTACAGCACCATCAGCGAGCGATCCTACCGCCGAGAGCGCGGAGAGGGCCTGGATGAGAAATGGAAGCTAACTGCCAGATGTCTTGGGCGTTGGTAGAACCCGAGGTGCTTTAAGCGATCCTCTTCTTCTTCTTCCCGCACCTTTCTGCTTCAGAGTGTTTTTAGCTGCGTACATCGCTGTTAGGATACAGTTCTTCAAACAGCTCTGCTTCCCGCCATTGTCGTTCTTCTTGTTTAGCGCAACGCAATCTGACTTTCAATAATCCCTACAAAAGAATGGCACTGACTAACAATAGCCTACACTTTTCATGAATCACTCACCTCACAAAAATCTTCGTTACTTCGTCGAGCAGATTAACCCCCTTATCACTTCGTGCCAAGCGTTTCTGAAGATTTTACCCAGGTCCACTGTAGCTATACCCCGGGATGTGTAAGGCCACTGGCAGTTTGTCTAGAGTACACCACCTCCTCTAATGCGTCTCCTAGCAAGCATATTATGCTACTCCGGTGGTTGTGGACTGTGCGTCTCCATTATATGGCAAATCGTTAGCATCAATCCTACTCTTTTGTGCAGTAGGAAAACAAAGCCATTTGACTAGTGCTTTATTTCAACGAGAAATACATCCGGTTCTGAGCTTTTCTGCAACTCCTCGGTGTAGAAGCAGCCTGCAATTTCTTTACCTTTACTATCCTTCAATATGTAAGTTCTAGGATTCGTTCTTTACACCTTTGAAACTATAAATATCTCTATTGACCAGTTCGGTAGGTATTAATCTACAAATGCAGTCTTGTCTTTTGAGATACGTACCTAATCACTTACATTAGATTTATGCTGCGTGGATCCAGCATTTTAATGCGGTACTACACCGTATCCATGAGTCCATTATCACGAACGTCCAGTGGTCTCATTTTTATTGTGGTATGCTAGGTTCGATTATCCTGGGCAATTATTTATGGGAGGATATCTGTCCATTTGTATGAGCCGCGAAGGTTAAAACGCATTCGTATTCGATCTTTTATTGTTCTGTTCAGACGCTCCATGATATTTGTCCTGCAGGTGAGTGAATGTTAAACAGTGATGTATTCCGTACCGCTGCATCACGGTCTTGAAATGCCTATTGTAAAACTCACCGCCGTGATCGGTTTGGATCTTGTCCGGGCATCGATTTGTCCCTGTCTGTAGAAAACGCTCTAAAACAACCGCGACATTGCTACGCGTGTTTCTTTTAACAGGCATTGCCCAGGCAAACTTGGACTATATATCAGTAACCATTAAAATATTCTGAATCCTTTATTCTCATGTGAATATTCCCTCAGATCTACAAGATCAGCGTTCTATAAGTCATCCAAACCTTTAATCATAACATAACTACGATGGTATGTTTTGTGTGCTGGTTTGTGCAGTTCTCGAACTAATGTCTCCATACTTAATCGGTGATACCTCTCTCTAATTTCAGAGATTACTGGAACAGCCTCATTCGAATGAGCTGTATTACCGGTAGCAGCTGATGCCATGAGAAACCGTAATCGATCTATTAGATCGTTGGGGTCGTCGTAATATATATACTGCGGGGTTCTATTGTTCACTACTTTATGCTCAATGTCAATACCATCACCGCTGCTACGGATGTTGTTGTTTTCGCCATCAAGTATTGGTTTTATAATGGTTTTATATCTCTTGTTTCTCAGGATTTTCGGGATCTTACGTACATCAGTCATGTGTAGTATTTCACGGGATGTTTCCTTATCATTAATATTCTATCTGTCTGACCAGGAGCGTGACGGATAATGAATTCGTCAATGGCAAAACCATCGGTAGCGCGTGTTTTTTTTTTTTCTCACAGCTGTCTGAGAGATTCAGTAATCGGCTTAAGGGTCTCTCTTTGTGATTGCTGTCGATCCATATGCCCTAACATCAACAACCGTAGATTCTCTCGAACTTATTTCCGCGCTTGAATAACTTTCTGCTTCGTTGACATCTCGGTGTATACATATCAGACATCCTTGCAGCGTGAGGCTTTATATATCCGCTCTTCTTCACCCTCTTACTATGTGTCTGCTCCACCTTCTCAACAACAAGAAACTCTACATCTATTTCCCGTCAATAGCCTGGACATTTTCTGTTAAGTCTCTTACGTTCTCACCGACTTCATTAACTAACTCATTTAACGCATTCAGCATTCTCAGAAGAGTCTGGTAATACTTCTCCAGTTCTCTGCGCATACCTTCAACTTTATGCCCAATAGCCTGAGTTTTCGCATCCATGTACAGGCGAATGTTCTGTCTGTGTACACCCATACTCTCGGGTTGAGAGCTAGATACGCGCGCGAATTTGTCCATGGTGCAGCGTATACTGATGTACTAACCGTACTCAATATGCAGAAAATCTTGGAAGTTTCGCCTATACCTACCATCAGTTTTCTTGTTTATTAATAACGAGAAACCCAAAGTGTGAATGATTCCAGCAATCAGCACATATCTTTACAAAATCATTGAACGACATGTTAGTTCGTACGTGTGCCACGTAAATGTGTTTTAAATTCAGATTGTCTTGTTTGAAGGCTACAATGAGATTTGCATTATCCCTAACCAACTGTTCCGGGATTCTGGAATATGTTTGGCTTAGATAAAATACATCTTCACCCATATGACGACCGATACAGAAATATTTTCGAATTTGGCCTTGGTTTTCCAAAGCAACATCGTCAAATATGAAGACAAAGTTTGGCTTTGCTTTTTCAGCTGGAGGGGTATCAACGTCTTGACTGAATGTCGTGTATGTAACACCATCTACACCGCTCAATATCTCCGGTATTAGCTGATACTTGGGTTGAAACAGGATTTTTGAGAATACACAAACATGTCAAAACTGGACTCCATCTGCATGTGTTAGCAGCGTCATGAAGACTTTAGTTTTGCCACAATTGGATGGACCTACAATAATTGCTCGTATATTATCAGGAAAGAGAATTTCGTTTTTTTCATCTTCTTCACGTCTTCTTTTGCATCTTCAGAGGACCAGCAACCGACAACGAAGTCCTTGTGATGAGTATGTTTCACCTACCCTGTCATGATACTAACTACGCCAGGTTCTGATAAGTAGTTGATTTATATAGAAAGATACACTTGAAGGAACGGTAATAGTAAATGTAGCCACTACAGCTCCATTACTTAACAACTGAGCTTTACTGGCCACACAGAAATATCAGCTATATACAGGGTGAAGGGAAATTCGCGCACTCTGGCTTCGCAGCGCGGCTCCTCACATGCCAGCGGTAAAAGAATATCTGTCACAAAAATTCGTCCGGCGAGTATATCTCGCAGAAAAAGGACGTTAAAGAGTGACCATATGGCAACACTGTAACAACATGTATGGTAACTACCTCTGTCAGTACACATTAGTAGGTCTGTACAGTTGGTGCAGCGGGTAGAGTTTTTGGCTTGCGTGCTAGAGGTCGATAATTCTATCCTGGGTTGACGCATTTGTTTTTTATTTGGTAAATGTAGTCCAGGTAGTACTGTATCTGGCATTGTAATCGTCAATAGCGATTACGGTGGGTTATCTAGAACACATGTACGCTTATGTAGCCGCGTGGTCTACTGCCGCTTGTTACGGTCTGCCCCGGCAGAGGTTCGAGTCCTCCCTCGGACATGTATGTGTGTGTCTGTTGTCCATACCGTAACTTTCATTAAGTAGTGTGTAGGCTTAGGTACCGATGACCTCAGTAGTTTGGTCCATAAGACCTTACCACAAATTTCCAAATTTTGCACTTACATACTAGAACCATAGAAATAGAAGATTGGTCACCTTTGAAAGAGGCCATTTACACGTCATGAGAGTAAATTTATTCGCACCACTTCATCTACTACATGGGAAACCTGTTTTCTTTGTATCCTCCTACAACGGCCTCATACATTAGTGCCAACTATTATTGTTGCCTCGTTCAGGTGCATTACATTTCGCTAGGGCCTTACTTTACCAGGAGGACGAGCAACGTGCTTTGCGAATAATGTCCAAACTCGGTAACTATTTGTATGTGTTATCACAATGGTCCCACTAATTATGCCTTTCAACAATGAGTCTGATAACCGCATGCTGTTAAGTGCGTATCTCAATGCATTTTATAATAATTATTATTATTATTCCACTACCCATGGGATTTTTGGAAACATCACGTCTATTACCGTTAGGGAAACAGTGTAATTCAAAACCGAACATTTCACAATTAACGGTGTCGGGATGAATCATGCAGAACAATATCTGTTCAAATGGTTCAAATGGCTCTGAACACTATGGGACTTAACATCTGTGGTCATCAGTCCCCTAGAACTTAGAACTACTTAATCCTACCTAACCTAAGGACATCACACACATCCATGCCCGAGACTGGATTCCAACCTGCGACCGTAGCAGTCGCGCGGTTCCGGGCTGAGAGCCTAGAACCGCTAGACCTCCGCGGCCGGCAACAATATCTGTCAGGGGGATAATGGGCGTTAGGTGTAACAGGGCGTAGGACTGACGGCGTGTTTGTACAGTATGCGCTCTCCACCAAACAGGGTCTAGTGGCAAGCAGAGTAACGCCACCGTAACAGACTCCATTGTACGAGGGCTATTCACAAAGTACATTACGTTTTGGAATTAAAAATAAATAAAGTATTGGAATTTTTTTTATTATATACAGATAAAAACTACACTTAAATGCTACTTTTCTACATAGTTGCCATTTAAATTAGGGCACTTATCGTAGCGATGGACGAGCTTGGAAATTCCTTCGTCGTAAAATTCGGCCGCCTGCGCCAACCACGTGGTTACCTCTTCTTGAAGCTGTGCGTCGTCATCAAAACACCTCATAGCCCACCACTTCTTCATTGCTGGGAATAAGTGGAAGTCGTTTGGTGTCAGGTCGGGACTGTACAGCGGATAAGGAAACTACTCCCACTTAAGATTCGAGAACTTCACGAGTGGCATTTACCGTGTGGGCCCGGGCGTTGTCGTGAATCAGCAAGATCTTTGAGCCCAACTTTCCCCTGCGCTTGTTTTGTATTGCTCTTCTGGGTTTGTGCAGGGTTTGGAAATACCTTTGAGAGTTTATTGTAGTGCCTCTTTCCACTAAATCCACAAAAATCACACCTTTTCTGTCCCAAAAGACAGTCGCCATCACCTTCCTTGCCGACATTGTCTGCATGCATTTCTTGGGTTTTCGGGGGGAATTTGTGTGCTCCCACTGCATTGACTGCATTTTTGTCTCGCAGTTCACATGCTTAATACATGTTTCGTCACCAGTAACGATGCGATGGAGTAATGAGTCTCCATCTTTCTCGTAAGCGTCCAAAACCGTTAACGCTGCAGACATTCGCTGATTTTTGTGAATCTCTGTCAAGATTTTTGGTATCCATCTTGCACAAAACTTGTGGTAACCAAACTTTTCGGTAATGATTTCGTATAACAAACTTCGTGAAATTTGTGGAAAACTCACAGAAAGTTCCGTTATTGTGAAATTACCGTTTTCACGGACCGCGGCATCGACTTTTTCGACAAGTTCGGCAGTCACTATGCTGGGTCTTCCACTTATGTCTTCGTCCTGAACGTTAGTTCGGCCATTTTTAAATTTTATGACCCATTGACGCACTCCACCTTCAGTGATTATGGTGTCCCCATACATTTCACAAAACTGCCGATAGATTTCTATCGGTGTACAGTTTTTTGCAGTCAGAAACCTTATTACAGCACGCACTTCTCACTTCGCGGCATTTTCAATTAACGCTGACATTTCAAACTGTCACAGTAACTCAACGGAGTACAGCACGAACCTCTCACTAGCACGGCAGGATGCCGACTGAGCGGCGGAATGCCATGACACCAAGATGGCCGCGCTAGCCCCGCCCCCAACGGACACAAACGAAAACGTAATGTACTTTATGGATAGCCCTCGTACATGCATACACGTATAGAATTTTCTCATTGTAAACCTCTAAACCAGTGTGGTAGACGTATTCTTGCGGACTGCGGTGATTAGAGGGAACTGTGTGGTGTTGTTGTGCAACACTCACACTCCCCCTTGATTATTGACTTACGCGAAGTTGATTTGTCGATCTTCTTTTCAGGATAGCCGGCTGCGATGGTCTGCCCCACTTCTTCTCCGAAGATAAGATGCTGTTTTGGAGGAATTTTCTCTACTCTTAAAATAACCCCTTATACTCGAGATACTTTTAACTCAATTCTACTATACAGGGTGCTACAAAAAGGTAAGGCCAAACTTTCAGGAAACATTCCTCACATACAAATAAAGAAAAGATGTTATGTGGTCATGTGTCCGGAAACGCTTAATTTCCATGTTAGAGCTCATTTTAGCTTCGTCAGTATGTACTGTACTTCCTCGACTCACCGCCGTGATTTCATACGGGATACTCCACCTGTGCTGCTAGAACATGTGCCTTTACAAGTACGACACAACATGTGGTTCATGCACGATGGAGCTCCTGCACATTTCAGTCGAAGTGTTTGTACGCTTCTCAACAACAGATTCGGTGACCGATGGATTGGTAGAGGCGGACCAATTCCATGGCCTCCACGCTCTCCTGACCTCAACCCTCATGACTTCCATTTATGGGGGCATTTGAAAGCTCTTGTCTACGCAACCCCGGTACCAAATGTAGAGACTCTTCGTGCTCGTATTGTGGACGGCTGTGATACAATACGCCATTCTCCAGGGCTGCATCAGCGCGTCAGGGATTCCATGCGGCGGAGGGTGGATGCATGTATCCTCGCTAACGGAGGACATTTTGAACATTTCCTGTAACAAAGTGTTTGAAGTCACGCTGGTACGTTCTGTTGCTGTGTGTTTCCATTCCATGATTAATGTGATTTGAAGAGAAGTAATAAAATGAGCTCTAACATGGAAAGTAAGCGTTTCCGTACACATGTCCACATAACATATTTTCTTTCTTTGTGTATGAGGAATGTTTCCCGAAAGTTTGGCCGTACCTTTTTGTAACACCTCGTATTTTCACAACACAACAGTTTTCACATGAAGGAATCATTTTTCGTAAGTTCAGCAATTTCCGGTCCGTTAGATACTATTAGATATTCTTGAACATAAATACAGTATTATTAACCTTTAAAAGTTCAAGTTAGTCCACCAGCCGGACCTCACGAAAGTAAGTGAACAATTAAGATAAGTGTCTTTTCTGTTTCTTTCAACAACATTCAACTGCTCCTAATAATGGGTGACGTCACACCCACACGGAGTAAGGCACGCTTGCTGCTAGTCCTGGTCATGTAACTTCTGTGACGAGCGAGGCGACCACTTTCCTGCGCCGATCGACCGTCACTACTGCCGTATCCTCTTGACATACTTCAAACCTGCGCTCGTACGTAAAATATTGGATGTTCGAAACGGTGGAAAGCAAAGGGTCTCTAGAATTTGCGTCGAAATGCTCGAGGCTCTACAGTATGGCATACATGAACGATGAATATGCGGATATGCTTTGGTCCTTGGTGCGTCTGATAACCGGGCAGCTTTCTTCGCTCGTGAATATGCTGCTAGATATCGTCGTCGACGCCATACAAATAAAAATGTGCTTTGTCGTCTGGAGCTGCACCTTCGGGAGTCAAGCTCTCTCCTTCCACCATTGCGTGATACTGGTCGTCCACCGACTAGCCGTACTCCAGCAACTGAGGAAGCTATTCTGGAGGTCATACAGCAAAGACCTCAGTGCACAGAGTGTAGCAAGGCAGCTGTGTGTCCCACAATGCACGGTCGTTAACATACGGCACGAGCATGGGCTGCGCCCCTATCATCATTCTTTCAAGCAACACTAGCATCCCGCAGACCACCATCAGTATTCAGACAGAACATTTCCAGGAAAACTGCACGAACGTTGGATGATCACCACGTTCATGTGACCTAAATCGCCTGGATTTCTTCCTGTGGGGACACGTGAAGGAGCACGTGTACTGTACTCTGCCGACGAATGTGGAAGAATTGGTAGCGCTTCTCCATGCTGCTCTTGTTACTGTGGACGCAGCTTTTCTGCGAAGGGTTCAGAGCTGTATGATCGGCGAGTTGCGCAATGTTTGGACATGCAAGGAGATCGTTTTGAGCATCTTTTGTTCAGAGGACGACGTATGTTATTGTGAAGGTCTTGCGGTCATTAATATGGACATTATTATTGTCGCTGGTTGCTAATGTACGACGCTCATATTACGTGTAGAATAAATCACAAGCAGATATTGTGTTATTGTACTGTGCTATCATCTTTAGCTTCCCGAAATTGATACTGTTTTTGTAGTTATTCTGTCCTATGCCAGGTCATTTGTTTACACTGTATTTCTTATGTGTCTAACGGCATAATGCCCGCATCTCGTGGTCGTGCGGTAGCGTTCTCGCTTCCCACGCCCGGGTTCCCGGGTTCGATTCCCGGCGGGGTCAGGGATTTTCTCTGCCTCGTGATGGCTGGGTGTTGTGTGATGTCCTTAGGTTAGTTAGGTTTAAGTAGTTCTAAGTTCTAGGGGACTGATGACCATAAATGTTAAGTCCCATAGTGCTCAGAGCCATTTGAACCATTTTTTTTTCTAACGGCATATTTGTTATGTTCAGCATTACAAAATGTTGTAAATTTGGGATACATGTGACCTAAGAAACGGTGTGTATTAGAGTATGAAATATCAGAATGAAATTAGCCATAAAATATGCGCTCCAACTCAGGATCGAACCCTCGACTTCCTGCGTGCTAACCAAAACTGTATCCACTGTACCAACTATGCATCATGTAAGAAGTGTCCTGACAGTAGCAGTTAACATACGTAAGGCTACATTGTTGCCAGATTGCCACTCTTTAGCGCCCTTTTCCTGCCGGATGACCTCGCTGGACAAGATTTTGTGACAGACATTATTATTTTTTTTTTTTCAATCGCTGGCATGTAAAGAGTCGTGCTGCGAAGCCGGAGTGTGCGAATTTCGCTTCGCCCTGTATTTTTACCCATGAAGAGTGACTTTATCATTCATTTTGTGAATAACTGGTGAGGCGATGTTTGGCGTAATTGTCTGCTGCTGCATCATTGTAGGTGAAGCATTGAAAAATAATGATATTAATAAGCATAATTCCTAGACTGTAATGAGAGAGGTATGAAATAAAACACAAACACGGTTTGAGATTATATATACATACATTATTTATTTAAATACCATACATAGGATGCAGTATTGCAAGGAAATCGCCAGACTCTTTCTGTATTTTCTTCTTTTTTGCATCTGTACAGTATTTCCAAAACAATGTTTTTTGATATGTAATAAATTCCACTCGTATCTCCCTGAAGCCAATCGATGCCTCACAGTACTCGGGTTTGTCATATGCACATTTAATCTGTTTCTCTTTTGGCTCAGCATTGATGTGCTAACAAAGGTACTGCTCCAAATCATCAACATGTACACTATGCATATCTAGGAACTTTGCAACATCATTGTATGCAGGGTCTATGCTCAACAACCAACCGTTCAATCTTTCCAGTGCAAGACATAGTGCTCTATCCAGTTTGTATAAGCTCATAGCTGAGGTGTGCCTTAGATAAACACAGTTGTCACCCGATTTCACACACAGTGCACAATCATCATACACTGCTGTAATAGATAGTCTCACACCAGTAAGGTGAATGTCTGCAGGAGAACGAGTTGGCTAATACTCTCTAGTCATCTGCTGATTGATGTAGCGCTCTGCACGACATATTTCATCCCAGTCGAACTCAGAATTTGGCACTTTAATACCCTTCGATGCATTTTCAATTTCTATCCTCGCATGCAAACCCCAGACTTGATGTGCTTCTCTACCAACGTTTACACGTTTTGTTCCACTGGGAGATAAATTGTATGTAGAACTGAAAAGCATGGGTACACTCAATGCCTACTTATCCACAGAGTCTGCATTCTGTGCCTACACTAGCACAGGGATATTCTGCTGGGATGGGTCGTATGATGGTGACCAGTACTGTCCTTCATCTTGCTGTTGTTTGTGACCACCATCAGCGTTCGATGTGTTGGGAGCAGATCGCGTGTCCTCATCACACAAATCGATGAGTGAGCAGACAACAACAGCTCCTTGTACTACTGCTATGAGTGCTACAGGATCCCACGTGACCGCTACAGTTCAGACATGCTGGAGGCTGTTGCTACCATAGATCCAGAGGTTAGTGTAGGTCTCGACAAGATGACAGCCGAGGTTGCTACAGGTCTGGATCGACATGTTGGTGCTCGACTGTGATGCTTGGATGTGTCGAGGGCTACTGTTGAACAATGATGAGGAAACACTACATATGGGCTAAGACGTGAAAACAACCAATAATAATAATAATAATGCTAACCACAGAGAGAGATGTGATATGGGATACTTGGGATACTTACTTTTCAAGTTTCTTCCTGTTCTGCAGGGCTGTGTTGGATTGCAAGTGCAGCTGACACTTCATGGTTCTTCTTCTTCTGCTGCTGCTGGCTGACTGAGTAACACTGAGGTCCCAGAGCTGCTGAGCCTGCCCTATATCCCATTCAATGACATTGCCAGATACCAGCGTCCTACTGGCTGAAGTCTAACACTTGATTGGGTCAAGGGTTCCTATTGGTTCCCACCATTTTCCCCCCCAGACCGCCATTTTTGATTATGTCACAGGAGGGACAACAGCGCCCTCTGGTGGCAGTGCTGTGTACTAGGTCAGTTGGACTGCAGACCTCATGGTGAACACACTGGATGGCGCTACTGCCTCTGCCTCAAACTGTTTAAATAAAGGCCGTTTAAATAAAGATTTGCATCCATCCTATCCAGCACAGACTGAGTCCTACTCCCACCAATTCCAAGGAAGAGGTGACAGTTGGTTGACTTGGGTTAGTGGAGGTAGCCCAGGTGAGATATTTTCCCAGCATTTTCTTAAGTTAGTGGGGGCAGCAGTGGTGTGTTCCATTGTCCTGCTGGAATTTGAACTTCCCACCATTTTCTATAGGAGGGGAGGGTACAGGGAGGGGAGGGCGTTTCGTTAGTGGAGGTAGCCCAGTTGACCTACATTCGCGCCAAAATTTGAACTTCCCGCCATGACATCATTGTGATGTTACCATATCTATCGCCGCCATCTTGGATCCGCCACCTTGAATACATTTGGCAACAATTCAGAATGGAGTGACGCTGCCAGTGTTACACTACTGCTGGGACTATTTGGAACTGTAAAAGAAACGATTGCAATCAACATCCCTTTGAATTGACAGCTGTGTGACATCAAATCATCAGTGAGTGAGCCGGCCAGAGTGACCGAGCGGTTAAAGGCGCTACAGTTCGGAACCGCACGACCGCTACCGTCGAAGGTTCGAATCCTGCCTCGGGCATGGATGTGTGTGATGTCCTTAGGTTAGTTAGGTTTAAGTAGTTCTAAGTTCTAGGGGACTTATGACCACAGCAGTTGAGTCCTGTAGTGCTCTGAGCCATCAGTGAGTGGCTCAAATCGGATACGGAAAACCAAAAGAAGTTTGTTCAGTGTCTTCCTCACTGAGATGAAGAAGCCAATATCAAGACTATAGTTGGTGTTGCACGTACTTGGCGCCATCTGCAGATTAAATTTCTGTGCAGTTAGTTAATTAGTACTTATTACTTGGTGAAATACAACCTCTTGAGATATTTGTTACACGAACTCCACATTAGACTCCTATTTTCGCATGATTTCTTTGTTTTTATTGTATAACATGAGGATTTTCAGAACACCAGCTTCGATTATTAAGCAAATTCATATACCCCGAATAATTCTGCCTTGCTTTATCACAAAAAGTTCGTCCGGTTTATCTGCCAGGCCGATAGCCCGCCTGCCACAATCTGTGGAATACAATGGAGCGTCATATAATGATTAGGGGAGGCCTACTTGTCTGTTAGCTCCTTCATAGGTCAGAGGCAGTTTCATACGAAGTACCCTGTGTAACTGTGAAACACAGCCTGCAGCAGCTTTTATGGTATGATAAAGTTGAGGATATAGTAGAGAAGATGTAAAGAATGACTGGAATTCAGTAGTGAACGAAGGCGAAATTTGAATAACTGTAGAAAAGATCATATTAGGAAAAAGAATGACGGGAGGAGCTATTGGCACAGCTCTGGAAAAAATACTCTATAACGTTTGGAAATACGCTGTATGAACAACACAGGAGAGAGAGATACACTAGAACTAGAGCTGTTGTCTCAAACAGATACTGGTTTCACAAGTTAGATGCAGAAAATAATTAGAGAGTGTTTGAAAAATGCTGGAAGCGGATGCTAGTTCAGATCATACAATGTTGACAGGAGAAACAAATTTTCGGTTTGAAAGAATAGAACAATAAAAATGAAGAGACTATATAATAGAGTAGAAGAGAATAAAGTAAGAAACACATTTAAATTGGTATTACAGGAAAATAAAATAAAATGCACATCTACTGAGGTTGCAGTAACTGTAGGATTAGCCTGTAAACCGTTTACAGAAAGCAGCAGAAGAAACAAGCGGTTTTAAAGAGAAGAATGACGTCAACAATCCATAGAAAAGTTGCATAAAAGATGTGAAAAAGTGAGGAAACAGATAGGGACATACGATTTAATGTATCGTGAAGTAAATAATTTGCACTTTATAGATACAATGGAGAACGGTATGTGTATTATAAAATATGAGAACTGTAATGAACAAGGGGAGTAAGGAATAATGAATGAGTGAAAGATGTATTTAAGAATTATATGACGCAAGAGCTCCTCCAGATCCTTTATGTAGGGTGAGTCACTAACTATTGCTACCTATAACAACTCCGAAAGTATGATAGGAGCTGAAAAGTTTGTGGGACAAAAGGTGCATGGGACAACGGGGGCCATAAGACGACGTTGGTTTTTTGTTGCTAGTTGACATCGTTTCAGAGATATGAAGGTCAGTTTCGGTTTTTTACATGGGATGCTATGGTTTGGTACTTATTTTCTGATAACAGCTACAGAGACGAATCCAATGACGTGTAACACTAAGGTCTTTGAAGGTCAACTAAGGTCAAAAGGGTGGCATGAATGTCCATTTACAGAAGATGTTCGAAGTGATGATCATTAGTATCAATGCAGTGCTCCACTTTTGTTATCATGAATTGAGTGGTATTCCTTATCACTTCGGCTCTTATTGAAGCACATGCTCTGACAATTCTCTCTCGTATATCGTGCAAATAGTAAATATTCGCCCAATGCGGCGTATCCATCTACCATGACATTGACATGTAAACCCCATTAGTCGGTTTCGCAATACAACACGAATAAGAACGGTAAGACTAGTATCGTCTAATAAAGCGAATGTGAATGATATATTCTTTCGAAGAACAAGTCGATATCCTTTCATTTACGGTGAATGCCAACGAAATTCAGTCAGAGCTAGAGGTTTATACGCTGAAATATATCCTTAACGTACTCACCCTACACGTCGTACATTTAGATATGGTATGATGAATTGAGAACCACTGGAACTATAACGCATCGGAAACATGCCCGGCAAGGGAAAGTTACCAACGAGGAAACGGAAATTGGTACTCTTGCCATTGTGGTTCGAGATCCTTGTGTTAGTTCGCGCCAAATCGCAAGGGAATCTGGCATGAGCCAGAGTAGTGTTGTTAGTGTTCTGCATCGCCATAAATATCATCCCTACCATATCAGTCTCCACCAAGAATGAAACGGTACGGATTGTATGCGTCGCATTTAATTCTGCCGATGGGCTCAACTTCAGATACAGATGGATGACACATTTATTAATTTGATTTACTGACGAGACGAATTCAAGAACCATGTAAATGTAAATGCATTATTAGGCAACTGCAAACCCATGTTGGCCGAGGCATGTTGCACACCAGAAACCGTGGTCGGTTCTGGGATTCTGGAGGAAAGAATTATAGGCTCTTATTTCATCGAAGGTAATCTTAATGGTAGGAAGTATACCACAATCCTACAAGAGACATTAAGTATGTTATTGGAAGAAATACCTTTAGGAACAAGGAACAGAATGTGGCATCAACATAATTGGTGTCCGGCACATTTTTCGCTGATGGCTAGAAACGAGCTGCAGAGGCAGTTCCCAAATCGTTGGATTGGACGCGGAGGAGATGTGTCGTGGCCGACCCGATCGCCAGACGCGACGCTTCTGAATTTTTTCTTGTGGGTATTAATAAAGACGTCCCAACTACACCTGAAGGTATGGGAGAGAGAATTGTCAGAGCATGTGCTTCGATAAGTGCCGATGTGATAAGGAATACCACTCAATTCATAAGAAGAAGATTGCCGCAGTGCATTGATATCAATGGTCATCACTTCGAACACCTTCAGTAAATAGACGTTCCTGCCACCTTTGTGACCTTCGTTGACCTTCAAAGTCCTTACTGTTACACGTCGTTGGATTCATCTCGATAGCCGCTATCAGAAAATGAGTAGCAAACTATAGCATTCCATTTTAAAAAAGAAAAACGGAGCGATCCAACCTAGCAACAAAAAACCGACGTTATGTTATGGCCCCCGTTGTTCATGTAACTTTTGTCCCACAAACGTTTCAGCTACTATTATACTTTCGGAGTTAGTCTTGGTGGCAACAGTTAGTCACTTACCCTGTATACGTTAGATGAAAATGATTTTCTTGAAGACGACAGAAGATATTCAATCACTATGCTAAACTCCGTCCGAAGGTGCCAAAAATAGCAACGTTACCGACCTGCCGCCGCGTCATCCTCAGCCCACAGGCGTCACTGGATGCGGGTCTGGAGGGGCATGTGGTCAGCACACCGCTCTCCCGGCCGTTTCCAGTTTCCGTGACCGGAGACGCTGCTTCCCAATCAAGCAGTTCTTCAGTTGTCCTCACAAGGGCTGATTGCACTCCGTTTGCCAACAGCGCTCGGCAGACCGGATGGTCACCCATTCAAGTGCTAGCCACACCCGACAGCGCGTAACTTCGCTAATCAGACGAGAACCGGTGTTACCACTGCGGTAAGACCCTTCGCTGTTCGAACATTATGTTAGAGTAAAAAATGACACTTGACAAGATATAACAGGGAAGAACAACTCGTGGTGACTCGATTCTTACTGAGGTCGTCAAGATGATGTAGTTAAAAACTGTTTCCCATAAAAGAGTGGTGCGACTCTCGGAGGAAGTATATTAAGAGGATGTATCACATTTGCAAATGGCATGGTATCGTAGTTGTTGTTACGGGCTTTAGTTCGAAGAATGGATTAATGCATTTCTCCATGATACTCTATGCTGTGCGTTCCTCTTCATCTCCGGATTGCTAATGCAAGCTGTATTTGTTTGAACCTCCTTATTGTAATGGTCTCTTGGTTACCATTTACAAAGTTTACTCAGCACCGCCTATCCGCTCACCTCCAATCTGTCGGTTCCTGCCATAATGTTGACGATTTCTTGACGGCTCTGGATGTGCACGTTTAACTGGTGCTGTCGTTTAGTCAACTTATGCAAGAAATTTCTTGTTTCTCCATTTCTGTTTAATACCTCCTCATTAGTTAATCGATATTCTCACCTTACCGTCAGCACTCTTCTATACGACTACATTTCAAAGGCAACGTTCCCAAACACCAGTTGACCCATATAATCCCAACTGTTATATCTCTTCGACAAGATACTTAAGACATTCGACAAATCACTGTTATCAAACAAAGAGTAAACATTACAGAAATATTGTAGGTATTACCATAAACACAGAATTGAGAGTGTAATCAGGTAACGTTTTGCTTTATTTTCTGTCGATAAATTAATTGGAAAAAATAGGTTTCGAGGAAGATCTAAGAGTGAGAAAATAGCTCACATACAAATATGCAGACAAAGTAATGAGTAACCTGCCAAATTTTGCTTTCTTGAGACTGCGATTCACCAAAAGTGTAAAGATTGTAGAGCCAGCAGTCAACAGGAATTGTGAACATACATTACATAATAACAATTTGAACTCTTTCAATAAAACCTTTGATAAGAAACCTCGCTGTCGTAAACGGCCGTGACGAACTCAGAAAGGAAAGCCTCAGCTATGCAGTCGCGATGATGAATGTATTAATTTTTTCAGCAGCATTCCAGTTCTGGGAGCGGTTTCATATATCTGCAGAGTTTCTGCGGCCTTAATTTCCCATGCAAATGAAATATCTGGACCTACACAATAATGAACTTTCAACGTGAAATAAGACCTCCAGGTACAGTATTTAACGAATTAAACGGTCGTTTAAGCTGTTCCAGGCGTATTCGCTATAATGTAATATCCTTCGCAGTACATTCTGCAACACTACCCAACTGCAGCCTCTTTATTGCTCATTTATGCAGCGCAGATTGCCTCTTAAAGTTTCACTGATCTTACGGACCACCACAATGAAGAGATTGCGCCTGATGAAGGTGAATGTCTTTACTAGTTAGGTCAACGCTGTTTGTGGGTCCAATTCTTCTACACAACATATAACTTTTTTCTCTGACAGTGGTATCGGTAATTATAACGAGGTACCACACCAATAGATGTTCACATACTTTGAAGCTCGCCAGTGGTTGAAATCCGCAAAGAGAAGTGATTCGATTAAAATAATATATTTTTCGGGAAGGCAGGAAAATTGTGTTATACAGACAACATTAAATCTCGATGTATTTTTTTCTCTTCCACTGTCACTGTTTCCTCAAAATACTGAGTCCAGATGGAAGCCAATAAGTTTCGCTCGTAAAAAATTTTAAGAGATATTATTTTGTATCTACAGTAGAAAACGGATTTTAATTTCCATTTTCCTCGTGTGCCACTTATGTGCTACTATACGAGTGTCGCTGGCTTCCGTTCTAGATACCACATGATATAATTTTTGTCACATAGATAGTTTTAATATTCTGGCAGATGCATAGTTAGGTATATCCACAGCTCTCGTCCAGTCACTTTAATCAAATTTCGTAGTAGTACAGTGCCCGTTAGAAGACGGGTGCAGATAATGACGAAATACTTCTCAAGACATTAACTCCTGCTTTCATCTAATACTAATCAGTGGACTGTTATTTAACTCAAGAAAAATTAAGGACACTAACCATTATTGGAGAATTATTTCGAAATATCACTCATATCCGTATCCATATGCTGTACACTTTCACTGAGAATTAAAGAAAAACCCTTAGTGAATGATTTCCTTTAAATACAGATCAATGAAGGACCTTGTTTAGACACGAGTCTCTGAAACGCAATGTACATCGGGGTATATACCACGATAGGATACACTTTCCTCAAGTTAACTAACTACCCTAACGGTGCTTACGACTTGGCGTTAGTCCTAATAAATCGCTGGCACTAATTTTTGAATTTAAATGCTACGATGTAATAGCTACGACTTATACGGCGTTCAGATTGAGATTATGTAATCGTAGAAACGTAGCAGTAATTCAGTGGAGCTACCCTTGTAGTGGGCGATTCAACAGAAAAGCCTTAATATCGTATATCTCCTGCAAATATGTCAGAGTTATTACGAGAAGGCATAATATTTCTTATCATGAAACTATGTTCCTCTTAGTGGTTTATTTTCTATCGCCTCAGTTTGCATGGTGTATACTTGAAATTTTGGAGAGATACATATCTACGAGGTAAAATGATAGTACTGTGTTGATAAAACGCACGCAGAATAAGAAATACCTCATCGGCCTCCAATCCAAAATGTTCTATGAAATTGCCACTGCACTGGAATTTTGGCTTTGTCAACAGGAATATAATTGATTACTAAATGTTTGTGGACTGTGATAACATCGCAGGCAATGAATACCGGGTAGATTAACTGCCTTTTATCAAATTGTTGTAGTCTAGTTAGTAGCTTAGAAATATTATTTACAATCCGTACAGCTTGAAACTGGAAACCAGGGACACAGAGTGATGTGATTCAGTGGTCAGTAGGCAGGACTCGCTTTTAGGAGAACTACGATTCAAACGCCCGTCCGGAAATTCATGTTTACGTTTTCCGTGATTTACATAAACCACTTCAGGCAAATTCCGGAGTGGCTCGTTTGAAAGTTCACGCCAGATTTCCTCCCCAATTCTTCCCTAGTCCGAGCTTGTGCTTTGTCTCTAATGACCTAGATGTGGACGGGACGTTAAAACCCTGAAAATCCTGTACCCTTTTTAGCACGGGACTAGCATTATTAACGAACACTGGTGTGTGTTCAGTTTTCCAAATACCTGATAAAAATTTAAATACATACGTGCCTTGCAGTCAGTGAAATATGTATTTGATTTTACGTGAACACCTTCCTAACATATACGTCGCGGTCGCTAATAAATCATGAGTGTACCTGCTGTGGTGCATATTATGCGTCGTATACTACTGTGCTTCATCAAAGAGCAACAAATATTCGCTCTCCTGCAGCTTCTTCCAGTATGCGCATAACATATCGTCAACGTTTTTACATCGGCTGTCGTAGACTAGCAGACAAACTACGCGGCATTACGTTATTTCGAGAGAGTCACATATTGTGATTATTCACACGTGGTGTTGTCGTCAACGGATTCACCATGACAATAAGCAAGCAGAAAGCACGCGAGCACAATTTTTAGCAGTCCAGGCACTTGTATTAAAGTTTTGTGTGCGTGACTGTTTGGTCCGAGATTGTGTGCACAGATGATCACAAAATGTGCACCTAAAAGTGTATTGAATTTCGAATCTAGCTATAACTGCCAAAGAACGACCATATTTTAAACAATCACGTGGTAGAAATTATGCCTTTCTTTGGAGTGTTGTGCGTGTCGTTGCTATAAAGTAACTTTTCGACTGATGAATCGATTGTGAATATTTGACGGAATACAACACTAATGTTCACATTTTGAAACTATCATCTGATAACAAACTGTAACCGATTCAAAAGTGTCACAACTATGAACACTACCAAATTAAAATCTGTTACCACCCTAATACCCCCAACTCACACAAATAGAGTGATTAAAAGCGAGTCGATTCTCAGCTTCACTAATGAGCCTGTCGTTGCATGGGAACGCTCTTTTATTTACTGCCACGACGTAGCGCTCTCAACATAAATTATGCTGTGCTGTACATAACTAATATAATTGTAAGATTCCTGTGGTTGCTTTGAATCAGGAGAACTTGCAAAACTTCTGCATTACAATGATATTTCATCCATCTTTCATTAATAATGCAAACAAAGCCAACGCCAGATGTGTACACTAATCATATATTAAGTAAGTGGTCATTAGAAAGGAGGAATGGTGACTAACTTTTTTTTGTGCTACTGGCATTCACGAGTGGGCGATCCCTCGAAAACAAGGCGAAGACTGGTGAGCCTGAAAACGCTAGGGCCCTCTATAAGACAATTAGAAAATTCGATTACAAAAGATGGTATTCAGATCATACTGCTGAGGAAGCGCGTAGTGTGGCTACTCAGACTCTGGGTACTTTGCACCTAACACGGTACTGAACTACACAGCCGGCCGCGGTGGTCTAGCGGTTCTAGGCGCTCAGTCCGGAACCGCGCGACTGCTACGGTCGCAGGTTCGAATCCTGCACCGGGTATGGATGTGTGTGATGTCCTTAGGTTAGTTAGGTTTAAGTAGTTCTACGTTATAGGGGACTGATGACCACACATGTTAAGTCCCATAGTGCTCAGAGCCATTTGAAGTCATTTGAACTACACAGTAGCACTGATGTCAAATCCAAGACGGCAGTAACTTTGCACTTAAATGTTGTGTTGAACTGCACAGTATCGCTGACATAGCCAGCCATGCTACGTTTCAGTGACGTCACTTTGATGTGAAATATAAGAAACAATGTGAGATGGCTTTAGTAGGAATGGAAGTAGTATCTATTAAAACTGAAACACATAAACAGCATAGCACTTTTACTGGGATTTAAAACAAAACAAAGATGGCGTATGCGAGGAAAATAAAAGAATATGAAGAAAAAAAGAAAATGGCAAAAATATTACCTAAAAAAAAGAAAAAGTCAATCACAATGTAGTATGTTGCCAGGAGCTATTAAAATGAAACAACCAACCAGTACATAGCCTACCATTTTAAAAGTGTTGAGTACATAGTTCCACGTAGTCAGTGCGTACACAACTTTCCCACTAGAGCGTGCCCCGCTAAGCACAACAGCACATGCGCAGCGCTCGTCCATCTCCGCACTACGACATGGCGCTGCCTTAGAGACGGAACAAATTCTGCTTCCGCCAATCCGCGTATTAATATGTAACGCATCCAATGAGATTGCTGCTAACGTAGAACCTTTTCTCCTCACGGATCACACTCACGCAGTGATACCTGAACACTCGAGGTATTATAACAAGTGTACAGAACTCCGATTACTCAGTCTGCATTAGTCTGTACCAGTCTGCATTAGTCTGTACCAGTCTATAGTCAAGTTTCAGTCTGCGCCTAATAAGATTATCATATTCCTTTACATAGCCATGAAGAGAAATGTATAGACTCTTTGTCAAGTATCAGAGATATGTGAGAATAAGATTAACGTACCAAGACCAAAGGAACTTCAGAATGTCAATTGTAAATGGCATCCAGAATCAAGTTACGTAAGGTTTATGCTTGTTACTATTTTAATAAATGTGTGTGAAAATTAATCAAGTTCTGTTTAAAGTTGGTCACCGTCAATCTGCTACTCAAAGCGTGCAAGTGGCGTTTCTATCATCTGACCTAACGGCAGAAGATAAACACGCCACGATAAGACCACGAGACATATTGCTGACACTCGCCTACTTCGTTAGAGCGACAAGTCAAATAATCTGATGCTGTGTGTACCGAAGGTCTTACAGTACGCACACCACAAAAAGTATCTGAATCTGTCTCTATAGACTCTGCTGTAGACACCCCAGCGGCCTACGCTGTTGAAATTATCCGATAAAAAATTTCCGTGAGTTGCTTTAGGGACGGGTGCAGTACTGCATCTAAATGAGGGGGAGCCAGGATTTCTGGAATGTTTGTGATTTTAACTAGTGTACGCTTTCATTCAGGTCGTTTTCACTGTTGCTTATGATACCTTCTTTGTACGCCTAACCGTAGCCACTGTTTACAAAACTTGATTACCGACACGGAACATGGTAGTACTCAAAGAGATGCCTTCGACGATGCTATAAAAATTGCACATCTCAGCTGAGATCAGTTGCTTATGAGGAATGTCTTGTGACTCTGTCTGCTAATAAACAGTAAATCGATAAAGATAGGAAAACTTCCTTGCTGTTCTCCGACTCTTGGAAGCGCTATGAGACTTTTCGTCGAGAGTGCTATTGTCTACAGTAGGGTAGCAACGCTAGAAGATAGTACTGAATTGCAGGACAATCTGCAGAATTTTGCAAGGACTGACAGCTTGTCCTGAACTTGAACAGATGTCACATATTCAACGTAAATCGACGGGAAGGCCTGAGACATTACCTAGAGACACAGTTGCTGCAATACAACCATCCTAACAATACCTTGAGCAAATTAATTTGCCAAAGATAATCCTGAGAGTTTCTGTTAGGTCCATCACAATTATACGAGGTGCGTCCCATATTGATTTACTCTAAATTTTTTTCCGTCGTGTGCCATTTGACTCATCATTACAGTTGCAAGTATACAATACTGTCGTCTAACTGTAGATGGGAGGATCATCATTAGTATTGTAATCCCTGCATAGTAGAGTCCAGTTCACCAACTAATGTCATTGCGTGATCGGAAATATGGAGTGCGATCATCTATAACTGTGCAGGACTTCGCGGTTTTCGTGGAAAGAGGCCGTAATCACTGCGGATATTCATAGGCAGTTGACGGTAGTGCGTGGAGAGTGTTATCTTCACGAAAACTACTCTTGCATGACGACAACGCTCGTCCGATCGGCTACCATCGCTAAAATGAGTTTTCAGGTACGGCCACTCTCAGCGTATTTCCACGACATACCATGTTTAACTTCCGTAGGTCCTCCACGAACCACTTCTCTGTCTTTCCCGCTGCTGAAGAACTGCTGGCATTTCCTACTGTTCTGGAAAATGATGTCCCGACGAAGGTTTCTCCGTAACTCCGAATAGAAGGGACAAAGTCAGAAGAATATGGTGTGTGTGTGAGTACCTGCAAACCCATTTCAGCGATGGAAGCTGTGGTATTGCGACTCGTATGAACACCAGTGGTCTAGGGGTAGCGTCTTTGATTACTACGCAAAACGTCTTCAGTCTCGGTTTTGAACTCCTCCGGCTTTCGAATTTTGAATAACAATCATCAGCAATTGCTGCTGGAGAAAATTGAGGATGTGTTAGATGGTGATCGGTGTGACTTTAGGAACGGTAAAGGCATCAGCAAGGCAGATCTGACGTTGCGGTAAAGTGGAAGCAAGACTGAAGAAAAATCAAGACATGTCCACGGGATCTGTCGACCTGGCAACCGCGTTCGACAGTGGAAAATGGTGCAAGATGTTCGAAATTCTCAAAAAAAAATAAGGATAAACTATAGGGACAGACCGGTAATATGTAATATCTACAAGAACCAAGAGGCAATAATAAGAGTGAGAGACGAAAAATGAAGTACTCGAATTAAAAAGGGTGTACGACAGGGATGTAGCCTTTCGCCCCATTCGATCTATACATGGGAGTATCAATGGTACAGATGAAAGAAAGATTCAATAGCGCAATTAAAATTGAAGATGAAACGATATCAATGATAAGATTCGCTGATGACATTGCTATCCTCAGTGGCAGTGGAGAATAAATACTGGATCTGCTGAATGGAAAGAACTGACTAATTAGTACAGAATATGAACTGAGAATAAATCGAAGAAAGTCGAAAGTAATGAGAAGTAGCAGAAATGAGAACAGTGAGAAACTTAACATCAGGATAGGTGATCACGAAATAGATACAGTTAAGGAATTCTACTACCTAGGCAACAAACTAACCCACGACGGTCGGAGCAAGGAAGACATTAAAGGCACCCTATAACTAGCAAAAAGGGCGTTCCTTACCAAGAGAAGTCTACGAGTATCATACACAGGCTTTAAATTGATTAAGAAATTTCTGAGAATACTCATTAAGAGCACAGCATCGTATGGTAGTGAATGCATGGACTAGTGAAACATGCATTGTGGGAAAACAAGAAAAGAAGAGAATCGATGCATATGAGATGTGGTGTTACAGAAGACTGTTGAAAATTAGATGGACTGATAAAGTAAGGAATGAGGATGCCCTTCGGAGAATCGGCGAGGAAAGGAATATATGGAAATCACTAACAAAAAGAAGGGAGAAGTTGGTAGGAAGAGGAAGACGTAGAAGGTAAAAAAATGTAGAAGAAAACAGAGATTGTAATGCAATCAGTAGATAACTGAAGACGTAGGTAACAGTTGCTACTCTGTTATGAAGAGCGGGCCGCATCAAACCGGTCAGAAGAATGATGACTCAAAGAAAGAAAAAAAATGGCAATGAGAGTTTCCGTCTTACAGAAACACTTTTCGTGACGGTGCACTCACTCCACACACTGCCACCAGTCACTTGTGAATGTCGCCTGCATCGCCTATGAACACCCGCTGTGTTTACACAATCGTTCCACAGAAATCACGTCGTCCAGCGCCGTTCTTGATAGTCACATTCCATATTGTCCTCTCATGTAATGGTAGCAGGTGAGAAACTGGGCTGTACAGTGCAAGGATGACACTTCTGATAACTGTCCTCCTATCTACGATTAGATCAAGATACTGCACACTTGCAGCTGTAACGACGAGTAACATGGCGTACCGTAGATAATGGGTAAAATATGGTGTAAATGAATACGGAACACCTCTCGTGTGTTGGAGTACTGCAACAGTACAGTTCATATACAAAGTGTGAAAAAATCACTAGTCCATCTTACTTTTTGATATTTTGAAGTAATATTAAATACCGTCAACTTCAAAGAAATGATGGTAAAAATTGGTATCAATATTAAAATTACAAAGATAATATCTAGGTCTTTTATGAATCCATAACCATTTGTCCCAGCAAACGACTTATTTTCACAACGTGTCAAAATCCATAGATAGGTCACACAAGTATCTTTGACGACAATTTCACTCATTTCAACTATCCTAGGTCCAACACTTCTTGAACTTGCTATAAAATACAGAGGACTCGAGTCTGTGGATATCTGCATACAATATTCAGGGATAACCCGGATTATCTAGAAATTCTTATAACTAGCTCAAGTGACGTCGTCCCCATCCAACCAGTAACATAGAAGTGTTCTGTCGTGTCTTTCTGAATGCCACCAACTGAAAAGCTCTGCGGAATTCTTTTTCATTGCTGTCGATTCTGTTCCATACCATTTTAAACGTCTTTGTGTGAATGTCACCATTTAAAGTGCATTGTGCATTTTTTTTACGTTAAGATTCATTTGGTTATAATCCCATTTTAAATGACTGTGTGTTAAGGCCGTTATTTCAAATGCGCTGTGGAAATTTTTTGACACACAGATCTATTCTGCTCCTTTCCATTTTAATAGTGTGTGTGTGAATACCATCTTTTGAGATTCTTTGTGCAATTTTTTTGAATTTACGATCCATCCTGTTCCTCTCCATTCTAGTGGTCTGTATGTGAATGACACCATATGAAATGCACATGGATTTTTTTTTATTTTTTATTTTTTTTTTTTGGCATTACAATTCCTTTCATTCCATTCTATCTGAGAGTGGTCTGTTGTAATTGCCAACTTTCAGTGTCATGTTTTAGGCGTCTGTTACTATCGAGCAGTCTTTGGCCCCCAGTCGAGTACCCGTGCAGTCACTCCAGCATCTGCTGCTCTGGTTTGTCTGTACTAAGGACTCTGGGGGCGTGCGCTGGCCCAGTCAGTGAGAATTAAAATTTGTGCGGACAGCATACCGTGAGTGTTTGATTGTGAACAAAGCTTGTTCTTTCCATTCTGTGTGGAATGGAGTGGTAAGTAATGTAGCAGATCTGAATTAAGATGTGGCTCACCGAGCAAGTGACTGACAATGTCTGCTACAAAAACGTCGTTTACGGTTGTAGAAGAAGTGGAAATGGTGTCCAAGATTCCAGGTAATGTGAAAGATAGTGCTTTGAGGGAGAGAACAGGTACGAATAACACTGTCTTCACTATATTTCTGGGCTATATTAGTAATGGGTACCGCAGTTACATCAAATTTCATACAACCAGAAATATCTATTCTGACAGGGACTAGTAACGTGATTATATTGCAATGCTATTGCCTTTGCGAGGTTGTTGAAATACGTAGTTAATGGATGGTGTACTAGTTTTAGAGAGTGATAGTTTAATTTGGTGCAAGTCATAGTACGGTCTGCTGCTGCTCTCCAGGAAAGTATTCCTTTGCAGATTTGCACGCAACACGAAACAATTAGTAAATCCAACTTGGTTACAGGCTTTACAGCAATCGGCGTATAAAGAAATGGAAAACATCACAGGCGTTTCCAGACACTCTAAGATTCGATGGAGGCGGACCGTAGAAGCCAACATCAAAGAATATGAACTTGTAGCTAGCATCGACGATAGCAAGCAGCACAATGAAACATAAATGTTTGTAAATATAGAACAGGGAACCACTATTGGCAGGGGAAAAATTTCGCACATCCTTTTATTAGATAGCTCCAGCACAATTGGCGAAAATCTATTTAGGTTTCATTAATTAAAGAGGTAAAGAAGTTGGTACATGAGAGTAATTCGTGGGGGGTCCCCACAAGCCTGTCAGAAGATTAAAGGCAAAGAAAATTATGCCAGTAGCCGAGACTATGTTATAAACGAGGCATTTATCGAACGATATAGGTCATTTACTGAAAACATATTCACAATCATCAGGGACTAATTTAGGACTTTTAAGCCCTTTATTAGTAAACGTAGCTTGAGACTCAGAACAATATCTAAGACCTAACTATGAAGTCATAGGATTGATTAAGTAACTAGTACATTGTTTATAAATATACCACCTCCCTCTTTAACTTCATTTTAATATTGGTTAACCCCCCATCTTGACTATAGGTTCATTTTATTTTAAACACACATACGTAAAGTTTTCAAGTTTACGAGGCTATTGTTACCAGGCATTTCGATCAACGGCTAAGGATACAGTCAGTACAAAGGGAGGACGAAAATATGGACAAACCTTAATACGACATAGGAAAACTGTTGGCATTCAAAACAGCTTCCAATAATCTCGGAATCGATAGATACAAGTGTGTTATACAATTATTCTTGAAAATAGTGGCAATTTCACGGGAACGTTGATGGAGTTGGACATCGATCGCGCACATTTCTCTCCGAAATAGACAATAAAAGCTCAAAGATACTGAGAGCTGGTGACTTTGGTGGCCAGGGGAGATGTGAAAAATTAGTCTGGTGCTCACAAAACCAGCCCTGGACGAAGCGAGCTGTTGAATAGGGGTTCTATCATCTTAGAACATAGTCTCATGTTTGGGAAACATTATTGTACTGAGGTATGGTAATCCACGACAGTAATGCAACCTTGCACAGTAACCAAGGGGTCCAAGTGACCACAGAACGTCCGTCATGTTTCACCCTTGGTAGCAAGCAGTTTGCATCGTAGGCTTAAGACGACGTGTACCACACGTATTCGGCAAGAAGTTGGAACAGTATAAAACAAGACTCATCCGGTCAAATGACTTCTTCAATTGCTTTATTGTCCCAGTTTTATGGCTTCCGCACTATTTTTCCATGTTACGACCATTTTCATTCCTGCTGTGTAGTTCTGGAATTCCCGCTAGCCCTACAATTCTCAGCTTATGGAGCCCCCTCCGTGTTGTTTCGGTGCTGAGTTGGTTCGTGAGTGCGACATTCGGTTGTGCAGAAACTTTTGCCGCTGTCGTCCTCTTATTTTTCGACGCATTCCTTCAGTGCCTGTCTGTAACTACCGCTCAACACTTACTTTCGTCCTCTTGTGACTTAGCTGAGAATGTTTCCCGATTTTCCTGTGTGTGGTGCAAATATTCGATTGTTCCTCTTGAAACAGCAAACACTTCGACGACGCTGGTTACGGAATCACCCACCAGCCGAGCACCAACATTCAAAATGCTTTAGCTCCGACATAAGGTACTCACAACTATTTATTTATTTATTACCATCACAAAACATGTCCTCCTCCAGGTCTAAAGCAAGTCGTATAATATATCAGTACAAGTATTCCAGATAACAAAAATTCTACTTAAACACTAATGATGAAATGTTAAGAGACTAAAATGCACACACACACACACACACACACACACACACACACATATATATATATATATATATATATGTGTGTGTGTGTGTGTGTGTGTGTGTGTGTGTGTGTGTGTGTGTGTGTTCTACATGGTGCTTTTAACTAATGGCGTAATCGCACACAGTTGAAAGTACATGATATTAGAAGCAAAAAAGTCTCAGTAAACAAGTAAGCATACTCGTAGCGCCGAAAAGGCATACCTTAAGAGCAATGAGCAATTTTTCACCTTCGATATTTTGAAAAAACCTCTTCTACTGCAAGTTCTTTGCTTTCCATATTTTGGGAACTGGTAGTAAGAACCAAAACAAGAAAAAAAGTCTGGTAAACAAGTGCTGTAAAATGCGTTCCTTATGAGCTATGAGCACTTATTCGTCTTTGCTATTTTGAAACACAACTCTTCTAATGATCAAGTGCTCTTAACTTTTAGGTATGCGTTTTAGAACACATGTTCGTTAGATATTTTTTGCTTAATTTGGTCCATACTACAATTTTCCAAAATATGGAAAACAAAAAACTTGCAGTAGGAGAGATATGTTTCACGGTGTCTAAGAAGTGCTCTTAAGGTATGCATTTTCAATCCTATGCTTACTGAGACATTTGTGCTTCTGCTATCGTGTACTTTCAACTGTATGAATTTACGCCATTAATTATGATACACCCTGTATGTGTAGAGGCAGACAGAGAGAGAGAGAGAGAGAGAGAGAGAGAGAGGGGGGGGATAGATAGGGGGTGGGGGTGGGGGGGAGAGAACTTAAGTAGATAGAAAGAAATTAAGATGAAAACAGATTGTGAAACAAAGAAACAAATAGCCAGTTGCTGTTTGCGGCCACCTTAGCACATATCTGAATTTTCCACTCGCAACTACACAGAACCCAGTTCCGATCACGACTGACACTTGTAACCTATTGAGGACACTGCACATTTGTCGTTCGTGGTCACACGTGACAGCGCTACCTTTAGGCTTGGCTAGCATCGGCATTTTTATTCAAGCGTGAGTTTCTTCCTTTGTTTCCATATCTCTCTCTAACTCCTGTATACTGTGAGACACTTGTCCTAGAAGAGAACTGAACAAACTTCTTCATACTTTGTAGAGTGCCAATGTAGCATGTAGAGCTATAGTCAGAAAGATTCCTTTAAAGGGTGAGGAACATTTATCTTGACGCGCATTAGCTTCCACCTATTGGACAAATTAATACGTTAATCACTGAAGTTGAGCTGTCAAAGCTAGCTAAAGTTCAAATATGTGTATAACGGTAGTTGTGTTTGATTTGACTGTTCTGTGACGTTTACTGGGTATAAGTTGATTGTCAGTTACGTACTTTAGGAATATCGTAATTGTTAATAAGCTTCCTTACAGGCAGATCAGATCAGTGAGGTTGTTTAAATGAAGCAACGTAGACCGCAGTGCTATTACCAACGACAAAGAAAACTGCGAGTAACTAACAAAATACTTAAAAAATCTTCTGAACTGTAAGGAACCAACACAATAACCGGTTATCGGATAGCCTCAAAAGTAAAACCCACCTTCAGAACCACCATCACTGCATCAAATCTAACAATACATTGGCCAGCCGAAAAATAACAGACCACAGGTGAAGATGGTATATTAGCCGAGATGTGGAAACTGGGAGGGAAGTGGGGTGCTGAAACCATTTATGAGGTTATTAAAGCCGGCCGGAGTGGCCGAGTCGTTCTAGGCGCTACAGCTTGGAACCGCGCGACCGCTACGGTCGCAGGTTCGAATGCTGCATCGGGCATGGATGTGTGTGATGTCCTTAGGTTAGTTAGGTTTAAGTAGTTCTAAGTTCTAGGGGAATGATGACCACAGCAGTTAAGTCCCATAGTGCTCAGAGCCATTTTTGACGTTATTAAATATTTCTGGGAGAAAAAAAATACCGAACGACTGGAAACAAGCCATAATCCATCAGCCACATGAGAAGGGTGACAGGATGGACACCAACAATTACCGATGCATATCACTCCTTCCAGTCACCTACAAAAGTATGTTTGAAGCTCTACTGTAGAAGACAGAACATCAAGCATTAAGACAATTGGCCAGTACCAAGCAGGATTCGAAAAAAAGTAGATCGTGCCCAGAGAATATTTTTAACTTGAAAACTGTCCTCAGGACCAGAGCAATGCGGACCCTTAACACAGTTATCCATATAGGACAAGAAACAGGAAGATTTGAGGTGAAATGTCTCGCTTTTGCTGACAATATTGCAGTAATTTGTAAGGACAAACAAATTCAAAGATAATGATAGAAACACTTAACAAAACTGCAACTAAGACCAAATTACTAATATCATATGAGAAAATGGAGTAGAATGAACATAAACAAAACAGAGAAAAATATCTACAAACGCAAGACGGAAGTATCAAAAGTGGTGATAAGTTTAAGTATTTGGGAAAATGGATACGATCAAATGGGTTAGATAAGAGTACAAGTAAGAAATATCGACGAAAATGAATTAGCATACAAACTCACTCAAAACCGATATAATAAAGGATCAGTATCATTGCAGGCAAAAATCAAACACAACGCCACAGTAATTAAACCGGAATCATTTCACAGACCGGAACTTCATTTCCAAACAAAACAACAAAAAAACAACAAAAAAACGATAGACGACTGGAAGAGACAAAAAAGGCTTGAGATAACTTAATGTCGCAGAAGAAACCTTAAGAAACAGGGAAAGTTTCCGGCTGCTGATGAGAAATGAAAAATTTCCTGTCCAACAACGAAATTCACAACCTTGGAGGGTGGCACCAAATGAACAGAGGCAGGCCATCAGCCAACACATTAAGAAGTTCTGGGAAGATAAAAAGAAAAAGGTTGCACCTTTGTATTTGGTTCTAAGCGGTATACAATTAGCCAAATTCTGTAATAAAAGAACCGCAGTGTTAATAGTACTGAAACTTAAATCAGAGGATTTTCCTTTTTAACTGATAGTAATGTATATAAGTCATCAGAAGAAATTGACTTAACAATTCACTGTAGGCAAATCAATAAACAGAAGTTATAATTATTTATTATATACCACATTTGTAAATGAAATCATAAAGGAAAAGTTGTTGATATACCACAAAATATTATTGTATAAGTTGTACTGCAAAAGATATTGTTCATAATAAATCATCAGTTAATTTGTTACTCCACTGATATTATTTGCCAAACCTTTAACTATAGCTTTAGTGTTAACAATATTTTCCTTATAAAAAACCTGAGCTCCTCCCTTGATGACAGACTTCGAATGTGATGGTGTACACAATTGGAATGGCTATAAAGGATGATACGAGGGAGTGGGAGCTTGAACCTTCCTGGTCCCAGGGGGAGATTGAGAGATTTGCCGCCACTGTAGTGTGTACCATTGGTCCTGGGGATTTCTGCCAATTTTATACCATGTGACCAGTATTGAGTTATGTCATGACATAGTCCACTTGCCTAAGGTGCATCGGTAGAACAGGGAAAACCATGTGACCGGTATTGGGTTACGTCAAGGGCTTGAATTTAACCAGCCCACTCGTCTAGGTGCGATAGAAGAATAGGAGATCCATTGGATCAACTTGACCAATTTTTGGTAGTTGCCCGGATGGAGAGGTCTGGAAGATGACCTGGAATACAGTTAGCACAAGTGTAACCTGACAATGGAAGTGACGTTGAGATAAGATCATTATCTCAACCAGAACCAGCACTGACAACCTATAACTTGTAAGTTAACGCATTGTCGTGTCACTGGAATTACGGATTGCCTGTTCTCCTGGCACCTGCACTCGTACAAACCTGCTATGCTACTGACATTTCTGTGAATTTTGTCTTCTTGTTGAACCATCGTGACCCTTGACGTCATATGTCATGTCTGACACATGATGAAGTGTATGATACAGTCCAAAGTATTAGTAGCTTTTCTGGTAATCTCCCATTCCACATAAGTGCCAAACTTCATTCAGTTCTGGGCTGTATTTCATTCTTTTCTTTTCCTTGCGTGAGCCAGCTGCTTTGTTTCTTCATTCCTGGTAATGAAATGTTTTACTTAGCAATTCTGATTGTGGTCTGGTAGAAACAGGACCAGATTACATTGTCATTTAGGCTTCCTATTCCTGGAACAGCATTAACTTTGTGAACCCCTTAGTGTCATGAATCTCTGACTTGTATTCGAATGTCACGATGGCAGTATTGTATCCCAAAGTCTCTGGTCGACTTCACCGTATATCGAGAACATATCTGCCAACTTCTCTTGGAAGCATTCTGTGAAGCCTTCCGTCAATAGATGTCAGGCAGTTGTGAGCCCGAGGATGACAACGCATTGTGCCCGTGATTCTAGTTTTCACTGAAAAGCTGTCAAGTGATAGCTCCAACCAGAGTATTCTGGGCTTTAAAATAATGTATCCAAACGATGAACTTAGCGATTGCCGGATCTTGGGCAGTTGCCATAAATTTTGTGACAGTATAGAGGGTGAAGCAGTCAGTAAAGATTATTACCATCGATTTTCCTTTGTCGGGCTCTGAAACCTCCGCAAGAGGTATTTTCCAATTCCGAGGAATGGCTCTGTTTCATTTGGTGTTGGTGCCAGATGCCCCAGAGTAATTTCGGTGCATGGTTCCAGCACTAGCATTTCTTGCTGCCCATATGATCATTATTCTTCTTAGAGAATTCTCCACCGCGCGGAGTGGCCGCGCGGTTTGAGGCGTCGTGTCACGGACTGCGCGACCACTCCCGCCGGAGGTTCGAGTCCTCCCTCGGGCATGGGTGCGTGTGTTGTTTTAGAATAAGTTAGTTTATGTTAGTTTCAGCAGTGTGTAAGTCTAGGAACCGATGACCTAAACAGTTTGGTCCTTTAGGAATTCACACACATTTGAACAGAATTCCCCGTTTACTAACAAAAATTCTATTTCGGACATTTCCTCCTATAACTCGTCCCAGGAAAATTTGGCGTCTCTCTTCAGTAGTTCTTGCAGGAGAGTCCTTGATACAGAAGTCATTTATGAATCGCCAGTAGTACGAACAATTTCCGAGAAAACTTCTCACACTAAGAATCCGCTGAGGAGTCAGAAAACCTATGACCTTATTTGCTCTGTGTCGGGACACATACTCCATCGCCGTTCTCTAGATGCACCAAGATTTCTTTTTGGTTGCCAATGTGGCATTTTCTCGGATTCAGGGGTAGGTGTGCAGACTGAACACACCTCAACAAAGTTAACAAGCTTAAATGTTCTCCAAATTCGTTCGCAAAAATTACAATGTCATCCAAACAGCAAAGACCTTTAAGGTTGTCCGTTATCCGTTTGAAGGTGGCCATAGCATTACACAGTCCAAATGGCAGAACTTTTAATTCACAAAGGCTGTCGGGAGTCATGAAGCCACTCATTTCAAGCAGAATAGGGTGGCATCAACACGCGGCAATGGACTGACATATTTCTATGTGATTAGGTTCAGTTGTCAGCAGTCGAGGCAGGAACATCATATACTGATTGCTTCTTCACAAGGACCACTGTACGAAGCCCTCTCTGATGATTCAATGATGTTATCTTGCACTATCTTATACAATTCCTTCTGGGTAATTCTAGATTCAGTTGGCCACATACAGCAGTGCTGGGTAATAGGCGGAATTGATGGATAATCCGCAGAGTTGATATGGTGGATAATCCTCAGGGTTGATATGGTGTTTTACCATGGGCCTCTTTCTATGTCGTTTCTCCTCTCAGGACGGCGTTGTACCTCTGTCAGGCCAGACCCTTGCTTTACCTCTAGTCGTAGCAAGGCACTGCTCTTTGTTGGTGGCACTAAGCTGACCATCCTCAGTTTTCGTAAATCACTATACACACATATTTAGGGGTGAATTCTGGGGGCTCGTGACAATTAATGCTCCGAACTTCTCATTAGATACCTACAATATGATCGTCTCTGGCATGTAGAGCTCTTTTGGGAGCCTGACTGGTATCTTTGCAATTGACAAAGCTTCACAGCTTAAGGGAGCATCTCAACTGACGACTGGAATTTATCTCGTTGATGACAATGGGACAAACAACGGCTTGAATTGCAGACGACCGGCCAGACCGATCTCTATTATGTCTACTTGTTGAAATAGCTTCTTGAATTGGAAGCTCTTGCCTTCCACAGTCTAGGATCGCTTGTGATGTCTGCGAGAAATCCCATCCCCAGCTAACAATCATGACTACATTTCGGAAAAAAAACGACGAATTCGAAGGGCTGCGTTCTGTCATTTATTCTTTCAGTACATGTTCCCATCGGCTGTAGATATGTTCCATCTACGACCAGTAGCCCACCGCTTCCAAATCGCGTAACGCGGTCTCCATTAGCTACCAAATACAGGGTTATTACAAATGATTGAAGCGATTTCACAGCTCTACAATAACTTTATTATATGAGATATTATCACAATGCTTTGCACACACATAAAAAAACTCAAAAAGTTTTTTTAGGCATTCACAAATGTTCGATATGTGCCCCTTTAGTGATTTGGCAGACATCAAGCCGATAATCAAGTTCCTCCCACACTCAGCGCAGCATGGTCGATAGCATTGTTCATGCGAGCTCGCAGTTCTGGCACGTTTCTTGGTAGAGGAGGTTTATAAACACTGAATCTTTCACATCACAATGCGTGAAACTTGCCCGCACGCGTTCAACTGCAGGCCGACCCGTTGATTTCCCCTTACAGAGGCATCCAGAAGCTTTAAACTGCGCATACCATCGCTGAATGGAGTTAGCAGTTGGTGGATCTTTGTTGAACTTCGTCCTGAAGTGTCGTTGCACTGTTATGACTGACTGATGTGAGTGCATTTCAAGCACGACATACGCTTTCTCGGCTCCTGTCGCCATTTTGTCTCACTGCGCTCTGGCGGCAGAAACCTGAAGTGCGGCTTCAGCCGAACAAAACTTTATGTGTTTTTCTACGTATCTGTAGTGTGTCGTGACCATATGTCAATGAACGGAGCTACAGTGAATTTATGAAATCGCTTCAATCATTTGTAATAGTCCTGTATAAGCAATGAACATCACGGAAAGGAGTCGACTAGCGCCCGGATAGGTTGGTCTTCGATAATGGCGTCGAGAAGATTTCCTGACATCTTAGTAACTATCGTCATGGAGAATTTTCATCTGAGGCGACCTCATTTCCATAGAAGATCGCCTCGTTTAGTTTTCCTAAATTCGGGGCCTAAACGACGGGTAGGTACCTTTATAGGGCGACGAGGAACGGCAACGGCGTATTAGGAAGATATCTCGTCAGGCGTACGCCTATGAGCATCGTCCCACATATCAAACATAATCCCTTGCATTTGACTGGCGTGAATAGGACTGTTACTATGGTTGAGACTGTCTGGCGTGATATTTGTCGTACATTGGCTTCCTTTCTCTGCAATAGCGTATAATGTGTGCAGATAGGATCACAGTGAAAACAGATATGTATGTATCTGTACGTCCATCTTGATACAAGACGGTTGTGGAAACTTTGCTTTTCAATATAAATGTAAGATCAAAACGCTTTCCAGTTTTATTTTATTTGTGCGTACAGTTTCAGCGTTACATTGCGCCATCGTCAAGCCCCCTGACCGACATGTAGGAAGAATCTCACTCCTTACATTGTCGAGACAGTGTCTAGCATTCATTTACTGGCACCAAATGCTTCCATTCTCTTCTTCTCTGGGTTTTCCACAGTCCATGTTGCAATACCATAAAATGCTGTTCTCCAAACGTGCACCTCAGAAATATCTTCCTCAAATTATTAAGACCTGTTTAGACTTCTGTTGGCCAGGTATGCCCTTTTTGCCAGTGCCAGTTTGCTTTTTATGTGTTGCTTGCATCGTCCGCCACTGGTTATTTTGCTGCCTAGGTAGCAGTATTCCTAAGTTCTTCTACTCTGTGAGCACCACTTCTGATGTTAAGTTTCTCGCTGTTCTCATTTATGCTCTTATTACTTTCGGCTTTCACCTGTTTATTCTCAGTCCACTTGCTGTACTCACTAGAAAGTTCATTCTCATTCACACTAGTCACACTTCCAAAAATTCTTCTTCACTTTCATTAAGGATAGCAATGTCATCAGCGAATCTTTCCATTGATATCCTTTCAACTTTAATTTTAATCCCTCTTTTGAATCTTTCTTTTATTTTCGTCAGTGCTTCTTCGATGTATAGATTGAATAATAGGGACGAAATATTACATACCTTATTACACCCTTCTGAATCCGAGCATTTCGTTCTTGGTCTTCCACTTTTATTGTTCCTTCTTGGTTCTTGTGCGTATTGTACCTTACCCGTATTTCTCAACACTTATTCCTATTTTTCTCAAAAATTCGAAGATCTTGCTCTATTTGACAGGTCGAACGCTATTTCCTGGTCGACAAATCGTATGAATGTGTCTTGATTTTTCTTTGGTCTTGGTTCCACTATCAACCGCAACATCGGAACTGCCTCTCTTGTGCTTTTCACTTTCATAAAGCCATATTGATCGTCACGTAACACATCCACAATTTTGTTTTCCATTATCCTGTATATTATTCTTGCCATCATCTTCGAAGCATGAGCTGTTATAGCTGATTGTACGATTATTCTCGCACTTGTCAGCTCTTGAAATCGTCGGAAATGAGTGGATGATTCTTCTCTGAATGTCAGATGGTATATCGCCAGCCTCATATATTCTACACACCTAAGTGAACCGTTCTTTTGTTGCCACTTCCCCATTGGCCTCAGAAGTTCCAATGGAATGTCATCCATCCCGTCTGTCTTAATTGACCTTAAATCTTCCAAAGCTTTTTTAATCTCTAATTCTAATACTAGATCCCACATGTCCTCCCTCTTGACTCCAGTTTCCCCTTCTGTCAGGCTGTCAAACAAGTCCTCCCCCCATTATGGAGACATTCAGTGTACTCTTCCTACGCAACCCCTCCCTCCTCTGCATTTAACAGTGAAATTCCCATTGCACCCTTAATGTTTCTACCCTTGCTTTTAATTTCACCGATGATTGTTTTGACTTTTCTGTATGCTGAGTTAGTACTTCCGACAGTCAGTCCATTTTCGATTTCTTCGCACTTTTCATGCAACCATTTCGTCTTGCCTACGGTGCACTTTCTGTTTATTTCATTCCTAAGCGGCTTGTACTTCTGTATTTCCGAATTTCCTTGAACTTTTTGGCACTTCCCTCTTTCGTCGATCAACTAAAGTATTACTTCTGTTACTAATGGTTTCTTTTCAGTTATCTACTTTGTACGTTCTTTTTCCTTTCCAACTTTTGTGATTGTGCTTTACAGAGGTGTCCATTCCTCTTCAGCTCATCTGCCTACTGTGTTATTCCTTATCTTAGTATCTATAGCCTCAGAGGATTTCAATTTTCTCTCTTCATTCCTTAGTACTTCCGTATTTTACGTCTTTGCGCATTGATTCTTCGTGATTGGCCTCTTAAACTTCAGCTTAAGCTTCATCGCTACTAAATTGTGGTCAGAATATATATATATTCTTCTGGGTATGCCTTACAATCCACTATCTTATTTCAAAATCTGTCTCACGGTGATGAAATCCAACCGGTATCTTCCCTTATCTCCCTTCCTTTTCCCAGTCTACCACATCCTCTTGTGGTTTTTTAACAGAGAATTAGCTATTACTAACTGAAATTTATTACAGTCCTTAATTAGCCTTATTCCTCTGTCATTCCTACTACCTAGCTCATATTATTCCGTAACCCCTTCTTATACACTTTTTCTTACGATCACCCATGAACAGCATATTTTCATCTCCCTTTAGCGTACTGAATTACCCGTTCAGTACCCTCAATTACTTTCTCCGTCTCTTCATCTTCGGCTTGTGACGTCGCTGTGTATACCTGAACTATTGTTGTCGGTACTGGTTTTCTGTCGATTCTGATGACAACAACCCTGCCACTGAACTCTCCGCAGTTACTCTCTCTCTCTGCTCTACTTTCCTAATTATAACGAATCCTTCTCTCATTACATGGTTTTCTGTTGCTGTTGATGTTGCTCCACGCTCATCTGACCAGAAATACTTGTTTTCTTACCATTCCACTTCACTGATCCCACTATATGTAGACTGAGCCTAAACATTTCCGTTTTCAGATTTTATAGCTCCTATACCACATTAGAATTTCTCACATTCCACACCCCGTCACTTAGAACGTTATCCTTTCTGTTGGCCTTCAATTTATTTCCCACAGGCGTCTCCCCCTTTGCAGTCCCCTACCGGAGATCACCATGGAGCATTCGTCCAGAACATTTTGGCAGTGGAAAGATCATCATGACACTTTTTAAATTACAGGCCACCTGTCTTGTCGATACACAGTATGTGTCTTTATTGCAGATGTTTCCATTGCCTTCTGTATCCTCATGCCATTGATCACTTATGACTTTTCCCCCTATTACGAGCAGTTCCACGTACCAAGGGAAAGAGAGTGTCCCGAAACTGTGTCCTTTCCTCTGCCCTCTTTGACATGGCTGTTGGCTGAATGAAGGTGGCTTCTTATGCAGGATGTCTTCGGCGTCTATTGTTGTTGATTTTTATTTAAAGTTTAAGAAGTGGCGTGGTTCGAACGTGGGACCGAGGAAGTTTTCTTGAATAGTCGAAAACGCACCGATATACCAAGACTTCTAATGGAAAGAACGGTGCAAACGTAATACATCGCGTTTCTAATGCATTTCTGACTGAATGGTCAGGTTAATGCGTTCGCATTCACAGAAACAATGAAGTGGTGCATTTGAATAAAGTGGGGCTACTTTGAAAAATATCTCTACACTACTGAAATCTAGTTACAAATATCTAAGCAAAAATGTCACTTTAAATAATTCTTGATTTCATGTCATTGCTCTTCGAGTAACGATTGGCCTTGAAATAGTGCATCATTTATTTAATATTAGAGATTCTGTAGCAATGGCGAGGATATATAGAGAATGAGAATCTATATGTGCATCTACATTACTACTGATCAATCCAAACTTACGCGCCTGGCAGAGAGTTCGTCGAACTACTCTCATATTACTTCTCTACCGTTCCACTCTCGAAGAGTGCAAGGGAAAAACGAATACATGAATCTCTCTATGCGGTCTGTGATTCCTCTTATTTTATTACAATGATTATTTCTCCCTGGGCATCAAAACAATATTTTAGCATTCGAAACTGAAATTTTCAATTTCGTGAAAATATCTCGCAGCAACTAAGAACGCCTTTCTTTTAATGATTGTCACCCCAACTCACGTATTATATCCGTGGTACTCAAAAATCACCTCATTTTTGAACTTCTTCAATGTTCTCCATCAACTCTGTCTCCTTAGGGATTCACAACGCATGAAACCCTCATAAAGGATGGAACACCATGCTTTCACCGACCACTGTTTGTGGTGTGCAACTTACTGCAGCCAACATGGATTTTCAGTTGCCCAATAATATATGTTACGCAAATTAACATTTCCATGGTTCGTGAATGTAGCCTCGTCATTAAATAAAATCAAATTAATAAATGTATCATCCCTCTGAATCTGAAGTTGAGCCCATTGGCAGAATTCAATGCGACGCATACAATCCGTACTAGTTAATTCTTGGTGGAGAACCATATGGTAAGGATGATATTTATGGCGATGCAGAACAGGAACAAAACTACTCTGGCTCATGCCAGATTCCCTTGCGATTTGACACGAACGAACCACAAGGATCTCGAACCACAGTGACAAGAGTACCAATATCCCTTTCCTCGTTAGTAACTCTCCTTTGCCGGATATCTTATCGACGTGTTATCGTTCCAGTTGTTCTCATTTTATCGTACACATGTTTAAATGTACGACATGTAGAATGAGTACGTTGAGGATAAGTCTCTAGCTCTCGCTGAATTTCGTTGGCATTCTCCATAAATGAGAAGCATATCGACTTGTTCTTCGAAAGAATACATCATTCACATTCGCTTGAATCGAAGATACTAGTCTTACTGTTCCTATTAGTGTTGTATTGAGAAGCCATCGAATGGTGTTTACAAGTCAATAGCACGTTAGATGGATACGCCGTATTTGGCGAATATTTACTATTTGAACGATATACGATAGAGAATTGTCACAGAATGTGCTTCGATAAGTGGCGAAGTGATAAGGAATACCACTCAATCCATGATAACAATATTGCAGCACTGCATTGATACCAACGGTCATCACTTCGTACACCCTCTGTAAATGGACGTTCATGCCATCTTTGTGACCTTCGTTGACCTTCAAAGACCTTACTGTCAGACATCATTGGATTCGTCTCGATAGCCGCTATCAGAAAGTAAATACCAAACTATAGCATTCCGTTTTAGAAAATTGACCTTCATATCTCTCAAGCGAACCCACATAACAACAAATAACCTACGTCATATTATGGCTCCCGTTGTCCCATGCAACTTTTGTCCCACAAACTTTTCATCTACTGCCTGGTGGCAGTAGTTAGTGACTCACACTATATAGTAACTATTCGGCCCAAAACCTCTGTCTTATAGCGCCTAAACTGCATCAACAGAGCTTTGCAGATGTTCCTTGGAACACGATTTTGGTCCGGAGTGAGCAGCCATGGCACCCAGAGTGCGATCAGTTCTCTCATCCCTACATTTTTGAACAATATTTGACGAACACGTTCTTTAGCTAAGATCACAGCTTCCGCTATCTCTCACACCTAACTGCGACGGTTTTGTAGGACTATTTGGTGAACTTCAGCAATGTTATCGTCAGTAGTTGTAGTTTATGGTCATCCTGAATGTTGTTACCCAAATTGGTAGGGCCGCGATAAAATTCAGCTGTCCAAAATTTCACGATGTTAAATGATGTTGCAGAGTCCCCGTACATGGCGCCTAACTCGTGTGTAGTTCACATAGACCTATTGCCTTTCAAAAACAAAAATCTAACGACAGCTCAATACTCGATTTTTTATGTTTTCACAAAACCACTCACATCCCCTCACTAAAGCGACAATCAAACAAAGACTGCGCATCCAAAATGGCTGAAATTTTAGTGTGCACCTTACTACGCATGCGTAACCGAATCTCTGAACTTTTGTTAACTTGTGCTGCTGTCTTCACGTTGTGGTCGAAACTTTTCAGATTAGCCAAGTACGCAAGGCGCTTTTCCAAAACAAGCAAATGAGAACAACAATTAAAAATGTCAGCCAGATAAGCTATTAAGTCTGTCCAGGATGGAATTGTGTTTGTTCAAACACTCAGTAATATCATAACATAGTATTATATTGTTCTGTTGTCGTGTTTCGTTATGTAGAACAAAGGCTTTTCTCTTACTATTTTTCTACCACTCAGCTATGTTCGGTTTACTCGCTATAGATTTCGAAGCAACTGCGATTTCATATTCGGGCACTTCAACAGAGGTGGGTGTGATGCATCAGTATATCCTGTACCCCAGCATTTTGTGTAATTTAACTAAATTATAGAGCGGCATAGTGAGCATGAATTAACACTTTGTCTGTGATTCATAGAGTCTGAAATGTTTTCGACTCTGTTTCAGCAGATTCCATTAGACTTTATCAAGATGTTATTTGAGATGTTTTGAGATATAGTGCAACGTAGAAGAAATACTTGATGATGGAACATATCTATGACAACTTCTTGTTGCAAGTTAGTGTAATGGAAGGAATGGATTACCTAGATTGCAGTACTCCAGGGAGTACTCGTTTCTGGCAATCACTGTGTATTGAAAAGAGCAGAAGTTTCTTAGGGATTATCATTAACTGATAAAGATTTAACCATCAATATTTTGAGTAAGGAATCTTCGAGATTGATTCTCGTTAACTGATAAACATTTAGTCGTCAATATTTTGAGAAAGGAATCTTCGAGACTGAATTGTGTTTTACCGTGATAGAGCTATAGTTTCGTAATAACAAAATTCTAAGTTGCGAACGTTTCTATACTTAGCTTGTGGAAAATTTACCATCCATTTGCCGGCCGCGGTGATCTAGCGGTTCTGGCGCTGCAGTCCGGAACCGCGGTACTGCTACGGTCGCAGGTTCGAATCCTGCGTCGGGCATGGGTGTGTGTGATGTCCTTAGGTTAGTTAGGTTTAAGTAGTTCTAAGTTCTAGGGGACTTATGACCTAAGATGTTGAGTCCCATAGTGCTCAGAGCCATTTGAGCCATCCATTTCTAACATTTGACATAGGCTTTATCTGTTTCTATACGACTCATACAAGTACGCATCGAGTTTTGATGTCCAGACAGAGCTATAACTAGAGATACTTTCATAAAAGGAAATAAATTTCAAAGTATTCCGCATATCCAAAATCTTACATTTCCAACAGTGCAAGAGATATGCCATATTGTAATGTGTTTGTAACACAAATACAAGGCGGTAATTATAAACACTAGGATGATAGTATCTGTCGACACAAGTAACGAAAAATTAAACAGAAAGTATAGTGTAAAAACAGAAACCTGAGCTTATTACATTATAAGTACATTTTACTTCTCTAGAAATAATATTTACATGCGATATGAATGGTAACTTCTGTCCGTTAGCAAAGACTATATGATATCCCCAGCAGCAGTTTATGCAAAAGGCATGTCAGCTGTTGTATCAGAAATGGATGGAAATTGAGTGCGATTATGATGCAACAGCAGTGCTGTTTGCTTCTTCTATGTATGACAGATTACCTTTTATGCAGATATGAATTATTCTCTTGTGGTGTTTTAGTGAGAAGCTCTTAATCGAAGACACAACTGCGCTATTGATGTAAATTAAACTAAGAGGCATGCTGTGAAAAAATACACGACCTTCTAACGACAAACTGTCCCGAGCAAAAGGGGAGCACCATGACGGAATAAGGGATTAGTGGCCACAAGGACTTTGTAGCGAGACTGAATATCGAAACATCCAAAGCCAACATAAATGAACACAAAATATATCTACTTAAAAATTAGCTTGACACCTTCTTAAGACACAATCTGTATTACTGATGAATTAACAGTGTAAGCGTAGACCAGACGTGGCTTGAATTCAAAGAAATTGCATCGACAGCAGTTGAGAGATTTACACGAAATAAATTAATAAGGAACGGAGTACTGTTCTTAGGGGATCTCAAATTGATTCCATATTTCTGAATTCCCAAAAAGCTTTTGATAGCGTCCTTCAGAAGCGACTTCTAATCAGAGTGCATGCTTATGGAATATCGTCTTAATTGTGTTACTGGACTCGTGATTTCCTGTCAAAACGGGGGCAGTTTGTAGTAACTGAATGAAAGTCAGCAAGTAAAATAGAAGTGACATCTGGCGTTGCCCCAAGTAAATGTTATAGCGCTTTACATAAATGATATAGTAGACAATCTGACCAGGCTTCCTATGTTGTTTGCTCATGACACTGTCATTTACTGTCTAGTTAAGTCCTCAGAAGATCAAAACCAATTCCAAAATGATTTACACAAGATACCTGAATGTTGCGAAAAGTGTTGGTTGACTCGAAATAATGAAAAGAGTGAGGTCATCTACATTAATACTAAAAGGAATCCCTTACATTTCTATTGCGTGATATATCACATAGCTCTGAAGCCTGTCAAGTAGATACCTAGGGATAACTATTACGAACAACTTAAATCAGAAAGATGACATAGATAACGCCATGGGGAAGGCGAACTAAAGACGTCGTTTTATTTCCAGAGCACGTAAAAATTGCAACAAATCCACTAGGGTGACAGCGTGCACTACACTGGAGAACAGAATGATTGGCCCTTATTTCATCGAAGGAAATCTTAATGATGGGATGTACACCACATTCCTGTAAGAAACATTTAGTCTGTTTTTGGAAGGAATACCTTTAGGAACAAGGAACAGAATGTGGTATCAACACTATGGGTGCCCAAATCGTTGGATTGGATGCGGAGATGTGTCGTGGCAGGCTCGTTCGCCAGACTTGATGCTCCTGGGTTTTTTCTTGTGGGGATTCGTAAAAAACATTGTTTATAAAGACGTCCCAATTACACCTGCAGATATGCGAGAGAGAATTGTCAGAGCATGTGCTTCAATAAGTGGCGAAATGATACGGAATACCACTCAATCAATGATAACAAGATTGCAGCACTACATTGATACCAATGGTCATCACTTCGGACGTTCATGCCACCTTTGTGACCTTCGTTGACCTTCAAAGACCTTACTGTTACAGATCATGGGATACGCCTCGATAGCCGATATCTGAAAATATGTACCAGACTATACCATTCCATTTGAAAAAAAAAAAAAAAACAAAGTTGACGTTCATATCTCTGAAACGACCCCACCTAGCAACAAAAATCCAACGTCATATTACGGCCCCCTTTCTCCCATAAAACTTTTGTCCCACAAACTTTTCAGCTCCTATCGTACTTCGGTTTTATTCTAGGTGGCAATAGTTAGTGACTCACACTGTAGAACAAACTTGGGTATACCATTATATCGCAGGGAAAAAAGATACATAGTCAAAATAGAGGAATGCGAAAAAAGAATCGGGTCTAAAAAAGGCAAATACTGTTCCTTCGGTCAGTAAAGCGATGGTGACTGCTGCCTGCGGTAGTCAAGCAATTAGCTTAACAGATTATCTTGGAAAAGGAACAGCTGTGACTTGGAAATATGTAAGCGGAAATGGAGAAAGAAACTATCACACGTGCAGACGAGAACAAATTTGTTTCACCAGTCTCACATCCTAGCGGCTACCATGCTGAAAATCCATCAATTGCGGGTTCAGCGATTTGACCTCCCTCCTTAGTCAACCGGTCTAGCCTCAATCGTCTGTTTTGTTCTTCCCTCGGCTAAAATCTGAGCTTGGAAGACAGAAATTTACGTCGAATGAAGAGGCCTTCAAGTTTATTTTGCAGAGAAAGACAGTAAGTGCTACTTTGAAATCAAAGAGACAGGAGTATCTCTTGCGTATAGACTTTCAAGGTGATTATGTTGAAAACCAAAAATAGATTTGAAGAAAAATGTCTTAATTCTTTGTTGGGTAGGAAACTTTTCAGACTACCATACCAACTGCTGCAGGTTTGTTCACGGGAAAGTAGTTCTCCGTGACAAAGCGAATGGTTTCTTTCAAATAATGTATCTCTATACTAGTAATTTATTTGTTAATTCACTGTAAAAAAAGTTTCCTTCAATATGATGCATAGCTTAGATTGCATCATCTTAAACGGGAGACTGGCCTCATAGCCGAATGTTACCGATGCGGTAGCTCAGAGTGTTCAGTCAGCGAAGTGACCATCCTTTGTAATAATAAGTTAAAAAAAAATACTGAGTGAAGTTTTCATCGACGGAATTTGAAAGATATAAACACAATAAAGAAAAGTGATTAGTGTTGCTGATTTCGGTGCGGAAGGAGTTGGCTGCGATTCCGTTCCTCAACTTTTTTTTAAATTGTAGAGGTTTAGAATGGGGTCTATTCGATCTCGTGAGGCCAAATAAGGGGTTGTTTGAACAAAGAAGCAGTGGCATCATCAGGAGACATACGCATGCCAAAACATTATAACCACCTACTTAAAAGCGTGTTGATCCACCTGTGGAACGCATTTCAGCAGTTATTATGTGTGCCATGAATTCGACAAGTAATTGATAGGTTTCCAGATGTTTCTGGCATCAGATGCCTATGCACTGGTAACACAATCCCCGTCATTTACTGACGTTTGATTTGTGAGCCCTGAGCTGGCGCCCGATAGCGTCCCAGTTGGGTTTCATAGGATTCAGATAAGCCGAATTTGATGGCTACAGCACTGTGCGCTGAAAGGTGTGCTCCAAAACATTTGTGCCTGCACCAGCAATGTACTCTGTCTTTAGATCTGCCACAGATCGCCGCCTATCCTACTTTAGAGAGCGAGCGAGCCTCCGATCCTTATGTTCCGCGATGAGGTATGGACGTTCAGCTTCTTGTCACCCACTCGAGGTTTCTGCATTCTTCAACCACTTTCTATACCCGCTCACGATAGTAGCTCGTGAAGAGCCGACCGTCTTCGCCGTTTCCGAGATGCTCGCTTTGAGGCACTGGACCACAACAATCTGCCTTTTGTCATAGTCGCTTAAGTCAGCGGATTTCCATATTTGCGCCAGTTGTCGTTGCTGTAATGATTCCCTATTCGTCTCCGCTAGCTGATAAACTTGTCCTACCGCGTCATGTGCCCTATGCGTCAGCACGTAGGATATAACCTCGCCGTGAGCAGTGGTCATAATATTTTGGCTTGTCAACGTACTGCAATAACGGGTGAAGAGGTAGGCGACATGCCGACCACATGTCGCTTGCTCTTCGAACTTGCTTCGTAGGGATCAGTCCGCCAGTCAGTCGGAGCCAGCCTAAGGTTCAATCATCAAATGGTTTTTGCGTTCCCTAATTGTAAACTGATGTTTACTAGATCTGGTCACAAACTAACTGGTCAAACAATATTCCAAGATTACTTTTGAATAAATTATGGGAGTGACAATGATCAATATGTTACAAAAATTTACTATTAAAAACATTCTTGATCACAATTTATTTAGTACGGTGACAGGTTTCGACCACTACTGTGGTCATCTTCAGACCAATGAGTAAGAACCTCCTTCTTCTTGAGAATCACTACTCATTCTCTAACAGAAGGAGGTTCTTACTCATTGGTCTGAAGATGACCACAGTAGTGGTCGAAACCGGTCACCGTTCTAAATAAATTGCGAAGAAGACTGTTTTTAATAGTAAATATTTCAAGAGTCATTGTAGTACGATCTTTCAGTTTTTGCGAACGATTCTTTTCTGTTACAAGTTGTCGGGAGGATTTTTTTTTCTTTTTTGGAAAGTTGTGGCAAGTTCTATGGGACCAAACTGCTGAGGCTTACACACTACTTAACCTGACTTAAACCAACGCTAAGGACAACACACACACCCATACCCAAGGGAGGACTCGAACCTCCAACGAGGGAAGCCGCGCGAACCGTGGCAAGAGGCCCCTAGACCGCAAAGATACCCCGCGCGGCCAACCATCCACAGACTGGCCGGCACACCGGACCTCGACAATAATCAGCCGGGCGGATTCGTGCCGGTGTCCGGCACGCCTTCCCGCCCGGAAAGCAGTGCGTTATACCGCACAGCTAACCGGGCAGGCTGTGGGAGGGAAATAATACTTCTGCCAGTAACATTTTGTTTCACACTACACTTACTTGGACACTAGTGACGTCTCTTTTCGGTTTTTAAGGGACATCACTTCAGAAAAATAACGATATATTTGAGTCTAATGTCATACGATAGGGACACAACAATCGACAATCTCTGTGGACAAAGTACTTAAATATGTTTTCCTAACGAGGACGTGGTATTTTCCTCCACTAGCCACCATATTGATCGACCACGTGTCGCGCCGGCATGAGCATCGGCGTCGGCGTCGGCGTCGGCTACCGCAGCGCTCCTGGTGGCGGCGGCAGCGGCGGCGGCGCCGGCTTACGACGCGCCAACAGCGTACTACGGCGCCATGGGCGCCGCCACCGCCTCCGCCACGGCGCGCCGACGGCGTGGGGCGGCTTCGCTGGCCGGCACTCGGCAGGCGTTTCCAGTTGCCCCGTCGCGTTTCTGCCGCCACTATCACACCGCAACAGCAGTCAGGAGACACGGGCTCGCCGTAGCAGAAGAACGCTCTGTCGTTGTGCTCCTCTCCTTGCGTTTCGCAGGCAACGCTTATGACTTCGATTGCACTTTGGCCAAAAGTGATAATGCTAGGCGTCTGCGCTTTTTAGGAACAGTTTTTCCAAAAATTTACAGTTACGTCGCGGATAGGTTTGTTTTGTCATTTCAGGAAATGATTTCAAAAAACTTTAGGTAGTTATCAATCTTCAGTCTGTGGAGTATATTTTACATGTATTATTACTATTGCTGTGATAATTCATTCAGTTCTGGCGCTGCAGTCCGGAACCGCGGGACTGCTACGGTCGCAGGTTCGAATCCTGCCTCGGGCATGGGTGTGTGTGATGTCCTTAGGTTAGTTAGGTTTAAGTAGTTCTAAGTTCTAGGGGACTTATGACCTAAGATGTTGAGTCCCATAGTGCTCAGAGCCATTTGAACCAATTTGATAATTCATTCATTTAGGCATTAAGATACTGTCGAAGAATGAAATGATTTAGTTCGGAGAGGACGTGGAGCTCGTTCCAGTTTTTCTTTAAAAAAATGTGGAAGGTGCTTTAAGAGCAGTTGAAATTGCTACTCAGCCCAACATTTTCCAAACTCAGCTAGTTCGAATTATGTTTGCCGATCTGTTTTCGTGCGTTCCACACACATGAAGTGCGTACCTACAATTTGTGAGAAGTACTGATTATGGGGCAAGGTAGGTCAGGGCGACAAGGAATTTTGTGTAAATGTGTGGTGTTTGGATGTGATAGAGATTTGACATTCTCACCGTACCATCGTGCAACACAGTGTGTATTTGAAAATGCGTCTGTTAATCAGATACCAAGTGGTGCTCTTACTCAAGCACGGGAAAATAATGAAATATTATTTCGAGTACATACGCGTTAGAAGAACACGAATATTTGACACTCTTAATTTAGGAAATATACTTACGCGTTACAGTATAAGCCAATCAGTCACGATGAAGGCGTACATAGAAAAATATTTTTTCCTTATATTTTACATTTTTAACATGTGCTAGTTGTCGGGATTTTGCGTTGATAAAAGAGAATGAAAAGTTTATCCGTCGTATCGGAAATCGCGGCACTTTATATGCCCTTCGCCTTAGGCAGTTAAGTAGAACTACTCTCTGTGAACATCACTTGATTTATAACACAGATATCAAAAGTGTTGTAAGTTATACATGATGCTCTCGAGACTGATGAGAACAGGAATTATCAATAGAGTACAACTCGTGAAACAATGCAGCTCGACCGCTGGAACTGGAACTGGAACTGATGCGCTTCGTTCTCATTATTCACAAAATAGAAAACAAACTTTGTACACGGAATGTAGCGCAATTAGGGGAACATGGTTCTCCATTTTTATAAGGGAATTTAGTCGTTAATTTATTTCATACGATGGTATTTTAGGAAAAGTTCTGCTACCAAACTCCAGTAAACGAGATATGTTTTCAACTCAAGCGCTAATATTGATTTACTACTTACTTTTCCTGCGTTATAGTACATTCACATAGAGTTACGTAGTAAGATCTGATTCAGCATAGGGTCGTTTGATTTTTTAATGATTCGATTGAGGTGATGTCAAGGTACCAGGCAAAAACTGACATAGATGGACAGCATGATTTGGACCATATACCTGGCTCACAAAGTTTCTTATATCGACTCATTCTTTCGCTGATCGAGTTCAAAAGCAACTTTTCAGAGTAGTGTTTACAACTGCAAAAAGACATCACTTGCACAGTCTACCGGTGTTTCAGAAATGACTCACCGTATATTAAGTACTTTTACCCAAACGTGTAATAACTTTCAGCGTCGAAAGAATTTCAGCAACCATCATGGTAGTTGCCACATCCAACTTTAATTTTTTTTGAGCTGACCATTTTAGAAGGGGTTTTATTAGCTTGAGAGTCGAAAAAGGGAACTGCAGATTAGTTTTATCATTGGAAGATTTTAAGAATGAATTTTCGTCAATTTGTAGCCCACATTTCTCCTCAAAGTGAAATGCGTATTGCCTGCCGTGTCATGCACTGGCCATAATTAGCGCGTAATTCGCGTAATACAGCAAATTCAATTGGGAAAAATATTTCAGAATAATATCGGATTAGTGTACACGTGAGTTATATAAAGTAAAAGCACTTCCCTGAAACCTCGAACTACCTAGAACTTTTCCATGTCCGTGGCAATATATATTGTGTTTACGACGATGTCACTCTTCTTTGTGACCTATTGCCTTGTGTTCTGTGCTCTCACGTATCCTCATGCATTTTCGTACGATATTCTTGCACAGTGGATAACTCCAATTTAGACTTCTTAATCGTTTTTTATTAGTACTTTATCCTATATGCAACTACATTCAAATAAAAATGGTCGCTTTCAGTGTATTTCAGTAATAGGATATGATATAATTTAGTGGTACAAGTATACTTTCAAGTGATCAAAGAATGCGCATCCGCTATTATTGTTACGTATTTTTAATCAACAACTGTACCGGGTTCTGTTAACTAAATTTAAATTGTACATAGCATGTCGGTCTGTTAGATTCCTCCTTTGAGCAGGTTCTTTGATTTACTGTACGTTTCTTCTCTGAAGACGTCCTTCAGAATAATTTCCATAAGCGCTTGGTCAATGACAGTACACGTTCGACTTGCAAGCGACCTAAAGAAATACCCAAGATATCAGAGCAGCGTTAAAACAACCGACTGTGTGTGACTTTTAAGTTTCCTTAAATATAAAACTGATGACTTGCTAAACAACGCTTGGACTCAGAACTGCTCGCTTACGACGCAAATTGTGTCGGAACAACACAGTACATTTAATTCTTGTGCAGTGAAAGTACTGTTAACTGTTTATCGATAATGATCTTCTTAAGTACGGTTTATAGGTAAGTTATATCATTAACAGTGTGATTACATTTCGAAATTTCATAGTTCAGCGTTTTACGACAATTAGCAATCTTCGAAACACCTTATAAATGAATATTAAACACATTAACGTTTTAACACTGAGACGACAGAAAAACATCATGAATATGCAACTTGACAGTAATATTCTGTCATCGTTAACGAATAATGTTCTGACATGGTTTTTTTTTTTTTTTGTATCTGCGGAAATTTTATGTCAGACGAGCGTAGTGGCGCTGATACGTCATCCACGCGGCGTTGCTTAGTTGGCACGGAGGAAACATCGAATGGGTTCAATGACCGATTATCGTAATGTAAATGACATGTTCGGCCTGAAATGTTCCCCTTCTGCTTTCTCAGTCGCTTATTCTACAGGGTGTTACAAAAAGGTACGGCCAAATTTTCAGGAAACATTCCTCACACACAAATAAAGAAAAGATGTTATGTGGGCATGTGTCCGGAAACGTTTAATTTCCATGTTAGAGCTCATTTTAGTTTCGTTAGTATGTACTGTACTTCCTCGATTCACCGTCAGTTGGCCCAATTGATGGAAGGTAATGTTGACTTCGGTGCTTGTGTTGACATGCGACTCATTGCTCTACAGTACTAGCATCAAGCACATCAGTACATAGCATCAACAGGTTAGTGTTCATCACGAACGTGGTTTTGCAGTTAGTGCAATGTTTACAAATGCGGAGTTGGCAGATGCCCATTTGATGTATGGATTAGTACGGGGCATTTGAAAGCTCTTGTCTACGCAACCCCGGTACCAAATGTAGAGACTCTTCGTGCTCGTATTGTGGACGGCTGTGATACACTACGCCATTCTCCAGGGCTGCATCAGCGCATCAGGGATTCCATGCAGCGGAGGGTGGATGCATGTATCCTCGCTGACGGAGGACATTTTGAACATTTCCTGTAACAAAGTGTTTGAAGTCACGCTGGTACGTTCTGTTGCTGTGTGTTTCCATTCCATGATTAATGTCATTTGAAGAGAAGTAATAAAATGAGCTCTAACATGGAAAGTAAGCGTTTCCGGACATATGTCCACATAACATATTTTCGTTCTTTGTGTGTGAGGAATGTTTCCTGAAAGTTTGGCCGTACCTTTTTGTAACACCCTGTATACATCTTCTCCAGCGCCGTTGTGTTTGATAGTTACGTCTTTAGCGGATGTCCTGATAAAATAATTCAAAATTGTAACAAATAGCTAAGGAAGCATCGCTTATTACCTACAGTAATTTATATTTATTTATTAAGTTTAATCTGTCGATCGAATACGGAATGAACGTTTCATTTTTTAGCTGAGTAAATGATACAATAAAACAACTGTATTGATGTTCGAATCTTTTCCTTTTCCTTTTTTTTTTTTTTTTTTTTTTTTTACGAAAAGCGGTCGTTCGGTTTAAAGTTTTGGTTCAGACCACTGTCTTAAATTGCCAGAAAGTAACTTATTTTACGCACTGCAGAGCTGTGATTCACTAGGTAGATCGGGACTAGCCTTCATCTTGTCTGCCATGTAAGAATAATGAGTGATTTCCACAACGTCTGTCGCCGACAGTCTGAAAGACAACGCCCATCACCTCATAGTTTCTATATTGGCTCACCTATTACGGGGATGAATGTAATTTCGTTTTCTGTCCACTTAAAAGGTTTGCCAGCTTTCCGCGAATAACCTACACTACTCTATACAGGGCAATACTCTACCACGGTCAATTCGGTACTATAACCTTCAAATGTACTCTACGGGTACGCACAAACTGTTAAGTAAAATAAAATTATGTAAATTTATAATACTTCAAGTGTAGCTTCTAGGGATTCTATAGACCCACCCACTTCAGTCTACCGAATAACTAAAATCTGCTACATTGACATATGAATCAGTTATGGGCTTGAACAGCGTAGTGTCATACGTTCCGTGAGTATGCAAATGTTCCGCTTTGCAGAGAATTCAACTATTGGGGCTACCATGAAACAGACTTGAAAGATATATTTTTATACCGGAACAAACGCGATAAAACTATTTACATATCAAAATATATTTAAAAATTATTATTGTAGCTCTCATGCAATTGTTGATATTTTTCACATCGTCAAGTACAAAATCCGCTTCGAGTGACGAACACGTTGTTCATTGTACAAACTGTTACTGCGCCATACATAATTCCTGCTACACTCGTCCAAAAGTACATTGACTAAGGTGAATAGTCTCCGCCGCACCCATTTCACGTGCAGTAATGCTCTTTTCCAGAAAATAAGTAGTTTTCATAAATAAGTCTTCTAATGTAGTCCTTCAGTGTAAAGGACCAAAAGAATATCCGATCTTGGTAGCTTATAGCACAATCCACCTCTCAAATATTGCCCCCACATTATATCTAACAGCAAATGGAATATATGTTGGCGCAGAATCGAGTAGAAACCTTTATCGACGAAAGTTCAGCGGCAGAATTTCTAAGAATGCCGTCAGTATTTCTTACCCGAGGAGTAAGGAACTACTGCTTAATATCATCACAAACATAGGCTATCTGGTGACATCAAGTGCTGGTGTTAGCTAAGACATGTGGGTGAGCGTATTTATCACAAAAAGTAGCTAAGAAACGTAAATATTAGCGGGAAAATAAATAAAAATAAACGACACGAGATTTCTCTTGGAACAGGCAAACTGTCCACTGCCGCACCTACGTTGAACAGACATTAACAACTCTCTTTCTTCTACAAGTGTGTAATAAGATACCATCAGAGAGAAATGTCTGCGAAAACAATTACTACGGAGATGTTAATGTCTGGAGTAGATTAAGAAATATATGGAAGTTACCTACAATTTTTCCCTAGCGCGATTAGCTGAACTCCATGGGATTATACTGTCGGAGCTGAGAATTTTGGTCGGCAAGTAGAGTATGGCTACTGTATAGGCAACTCATCGTTGCTACGGAAGCCTGCACCTAGCATTTGGGACCGTTGTTGCTTCACAAGAAATTCCTCGTGGTGGCTTTGTTGTATAATATCTTGTAAAACTACTCACGAGCTTTCGGAAAAATTTAGCCCTACTCCTATCCATGATTCAAGCAAATATCGGGAGCGTGGACCCAACTTCTGCAGAAAAAATTTAGTACAATGCAGATAAAAGAAGAAAACCAGTAAGTTCCCATATGCGAAAATAAACGGAACCAAAGAAAACGACGAACTAATTACTCAAACAAACTAAGCTCAAAGCAAGACGGAAAAAATCTTAACTGAAGGTCCCGTCACCGACGAGATATTTAGAAAAGGACGACGAGGATTGGGGAAGGACTCGGTCATAACCTGATCAACGATCCACCCCTTCAGTCATATTAATCTATTAAGGAAAGCCACAGAAAGCCGAAATTATGTGGCAGAAATTTATGTTCCTGAGTGCAGAAATATGAGATCCTTCAAAGGCATGTGCAATTGTCATCGTCTTCTAAACGTCTTAAGAGCATGTACTTCTTTGTGTACACAGGCCTTCCGCTGGAAATTTCTTGCCTGTTAACAGGTGCGATGAAGGTTGATATTAATCCTTTCAATACACCTTGTTGTTTAGTTTCGTAGTTTTAGTCAGTTTTCTGGTTTAAATTTTGATGTAACGTATAACGACATACTGGTTGGTACTATAGGACGTAATACATTATCGACAGGAAGAATGCAGCGCTGGTGGTACCTAGCGGTCGGTTTCATGAAAGCTATCTATCACTTTTATGTCAATAGCAAGCAGCAGCTCCGAACAAAGTACTTGAAATACTTGACTATAATCGACAGGGGTTGACGAATGCCGAAATTATTCCTTCCGCCGCAAAATGTCGATACCTAGGCAATTCTTTGAGACAGTAGCCCATTTATAACAATATGTTCCTTGAAGGAGCCCTTTTCTTCTCTTCTTTTAAACAGGTGCCTACCATACCGTCGCAGGCAAGTTGAAACGACGTTTAATTAGTTCACAGTATGTGACGTACTTATTACATGAGAAATGTAGTCACCGTGTGAGAAGCAGACTTGATATAATCTAATTTACCTTTTTCTTATGTTACCACATCTAGTGTGATGTCATGAGTAACGGTCTCTGAAGAAAAAGTAGGATAGATTTTAGAAGAGATAGCCGCGTGCAAGATGAGTAACGCATCCATAGCAACCTTAATACCACCATAAAAAGAAATAAACAGATTTTGAGCACCAAATTCGTAGTATTATTGCGGCGTCCATCTACCACTGCACGAGTGAACTAGGACAGCACTGGAGGTGATGGGCAGGAGTCGTTGGCCGTGAGCCTTAGGGGCGGAGTCGTTTTCGTACCCCGTGACAATCACGGTGGAAAAAATTGTTCAAATGGCTATGAGCACTATGGGACTTAACATCTGAGGTCATTAGTCCCCTAGAACTCAGAACTACTTAAACCTAACTAACCTAAGGACATCACACACATCCATGCCCGAGGCAGGATTCGAACCTGCGAACGTACCGATCGCGTGGTTCCAGACTGAAGCGCCTAGGAGCTCTCGGCCACAGCGGCAGGCAAGCACGGCTGGAGTCCTTTGAGATATGTCAGTGAATCTCCTTCATTGCTATCCACGTCTGTATATTAAGAGTCGAATGAGACGTACGTTTTTAAAACCGACAATAGGTGAGAACAGGCTAAGAGATAAAAAAATTTTTTTTCACTGCTTGCATATCGATACCGACTTGCTGTAACAATAGTTATGCAGTGGGATTTTAATCAAAAGTATTTGACACGTGTTCTAGGAGTCTTTGGCGGAGATATGTCTCAACAAAATCTTCTCGGCTTTAAAACCGCATCAATTCGAATAAATTATTTCTATTCAAACTGACGCGGCTTCAAAAACGATATTTTATTCAGATATTTGCAGTATTCGCGCTGTTTATCGGATTTGGAATTATATGTGGTCTACTACGTAGGTAAGAAATTTAAAAGAATTCGTAGCAGGAAAGCGTGCGATGTAACAGTCGCCACAGTCGTTTCGCGGATTTCTCGAAATTGCTGATAAAGAGTGAAATCAGCCTGATGATAAAACTTCAGCCAAAGCCTGGTTCAAATCAAAACTACATATATTTTGACCTTAAAAGCTGGTGTTCCACTGACAGGCGGAGGTATTTTCGTCTAATCCTTGTATATTAGCAGTATCACATGTGTAATCACCAGTGCGATTTTCAACAACGAGAAAACACGTGTAAGCGTAGGCTTCCGCGGCCGTTGTCATCTTCAATAAAATTCTTCAGGGTATCAGACCGCATCGTCATAATTTAAAATGCGCCAACTTTTCGGCCAGCGTTGCAGCTAGCCTTCATCAGGGCCTTACGTTAAGCTGCTAAATGAAACACACTTGGTGTTTCATTTAGCAGTTTAACGTAAGGCCCTGATGAAGGCTAGCTGCAACGCTGGCCGAAACGTTGGCGCATTTTAAATTATGACGATGCGGTCTGATACCCTGAAGAATTTTATTGAAAACGAGAAAACACCTTTATAAAATGACTGGCCAAAAAACGTGAGAGCTAGAAGAACAGAACGAAATAATAATATGAAACTTCACAAATTTAGAGGATATGTAATGTTTTTTCAGTGATCACACAATATGAGCCCACTTATAAACATAACGTTAAACCACCTAAGGCCTGATTGGTTGGCTCTGAGCACTATGGGACTCAACTTCTGAGGTCATTAGTTCCCTAGAACTTAGAACTAGTTAAACCTAATTAACCTAAGGACATCACATACATCCATGCCCGAGGCAGAATTCGAACCTGCGACCGTAGCGGTCTCGCGGTTCCAGACTGCAGCGCCAAGAACCGTACGGCCACTTCGGCCGGCACCTAAGGCCCGGAATCAAGCACTGATTCGGTTGCAAAGGATGTCGTGATGTAACTGATCTACGATACGTTGCATAGTGGCACTGGAAAAGAGTTAACACCCATGTTCTGTGGTGGATGGATCTGGGGATTTTGCTGGTGACGGGATTACCTTAACATAATGCAGACAGTTCATATAGGCACGAATATAGTGTGGTTGAGCATTGTCCTGTTGAAAAGTACTACACAATAACGTCACATGGGAAGTAACAGATGAAGACGTAGGATGCCGGTAACGTACCGTTGTCCTCAGTCACCACCAGTTGTGACGTGAAGTCGTATACGGGAGCGCACAACACCAAGACGTCATGAGTAGCACAGTTATGTGTCTCCAAAACAGAGGTAGAATGGGACCTCTCCCAGGTTGCTGCGCCAACCGGAGTGGCCGTGCGGTTCTGGGCGCTACAGTCTGGAGCCGAGCAGGTTAGAATCCTGCCTCGGGCATGGATGTGTGTGATATCCTTAGGTTAGTTATGTTTCATTATTTCTAAGTTCTAGGCGACTGATGACCTCAGCAGTTAAGTCGCGTAGTGCTCAGAGTCAGGTTGCTGCAATATTCGCCGACGATGATCAGATGGTGTGCCCCGGAACCCCAATCCTTCGTTGAATACAGTGGGACGTGATTCAGCAGCAGTCCACGCTTCACTGTCACAAGGCCACTCTAAATGCGGTAGTTTTTGTTGTGGTGTTAACGGCGGACTACGCATGTTTTGGTAACTTCCTAATCCGGCTGCTGCTAGTATCCGACCAATGGTATGCAATATCACAGAATGTCACAGAGAGTCTCCGATGTCAGACTCAGATGTTAAGGGGTTGCGGTGTGCTTGGTGCACAATGCTGCGATCCCCCCCTTGTGATGGTCACATGTGGTTGAGTGATACCTTGGCTACAAGTAGGCGCGCCCTTATATTTCAATGAAATCCAGTGCCGGGGCACTGTCATCTGCGAATGACAACGTGTATGGATATTGCGCGATTCGACAAGCCGACCAGATGGATACCCATAGTGAGACTGCTTTCAAACTTTGTGAGATGCTAATAATGCCGCCTGGCATGAATACGCAGCTTTTCATAGTGATCACTGGACATCAGACGCTGTTCATGACTGGTATATACTTCAGTAGACCTGTTAACAACTTGAGTGAACTCTGGTGGCCCTTCTATTTGTCATAGAGAATTGCTGCGATAGGCATTTACTTATTTTGCGACGTTTTATATGTGTACGAAGTCACATTGCCGTTTGGGCATGTATTCTCTATGTTTCACCTTCTTTCTCAGGTAACGCACATTAAACTGTTTTAAAGTATACATGGGAAGAAGACACTTCTGTTCTTAACCAATATGGTCAGCACTGTCCCTGATTAAAATGTAGCTAAAAGTTGTGAAACTGTTTATACTTGCACTTAGGCAACTTCTAGGTGACATTCAGTCCACATTTGACAAGAAGAGTGTTGGTGGCAGTCCGATGTACATGAGGATTGGTGAAAGAAAACTACGAGGCTTTTCGACAGGTGCACTCGGGGTTGGAGTGGTCCACGGAACTAATATATAACCCAGATACCCCAGTCAGTGCATAACTTATTTATTTCCGCGAGAGGCTCAAGAACACTATTGTTGAGTGAAAACTGTCTGCTAAATAATAATAAACAGAAAAATAGTAAAACCCCTGTATATCGGAATAGTATCATGGCGTTCAAAATACCTAGTAAATTATAGCTGTTTGCTAGAGTAGTATTTGGATCTTAAACCTTTACCTTTTGCTGCCAAATACTCTATCGACTGAGGTATCCAAGCACGACCGACGACCCGACCTCCCAAATTTGCTTTCACTAGTACCAAATCTATTACCTTCCAAAATTCACAGAAGTTTTCCTGCATTCCTTGCGTGACTAGCAATCCTGGAAAAAGATAGGATATGGGATACTGACGGAAGTAACACTGTTAGGGATGTTTGTGAGTCGTGGTAGGATGATTCAGTCGACAGAGCACTTGTTCGCTAAAGACAAAAAACCCAAGTTGAACGCCGGCTCCGGCATAAAGTCTTTGTCCACCAGGAAGTTTCATATAAGTGCACACACAGCTGCAAAGTCTAAAGTTATTCTAGTACCGTAGATCTAATTAAATTATTAAGTAAGTATGTGCCTCTTACATTTTTCTCTTTGTGCTTCAATAGTATGCTAATTTGTTAATGTAACTCATTTACCTTTATTCCTGTAAAAATACATTCAGAACAGCAAAAGGGGTTCAAACATGGAATCATTAAAGTGTACAATATAAATCATCTTGTAATGGAACAACCAACAGATGGAAGACGAATATTTTAGCGTGGTTGTCGCTGCGGTAACGGCTTAGAATAGCGTCGTTGTGCTGCACTTTCATTGCATTCAGTGAACCATACACGAGGTGCATGTCGGCCAACTCTCGTCTGTTAAGCTATCGACATTGCTAGATATCACTGTCGACGTGAAACTAACATTGTCGCAATGACAACTCAGAGACAAAAGCAAGCAGTACTGATGGCAGGTAGAAGGCGAAAAGTCAAGGACGTATTACCACTATCAAGAGCAAGCTCATGAGTGTCTAAAGCAAATTTCTTTTTAGGCAAGATACGTAGCACATGGAGTCGTTATTTGAGCTGTTATGCAGATATTTTCAGTTCAGCGTAGGTGCAATAGGTGCAATAAAAACAGGGATAAGATATCAAATGAAATAATCATTCTGTAACGAACCATTGGTGATCCAGCGTCCCTAATACCAAAATACTCAGAAACTGTCGCTGACTGACTTCAGATACTTTCCTTTGAAATACTCTACAGTTTCAGAAAGTGTTACATTTATTCCCTTTCTAAAGATGACGGTTCTTACACGTACAGTATCTCTCTAGCGTTCAGCATTCAATAGGCTATGGTTTAACGTAAGAGGGAATAGCAATTGTTATGTATACTTCCCTCATTGGTACGGCAAACTTTTAGTAATGATAAAACGGCGATTGATACACTGTCATATTTTCTGTTCAAGCTCATAATTGAACGATTCCTCTATCAGCACTGTCATTAAATACGACTGTACATCGTCTTGTAGAGTAGTTAAATTCCTTTAAGGAAACATTTAAAAGAGTAGGGTATTTTTATGCAGAAGTGCCGATTTATCATGTACATACCAAGTTATCCAAGCAAACGACATTTCAGTGTAATTTCATTCGAGTGTGGCTGCATTCGGAAGAAGCAAGAGTGGTCGTGTAAGAATTTAATTGTGAGTTCTGTTCGTCGTGCCATCAAAAACTTTTCTATTGATTTGATTAGCTCAGATATTCTTGCACATCACTTGTACTCGCCCTAGTTGAAGTAGAACGCCATTTGATAAATATCACTTTGGTTTACACAATGCCAAAACAATTAATTAGCATCCAACGATATATTTATATTATAACTGCATTTAATTTTAGAATTACTCGGTAGAGAAGAAGGAAATATCGTAGTAAAAATAAAAAAAATGTCGTGTGACTAGCGCCTCCCGTCGGGTAGACCGTTCGCCTGGTGCAAGTCTTTCGATTTGACGCGACTTGTGCGTCGATGGGGATGAAATGATGATGATTAGGACAACACAACACCCAGTCCCTGAGCGGAGAAAATCTCCGACCCAGCCGGGAATCGAACCCGGGCCCTTACGATTGACATTCTGTCACGCTGACCACTTTTTTTAAATGTCATTTTGTTCGTCGCATCTGCTGGGGGCGGACGTCGTAAGACATCCATTGAAGTTCGTTGTTGATCGATTAACTCAGTTTTTTTTTTATTACAGAGGGCAGCTAACTCTCTGACCGAACACGCTGAGCTACCGTGCCGGCTACCACTCAGCTACCGGGGGCGTACATTATCGTATTTATTTATGGGAACTGGAAACGACGCTGCGTGCTCCCGAACAAAATTATCTTTCCTGTTCTATTCTCACAAGGCGTCAGACCTTTCCACGGGCTTACTGATGTTGTTCATATCTATCACTGTCTTCACTAGCGTTATGAGTTGTCTAATCTATTACATTATCCGCTAAAATTTCCATATGTCTTAAATCCCACCGAGACCAGACAGTACAGTTAAGTGTGCACTTTAGACAGTGGGGTGTACGAAAGAAACGATTACTTTAAGTTTCACACACCTAGAAAAAGAGGAGTGTATGTTGTGCATCGTGTACAGTACATAACAACTAAAGTATTACTTGAGAACATAGTAAATAGAAAAAAACTGTGTTACAAATATTACACTTTGTTATGAATTACAGAACACTATCATACACGGAGCCACGAAAAGTAGTAAACATTGCACAGTTATTTCTCTCACGCAAGGAACTTTACCATCTCTGCACGATCATACTTGAGTCGGATTCAGTTAAACGGATATGCAATACCAGTCATGTTCTGCTTTCTCAAATGGCTGGTCTGAATTCCGGGAAAACAGAAACAAAACGAAGAGGAAAAGGCCTTAAGAAGTAAAAACTAAATGAAACAGTCCTCTCATCGGCTGGCCTTGCCACTTTACGCGAAGACTTTTCCTCTGTGGAGCCCCGCCCCGTAGTTAGCAATTGAAATTCGTGATCCTTTGAAAGCGTGCCCCTATCTGACGAAATTTTCTGAACGACCCGTTTGCAAATCCCGCGGACTGGGATGCCGGCAGCAGGAGTCTCCTGCGAAGCTGCATCTTTATATTCACGGCTGCTTCGGAAATTTAAATTGTAGATCCTTTAAAAGCATTTTGTATCTCGCGTAATTCCACTGGCGGATAACGAACGCGGGCCACCACTGGCGCCACGGCGGCAGCCTGCGTCAGCGGTATGACGTCACAATGCGACTTGCGGGGCAGAGCCAGCGTTTGCCACGTGACGCAACAGCCTACAGGGGACCTGCGCAGTATGGCCTCGTACGGCGCCGCCAGTGAAGTTCTACGCACGTTGGATAAGTGTGACCACTGATGACACGAGAAATCTTTTTTCTTCTGTGTGTGACGAGGAGAACACGGAAAATGCCATAACCCGAGTTTCTAGAAATTTCATTCACTGGAAGAGGAGTCTAAATAAGAGAGCATGTGTCTCGACTTGTCCGTATATGCTTTACCGTTTCTGACAAAATGACGGTTAAAGTTCTAGAGGCGCGTTATGTACGTTTTAGCGAGTATTTGGTTCAACGGAAGCGGCGGCACACTTTTGCGCCTCGTGTTCGAAACCCGATTATTATTTTTATTTTTGTTTTTCATCAATCTACCTATGTACACATAAGATTACTACGCAGGTGTTTTCCAATGTATACTGAAATAAAGGCGTCCTTATTCGTCAACTAATTGTATGACTGATAAATGAATTTAAAAAAATAAAAAGAACCATAGAATGAAAAATTTATTTGAAATTGTTTTGGGTGAGATTCCTGTAGTAATCAATTGCAAGCTCCAGTTTTCCGTAAAGTGATCCGTTATGGGTAGTTTGCAGCGAAATTACTTCCAACGCGTGAAATCTTCAGCAGGGTTTCTTTCCCGCGTGAGTTTCGTATGAAGAAATGTCGCTGTGACGATGCTCGTAGTGTTCGGAATTTCTATTTCGAAAGTTTCTACAATTGGTTTAATTCAACAGAACGCAACAAATCTCTCTGTGGAATAAACATAAGAACAAAATATAAGAATTAATGTAGTGCTATAGGAATGAAGTATGAGCATTTAAAAAGGTTTTAAGCCCTCAAAATATCATACAAAGGTATGTTATATACTAAATGACACTTATTGCGAAACCCAGTTGTAATTATACAATTAATAGAATGCCTTCGTATCCCGTAACTTGACAAGAAACATTCGAGTAATAATGTTTAACGGACATGGGCAGATAAATGAATAAAATAAAATAAAGACAATAATAGGGCGAAAAAGTGACAGACCGCGACGCAGGTCCACCATTCGGCCGAGACTATGGCGCGCTAAAAGGCGTATAAATTATGTCGAAAACTTTGAGCGTTGTTTTCTAAGAAACGGCCGAGTATTTAAGGATCATTTTGGCTCCTCTTCCGCTAAGGGAAGTTTCTAGGAAATCGGTGTTCTCCGTGAGAGAATCTTAGCTGCGAACTCCTTAATTTCCGTATTTCCTTCAACGTATATACCTATTTTATCAAACTTCCCTCTATAATAACACGTGTCCCTTGATAGTGGAACCAAGTGAAATGACGCAGGGTAAGCACACTTCACTTATACTCAGGACCACAGTGGTTCAGAGGAACACAGTGGTTCAGATCCTGTCCAGCCATTGTGATCTACACTGTAGACAACGCAGACTGGGACATTTCGTATGTTTATTACGTTAACCCATGCTGACCTTTAGATCTATGTACTGCGAACTACAGCTCATCCGTAGATTAAGACTCAGTTTTAATTATAAATAAAAGTGGTCACGTGATGTAATCAATTATGACATTTCGATTTCTTTTTATATGTTTCCTATGCATAGTTTAAGTCAAGTACTGGAACTGTTCCTTTGACAAGAACATGGCCGACTTTCTTCCTTCTTGTTACGGTCCGCGCGGCTTCCCCCGTCGGAGCTTCGAGTCCTCCCTTGGGTATGGATGTGTGTGTTCTCCTTATCCTAAGTTGGTTTAGATTATGTAGTGCGTTAACTAGGAACCGATGACCTCAGCTGTTTGGTCCCATAAAACCTTACCACAAATATCCAACTTTTCTTCCTTCGTTCTCCTTTCCCGCTTTGCGCTTTTTCATTTATTATGACTTCGCCGCCGAAAGAGCGTTAAACCTAAGTCCCTTTCCTTTCTTGTTGCGAATTTGGTCAGTGGCTGCTTCAAAAAGTTAATGACACTTCGTGCCAGATTAAAATTGTGCACCTGGGTGGGACTCGATATCGAAACCTTGCCTTTGCTGGGCTGTGCTCCTATCGATTAAGTTAGCCAAGCTCTCAACACGTTGTCAAAGCTTCCACTCTATCATTAGCTCTGTCTTGCCTTTCAGATGCGGCAAAACAAGTTTCAGGCTTATGGACGGTCTGCTGAAGAATGGAAGATTCATTATGAAAATGGCACACGATTCTCTAATTGTATATTAGTACCGTTACGGGAAAATTTATTACATGATCTCAGGATACTTGCTAACGAACAATACTAAAAAACAAGTATTTCGAGAGGTTCGGTGCCAATAACACACTTTTATTACCAATAAGGGAAATACATGACCAAATGACCTTTCTCCACAAATATAAGATACGTAATACTGTACATAAATAGCTGCAGAAGCCTTAGGAGCACGGCAGAGCCTCGATATGATCTCGTTCAGAACATACTCTGACGTACACTGCCGAACGAATTTCATACAGACGAGATATCTCGACGTGTAATACTTCTCTAAGCTACCGTTAGTTAATTTCTGAAGCCATTTGTCTATAAGATTAAGTTTTGACGTATATTCCCTCGGGAGGAATTTGACCACTTTATTTGACCGCTAGTAACAACAGTTCTGTGCTGAGCACCAACGATAAGATCAGACTCATGTTAAACAAGATGTGATGTTCCGAAGATGGGCTGTGCCCGAAACATGTAAACAAGTAAAACACTTGAACAACAAATGAACTGATGTCGCTAGCGGTAAATAAAGTCGAGAAAGACGTGTGCTCGAAATTCTTTAACTTTCATAGTTAACCTGCAGGTCTTCTTGTTGAATGGATACTCCTCAGGAACGTTCAGTGGCGTCACACGACCATTTCCAGCGCCTAATAAATGCAATCTTGAAGTACGCAATTTGAGGAACATACAAAGCTGGTAGGATAGCAACACTGTCTAACATGTTTCCAGAATTTTTACCCAACAAAATAGGGTCCGGATTGCATTTTTGTAGTACTGCACTGTAAACTACATCTTACCAAAAGGGAAGTACACACAAAACTTATACATGAAGTGCTTTTCGTTTATTTGTATCAGATGTCTTTTAGGGAGTCCTCCTTAAACATATTCCGGTTTTGGGGGATGATATTTCGATTATCTTTTTACAACGACGTGTCACTTTTCTCTTTTCATTTCCCCGTTATCTCGATTATGCATCCGATGTGGATGATACAATATACAGGGTTATTCATAAGTGCCTCCATGGTTTCAGAGGATGGCTACTTGCAGACAACAGAAAACACAGAAAAAATAGAGAGATATAAGTGGATAGAGCACGTCTCCAAGTTTTTGACTCACTTTAGACGGGCTGCGTATCGGAAACGTTACTAATGCGGCAGACGTCAATATGTATATGAAATTGACAAAAGACACTTCTCTGCGAACGTCATACTCAGCAGGCCACCTATTGGTATGTGGCGGTGTTTCTGGTACGACTAAGCGACCCCCTATCTTGTTCCACTGTCGTGTGGCATGTGGGAAGAATGATTGTCGAAACGTGTATTACTTCTAATTCCTCGAACTATCTAGTCGTGACCTTTACGCGAGGTGTATGTGGAAGAGAGTAATATGTTGTCCGACTCTCCATTGAAAGTGCTCTCTCGACATTTGATAGCAGACCTCCCCATGATGCACAACGCCCATCTTGTAGCGTCTGTCAGTGGAGTTCGCAGAGCATCTCAATTACGCTCTCTCGCAGGCTAAACGACCCCGTCACGAAACGCTCCCTTCTTCGTTCGATCTTCTCTGTCTCTCCTGCCAATCCTACCTGGTCACGATCCGACACTGATGAACAATAGTCAACACTCTGTCGAACAAGCGCCTTATAACCGACTCCCTTCGTGGATGAGCTACATTTCCTTAAGATTCTTCCTGCGAATCTCAGTCTGACCTGTACTTTTCAGACTATTTGTTTTATGTCCGGGGCGGCCACGATTTCGGCTCTGAGGCCGTGCCCTGGGAAGTAGTGCTAAAGTGCTCAACCTCAGTTCATCTTGGGCCCACAGCCACGCCACGCCGTCTGAGCGCGAGGAGGGGAAAGAGGGAGCAACTGCGAACGCGTCACATTTAAATGGCAGAGCAGGAGCACTGCATATGACTACACTCTGTATTTCACATTTCTCAACAAACAGCTTTATCGTAAAAAGATTTATCATTAAAACTGGAATTACGTTGTAGGTCAAACAGTTACATCAACACATGGACAGAAGCTGTTTCAGTTGAAATGGCCAGCGGTGTCCGAAAAATGGAACAAATATAAGGTTGACAGTGTCCTGAAAATATTTATAAATGTATCATTGTAACTGTTTCAGTACCACAATGAATTCGTCAGACCTCACGATTTCTTCAACACCAGTGATCTTAGGGAATTGGATTGTCTTTGTCACAATGTGTGCTTTCTACAACGAAATTTTCTTTTTAAATGCATTCCGATCAAGTCAAAAAGAAGTTACATTGCAATGTCTTACTCTGACCAGTGTGGCGAAGTTCACACACTATTCCGAATGTTTTAGTTTTCGTTCCTGCACCTTCATAGATTCAACAATAGCGAGCCGAACGGAGTGACCGAGCCGTTCTAGGCGCTACAGTCTGGAACCGATCGACGGCTACGGTCGCAGGTTCGAATCCTGCCTCGGGCATGGATGTGTGTGATGTCCTTAGGTTAGTTAGGTTTAAGTAGTTCTAAGTTCTAGGGGACTGATGAACTCAGAAGTTAAGTCCCATAGTGCTCAGAGCCATTTGAACCAACAATAGCGACTTTTAAAACGGAAATTTGTTACAGGCATGCCCCCTTACTTAACCAACGTACTTGGCAGTAATATACGAGGTCTCCCAATTCTCGTTCAATTCTACTGACATCTGTTGCAACCGTCATTGGAATAATACATGCGGCTGTATGTACCACAAATTTCTTCACGTGATACAGGCCTAGGAATTTAGCACGAAGTGCATTTTTAACGACATAACAATGGGCCCCGTCTGCCAATTATTGCAGTTCTTTGAACTTTCGTTGTCAACTGAGTTTTTAAATTCCTCTTGCATGGTCATGCAATGTCATTTCAAAAAAAGTGGTTCAAATGGCTCTGAGGACTATGGGAATCAACTTCTGAGGTCATCAGTCCCCTAGAACTTAGAACTACTTAAACCTAACTAAGCTAAGGACATCACACACATCCATGCCCGAGGCACGATTCGAACCTGCGACCGTAGCGATAGCGCAGCTCCAGACTGTAGCGCCTAAAGCCGGGCGGCCACTCCGGCCGGCAATGTCATTTCATATCAAATTCGCAATACCAGTCGCTTTTGAGAATTCTCATTCATCTCTTCCGTCTTTCCAATTCATTTTATAGTATTGTGACGATAGATCGCTGGACTGCCTCTTTTTGCGAAGACAGCTCCTGGAACTGTGAATGTTCCTCATACTACGAACAAATAGCTAAGGTTAAGCGGCGCTGACAGCACGATTCCGTCGAACTGAGAGTTGTGCAGACCGCAGACCGCAGTGCTAGTTGAAATGTCGCTTTGTTCCGAGTACTTCCGAGAAGGACCGAGCTACTCTGAGTGACACAGGCCGGGCCTTGTCCCCACACAGTGGACACGTGAAGTTTGGCTCTCCGTGGCCGACCCTGTGTTATGTGCTCATTCTACGTAAGGTCGTTGTGGATAGTTACTCCTAGATTTTCCACTGTAGATAACATATCGAGAAGTTTCTCATAAATAGTGTAGTTGCGCAGCAGTGACTTTCTTTTTCTACGTAGGCACAATATATTACATTTATTTCCGATCGGGTTCTACTGTCAGAACCTGCACCATACAACAATCTTTTGCATGTCATTCTGCAAATCGATACTGTCGTCTGGCGCTGCCGCTTCGTTATGGACTACTGTGTCATCTGCGAACAGTCTGAATAAGCGTTTGACGCTTTCTACTAGATCATTTAAATACACTGTAAACAATAATGGTCCTATCTCATCTCCTTGGGGTATTCCGGAAATTAACTTTACATACGTCGATTTCGTTTCTTTAAGAACGACGTGTCGAGTTCTGTTTGCAAGGAAGTCTAGAACCCAGTCGCATATCTTATCCAATACCCGATAATCTCGTATTTTTGTCACTAAACAGCAATGCTGAACGATGTCAAAAAGCCTTCCCGAATTGAAGGAGCACAGCATCAACCTGCCCACGGCTATCTACTGCGCTATGTATTTCATGGAGGAACAGAGCGGGCTGAGTTACGAAAGACATGTTCTTGCCAAATCCACGTCAAAATTATTGAGCATGAAAGATATAACATATCATCCTTTAGGAACCTGCTCATTGGGTTGCCTATCCGCAGGCGCGGTTTCGATGTAAATTATGCAGCATGTGCTTTGTCTGCTAGTTCTGAACGCCTGCTCCATGTGGTGCGCTCTGCAACTACGGCGCCTGTTACAAACAGAAACTTGGAGATATACTTCATTCAGTGATTCGTGTCATTATTCTGTGTTTCTTGTAGTTTTCTTGCATCCGTCTTCTCAAATAGCCATAGGTGCTTAAGAATAACCCCGCACATATACAAAGCACGTCTTTCAATTACCATCACATTGCTGAGATTTTAGGACACTGTGTTATTAAGTATCTCTCTGAAAGTAGGCCCTTATTCACAAATGTACTGTAGAATTCCCGAAAAGAGATGGAAAAATTGTGTTGCACTCTCTGTGTTTTCACAGGACCCACAGTTTTGGGAAATAGTATTCTAAGCTCGTCGGACAAAAGTTACTCACCCCAGCGTGAATGGATAGGTGAACTGTTAAGCCTTGACATATGGCGCAGCGATAGAGTTACGTGTTCAACCGCGCGAGAACTGTCTCTTCGTGAGCATCAAGAAGTTGTAATCAGTGAGATATTATGTTTGAAGCTGACATTGTGAGTAGACATTGGTAAATATATGGACGTTACAGAGTAGCTAAAACTGGCCACCATGATAGGCCGTGCCTGTGATCATACGGTGTGTGAAGTGTGCTGGATTTCTTGGTGTTTCGCAGTGGATTGTTCAGCGTCTTTATAAGCCGACGTGTGACACACGTGGCCACGAAACACGGCGCAAAATGATCCTGACTGAGAGTGACCGGAAAGAATTTCACGGTCGGTGAATCAAAATAGCTTCCAAACCCGACAGGAATTGCAGCAGGTCGAACGGAGAGCAGCGCGCTTCGTTACAGGATCATTTAGTAATCGCGAAAGCGTTACGGAGATGATAGATATAAACTCCAGTGGAAGACTCTGCTGGAGAGACGCTCAGTAGCTCGGTACGTGCTTTTGTTAAAGTATCGAGAACATACCTTCACCGAAGAGTCAAGCAGTATATTGCTCCCTCCTACGTATATCTCGCGAAGAGACCATGAGGATAAAATCAGAGAGATTAGAGCCCACACAGAAGCATACCGACAATCCTTCTTTCCACGAACAATACGAGACTGGAATAGAAGGGAGAACCCATAGAGGTACTCAAGGTACTCTCCGCCACACACAGTCAGGTGGCTTGCGGAGTATGGTTGTAGATGTAGATGTTCAAAGGTTCAAATGTGAGTGAAACCTTATGGGATTTAACTGCTAAGGTCATCAGTCCCTAAGCTTACACACTACTTAACCTAAATTATTCTAAGGACAAACACACACACCCATGCCGAGGGAGGATTCGAACCTCCGCGGAGATGAGCCGCATAGTCCATGACTGCAGCGCCTAAGACAGCTCGCCTAATCCCGCGCGGCTGCTGCAGGTCCATACCCACCTGTTAGCGAGAGAACATTGCGACGGGAACTGTATGCAATGAACATTTGGAGTCCGTGACCTCGCAAGAGGCCACTAATCTTCCATGCAAATGTAGATGCGAGTCTACAATGGAATAGAAATAATCGAACATTGACAGTAGCTGACTGATGCAGCATGATGTGCTCTGACGAAACACGTTTTTACCTATGTTAAAAAGATGCACGTCGTCGAATGCACGAAGGTCAAGTGAAGCATTTCATTCTGAATGTGTGCAAGTTCGGCATCAAGCCGGATGTGGACAGTGAAGTTTTTCATAACATGAATTCGGCCCGCTCATTGCGGTGACCACTAACGTGAAGCAGCATGTTTAATTAAACATTCTGAATGATCAGGTGTTACCTTTCAGTCAACATCTGCATGATGAATAAGCTATTGATATCCCTGTTTTTCAAGACATTTCGTCGGACTGGTAGAACATTGACTGGTTTTCTGAACGCTTCCCTATCCTCCTGGCCTGACTTGTTAGAACAGCAGGTAAAACGCCGACACGATTTGGTGGACCTGCGTGATCAAATCCTCAACGAATTGCTTATCCCAGATGCATTGCGCTTGCACAAACTTGTGCACTCACTTCCTATTACAAAAAGGATTGTTAACAATAAATTATAGAAAACAACGTAACAACCATTATAACAATTATAGTTGCACAATATTGTGGACTCACTTCCCAACCGAATCCAGGTGATTATGAACTCGAGAGGCGTAATTACACGTTATTTAATGACGCTTGTAATAATTTCTCTAGTGACCTATCTTTTTTGCTGAACTTGGTAGCATGTGATCATACTAATTCACATTTCCGTGGCTCTTTGTAATTATTCATCAAGAAATTAACACACAGTTCGTGTGAAACATGTTGCGGTGTTTCCTCTTCCCGTTCCTACTGCGTTTCTAAAGATTTCGTCAACGACAAAGAACTTCATCTGCTAATACTCGAATTGAACTCACCCTGTAGAGAGAACAACAAATAACTTGTTAATGGAGGACAGGAAGTCGTTGTAGAGGTCGACGATCATGAAGAAGCACTTATTCAAAATTGTGAGAAGCAGTGAAAACAAAGTCAGCCGTGTGCCCCTATCCGTTCATTTAAATGCGAGCCGTTTTGGTGCCGTACCCTGAAACCAGGTTGGTAGGTACTCAGAGAGAGCACAGGATGAGGTTATGATTGTGGATGGGACCCTAAACAGTTACTGTCAGTTGCACAATGAAACACACAACTTTATTTTTCGAAGAACCACTAATTTACAAATTGCTTTGAGAGATCCCAATTAAACAATACGGCTGGAGGTCTAGTTAAAGAATTTGAGATGCTTCCTGGGCTGAAGGCCCAGCACCACACCGAAAAATAGAACAGCTGAAGGTCTGGCTTAGAAATCAAAAGCAATTAAAAATGGAAGGTAATTTTTTTTCCTTTTTTTAAAAAATGCAACTGAAAACAATTAGCTGCTGAAGTCCTACACTACACGTCTGAAGGGCAACTACAATTAAAACACATTAATAAAGAATTTTTCTAACCAAGAAATTTCTTTTTAAACAGAACGGCCGAAAGCTTAATTGAAGAAATATTAACTTATTGCACGGCTGAAGGCCACAAACAAATTTGAAACGACGGCTAAGGGCCTGACCATCAAGTCAGACAAACAATTTAAGATAAACCCCTTCCTCCTTATAAAAAATTTTCTTTTAAAGAATACACACGGCTGAAGGCCTTATTAAAAGGGGTTCACGTAAATCCTCGGCTGAAGGCCACACATAACACTTCGAATAACTAACGACTTAGGGCCTGGATTACAAACAATTTCAGGCACAAGAATTTCAAGGAATTTTTTAAAAAGAAAATCAATCTTTAGAATTTTAATTTAACACGGCTGAAGGCCTTTAACTAAAATGAAAATCACAATCCAAAACAAACAGAACAAGTGGTACTCAGAAGTATTCCAAGGGTTAGTCTGGAAAGGTGAGACAGGCAGCCAGGAACTGAAGATAAATAATCGGATGGCAACCCAAACTAGGGATGGCCCATGGACCAACCAACAAATTTAACCAATTCCCTTCCGTCCGACCAACGGCACAACGATGGGAAATGTCGGCCGAGGACGAGGATACGAACAGCACAACATCTTCAGAAATTGGCGTCTAAAAACAGCCAAGGGAACAGTAACCACTCTAACCAAATATGAACGAAACAACTTAATAGGCTGTCGAACAACACGCCGTGCCAGAGAGCAGCAACACGACGAGGAAAGGCACACCGCCGGAAAACTACGCTAACGACCAGTGCATGTAATTGGGGCTTTAATGGCCACAGGACAAAAAATACCGCTGGTGCACTTCACTGGCAAGTAGCAGTCTATTTTATAATTAATCACAATATAGGAAGATCGCTGCAAGATTTCGCCGACTCCAACATATCATACGTTGCTACTAGCCCGAAGGCCCAGGGAGCAACAACCCACAAATGAACGAAGAGACGTCACAATAGTTGAGCTTTCATAACAGGTTAACTGATTACTCAACTTCAGCGTCCAGGTTCGGTGGGCAACGAACTTCGTCGCTCTCGCAGCTAGCGCCTCACGATCCGACAGTGCGTGCACGCTGCCAGTGGTCCAGGTTTGGCCTAGCGCCCCGGAGAGTTCCTCGCTGCTCCTTCCCAACCGACTGACCACCACACACACCATCACCACCCAGAAATACTAGCGGTCACACCAAAGATACTATGACAATACTACTATCGATAAGCGCTGCTGCTGTCACTCAAGGAGGCAAGCCAGCAACTTGGTTACGCCAGTAAGTAAGGAAGAAACAAGACGCTACTCGATGTGACAAAATGCCAAAGTACAAACGGCATGAACGTGAGCCGTACACGACTCATACCCAACCGTCATCAGGCACTTAGGTATTCGTGCAGCCCATATGACAAAAGTATTAGTTACTCAAGTAATACAAGATCAAAACATAACAGATAATTGTTACCAAACAAATTTATGTTAATAAAATGTATATAAAATACATCACTAATACGAATTCACATTACTAGTGCAATCGTGAAACTATAAAGCAGCCATAATTTATTCAGCTCTGTAAAAAATATTTACTGTTCAAACCAAAATCGCTACAACAACATATGCGTTGTCAGTAAGTGCAGCCAGTCTCATACACCAAGTAAGTAACAGCTGTGTCTTACAATACACATATTCAAACAGGTAACAATCATATGTTAATTCGAAGTATACGAAGTCCCACACATTGTGTTTAGTACATTTAAAAATGTGAATAAATAGGTAGTTCTTAATCATAATACACGTAAAAAAAGCAACATCAACAAATAATAGGGTACATTAATTAAAAACGTGGCACATCCCAGCTCATGACAAGTACATCAATAATATCCACTCACACTGTAGTCATGTACAAGGTGAACTATTAAGAGTAAGTAACACATCTTGTGAAGTAATGAATAATTCATCTACTGAAAAATCTGTGTTCAACACAAAATCGAACTGAAGGGAATAAAAACAATCAATAAAGCCCCTTACGCGACATCAGTCATATACTGTTCAAAACTGCAATATTTACGTAGAGAAAAAACCCAATCTATAGATGTTATTACACTGAATTCAAAACTTTGGATTTTTGCTTCCGTTTTCGTACTATGTGAAGTTTTTTACACTATTATTTGTATTTCTTAGTTTAAAAAAAGAAAAGAAAAAGGCTCTGAGCACTATGGGACTTAACATCTATGGTCATCAGTCCCCTAGAGCTTGAACTACTTAAACCTAACTAACCTAAGGACATCACACAACATCCAGTCATCACGAGGTAGAAAAAATCTGGGGAGTTTGGTGGACAACGGGTTTAAGCTCAGGAATGTGTTCCTGGATCCACTCTGCAGCAATTCTGGACATGTGGGGTGTCGTATTGCCCTGCTAGAACTGTACAAGTCCGTCGGAAAGCACAATGAACATGAATGGATGCAGGTGATCAGGCAGGATGCTTACGTACGTGTCACCTGTCAGAGTCGTACCAAGATGTATCAGGGGTCCCATATCATTCCAACTGCATACTCCCCACACAATTACAGAGTCTCTACTAGTTTGAACAGCCCCCTTCTGACACGCAGGGCCCATGGATTCAAAACGTTGTCTCCATACCTGTACACGTCTATCCACTCGATGCAATTTTAACCGAGACTCGTCCGACCGGGCAACTTGTTTCCAGTCATCAACAGTCCACTGTCGGTGTTGACGGGCCCAGGCGAAGCGTAAAGCTTTGTGTCCTGCAGTCATCAAGGGTACACGACTGGGCCTTCGTCTCAGAAAGCCCATTTCGAATATGTTTCATTGAATGGTTCTCAAACTGACTTTTGTTGATGGCACAGCATTTAAATCTGCAGCAATTTGCAAAAGGGTTGGACTTCTATCACGTTGAACGATATTTTTCAGTCGGCCGGAGTGGCCGTGCAATTCTAGGCGACCACTACGGTCGCAGGTTCGAATCCTGCCTCGGGCACTGATGCGTGTGATGTCCTTAGGTTAGTTAGGTTTAAGTAGTTCTAAGTTCTAGGGGACTGATGACCACAGCAGTTAAGTCCCATAGTACTCAGAGCCATTTGAACGATGTTTGATACATTTCAGTCGTCGTTGGTCCCATTCTTGCAAGATCTTTTTCCAGCCACAGCGATGTCGGACATTTGCTGTTTCACCGGTTTTGTCGTACGGGAATGTCCCCACTTCATCGCTACCTCGGAGATGCTGCGTCCCATCGCTAGTGCACCGACTATGATACCACGTTGAAACACGTATGTAACATAGCAGCGATGGTGAGGCACGTTAAAATCTTTGACCAGAGAGCCTATAATCGTAGTTAGTCTGCGCTTGACCGCGCGAGTGTTGCGAGCAGTACTCAGTTAGTAGTCGTTGAGAGCAGTACGCTAGTAGTCGTCATGCAGAGCAGTCGGTCAGTAGTAGCAGCCCAGTGCGGTTGTGTGATGTAGTCTGTGGGCAACACTGGTCAAGATGCTGAATGAGGTATATTGTTAATTAAGGTAATCATCAGATAATGTAAAGTTTATTGTAATTAATTTCCAACAAGTGCCCCCAATAATAATTTTGATTTCAAAAGCAATTTTACAAAAAAAAAAATTATTTAATTGAATTAACGATTTCATTCCACTTCCCTTAAAGAAAAGTTTCAGTTAAATTTCAAAAAAAAAGGAATATTATTATTTGCAATGCAGTTCCTCCAAGCTGTGCGCAAGAATAAGAGCAGAAATTTGACTAGCAGTTACAATGAGGTAAGAATTTAATTCTGATTTGCACAGGGCCAAAGACCGATATTTCGGTTTAATTGAATTTTCATTGTCACTGATTTTCATTAGCACTGAATTGTTTTTCATTATTTTTGTGAGGAACTTATACTTGGGTCAGATTGCTAATTTTTGTTTAGTTGTCATTGTCATTGAATTTATTTGCTGGGAGATTACGTTAGATTGTATTCTTGTTAACATTCAAATTATTGTCCGGTCAACATTTTTGTGGGAAGGTTTCACTTGGCTCCATTTATATTAAATAATTGTCTTACGAAATTTTTGTGGGGAGGTTACACTTGGCGACACCCAGTCCAGGATCGTATTTCGTTGAGAGTCTTTTGAAAAACAGTCAGATATCTGCTCTTATTTGCTTAGATATAATTAGGATTTGGCGCAACGCTTTTACTAATATTGTAACTTTCTTTCTACAGGTCAACGGCAATTCGTTGCTCTATTGTATTTGTGTGTTGTTTTTTGCATTTGTGCTTATTTGTTTTGTGAATAATTGTAACTATTGCAAAAATGCCGCGAAAGACTGTGAATAGTGTATCGCGAGGTATTATGAACGAAATTACCGATTTAAACAACGTGACCGACAGTAATTGTGACAATCCTGCGTTCACTGACAATCAGTGCATTCCAACCAATAATGATGACTTTTATCTTAATGATGAACAAACGAACTCAATTGTCTCTTCTGTTAATTTGACGACAATTGATGACGCTGGACGCTCTATTGTAATGAGCGCTACCCAGCTTAACACAACCGGTTTGGAAAATTCAAGTAACATACAAACAAATTTTTCGAATGAAAATGGTCAGTGTAGTGAAAGTACGACGGATCCATTTAATTCAGAAATAATGACCGACAGTGTACATTCGACTGACAAACCTTTTTGTAATTCTCAAAATGACCAAATGGTTACAGAAAGTGAAACAATTCCAGATCCACCATTATACAGCACAGAGAATAGAAATGCTGATTTTGAGTCGAATCCAATTATGGCATTGTTGCGACAAATGAGTAAACAAATTAATGAAATTAGGGAAGATAACAAACAAGATAATGAAAATCTCAAACAACACTTTAATGAAAAACAAGACAGCCTTAACGAAAAATTAGACGACAATTCCAGACAGTTAAATGAAAAATTAGACGACAATTCCAGACAGTTAAATGAAAAATTAGACGACAATTCCAGACAGCTTAGTGAACAAATTAGAGCCGTTGCCGCGCAGTGTCATGACACTAAGGAACAGTTGCGCGTGGAAATTGAGGCTTGTTCAAAAAAAAGCAGCGAAGAAATTAGGTCTGTTGCTCAGGAATTAAGGGAAATGCAAACTGCCGCAACAGAAACACTTAGAGCGGAAATTAGTACGGTCGCTAAACAATGCTCTGATAAGGCTACACAATTACGCGACGAGTTTAAAGCAATGACAGCAGAACTTTCGCGCACAATGGATGAAAAGATCGACGCGAAATTCGACCAACAGAACACTCAGATTGACGAACGCTTTAATCTCCACATACAAAACAGTGATACGCGTTTCCGTAAATTTATTCAGGATCAAAATAAAGTCAAACGTCAAGTCATGGAAACAATCACGGCTCAGAGACAAGAAGACAAACGTAAAATGTTCGCGAAAGCGAAGACATACGTAGACAACAATATTGCCTCAGTGTCCGACGAAATTAATTCCATCAAACAGTCGAACACAGAATTACGTGACGAAATTTCCAATCTTAAATCAAAAACAGATACACACACAGTAGATATTCAAACAGTGACAGACAGATTCGAACAATTAGAACTAACACAGGATTGCGATGTCATCAAAGCTGATGTTAAAAAACTGAGCGAAACTACGCGTAAGTTGCAAAAACAGATTAATGCATCCGATTCTAAAACCGATGATCAGGCAAAAATACTGACTGAAAGATATGATGAATTAGCCAGTCGTATTGATGCTATCGAAAGTGCTAATGACAATAAATCAGACGACACTGCACCGATTTCATTTAACCAAACACCTGAATTTCAAAATTTGCAGCAGACAATTAATGAGATCGACTCGTCTAACAACACGTTGCGTAGAAAACTGTCGAGTTTACAGCAAGAAGTAACGGAGATTAAAAATATTTCAGTTAATAATAACCTATAACAGACGCCACTTTTCGAACATTTGCCAGACTCGCGCAACGCGTTTAATTTGGGTAATCTACAGAGAGTACGGGACTTAGATTCCGAACAACCACAGTTCAATAGATACTCTTACGATCCTGAACCTGTTGCATCACACAGAGATGATAATTTCGATTACAAACATTTTCTGTCAGTGAGAAAGTTTAAAGTTTTTAAAAACGATAGAACGCGGATTCACCCACTGGACTGGATTCAACAATTTAGCTTTGCTCTTCCACCGACTTGGACTGTAACGCATAAACTTGAATTTATTTGCAGCTTTTTGGAAGGCGAACCGGCAACTCGTATGAGACCGATCGCGAGACAGTGTTACTCGGTAGAGGAATTTCAGAATGCTTTTCTGTCAGCGTACTGGTCGAAGACGACACAGCGCGGAATTAAAGACCAACTAATTAGTTTGCCAAACTATGAAAACTCAAATTTTCCCAGTGTAACGCAATTTTTTGAGTACATGGTACAACAAAACCAGTATCTAAGTGAACCGTACAGTGAATCCGCACTTATACAATTATGCATTTCCAAATTACCACGGTCATTACGAGTGTCACTGCTAACGGGCCAGCAAAAAGAAAACATTTCAGCATTCAGGGATCTTTTGCAGCTCTTAGAAGTACAGCAATCTGATTATTCATTTGTAAACAAAAACTTTTCGTATAATAACCAAGGTCAACAAACTTACAGTAATTATGATCAGGGACGTAATTTCAATAGGAAAAGTAACAGACGCTTTAGGAACGACAACTACCAGAACTTAAATCACAGACAAAATTCAGATTATCAATATCGTCATAATTTTCAGCAACAGGAAGCACATTTTGGTAACAATAGAAGTTTTCCACCGCAACAACGTCAAAACCAACCGGTTAGTATACGTAACCAACAATGTAATGGACAAGGTCAACCAGGCTTTAATGTTCCGCCGCGTGCACATTTAGTCACAGATCCAACAAATAGTAACGCACGACAGCAAGGAAACAACTACGTACAAAGAAGGCAGTATTTCAATTCCTATCGCAATACACCGTATAGGAATGACTACTACGACAGACGTAAAATTAATGAGAACAATTTTCAGCGTACATCTAACAACAGTCGGACATACCAACAGCAAAATTTTACACAAGAACCTATTCTCATGAATGAACCGGACAGTAGGTATCATCCAGAGCGTAATACGTCTGGAAGAAGTAATAGAACTGTTCAAATCGTCGAAATGCCACAGAATCCTCCTAATAATGATAACACGTCAGATAGAATCTGACTAGATACTGTACAGGACGCATCTTCCAATAACACAAGCACTACGTTTGACACGCAAAATGTTGTTCACGAAAATGTAATTACTTTTGACGATATCAGAGACACACTCTTGCAGGAAAGACCATTTGTTCAGAAAACTATTTCACATCCTGTCATCGAAATTAAAATTGGTTCATCGAAATTCTCAGCAGTAATTGATTCTGGATCACCTATATCAGTAATAAATGAGGAGACTTTTAACGAGTGCAACAAAGAAAATACTTATCCGACATTACCTTTAGGCAAAACAAAAGTGAAAGGAGCAGTATCGAGTAAAGGAGTAGACGTTAAACTACAGACGCATTTATCATTTTGTATTGGAGGTCATACTTTCCACTCTAATTTTTGGATTGTTCCTTTATTGACAACAGACGTAATTTTAGGTACGAATTTTCTGGTACAACACGATGCAGTCATTGACTTTCAGAATTCTTATTTAATGCTAAAGGATGAAAACGTACAACTTGCTTTAGAGTTTCAGCACTCATTATCTGCGGAAGAACAAACAATTAACCGCACAGAGGTCATTTCCGTGTCACGTAGCATAGACTGTAATCGCACATTGTTCACGGATACGTACGTACACAACGATAATACTCCAGACGAAGCTGATTACGACGTAATGCAAATGATTTCCGATAAAGTTAGACAAAGCAGTGTAACTACAGACGACGAACGAACGCAACTACGCAAAATTCTTTTACAGCAAGCTCCAGTTTTTGACAACATTCCTGGTACTATGTCCGGCTTTATGTATGAATTTCAAGTGAAACAGCACGACACATTTAAAGCCAAGCATTATCCCATTCCATATATTCACAGAGAACAAGTTAAAAAAGAATTGCAGGATATGCTTGATCAAGGAATTATAGAACCAGCAGTTAGTCCGTACATAAACCCGCTATATATTGTTAAGAAAAAAGATGGCTCACTTCGCCTCGTACTTGATTCACGTCACATTAATGACATTATTATTAATGAAACAGATCGACCACAGACACTAGAGGAACTTCTACAGAAATTTCACGGTACTGCTATTTATTCTACATTAGATCTGAAATCGGGATTTTGGCAAATTCAACTTCATCCAAATTGCAGAAAATATACAGCCTTTCTCTGTTTCGGCGACTGTTATCAATTTTGTAAATTACCATTCGGCTTAACTATTTCTTCTGCGGCTTTTATTCGCGGTTTGAACACAATAATTCCGACAGAACTTAAGGACAGAATTACGACGTATGTAGAGGACATTTTTATCGCAGAAGCTTACTGGTCTGAACAAAATTTGATTCTTGAACAACTGTTACAAACTTTTCGTGCACAAGGACTTACAGTTAACCTTAGTAAATCGCACCTTGGCAAAACTTCTATAAAATTTCTTGGACACGTAATTTCAGCGGAAGGCATTGCACCTGATCCGGAAAAACTTCAAGCGCTACGTGACATTACGGTTCCTACGACAAAGAAACAATTACGCAGCTTTTTGGGCTTAATTAACTTTTTTCGTAAATTCATACATCACTCTGCTTTAGACACACCTAGATTATGTCAACTGACAGGTAAAAACAGTATTTGGTCTTGGGATAAGCAAGCACATTCTGAATTTGTGAACCTGAAACATGCTTTGTTGAATGCTCCACTTTTATCGCACCCAGATCTTACCAGAAATTTTTCCATTGCTACTGACAGTTCGAACACGCTTTGGGCGTGCATGTTTTCCAGGAAATTGAAGAAGATGGTTCAATAGTAATTAAAAACATCGCATTTGCAAGCCGCATTTTGTCACCTGCTGAACGAAATTACTCCGTTACAGAATTGGAAACATTATGTGTTGTATGGGCTTTTACGACATACCACCGTGTACACAGACCACAGAGCGATACAATTTTTACTTTCGGCCAAATTCACGCACGACAGATTAAGCAGATGGAAACTTTATTTACAGGAATTTAATTTTACAATAGTTCACATTCTCGGTACGCAAAATGTTATAGCAGACGCACTATCGCGTTCTCTCGGCAACAATCAGCAAGACGTAGCAACCAACTTCTGCAAAACAAATTTCAGTGTCATGTACATTCAGCAAGTAGCATTTGAAAATTTTATTTCATTGTCATTACAGGACATAGCACAAGAACAAAATAAAGACAATGTGTGGAAAGAAATTAAACACCTTTGGCAAGATGGGAATAATGTTACGATTAGAAACCATTACACTGTACGCAATGACATTCTGTTTCGCCGCTCTCATCCTGACAGCAACAATTGGTTATTATGCATTCCTGACGAACTTGTTAACAAACTAATCTGGTACACTCATTTAAGTTACGCACATTACGGAGCACGAAAATGTTTTCTTATACTGAGACAGAACTGTTATTTTAACAACATGGAGAAACGTATTCGACGAGTTTTAGCGTCATGTAAAATTTGCCAGAAAGCTAAGTCAGACACAACTTCACATATTCCTCCATTATATCCCATTATACCTGTTAAATTAAGACATATGGCCGCAGTAGATATTTTTGGTCCGATTCCGAGAACTAACAGAGGTTTTTGCTACATCTTTGTCGCTGTTGAGCTCACTTCAAAATTTGTTACTTTCACTCCGTTACGCAAAGCTACTGCTAAAACTGTTTCGAAAGCATTTGTAAAACATTTTCTATTTCATGTAGGGCATGTGATGAAAGTAATTTCTGACAATGGATCTCAATTTCGTAGTAGCGTATGGACACGCATGTTACGAGCCAGAAACATTTCTCCGATCTATATATCCAAGTAATCCAAGTACCACGCTTCTTCGAACCCCTGTGAAAGATTAATGAAAGAAATTGGTAAGCTGTGCCGAATATACTGCCACAAAAGACATATTGATTGGGATACACACATACTCTCATTCGAAGATGTAATTAATTCCATTCCAAATGAATCCACTATGCTATCTCCGTCTGTTATACTGAAAAACGTTGAACCACCTAACAAAATTACAGAATTAGTAAACTTTCCTACATCTCGTCGACTACGACACCATGAAATAATTGACATTGCGCTGAACAACATCAAACGTGCCGCAGAGCGCCGGAGAAGACAGCAAAAACAGGTTTGTACACGCCGCGACTTTCACGTTGGACAGAAAATATTAGTACGTACACACTATTTATCCAGCAAATTAAAAGGTAAGTGCAGTAAATTTGAACTTCTATACGCAGGTCCATATCGGATTCGCAGCATCCCTCACCCCAATGTTGTACACGTCGAAACTTTGAGAACCAGAAAATCGAAAGGCAATCACCATATCTCAAACATTAAACCGTTTATTGAATGAAATCACTTTATGATGTAACATGCTATGATGCCATTTACTAATGCAATTATTTCACCTGACTAATTACTGATGATTATCGTATTTTTTCTTGGCAAGTGCCCGGCAAGGTAAGGTTAGCAGGTCGCTTTTCTTGTCGTTACACATCAGACCATGCACATTTTCCACTTTTTATGTACGATTGTATTCCAGTTTTGTCTATATGCACTGTGAAATAGTTAAGATATAACACACACCAGTCGACTTTGACATTTTTTTTGGCCTTATGACATCTCAACATCGTGACTTTTACATTTTTTTTTGCTGCTGCATTGTGATATTCTCTGTACATTTTGGCTCTGAACACTGTCAGTGTCTTTGACATATTACGTTGTCTGTAATGTTATGCTGTATGGTTAATTGTGTCACCATAAACCAGTCATTATTTAGTGGGTATATGATTTAAATGCAAGACGTTAATCTCTGTTAATCAATTTCAGAAAGAAATGATGCGTGTAAGAAATAAATTCAACAGAAATGGGAATTTCACATACGGAATAAACGATAGAAGATGCAATAACTTTATGAGGAAGAGTAAATGGATCAGGATTAACAAGCATTAACAAGAATATACTATACTCATCGTAGAATAGCAGTCTTAACTAATTTTTTTCTTTCAGAATACAAGGTGATTGATGCAGGCTGTCAGACAGAACTACACATCTTAGTTTTAGTGATGAAATATGCTAGAGATAAGGAATAGTTGTATAATGAGTAATGAAGTGACAATTTTGCAGATGATAATGAATACTGATGAATAATGATGAAGAATATGCTATTATGAATAATGAAATTTTTCTTTACAGGTGATGATAATAATGAAGTTATGATAATATGGATAATGAAGTGATTGATAATGAAGTTTTTTCTTTACAGATGAGGATAATGTTGAAGTTATGTATTTATGCTACGTAGTTATTTAAGTATTTGTTGCAGTTTGTTTTGACAGCAGGTGTTATATTGCGTAGTAGGATGTTGGAAAGTTTTGGAAAGGACAGCTATGGAACACATGTTTATACACATTTCACTACTTGTTAATTCGAAGTTCACTACTTTTCAGCATAGTGTGCGTTTCTTCTTTCAGGTCAATAATCCATTTTGAATTTTTTTTTCCAGCAGAAGCTTTTCAAGATACTTACTAAACCTGTTACTTATTATACCTGTTCTAGTACTTGCATTTTTTTAACCCATTTGTGTTTATCATTTATACATGTGATCACATTACTGCCTTGTTTCACAACCTTGCTACAGCTGACTCATGACGAATGACGTTACACATTTTTTTATTTACAGGAACAACCCAGAACCAATTTTTTTTTCTTTTTTCTCTTCTTGCTTTCTCTTATAATTACCAAAAGCAATGCTTTGCTAGCACAAAAAAAAAAAAATGTATTACCAGTCCCGCATAATGACTTAAGAGATTTCTGAGTACTACTGATTATTTATGCTATGACTGTAATTAACTGATTTTTTATAATGAATTAAGAGATTTCTGAATAATACTGAATTAAAAAAAAAATTGTACTATTTAATACTTGCTGGACACTGAGTGCCAATAATTAATGTCACTCAATGAATTATGTTATTAATTATGCCATTAATTAGCTCTTGTTTTCAATGTTGATACTTTGTAACTGGAAAAGAATATGATTCTTACTATATTGAAATGACAAATGATTAACTATGCTTTATAATTGGGAAAGAATGTGATTGTTTAATAATGCTTTGTAATTAGGAAAAGGCTAATGATTATTACTATATTGGAATGACAAATAATTAATTAACTATGCCATACTTTGTAATTGGAAAATAATGCGATTGTTTAATAATGCTTTGTAATTAGGAGAAGGCTGATGATTCTTACTGTATTGGAATGATCAATTAATTATGCTATTCTTAATAATACTTTGTAACTGGAAAAGAATGTGACTGTTTAATAATGCTTTGTAATTAGGAGAAGGCTAATGATTATTACTATTGAAATGACAAATGATTAATTAACTATGCCATACTTTGTAATTGGAAAAGAATGTGATTGTTTAATAATGCTTTGTAATTAGGAAAAGGCTAATGATTATTACTATATTGGAATGACAAATAATTAATTAACTATGCCATACTTTGTAACTGGAAAAGAATGCGATTGCTTCATAATGCTTTGTAATTAGGAGAAGGCTAGTGATTAATACTATTGGAATGACCAATGATTAATTAACTATGGTATACTTTGTAACTGGAAAGGAATGCGATTATTTAATAATGCTTTGTAACTAGGAAAAGAAGGTTACTGATTCTATGTAAAACAATTAATGAACATTTTTCTGTAATACTACATACTTGGTACAGAAATGTTCAATCACTGGGCTATGAATGCCGCACACTACTAATGAAGACTGTAATTGTCAATATTATGTGACTTAATGTCCTTCACCTCATGAGCTAACTACCCTGAATTACTGCAATGTCCATTTGTCCTGTCTATCCTAGTGATCATGGAGCACTATCTTTGGTTTTGCACTAATTCTACGTTGGTGTGCCTTGTAAGAGCGTGGTGTTGACACGACATGCTGTCCACCACCGTGGGCGATGAAGACGTTATTATGGTCCCACTGTTTGGTGTACCTAATGTACTGCCAAAATGAGAACATGAAATGTTACTACGAGAGTTCAGTGTCTTGGCTACACTGGTAAATTCTGATGGGAAAAGAACTTCAAATTGTGTCACTTGGTGTTGTACTTCTGTGGAAAGATATGGACCTTCAGAACAGCTGTGTGCAATCTAAAGTGCTACAACCATGATGCAATCCTTCCCTTTCCTATCCTAATTCTTGTCACATAGTGAAAATCATTTTTTTGCTAACATTATTTATGTTTATGGGTTATACATTTTTTTTGATTCGCTGAACTCCAGTGCGAGTACACTTATGTCACTTGTCGATATGATTTTTGCCATTATGTTTATTTATTGCAAAAATGCCTAAGACATTTTGTTTCGATTTGTTCTCAAGTACAGTATGTGCACTCTTGTCTCTTATATTGTATATACATTTTTTTTATTATTTTATTTTAATGATATGTTCTGAACTACAGTGCATGTGCACTTACGTTGTGTGTTAAAATGTTTTCTACTGAACTTCAGTGCCTGTGCATTTTCAATATGATTTGTACTCATTCTGTATATTCAATACTTCAGTACGTATGCACTTATGTCATTTGTTACTAATTGTATATACATTTCGTAAATTGCTAATATGTTCTCAACTCCAGTGCGAGTACACTCATGTCACTTATCAACACGATTTTCTGCCATTCTGTTTATTTGTTCTGAAAATGCTAAAGAATTTTTTCAGTGCGTGTGCACTTTGCTATCTGTCAAATAATTTGTATATACAGTTTTCTGATTTACTACTATGTTTTGTATTCACATCCTGTCTTTGTCTGATATATTTTGTACTCGGTGCATGTGCACAACATTTAATTTATGTACTAAATTTGAATATTCTGTAAATTGTAAAAATTTCTTGCGATGGCAAGTCCAAATGACTCACCATCGCTGCCAAATTTTTGCCCCCCCCCCCCAGTGGAGGGTTATGAAACACGTATGTAACATAGCAGCGATGGTGACGCACGTTAAAATCTTTGACCAGAGAGCCTATAATCGTAGTTAGTCTGCGCTTGACCGCGCGAGTGTTGCGAGCAGTACTCAGTTAGTAGTCGTTGAGAGCAGTACGCTAGTAGTCGTCATGCAGAGCAGTCGGTCAGTAGTAGCAGCCCAGTGCGGTTGTGTGATGTAGTCTGTGGGCAACACTGGTCAAGATGCTGAATGAGGTATATTGTTAATTAAGGTAATCATCAGATAATGTAAAGTTTATTTATTGTAATTAATTTCCAACAAGTGCCCCCAATAATAATTTTGATTTCAAAAGCAATTTTACAAAAAAAAAAATTATTTAATTGAATTAACGATTTCATTCCACTTCCCTTAAAGAAAAGTTTCAGTTAAATTTCAAAAAAAAGGAATATTATTATTTGCAATGCAGTTCCTCCAAGCTGTGCGCAAGAATAAGAGCAGAAATTTGACTAGCAGTTACAATGAGGTAAGAATTTAATTCTGATTTGCACAGGGCCAAAGACCGATATTTCGGTTTAATTGAATTTTCATTGTCACTGATTTTCATTAGCACTGAATTGTTTTTCATTATTTTTGTGGGAGCTTACACCAGAGTCAGATTGCGAATTTCACATTTTTGTTGCCTTTGTCAGTACATTTCATTGCAGGGAGGTTATTCTTGGGTCCCATTTATTATTATATTTTTTATTTAAATATTTCTGTGGGGACGATGTTCCTTCTTGGCTCCATTTCTATATAATATTGTCTTGTAAATTTTTTTGGGGAGGTTACAACGTTCAAAATGGCTTAAATCTTGATAACCTGCGATTATAGCAGCAGTAACCCGTCTGAGTACTGTGCCAGATACTTGTTTTCTTATATAGGAGTAGCAGACCGCAGCGCCTTATTGCACCTGTTTACATATCTCTGTATTTGAATACGCATACCTATGCCAGTTTCTTTGGCGGTTCTGCGTAAGAAAACAATACTCGAAGCAAGACCTGAACCTACTACGCGAAACATAATACCACCAGCAGCCAGATGACACTAAGTCGACAATAAACCTGTAGATAGCAATCGGTGTGACACGTGTCTAATACCGAGTACAGATATAACAGCTTGCAGCTGAATCGGTGGGTTCACATACTGGAAAAGCTTGTGCAATCATGAGTAAACCTCGGTGTGAGTAGCTGGCTGATTCTACGTAACTGTACGTTAGTCTTGGCTGGCAACAGAACGAAATTTCACCATAGTCTATGTAGGCCATATAAGAATCAACAGGAACCTATATGGCATTAGACCAGCAGTACATACAATCTATAACAAATTAGTAACAACCTATAGTGGAAGTCTGTGGTGAAACTAGTCCTGATAGACAATACTTACAAAGTGAAAGGTCTCCAGTGGCTAACCCCTCATCTCTCAGATACACTAATATGAGAATGCCTACAGACACGGGACCATAAAAACCTGCCGCTACTGTGCCAAGACGCCGACGGTAGTGTAGCTGGCGCTCTTGTCATAACTTCCCTTATATATTCATCAGCCGTTGTCCCACTGTTCATCTGATATTGGGTGTGGATGTTCGAAAATAAACAAAACTCAGTTTCTGGTTCTCAGTTCTGGTTATCCACGTGTATTATGCATTTAAGCGGACTACCATCACCGGACAGAAACATACAGCAAAACATTTTAATATGTCCTGTAAAAATAGTATTTAAACGTAAACAAGCCCATGATTAACTACAGTATTTAACATGTGGCGTTGTATTGGGTTTTCCTTAGTATTTTGGTCCCAAGACAACAACCTGTCGAAACGTGAATATCTGTCAGAGATGGATATCCAAAGAACGGCACTAATGTACGAATAACGCTGCGCGTATTTTGCATGGGCCAAAACGTGACACAAGGGATTTAAGGAAAGACGGAAGTCGTCCACCGAATGACGCTCGATTTGGAACGACACGCCACATTACCGATACTGTTGTCCAGCTGGTGAAAAGCCTCATTATTGGCGACCGACAAGTTACGATGAGAGCCACCGCCCTGAGGTCGGATTGAGCATCGGGACTGCAATGGACATGCGGAGCTATCCGTACTCTTTCGACATTATTCGATGAATTTTCGTTCCCTGAACTCCTTCGGCTGCAAGGGAACACATCTCTATGATCTTCTGCAGCCGCCGTATCTCGGTTTTCAGCAGTACTCACAAATAAACATACCAAAGGCATACACTTCGATTTTCATCGGCTTTGATCATGTAGTAGAGTAGAGGACAATACGTTAAGTATTTTTTATACATGTCCATACGGCCGTTAAAGGCGTAAAACATCCTCTTGAAACAACCGAGTTTACTGTTACTAAATGAATACCGCTGAAACATTAACATGTCTTTAAAAAGTTCCAAATAAAAGTTCCATGGTTTTTAATGTTATAATGATGCATGCAGATTTGTCGAAATTAATTGTTTAGTGAATTCCCCTCCTTACCACTATTTTATTTTTCAGGTTCACATTTGACTTATCATAAAAATATATCATCGATAATGCCAAATTCAATCATATACGATGACATCGTATTCCAAGCACGCATTTGTCAGAAATAAGCTAGAAATATATGTATGTTGCTGTGGACATGTCCGATATGTGTCCGTTTCTATGCTACGTGTCATATTTGGTTTTTTAATAAGTCTTTCCCAGATAAATGTATTCTAAATGTATAGTCCATATACAACATGACAAGTGGTGTAGAAGCACAGTACATACAGGCTCGTGCACAGAAACATACAGATATATGTAGCTTATCTCTGCCAAATGCGTCTTCGGAACACCACTTCATCACACACAATTGAAGTTGATATTAACAATGCTGCAAGTTTTTCTATGAGTCAAATGCGCAAATGAAAAACAAAATAGTTGGGAGGAGGGGATTTCTCTAAAAATTAATTTCGACAAATCTGGAACACCGTTCTAATGTACTTTAAAAATTAATTCACAAAAGTATAAGAATATTCTTACATTTTTATGAAATATCCTGTGCTGCATTTGCGTTTTTTTATTTGGTGTAATTTTTTCTGTTTTCAAGCTGTAGTCTTTTCGGAATTAATTATATCTTTGGAACTGTTTCTATATTCTTCTTACAACATTATTGTAAATCTGTACTATAATAAGGATGCACAGATTTCTTCGGGTCAAAGAAATGCTGAATGAAATTAGATTTTGCATTCCAAGTACATCCTATAATTGTAGTTTCATGATAGGGCCGAGAAGGAAGAGACAACTGCCCCTCTCTTGCCCTCAGCCGAACAACCTTATCCGAGTGCACGGCAGCATAGTGTGAGGGTAACGCTGTGTGCCGGGATGCTGAGAACTCCATCTACGTCGATACTCCGCAGTGCACCTTACTGTTCGTGTCGGATGCTACACAATCGGTCTGTAGTGAGCTTCAAATGCCGGTTCTCTAAGTTTTCGCAATAGTGTCCCTCGAAAAGATCGTCGCCTTTCCTCCAGGGATTCCCATTTCAGTTCCCCATGCGTCTCCGCAACACTTGCAAGTTGTTCGAATCTACCGATAACAATACTAGCAACACGCCTCTAAATTGCTTTGGTGTCTTCCTTTAATCCGATCTGCTATGGATCCCAAAAACTTCAGCAGTAGTCGAGAGCAGATCGCACAAGCTGTCTTTTTTACAGATGAACCACACATTCCTAAAATTCTTCCAATAAACTAAAGTCGACCATTCACCTTTCCTACCATAATCGTCACATGCTCGTTCCATTTCATATCGCTTTGCAACGTTACGCCCAGGTATTTTACGCCTAGGTATCTAAACGACGTGAATGTGTCAAGCAGAACACTACTAATGTTGTATCCGAACATTACGGGTTTGTTTATCCTACTCATCTGCAATCACTTACGTTTGCAGCTAGCTGCCATTCATCATCTTGTATCCTCCTTCACTCAGTTTAGTCACATTTTCGTATACCTCAGCATCATCAGCAAACAACCGCAGATTTCTGACCACCCTGTTCGCCAAATCATTTATGTATATAGAGAATAATAGCTGTCTTACCATACTATCCTGTGGCAATCCTGACGATGCCCTTGTCTCTGATGAACACTCGCCGTCGAGGACAATATACTGTTTTCTATAACTTAAGAAATCTTCAAGCCACTCATTCGTAAACTTTTCCATATGCTTTCTTTCACAGCCGTAACGGATGCTTTCCAGAAATCTAGAAATATGGAATCTGCCTGTTACCCTTCATCCAAATTTCGCAGTATATCATGTCAGAAAAGGGCAAGCATAGTTTCGTAAGAGCGATGTTTTCTACAATCATACTGATTTGTGGACATAAGCTTCCTAGTCTCAAGAAAATTTATTATGTTCGAACTGATAATAAGTTCAAGGATTCTGCACCAAACTGATGTTAGGGATATTGGTCTGTAAATTTGCGGATCTGTTCTATTACCATTCATATAGCAGAAACCGCCTGCGCTTTGGTCCAGTTGATTGGGAGTTCTCTCTGGGCTAGCGATTCACGATAAATAAAAAAAAGCACTCCGTCATCAGGCCACAAGTGGCCCATCGGGACCATCCGACCGCCGTGTCATCCTCAGCTGAGGAGGCGGATAGAAGGGGCATGTAGTCAGCACACCGCTCTCCCGGTCGTTACGATGGTTTTCTTTGAGCGGAGCCGCTACTAATCGCTCGAGTAGCTCCTCAATTAGCATCACGAGGCTGAGTACACCCCGAAAAATGGCAACAGCACATGGCGGCCCGGATGGTCACCCATCCACGTGCCAGCCACGCCCGAGAGCGCTTAATTTCGGTCATCTGACGGGAACCGGTGTACCCACTGCGGCAAGGCCGTTGCCTGATTCACGATAAATGCAAGCTAAATAAGGGACTTTGAAAAACTTAAATAGGTTTGCGTTCGGAATCGGTGACATATTTGATTCCAACTTCTTCAGTTGTTTATGCTAGGGATGCTCATTACTATGTCGTCCGTACTGGAGTCTCTTCGATGCTCAAAAGTCGACACTTTAGTACGGGTCTATTGCGTGAACGATTTCTTGAAAGTGAAATTTAAAACTTCCGCTTTCGTTCTGCTATCTCCAACTGCCACAAAAACCTTGTTAGTGACTGATTGAAAGACTCAAACGTAATCATCAATTCTGCATATGACCAGAATTTTCTGCCGGCCGCGGTGGTCTAGCGGTTCTGGCGCTGCAGTCCGGAACCGCGGGACTGCTACGGTCGCAGGTTCGAATCCTGCCTCGGGCATGGGTGTGTGTGATGTCCTTAGGTTAGTTAGGTTTAAGTAGTTCTAAGTTCTAGGGGACTTATGACCTAAGATGTTGAGTCCCATAGTGCTCAGAGCCATTTGAACCATTTTTTTAACCAGAATTTTCTCGGGTTTTCTGCAAGATCTTTTGCTAACGTATGACGATGGTAGTGAGCCGTGCGTGGCTCATGTTCTCATGTTCCCGCCATCATGTATTTTACACCCTGTGTTTAACGTACTTCCACCTCACTACGTTAATTTAAATTACTACTATCACTGAGTTGCTGTTTTGCCTGACAGTGAGCGGCGCTAGCAGCGCGTATCGATATATCCCCTCTCGTAGTATCATTGCTCGACTGCTATTACTTCCAGGTCGTTGTCTATCGACAAAGCAGTTCGGGTCGCGAGTTCCGGCTGCCAGTCAGTTGGAACCCCTTAGGAGCGCAGTCCGGACCTGCCACTTGTGAAGTTGCAATGCGGCACTAGTGCAGCCGGGTTGGAGCAGCAGTGACGTTTGCGTCGACATGGCTCGCCCGACCATTGCCGTTACGCATCACTTCAGCTGGGCCACGGTCTTGGTGAATCGTCGGTCGGTATTCCTACCGGACGACGCGTTTTGGCTCGCCGATCGTTCATGTGTCGGCTGTGTGTGTGTGCGCGTCGACTCCAGATTTGTCTTCGTGCATGTTTAGTTACTGTTGTGTATCTTTCAGCTCTTCGTGCAAGTGCTTGTCAGGTTGTGTGTGTAGTTCGCGTTATGTGTACTGGCGACGATTTTAGATGTTGTCGGCATTCTGAGAGGGGTCGGTCGGTTGGTACGGACCAGGGAGTATCTCCATGCGGTGCAGTTGGCTTGGTCCGCTGGCGGTCCCTGTGCAGTGTCTGAGCGTGTGTGGAGCTGTCAAATCGCTAAGAGCTTCGTGGCTCACCGACCCAGGACGTCAAAGTTGAGTGGTGTGTTAAGTAGCCAAGCCACGTTCGTTCATGTTGTGTCGTTCGTTTCGGTGGTTCGTTGTTGGGGAGCTTTTGATGTGAGCTACACAGAGTGTTTGTAGTGGTGAAATCGAGCCGCCGTGCGGTGGAGTTAACTGTATTAGTTCACTGCAATTCAACTGTACCAGCGGAATTTTCTGTCTTGTGGCCATTAGAGTTCCGACTACCTGCCCTGGCCACTAACGTAATTTCAGGCAGCGTCCTTCCCTCACTTGTTGTCGCTGTGCAACATGGTGTGTAGTTTTGACAGCTTAATACATATGTCATTGTGGATAGTTACGTCTGTAAGAGTTTGATCTTCGAGTTTTTATGTACTGATTGGTGACGAGCAAGTCGTTTGATCGGTCGGTCTGTGACTGTCTCTTGGCTGGGTTACCGACGAGATAAGTGTAGTCGGGCCCCCTACCTGTCTCACCTAAGTGAACGTTAATGTTTAGAGGGCAGGTTCACCCTCCAGTCCCACCCCCTGGAGGCGTCCGAGTGCCGTTGTCTGTACTGTCCTTTTCATGGGCGTTTAATGTGTTTTTTATTGTGTTTTATGTAAATGAATTTATGTAAATCAATTGTGGGCTTTCAGCCGCCTAAAACATTATTCTTAAGTTTAGTTATTGTCGTTCCATTGCTTTTTCATTTAGTGTGCGTTCGGCCATTGAAAATTTAAAGGTTAAAGTATTTTTAATTTTTGGAAAATCAATTGTGGGCCTTCAGCCGCTTAAAGCCTTATTCTCAAAATTTCCCCTTAAGCGAAAACATTGAGGACTTCTGCCTTAAAAGAATATGTTAATACATTTTAAAATTTTGAAGTTTAATCGTGGCCTTCAACCGTTTGTATTGCACCTTGCGTTGTTTATTCTATCTATATATTTCACAACTAGGTGGAAAGCGCCAAGGCAAAAGTAGATAGAACAAACATATGCGATGTGCAATATAAACGGCTGAAGGCCACGGATAAATTTCAACATTTTAAAATATTATTATTATATTACCATAATATTTTAAGGCAGAAGGCCGCAATGTTTTCGCTTAATTTTATTGGCTAGTTTAACTGCATTTTTATCGTGTTGATTTTTAAGATTTTTTGTCTGGAGGCCTTCAGCTCTGAAAGAATTGTATTTTGAAACTCGTAGTTGTGAAGGTTGGGCTATGTGCCGTTTTGGTTTAAAGGTGTTATTAAATTGCAATAAATTACAATTTTGAGTGAAACTGACCGACAGCTTATTTGGCCCGTTCCACACTCTTAATCACCTGTTCTGCCCAGCGGGCGTAGAAGGTAGTAGTATGCTTCGCGCATAGATCTTTTCACTGAAGTACGAATCCCTACTAACCTTTGCTTTTCATCATTTGTACCTTCTCTTTTGACCCGAAAATGCCACAGCCTCTATTACTCCGAATCTCGTTATAACCATGGTGCGTTTTTTGTGTCCTTAACCCACTTACTACGGACATAATTTTCAAGACCAATATTTACAGTCTGCGTAAACTTTTCCCATATTTTCTCTACGTCCATCTTAATGGGAGTAAGTGATGTCATTTTCCTGTCTAAATGAGATGCTAATAACTTCATCTTTTCTTTCTAGAAGAAACATTCTTCTAGCCTTCTTAACTGATTTATTAACTTTCGTAAGCATAGTTGCTGTAAAGACATCATTATACCTAACTCCGTTTTTATACTGACGTTGTCGATAAGGTCCGGCCTATTTGTAACCACTAGGTGTAAGATATTTCCATCGCGTGTAGGTCGGCGCATTAGCTACTCAAAAGATATTTCCATTGCGTGTAGGTTGGCGCACTAGCTGCTCAATACTGTTTTCAGAAAACGTGTTCAAAAGTTCTTAGAATGACTGTATATCTACACCCCCTGCAATGAATCCATAGAGAGCTCAGTCTATACTCGCTAGGTTAAAGTCGTTTCCATGTAGTAATCCATGATCTGCGTATTTACGTGGTACTGACAATGGACATTATTTAATGACCCCAGAACTGTCACAGTAGAATCGGGTGGCCACTAAAAACGTCCAACAATTAGGTTATTTTCACCTAGATCTGTTATACGCGATCAGATAACTTCAATGTCACACTCTACTTCAGCCTCAATAGACAAGATTTTTGTCGATTGCAATGAACACCTCCAGTCCTATGGTCTCTAATCTGTCTTTCCGACATACGTTCCATGACTCCCTATACATCCCAGAGATTTCCACATCGTGTTTCAGCCAGCTTTCTGTCCGGAGGATAATTTGAGAGCAAGAACTTTCCCGGAGGGCAGTAAATTCGGGACCCTTTTTACGAATACTTCTACAGTTCACCGATAAAATTTTGACAGTCAAAGTGTCCTTACTCTGACCGCAGTCTGAATTCCCATACTACGTATAGATTTGCGAGTGTCGTTCGGAGTATCTTAGAGGGCCATCTAAACACTCCACACGTACTCTGCTAACCCAGTAGCCGTTTTCTTTACGTAGTGCACCGCAGGCCTATCAAGGGAAGTCCCACAAATACCCAACTAATAACTCAGGCCTACAAATGTGCAACCAAGACAAACACAGTCAGCGAGTCCTCTGGTTGAGACCCTCCACTCGGCACCAAACTAAAGAAATCTGATCAGCTCTGGGTTTTTACACGATACTCTTACGAGCTTTCGAACGGACGCAGGATATATACTTTTCTATACTATATAAATGTATATGTGATATACAGGGGAAAATGACGTTAAAAAAATCTCGAAAAATTCTTCACTGATTTATTCCACATGAACACATTCCACGGACATTCGGACAGACATAGGATATATACATCTAAACTAGCAGTGTGCAGGTATCCTGTAAAACCAAAGAAATAGAAAGAAAAATCTGTGCTCCGGTCTGTTGTGAAACATTATATATATATATATATATATATATATATATATATATATATACTTGAGGACAATATTATGGAAATGGAAGAGGGTGTAGATGAAATGGGAGATACGAACTGCGTGAAGAGTTTGACCGAGCACTGAAAGACCTGAGTCGAAACGGGACCCCCGGAGTAGACAACATTCCGAACTACTGACGGCCTTGGGAGAGCAAGTCCTGACAAAACTCTACCATCTGGTGAGCAAGATGTATGAAACAGGCGAAATACCCTCAGACTTCAAGAAGAATATAATAATTCCAATCCCAAAGAAAGCAGGTGTTGACAGACAGATGTGAAAATTACCGAACAATCAGTTTAATAAGCCACATCTGCAAAATACTAACACGAATTCTTTACAGACGAATGGAAAAACTAGTAGAAGCCGACCTCGGGGAAGATCAGTTTGGATTCCGTAGAAATACTGGAACACGTGAGGCAATACTGACCTTACGACTTATCTTAGAAGAAAGATTAAGGAAAGGCAAACCTACGTTTCTAGCGTTTGTAAACTTAGAGAAAGCTTTTGACAATGTTGACTGGAATACTATCTATCAAATTCTAAAGGTGGCAGGGGTAAAATACAGGGAGCGAAAGGCTATTACAATTTGTACAGAAACCAGATGGCAGTTATAAGAGTCGAGGGACATGAAAGGGAAGCAGTGGTTGGGAAGGGAGTAAGACAGGGTTGTAGCCTCTCCCCGATGTTATTCAATCTGTATATTGAGCAAGCAGTAAAGGAAACAAAAGAAAAATTCGGAGTAGGTATTAAAATCCATGGAGAAGAAATAAAAACTTTGAGGTTCGCCGATGACATTGTAATTCTGTCAGAGACAGCAAAGGACTTGGAAGAGCAGTTGAACGGAATAGATGGTGTCTTGAAGGGAGGATATAAGATGAACATCAACAAAAGCAAAACGAGGATAATGGAATGTAGTCAAATTAAGTCGGGTGATGTTGAGGGTATTAGATTAGGAAATGAGACACTTAAAAGAGTAAAGAAGTTTTGCTATTTGGGCAGCAAAATAACTGATGATGGTCGAAGTAGAGAGGATATAAAATGTAGACTGGCAATGGCAAGGAAAGCGTTTCTGAAGAAGAGAAATTTGTTAACATCGAGTATATATTTAAGTGTCAGGAAGTCATTTCTGAAAGTATTTGTATGGAGTGTAGCCATGCATGGAAGCGAAACATGGACGGTAAATAGTTTGGACAAGAAGAGAATAGAAGCTTTCGAAATGTGGTGCTACAGAAGAATGCTGAAGATTAGATGGGTAGATCACATAACTAGTGAGGAAGTATTGAATAGGATTCGGGAGAAGAGAAGTTTGTGGCACAACTTGATCAGAAGAAGGGATCGGTTGGTAGGACATGTTCTAAGGCATCAAGGGATCACCACTTTAGTATTGGAGGGCAGCGTGGAGGGTAAAATTCGTAGGGGGATGCCAAGAGATGAATACACTTCGCAGATTCACAAGGATGTAGGTTGCAGTAGGTACTGGGAGATGAAGAAGCTTGCACAGGATAGAATAGCATGGAGAGCTGCATCAAACCAGTCTCAGGACTGAAGACGACAACAACAACAACAATATATATATATATATATATATATATATAATCAAACAAACGTAAGCAAAAATCAGTGTTCTGCTTTATTTTATTCCTCACAGTCGGCTTTCACAGACAACAGAACAGTTGTACTTACGGTTCATCAGCTTATCAATGGAATATTACTACGGAATGTGGATTTGCTATAACAATAAAGAATGTTCAAGGTCAGTGTGGACAGGAAGAAGTGACGGGCAGAGAGGGGGTACGAAATGGTGAAGAAGATGTTTGGTTTGTGGGGAGCTCAACTGCGCGGTTATTAGCGCCTGTCCGAATTTCCGATCTTTACACAGTCCAATCTCGCCACTTTCATGAATGGTGATGAAACGATGAGGACAACACAAACACCTAGTCCCGGGGCAGAGGGAATACCCGAAGGAAATGGTCGTAGAGAGGTGGAAGGTGGAGGGACGGACAGAGAGAGGAGGAAGAGGAAATGGAGAAGGATGTGGATGAGCAGATGGACAGTGAGGGGTGAGAGGAGTGATACACAGACGGAGAGAGGGTGAAGAATGAGATGGACAGAGAGAGGGTTGGAGGATAGGATGTACAGTCTTAGACATAAAAACACTGTAAGATGCGGAAGTATTAGGAGGAAGTGTTGTCTACTTCCGAGTTGATATGGATGGAGTCAGCCCGTGGTCTTGCGGTAATCGTCGTGCATTCCAAACTTAGAGTCGCATGTTCACGTCCAACAATTTTTTTTTCCACATTTCGGTCTAAAGTTATGAGGCTGATTGAACATCGAAGACAATTCGCTTAACATTCTACCCACTCGCAATAACAAGTAATCCAGAGACAATTCCGCAGGACAGCTCGTGGCTGCGTCGCGATCAGAACAGCTTACGCTCGAGCGTTTCCTCGCGCTGCAGCGGCTACCGGCCACCAGCCAGACGCCACCCGCCGCCTGAAAACGCCCACGTGAAAACGGCGCCACGCTGTCAGCGTATGTATCAATGCCATTTTCGAATTTGAAGTTCTAGTTATCACCTTGCAATTAAGCATTGCATTTCACATACTTGAAAATCGTGAACTACAGTTAAGCGTTGTAAAATTGAGTCGCAAGTGGAAAAAGGTGTAACATCTGCAACACAACATTTACTTTGGTATAACAGAGGGGTGAATGTAGAGGAGGCAACTAGAAAGATTCGAACTGTGTTCGGAGCAAGTGCTTTTGGGGAAAATACGCCAGATATAGATATTCTTGTTTCAACAAAGATCGTTCTGGCGTGAATGATTTTCCACATTAAGGAAGTCTCGAATACTGATATGTGTGACAGATTACCATTTTACCATCATGCGACATTTACATTAAACAGGCAAAGTTCAGAAGTCTGGTGTAGGAGTACTGCATGCTCTAATTCGAAACAACAAAAATCAACGGAGTGACTATTATTGAACGTCATCAGGTCGCTCATTGAGCATTCCTTTGCAGTACTGTTACTGGTGACGTGTTATGATGTCTTTATCGTTAACTTCCCAAGAAGAAATGAAAGTCTGAGCCCCACCAAATGACGTAGACTAGAGTAAAGAGTAGTGTGAACATAATGTTTTACATCTGATAGCTCCAAAAGTGTGTTTTGGGCTACGAATTCTGCCCCAAGGAGTGTGTGCAACACAGCTGGAATTTGTTGTCAACAACTGTGACACCTTTCGGTCGCTGTGTAAGAATATCGAACAACATAACTACATCACCTATGCTACTGCATGATAACTCACTCTATTGATTTGAGAAAGAAAACTATCCAGGAGATTGATGGGAAAGTCGTCTCTCAGGCACTTGAATTGATAGGAAAGTCCCCTCTCAAGCACTTGTCCCGCTCGTCAAATATTCGTAAAATTTTACCTTTCGCGCTCTTGATCGATCAACCGTTAAGGCAATTCATTTCTAGACGAATACTCTTAAAACTACACTGGTTTAATGACATCGTTAGAACCAGTGGGTTTGTACAGGCGTAGAATTTGGAAACAACTTTAGCATAGTCAGATTGTTGTAGATATTGTGAAAGAAAATTCAGCTGCTGATTAATTTCTCTTTGACGATTAATGTTGCGATTAGTAACCTAATGGAAAATGCAATTAAAATATTCACTGTACTAATACAATTTAAATTCAGCTTACTACAGAAATATCACGACGGCAATCTATCTTAATAAAGCATTATGAGTCTGTAAGATAATTTAGCCTATTTTAACACGAATTAGTAGAATATTACCGACTTTTGACTTCGAAAAGATCTGTATGTACTTCATTTCCTGTATCATTCGCAAGTATTATGAAAATATGGCATTTCATAGATAAAATTATGTATTCACAACAACAAAAAATATGTCGGCAGAAAACAAAAGCGGCTTTATGATATTGGCAAACCGTATGGTTTCCGCTCTGACACTAAGGATTACTGTATGTAGCAAGCCGAATTTTGATCGAGCGTTATCTTACGATTCCCTTATTGAGTTTGTATCTGCCTGCTTGTAGTTCTACTACAAAATAATTAAAAATCTGGCTTTCAGCGAGTCTCGAAAGGCGAACGAAAGGAGCTTGCACCTGGTAGCCAAGCATATTACCTGGGAACTGGTTTTTTCCTAAAGTGGGAAAACATCCTTTTGTAGTTGAATTGTTGGCAAATGTCAGTCAGACGTCTGCCGTTGGTCTAAGCGTTTCGGTATGTTGAATTTGTACCAATGATTTTTATACAGGTTTTTTCTGTTACAAATAGAGATTTGAAGTCTCCAATTAGTATTTTCACGTCATCTTGGTGAATTTTGCTCATAGTTGGTGGGGCCATGTGCATTGATGAGTGTATATTTTTTTTCTGGGGCTCTGAATGAGCATAGTCATGAGTCGATTGTGGATGGGTGTGATTTCTTTGACAGTGTTGATGATGGATGTGTGTTCGAGAAAAGCAATGCTGAAGATTGGTACGCCTTTCGCTACCTTTTCTTGTATTTTGCTCTTGAAGATGCAATGGTTTCCGTGATGCTAGTTTTCACTGTCAGTTGGTCGTGGTTCGTGAAGAACAAGGATGAGAATTCTTTGTTGGTCGATTTCTTTAGTGAGATTATTTAGTTTTCGTGCCTGGATCAATGTTTAGTTTTCAAATGCATGTTTTCTGCTTGTAGGGATATTTACCAGGGATCTTCGATATTCTCTGCCGTGTTAACCTGGACTCCCCAGTATCCGAAAATCCAACTGCCGCCTATCGACAGCCGGGTTGTGTACCACCTGTGGTAAAGTTGACTTTGCTTGCACAGTTCATGTTTGCTTGTGTTTCATTGGTTTGGCTTGGGTGATACCAGGACCGGACAGGACCAGGGGGTGTTGAAGCCTTTGGAAGCAAATATTTTCAGCCTAGCTCATTGAGCTAACAGATTGCGACCAGCTTAGCGGTGATTTTTACGCAGACCTGCGTGGATTTTGGGTTCAACGGATTGAGTAGCCGTTAAGGATTGTGTTAGTATTTGGTTCACCCCAAGTATTTGATTTCCTTGGTACCACCCATATGGGGGAGGGTTTTCCCTATCGACCCCACGGGATTTTAATAATAATAATAATAATAATAATTATTATTATTATTATTATTATTACTATTATTATTATTATTATTATTGACTTTTTTTTCTCAGACTTAAGTCTGGTTAAAAATGGAACGTGACGTGGACCTCGGTCAAGCGTGACTTCCTTGTAACTGTATGGTATATGTTATATTGCATTTAGGAACTTTCGGGTAATTGAACATGTATCAATAATTACAGATTTTTGTAGTTGTATATATATGTTTGGATGCAGCTGTATTGCATTGATGTACTGGTGGATATTGTGAGGTATGACTCCTGTAGTTGATAGTATAATTGGGACAATGTCGACTTTATCTTGATGCCACATGTCCTTGACTTCCTCAGCCAGTTGGATGTATTTTTCAATTTTTTCTCCTGTTTTCTTCTGTATATTTGTTGTGTTGGGTATGGATATTTCAATTAGTTGTGTTAATTTCTTCTTTTTATTGGTGAGTATGATGTCAGGTTTGTTATGTGGTGTTGTTTTATCTGTTATAATCGTTCTGTTCCAGTATAATTTGTATTCATCATTCTCCAGTACATTTTGTGGTGTGTACTTGTATGTGGGAACGTGTTGTTTTATTAGTTTATGTTTTATGGCAAGTTGTTGATGTATTATTTTTGCTACATTGTCATGTCTTCTGGGGTATTCTGTATTTGCTAGTATTGTACATCCGCTTGTGATGTGATCTACTGTTTCTATTTGTTGTTTGCAAAGTCTGCATTTATCTGTTGTGGTATTGGGATCTTTAATAATATGCTTGCTGTAATATCTGGTGTTTATTGTTTTATCCTGTATTGCGATCATGAATCCTTCCGTCTCACTGTATATATTGCCATTTCTTAGCCATGTGTTGGATGCGTCTTCATCTATGTGTGGCTGTGTTAGATGATACGGGTGCTTGCCGTGTAGTGTTTTCTTTTTCCAATTTACTTTCTTTGTATCTGTTGATGTTATGTGATCTAAAGGGCTGTAGAAGTGGTTATGAAATTGCAATGGTGTAGCTGATAAATTTATATGAGTGATTGCTTTGTGTATTTTGCTAGTTTCTGCTCGTTCTAGAAAGAATTTTCTTAAATTGTCTACATGTCCATAATGTAGGTTTTTTGTATCTATAAATCCCCTTCCACCTTCCTTTCTGCTTAATGTGAATCTTTCTGTTGCTGAATGTATGTGATGTATTCTATATTTGTGGCATTGTGATCGTGTAAGTGTATTGAGTGCTTCTAGGTCTGTGTCACTCCATTTCACTACTCCAAATGAGTAGGTCAATACTGGTATAGCATAAGTATTTATAGCTTTTGTCTTGTTTCTTGCTGTCAGTTCTGTTTTCAGTATTTTTGTTAGTCTTTGTCTATATTTTTCTTTTAGTTCTTCTTTAATATTTGTATGATCTATTCCTATTTTTTGTCTGTATCCTAGGTATTTATAGGCATCTGCTTTTTCCATCGCTTCTATGCAGTCGCTGTGGTTATTCAATATGTAATCTTCTTGTTTAGTGTGTTTGCCCTTGACTATGCTATTTTTCTTACATTTGTCTGTTCCAAAAGCCATATTTATATCATTGCTGAATACTTCTGTTATCTTTAGTAATTGGTTGAGTTGTTGATTTGTTGCTGCCAGTAGTTTTAGATCATCCATGTATAGCAAATGTGTGATTTTGTGTGGGTATGTTCCAGTAATATTGTATCCATAATTTGTATTATTTAGCATGTTGGATAGTGGGTTCAGAGCAAGACAGAACCAGAAAGGACTTAATGAGTCTCCTTGGTATATTCCACGCTTAATCTGTATTGGCTGTGATGTGATGTTATCTGAATTTGTTTGGATATTAAGTGTGGTTTTCCAGTTTTTCATTACTGTGTTTAAAAACTGTATCAATTTAGGATCTACTTTGTATATTTCCAATATCTGTAGTAATCATGAGTGGGGTACCCTATCAAAGGCTTTTTGGTAATCAGTGTATGCGTAGTGTAGGGACCTTTGTTTAGTTTTCGCTTGATATGTCACCTCTGTATCTATTATCAGTTGCTCTTTACATCCTCGTGCTCCTTTGCAGCAGCCTTTTTGTTCTTCATTTATAATTTTGTTCTGTGTTGTATGTGTCATTAATTTCTGTGTGATGACTGAAGTTAATATTTTATTATTATTATTATTATTATTATTATTATTATTATTATTATCATTACTATTGTCATTATGTCATCCGCAAACCCGATATGGTGCATCTTCCCACCACTGAAATAGATGTGCATTGTTCTATTCAGTATTTCCATCACATAATTATGGCTTATAATTACGTTACATTGCTGTTAGTAGACATATTTCTCACTTTTTCTTAGGCAGTTGCTACCTGTTACTCCATCATACGATTTTATGTGCGCAGCATTGTTGCAATTCAGACGTTCGATTTATCCGATTTCCGTAATTTCATTTCCATACCAAATCGTTCTAATCGGAGAAGGCCAGTCAGGCTTAATGTGGATATCCGAATACGACTCTCATCATTTGATAGACTGGGTAAACCATATTCTTAATCGGATTGTTGAATCTAGATCACTTATTTATGACAGTGCCTGAATTCTTAAACACTGTGGAAAATAATAATACAATGTGCTTATTACTAATATGTTATTTAAATATAAATATGTGAGCGAACGAGATAACAGTTTATTCACAGGAGCAGAACCCCATCTATTATCGCAGAGCAGTGCGAGATTGGTTTCAGGGCCAAGAGAGGATAAAGCTGTTGCCGTTTGTTCCACGATCACCGAACATCAACCAGACAGAAAATATATAGGCCTACAACTGCAAGCGACCTTTGGACGAATATAGAAAACGTATGGTGGGAAGTAAACGATCACGCTACACTGTCGACGGCTTAATGAAATCAATGCCCCTTCGCCTTCGAGAAATCTTACGTAATGATCGTGGGTGGGTTGGTTACTAAAAGTAAACTCGTGCACAAAACCCATGTCGACAATTATCTGATAGTCGGTCAAGCTTTGCTTTGTCGCAGCTCTTTAGATACAAGTCCATTTACTCTCAGTCTCCTCCTTATTATTCTTGCAATTCAAGGTACTCTCATCCTCTCGACGCCAACTGAGGAATTGACTGGTTCAAAAAAATGGTTCAAATGGCTCTAAGCACTATGGGACTTAACATCTATGGTCATTAGTCCCATAGAACTTAGAACTACGTAAATCTAATTAACCTAAGGACAGCACACAACACCCAGCCATCACGAGGCAGAGAAAATCCCTGACCCCGCCGGGAATCGAACCCGGGAACCCGGGCGTGGGAAGCGAGAACGCTACAGCACGACCACGAGATGAGTGAAATTGTGTGTGTGTGTGTGTGTGTGTGTGTGTGTGTGTGTGTCAATTTGAATCAATACTATTAACATTAGAGAGACAACCAACAAAAAATATTGCATCAAATATGACTGTAAAGTAGCTTAATGCGGTGGGAAGTTACAATCTGAATGTTTACCCAACCCACGACCTGCATATTACGTTACGTTAAGTAAGATGTATTAACTCCATAGTATCGTTAGTAGAGACAGTGCGCTCTTCTTGTCGAGGCTCGCGACAAGTGCAGCGATTAGCAGTGCCCAATGCCGCCGCGATTTGTTTATGTTGGCTGAGAGTGGACTCTGCAGGAGACGCTTTGCCATAAACAGAATGAAATCACCTTGGCTCTGACTGCAGTGAGCGGATATCACTGCCTGCGTGTTCTTACAGTAACCAACGTGAGGCTCTACTCACAGGTGCCATGGAGCAATTGCAACGGGTATCATGTCATTAGTCATCAGAATATTAACCAGTGATGAAATGTCCACTTTATTTGAATCCCAAGAAAATGGGAACCTTCTCACAAAGGAATGTGAGGTAATATAAAAATTTATCCAACATACAAAAATTAACTGCACGGCTTTCATGTATTCAGTAGTAGCACACAAGGAAATATTATGTCTTGGAAGCGTATATTTCATTACCTCTTCTCATATTAACGCCCTTATTTTAGTATGAAGTGAGAAAAAAAACACGAAAAACTAAAGTTCCTGAGAAGCATATCAGTCATTTCCTCTTCTCATATCATAACTTTTGTTTTAGTATGAAGTAAAAAAATAAACAGTTTAAGGTTGTGAAGCATAATATGACACCAGATTCTGATCGTATGCGCTATTGGAAACGCAAAAAGCAGGGAGCTGTCCATTCTTTTGTCCAACAGTCTGTCTCCTTTCATTCATTACTCGCGCTAGGAGATTCTTATTTAAGGACTTGTGGGCATCAAGTTCTTCAGCAGAACAAGCCTTATGTTATTGTGCTAATTGCGGTATGGAAAAAAATGCAACAAAGACGGTTTCCCCTAAAGCAGTGGGGATATTTGCAAATGTCTCTATTCAGCAATGACTGCCAGCTGCCACAACGCTTCACAGAATCCATGCGGCAGGCAACACAACTGTGCGTCCACTTCAGACTTCATTCAGTAAGACGTCAGGAGATGGATGGAAACGTCAAATTAACGTCGCTTTCCGAGTAGTATTCAATCCAGAATGAGGTGTTATTAAGATAGTTGAGCGTTCTAACAATTACACTTTTACAATTCCCATATGAGTCTTCCGATAGCCAATAAAACCCGTAAGTGTGAAACTATCGGGAACTGCATTAATATCAAACTGCAAGAACTTGAGACAATACGTGGACACTTCCCTTCGCTGGGTGACCTATTACTGTTATTTAGGATTCTCTCCGTCCTAGGCGTAATACAAATCGAACTTCAGAGGCGCTTTCCGCTATTCTCGACAGACATCAACAACTTGTAATCACTGCGAATTACAACTGCGTGATGATATGGCTCAGGTTGTCAGTAGTGGTGGTGGTGTTATGCTGTCAAATTGCTTACTGTAACGTGAGTGGTGGCACACATAGTTTAGCGCTGACTACCTACTTAAGTAAAGATAGAGTTGTGGCGTCGTCGCTTCTCTTTATTTGGTCTCAGCTTGAGTAAACCGATTTAACGAACATATTACTCCATTTGCGGGCTGCTAATGATACAGTATGACTACCGATATCATCGTGCTCGTATTACATTAATTCTGCAATGAATTTCTTAACAAATATTACCCTCAGCTATGCAGCTGGAATGACTCGTTACACAGGTACTCTATGTTGCACTTGGTTAAGGGAACAGTTCGCTGCAATCCTGCTTCTACTGTTCGTAAATACTTGTACACTTCATAAATGGTTCAAATGGCTCTGAGCACTATGATACTTAACTTCTGAGGTCATCAGTCCACTAGAACTTAGGACTAGTTAAACCTAACTAACCTAATGACATCAGACACATCCATGCCCGAGACAGGATTCGAACCTGCGAACGTAGGCTGTAGCGCCTAGAACCGCTCGGCCACCCCGTCTGGCATATTTGGATACTGACCATTCGTTATTTGACTAAGTATGAACTACAATCTGATTCGCATATATATGACATGGGTTAGCGCCGGAACAATGCTATGACTAAGGGTTGCATTCCGTCGAAGTCCCGTTATACTGATGGCAAGACAAATGTTCGCAAATCACCTCTATTGAAACTTCCTGGCAGATTAAAACTGTGTGCCCGACCGAGACTCGAACTTTGGACCTTTGCCTTTCGTGGGCAAGTCCTCTACCATCTGAGCTACCGAAGCACGACTCACGCCCGGTCTCACAGCCTTACTTCTGCCAGTATCTCGTCTCCTACTGCAGAGACATGGCTTAGCCACAGCCTGGGGGATGTTTCCAGATTGAGATTTTCACTCTGCAGCGGAGTGTGAGCTGATATGAAACTTCCTGGCAGATTAAAACTATGTGCCCGACCGAGACTCGAACCAGGGACCTTTGCCTTTCCCGGGCAAGTGCTCTACCATCTGAGCTACCGAAGTACGAATCACGCCCGGTCTCACAGCCTTACTTCTGCCAGTATCTCGTCTCTTACCTTCCAAACTTTACAGAATTTCTACTGCGAACCTTGCAGAACTAGCACTCCTGAAAGAAAGGATACTGCGGAGACGTGGCTTAGAAACAGCCTGGGGGCAGGAGTGCTAGTTCTGCAAGGTTCTCTGGAGAGCTTCTGTAAAATTTGGAAGGTAGGAGACGAGATACTGACAGAAGTAAGGCTGTGAGACGGGGCGTGAGTCGTGCTTCGGTGGCTCAGATGGTAGAGCACTTGCCCGCGAAAGGCAAAGGTCCCGAGTTCGAGCCTCGGTGGGGCACACAGTTTTCATCTGCCTGGAAGTTTCATATCAGCGAACACTCCGCTGCAGAGTGAAAATCTCATTTGGTCATCTCTATTGCCTCAAAAAACAATTGGATCTTAAATATCGAACGACTGACGTCCACACTGTCATAGCGCGTTGAAACACAGCTAAGACGGCAGATGAATGTTTCTGACCGACTGGGCTTCGAACCTGGACCTCCTGCTTACTAGACAGACATACTGATCAATGCACTATTATGTTTTTAAAAAAGTTTGAGAAGACTTTCAGCACCAGGTAGGCGGAGACACAGAGGGCAGGGGTCGAAGATCCGTGGCCTTGCCTCAATGCCTACCCCATACCTGTCACTGAGCAGCTGCTTTATTCCCATGTATTCCATGTTTGCACATATATAAACCTTTAAATTGTGGAACAAAACTGAAGTAGTAATTAAGGTAAAATAAATTACAAATTGCCGCCTCCAATGGCGTGCGTTCCTTGTAGAACATAACTTTAACAGTGAAAGGGGTGACGGAAATATACATAACTAACATTCATTCAGAAATATATTCACAATATAAGTTATTCTGCACTGGATGCATATGAGGTCTGTAAGGAAGCCATATATTTTTCAACAAATGAAAAACATTTCGGAGCCGGAGGGGATTTTCCAAATTAGAATAGTTCTGATTTTAGAACCAACGTAAGAAAATATTCCTGGAATAAAAAGAAAGTGAAAGAATAGTATTCTACTTCTAATAAAAAAACTGTCCACCTCTTCGTAGCCCACATAAAGCAATAGATAAAAAAATTTGATACCATTCATTGTATTTGTTATTCTCCTTCGGCGTTATATGTTCTTGTGCAATATAAAACATGTACTCTTCTAAGTTTTGTTTGTTACGACATAAAACACACACTATCCCAGAAGCCACGAATAACTGTTATTCTTTGCGGACGGGTAACATTTCCAGTCGGGTTGTAAAGCTTCAGTTATCGGTATATGACTTTCTGCGGTTCTGTTGTTAGTGCTTATTTCTTCCTAGTCCAGTTCCAAATTCTGATTCTACACTCCTGGAAACTGAAATAAGAACACCGTGAATTCATTGTCCCAGGAAGAGGAAACTTTATTGACCCATTCCTGGGGTCAGATACATCACATGATCACACTGACAGAACCACAGGCACATAGACACAGGCAACAGAGCATGCACAATGTCGGCCCTAGTACAGTTTATATCCACCTTTCGCAGCAATGCAGGCTGCTATTCTCCCATGGAGACGATCGTAGAGATGCTGGATGTAGTCCTGTGGAACGGCTTGCCATGCCATTTCCACCTGGCGCCTCAGTTGGACCAGCGTTCGTGCTGGACGTGCAGACCGCGTGAGACGACGCTTCATCCAGTCCCAAACATGCTCAATGGGGGACAGATCCGGAGATCTTGCTGGCCAGGGTAGTTGACTTACACCTTCTAGAGCACGTTGGGTGGCACGGGATAAATGCGGACGTGCATTGTCCTGTTGGAACAGCAAGTTCCCTTGCCGGTCTAGGAATGGTAGAACGATGGGTTAGATGACGGTTTGGATGTACCGTGCACTATTCAGTGCCCCCTCGACGATCACCAGTGGTGTACGGCCAGTGTAGGAGATCGTTCCCCACACCATGATGCCGGGTGTTGGCCCTGTGTGCCTCGGTCGTATGCAGTCCTGATTGTGGCGCTCACCTGCACGGCGCCAAACACGCTTACCACCATCATTGGCACCAAGGCAGAAGCGACTCTCATCGCTGAAGACGACACGTCTCCATTCGTCCCTCCATTCACGCCTGTCGCGACACCACTGGAGGCGGGCTGCACGATGTTGGGGCGTGAGCGGAAGACGACCTAACGGTGTGCGGGACCGTAGCCCAGCTTCATGGAGACGGTTGCGAATGGTCCTCGCCGATACCCCAGGAGCAACAGTGTCCCTAATTTGCTGGTAAGTGGCGGTGCGGTCCCCTACGGCACTGCGTAGGATCCTACGGTCTTGGCGTGCATCCGTGCGTCGCTGCGGTCCGGTCCCAGGTCGACGGGCACGTGCACCTTCCGCCGACCACTGGCGACAACATCGATGTACTGTGGAGACCTCACGCCCCACGTGTTGAGCAATTCGGCGGTACGTCCACCCGGCCTCCCGCATGCCCACTATACGCCCTCGCTCAAAGTCCGTCAACTGCACATACGGTTCACGTGCACGCTGTCGCGGCATGCTACCAGTGTTAAAGACTGCGATGGAGCTCCGTATGCCACGGCAAACTGGCTGACACTGACGGCGGCGGTGCACAAATGCTGCGCAGCTAGCGCCATTCGACGGCCAACACCGCGGTTCCTGGTGTGTCCGCTGTGCCGTGCGTGTGATCATTGCTTGTACAGCCCTCTCGCAGTGTCCGGAGCAAGTATGGGCGGTCTGACACACCGGTGTCAATGTGTTCTTTTTTCCATTTCCAGGAGTGTATTTTCACATAAGAAGATGTGCGCTACGGTATCTACAAGACGACATTTGTCGCAGTATGGAGTTGGTCTCAATTTGATTTTCCGTAATCGTTCCGCTGAGGGTATGGTTTCGTTTACAACGTCGCACCATACGTCACTGACTCTAGTTGGTAGAATTTTATTGTTGATATTTTTCCAGACGTTCCTCCAGGTTTTTGTAGATTGATTTACCGGAATTGATTTGTGAAGATGATGTGTGGTAATATAATCATAGATGGTTCTAGTGTTGGTTTGTGCTGCTGGAAGTCTTATACAGCTCCAATCGCCATATTGCTTTCGGACGTAATCTAGGCTGGCATGCTACATTAACAGGAGTGTTCCTATCCGCAGGGTCTAACGAGAGGAACAGAAGTTTCGTGATGCCTGTCTTAGTGGCATGTATTAGTTTAGAAGCACATCTTTAACTCCAAGTCGTCCGTTTTGCCTCTGCAATGTCGCCTTGTGGAGGCATACTTTGAAGATATTTTGTTTCCACACATACCAAGAGGCTACAGCTAATATTTGATGTGCAGTGACCTGCAGCGTCGGTAAGACTGCTGCGACATGATATGTTTTGCTAAGTATGTATGTATTTATAAAGTGAACTTCCTGCAGTCGGTCTAACAATCGCATGTCATGGTCCTTCAACAATGTTCCGATGACATTAAGTTTCCGCTCCCAATTGTTCGTGGCCATGCGCTTGGGATTCGCCCTTAATCTCAAGCCGAGTTGGAGTCTCTCTTCAGTTACATCTAACCAGTGCGCACCTGTTGTACTATTGTAAAAACCGAGATGAAGGTTCATTTGGCTACAAGAATGCGTATGTTCCACCAGGTGACACACTATCCAAACCTAACATTTCCCGGAACGTGGATCATTAGATGTGGACACTTTTCTTGGCCTTCAAGGTCCTCGCACCATATGTCTTTGGATTTTTGCCTGCGGGGATGGTTAAAGGCGAAGTCTACAAATAAAAAGTAATCCCCAGAAGCGGATTTGATCGTTCGGATTATGAATAGTGCAGCCCTCATAAAAGAAATCAAAGACGACCTCAGTAAGGCTACACGTGGTGTTATCAAGAGAAGTCAAATGTGCATTGAAGTTGGTTGGTGAATTTTTGAAAATCAACTTTGAATGTCCTCATTTGCCTTTGCTTTGAGTTTGTTAGTGTTACGTACTAACAGCTGTACCTCTGTACTCAATAAAAAATGGACGCATTTATACGGAATTTTTTTCGTCTGTACTACTACCTGCTAAAATATGTAACTATTCCTCCTGAAACACCCTGCATATGGATATATGTGTGGTGTCTGTTCTTTCGGACATGTCAGAAAGAAAATGCTTCATGACATTCTGCAACGACCTTCTATCTAGTTTAAGGGGCTGATAGAGATTTCAGAGCTGCTTGGCTGTCTGAATAAAAGTAGATGCTACGATTTTTGTAGGTTCTACTCTAATTTTCCTCCGTGCACATGCTGACAGAAAAAAACGTGTAATACTGTGTCTATCTTCGCTAAAGAGATTCTAGGCAGTACACCACACCTGGTACTTTCACATGTTTTCGACCTGTCAGTAAAACACTATATTATGTCACCTGCACGGTGTTGTGGTTCGTTTTTCCACTGCTTCCTGCTTCCAACTGTTACATGGCAAAGTTTATTGATACAGCTAGAAGTTATTGTGTAGTTAGTCGGCATTTCCCCAGCCATCGCCTTACTGGTTTGGGATTCCGTATCTTCTACCTATATCCAGTTATTTCCAATTTTTAGCCTTTATGTCCTTGCCGCTGCCTCCATTTTAAGCTACAGGTCTAAGGCGGGCATGTCTAGCATAATATCCATTCCAAGAGTGGATGTTCTGCTAATTCCATCTGTTTGTGAAAGCAGGCCTGTCTCTGCACTTTGCCAGACTCCCTAGCAGCCACCTTCTGTTCGACTTTGTTCATATTATAGGCCAATAAATTATCATTGGTCTTTTTGCAGGGATGTATATCCAGTACGTACTGGGTTTAGACCCCAGTTTACCCTACAGTAGCTTCTAGTGCTTGTAAGATTATCTTTCGCAGAGGAAAATATTCTTTATGTGAGGTGTTCATAATAGTTTTCCATCCAGGGCTACCTCTAGATACACAACAGCCTTCTCTAAAGTTTCATCGAGAAACATAATTTTTCAGTATGTGTGCTGGACATTCTTCCCCATAAATAATACTACACCAGTTTTCGTGGGGCTTGTCTTTAAATACTCTTTCACAATGTTCAGTGCACATAGGTTTAACGGTACTAGCAAATTTTCTAAGTCTTACTGTGAATAGATCGTCTACTTATTCTTTTCAAGAGTAGTCTCCCTCATTAAGCTCATCTATGAGTTTATTCACCACTACATTCTTCATCTCTAAACATTTACTCGAAGATCATATTACTCGACATCCAGGAAGAGACAGAGAGCATCCAGAAAGGGTGGTGCTTTTTCCACATTCCCAACAAGTTGGTGAAGTGTTGCTTCACATGATTTGCTTCGCAAGTATTATGAAAATGTGGCAGTTCATAGATAAAATAATGTATTCACAACAACAAAAAATATATCGGCAGAAAACAAAAACGTGGCATTATGAATTTAGCAGTACGTCGAGGTTTTCGCTTTGACAATAAGGGTTACTAAAAGAAGCAAGGTGAATTTTGCTAGAGCGTTGTCTTACGATTCCCTCATTGAATTTGTATCTGCCTGCTTGTAGCTCTGCTACAAAACAATTAAAAATCTGGCTTCCGGCGAGGCTCGAAAGGCGAACAGAGGCAGCATGCACCTAACAGGCAGGCACTTTACCTACGAGCTAGTGAATAGGCGCGGTGTCTTCAACTTCCTTATTGACTCAGTAAGCTCTATGGCAGATAAACCGCAACATAAGAGGCGACAGTAGTTGTATTTCCCATGTGGAACGACTTTCGTGGACTCAAAAGGATTAACTGATATCCTTATGTCACATCTCAAGCGAAAATCACTCAGTATTAAATTGAAATTACACGATAATATCAAGTGAATGTAGCAGGATAGTTCTGTGCCATCAAGGAAGTAACTTGTCGGTCACAGAGTTGCCAAACATTCTTCGCTGCTGCCAAGTTTCAGTTATACCGCTAGAAAGGATACCTGCTGATGTGTTCTGTGAGTGACCTCGGAAGTGACTATAGCTTCGTTTCAAAGTTGCGGGTGGCAAGGGCCGCAAGATCCTCATTATATGTCAATTAGTCTTATTCGCATTTCTGTAACTAGGTTTAGGGGCTAGGGTGCAATTACTTGTAATACATCGATGCACTGAATGCAAACTAAATGTCATAAATTAATAACTGCGGCAATTATTTGTGTTTTACTGACTTAATCGGACGGAAACCTTGAAAGCGTATTCACCAGACGCAGTTTTGGAACTTCTCCAGTGGTTGAGTTGGCAATGTATATTTCCTGTACAATATTGTTATTGAGATCGCTGTCATTGGCACATCCACCAGAAGACAGGCAATGGCCTGGCTTATTGTTGTCAGCTTTCCTGACGGATATTCTGCCTTTGTTCGAAACGTGAAGACTTAGGGTGAATTCTAACATTCCATAAGGCGAACACTTGATGTTTCTATTCTTCCAGCTCTAACATTCAAATAACAGTTACAATAAGCGGCAGAAAAGCGCCTGTGAATCAACAGTTAATAATGCAATCATAATTAGTGGACAAATTCCATCTGTCACCTAATAATTGTGAAAAACTACTTTTATCATCTTCACAGCACCACAGTATGAACTCAAGGGATTCATAGGATACCTATACTTAATCTCGTTGTGATCATTTTCAATGACAATACGGGAGGAGCAAACCCATCCGACTTGAAACATACCTTTCCAGCGGAATTTGAATCTTTGGCTACAGTTGCAGTAGCACGTCCAGTGAGGTATCAAGAATGTGATCAATCGCTCATTGCTCATTTCCGAAAGAACAGACACTAGAAATCGAAATAGACAGCCTTGTTAATCAATTAAAGATTGAAGGACAGATTTCCAGGCTGTCATGCGCATTAAAATAGAACAACGGCGCCAGATGAAAATTTGTGCCTGACTAGGTTCGAACCCGGATTCGTAATGTCTTTTCTTTCGGACATTCCCGAAAGAACAGACACCACACATATATCCATATACAGGGAGTTATATGGCATTTTTTCTGTAATTTGTCTATACCATTACCTCCTACAATATTTACTATTCCTCCTCAAACATCCTGTATAATTATTTGGGTCTCGACGGGTCATCGAAAGTTTTCAGTCCTAGACGCACAGCATCGTCCAAACCCTAGCGGGAATACAGTGTGGCCGCGAGCGAGTGGAATAATAGCGGAATAGCGCCTCTGAAGCTCCATTTGCATTACGTCTAGGACGGAGAGAATCCTAAATAACAGTAATAGGTCACCCAGCGAAGGGAAGTGTCCACGTATTGTCTCAAGTTCTTACAGTTTGATATTAATGCAGTTCCCGATAGTTTCACACTAACGGGTTTTTTTGGCTATCGGAATACTCATATGGGAATTATAAAAGTGTAATTGTTATAACGCTCAACTACCTTAATAACACCTCATTCTAGATTGAATACTGCTCGGAAAGCGACGTTAATTTGACGTTTCCATCCATCTCCTGACGTCTTACTGAATGAAGTCTGAAGTGCACGCACAGTTGTGTTGCCTGCCGCATGGATTCTGTGAGGTGTTGTGGCAGCTGGCAGTCATTACTGAATAGAGACATTTGCAAAAATCTCCACTGCTTTAGGGGAAACCGTCTTTGTTGCATTTTTTCCATACCGCAATTAGCACAATAATATAAGGCTTGTTCTGCTGAAGAACTTGATGCCCACAAGTCCTTAAATAAGAATCTCCTAGCGCGAGTAATGCATGAAAGGAGACATACTGTTGGACAAAAGAATGGACAGCTCCCTGCTTTTTGCGTTTCCGATAGCGCATACGATCAGAATCTGGTGTCATATTATGCTTCACAACCTTGAACTGTTTATTTTTTTACTTCATACTAAAACAAAAGTTATGATATGAGCAGAGGAAATGATTGATATGCTTCTCAGGAACTATAGTTTTTAGTGGTTTTTTTTTCTCACTTCATACTAAAATAAGGGCGTTAATATGAGAAGAGGAAATGAAATATACGCTTCCAAGACATAATATTTCCTTGTGTGCTACTACTGAATACATGAAAGCCGTGCAGTTAATTTTTGTATGTTGGATAAATTTTTATATCACCTCACATTCCTTTGTGAGAAGGTTCCCATTTTCTTGGGATTCAAATAAAGTGGACATTTCATCACTGGTTAATATTCTTATGACTAATGACATGATACCCGTTGCAATTGCTCCATGGCACATGTGAGTAGAGCCTCACGTTGGTTACTGTAAGAACACGCAGGCAGTGATATCCGCTCACTGCGGTCAGAGCCAAGGTGATTTCTTTCTGTTTATGGCGAAACGTCTGCTGCAGTGTCCACGCTCAGCCAACATAAGCAAATCGCGGCGGCATTGGGCGCTGCTAATCGCCGCACTTGTCGCGAGCCTCGACAAGAAGAGCTCACTGTGTCTACTAACGATACTATGGAGTTAATACATCTTACTTAACGTAACGTAATATGCAGGTCGTGGGTTGGGTAAACATTCAGATTGTAACTTCCCATAGCATTAAACTACTTTACAGTCATATTTGAAGCAATATTATTTGTTGGTTGTCTCTCTAATGTTAATAGTATTGATTCAGATTGTGCGTGAACACGAAAACACACACACACACACACACACACACACACACAAACAGTCATTGATTCCAGTGAGTGTGACAATTACTGTGTGTTGAACAACACATACACCAGTCAATTCCTCAGTTGGCGTCGAGAGGATGAGATTTTTCAATTACCTTGCATTGTAAGAATTGTAAGGAGGAGACTGAAAGTAAATGGACTTGTATCTAAAGAGCTGCGACAAAGCAAAGCTTGACCGACTATCAGATAATTGTCGACATGGGTTTTGTGGACGAGTTTACTTTTAGTAACCAACCCACCCACGATCATTACGTAAGATTTCTCGAAGGCGTAGGGACATTCATTTCATTAAGTCGTCTACAGTGTAACGTGATGGTTTACTTCCCACCATACGTTTTCTATATTCGTCCAAAGGTCGCTTGCATTTGTAGGCCCATATATTCTCTGTCTGGTTGATGTTCGGTGATCGTGGAACAAACGGCAACAGCTTTATCCTCTCTTGGCCCTGAAGCCAATCTCGCACTGCTCTGCGATGATGGATGGGGTTCTGCTCCTGTAAATAAACTGTTATCTCGTTCGTTCATATATTTATATTTAAATAACATATTAGTAATAAGCACATTGTATTATTTATTTTCCACAGTGTTTAAGAATTCAGGCCCTGTCATAAATAAGTGATCTAGATTCAACCGTCCAATTAAGAATGTGGTTTACCCAGTCTATCAAATGATGAGAGTCGTATTCGGATATCCACATTAAGCCTGACTGGCCTTCTCCGATTAGAACGATTTGGTATCGAAATGAAATTACAGAAATCGGATAAATCGAACGTCTGAATTGCAACAATACTGCGCACATAAATTCCTATGATGGAGTAACAGGTAGCAACTGCCTAAGAAAAAGTGAGAAATATGTCTACTAACAGCAATGTAACGTAATTTTAAGCCATATTTATGTGATGGAAATACTGAACAGAACAATGCACATCTATTTCAGTGGTGGGAAGATGCACCATATCGGGTTTGCTGATGACATAAGGACAAGAGTAATAATAATGATAATAATAATAATAATAATAATAATACCCGTGGAGGCCCGGGAAAAGAATAGGCCTCCGGTATGTTCTGCCAGTCGTAAAAGGCGACGAAAAGAACAAACCACTAATAGGGCTAACCCCCCTTTTAGTGTGATTACTTGGTTCAGGACAGAACTAAAGAAGCCTCGGACAAGTGCCGTCATGGTCGGGGACGACGCTTGAACCCTATGCCCGCCCACAATGGTAACGACACTGCTAGCCAACTGGAAAAGGATTTAAATCCGAATAGAGGTGTTTTGCAGGATATGCTTCCTGCAACCACCCTAGAAGGAAAACAAAGACAGAGGATGAGATGGTCAGATGAAGTTAATCGACACCTCATGTTCTGTTATTACCAAGCAACAAACCTAGGAACCAACACAACTGGATACAGATCACAAGTATACACAACATTTATTACCAGATACCCGGTATTAAAATTTTTAACAGAACAACGACTAGCTGATCAGATCCGTGTAATAATCAAAAATAACAGGATACCCCAGTCAGAATTAGAAAACATCAAACAACAAGTACAACAAATACTGGAACACAATAATGTGCAATCAGAAGAGGAAGAAAACACAGTAATGGACTCAAACATCCCAGAGCAAACAAACAAAGACCAACACGCATCAATTAAACAATCAGAGGAAAACGAAATCTTAAGACAGCCACCAGAACAAGCACAAATAGAACACGAAGAGAGACACGTGTTAGATATAGAAGAGAAATTTCAGCTGACATATATAGAATACAAAGACACAAATACAGACATTAGACCATTCTTGCATAGACCGCCAAATAACCCACAAGTCGAAACAACAATAAAAACTATCAACGCAATCATACACAACAAAATAAATGAAAACACAACTATGGAAGAGTTACAACTACTGGTTTATATAGGAGCACTCACTACACTAAATATACACACTAGTCAGAGATCAGAACAAACCAACACACAGAAGAAACGCACAAAACCAGCATGGCAACACAGGTTACAGATCAGAATAGAAAAACTGAGAAAAGACATCGGACAGCTAACACAATTTATAAGAAATGAAATATCAGACAAAAAACGAAAAAGGTTAGGTAAAATCCCACAACAAGAAGCAATAGAGCAATTAGATGAAAAAAAGCAGAAATTGCAAGCATTGGCCAAACGACTTAGAAGATACAAAAAAAGTGAAAATAGAAGGAAACAAAACCAAACATTCAACACAAACAAAAAGAGATTTTACCAAACAATGGATAACACACACATTAAAATAGACAATCCACCAAACATAACAGACATGGAACACTTCTGGAGCAGCATATGGTCAAACCCAGTACAACACAACAGGCATGCACGGTGGATACAAGCAGAAACAGACACATCCAAGATGATACCACAAATGCCTGAAGTGATAATTTTGCAACATGAAGTCACCAGAGCAATTAATTCTACACACAATTGGAAAGCCCCTGGAAATGATAAAATAGCAAATTACTGGCTAAAGAAGTTCACCTCAACACATTCACATCTAACTAAATTATTTAACAGTTACATTGCAGACCCATACACATTCCCTGATACACTTGCACATGGAATAACCTATCTGAAACCTAAAGATCAAGCAGACACAGCAAACCCAGCTAAATATCGCCCCATAACATGCCTACCAACAATATACAAAATATTAACTTCAGTCATCACACAGAAATTAATGACACGTACAACACAGAACAAAATTATAAATGAAGAACAAAAAGGCTGCTGCAAAGGAGCACGAGGATGTAAAGAGCAACTGATAATAGATACAGAGGTGACATATCAAGCTAAAACTAAACAAAGGTCCCTACACTACGCATACACTGATTACCAAAAAGCCTTTGATAGGGTACCCCACTCATGGTTACTACAGATTTTGGAAATATACAAAGTAGATCCTAAATTGATACAGTTTCTAAACACAGTAATGAAAAACTGGAAAACCACACTTAATATCCAAACAAATTCAGATAACATCACATCACAGCCAATACAGATTAAGCGTGGAATATACCAAGGAGACTCATTAAGTCCTTTCTGGTTCTGTCTTGCTCTGAACCCACTATCCAACATGCTAAATAATACAAATTATGGATACAATATTACTGGAACATACCCACACAAAATCACACATTTGCTATACATGGATGATCTAAAACTACTGGCAGCAACAAATCAACAACTCAACCAATTACTAAAGATAACAGAAGTATTCAGCAATGATATAAATATGGCTTTTGGAACAGACAAATGTAAGAAAAATAGCATAGTCAAGGGCAAACACACTAAACAAGAAGATTACATATTGGATAACCACAGCGACTGCATAGAAGCGATGGAAAAAACAGATGCCTATAAATACCTAGGATACAGACAAAAAATAGGAATAGATAATACAAATATTAAAGAAGAACTAAAAGAAAAATATAGATAAAGACTAACAAAAATACTGAAAACAGAATTGACAGCAAGAAACAAGACAAAAGCTATAAATACTTATGCTATACCAGTATTGACCTACTCATTTGGAGTAGTGAAATGGAGTGACACAGACCTAGAAGCACTCAATACACTTACACGATCACAATGCCACAAATATAGAATACATCACATACATTCAGCAACAGAAAGATTCACATTAAGCAGAAAGGATGGTGGAAGGGGATTTATAGATATAAAAAACCTACATTATGGACAGGTAGACAATTAAAGAAAATTCTTTCTAGAACGAGCAGAAACTAGCAAAATACACATAGCAATCACTCATATAAATACATCAGCTACACCATTGCAATTTCATAACCACTTCTACAACCCTTTAGATCACATAACATCAACAGACACAAAGAAAGTAAATTGGAAAAAGAAAACACTACACGACAAGCACCCGTATCATCTAACACAGCCACACATAGATCAAGACGCATCCAACACATGGCTAAGAAACGGCAATATATACAATGAGACGGAAGGATTCATGATCGCAATACAGGATCAAACAATAAACACCAGATATTACAGCAAGCATATTATTAAAGATCCCAATACCACAACAGATAAATGCAGACTTTGCAAACAACAAATAGAAACAGTAGATCACATCACAAGCGGATGTACAATACTAGCAAATACAGAATACCCCAGAAGACATGACAATGTAGCAAAAATAATACATCAACAACTTGCCATAAAACATAAACTAATAAAACAACACGTTCCCACATACAAGTACACACCACAAAATGTACTGGAGAATGATGAATACAAATTATACTGGAACAGAACGATTATAACAGATAAAACAACACCACATAACAAACCTGACATCATACTCACCAATAAAAAGAAGAAATTAACACAACTAATTGAAATATCCATACCCAACACAACAAATATACAGAAGAAAACAGGAGAAAAAATTGAAAAATACATCCAACTGGCTGAGGAAGTCAAGGACATGTGGCATCAGGATAAAGTCGACATTATCCCAATCATACTAGCAACTACAAGAGTCATACCTTACAATATTCACCAGTACATCAATGCAATACAGCTACATCCAAACATATACACTCCTGGAAATTGAAATAAGAACACCGTGAATTCATTGTCCCAGGAAGGGGAAACTTTATTTACACATTCCTGGGGTGAGATACATCACATGATCACACTGACAGAACCACAGGCACATAGACACAGGCAACAGAGCATGCACAATGTCGGCACTAGTACAGTGTAAATCCACCTTTCGCAACAATGCAGGCTGCTATTCTCCCATGGAGACGATCGTAGAGATGCTGGATGTAGTCCTGTGGAACGGCTTGCCATGCCATTTCCACCTGGCGCCTCAGTTGGACCAGCGTTCGTGCTGGACGTGCAGACCGCGTGAGACGACGCTTCATCCAGTCCCAAACATGCTCAATGGGGGACAGATCCGGAGATCTTGCTGGCCAGGGTAGTTGACTTACACCTTCTAGAGCACGTTGGGTGGCACGGGATACATGCGGACGTGCATTGTCCTGTTGGAACAGCAAGTTCCCTTGCCGGTCTAGGAATGGTAGAACGATGGGTTCGATGACGGTTTGGATGTACCGTGCACTATTCAGTGTCCCCTCGACGATCACCAGTGGTGTACGGCCAGTGTAGGAGATCGCTCCCCACACCATGATGCCGGGTATTGGCCCTGTGTGCCTCGGTCGTATGCAGTCCTGATTGTGGCGCTCACCTGCACGGCGCCAAACACGCATACGACCATCATTGGCACCAAGGCAGAAGCGACTCTCATCGCTGAAGACGACACGTCTCCATTCGTCCCTCCATTCACGCCTGTCGCGACACCACTGGAGGCGGGCTGCACGATGTTGGGGCGTGAGCGGAAGACGGCCTAACGGTGTGCGGGACCGTAGCCCAGCTTCATGGAGACGGTTGCGAATGGTCCTCGCCGATACCCCAGGAGCAACAGTGTCCCTAATTTGCTGGGAAGTGGCGGTGCGGTCCCCTACGGCACTGCGTAGGATCCTACGGTCTTGGCGTGCATCCGTGCGTCGCTGCGGTCCGGTCCCAGGTCGACGGGCACGTGCACCTTCCGCCGACCACTGGCGACAACATCGATGTACTGTGGAGACCTCACGCCCCACGTGTTGAGCAATTCGGCGGTACGTCCACTCGGCCTCCCGCATGCCAACTATACGCCCTCGCTCAAAGTCCGTCAACTGCACATACGGTTCACGTCCACGCTGTCGCGGCATGCTACCAGTGTTAAAGACTGCGATGGAGCTCCGTATGCCACGGCAAACTGGCTGACACTGACGGCGGCGGTGCACAAATGCTGCGCAGCTAGCGCCATTCGACGGCCAACACCGCGGTTCCTGGTGTGTCCGCTGTGCCGTGCGTGTAATCATTGCTTGTACAGCCCTCTCGCAGTGTCCGGAGCAAGTATGGTGGGTCTGACACACCGGTGTCAATGTGTTCTTTTTTCCATTTCCAGGAGTGTATATACAACTACAAAAATCTGTAATTATTGATACATGTTCAATTACCCGAAAGTTCCTAAATGCAATATAACATATACCATACAGTTACAAGGAAGTCACGCTTGACCGAGGTCCGCGTCACGTTCCATTTTTAACCAGACTTAAGTCTGAGAAAAAAAAATGTCAAAGATAATAATAATAATTAAAATCCCGTGGGGCCGATAGGGGAAACCCTCCCCCATATGGGTCGTACCGAGGAAATCAAATTCTAACACAGTCCTCAACGGCTACTCAATCCGTTGAACACAAAATCCACGCACGTCTGCGTGAAAATCACCGCTACTCTGGTCGCCGTCTGTTAGCTCAATGAGTTCGGCTGAAAATACACTACTGGCCATTAAAATTGCTACACCAAGAAGAAATGCAGATGATAAACGGGTATTCATTGGACAAATATATTATACTAGAACTAACATGTGATTACATTTTCGCGCAATTTGGGTGCATAGATCCTGAGAAATCAGTACCCAGAACAACCACCTCTGGCCGTAATAACGGCCTTGATAAGCCTGGGCATTGAGTCAAACAGAGCTTGGATGTCGTGTACAGGTACAGCTGCCCATGTAGCTTCAACACGATACCACAGTTCACCAAGAGAAGTGACTGGCGTATTGTGACGAGCCAGTTGCTCGACCGCCATTGACCAGACATTTTCAATTGGTGAGAGATCTGGAGAATGTGCTGGCCAGACCAGCAGTCGAACATTTTCTGTATCCAGAAAGGCCCGTACAGGACCTACAACATGCGGTCGTGCATTATCCTGCTGAAATGTAGGGTTTTGCAGGGATCGAATGAAGGGTAGAACCACGGGTCGTAACACATCTGAAATATAACGTCCACTGTTCAAAGTGCCGCCAATGTGAACAAGAGGTGACCGAGAGGTGTAATCAATTGCACCCCACACCATCACGCCGGGTGATACGCCAGTTTGGAGATGACGAATACACGCTTCCAATGTGCGTTCACCACGATGTCGCCAAACACGGATGCGACCAAGATGATGCTGTAAACAGAACCTGGATTCATCCGAAAAAATGACGTTGTGCCATTCGTGCACCCAGGTTCGTCGTTGATTGCATCGTCGCAGGCGCTCCTGTCTGTGATGCAGCGTCAAGGGTAACATCAGCCATGGTCTCCGAGCTGATAGTCCATACTCCTGCAAACGTCATCGAACTGTTCGTGCAGATGGTTGTTGTCTTGCAAACGTCCCCATCTGTTGACTCAGGGATCGAGACGTGGCTGCACGATCCGTTAAAGCCATACGGATAAGATGCCTGTCATCTCGACTGCTAGTGATACGAGGCCGTTGGGATCCAGCACGGCGTTCCGTATTACCTTCCTGAACCCACCGATTCCATATTCTGATAACAGTCATTGGTTCTCGACCAATGCGAGCAGCAATATTGCGATACGATAAACCGCAATCGCGATAGGCTACAATCCGACCTTTATCAAAGTCGGAAACGTGATAGTACGCATTTCTCCTGCTTACACGAGGCATCACCACAACGTTCCACCAGGCAACGCCGGTCAACTGCTGTTTGTGTATGAGAAATCGGTTGGAAACTTTCCTCATGTCAGCACGTTGTAGTTGTCGCCACCGGCGGCAACCTTGTGTGAATGCTCTGAAAAGCTAATGATTTGCATTTCACAGCATCTTCTTCATGTCGGTTAAATTTCGCGTCTGTAGCACGTCATCTTCGTGGTGTAGCAATTTTAATGGCCAGTAGTGTATCTGCTTCCAAAGGCTTCAACACCCCCTGGTCCTGTCCGGTCCTGGAATCACCGAGGCCAAACCAATGAAACACAAGCAAACATGAACTGTGCAAGCAAAGTCAACTTTACCACAGGTGGTACACAACCCGGCTGTCGGTAGGCGGCAGTTGGATTTTCGGATACTGAGGAGTCCAGATTAACACGGCAGAGAATATCGAAGATCCCTGGTATACATCCCTACAAGCAGAAAACACGCCGCGCGGGAATAGTCGATCGGTCTGAGGCGCTGCAGTCATGGACTGTTCGGCTGGTCCCGGCGGAGGTTCGAGTCCTCCCTCGGGCATGGGTGTGTGTGTGTGTTTGTCCTTAGGATAATTTAGGTTAAGTAGTGGGTAAGCTTAGGGACTGATGACCTTAGCAGTTAATACCTATAAGATTTCACACACATAAGAATTTTTTTTTATAACAAAACATCGATACATTGATGCAAATAGAAAAACTAAATAATCTCGCATAGTAAATCGACCGACAAAAAATTCTCATCATTGCTCTTCAAGAACCACGTCTAACTGACAATGAAACCTTGCATTACGGAAACCATTGCATCTTCAAGAGCAAAATGCAACAAAAGGTAGCGAAAGGCGTACCAGTCTTCGGCATGGCATTTTTCGAACACAGATCTATCATCAGTGCTGTCAAAGAAATCACACCCATCAACAATCGACTTATGACTATGCTGATTCAGAGCCCCAGTAAAAAATAAACACTCATCAATGCTCATGGCCCCCCCCCCCCCCCCCAACATCGAAAATAAGAAGAACACCAAAAATGTCGAAAACTTCTGGAGCACACTCGAAAATACTATGAGCAAAATTCAACAAGATGAAGTGAAAATCCGAAGGGAGACTTCAATGCTCTATTTGGGACAGAAAAAACCTGTAGAAAAATCATTGGTACAAATTCAACATACCGAAACGCTTAGACCAACGGCACACGTCTGACTGATAATTGCCAACAATTCAATTACAAAAGGATGTCTTCCCACTTTAGGAAAATACCAATTCTCAGGTAACATGCTTGGCTACCAGGTGCAAGCTGCTGTGGTTCGCCTTTCTAGACCCGCTGAAAGCCAGATTTTTTATTCTTTTGTCGTAGAGCTACAAACAGGAAGATACAAAGTCAATAAGGGAATCGTAAGACAGCGTTCGAGCAAAATACGTCTTGGTACTTTCAGCAACCCTTAGTGTCAGAGCGAAAACCTTACGGAACTGCCAATTTCATAATGCCACTTTTCTGCCGAAATATTTTTTGTTGTTGTGAATACATTATTTTATCTATGAAATACCACATTTTCATAATACTTGCGAATGATACAGGAATTGAAGTAAATACAGATCTTTTCAAAGTCAAAAGTTGGTAATATCCTACTAATTCGTGTTAAAATAGGATCAATCGTCTTACAGACACTTAATGCTTCGCTACAGTCTGAAACTGCGAGACCATTACGGTTGCAGGTTCGAATCCTGCCTCGGGCATGGATTTGTGTGATGTCTTTAGGTTAGTTAAGTTTAACTAATTCTAAGTTCTAGGGGACTGATGACCTCAGAAGTTAAGTCCCATAGTGCTCAGAGACCTTTGAACCATTTTTGAACTTAATGCTTTATTAAGATAGATTGCCGTCGTGATGTTTCTGCATTAAGCTGAGTTTAATTTGTATTAGTAAAGTGAATATTTTATTTGCATTTTCCATTAGTTTACTAAACGTACAGTAATCACCAAAAAGAAATTAATCAGCAGCTGCATTTTCTTTCACGATACATACAACAGACTGATCATGCTACATTTGTTTACAAATTCTACGCTCGTAGAAACATACTTCTTTTAACGATGTCATTAAACCAGTGTAGTTTTAAGAGTATTTTCGTCTAGAAATGAATTGCCTTAACGGTTGATCGATCAAGAGCGGGAAAGGTAAAATTTTACGAATATATGACGAGAGGGACAAGTGCTTGAGAGAGGACTTTCCCATCAATCTCCTGGATAGTTTTGTTTCTCAAATCAACAGAGTGAGTTATCATGCAGTAGCATAGGTGATGTAGTTTTGTTGCTCGATTTTCTTACACAGCGACCGAAAGGTGTCACAGTTGTTGACAACAAATTCCAGCTGTGTTGCACACACTCCTTGGGGCAGAATTCGTAGCCCAAAACACACTTTTGGAGCTATCAAATGGAAAATATTGTGTTAACACTACTCTTTGCGCTAGTCTACGTCTTTTGGTGGGGCTCAGACTTTCATTTCTTCTTAGGAAGTTAACGATAAAGACATCATAACACGTCACCAGTAACAGTACTGCAAAGGAATGCTCAATGAGCGACCTGATGCCGTTCAATAATAGTCACTCTGTTGATTTTTGTTGTTTCGAATTAGAGCATGCAGTACTCCTACACCAGACTTCTGAACTTTGCCTGTTTAATGTAAATGTCGCATAATGGTAAAATGGTAATCTGTCACATATATCAGTATTCGAGACTTCCTTAATGTGGAAAATCATTCACGCCAGAACGATCTTTGTTGAAACAAGAATATCTTTTTCTGGCGTATTTTTCCCAAAAGCACTCGCTCCGAACACAGTTCAAATCTTTCTAGTTGCCTCCTCTACATTCACCCCTCTGTTATACCAAAGTAAATGTTGTGTTGCAGATGTTACACCTTTTTCCACTTGCGACTCAATTTTACAATGCTTAACTGTAGTTCACGATTTTCAAGTATGCAAAACGCAATGCTTAACTGCAAGATGATAACTAGAACTTCAGATTCGAAAATGGCATTGATACATACACTGACAGCGTGGCGCCGCGTTCATATGGGCGGCGCCGGATTTCAGGCGCCGGGTGGCGTCTGGCCGGTTGCCGGTAGCCGCTGCAGCGCCAGGAAACGCTCGAGCGTAAGCTGTTCTGATCGCGACGCAGCCACGAGCTGTGCTACGGAATTGTTTCTGGAATACTTGTTATTGCGAGTGGGTAGAATGTTAAGCGAATTGTCTTTGATGTTCAATCAGACTCATAACTTTAGACCGAAATTTAGGGGTGAAAAGAAAAAGTTGGACGTGAACATGTGACTCTAGGTTTAGAATGCACGATTATTACCGCAAGACCACGGGCTCTCTCCATCCAGATCAACTCGGAAGTAGACAACACTTCCTCCTAACACTTCCGCATCTTACAGTGTTGCCAGATTGTGCAGATGGCCGGACTTAAGAGTTGTCAGGGGCGGTCAGTTTTATTGGCCACCTTAAGTGAACGTCTCGGACTTAGTCTCTGTCGTGGCCGGCCGGCGGTCAGTTTTTATGTCTAAGACTGTACATAGAGAGGGGCAGAAGGAGATTAGAACGTAACAGGTGTCGATAATTAAAATTCCAGTTTCATAACGCTGTAAAAACAGCATCATTAGCTAGCAGCACATCAAATTTGAACAGCATGTCATTTACGCGCGGAACTGTCATGGAAAAAAAATTGTGTGCCTTCGACTGTGCTAAGTTCATAATTGGAGTACTGAATATAATATATTTCAGGTAACCCCAAAGCCAAAAGTAACACGGATGAAGATGAACTCGACGACCAGGCTGAGGGGAAATGACGGATGATAATTTTAGCAATTCCGAAACGCCTCTGCGGCAGCCTCTTCACTGATTGTGCAGTGTGCGGAGGAGTGTCATAAAAATGATCCTACGACACATCCACGCTGCTGAAAGGTTAGAATGACGTTGGTGCACAAAGACTCTCATAGCAAAACGATCTTACCACACTTACACGCTGCTGAAGCGTTCGAATAACGCTGGTGCACAAAGACTCCCTCGGCGTTTGCTGACGACGGTATTGGCAACTGGGACCATAGGACTCATCTATTTGCCGGCCGGTGTGGCCACGCGGTTCTAGGCGCTACAGTCTGGAACCGCTGGACCGCTACGGTCGCAGGTTCGAATCCTGCCACGGGCATGTATGTGTGTGATGTCCTTAGGTTGGTTAGGTTGAAATTAATCTAGTTCTAGGGGAATGATGACCTCAGATGTTGTCCCATAGTGCTCAGAGCCATTTTTCAACTCATCTCCTTGAAAAAATACAGTCATATGACAAACAATTCCATCAGCCTGCACCACAAAGTCACCTTTGCTGAATGAAATGGTATCGGTTGATGTGCGAGCGGATTTTCAGTAGCCCATAGTCTGCAGTTCTGCGGATTAACATGGAAATTGGCTTCGTGCGTCCACAGAATGTTCCATGGGTTCATTGACCACTTCCATGCAAGCACAAAATTGCAGAGCAAACGTTTGTCTTGCTGGCAGGTCAGCAGGCAGCAACTCCTGAACGTGGGTGATACTGTGTGGATACCAATGCAGGCTGTTTCGTACCATTTTCTGCACCGTGCTCGCAGGAATGTCCAACGTTCGGGCAATTCCCCGTGCACTTCATACTCGCACAACCCCAGTCGGCCATTCCTGCAGCTTTGTGGCCACGTCTTCAACAGGCGTCGGATCAACTGCTTTCCTTGCACTTCAAAAGACCCTCTCTTTTCGAAGTTTTCAAACATCTTCTTCAGGCCCTTAGCCGACACCAGACAAATGCCTCTTTTCGTGCCCTTAGTGTCCGAAACTTCTACAGAGCTACTGGCGCACAATGACCATTCTTGTAAAACAACTTTACCAGCATCACGTGATCCCTCACAGAGACAGTTACGCAGGCCGTCTCGGACGCAAACTTCGGAACAGCCGTGTGCTGCGCAACGTCTGGTGTAATGTTTTTCCCTATAACACCCTGTTCAAATTTCACGCCATTATGAGCAGTGGTTCTCTTTCTACACCGTTTTTAAACTGGAGCTTTAATTATAGACACCCTTTATATCCAATTCCCGTACATATTTCACGTTTGCAAAGCATAGCAGGATTCAATAATTTTCTTGTAACACCCAAGTGTAAATTATTATTATTTCCCTGTAGATTTTGTGCCTAATTCCTGTGTCTTGAAATACTTTTTGTTCTGAAGAATTATGTACGTAGATATCTCTCTCAATTTACGGAAGTTTTGCCACGAGATGTCTTTCTGACTAATACATGGCTTCGACTATCCTACATTTGAAAACTATGTACACACATCAAAAAATTATGCATCACCCTCGTTCCCACAACTCCTGAAGATAGACGTTGACTGTGGTTATTGTATCACAGGCACAGTCCCTTAGACTGTTCAGAGATGTCACTAAACCCACCGAAAGATGTAAACAACCATGCATGAGCAGCGCCTATAAGACGGCAGGAGTCGACAACCGATCAGTTCCAGTCATTCCACCAGGCCGGTGTTGTCTGTAGTTCCACAATGCCAAGACGGCCAGTACCGCGGTTCAATAACGTCCGCATTGTTACTTTGTGCTAAGATGGGTTCTCAACAAGGGAAATGTCCAAAAGTCTTGGAGTGAACCAAAGCAATGTTGTTCGGACATGGAGGAGATACAAAGACATGGGAACCGTCGATGACATTCCTCGCTCACGCCGCCCAAAGGCTGCTATTGCAATGGATGACCGCTACCTACGGATTATGGCTCCGAGGAACCGTGACAGCAACGCCACCATCTTGACTAATGCTTTTCGTGCAGCCACAGGACGTCGTGATACGACTCAAACCGTGCGCAAGAGGCTGCATGATGTGCTACTTCACTCCATACGTTCATGGGGACGTCCATCTCTGCAACGACGACACCATGCAGAGCTGTACAGATGGGCCTAAAAACGTGCCGAATGAACCGCTCGGGATTGGCATCATGTTCTCTTCACCGAAGAGTGTCGCATATGGCTTCAACCAGACAATCATCAGAGACTTGTTTGGAGGAAACCCGGTCAGCCTGAACGCCTTAGACACACTGTCCAGCGAGTGCAGCAAGGTGGAGGTTCCCTGATGCTTTGGGCTGGCGTTATGTGGGGCCGACTTACGCCGCTGGTGGTCATGGAAGGCGCCGTAACGGCTGTACGATACGTGAATGCCATATTCCGACCGATAGTGCAACCGTATCGCCAGCATACTGGCAAGGCATTCGTCTTTATGGAGACAATTCGCGCGCCCATCGTGCACATCTTGTAAATGACTTCCTTCAGGATAGCGACAACGCTCGATAAGAGTAGCCAGCATGTTCTCCAGACATTAACCCTATCAACCATGCCTGGGATACATTGAAAAGGGCTGTTTATGGACGACGTGAGCCACCAACCACTCTGAGGGATCTACGCCGAATTGCCGTTGAGAAGTGAGACCAACTTGTGGATAGTATGCCACGACGAATACAGTCATGCATCAATGCAAGAGGACGTGCTAGTGGGTATTAGAAGTACTGCTGTGTACAGCAATCTGGACCACCACCTCTGAAGTTCTTGATGTATGGTAGTACAACATGCAATGTGTGGTTTTCATGGGCAATAAAAAGGGTGGAAATGATGTTAACATTGATCTCTTTTTCCAGTTTTCTGTACAGGTTCTGGAACTCTCAGAACCGAGGTGATGCAAAAGTTTGTTTCATGTGTGTATTTAAAAGACAGTGTCCTGACTGACTGACTCATCTTCGCCCAGCTGAAACCGCTAAGGATATAAACATGAAATTTGTAGAGGGTGTTGATCCCAAACACAACAGGTCGTTTAAGAATGAACTCGTGATGGACTTCTGAGGGAGTCAAATAGGGGATGCAAGGCTTTATGAAAATATGTCCCTAAGAAGGCAATTTTTAAGTTAAGACTACAAAAATTTGTAATTGGTTTCTTAGTCAGAAATAAAACTCTTTTTTCAGCGTTTTTGGAAATACAATCCCAGAGGGATTGAAATATGGTATGAAAAGCTGTATGAAATCATTTCATTACGAAAGCATTATCAAAGGAAAGTCTATAAAAATTTGTATCTGGCTTCTCTGTTAGAATTAAACAGAATATGTGTTTCACTGTTTTTGAAAATTCTAATCCTAATGGTGTGAAAGAGGGGATGGAAATTTTTAGGAAAATATTTCATTACTTTAAAGAAATTTTAAAGCCAAACCTATGAAAATTAGTATCTCGCTTGTTTGTTAAAGAAATAATTGTTAGGGGTTGAAAGATTCTATGGGCATATCACCACAACAACACAAAAGCATGATTAACAAAAACCTTGGACCCCAGATTCCAGAATCGCTATTTGGTCAGAAGTACATTGAGAAAAGACCAGGGCTTTGATTAGCGTGAAAAGTGTAAAGGGGTTGCAATTTGCTTAAAACTTAAAAATTTGGTTTAAGGAAGACAGACTGTAGATTATACAGTCTACAAGAGGGAAGCTACAGGCGATAAGCTAGTTATGGTATACAGATGTAACCCTAGAGCTGTTTTATTCATTTCTGCTTTAAGATGGGATATCCTCATCAGTCTTGTACTGTGATGAAGACAGAGGTAGCATCCTTTACTATATTGACTGACAATAGTTCTGTTTAGAAGTACACGATTTCGGATGGATTGTAGTATCGATGCATGTCGGTTTCCTAAAGATTCCGAAACTTTGTTTCTCTTTCTCTTTTGAGATGTTTAAATCAAATAGGGTACAGGTTGCTGCAGTAACCCGTCTAATGTCTTCCTCATCATGTCAAAAAATTTCATTTTCGTTGAGAACTTTTTAATCATGAAAGAATCACACTGGACTCGCATTCGGGAGGACGACGGTTCAATCCCATCTCCGGCCATCGTGATTTAGGTTTTGCATGATTTCCCTAAATCGCTTCAGGCAAATGCCGGGATGGTTCCTTTGAAAGGGCGCGGCCGATTTCCTTCCCCATCCTTCCCTCACCCGAGCTTGCGCTCCGTCTCTAATGACCTCGTTGTCGACGGGACGTTAAACACTAATATCCTCCTCCTCCATAAAAGAATCTATTTTTAACCGATATAGTTGAGAAAACAATACCAATTCATTCCGAATATTGTCTGCAATACTGCCAGACAGACTGTTACGGACAGTGGGACCCTCAACCAGGTAGTGTATATTATCATAAAACATAAATAAAATTAAGAGACATGGTGCACACTAGAAACACTACTACACTTGTTACGGCATTTCTATATTTTAATGAGTCGTTTTTTATTGTCAAACTATGTGCGTTAGTCGATAAACCTGCACAAAGCCAGTGTTGTGTTAGGAGTGTGTCAACATCTGTAATTTAGTCGAAAAGTTCCTAGCTGTCCCTAATACACAGGTTCATGGCAGAAGATCGTAATATGATCCCTCCTTTCAGCCACCGTACAAACGTCGAAATGGCAGATATTTAGGTAAGTGATTGAGAAACAGAAAAACAACTACAATTATTAAGTAGCGGATAGGCAACAGAGATTACGTGGAAGAAGTTGCTCCCCTTCTAGAAGCAGGTTACTGTTGGTCGTTGGTGTTACTGTAGTTGACCAATGGAAAATGTCTTGTTGTTGTTGTGGTCTTCAGTCCTGAGACTGGTTTGATGCAGCTCTCCATGCTACTCTATCCTGTGCAAGCTTCTTCATCTCCCAGTACCTACTGCAACCTACATCCTTCTGAATCTGCTTAGTGTATTGATCTCTTGGTCTCCCTCTACGATTTTTACCCTCCACGCTGCCCTCCAATGCTAAAATTGTGATCCCTCGATGCCTCAGAACATGTCCTACCAACCGATCCCTTCTTCTAGTCAAGTTGTGCCAAAAACTTCTCTTCTCCCCAATCCTATTAAATACCTCCTCATTAGTTACGTGATCTACCCACCTTATCTTCAGCATTCTTCTGTAGCACCACATTTCGAAAGCTTCTATTCTCTTCTTGTCCAAACTAGTTATCGTCCATGTCTCACTTCCATACATGGCTACACTCCATACAAATACTTTCAGAAACGACTTCCTGACACCTAAATCTATATTCGATGTTAACAAATTTCTCTTCTTGAGAAACGCTTTCCTTGCCATTGCCAGTCTACATTTTATATCCTCTCTACTTCGACCATCATCGGTTATTTTACTCCCTAAATAGCAAAACTCCTTTACTACTTTAAGTGTCTCATTTCCTAATCTAATTCCCTCAGCATCACCCGACTTAATTTGACTACATTCCATTATCCTCGTTTTGCTTTTGTTGATGTTCATCTTATATCCTCCTTTCAAGACACTGTCCATTCCGTTCAACTGCTCTTCCAAGTCCTTTGCTGTCTCTGACAGAATTACAATGTCATCGGCGAACCTCAAAGTTTTTACTTCTTCTCCATGAATTTTAATACCTACTCCGAATTTTTCTTTTGTTTCCATTACTGCTTGCTCAATATACAGATTGAATAACATCGGGGAGAGGCTACAACCCTGTCTTACTCCTTTCCCAACCACTGCTTCCCTTTCATGCCCCTCGACTCTTATAACTGCCATCTGGTTTCTGTACAAATTGTAAATAGCCTTTCGCTCCCTGTATTTTACCCCTGCCACCTTCAGAATTTGAAAGAGAGTATTCCAGTCAACATTGTCAAATGCTTTCTCTAAGTCTACAAATGCTAGAAACGTAGGTTTGCCTTTTCTTAATCTTTCTTCCAAGATAAGTCGTAAGGTCAGTATTGCCTCACGTGTTCCAACATTTCTACGGAATCCAAACTGATCTTCCCCGAGGTCGGCTTCTACCAGTTTTTCCATTCGTCTGTAAAGAATTCGCGTTAGTATTTTGCAGCTGTGACTTATTAAACTGATAGTTCGGTAATTTTCACATCTGTCAACACCTGCTTTCTTTGGGATTGGAATTATTATATTCTTCTTGAAGTCTGAGGGTATTTCGCCTGTCTCATACATCGTGCTCACCAGATGGTAGAGTTTTGTCATGACTGGCTCTCCCGAGGCCATCAGTAGTTCTAATGGAATGTTGTCTACTCCCGGGGCCTTGTTTTGACTCAGGTCTTTCAGTGCTCTGTCAAACTCTTCACGCAGTATCTTATCTCCCATTTCGTCTTCATCTACATCCTCTTCCATTTCCATAATATTGTCCTCAAGTACATCGCCCTTGTATAGACCCTCTATATACTCCTTCCACCTTTCTGCTTTCCCTTCTTTGCTTAGAACTGGGTTGCCACCTGAGCTCTTGATATTCATACAAGTGGTTCTCTTCTCTCCAAAGGTCTCTTTAATTTTCCTGTAGGCAGTATCTATCTTACCCCTAGTGAGACAAGCCTCTACATCCTTACATTTGTCCTCTAGCCATCCCTGCTTAGCCATTTTGCATTTCCTGTCGATTTCATTTTTGAGACGTTTGTATTCCTTTTCGCCTGCTTCATTTACTGCATTTTTATATTTTCTCCTTTCATCAATTAAATTCAATATTTCTTCTGTTACCCAAGGATTTCTATTAGCCCGCGTCTTTTTACCTACTTGATCCTCTGCTGATGTCTTATGTTCATCATATTATGACATTTAGGCGAACGGAAATGTGCTCTATAAAGATCAATAAGGAATCCACAACAGAGATTCACAGCTCGTTTCTTCATCAGATACGCCTAGCTATAGACTTCGGCGCTAGGATTATGCGAAAGAAGTTGCTCCTCTTCCAGAAGCAGTTTCTCGTAGATCTTTGAAGCAACAAAGCGTAAAGTTTTTTTCCTTTTTCTCCCATAAGTCTTCTCACTGGTTTCATGCTCTCCACGAATTCTTCTGCTGTGCCAGTCTCTTCATCTCAGAGTACCAGTTGCAACCTAGTTTCTCTGTCATTTCCTGGATGTATTCCATCCCTGTCATCCTATTTTACCCTCTAATTCCGTGGAAATTACTCCGTGATGCCGGCCAGGGATGCCGAGTGGTTCTAGGCACTACAGTCTGGAACCGCGCGACCGCTACGGTCGCCGGTTCGAATCCTGCCTCGGGCATGGATGAGTGTAATGCCCTTAAGTTAGTTAGGTTTAACTAGTTCTAAGTTCTAGGGGACTGATGACCTCAGAAGTTAAGTCCCATAGAGCTCAGAGACAATTGAACCATACTCCGTGATGTTTTCAAAGATGTCCTACCATCCTGCCCCTTTTTCTTTTCAGTGTCTTCCTTTCCTCTCCGATTATACAGATAACCTCTTCATTCAAAATTCTTCTGTAACACCACATCTCAAATGATTCGATTCTCTTCTGTTCGGTTTTCTCACATTTCATATTTCACAGCCGTATAATGCTGTGATCCGAACGTACATTCTCAGAATGTTTTTCCTCAAATTGAGGTCTATGTACGATATTAGTAGACTTCTCTTGTCCAAGAATGCCCTTTCCTTTTTTCCAATGCTAGTTTATTTTTTTGTCCCCAAGGCTCCGTCCGTCCTGGGCTGTTGTACTGCTTAGGTAGCGGAATTCCTAACCTTTATCTACTTCGTGATCAGCAAGCCCGATGTTAAGTTTCTCGCTGTTCTCTTTTCTATTACTTCTTATTACTTTCGTCTTCCCCGATTTACTCTCAGTCCATATTCTGTACCCGTCAGACTGTTCATGCCATTCAGGAGATACTGTAATTCTTCTTCACTTTCATTGATGGTAGAAATGTGAATCTTATCACCGATATTCTTTCACCTTGAGTATTAATTCCTGTCTTGAAACTTTGTTTTATTTTCGTTATTGCTCCTTCGATATGTAGATTGAACAGTAGGGGCCAAATACTACATCTCTTTCTTTAACCCGTTTAAATCTAACCACTTCGTCCTTGGTCTTGCACTCTTATTGTTCCCTGATGGTTCTTGTACATATTGTATATTGTCCACCTTTTCCTATAGCTTACCCCTATTTTCACCATCTGACATTGGGCCAGATCCACATATCCTATGAACATTTACTGATTTTTGATTTTTCATTAGTCTTGCTTCCATTTCAAGCGCAACGTCAGAATTGCCAGTCTGGTGCCTTCACCTTTTCCTAAAGCCAAACTGATCGACAGTTAACAGATCCTAAATTTTGTTTTCCAGTCTCCTATGTGTTATTCTTGTCAGCAACTTGGCTGCATAAGATGTTAAGCTGATTTTGTGTCAATTCTGAGATTGGAGAAGAGGGCAAGTCATTCCTGTTTTCGAAAAGGCCGTAGGTCAGATGAACCTAATTATAGCACTTTATCCCTGACACAAACCTGTTATAGAATTATGGAACATGTTTTATGCTTATATGTTATCGACACTGTGGAGAACGAAAATCTGTTCAAAAAATCGACATGGATTCCGAAAAGAGGATCCTGAGAAGCTCAACTCTGTTCCTTCGTGAGATCCACTGTGTTGTGGACATCGGCTTTCGGGTTGATACCGTGTTCCTTGGCTTCAGGTATGCATCTGATACCGTCAGTCAGTGTTGTTTAGTAAATTATATATCAGCTTACTGAATATTGGACAAGCAGCAAAGTAACCCACGAGGGACGGAGCAAGGGGGACATAAAAAGCAAATTAGAATTAGAAAAAAGTAGAGGCCGTTCTTGACAAAGAGAAGTCTACTAATATAAAACATAGGCCTTAATTTGAGCAAGAAATTTATGAGAATGTGCATTTGGATCTCAGCATTGTATGGTTGTAAAATATGGACTGTGGGGAAACCGAACAGAAGACTGATGGAAGAAAAGGAAAAAAATTACCCTTCGTTGCTTCAACGACCTACAATAAATTCCTTCTAGAAGGATTCAGAACTTCCTGCCAGATTACTGAGGCGATTGGGAAAAAGGAACTGTAGAGCATAAATCAGTAGTTCAGGGACTGGCAGGAAGTAAATAGGAGAAGAAATCCACTATTATATGACTCGGCTATTGATAACGAATTGCAGTCCACCGTAAAATATCTGAATCGAATGACCACGAACTACTCGTACAAATGCAGTAGCATGACAAGCGGATACCACGCCAAGATCCATAAGAAGTACCTTAAGGAAATGTAACTCATTCATGAAAGCTTTGGCATGCAAATCACTTGTTGAACCCATTATTAACCACTGCTCATTACCCTGGGACGTTTGCCAGATAGGACTAACAGGATCGTTTAGTTGCCGCGAGAGCATTACAGCAATGCTGTGAAAACTCCACTGGCAGACGCTAAGAAATGCTTTCCGCAAGACAGAGTACTTTACTGTTGAAATTCCGAGAGTGTATGTTCCGGGAAGAGTCGTACAACGAATTACTGTACATAAGAATTTCATGTAATCACGCCGGAACCGCGCTGCTGCAACGGTCGCAGGTTTGAATCCTGCCACGGGCATGGATGTGTGCGATGTCCTTAGGTTAGTTAGGTTTAAGTAGTTCTAAGTCTAGGGGACTGATGACCTCAGATGTTAAGTCCCATTGTGCTTAAAGCCACTTGAACCATATTTTTCATTTAATCCACAACTGTTTTTATTACTTAGCATGTGACCAGCTTGTTCTGTAGTATACCTGGTAAGTTAATTTCGATTTATCATGAATGACAATGGTGTTTCGTTGACTTTCTGTTCCTCAGTAAAGCCCGTTTCATAAGATGAAATATCAGTACGTGACTGTCACTGGGACTATATAACATACGATCGTGTCACACAGGTCATTCTTTCCCTCTACTCCATGATATTATAAACCCTCTTACACTTTAGGATTGTGTGTGGACGGTGGTGATTTGGCTTCGTCTCTGATCAGGGGTTTTAGGTCCATACAGTTCAGACCAATTTTGGGTCTATACTCTTCTTCTTGCCACGCTCGTAGTCTGTGATAGGACTGTTTTTCTTTTTACCGTCCACACTCTTCTTAATTGACTTAGATAGAGGCCACTGTTATGTTGTTTCAGTGACTTCACAATAATCTATTACAGGTGATTCACAAGCACTCATTCTCACTTACACAGTTAGTAGCTTGCGGATCTGGTTCAGGCATGTATTTCAATGTTTCTCTAATTATCAACAAATTGTACACATGCCACGATTGCAATATACCCTGTACCTATTGTATTTCCTTTACCCATTGTTGGTTACTAGTTTAGCTGTCTGCTTCGATATTGATACTGCTATTTAACTAGGCATGAGTATTTCCATTCTGTTACTTTTTGACATTGTCTCCATTTCACTTTGGTCACGAGTAATCTACTTAGGTTTCATCTTACAGTAATATGACGTTGATAGCAGAAAGTCTATGATTCTATTATTTCGGTTAGCGTTTTCCTTTACTGACATTAACTTTCGTATGGTATAATAAGAACTTCGTTTTTGGACCATCCACTTTCCTACACTTCTCATTTTACGTTTCGTAATGCTACATTTCATATTACATAATAAATATAGCTTGCTGAAGCTTGGCGCGATGGCCTTATTTTCAAACTTACTCATATACTATTTTTCATTGGCAAACAGTCTCTCCAGTATATACAGTTTGTACCTTTTTTTTAATATAATTCTTGTCGGTAATGTTACTGGTAATTTTGTCATCTAGGGCGAGATGACGGTGCACTATATCATTGAAAGCGGCAGCCAATCAAATAAATTGGAGATTAACTTACAGCTGATAGTGTCCTTGATAAATTTTGCATACATATCGACCATTGTAGCATCATCCAGAAAGGAACCTTGAGAGGTGGCATGAGCCCCTCTCATATTTCTATCTACTCTTGAGTAATTCGATTTTCCTCCCTAATTGCATGTGGTGAAAAGTCGCTGTTCCTCCACACACAGACTTCCAACACAGCGTCTCTCGTCACCTGGGTGGTCCAGTGACAGGTGGCTTCTGCTGATCTTGAAAGGGTTAAGCCGACGGGTGTGAAGGAGTCGAGTGGATACTTTCCAGGCGCTGACATTGTCATAAGAGTGGGGCTGACAGCCCAGAGGGGCCTGACGGAGCGGCTGGGCTAGAGATTCCATTACTCCACAGAAACTTAGTGAAACCACTTTCTGGCGGGCTACCAGCGAGGCGTCGGAATGACTTGTGTTCCCAGGCAGTCTTGGCGGGCAAATTCACGCGATTTCTGCAAAATCATAACTGTGATTGGCTTGCCCAGGGAATAGCTCCGTGACGTAGCAAAATCGGCGCAAGAATTGGCACCAAGTATCTCCATTGGTGGAATAGTACTGCGTCGGCAATAGAGGGGAATTTTCCGACGGTTTCTGAGTTGCTGATTGGAACGTTTAACCACGACCACTGTCGTGGGGGCGGGAACGTTATGTGTTCTGCTTGTACAGGTGCTCTTGAGAGGGTCGGCTCTCGCCTTTCGAGTGGAGTAGGCTACAAGACTGAGCTCTCGCTGCTCTGGACAGCCTGCCTTCTGTTGGCTGTCTAATATACTTTCATTTAATTGTATCTGTTAGACGAAGTTGCTGAAGTTTCGACTTCAACGTAACTTTTCAAGTACAGTTGGCAATTGAGCGTTCTGCGTGCAAGCTGCCTACGTTGTCCGACTTGAGCAGTTTTGGCTAAAGTTGAAAGTACCGGAGTTACTGTGTGATTTCTCTTGTTAAAATCGCTCACTGTATCGTCAGTGATTGTGTAGCGAGCTTTCTTCGTCTCCCACAGAGGCGTATTTGTGTTGCTAGGAAGTCTTTAGTCTGGAACAACCAGACCACGAGAATTCGTTTCGGGCTCTACTCGCGACAGTATCATCACCACGACGGGGCGTTGAAGCAATCAGCCATCGCCTCCGGTATGCCAGATATTGTCCCTGCAGTTAAGAAGACGCAGCACTGGCAAATCAGGGAATTTTGCTAGGTGATAATCAGAGCTCAGCAGTGCGCGCCTGTTCGTCTTTTCTAACTTTGTTCTCTCTTGGGTGTTCATTGTCTGAGTTATCACTACTGTAGCAGCAATTAATGTTGGGTTCGCCGGGTGTTTCTCTTAAGATTTGAGTTGCAAGGAATTGGCTCCACATACCGCTTGGTCATAAATGTTAAATATAGTTTATGGACAACTTCACCTTGTAATGGTCGCCTGGTTGTAGATATTGCTAATTGCTATAATCGCACTATTTCACTCCCATTTACGGAGCTTGTTAGCACTTGATGTTAGGTTGGCGCCATTAAAATGCATTGTGTTGTAGTAATCGCTGCTACTTGCTGGATCGCTGCTGTCTCTCGATGCTGATGCTGGCTCTACATCTGGTTGTCTAGGGTTAAAAACATGAGGTTCCATGTTTTTTATGTGCTTTTGATGATAAAGAACGAGCGAAACCAACAAATATGTAAACTTCAAACATTTATTACTCTGGTGGCCATCTTAATTCCACTGTGCACCAAAGACCACGACACAACACCAAGTAGTACTTCCTTTACATGTTATTTGCATTGTTTATCCACCTCAAACAATAACACACAAACACACTTTACCAAAGTGACATTCCGACTGCCTCTTGACCCTTCTTGCTGCTCGTATTTATAACATTCTCAAAGAACTACTAAAAAGAGATATAGTTTATAAGTCACATGTACATCTGTTATCATAATTTGTGCAGAAAAGTTATTAATTTGCATCGAGTGACATAATTTAACATGTTATTAAAATAACAGACAGATTTGTTGACTTGACAGAATAATTATCTGTTACAAAAAGGCCGTTTTTTAGAAGTTTGTCAATTGACTTCTCTAATTTGCATAAATAAGTAAATAACATGAATTATTAAGAATTACATTGGTTTTCGTCTAAAATAGGATTGCTTACGTGAATACTAAGTGAAAACGCTCCTAGTGAACAAATAGGTTTCACTGGGTGATTTTTATTTAAGGAGATCCAAAATACCTAAGTTGGCCACTATTTTTCGTACTTCATATTAATTATTTAAGATGAACTTAGTGTTTTTACATGATGACATTTGCTGTATCAGTGATCAAGTGATATAAACTTTTGTGTGGGTAAGTTACTCAGTATACTTTAATGGGTTGACTGTTTATGCAGACATGTTATGCAATCATACACAATAACTTTTCTATAATCATAAATACTCTTTAAACTGGTTGAATTTGGAGGGTATCGCATACTTCGGTAAATTAAAGCCTTTAATATGTTCCGTTACATTACCCCCCTTGGGTAATATCATTTACAGAACGTTAATGATATTAGCCGACTAGGACAGATGTGTCAAATGGTTAAAATTTGGGAAAGTACTACTTTAATAATTTTTTTGTTTTACTATGCATCATGTGTATGTATACAATGACCATTACACCGTTTCAAAATGACTTTTTCCTCCAAATATTTTAGTTGTGTTGTTTCAAATGCAGTTTGTGTTATGGCTCTCAGTATGACAGCATAATAAAAATATTTAGTAATATATGAAAGTAAAAAAAAATGTTAATCTTTGCTCCCAGTGAGCCACATGGAAAATGATCAAAAACAGACACAAATATATCACATGCGATTTTAAGATATATAAAAAATATATGTAAATTATCTCAAAGTCAGTTCTCATTGAGTCACAGATTAATCAAGATAATAGAAGGAGCATAAATATATTACACAGATGGACAGGTCATATGTCCATAGGAAAATATTGTAATTGTCTGCTCTTTTTGAGGCACATAAAAGAAACGAAAACAAAGAACATAATTATAAGTATGGACATGATATATATATAAACACAAACACTAGAGAAGTCACATGTATGAATATAATATGCATTTGAAAAAAAGGAAGAGTTTTTTAAATATTGTCTCCCATTGAGACACATAGTCAAGACAGTACAAGAACATATTAATACTAAAATTGGGCACTTAAATTTGTCACAACATAACACAAACATCAAACTTGGTGAACATCTGATTAGTTGTAGAAAACTGTACACAAATCTTATGCCTAAGAACACAATAGTATCAAAATGATGGGTCTTGCACAACAATTTTTACATTGTCTTATTTGGTGCAAGTATGTCCCATATTCAACAATACAAAAGGAAAGTAATAAATGTTTGTCACCTTCTTGCCCATTGCAAGTAAAGAAGATGTCTCATAATTTAATATTCAATAGTAACAATAAAAATATAAAAACATTCTCTCAGAGATCTGGAACTTTTCCAGGGTCTGTAGGATGAGTGGTAGTTGCTATTTGCCACACTCAGTAAAAATCTTTGCTGATAACATGCTTTATGGAAAATGGGTAAGTAACTGTATTCAAACAGGGAAATGTGCTTAATCATGTTTATATGGTTTCAATTCAGTGATGTTTCTTAATCCAAATAACCTTCTTGATCTGGGAAAGATAAGTCTATACGCATTAGGATGTGGGCTTTCTTTTATTTCAAATGGACAAATGTCAATGTTTACTTTAACATATGGACAACCTAGCTCAACATCTTTGTCTATTTCAGTATTTTCAAACAATAGATCATTTTCAATTTCTTTAGTTCCTAAGTCCTATGTCTCTTTCCCACACTTAGACACATCCCTCTCTGTTTGCAAAGCATTGAGATTTAAACATAAACCTTTGTTTTCACCTGTTCCTTTTAACACTGTGTTGTCACATAACAAACTACTGTTTTCACCCCCTTTTTTATAAAGTCCACTACGGATTCTTGTCCACCATGTAGGATACAGGGTTGCACTTACCTTTGCTAATTCTATCCAAAAGGCACCTTTGTTTATACAGTTTCCATAGCTGTTCCACAAAACTTCTAAAAACTTTTCCCCTTTTTCTTGAAAATACACATTTACATTCCATCCCTTTATATTTTATTTAATATTATTATCATTACCATTCTCATAGATTAGTGTTTCATAGTTCCCAATCGGCAATAGCTTGTCCTCAGATACACATTCCCTAGTCTGCATTTCACTTAAATTAGCCTCATTATTACCCATGTTTGTCACATCACTTACCTTTACCATATAATCACTTTTCAATTCTACAAATACTTTTATTTCTTCCTCCACACTCTCATCAATAACATCACTTGATTTAGGATCATTGTTTAAATGTCCCTCTATTTCTTCTTCCTCCTCCTCCACAACAACCCCATCTTCAGTTTCCCCCTATGTATCAGAATCTCAGCAATTGAATCTTTGGCTCCATTAAACACTTCGTCATCTCCCTTCTTATCAAATAAACCCCCCAAAATAGATTCTATTTGTGGTGTGTCTGACTTGTTGTTAACACCAGTATCTTTTTCAGCCCAACTATGGAACTCTGCAATACCTTCAACTTCTGCACTTTCACTAACTACCTGTGCTTGAACACTGTTTTTATTAACTGTATCACTTTTACTCATAGTACCCCAAAACCTTTTATTAAATTCTAATTTATTCATTCTAACAACATCAGTATTTTCAGGGTACTTACTCTTTACATTGTATCTTCTCCTTCTCCAGTTTCGGTTATGTGTTGTCCTGTCATAATATTGTCTAGCCCCAAAACTACGGACATCTAGTGGGACTGTCCACCGTTTCCCAGCTGGTTCCCTCGGTCTGTCTGTTTGTAGTTGTCGTTTTCTTCACTAGTTTCAACAAACCCCCTTCTATCTTGTTCTCTTCCCCAATACCTACTTCTATCATTCCTGTTATCTCTCCTCCATCCTCCCTCCTGTGTATTGTTTCTGAAATCATTTTCAAATCTCCTATCTCCCCTATTTGGAGCATTATTACCAGAATTTTCAAAGTCTCTTCTCCCATAATAATCTCTATTTACATTCCTGTTCCACCCCCCCATACTGGTTGTTGCCAGAGCCAAAACTTTGGTTATTTTCTCTTTCCAAGGCCCTATCTAATCTATCTACAAATTTCAGGAACTCTTCCATTGAATCGTCTGGTCCATGGACCAATTCCCACTGCAGTCTCTCTGGTAACCTTCTTTTTAAAACATCAATTTGTGTCATAATATCAAAAGAGTTATTCAAGTGAGCAAGTTTTTTCAATTGATCTCTGCAAAATTTTTGCATTCCCCCTACTTTCCCTCTATACACTGATCCATTTAGAAATTCTGACTTTAATCTGGCTTGTATGGATTGTGACCAAAATTTGCAAATAAATTTAGCTTCAAACTCTTCAAAAGTATTCCAAGAATCATTATTCTCATTTGCTTAGGATAGGGCCTCCCCTTCTAGAAGCCGTTTTACTAACTTAATTTTTATGTTATCTGACATTCCTACAACAAACATATCCCTACATTGGTGAATAAAGTCAATATGGTGCAGATTTTCACCAGGGAAGCATTTCACTTGGATGTGCCCATACATTGTATTTTGATTGTAAAACATTTGTTTTGACATCAATGCATCTTCCAATTGTGTATATTTAGTGTGTATATTTTCTACTTTTGTATCTACATTAGTGGTATACAGCTTGTATTCTTGTTTAAGGTTTTCTGATGTTTTGTCTATTCTCTGATCTAATCTTTCAACTTCAGTATCTACTCTGTTGTAGATGACAGCAATGCTGTCTGTGTTAGCTTGTATGTTTTCATTTAAACTTTCAACTTCAACTTGAAATTCTTTTCTGAAGTGTATCAACTGTTCTCTAGTGTCCTTACTGAGGGTAGTTTTAATTTCCTCACACTTCTCATTGAGATGAGTATTTAATAGATCAAAATTCAAACTAAACTTATCCAGTCTATCTGTGTTTTCTTTAAGTCTCAAACTTACTTGTTCACTCAATTGTTTAAGTTGCGAGCTTATTTAAGTTGCAAACTCTGCTAGCCACTCTGTTAAGTTTAATTGTTCACCATCCCCTGGTTCAAATTTTACATTTCCTACGATCTCATCACTCTCAGGTAGAGACATGTTAACTATTAATTATTTTAAAATACCTTGCTTTATGTAGCTATGCTATGATGTCGTGATCGGTGTTCCTGTTAGCTTTCTTCACTTCTATTCAGTTTCATCGAAGCTGAAGTCTTGATTGATGAATTCCATTGACATAATCCAGACGTTAATCTTCCGAGCGGTGTGATGATAGTTTTTTGTAGTCGCACTAACACACTTTATTTATCTATTTATTTTTGACATATTTTCACTGTTGCCACACTGCACAAATAAAATTTTTTGGAATGCTAAGCACTTAAGAAATTTATCGCTGCACTATTATCATCAATGCACTTAAAGATCCCGGACGAGCCCCCACTTTTGTAATGGTCGCCTGGTCGTAGATATTGCTAATTGCTATAATCGCACTATTTCACTCCCATTTATGAGGCTTGTTAGCACTTGATGTTAGGTTGGCGCCATTAAAATGCATTGTGTTGTAGTAATCGCTGCTACTTGCTGGATCGCTGCTGTCTCTCGATGCTGATGCTGGCTCTACATCTGGTTGTCTAGGGTTAAAAACATGAGGTTCCATGTTTTTTATGTGCTTTTGACGATAAAGAACGAGCGAAACCAACAAATATGTAAACTTCAAATATTTATTACTCTGGTGGCCATCTTAATTCCACTGTCCACCAAATACCATGACACAACACCAAGTAGTACTTCCTTTACATGTTATTTGCATTGTTTATCCACCTCAAACAATAACACACAAACACACTTTACCAAAGTGACATTCCGACTGCCTCTCGACCCTTCTTGCTGCTCATATTTATAACATTGTCAAAGAACTACTAAAAAGAGATATAGTTTATAAGTCACATGTACATCTGTTATCATAATTTGTGCAGAAAAGTTATTAATCTGCATCGAGTGACATAATTTAACATGTTATTAAAATGACAGACAGATTTGTTGACTTGACAGAATAATTATCTGTTACAAAAAGGCCGTTTTTTAGAAGTTTGTCAATTGACTTCTCTAATTTGCATAAATAAGTAAATAACATGAATTATTAAGAATTACATTGGTTTTCGTCTAAAATAGGATTGCTTACGTGAATACTGAGTGAAAACGCTCCTAGTGAACAAATAGGTTTCACTGGGTGATTTTTATTTAAGGAGATCCAAAATACCTAAGTTGGCCACTATTTTTCGTACTTCATATTAATTATTTAAGATGAACTTAGTGTTTTTACATGATGACATTTGCTGTATCAGTGATCAAGTGGTATAAACTTTTGTGTGGGTCAGTTACTCAGTATACTTTAATGGGTTGACTGTTTATGCAGACATGTTATGCAATCATTGTTTACATACACAATAACTTTTCTATAATCATAAATACTCGTTAAACTTGTTGAATTTGGAGGGTATCGCATACTTCGGCAAAGTAAAGCCTTTAATATGTTCCGTTACAACCTTCACAGCATTTATTTGAGTATATAATTTGATGTATTGTAAATGTTTCATGTGGTTTTTATATTATTTTGAGTTTAGTTATAATAAATCAAATTGTTATTTTGGACAGAACGTTCATTCTGTTAATCGGTAGAGCAACCCTTTCATTTCTCACTACGTTAATCAAACTTTCCTTTATCTAATTAATTTCTATCCAATTAAATTATTGCAGGTGCCAAACTCTTTTCTATTCCAATTGCAGGGTCGATTACAGTCAGTTAGCATTTTTTCTTAATCCATGTGCAACAGCAAAAGTCGGAGTTAGAAAATGGGGGGGGGGGGGGGCTTAGAGCATCATTTCCATGTGAAGATTCTAGAAGAATGTAGTGTTAAATACACTGCTAGCCCCGGCACGTCGCAAGCTAAAGTAACACGTTACTCCTTATGTTATATGATTTGTGGTATCACCACTACGGAAAATTCGTGAAATCAGAAATAATGCAGATTCTTACCGACAATCATTCTTCGCACGCGCTATTCGTCTATGGAACAGGTAGGGCGAATGCCGTAGGGGTACCTAAAGCACCATTCACCACACATCTTTGCGTGACTTGCAGAGTATTGATGCAGAAGTAGATGTGATACAAAATGTTCTCAGTAAAGTACACAGGACTTGCAGCTCTTAACTGGGACAGCTGATAGAATTAACGATAAGGCGAATACATTTTTCATGTTTAGGTAATTTCGGGGTAGATGCATTATTTCTTATTCTGTTCGTAACTTTCTTGTCAGGTCCTCAGCTACCTTATAGAATCGTTTCCTGTAACGAATTTTTCTCTTTCGTATCCAGAAGTTATCATTGATCAAGACAACTGTCTTTCCCTTATCAGCTTTAATAACAATAGTTAATTCTCTTTTAAGTTTGTCATTTAAATTTTCCAAATTTTTTCACCATGCTTCTCAGTATTTGAGGCTTCTCTTTCATCTCCTAAAAAATGCATTGTGTGCCAGTTCCATAAATGGTACTGGTATTTTACTTTCTTAAGCCTGTGGTGGAAAGTCTCATGACCGCCTGGTACCAACTATGCACTGTAATCGTTTGTGTGTAAGAAGTTTATTTATGTGTTTAGTAAATTATGAATTACGTTCATCTTTATTTTATTAATGTAGTTCTCGAGTTCAACTAGTTATCTGTGCAAATAAAATTGAAGATAACCATGACAGTGAACTGTACAGGGTAACGTAAGATGTGCCCTATATGTCCCCATACTCCTTGGTCAGATGCCAATATTGTATTGCTTATATATGTTCTCATATTCCTATGTCAGATACCAATATTATATTGATTATATATAGAAGCAATTTATCTATCGGATCTTTATCTTAATTGTCCAACTTTACTGAGACATCTATATGTCCTTTTTGACATCTTGCTAAGTAACGCAGTGGTTATGCTTGGAAAAATTGCGGGGTGGCTCAGTCGTTAGCACACTGGATTCGTATTTGGGAGGACGACGGTTCAAAGCTGTGTCCGTGATTTTCCTAATTCTGGTATGGTTCCTTTGAACGGACACGGCCGATTTCCTTCCTCGTCCTTCCCTAATCCGACCTCGCGCTCCGTCTCTAATTACCTCGTAGTCGACGGGACATTAAACACTGATCTCCTCCTCGTCTTCCTCTTCCTCTATACATTTGTATAATTATTCACTGCTCTCTGAGCAGTTGGTGGCTTTATTATTCTCCATGATGCATTACCTACTAGGATTCACGATGCGCACTTCAACGGAGATGGAGACACTATGAATAGCACACAATGCAGCGCTCTTGAAATTTTTATCAAGGGAGTGACGCACCTAAGCAGCCAAATTTGCTGGAGCTCCGTCGTGGTGAACCATAGCATTCAATTGTTCTATTGATCTGAAGGTGAAGTATTAAAAAGGTCTGCAACATGTCCAAATTTGCATTCTCGTTCCCCTGACCAAATGATTTCCCCAACTTTAAAAAGTAGGGGGAACCTCTCGAACTTCTCCAATTTTACATCTGTAATACACACTGCGTGTGTCATTGTTTTGGAAAGGCAAGCATTTCAGTTTCGTTTTCAGCGAACCCGTGACGGGCAGTGGGCATTGCAAGAGAGTTCCTGTAACGAGGGGAGTAGGCAACCAAGCGATCGGAATTGTCTCGCGGGCGGCCCACGCAGGCGCAGTTCAAATAGCGAACGCCACTCTGTTCCGCCGCCTCCGTAATCAAGAGGGCCCGGACCGTGCCATACCGTAGCAGAGATGCCTGCGCGGCGCGACTGCCGTTTATCTTAATTAAATCTCGAGATTGCGGACTATTGTTCGGTGGCCATTATGTCGGCTGCGCTACCTGACGCCGCGCCGGCGCCGGCGCCTTCTGTCTTCCGCGGGCCGCCCGGTCCTGGGCGCCAGGCAATAACTGTGCCTCACGGCCGCGCCGAGATGTTGCCTGCTGATATTAACGGAGACGCTCGCAGGGCTTCCAGCCCCTGCAGCAGCGACGCCGGGGCTTACTTTCCTGACCTAATACTCTGGTTTCTAGAGTAATGGACACGAATTCGCCGGTCGGGCTTTTACTCTCCATCTGGGAGAAACAGTTGGAGCAATTACCGCCAAAACTTGGGCAAAACACGTGGCACGAAAAGAGTCCTGCACACGCTATTCAGTTGGAAATAAGAGGGGCGTTCAGTAAATAGTATCACTTTTTTTTTTCTCGGCCAGTTTCGGTTGAAAAAATGCGGAATTTGTTATGGGACATGGTGGAATTATCCAGCTTGAGTCTATACTTCAATGAAGTTCCGACAGGTGACGGCACTCTAAGTAACCTCAAAGTGGCATCTGTAGCAGAGATGCTTTCAAGCAGAGTCTCTTATGGTGAAAAACCAGTGCTCCACAGCACCTGCAGAATGTCTACGGAGATCTGGCAGTGAACAAAAGCACGTTGAGTGTTTGAGCGAGGCGTATGTTATCAACGCAACAATGGCGCGCTAGCCTATCCGATCTCCCGAGTGCTGCCAGGCCGCAAACGGCTTTGACTCCTGCAGTGTTGGAATTCGAGGTGATCGACGAATCACAGTCAAATACCTCGCTGATCAACTGGTTGCTGGCACACTCGTCCAGCACTTGGGATACTCAAGGCATGTCCCTGCTTGGTTCCTCGTCCTATCAAAAGAACATAGAGACCAACGAAAGGAATTGCTTGCGCGCTACGAGGTTTATCGCGACAATATCTTATCGAGTATTGTTACAGGTGATGAAACGTGGATTCATCACTTCGAACCGAAAACAAAACGGCCATCCATGGAGTGGCGACACACCACCTGTACTCCGAAGAAACAGTTCAAAGCTGCACATTCAGCCGGTGTAATCATGGCGTCATCCTTATTCTGTTTGATGTCCCACCCCCTTATGATGCAACGATCACTTTGTAGTGAATTGTACTACCCACAGGGAATTGAAGAAACGACTTCAGCCAGCTCGTGGCCACAAAAAGGCAAACGAACTTCTCCCTGTCCATGGCAACGCAAAGCCTGATACAAGTATGCGCTCCTGAGAGCACCCTACAGACAGGATCTCGCACTTCCGATTTTCTTCTGTTTGGCCCAATTACGTATGCACTCCTTGGAAAGCAATACGTGGATGGTGGGGCGGTTATTGATGCAGCAAGACGTCGCTCCGACGGCGTCCAGAAGAGTGGTGTCGCGCGGGCTTACAAAAAGGGTTCAAATGGCTCTGAGCACTATGGGACTTAACTTCTGAGGTCATCAGTCCCCTAGAACTTAGAACTACTTAAACCTAACTAACCTAAGGACATCACACACATCCATGCCCGAGGCAGGATACGACCCTGCGACCGCAGCGGTAGCGCGGTTCAAGAGTGTAGCGCCTAGAACCGCTCGGCTACTCCGGCCGGCGCGGGCTTACAGGTCCTAGCAGTACGGGGCCCAAGACTACCGCGCCCAACGGACATTATGTTGAAAAATAGGATTTAGCAGCCAGAGGAGTAGGGAGTAATGTGGTATATTGACATCCTGCATTAAATGAACGTGCTTTTAGGAAAAAATGTGTTGCGTTATTCGTTGAACGCCTCTCGTAACGTAATTCATATCTGGAGAGCGCTAAATTTCAGTAATGGTTCAACGTAGTGCCAAATTATGTGTATCGCTCCAGGATTCAAAAATTACCGTTTCCGAATAAGTGCTACAGCGTAACGTAGTCTCAGAAGAATTATCGCCGATGTCTTACTTGTGTCAGAAAGGGTATTGTCCATAAGTTCCTGCCACAACGATTATCGAAAGGGAGTCGTAGATCGAACGGCATCATTGACAGAGTAAACTGCGTGACCAGTGCGATGTGAAGCTTAACTTGTTCTGGCCACAGTACTGCCACAGAGCAACAAGAAGAACTTCTTTTTCTTGCAGAATACATTGAATTGAGAGATCCAGACAATGGCAGTTGAATTACGCGTGCTTGGCGGGGAAAGTAGCATTCTGTCCCGTCACCGATACTTTCGAACGAGACCGAGTTAGTGTGCAGGATATAACATAAGTACACCGATAAGCTGTTTTTTTTATAATTATCGTTTCATCAATTCAGCAAATCCAATAGATCTTTATAAGAAAAATATGCTTGTTGAATAATTTACGCTATATAATTGTCAAATATCCCAAACTGCAAATGAATCTCGAAAGACACAATCCAGTTGAATACCTCGATGGATGCTTCATGTTGACTTTTAATGCCACCAGGGAAACGTCTGTTAGCCGACCATTGTGGCCGAGCGGTTCTAGGCGCTACAGTCTGGAACCGTGCGAAAGATACGGTCGCAGGTTCGAATCCTGCCTCGGGCATGCATGTGGGGGATGTCCTTAGGTTAGTTAGGTTTAAGAAGTTCTAAGTTCTAGGGGACTGATAACCTTAGAAGTTGTCCCATAGTGCTCAGAGCCATATTGAAACGTCTGTTAGAACACTCTTTACAGTGCGCTCATTGTCTAAATCTCGCCACAAACGCAAGTAGTATCAGTGGGAAAGTCTCTCTTATGCATATTCAGTTCGGTGACATCTTTAACAGTTGCTTTGTCAATACGTTCGTCGTGACGGATTTCCTTCGCTTGCCACTCACGTTTCGTCTCTGCCCTGCGGTTTAACCCGACGAAGAGCATTTGGTCTCCTACTTCATACGATGTTCCTCTGGTTTTCACACGTTTCCTAGGCAGTGAGAGTAAATATTTATGAAGAGAAACTGACTCATTTGAGAAACGTGCTGGCGAAGTTGAGAGACCTGCTTTTTGACGAAGATGTGCAGGACAGATATTCGATGGTATTTGCAGCCAGTATATAGTCGTTGATCTGGCTATACCGTTAACGGGTTTCAATGCTAACTTCAATGGTCATCAACTTTCTTGAGGGTATTGTGTGAAACACATAGTGGATGAGAAACCACATGAGGAAATCTTATCCAACGACCACTGTACCAAGTACCTTCTGTAGTGCTGACGATGTAGGAACGGAGGTATTCGATGCCATCTCACAGCCTAAATATCATGAAACCTCCGTTTCGGGACAGACTCGCATTTGACCCATAATGGTTGGTATAGAACCAGGCGTTTCCCCCTGTAGGATCATCTGAAAGTCAATGCTGTAGCAGTACTAGAAGTAGCTTGTACCCATGTGACAGCACGCGCTACCAATAGTTCCGAAATGTCGCGCATAAAAATAGGATTCAGCAACTTTGTTTTCCCCACTGCACTTCAGGTAGCGTCTTTTGTGTTTTTCTTTAGGTCTAAAGTGAACAACCCATTCATCACAGAGGTCTTTATCTCGATGGGCCGAATGTTACAGCATATCCGAGCAGGGTCTCGGACAAACTAACTGCTTTTGTGCCACACTATAGGTCATATCAGAGCTCCGTTAATGTTGCATTCTGTCCCAAAATTCTTCTGAAGGCCTGATGCTTCCCAAAAAACTCGACAGGCAAAGGGCAACGCCACCTGACGATTCCATCAATAGTGTCCGACCAAGGCGAACATGAAAAATCGTGGCTATTTGTGGACAGAAACTTCTTACACAGTGAACATTTACAACACTGTCGAAATGCCTTGGTCGAGAGACCCACTTCTCTCCTGCACCCCTGTTCCTGTTGTGTCCAGAAACGTCTAACGGGCTGATTCAGGTAGGCAGTTTTTCGCCTCGTCGGTCGAAAGCACTGTCTGCACACTGGTGCGATAAATTCTTGGGACCAGCATTCTGTTCCTGATAAATGCTTTGAGATGTTCCTCTCCCTAACAGCTGGATGTGGCTTCCAAGCCCCAGATGTCCTGTATTATTTACTGTTAAATAACCAAACCGCCTATTGGTCCTCAAGAAAATACGGTTCGAAGGAGAGTTACCATAAAGATTCCACATGCATTAACAATGTACATGCTCCCATCAATGCCTGCTCATGTTAATAATTTCCTGTCGTCTCACAAAAATGATGTGTATGGTGTAATAACAACATTAAAACATAGCCTTATGTATGAAAATAAGACAGAGTGTGAATTGTCCCCGCTCACTGTCCCAAACCTACAGTTAATTTCCGCATGTGTAGTGTCTCACTTCGAAATGTTATAGTGTGAGATGGAACAGAGGAAATCATCAAATAGTGTTGAGATCTCGCAATGATAACGTAAGTGATACGGGTGACATTGCCGACCAAAACCGCGCATGAGGAACCATCCTTACTTGCCATCATTTAACACATGGGTCGCTCACTCTCAAAAAGCAGTGTGCATGCAAGAAAAGCGTATGAACATTGCTGAGTAAGTATTTTTCATATTGAACCTAAGGTCGTTGCTACACCACAGCCTTCAAATGAGCAATTACTAAGCGGTTAAAAAAGTCTTGCAGTAGTAGTTTTACTAACTAATACAATTTCTAAGGTAAGAGACGACTAATGTCCCTAATCATATTACAATTCCCTGGGGTTCGAAACTTTCTCTGCCTCAGTGATTTACCCCTACTCAGTCATCCACCATATTTTAGGCATCGATAATACATAAACGGGCAATAATTATAATCTATGAAACACACTCATTCTCAAAATCTAAACAAGCAAGTTACACGTGTCATCTATTGTGCTTATTTCCTAGGGCAGTATCTACTACTTAAAATACATTTGTATATCACACTTTTAAGTAGAATTTGCATAAAAGCTTGACAAATTATCTTCACAAGAAAAGCTGTATCTAAAATTAAACTAATTTCACAAGAAGATGTACAGAATTACATGAACTTAAGGGTTATAATGTGTCTGCTAGTTGACAGGCATTTGCATATCACACTTTTAAAATAGAATTTATATAAATGCTTGACAAATTATTTTCACATGAATAGCTGTATCCAAAATTAAATAAGTTTCACAAGACAATATACACAATTACATGAAATCAAGGGTTACACGCAACATCCTATCGCTCTCTCCGCAAGTGGCCCTGAGGGGACTGTTTACATTTATAAACTCACGATGATAGAAAATGGCACTAATCGCACCCACATTTTGTCTCTCGACTGGCTGATGTTTCAAAGTGCAGAGGGGTTGCGCCAGAGTCAGGAAAACAGAGATTGAAGTACATCAAACATATAACTGCAGGCGTAGGCTTCAGTTACATTTAACAAACAACTATAGCAAAATAGAAAAATATCTTTCGACGGGCTGCATCCAATAAGTCAAAAGAGTGACTAGTCGAAAACATAACAAATAAGAAATGTTGTGCGTGCTGAAGAAGGCTTGGAAGGCTTTGGTACGTAGAATGACAAGTCTCTGAGGATATTATACTACTTGATGTGTTGGTACTTTTATGTTGTTCGAAACACAAAACCTTATCAAATATCGTGTTATTTATTTCCCTTACTCATGTAAATCTACATGGATACCCTGCAAATCACATTTCACTGCCTGGCAGTTTTCTTCAAAGAAGCCGTGGACATCCCGGAGTCCACGATGGCCAAATCGTTGAGTTCTATGTAAATAGGTAGTCCTCTTCAGCTGTTGTCATTGAACTGTCGTTCAAGAGCCAAATTAGAATGGAGGATTCTCATGAAATTTTAAATGAATTTTAAATAAGTTCGCCAGATAAAGACCTAGATTTAAGCATAAAGAAACACAAAGTTGACAAGGAAACTCAAAAAGCATTTAAGTGCGCGAATCTCGAACAGTGAAGCGTATACATATCTTAAATAACTTTTGTTGGTTGGATAGGTGGCATAAATAGGAAGCACCGAGCTTCAGTTCATTTAAAAATTATGTATAGTAAGTGATGAAAGTGTATCATGCAGTAATAGAAGAAAAATTCATTTATTTACTTATTTATTTTATTCAGTTGACTATTGACTTATTTATTCCGCACACTTCACGCTCTCTCCTGCATCTGACCAGATATGCTTGGTGAGTCAACATACTATTAAGATACTACGATATAAGAAAAATTATAATAATGAATCTCTGGATTCTGGAAAGTGCCAGCCTTATAAACATTGTTTGAAGCAATTTCCTGATTTTGTTTTTGTCGCAATTGAGCAATGACATCTAACGGAAATGTGGGGCAGCAGTAAAGAAGGACTCAGTTTGCAAAATAATCGGTTAGACGATGTGATCTGTCACTTATTTGTCTTTTGTCTCAGTCAGATATTCCCCTATAGCAGGCTGGGTTTGTCGGTTCGCAGATCAGAGGAAGAGGACCATATCCAGTACTCCAGTCTTAAACCTTAGAGTTTATCTTATTGTTTACGAGCGCCTGATGATGAAGCCTGTATACTGAAACGTCGAATTACCAAAATTTCTTATGTCTCAACTACTTGGGCATACTGAATAAGGTGAATTAGTGTGTAAATGGATAATAAACGAAGATAAACTCCAACTGATGAAGTTCATATGCTGAAACGTTGCATTATCATGTATCCCTTATGTCTCAACTACTTGTGACTAATAACCAAAGTGAATTAGTCTATAAATGGATAGTAAATAAGTATAATAAATGAGACGCCTGCTCTGGGTACCTAGTTGGGAAGTGGAACGGGCGGGAGCGGTCAGCGCAGCAGCCCAGCCCGGTCTCAGCTGCAGGTGTGGGTGCAGGTGCTGGTCCTCATTGTGTAGCGCGTCGCACAATGCAGTGGGTAATTTGGCAGCGATTACCTGGCGTGCGGCACAATGCGGGAGCCGGCAGGAAGGCGTGACTCAGGTGCTTCCGGCCGCGGGGCGCCCGTCGTGGGACAGGGGCACGTCTTCGCGGGGCACCGGCGCAGATTGAGCAGTTGTATTCCCTAGCACAACTCCTACTTACCTAGCCATACGTGCTGGACCTCAGCATTTCAGCACTTTGGAATCGCCAAGTGGCACAGACAAGAAACTCCACGAGGAAATGCCAGACCCTGTGATTTCCTCAGACTGCGGCATTCTAGTCCGAGAGGCACACGGAAGTAACTCTTGTGAAATGACTTAGGTCACAGCGCTTACGTATCCGTCTCATACCAGCTGGAATCTCAGGTTACTTATTAGACAACAGACACAATGGTCTCCTAAAACTCAATCAAAATTGATATTTACCATATTTTGGAGGCTCGACAGGAAAAAATAAGTAAACCACGAGAGGAAGAGCACGGGGGTGGGCGGGGGGGGGGGGGAGGAATGAGAGAGAGAGAGAGAGAGAGAGAGAGAGAGAGAGAGAGAGAAAGGAACGGAGATAGAGACCGTCAGGAATGCGTAATAATTTTGTCGCTATTTCGTCCTCAAATTTCTTAAAAATTATTTTTTCAGAAAAATATCAAATAATAATACACACACTCACACACACACATATACACAAGAAAGACCAGAGATGGCACCTAGGCTCTACAAAACGTTTCTACGTACGTACACTGTCTACTTTTCTTTCCTCGAGCGCAATAAAATTCTCTAGCCAAAGAGTGAAAAATACTGCACCAAGTAAAATTCTAACCGGCGCATATGGAAGTAAACTTCTTACACCAGCTGCCCGCCGTCCCATTTAGCATGAAATTTCCGTTTTAAGCATATTTGCTCTCATTCTAAATCACCAAATCATGGATTTGTCGAGATGTATTACGAGCCCGATATATCTCAAGAAAAAGCATCACCTTTGGGCTGCAGCACCTGATCTGCCTTGTCAGTTGCTCTCGGAGATATGTTCTCAAAGATATCATAATTTCTACATCAGTCTCTGTTAACCATTCGAAGATCTTGACCAAAGACATTCTTGGAGAAAGCTAGTATATGTTAAAACATCCTATTATGTGCTACTCAGAGGCATGCATTTCATACCACATACTCTATTCTCGAAGGAGAGGGACATTATCAGGTAATGGAATTCTGCAGACTGTAATAAAAGGACAGAGACTTAACATGATGAACTACAGAGCACTCTCTATATCATCTACTAAGTTTTACTAAAATCAGTTAGCCATGCACCATGTTACGAAACAGAGAAATAACGATGAGAAGTTTTGACAACATGTTGGAACTTCAGCGATTTTCACTATATATAAGAATACGAGAGTACAGTGTAAATACGTGTCTTTTCGTTTTGTTGGTGGTGACAGGTGTAGTTTAGCAAAACTGTCATTTCATCACAATTAATGTACCCACTACACAGGAGGAACCGGTGCCCGGAGCCGCACTGTATTGGCAAAAGATAACCAGAAGGTAAAGAAATTGTGGCCTAGGCTATAATATTTATTCTTATATAATGACTATGTAATAATAATTTGTGTCGGATTTATAAATTTTGAGAATGGTTTTGGTTCATTATTAACAACGTATTTGCTAAGTGTCTTGGGTAAACAGTGGAATAATGCGGTCTAGGACGCATGCTGAAAACGCAGAAGATTGTCAGGAAAGGAACTTGGAAGTAGGTTACCCGACGACAATATACTAGTGCCCTTGATTCTTAAATTGGAAAATAGAAAAGAAAAATTGTTTAACAGATAATTTGTAGGCCACTTTCGTTTTGATGCTGATTTGTTACTGTGTGTTTCTAGTTAAGATGAACTTCAACAACGAATGTAGTAAGTAAATGGAGAAAGTTTGAAAGTGTACTTGAGGAAAGAACCACAAGTAATCACCACATTGAATAGAAAATTGCTCAAATTGACAATGAAGCCGTAGACTGGATGGAGTGCGAAAGCTATAGATGAGAGTGGAAGGGAGAGCATCTGGAAAGTTAAACCGATTTTCCAGAATTACACCTCTTAAGCTCAGTGATACTTCCAGCTTTTAATTCTCGGCAGTGAGGATGGAGTGTCAGCACTGAAGTCACTCGAATAATTACGGTTACTCAACGCACAGTGAAAATGCATAATGGGAATTGAAACTGGAATGTGCTGGAAACGTATCGGGACGAACTTGCAAATTTTGATAGGTTATATATTTGAAATATCTAGGAAGGATTCACAAATTACAAAAGCAGTTTTATATATTACATAATGCTTGGTTATTAAAGTGAAATCCAAGCATCTTTGTAGCGATGCAAAGAATTTTGTTAAACATAATGGTCACATATCGATAAATTTTCTTTTAAAAGAAAGATATATGTTGAAATTGACGAAGTCGTTAACCTGTGTTAAGAAAACGCAAAGTAATTTAAAGAGGTTTCTTCTAGGATGTTTTTGGTGTAACACCAGGTATAGTTCATTAAATACTATTTTGGATTTATTTGCTTTAGCCCAAAATGTAGTACACAGATAATAGCGAGAGAAACTGATTTCTTTAATCTTAAAGAAACTGCCGCTGCAGTCATGTGTACTGCGAGTGTAACTGAAATAGAGGATGGACTGAGGGTAGGGGCTGTTTTTCAAATGCATTGTAGATATCATGTCTAACGCTGCTTACTTCCTCTACTCCTCCAACGCTGAACGTATCTACAGATTTCAGCCTAAATTTAACGACAAGACTTTTGCCTGGAACCGTAAAACGTTTTTTAGATGCCCTTACAATTAGCACAATTGTTTTACTTTGTATGTACGGTATGTACCTTTATGTAAGCAATATGGGACTTTGAATCCGTTTTCACGCCAATATCTTTTTTATTGAACCCCCCAAACTACTTTCGGTGACACAGCGGAATCATTAGCGGGTTTTTTTATTCTTAACGATGAAAATTAATATCTTCATATCACATTACGAAAAACGTTGTTATATGTTTGATTCCAAATACATGGTCTGGTACCGTTCTACTTTATAATCACTGCATGCTGCTGTTTTTTGTGGTTTTCCGGTCCATGGCATGTCAGCTACAAATGCACGAACGACTATCATTAGCAAATATGCAGATACGAACTTAGAGACCTCTGTCTTACAAGAATAAAATTTTTGGATGTGTTGTAAGACCGTTTTGTGTGCGCTAAGTCATAACATACTCTGCCGTGTGCTCACGTTAGGTGAATAACTGTAGTTGAACCGAAAATCACAGAAAAAGCACAAACTTTAGTTTGGCAGTCATTCAAATATAACGCCATCTTTTACTGTTGACGTGAGTCGCGAGATGCATCGCGTGCCGCGTGAGTTTTGATAGCTGCAATAGGCGCTCTGATACGATCTGTTCATTAATTACTGGAGATTCGGTGGGAAGGTTACCCACGCACCTGTGTGTGTGTGTGTGTGTGTGTGTGTGTGTGTGTGTGTGCGTGCGTGTGTGTGTGTGTTATTTGTGTTGTCTATCGTTTGTCTATTCTGTTAAAGATATAAACAGCGTATTGTTGCAGAGTATTGTGTAATCATTTCTTACGTTTCTCTCTTCCACTTGAGCCTTCAGTATGTAACAGTTTCCTTCTAACGTTAATTTATGTACCACGTGAATTCTGACAGATACAGTGAGAGCTCTGTTACATCCTAAATCATTATTGACTGGTCGTTGGTGTGGAGGTTAATCGTATGCCTGTGTGCGTGTGTGTGTGTGTGTGTGTGTGTGTGTGTGTGTGTGTGTGTGTGTTTGCGTGCGTGTATGTGCGCGTGTGTGTGTTATTTCTTTTCTCTGTCATTTGTCTGTTCTATTAAAGCAGGGGAGAGTGTAGTGTTACAGAGATTTCTGTGATCATTTACTACATTTTTGCTTCCACTAGAGCCTTCTGTATGTAATAGTTTCTTTCTGACGTTAATTTACGGCGTGAACTATTGTTGTGTTTCAGAATGCACAGTTTCGATATTTATGAGGCGGTGGTTTTCATTTATTTAGTGTTTTGGAATATGAAGTGGTACTCTTAGAACTCTCATGTGTTTCGTGTAGGTTTTTCGGAAATTCCTACACATTTCTGTTATATATTAGAATTGACAGAAGTTGCGTGTGAGTTGGTATATTTAAGTTTGATTTCTCTAGAATTCTAGTGTCTATTCTTAGTCTCTTTTGTGTTTTGTTATATGCTCTGCACGCTATTTGGGTCTCTTGCTTCCTCTTTACCTTGCTTATTTTATGTACTACTTTATCATTAACTGTTAATGTGAACCATTTACTTCATTTTTCAAAGTGACGGTCTCCTGCCTTTTCTGTGTGCTCTGTCTATGTGTTTTCAGACTCACTAGTTGTGTATTTTTGTGGGTGGCCACTAATAGTGCCTTTCAGTTTTATTTTGTAGTTGAGCTTGTTTAAGATGTCGGTTCTGTAAACACTGAAAATAGCTGTTTGTTCTACTGTCTTTTGTTCGTGTAAGTATTATTGGTGTTTGAGAGGTGTGACATCTGCAAAAAGTCCTGAATTCCGATATATTCGTTTCGCAGATCATGACAGGCAGAAAGACTGTTTATTCTATGTCTCTTACCTGTAAGTGTTGTGCACAACATTTTATGGTATGAAGCAGCTATGTCGAATATTCGAAAGTGTTTTGCGTTTCGTGTAAAAGTGTTACTGTTCGTATAAGCTCGTCAGCCTCACCACATAGTATCTTCTCAATGACAACAATTTGTAACAAAACTGTAACTGTACCCCTCAAGAGACTGCCCAAGAGACTGACCACTTCTTTTAAGGCTGTGTATAGTCGACATGGTGAAACAAAATACGGACATCTACTACTATGTGGCGTTTTATGATCGCCCTATAAATGAAGTCCTTTATTTTATTTTGTGTGCCACCCGAGGATGAAACAAAATGAATTTGGTTTACAGTCCATAACATTTAAGCTTATCATTGACTAGGTGACAGCTGTCTAACATACGGGCATAGAAACAGGAGAATAAGTATTGTCGCAGGAATTAAACTCTCTGTGGCTTAATATCCACGAATGGTAGCATCAGTGAACCCCAACTAAAAGGGAGGTTGTAATGCTGATGCATTAAGTTGTTCTGAAAGCGGTGCTGACATTCAAGATAATAAAAGCGGGTTAAAAGGTGTGAGCTATCTGGGAAAGATATCCGTGCATTACTGAGCAACTGTTTCACCAGGTATGTAGTCTAGTTCACCAAATTGCCAACGAGACTAATATTATATGGAGTCAAGATTGAGAGACTGCATATAAACTGCATTCATAAAATAACTCACGAAGAACGTTGAAACATATGCAAGAGGAAATTAATCACAACCAACCGATTTAATGTTCACCCAAAGAAGTTACGGTCGTAGCGCAATCCTGTCCGTCATGAAATTACCACACAATGGTATACTAAATTCATCCTAATTGTCTGTGAAATCTTTTCGAAAAGAATAGCTGAGGGCTACTTTGATGATTACACCACATGCTTCACGTGGTCAACTTGGTTTACACAAAGAGTGTAACTCCATAATAATCTTGATAATTAAAATAAACTACATCGAAACGCAATTTACAAAAGAAAAACCTCGAACTGGTTACTATCGTCATACTATTAACCTGATGAGTCAAACAATTATGTAAGCACGTGGTACTGGTCTCACAAAGTACACCCCACGTGGGTTAAACATAAAGAAAAGTTGCTATATTGAAAAATATTGTGAAGACGAGACGTTATAAACTCACACACATTCGCATTTATGATTGATGATCTTAGTTAGAGTTACGGATCATCAACACGTGGTTCCGTATTGCTCACAAAGTAGTGATAAAGCAACTACTTGAAGATATTCTGAACTTCACACTCGAATTACACTGCGTTGCAATTTAAGATAACATAAGATATTTTAGATCTAAACCTGAAACTAAGATGATTAAATTTTCAGTTAGGCTGAACTTAAGAAATCCATTGTTCTACGGACCTAGCAGAGACGCGCTTAGCCGGCGATCTTACCACTTCAGACGCTCGCCGCGGACAGACTGGCATGGGCCGCTACCGATGGTGCCTCACAGATACATTCGGAAGTGACCAATCCTATACCAACATGACAAGGGCGGATAGGACCATACCAAGAATTGAAGCCTCCTTGCTTTTAGAAAGCGTAGCTACCTGTTCCGACGTTGGTACTACTGTTCTCTAGCAGACAGGCTTGTCTGCTACCATCAAGCATGCAGCTAGAAATACATTTGCACATTCATCCTTTCACGCAAAAGGGAAGGGGGATGACAGTATCTTATCATATACACTACGTAAAAGAAAGCTGATGTAGGTTCCATATGAGACTGTGTGACATGAATTACATATAAACTGTGTTTTAAAGTGTAGTAGTGTGACAGATCGTTCTTGTTTATGTGTAAAAGTAACACGTTCCACTGCTCAGTCTCCTCCCAGATAGAGTCAGAAACACCACAGTAAATTTAGAAGTGGAATGTACGCCGAAAATGACAACAGATTTAAGAAACTAACATGAAAGGAATCCAACAGAGACCTTTCAAGGTCACAACAACGAGCTTCTAGAACATTTTGAGAATACCGTCTGTCTCTGCTATGAAACTCCAGCACATCTCGGGGGCGCTGCCCCGAATCCCTCCGCGGCCATAAAAATGGTACCGAATCCTCCCAAGCCCGCAAGTGTCTGAAAAGCGATGGGACCGAATCCTCCCGTTTGAAGCAAGTAGCAGTTCTAAACGTTATGAATACTCCAAGCTGGCAAAGGAAAACATATGAAGTTACAGTAGAGGATGTGAAAATTTTTCGCGTGTATTGTATGTTTAAAAGTTTTATCTTTTACCTTGTTGAGATAAAATCCAGCCCGCACAGAGCCGGCGACTATGTCCTGCTCAAGGTCATTCAGAAAGCGTGCGTAAGTGAATCAATATTTTTTGTTTAAAACATGGGAGGGAGAGGGGAAGTAGATAAGGAACATGGCAGAGATAATTATATTATTGTCTATAATACAAAACACAATGTGTCAGTTCGGGAGGATTCGGTCCTGTTACCTGCTTACCTTCTTGGTTTCAGGGGATTCGGGGCTGCGCCCCATCTCAGTGTGACGAGGATATTAAGCATTAGGCAACGTCTAACGAAGGTGGCCGCGAAACAACGAACAGAAAAAATCTTCAGCTAATACTTTGTATTTTCACATGGGGATCCGTGAGCTCTTCTGTTCGATTTTCATCTTCTATTATTATGTAAAAAAAAAAAAGTGAACTGGAACAAATGAACCCTGACAAATATGTCTACGTCCATCAATCGGCTCCCTACGTTCAACCGCCTTCATCCACCCCAAATCTAGTGGACCATGCTCTTCTCAGCGAATACAAAGAAATCTTTGTCTCGCAGTGCACTACGTGAAAGTGCCAATATCGACATACTGTGCTTCGAGGGCAACTCTTTACATCAAAACCCAGAAACTGCTTCCCGATATCACCGAAGTATCCCAGAAACACAGAGAAGAGTATGTGCTTAAGGGATTTTCAGCGTTAAAGAAAACCCGGGGTTTCGAATTAAAAGATGAAGCTGGCAGTAACAAAAAGGTTGGGTTGAAAAACACAGTCATCTGTCTTGTTGGGGTTGGCATCTTCCTTCCTCTCAACACTTACTCGGGGAGTTAGGACGGTGCCATGGCATTTTTCACGATAATAAATCACTGACAGAGATGAAAGAGGCGATACTCCTCAGAAAAATACGGGATCGAACTCGAAAGTTACTGAGGTGTCAGTATATATACCATAAATGAAAATGTATTTGTTGTCGATTGTCCAGCGGACTATAAAACTCCAACATATCTCGATGTGACGAGAACATTAAGCGACGTCTAATGAAGGCGATTGCGGTACGTCGCACAAAAAAGAAAAAAAAAACTTCAATTAAATCTTCGTAGGAACCATGGGTATAGCAGTTGTAAATTGTCTTAGCTGTGTTGGGAAAGCACCAGAGCTCCAAGCGCCAATAGAAAGCTATGATGCCCTAATCTTAATAGTCACTGAAAGCTGGCTAAGGCCGGAGTTAAATTCAGCATACATTTTTGTAAAGCACCTAACTGTGTTGAGAAAGGTTAGGGTAAATACAATTGGCGACGGCTTGTTTGTAACTGTTTTGAAGTAGTTTATCCTGTAGCGAAATTAAAGTGGATATTCCTGTGAATTAGTATGGTCAGAGATAATTCTTGGCAACCAGAATAAAATAATAATTGGATCTTTTTACCGACCTCCCAACTCAGATGATACAGTCGATGAAAGGTTCAAAGAAAACTTAGAGTATAACTTCAAACACGTACCCGAATCATACAGTTATAGTTGATGATGACTTCAATTTACCCTCGGTATGGTGGTGATAATAAGTGTTTAAATCCGGACGTACGGATAAAACATTATCCGAAACTGTGCTAAACGCATTCTCTCAAATTTGTTTCGTGCAATTAGTTCATGAGCCCACTCGATTAGTAAACGGCTTGACCGCTTAGCCGTAAACAATCATGAGCTAATACAAGCATCAGAACATGTACAGGGGTTAGTGAACACAGGGTACTCGTAGCAAGACTGAATACCGTAACTCCAAAATCGTCCAAAAATAAACTAAAAGTGTATATAGTAAAAAAAAATCAGACAAAAATTCATTCGACGCCTTCCTGAGAGACTTTTTGCAAATTCGTAATCTAGGTGTAGACCTGATGTGGCTTGAATTCAAGGAAATAGTATCGACAGCATTTAAGAAATTTATACCAAATATTAACAAGCGACGAAGCTGATCTTCTTGGACACAAAAGAGGTCAGTAAACTGTTGCAGAAACAACGAGAAAAGCGTGCCAAATTTAAACGAACGCAAACGCCCCTCGATCGGTGATCTTTTACAGAAGCTCGAAATTTAGCCCGGAGTTCAATTAAGAATGCTTATAATAGTTTCCAGAATGAAACTTTGTCTGGAAACCTGGCAGAAAATCCAAAGAGATTCTGGTCGTATGTAAAGTATGCTAGCCGTAAGAAACAATCAATGGCTTCTCTGCGCGTTAGCAATGGAAATAATATCGATAACAATGCCGCTAGAGTAGATAACTAAAAACAGTCTTCCGAAATTCTTTTGCCAAAGAAGACAAATTAAATATCTTAACTGACTAAATCTCTCTAATCATTCGACCCTCTATACCATAATTCCAATAAAGAACAGCAGCCAACATGGGTAACCTAGAAGTAGATATCCCCGAAATAGTAAAGCAACTTAAATCACTTAATAAAAGTAAGTCTTCCTGTCCTGACTATATTCCAGTTAGGTCCCTTTCAGAGTGTGTTGATGGAGTAGCTCCACATTTAACAATCATATACAACCGTTCACTCGACGGTAGATCCGCATCTAAAGACTGGAAAGTTGAACAGGTGACACCAATATTCAAGAATTGTACTAGGAGTAATCACTAAATGACAGGTCCATTTCATTAATGTCGATACGCAGCAGGACTTTCGAATATATATTATTTTCGAAAATTAAGAATTGCATCGAAGAGAACGGTCAATTACCAATAGTCAACATAGACTTGGAAGCTCGTTCTTGCGAAACACAACTATCTCTTTACTCACACGAAGTGTTGAGTGTTATCGACAAGGGATTTCAAACTGACTCGTTCTTTCTATATTTCCAGAAGGCTTTTGACACTGTACTACACAAGGAGCTTGTAAACAAACTGCGTGCTAATGGAATATCGTCTAAGTTATGGGACAGGATTCGTGATTTCCTGTCAGAGAGGTCACAGTTCGTAGTAATTGACGGAAAGTCATCGGGTAAAATAGAACTGATTTCTGGCGTTCCACAAAGTAGTGTTATAGAACCTCTGCTGTTCCTTATTTGTTGTTGTTGTTGTGGTTTTCAGTTCAAAGACTCTACCCTGTGTTAGCCTTTTCATCTTTAAGTAACTACTGCAACCTATGGGCTTCTGAATCTTCTTACTGTATTCATCTCTTGGTCTTCCTCTACGACTTGTGCTCTACCAACCGAATCTTCTTCTAGTCAGTTTGTACCACAAACTGCTCTTCTCCTGAATTCTATTGAGTACCTCTTAATTAGCTACATGTTCTATCCATCCAATCTTCAGCATTCTTCTGTAGCACCACGTTTCAAATACCTGTATTCTCTTCTAGACTGTTATTCGTCCATGTTTCACTTCCATACATGGCTACACTCCATACAGATACTTTCAGAAAGGACTTCCTGACACATATATCTATACCGATGTCAACAAATATATAAACGATTTAGAAGACAATCTGAGCAGCCGTCTTTGCAGATGATGCTGTCTCCTATGCTCTAGTAAACTCATCAGAAGATTATAAGATATTAGATATTGCAAAATGATTTAGAAAATATATCTGTATGGTGCGAAAATTGGCAGTTCACCCCAAATAATGAAAAGTGTGGGGTTATACAAGTGAGCGCTAAAAGGAAACCGTTAAAATTCGGTTACACGACAAATTAATCAAATCTAAACTCCGCAAATTCGACCAAATAACTAGGAGTTACAATTAAGAACAACCTGAATAGGAAAGAACACGCAGAAATGGTTACGGGGAAGGCAAAACTAAGACTGCGTTTCGTTGGCAGAACACGCAGAAGACGCAACAGATCTACAAAGAGACAGCCTACACTACGCTTACCCGTCGTCTTTTGCAGTAGTGCTACACGGTGTGGGATCGTTACCGGAGAGGATTAACGTAGTACAGCAAGGAAGTTTAAAAAAGGGCAGAACGTTTTGTATTATCTACAAAAAGGGTGAGAGAGTGGAACGGACATGATACAGCATTTGGGGAGGAATTCATTAAAACAATGACGTTTCTCGTTGCTTCGGGATATCTCCTCCGAATGTTAAAATATTTTGTTGACGTCGAGCTACACAGAAACAAACGATTATCATAATAAAACAATGAAAATTTAAGCTCAAACGGAAAGATATAAGTGTTCATTTCTTGCGCACGCTGTTCTGGAGTGGAGTAATAGAAAATTATTGTGAAATTGGTTCGATGAAACCTCTGTCAGGCACTTAAATATGATTTACAGGATATTTATGTAGATGTACCGGATGATAAAAAAGTCAGCATAAATTTGAAAACTTAATAAACCACAGAACAATGTCGATAGAGAGGTAAAAATTCACACACATGCTTGGAATGACATGGGGTTTTATTAGAACAAATATAAATAAATAAATAAATAAAGTATTGCTAGACATGTGAAAGATCTCTTGCGCGCGTGCTTTGGCAATGATCGTGCGCTCAGCCGCCACTTTCGTCATGCTTGGCCTCCCAGGTCCCCAGACCTCAGTCCGTGCGATTATTGGCTTTGGGGTTACCTGAACTCGCAAGTGTATCGTGATCGACAGAGATCTCTAGGGATGCTCAAAGACAACATCCGACGCCAATGCCTCACCATAGCTCCGGACATGCTTTACAGTGCTGTTCACAACATTGTTCCTCGACTACAGCTATTGTTGAGGAATGATGGTGGACATATTGAGCATTTCGTGTAAAGACCATCATCTTTGCTTTGTCTGACTTTGTTATGCTAATTATTGCTATTCTGATCAGATGAAGCGCCAACTGTCGGACATATTTTGAACTCTTGTATTTTTTCGGTTCTAATAAAACCCCATGTCATTCTAAGCATGTGTATCAATGTGTATCTCTCTATCTACATTATTCCGTGATTTATTCAGTTTTCTAATTTATACTGACTTTTCGATCACCTGGTAAATTGTCACATTGGGATCCTCAGACACTTCTCTGAGAATATGAGTCAGCTAGTGACGTTATTGATGAATAGTCTTTTGTTTCTTATATCAACTCTTGTTCCTTTCTCAACCATTTCTAGTATTTTATATGCATTGTCGTATGAGCTATGGCACGCCTTATGATAAAAGAAAAGAATTAACTGTATCATATTACTTTTGTGCTAATTTTGTTACACTTTCAGCCAGAAGAGACCTACGTTTTGTGCCTTAAACTGCGTATTGAGGAGGAGAGCTTGTGGTCTCCATGCCCAGCGCAGGTGTCGCGTTCTCACGCCGGCAGCGGCCTAGAAGCCGCCGGCTGCCGGCCGCCGGCGCGCCACCCTGCTCACCTTGACTCGGGCGCTTCCTGTGCTCCGCTGTGACGTCACGAGTGAACGACCACCGGATGGGAGTGTGGCCACTCCCAGGCCCGTCCCGTCCCACTCATTACGGGCCCGCAACGACTGCCCGAGCTCCGTCGGCCGCGTCTCTCAATGAACTGCAGCTCCACTCTGTCTCCGTGTGCGTGCCAAGCTGTTCACAAGAGCACCAAGTCACTGGGGATTAGCACAGCTATGAAACCTAACAGCTGAGGCTATTGAGCAACTGAGCGTCACAGGTTTTTTGAGAACCTCCTGTACTATATTAATGACTTCTGTTCAAAAAAACAAGATAACGAACAGACGACGTAGATAAACGACATTTTCCGTTAAGGATCAGTATTTTCAATCAGAATGTTGCGAATTAATAAAATATAATTCTTACAATGTAACCCGATACCCTAAGATACATTGCACGAATGAGTTAAAGAGTCATTTTTCGTAAATCACCCGTTTTCGCCCACTGCGAAACAGGTAAGAAGTTTTGCTCAAAGATGACTACAATCTTTCTATGTAATGGTGCAAAAGCGTGGCACCTTGCGACATCACCTTCGGGCTCAGCGATGCTTTAAACAGCAAGGTGTCGACACATGTGACAAAGAGGACAAAGTTCAGAGATCCATGTGAAGTGTAATGTGGATTAATGCGGACACGTTGGCATCAATTTTCACCAAAATTCTTCTAAACGACACTTTTAAGTGTTATAAAATAGGAAGGTCGTCACATACCACATATCCACCCAACCCCCATTCCCACCCCTGCCACCTTAGTCACATTTCATACACTCTCTTGATGCCTCTGCAATGGAGGTTAGAACTGTGTCGTCCAGGACTGAAACCAGTCATTTTCCTGATGGGTGACTGAGGATAAAATATCAGAGACACGACTCCTCACAATCAATACGATATGACCTTAGGAGCTGGCGCAAAGGGTGTCAATGAAATCATCCCATCCCTTGGAACGTTCAAGCCTCCTTTCTCATTTCCTCCTGTGAAGATATCACAGAGCGGTGCCACATTAACACATTCTTGAATGAAACTGAAAAGTGTCATACGAAGACACTGCCAGTTTGGCAACACCCTCGTGACACCCCTACTCCGTTAACGGTCACTTCCAAAATTACCTGTAAAGAGAGAACATTTGACAGATTCCTAGGTGACAGACCGCAGGCAACACTTTCGATTCACCCCAGATTCCGCAGACCTGCAAGCAGGTGGTAGAGCCTTCTCGGAATTCAAGGGAAATACACAGCACTGGACGGTTCAGTTTGCCGCTCAACGGACTGTCGACAGGCTGGTTTTTTCTTTTGGGTCTCTTGAGGCACATTACGCTTTTAAAATGGAAGCTTTGTTAAGATAATTAATGTCAGGATAGCAGTAAATTCAAAAGGTGCTGGACTGTTTTATGAATTCCTTTGCCGCTGACATGCGTTTGTTGATCTGTTGGGAATGCTCATTTCCGCACCAGCCGCAGCTATTATGGTTAATTGCTGCGCTAATCCCCAGTGCCTTGGTGTTCTTGTGAACAGCTTGCCACGTACACGGGGAGAGTGAAGATGCTGTTCACTGAGAGACCACGAGTACCTAAGGAATTCGTCTTGAGTTCTGTGCCGGTACAGTTTTAAATTGCCTAACAAGGGTGCTCTAGTGCACCGAAGGTTTGCCAAACTGGAGGGTCTAGAGAGGCCCTATGCCATTTTATTGGCACATGTGTCCGTGTCGTACCCCACGCCGCTCCTCACTCCAGTATCAAGACACGGAAGGGTACGAAACAGAACAGCTGAAAAATCACAAATAACCTTTGTTCCTTCAGGTCACGTTCAAATATCGTCGAAGTATTTTGAACGGTCCTTAGTGGTTCAACCAGAATGCCGGAGTAAATACTGTGTTCGCGCTACAGTCCAGACAGGTCAGATCAGTTTTGAATGTTGGGCTCCATAAGGTTCACTGTCTGTGCGGCGACCGTGGAATATAAAATTTTAAAGAATGTAGCAACCAGTCGCAGAAACATAATTTATTTATCTTGTTACAAATCGATTTCGACTGATATCAGACTGATGGCATGTATGTTAGGAAAATGAACCCATGATGACTGATATCAGACGAAATCGATTTGTAACAAGATAAATACACTCCTGGAAATTGAAATAAGAACACCGTGAATTCATTGTCCCAGGAAGGGGAAACTTTATTGACACATTCCTGGGGTCAGATACATCACATGATCACACTGACAGAACCACAGGCACATAGACACAGGCAACAGAGCATGCACAATGTCGGCACTAGTACAGTGTATATCCACCTTTCGCAGCAATGCAGGCTGCTATTCTCCCATGGAGACGATCGTAGAGATGCTGGATGTAGTCCTGTGGAACGGCTTGCCATGCCATTTCCACCTGGCGCCTCAGTTGGACCAGCGATCGTGCTGGACGTGCAGACCGCGTGAGACGACGCTTCATCCAGTCCCAAACATGCTCAATGGGGGACAGATCCGGAGATCTTGCTGGCCAGGGTAGTTGACTTACCTTCTAGAACACGTTAGGTGGCACGGGATACATGCGGACGTGCATTGTCCTGTTGGAACAACAAGTTCCCTTGCCGGTCTAGGAATGGTAGAACGATGGGTTCGATGACGGTTTGGATGTACCGTGCACTATTCAGTGTCCCCTCGACGATCACCAGTGGTGTACGGCCAGTGTAGGAGATCGCTCCCCACACCATGATGCCAGGTGTTGGCCCTGTGTGCCTCGGTCGTATGCAGTCCTGATTGTGGCGCTCACCTGCACGGCGCCAAACACGCATACGACCATCATTGGCACCAAGGCAGAGGCGACTCTCATCGCTGAAGACGACACGTCTCCATTCGTCCCTCCATGCACGCCTGTCGCGACACCACTGGAGGCGGGCTGCACGATGTTGGGGCGTGAGCGGAAGACGGCCTAACGGTGTGCGGGACCGTAGCCCAGCTTCATGGAGACGGTTGCGAATGGTCCTCGCCGATACCCCAGGAGCAACACTGTCCCTAATTTGCTGGGAAGTGGCGGTGCGGTCCCCTACGGCACTGCGTAGGATCCTACGGTCTTGGCGTGCATCCGTGCGTCGCTGCGGTCCGGTCCCTGGTCGACGGGCACGTGCACCTTCCGCCGACCACTGGCGACAACATCGATGTACTGTGGAGACCTCACGCCCCACGTGTTGAGCAATTCGGCGGTACGTCCACCCGGCCTCCCGCATGCCCACTATACGCCCTCGCTCAAAGTCCGTCAACTGCACATACGGTTCACGTCCACGCTGTCGCGGCATGCTACCAGTGTTAAAGACTGCGATGGAGCTCCGTATGCCACGGCAAACTGGCTGACACTGACGGCGGCGGTGCACAAATGCTGCGCAGCTAGCGCCATTCGACGGCCAACACCGCGGTTCCTGGTGTGTCCGCTGTGCCGTGCGTGTGATCATTGCTTGTACAGCCCTCTCGCAGTGTCCGGAGCAAGTATGGTGGGTCTGACACACCGGTGTCAATGTGTTCTTTTTTCCATTTCCAGGAGTGTAAATTATATTTCCGCGACTCGTTGCTACATTCTTTATAATTTAGGACAGACCACGTTGAATGGGGTTGCGGCCCACGATGTCCTCAGATAAGGGTTGAAACGCCCGGGAGATGTCAGCGGTATCAAAGATTGTCAAGAACGTCTTCCCGTTGCACGTCGTAATGTAAACTGTCCTTTTTAGACCTCGAAATGTGTTTATAATAATGTCGCAATGGAGTGTTGCTCTAATTGTCGCTCTTTATGCCATCTCCCGAGGCCATTTTATATCCACGGAGCCTTTGGACAGAGTTATGGTGAGATTTGGTGCCAATTTGACATCAGTGACACTCCTTGCACCTCATATGAATTTCTGAGCTCTGGCACTGTCTTCGTACTTGTCGACACCTTGCTGTGCGTAATGTCGCCGAGAGCGAAGTAGAAGCCCAGTCGCCATGCTTTTGCACCAACGCAGAGGAAGGTAGTAGGCACTTTTGAGTCAAATTTCTGCGTCGCAGTGGACGATAATGACGGGGCTTCAAAAATGTGTAATTCTTTTGCACAATGTAGAAGTTTTTGGGATATATGATGTTGTAATACCATGTTCTATTTCCTACAAGTATGACAGAAAGTAGTTTGTATCACTTTCATGTCCGTCAGATGGAAATAGGTATACTGAAATTGAAACCCTGAGGCATCGTGTCCTGCAGGTTCCCTTTCGTTTCTCATACACACGATGCGATAAGTGAACAACAATATTTAGAGGACCACAAGAAAGACATTTGCCATTTAACAAGAATTCGAAGATTGACGTGGACATATCATTCTCCCACAGATATGCTACTTGATGGACCAAGGAAATTATTTTATCAGCTGGGACTGAAATTCGAAAAATTGACTGTAGAATACGAGCAATCGCGTAAGAACTTGTTCACGGGACAGAATGAATAGTCTGTTGAAGTATGAGCTTAATCTGCAAATGTTGTTTTGTACTCCTTGATTTTATTAAAATCAGTTCCGCTGCTGAAGATGGACATCAAACTATTTTGTGACCTTAGCACAATTTTGAACACTATTCATCAAATAGTTTTCCTCATTTATCGTTCACCAATACAGACGCTGCATATTAATTATCTTCCTCTTGCACTGGAAGTAGATGAAAATTTAGTCCTATTTTCGGGATAATACAAGGACATGAACAGCTGTAATAATATTTCTAGTATTTTGAGAACGGTTAACCAAATATTTGAAAATAGTGACACATGGTTCGAGGGAAACAGGTTATCAGTGAAATTGTACAAAATTCTTTACAGTTCAGTAATTTCCATAGAATGAACTATGATAGAACTTTAATATGTTGAAACAACTTGACTCATAGAGATATAATTCCCAGAATCAGTACTATATTATATTAATTATTTCTTGTGAAAGTGCTGGTATGTATTGCAGAGGTCACCACAGTATGTTTGATTTTTTGGCGTTATTTTCACAATATGCATAATCATTGGTATCCTTTCACAATACATACTCACGTCATGTTTTCCGACGTTGCCAATGTGCTATTCTCCATAAAATAATGTACATCAAGACGAAAGTACGTCAACTAATCACAAACTTCATGCAAACTTCAAAAGTTTAATATTATTAGAGTAGGAGTAAGACACATGGTGTTACATGTGTGTTAATGCATTGCAATTTAAAGAAAAACCAGTCAACTTTCTGCTTGATAATTCCTTTAAATACTGACTGGAATTCTTAGTTATAATGCAGTATTAGCACTGTAATAACGTAACATTTGAAAGATTTAAATTACCTTAATGAACGGAAACAGAGACCATTTAGCTAATTTCCCAGCAGTAGTATTTGTATTCAGTTCTGAATCCCATGATGTCAAGTGCTGAATTGCTTATTTTGTAGAATTCGATTACAAAAGCAATGCTCGATTTAAAACATATGACAGCGAGGGGCAGGTATGACGGTGAACGAATACGGAACTGTACCCAACGTACAGCTTTTTCCCATGGCTTCAGAGACGGGTCGAATCTGTATAAGGCGCAGGCAGATGTGTTTGTTATCTGATCTTCACAAACTGTAACACCCTGATGGTTACTTCAGCAAAATAAACCTTGTGTCCCGAACATAACTTGCAGACAGTCTGATAATAATCGGGGAACAGCAGTTGCTTCTTAGGGCATCGAAATACGCATGGGGCAAGGCGGAACGGGTACTAATTAAGTGAATACTGTTGTTCGAAGCTCACTGCTGACACAGTTGTACAATGGTCTTCTAGTAAACATAGTTTATATTGAATTTGTTGAAGCAACACACTTCCGAACCCATTTAGGTTATTGTGTTTTGTATGTCATTAATATACGAAAACAGAAAGTGCCACTCGATCTACGACACACACTGGTGTGGAAAATTTAAGGAGGAAAGTAACTATCTCATAATGTGTCACTTGCAACCTTACTCAGAAATAAATGCTACAGATGAGTAGAGAACGTATCTGAAAGAAATACTCAATTAGGTGAACAGAGATGACACTTTTATTAAAGGACAGCAATCACACTTTTTTTATAGTGGTCCCCAGAACATTAATAAGACGAAACACGGTTCTTAACACTGCATGTGATCACCTCGAACAGGAGTGCACGCTCAGCAACGTACTTCCATGCTCCCCACAAATTTGATAAGAAGTTGTGTTAGGGTGATCCATTCGTTCATCATTGCAGATGACAACTGCTCTGTCGGTTGATGCATGTGCTCGATGCAATTTTTTAAGCAGAGTGGGAATGCAAGCCACTCCATTCGCCGAATATCTTCTCATTCCAAGAGTTTCTCCACTTGCATTGTTTGATGTGGTCGCGCATTCTCATCTACAAAAATGAAGTCCGGGCCAAAAGCACACATGAAAAGACGCGTATGGGGAAAGAGTACAGTGTCGTAACGCGTTGACTGTTGAGTGTACCGTGTTCCAGTACTTGGAGGAAAAGTTCGGAATGCTCCTACGTGTATTACATGTTCCCATCTCTCGCCTCGTGACAATATGTAATGCACCCAGGAAGAGTCCGCCCCGGTAGCTGAGTGGTCAGCGTGACAGACTGTCAATCCTAAGGGCCCGGGTTCGATTCCTGGCTGGGTCGGAAATTTTCTCCGCTCAGGGACTGGGTGTTGTGTTGTCCTAATCATCATCATTTCATCCCCATCGACGCGCAGGTCGCCGAAGTGGCGTCAAATCGAAAGACCTGCACCAGGCGAACGGTCTACCCGACGGGAGGCCCTAGCCACACGACATTTCCATTACCCAGGAAGAACGAAGAACACGATCGATTCGATGGTCCACGTGTTGTAATGTGGGAAAATTCACTGGCCAACGTTATTGCGACACTGTACAGCTTCCCCATGTGCGACGTTTCAGAGATATGGAGACACCTCACTGAAAATGTCACCTGCAGAGATGAGGCCATTGTGAAGGCAAATTCCCCTTCCGTGATGCAGGTTTTAGAGAGTGTAGTGATGGACCTGAGTGATCGCAGCGCTATGTGTATGGGGCATGGCGAGTCTCAAGCTCTCGCCTGCTGGACTAGTGGTTCGCAGAAATGTTGTGGCACACACTAACGGGTTTCCGTTGTCCGCAAGGTAGCGGGGCGACCAAAGGCCCCCTGAACGTTTATGGTGTGACGAGTCTGCATTTCCTATCGGGGGTTGGTGATACGCGACACTAGCGTGGTGCCGTATTCGGTGTGAGAAATCTGTCTGGACGATGTGAGCCAGTAGGGTCATCAGCATAGGCGCTCTAGCGTAAATGCCTAATACCAATGGGTGATGAAATAGCATATACAGTGTGCAAATCTCAGGGTAGTTAACGGCCATGCTCTAAGCTACAGTGGAGAAGTTTTGGCAGGCTTTCCATATGTGTCAGCGTGTTGAGAGAAATTTTTGGTTATCATTGTGGCAAAAGTGGTGAATCCTCCCCTCCAAGCGGTGTTTTTAGGGGGACGGAGAGGAATCAAGAGGAGTCGGGTTGTGGGTTCACTGACGCATGGCCGCGAGGGCACATAGAAATAAGCGCCTGGTCGCGGGCTTGTGTAGTTTTCGCTGAATCGATCGAGCAAGTTACGGTTCTTTTTTCGCTAGCGCTGCTTTTGCTCTGAGCAGCTCACAATTTTCAAGATAAAGTCCTCAACTTGTGGCTTTCCATTGTCCTTATTTACTTGCGTCTTGGATCTGGTTTCCGAGCTGAACAGATTTTGGAAAGCCAATCGCGTTTGCATAGGTATCTTCTGTTCAATTGGAGGTTTCCACCACTTGTTAATAGAATAGTCTGTTCGAAGTGAAATTCGCCCAAGTTATCATTTATTGTTCTTTTGAGCAAATAACGTGACTTCCATTGAGGAATACACGTAATGTCTTAGATTTATCAGAGGTCATTCGTCTTTTATTCAGCTTCAACTAAGCAATAATTCTTTGTCACTGTCACGTATAGATATTCATTTTTATTCGCCTATCTCAAAAAACAAATATCGCAGACATCAAACTCAGTAGCATGATAGCAGTAAATTAAGAATCTACTTGATAGTATTGTAATTTAATTCTTTTCGGACATGGATAATTATTATATTGGGTAGGGTGAACTAAAATATGCGAAATTTATTGCTATTACTTTTAATGTCTTGTAACTGCAACAGAAAACCATAGTATTTCAATTTCATTGTCTTTCTACTAACGGGTAGTCTTAGTTCAGACGGTTTTAAATGAAAATAATTAGCCATTTAGGGTGAAGCTTATGCAGCATTAATTAAAATCTTACCTGTAATTATTAATGTATTTTTTTAATAATTGTAGCTCATAGATTACTACGTTTAATACCCATCTGTTGTACATTCCAATTTATTTTCTCTCTTTGATCATTATAAAAGTATGACAACTAAGCTTTTAGGGAATCTGTATCATCTGCCCTTCGTTACTGTCTTTTTTAAAGCGTAACAAAGCCTTGTGACAATTATTCGATGAAATAACGTAACAGTTGTCCCTAAATGCAAACGTACCTCTTCTCCATCTACCCTCCTGAAACAACATTTGCATATTCACTGTCGTTAATTTTCATGTTTTATTTAAAATTGGTATCCAGTAGACATGACAAATTTTCATTACTTTTGTGATACAAAGGAATTTCCCGCAGTAGTGTAGAACAGGTACGTGTCTTTTCTCTTTCGTGTTAGTTTATTTTGATAAGAACGCATTGTGTTAGCAAGACATGTACTGTCTTTTACTACCACCTAACTATTCATATGGCTCTGCAGAAAGTTCGTGATTATTTTCTGTAAAAACTATAAATTTTTTCTAGACCGAGATCGTACTTCGACTTAACCCTCTACGCTGTACGGACGTTCCCTCGAGACTACATGGGTACTCGGTGTTTGTGTGTGTCCACATCGTTTCATTATCATTCAGGATAACGAGGAGGCAGGACTGTGAAAAGATTGTGAATCAGTTACGATTGCTGATAACCGCATCGCTAAGAGCCCCACAAAGCAAACGTCATAATCGTCGGGACCAAATCGAATCATTAGTGAATCTTTATTTTTGAAGGCGACTGCAACACGTTTTAAATGTTTTATGAAACGTATGACACGTAGCGGTCATTTATTCTTGCTACTTGATACAGTGTTCGTGAATTCTAATCGGAACTGGTAGTAACATTAATGGATACTTGGGCACTCGTATTGCGTTTCGTAATATACTTAACTATCAGTGTCATGGATGTTCCTTCCTATTATTTCCAAGCCTACATTAAGAAATTGTCCAGAATTTATGTAGGTTATCACTCCTTGGGGGGGGGGGGGAGGGGGGAAGGGGATCGCCGAAGAACAGTTATGGTGGTCTGCATCCAAGACTCATTATTGCTCATATCAATGGAAATATTGAAATCGAAGAAACTGGTTAATGTTCGCGATAACTATGACTCGGGGATTCAAGTCTCTTTATATCATGCAACTTAAGGTGCTACTATAGATGAATATAAGAGCTGTAAATGCTTTAGTGACCTGATTTCATTGACATCATTGATTTAAATTACGAGAAAGGATCGGAAAGTAACGCACAATAATTTTTGCAGCTGAAATGTGGAATTTGTCAGTGATATACTGTGAAGTCTGCGCTGCGGAGGTTATTGTGTTTTAATATTCGCCTGTCACGAGAAAAGAAACCTGAACTACGAAACAAAAATGCCGCACATGTTACTGTCATCAGCTTGTGATGAGCAGTGACGTATAGTTCGATATTTCTGCGCCAAAGGGCATATTCCAAGAGAAATACAAAAGGACGTGCGTGCTGTGCATGGGGACGTCGTTATGTCTCCAGGTGGAGTGCATTCTTCAAAGGGAGCCGTATGAACCGACATTCTGCGAGAGTGCAGCTATTATCGGCTGCCACGAGGGTGGCAAATCATTAAGTTTCACACAGTGAAGTGCAAGAATGCACACCACATGGAGATGGTCTACATAGTTGCTCCCATACATGGTATGCTTATCCATATGAATTACACTAGATCTTGTGCCCTTTGGCCCACAAATATCGAACTAAACTGCGCTGCTCTTCTCATATTGACAACAGTAACATGCACGCTATTTTTGTTTCGTAGTTCAGGCTTCTTTCGCGGGAGCTGCACATGAAAATAAAACGGCGCGGCCCTCAAACTATGTCGACGTGAAATTTTAACATTCCAGCTGCATTACTAGCGGGTAAAAAATTATTGCGTTACTTTTCGATCCTTCTTGGTACATTAACAGATTATCTTTCTTCGTGCATAAACAGAACAGTTATAATGTTCTGATAACTTTAAGTGCTTGGAGTCCACAGAGAGAATTTTTTACACGGCATCATCTTTCCGCCGTTGACTGCAATTTTTGGTTATTTAAAACATTATTGCGATTCCGGCACTTTGGTCCTTGTAAACTGATTTAAAATCGGAATATCATAAATCAGAAACAAAAATGTCCGATCATTGGATAATATCTCGATGTGACAGAAGGGCCTCATATTTTTGTATTTTGTGCTGTTTTAGACTACTGATGCGCGGTGTGGGAGTCTTACCAGATAGGACTGACGGAGTACATCGAAAAAGTTCACAGAAATGATACAGGATTTTGGCTGGAAATCATAAAAAGAAAGGCGTTTTTCGTTGTGAAGGAATCTTCTCCCTAAATTCCAATCACCAACTTTCTCCTCCGAATGCGCAAATATTTTGTTGACACCGACCTACATAGGCAGGAACGATCATCACGATAAAATAAGGGAAATCAGAGATCGTACGGAAAGATATAGGTGTTCATTCTTTGCGCGCGCTATACGAGATTGGAATAATAGAGAATTGTGAAGGTGGTTCGATGAACCCTCTACCAGACACTTAAATGTGATTTGCAGAGTATCCATGTAGATGTAGATGTAGATGTAGATGTAGATTTATGCAAAGGCACTTTATTAATCAGTTCACAATGGCCTAACTGAAGAAACTATAGTCGCATTGTGAATAATAAAAAAAAATTACTTCTATGATACATCTGAGTCATCATTATTTCTGCTCGCCCGTTACTTTCAAGTGTTAACTAAGGAATATGTTCACTGCTTGTCACACTGGCGCACCGCAATGTTGTTTCAGTGAAGCAGAGGAGAGTCGAGCGTCCAACGTCGGCCGTAACGATGACGTCACTCTTCCGGTCGCACCTGTGCGGGGTCGTCGCTCTTCTGCGCTGCAGCACAGGCAGAATGAGCTGGAAACAGGTTCCGCAGCAGCGTGGCGGTCGTAACCGAAGCGCATGAATGAACAGCGCAGGCAGCCCCCTTTGCCTCTCACGGCTACCAACTCTCGGCCGGTGTCGGGTAGCTGCCCGCGTCATTCGGCTGAGAGTAAGCGCCTATCACCAGCGATACGCAGCGGGCGTCGGTGCGCCGCGTCAATGGAGTGTCAGCCCGTGTCACGTGGCCGCTGCCGGCCGCCCACGCAGTCTCTCTCACGGCTACCGGCTTACCGCGCCGCTCCTGTTTCCTCTGGAGGGTTGCGGTATTATTACTGCGTATCGCGTAGCTCGGCGGACCGGCCAATGAACTGACACCGCTTGCAGGTGTCCCTTACACCTGGCAGTTACTTGCCGGACCAGCTCACCTGTCGACACGGCCTCCCTCAGTGCACCTAACCTGGCTGGCATGGTTAGCTTTTTCTGAGTGTCATTTGCATTCACAGGCACTTCACTTGACAAAAACGATCTGAGAGAGTGGAAATTGTTAGGGGGTCTATTTTTTTTTCTTTTTGAATGAGCATCCGTCCTCTTCAGGAAAAAAAGAACCTCTACGGCTTTCATTGGCTACCATTGTACTATTGTGTCACTATTAACGCAATGACGCAGTAAGTAGCTGTCATACGTCTTTGGAATATTTTTACCAAACTCCAAATATGCTCTAAGAAAATAAAAATACAAGGAAGAAAAAGACGACGCTCCGCTAACGGATTTTGCGAATGGGACGAAACTCGGAAAATCGGTAGATGCGATGTACAAGTGCAGACAAACAAATGATTACAATTTTAGAAAAAATTGTTGATTTATTCAAGAGAAAGAGGTTGTAAAATTGAGCAAGTCAATAACGCGTTGCCCCCTCTCTGGCCTTTATACAAACAATTAATCGGTTTGGCACCAATCCTCCTGAGAGATATCGTGCCAAAGGCACGTTAGATCGTGAAAATCCCAAACTGGTTTGAGTGTCCTGCACCTAATGCTCCAGGGATTTTCAGTTAGGGAGTGATCCGGCTGCCTGCTGGCCACGGTAGAGTTTGCCAACTACGAAGGCAGCAACAGACAAAATCGCCATGGCCAGGCGGACATTATCTTGCTGAAATGTAAGCCCATAATGGGTTGCTATGACGAACAGTAAAACAGAGCGTACAACATCGTCGACGTACCGTTGTGCTGTAAGGATACCGCGGGTGATTTCTGCTATAAGAGGAAGTGACACCCCAGACCATTAATCCTGGTCATCAGGCCGTATCCTGGGCGCAGTAACATTCGTATCCCACCGCTATGTGGGGGTCTCCAGACATGTTTTCTGCCTGGAATCTCATTAACTCGAGTAGAATTAACTTCTCTGATCAGTTCCACCTTGAACTGACGATATTTTAAGTCCCGATTTGTTGCCCGTCGTGGCAGCCATCCTAGGCTTACATTTCAGAGAGGAAATGTCCGTCCGCACGCGGCGAGAGTTTCTAGTGCTTGCCTTCTTGCTTGACAAACCTTACCTTGGCCAGCATGGCCGCCAGATTTCTCCCCAAATGAGAACGTTCGGTATTCTGGCTATCTAACGCGTCAGTTGGACATCTCTCGGCACGATATCCCTCAGAATAATATCCAAAAACTTCGTCAATGAATGTAAGGCCGAATAACGGCTTGCATGAAGGCCAGTGGTGGACCAAGGCTTTAATTAACTTGCTCAGTTTGTGAAGCTTTTTCTCTTGAGTAAATCATACAATTTTTCTTAAACTGTAAGGATTTGTCTGGCGATTTCCGCCCCTTTCCGATAATTTCTTCTGGTGCGTTTTCCTTTTTTCCTTTCCTTTTTTTAACGTGTAGTTTACTTCAGTCTGTGATAAAAAAAAATTGTGTCCATACCCGTTCCCTCTGACTAGTCATTATCAGTAACCTATAAATATTGAGATATAGAGATGGCTACAAGACAGAACACATTCCTCTAATAGGAAGCGTAATGAAAATGTTGCCTTCTAGTATATATATATATATATATATATATATATATATATATATATATATCTTCGTCTGAAGCAAATTGACGGCTGCGAGTCAACGGCATCAGGACACCAGAAATATGGAAATCGCACGGGGAGGGATCGGCACTATATAAAGGATGTGCAAGGGCTTCCCAGTGAAACTTCTGCAGTGTAGTCTAAACAACCTTACCAAAATGTGGATGGGCCTGGTTGCAATAACCGCAAACACTTTCCGTGAAGATATTAAGCGTCTTCTCACACAGTGGGGTAACTGTAGTAATAACAGTCTCATATATATATATATATATATATATATATATATATATACTAGAAGGCAACATTTTCATTATATATATATATATATATATGACTGTTATTACTACAGTTACCCCACTGTGTGAGAAGACGCTTAATATCTTCACGGAAAGTGTTTGCGGTTATTGCAACCAGGCCCATCCACATTTTTGTAGGGTTTAGACTACACTGCAGAAGTTTCACTGGGAAGCCCTTGCACATCCTTTATATAGTGCCGATCCCTCCCCGTGCGATTTCCATATTTCTGGAGCCCTGATGCCGTTGACCCGCAGCCGTCAATTTGCTTCAGACAAAGAGAGGCACCCTTGGCAACGATCATTTTTCCGCAGGAAACCGCAAACATTTTCCCATGAAGACATTGACCCTTTTCTCTCACACTAGGACAAGCACATCAACAGTTACGACCATCACTTTTGAAATAATGAACAATTTACGTACATTTTTTCCATCTGTCTCATTCTCATTTGACTGCCGCCTATGCACTGCCAACACCTCATTCTCTTCCTTAACCCACCGTATCAGTAATCACGGTGGGAAGCTGTACGTATTTTTCAGAGAAGCTATGGGAAGTTGCGAAACAGAAAATAGAAATGTGATATCGTCGCCAAGATAATAATAGCTGACGGTGTGTGTAGTGTTACATTATTAAACTATATGTGTGTAGTGTTTATGCTGATCGTTATTGAGAAAAGAAAGAACAGTGTAAAATCTGTATTTTAGTTTACGTAGCAACCTCTTTGAAAAACATTGTCGTCTCCTAGGGATAAACGGAATGACATTCTGCTATTTTAAACAGACTGGCCTTGATCTCTAGAGGCTGGAGGCTTCAGAAAAAATCCGGTCATACTGATTTAGTTTTTTCCGAGGTTTTCCTAAACATTGTAGGCAACTAACGGTTTGGATCCTGTTGTAACTCCACTGTCGATTACCGGTCACATCCTTGTGAATCTGACACGTAAATATGCACATATCATTATATATGACAAATATGTTTTAATGGTTTTTTTTAAAAACTGTAATACCATGTCATGTCGTTATCTCTGTAAAAGTGATCAGTTGATGAATAAAACTATTACCACTATCCTGAGTATTGCAAATGTATCTCTGAACGTTAAGTAAATGGTAGCCAACGGATTTGTGTAAATATAAAAATTTCTGATAATTCTTTGTTGTTATTCCATGATCGTATTTGTTTTTCAGTTTATTGATGTGTAAAATTTTTCGTGAAGATGTGGAGCAGATGGTATTGTATTCCCCAGTTTTTATATGTTGTTTGTACCTCCTACGTTTATATCCCGTAATCCGGTGTCTATTGTTCCCGTCCTTACTACCCTTATCGATATGTTACCGTAAAAGCTATTACTTCTCTATCATGGTCATTTTATGACATGCTTATGGGAGGATGTAATAAGTTGTCTGATATAGTTAATACGGCCAAGCTCGAAGATTCAACAGTAAATCTCTCCGCCATGCACTGCGCCGCTCTTCTGGCGACAGCCACTGGTATTTAATAAGTACCTCTTAACGGTCTCGCACTTGGTATACAAACGCTTGACCAAACGCGTCACTCGTCTGTCGATCTTCTCCACCTCCTCTCATAACCGTAACGGTCCCAGGTTAAAGAGAATTGCTCAAGAATTCATCGATCAAGTGTATATTAAGCCATTTCCTGGGGCTCTTCAAATGCATTTCTGAGTGGCGTCTGCTTTTCTGAAAATTAGCTTTGTGTGGTTGTTCCACTTCAGCTAACTCCGGACGTACGCTCTTTTACTTTTTATAATAGCTTTATCCATTTACCTATTTGCGTTGAGGGTCAACTGCCAATAACCTGAATGTCTTTCCACAGGTCACTATATCTTTTTGACGTCGTGACTATCCTCGGCCTCTAGGAGTTTCTCATGTTATGCACAAAATAACGTACGTCTCTAGTGGAGGACGACGGTGTTAGAACGTTTCTAGGGATAATGACAAAGTTTGCATCTCACGGTTTACCCCTGTCAAGAATGAGGAGTTCTTTCTGCCAGGAGGATCTGAATCCTATCACAGAGCTGACCCGATGCCCCGTGGGCTCGTATTTTCATCACTATGCGGCGGAGTAAAGTAGTAACGACTGCACTCCGAAGCTCAAGGTAAACAACTTAAACTATGACGAGTCATCAGTTGTCTGGTTGGTTTGATGTGGGCCGCCAGGCATACCTCTTCTGCGAAAACCTCTTCATTTCAGAGTAGCACTTGCAACCTATGTCCTCAATTAATTGCTAGATGTACTCCAGTCTCTGTCGTCCTTTACAGTACCCTCTGCAGCTCTCTCTACTGTCATGGAAGTTATTCTCTGATGTCCTACCAACCTGTCCCTTCTTTTTGTTACTACTTTCCATACATGCCTTTCCTCGCCAATTGTGCGGAGAAACTCCTCATTGACCATCTTATCAATCCATCTAACTTTCGACATTCTTCTATAGCACCTCATCTCAAATGCTTCGATTATCTACTGTTTCACACAGCCCATGTTTCGCTATCATACAATCCTGTGCTCCAAACGTTAAGTCTCAGAAATTTCTTCCTCGAATTAAGGCTTATGTTTGAAACCAGTACACATATCTTGGCAATAACACCCTTTTTTCCACTGCTAGAAGTCTTTTTATGTCATCTTTTCTCCGTCCGTCATTAATTACTTTAGTGCCTATGTGGCAGAATTCCTTAACTTCACCTACTTTGTGATCATGAATCCTGAAGTTAAATTTCTCGCTGTTCCGATTTCTGCAACTTCTCATTATTTATACTTTCTTCGATTTACTTTCAATCTAATACCCATTATACTGTACATCTCGTTAAGCAGGTCCTGTAATTCTTCTTCACTTTCACTGAGGATAGCATTGTCATCGGCGAATCCTATCATTGTTATCCATCCGCATTGAATTTTAATTCCATTGTTGAACGTCTATTTTATTTCACGCATTGCTTCTTCAATGCACGCAAGGATCCTACACCCAACTCACACCCTTTTTAATCGGAGCGCTTTGTTCTTAATTTTCCACTCTTTGGCACTTGTACACATTATCCACTATCCGTCTTTCCCTGTAGCTTACTTCTACTTTTCTCAGGATTTTGGACACCTTGTATCGTTATACATCGTCGAACGATTTTTCCAGATCGACATAGCCTATGAACTTGTCTTGATTTTCATTAGTCTTGCTTCCATTATCAACTGTAATGGCAGAACTGCCTCTCTGGTGCCTTTATCTTTCCTGAAACTAAATTAACCTTTATTAACACACCGTGAATTATCTTTTACATTCTTCTGTATATTAATCTAGTTAGCAACTAGTTTGTATGAGTTGTTGGGCTGGTTGTGCAATAATTCTCGTACATGTTAAGTCTTGCAGTCTTCGGAATTTTGCGGATGTTGTTTTACCAAAAATAAAGTCAGATGGTATGTCGCCAGTTATACATTCTACAGACCAACGTGAATAATCGATTTGTTGCCACTTCTCCCGACGATTTTAGAAATTTTGATGTAATGTTATCTGTCCCTTCAGTCTTATTTGACTTTATGTCTTCCAAAGCTTTTTTAAATTCTGATTATAATACTGGACCCCTGCCTCTTCGATATCTTGTTCTTTCACGGCATCAGACAAATCTTTCCCTCATAGAGGCTTTTAAAGCACTCTTTCCACATATCCGCTCTCTCCTCTGCATTTAACAGTGTAATTTCCGTTGCACGTATAATGTTATCATCCTTGCTCTTTATTTCACGGAAGGTTATTTTGACTTTTCTACAAGCTGAGTCAGTCCTTACTAAAACCATTTCTTTTGCGATTTCTTTACATTTTTCATGAAGCCATTTCGTCTTAGCTTCGATGCACTTCCTATTTATTTAATTCTTGGGCGATTTATATTTCTGTATTCCTAAAATTTCCTGAATATTTTTGTAGTTCCTTATTTCATCCATCAGCTGAAGTATTTGTTACCCATGGTTTTTGCGTGGCTACTTTCTTTGTATCCACGTTTCTCTTTTCAATTTCCGTGATCGTCGTTTTCAGAGATGTCAATTCCTCTTCAAACTGAATTGCGTCCTGACTTGTATCTATAGCCTTAGAGAATTTCAAGCGTATCTCATCATTCCCAAGTACTTTCGTATCCTACTTCTTCGTGCAAAGACACATTGATTCTTCCTTAGTGTTCTCTTAAAATTCAGACTACTCATCATCACTACTAAAATACGATTTGAGGCTATATCTGCTCTTGAGTATGCCTTACAACGTTGTTCTGACTTCAGAATCTCTGCCTGACTATGACGTAATCCAACCGAAATCTTTTCGTATCTCCCTGCCTTTTTCAAGTGCAACATCCCGCAGTTTGTGAGACAGTGAAACCTATAAGAATCAAAGTAAAGGACCCACCCAGAATCCGTCACACCCCTCTTGCGATTCCATGTTAACTGTAAATCACGCAACGGAATCGCTGTCTTGAACTCCCCTACACAGGATAATAAATGTCGTTTGACTAGGGCATCCCATCGGGCAGACCGTTCGCCTGGTGCAAGTCTTTCGAGTTGACGTCACTTTGGCGACTTGTACGTCGATGGGGATGAAATGATGATGATTAGGACAACACAACACCCAGTCCTTGAGCGGAGAAAATCTCCGACCCAGCCGGGAATCGAACCCGGGTCCGTAGGATTGACATTCTGTCGCGCTGACCACTCAGCTACCGGGGGGGGGACCCTACATAGGATGATAAGGTAGGAAATTGTAGTAACCCTGCTACAGAACTATCCGTTCAATCAAGAGAATAAATTAGTGAACTGAGGGTATCTACGTGCTTCTTGAAATAAAATGAAAATGAAACATAAATCGATTATCTATTGTATTCAATAATTACAACATTCTGGTATAATCATTCCATGAAAAACAAAGTTAACTGCTGATGACTACTAAGAAGACAGGCTAAGGTAGGGATGGCTACCATATCTTTGCAGAACATTAAATCGTTAATTCACTACAAAAGAAACGATTCATTCAGAAACTCAGATGGTCAGTTGAAATCTTATCAAACAATACTAAGACATGTGTGGGGTTTAGTGGAGCTGCGTCAACTGTATGCTTCCTATCTAAACATTAACCCCTATCTAGTGAGCTATACACTGTGAACAGTCCGACCAACCTCCTGAGCATTAAGTAAGAGAGCCGTGCTCGTAGTGGAGAATCAGAATTTCTCTCTTCAGGACTCGGACACCTCCAAGCACCCCGACGTCTTGAACCAGCGACATGTTCCCATCCACCACCGAACCAAGAGCGTCCCTTTTTCTTCCACCAGTTCCCGAATCAGCAGTTTGCGCTAATCTGGCTACAAATCCCAATCAGGAAAAATTTACTCTTTCCACCAATAGTATGTCATTGCCACCTTTAACACATCGCCACACACGAATGTCGTCAGCCACAGCCACAGTCAGAGCACATCTTCCCCGCTAGATTTTCCCATAAATGTCAGCGAGCAATGAACGAATCAGAGTGTTGTTTTCCCGGGGCCAAACCACTTCCAAGACCTGTACTTCTTCGCCATACACTGTGGCGTCTTAGAAAGCCCTTGAAACTGTTGCCCTCGGTCATCTCAAGAGACGAGTCGTTCCATAGGCCGCCAGCTTCGGTTTAATGAAAAGGACGGCTAGATTCCATAAACTTACGTCGGCGGCCACTTGCACGTGCATGTCGTCACCAAGGTTTCTGTGCCCACGTCAAACCTGCCGCACTCAGAGCAGTGTGCGGGCTGTGCATTTCTGAGGTATTCACAGACGGGAACTATTAGCCCCGACCACTGAAATTTTGCAAAATACATTTCAACGCAGTGAGGCTTTACGTAGATGCACCTAAGTGTCCTGCCCATTGCCACTCGTGACCAGATGCGGATAAATTTAGTATAAATGGAAGAAGGCAAGCCGGACAGACTGTAACCTTCCAAAATCTCCCCAATAGAATGAAATTTTGAGTGGGAGTCGTCACATTGAAGCACGGTAGTGGGGAAACTCCAAGCAAAATTTCAAGAAAAAAGAAAAAAGTCTACTGCCTACCAAGACTAGTCATGGCACCCACATAAAACACTGACATGTGCAGCACAGAATGGTATAATAGAGACGAATGCAGAATATGTACGAAGACAGAAACTAGTTCTCGAAAGAACAGTTACTGTTGATGACCGTGCAGCTTTTCCCTGGAATAAATGATGACTAACTGAAAACATCAGCTGCCGACAGGTGTTGTTGATATACCTCGATGTGGACAGCTGAAATGTGTGCCCCGACCAGGATTCGAACCCGGGATCTCCTGCTTACATAGCAGACGCTCTATCCATCTGCCCTGATGTTGACGGCACACGGTACCTGCGCCAGAAGACTTAACAAGTACAGCAATACCAGCATAGGAAGGGATGACTACTAGTACAATTAGTAACTAATTAGAGTTACATTTTAATACAAAGTTTGTCTACTAGTAGAATTAGTAACTAATTAGGTTTACATTTTAATACAAAGTTGTCAGCTAGGACTCTGTTCTCATGGTATGTTTTCTGTTTTACTAATATGTGTATGGTATACTGTATGTTGGAGAAGATCTGTTCATACGACTTTACAGTCCAAACTGTACATCCTTAATTAAATTAGAACTTCAGCGACCGAAAAGTTTTCTGATAAGCTCTAAGATCTAATGCTGTATGAAAGACGTGATTTATATGATGTAATGCCACTGGAATGATATACCTAAAGAACTAGTTGGCCTTTCCGTTAGTTACACAAACATGATGAACAGTAAGTCTTGGAAAATGAAGCTAGATGTGAACAAAATGGGTTTGCGTTAAGTGCTTTACTGAAGAAAATGTGATACATCATGGAAAGAAAAGTCGTGGGAATACAAATAACGTTAGGCAAATTATCTAGCATATAACAATGAAGTAATCCAACAGCCAGTGTGATTGATGTCCACATAATATGATTTATGTAAATAAGACATTATTAAACTAATACTGTACAGACATCTCAGGTTACATCAAGACATACAGAGAACAGCATCACACTACAGCAAATTTTGTTTTGCAATATGGATTTGAAATGGCTATTGGTTTTATGCGGCGTTGGATTAAGGACCGTAGTCTCCATTACTGTTACATTAGGAGCGAAGGGATGGATGGTCATGGGCTCATCCTCTGCCAGCGTTGTCAAGTGCAGCAGCAGCAACTGCGCAACTGTGTCCAGCAGTCGTGGCAGCCGGCATGGACAAATTATCCTCTGGTAGCCATCCACTCGGCGCATCGAGTCTAGCCCAGTCCGGCAACACCTATGGGATTAACTTGTCTGTAATGAGACAGAGAACTGCTGAGAACTCATGAGAAATAATGTGTGAAATAAAGTGCCGTGGGGTACACATCTGTGCATCCTATCTAAGGAACTATCTTTGGAAAGCAACCACTGCCTTGTACAGACTAATAAATGGATTCCTTGGAATGCCCGACCTGGGTATTCTGATACTATCCAAAAGGAGAAAGGCAACAGTGCAGTTCCAGTGTCGTGCCTCAACACCTGCAGTTGAGACGCGCCGCCACTGACAGCAGGCAGCATGCCGGTTGGCCTGGATTAGTCGGCTGCCGAAGGCATTGTCCCCTCCGCCACGCCTGCGGGGCGTCAGTGTGCATCAGGGCCTCCGTCCATTGTCTGGTTGCCACCACTGCGTAACACCCGTATTAGAACACCTTTCAGACAACTGCCCTTGTAGCAGTGCTGTCTGACCGAACCTGCACAATATTATAGCTATGCATTCGGATTCTGCATGACTGGACGATAACAGGACACGAGACACGAGAACAAACATAAACAGAACCAATTCCACAGTTACTTCCTTAACTAAGCCATGACTATCTATGACATGTACAGGTCCACAGACTCAACACATTCAGATCACGACTACCCCTTTATCAGTGAGAACTAAAACTTGGTCTTGTAAATGAAAGTTAAGTAGTTAAAGACAGAAAAATGCACGTCTTCCTCCTCTACCTTGTTGGTACCTTGTCTTTAGTTCAGACGCTATTTGGCAGAAATCTATTTGGTACATACTTTGGAAACAGTATTACAAAATTGCCCGCATCTCGTGGTCTTGCGGTAGCGTTCTCGCTTCCCACGCCCGGGTTCCCAGGTTCGATTCCCGGCGGGGTCAGGGATTTTCTCTGCCTCGTGATGGCTGGGTGTTGTGTGCTGTCCTTAGGTTAGTTAGGTTTAAGTAGTTCTAAGTTCTAGGGGACTGATGACCATAGATGTTAAGTCCCATAGTGCTCAGAGCCATTTGAACCATTTTTATTACAAAATTCTTAAAGTAAGCTGTTGTACACAAGGTGGTCTGTTCCTGGAATGAGGTACATGGAAAACTTAGCGTCTGGTTTCTTGTCGATTGTCGTCTCCTCTTGCTTACAATGCTGCAGACTCTGTTCACCTACATGAGAAATAAAATTTCATTATTTATGCGTGCCGATGCTCCCTGGCATCGCACTACAACACGAAACCTAAATCACCAATCTCTAGATATGGGTCTGTGCAACGGTGGCTTACGTTTGTCCCAAATCAGAGTGACATTCAGAGAAAGCTCGACTGGCGCAAATGGCCACAACAAATAACAACGATAGACAACAAACCTAACACAAAAAAGGTTCCTATAACGAAGCTTGTTAACCACAGTCGACACAAACGCTTCTTCAGTACTCTACCGGAATCAGATGTTTCACCCCTCCGTCAGAAACACCCAACTCAATGTTGTAGGCGTGACAACTGCCACCATAAGTGTAACGGACGAAAGCCGGCACTTCTGCTCCTCTTCGTACTTAGTCGTCAAAATTTCCATTACCTTCTGTCGTGCTAAGGTACGTAAACAGATAAACTGAGCACCCACTTTTTTCCATCATCACATAATTCTATTTACGCGGACTACCTAACAATAATCCACTAACTCAGAGCTATGTACAACAATGAAAATCACTAACTTTGCGAGGTGCCGGAACGGTAAACACATAAACTGCGGCAACACTCAGACGTCTCGCCGGTCGTTTCGCCCTGCATACAATCGGCGAAACTCGACTGACGTCAGTCGTTCCACCAGGTGATTAAGCCCATTGATGTACGACCCTCTCAGTATTCACGGAAGTGCAGCCTCCAACCGGAAACGCAGTGTGTTGCGTCCTCCGGTGCTTGCCTCGCACAGGTCACCCAGAGAAGTAGCCAAACTTGCATAGGAATCAAGTGAAATGTATTTTGAGCTCTCAGTACAAATACTCTCATTACAATAACCTTATTCGGCCTGTTACCATCGTGCAATGACATAAAAATGGTTCAAATGACTCTGAGCACTAAGGGACTTAACTTCTGAGGTCATCAGTCCCCTAGACTTAGAACTACTTAAACCTAACCTAAGGACATCACACACACCTATGCCCGAGGCAGGATTCGAACCTGCGACCGTAGCGGTCACGTGCTTCCAGACTGTAGCGCCTAGAACCGCTCGGCCACCCCGGCAGGCGCAATGAGATAAAACATTAATTAAATTTATGAAAATGAGAGGCGACATGCAAAAGATGACAAATTAACTACTTACCCTAATTGAGCTAACCTATAGATTCTTACAATCTAATGCTATACTACTCGATGAACGGTTTCAGGTGGCTGATCTGGTAAATGCCCCGGATTCCCCTGTTGATGACTGCTGCTAGGGTTACGTGGGCGTCGCTCAACGACCTTCCTTGTACTCTGTGTAGTTCATGAGCAGACTCATTGTGGCTTAGGTGTATCCTATTACCGTTTTGTCAGTAGTATGGTTGTTCCAGCCCCCTGTTAGGTTTGGGTGGTTGCTGTTGAGGTTGTATGTTTGTCTGCCCGTCTTCCAGCTGTTGTATTGGTGATCAGGCCCACGTCTTGCAGTCATTCAGCGTGAATTGTAATTCTCACACGATATTTTTAAAGCATTCAGTGCCGTGGCCACATTTACCGTCAATATATTTTGGTGTTGTAGTGGGAGCTTCATATGCCAGAAGCAGATTTTTTCAGCATAGCCACACGGATCATAAAGCAGCTGGTTCTTTTTGATCAGACCCTAGAAGAATTTGATAGGACTTTTAAACCCTGAGGCGACCAGCCCCTTGCAAAACATGATTTCGCATTTGATGCGATGCTGCATCTTGGTCGACCGGTAGATCGCCAAGAACGCATCCCTAAAGTTTTTGCACGACGTGCATGTTACAGCAATTGTACGCATTCTTTCTGTAACACTCGCCTCGAGGTACCGACAGACAAAATCTAATTTGCTCTCGAGTGGACACTGTGGAAGTAGCGAGAGGTCAAACTGAGGATTGAGTGTGTACGGGTGTAGGATATTTTCGTGGGCTCTGTAGATCTGGAATTTTCTGGCGGATGCAAAGTGTTTAAAATCGAACGTGTCAAATGGCTCTGAGCACTATGGGACTCGTTGCTACATTCTTTATAATTTAGGACAGACCACGTTGAATGGGGTTGCGGCCCACGATGTCCTCAGATAAGGGTTGAAACGCCCGGGAGATGTCAGCGGTATCAAAGATTGTCAAGAACGTCTTCCCGTTGCACGTCGTAATGTAAACTGTCCTTTTTAGACCTCGAAATGTGTTTATAATAATGTCGCAATGGAGTGTTGCTCTAATTGTCGCTCTTTATGCCATCTCCCGAGGCCATTTTATATCCACGGAGCCTTTGGACAGAGTTATGGTGAGATTTGGTGCCAATTTGACATCAGTGACACTCCTTGCACCTCATATGAATTTCTGAGCTCTGGCACTGTCTTCGTACTTGTCGACACCTTGCTGTGCGTAATGTCGCCGAGAGCGAAGTAGAAGCCCAGTCGCCATGCTTTTGCACCAACGCAGAGGAAGGTAGTAGGCACTTTTGAGTCAAATTTCTGCGTCGCAGTGGACGATAATGACGGGGCTTCAAAAATGTGTAATTCTTTTGCACAATGTAGAAGTTTTTGGGATATATGATGTTGTAATACCATGTTCTATTTCCTACAAGTATGACAGAAAGTAGTTTGTATCACTTTCATGTCCGTCAGATGGAAATAGGTATACTGAAATTGAAACCCTGAGGCATCGTGTCCTGCAGGTTCCCTTTCGTTTCTCATACACACGATGCGATAAGTGAACAACAATATTTAGAGGACCACAAGAAAGACATTTGCCATTTAACAAGAATTCGAAGATTGACGTGGACATATCATTCTCCCACAGATATGCTACTTGATGGACCAAGGAAATTATTTTATCAGCTGGGACTGAAATTCGAAAAATTGACTGTAGAATACGAGCAATCGCGTAAGAACTTGTTCACGGGACAGAATGAATAGTCTGTTGAAGTATGAGCTTAATCTGCAAATGTTGTTTTGTACTCCTTGATTTTATTAAAATCAGTTCCGCTGCTGAAGATGGACATCAAACTATTTTGTGACCTTAGCACAATTTTGAACACTATTCATCAAATAGTTTTCCTCATTTATCGTTCACCAATACAGACGCTGCATATTAATTATCTTCCTCTTGCACTGGAAGTAGATGAAAATTTAGTCCTATTTTCGGGATCTGATCTTAGAACTACATAAACCTAACTAACCTAAGGACATCACACACACCCATGCCCGAGGCAGGATTCGAACCTGCGACCGTAGCGGTCGCGCGGTTCCAAACTGTAGCGCCTAGAACCGCTCGGCCACACCGGCCGGCAAACGAACGTGTCGTCCATATGTCCACGTAATGGTGTTCCTGACAGACTGCCTGGTGCTGACTCCGAACTTACAGTGCCTGCGTCGCTTACTACAGGACTCGCCACATTGCTGATGTGCTCGTCAGCTCCGAGTAGTGATATGCAGTTGATAATACCACTTGTCGTTCTACCGTCTCACGATATTAGTTCCGTGTGCACCCTTAATTTGGGAAAAAACATTCGCAGTTTCGTCACAATGAACGATGCCTATCGTGTGCGCCTTATCTATTTCCTACTTTATCTCGCGGCCTTGCTCTCTTAGCGTCTTGATCGCTCTGTGAGCCTTCTTCGCCTCTCTGACCGCTGTTGTGTTTTTTAGCTTCTTGTTCTTCCTTCAACCCCCATCTAGTGAGCCGTGCTGCTGCATATCCTCATTAGTCTATAATGGTTCAAATGGCTTTGAGCACTATGGGACTTAACTGCTGAGGTCATCATTCCCCTAGAACTTAGAACTACTTAAACCTAACTAACCTAAGGACATCACACACATCCCTGCCCGAGGCAGGAGTCGAACCTGCGACCGTAGCGGTCGCGCGGTTCCAGACTGTCGCACCTAGAACCGCTCGGCCACTCTGGCCGCCTCTCACTAGTCTGCTACAGCGGCATATCGTAGAATTGTGGTCGTAGAGGAGAATCAGATTTTCACTCATCAGGTCTCGGACAGCTCCTAGTGCCACAACGTCTACAATCAGCGACCTGCCCCCACCCGCCATCAAACCAACTGTGTTCCTTTTTCTTCTAGCAGTTTCCCGCGGCATATTGCGCCGATCTGGCCGCAAACGACAACCAGGAGAAACGTTACTCGTTGTAGCCAGTAGTGTGTCAACGCCACGTTTAACAAATTCCCAGCCGGGAATACCGTCAGTCACCGGGACAATCAGAGCATATCTTTGTCGCTAGTTTGTCCCAGAAATTCCCGGCGATGGGCAAGTCAGAGCTTAGTGTAACACTTCTGAATTTCCAAAGGCCAAATCTTATTCCAATTCTTGTACTATTCCGCCATAAACTGTGGTGTCACAGCAAAGCACTTTAAACGCCCTCTGTCATCTCAAGAGACAGCCGTTCCACAGGCCGCCAACCACGACTTAGGGATCCGTAAAATTCCGTCGATAGCCACCCCAAGTGACACGCGCAAGCCACCAAAAAGCTTTCAATGACCACGACAAAGCTTCAGAGCATTCAGAGCAGTGTGCGGTCTGTGTATTTCTCATATATTCACATACAGGAACTATCAACCTCTTCTATAACAACCACTGAAATTTTATAAGCCTCATTTCATTCTAATAAATCAGTGCAATGAGACTATAAACAGAGGCCTGTCGTGACTAGCGACTAGCGACAGACAGATTTAGTATAAGTGGAAGGAGGCACGTCAGACGGCTTGTAACCTTCCACAAGTAAACGAACTTCTCTTGTGATTCTTGAACAGAGTATTCGCTATTATTGAATGAAATTCATTGCAGAACCGAATTTGTCTTTCACCTCTCTCATTCCTGGTACCAAGTCCGTATTTTTCCATAACCCTTTGTTCCCCTGAAACCGTATTTCAGTCTCCCATGACTATTAATTAAATTTTCGTCTCCCTTCACGTGCTGAATTACTCGTTCAGTGTACTTTATCTTTTTATCTTGTGACGTCAGTATTTGCCCTTGAACTACTGTTGGCGGTGTTGGTTTACCGTCGATTGTGATGAAAACAGTCCCATCACTGAACTGCTCACAGTAACTCACTCTGTACCCTACCTTTCTATGGGAATTCCTACTCCCGTTATCTTCTGCTACTGTTGATGTTACTCTATACTCACCTCACCAGATATACTTGAATTCTTTCCACCTCACTTCACTGACCCCCCCCCCCCACTACATCTAGGTTGAGATTTAGCATTTCTTTTCAGGTTTTATATCCTCTCTACCACCTTCAAACTTCTGAAATCCTACTCCCCCCCCCCCAACAACTTGTGGAACGTTTTCCAATCATTGGTTATTCAACGTTTTTCTCATGGTCACTTCCCACTGGGTGGTACCCTCCCGGAGATCCGAATGGGGGCTAGTCTGTATCTTTTGCCAATAGATCATCATGATACTTTTCCCATTATAGGTGACATGTCATGTGGATATACATTATTTGTCATTAATCTGTGGTTTCCGTCGCTTTCTGCAACCTCATGTTGTTGATCATTACTAATTCTTTCGCTTGTAGGGGCAATTTGCCACCCCAAAGGCAAGAGAGTGCCATGAACCTCTGCCCGTTACTCCACCCTCTTCGAAATCCGTTGGCTGAGTGAATGTGACTTCTTATGCCGGGCGTTTTCGGTGGCCATTGCTAATGATTTTTATTCAAAATGTAATCGATGGCGGGGATAGGAACGGGGACTGAGGACGTTTTCAGTCAAAAGCATTACTCTTTTTAGTGGTTGTGTTCCTGTCTCCTTATCTAACTACGTGTAATCTCCAAAATAAAATAAAAGAAAATCGAATCTAACTGTACTTGGCATTAACACTGTAACCCTACCATAAAAAAGTGAACTATCCCTCTTCAGGTGTTGCACCCCACTACAGGTAAAATCTTTTCCAAAGCGATAGGCTCCACGGGTGTATAATTTGCTTTTTTTTCTTTTACTTATGATTTTAATGACGTGATAATGGTAATTAGTCAGTGTGTACAAATGAAAATGCTGCAAAACAGAATGTTACAATAAAACGTGATTCGAAGCACACATTAATATAGCTTTATGAAATTTTTATACATTGTGGGCTAAAATAGCCTTGAATATTGGTTGTGTTACTTCAGATAAAAGTATCTTTCTTCAAGAAATGATGCAACTGGACTTTCCTTGTCCACTGTCACTGGAGTTTACTTTTTCCAACAGTGTGGTCTAAAATATCTGCAACAGACTCACGCTACATTGCTAATGCCTCAATGAATTCACCGTTCCTTGAAGCAGACGATTGCTTTCGTTTCTCCCTGCGTGCAATTCAGGTCATTCTGTTTTCGATGTGATGCTGCGTGGTACGTCACATTGAGCCTGGCAACCCCAAAGTAACAGCGGCTTTACGAAGAAACTGTGTAAATAATTTGCAAAGAACATATGGTACCTCTAAATTAGAATTATACTAATACCGTCAGCTGCTGACGGGCGTTGATATCAACGGAGACGAGTGAAAATGTGTACCCGACTGGGACTCGAACCCGGGATCGGTGTGCTTTCAAGAGCGTTGTGAGTTTCTTGAAGGTAGTACCAGTAATGAAGCTCCACTTTCTCCCCTTCGCCGAAGGCGTAGTTGATTGTCATTCCCTTGAACCACGTACGCAGAAAAGTTTTGAATCTAGCAGAGGAGCATTTTTGTTCCCGAGAAACGTATGTTAACATGCAAGCACAACACATGCTCCGTAGTTCCACAGCAGTATGACGATGTACGATTATCAATAAGTGCATCCAGCGGAAGACCCTATTTGGACGTGTCTGTAATTTTATTTAATATGAGGTGATTGGACAGTAATATATATATATAATGATGTACAACAAACCTTTTCTCCTTTGCTGATCTCTTTCTAATGATCATGTCTATAAGGCAATTAAAATTACAAGGGGAACTTATTAGTTCCGTCATCAGAGCTTCCTGTTCAACGTTAGCTAACAGACGAAAAAATTATCTCCACAGCCGCAATTTCTCATATTTATTTGGAGGGAATAAAATCACATCAGTTCGCGTATTAACGTAATTTCTAACTGCTCGGGACATCTGTAAATACTACCATTGTAGGAATTTTATCCTAAATTTCAATGGAAATCTATCTTGTGTGGTGGCCTTTATTTCAATTTACTTTTCACAATCATGTTAAACAGGCTATTTAAATCAATCACACAATGTAAAACGCGTAAATCAGAATGCTTTGCATGAATTACTACAAACTTAAAACGATAGTTACATTTTACCAACATTTAAGTTATTTTTCTCTTTTCCATGACCATGTCAGGAATATACATCTAAAAGCGTAGACCGTTGTTTACTGACGGCTGAAGGCTATGGAGATAATTTTATCGTTTGCTAGGTAGCGCTGAACAGGGAACTCTGAATCCCGAGCTAATAAGCTTCCCTGACGGTCTGCTCCTTCAGTTTCTTCTTGTCAGCTCATTCATCACCAAATATAAAGGAAACTCGATACTCATTTCTGCAGTAGTTTGTTAAGCTCGTAGGATCTGAAATCGAGAAAAAAGAATGATGGATTTCGTGCTCTTATGCAGGTTGCTGACAAATTTCAATACTTTTTCTCTCGCTCAGTGCTGATCACGAACTTCATGAAATTTTCTGTTAAAATTTAGTAATAACTGCGATGATGAATAGCAGTACTTTGCTATTAACAGTAATGTTTTTTCTGTATACACATGGCGTCTCACAGCATCTATTACAGCTTCTAGGGGCTCTGGAGGGGATATGATAAGGAAATTGTGCCCATAAATGTACCGTTTCCATTAAAATAAATTTAGATATCGAATCACATTCAACTCTTCCGAGTGACGGTACACACACAAACTGAGAAGAGGGCACCGCCTTTCATTCCAAGTTGTAATTAACAGTGGACACATTAATGCAGTGTAATGACATTTTTATGGTGCCATGGTTGCCAACTCATAGTAGTTTTCTGTCCATTGAAACCTAAACATACTACGTGTTAGAGTTCGTAATATCCTTTCGTAATGGCTGCGTCTCACCAGGAACTTCCGTGTATCGAGAGTTCCTGCAGCCAGCCGCAAACATTTGAGTCACCTTCATAATAATTGGTAACTGTGTCAGAAGTCAGGTTAGAGGAAGTTGTATGGTTTTAGTGGGTTTTTGTGCAATTATGGTCATCCAGCGATACTTGTAAATGATCTGACAATTGTTGTAATTGAGTAAGAATAGCATCGCCTGTGTTTCGCCAAAGAAATAGTACGTTAGACCTCCTGAAAACTTGGAAATGAGAATAAAACGCTGCTTGTAGGTAGGACCTGAAATCCAGAAAAAAGAATGATGGTTTTCCTGCTATTATGCGGGTTACTGACAATTTTCAAAACTTCTTCACTCGCTTTACAGATACACACTCCGGAGGCATATCTTTTTGGCACTTTTCCTTTTTCTGAAAATGAATTGAAACGAGCCATCTAAATGTTTTCCAACAATCATAATAATATAACAATTCGTAATACATTTTTGAAGTATGGTTAGCTGGGAGAAATAAGAAAGTATGCCTACCTGCCATATACGCTAAGTTTGTTGTTTGACAGAGTCCATTAACACCACAAGTATCCGTTGCAAGGGGTCAGCTCCCTACAGAAGAAGTTCTTTCTCATTCTTTTCTACAGTGTACGTAAACAGGTTGTCGGAGCCAGTTCTCTCTTTTTTTGTTGGCTGATTTTCGTGAAATTGACGAAAATCTATTTCTTTAAAACGAAATGTAGCTCTGATACAACACTGTCGTTGAAAATCAGTTCTATCCTTCAATTTTCATTATTTTTCCTTCACCCTAGTGATGGTACATGGCCACAAAAATAAAGAAACTAGAGTGTTTAAATCACAAACTAAACGGAATTATATAAAGAATTTTTTGGAACATTGTCCGTGGAAGAAACTGTGATAGATAAAACCGTAACAAAATCGAAATATCAATTTAGAAAGATGGAGTAAAATAGAATCTTCTTGTTCAGATCGTCTTCATCTCATCGAGAACAGTTTTAGCAATATTTTCCGTATTTGACGACTGTTTAACTTCGTTAAGGTTATAGTTTCCTGAATTGGTTGGAGATGAATGAAATTCCAATGAACATTTAATTTGATAAATTTAAGCCAATTCGGATATTTAGGATGAGATAGTCATAATCAGTCACCTCACCTGAACCTTGTTTCACACCATATTCATTAAAATTAAGATAGACAATATCATCTGCATAATTACTTTACATCTGTTGAAGTATTTTTTATACCCACGTCCTAGGTAAATGATTAGCTTGTTCTGCTGCTGGCGGTTTTCTTTTCTTTTCATATTTAAACTTCCGCCTCTGCAGCAGAATACAACTCTTATGTCAGCTTTTTAATGGGCAATACCTTTATAGCGGGCTTTTCTTTCCCTAAATTCACATTCCCCTGTTGAAGAACTATGTTGCCCTGTAGGTACCTTCATGACACTTCCATTTAAATGCTTCACAGTAGCTAGCGGACTATGTCTGTAGATGTATAAGTAGGTCTTTTCTAACCTTGTGACAGAGGTAAAAAACATTTATCATCACGAAAATTATGGCCTCTCGAATTTCGTATGAGATTTTTGTTTCCAACGTTCTTCTCATAGTGCAGAGCATAAATAAAATCTTACATTCAGTGAAAGATTCTCATCCTACTCATCCCTGAGTGTTGGGATTTCTCGCTCTTTCAAAAATGGTCAACTTTTTTCAGCATGTAGGCCTCTGATGTGTAGGTATCTCGTTCTTCATTTCTCATTGCATCTTCCACAAATTCTTCAACTAAAAAGTGAGGCCCCTCCAGTGTATTTGCCAGTTTCTTTGCCTTTTCTTCGGAGGTCAAAATGGCCGATTACTGAATTGTATTCCATTGCCAACAAATCAATCTACAGATAGACAGGGAAGAATCGACCTCAAAAAGTTCGTCTTAGTAGCTCCGGAGGTATGTTGGAGAGCCAATGACGAATTGTAGTACTGCTGTAGGTAGCGTGCTCGAATTCTGCTTTATAGATGACACGGATGTAGAAACCTAGTTAGAGAAAAGCTAACAGATAATTACGAGTAATTATAAGACACTAAGAAAACATAAGCAGCGGAAGGTAAGACCCAAAACTAATGACAGGCATGTGTGACAGCACAGTTACAATACTGATAATGTTCATATGGCTACAGACTGACACATAATATCACATGCCTTTCGTTTCAGGACTGATAGAAGCTGTGACTTCTGATGGCGGACGTCGAAATTTGGATATCTGCTGTATAGCAGCAACAGAGCAGCAGTGTGAGCAGCGCCTGCAGGCTCTACATGCCCGCCACACACGTCTGGTATATGTGACAGCTCGCCTGAAGTAGATCATCTGCATTTGCAACTACGTAAATACTCGTCAAATCGTACTTAGGTACACTATTTGTCCTTCCGGTGCTTGAGAAAAATGTATGTGTATGACGACGCATGGGCTGTAACTTATTTTGTCGTGCGATCCCTTTACAAGATATAAGATTATAGCATTAGTATTGCCTTACAGTGTAAGTACAGTATTTCGTAAAAAAAGAAAAAAAAAGCCTTGGACCTTGGGACGTATCGACCAGTAGGACTACCAGGAAAATAAATCAGAGAGGATCGCAATGAAATTGTGGCTCTTGGTCTAGTGAAGAGGGTCTATTAAAGTTCTGTTGTTCCCGTAGCAAAACATTTAACTATGAAGACCAGTAGTAGTGGTGGATGAAACGCTGATTTATCGTTTTCAGTATGACACACAAGAAATTTATGAAAGTATGCCCTAAGCGTAAGCAACAACCGTCATTATTGATAATTGCCTGAAATAAATGCATCTTTCCCTATCCTCAAGGTACGATGAATCAGTAGAAAAGCAGAAACAGATTTCTCAATGAAGAATCATCCGATGTACTTGTTTCCGACGATTTGCGTAACTGTAATGCTTAATACACGAGGAGTTTTGGTATCTCACACACATTGTGGTGATAGGTGGCAATGAGAAGGTGCATCGAAGGAGAAAGTTCGACGTCCACTTAGTTCCGTTTCTCTCGAATCTATAACAACGTTCGCTTCCGTGATCGCAGTAGTCCAGGTGACGTGTAGTGAACATTGTTTTTGGTACACGACTAATCTCCTTTTGGTTTGTAGAGGAAAATTCTTAAGATTGGCCTGTGATCAGCCTCATAATATGCGAAGTACCCTCCATCATGCACTGTCAAATGGCTCGCCGAGTATGTATGTAGATATATAGGGGGTGGACACATATATGAAAACACCAAAGTAAAACTACCTTGCCTTATATGGAGCAAGAAAGCTGTTGGCATTCAAAACAGCTTTAAGTCTCGGAATGGATCATACATGTCGCGTACTGTTTTGAAGGATATCTTACACCATTCTTCCTGCAAAATAGTGGCAATTTTTGGTAGTGATGAGGGAGACGAAGAGCGATACACACATTTCTCTCCAAAGCAGAGCACAATGGCTCAATAACAGTGCGATTAGGTTACTGTGTTGGCCAGGGGAGAATCGACAGTTCACTTTCACGCTTACAAAACTAGTCCTCGACGGTGGAACCTGTGTGAACAGGGATCCAGCGGTTTTGGAAGACTGCTTCACCATTGGGGAACAAAGACTGTATCATGAGATTTGCCTGATCAGCCGAAGTGGTCACACAATCCAGGGCACGAAAGCAGAGTAACCATATGACCCATCGTATACCACAATATGGCAGCCTAAATCATCAGCGACACTGCGCCTTAATTCATTCTTGAGACGTAAAACTCGGCCAGAATTTGATAACAGTGTGAAATGAGACTCATCCAGCGAAGTTATTTCATTGCTCCACAGTCTAGGTTTTACGGCTCTGACATCATGTTTCCATTTTACAGGTATATGCATTACTGATGTGTGGTTTTGGAATTACATCTCACCATACAGTTAACAGCTAATGGATCTCCCTTCGGACTGATAAGTTGCTGACAACGTCTAGTAGTGTGAAATTAAGTTCTCATTGGTTCTTGCAGCTGTCGTCCACTTATTTTTCGTCACAATCCTCTTCAATGACCGTACGTGACGATCACTCAACACACACTTTCGTCCTCGTTGTGACTTAAAGGATGAGGCAACTCCTTCTTCTCTGTATGCGGTACCAACCTTCAGTAAGGTGCCTCTTGAAACAGCTAACACCTCGACAACTGTGGCTACAGAAGCACCCATCGTACGAGAACCAACAATCTGCCCAGGTTAGAATGCACTGAGATCTAACTTCATGCAGACGCAATTACAGAAAACACTGTTATGACTACAGGTGCCAGTAAATTGCTCAGGTTTCTTTGTGGTCAAATACAGCAGCGCAACCTGCAGGATATACCAGCATCTTCATTGGCGTTCAAACATATATATCTCACGGTGTTTCCACATTTTTGTCCAAATGCTGTATGTATTCTATAGTATTTTCCACAATACAGGTTGCCATTCTTCAATTGTCCCTCGAGACTCAGCTGATTTAATAAAACTACTGAATCGGTCTCTTTACCTACGTGTTTGCACTTAGACTGCTGATTTAACCAATAAGAATATAAACCGCAAAAATTCACAATTGTACTTTCAAACTGTTTCTTCGCAAGTTTGGTAGAAACCAGTAAAGAAGTTTGGTCATAATAAAAAATACGAGGATCATTTTACATTAGGCATCCGATCATCTGACAGAAACTCTAGCTCTCTATTAGCTTTGTAGTTAATACAAAAGAGTAACAACTTCCTGATTTCAGTTACGAAACGCTATTCGAAAATGTTCAAAACCTGACAAAACAGCCGTCACTCGTGCCATACACCCTGCAGTAACTTAACTTGCCATACACACACTATATGTGATTAAGAGTTACTATCCATAATCCTCTCTTAATTTCAAGTCTATCAATTTTCTTAGCCTTTGACATTTTTCTCTATATCCAAATATGTGCTTATAGATCGGGTTGTTTAGGAATTAGTAATTTATGACATAACTACTAATGTTTCCGTCACCTCTTACTTTAATTGAACCTTTCTTATAGGTATTGCCTGCTGACAGAAGAACTCGTTAATGTTATTCACCTAACATCCACGAAAGTTTTCATTTACGTCAAGGGTGTCCTCGATACTTGAGGCAGCCCAAAAACTCTAGTCTTTGTACTGTGTGAGCAATGGAATGTTCCTTGACAGCCAGGCAGTCTCGGAATAGGAAAAGGAAGATCGTGTGTTTGTGGCCCTTTGTGACAAAAAGCCCTCATCTGCTTGCGTGTAAGAAGACGCTGCGTCACTGAAAAGAAATGGCACCGAAAATATCCAGATTTGATAATTTAAAGCTAAGAGATCTCGATCCATAAAAGCTCGGGGTATATGTAAGAACACGAAACTGGCTACCAACCAGAAAGTATTATGGTGTAGCGTGATTCCTTCATCGAAACATCGAAGACGGCTTGGTACAATGAAAACACTGTATCTGTGTGTTGTGATTATTCATAGAGTGAGATGACATAGGTCAGAATACAGCTTTAGTTCCCCTACAATTTCGATGACTCATTAGTATAGAAATGCTGTCAACAACTACAGTACAGTGAACCACAGGGTTAAAAACTGTGCATCAGAAACGCACATGTAAAACATGTTTTGTATTTTTTTCATCCTGCTTCTTGCCGAATCTTTATTTTGATATGTCTATTTCTAATAGTTTCAGCAGTTATAAAACTGTATACAGTCACTTCTGTCGCGTGGCATCAACAGGTACATTGCGCAAAACGTCCCCAACTTTCCGCCAGTGGATCAGCGTTGTGATGTATTCTTACTCCATGAGAAACAGCAGAAAATTCCCTAGAGAGCAGAAACTGGCCATAAAAATTTAATTCACCACCAAGCTTCTAAATGCCTTTCTCTTAGCTGACTGATACGACACTTGCGTGCGTTAACTATCTCGACTGTACAGGCAAGAGGCAGAGGTGATTAAAGGAGAAAATAGAAGCATATGAATACTTCACAATGTACAGGACGCGCATGACTGGCAAATGTTGGCGTTTTAGCTGAGCTTCAAACACCATATACCTGGGAAAAGAGTACTCTTGGTGAGGTAGGAGCATTGAGAGAGTAATGAAGTTAAGTAAGAATGAAACGTGTGATGGCTGTTGAACTCCAACGAGCGAGTAGTCAACTAAAAACGTAAAATAATTATTTAGTGATTTGTGTTGTATTGCTAACTGAATAATGGGTATGATGATTTTCAACTTACCTAAGTACAGATGAGATGTTTCTACTTTCTATCGAACTATACTCTACAGTGAATATTTGTGACGAGCTAAACCACTGTCCTCCTACCAAAAGCGTCATTAGTGCACTCCTTATTCTTTATGAGCTCCGCCAAAGAGAAAAACAAATGTTATTTGCAGGCCTGAGCCCTTGGTTACTTTTACCTCTCCGCAATATTCTTTGTCCCAGTTTACAGAGTCATCGTGGCAAAAGCTTTGTGTAGTTTGGAGAGTATGGGGAGTTTCTAGCGGAAAATTGAAGCACTACGTCGGACTATTTTTTGGATAGCGCAATCCGTACCCATTGTCCCCGAACGACTGGCACCGGAATACAATTCCCAGTCGACAGTTGGTGAACGGGCAGGCAGTTTGCCCTCAGTATCAATAAACGTAGTACATGGCTCAAAACTAAAAGGAAAGACCTACTACTCTACGTTTTCACTAGTGACAATCACAGAAAACGGTCAAAGCTGTGAAATAATGGCGAATTATCGTCTGACGCGCCCCTAAGCGCAACAACCCATAGCAGTTGATGGAAACCATATTCCACGTTGAGTTTCATCGGAGGAAATCTCTATAAATCTAACTCATTCACCAAATTAGTGACTCACATAACACAGTCCTCGTCGTTTCTTCGTTTTCCGTGTCTCAGTCGGTGAAAACGGCAGCCTTATAGGTTCACTTCGTTGCCCGTTTACCAATCTGCCTGTTGTCCGACTGTCAAAAATCCTTTTTCTCAGGAACGGGTGGAGGTATGAAGCTGAAATTTTTGTCAAATACTAACGTCTACCGTCCGTTGGCGGTAGCTCCCTAAAGCCGTCGGCACACGGACCGTGCATCCGAACGTTGAGCGTGCTGAATTTCTGACGTCATAGCGTGGAATAGCACGTTCGGGAGTCTTTCCGAACGTGCAGAGCAATATCTAGCATGTTAGATATCCTGAGCGTGCGTCTGAGCGTTGACCAATCAGATGGCACAACGGCACCTACGTCACATGCACGCCATCTCCCTACAGCATTGAGCTGTGAACCGCCATAATGACATTCAGTTCAAGCCTACACGTATATCTGTCGCTTCTGAGCACTCGTTTCTGAGCACCAGCAAACTGATAATCATTCGAAAACCTGTTGTTAACTGCGTGATTCGTTGCAATAAAATGAGAGACATCATATTCGTGGCAAAAGAGTTATTGTAACTTGCATATTATGAGAGTATATCGTTTGAAGGTAGCGACACACTGACGATCAACGAAAAACAAATTGTTTTTGGTACAATGTGTTATAATTAAATTTCAGTTAGTAACATAGCTACTATTAAAGCTTTTAGTATGTGGTAAGATCTTGTAAGAGGGCTATAAGATAATTGTCGTCACTTTAGCGTAGTGAATAGCGTTGAAGAGCCGAGTTCAAATATGTGACCTGCTGATGGTTCGCATCTCGCCAAATCTGAATACCTTTTTCTTAATATTCGCGTATATAATAGGTTCTGATGCTTTATTATTAGTTAAATGTAAATATATACTACAATATTTGATGTTACGTAAGTTCACCTTTTTTGAGGAGTTTGTTCGATTGGCTTAATCTACGGGACAGCTTGCACTACTTGTTTAAAGATATTTTATTCCTTTTTCTTTTGAGTTTCGTGGTTTCCATGTTGTAAAGTTTCTGTTACTAAGTAGCAACTGTGATCAAGTAAGAATGACTTTAGGGTTTTACTAAAATGTGGGGAAGATAAAATAATGTTTATCTTATGTGGAGAACTATTGCAAATTTGTGTCACACAGTTTGTAATGGAACTTTTATAATCCTGTGTCCTTATTGATTGAACATTGTACTTTCCTTTTTGTCTTAAAACATGTACATCGATATTGAAGTTTTTATTTATGTATGTTACCTATAGAACAACGTGACTACGATATGAACAATGGACGAAATGTACATTTTAATAGAGCTAACGTGGGAATTTTACGCAGCCTGTTGAGTAAACAGTGTGATTTACGAACAAGAAACATATCACAACTGCCGCTGGAGTGCGTGGTGATCGCGTGTACCACGTTGGGGCCCACGTACCGTATGCACAAGCTGCATTGTTCCTGAGCGTTTAGCAGCACGTTGAACTTGGCACGCTCAACGTTAACGTTCGACAGCACGGTCCGTGTGCCAACGGCTTAAGGCAGTGCAATCAAGAGGTACATCCATTTATGTAACATGTTTTGATACTCGCTAACTCACTAATCAAAACTTGTAGATCAATGATCTATATACTCGTACGCAACGCTTAGAGCATTTAAGTCCTATTTACCAAATAGGACCAACAATGGCTATAAAACATATATACAGAGAACCAGAACGAATGCCCTCCAATTTCTTTGAATACAGAAGTTTCGGAAAGCATGAAATTGTAGACGCTTGAAGATTTAAAGAACCAGTGTCATTTGAGCAATCTTGGAATGTACCTCAGGGTCCTGCAACGAGATCATACAAATTACAGGGCAACCAGTTATTCACCCCAATTTAAATGGTAGGAAGTCGTTTCCTGAAACTAATTCTATAAAGTTTATCTTCAAATATAAGTGAAATGTGGACGAGAACAAGTATACGCAAAAAGAGAATGGAAGTTTGTACGTTGTGGTGTTACAGAAGCTTGTTTGATTGAATAACTAATGGAGAAGTACCGAATCTAATTGCAGAGAACGCTTACGCAAGATTTGTCTAAAAAACGCAATTGGCTGACAAGACGAATGTTAAGGCTTTAACGAATCAGCGACTGGCTTTTGGAGGGAAGTATGGTGAGTAAAAATCGAGGAGATACGAAGGATTGACTGTAATAACCCGTTTCAAGTGGGTGTACATAGGAATGATTGTGCAGAGAGCAAAAGTCTTGAACAGGAGAGTGAGAAACTTCCTGGCATATTAAAACTGTTTGCAGGACCGAGACTCGAACTCGGGACCTTTCCCTTCCGCGGGCAAGTGCTCTACTATCTGAGCTACCCAAGCACGACTTACGCCCCGTCCTCACAGATTTACTTCTGCCAGTACCTCGTCTCCTACCTTCCAAACGTTACAGAAGCTCTCCTGCGAACCTTACAGAACTAGCACTCCTGAAAGAAAGAATATTGCGGAGACATGGCTTAGCCACAGCCTGGGGGATGTTCCCAGACTGACATTTTCACTCTGCAGCGGTTTGTGCGCTGATATGAAACTTCCTGGCAAATTAAAACTGTGTGCCGGACTGAGACTCGAACTCGGGACCATTGCCTTTCGCGGGCAAGTGCTCTACCAACAGAGCTACCCAAGCACGACTCACGCCCCGTCCTCACTGCTTCACTTGTGCCAGTACGTCGCCTCCTACATTCCAAACTTTACAGAAGCTCTCCTGCGAAAAGCAAAGTTCCCGAGTTCGAGTCTCGGTCCGGCACACAGTTTTAATCTCTCAGGAAGTTTCTTATCAGCGAACACTCCGCTGCAGAGTGAAAATCTCGTTCAGGAGAGTGTGGCTTGGAGAGATGCAAGAAATTAGACTTCCGGCTGAAGATTTTACCAAAGCAACCACAGTTCTGGGTGATTCATCTTCTACTACTTCTTCAGCGGTTCATGTCAAGTGGTATAAGTTACATGTTCGCATCTAGAAATTAATCGCAGCACTGGGACAAGATTATATATTTCCTGACAAAGAACGTGAACCGCTCGGAAGACACAGTCCGATGTCGGTGTAACGTTGTACAAGCATAAACCACCGGGAATAGTCTGGTTTTTATCTATGTATCTGTATACCACCAAAGTGCCTGTGTCGTTCAGATAGTTTCTCCGCCCCAGTGACTAATTTGAGGCCTATTATGTTCACACTCGCTGAATTACGCTAGTGGTCATTGAAATTTCTACACCAAGAAGAAATGCAGATGATGTACGGGGACTCATTGGACAAATATATTATACTAGAACTGACATGTGATTACATTTTCACGCAATTTGGGTGCATAGATCCTGAGAAATCAGTACCCAGAATAACCACCTCTGGCCGTAATAACGGCCTTGATACGCCGGGGCATTGAGTCAAACTTGAGCTTGGATGGGGTGTAGAGGTACAGCTTCCCTTACAGCTTCAGCACGATACCACAGTTCATCAAAAGTAGTGACTGACGTATTGTGACAAGCCAGCTGCTCGGCTACCATTGACCAGACGCTTTCAATTGCTGAGAGATCTGGAGAATGTGCTGGCCAGGGCAGCAGTCGAACATTTTCTGTATCCAGAAAGGCCCGTACAGGACCTCCAACATGCGGTCGTGCATTATCCTGGTGAAATGTAGGGTTTCGAAAGGATCGAATGAAAGGTAGAGCCACGGGTCGTAACACATCTGAAATGTAAGTCTGCTGTTCAAAGTGCCGTCAATGAGAACAAGAGGTGACCGAGACGTGTAACCAATGGCACCCCATACCATCACGCCGGGTGATACGCCAGTATGGCGATGACGAATACACGCTTCCAATGTGCGTTCACTCTGACGACGCCAATCACCATCATGATGCTGTATACGGAACCTGGATTCATCCGAAAAAATGACGTTTTGCCATTCGTGCACCCAGGTTAGTCGTTGAGTACACCATCGCAGGCGCTCCTGTCTGTGATGCAGCGTCAAGAGTAACCGCAGCCATGATCTCCGAGCTGATAGTCCGTGCTGCTGCAAACGTCGTCTAACTGTTCGTGCAGATGGTTGTTGTCTTGCAAACGTCCCCATCTGTTGACTCTGGGATCGAGACGTGACTGTACGATCCGTTACAGCCATGCGGATAAGATGCCTGTCATCTCTACTGCTAGTGATACGAGGCCGTTGGGATCCAGCAGGGCGTTCCGTATTACGCTCCTGAATCCACCGAATCCATATTCTGCTAACAGTCATTGGATCTCGACCAACGCGAGCAGCAATGTCGCGATACGATAAACCGCAATCGCGATAAGCTACAATCCGACCTTTATCAAAGTCGGAAACGTCACAGTACGCATTTCTCCTCCTTACACGAGGCATCACAACAACGTTTCACCAGGCAAAGCCGGTCAACTGCTGTTTGTGTATGAGAAATCTGTTGGAAACTTTCCTCGTCTCAGCACGTTGTAGGTGTCGCCACCGGCGTCAGCCTTGTGTGAATGCTCTGAAAAGCTAATCATTTGCATATCACAGCATCTTCTTCTTGTCGGTTAAATTTCGCGTCTGTAGCACGTCATCTTCGTGGTGTAGCAATTTTAATGGCCAGTAGTTTAATTGCAAAGTGGTTAACTTCTCCTAACTTCTGAAATACACTACGGAAACAGCGCCTCAGTCCCACAAGGGACACGACTGATAATGAATACGCAGCTGATGTGTAATTCTTAATGCACAATGTCAAAAACTGCTACACGGACACAGTTTTTTCTAATGGGCGACTGTGAAGCCTTTAGGTAGACTAATAAGATTGTCAGACTGAAACAAAACACATTACTCAGGTAGAATTCTTTGCGCCTAGAATGAGACCGAACTGGTCAGAATTAACATGCAGCCCTCCCCCCTCGAGCTCCTGCGAGCCAGCAGGAAAGTAACGACGCGAACGAACCCCGGTGGCACGTGCCATTGTGTCGCTAATTGCTCAGCAGAATTGCAGATGTAGAAGTAATTGTCGCTGCTTCCGCGCTGCTTACCGCCGAAGCTGCGCGGCCGGTCCGCTGCGCTGTTGTGGCGGCGCGGCGCGGCCGGGGCAGAGCTGCTAATGAACCCGCAGCGTTTCCGGCTGCTGGCGGCCATTGTGGCGCGGGTTGCGGCCGGCCTCCATAAATATCGCATTTTCAAGTGCGTTAATGGACCCGCGCTGCGAAAAAGCGGCGCCGGCTGCTGGCTACACTTATTAGCGGCGCTGTTGGCCGCGCTGAACACCCGCGGCACGTGGTCGGATTTCCGCGACCCACCGCGGGGAGCGACTGTCACGCCCGTCTGGAGATTATACGCGAAACAGCGGAGGCTCTAATTCGTGGTTATCGCCGGCATTATGATCGGGACATTTCATTCGCAGCAGGGTCAAACGGCCGTGGCATGAAATATCCGGAACTGTTACGGTGTAATTGCCGTAATTCGTTAGGATTTTGTTCGCGATTGCGTTACGTGAGAGCGGAATTTACTGCTGTTTACAATACAAGCGGAGAAAATAGCCCAGACAGACGAAAACTGAGCCCCAAAAATACACATTTTTTCCGGATGGCCCTACTTAGATCTTATTTATAAGTATACCTATGATGTTCCCTAATACCACGACATTTCTTCTCACTCTAATGCTTCAGAGAAAAACTTTCATTTGCAGTAAGCGGAATTGGCAGGAGAAAGCATTACTAACTCTGGCACCTGGGTTGGCAGGAGCTACTGGTGAAATATTTCCCGTTTGCTACGTTATGCACTATCTGACAAAAAAAAAGTGAAGCCCTTAGAAGGGGAAGAGAAAACAGAATGAAACATAACGGGTTACAGACTATGAGATGTTGTTTTAGTCTTAAAAATCTCGAGTCAAATTTACAAAGAACTTGGAGAGTCAAGCCTCTAATAGACATGACGTTGCACCCTCCCTGGCGCGGACGCATGCATTGATTCTGCTGGCAAGGATGTTTCGAAGCCGTTTCATTCCCTCCTGAGGCGATCTGGACTACAGATGTAACTGGCTCTTAACATCCTGCATACTGGTTCTGGGACGGAACTGGCGGCCGAACTCCTGCCACACATTCTAACGCGAACAGATCCGCGGATCTTACTGCCCACGGCACTGCTTCAGCGTCTCGCAGATAGTTCATTGTCCTGCTCAAAAACAGCAACCTAAACTGTCAGCAGAGATACAGAAGAACGCAGAATGTTCGTGACGTACTGTTGCGTTGCCACAGATCACTCGGTCAGTATCAGCTGAAAGCTGAAGTCATCCCCAATGGTTCGCCATACCCTCGGCACCAGCACCAACACCAAAGCAATGGAAGACTTGAACCTCTCTTGCAGGTCGTTGCTGTACTGGCCAATAATCATCTGGGGCAGAGCAGAACCGCGATTCTTCGAAGAACAAATGCGATGGCATTCGTCAGACTCCACGCTTCCCTGCCGCAACACCGCTTCAGACACAACTGTTTGTGTTGTGGTGTTGACGACAGCGTTAAGAGCGAGACGATAATGCCCTAGTCCAGCTATTGCTAATCTCCGGCGAACAGTAAGGGATGATGTGTTTGGTGCACTATATGGTGATTCTCCCATATTCCGGTGGTCAGACGTGATCTACTGCAACCTTAATGACGAGTATTCCTGCCCTCACATTGGCATGCAGTTCAACATCAGTCCACCGTCACGTCCGAATTTCCCATAAATCCGGACATTACACCATTGGATCAGTTGGCCGAACTGAGACCCACAATCAGGTCCAATTCAAGCTTTGCCAGTTTCTGATAACGCTGTATAACACAAGTACGTAACATCCTCGTCTCCTCCACAGGGATCACTCAACTTCTGACACTGTTATATTCCTTACCAGCCCCAGTAACAACATTGAACACGAACAACACTAGTGCACGATGTTCGTCGTTCTACCTGTCACAGAGAATTGCAGCTCTAAACCTTTACTCCCGTGCCAAGAATACGTATGTGTACGAAGTTACGTTGTCATCGTACCATGTCTTCCGAGCGATTCATGTTTTTTTGTCAGGAAGCTTGTAATCATGTCCCAATGTTGTGATTAATTTCTAGATGCGAGCACGTTACTCAAGTCACATGATATGCACTGGTGAAATAGTAGTATAAGATGAATCACCAAAAACTTTTGTTGTTGTGATACGGTCTGCAGCCCGTCGTCTGATTTTTACATCTCTCCATGCTGCTCTGTTCTGTTTGACTCTTTTCTTGTCTGTGTAATCACTGCTATGCACACCCACTCCAACCTGCTTACTGCAGTTAGGTCTTCGAATCGCTCTCAATTTTTAAAAAAGCCTCATATTGCTTTTTAGACAAGTTCTTCCAGAACACTCTTTTCTGTTAGATTCATTAAGTCTGCATCAGTTTTTCAAACACTCTTCCGTAACACGACATTGCAAAATTTTTCATTCTCTTTAAGTGCATATTTCTTCTCGTTCAGATTTCACTTACATATGAGGAGACACATTAGAGAGATGACTTCACGATACGGCTTCCTAACGTTTAAATTGGGGAGAGTAAATGGCTGCGCTGTAATCAGTCTAATTTGGTTTTAGAAGGTTGACGTACACTCCGAGATTCCTCGCATAATACTGGTTCTTAACATTTTTTAAATAGGCTTTGTGGGATGGTCACAGTCCATCTTCAGCAGTCTGAATTTCCAGGCTTGTCAAAGCTCCTATGGGTCAAAGGAATTGGTGACTATTCGCTCTGGTGTTCTGTGTTTATTTATCAGAGCCTCTCTTGGTCGTATTTGTTAAGTTTCGCTCATACTGCAACAATGTAAACGGTTCTGTTGCAATATCAACAGCTGTGTTTCAGATAATCTGTTTTGTAGATTTCATTCTCCCTGTATTGTGCCGATGCACCAAAGCCACCACCCGATTTTCGTCCAATTGAGCCTCTGTAATCGTTTCCATTCATACCCCTACAAATATTTTTATGCATTATAAGTTGGCTGTTTCCAGTTGTGATTCATTCGTATTGCAGTCTTTGCTTACTTTGCTCCACAATTTCGTAAAGTGCACTATTTTACATCTCTCAACTTTTACAACATGATAGCAGTTCTTACACCAGTTTGATATCTTACCAAATTCAGATTGGATATTCGTGCAGCTTCTCTAAGATAGAACTTTACTATAGATAACTGCATTATCTACAAGTTATTATTAGTATCGTGTGGAAGTTTATTCGTACACATATGAACAGTAAGACAACATCCGGGATAATACACTGCATCATTCCTACCAAGAAATTGAGAATCAGTCATATTGCTCTAAAAATTTGTGACTCGTTTCTGCTTCCTCCTTGTAGACTGTTGTGGCCTGTTCCCCCTTTCAGTCACTCGGCACAGATTACTATTCGAAGAAGCTTCAGTACACTGTAGTGTCTGCGGTAATGTGGGATATCTTAATTTAATGTTCTGTGCGTATTGCAGGAGAGGGAGAGGCTGAGGGATGTAATATACCTCCCACTGAAATCATTAACACCCCTGTGATGATATTGCGCATCTCTAATCACTTCATTGCTCATAACATGTCAAGTGGTTGTATTTACGTTATTATGTGGTGGTAACTCACTTCTAGGAATTCTTTCCACGGATTTGGCCAATATTTTCTAAGGAGGATTATACTTGCTGGTTTCCAACTATTGAAGAATTTGTTTTAGAAATCAAGCTTCACAATACAGCTCGTTTATTTCACTTATATATATTTCATACTTATCGACTATTTTACGGGTCACAGACCCATTTTGAAAAACTGATTCATGTTGTCGAAATGTAGAGCTGGAATCTGCCATCATCACTGCTCAAAGTTCCACTACAATTTGATAAGCGCGACATTAAAAAGTAAACAAATTAAGTTTCAGTTACGAAGCTACTCATTTAGAACTCAGAACTGGGCGAACTAACAAATTCTGGACTGGTAAAGATCTCGGTCTTCGCAAACGTGTTATTCTAATAGCGTTATCTAAAGGAGTGTCTTCATTTCCTAGATGCGAGAAAGCACATCAACCAGTCCTGACATTCTGAACTTGATAATACGGTTCCCTTCTGTGACGATAAGACTAATTTGTGAGCCTTGCAAAGATTAATGCTGGAAGATCACGATTTGGACGTTGCGATGATACTGCTAAGAACAAGAAAACAATGTCATTCAAATATTTGTTCAAATGTGATTTACATGAATTTTAACTGTGTTTGACTATTTCCAATCGTGACGTTGCAGTAATCAAAAGACGTTTTCTGCTTTATGGAGACATTTTGTAAGCTTTTCAATAAATTTGATATTTTTCTACTGTTATTATCATCAGTGAAAATGTTTTTCCTTCTAATGTATTTTATATTTGCCTAATAGTTCAGAAACTTAGCCACATCAAAAAGCAATGTCGTTAACATATGCTCCGCTGTAATGTAGTCCATCTGAATATTAATGGTGTAAACAATTCCTAGTCTCAGCATTCAGTGGACAATGGCAGAAGACGTACTACCACTAGCGTAACGTTGTAACGGTTAAACTTCGCACCAAATTACTTTCAAAGAAACGTTTAACTGTTTCAGTTTTTAAAAATACTCCGGACATGTTATTTTCGTAAGAAAAACGCCAAGTTGTATCGCTTTACACGACAATTTGCTGCTTAAATAAAGTCATATTTAGGTATCGCCGATAGTTGCTGATAAAATAAACCTTTGCTTAACGGTTTTCATGGAAACAAACATCATCAGGCAACATAAAATTTATACTGCAGACTATATGGCACTATTTTTATTCCAGAGTCAATATTAATAACGCTAGAGTTTTACATGTTTTTATTAATACCACAGTAACAGTGATACCAAACAGGCTGGTGTGATAACTTTGTCTCACGATGACAGTTTGAACTGAGACTGGTATACATAAAAGTTAATTTTAAAAGAAGCTCTTCATGGTGGTACATAATTATAGTTATCCTTAAGTATCTACGAGCAGCTGAAAATATATTGCAATTTATTGGCTGGCTCTGAGCACTATGGGACTTAACTTCTGAGGTCATCAGTGCCCTAGAACTTAGAACTACTTAAACCTAACGAACCTAAGGACATCACACACATCCATGCCCGAAGCAGGATTCGAACCTGCGACCGTAGCGGTCGCGCGGCTCCAGACTGAAGCGCCTAGAACCGCTCGGCCATTGCGGCCGGCTGCATATTATTGTTGTAAATTACTTGATGAGAAAGTTTTATCGTTCGTCGCACCTATTCATGGTGACAATTCAAACAGAACAGCAACTAAAAACAGTTCACAGATTCCCCTGAAATGTCGAGCAGGAGTTCGTCCGATTTTGCTGCATAGCGTGTTGCATAGCATGCAATGCGACTGGAAAGCTCTTACCGTAAACGTCGCCTATTTATCAAGCAACCATTGTGACTCCGGTGCTAAGAGGTTTGCATTTGTGTTAAGATTAACAGCTTCACTTTTCAGGCAGCCTCTCGGTTCTTCACGTGAGGCTGAGTGAAACCGTCCCTCACCATTAAAAATTGTCATCTGTATGAAGATCGAATCTTGGTCGAGCTAGAGGGTGTGGCATTTCGAGAAGCCGGCTCGTGTAGCGAGGGGCAATGGTGAGTGTTTCGACAGCTCGCAGCGCTTAGCCGATCGCAGAATGCAGACAGGCTGGTGGCTGATAGGCGGATGCCGTTTATTTTTTTTACCCGAGGCCGGAGTGTGAGTGCTTAACTGGAAGTTGGAAATGCCTAAGGTGGACGAAGAGAAAGAAGAACATTCTACTTTGAACGAAACCATGTTACCAAAATCACAAACATGATAAAGAAAATTGAATTACACACGAGAAACCACAGCGATGGGATCAACACATTACAATATCAAGCAAGTTACAATTTTTTGAATTACAATAGATTTCTAAATTAATAACAGACCACTGGAGCGATTTGATCGCGTAAAGTTTCAAATGAAAATTGACGATATCAGTAAACACCACAAGGCGTTGCTTTTCAAATCATGCATGTGAGTAACGAATTACAGACGAGGTTATTAAAAGTTCATGGGGAAATGTGTCAACACTACAGATCCTCCACAGTTAATCTAGTATGGGGGAAGGACGACTTTCGTACGGTCCTACCTAATCTTGCAAGTGGATCTAGCAAGCACTTTCTCCGATATTTATTTCGAACAGCTCAGGAGCACACTCGATCCTTTCCAATAAATTATTCTGAAAAATATAGGAAGCATCATGATGGATACAGGGTTTAGTGACCACACTGTTGTTGTAGCAATACCAAATACTGTAACTCTAAAACCAACCAAAAACAAACGCAAAATACATCTATTTCAAAAAGTAGATAAAAATTTGTTTTCTGCCTCCCTAACAGACAATCTTCGCTCCTTCCAATTCGACTATGTAAGTGTGGACCAGATGTGGTTTAAATTCAAAGAAATAGTATAACGAACGAAAATCAAAGGCTGGACATAGATAAAGTGGGGAGTAGTTAATCAAAATGCAAAGAAGATAAGAATATCTGATGCGACAAGTGCAGGTTAGTGTCAACAGCTCCAGAAAATGGACCGGAGTAGGATTCGTTAGGAAGAGGAGGGTAGGGCCGAGACTCAGTTACTGTCAGCAGTTCTGTTACAGCATTATTCCCAATAGAACCGACAGCATAGCAGTGGAAACAACAACAGTCGTACAGGCAGATTTCACAGGCAAAATATGAAATGATTGGATAAGCTATAAGAAGCTAATGACCAGAGTTTTAGTTTGTAGATGGAGCTGATAATTTGATAACTATAGACGATATGAACGCGGTGTTGAGGCGATGAATAGAAGACACAGTTATGAGAGAATGTGGGCATTATAGCAGGAATTTTATTGGAGAAAGACTGAGTCCTGCAGAAATTCTTTGGTAGTAATAGCGATACGCTCTTCAAAAATCACAATACAAGGAGGTCTACTGGCTACAAAAATGACTGTAACCCAAAACGATAATGACTGTTTAATCATTACAAGTGCTCCTTTTGATTCAGTTTTAGTGCGATTGCATGCAAGAGACAGTAACGTATGGTTACTTTGTAATTTGCATTCGTGTTCATGTACTCTTGAGTGGTCCTTTTCATGAGTTTCAAATAAACCCTGTCTCAATCACAAACTTTTTAATTTCGACTTTCCTTTTAATCAAAGTGTGTACAACGAGTTAGTTATATTGAAGAGTAGCAGTAGCAGAGTCAGATGACTCGTGTTACATACGCACATGGTATCGGAAATTGTTATAGTGATACGTTAACCTCGGGAGCAGGATGTGCAGTAATGCTGTCTACAAACAGTGTGATGTCGAACTAACAAGGCAGCAAACAACCGATCAAAAATCTTAAAGAGCCAATGAACAGCTTATAAAATCCTCAACGACCGGGCAACAAACCGCACCGAAAGAAAAAAAAAATTAAGAAAGTTTCAGTTCAAAACTCGATGAAGTAAATTATGTATATATTGAATAAACGTAAATGAAGATTAACAAGTGAAGAGAAGAAGATAATGAGATTTCTAGATAGGTTACAATGAATAAAATGTTAACTCTTTGAGCAACGTGTATGAAAATAGCGAAAAAAAGGAAATCATTTCTAGGGTAGTGGAATATTTCTTTGTGAAAACATTTATGAAAGAAACCGTACATATTTTTCCATGTTATGGGGAAATTCTTACTATCCGGTAAGGTAATTACTACCATCCTTTCATGTAGGAAGTTACACTGCGTTGCAAACAAGATACGAGGGGGACCCAAAAGTAACGGGGATTTGGCTGCATTGGGGAGGGAGAGTGGGGGAATCCGTTGTTCGACCAGGTGTCCGTTACGGTCACGCCACCTTAGTCAGTGTGCGAAGTTGTCTCGCTATGAGTGCATCGGTTCGCCCGTGAGAGATTTTTTCGCAAAACGACTTTTTCCACTTCGGCGGCTGTAAAATTTTGTTTCCTGTTGGGAAATCGGCCGCGGAAACTGTAGTAATGCTTAACACTACTTATGGGGATGCTGCCTTAAGCAAAACCAGAGACTACGAGTGGTTTTAATGTTTTAAAAATGGAGAAATGTCAATTGAAGACCGACCCCATTTCGGACACCCCTCAACGTCAAGAAGTGATGAAAGCTTAGACAAAATCAATGCCCTCGTTCGTGAAGACCGTCGCCGAAGCAATTATCAACTCTGTGAGAGATGTGGAATATTAAGGAGATAAATTCAGAGGATTTTATCCGAAGATTTGCACATGAGAAGGGCTGAAACCACATTTGTCCGTATTGGGTACATGTGCTTGTGCAGACACTTCAATTTCAAGAAGGAGCAAATGTCATCTGGAGACGGTTTGCGAGCGAACTACGTAGCAGTTCTGTTATGGTCATCGTCACACACTCTTGCAACAACGATGGATTCCACGAAGGGGACAGACATGCAAAACTACAAGTATGTATTGAGCTTCAAAATCAGCTTAAAGAGACCCCTGAATTTTATTCGAAGGTGATTACTGGTGATGAATCATCGTGCTACGCATACGACCCAGAAATATAGCAGCAACCAAGCCGGTGGAAGGCAAGTGGCTCTAATCGTCCCAAATGAGCTCGCCAACTGAAGCCATGTCCGCAGCTCGTGGTCGTGCGGTAGCGTTCTCGCTTCCCACGCAAGGGTTCCCGGGTTCGATTCCCGGTGGGGTCAGGGATTTTCTCTGCCTCGTGATGACTGGGTGTTGTGTGATGTCCTTAGGTTAGTTAGGTTTAAGTAGTTCTACGTTATAGGGGACTGATGACCATAGATGTTATGTCCCATAGTGCTCAGAGCCATTTGAACTGAAGCCAAACATCAAGTCAATGTCAACCAGGAGCTCTACTTGGAAGTTCTGTGGAGAATTCGGGAGGGTATCCGGAAGAAAATGGCAGATATTTGGCGCACAGGTGAATGGTGCTTCCATCATGACAACGCGCCGGCCCACACCACCCTCTCCGTAAAGTAGTTTCTGATCAAAGATGGTATGAGATCGATTTCCACCCCCTCCACCCACCTTACTCACTGGAAATAGCACCCTGTGATTTCCTTTTGTTCCCCAGACTCAAAAGGAACGTGAAAGCAAAGCCTTTTGCCACTGTGGGGGAGATAAAACAAAAATCGCTGGAAGGCATATCAAACATCCAGTTAAGTGAATTTAAAAAATGTTTTGAACAATGGAAGTGCGTTGTGGTCATTGGAGAATACTCTGAAGATGATCAACTTTTGGTGCAAAAATATTAAGAAATAATGACGTTATGACGAATTCCCGTTTTTTTTTTTTTTTTTTTTTTGCCCCCTCGTACAGACGAAATATTGTTTCCTTTCCCTTTTTCTTCCGTCGTCTGATGTTTAGCGTGAGAGCAACGTCTATCACAATGACAAGTGTATTGTGCTATCTTTTTGCGTAGGTGAGGTAAGTGAATACAGCATTTGAATTAGACAGAATGGTGTCATGAAGGGCAGCGAACGTTTCCGGATAATATTTTAAGAATGTGGAGAAATTCCAGTTGGAAGAGTGGTGGAATGCCGCGCAAACGTTTGTGGAACCTGATTGCAACGAACGGAGCTAAAGAAATGGAATGTTGTTATCTAAGGCTCAAAACTCACTTTCGAAAGTCAGTTGAATTAGACTCTCCGGATCTTACTTCGTACACGTAGAAATGTTATTCTTCACATCTGTCACTTTAACAGCGTACTGAAAGGAGGTATTTGGGAAGATGCATAAATACCACGCTAGACTGCTTTGAAGCATAGCGATCACAGGAATAATAATGAGAGCACAAATAATGCTTACATTGGACTCTGGTTCGGGAGAACGTTAGAAACAGTTTAATAACAATGTTTAATACAGGATCATAAGAGGATGTGTAAATGGTCGTTATTTCATTGAGGTAATCTTAAGACGTTAAGTTACACAGCTGAAAAAGAACTACGGACTGCTCTACGCCAGGTTCGCATACCACTTGCGTTCGTAGGCTTGTGCCATATGAGTACGAGCTTGTGACGCAGCACTGCCTACCATTTCGTCTGTTTCACTAATCTATCTTTCCATGAAGTATGCACCGTAAATGTCACTGAACAATTTCCGACTGTCCATTTGATTCAAAATATAGCATCGCTGCAACGTGTGTTGATGGACACACTCTAATCTGGCTGAAAGCCCATACTGTAGTTTACAGTGAACGTTTTGGGTATTCACCTGCATGAAAATGTATATATGACAATGCTTATAACCCTAACTGTTTATGGATTTTCGTTACAAATTGTGTTTCTAAATTAGAGCTATGTAAGGGCTTTGTCGACTTCGTGGAATCCATTTTTGTTACAAGAGTGTGTGACGAAAATCAAAACTGAACTGCTAGGTAGTTCGCTCGCTCCTGATGTCTTTTGTTTCTTCTTGAAACTGAAGTGTCTGCACAAGCAGATGCTACCAACAAAGAATTTTACCAGTTTTAAGTTATTGTTTTCTGGTTGTTTTTACCTTATCTCACTTGCCTCCATGAAGCTGGAACGTACCAGCAACTGGACCCAACTTCGGCATGAGACAGAGCGTTTTTTATATGACAAGTATCAACCTTACTAATAAGTTTTCGAAAATACTTATTGCGTATGACATATTCTGTTACAAACGTCGGTCTCAACGTGACAGTAATAGTAGCAGGACCTACTGCAGTAAAATTATATGTAAGAAATGTTATTTAAGTTTCTCTACACACTAAAGTGTAGTGATAAGGGCCTCTACTTGCGTTGGTAAAATCTTGTAATTAAACTCGTTAAAAACATAATCAAGATCTTAAAAGAAAACTGAGATGTTAAGAATGTAAGTAGTGTTTAAGACTTGGAACAATAATGTACAGCCAGCATGTGGTGGAAGAAATGCGGGGATTGCTTTACGAAGTGGGCCACGTGACGGTACTAGAGGGCTGGCGAGATAAATGTGAGAAATTAGAAAAAACCTCTTGTCTTAAGGGGCTCCGGAACGCCCTATACTTGCAATGTTAAAATAACGCTTATAAATTACATCTTTCCTCACAAAGTATTTGAGGTAGGAAGTTGAACTTTTTACAGATTATTTATTGAAATATGGGCTACAACTTAACACAGGGATTTTACAAAATTTTAGTTCTGTTATTAAAGATGATTTTTTTTCGATTGTAATGAAAATTCACAACATTTTTTTGCAATTTTTTATTTATATATTCAAAAATATACATTTTTTTTGGAAAAAGGCTGTGTTAAATTATGCAGAAGATACTGTGTAACATTTACTGAAAGTTTGAAACAAATATGTTTGGAAGATCCTTAGAAAACATGTAATTAGTATGAGAAAATAAAAGTTTTGCGAATCGAGCGACAAAGATTGGATTAACTTTTTAGTGCATTCCAGGTCCATAGGAGGGATTATCTTCATACTCTGCAAACTCCTCCTCCAGCTTCCTCTTGTTCCTCCTCCTGTTTACTCTTGCTTGTATTTCTAGACTCTTTACAGCCCTGTCTGCAGCCCGAAGGCGTTCCTTGTCTAAAGCAAGCATCGCTCGTATCATGTTAGAACCTATCTTCATTCCCATATTTCTAAATACCTTGCACCTTACAATGTTGCCATCATTGAAAGTCGCAACAGCATCATACACACCAAAGTGAAGTGTTTCTATTCCAACAAATACAGTCTTGGGGATTCTCGACCATATAACACTATTTACACTTTCATTGGGGTTTTGAGTTTTTCCGTGAATAAACTTTTTCAACAGTTCAGTTATTATTATTATTATTAATAATTATTATTATTAATAATTATTAATAATTGGTTAATAATAACACCATTTGACAGCAGTTCAACAGCGCCACAGTGGGTCACGCCCATGTACAACACATTTAAAAAAAAATTTAAAAATAGTTGTAGTCTTCGGAATTGAATAAATTATATATCTATTGAAAGGTAATAGTCTGCAGATTCAGAAAACGCAAAAAAGTAAAAATGGAACTTTTCATGATTTTGAGCCTTTCCGGAGCCCCTTAAAGGCTGTTGGGTAAGTGTATAGAAGCAGCATGATGGTTGTGTTAGAGATGGATAATAGAGGCTAGGTCGCGTACAGTTCTGTTTAGACATCATATTGGCTTTTGCTATATATCAAAGGGAAGTAGCTAGCAATAGAAGCGACCGTCATTGACCTTAAAAAAGCGTCGCTTCCGGACTGTGTACAAAGACAGTGAATAATTTTCGAATTACTAATATAAAACGTATAATCTTACATCTTCAGAGTCCTGACACAGAAAAGTTTAAATAAAAAAAATATCAGCTGTAAATAACCACTGTGGCGTTCGATTTCATATTAGTATGACGTGAAATTTTAAACAAATTTTTATATTAGTTTTAACTACACTTAAAAAAAAGGGGAACGTGTATTGTCCATTTAAGTTACTGCGTGAGGAAAAAAACGCACTTCACTTCACTGCCACAACCTATTCAAGTAGTAAACGTGGATGACACAAGCACAATTTGAAATTATTAAACGACATTTAGCTTAAATGGCTGTGTAGTTCTTGCAGCAAGATGTGGTGTACATCGCGTGGTAAACGAATACCAATTTCTGAGTGCAGATTTCCTGTCTGTGTCTCGAAACTTATTTTATGCAGTCTCCCACGTCCCGCCAAAAATCTGCATTCTTACTGGAGCTATGAAACTAAGGGAAAGAGTAGCCGAACTGTTGTAAACTGCACGCAAATTCATAACTTTGGCGGGATCGGCCTTTCCTGTCTGCTTGCCAGCGTTATGCGTAGCAGTTACTTGAGATGGGCTTCACGCGATACCGCTGGCTTGTGGTGTTGTATTAATGGCCCAAACTTGGCCGGTGTAATGCGGTGTGCCACCGTAACTAATTTATTACCGCGATCTTGTGCACAGATGGTTAACTCGGTCGGTGCCCCTCGCACTCCCGCTGCCGCGCGCAGCGACGCTGCAATGTGTGTTGCCTACGTATCAGGCGCAACTGAAGGCCCTGCTACAGGTATGGCGGAAACAGTGTAGCCTACCACTGCAATTCTAATTTCTCCGGCTAATGTTTCGCATCAAGTTAAGTACAAGCAAATAGAGGATTCTCGAGGAATGGAAGTCTTCCTTTATTAAATAATATAACTTGCGTTCGAGGTAACATTTCCTGTAACAGTTGCAATAGGTTAAGTGGAACAAAGGAGAGGTGGAAAATATCGTTCTCACATCATCTCTTAACCCGTAGAGAACATTAGCTCAACACTACACCAGCCTTATACTAGTCATAAAGAAATGTTTCTTTTGCCAATCTATATAATTTTTTGTTTCTTAACTCTCTTTCTCCTTTTACTCTGCTGTCTAGGCTTATCAAGATTTAACACATAGTCATTTCGGAGCACGAGTACGCACCTGCAAGTGCTCGACTCCCTCAAGGTCGAAGTACACTACTCCATTATTGATAAGGCTACACGTGTATACACTCTTGCACGAATTGATATGTACCATACAGTTCAATGAGGCACAGGTACGACATCATATATTTTACGCGACAGTGTTATAGAGATGTTCGACAAGCTCCACTGGCATACGTTACAAGACTGAAACTGTGTATCACGGAGGGGTTACAAATTCAGAGACTGTGCGTTCCGCAAATTCTCGGGCATTACGTAGTACTTCCTCCAGCAAACGTCTCACGAAATGACCACGACAAGAAAATCAGACATATTAGAGCCCACACGGAACTTTACTTGCAATCGTGTGTCCCACGTGCTGTGCGTCATTGGAACAGGAAAAAGAGAATACATTAGCGATTCGGAAGTACCCTGCACTACTCTTCTGTGGAATACAGGCGTAGATACATATCCGACATGGAAGAAGGAAATTAACTATCTGTCATAGATCATTACTGTGCAAATGTTTCTTTTTATTATTTTTCTTTACATTTTGAACTGTGTCTTCACACTGTGACAAGTTCATCAGCTCGGTCACCTAGTAGCAGTGGACGCACATATTGTTATAGGAGTGTTGTATCACTCAAGTAGATGACAGAAAAGATTTGACTGGTAAAGAAAACACGTGTGAACATGTGTGCACTCAAATGTGTCCTACTTTGAAGGCAACCATCACTAACTTAAGTCCACAAGTGTGAAATATCAGCCTATCAGCCTAATACACAACACTTTAACACTGACAGCAATCTAACTACTGCGTAAACAGATATCCCGTTTTGAGCCTGTCAGCCAAAGGGAAATTCGACACGGCTTGAGAACATTAATCATGCATGCATATTTGAAGGAACAGGAACTACGGCGACTACAACCGCTATGAAATACACACAAAGCATTCGAAACTGCGAGTACGGACAACCGTAAGCTGTATAATGGAATGACGACAGTGAAATCTGTGCCGGATCGGGACTTGAACCCGTATTTCCCGCTTAACGCTAGCCGTTGTCTTAACCACTTTGCCATCCGTGCACGACTCATGGACAGACGCAAACAGCCGTATGTCGTCGTTCTAGCGTCACAACATGTAGTCGTATATACGTTATATAATTCCCATACAGGTGAGGAGAGTGTAATTGGAAGTCGCAGTCTGGTGTCAGCGGATGAATACGATACTGCTGTACCTTTGTTGTCATTCACTTATACAGCTGATGTCTGTTCGTAATCGCAAATGCGAATACATTTCATGTACTTTTCTTTTCCTTCAGTCGTAGCAATTAAGTATAATTCTCTTGAATATTATAAATTGACGATTTACACGCGATAATAATGTACACACTTACATAAACTTAAGGGTTATAGAAACTCTGAGGTGATAAAATTTCGGGTTATCTAGATTCATCACCATATAAATCTGGTAAGTCAGCTGTGAAAGTTTGTTTAACCTGTTTGGATGAAGAACCGGTGTCATCCATTTTTGGTTATAGTATCTATAGTCTATTTTCTGTTTAATTGCGTATAAAGTCCTGCAATATTTCAAGAAAGGTAGATTTTTTCGCCTGAACTGTCACTCTTCACCATCGCAATTTCGGTCTGTTATTCCCTAGTATTAGCTCACCGTGAACGCAAATCGCTGCTTTTAAGAGGACACTATCCTCGTATTCGTCGTGTTTACGAACTCCATGTGTATAATAAGACAATAGACTACGTTTTTTTACGTAAATGACGAATATTCCTGTCTTATTATACATGTGGAATATATATACGTGGTTGACACGTGGGCAGTATCCTCTTAAAAACAGCGATATGCAAGGAGCCATTTTATGGTATTCTATCATTTGAAAGAGTTGGCCATTCTAAAATATCTGTAGCGATTTTCAGATGTTTATCCTCTCCGGAATAAGTTTTCATTCTGCAGCAGAGTGAGGGCAGTTTTGAAACTTCCTGTCCGATTAAAACAACATGTAGGACCGGAGCTCCAACCTGGAAACTTTGCTTCCGCCTGATGATGACGCGGCCTTACAGTGTTGGACGTAACAGATGAGGTACTGGCGGACGTAAAGGTTCGAGTCACGATTTGGCACACAGTCTTCATTTTCCAGAAAATTTCTGCTTTCACTGTTTATACAGAAACGGGTAATTAAAGCTCTCCTGAAACTGAAAGTTGGTCTGAGCATTTCAAATATTATTTACGTGCTTTAAATGTAAGTTTGAATCAGGTACAAATTTTTTGCTTCTACTGTGTAGATACAGAACGGTAGACAAAGCTCTCCTCAAACCGAAGATTGTTCTGAGCATTTGAAATTTCCTTTATTACTGCACAAGTTGTGGTGCCGGTACAAGTAATGACCTACCCACATTGTCGCAAGCATTAGCATGCCACTTCCGTGGTTCAGGGAGACTCGCTGGCTGCCGATCGAATGAGGGCTGAGGTGCCGACCAGCTTGGGTGTGGTTTATAAGCTTTTTCGAAATCCAAGTAGGTGAATATAGGATTGATACCAACGTCCCGCTTAAATCACAAGATTCGCATACACAATTATAAAATTTTATCACACAATTCACAACACTAAAATCAGTAGGAGGTACATTAAGTCTGTACCGGAGGAGGAAGGGGTGGCGACAGGAGGGACAGCCGACCACCTTCTATCATTAGTATTGGCCAGTCGAGTCTAACACACCGCTCTCGTGTAGACACGGGATAAGGGCCATTTAGAAAAAAATGATATTTGCGTGTCTTTCCTGTTCTTAGAATCTTAGAAATGACTTATTCAAACAGTTGTCGGGGGGGGGGGGGGGGCTACTGTTTAACTGGACTTCGAACAATTCGAACAAACTGTGAGTTTTCATATTAACAAAGACATATCTAGAGGAATTTGATGGATTGTTCTACTTGATATCACACCCCTTCTTCTTTGCCAAATTTGTAGGTCAGTGTTTCAGCTTACCGTTATCCTTTTTGAATTTTTAACTCAAACAGCAGTACTAGAAATTATGGCGGTGTACGTTAGTCCGATAGTCCGATCAAAGGTTTTCCGTTTGCAGCGTTATTGCAACGTATATGCAACGTAGCGCGACTGAGTTACGCGTATATAAGCACCCAAATGTAGGCAAGGAATTATTGTGGCGTTCGTGCTCTTGCGATGTACGTGCGCTGTATGTGACAACGTGAGCTATGGCGACGTTATTACTAAATGTGCTGTAATTCTTGTCTTCGCTACCGAAGGACAAATACCGGTTGTTATCCGTCGAAACCATACGGCAAATGTATAATATACGGCAACTCAAGTGGTAGAAACTCGAGCACCCGCGCTATAGACCTGCTCCCTCAACGTGCGATTATCACGCTTTCGCTCCCTTAAAAAAGGCCTTGAAGGATTGACAGCTCCTGTCGGACGAGGATGTGGAACAGGCAGTGGCGAACTTCATCGCGCGGCAGAGCACCGTGTTTTACCAAAAGGGAATCTTCAAACAGGTGCGTCATTATGATGATTGCCTCATTGTTGACGGCGATTTCGTTTTATTGGAATATCGATTCTTGATTGTACGGCTTTCGAACGGAAACTTCTTGATCGTCCCTTATAATTCAATGGATGTGAATGTATCTTGAATATCAAGGTACGAAGGCTGTTTAGCTTTTATTATGGCGAAACAGATTTATGTTCACAATTTTTGCAAGATTATCCCAAATTGGTAGAGGAACCCGCAGAGGGCCACTGGCCTTTGACATAATTTTCACAAAATTCGCAATGTTTCGTTTCCTCTGCACAACTAGCAGAATGTTAAGAGCTCTTTCTCCTCTATATCACAGTTCGACGAACATTCTCACCTTTATCTGAAAGTCTTCCTGCTCTTGATTGAATTTTAGGACGTTATATTGTTTCCGCGCTGTGCGTATATGATTACAGATTTCAATTTCGCGGAATACTCCCTCTACTTGGAGAATATGGAACGCACAATATAATTATTTTAAATTTTTGCCTAGGACCACAGACAGCATTTCCCAGAATCAAATTAAAATAACCCCAATCCCCCGGCTCAATCCAGGGTTCTCTGGGGGTATCCCTTAGTCATCAGTCGAATGTGTGACCTGGAAATCAGTTCCCAAACATCACCATACTGGAAACCTTTTGGACCACTCCAACCTTGGTAGGGTATGGGGGTAAAAAGAATAGAGTTGTACAGTATCTCGCGTAGCTATTACATGTCGATAAAGGAAAAAACACCCATGAAGTTCACACTTAAGTAATGAAAATTCCCTTCTTGGACGCAAAGGGATGACAAATTCTTCATTAGGTGAGTGTGCTGCATAAAACACTGTTTAGGATATGTTGATCAGCAGACATCCGTGGGACAGCTTGTCGCTATAGAAGCTGTTCGAAGTGTCTAGCAATTTAACATTTGCGGTCATTACAGAAAAATGTTCCGACATAGATTTTTGTAAGGCATAGCATAGGAGCCTAAAGAAAATGTTACACTGCCTGACAAAAACAAAATGAAGCACCTCAAAGCAGAGGAAAATACAAAAGGAAACTTCACAGGTTGTTAGGGTATGTAGTGTCATTTCAGTGATTACAAAACAGAGTCTAGTGTAAAAATATCTTAGATTTATGAGCCTACTTGTCAGCACGGCGTTACAGTCTTTCTGGCGTGGATGAATGCATTGATTCGGTTGGGAAGAGTGTTCTAAAGCCGTTGTGTCTCCTCCTGAGACCATCTGTCCCACAATTGTTCAGGTACTAATACCCGGGGTATCGTCACTGGGACGGAGTAGAGGTTTGAGCAGGTCCCGCACGTTTTCTGTCGGGCAAATTACTTGATACGGGAGTGCCTCAGCATTACGCAGACGGTCAATAGAGAAATGTGATATGTGTGAACGGGCATTTTCCTATTGAAAAATGCCCCTCAATCGATGGCATCCGTTAACTGAAATCGTACCCAAAGATTCGCCACACCATTATGCCATGATTAAACTCCATTGTAACTGTATAAAATTTTGTAAAGTTGGGGCGTCTCCTCAGATTGCCCCCGTATTGGACGACGGCAGTGCAGTACCACGATTCTTCTCTGAACACAATGCAACGCCATTCACAAACAGTCCATCCTTCCTGGTCAGGATACTGCTTCAAACGCAGGCGTTTCTGCTGTGGTGTTAACGGCGGGCTACACATGAGAAGGAAATGCTCTAGTCCAGCATATGCTAGTTTCCGACCAATGGCGGAGATGACACAGAATATTGTGGGTGGTATGTTACTTGAGTCTGGGTGGCGAGTGCAGATGTGAAGGGGTTACGATGCGTTTGGTTCACAGTATGGTGATCCTACCTGGTGGTGGTCAGACGTGGTCGACTGAAACTTTGAAGAGTGTGCCCGTACTAATGTCCCTATGCAGTCCAGTAGGGGGACACTGTAACATTCGAATGCCCCACAAATCTGGATATTGCACGATTCGGTCAGCTGCCAAATGAAACCTTACAATGATCTCTTTCGAAGCCAATTAGGTGCCGATTACGGTATTTCAAGCTCTTGGCTTGTCCGTGTCCTTAACGACACCATAGCATCCCATTATATATGTTACCAGGCCTGGTAACAGCACTATACACGAAAAACACTAATGCACTCTGGTGACCGCTATATTTCTTACAGAGGAATGAAACTCCAATGATATTCCTTCCTTGCTACCGGGGTCCTACAGCTGTCGCCGTATCCCGCATCTCCGTCGCCAGATGTCTCGAATTCGCCATTCTTGCTCATCGTCTTTCATTCCACTTCTGTATATCTTTTCATGGATATCACTTAGCCAAATTAACCGTGGTCGTCCTCTTCTTCTCCTTCCAGGAGGCTGCCATGGAAGTACTCTCATAACCAGTTGTCTGCATCCATTCTATTGACATGTCCAAACCAAACTAGATGTATTTCTATTTCATCTGTAATACTATAATGAGTCTGTTTCCTATCTCTTATATCTTCATTCCTTACGAGGCCAAGTCAGGAGATTCCACAGACACTTCTGGAGTGGTCCATTTGTAAAGCTCTATTGTAACTTCCCTGCACTCACTCCCCGTGGTTTAATGGTTAAAACTCCAATGATCTACGTATCTGACATGGCCAGTGAGCAAGGTGAGTTGTATATTGTACGAAAAAGCCGTCAAATAAGCACTATTCGAATTTTATTAAATAAAACATGCACCGCGCTCTTAAATAACAAAATACAAAATAAGCCAAAGGGATATAATATAACTGTAAATTCCAGCATACACCAAATTAGCGTCCCTTTACAATTACCTGAAAGTGGGATAGTCTCAAACTCGGCACGAATTCACACTACTGGACACGCTGTCCTGCAGGTCTCGCCAAATAGCACAGTCATTGCTACTTCCAATCCATACAAATAAAATACATTTAACGAGAACACAACAACCACTTCACTAAGGCACACAGTAACTAGTTCACAAACTGTGCAGTTCTCTAAAGATCCACAGATTTCACCTTGCTGAACCACGACCAGAAGTATACACTAAAGCGCCAAAGAAACTGGTATACGCATGCGTATTCCAGTACACAGAAACGTAAACACACAGTATACGGCGCTGCAGTCGGTAACGCCTATTTAAGACAACAAGTGTCTCACACAGTTGTTAGATGAATTACTGCTGCTACAATGGCAGGTTGTCAACATCTGAGTGAGTTTGAACGTTGTGTTATAGTCGGCACGCGTGCAATGGGACACAGCATCTCCGAGGTAGCGATGAATTGGGGTTTTCCCGTACGACCATTTCACGAGTGTACCGTGAATATCAGAAATCCGGTAAAATATAAAATCCCCAACATCGCAGCGGGCGGAAAAAGATCCTGCAAGAACGGGACCAACGACGACTGAAGCGAATCGTTCAACGTGGGAGAAGTGAAACCCTTCCGCAAATTGCTGCAGATTTCAGTGCTGGGCCATCAGCAAATGTCAACGTGCGAACCATTCAGCGAAACATCAGCGACATCATCGACATGGGCTTCTGAGCGGGAGGCCCACTCGCCTGGCCCCGTAAACGCCGATGTTGGACTGTTGATGAACAGAAACATGTTGCCTGGTCGGAGGAGTCTCGTTTCAAATTGTATCGAGTGAAGGGACGTGTACTGGTATGGACATAACCTCTTGAATCCATGGACCCTTCATGTCAGCAGGGGACTGTTCAAGCTTGTGGAGGCTCGGTAATGATGTGGTGTGCGTGCAGTTGGAGTGATATGGTACCCCTGATAGATCTAGATACGACTCTGACAGGTGACACATACGTGAGCAACGTGTGTGATCACCTGCATCCATTCATTTCCATTGTGCATTCCGGCGGACGTAGGCAATTCCAGCAGAACGATGCGACACCCTACTCGCCCAGAATTGCTACAGAGTGACTCCAGGAACACTCTTCTGAGTTTAAACACTTTCGCTTACCACCAAACTCCCCAGACACGAATATTATTAAGCATATCTGGGATGCCTTCCAACGTCATGTTCAGAAGAAATCTCCACCCCGTCGTACTCTTACGGATTTATGGACACCCCTGCAGGATTTATGATGTCAATTCCCTGTTACAGACATTATTCGATTCCATGCCACGTCGTGTTGCGACACTTCTGCTTGCTCGCGGGGGCCCTACACGCTATTAGGAAGATGTACTAGTTTCTTTGGGTCTTCAGTGTATTTAAAATAATCTTTCATGATATGGATAAAATAACCTAAACCCCACAACTACAAAGAAGAACAAATTTAAACAATAGTAATTATATCTGATAGCAATAGCTATTAAGCTTTCGATGGTAAACCACCAACAACCGGCACTAGTAAACCTAGCAAAAGCGCAATACAGCTACTTTCAAAATTGGAAAAAAGCAGTACTGATAACGGCAGCCTAATCAAACAGAATTTAGCAAATATACAAAATCCACTAGGACAAGTTACCCAAAATCCACATAATAAAAATTTGAAAACCAGACGCATTCACTGAGCAATGTGAAACCAATTGTACCACAGAAAAGTATTCTAGTTTTCACTCTGGTACCCTAAATGGTAAACCTTAAGACTAAAGCGTTTCATTATGACTCACAATCACAAGAACAAATTGCCGGTAGAAGTCATTTCACACGAAACAATGAATAACCAAATCTTTTGAAGTCTGTCGAAACCAATAATGAACATCTAGTAACAAAACCGGCTCAATGCATATTGAGGTCCGGTCGATAGCACTAAACGTTTTGATCTGTACGTTAAAGTCCAAGCATAAGTGCACAGAATCAGGGAATGTTATGAAATGTGCTTACCAAGTTTAGTTCAAAAATATCCAAAAAGGTTGAACAGGGTCAGCTCCAAGCGGCTTCTGCTACACCAGTCTTCCTTTGGCCACGCTCCACAGCCCGACGACTCTTTCACCCGATGGACGGGTGTCCACTTCAGCTCCTATCCACAGACTTCATAGGCCACTGCGCCGACGCGTACTCTCGGGCACAGAATTTTCTGAAGGTGCCCGATCAGCTACTCCACTGAGAGATTTAATGGAGTTCTTGTTTTCAGTCGGAAATGTCTCTCTTGACCTCCAGACCGAGAGTCCCTCAGACGAGCTCGGTACACCTGAAGAACCTTCGGAAATTGCCGCGCACACCCTCTGGTGCCATGTGTGAAACATTTGCTTGTTAACAGTCAAAGAGCATAACCACTTGCAATGTAATAAGAGTCGACACAACTCAGTATCCACAAGTGGTGTGTACGTATACGAACTTACGTTGATATCCGACAATGCACTCTGGTTACTTCCCTTGTTTGTCAGGTAGTGTAATTGTATTAATTAGAAACCAGATAACAACCAAGATATCTTCAGTAACACAGACAAAGGCAGCAAAATTGGTTAGAAACAACGCAAAGTGATTTTTTTCTTCAAATGGGATTCTTAAAGATAGCAAAGTGTACTCGCATGTTATTTATCTCTAACGAAATATTTTCTTTCTAATTTGTAATCCTACACAAACTGATCCCGAAATAAAGTGATAGAAAAATAATGTCTGTTCAGGTGTGTGCATTAACTGCCTTGAGCTTTAGAGGGCTCAAGCAGCATCGATAGCAGCAGAGCTCATCTTCAGATCTATCTAACTTATTTTTCGAGTAGAAGCTAGGGCGAAAGTTTTATTATAATTTGATCCAAATCTTCCTCTTGCTTTTTTTCATATTGTTATACTCCTCTGTTAGTGTGTTTAGTGTTACATGGCAGTTCAAGACCAAAATTTCGTGAAACCTGTATTACAGCGTAATACTCACATCCAGATTATAAGAATAGTCGATTCTTTAACGCTGCGTGGAAACTGCAAACAATATTCACCACCGACTACGATTGCACAGCTAATTACTTCTGCTTTCCTTTTCTTTTTCAGCAGTCTTGGGTGCATTTATTAGCTGATGTGTTACAGATAAGCTAACTTAGAAGGACCAGAGTAATAGCGCTGAAGGCAGCCCCTAGCAAATCAAGAACAGGGAAGTCACGGTGTCCAGTCTCAACACAACAAGCATAGAAGGGCTGTCTGCATTCCACAAATCGGCATTGTGTAAGACACGAAAAGGAATCCATTTTGATGAGAGAAAGATGAAAAAGTTAAAGTTATATGTCATGATTGGCTGAAAGTTCGCAGAGGGCAGGTTCAGCTAGCTAACTGGAAAGGTTTTGCGTGTCCTTCATGCCCGTGAGCACCTTTCCTTTGTGAAGCATTAGAGCTGTATATGTAAGTGTATTTGTTAAGTGTGGATAACTGTTCCTGTGTGTGTGTGTGTGTGTGTGTGTGTGTGTGTGTGTGTGTGTGTTTGTGAGTGAATGTAGTGTACTGCCATGTTCATGCTGGAGATGAGAGGTTGAAACCTGGTGACGTCACACAGTCTACTCCTCTCGAAGAGCACCATGTAGTCTGCCAAGTTTAATATCCCTATCCGATAGACAGATCACCATCAAAAGTGTTGTGTGCCCTCACGTCATGAGACACTGCAGAGAGGTTCGGAATATTTGGCACAAAGGTTGCAAATCAGAGACTCCATTCCACCCTCCCGCCATCTCCTCCACCGTAAAGGCAAAGGGTGAAATTTCAACTACTTTGGCCATGCCTGAACTGTCACCCATCCAACTACGGGTCACTTCCGACAGTGCTTAAATTTGGTGATCTGACAGGAACCAGTGTATCCCCTTCGGCACGCCTGTTGACAGATAAAGATGTGAAATCCAGATGAGGCACTCAGGAGACCAGGTCTGTGGACATGTCGTGGAGGAACGTTCATTTTAATCTCAGTATATATTTTGGTAGAAGACGCGTTTTCCCACATGTGTCTACTAGCAGAGTTATCGGTTGACAGGTTTTGGAAATTAGTCATGCAGTGAGCGAGATTTTCTGCCTTTCTTCAAATGTCACACCATTATTGGTTAACCAGGACAAAATTGTTTATTAAATTTTTTTTGTTCGGAACTCGCCATACTTGCTGCACTTGCGAGATTACTATGCTGCAGGGCAGCTGTGTTTTTGGGAGTGAACTCAGAACACACACATACTGCCGGGATGTGGAAGAGCACATTTGCTTCAGTGACGGTGAAGAATACACTTTTGGCAGAAATAAATGACTCCAACTTAAAGCATTGAGGTCGAGCTGAACTCGGAGTTTCCAGCTGCCACTTCAGCTGTACTCACACTCATTCCATGTAAAAGTAGTAAGCAAGAACCAGTGATGCAGTCAACAAACTGTGGACCATGGAAGTTAGTTAATTTACCGCGTGATCAAAAAGTCAGTATAAATTTGAAAACTGAATAAATCACGGAATAATGTTGATAGAGAGGTACAAATTGACACACATGCTTGGAATGACATGGGGTTTTATTAGAACCAAAAAATACAGTAGTTCAAAAAATGTCCGACAGAAGCCACTTCATCTGATCAGAATAGCAATAATTAGCATAACAAAGTAAGAAAAAGCAAAGATGATGTTCTGTACAGGAAATGTTCAATATGTCCACCATCATTCCTCAACAATAGCCCGTAGTCGAGGAATAATGTTGTGAACAGCACTGTAAATCATGTCCGGAGTTATGGAGGGGTACTGGCGTCGGATGTTGTCTTTCAGAATCCCTAGAGATGTCGGTCTATCACGATACACTTGTGACTTCAGGTAACCCCAAATCCAATAATCGCACGGACTGAGGTCTGGTGACCTGGGAGGCCAAGCATGACGAAAGTGGCGGCTGAGCACACGATCAACACTAAACGACGCGCGCAAGAGATCTATCACGCACCATCTGTCCGACATTTTGTGGACATTGTTTCTTTTTGTTCTAATAAAACCCCATGTCATTCCAAGCATGTATGTCAATTTTTACCTCTCTATCTACATTATTCCGTGGTTTATTAAGTTTTCAAATTTATACTGACTTTTTGATCACCCTGTACTTCAGGGTTTAACTGTGAAGTTTTACATTAGCAGCCAGCTTGTTGTATTTATAATGCCCTTTTTTGAGTCTGATACTGTTCATACTTGCTTTTCTGGAGTTCATTCTTTATTTAAATAACAAACAATTTTTTCAGTCAATGGTCACATTGATGATATATTATGTTTTCATATGTCCACCCACTTTTGTCAAGGGTGTAATTCATAATTACAAACTTTTGTCCACACATCAAATGTTTATTTCCTTGATTTAGATGGTAAATAGCTGTATGTGATGTCTTTCGGTAATAAGTAAAATTGTTATAGTGACTGCCCGTTTTCTGTGGTCATGGCTATTTTCTGGCCCTCAATTGGCCATCACTGGCACCGAAGCAGAGCCAGCTTCCGTCAGAAAACACAATAAACTAAGACGTTGCTTTGAAGTGAGCTCTAGAGTAATACCACTGAAATCGCAAATGACGGTAGTTTGGGGTCAGTGGAATGCGTTCTACAGGGCGCCTGGCTCGGAGCAGTCCTTGAAATAACTGATCTGTAAGTGTTCATTGTGTCACTGTGGTGCCACGGGTGCTCATATTGCTGCTGCAGATGCAGTACCATGTGTCAGATCCATACGCCGAAAGCGATGTTCTTCCCTCTCGGTAGTGCTAAGTGGCTGTCTGGGGCCCTGTCTTCTTGCGACCGTATGTTTTTGTGACCACCGCTGCCAACAGTCATGTACAGTGGCTACATTTCTGCGAAGTATTTCCGCAATATCGTAGATGGAACATCCAGCTTCTAGAAGGCCTATTGCACGACATCGTTCAAACTCAGTGAGGGTTTGATAATGGCAATGATTCCCGTATTAAAGGCATTCTTGACTAACATCAACACAGCAGTCCAATTTCAAAGGTAACTTGGGCTCATGACCGTTATAGCACGTTTTTGAAGCTATCTGATTTGCATCTTCATAGTGGCGCTATTAGCACCACTCTCATGCCACTGGCGTGAAGTTGGAAAAGACATCATCTTTTCCATGTGTAAACGTACCTACGAACTTTCATTTCTGTCACACAGTTGATCTTATTGCTGCGAGTTTTTCCGTCAATGTGTGTGCTTCCACAATTTGTTTTAATTATACGCTTTTAGACTTTTTGATTAATATATTTTTCAGTTTATTAAAGACACTTTTTATTTGGACAGTTCTGTTCCGTGCTTCTCCATTGCTTGATTTATGTCTGGTGACGCTGTTTCGTAAACAATGAAATAAGCAAACTTCTTGTAAGAAAACTACATATTCTCATACTTCAGCTTGCCTTTGTCACAGTTCTCTAACTTCGTTCCAATCCTGTTTATCTGGAAGTGACATTTTGTCCTGCTAAATTTATCCATTCTGTTTAACATGCAAGAGTTTCTTCATTATCAACTAAGATACACTGGTGTTCAAAATTAAAGCAACAAACCGCTATTTCCCCGCCCTGTGTCTAAGCCACGATATAATCACAAACGGTCAACTGATGTCCATACTATCGTTTTCCACATGAAAGATAGCATTCCGCTCAACGGAAAACCACACCAGCACCCGTCAAATGGAGTAAAATTTTTCGGGTACTTCCACATCCACAGTCACTGTATACACAGTCACAGACAGTGCAGTATGTCACAGAGAAGACACCTAGCAAACTCTCTGCTGTGGAGATCCATAGGAAGAACGGAAGCAGGACGGTCGCAAACTGATGTGCCACGATTGCTTGAAGTAAATCGTTCTGTTGTTTCTCGGATGTGGTGACAGTTGATAGAGACCGAAACTGTACCCGGAAGACCAGCGCACGGCCGATCTGGTGCCACATCAGAAAGAGAAGACTATTATTTGGCTGTAAAGGGCACAACGGAACCGCCTTAGTACTGCACGGCAACTGGCATCTGATCTCGCAGCATCTACTGGACGTATTGTATCGAGGCAAGCGGTGAACAGAAGACTTCGGCAGAGTGGCCTTTATTGTAGGAGACTTGCTGTATGTGTACCTCTATCTTACCAGTGTAGTTAAGTCATGAGTGTGTATTTTCTTATTCCTTCCATTCCTACGTCTACCTTCCAACTATTTCCCACTTGCCTCATTCCTCACTGATTTTTGTAGTAGTTTTCCCGTTTTCCGGGTCAGAAGAACAGAGGGTATGTCAACAGCTGCAGAAAATGGTATAATGGGAGTAGTGTTAGTTATACGTAGCCACGTAGAGCAGAGAGTCAGGTGCTGTGAACTGGTCAGTGATAGTGCTCTTCTCATCAGATTTGACAATAAACCAACGCTGATAACGATGGTTCAGATATACTTTCCATTGTCGCAAGCAACAGCTGAAGGGAAAGAGATAGTGTAAGAGTTACTGAAAAGGTAAGTCAGCATGTAAATAAGATGATTATCTATTATACATATAGGCTCGAATCACAAGTTAGTAATGATGAAGAGCAGGTTAAAGTTTAATAGTTAGGAAGAGAAAGTGCGCAAAGACGTGGGATAGGAAAGTACTAAAATGAAGAAATACCCTTCAAGTTATCTGCGGCTGTATGTGCGACAGTAATGAATACCTCAGTAGGCACTTCAGCTGAAGAGAAATGAAAGTCTATAAAGAGGGCAATCACAGAATTTCCGAGAAAAAAGCAGGCGGAAGGAAGGTAACTGCTAAGAAACCATGAGAAGAAATATTTCAGTTGATCGACGAAAGATGGAAGTAGAAAAATGTCCCGGAAAATTCATGAATAAGGAAGTACAAGTCCCTTTGGACTGAAATAAACAGGAAGTTCAGGAAGTATAAGGCGAAATGGAGTGAATAATGTGAAGTAAATGTGAAGTAACCGAAAAAGAAATGATTGTCGAAAGGACTGACTCAGTATATAGAAAATTCAAAACAACATTGCGTTAAATTAAGCCAGGGGCAGTAACATTAAGTGTGCAGTGAGAATATATCTGTTAAATACAGAGGAAGAGGCGAAAAGGTGAAAGAGTACTTTCAGTGTCTCAATATGGGGAGGGGCTTCCCTGATGACGTCACAAAAGAAGAAACGGTAGTCGACAGGAAAAAAATAGAGGATCGAGTATTAGAGGCAGACTTTAAAAAAAAACTCTAGAAGACTTTAGATCAAATAAGGCACAAAGAATAGACAACATTACAGAGGAGTGTCTAAAATCATTTTTGGGAGTAGCAACCAAAGGTCTATCCAGATTGGTGTGTAGAAACTAGGACATTGCCAATGTACCATCAGACTTCCGGATAAATGTCATCCATACATTTCCGGAGACAGCAAGGGCAATAAGTGCGAGAACTATCTCACAATTAGTTTAACAGCTCTTGTATCCGAGAAGCTAACAGGAATGATATACGGAAGAATGCAAAAGAAATTGAGACTATTTTAGATGACGATCAGTTTATGAGAATGAAGGTGACATCTCTCTCCATTCAATTGTGGCATCATTATGCCTCTGATGAAGAAGTTGAGAGAACTGTGAGATTGTGGTTGCGGAACAGAGTGTCGACTTCTTCCGTGACGGCTTCATAAAACTGGTTCATCGTTACCAGAAATGTATCCCATTGGTTGGTGATTAACTGAAAAAGCGAGTATTGGTAATTAATTATCTCATTCTAAGGATTATTTCTGCGTTTGATTTATTAAATTATTCCCATACAAACCCAATTAACGAAGGTGGAGGCATTACTTTTCATTCGACACTCATACACATGATCCAAATACCGAGCGTTTCACCCAGCAAAACAACCATCAAAATGAATATCCGAACCAGACCCAGGGATATGGGAATGGGAATAACAACTTTCATTCTAACCAGAATACACAAGTATCAGTTGTACCCCATTTCGGAATAACGATTGACAAAGTAACAAGCAGCAGCAGCTGCCACATAATCGTAGTGCTTGAAGATCCCAACAACTCACAGCCACAGAGGTAGCTGACGATACTGATCATCTTGTTGACCAACAGCTGGTAAATCAAGACCGACCGCCCCGGCACTGGAACGTCTATCATGGTGTGTGGTGGAGGAAGTAAATATTAAGATAACCTTTCTGCAGCATAATTCCAAGATATTTGGAGTCATTGGCAATAGGTCAAAGAATGTGAGGATACAAACGCGATTGGAAATAAAATTAAAGAATGTAAAAATTATATGCACGTTTCTAGCGGCGGAAGGTTAACCTTCAAACGTATCTTGGACCTTGACTTCATCTGAGAAAGAAAAATAATGACCGTCTTTTTTATGGTTAACGTATTATTCATGCTCAAAGATGTCGAGGTGCAATTCGATTTATTGTGGAAGGAGCGTAAGCATGATAATATTATCAAGGCTTTCGATTTATGGTTCAAATGGCTCTGAGCGCTACGGGACTTAACTGCTGTGGTCATCAGTCCCCTAGAACTTAGAACTACTTAAACCTAACTAACCTAAGGACATCACACACATCCATGCCCGAGGCAGGATTCGAACCTGCGACCATAGCGGTTACGCGGTTCCAGAATGAAGCGCCTAGAACCGCACGGCCACACTCTCGGTTTAATTTCATGTTCAGAGATACTGAGAATACGACAGCAATGCCGACAAACCTTCAAGAGTCATTGGAGTAAAGACCTAAGCTGAGCTTAAAACGGAATAGACACAAAATATATCAGTGTATCAAATAAGACAGTCGGCTGATCTCCTGAGTAAGTATATAAATGTGCTTTAGGGGAAACCAGGAATAATTGGAGGTTACACCAGTAAACTTGCCACATTTCCACATATGAAATTTCGTCGTGGTTTTTATGTGATCCCACTGTGACAGAGGGGAATTCAGCCGCCATTTATTAAGTGATTACGATTAATATGGTTACATAATATGAGTCTTTTTGTGATTAGCATAGTCTTTGGTACTGTATTAGTAAGATTTTTATGATTATGTCTTTGCGTATATTGGGTTGATCTGTGCCGCACTATGTGTTGACTGGGATACAATTTTGACCTTTGAAGTCCACAGGAAATAATCATCGGTTTTTGTGATTTTAGTTAAATAATTGTTGAAATTTATTTAAATACATGTTGGTGGTAACGTCTGCTCAACACTGAAGCTAAACTGTTGATGGACAATTTAAAACAAAATTCTACATCCTAGTGATCGAACGATTATTACCTTATCTTGCAAGCATAATTACCATCCCTCTAAGTATGAGATTAGGACGATATAAATGCTGTGAGAATAATATCTTCGTTTCGTTAATAACATCTTAGTTTCGTTTGTTAGTGACGATATTTGAAAGAGTCTGGCTAAGCTTAGATACCTAAACAATGATAAAGTTTCATACATGTGACATTAGTGTTCCATAATGGGTATAAGATGTTCTGCACTACCGTGTTTTGATCCTAAATTCATGCTACTGAGCTGAAATCGATGGTGATTCGGGGCCGATAGTACACAAGGAATACAAATCAGAATTGCGTTCAAATGCTGATGTACGCTGTGGTTTACCGTAGAGAATACCTCTGGTGAACTTAAAACTGCGAAAGTTGTGATCTTAATTATGGAGATTATAACATGATTGAATCAGCCGTGTGTTCTGAAAGAACGCTAGTAGAGTGAACAACTGATTTAGTCATAATGCAGCCATACAGTTAACTGGAGGGACAAGATTGTTGACAAGTTTGAATGTTACGCAGGTGAGTGGGCTGAAAATCACTTTGCGACTATGATTTTAAGACATTCACCATTTCTCAGTTGAACTGTTACTCTATGAAGACAATATTCGAGTGACAGGAATTTTGATTAGTGTAAATACTGCTACCGGATTAGCAGATTTTAGAGTAAAAGTTATTGACAGCAAGGGCATGCAGATAACTGCCCTGCTTTAAGACTGTTGCATTCTAATCCGATTACTTCCAGGAAAGCTTTACAGTGTAATTCCTCTTTCTTTTTTCAGATTTTATTGTGGATATTGGTATGGTGTGCTAACAACCCCATGCTGCTTGCATCTTGAGAGGCACTCCATATCCCGCACAGACCAGCCTGGGCAGACAAAAGATATGCTTCAGTGCCCATCACCTTGAGTCACCATCTCAAGTCCTTCGCCACGAAACCTTCTGTTATGCTGATGGACTTCATGGAAACATCGTTGAATTATTTTCAGAATCGTTCTGCAGTCATTCCTTATCAAAATTGGCCATGTTCCTAATACTTTGGTATCTATTTCTTCACCCAATACAGTCGCTAAACACTAAGGATGAAATATATATGACACATAAAGCACTAAATCATTGCAATATTCAATAGTCGTGCACCCATTAGAGTAAACACTTTGGAAACATGTGTGGACGGATTATATGTTTACCAAACGAACCTTTAACAATCACAGTTTACGCAAAACCATATATTTGCGTCATTTTATTAACAATTGTATTTACATCTATTTAGTGTTCGTAAACCAAGACTGACCAGCTTCCCTCGGGTGTTTCCGTGCCTTTCCGGTGTGCCTAACCCGACTGGGAAAGTTTAAAGCACATGAGATCCCCGGTAGCACTAGTAATTAAAGTAAAAGAGAAACGCTGGCTGCAATTTCTTACACGTTTTGGTATAGTGAAGGTAGCAAGTCAAGTTCAGCTATGAGTATCGAAACTGTGGTGTTAACCAGTTGCAGTTTTAATGTTGAACAGCAGTTGTGAAGGAATGGGCCAATAGGTTTCAGTTTAATTCTCTGGATCAACACTGAAAGCTATTTTGATGAAAGCCGCATATATGTAACTCGTTAGAATGCTTTTGAAGGTTTTTAACTCAAAATCCAAAGACTTAACAACATTTTTATGCTACAAGATCTTCTAGAACAGACCTTTATTTTATTTTTGCTACTTTTAATGCAAATTTTAAACCGTTGCGTTGTTATGTTTTCCTCATTCGTAAATTTGAGGAGTTAAAGAGTCACAGAGCAGGAATGTAAGCTGAACTATTAATACTTTTAATATTTATGCTTCCATGGGGGTCACTCTACTACATAGTTAGGGAAGTGCCGTGCACACGGTGCACCAAAACTTATATGACTGATGAATTATTCGCAGAGTGGATTGCGCTCCTTCGTTTGCTTCCCTTATACATGGCTGTTGGGGGTGGAATGAAGGAATAATTTCTTCTTAAATTACTGATCAGAAAAAGTAATTTGAGATTTATTTACTCGCAATATGGAGTTTGTAACAGTTCACATCTTCATCAACAACGTTTTGTCCTGGAGTAGATTTGCTTCCAAGACAAATATATTACATAAGATGACCACTAAATATTGATATTTCTACATATTTTCATGGTGTTAAAGGGGACACATAACTCACGTTGAGGAAGATTTGCTGGAAAGTAGTCGAGTGACTGGGAACCTACACCGAAGTCTGATTGACTTACAATACAGCAGCTGCCAACCATTAGCCAATAAGAAAGTACATTAGCCTGTGTACGACTTTTTCCGATCCATCATTGTAGAATATGTACATTCAATTATTGTAGACATTTTCCGAGGATCGAAAAATTTTATTTCAGTTGCGGAGAACCACCAGATCTTCACTGCAGTAAGTTTTAAGTAATTCATCGGCGCTCTTATTAATTTTACTTCCCCTAAGGCTAAGTAAAAATAATTTTCCCATTAATCCACATATTAACCTAAAAATTTTAAGAAATATAGGACTCCATCCAAAACTAATTAAAATAATACAACTCACTCTAACCAACACCAAATCAAAAGTGAAGTTTAGAGGAGAAATTTCGGAACCATTCCTCATAAAAACAGGCTTAAGACAAGGTGACTGCCTATCACCATTACCGTTCAACTGTGCACTGGAATACATAATGAGAGAATCGTACAAGGACAATCTAAAGATGATAAGAATTGGAAGTGCAAAAGATGATATTAGCTTAAACTGCTTTGGATTCGCTGATGATCTTGCTCTCCTAGCCAGCACCGTTCAAGAAGCGGGCAACAAGTGAAACCACTACAAGAAATAGCAGTGAAAGTAGGCCTTAGAATATCATTTGAAGAAACGGAGATTATGCTAACTGACCCACCACTTGCAAACAAAATTTCAATAGGAGAACAGGAAATCGAAATTGTTGATGAATTTAAATATTTAGGCGAAGTAATAACATACAATCTAAATGGGAAGTTATCATGGCAGAATAGAATAAAAAAACTGAACTACGCAAATTACATTACTTAAACTACGTACAACAAAAAAGCCTATTTATAGATGCAAAATTAAAACACTATAAGACAGATACACAACCAGAAATAACGTATGCAGCTGAAACTATCTTCAAAACAACTAATACAGCAGAAATTGACAGAATGCTAAAAATAGAAAGAAGAATAAATAGGACATGTATAAATAAACAGTATACAATAAATTGACATTGGAGAATAGCATCAAATGAAACAGGATATAAGAAAATAGAACCTGTCACGAGCACGATCAGGAAGAAACGCATCTCATTCTTTGGAGATCCGATGAGAACTCCAGAAAACAGATTTAGTAAAAAAAATTAATGCAATAATTATGGAATAGCAAGAGCGAGATTAAATTGATCACAGAAATTAAGGAAAATATAAAAGAAATCCAAATTTCAGTAGATGACTTAAAAAAACAAGACAGAAAAAACCAGAATACTGCAAGACCCGCATACCAGATTACAAATTAAAATCAATAAAAGGAGTACAGGAAGAGTGGTCTCAGATGAAGAAAGAAAGAAAATATCTGAAAGAATGAAGAAATATTGGGCAGACAGAAGAGCAAAACACCTTTCATGCAAGAATAGACTAATAATTATATTACCTAAATATCATATTAAGTTATTGCTGAGCCAAATTGTATCCCTGTGTAACAACTTGTTTACAACTTTGTATTTTGACTAGAGTGGTCCAATGAAGGCCATAAAATAAATAATAATAATTATTAACATTTGTAGTACTTATGCTTGTCTTTCGAAGATCTGTAATTACTCTTTTTAGAAGTGCCAACTCCTGTTCAACTGAACTCTGTTCTTTCGTATTCCTTACCGCAGTATCCACATCTTCATGTACTCTGCTATTAAGATGTCCTACCGGCATCAGTTCATGACCACTTGGAACATCATCTATTGCCCCGGTCAGCATCTATTCAAATTCTTCTCTAGCATTCAAGGGCACATCTTCAATATTGGTATATGCTTCCACTGTCACTATATTCATGGCTCTAGTTCTGAGACAGAGCAGTATCAGTCTTTAGTTAACAGCTTCCCAAGAGGTTACATACTTTGGTGACTATCTATTTACGGTAATTAATACATTTACCATCGTATTTTAGTCATCTCCATCAGGGAAGGTCTCCAACAGATATTCACAACCAGTATCTTTCTTCCTTGTTTTGGGAAACACCGCTACATCGGTATTTTTCTGTCTTCTATCCATTAAAACTCCTCGTTGCGTATTCGGGATGAACTGTAAATTCTGGATGTCAAAATGTAAAGTCTGTTTCCATTTCTGCCGCAGAATTTAATTAAAACTATCCGATGATGAAGGTATAATACAAAGTATTACATCTAGCTGTCTTTTCATATGCATGAGGCGCTGTCCCATCGCACAACCTCCAAACTTTAGGAACAAGATTTGTCATTAGGTTCTCTTCTCCTAGGAAGACGGTTACCACCATACCTCACAGTTCTTCCTACCTTACAATCAAGAAGGTGCATAAGAAATAATTAGGGACAGCCACGAACTCTGACTTACTTAACTGACCCGTCGCCTCTTACGGATCAGGAAAGAAAGTAGTAAAAAAACACTTCGTTTGTCTCTTTAGCACTACCTCTTTGGCAAGGGTAACCCTAGCTGATCTACCACCAAAGCCCAGTCTTCGTCGGAGTACGAAGACGAAGACGTCCATGCCCTTGCGGACAGTGTTTTCTTAAGACTGTGTCCCCTGGAGAGGTATTTAACTTTCTTATTAAATAATCTTATTTTATAAATCTACGTAGAACCAAATTGCAGAAAAATAGTTTTCTGGGGTGCAGGGTGAGGGGATAATTCTTCCAGGGAGCAGAGTCATCTTGGTGCCCACATGTCCTGTGGTACAGTTCATGCTTCGAATAACCGGGATGGCGTATCCGGACACGACCATCGGCTTGGTATATTAACCAACATGATTCACCCCACCCAGCGTTACGTTTCCATGGATCTACTGACTAATCTCGACGATCCAGGGCCCACTACAATCTTGACCGAAAAACGTAGATATCGTCTGCTGTTGAGACGTTATGTTGAACAGTATGCTGTACTGTATGATCCGAAACATCTCTGTGTATATTGGTACTGTGCCATATCGCCATATCTGCTCACGCCACTGCCTGTCCAGCGCTACAGAGCGGGAAAGTCTCCGTCCTCCATGTACCGTGATGAGCCTTGTTCAACGAACATCTTGTTGCCTACTTATGGTTTCAGCGTCCTTCAGCGTCTTTCCGTAGATGCTCACGCCTGTAGCACGCCAAAACTCACCTTGCCAAGATACCTGTCTCGAAGCGCCAGGCCATAGCAACACGAACTTTGTCACAGTCTCTTATATTAGGGGTCTCTCCCATTTTTGACTCGTATTTTCGCTAGCATCACTCCCCATACAGTGCTCCTCTGGTATACATTTCTTACTGCGTCACGTACCAGCAACGCCACCCTGACGACATTCACTCCAGCAGTGGACAGAGATTATAATTAGAAGTTTTTGGGAACATTTCTCCAAGTGAAAACCAGCGGTCTAGCTAAAATACTTGAAAATGGATTAGAAACAGTTGTGGCAGCATTAAAATATTTAACTTAAATGGTAACCGAATTCGGTCAGAAAGTGACAATCTTCAGACTATTTATACCACTATGGTACGCAGTGGCGGTGGACGGAGCAGCTGTTGAGGCTCCACCAGTAGCACCGCCTACCAGCGTGGTATAAATAGTCTGATGATAGTCAAATTCTGACCGAAACCGTTTATCATTTGAAGCAAATTTTTATTGCGGTCAAAACTATTTTCCCTCCTTTGTACGGTGATCATAATTTTATCCCTCAAGAGTGTTTATTGACTGGGACTAGCTGACGCCCCACCTTTTACATGTGGAGAAGGAGAGAATATCAGCCTCATAATCTCAGGAATTTCAGAAAAGAAAGCCACCCATCTGAAACACTAAATCAATTGAATACCATGAAGTACTAATTGGCGAAAAAAGGCATGAAAATTTAGAAACTTCAGTACACAGTTCTCAAGGAGTTACGAATGTCTGTATGATCAAGAACTGGAAAGTCAGATTATGTAACGGAAGATGGGTATCCTCCGCGACATATATCGCCACAAATATATGCCGGCACGAGAAATAAACCCTAGAAGACCTACAGAAAGAGACACCATGCAAATACTCTAACAATGGAGAAAAGCGGAACGAAGTCGGCTAGAGTAAAAAGAAAAAAGACATCCATAGGAATGTCTCCAATTACCTCAAAGCAACAGATGACGTGTTGGACGCACTCATTGTAAAGCATACATACCTAATGTTGCTACAAATTTACAAAATTAATTTACGTGTTTTCTGAGCTGATTAAATTCCTTTCTTCTGTAATTGCTCGACTATTTTCATTAATGTCTGTAAATCACTGTGCATAAAAACACATCAAAACCGACTGTTGTTCGTATGAACATGTTGGCCATTAAACCTGCTTTACCAGGCAGCATGGCAAATAAATGAAATTTAAATATTGCGCGTATATAGTATAGCAGAAAGAAATTTCTATTAAATTTCTAGGTACATACGGTGTGCTGTTGGGTTCACTCAGTCGCCTCATCTAGTAGTAACAATTTTTCTCTCATAATTTGGAGTCGAGTTGCGCTAACTTTGACAGACATTGGTCCGCCATTCTATGATGCGAGAGATGATTAATCGCTGTGGCTGGCGACCGGTGTCGTGACAGTCCCTCAGCACCTCATGACCAGGTGTTATCAATAGGTGAGTCATCTGGATAAGATCTTTACAAGACGAACATTCGAAATCCCTCTCTGTAGACGTAGATCAGGGCAGCACGACTAACATGTGGTGATGGGTTATCATGGTGAAAGATAACTCTTGGAGACTTAAAGACAGGTTACAGCGGTGAGGCTTGACGCGCTAGAAAAGTCAAGCCTACTATACAAACTATCAAGTGAACCAGGCGTGATGGACTTGTGGACGCAATGGCTTCCCATATCACAACGCTAGACTCTGGGCCCGTGTGACGACGATAAATGCAGTACGCCAACGTTCATCCTCCGTGTAACTTGAAGATGTGGACACGTCTATCGTCAAGACAGACACGAGACTTGTCTCAAAAACAAAGTGGCGACTCTCCTGTGTTCAGTGTTGTACGAGGGCCATTTCTTTCCCAACTCTGACAGGTCGCGTAGTGGAAACCACACTGAAAATTTATTTACAATATTTACCTACTTCTTCCAGCTACGTCACTACATAGTCGCCACTTCTGGTTAGACATTTGTCTTTACTTAGTACTAAATTTCTGATATCCTCATCACAGAAGGCAGCAGCAGATGCCTGTGATTTCCGCCATTTCCCTAAGATGGTCTGTAGCTCGTCGTCTGTGTCAAAATTCTGTCCTCCTAGCGAGTGTTTCAACTGAGCGGAAACATGATTTTTATCTATCAAGGTAGTCTTGATTTGTGCCTACTCTGATATTACGAAGTCAGATTCAAAATACCTTAGGGCCTGTTAACTATTGCAGTTAGTGATTACCAGGGGATTTCGCTGGTATCTGAAATGGGTTGATGACGAAAACTTATCGTATCCAGGTTCGTGTAGGCCAGTGGTGAACTTAAGACACTGTCACGAAGATTGAGACAGAGCCGCTAAGTGGAAGATTCACTAAAGATTTTACACGGCCATGTAATCAGTTTTAAACCTTTTATGACTCCTAATGGTTTTCTTAAGACTGAAACTGGTTGTTGTAAGAAAGTATGCAGCTTTCTTTGCTGAACTATGTTATTTGTAAAAATACCTATAAGCCTCGAGGCATTACCTTCAGGTAAATATATGTATTTCCTATCGGACGTTAGTAGGATGAAGCTGTTGTCATCCAAAATGTCTCTCAACCAACTGATTCCATATAACCATGTTAATCGTGGGATCCTCGCCAATGTAATCAACTATTGGCAAAATAATGAAAGGCAGTCTCGACAGACGGCGATCTTGCCTCTGTCGAATCGGATACGTTCTGGTAGACATTTGTCCTTCTTTCATGAGACAATACGAGGACTATTCGTTTATTAAGGTACAATCTGTCGCGAAATTGAAACCACAGTAAAAACCAAAAATAATTTTTTAGCGACACTTAGCTACACTTACCACAAACTCCCCTAGAAATTCGTCGGTCCGACTTAGACATTTGTCGAAGTGCTGAACAAATTTCCGAATTCCATCGTCGTAGCAGGCAGACGCATGCTTAATCAATAATCTAATTCGACTTCTGAAAGACGACACCCGCTGACTAATCTTTTCCCTGTACACAGAATGTAGGCTGCCTTGTATTGTATTGTATGGAACTGGTGACCTAGAAACGACGGGAAGGCTTCCTCCCCACCGTAGCCAGGAGTGCTACACAGACCCACAACAGACAACAGGCTACACAGCAGTCAACTCACCACACCACCACCCCACACCAAACGCAGGGTTATTCTGGAGTTCGGCCCCCAGTGTCAACCCTCCTCCCCCCCCCCCCCCCCCCCCACACACACACCAGGGGACGTCTCATAATAGACGAGTGTAACCTCAAATGTTTGATGTTTGGGTGGTAGATTGCTTCAAATGGCTCTGAGCACTATGGGACTTACTTCTGAGTTCATCAGTCCCCTAAAACTTAGAACTACTTAAACCTAACGAACCTAAGGTCATCCCACACCTCCATGCCCAAGGCAGGATTCGAACCTGCTACCGTAGCGGTCCTGCGGTTCCAGACTGTAGCGCCTAGAACTTGCACGGCCACCATGGCCGGCTTGGGTGGTAGAGTAATTATGGTGTACGTGTACGTGAGGACAGTGTTTGCACAGCAATCGCCGACATAGTCCCGACAATTACTGCAAACTATGAGCTTTCAGACAGGAAATCACGAATGAAGTTTCACAACTGAGGCGATAGGCCATACGAATACAATGTGGTTGGAATCCGCTTATGAGGAGTGGTATCAATAGCGTTTTTGGATCTGTGTAAATAAAGCAACAATCTGGGAGCCACTATACGCAGTACTTCGTGAAATTAAAGTGGCAGCTGTAGCTCCCAAGAGTGATGCTTTCCAAATAGATGTAGGTTTGGCGTCACTGAGTAATATATTTCAGGGTATTTAATAACGTCGGAATAAAGTATTTATTCACACGAGCTGCTACATTTAGATGACAAGGGAACAGATCTGCAACTAAGTGGATTACGTTTATTTTCCTTCGTATGCACCGCGGTGGACTGTGCAATTTTCTATTCTTCTCTTTCACCAATCGCCGACATAGTGTGACTGAAGCGGAATAAAGGGAACCAGCCCGCATTTGCTGAGGCAGATGGGAAACCGACTTAAAAACCGTCCACAGATTGGCCGGCACAACGGACCTCGACACTAATCCATCGCGCGGATTCGTGCCGGGAACCGGCATGCCTTCGCGCCCGGAAAGCAGTGCGTTAGACCGCACGGCTAACCGGGCGGGCGTAGACCACCTGACTTGTACCTGTTCGATGCTGTCGCGCTGAATGATTTGCTTTTCTAAGCAAGTAGCACATACGCTAGATACCAGTCTGTTTGTTGCATCCTGCCTTCATGGTGTACTAAATTTGAAAGACAGCAGTGTATAAATTATTGATGGCTGTATCAAAAATGGTTCAAATGGCTCTGAGCACTGTAGGACTTAACTTCTGAGGTCATCAGTCCCCTAGAACTTAGAACTACTTAAAACTAACTAATCTAAGGATATCACACACATCCATGCCCGAGGCAGGATTCGAACCTGCGACCGTAGCGGTCGCGCGGTTCCAGATTGTAGCGGCTAGAACCGCTCGGCCACCCCGGCCGGCGATGGCTGTATCGTTGTGAGATCAGGGACCAATAATAAAAGGTATAGTTACTTTAATGCGACTAGTGTGGCACTGCAGTGCAGCTTCCTATGTTCAACCCAACATATTACGAATGGCTGGACCTTGGAGTGAGGAGGGCATGGGATTAGCCGAGCGGTCTCAGGCGCTGCAGTCATGCACTGTGCGACTGGTCCCGGCGGAGGTTCGAGTCCTCCCTCGGGCATGGGTGTGAGTGTTTGTCCCTAGAATAATGTAGGGTAAGTTGTTTGTAGGCTTAGTGACTGAAAACCTTAGCAGTTAAGTCGCATAAGATTTCACACACATTTGAAAACTTGTTTTTTTCGTGTAAGGAGGGGGAGGGGGAATCAAGCATTTTTCATCCATTTTTAAATTTATTGTGCCACATAATTATTATTATCATCATTCCAAACAGAGCACCAGATGATTATTGTGAATTAAAGTGGTTTTAATAAGGGAATCACTATATCATTAGGAAGATCGTAAAACAGAGTCATTAAAGATTACAAAATAGGTAACAGGATTTGGGTGCTCTTTCAAGACTCTTTTAAGTTTTATCTAAATGCCCTTTTAAATAGGTTTAAGATTCTTTACAAATAAAAAAAAAACTACGCACAACAGTAAACTTTCAAACGATACAAGATAAAAGTACCAAACATAATGGGCTGAATGCAGACAGAAGCGGTACCTGTAAGGACTGATCATCAACAGCATGTCCTAAGACCGCTCAAGGCTCCCAGCCGATACGTCTACCAAAACAGGCACGCACACGATCCACCCATGCCAACCAGGCAGACGCCATGGCTGGTGTGAGGGACCGAATTATAATCCTCTGCAACACACCAAAACTCTTTAAGACAAGTGAGAAAGAAAACGCGTAGTACAACTGCCTTTTTTTAAAGTAATTAAGAAAGGGGTTTCTTGGGAGATTTTGCTGCTTTTAACAAATTCTACAATGAAATACTACAAGGTGGCTCAAATAGCCAGCCATGTTTTAAATAAAGTACAGTGGGTACACTAGCCAAGAACATGATAACATATGTAGCCCAATAAACAAGTGAACACAATAAAATAGGAATGCTTGGCAATAGAAGGCAAAAGCGAGAACAGATTAAATCCAAGACGGAGGCTGATTGGTAGATCGACAAGAACACGCCAAAGGCGCACTAAATAAGCAACATGGTTACGTGTCGAAATAAAGAAGGGGATGCACCACAACAGAGCAAACGGTCAAGTGGCCGAACAATATTCTAAGAACTGTGCTACACACTCCATTGTCGAATCTGAGGAAAACCAGCAACAGACGAGAATAATTCCGATGCTCACCCAGTTTAGTAAGTTCATGAGCAGCAAGACTTCGTCCTCCGAATATAAACCAGCACCAAAAGTCAGACATGGGGAACAGAAGTTGCCACGGGCCGCAAGTCTTCTGGTCACGGTGCATCCCCAGTATGACTGCTTGACATGTTTACACTGTTTCTCCTCAGTCGCCCAGCGAGTTCCATGCGGAGTTCTTCCATATTGAGCACCTGGTATCCAAAACAGACCGCCAGCACAGGCCGGAGTAACCGAGCGGTTCTAGGCGCTACAGTCTGGAACCGCGCGACGGTTACGGTCGCAGGTTCGAATCCTGCCTCGGGCATGGATGTGTGTGATGTCCTTAGGTTAGTTAGGTTTAAGTAGTTCTAAGTTATAGGGGACTGATGAACTCAGAAGTTATGTCCCATAATGCTCAGAGCCATTTGAACAATTTGAACCAGACCGCCATCGAGTTCTTTCAACGGCAACCACCAGAAATATTTCACTGCGAGCTGCCCCATTCTGCTCTGTCCAAGCAAACCAAAGAGAGCCTCTCACCGCATCACTTCGGACACAGTCGCGAGTTGGGCGCCAGGTATCGACCCTGCAGCACAGCTCAGTGAGCACCACCTCTAACGTCAATGTGCAATAACTACTCACGACGGCTGGTGACGGCAATAACAGTGGAGGCTGTACAATGAGTGTCCTGAGGACGTGGTAAAGAGTCCAGGAGTTGTCGCAATGACGAAATAGAACGATTTATCTGACATCATGAACGGCATGATCATTCTTGGATGTTTTGGTTGAGCGGAAGGCACGAGGCAAGCTTGGTCATTCAGTGTACAGGAGACAAACACATAGTGATCGGTACTTGAACGCCAATAGTGTCCACCACCCTGTACGCAAAATAGCGGTCCTGAACACGTTGGTTCATAGAGCCAAGATTATCTCTGACGACGATCATATGCAGTATGAATTGCGGAACTTAAAACGTGCCTTCGAGGAAAATGGATGCAGTAAAAGAGACATCGGGAACGATTTTAACGGCCGCCGACGAAAGACACCTGGTGAATCAGTAGAAGAGGCCAAACGGACTGCATTCCTGCCATACTGTGGAGCAACTAGCAGTAAGTTACGAGATATGTTGCGCCCTGTTAAAGACAACATTGCTCTTCGAGTGTGGCGTGTGTTGTGTACCCCGTGAATGTGGTAGCATCGGATAAACAATTCGCACTGTTGAGGAGCGCTGTACTGAGCACAAGCGCCTTATAACACAAAGGGAGCTTGAGAAGTCGGCCATATCGGAGTATTGCCTAGAAAACGGACATAAAATATAGTTCGAAAATACAAAACCGTTGGCTCATGCAGCTACATATACTGTTATAAAAGAAGCCGCCGAGATTCGTTTAAACAACAACAGTTGCAACATAGACCAGGGGTACACACTCAGCAGGGCATGGGGGCGGGCGTTGGACATCGAAAGAAAGCAAAGACAGCTGCGCGACGCGGGAGCGGCAGATTCAGACATGGCTCCTGTCCCTGGCGTCACCTGACGTCACCGGTGCTGCCACGGGCAATAGCTCCGCTAGCTGCCCGGTTCGACGTACGCGCGCGCGCCACATTGGGTCTATCTGATTGGCTGCTGATGATATCATCATTCCTATATAAGCGAGAAACCTTAGCAGCCCCGGCAGTCAGTGAACTTCTGACGACGATGGCGAAGATGGCCATCGAAAACTCGAGAATTTTATTCGAACTGACGCGGCTTGAAAACCGAGAACGTTTTATTCATGATCATTGAAGTTCGGGACAAAAGAGCAAGCGTTTCCGAAACAGCTATGTATGTACACTGTTCACGTGCCGCAGTAGATAAAATATTCCCTGCATGGCGAAACGGCGCTGTCCAACAGGGGCGCCGAGGCGGTTGTCGTGTCCCACGGGCCAAACACGACAGCGTTGAAGGACGTTTGCGGAGAAATGTATGGGCAAATAGAAGAACAACTGTTGAGAAACTGACCGCTCAGATCAACCAAGAAGCTACCAAAAGTGTCTTCTTCGCAGCAGGAACCTGCAGTGCTGACTGCTTTTCACCGGTGACGAAGGGTGGAATTTGCACCCCAGTACCGCTACTGTCCATCTACCGAGTGGCGACGAACACAGACGACAGGCAAAAGATGAATCATGTTTCCTGCTCCATCAGCGTGACATTTCTGAAAGCAACAATCGTCCGAAGCGCCCAGGCTGGAGGAGTGAGTGTCACGGTCTGGAGAATGAGTTCTTGGAATTCCCTGGGTGATCTTATCATTCCGGAAGGCATAATGGATCAACACAAATATGTATGTATCCTTCGAAACCATGCTCACCGCTGCATGCAGTTAGTTTTTCCTCGGCACGATAACATCGACCAGCAAGGCAACGCCACGTGTCACACAGTCCGCAGTGTACGTACGTGTCTCGAAGAACACCATGACAAATTTACCGTATTCCCCTGGAGGCTAAACTCCCAGGATTTAAATTCCGTCGAGAATCTGTAGGACCACCTGTATCGGGCTGTTCGCGCCAAGGTTCCTCAACCGACAAACGTAACACAGCTGGTTGAGGCACTGGAGATGGGCTGTTCCACATCGCCCTCGGTTAATTCCAGAATCTCACTGACTCTCTTCCTGGAGGTCTCGCTCCGATTCTCGCTGCACAAGAGGGTTATTAAGTCTTTTGACATGTGGTGACATTAATATGAATGGACAGTGTAAAAAATAAGGTTTTGCATATTTTTAGTGCCTGCTCAGTATATAGATTAAAAATAGCTGGTGGTACCACTCTTCCTCACGGATTACTTTCTGCGCGTAGGTGACAGTAACCGAAGCACTGTGGCAGCTGCTTTGTTGTGCAACTCTACTGAGGCTGGTATCCCGTTGTCGACACAAGACGGGCGATCGATGGCGACAGCCACCTGTAAGGCAGCGGCGCAGGAGGACGAGGCAATCCTTGGGCCGGCACGCGGGGCACGCGCATTCCTATTGGCTGCAATTACGCGCGGCTGCGGGCTCCGGGCCTGCCGGCGGGGGCGGGGCGGCGGAGGGCAGGGAAGCGCCGGTCCCGCTTTCAATTAGCAGCGGCGTTCCCCGCATAGCGGCCGCTCCGGCAGGCACGGCCCGGCGCCAGCGATCGCGAACGCCGCGGCCTGCCTTTGGGAGCCGCGATCGCAGACTGCAAAGTGTTGACGGACCCTTCGATTACAATGAGTCGGTGACTGACGTCGCAGCCAGTCTCTGCGGACCGCCGAACTCCGACTGTTACCTGTGTTTCGTGTCCTGTAGGTCAGACACAGTAGGGGTTTTCCTATCAGTTAAGAGGCTATGATCATAATCACATGTCGTCAGCCACGACGCTTAAGAACACCGGAGCCTTTTCATCAGGTGGTTCTGTCTCATTAGCCGAGGCCGTTAATGTATATTCACTATTTGATCAAAAGTATCCAGACGCCTTTCCCTCTGAGTCATCAATTTTTTTATAAGAAGGTAGGCTTCCGCGGCTGGTGCCATAGTCATTAAAATTCTTCTGAGTATTATGCCGCGTCTTTGCTATAAACTAACAACAACAATAAGCTAAAACCGACGTTTAGGTCGAATTGCAACGTCCTTCCTCAGGGCACGACTGGTTTTGCATGGGGATAGGTGCTTCTATTTGTTACAGACTATCGATGTCTGACGTCACTGTTGTAAAACTTTTAATTGGCCCTTTAACATTGCAGGTGTTTACGAACTACGGTGTGAATGCGGAGCTACCTACGTAGGAGAAACAGGGAGACCTGTCAGCTTAGGAGTAGCAGAACACGAAAGCTATGTACGTTTACAACTACATAATAAATCGGCGATAGCGGGACACCACCGTGAATGTGGACAACCTATCAGCTTCAGGAAGCCCGAGTACTGGCGAAAGATCGTGGATGCGAAAACGCAAATTACGGTAGGCGATCAAAATTATTAAGCAGGCTGACAACATCAACAGAGAAGATGGCTACAAACTCCCGGCGTCCTAGCTGACGGCCTTCCCAGTCCAACGGGCAACGAGCGGTCGCGGGGCAGAAGCTACACGGGGCACGGTCGTATCTGCACATACAGCTGTAGAGCAACTATCAGTCCACTTCTGCGCACACAAAGAGGAAACCTTGCCGACCAGAAGCCGAACGCTGATTGGCGGACAGCTACCAGTCGTTGACGACATGGACATCCACGAATAGCCTCTTTCCTTCCATATTCCCTTACGTCATGACTAACCAATCTATTAGAGGTCCAATTAAAAGTTTTACAACAGTGACGTCAGATATCGATAGTCTGTAATAAATAGAAACACCTATCGCCATGCAAAACCAGTTGTTCCCTGAGGAAGGCCGTTGCAATTCGGCCGAAACGTCGGTTTAATTTTATTATTGTTGTTAGTTTTTAGCAATGACGCGGCATAATACCCAGAAGAATTTTAATCACTATCAATTTTTTTATTTTATGCAGCCAACCATGAATTCCTCTCCTGTGCCTATATTTTCATCTCATAGTAGCACTTGGAACCTATGTTCTCAATTATTTGCTGTATGTGTCCCAATCTTTGTTTCTTTCCATAGCTTTTACTTTCCACAGCTCCCTTCAGTACTATGGACGTTATTCCCAGGTTTCTTAACAGGTGTCCTAGAATCCAGTTATCCTCTTACATTCCTTCCTTTCTGGTTCTGAGCAGAACCTCCTTATTTTGTACCTTATCATCCCATCAAATTTTCAATATAATTCTGTTGCACCATTTCTCAGGTGTTTCCATTCCCTTCTTTTCCGGTTCTCCAACAGTCCATGTTTCACTACCATACAATACAGTGCTCCAAACGTACACTTGACAGCACAAAAAGCGGGACATCCCTGAATCCCAACCTGTAGGTCACACGTGACTGTATACAACCAAAATACCATAGCTGTGTCGCAGGTCATCCAACCCCTCTGCAGTATAGTCGACTACGAACAATCGTTACCACAAGGAACTACAGGAGAACACTGATTTCTATGGCATTCACTCAAGATGTAAACCAATATCGTCATATGACAAATACTACAAAATACGTTATTAGTCATGAGTCATTAACGCTTGCAAATTAAACGTCTTTCCAATAAGTGACACTGCAGAACTCTTATCACACTCAATAAATGACGAGTTATTGTTCGTGATCCAGATTTGAACCCACTGTTAACCAAACAAAACTTGCATATCTGATCGAGACTCGACTACGCATAAATAGACGTAGAATATCGAGGTGCTCACCAGTATCAATCCGCAAGCGCGGATGTCCGAACTTGGAAATAAATGACAATACGCTTAGCACTGAACCCGGAATATCACTAAGCTTATGTTGCCCCTCAGAAGAACTATGAAAGGGATACAATAAAATGCAAATCAAAATTCGAAACGCCATGAAGCGATGGACGGGAAGTAGAATCCGGTACCTACATGATTTGTTAACTAGACACTCAGATGTCAGATATTAAATACGTTCACCAATAACGTGTTATTGCAACGATGCAAATGATTTTTACCTCCAGCGATTCAGATCCGGCATCTTTTGCTGTCGTCTTATAGCTACGAATCGGAATGAAAAATTTATTGCTTCTTCGCCAGTAGCGAGATGTAGACATGATCGATTAGAGGTAATTGTAACGAATAGTTGTATGCTAGCTGAGAGTCCAACCCTCGCATACCGTCGTTGTTGGTTCCACACGAAGAGATGTCAACTATTAAATTACCTTTCACTAGAAGTTAGGATAGCATCGTTCGTAGAGAAGTAACTATGAAAGGGATACAATAAAATGCATGAGTTTGGCATCGTGAGGAAACAACGATAATAACATATACCATATTTCATAGCGTTATACTTGGTAATTGGAGCATAGAAAAGTCCCCTTAATATCATAGTCGATGCCTAATGCGTCGCAAATCACTTGCGCGGACGGCGGTCTGTATCATATGACTAGCTAATGGCGCTGGAATTGGTCTTACCATGACAGACACCCACATGACCATTCACAAACATGTTTCCACAAGATTTTTCTACTAGCGGTTGGATAGAAAATGTGTCTATGACCCTATGTCTGTGACGCTCTTAGCAGACAGACGGAATGTGGCTTAAAAAAGAATGGAAAAGTATGGGTTTAATAACACAGCTTTCTGTTCACACTGGGTAATGTTGACTACTAGACAACAAGTAGGTAATTAACAAAAAAAGTTCAAGTGGAAGTCAACACTTTCTGTACCGTGTACTTCATACCCCATTATGACAAAATAATGATGCTAACACATGTGAAATTCAGTGGTTGGGATGAAATGAGTGTAACTTGTAACGGATAACAAGTGGGTTCGATTCCCGTGAGGAGTACCAGTGTCTAACAACCACAAATATACCCACAATATACCCACTTCACATCCAGTAGCGCCTAGTAAAGGACGCAGGACTGTGCTGTTGTTCAAAATCACCATTAAATATCACCATTCGCTACTGACTGGAACAGAGTTGAATTACTTTCTGCTGTAGGAGGCGGATGTTGCTGTTTCTTTTTTTCGGATATTCTGTGTCTACTAAGCTTTGTTACACTATAAATGTTATTCTGATTCACGAACCAGTCGTTATGTAACGTCATAGGATGATGATTTCTCATTTTAAGTGACTCTGAGATTTTGAAAATATTGGCACTGGACTGTGATTCGGGTTCCGATTCTAATTTTTCTCTGGATCTGAACCCTTCGAGATGAAGGGCTATCATACACAACGTTACATATTGTGACATTATATAGCGTTGTTTATGATATAATACTGTTTCAGCATGCTCTATAGTGATTTTGTATAGTAAGCTGTTATGAGCGTATTTAACTATGGATCTAATTTGTTCAAGTTTTTAGTATAGTTCGTGTCACGATAACTTGAATATTTCTAATTTTTGTGTTATGAGGAGTGTCATTTATGCATTAGAAACCGGAGGCGAAAATGGAGTCAAGTATAACATTTGTGACATTGTGTTCTATTTGTGTTTAATAAAAGCGAGAAAAAAGTGGAGGAATTTCAAAACACCTGTGACCTGTAAGGAGTGAGTGCTAGCGAGAAGGTCAAGTTGTATCGTTTCAAGTACGATCATTCTGAGATAAATTAATCACCACATCCAGGAACACAAACAGGCATTGATGGAGGACCATTCCACGATTTGCTATTATGGACAATGACGTATTCCATAATTGAGAAGTGTGATGACCAATTAGCCTTCGTGTGACACTTGTTTTTCAGTGGTAATATTGAGGTTACAAGAAAGGAAGAAGGACTACGGTACAACGTCTCCACAGAAACGAGGTTAGACGCAAAGCAGAATCTCGAATTGAAAAGGCTGGGGAAGGAAGTCGTCTGTGCCCTTTTAAAGGATTGATCCTTGCGTTTTCCTTAATAGATTTAAGGAGGTCATCGTAAACCGAAATCAGTGCAGCCTAACGGTGATTTGAAGTAACGCGTCGTAACTTCATAAGGAGGAAATGGTTGGTATGCCATAACAAACATTGTCCCTAATGGTGGCTTGTATACGTGTACAAAATGTATTGTTATTGTTATACATCTGGTGGAACAGGTAAGTTGTTTTGTGTTACGAACTGCATCACAGGGATGTATCGATTGCAGTTGACATTTGTTGCCAACGAATAAGATGCCTTGTAGTCGCAGAGTGACAAATGCGATCTGGAAGAAAGCACCAGTGAGCTTTGTCGGTAAACACGTCTAGTGCACGTCTTCTAATCTGGCACCCGCATGTGTTTACCTTTCTCGCCCCTTATTCATCAACCGCCATGAAAGTTGGTTTTTGTTTTCATTTGCTTTGTTTCGTTTGAATTGTTTGTTTTGTTTTGGTGATTGCGTTATAACGTGGATAGACTAAGAGTCAGTATGTCGCTAGATGTATGGAATCGAAAAACTACCTAATTGTCATCAGACAGTTCTCGATAATGAGGTGGAAATATTGTCAACCGTTTCTGTGATATTTCTGTCTAGTTGTTCAATAACCTAACAGGAAACACTATTCATATGCACTATACTAATGCAACTAATGTCTCATCACAATACCATAGAACAAATGGCTATCTAAATTGAAAGTAAAGCCTTTTGTTATACTCAAGTAGCTTTACCGCACTACACTGTAAATACGACAGTGCTGCTGTGAAGGTAGTAGCTGAATGAAACACAGTTAACAGAGTATTGACTGATACAATTTCATTAACATACCTGTGTTTTTTCAGTAGCAGTTCCATAGCTTTTTGTGATTCATACCTCTAGATCTACCGGATACTGTGTGTAGATAGATGACTTACGAAGACAAAATTTCTAAACATGTCGTTCTCAGTTTGATATAGCTGTCCACTGGGAGCCGAGCCCTACAATAGCCCTGGGTTCGGCGTGGGGCGTCGGTGGGGTGGGTGGACTGCTGTGGCCTGTTGTGAGGTTGTGAACCACTGAGGGCTACGGCGGGACGAAGCCCCTCCGTCGTTTCTAGGTCCCGGGTTTCTAGTGAAACCGGTCTGATGAGTGTGACTCCACAAGTGAAGTGATATAGACCTTCTGCTATTTCTAATACATATAAACTATTTGGCAGACAATTAGAACATTTCTCTCAGATCTCGGGCTAGTAATAGTGTCCTTTAGTAAACTCCTTAGAAGAGGAATGCAAATTGCCAAATGATGTTGATGATGTTCACGATGCAAATCGTGACCATTGATTCTAAAGAATAATACGAATGAGGTTCTTCACGTGATTGCTAAGGAGGCTGGCGTGAAGCTTTGAGCAGTCGATAAGTAAAACAAATTTGAGAGTTAAAGATATAACAAATATGAACAACGTAACTGGAAAACATCAGATGTTGAGGCAAAGGTAAAACAAAAGTTGGGTTATTGACACAAACCTTAGAAGTCGCAAGAAGTCTACAAAGGAGACACCCAGCATAACAGTTGTTCGGTCTGTTCTGGAATATTGCTGAACACTATGCGGCCGTTAACTGTTGGAATTGACGGAACACATCGGAAACGTCGAAGGAACGCAGCTGATTTTGTAGTACAGTGAATCAGGGTAGGGACTGTCACGGATGTTTTTCTTTATTTTCCTTGAGTTTGGAGGGTGAGGTGGCATGGAGACAAGTTGGGGACGCAATAATAAAGCAAACACGTTGTATTCCACCACATTTCAATCATCATCTACCTCCTCCTAATGCAAACAGTTGCCACCGCCGTACAAAGGGCGATATTACAACCGTAATAACATAGGAGGAATTAGAACTCGCAGACAGAGACCTTGATGTTCGTTATTCTCGAGCTTCGGACGTGAATAGAATAGTTGAGAATCTAAGAACTGATTGTGCGAATCCCTTAAAGCGATTGTGTGAATCCCTTAAGAAAAACTTAACTGTGAACTACAGAGTATATCGTGTATTATTTAGATGTAAATAAAGTGCCTCAGCAGAACATAATTTCCGTTGTGAAACATTTATTGTTTCAGAGACGCTGAGTACACTTCATAAGTGCTCAAAGTGTGAATTACGTATTACGTATGCACGATTATTTGGCAAGATTGCCACCAAAACTGTTTACTTTTAAAATCCCCTTAGTTATCTTCGTACAATCATATTCTCCTAAGGCGAGAGCTCATGCAGAGACCTTACAAGAAAGAAAAGTTTCCTGCGTCGTGCAACTGCTAGCTGGTTGAAATATTTTGTGGTAGCTGAATTTATCGTGAATGTACTCTTGAACTTACTTTTCGTTAAACATTTTAATGAAACGTCAAACCCAGATGTGCCTACTCATGTTGCAGCAAAATATCTCTTGCTGCGTTAGTTTGTAATATATACTGGGGTAGGTTAAATGAAACGTTTGCTTCTTCAATGGGTGGGCGTGGCTCTGTGGCCTGGGCCTGTACTAACCGCGGCTCCTGAGATACAGGTCCGCCACGCTGGACGGTTGAAGGGCTGCACTGCCTACTACAGTCTGCTGCCAAGGCGAGACCAAAGTGTGAGTGCCGGCGGTCACGGGCCCTCAGCCCCCTCCCATCAACATCCACCACAGCTGCAGCACATGGCTCTGCCCCTGCCACTTCCCTACTTCCTCTCCTGTGTTTCATTTCACGCGCTCCTTTCGTCGTTTAAATTCAGTATCAGTATCATTTGTGTTACCCGGATTTCTACTAGCCCTCATCTTTTTACCAACTTGATCCTCTGTTGCCTTCGCTATTTCATCTCTCAAACCTACTCATTCTTCTTATACTGTATTGCTTTCCCCAACTCTTGTCAATTGTTCCCTAAATCTCCCTCTGGAACCCTCTACAAATTCTGTTTCTTTCAGTTTATCCAGGTCGCATCCCCTTAAATTCCCGCCTTTTTGAAGTTTCTTCAGTTTTAATCTGCAGTTTACAAGCGATAAATTGAGGTCAGAGTCCACACCTAACACTGTAAATGTCTTACAATTTAAAATTCGTCTCCTAATCTCTGTCTAACCAATATACAGAGTGCGTCAAAAAGCATCATTCGATTTAAAAACTCGTAACTATTATTTTATTTGAGATATGTGCGCAAACAACGTACTGTTGGAAACAGTAAACTCTCGAGTTTTACATGGTTCTCGCGAGGGACAAGCAGTGTGCGCCCATTTCAGTTCTAGTAAAAATTGTGTCGGGACCACAGAAACCGTTTTTTTTTTTCGTGCGTTTTGCGCAATGTGGGTCAGTAATAACTGTTCAGCGTGACTTTCGTACTAGGTATGATGTGGATCTTCCTAAGCGCAGAGCGTTAGACAATGGTATGAACATTTCCGAGAAACAGGCTGTTTGTGTAAAGGCAAATCGCTGAGCCGCCCCGAGTGTCTCACACAGACATCGAACGCAACCGACATAGTTTCACAAGGAGTCCGCAGAAATCCGTTCGCCGTTCAGCTCGACAGCTCAACATGTCCCCGACGTTCGTCTGGCGTGTGTTGCGTCAATGGTTACACATGAAACCACACAAAATTGAGCTACTGCAAGCTCTTCGTGAAGGTGACAAACAACAACATGTGGAGTTCCGTTATTTCATTCTTAGCAAGAAGAAGGATGACAGTTTTCTTCCACGCTTAGTGTTTAGTGATGAGGCAACATTCCACTTAAATGGAAAGGTGAACCGCCGTAAGTGAGAACATGGGGTACTGAAGAACCACATGAAGTGGTACAATATAATAGGGACTTTTCAAAATTTAATATTTTATGCAGCTTCAAGGGAAAAGGTGTATGACCCATATTTTCTTGACGAGAACACTGTTACAGGAAGCACATATATCGATATGCTTGACAACTTTCTTCTCCCATTATTGGAGACTGGTTCGAACGACTTTATTTACCAACAGGATGGGGCACCGCCCACTGGCAGCTGGATATGCGGAAATTTTTAAATCAAAGGATTACTGAACGTTGTATCGGTCGCACTTGATCAAATGATTCAGCCTTACATTAATGGCCTCCAAGGTCACTAGACCTGACTCTATGTGATTACTTCTGCTGGGGGTTTATAAGAAGAACTCCGTTTATGTGCCTCCGTTACCAACAACAATGAATGAACTGAGACGTCGGATAACAGCAGCTGGGGAAGCTGTAAATCAAAACTTGCTGGAGTGTGGGAACAATCTGAATACCGCACAGACATATGCCGTGCATCACAAGGGGGCTTACTGAAAACCTGTGAAAAGTTATGAAAAATAACTTTTTGAGTACTCCACTCATTAGAACACATGTTTCATTGTATATGTTGGTTCATTTCAGAAATATAGACGTACCAAATCGGATGTTTCTTTTCGATACACCCTGTATAATCAATCGGAAACCTTCTGGTGTCTCCAGGTCTCTTCCACATACACAACCTTCTTTCATTATTCTTAAACCAAATGTTAGCTGTCATTAAATTATGCTCTGTGCAAAAATCTACCAGGTGGCTTCCTCTTTCATTCCTTTCCCCCAGTCCATATTCACCTACTTTTCCTTCTCTTCCTTTTCCTCCTACCAAATTCCTCTCCCTCATGACTATTAAATTTTCACCCCCCTTAACTATCTGAGTAATGCCTTTCATCTCACCATACGTCTCCTCAATCTCCCCCTCATTTGCGGAGGGGCCACAATAATGCGTTCACTATGCTCTTCGTAGTAGCTTATCTGCGTTCCTACTTCTTTACTCATTATTAAACCCATTCCTGCATTACCTTATTTGATTGTGTATTTGATAACCCCACTCAGATCCACGCCCGTGATCTCTGGGTAGCGTTTTCGATACCGAACGGAAACGTATTTTTAGTCCCGGGTTCGAATTCCGCCGCTCTTTAAATTTTGGCTAATAATCGACATTGGCGGCCCAAAACTTCCGGCATAAGAAGTCACCCTCATTCTGCCAACGGATTTGTCAAAGAGGGTGGAGGAGTGGACAGAGGTTCAAGGCTCTCTCTTGTCCTAGGGGTGGGAAACTGCCACTAAAGACGGAAGAATCAGCAATGATCAACAGCATGAGGATGCGGAAGACAACGGAAACCACTCCATTAAAGACACGTAACGTGTATCCACAGGACATGTGGCCTGTTATTGAAGAAGTGTCATGATGATCTCTCCATTGGCAAAAGGTTCCGGAATAGTCCCCCATTCGGATCTTCAGGAGGGGACTGCCAATGGAGAGGTTACCATGAGAAAAATATTGAATAATCAAGAGGAGGATAACGTTCTACGAGTCGAGGTGTAGAATGTCAGATGCTTGAACGTCGAAGGGTAACTTGAAAAATTGAAAAGGGAAATTCAAAAGCTCAATCTAGATATAGTAGGGGTCAGTGAAGTGTAAAGATGAAAAGGATTTCCGGTCAGATGATTATAGGGTAATATCAATAACAGCAGAAAATGCTATAACAGGAGTAGGATTCGTTATGAATAGGAAGTTAGGGCAGAGAGTGAACAGTTCAGTGCGAGGGTCGTTCTTATCAGAATCGACAGTACACCAACACCGGCAATGATAGTTCAAGTACACATGCCGACGTCGCAAGTTGAAGATGAAGAGATAAAATACATGAGCATTGTGAAGGGGTAAAACAGTATGTTAAGCGGGATGAAAATCTAAGTCATAGAGGACTGGAACTTAGTTATAGGGGAAGGACTACAGGTAATAATTAAAGGAGAATATGGGCTTGGGACAATAAATGATAGAGAAGAAAGACTAATTAAGTTTTGTAACACGTTTCAGCTAGTAATACCGAATACCCTGTTCAGGAGTCACAAGGGAGGAGGAATACTTGGAAAAGGCTGGGTTATACGGGAAGATTTCAGTTAGATTACATCATGGTCAGATTGGGGATCCAGTATTAGAATCAGACTTTAAAAGAGCTTAGGAGGACTTAAGGTCAAATAAGGCAGAAGGGATAGATAACATTCCATCAGAATTCATAAAATCACTGGAGGAAGTGGCAACAAAACGACTCTTCACGTTGGTGTTTAGACTGAATGAGTCAGGTGACATACCATCTGACATTTGGAAAAGCATCATTCACACAAATCCGAAGACGGCAAGAGCTGACAAGTGCGAGAATTATCGCACAATCAGATTAACAGCAAATACATCCAAGTTTCTTACAAGAAACATTGCTATCCTGGGAGAAAGTGAAGAAGAATTACATGGTCTGCTGAACGGAATGAAGAGTCTAATGAGAACACAGTATGGACTGAGAGTAAATCTAAGAAAGATGAAGGTAATGAGAAGTACTAGAAATGAGAACAGCGAGAAATTTAACATCACGATTGATGATCACGAAGTAGATAAAGTTAAGGAATTCTGCTACGTAGGCAGTAAAATAAGCAATGACGGACGGAGCAAGGAGAACATTGAAAGAAGACTAGCTATGGCAAAAAAGGCATTCCTGGCCAAGAGAAGCCTACTAATATCAAATATTTGCCTTAATTTGAGGAAGAAATTTCTCATAATGTACGTCTGGAGTACAGCAGTGTATGGTAGTGAAACATGGGCTGCGAGAAAACCGAAAGAGAGGAGAATCGAGGCATTTCAGATGTGATGCTACAGAGGAATGTTGAAAGTTAGGTGGACTGATATGGTAAGGAATGAAAGGTTCTATTCAAAATCGGAGAGGAAAGGAATATGTAGAAAAACACTGATAAGGAGAAGGGACAGAATGATAGGACATCTGTTAAGACATGAGAGAATGACTTCCATAGTAATTGAGGGAGCTGTAGAGGGCAAAAACTGTAGAGGAAGACAGAGAGATTGGTACACATCCAGCAAATAATTGAGGACGTAGGTTACAAGTGCTCTGAGATGAATAGGTTAGCACAGAAGAGGAATTCTTGGCGGGCCGCATCAAACCAGTTAGAAGACTGATGACCCAAAAAAGAAAACCAACCCTATTCACCCGACCACTGAAGTCCTGTTCCTCCTGCCACCAAACTTCACTAATTCCTTATGTATCTAAAGTTAACTTCCCCATTTCTATTTGTAAATTTTCTAACCTACCTACCCGATTAAGAGATCTGACATTCCACACTCCGATCCGTAGAGCGCCAATTTCGTCTCTCCTGATAACGACTTTCTTATGAGTAGTCCCCACCCGGATATAAGAAGGGGAGTCTATTCTATCTCCAAAATATTTTACTGAAGAGGATGCTATCATCATTTAACCATACAGAAAGAGCAGCATACCCCCGGGAAAAATTAGGGCTGTATTTTCCTCTAGCTTTCAACCGTTCACAGTACCACCACATCAGGGTCGTTTTAGTTGATGTTACAAGGCCAGATCAGTCAATCATCCAGACTGTTTTCCCTAAAACTACTGAAAAGGCTGCTGGCCCACTTCAGGAACCATGCGTTTGTCTGGCCTCTCAACAGATACCCTCCGTTGTGGTTGTGCCTACGGTAAGGCTAACTGTATTGCTGAGGCACACGAGCCTTCCCACCAACGGAAAGATCCATGGTTCATGGGGGGGGACAATGTTTTATACTAGGTGGCATGCATTTGCGGAGCTCCATCTGAGTGCATCGTGGTAGACGTCATTTTCACTGACGAGAAGATGTTTTCTGCCAGTAACGACGGTCAATGGGTCGTTTACAGGACGCAAGAGACCCGCCATCGATGCGAACGTGTAACCACGATGCCAAGAAGTGGTCGGCTGTTCGTCTCCTGATGGGGATGTAGTTCTGAAGGGGAAGCAAGAAATCTTCACATGATAAAAGAAACTCTCGGCAGCGAGCAGTACGCCCACAACTGGAAAATGTGCGAACACAGTATGGGAAAGGGGACTTCACATTTTAAGAGGACCATTCACCAGTTGTGCGCTCCTTCGGCCACAGCTCTCCACGATTGGCGTCAACGGCACTGACTGGCCTCTGATGTGAATCCCATGGGAACCAGGTGGGCTGAGGTCGCCAGAACGTCAATTGACAAATGGCCACGAAAGCAACCAAATGCAGCTGACACAAATGCAGCTGAAACTAATCTTGCAGTTTCCTTGAAACTATACGTTCTCGTTTAGTTTCTGCTTTTTTTACTATCCTCCACCATTCCTCTCAAAACCTTAGAAACCATATTCTTTCAATTCCCCTTAACTGTAGTTCGTTCTTCGTTCTGAAAGCATTCCTTCCTTTTCCCCTCTGTCCTCAGATAAAACGAACTGTGCCATATGTCTAAGTAAGGTATACTTTGTAAGCCTGTCACTCTTTTATTTCGCGCTTCCGCACTCCTATCCATTCCTAGATCCCTCCTTGCTTCCTGATACCCCTCCATTGACATCTGCATCCACATTTACATGAGTACGCTGCAGTTTACAATTAAATGTTTTGCAGGGGTTCTTTGAACCACTGACACATTATTATTCTACCGTCCCACTCTCAAAACCCTTACCGTGCAAGCACTGATGTCTCTTTTCACAATGGTCATGCCTCTTCTGTCCGTCGGAGGAAACAAAACATCGTGGCATACCTACCATGAAGGGAACCCAAACGATGAAGGCATACCCATGAAGAGGCCGGACAAGTGTGATGTAGGTGGTTGCTTTAACTGATTTGTTTCATTTTCTACGTACCCTACCAATAAAACGCCAACTTTGGGTTTCCTTCCACACAATATTCACCATACAAAGGTTCCAGTTTAAATTGTTTATGCTCATAGCTCCTGGATATTTATTTGAATCGACAAACTTTAAATGTGACAGATGTTTCGTGTAAGGTAATTTAAATGGAATTGTTTTAGTACTGAGATGCAGAACTTCGTGTATTTTACGGGGTCAATTGTCAGGTTTTGCACCGTGAAGATATCTTTTCCAACATCATTTTGCAATTCGCTTTGCTCTTCTGAGGAGATTAGTAGACAGCAGTATTATCTTCTCAACATGAAAGAGAAATTTTCTGATTGTATCCTAAACAGTTTATTTATGTTGGAAATAGCAGGTGTTCATCACTTTACTTTTGGAGGTACGCTCGTCACTTCCACTTCACTGTGTGACGTCCCTTCAATTACTGCGAACTGTGACCTTTCAGAGAGGAAATCACGCATCCAATAGCGAAACTGAGACGATAGTCCATATGGAAGCAATCCATATGAAAGCAATGTGTTTGTTGTCAATAGGTAACATATTTCGGGGTATTTCATAACGTCGAAACAAAGTATTTTTTCACACGTCCTGTTATACATTGATGTCAATCTGTAGCTCAGTGGATTACGTTTTATTTTCTGTCGTATGCACTGTGGTGGTCTGTGCAACTTTCAGTTTTTCCCCTCGCCGTAAATACTATAATACTCCTCATGACATTGTAGGCATAGTACTTAAGTCACTGCATCGTTGATGCACAAGATGTTCCCCTAAATCGTTAGTACACTCGAGAAAGTCATTGTCCGTAGAAATATATTTCTCCATCGACTATGACAGGGTCACGACAACATAGTGGATCATGTCTGGTGACGGTATAGTGGTTTTACAACTTCCTGGAATGACAGCAGAGAGACGTCAGTTGCATTAGTACAGTGCATATGAATAGTTATTCCTGTTTGGTTATTGAAAAAAATGGACAGAAATATCACAGAAACGATTGACAATATATTTCACCTCGTTATCGAAAACTGTATGATGACAATCAGGTAGTTTTTAGATCCCATTCATCTAGAGACATCGCCTGATTCTTAGTTTAGCCACGTTATAACACAATCACTAAAACAAAACAAACAATTGAAACAAAACAAACCAAATAAAAACAAAAACTAACTTTCATGGTGGTTGATGTATAAGGGGAAAGAAAACACATGCGGGTGCCAGATTAGAAGACGTGCGTTAGACGTGTTTACCAACCAAGCTCACTCGTGCTTTCTTCCAGGTCGCATTTGTCACTCTGCAACTGTAAGGCATCTTATTCGTTGGCAGCAAATGTTGACCGCAATCGTTACATAACTATGATGCAGTTCGTAACACAAGAAACCTTCCTTGTTCCACCAAATGTGTAACAATAACAACACATTTTGTACATGTATATAGGACATCATTTGAGATACAGTTTGCTATGGCATACCATGCATTTTCTACTTAAAATCACCATGGAGCATGCTCAAACACAGTATTTCATCATAAACAACGTCACGTAATGTTATGTCCGCTGGAGATCATTGTCTCTATGCCCGATGCGTCGCGATCACTTGGGCGTACGAAGGTCTATATCATGCAACTGCTGCCTAATGGCGCTGAAATTGGCCTTACCATGACAGACACCTACAATCCCTTTCACAAACATGTTTCCACAGGGTTTTACTACTACTTGTTCGTAAGAAATGAACGAGACTGTCTCTGATGCTGTGTCATATTGATGCTGTTAGCAGACAGATGCACTATGGCTTAGAAAAGAATGTAAAAAGATGGGTTTAATATCACAGTTTTGTGTTCGTACTACACGACGTTGACTACCAGACTACGAATAGGTTGTTCACAACAACAGTTCAAGTGGAAGTCAGCACTTCTCGTATCGTGTGCTGCATACCCCGTTGCGACAAAATCATGATGCTAACACATGTGACATTCAGTGTCTGGTTGGACTGAGGGTAGCTTGTAATGCCTAAGGAGTGGGTTCGATTCCAGCTGGAGGTACCAATTTGTAACAGCCACAAGTACACTTTCACCTCCAGTAACGCCTAGTAAAAGACACAGGACTGTGCTGTGGCTCCATATCAACATTCAACATGTCCATTCGCTACTAGCTGTAACAGAGTTGGGTGGTTTTAGCTGTCAGAGCCGAAAGTCACTGCTTGCAGAAACCCTGTATTTGTAAAGCTTTCTTGCACTAGTAATGTTATTTTTGTTCAGGAACCTGTCATCATGTAACGTCATAATACCTTGATTTCTTATTTTAAGTGACTCTGAGATTTTGAAAATACAGGGTGATTCAAAAAGAATACCACAACTTTAAAAATGTGTATTTAATGAAAGAAACATAATATAACCTTCTGTTATACATTATTACAAAGAGTATTTAAAAAGGTTTTTTTTTTCACTCAAAAACAAGTTCAGGGATGTTCAATATGGCCCCCTCCAGACACTCGAGCAATATCAACCCGATACTCCAACTCGTCCCACACTCTCTGTAGCATATCAGGCGTAACAGTTTGGATAGCTGCTGTTATTTCTCGTTTCAAATCATCAATGGTGGCTGGGAGAGGTGGCCGAAACACCATATCCTTAACATACCCCCATAAGAAAAAATCGCAGGGGGTAAGATCAGGGCTTCTTGGAGGCCAGTGATGAAGTGCTCTGAACTTTTCCCTTTGCACAAACACCCATTCTCTGTAAACTGTTTATACCAACGTTTAATACACCATCTATCAGGAGGTTTAACGACTGTCGTCGATTCACTTCTGCCGTACTCAATAACACAAAAAGGTTTCTGTTGGGCAGTCGCCATCTTAGCATCAACTGACGCTGACGCCTAGTCAACAGCGCCTCAAGCGAACAAATGTACAACTAAATGAAATTTTATAGCTCCCTTAATTCGCCGACAGATAGTGCTTAGCTCTGCCTTTTGTCGTTGCAGAGTTTTAAATTCCTAAAGTTGTGGTATTCTTTTTGAATCACCCTGTATTTTCTCTGGACTATGGTTGGAGCGCCGATTCTAATTTTTCTCTTGATATTAACCCTTCGAGATGATACTGTTCCGTCTTTTCGTTGTTTCCTCACGATGCCAAACTCCTCCACGTCTTTATGAAAATCAGTATCCTTACCACAACTGAAAGGCAATTTGATATTTGACATCTCTTCGTGTGCGCTCAGAAACGGCGATTTACGCAGTCATCACATAACTATTCGTCTCGTTACCTCTAGCCGAACATGTGCACATCTCGCTATTCGTGAAGGAGCAATAAACACTTCTTGCCTACAAAATGGCTCTGAGCACTATGGGACTTAACTTCTAAGGTCATCAGTCCCCTAGAACTCAGAACTACTTAAACCTAACTAACCTAAGGACATCACACACATCCATGCCCGATGCAGGATTCGAACCGGCGACCGTAGCGGTCGCGCGGTTCCAGACTGTAGCGCCTAAAACCACTCGGCCACCCCGGCCGGCCACTTCATGCCTATCCGTAGCTTTTAGACAATAGTGAAAGGCATCGGGTTCGAATCTCTGCCAGGTAAAAACATTTGTATCCTCGTTTCACGTTGCAGTGGCACTCTGTTGGTGAGGGTATTTAATATCTGACACCTGATTGTGCTTAGTAAAGAATTCATGTAGGTACTTGGCTCTACTTCCCGTCCATCGCCTCATATTTGCTTCGTGGCGCTTCACACTTGTGCGTTGCACTTTATCATATACCTTTCGTAGTCACTTCTCAGTAGCAATATAAGCTTAGTGGTGTTCACGGTGCAGTGCTAAACGTATCGTCGTTTATTTCCAGGTTCGGACATTCGGCCTTGTAAACTGATACTGGTATACATCTCGACATTGGACGTCTGTTTATGACTAGTCGAGTCTAGGTCAAACATGTAGTGGGTTGAAATCCGGATCAGAAACAACAACTGGTCATATAATTTAATGAATTTGATAAGAGATGTGCAGTGTCGCTTATTGTAATGAAGCTTAATTTGCAAGGATTAAGTACTTTACCTCTGGATCTCTGTCATAATGGCCGGTGTTTTCCAGTGGTCTTTTGTGGTAAGCACTGTGTATTGTCAAGCGAATGTGCCCCATAGTGTTCCGACGTTTAGAGGACGTGCGGCACAGCTACGTTATGTTGGTTGCATTCAGCAGAGACCAATACCTATGCTGTCAAGTTTGCATAACTACACAATTAAAGAATCACTTTTTCGAAATTAAAGGATCACTTTTTCAAACCTCACAATTGTTTCTCATTGCGACGTAGGAGTTTGAAATTTGGCTCAAAGGTATACACAACCTCCTCTTTAACGTTGCGTAAGCGTTGGTATATCGACGTTATCCTCGGTCTCGACGAAATTCCGAAGAGGAAGGTGTGGACAAATGCGACAGAAGCATCAGAGCCCAGAAAATCATGTGAGGTGTAAGATGGGTATATTATGTCTCTTTAACACCAAATTTCACCACAATTCTGTGCAACACCACAGCGAACATGTCATACTATGGGGAGGTAGTCACACATCTTCTTACCTACAGTTAACCTCTTCTTTTGTTGTCTCTGCGTTGGAAGTCACAACCGCGGCACATGGCATTAAAACCAAGCGGTTTTCTGATGGGTGTCGGAGGAAAGCGTATCAAAAACACGCCTTTCGGGATCGAAACGAAGAGGCTTCAGGGGGGGAACATAAAGGGCGCCACTGAAACTACACAATCCCTTAACGCGTTGATTCTCACACATTTAGCTGTCAAAACGACGGTTTGGAGTATGGTGAGTAGCTGTACGACATTCCTGACAATGTTTGGCACTGGTTACACCCCAAGGGCGCTTCAACGTCTTACTATGATATCGTGTATCAACAACCCTACTGATCGTGATACGACCCCTTGGGAGTGCGGGATGACAGCAATAGCTGCTCTGGGGTACTGAGTGGAAACACTAGGGAATGGTTTCCTATTTGTCAAACTGGGGTTTTTGAGCCCTCCTGTTTCGCGCCGTCTTGTGACGTGATCACGGAGATGTGATACATGCGCAAAAAAGAAGTAAAAAAGGAAAAGAAAAGTGTCCCTCTAAGAACCCCTGTTCGGTAACATTCTCATTGCCATCAGCTCACGTTTTCTGGGCACTCTAAAAATACAGCTGTACAGAGAAAACCCACGAGAGATTTCTGGCCGCATGATAGAAAGCAAACAGGCCTGGAGGGGTGTCAAGGCATTCAGAATTGGAGGAATGTCAAGTGGTTGCCTGCCTGCAGGCATATTGGACTCTCATCATGTGTTTTCCCTGTGCAGATACCTTTTCGAAGCGCTCAACAAATGTGGATCACACAGAGAGTGGTGCAGAACTGGGAGGTCTTTGAAAGATTCTTTTATTCACGCATGTGTCACAGTAACACCCACCTGTGACTAGACTAAAGGAGGGTGCGAAACAGGAGGGCTAAAAAGTCAAAATCACTCTTTGCTGATTCTAATGATGTTGAAATTTTGTCTAGTGGTTTTGAACGTTGCCATGTGGTTCCACACTGCACATCAACGGAAAATTTGCGTTCGCGCTGCACTTCAAAGGGGTGTGATCATGTTCGCTGTGGTTCCTAGCCCACGATTTCCATATACAAATGGGGTTTCAGCAATGTCAAAAATTGTCTAGAATGCCATTCTGCTGCCCGTCGCAGTGCAAACTGCAGGTTTCGAATGCGAAATGTGTGAGAATCAACGTCTCAAGGGAAAGGTTGGGTTCACTGACACGCTTAGTGCAACCCTATAGCGAATCTGAGCGGTGGTGTGTCTGAAACGTTTTCCTCGGCCACCTATCAGAAAACAGCGTCGTTTCAACTCTGGTCCTCGCGAATCTAACTCCGGTCGCAGATGTATTAAAAGAAGGGACGAAATTTGGGTAAGAGGGGTCGCTACTACTTTGCAGACGTCACGCTTATGTACCATGACGTCCCAGTGGGGAGCAATGACGAGATTTAGAAAAAGTGATTCCTTAATTATGTTCCACAGTGTACGTTAGTTCCCCATCTTCACCTAAAACACTGGACCGATTTCAACCAAATTTCGTATACATATGACTTACCGTCGGAAAAACCTATCAAATAGAAGTATAGCCGACAGCGTAATTATACCCCACCTTTATTCAGCCAGTATTTGAGAATGAGAGCACATCATGACTAATAACCAACTTTACACATAATTTCAGACTTTTAAGATACTTTTTCTCGCAGACAATCCCCACAAAACGGCTTAACAAGAAAGTTTACCGCAATACTTCATTTTTGATCTTAGCACAGTAAAGCTGCCGTCTCAGGCGTGAAGGCTTTATTTATTAGTTCTTTATTACGAACTGTATTCGAGACACATTTTGCCGCTGAATGTGCCTACAAATCTGTATCATTTTACGACGTGTAATTCAGGAGATACGACGTCATAAATGCTGATATGAAAAACTGTCGCATCTTGCATGGCGTTTAAATTTATTAGTAATTCACTGCTAACTCTATTCACAACATATGTCGCAGGCAATAGTCACATATGCCGCTGAATGTGTGAACAAAATTATGTCATCGTACGACTCTTAGTTCAGGAAATATTGCGTCATAAACATAGAGCTGCGTGAAAATGAAACTGCGGGGCAAAATTCGCTAGAGATGCAGGTGAAATACGTGTACAAATACGAGTTCAATGTAATGAAAGTATGTAAAATACATATGATATTTGCGTACGTGGGACAAGCGAAAAATAATATGCTCCTTCTAAGTCCCTAGAACGATTTCAGCCAAAACGGTATACATACTGCTTACTCATCAGGTTACCTTCCATCCGGAAAGTGGGTGCACTCAGCGACCGTTATATGCCTTATAAATTATACTGTGCAGCAATCAGTCGTCCTTTTTTACATTTTCTTACACAAATCCAGATTTCGGCTTGTGGCTAGCCAGTCTCAATGCACTATTTTCTATTCTCCATGCAAGTAAGTCCCTGTTGTTCTAGCGTCATTCTTTGAATACTACTTACTTTCTGGAAAGAAACACTGTGGAAGTAATAACATTGAAGGGAAAGGGGGAGGATGAGATGGATAGACAGAGATGGTTAAGGAGGACATGGGGGAGTGGGGGAGGAGAAGAAGAATGGAGGGGTAGGAGTAGAAAATGTGAGGAGGAGAAGACGTACTGAGAGATGGGGAGGGGGGCTGGAGAGTGGGAGGAAAAAGGAAAAGGTGGGTAGAGAGAGTGGCCAGGAGATGGACAGAGAGAGGGATAGGAGGGTGTAGACATAACTGGACGAAGAGATGGACAGAGAAGGCAGGAGGAGGAGATGGCCAGAGAATGGATGGAGGAGGAGATAGTGATGTGGAGGTGGAGATGGTAGGCGAGACAGTATATTGGACTCAGAGGGGGGGGGGGGATGGAGAGATGGGCATAGAAGGATGGAGAAGATGGACAGAGGGTTGAGGGACCGATGAACATAATAAAGAGTAGTAGTAGATGGACAGAGAGCGGTCAGGAGTAGAGGAACAGAGAGCTGGGGCTGAAGAAGCTAGACAGAGAGTGGAGGAAGGGGCAGAAAGAGATGGACAGAGAGGAGGGAGGAGGTGATGGACAGAGAGAGAGAGAGGAAATGGGATGGGCAAACAGAACTGGAAAAAATAAATTCCTGGGCAAAGCTAGGTACTAAGTTAGTGATTAATACTGAGGGATATCACAGGAACGATCATTTTAAGGCAAAATGTCCAGTAAACACGAACTCTAAAATTACCTTAAGAGCTATGTGCATTTCCTCCCCTGCGGTATTGTCAAACAAACCTCCTCCACTCCCATATTTTGGGAAGAGGTAGATGGACAGAGAGGGGGAGCTTGACAGAGACAGGAAAGAGGAGCGCGAACTTTAAGACCCATGAATACTTGTCCAGTAGATGAGTCTCACAGTAGCGCAGATATACATGTGTCCATACGTACTCAGGTATGCATTCAGGAAACCATGTTTCATGAGTATTTTTTTTTTCTTGTTTTGATCCATGGTACCACCTCTCAAAACATGTAAAGGAAGAAGCTTGCATAAAAACGTTATGTTTCACAGTATCGAAGATGAAAAAGTGTCATAGCTCTTAATATTGCATTTTAGAGTTCATGTTTCCTAGAATTTTGGCTTCGAATGACCGTTACTATGATAACCCTGAATAATGATCATTCCTCCTGGACCTCACTGCATATCGGACGAAGGTGAAGGGGCTGAGGAGTTGCAGTTACAATCCGTAACCACTCTTCTCCTCCCCCCTAACCTCCCCCCCCCCCCCAACCACCCAACGCCACACTCAATCCTCCATCCGGCAATGAACCCTGGATCCACCCCTAGTTACATTACGAATACAGTCACTGTGCGACAGTAAACGAAATTGAACTAAGCCGTTTCCAATGTTGGTACCATTACTCGTGTATAAAAAGCTACATTACACACGTCCGTTTGAAATCTCGGCTATTTTCATTCCAATTCGCCGCAGCAGACCTGCAGCGCAGCTGTCGTGATACGCCTTTTGACACGAGAACCGAGTGGGAGGCAGTGGCGGCTGTGTCCACGCTGTGCGCAGCAGCGGGCGCCTTGACCCTGCCGGTGTCAGCCACCTCGGCAGATGCGGAAGACGCCGGCCGGACCATTAAGCCGGCGATGCGTCGCCGCGTGTTCCGGCTCCCTGTCACTAGCAACGCGACCCCGCCTTCACGGCTTGTCCCGCTAATGGACCCATTGTTCCCGCAGACGCTACTGCCACTTTGGCTTCCCATTGTTGTCGCTCTGTTAGTAGCCGTGACACTGGACGTGGAAAAGCAGTATGGTACAGAGATGACGGTCATTATTGAACTTCTGCGTCTCAGAGTTCACAGCACGCGGAAGTATTTTGCAGTTGATGGTCAAGAGAAGGCATCACGCCCTTTGTGAAGTTGTGGTGTCAGACAACGTCTCCTTGGTGATAGATTACAGACTCTCGTCACGACTGAGAAAGTGAAGAAGGAACATGCGGGAACGTGCGTTTCAGGAGAGGTCATTTCTATTGGAACAAAGCACAGATGGCATTGAGATATAATAGTTTTACTATCAAATAATTCCAAAAGTGTTTTGTGGACCAGCTTCGGTCCATTGTAAAGTGCATGATGTTTGCATACCTAACACAGACAATGCCCACAGGACCGGGACCTCGTATAGTTTCTCTGAACCGTTCAGACAAAAAATTTGTGTGCATCCATGCACGTATGTATGCACGTCCGAAGGAATGTTCCATCGTAATTCGTAATAACACAGACACTGCAATATCATATTTATCCGACAACATCGCGCAAGTGACATTCAAGTAAAATGTCTCCCCTGCACGGGAGTACAGGTTGTAGATAAACACTTGGCGAAATGTAGCAGTATGGAAATTTAGATATGGCCGTGAGTCACACTCAGATAGCCAAATAGTAAGGGGACCGCTCATGACTAGAGGTAAATCAGGGTTCGAGAGCCATTTCAGCACAATAAAATTTTCTCTGTCGTCTTCGCATTACACAGCTGATGGTTGTCCATATTCGCAACTCCGAATGCATTTCATGTACACTATACGATCAAAAGTATGCTGTCACCGCCAGACACCACACTTGTTAGGTGGTAGCCTTTAAATCGGCCGCGGTCCGTTAGTATACGTCGGACCCGCGTGTCACCACTATCAGTGATTGCAGACCGATCGCCGCCACACGGCAGGTCTAGTCTAGAGAGACTCCCTAGCACTCGCCCCAGTTGTACAGCCGACTTTGCTAGCGATGGTTCATTGACAAAATACGCTCTCATTTGCAGAGACGACAGTTTAGCATGGCCTTGAGCTACGTCATTTCCTACGACCTAGCAAGGCGCCATATTCAGTAACTATGAATGTATTCTGAACAGATAATATTGTGAATCATGTACCGTCAAGAGCGACGTTCATCATTAATGGATTAAAGTTAAGTATCAAACTAATTATGTCCGATTTCAGAATTCTAATTCCTTGTCATGTTCCAGACCTCACGTCAGTATGCTCCTTCCCTCCTCACGCCAGCCTACGTGAGCTAAAACGCGTACATTTCGGCCTCCCCTAGTAACACGGTGTTGCCTCTTCTGCCAACACAACAAAACGTATCTGCACACCTGGCTGAAAATGACTTACAAGTTCGTGGCGCCATCCATCGGCAATGCTGGAATTCAATATGCTGTTGGCCCATCTTTAGCCTTCATGGCAGCTTCCACTGTAGCAGGCATACGATCCATCAGGTGCTGGAAGGTGTCATGGGAAATGGCAGCCCGTTCTTCACGGAGTGCTGCACTGAGGTGAGGTAACAATGTCGGTCGGTGAGGCCTGGCACGAAGTCGACTTTCCAAAACATCCCAAAGGTTTTCGATTCAGGTCAGCACTCTGTGCAGGCAAATCCATTACAGGAATTTTATTATTGTGTAAACACTCCACCACAGGCCGTGCATTGTGAACATGTTCTCGATCATATTGAAAGATGCAATCACCATCCCAGAATTGCTCTTCAACAGTAGGGAGCAAGAAGGTGCTTGAGACATCAATGTAGGCCTGTGCTGTGATAGTGTCACGCAAAACAACAGTGGGTGCAAGCACCCTCCATAAAATACACAAATAAAACGTAACACCACTGCCTACGAATTTTGCTATTGGCACTACACACGCTGGCAGATGACGTTCGCTGGGCATTCGCTACACCCACACCCTGCCATCGGATTGCCACATTGTGTACCGTAATTCATCACTCCATACAACATTTTTCCACTGTTGAATCGTCAAACGTTTAGGCTCCTTACACCAAGACAGGCGTCGTTTAGCATTTACTGGCGTGATGTGTGGCCTATGAGTAGCCGCTCGACCATGAAATCCAAGTTATCTCATCTCCCGCCAAACTTTCATAGTTCTTGCAGTAGATCCTGATGCAATTTGGAATTCCTGTGTGATGGTCTTGATAGATGTCTGCCTATTACACATTACGACCCTCTTTAACTGTCGGCGGTCTCTGTCAGTCAACAGACGAGGTCGGCCTGTACGCTTTAATGCTGTATGTGTCCCTTCACGCTTCCAATCCACTAGCACATCGGAAACATACGTATGAGACAAGTGACACCAAATCACCAGATCACGTTCGAAATCCATGAGTTCCGCCTAGTGCGCCATTCTGCTCTCTCACGGTGTGTAATGGCTACTGAGATCGCTGATATGGAGTACTTGGCAGTAGGTGGCAGCACAATGCACCTAATATGAAAAACTAATGTTTTTGGGGGTGTCCGGATACTTTTGATAACATAGTGTACTTAAAGGCTGTTGTAGTAGCCGCGTTGCCTGTTCCTTCGGACACGTATGCGTGGCAAAAGGAACATCGTAATTCAGAATAAGACGAGCCCTGCAATATCGTATATAACATTCGTTTGTGTCGCACAACTCCTTGTTGCAATTTTCTCGGTCAATGCATTTTTCGCGGCAATTGAGTAAGTGAATTTTTTAAAAGATAAAATGTGTGTCTGTGATCTCAAAATTGGTCAGCTTAGTGCCTGTAAAGAATTGTGCGCTACACATGTTTCCTTGCGCATTCCCAGAAAGCAAGAACTGTGAAGCTCCTGCGCATCTTCGTCGGAGACGACGTCAAAATCTGGGACTTCTGTTGTTGGTTCTTAGAGTGGTGCTGTTCTGCATCTCAGTTTTGCTAATATTTTCATATCTACGTAGCTACTCTGTAATAGTCTTACGTATATTCTAATTTTTCTCTGTCGAAACTAGTTTTCCCCTGTGTCGTTCTTTCCAGCGCCAAATTACCTGCCACGTTAACTGTTCCTCGATGTCATAGCTAATGTGCCATTAGCTTGTCACTTTTTATGTCAAGCGTCTTCTCTAGATTTCCTTCCCACCATCTTATTTTCACTATTAATTAATTTAGTAGACTCTCTGTGTATTTAGGCTGACATTTTTTAAAACTCTTACTTCCCCATTGGTTCCAGTCCCTTCTCTAGATTGCGTATGCCCTGTGTTGCACTTCCACACAACGGCATTCCCCGCATTTACATTTTCAGATACGATATACTCATTCGCAAAAGAGTTCGCATTCCAATAGGGATGTACTACATCTGTCAGCGAAAACAGGCGCGGGAACAGGATTTCTAAAGGCGTAGTAAGTCACCTAATGCATTAATAATCATTTATAAGAAAAAAGAAAAGAAGATACTAAATTAAGATCAACGAGGTGAAAGCCAAATGTTCAACCACGTGAGTAAAATGCAATAAACGGACAACAGTACTGGAAGACACTGTCTCAGTGCAGCGCACAGCATTGGAGCTCATCCGAGTTAGTGCTGAATGTACAGTCGAGATACAGTCGGGCGGTCGGAATCTCAGAGCAGGGGTATGATAGCCAAGGTCGTCTTGGGGCGCTCCTCGATGCTGAAATTTCGACAATGTCGGACGACAACCGTAGGAACTTAAGAATTTCTGCAGGAGTTCTGGATCTTGAAAGAAGTTTCCTACAGTCGTGGTGATTGACTTTGAATCTCAGCAGCAGACCAGTTTTAAAGTCAAGTAACACTTCTGGACCGGCTCTTGGACTTAAACCCTGAACTACAGAGCCGCATTTAAACACTGCAGAAATGTCTGCAAACAATTTTTTTCGACTTTTGAACGGCAGCGTGTTTTGTTGATCTTCGTACATTCTGGATCGAGACTGCGACTCAATCTCTCGTTCTACTCACAGTGTTAAGCAAGGTTTCAAGAACAGTTTTAATTACTAAACATACATTGTGTTAAGGACATTTATTCATTTCAACAGACATAGCAGTGCATGCAACTTAATAAATTTATGGTAACAAAAGAGAATTTACACTCTGCAGCAGTGTGTGAACTGATTTCAAACGTCCTGGCAGGTTTAGACTATGTGCCTGGCGGGACTCGAACCAGAGGCCTTGCACTTGGGGTGCAAGGTTCCAGGCACTACTGAGGACCCTCCCTCATAACTTGACTTCCATCAGTACATCATCTCCCATTTTCCATATTACCAAAACGTTCTGCTGCATAGCTCCTGGAGGAAACGATGCTTTGGAGATATAGCTTAGCCACAGCTTTGGAGATTGTTTCCAGACGAATTTTCACTCTGCGGTGGAGCGTGGGCTGATCTGAAACTTCCTGGTAGATTAAAAAACTATATACTAGACCGGATCCACCTTTTCTGGGAGTGCTAGCGTTGTAAGACATGCTATAGAACTATATACTAGACCGGATCCACCTTTCTTAGGAGTACTAGTGCTGTAAGACATGCTAGAGAATTTCCGGGACGTTTGCAATACACGATATGAGCTTCTGACAGAAGATAAGCTGTGGGGGCGGGTCTTGAGTTATGCTTGGGTAGCTCAGTCGGGATAGCGATTGCCCACTAAACACACAGGTCCCGTGTTCGAAGCCTGGTCCAGCACACTGTTCTAATCTGTAACAAGCTTTCAAGTTACAGGCAGTTATCAGAATAGGAGCTGGGCAATAACGAAGAAACCAAACTTTAAAAATCTGTGACGCACTTCGTTAAGCCATGCTACCCGACGTCTACATACATATTCCGGAAGCCACTGTATGTAGCCCAGCGGTGGGTGCCTTGCACCATTACTAGTGATTTTCGTTCCTGTTCCACTCCTAAACACAACCAACTCGTATTTCTCTTAGCTTCGTAGTCCTCAGGCGAAATGCACGTTGGCGACAGTAAAATCGTTCTCTAAATTTTGTCAATAGTGATTGCTGAAAAGAACGTCATCTTCCCTCGAGGTGTTCTTATTTGAGTTCACGAAGCATCTCTGACATACTTGCTTGTTGATCGATATTAGTGGTAACAGGTCGAGCAGCCAGCCTCTGAATTGCTTTGATGCGTGCCCTTAATCCGACCTGGTGGGGAATCCACTCACTCGAGCAGTACTCAGGAATGGGTCTCACTAGTAATATGTCAGCTTCGAAGATGAATCACACTCTCCAAAAATTCTCCCAATAAAAAGAAGTCGACCATTCGCCTTCCATTTTACCATCCTTACATACTCATTACATATCATGTTCCTTTAAAACGTTACTCGAAGATATTTCATCGACCTGACTGTGTCAGTCAGTACACTACTAATGCTGTATAAGACCATTACTGGTTCGCTTTTCCTATTCACCTGCATTAACTTCCATTTTTCTGCGTTTAGAATAAGGTGTCATCCATCATACCAACCAGACATTCGGTATGAATCAGCTTGTATCCTCCTAAAGCCATTCAATGACGACATCATCGCGAACGCCACAGCATCATCAGCAAATATCCGTAGATCGCTGTCCATCCTCTCTGCCAGAGAATTTATGTGCATACATAAAAAAACAGCGGTCGTATCACACTTCCCTGGGGCATTCCTGACGATACACTTCTCTCTTATGTACACTCGACGTCAGGTTCTCTTACTTATTCCAGCCACTCGCATACCTGAGAACATTTCCCGAATGATCATACCTTCCTTAACAGTCTGCAGTGGGCAACGGGTCAAACGCTTTCCTGTAATCTAGGAATATGGAATCTGCCTGTGGCACTTCATCCACAGACTTCAGGATGTGAGAACAGCGCAATCAGAATTTCACAATAGCGATGCTTTCTAAATCCATACTGATTTGGGGACAGAAGCTCCTGTGTGTCAGATTACACTACTGGCCATTAAAGTTGCTATACCACGAAGATGACGTGCTACAGACGCGAAATTTAACCGACAGGAAGAAGATGCTGTGATATGCAAATCATTAGCTTTTCAGAGCATTCAGCATTCACACAAGGGTGGCGCCGGTAGCGACACCTACAGCGTGCTGACACGAGGAAAGTTTCCAACCGACTTCTCGTACACAAACAGCAGTTGACCGGCGTTGCCTGGTGAAACATTGTTGTGATGCCTCGTGTAAGGAGGAGAAATGCGTACCATCACGTTTCCGACTTTGATATAGAACGGATTGTAGGCTATCGCGATTGCGGTTTATCGTATCGCGACATTGCTGCTCGCGTTGCTCGAGATCAGATGACTGTTAGCAGAATATGGAATCGGTGGGTTCAGGAGGGTAATACGGAACGCAGTGCTGGATCCCAACGGCCTCGTATCACTAGCAGTCGAGATGACAGGCATCTTATACGCATGGCTGTAAAGGATCGTGCAGCCACGTCTCGATCCCTGAGTCAACACATGGGGACGTTTGCAAGACAATAAACATCTGCACGAACAGTTCGACGACGTTTGCAACAGCATGGACTATCTGCTCGGAGACCATGGCCGCGGTTACCCTTGACTTTACCACAGACAGGAGCGCCAGCGATGGTGTACTCAACGACTAACCTGGGTGCACGAATGGCAAAACGTCACTTTTTTGGATGAATCCAGTTTCTGTTTACAGCATCATGATGGTCGCATCCGTGGTAGGAGACATCGCGGTGAACGCACATTGGAAGCGTATATTCGTCATCGCCATACTGGCGTATTACCCGGCGTGATGGTATGGGGTGCCATTGGTTACACGTCTCGGTCACCTGCTGTTTGCAGATAATGTTCGACTGCTGCCCTGGCCAGCACATTCTCCAGATCTCTCACCAATTGAAAACGTCTGGTCAATGGTGGCCGCGCAACTTGCTCGTCACAATACGCCAGTCACTACTCTTGATGAACTGTGGTATCATGTTGAAGCTGCATGGGCAGCTGTACCTGTACACGCCATCCAAGCTCTGTTTGACTTAATGCCCAGGCATATCAAGGCCGTTATTACGGCCAGTGGTGGTTGTTCTGGGTACTGATTTCTGAGGATGTATGCAGCCAAATTGCATGAAAATGTTATCACTTGTCAGTTCTAGTATAATAAATTTGTCCAATGAAAACCCATTTATCATCTGCACTTCTTCTTGGTGTAGCGATTTTAATAGCCAGTTGTGTATATTCGAACGCCTGATGTGGTCTGCAGTTTTTGCGGCAAAACGATGAGACGGATAGTGTTCTAAATTTTGCGGGACGATTCTTTTAGCCTTGTTATATGCAGGACTAATATTGTTTTTCCCATTTGCACAGAACCTTTCGCTGGGAGAGAGATTCAAATGCGATAAATTCAGGCTGAGTAAGGGACCAATGCTTTAGAATAATTTATGTAAAACCGAAATGCACCTGACGACTTATTTCTTTACAAGTCTTTCACTTGCTTGTCTACGCCAGGGACGCCTATTACTATGTACTCCAAAATGTAATCTGTACTACGATCAAGTAACAATAAGTTTCACGATCCTCGCCCGTGAATGATTTCTTAAACGCAAGATTTAAAACTTTCGTTTTGTTGTCTTCTATTACCGCATCAGCCTGATCGATGAGCGAATAGATGCATGCCTTCTACTCGCTTAGTGTTTTCACAAAGAACCAGAATTTTTTCCTGTTCTCTGCAAGATCTTTTGCTAAGGTATTACAGTAATAGCTGTTGTGTTCCGCACATCGAACTTCTTACAGACGCACTAATTTCCTAACTTTTGCCTGTTGTTATTTGCACGTTATTTTTTGAGCCGAGAATAGAACAGTCTGTGCTTTCTCAGAAAATTCCGAATTTATAATTAATTCTCTTCGTCCTTAATCCACTTTTTCTGCACAATTCTCGAAGGTGCACTTTATAATCAGTTTAAATATCCTCATAATTTCTCTGCGTCCTTCGTATTGAAACTAAATGATGTCCATTCATTCTCATTTTTTCCAATAGTTGTGCTAACAACTGTTTACTTGCTCTTCGTAGCAAAAATTCTGTCCTTCCTTTCTTAAAGCATTGATTAACTTTAATAGCCCGAGTCGCTTTGTTGACGTCATAATCACTAATCACTGTCTCTATACTGACAGCGCCGATAAGGTGAGACCGGTTTGAAGCTACGGGGCTAAAATATTTCCACTGTGTGTTGGTTCTCGGACTACCTGCTGAAGACAGTTTTCGGAAAACGTATTCAAAACTACGGCACAAGACTGCATGTCTGTATCACCTTCAATGAATCCATACAGGTCCAAATCTATATTCGATAGGTTAAAATAGCTTGGAGCACGGCGCAGACGATCCTCGAATGAATCCAAAACTCTCACGGCGAAATCGAGTGGCCCTTAAGATCATCCGAAGATTGAGTTCACCTAGGTCTGTTTACACATGCCCTTATTACTTGATAATTGCGCTCAAATTCGATCTCTGTAGACACAGGCTTTTTGACGACTGACGTGAACACTACCCGTCCTGTAGCGTCTAAACTGTTTATTCGGTATACATTCCGTGGCTCGAGAAATACAGTGTGGTTGCAATTAAGCTCTCGCAAGTTGAACCAGCGTAGAAGTAAAACTATTTAACGAATGAGTACCCAGATTCATAGGAATGTTCAGATTGTGCACTTTAGGATTTATGTTGATAGTAGTATACGTAGAGAACTAAGATAAGGAAGTATTCAGAAATGACAAGATATGCTTGAAGTTTTCTAAGGACATACACTCCTGGAAATTGAAACAAGAACACCGTGAATTCATTGTCCCAGGAAGGGGAAACTTTATTGACACATTCCTGGGGTCAGATACATCACATGATCATACTGACAGAACCACAGGCACATAGACACAGGCAACAGAGCATGCACAATGTCGGCACTAGTACAGTGTATATCCACCTTTCGCAGCAATGCAGGCTGCTATTCTCCCATGGAGACGATCGTAGAGATGCTGGATGTAGTCCTGTGGAACGGCTTGCCATGCCATTTCCACCTGGCGCCTCAGTTGGACCAGCGTTCGTGCTGGACGTGCAGACCGCGTGAAACGACGCTTCATCCAGTCCCAAACATGCTCAATGGGGGACAGATCCGGAGATCTTGCTGGCCAGGGTAGTTGACTTACACCTTCTAGAGCACGTTGGGTGACACGGGATACATGCGGACGTGCATTGTCCTGTTGGAACAGCAAGTTCCCTTGCCGGTCTAGGAATGGTAGAACGATGGGTTCGATGACGGTTTGGATGTACCGTGCACTATTCAGTGTCCCCTCGACGATCACCAGTGGTGTACGGCCAGTGTAGGAAATCGCTCCCCACACCATGATGCCGGGTGTTGACCCTGTGTGCCTCGGTCGTATGCAGTCCTGATTGTGGCGCTCACCTGCACGGCGCCAAACACGCATACGACCATCATTGGCACCAAGGCAGAAGCGACTCTCATCGCTGAAGACGACACGTCTCCATTCGTCCCTCCATTCACGCCTGTCGCGACACCACTGGAGGCGGGCTGCACGATGTTGGGGCGTGAGCGGAAGACGGCCTAACGGTGTGCGGGACCGTAGCCCAGCTTCATGGAGACGGTTGCGAATGATCTTCGCCGATACCCCAGGAGCAACAGTGTCCCTAATTTGCTGGGAAGTGGCGGTGCGGTCCCCTACGGCACTGCGTAGGATCCTACGGTCTTGGCGTGCATCCGTGCGTCGCTGCGGTCCGGTCGCAGGTCGACGGGCACGTGCACCTTCCGCCGACCACTGGCGACAACATCGATGTACTGTGGAGACCTCACGCCCCACGTGTTGAGCAATTCGGCGGTACGTCCACCCGGCCTCCCGCATGCCCACAATACGCCCTCGCTCAAAGTCCGTCAACTGCACATACGGTTCACGTCCACGCTGTCGCGGCATGCTACCAGTGTTAAAGACTGCGATGGAGCTCCGTATGCCACGGCAAACTGGCTGACACTGACGGCGGCGGTGCACAAATGCTGCGCAGCTAGCGCCATTCGACGGCCAACACCGCGGTTCCTGGTGTGTCCGCTGTGCCGTGCGTGTGATCATTGCTTGTACAGCCCGCTCGCAGTGTCCGGAGCAAGTATGGTGGGTCTGACACACCGGTGTCAATGTGTTCTTTTTTCCATTTCCAGGAGTGTAGATACAGCAATAAGAAATATCTCAATAGGCAGTTCAGTTGAAAGAGAATGTACCTCTCTAAAAACGGCAATCACAGTGGTTGGAAATAATAATATATGTACAAAGAAGGTAAATGCAAAGAAATCATGGCTAACGGAAGAAATACTTCAGCTGGTGGATGACAGAAGGAAGTACAAAGATCTTCATGGAATTCAGGAATACAGAAATAAAAGTCGTTGAGGACTTAAGAGCTTCTATGAAGTTTGGAAGGTAGGAGGCGAGGTACTGGCGTAATTAAATCTGTGAGGACGGGGCGTGAGCCGTGCTTGGGTAGCTCAGTTGGTAGAGCACTTGCCAGCGAAAGGCAAAGGTCCCGATTTCGAGTCTCCGTCCGGCACACAGTTTTAATCTGCCAGGAGGTTTAATTTTTACTGTTATAAACTTAGATGCTTTGTGTTTCTTGTATACTGTTTCCTTTTGCTTATATTGATAAATCTCAATAGTTTGTCACTTTATATGTCACCATAATTCTGATGGTTTTCACGTTATTGTTCAAATGTGTGTGAAATCTTATGGGACTAAACTGCTAAGGTCATCAGTCCCTAAGCTTACGCACTACTTAACCTAAATTATCCTAAGGACAAACACACACACCCATGCGCGAGGGAGGACTCGAAACTCCGCCGGGACCAGCGCACAGTCCCTGACTGCAGCGCCCGAGACCGCTTGGCTAATCCCGCGCGGCTTTCACTTTATTAATCTGGAATTTTATTGATCAGTATGTTTTTCTTAAATGAATGTTAATTAGGTGAACTATCTGATAGGTCTCCCTTCCACGTGTTGATGCTTGATTCTTTCTTATACTGAACCTGTTATGAAGTAGAAGAAGTTAAGGAATTCTGCTACCTAGACAGCAAAATAACCAACAAAGGACGGAGAGCGGAGGACATCAAAAGCAGAGGAGCACTGGCAAAAAGAGCATTTCTGGTCACGAGAAGTCTAATATTATCAAACACATGCCTCAATTTGAGGAATACATTTATGAGAATATACCTCTGGAGCACAGCATTGCATGGTAGTGAAATACGGACTGTGGGATAACAGGAACAGAAGAGAATGGAAGCATTTGAGATGAGGCGCTACAGACGCTTGTTGAAAATTAGGTTGATTGATAAGGTAAGGAATGAGGAGATTCTGCGCAGATTCGCAGCGGAAAAGAATATGTGGAAAACTATGACAAGGAGAAGGGACAGGATGACTGGACATCTGTTAAAACATCAAGGAATGACTTCCATGGCACTAGAGGGAGCCGTGGAAGGCAAAAACTGTAGGGGAAGACAGAGATAGGAATACATCCAGGAAAGAGATGAAGACGTAGGTTGCAAGTGCTACACTGAGAGGTTGGCACGGCAGAGGAATTCATGGCGGGCCGCGTCATACCAGTCAGGAGACTGATGGCTTTAAAAAAAAAAAGAAAAAAAACAGATTTGCTGCTCTTCGCGTATTGAAGGACTAAGGTGAGGTCCCATTTCCAAACCGAAGTTGAAGAAAATGATACGAAAGTTCGAATTACCTGATAACTTGGGAATGGTCCGGGGAGTGAATGAGGGGGAGTGGTTGACAATTGCGCTAAAAATTGTTGAAAAGTTACTGTTACGATGGCTGAGAATACTGGAAGCAATGTGCGATCTTCAAGCACTGCACGAGCTTTGTCACGACAGCTGAACATTTCATGTACCACAGTTCCAAAAGTGCTTGAATAATTGCGAATTGATACCCATACTTTACAGTGATCACCAACTTTCGTTATGTGACGCAGACTGTGGACTGAACTTCGCTGTTACGTTTCGTGGAAGAGTTTTAGCTGACACTATGTGGCATTACAAAATTTTGTACAGTGATGAAGTACACTTTCTTTTCATTGGGACAGTGAACGCTCACAAATATCACATTTGGGGACCTTCACCGCCAACGGACGTTCGTGAAGTTCGCAGGCGTATTGATCACTACATTGCGTGGTTTGGCTTAAAGACTCAGCTCGAGAAAGGTCCATTTTCATTTTTTTTTCTTTTGAGGAACTCGGACCTTAGGGACTAAGGTTCATTTTTGCAACACAACCTACGACCAGCTTAGAGACAGAAGTGATGACACTTTCTGCAGGACCTGACCATCATTTTGCAGGACAATGCTCAAGCATTTACTGTGCAAGCTGTTACTGATTTGTTCGACTGATGGGGCTGCTAAGTGCTACACCACCTACTACACTCCCCTGACTTAAGCCCTCGTTAGTTTAACTCTATTTTTAATCTTCAGGAAACACTTCACGGCATTCGCTTCAGACCTGCTACAAATTCGTCGGGAAATAGACCGCGCCGCTCGAACTGTCAACACAACCGGCACTGCTAAGAGTATCCTACGACTTCCACATCGCTGGCAACGGGTTATACACAATGCTGGTGACTACTCCGAAGGTCAGTAAAACTTTGAAACGCGGATCTATTTTTTACAAGCTGTAAGTAAATAGTTGCCCCTACTAAAGTTCCAACCCTCGTATACAATGTTCCATTCTTGTATGGGGTCCAGAAAACTAGAGATGACTATCTCAGCTCCATCAGACTTAAAAGAAATCACTACCAGTGGTACAAGAACTCTAAAATAGCATCAAATCCGAAAAAATATCGTAATGAATTAACATCATCTTCTTTCTAAATAAACGGATAGTCTAATGTCACTGACGGGGACGTGTATACATCAGAATGTCTGCTTTCTTTTTTATATTCTTTTGATTATTCTGGTCGGCAGCTTACAAGTTTCTTGTTAATTTTGTTGTGGGTTAGTTTTCAAAATTATCCGTACTTGCGTGTTTTGGTAATGTGATGATGTTCTTCACTAAATATGATTAATTTCAAAACTTTCTAACAACAACTTAATTAGCACAATTATCTTAACTTCCACAGAATTCAGTAACCACCAGTAACTGAACTCACATATAAGTAAAGAAATATGCAGCATAGGTCTCTATTATTTTGTGTAACACTTCGTAAACGACATTTTCCGGCGGATCTTAGAACTCTTTTGAAGAACAACGCTTTAATTTTGCCATTGAGTTGATGGATTTTAGTGCAACTTGTCAGGTCATTAGGATATAGCTCAAAGTTTATACCGCTCTGATATTGGAAAGTAAGTGGTCTAGGATTTTTGTGGTAATGACATAAACCGCAGTCAATCTCATAACGTCTTAAGGTATTACAAATTCGAGTTTAGAACTACTAAAAATAGTTACTTATGTTACCACAGACGTTTAATTTTATTTACATAAAGCACTGTCCATGCTCGAAATAAAATATAACAATTTTTTGCTTATAGACCTGAAAATAGCTTGTTTCGAAAGATATAAAACTGTGGTATTTGCTCACTGCATTTTCGTACAACCACTTCACCCCTGAGAAGCGGGAAATCCGTGCTCAAGTCCACAACCGACAGCAATTTTTAATGTCTAGGTATACTTGAAAAAAGAGACAGCATTGGTCGTATATTTTTTACTATCGCAAAATCGATTTTCTGTCACTGAGTGACCATCTTCAGTGCTATACTGTATAACTTAAATTAGGATGCACTGTTGCCACTAAGCTTACGGCAATCACATAGACTCTTGAGTCTATGTGATTGCCGTAAGCTTAGTGACAACAGTGCATCCTAATTAAAGTTATACAATATAGCACTGAAGATGGTCACTCAGTGACAGAAAATCGATTTTGCGATAGTAAAAAATATACGACCAATGCTGTCTCTTTTTTCAAGTATACCTGTTATCTGGTCGTAGTGCACAAGACAACATGGAGTCGCCAATCAATAATTTTTAATGTCGTCATTTCACTACACAGCTGAAGACGGTCCATATGCGCAACTTAACAGCTATAGGCGCCGCTGTGACCGTTGTTTTGGACGTTGATGGAGTCCAATATCATAAAATTTTCGCTACTGTTTATATACTTTCTGCTGGTAAAACGTATGTCTGTCCGATTTATGTGTGTTTCATTATCGACTCACCTGCTGGTTCCGGTTTTCGCTGGACCTAGAAATCGTTCCGTTGATCTGTCATTCTCCAAATGCTTAGGATGATATTCAAGTAATGTTCATAGTCATTTAAATAAGAGAGAACGCTGTAGACGTAATGTGAGCGACACTAACCCAAGCTTTAAGCGGGGGATGATGATGAGTTAAAGATTGTGAATAGCGACTGCAGAAGTAGGGGAAGGGAGAGGAGTTGGTTGCAAGGCGAGTATGGTGGCGAAGATGGCGGTACGTAGGAACAAAGAGAGAGAGAGGGGCAGTGAGAGGGGGGGTGGGCAGATTGGAGGCAAGGCAGAATAGAGGGAGGAAGATATTCTTTTCAGGGAATGTTTAAAATGATTTGAATGATGTCTCATTTCTCGGTAGCCAGCCGTTTCTAATGTGTTAATGCTTTGTATATGCGGTAGTTTTCTTGAATAACAAGACGTCTGCTTTTTCTGATTTTTCTGACACTCATTTCGATTCTATTGTGCTTGTCTTATGATATTCCTGTTTGATGTGGCCTGCAAATTTTGAGTGGCTTGTACCATATTTCCACGCCCTGATGTTTCCCGTGTGTCAAAAGTCTTACAAGTCAACGCTATCCAAATTTTATCGTAATCCCTGAAACTGAGCTGGTGGATAAAAGGCAGTTGGTATCGCTTGTTTTGGGTTTAACATTTTGAATTTGTGTATGCAATCAATTAATAGTTTTGTTAGAAATATTTTACTCCGTTTTTGAATCGATACCCTTTCAGTAATGGCACAACTTCAGATAATTGTACAGGAGCTATGGATGCAATGGCCACAGATATGGATAATGTACAGTTATACTTGTTGCGATAAACATCTTCAGAAGTGCCAGCCATGCCAATAGTGTACAGATGAATTAAATAACACGAGAATGACAGTGCATTTGCAGTTAGAGCTAACATACGGGAGTGGCTAGATGCGTTGCTTATGCAATCTAGTAAATAGCGGACTTGGCAGCTATTAAGGAGACGTCATTCAGACAGTATATGTTTGTATGCATTAAGAAACTAATGAACTATACTGTGATGAACACTTCAAGTTTTATAATATCAGCTATGTTGTCACTAACTTGCAGTGTCTCACTGTTGTCGAAACTGAAGAAAATTTAAGACTTATTACTGGAAACAATGGAAAATGTATTGAGGAGGCTATGAACGAACGTTTCTCAGCTTGAGCGTGTATGATTCCTCCGACTTTTGTTGCAAGAGTGGAACGGTTCCGTTAATTCTCTTCAGTTCATTCCAGGTTTAAATGTGTAACGTTCTCAGTAACTGGTGACTGTCGTACGACTATTACATAATTGCGAACTGGATAAAGAATTTCGTTACGGTCGCTGGAGATCCTGTAGTTCCGGAGCCCAGACTTCCCACCGTTTGTCATCTGCTGTTGTTGCTTTCATATTTCAGACAAGGTGGGTGAGCTGGATGCTGTATATAAGTCTTTATTCTTAGAAACCCGCAAAAAAAGGGAGAGAATCTGCAAATAAATTTTCAATCATTCGTTACTAATGGCGATTTAACGCTTTTTTTCTTTTACATCATCTGTCATTAACAAGAATTTAAACGCGTGGGGTGCGGGGGGAGGGGTAGGGTGTGAGGGACCCCTAACTCCCCTAGCTATACATCGTCAGTTTCATCATGCTACTTTTAAATTCTTTTCAATTATTAAAGGGCAGAGTGAACAACGTGCATCAGAAGTCAGTAGAGATCTGCAGGAGCGTCCTCACAATGTTAAGTATCACAGTATTTTTGCTACTGAATACTGATAACTACGTCAGATACTTCAGAGTACAATTTTTAATCACATAAGAGGTAAACTCTATTACTGTCAAGAACAATAACCTTTATTATCGTCGTAAATAAGAAGTATCTTTCGGCTACGTGCAAGTTATACGTGTACGAGGTAGATTAAGACAGTTGTTCGAGATACCTAGACCTGAAGATTGGAAAAGATAGACTTATTAGCATTAACTAAAAGTGCGCCTGGTTATATCTACACCTGCTGTAACGAACGTATCTCTGTATGTATGAATAATAAAACAAGGCACTACAGTTGTTAATTTCTGTGTTTCTGTCTGACATTCTAGGAGTAACGGAATAGCCATAACGAATCTTTTATTACGAGAACCTGGAAACGCAGTAGCTGATTTTGTCGGTATTGGTTAGTACCAAGTTTCATGAAATACTGTCGACCTGTAAATTTTGGACTCCAATCTAGTACATAGAAGCTAATTTTCTGTATTGAAGATGTATCAGTATTTAGAATAGTAGTCTACTCAATGATTTGTTTTCATGTTTGTATTGTAATTGAAACGTCTAATCAGGAAACTTCATGCTGTGCTCGGAAAAGCTGCCGATTTATGATGCGTCAGGAGAGGACAGTGCACTACAGCTATTTCCATCGATCAATCTCGACAGTGACCTGTGTATGGACAAAGCCAATGTTTGGCGTCAGTCGAGCTCTAACTGAAGCACGGTAAAAAGTGTTGAGTTTCTCTGTTAATGGACTCATTGTGCTCCGATGTAGCTCTCAGTTCATCGATCTTCCGCGGTTACTGTCCTCCCAAACGCGGAAGAAGTGCGAAGTGATAGAGGGCGCCGAACTTCGAAGCATTGATCCGCATCAGCTATCTTAGGAAAGCTTTCATGTCGTAGAGGACCATAAATTTCTCGGAGAGTCTGTCTGCATCATATTGGGGAGTACGTGATGACCTTGTAGAATACGCGTTCGATGCTTTTGTGAGAAGTGGACGACGGGAAGGGAGCTGTCAAGGGCAAAAGAAGTAACATGTCTAAAGAACTACTTGTGTCTAATTTCAAACAGCTTAATTCTTAAACATACTATCTGATTCACTTAAGAGAACATTAAAATGGATTTACAGAAGGTGTAATTCAGCAGAATTCCTCTTAGTAAAGTTATACTGAAACATTCATGTATGCATTCGCTAAGGAATCCAAGCCTAACATAAACTCATTAAGGGGGTAGGGCATCAAACGGGCCGACTTGGAGCAGGAGAGGCACCACAGGACATTTTAATTTCCACTGTCTATACTTTTACAAAAGAATTCATAAAACTTTGTCAGCATGACCAGGAAGGATTCAGAATTCACACTCATAGCAGTGGAAGTTCGAAAACATAAAGAAGTAATTTTTTTACACGTAAAATTTCATCATTTTTTCACTTACTAATGGCAGTTTTTGTTGCTATAGGTACACTTTTCTTCATAAGTAAGAGAGATTCTTCGAGGAATTGTGGACAGCATACAAACCATATTTAAAGGTGTATGAAACTCTAGAATTTTCCAAATCTACTAAAAACTGTGGTAAAATTGAGATAATTAACTATAACATTTGTGTTTTTCCTAAACATGAAGTTCTAGATATAGCAGTTCATTCGTTTTTCATAAATTATAGTGATGCTGACAAAGTTTTATGAATTTATTTGTAAAAGTATAGACACTGGAAATTAAAATGTCCTGTGTTGCCTCTCCTGCTCCAAGTCGGCCCGTTTGACGTCCTACCCCCCTTAAGTAATAACTTATTAAACTCAATTTTATGATAGTAAACGGATAATTCAGCATATATCCTTACTAATTGGATGCAAATAAAGAAGCTATTGGACGTTATCCTGACCTAGGAATATGCTAATAATTGGTCAGATGAAGTTATTCATTATTTATTTCGTGTGGTTTTATATCGACAAATAAGAGGCTACAATGTCAAGGCTATTGAGGCATATCTGTAAAACAGTTACATACACACTTAATGTATCCTGACTTGTAGAATTAGGTGATCAATACATCGGTTTTTATCAGTAGATGCTAGATTGGGTAAAAAGTAATTAAATACCCTATTTTTATCTAATTTTATATTACAGGAGCTGTGTGAAGTATAGACGGTACATGAATGTGGCGTGTTTCATCCTATGAATGCTTTGGTCTACAAAGTAAATCTCCTCACGTCATACTTTCTGAGATTGTAGTTCCATAGTTTTCTCATGGAAGTCAGGTATATAAAATAAAGAAATTATAAATAAATCATTTTCTAACAATATAAAAAGGGAGACCGCATACATAAGCTGGACGTCATGTAAATAACTGGACGTGAAACCAGGAGACACTTATGGGTCATGACAAATATATTTTGGAAACCAGTAGCAGAAGGTAGGGTTGACAGCCAATTCAGATAAGCTTGCTTACCCTTTGAGAGAAAACGATCTAACGAACGTTTAGGAGTGAAGTTGTAGCACACGTTTTTGAGAATAGTAAGTAGGGCAGGAATACAATAATGATGAAACTAGCAGAAGATTGGACAACACGGGAACTGACAAATTACCGCCGGCAGAAGGGACTAGTACTCTAAAAAATATTGGTATCCTGTTTGTATAGAATCTGAATGACTAACAGAGGACTACTCTTGAAGCTGAAATGGAATTTTTACTATGTAGAAGAACCTGCTTCAGGGCAGTGTTAGGCGACAGTCTCATTGTATCAAGAACAAAAAAATCACCTGACAATTAAAGAAAACACCAAAAGGGTGTTTATGAGTGACAGAAAGTGTCGACATATTAAGTAAATTTTTGGAGATGTAAACTGACATAAGTTAGTGAACAAATTGTTAAGTTAGCTGCGTTATACTGGGTCTTATGAAATGGTACCTAAAATCTTCGAGTTATAATATAGAGATCCTGAATTAATACGCTTAATAACGCTCAGGAATCTCATACAACAACGCTACAGGTCATGTGAATTGCTGTTGAAGTTCGTTGTAGAATACACATCTCTATCATGTAAACTTGTTAGGCTTGTTTCACTCGAGAAATTTAATGTTGTGGTCAGTTACACTTCGGAGGAACAGGACAAAGTTTTTTTTTTTTTTAATTTCGTACATAACAGGTACACAGGCTTAAACACTAGCATTAAATTTCATGTTTGCTTCTTCGCATCACACGAATTTGGAGAGGAGTGTTAAAAGTGCATAATAGAAAATATAATGAATGTAGACTATACACATAATTCGCAATTTATTTGAACAAATACATGCAGCGGATGAAAAAGTCTGCAATACATCCTCTACCATGGTACTCTAGAAAATAAAACGCCATTCGACTGTACGGTGGTGTTAGGGGTGATGTAATGCTGGAAGATGCCGTTCATATTCTTACTGCACTTTTCTATTCTTCCAGAGTTTGATTGATTATTGTGCTAACTGGTCTAAATATGTTTTGAATGATTTGCTAACTGCTGTACGCTTCTTTTCTTATGGGATTTGATTCGTTATTGCTCTTATTTCTGTAAATACGTTTTGAATGATTTGGTGACTCTAGCAAGTAACTGATATTTCATTTTATGCTTTCATTTTCTGCGAACGAATCTTGACTGCTGGCAAACTTAGCGATAGTTGCTGCTAAGGCAGTGCACGGTACGTGTTTTCGATACCTCATAGTTTCATTCAATGATGTTTCTGGTCACAGCTATTTGCAGTTTGTCTCTTCAGAAACCATCTACAATAGATGCCAAATATCGTAAAAGAAACAGAAAGCAAATAATTATCATTTGAATTTTTCGAGCAACATGAATTTCGCTTTTTTTGAGTCAGCGCAATTCTTGAGAACTTACTTGGTCGCTTTTAGAGTTGTATACCATAATCGCTAGAAACGGAATCGCTTTTTTCCGTCTGCCTATCTTTCAGGCTGTCCGAAACTATTTTTCTGAAGATGGTGATGACGTATCAAGATGAAATTTATTCACATGTTAAGGTCTACAGTCACTTGGTGATGTAGAAAAGTGAAGCTGCTAAGTCACTGCAATCAAAAGATACGGCTGTTTATGTCACATACTTTGTTACTCACAAAGTCACCCATCAAAATGCACAGGGCACTTCCCGTTGGCCTAGAATCTTCAAATTTGGCCAGAAGCAAGATTTCACTGTACAAGTAAAAGAAAAAAATCCGTAAATTGTAAATTTCTAAATAGACCACACGATAATTTGTTGTCATTTGTTATCCTATTGTTTGTTATCCGTCTGCCTGTTAATTGTGGTTATATCATGAGAAAAAAGTATTTCTTTTTTCATTTGTTAAGCGACTTCAAACATTCTCGAAGGTACTGGAACCCCTGGGACCAATATCTTACCAGTATCAGTGCCGATAACAGCCAATAACCGTAGAGATCCTGGATTCCCGGAATGACTAAATTATCAGTACACAAAGTTAAGTACGTACGGAACCCTCAGTGCGCGTGTCCTGCTCCCACCTGGCCTTTCTTTGTATTTCAATCGACCCGTGTAATGCTCGAAAGAAAATTGTTAGTTTTCAGAGTGTCTATTATTTGTTTTGATTGTACAAATAAAATTAAGCTATTTTTCTTTTGCACATAGGATTGTTTAATGGAAGTAACAGCTTTCTGCTAATGTTATTTATCATTCTACCTACCACACAATTAGATTTATGCTCCGAGAATGTACCACCACTTAAACGCATAGCAATCTCGGTTGTATTCTGTTCGTGATGTCCATGAAGTAGATGAAGTCCGATGATAGCCTTTCCGTTCTTCTGCTGTGTATAATGCATTTCATGGTCGGTATACGATGTCGTTCACAAATATTACCGAAACTTCTTGAAATCAGGATTGCTCATCGGTGTGGAAGTATTGGGCGCAGGCTGCATGGACGTAAAGAAAGTGTGTAGATTCACAAAAATTAAAACTCTTAGATGGAGATTTGATATCGATGAACACTCAGCTTATGAACTCACGTTTAAATCTGCAGACACACAAAATTAGTTTGATCAGATGTTCGAATACGTTGGAACAATTTCTACAGCATAAGTCACGTTTCAGAAGCATTAAAAAGAATCAGAAGCGACCAGCTTTTCTGTATTTGTTATAGGGAAAAAGTTCAGCATATCCGGCGAATGTAAGCTTTGCCCGCAGAAAGATACCCGCTCTTCGAAGTTTTGAAAACACGTCTCCTGAGAGAACATGGAAATGCCATCAAGGTGTGACAGGCAGTCGGAGACTCGTCATCGACTGTCGGCGGTGGAAGCAACATCCGCAGCTCCCAACGTAAGCGTTCTGGTGTGAGATACAAGACCGCAGTGAAGAGATGGACGAGAGACTCGAGAGAGGATTTCCTGATATTTTTATGATGAATGATTATTAAATATAGTGAGTTATTATCAGATACGATCTTTAGCGGTACGAAGCAAAGCAAAGGTAAGCACAGAAATTACATTTTCACAAGTAATGCAAAATATGTGTCCACAGTTTGGTTCTGATATCCACTATTTCCTAGGCAGATGAGGAACTAAAGATTCTGGAATTTTCTGTACAGTCTACACACGCCTCTATTTTTAAGAGATAATTTACTACGAGCCACAAAAATATAATTGTTGCTGTTAAAACTTAATATATGAAAGGTTCACATCGTTCTGCTACATTTGACTTTAATTTGAACCTATAGCAGCGTTTACAATAGCAAAACTATGAATTTTGTGTGCGGGAACGCTACAGACGCTAGTAAGCTGAGAGATGTAACTCACAGATCTATATATCAGCCCCAGTAGAATGAACAATTTAAATTTTTTTAACAGTCCGTACAGTCTGATTACGTGACTGCAACCTTTACCTCATAATTTGCTATAGGTTAACAGTTCTGTTTCCGCAAACGTATGGGGCTCCCAGTCTAAGTGCTTTATACGGTCAGACAAGAATCCCTGTGCCAACTTCTTCACTTCAGAGTAAGTCGTACATCCAACGTCCTTAATTATTTATTTCATATGTTCCAGTTTCTTTCTTCCCCTACAGATTTTACGCTCTACATCCGTCTCCAGTACCATAGAAGTTATACCCTAACGCATTAATAATTTTTTTCATCGTGTTCTTTGTGTTTGTAAATGCTTTCCACATGTTTTGGTCCTCGTCGATTCCGTGGAGAAACTTATTATTTCTTTTCTTATAATTCCACCTAATTTTTAACATCCTTCTGTGCTTTTATAGCAGAACGTATCAAACGCTCTTCTTTTCCAGTTCTCTAGAATCCATGATACACTCGCACATTCTCAGAAATTTGTTCGTCAAAGCAGGGCCGATATTTGATACCAGTAATGAAATCTTCGTCTGTACTGGTCTGCTTTTTTCATCCGTCTTCTAGTAGTTAGCTTCCAAGGTAGCAGTATTCCGTATCATTGTCTACTTAGATGTCCGTATTTTAGCGTTAAGTTTATTGCAAAACTCATTTCCGCTACTGCTCGATCTTTTAGTCTCTCTTCGGATTATTCTCAATCCATAGTGTTTGGTCATTAGACTGTTTCATTCCATTTCATAGGTCCTTCTGTCCATTCTCATATTAACGAGGACAGCAATGTCGTTAGACAATCTTACAATTGATATAATTTCACTCTGAATTTTTATTCCAATCTAGAAGGTAATTTTATTTCGGTCATTGGTTCTTCGAAATACAGATTGAACAGAAGGTGCAAAGGACTCTACCCCTCTTTTACACCCTTTATAGCCCGAGCGTATAGCCGTTCATCCTCTTTCTTCCTTCCTGGTTCTTCTCCTATGAATTACACTTACTTTCCTGAAAATATCAAAATTCCTGCACCATTTTATTTTTACCTTGAGGAGACTAAAACGCACTTTCTGTCCAATTCAAAACACAGGATGTGGGCTCATACTGTTAGTTTCGTATCAAGTCCAAGGGCTCTGTAAAGGTGGACTTTGCTCTCTTGGGTAAAGAGACGGTGCTAAGATAAATGATTAAAAGTTGAAGAAAAACTTAGAAAATATTATATTTATCTCATTAGCACTGAGTTTCTCATTTTTAAATTGTTCTAGATGCACCTGTCATTGCAGACTAACTTGTATTTGTGGACATAAAAATCGCTATCACAATATCTCCAATATAATCAATACGTTATTAATATGTTGAAATACGCTATTCTTTTACCACGTTCTAGTGACAATGCCAGAACGATAAATACGGAATCTATCTAGCGGTAATAAAGAGTCATGGCCGCACTAAATTCATAGCTAAATGAAAAATTTTTATCGGGGAAGCTTATGTGTTCCGTATGAAAATATTTCAAACGTGGCTTTAATGGTATCCAAAACACCAGAATATTACATATAATGTCTTACTTGCTAATAGTACAGCACGGTGATGCCAAGAGACATTAGGAACAAGAGGATAAGAATAGTTTGTTAGTACTTATTTGAAACTTAACAGATGTTGATTTTTCTTTCGAACAACGTCATAGCTCGGTCCTAGTTTAATGTGAAGATTTCGAACGTAGTGGCACTTCTGAAAGCGTCCAAAAGGCTGCCAAACATGCAACGTGTTACAGCTTTACACATACGCCTAATTTCACAACCGTAAGTACTCAAGACGGTCTCTCTTGCCTCTGAATTTACGTTAAAGATATTGAACGGGAGATACGAGTACATCGGAATCTTTTATACTCACTTGCTAGACTTTCTGACACCGGAAAAGAATATCGAACTTTCACTGTATCAACTGTAAAAGATTCAGAATTAGTCGCCGTTAGGGCCATAGGCATCAACCAGCATTCGGTGCACTGGTAAGCACTCGGAGCTCTGGTAAGTTCGTATTGGATATAATAATTAACTGGCTGACATCACCCGTGAAGTGGGTTACGTGTAGCAGTGCTAGATGGATGCCTATAGCGAACACATGTAAAGAGACATTCACCTTTAACTAAAAAACTAAGTGAAGGAAGTGAATGGAACTTAACACCAAGGCATTTCCCTCTACAACCAAATTGTGCCATAGGGACCATGCTGCTTCAGGTATCTATATAACGGGCGAATCATCATCAATTGTTTCTTTCGCTTACAGCTTAATATTCTGCGATGAAACTTCATCCACAAGCTCTTTGATAGTGTACCACTACTTACTGACCAAATTCTTTATACATTCAGATTAGACTTTCAGCGTGGGACCCTATCGGCTGCATATAGCTACCTGCACCTGACGTATAAAAGGGGCGTTAAAAAAGTAAAGCAACACCATTTTTCTGAAAGCAGGTTGGTTTTACTTAGGATTCCAGTCCGCCATATTATTCCCCACTGCTACGGGTACAAAACCCTAGTTTTGAATATACTCTCCGTTCAGTGCGGCAGCCTTACGCCGCCCTACTGGGAGGGCTGGTATGCCCTCATGGTTCCGCTGTAATGTTCGACGTCGGAGTCAAAGTTTTGCTGCTTTAATAAAATTGTCACGCTCAGCCTTGTAACGCGCAAACAGTTCCGCACAGACAGTCGTTGGTTGCTCTTTATGGTCTTCTGTTGGGCGGCGATGAACCCAGCAGACACACACGTTTGAGTACTCAAATGGTGAAGCAGTGTGTCAGCACTACCAACAGAGACGTCCAGTTATGCAGCGAGGTATCTGATTATGATCACATCGAATGAGAGTATCTGAACGTTCCAACATTGTAGGGGTCACACCAGTGTGAGGCTGAACGGCACCCGGGAGAGAGTTTGCGTGACCTTATTGCGATGATGACAGATTCATCGCCCAACGGCTCACCGTGCTTTTATTCACCGCCAGATCTGCGTAAACATTCGGCAAACCCCTATGAATGTCTGCTAGATCTGATTTTCCGCCAAATGGTACTCAGACACACTTCTCTGCTTGGAACGTTCGTTCATTACATATGCCATTTTAAAGGCAGCCTATAGCGGAGCCACCTGTCGGAATTTTGTGAAAGTATATGACTGAAGTGGGAATATTCCACGGTGTTCCACAAAAATATACGCATTTTGTCAAATGGAATCAGACGAGGGAAAAATGTGTTGCGTTAATTATTGAACGATCCTCGTAGGTACTCTTCAGGGATATTATCAAAATATCAGAACACTTTCCCGGTAAATGAAGTCCACTCTCTATCGATTATGTGAGAAAGGCTACTTACTGAAGTGGAACCTACGTTTTACTTGGGTGACTATATCGGCTCAACTTTGCAAACGACCCACCACGCATTGTGTTTCCTCACGGTATAGGGCAAATTTTGTTAACGCCTCTCCGTGTCAAGTTGAAGGCAGCTAAGAGGAGGATTGTATGTCGTAGGCAATGAGCAGCTGTTAACCAGGTGCGTGTCTATGCTGCGAATAGACTGATTCCTACATTTTGTGGACAGCATTTCTATCACATGAATATAATTTTTATATTTAATAAATGTTGCTAATGAATCCGTCTGAAACACAGAATCTTGGTAGCGTTAACGGACACATGGGAATAAATTTGTATCAAATACGGATATTTGGTAATGGTGACTTTCAGAGCCAAATCAGTCCATCATCATGTCCTTTTCCAGGATTTTAGAAAGAAACGTACTGCGTAGCACTAGTCTGGCTCAAGATCATAGTAGTCAAATATTGTTGTATCTGAATTGTCTTTTTCCTTATGTTGTTGCTCTCTATAGGTTGCGCAATTAGATCCATTTCTGCATCCTTGATTTTTGTTTATCCTATCTGTGTCATCAGTCATTCTGACTGGTTTGATGCAGCCCCCGCTTCGGTGCTTTCCTGTTCATCTCAGAGTAGCAAATAGTAGTTGCACCCTATGTCCTGAAATACTTGTTGGATGCATTCAAATCTATGTGTTCCCCTTCAATTTTCAGTCACTACAGCTCCCTCTAGCACCGTAGAGGTTAGTCCCTGATGTCTTCACACATTTTCTCTCATAATGACCCTTCGTTTTGTCAGTGTTTCCTATACGTTCTTTTCTTCGTCGATACTGCGGTGAACCTCCTCATTCTTTACGTTATCAGCCAAACTAATATTGAACACTGTTCTTTAGCACCACATCTCAAATGCTTCGATTTCTTCAGTTCCATGACTTAGTATCACATAATGCTGTGTTTGAAATGCACACTTTCAGAACTTTCTTCCCTAAATTGATGCCTGCGTTTGACACTAGTAGGCTTCTGTTGGTCAGGAATGCCGTTTTCGCTTGTGCTGGTTAGCTTTTTATGCCCTCCTTTCTTCGTCTGTGATGGGTTACTTTGCTTATAAGGCAGTAGAATTCCTTAACTTCATCTACTTAGTATTCACTACTTTTGATGGCAAGCTTCTCACTATTCGCATTTCTGCTACATCTCATTACCTTTGTCATTTTCCAACTTGCTCTGTACTCATTAGAACGTTCATTTCAGTCAACACATCCTGTAATTCTTCTTCACCTCCATGGAGGCTAGAAATATCATCACCGAATCTTATCGTTGATGTCCTACTACCATTAATTTTAATCACACTCTTGAATCTTACACGTGTAGACTGAACAGTAAGGGCGAAAGACTGCATCCCGGTCTAACACTCTTTTTAAACCGTGCACTTCGTTTCTGGTCTTCTAATCTTCCTGTTCCGTCTTGGTTCTAGCACACATTGTGTTTTAGCCGTCCTTTCTTGTAGATAACTGCTATTTTTCTCAGAATTTCGAACATCTTGCATCATTTCACGCTTTTGAACGCTTTTTCTGGGTCGACAAATCCTATGAACGTGTCCTGAGTTTTCTTGAGCCTTGATTTCATTATCAAGCGCAACGTGAGAACTTTCTCTCAACTCCATTTAGGTTTCATAAAGCCACAATTATCTGTCGTTGCTTTCGGGAACTGTGTGGATGATATTTTTCCGCAAGTCTATTGGTACGTCGTCAGTCTCATAGCTTTGCGCATTAACTTGAATATTCGTTTGGTTACCACTTTCCCCAGTGGTTTTAGAAATTCCAATGTAATGTTACCTACCCCTTCTCCCTTATTTGATCTCAAGTCTTCCACAGTTCTTTTAAATTTTAATTAACATTATGTTGTGGGTTGGCAGGAGAGTCAACACCGGTATGATTAGAGGAAGCCGAAAGGCACGCGTTTTAGCTCACGCAGGCTGGCGTGAGGTCTGGAACAGGACAAGGAAATTAGACTTTAGCAAAAAAGGACGTAGCTGTTGGAATACTTAACTTTAATTCGTAAATGGGGAACGTCGCTCTTGACGGTACATGATTACAGTATCAATAGTAACTGGTAATGGCGCCTTGCTAGGTCGTAGCAAATGACGTAGCTCAAGGCTATACTAACTATTGTCTCGGCAAATGAGAGCGTATTTTGTCATTGAACCATCGCTAGCAAAGACGGTTGTACAACTGGGGCGAGTGCTAGGAAGTCTCTCTAGACCTGCCGTGTGGCGGCGCTCGGTCTGCAATCACTGATAGTGGCGACACGCGGGTCCGACGTATACTAACGGACCGCGGCCGATTTAAAGGCTACCACCTAGCATGTGTGGTGACTGGCGGTGACACCACACATTGGTTCCCTTATGTCCTCTACTTCGACTCCAGCTTCTTGTTCTATTACGATATCGGACAAGTCCTACCACTCACTGAGGTCTCCAATGTGCTCTTTCCTCTTGTCATCTCTCTTTCCGGAACTTAGCAATGGAATTTCCGTAGTACTCCTAATGTTGCCACACTTACGCTTTTCTTTGAGCTGAGTCTGTGCTCCACACCATCATTTATTTTTCGGCTTCTACATATCTTTCTTGCTGCCGTTAACCTTGACTGCCGTGCACTTTCTATTTGTTTGGTTCCTGAGGCATTTACATTGCTGTATTCCTGTCTTTCCCTGAATATTTTCGTGCTTCCTTCTTTCGTCGATCGAATGAAGCATTTTTTTTCTGTTACCTCACTTGTATATATGTATGATCGTCCTACATCTATGCTTGCCCTTTCCAGAGATGCCCACTCCTCTTCAACTTCAGTATCTAACTTCCTTCCACATTTATTCTTTCGTATGGTTGTCTTAATCTACAATCTACTCTTCATCACTCCTAAATTTTGACCTGAGACCATATCCGTGGTTGGGTAAGCCTTACAATCGAATATCTGCTTTTGAAATATCTGTCTGACCATGTTGTAATCCAGCTTGAACCTTCCTGTGTCTGTGGGTCTTCTCTAAGTATACGTCCTCCTCTTGTGATAGTTGAACAGGGCATTTGCCATTACTGTCTGAAATTTATTTCAGAACTCAGTCTTCCTCTTCTCCCGTTGTCCTTTCTTCAGTTCCTTCCCCTACAACCGCGTTCAAATCCCCCACAGCTGTTGTATTTTCATCTTCCTTTGCATACTTTATTACCCATTCAGTATCCTCAAAGTCTTTATCTTTTCACCTGCTACTTTCGATGTTGGAATGTATTCGTGAACTATTGTGTCATTTCCTGTGGTATGTGATGAGAACAACCCTATCACTGAACTGTTCACGGTACATCACTCTCTGCCTTACTTACCTATCAATAACGAATGGAAATTCCTTTATATCATTTCCTGCTGCTTTTTATATTACTCTACCCTCGCCTGATCTGAAATTCTGATCTCACTTCCACTTCTCTTCACTGATCTTTACTACATCTAGATTAAGCCTTTGCGTTTCCTTTTCATATTTACGTGCTTTTGCACAACGTGCAAATTTCCGACATTCCATGCTTCGACACATACAATGTTATCCCGTCGGTGGTTGTTCCATTATTTTATCATGGTCACTCCTCCTTGACAGTCCCCTCCCGGAGATCCTAATGTGGGACTGTTCCGGATTCTTTTTCCAATAGAGAGATCATTGTGGCACTTTCCAGTTACAGGCCATATATCCTGTGGATACACATTACGTGTCCTTATTTAATGCAGTGGTTTCCATTGCCTTTTGCATCCTTATCCCTTTGATCATAGCTGAATTGTATGCCTTGCAAGTGCCGTTTCCAAGCACAAAGGCGAGAGCGTGACCTGAAACGCTGCCCACCTCTCCGCCCTCTTTGACAAGAAAGAGAGCAACTATTTACGCCGGAAGTCTTCAACCGCCATTGGTGATCAAGAAGAAGAAGCCATTTGGCTCTGCAGATGATAGCATAACAACCTGTTGTCCCCACTATCTTCCACAAGTTTAGAAGCGGGAAAATTCATTTTCTGTTTATCAGAGGGTCAACTTCAATTTGTTGTAAATGGACAAATATCAGAATAATTTGTTGAATGGAAAATGAATATTTAAAAATCGTTTACAGTGACGTAATTTCAGCAAACGGAACTAAGTATGTTGAAGTAATAAATAGTTTCCTAACTCAGACAAAACAAAAAAGTAAGTTTTGACAACTTTTCTCGTGGAGAAACAACGGTCGGATGAAAAGTACTCTAAAAATGAACTCAAACAGTCTCGACTGTAAAAACATTTATTTTGATGGTAACTGGTTCCAGTCAGTTTTTAACCTACCTGTGGTCTAGGGGTAGCGTCTTTGATTCATAATCAAAACTTATTCGGTCCCAGTTTCGATCCCCGCCACTGCCTAAATTTTGATAAATAATCAGCATTGGCGGCCGAAGACTTCCGGCATAAGAAGTCAGCCTCATTCTGCCAACGGTCTTGTCAAAAAGGGCGGAGGAGCGGATAGAGGTTCAGGGCACTCTCTTGTCCTAGGGGTGGGAAATTGCCCCTAAAGGCGGAAGAATCAGCAATGATCAACGACATGAGGATGCAGAAGGCAATGGAAACCACTGTATTAAAGACACGTAACGTGTATCCACAGGACATGTCGCCTGTAATTGAAGAAGTCTCATGATGATCTCTCCATTGCCAAAAGATTCCGGAATAGTCCCCCATTCGGATCTCCGGGAGGGGACTGCCAAGGGGGAGGTTACCATGAGAAAAAGATTGAATAATCTACGAAAGGATAACGTTCTACGAGTCGGGGCGTGGAATGTCAGAAGCTAGAACATGGTAGGGAAACTAGAAAATCTGAAAAGGGAAGTGCAAAGGCTTAATCTAGATATAGTAGGGGTCAGTGAAGTGAAGTGGAAGGAAGACAAGGATTTCTGGTCAGATGAGTATCGGGTAATATCAACAGCAGCAGAAAATGGTATAATAGGTGTAGGATTCGTTATGAATAGAAAGGTAGGGCAGAGGGTGTGTTACTGTGAACAGTTCAGTGACTGGGTTGTTCTAATCAGAATCGACAGCAGACCAACACTGACAACGATAGTTCAGGTATACATGTCGACGTCGCAAGCTGAAGATGAACAGATAGAGAAAGTGTATGAGGATAGTGAAAGGGTAATGCAGTATGTAAAGGGGGACGAAAATCTAATAGTCATGGGCGACTGGAATGCAGTTGTAGGGGAAGGAGTAGAAGAAAAGGTTACAGGAGAATATGGGCTTGGGACAAGGAATGAAAGAGGAGAAAGACTAATTGAGTTCTGTAACAAGTTTCAGCTAGTAATAGCGAATACCCTGTTCAAGAATCACAAGAGGATGAGGTATACTTGGAAAAGGCCGGGAGATAAGGGAAGATTTCAATTAGATTACATCATGGTCAGAGATTCCGAAATCAGATACTGGCGTACCCAGGAGCAGATATAGACTCAGATCAGAATATAGTAGTGATGAAGAGTAGGCTGAAGTTCAAGACATTAGTCAGGAAGAATCAATACGCAAAGAAGTGGGATACGGAAGTACTAAGGAATGACGAGATACGTTTGAAGTTCTCTAACGCTATAGATACAACAATAAGGAATAGCGCAGTAGGCAGTACAGTTGAAAAGGAACGGACATTTCTAAAAAGGGCCATCACAGGAGATGGGAAGGAAAACATAGGTACAAAGAAGGTAGCTGAGAAGAAACCATGGGTAACAGAAGAAATACTTCAGTTGATTGATGAAAGGAGGAAGTACAAACATGTTCCGGGAAAATCAGGAATACAGAAATACAAGTCGCTGAGGAATGAAATAAATAGGAAGTGCAGGGAAGCTAAGACGAAATGGCTGCAGGAAAAATGTGAAGACATCGAAAAAGATATGATTGTCGGAAGGACAGACTCAGCATACAGGAAAGTCAAAACAACCTTTGGTGACATTAAAAGCAACGGTGGTAACATTAAGAGTGCAACGGGAATTCCACTGTTAAATGCAGAGGAGAGAGTAGATAGGTGGAAAGAATACATTGAAAGCCTCTATGAGGGTGAAGATTTGTCTGATGTGATAGAAGAAGAAGCAGGAGTCGATTTAGAAGAGGTAGGGGATCCAGTATTAGAATCGGAATTTAAAAGAGCTTTGGAGGACTTACGGTCAAATAAGGCAGAAGGGATAGATAACATTCCATCAGAATTTCTAAAATCATTGGGGGAAGTGGCAACGAAACGACTATTCACGTTGGTGTGTAGAATATATGAGTCTGGCGATATACCATCCGACTTTCGGAAAAGCATCATCCACACAATTCCGAAGACGGCAAGAGCTGACAAGTGCGAGAATTATCGCACAATCAGCTTAACATCTCATGCATCGAGGCTGCTTACAAGAATAATATACAGAAGAATGGAAAAGAAAATTGAGAATGCGCTAGGTGGCGATCAGTTTGGCTTTAGGAAAAGTAAAGGGACGAGAGAGGCAATTCTGACGTTACGGCTAATAATGGAAACGAGGCTAAAGAAAAATCAAGACACTTTCATAGGATTTGTCGACCTGGAAAAAGCGTTTGACAATATAAAATGGTGCAAGCTGTTCGAGATTCTGAAAAAAGTTGGGGTAAGCTATAGGGAGAGACGGTCACATACAATATGTACAACAACCAAGAGGGAATAATAGGAGTGGACGATCAAGAACGAAGTGCTTGTATTAAGATGGGTGTAAGACAGGGTTGTAGCCTTTCGCCCCTACTCTTCAATCTGTACATCGAGGAAGCAATGACGGAAATAAAAGAAAGGTTCAGGAGTGGAATTAAAATACAAGGTGAAAGGATGTCAATGATACGATTCGCTGATGACATTGCTATCCTGAGTGAAAGTGAAGAAGAATTAAATGATCTGCTGAACGGAATGAACAGTCTAATGTGTACACAGTATGGTTTGAGAGTAAATCGGAGAAAGACAAAGGTAATGAGAAGTAGTAGAAATGAGAACAGCGAGAAATTTAACATCAGGATTGATGGTCATGAAGTCAATGAAGTTAAGGAATTCTGCTACCTAGGCAGTACAATAACCAATGACGGACGGAGCAAGAAAGACATCAATAGCAGACTCGCTATGGCAAAAAAGGCATTTCTGGCCAAGAGAAGTCTACTAATATCAAATACCGGCCTTAATTTGAGGAAGAAATTTCTGAGGATGTACGTTTGGAGTACAGCATTGTATGGTAGTGAAACATGGACTGTGGGAACACCGGAACGGAAGAGAATCGAAGCATTTGAGATGCGGTGCTATAGACGAATGTTGAAAATTAGGTGGACTGATAAGGTAAGGAATGAGGAGGTTCTACGCAGAATCGGAGAGGAAAGGAGTATGTGGCAAACACCAAAAAGGAGAAGGGACAGGATGATAGGACATCTGCTAAGACATGAGGGAATGACTTCCATGGTACGAGAGGGAGCTGTAGAGGGCAAAAACTGTAGACGAAGACAGAGATTGGAATACGTCAAGCAAATAATTGAGACGTAGGTTGCAAGTGCTACTCTGAGATGAAGAGGTTAGCACAGGAAAGAAATTCGTGGCGGGCCGCATCAAACCAGTCAGTAGACTGATGACCGAAAAAAAAAAAAAAAAGACATTCATCCCATGATGGTAGGCAGGGGTGGTTCTCAGTTGACGTTCGTGAAGCTACAACACACACTCCATTCACCGCTACTGCCTACCATCATCGTATGAGGGTCTGAGGATCGTCAAAAGCTGACTGAAAACCGATACCATCGAAATAATGGTTTTTTTGGTGTCGGGATTGTGTGTGTCCGTTTTTTAAAGATAAAAGGCTCATTTATTATAATTACAGATCGCTAACTGATCACATACGCCATCATGACCGTCTACAACATGATTCTCTTTCCTACAGGCGTGTAGCAGCATCCTGTCCACTGCCGCTGCTAAGTCTCCAGGGACGGCAGCAGGCGCTCCCAGCAGGCAGTTTGCGGCCTTGAGCGGCGGCGCTGCGGCTGCGGCTGCTGTGGCAACCGGCAAACGCTGACGTCAGCAGCCTCATTACTGGCGCCGCGGCTTCGTTAGGCTGCCACCAGATGGCTTGAGGACTGGGCCATGGCACACGGTGGAACACGCGCTGCTAAGAAATTTCGCGGAACGCTCCAATAAAGCGTTAATAACACAAGCACCTTCTCCTCTTTACCGATTTCCCTTCAGGTGAGAGAAACGTATGTCCTACATTCGCTCGAAGTTACTTTTAATAGTATGTTTGCCTCTGTTGAAGTTGTCCAGTAATCTTCTCGACATTAATCTTAAACGGCACAGTAGTAATAACTTTTATTCCTCTGCAAAGAACTTGGGAATGATTCTGTTCATCATTTACGCTGAACATACAAGTGCAGTCTGTAAGAATGTATAAACGTTATTTCACTCACTACAGAAATATTAAACTGTATTTCCTTTCGAGCAAAAAGAGGATCTCGAAGAGACACTTACACTGTCCACACTTGACTTTTTCATGCCATTCTCCAAGGAAATTCGTACAAAAGCTCATGCAATCTGGAACTGGCGATGAATGTTGTGGTGTAGGATTTTTCGATCATATCACACCTGCCTACGAAGAATTATCGTGGCTACGTGCTCATAAGCGAGGAGACTATCATACACTATGTTTGCTCTCTCGTCTTCTCAATCACAGCACTCCGTCCTAAACTAATACTCTACTATTTGATCTACACAGGAGCAATACTCGTTGTCAACGAAGTAAAATTGTCTTTGCATCAAGAAACAGAACGGACATAATCTCTAGATCATTTTTTACATCTGAAACCTGAATTTGCAAAAGTCTTCTTCAAAATACTATAGAAATTAAATCCTTCCAAACTTCATAAGACAGCTAATGGTTCACATTCTATCACAATAGCCATCTCTTCCACATTCTGTGCAGCTCACTCTCGTCAGTTCCCTTCCACTAAAATCATTCCATACCCGTTGTCGGCAGATTACTCTATTTATAATCTGTAACTGTCATTTCAGTCTTCCCCTCTTCTTCCATCCAATCTGCTTCTGATATACTAAATATGGCCTCAAAAGTGTAAAGTTTATTCACATTATTCTAAATACTCTTTACAATTACAATTATAATAATTATAATTATTGTTATAATTGGAAAGTTCTGTAACATCTTTGTTGTTTGTGTTCCTCCTGTTAAGATGTAAGAGAGATCCTTGAGAACATAATCTGCTCAGGCTAAACACTCCGTAAATAAATAACTAAATTTCTAACACTCTTACTTTGTAAAAAGTATCCTCTGCTTCCTACATTAGAGAAATACTAATTTTCACTCCTATTATCGTCATCATCATCATCATCATCATCATCAGTATCATCTTCGCATCCGTTATCACCTGTTCACTTTGTTATCGATCAGACGTGCTATTTGCGTCCAATAATATGACAGGAAGCAGCAGGGCCAAACATACACAGCTTATGTTAAACAATGTTTATTAGCTCGTACAATTTAAATACAATAAAAAAGATCAAATTTACATCCTCAGAGGTGCACAATAAAATTTTTTCTTAAACCGCTGTTACAATCTGCGTAACAAATGCACAAACATTAAGAAATTTTCTGCTGGTGTAAATACTTAATACAATCAAAACATGCAAAACACTCAATTTGCAGCACTATCATATACAATCACTTCTCTTTTGAAATATAAATTCAGACCGAGGTATAACATTAAGGCCTAATATAAGGCACACCAAAAACGATCAGGCAACTTCTAAAACTTCAACGGTCAGCAATGAAGGCGATGGGCACACGAACTTCTGATTAAGGAATAATTCAGTTGATCCCAGTACAAGTAGGCACTAATTAAATAACAAATAATAAATAAAAAACAGCGCCTCAGCATGTCAACATTCCCTGACTGCACATGCACATGACATCCTCATTTATAAAAATTAAACTCTACAATCAGCATACAAAGTAAAAATGTGACCCAAATCGCTGATGAAGAAATACAGAACTAATAAGCGGAGCCTTCGGCAATCTGGTCGGGGACTAATTACAAAGTGATTCAATTTTACAGGTTTACATTCACATTTCGAGCGCAAGGCACATCCGCCAAGGCGGCAGAGGAACGAACTATAAAGCTTAACGACCTGACAGAGACAGGAACAAAGAGAAGAGCAATACTTAATATAAAGCCGCGGTGCGGACGGCCAAGGGAACGCCTGATCAAATCGGCTCTCCCGACTAGCCGCTGGGCTAGTAATGCACCACTTTAAGTTATTGAATAAATCATCGCTTCCTTTGCTGAGGGCCGATGAAGCTCTCAATTTAAATGTGCATTCAGCACACAGGTAAGTAATCATAATAAAAGTCTGACGTGGCTAAGTAAAATATTTGGGGCGAGAGAATTAATTTAATTACACTACACGCAGTAGACGAGCTCTGAACTTGCCCTTTGGAGATACACTATCGCTATAGTTATATAGTTATTCAGTTAAAACTTCTTACATCTTTATCATTATAGCGGATCTCCATTCTACTTAAATATAAACATCCTAGCCTTATTTATTAGCCTACTTGATCTATCTTGCTTCCTTAATTTTTAAGACAAAAACCAGAAAATCATGAATTTCAACTAAAATCTTAATTTGTGAGATCCAGAAGACTGTTTCTATTAAACAGTTACTAAAAAGGTATCTAAATATAAATTTTTAAGTCTCTAGCTTTTTTCTGTTGCGCCTATGATTTTTACAGAAAAACGTCCAAATTTCGAAAATGGTTAAAGTTATCGAACTGATATTCAACACATATTAGTTTAGTATTACTCCTGACATGCTAGAACCGTTTCAGGTTATTTACTTCATTTTTAAAGTATTGCGCAACATTTATGACGTCAGAGCTAGTTACATCGGATTAGGCTGGCACAAAATGGAAAGACTGATGAGAATTTTATAACGCGTGAGTAGGCTGCTTCCCTACAAGCTGAGTGTTGCTTTAAACGGGCAAGAGCTCACCAGAACTGCAGTTTCATAGAATCTGATGTACCTTTATGAGACAACATCGTCGTTTGTTAAGGTGCAAATTTTGGTACTTAGACAAGGATTACAACAATTTTAGATACACATCACTCAATACAAAGAAGCTCACCAGATTCCTTTCATATAGCTGCAGGTCCTTCCCCAAATGGTAGGAAACTAAGATCAAAAGCCCAAGCCCCGTTATCATTGCGTATGTGACATAACATTGATGTATCAGACGCGCCACTGAAGACAACAAGTTAACTATTCACAAATATTTATAAGCACACAATTGCACCTGTTCAAACCAAACGCACCAAATGCACAGGCGAACGGTTAATGCCAGGCGTCGCTCCGGTAAGCTCTTCTTCTCAACATGCACTGCGTGGCGAGAAAGCCAAACACCACGCCTCGTGCCGGACCCCGAAACCTTTCTGCCGTCTCCAGCCACAGCAGTCCAATAATACCACGCACAATGAGCATGCGCAACAAGTAAAGGCCTACCTCCCGACCGTGATGTAACCGCAACCGACAGACCACACAGTGAGATCTGCTGCCTCGACGTTGCAGACTTAAATAGCTGAACCCGCGACGAACAACTGACTCGCGGCCGGCCGAAGCAGCCGGCCAAAGCGAAATCAGTGACAAAGATGACATTACAAGAAAAGGGACCTATGCACAGTCTTCATCACTGAACGTTCAGGTCAGTTGATAACGCCTTAACAACCTACACTATGTGATCAAAAGTATCCGGACACCTGGCTGAAAATGACTTCGTGGCGCTCAACCGTCGGTAGTTAGAATTCAGTATGTTGTTAGCCGACCTTTAGCCTTGATGACAGCGTCCACTCTCGCATGTGTGCGTTCAGTCAGGTGCTGGAAGGTTTCTTGGGGAATGGCAGCCCATTCTTCACAGAGTGCTGCACTGAGGAGAGGTGCGACCTGGCACGAAAAGGGCGTTCCAAAAAAACCCAAAGGTGTTCTATAGGATTCAGGTCAGGACTTGTGCAGACCAGTCCATTGCAGGAATTTGTCAAGTTACCACTCAGCCATAGGCTGTGCATTGTGAACATGTGATCGTTCGTGTTGAAAGATGCGATCACTATCCCCGAATTGCTCTTCAACAGTGGGAAGCAAGAAGACGCTTAAAACTTCAATGTAGGTCTGTGCTGTGATAGAGCCACCCAAGCAGCAAGGGGTGCAAGCCCCCTCCATGAAAAGCACTACGACACCATATCATCACTGCCTCCGAATTTTACTGTTGGCACTACACACGCTTTCAGGTGACGTTAACCGGGCATTCGCCATACCCACATCCTGCCATCGGATCGCTACAATGTTTACCGTGATTCGTCACTCCACACAACGTTTTTCAACTGTTCAGTCGTCCAATGCTTACGTTCCTTACACCAAGCAAGGCGTCGTTTGGCATTTATCGGCTTGATGTGTGGCGTATGAGCAGCCGCTCGACCATGATATCCAAGTTTTCTCACCTCCCGCCTAACTGTCACAGTACTTGCAACGGATTCTGATGCAATTTGGAATTCCTGTGTGATGGTCTGGATAGATGTATGCCTATTACACATTACGATCCTCTTCAACTGCCAGCGGTCTCTGTCAGTCAACAGACGAGGTCGGCCTGTACGCATTTGTGCTGTACATGTTCCTTCACGTTTCCACTTTACTATCGCATCGGAAACAGTGCACCTAGGGATATTTAGGAGTGGGGAAATCTCACATACAGACGTGTGGCACAAGTGACGCCCAATCACCTGACCAGGTTCGAAGTCCGTGTTCCACGGAGTGCCCCATTCTGCTCTCTCATGATGTCTAATGACTACTGAGGTCGCTGATATGGAGTATCTGGCAGTAGGTGATAACACAATGCACGTAATATGAAAAACGTATGTTTTGGGGGGTGTCCGGATACTTTTGATCACATAGTGTATCTAGCGACCAGGAAAGAGCTGGGTGAATGTTTTCATAGCCACAACTGACTAGTGGGCCTGGCCCTTATCGTCCTGGTACTACAAACACATAACTATTTCAAATTATTTTCTTTAGGAAAGCTGTCAACTCTTCAGTAAGAAACTGTGCATATCTTTCACCCGTCAAGATTTCTTTAGTGGAGCAAGGACCAGTCATATAATTAATAATTTCGCAACAAATGTTCATTCGGCACAGCTACTGATGTTGAATGTGTCTGTGCAAGTACGGGTTGTCACTCAAATAATGTGCTTTCGTTACAGTCAGTTTTCCATGATTTCTAAAGGTAGTTTCATTGGTAAGGAGAATTACTGCATCAGAACCGATGGACAGGAGTCCATGGCTATTCTGTAATCCCACTGATTAAAATGTAGATGAACGAACACATAATACTGATGAAAGCTGCATCTACGCAAAATATGAACGACGCTGTGCTAATGTGTTTCAGAGACACTCACACTTCCTCTGGATCTAACATGTGGGCTCCACTAGTTGGGGGGCATGCATTTTAGCCTCTGTGTAGCAGGCTATTGAACTGATAAGGTAAGAAATGAGGACTCTTAAGAATAGGCTCGGAAAGGAATGTATGGAAAACATAAGAAGAGGGGCAGGATGAGAGGACATTTGTTAAGACGTCAAGCAAAAACGAGGGCTTTTCGGAAAGTAACTTCTGATCGGTCGTGAAATGGAAACCGCAGTGAAAATCATAAAGTTTTTATTCGCAACAGTAACCACACCTTCCAGCTACCGTTCCGACGTAGACATTTATCGTGGCGTTGTACAAACTTTCCAGTATCCTCCTCACAGAAAGCAGCCGCCTGTTCTTTCCGCCAATTCTCTACAGTGGTCAGCCTTTCGTTGTTTGTGCCATAATGCTTTCTTCGTAGCCAGCGGTTCATATGAACAGAGACGCCTATCGGAGGGAGACAATTTAGGGCTGTATTGTGGGTGATCAAACACTTTCCATCCAAAGCGCTGCAGGAGCGTCTTCCTTGACCCTGCAGAAAGCGGCTGAGAATTGTCTTGAAGAAAGAAATGCATGACATTTATGTTACGTGGGCTGCATAGCTTCAGGCGAAATCTCTCACCAGATCCACGTACTTGGGGGCGGACACCATTGCTTTAGGACTTTCTACGTGATCATTTTATGCTCTGAACTGAAAAGAGCGACGTGAAGCGATCGATAGGCACACTAAAGATACTGCCAAAAACATGTGTGCAAAGTTCTATCTTATTTTCACAGTGGTTTCCGTTTCGAGCCAATCAGACCTTACTTCTCGAATACGCCTCGTAATTGAGGACGTAGCTTGTAAGTGCTACTCTTGGATGAAATGATCGGCACAGGAAAGGAATTAGTGGTGAACCGCCTCAAATCAGTCAGAGTAATCACTAATAATAGTTTTCTTCAAGTGGACTTCCAATAATAATTTTTGCACATTCAGTGAACTGTGTTTCCTGTGAGACACCGTCCGTCGGGATAGCTTTGTTCATGCAACTCAACATTTCTCTTCGCGTTCCTTCTAGAGTCTCCATAAGGAAGTAGCATACCTAGTTTGTCCTATTTCGAGATAGATACTTATTTCTTTATTTTTAACTGCTGGTTAGCAGTCACACACGTGGACGACAGAGAATGAAAGCTGCACTTCTTCTGTGCCTCTTTTACACCGAGAGCGCCGTGGTGCAACTTTCACTTTCCTTCTATTTGACGTGTTCTATTTTCGTATTTGGGTACGGTACCACGAACTTCCACTTAAGACACCAATTGGTTTCATGTTCCAAGCAAATACAATCAAATTCAAAATATTGCACTTATACCGAAAGTACTAAACTAATTTTGAAGTTTTCAATGCAGCAGCTTTGGTCTCTTTGTTTTAACTGTAGTTGTAGCTACGTAACCATCACTTGAAAAAGCGAATTTGATGCTGGTATCCCTGTAATTAAAATAGATGTGAAGAGAGGCTACACGTTGTTAAGTGAGGACTCTAAAAGTTAATTATGTCGGAATTACGATGTCTCAAACGGTTCCGGAAACGGGTGACTCGGATATTTTAACTGAATTAACTGTGTATTGTGTACCTTTTATAGAAGTTTCAGATGAAACGGTTACTGTTACGTCAGCAAGACTAGGTTTTCTGATGCCCCCATCGTACACAGGGTACCTGCAGATGAAAAATGTCGTGAGAAAAGTGGGAGAGAAGCACTAGCAGTTGACTACGTTCACTTACCATTTTGCACTTGGTGGTACAAAACAGAGATATAGGTTCGTTTCCTGGATGTAGAGCATTAATTTTGATGTAGATTATTAATTATGTTCTGAAGTCAATAACAGTGATGAAAGCATGTAGCACACTTACTAAACTGTTTCTTCTAGTAGTTTAACTGGGACCCACATAACGTGCCCCTCAAATAAACATCCTTCTGCTCTAATGTGTTACATCCAAAAATAGTTGCTGCGTAGTCTTACTCAAATAGTCCCTCACGGGAAGCTCCACATGCGTTGTTTTCTTTGTGTGGTAGGAAATCTCATTATGAAAGAACGTACCAGTCTAAGAAGTGAAAACTGTAGGTGAACTAACTATAAGTGCACTCTCTTAAATCAAAAGTATGCTGCTTTAGTTCTGTTTAATAATATATCCATGATTTAAAGGTAACAGCATCGAAATGATCTGATATCTAATTTTAAGTACAGCACAGTAAAATACCTATACATGCTGTTTCGGCAAGTTTCATTCCTATGAGCTTCATCAGAGAAGGGCAGATAACGAACTTGCTAAAATATCGGTCAGTTTACTCGACTGATTCCCAAGAAAAAGTCATTAGTGAAATAGCACGTCTAGCATATGTGAAAACAGAGAGTATGTTGCTACGAAAAAAATGTAACAAAAGCTGAAGACTCTGATATATATATGAAAACAGATACACAGAGGTTTATAAAGGCGTCGTGTTGTATGAAAAACAGTATATACAAAATATTTGGTTAACTTCGGAGTGAAATTTTCACAAGCAAAATGTAATGATATTATCGTAGTATTTCTGTTTGGCCTTAGGAAACAATCTCTAAACACGAAACAAATTTTTTTCACCTATCAGTCTTCCTCTGGACGTAACAGAGCAATATATTTTGGCTCTATTTAAGACTATTTTTCTGTATGTTACGTGAAAGTAGTAGCAATATACACTGCGCTAAATAATTAAAAGATAAGCCGTCATGTATCCCCATTGCGGCGCAGACGATTGAAATCTGGCTCAAAGGTTCCCACAGCTCTCCTCTGTAATGATATAAAAGCGTGATGCCCCGTGACGGCACCGGTGGGCTCGGTGACATTCCGACAGCAGGGTTTCGACTTATGGGAAGGCTAAAGCTCGAAATTCACGTGAGGTGTAAAGTGGATTAATGATGTTACATTGACACCAAATTTTACCACAGTTCTAGTCAACGCACCATGGACGTGCCACACGATGGGAAGGTCGTCACACCCACTCCTACCCACATTTCACCCATTCTTCCTCCTTTCCTGATTTGGTTCGAGTTCAGATTCGGTCGAATGGTTTAGAACGGTCCGTAGTGGTTCCACCCTGTAGACCAGAGTAAAAATTGCGGTCTCACTACGCTCCAAACCTTTCAGAAGGGGTACCAGCCTCATGGTGTCCTTAGAGAAGGATTTAATCATCTGAGGTGTGTCAGTAGTCTTAATGGTTGTCAAGAACGTCGCGCTGCTACACATCGGGCTGCACACTGTGGTTTTCCACAAAAGGTAAGACGTAGGTAATAGGGGGCTGTGACGACGTTCCATTTGTGTGATACATCCACGGTGGCCATGGGCAAAATTCAGTTGAGATTTTGTGTGAATATGACATCATTAACCCACCTTACAACTCACATGGAATTCTGAGTTTTGACTTTTGTTTTAAGGTGATGACATCTTGCTGTTATAGTCGTTAATAGTTTGGTGCAGTGTGGTTCATGTAACAAATAAAACAGAAAAACGTAACTTTTGAGCCATGAGGGGCTCGCAAGCGATTTTGTGTGCTTTGATTTCGGGTATTATTCACTGGTGCTTCTATTTTTATTTTTATTTCACAAAAACAATGAAAAAATGACTAGCTTACAATGGAATGACAAATAAGATGACGGATAGTTGTTTTCATAAATTACAGCGTTCATAGAATGAGGAATGATTTTCAGCCTTTAACAGCAACACGCATTTAGCATCTTCATTGTCACGTTCAACTGATAGCAGTTCAGCATGCACATTTTCTTCTTCCGCAACCTCAGGTTCCTCTTAAGCATCTTCCAGACTCAATCATTCACTAAATCCTTGAGGTTCGCTCCTAAGTCTGCTTCAGGGTAGATTACGTAGAGAGGAGAGCAGTCCCGAAATGGAACATCACAAAGTCCATCATTGCCCTACTATTTTTGTCAGTTTCAGCCTTCTAACCGCTTCCTTAATGAGTTCAAGATCTTCCATTGTGACAGACACCAGATGTGTGCCGTCATATTCTTGTATACGCCGTACTACTTGTTGATTTTCATTTGTAACTCGTTGGGGGAAGATAGATTGGGAACGTGCCGCAGAAGCAGTGGGGCCTCTCCGCGGCATTGCTAGTGCACCGTGGACCAATCCATCCTCTCTCCAAGAGGAATCCACGTGTCGCTAACCTGTACCCAATCTTTTGAAGACAATTCAGAGCAAGTTGTCATATTTTTTACTGTGATTCGGATACTTAAGTTTTTTTTCGAATTCAGTTTCCATATTCATCTTGTATTCAATATGTTCATCACTACCAATATTGTTAAAAATCTAACCTTTATATTTGCCCATTAACCAAATCACTTCGTTAGTTTTTGCTGTCAGTAGTAATTTTCTTCTGGTCTGAAGAAATTGTTAGTCCGTACATTATTTGCTGAAGTTCTTGTTATCTGAGCAATTTTCTCTCTGGTCCCTCTCCAGTTGATAATCTGATCTCCACACGTGTACCTATGAGGTACAGTATCATCAAGATTAGTGTCACTTAAACCGATCGCAAAGAGACGCTCATTAGTGCCGATGATGGTATTGACTACCGTGTACAACGTTGTTATCACGTCAGAAGAAAAAACATCACTACTGATATTTTTACATACATTCCATTCCATTACAGCATATTTAGTTTCTATGTTACTTTTCCTTTCTTGTTTCCTAAAATCGCATTTGCTAAAATCGCGTTTGATGCAATGTATAAAAGCTTTTTGCTGAGTTAGTTTCGTTCAAGATAAAACTTCTTAATACGTTTGAGTTTAAGACTTGTATATTGAACGGCGGCTCTATGCATTTTGGCCTGACAGTGTCGTATAGTTTTGCTGCAATGCATCCTGTATTGTTACACACTATGTTCAATGTTCGTTTGACGTACAACTCGATCGCTCCATTGCTTGGATCCCGCACTGCTGTCTTCAGCGGCACTCGAAACAGTTCCCGTTTACGTAAGAACTTTGATAAGGTGGATATGAACGTCTTCACCACCAACGACGGGATGGGGAGAACCTGTGATATGTAGCAGGCCTTGGTTAAACACACGCATTGATAAACTGTATTCTCTGTAACTGGTTTTTGATACGTTGACCATTTTCAAACCAGGCTCCCTTGATTTTCCTTGCCACTCTCCACCCCCCTCCCAAATTGCTATCATTTTTAAAAGGAAAGTTGTCAATGACATTCCAGGAGCCTTGTGTTCACTAACATGGCTTGGCTACTCAATGGGCAAGTTGACAAGCCACTTTATATTCAGAAATTTACTTTCGTTTTCATTTACCCTCGTACAAGATGCGGAACAATGTCCTTGAAGTGCTATCTCTAGATGTAAAACATCTGCGTGGTCTCTGGCGAGATTATACCTACGTCGTCCGCGTAGGCACCTACCACGGTAGTCGTTCCTTGAACGATGGTGCCCGTCAGCCTACGCTGTAGCTGTCTCAGGAAAGATTCCATCGATATAACAAACAGAATCATTGACAAGGGCATTCCTGGATCAATACAATTTGGCATTGCTTGAACTCTGCAGGCAATAGCTTTCCCTGTAAGACTTCATTGACATTTTCGGTGAACTTTTCCACTATTAGGGTCCAAAATCGTTAATAGAATTCAGAGGGCAGTCCGTTAGGGCCTGGATATATCCTACCGGGAGAGCTGCCCGCGATTTCCAATACATTTTCCTTGGGGACGTCGGAAGAAATGTTCCCATCTTCATCTCGCGATAATCGTGGAAGATATGTACCAAAGAGCTCGTCATACTCTTCTTCGTTTGTTTCCCATGATGCATACATGCGTTCATTATACGTTGAGCTTTCTTCAATTATTCGCTTCTGGGTTGTGGTTATGGTACCATCACCGATTTGAAGTTCATCCTTGAAAATTCTTCTTGTGTTCGAGGCGTGTCTGAAGATATGATACAATGTGGCAAACTTATCTTCAATGACTGACTTTGCTTTGTATTTTATCTTAAGCCGCTCCAGTTCTTTACTTCTTATACTTCTTATCTTTGCTTTTATTTGCTTGATGTCTTTTAATCTTGTAGTTACTCCACCTGTTTGAACGTAGAGGTCTCTTAGAACTTTTCCACTATTAGGGTCCAAAATCGTTAATAGAATTCAGAGGGCAGAGGCCTGTTTCTTTTCTCCGGCCTTATCTATACTAAAACATATTAAAACTTCCCTTAGTTTATGTTCGCCCGTCGGGTACACCACTCTAGCATACTTGGAAAGTTGTTCAGTGAATAGAGACACATTTCTCAAGCTCTGGTTAGGTCATCTTGTAAGTTTCTTCTGACAGTAACGATATATTTAGATTCCAGTTGCTTCTTACTCTTCGGATAGGTTGTGATATTAAATTTATTCATGTTAACAACGCACTGTGATCGGAAAAACTAACGGGAACACTTTCTTTTTACAACACTTAGTCAGCAAAATTTTATGATATATAAAATCTGTCAGTCCTACTACAGGACTTCGCAATAGTACGAATGAAGTTCACCATTGTTGGGTGTTCTGTTTTCTACGCACCCTTTAGTTTTAAATCCACAACTAGACTTCTCAAGTAAATCGTGTAATTGAAGTTGGGAATTTGCTCCTTACTATCCAGTACACAATTAAAATCTCCCCAGATTATAAATTGCGGGATGTTTTTCCTCAGTAAATAAACTATGCTTTCTTTAAAGAATGTGGCTCTTGCAGCTCTGTTAGCTCTATTAGTGCTGCCTCAAGGTGCATATAAATTGACAATAGTAGGTCCTATTATTTATTCCAATACCTCCCCCCGATTTTAATTTATCAATTTATCAGCGTTATATACGGGAATGCCTTCTCTAACTAAAATAGCCATGACAACACTCGTTTCAGAGGATATATTGTATAAACCGAAACAAAAGGAAAAATTTAGAGACACCACTTCCCACAGGAGATCAATGTCCGTCGCTAATCCATATAGAAATTGATTAAGAGCAGCTGTTATTACATCCGACTTTATTCTGTTAATGTTTAACATGGTAATCGTATACGACTGTAACACTGGAGAGTGACATTTTTTTTCTAGTCTATCATTTCATGCCATGCTATCCGGATCCTTCCTGAGAATCTGACGAGTGGCTACCTGCTGTTGAACCTTTCTTTCTACTTTTCTTACGGTTTGAATTGACACTGGCCTTCATCGAATGTCTGCTCCGTCTACTCCCTGAGTAGTTTTCTATCGAGGGCGACGTCTGTGAATCTGAGGGGCAGTCGTATGCCACCATCTCGTCTGCCGAGCGCTTTGCATGCGCAGGTTGCGAACATTCTTCCAATGTCCGATCACTTATGCGACCAATTTCGTTTGCTGTTCGTTTGATATTGCTATAAAACTTCCGCTTTTTGTTGTGGGATTTGGGCGATGACGTCATGTGTTGTTGATAGTTACTCGCTACCTTGTCATGTTTGCTTTTAGTTGCATCCGTGGGTGAGTCTGTTTGCATTGACTGACGTAACGGAACTGTTTCGCAGGGTTCAAATGGCTCTGAGCACTATGGGATTTAACTTCTAATGTCATCAGTCCCCTAGAACTTAGAACTACTTAAACCTAACTAACCTAAGGACATCACACACAACCATGCCCGAGGGAGGATTCGAACCTGCGACCCTAGCGGTCACGCGGTCCCAGACTGTAGCGCTTAGAACCACTAGGACACCCCCGCCGGCTCTTCGCAGGGTGGTGGCGTCAATTGGGCCCGCGCATTGCAAGTTACTGGAGGGTTCAGTACTACGTAACGGGGCTGTGACGTCACCTCGACCAGTTCGGTTGACGCTGGCGTACTCGATTTGTCTACTGATGTATTTCACTCGGAGTCTGAATCTACGCCAACAGTACTGTCTGAAATTCAAGTTTCCAATACTGTTTTCTGAATGTCACCTACAGCATTCAGTGACAGATTGATTTCCTCTTCATCTGTGCTACTTCCATTGCATGTTCGACGGTTCTTGTTAGTGACTTTACTACTTTTCGTAACCGGATCGTCTAAAGTGTCTTTCGTAAGTAAAGTTGGAAATGCTTAAAGAGTATTTTGTGGCGTCTCCTCCATATTTGCCGTATTGCTGGAACCTTGACAACCCGTCATGTGATTTCCGGTCACAAATTAAAGCCAGATGTTGTAAATTGTTCTGCAATACAAACACCATTTTTGGGCAGTTTTCCCGGAGATGCCCACTTTCATTACTTACGTGACAAGTAAATGTCTGTCCATTGTAAATACCGTGCACCTTGTAACCACAAATCAGAACTTGATACAGAACGAACGCCACTAAAGCATTGCTTCTATGGTTGCTTAACCATCGGTTCATTACGAATTTGTTTGATGTCTCCATACATACGTCTTTTAACTAGCAATTTACATCCTCTGGAGGCAAATCTAATACTCCAACTTGTTTACAATCAACATTAGCATTTGGAATAGTAACTGTGATCACCGAATTGTCGCGATGGCGGAATTCAGCATTCCCTTCAAATTTCTCTAAAATCCGTTCCAGTTTGAATTGGGAAAGCAGTTTCACAAAAAACAGTATTGCTGCAAGTCGTAAGAAGCAGTGTGCGTCTGATCCGTAGTAATGCCAATAACATCAACGATCCAGTCATGAATTTCCAGTGAACTTGGCTGAACATTACGGGTTGGTTTGTCAAATCCAAATCTCAGATCTTAAATTTGTGGTAAGTTCCTATGGGATCAAACTGCTGAGGTCATCGGTCCTTAGGCTTACACACTACTTAATCTAACATAAACTAGCTTACGCTAAGGACAACACACACACACACACACACACACACGCCCGAGGAAGGACTCGAATCACCGATGGGGGTCAGCCACGCGAACCGTGGCAAGGCGTCTAAGACACTGAGCGGCCTAAATCTTAGAGTAAGCTTCCTGGGAAACATGTTAGCCACGTCATTAGTTAGTAGCTCGCGAAAAGAAGGCAACTAAAAGACTCTACCATGACAATCACAATTTTACACAATACTGTAACGCACAGAATGAATGCAAATTAGTGACGTCCAAGCAATACAGCACCCCACCTGATGCGCCACATCGCGTCCGCTCAGGATGGCAGCAAAAGCCAGTATTCTGGTCCCAGACAAACGAAACTTTTGTGTCAGTTGTTTGTCGAAAGGCTATGAAAGACAACAGACGCGGCTTAAAGTTGAACTGTCTGTAAAATAACTATATTTTTAAATTATCTCTGAGAGCGAACCAAACTACGATCTTTGTTTACGTTGCTCAGCACAGAAACTGCACTACTGGCAGTGCGAATCGATTGTAATCGTCACTGATTGTCTCTGGAGAGCGAGTCCTAAAGTAGAGCTTGAGCAGCGTTGGTAGGGCAGTAAGAGCGGCTAAGCGAGTGGCAGCGGACTAGAGGACATCACGGACTGAGTTCCGGCCGTTGTGGGTACGTCGGCCGTTGGTTCTGTTTGTGTCAAGACTTGGTGTAACTGGTGACGTTGGAGTAATGACACTCAGTTGAGTACGGCGTCCTTCTGCCCGCGCCCGCTGATTTCTCCGGCTTTCTTATTCCGTGTTTTGAAGGACTGGATGCTAGGAGGCAGGAGCCGCACAGGCTATTTCCAGAATTATCAAATATCCGCCACATCGTGCGTTTTTGGTCAGTATTTCTCCCACTACGATACTCTTACCTCTATTTTCTGGGCTTGGTGGGTTACTGGAATATTTGTTTGAGTGCAATTATCGGAGCTAAGGCTCAGTTGCTTCTGATTACTTATATTTCAGGTCAGTCGAATATTTGGCTGTATATTTCATTGTCCCTGTACTAGGGTTTTCTGTCTACCACTTTGAGTGAGCTTTATTGCAGTGTATTTGTGTATACTATACGCAGTGTGAAAGACTAAGTACATTGTTAGAATATCCCACTTTGGCTTTCGGATTTTTTGTGCCATAGTGTTCTGGGAATAGCTTCTCATTTTCCTTACATAATTGTTTGCTTCACGGAAGGTTCCTTGCTGTGTGGTTTAGCCAATTTACTGTCAGATCTTATTCTCCGGGCATTTATTTTTTTCTGCAACAAATTTTATTCAGCTAAATGGTTTGGGAGACTTACCTTCACCACTATTACGCGTTCTTGATATTTTGTGAATCTGGTTGAAGACAAATTTTCCAAATTAGATGGCATATTAAGAGGCCTTAAACTGACCATTTCTCGAGAAGGTGGCCATTAATACATGCTTAACTTGTTTTCTGGCCTATACTTCAAGTAAGTGGTGTTTGTTAACAGCGCTACTTAGTCTTCTGAGCTTTGCGGCCTGCTATTCAGTGTCTGGTAGCCGTAAGGGTTTTTTGCAATTAAGCACAGTCTTGTTGTTTATTGGCTGCCTTTGAAGCGCGTTCGCGATTGTCTTAGCACGCTGATTTTCGCTGCTTGCTGATAAATTTTAAGTTGAGTGGTGACTATATTACTTAATGTTCTGATCTATGGAAACTTATTTAAAGTTTTGCTTAAAGTTTTACATCCCCTTTGGAATACGCTTGTATTGCTCATTTTATGAATTTCAGGTAGTTTTTTCTAAACTTACCTAAGCACAGGGTACTGCCTTCGACTATTACGTTATGCAAATATTTCAAAACATGGCTCAAGTGGCTCTGAGCACTATGGGACTTAACATCTGAGGTAATCAGTCCCCTCGAACTATTACACGGAATCTTGAATCAATTACTAATAACCGGGTATGCAGGGTAGCCGCGTGGTCTAGGGCGTCTTGTCACGGTCTGCGCGGCTCTCCCCCAATTGATGAATGGGTCTATAACATTTCCATAAAGACGACAGGTTGAACTCGAGCGGAGATCGCGTCAAAGACTAGGAATAATGATAATATGAAGACTGTGGTGGTCACAACAAAAACCATAAAACCTAAGTAGACTATAACATCGGTAAGGGAAGACAAATTTAATTTGTGTACTGCTTTCATAAGTTAATATCGTTGCTAACTAGAATATAAAGCGTTATGGACGTAAGTTTCCGTGACAATATTTGGTAAATACCCAGTCTTTCAAAGCTTAATTTAAGTTGCCGATGTTTAAAAGAACTGCTTCAATGTACATCGTCTCTCTCATGCGTATGCCAATGTGACAACAGGAAATCCATCAAATACAAGTAATACTATGAAATGAAATAACATTATTGATGGACAGAATAGCCGGCCGGTGTGGCCGAGAGATTCTAGGAGCTTCAGTCTGGAATCGCGCGACTGCTACGGTCGCAGGTTTGAATTCTGCCTCGGGCATGGATGTGTGTGATGTCCTTAGGTTAGTTAGGTTTAAGTAGTTCTAAGCTCTAGGGGACTGATGACCTCAAGAAGTTAAATCCCATAGTGCTCAGAGCCATCTGAACCATTTGAAGGGAGAGAATGTGGCACCGATTACGTTATCGATTCTTTGTGAAGCTAACAAATGCTCGATGTGTTTTAGATCTTACCCTAATCACACTTCGTCCTACAGTAAGGTACATTATTATTGTGAATCTGCATTATTCTGTTAATAAACTGCGTGTCAGATACAGATTATCATACGAGAACTGAATCTTACTGCATTTGTGACATTAATGTCTGTGTAGTTGATGCCGTACCTTTCCAGTATCTACATGCTTTCGGAAATAGACCTGTTGGTGTGAATTAATGAACAGAGGTATTTTGGTGGACGTGTGGTTAAGCGTCATCAACACCAAGAACCACATCATGAAATTTTGGCTTCAAACTGATGGGAGATCTCTTTTTCTGAAATTTCGCTTACAGTTTACAGGGAAAGCAACGAAAAAACGTAGCATGTGTCAGATGGATATTAGAGCGGATACACAAACATCACAACCAGTGACGAAGTGGGATTATTGCGTTGCTGCCTACCTAAACGAGCAATTATAAACACTAAATACTTCAGGAATGAGCGAAGACATCACTATTTCGAAAAAAGTATGGGATACTGATTGCGCATTATTTTCAATAAAGTTAAGGATTAAAGGGGCTCATAACAAGCAACGATCGTGCTATTATTACACTAATTTTTTTTCCTTTTTCGTGGTTCAGTTGCCTGATATTCTTTGCCATGTAATTTATTTTAAGACAGCACAAAGTCCTTTCTTCACCAGAAAAGTAGAAAGTGAAACTATAATCAACCAGAATGTTGGCTGAGATAACAAAGTGCTTTGCTTTATATGGTCCTGTAGGAGGCGATACTTCCTCTGAATCTTGAACTGACTTACCCAGCCAATAATTTCTGGTCCTAATATTTAACGTGGACACCGAACCACGGTGCATATTGGCATTTTTCACATTAACAATTATTTTCAAGAGGTAAGGAAGTAGTAAGTGACAGATAAATACCGACGGACTAATGAGGAATCGTATATAACCACTTTACATACAAAGACAGGCACTGAGCCACACAAGTACCACCACTAACAGAAAACATAAAAATTTGAGACGAGGCCTCGTTGAACCTTGCATTTTTAGAATAATGTGTCTCCATCAGACATCCTGGATTCGAGGGGAAGACATGCCGTAAGTGGTTCTCTAACAGAATTTACTTGTAGTATGCCAAAACATTCTGCTAAAGCCAACAGGAGATAGTCGTTCACTTCAGGCTACTGGTGTCACGTAATGTCCTCAGATCAGGTGGTACTGTTCAGTACAGTGAAACATGAGCCACACTTTGTGGTAATGCATAACCTACTTCAATATTCGTTAAAGTGCATCTCACTCATACGTTTAGCTTATGACGAAAGTTCCGTGTCATAGCTTTTGTCATATTAGATGATAAAAGATGTTTTTCATTCTGTTTCCTAAACCCAGATCTAAATTCACATTGTAGAAAATCTAACGAAGTTCATGGGAAATGATATTTCCTATACTACCACATATTAGGAGCTCTTTTCTTTCTACACTACTGGCCATTAAAATTGCTACACCACGAAGATAACGTGGTACAGACGCGAAATTTAACCGACAGGAAGAAGATGCTGTGATATTAAATGATTGAGAATTCACACACGGTTGGCGCCGGTGGCGACACCTACAACGTGCTGACATGAGGAACGTTTCCAAACGATTTCTCATAGACAAACAGCAGTTGACCAACGTTGCCGGGTGAAACGTTGTTGTGATGCGTCGTGTAAGGAGGAGAAATTCGTACCATCACCTTTCCGACTTTGATAAAGGTCCTGTAGAAACGAGTGGTGCCATTTTGAACAAGAAGTGTGATTTATTATACGGCAATGTCTATAAAAGCATTTTATTTTATTCTTTCGTATTGTGTTTTCTGGTTATGGTTTTAATTGCATACACATGGCTCAGTTGATGATGAATAGCAAATACTACATAGCTATGGGGAAATATATTTTAACTTATTTTATAATGACATGTGCTATAGGTTGGGCTACTTCTTCATTTGTGATGCGCATCCTAGGCAATTTAATGACATGGTCCACAAATGTTTCCACAAAAAGTTTTTTTATATGCTGTGTAAGTATGTGTGCTATGACTATTAGCAGCAAGGTATGCGTTACCTTAGGAAATACATGAGATCACTGACAATATATTTGCAATCTGAATTCTTAGCTGTAATTCTAATGGGGCTGTCATATTTCACTGCCGAAATCAGTGGTCAAATGAAGCACTATTAATGCACTAATAAAGTAGCCTGTTCTGTCCTGTTCCACAAGATAGCTAATGAGTGACTGTGTTTGATGGACTTGTGAAACAAAACGTCTGTTCTCGAGAGGTGCACTACCAAGTGAAGTTTAATAATTGTGCAACATTCAAAGACACAACCAAAACAAAATTTCATTGATACAAATTTCAGCTTTACGCCTGGTCGACGAACTTACATCTTCTCCAGTACGTGATGTAGAATGACCATTGCATCATCCCATGTCAAAATCATCATAGGTAGTTTCTATGGAGAGGACTGTATACTGTTCTCTTGTCCTTTGCTATTGCGTTACCATGTTGCAACGAACGCTTTATGTGTCCGACATTACAAATCTTCCTGATTTTTAAATCAAAGAAAATAGCTGAATCCTAAAGTCTCTGCACGGTACTTAAACATTCAGATAACTCAGTTGGCTAGTCTAATACCTTTATTGCAGTTCATTATCACATTCGTCTTTATAATGATTAGTAGTTTCGTTCAGACTTCTAACAGCTTCAGAGCTACTTTAGTTGGAAACTTGCCAGTTTTATACCCTGTGAACAGCCTCCTTAAGTAGAGGTTAGATATCCACTTGATATCACATCAAGCTTTTGTACTGGCCTTAGATTACTTTTTGATATTGTTTGTTTTTCTTTTTATTTGTTATTCTTTTGCATGGAATCTGGATAGCTATCGGTGGTAGGTCAAATAATACACAGACACGAAAGAATAAGGAATGAATATCACTGAGTATTAATAACAGACTATAGAAAAGCAGTGTCAGTGCTGCCCACATTCACACTAGTCTGTTGTTGGTCAAGCTGCTGTATTTTCGTGAATAATTTGTGCTGGTATTATTCCATTAAAATCTGAATAGCGGAAGAAAGTCTCAGGTAGCAAACTGAAGTCAGGTATCTGCTTCTCCAAGAGACTCACTATATAGAACCTCATACTGAAAACTTTTTGTTTTCCTCACAGTTACTGTGCTTTACCATCAATTGGTGTGAGGCGTTGAACGACAGAATAAAAAAATACTTTCTGTATACTAAAAGCAGTGTTCTTTTATTGGAACATTCCGTATCTTTTCATTATAGAAGAGTCAGTCATTTGATGAAGAGCAGTTGGGGTAAGAAATTAAGTTACACTAAGGACTCGAAGAATCGTAATAAGCTATGGAAAAATAAAAGCTAAGAAACAGTCTGTCTCTGAAGACCCCAATTCTATTTCATCACTTCAAATTGTGCACCGAACAAAATGTAGTATAAGACTTCGTATCCTCATAGAGAACAAAATGATAGGCTAACAAGTAAATGATGATTATATCTATGGTAAATCTCTCTGACAAATCTTCTGATAAATCAAATATAAATTAAATTATGGGATGAATGATCTTGATATCACAAAATTAGCTTACATGCTGGTACCATGTTCGACAGTTTTGCTCCATGTGATAATGTTAAAAGAGAATGTCAGTTCCCTGCGAGACCACTCAATATTAGTAGCGAGCGCGGCTGCACTTAGTACAGAAGCCCTGTGGAGCTGAAAGGCGAGGGTGCCACACGAGGAAAGCAATATCGTGGTGGGCAGAGACCGCAGTATCCTGCCTCACGCTCCAGCGACGCAAGTCGAAAACAAGTGCGCCGGCCACGGTAGGACTTTAATTAAGGCGGCTGCTGGACGCACCACAAGCGCGGGTCCTCTTCGGCGACAGGCAGGGGAAGAGGCGGCGGGCCCCGCGGCACGCTGCAGTGTGCAGGGGCAGAGGTGGCAAGCCCGCGACACGCTGTAGTGGGCAGGGGTAGACGGGCCAAACCCGCAGCACGTTGCAGCCAGCGAGGGCAGTGGAGGCAAGCTCGTGGCACAGAAATTCCGGGCGCTCCCCACGCCAGCCGCTGTGCGATGAACACCGCTTATTGCCGGCGCCACGATGGACCCATACTAGGGACCACCTACAAGTAGCGGTCTTGTCTTAAGCAGGGAATAATCTACAGCTACAAACGGAATCGATGAAATGTGTGTTGCTGTATTATGTATCTACGATTTTCCAACTTCACACAAATTGTTATTGACGACTAACATACTTGATATGGTATCATCCGTAGTAAAAACGTATTGAATCATGTAACGACGCTACAGTAAGCCTTCTTGGTCTCTAACCAGATCGCTAGATAATTTGGACCTAGTAATTCACAGTTACAACAAAATAACTTTCTGTCGCAGAGATATTCGAAGAACACCCACCATTTATGGATCCTACAGCTAAGTAAAATTTTACAATAGGTCATGAAGAAATCTGAGATTATTGACGAGCATGATAATGTCACAGAGCTTCATCATAATCATATACACTGTCAGAAAGCTAGAGTAATGGCTGGATCAGTGATATTCTTGTTAACTTTTCTTTCGTCTTCTAAGACTTGCTTTCCAAAGTGGTACAAAAATGGTTCAAATGGCTCTGAGCACTATGGGACTTAACTTCTGAGGTCATCAGTCCCCTAGAACTTAGAACTACTTAAACCTAACTAACCTAAGGACATCACACACATCCATGCCCGAGGCAGGATTCGAACCTGCGACCATAGCGGTCGCGCGGTTCCAGACTGTAGTGCCTTGAACCGCTCGGCCACTCCGGCCGGCCAAAGTGGTAGACATTTGACAGCTAAATTGTGTTTATCTCCTCTCTGACATTCTTTTCTCCTGGTCGTTCAATTTATTTGTGTGTCCATGTTACCTGCTCAAATTTTTAATGGTCAAGTTGTCTTTCCTGTGATCTTCATTTCCTAGGTAATTTAATTTTGTAACTCCTTTCTCTACTCTCAGTAAAATAATTTCGAACACTTGAATGTATCTGGCCATCGTTTGATAAGATTGCAGATGTGACTGCTGTAGAGAAACAGAGAAACGGCTGTAATTCTATAAAATTTAATTTTATTTTTTTATCTCACTTAATTTTCTAAAATATCTGCTTACAGTGCCATATATATATATATATATATATATATATATATATATATATATATATATATATATACAACAACTTTTTGTCTACATCTTTCTAGATAATTTACTTTGTTTAACAAAAGAAGTTATGCTTCCTGAGAAATAGAAAGCTGTTACTGTATCTTCGTACATATACACAGCATCAGTATATATGAAAGTGACTGAAGTTGCATTTTTCTGCAACAACTAGAATGGCAGCCAGAATGATTAGTGATGTTCGTGTTTAATGTTGGTTCCAGGTCTGGAAGGGTATATAAGGACCTTGAACAACGTCAGATAACAGTGATTGCTATAATGGATGTCACATACTTGTTTGCGACAACGTTATAAACACCTGACAGACAGTCAGAAAGGGGTCTCAGTGTAAGTCTCCATTTGGTCAGCTAGTCACATCATACAACATCCAGATTTGAGGAGCATTTAGACGTGACAGTGGCCCAATGTAGGATTACTTGGGAACATGAGGGGCTGCTCACTACTCGTGCCCCGAGAACATAGTAACTCCTGTGCATCTGCGCCGGTCATCGAAGAATAAGTAATGACTACATCCAATATTCTGTGTCATCCCACACCATTGTCCACAGACTAACAGCACAGTAGTTTCCAAATTTACAAGAAAAATGTAACTACGACCACAGACAAAATTTTCCAGTGTAAACAATCATGTCAGTCGGCAAAATGGCAGTAACTGTGCTACTTTCGTTTGATATTCAAGGAAAACGTGTTTGTGGCAGATTATAAATCGCAGAAACTGTGCTACTTTCGTTCGATATTCAAAGAAAACGTGTTTGTGACAGATTATAAATGCGAAAAATAGGAGCTACAACAAGCAGCGCATCAAGTAAGTACTTTTAACAAGTAAAATATAGTAAAAAAATACACAACTAGCTCAGTTTAGGAATTAAACAACTTCTCAATTTGCACAGGACACCTGCGGCTTCCAGACAGCAGTCAGCGTTTTTAAATACTTACCACCTAAAGATTAAGTATGTATTACGACCACTGAAGGCGATGGAAAACCCGAAACGCATACAGGCATAAATAAAAGTATGTGAAAAAGTGGATTGAAGAGGACATAAAATTTTTATGATGCAATTCCCAACAGAATTAGTGGATGCATCCAGGTCAGAGAGTGTGCAGCGTCGTACTCATAAGCTGGGACATACTGTCAAGTTCTTTCTAATTCTGACTCTAATTTGTAATCACTTAAATAACTCTACATTGCCTCTCAGCTCGTGGTTCATTTCCTTTCCTCCTTCATTTCCGGGTGCTTTACTTTTTGTGACAGCCAGTGTATTCGATTTCCGAGATAGCCAAAAGTTTTAGTTGTTCATTTATATTGTAACTGATTTCGGAGCTTATGTGTTCGTCTTCTTTAAAAATTTCTCTAAATTACTTTTATCTTACCAGTAGAGATCTTCATTTACACTGATGAACAATAATCTCAGCAGGTAGACAGTGGTTTTGCTTTTTATCTTCATTATCATTTATTAGTCATTGGCGAGTAAGAAAGTCCCTATTAAGGTTTTCTATCGAATTAACCTTAGATGAAATGAAAATATCGACTTTCTGATGGCGTCCTACAAATAATGTCGGTCCTAAGGTTCATTTTGTGTGGTATTTTGGCGGATATTTACAATGTAAAGCTAGAATAATCGCAAACCAATAATGCTTATCACATTTATAATGCGATGCCTAGTGGCGACGGAAAGCGTCGGTTTCCTTTCCGTTACAAACAACATTATTTTAAAGCGCAACTTTACGTGATTATTCGATAAATCGCCCCTAATCTACTTTTTTGCTAAATTTTTTATCGATATGTATAAATAGAAACAGTAAAAAACGAAGGACAAGAGGTACTCCAGGAGCTACTGAGCAACGCTGCTGAATGTCTGAAGCAACCAGTGCAGGCGAGGGCAGTGCTGTCACTGAGTCACTGCTGAAATGCTATTTTTCTTTTCGTTTTTATTTGCCTGCCCTGTTAATACATATCTATAAAACGAATATAACGCTAGAGTACTCTGGGCGTAAAGGGACACGTAAAATTCCACTTTAAAAATTATTTTGTTTTTAATGGGATTCAAAACCGACGCTTTTCATCGATACCGCGCATCGCACTAGACGTGATACGTCATGAACGGTATTTGTTTGGGCTACCGACTGCCAAAACGAAATGCAAATATCTGCCGAAATATTTTGAAATTGTTTTTCTATATATAAAGTACATATTATTCACTCCATCACGAGACAACTGCAACTTCATTGACATTTAAAACAATTTTAATAATTATTTTAAAATATCATTCATTTTTCAGTTCCAACACAACAAGAAAAGTTATGATGGTAGCAACGCTCATGTCGATAGTTTGTACACATGTTTGCTAAAATGGGCATTGTAACAATACTAGATTATTAGTTAACGATGTCCATTTACTTAACCAACTACGACTGTTCATTTTAGACCCACTCAGCTCTAAGAACAGGACGATATGTGACAAATGTCACTCAATGAACAAAATTTTAGATTGATCTGTAATCAGCTTAAAAAATTTACGATTTTCATCGACTTACGAACAATTTTCTTCAAACCTCCATACTGTGTTTGATAAAGTAATCTCTCTCGAATCCTTTGAAATTTGCTGAATAATTACAAGCAGTAGTGGAAGAATGATAACATGCAACATCTACAAGAACCAAGAACGAACCATAATAATGAAGAAGAGATCAATTAATTATCGAATTAAACATATGGTAAGGTAGAGCTGCAAAACTACTCCTATAATCTTCAACTTGTGTATCGAAGAAGCAATACTGGAAATAAAGGCAACGTTCGGAAGTGAGATTAAAATTGAGTGTAAATCAATAAGATTCGGTGGTGACATTGCTATCCTCATTGAAAGTGACTAAGGGTTACAGGACATGCCGAATGGAATGAATAGTCTAATCACACAAAATATGGACTAAGGTTAAATGAAAAAAGATGCAAGCAATCAGTGGTAGTAGAACTGAGATTAACGATAAATTTTACATCAGAATTGGCGACGACGTGGTGCAGAATTTCTGATTCATTCATTGCTAAATATCGTTAAACGGATTACGCAGTCAGGTCATGGGAAGTAGACTAGTACGCAAGAACAACATTCGCCCATCAAGAGAAGTGTGCTCATACAAAACACAGACCTCGGTTTCAGCAATTGTGTCCTCAGTACACATACCGAGTCAGCAAATTGGATTTCCATGCGGCAGGGCGCCAGTACAAATCCGCGTCCGGCCATCCAGACATAGGTGTTCCGTGAGTGGCCTACATCCCACCCAGGAAAACGGCGAGATGGTTCCTTCGCATCCCCGCCTATGAAATATTCCGAGCTTGAGGTATGTCTCTAAATACGTGAGTGTTAACCCCAATCTTTCTTGCTTCTTCCTGAGTAATATATATATGGAAAACCACATTTAATAGAAGTGGGTCATGGAATTTCTGGAAACAGGAAGAAGAGAGAATCGAAACGTTTGAGATGTGATGTTACAGAAGGTTGCTGAATATATCGCTCGTTGTGAGAAATGAAGACCTCATACATGAATGCATGGAAATACACTACCGAGAAGAAAGGAAATGCTGTTAAAACATGAGATGGGTCTTCATGGAATAATTTCCTTTACAACAGAGCGAACCACACAGGCCAAAAATTACAGGTGTACAAAGGGACGGGAGTACTTGTATTTACAACAAATAATTGAGGACGTTTTGTGTTAGGTCTACTCTAAGATGAACTCATTGGTAGAGGAGAGCATGGATGAAACCTATCAGAAGAAGAGTTAACCCCCCACCACCCTCTATCCTATCCATTCCGCTGTGCAATCCGAACAATAATCCATAACACTATGGTATGATACATATGATCACAAGACCGCTTACTCAACAGCGTTTATTTGAGTCTGTCTACAGTTATTATTTATGTTACTTGGTAATCTCCCCACGTGTCCATCATTTCCATTACTCTGTTGACCATAATCACAGCTATTAAACGACGGTCTAAGCTAGTTTTGTGAGCAAACGCAAATGGAAGTTGATGCTTGAGCCCTGGTCAGACTGTACACCAAGTGATAATTTTAGAAAGAGCACACAGTGTCTTGAGGAGGTCTACTGCAGACATTTAAAAATGATAGCTGTTTTTGAAGTCTGATACCAAGCTACTGTGGCCACAAGCGCCGAAAAACACGAAATTACTTCATTCCTAGCATAGCGCTTCTGATAGAGCAAAATATCAGCAGCCATCTCACTTGCAACCGACGTGCAAAGCACAGCACTGATTTGTGGAAACCTAATCTACCTGATGGAATCTGAAGTAGTACATAGGCGACAGTTAAATGGCTCCACACTGAAATCATACATACCGTCACGAAATATATACCCTGGATGGGATAATTACTCCTAATGTTAAAAGAAGTGAATAATAAATCGTAGAAGATATTTTCTTGGATAACCTTACGAGATAGAGATTAATTTGAATGAAGTGTAACTCGTGTTATTCCTAAATACCTCGTGAGAGGATCTATTGTAGTGGATTCTAAAATCATAGGTGGAAACACCAGTGCTGGAAACATCAGTGACAAAAAAGTTAGTGTGGGACTTGGAGGCCTACTGCAATAGAGTACAGGTTAAGCCGATAGCTCGTGATTTGCAGAAAGTCCAGGTTCGAGTCCTGGTCTGACTAATATCTTGAACTGCCTCTATATATTATAATTGGGAATACTGCGTGAGAAGAGAATTATATCACCATCTTGGGTGTGATGTGTGTACAGATATGAAGGTCTCCTGGAGCCTGGACCTTACTCAGCCGCTCGCCTCTTCGTCACAAGTTCAAGAAACCAGCCACCGTCGATATCTGCCTGCAACCTCCACACCGAAATCAGTACAACTGCCCGGTTTTTGCCGTCTGTCGTTTACAGCTGCTGCCAGAAACTCGCCTTGTTCATAGATTTTTCTTTTCAACTGCGCTTTGATTTTTGCTTCTGTTCGTTGTTCGTCTGGTCAATGCGTGCGTTCTTACGGCACGAAAGTGTAATAGCTAGACGGGTTTTTACTGTAATACTTTCATATTATATACACGTTCAGTTCGAAACGTGCCAATGTAGGGATATAACATGTTCCTCAAAAGTAGTCTACTGGCCATTAAAACTGCTACGCTACGAAGATGACGCGCTACAGACGCGAAATTTAACCGACAGGAAGAAGATGCTGTGATATGAATATAATTACCTTTTCAGAGCGTTCACACAAGGTTGACGCCGGTGGCGACACCTACAACGTGCCAACAAGAGGAAAGTTTCCTACTGATTTCTCATACACAAACAGCAGTTGCCTGGTGAAACGTTGTTGTGATGCCTCGTGTAAGGAGGAGAAATGCGTACCATCACGTTTCCAACTTTGATAAAGAACGGATTGTAGCCTATCGTGATTGTGGTTTATCGTATCGCGACATGGCTGCTCGTGTTGGTCGAGATCCAATGACTGTTAGCAGAATATGGAATCGGTGGGTTCAGAAGGGTAATACGGAACGCCGTGCTGGAGCACAACGGCCTCGTATCACTAACAGTCGAGATGACGGGCATCTTATCCGCATGGCCGTAACGGATCGTGCAGCCACGTCTCGATCCCTGAGTCAACAGATGGGGACGTTTGCAAGACAACAACCATCTGCTTGAACTGTTCGACGACGTTTGCAGCTGCTGCATGGACTATCAGCTCGGAGACCATGGCTGCGGTTACCCTTGACGCAGCATCACAGACAGGAGCGCCTGCGATGGTGTAATAACGACGAACCTGGGTGCACGAATGGCAAACCGTCATTTTTTCTGATGAATCCAGGTTCTGTTTACAGCATCATTATGGTCGCATCCGTGTTAGGCGACATCACGGTGAACGCACGTTGGAAGGATGTATTCGTCATCGCCATACTGGCGTATCACCCGGCGTGATGATATGGGTTGCCATTGGTTACACGTCTCGGTCACCTCCTGTTCGCATTGACGGCACTTTGAACAGTGTACGTTACATTTCAGATGTGTTACCCGTGACCTTACCCTTCATTCGATCCCTGCAAAACCCCACATTTCAGCAAGATAATGCACGACCGCATGTTGCAGGTCCTGTACGAGCCTTTCTGGATACAGAAAATGTTCGACTGCTGCTCTGGCGAGCACATTCTCCAGATCTCTCACTAACTGATAACACCTGGCCAATGGTGGCCGAGCAATTGGCTCGTCACAATACGCCAGTCACTACTCTTGATGAATTGTGGTATCGTGGTGAAGCTGCATGGGCAGCTGTACCTGTACACGCCATCCAAGCTCTGTTTGACTCAAAGCCCAGGCGTATCAAGGCCGTTTTACGGCCAGAGGTGGTTGTTCTGGGTACTGATTTATCAAGATCTATGCACCCAAATTGCGTGAAAATGTAATCATATGTCAGTTCTAGTATAATATATTTGTCCAATGAATACCCGTTTATCATCTGCTTTTCTTCTTGGTGTAGCAATTTTAATGGCCAGTGGTGTAGTTGTCTAAGCTGCCACTGTCGGAATTGATTTTACGGATCGCGCTGAACCACCAATCTGCGGTTAGGGGGACGTTTGCGTGAAATGGAAAGTAGACAATTTCTATGATGAGAGAAGCGAGGAAGCCGTCGATGGGGCGGATATTAACCCCCAGCCACGAGTGCGATTAAATATCATGATTATAAGTAGAGAGATGTTGTTCTTCAGGAATAAGTGTTGTTATTGCAAGCTATTGAGTGACATGTTAATTGGGTCTTGTTACGGCTAATTTCACATTTGGATAAACACAAGAACTTAGAGTTCTGCAGGCTCCTGTTTGAAAGACTATCATGCACTATGGAGACTCTAGTCATGTGATAACGATATGCACATACACAGCTGGCGGCAATACCGCCTACACAATGTATAAAAGTGAGGCGCCTATGGAAGGGTTTCCGACGTGATTGTTGACGCATACCAGGAATTAGCAGGCTCTGAACGTGAACTGGTACATGGAGCTAAACGCATTGCACGTTCCATTTCGAAAATCGTTAAGCAATTCATCATTCCTAGATCCGCTGTGTCAAAAGTGTGCCGAGAATACCAAATTTCAGGCGCCATCTCTCACTATGAGAACGTAGTGGCAGCGGTCTTGAATTAACGCCCGAGAGCAGCGGCGTTTGCGTACCGTTGTCAGTGCTAACAGGCAAGGAACAGTGAGTGGAATAACCGGAGAAATCAATGTCGGAGATACGACGAGTATATCCGTTAGGATAGTGTTCCGAGTGCCATTGTTAACAGCAGGACATCGCATGCAGGGCCTCTTCTGGGCTCGTGACCACATCGGTTGGACCCTAGACGACTGAAAACCTGTGGCTGCGTTCTCAGGTCCAGTGGAATTGGTCACCGACTGGAAAAGGTTGCGTTTGGCTGTTTGGAGACCATTTGGACCTAATTCTTAGGAATGAGAAAGCACCATGTCACCGAGACACAGTGAACTGCGATTGGTTTGAGGATCGTTCTGGACAGTTCGAGCGTATGATATGGCCATTCAGAGCTCCCGACATGAACCCCATCGAACATCAATGCGATCCACTCGAGAGGTCAGTTCCTGCACAAAATCCAACACCAGCAACACTTTCACAATTCCAGATGGCTATAGCAGCAGCAAGACTCAATATTTATACTGGTAGATTTCAATGATTTGATGAATCCCTACCTCGTCAAATTACTGCATTTCTCCAGGAAAAAATGGGTCCGACATGATATTAGGAGGTATCCAATGAGTTTTGTCATATGTATTAAAAGTAATTAACGTGAGAGAGCCTTGACAACTTCATATTGTATTCAATGGGTCTGTAGAGAACTGTAAAAGATATTTCCCTTCTTGTATGTCTATCACAACTGTAGCAATACGTGAGCTCTCGTGGAATACGAGCCAAAATTTTTACAAGGACTCATCTCGGAAACCCTGCTCCCAGAAGTTTAAAATTGCTTTTCACAGTGGCTCTGACCTCAAGAGGATAACTGGTACTGATCTCCCAAAGATTTTGGATATTACTCTGTTAACGTTCTACAAAGTAAGATATGTAGAGAGAAAGCATTACGAGGTACAGAAAGTAAAATGGGATTACCTAAATGTGGAGTCTTTTCAGAAAATATGTGCCCACGCTATTTCTCAGTGCAAAGTGGTGTAAGAGGGGAATTGAACTGAAAGCCAAAGAGCAGTTGATTCTGGGATCTCTCGGGTTGGTAAAATTTAGGGAGGGAGAAACCGAGAGAGACAGAGAGAGAGGAAGTACATCCTGCGCAGAGTGTGCCTCACAGAAACAGTGGGAATGATGGAGAGGGTGCCCCACTGTCGAGAGACGGAGGAAGTAAGAGAGTGGCAGTGTTAGCGAGAATAAGAGGGAACAGGGTGAAGAACAAAAGAAAGAGCAGGGGAGGGAGAGAGGGGCAGGCTTTTCTTTGAGGCCTAATTATTGGCTGGCGACCGCGGCCCAGACTTGGCATGCAAAGCCCACGCAGCAGCGGTTGGCCGCCTTGAAGGCATTAATGAATTTCCGACGTTTAGTAAGCTCGCCACGCGCCGGCTAATAATATCAGCGCCCTCAGCCGACTCCGCCCGCCGCCGCGCCACGCGCACACAACGCAGAGGGGTCGGACAGCAGCCCGCGGTACACACCCAGTGTCTACTTAGAGGTAAACAACGAGAGACTCTGGCCACAGTGCCGATGTGTTGGTACTGTCACCGGTATGAACAAATTATGTGTTTCGTTCCGTTTCTTACTCATATCTAAATTTAATATTTTGTGACGCGTGTCGAGCATTTTCTGTTCATCATCAAACAATTTTATCGCATACATAAGAGATCGAAAGATATCCTTACCTAAAATTTACTTGCTTGTTTACACTCAACGTCTAATATAATCAACTCGCAGTCTCTTCTTGCGAGACACTACAGAATCATCATCGCATGAACGTAAACAAAGCAAGCTCCAAAGTTGTAGCGATATGTTAAATAAACAAATTACAAAATAACTTTACTGATAGTCAGAACAAAGCAAATGATTTAGACAACTGGTGTTTAGCACCAGTACTACGACGGACATTTCATATGGTTTATTTTTACTATGATTCTCGACTAAAGGTTACTACACCCATACTTTCGTATGTTTATGGTTTCTTACAACCAACGTACTGGATCCGTCAACATAGAAGAATTGCATGCTAACAGAGACGGTTGTAACGCTCAGAACATACGTACGTGCTACAGGGAAGCTGAGTAAGAAAGTATGCACAAGATAGTACGTAGGAGAAACAAGAAGGTTGAGTAAAAGTGGAAAATGAATAAAAAAAGTACGCAGATTAGAAAGATGATAGAGTGGAGAGGCACTCTTTCACCTATACTGATCAACGTATAAGTTAAAGAAGCTAAGGAAGAGATAAGAAAATACAACAAAAATGGGATCAAAATTAGGATGAAAGAGTATGAACTGTAAAACTTGCTGAGGACATTAGCATCCTCATAGGAAGTGAGGAAGAAGTACGTACAAGGTCTGTTTATCGGAACAGCCTGCCCGCGCAGCCCTGAATATGAATTGAGAGTAAAATAAACAACGCAGGAAATATTGATGAGCAGAAGAAAAGAGTTTTCCTAAGACTTAGGATTAATTACAGACAATGTATTAGACAAAGTAAAGAATTCTGCTACATCTGAAGCAAAATAACGCATGACGCAATAATCGGTTCGCTGAAGCACACTGATATTATATGGTTCAGGGAACCCATTACTGTTTCATGCGTTATATGTAATTATTACATGTCATTACTAAACATTATATTAATTATATAATTTTACAGAATAATTTCTTCAACATGGATTGGAAAGTAATAAGCAATCCGGATGGACGTAGATCCCTTAAAGCCACTTTTGAAACGCAATTTTTTTATGAACAGTTTGTTAATACGGTACTGGTTGTATTCCAAGAGAATCTGGAAATTCGTAATGTGTTCCTTCAGTTATGCTTAGTGGGCCAAAAATTAGTCTCTCCATACAAACCGAACACCAAAGTTTTTTTCTCACAAAAGAATCACGGAAGTTTAGTTACGGAATTCAAAGTAAATGCAATATAATATGTCATTTAAATATTGACTTATCTGGTTAATGAACTCATCGCAGGCGTGATGTATAGATATACTCACCTGGAACTCAAACTGAGGTGGAATATAGTATTGCACAACTGCTATTCAACGTTTGATCTTCACTACCATCTCGGAAAAAGAGGTAAGTACTTAAATTGTTTTATTTTTAACATCAAATTTACTATCTTCCCTACTAAACGTCTCAGTAACAAACGAACTTTAATGCGTCAGTAAATATTTCTTGCCCCAATGATATATACAGGTTGGTCCATTGATGGTGACCGGGCCAAATATCTCACGAAATAAGCGTCAAACGCAAAAACAACAAAGAACGAAACTTGTCTGGCTTAAAGGGGAAAACCAGATAGAGCTATGGTTGGCCAGCTAGATGGCACTGCCATACGTAAAACGGATATCAACAAAAAAAAAAAAATTACCTTGCAACTGAAGGCTGAAAACATTGTTTATTTGCTGGATATCAACTGCGTTTTTTTTAAAATAGGAACCCCCATTTTTTATTACATTTTCGTGTAGTATGTAAAGAAATATGAACGTTTTAGTTGGACCACTTTTATCGCTTTGTGATAGATACTGTAATAGTCACAAACGTATGGCTCACAATTTTATACGAACAGTTGGTAACAGGTAGGTTTTTTAAATTAAATTACAGAACGTAAGTACGTTTGAACATTTTATTTCGGTTGTTCCAATGTGATACATGTACCTTTGTGAACTTTTCATTTCTGAGAACGCATGCTGTTACAGCGTGATTACCTGTAAATACCACATAAATGCAATTAATGCTCAAAATTATGTCCGTCAACCTCTCAACAGCGAGTAGTTCGACTTCCTAATGTTCGCACATGCATGACAATGCGCTGACGCATGTTGTCAGGCGTTGTCGGTGGATCACGATAAAAAACATCCTTCAGCTTTCCCCACAGAAAGAAATTCAGGGACGCCAGGTCCTGTAAACGTGCGGGCCATGGTATGGTGCTTCGACGACCAATCCACCTATCATGAAATATGCTATTCAATACCGCTTCAACCGCACGCGAGCTATGTGCCGGACATGGTTCAAATGGTTCAAATGGCGCTGAGCACTATGGGACTTAACATCTGTGGTCATCAGTCCCCTAGAACTTAGAACTACTTGAACCTAACTAACCTAAGGACATGACACACATCCATGTCCGAGGCAGGATTCGAACCTGCGACCGTAGCAGTCGCGCGGTTCCGGACTGAGCGCCTTAACCGCGAGACCACCACGGCCGTGCCGGACATCCATCATGTTAGAAGTACATCGCCATTCTGTCATGCAGTGAAACATCTTGTAGTAACATCGGTAGAACATTACGTAGGAAATCAGCATACATTGCACCATTTAGATTACCATCGATAAAATGGGGGCCAATTATACTTCCTCCCATAATGTCGCACCACACATTAACCCGCCAAGGTCGCTGATGTTCCACTTGTCGCAGCCATCGTGGATTTTCCGTTGTCCAATAGCGCATATTATGCCGGTTTATGATACCGCTGTTGGTCGCTGTTTGTCGCTAAATAGAAGGCGTGTAAAAAATCTGCCATCGTCCCGTAATTTCTCTTATGGCCAGTGGCAGAACTGTACACGACGTTCAAATTTGTCGCCATGCAACTCCTGGTGCATAGAAATATGGTACAGGTGCAATCGATGTTGATGTAGCATTCGCAGCACCGACGTTTTTGAGATTCCCGATTCTCACGCAATTTGTCTACTACTGATGTGCGGATTAGCCGCGACAGCAGCTAAAACACCTACTTGGGCACCATCATTTGTTGCAGGTCGTGGTTGACGTTTCACATGTGGCTGAACACTTCCCGTTTCCTTAAATAACGTAACTATCCAACAAAGAGATGTCCGAACGCAAATAAATATTATGATAGTTTCTTGCGTTGATGACGTTAGCAGTCACTGGTGTAGGCTACCTCCCTGTTAACATTCATTGCTCAGTTCGTATTAGCTGGTTTGTCTTTGTGGCTCAACGGCCGGGTGCAGGTCTTTCAACTGGTTGTTACTTCGGTGACTTGCATGTCACTTAACCTACGCCATTAATCCTGCCACGGAAAGGGGAAAGAGTTCTAGAGTTTGACTTGGAATCGAAACCACGTGTCGTTCATGGTCCCTCTTCACATCACTGAGAGTTGAAAGCTTGGTTAAAAGCCAACTGAGATATTTCTTGGTCGATGGGAATTCGGTTCCACGACCTCTCAGTTTCCAGGCACGCAGTTTATCTCTAGAGCAACAGGGACGAACTGCAAAATACTATATGTCGAGCACTAAATGATATACAGTCGCACCTCGCATTTTATGTTTATATGAAGCTGAATTCACACTGGATGGAATAATACATAACCACAACAACCATGTGAGGCCAAATACAAATCGTCGATTGATCGTGAAATCAACACATAAGTATCCTTTTAGTATCTGTGCGTGCGAAAGAACTGTGGATGATAAAACCACAGAGTTACACACAATTCTGAGAATACATCAGGCCCTGTTTACTCCTTATTGGGATATGCATGTGGCTTATGCACGACAATGGACCATCGCATGACAGTATGGCAATGCTCAACACAAGCGTATAATGACCGATGGATTGCACTATGAGGTCGAGCTCATGGCCTTCCCATTTACCTGATCTTAATTCCTTAGATTCCTGGTTATGGAAACAAAATAACGTATGGAAATTCAGACAGCAGCAATATAAACCCAAATAACCACAAAGTTCCGGAACTTTCATCTGAAACGTCATTTTCTTAAACATTTATTTAATTTTCACTCTTTTTTAGATATTAGGAATAGAAGTTATTACAAGTTTTCAATAATTTGATTAGATCTGTGGTTCTAGTAGCAAAAAAATGGTTCAAATGGCTCTGAACACTATGGGACTCAACATCCTAGGTCATAAGTCCCCTGGAACTTAGAACTACTTAAACCTAACTAACCTGAGGACATCACACACACCAATGCCCGAGGCAGGATTCGAACCTGCGACCGTAGCAGTCCCGCGGTTCCGGACTGCAGCTCCAGAAGGTTCTAGTAGCATGTGGTGTGTTACTGTTAAGAAAAATTGATAGTAACGGTATGTTTTCCACGCGAAAATGTTACTTGATTTTTTCAAAAACAACATTAGATAAACTTATACTGCTGTTATGAGATTCTTGATATTAGCGTTACTGTTATCATTTGTTTCAATTCTTTTATACGTCTGTGTTTTCGTAATGGTTGATTTTGTAACCGAAGCTGAAGTTTTGTGTCATTGGTATTTTGTCAGTTACTGGGTCAAACAATTTATACCACTGATGTAAATGATGTTTTTTTCTCACATTTAATAAATGGCTTCTATCTGTAGTTCATCACACATTCGTTTCCTATCAAATTATTTTGACTATTGTACTCTCCAATCGATAAATTTTAAACGTTTTATTCCACAATACAAGAGCCGTTGAGGAAGAAACAAACGAAAGCGCAGTAACCCATCATGAAATGCTGCCCAGAAAAAGCACAACAATCGTAAGAATATTGTCCTAGACGTCGGGTATCGTGTTGAGAAAAAAAATTTCAAATTCCTCTCTCCAGGAACTGTTACTTTGTTATTATTTGATTTTCGGGCAAACGTGGCGATAGATATACTGTTCGCAAATCAAGGTGAAGAAGAAGAAATCATCAGAAGACGTACAATCTGTGACAAAGTCAGGTGATATTTCGTCAGTCCCCGCTTACAAAAGAAAGAGAAATTAAAATCATCCAATAGTAAGACAACATTCACCGAAAAGATGAAACAAAGAAATAATATGTTTCTGAGATTGGTACTGGACAAATTAAAAATCACCCAAATGGTACTAATTCCTTCGGGAGAAAATAAAGTTCGTTCACATCAAGTTTTGATTCAACAGAAGTTTTAAATAAGCACACAAGGCTACGAGTATCACTAATAAAAATTTTTCTTTAATGCTTCACGTTTTACAGGAAATCTCGGAAAATTTAGAATATTGGTGGAGAGGTGGAAAATGAATACTACGTTTGAACGCAGTAATGGATCTGCGTACATCAGAATCACTGTGAGGAATCACCACGATTTTACCTCTAGGAAAGTTACCGACAGCTGATGACTAACGTAGTGCATAGGTTACGGGAGTGCCTCTCCAAGTATATTACCACATCTCATGACATTCAAGAATGCACATGATTTTGCGATTTTGTAAAGAGCGAGGCTGAAGGATGTATAAACGTGAGTGACAACCACATTCTGCATCTCCTTTACGCTCTTAGACATAAAACGGAATCGACCATATCTCAAGGAATATTCGGCCCCTGAAATTTGTTTATAGAACTTTCTTTCAAATTTTGACCAGCACAGTCTCCCGTAATGACGCGTTACACTCATTTTTAAGATCCTTATATACCCTTATGCACACGATCTGTTTTAGAAACTAGGTAACAGACTGAAACACTGATCTAGTGAACGCCGATAAAAAAGGTCGTTGCTTATTCTGTTTGTTAAATTTACTGAGACAATTAGCACAAAAATTTATAAATCAGATTATTTACGACTGTATGTACCATACACTACTGAGAAAGACAACCATATTCACACACAGGATCTTATGTATATCTCCGTCTTCTTCCAGTCGGTAAAACGAAGGCAAGAAATGTGCTAAAGAATTCATACGAGAATGTCGATATGTGGTAGAACCAGTTTGATGAGAGAACCCTATACACTCTTCAATTTAATGCCACAAATCAGCTACATGTAGTATCTTTTGGTTTTCGAAAAGCACTTCCCTCAGTACCACAACGTTTACTGACGAATTTACAATCGTGCAGCATATTACCGTGGGATGGCAAATTTGTGCTTGTCCCAGATGAGTGTTGTGTAACGCTGTATATTAATGACCTGCCAGAAAACGTTAATAGCAACCTCAGACATTTTTTCTGTCACAAAAAAACACTACTGCACAAATATTCGTAAGATCCAGGTAAGACTTTAAAGCGGTGCAGCATGCTTTAAATTTTCATAGATGTTAATTTTTGAACTTGATAAAGTAAAACGTTACCCAACTGTGTCGCAGGTCAGCCCTATAGCCGGGTGCTCAGCGTGGATGACTACCACGCCGAGAACTTGTGTTCGATTTCCGGTACAGCCAAAGATTTCCACGTGGCGGTAGGACTGCAACGGGCTGTACGCACCATCGCAATGCCAACTAATGAGCTGCTTGATTGAGAAGAAGTGGCTCCAGGTCACTGAAATTGACAATGGCCGGAAGAGCAGTGTGCTGACCCCACGCCCTCCCATGCTGAATTTAACGATGCAACTGGCAGAGGATGACACGGTGGTTGTTGGTACCGTTGGGCCCTCAGGCAAGTACAATGGAATTTTAAGTTCTAATTATCCGATGACATCTCTGTTAATGGGTCACAGCTGGAATTAACCATCTCACACAAACAGTTGGGCAAACAAGTCATCTAGATATGAAATGAAATGGTAGTACAGTCTGACTCTTAAGTAAGACAGCTGGAAGATTTCGATTAATTTGTAGGTTACCGGGCAAATGCGCTCTACGACAGTGATAATTTAAAAAATGGTAATGCTACCTAACGTAGAATGTTACTCAGGGTGTGGGGCTCATACAGTATTTCCATAAGAGGAATATCGGTTACTGAATGGATAACATAAATGGCAGCACGAATCGTACAGGTCTGTTTGACGGGCAGTAGAGGGAGCGGGAAATCCTGAAAAACGTAAACTGCCAGACGCTTTAACTCATCCTGTGGAACCTAAGTTCCAAAGTTCCAAGAACCAGATTTAAGTGAGGAGTCTATAAATGTACCACACCTCCACTACTGAACACGAAAACGTGGCTGGACTAATTACAGCGCAAACAATTGCATTTTACCCTCAAATACTACCCATAAAAGATGTGACATTAACACTACCCGGGCTACAGGAGTACCCCATACTAAAAACTCAATATATGAGGAATCAAAATATTTTGTTTTTCACGATACAGCTGAACTATTAGATTGGTGCAGAAGTTCGTTGCGTTTTTATGTAAATTCAATAAACACAACAGATATAAAGAATAGAGGCTTTAGTCATCAATAATATATTCTATCTCACTATTTGCGACAGTCTGCTAACGCTACGGTAACTTTTCGATTCTCGATCGAAGAAATCATGTAGTTTTGAGGCGAAGAATCGTCGAGCCATGTTCGAGCTCATTTCCAACAGAAAAGGAGTTCCTTGAATGTTGTTTGACAGAGAGAGGGAAAGGTGAAAATCTGAGGCCACAAGATCGGGTGAATAATGCGGATGCGGAATGGCTTCACAACCAAACTCCTCCGTGGTTTTTTTGTCAGTCTAGCAGAATGCGGGCGTGTATCGTAGTGGAGTACCATCACTTCAAGCAGTCTTCCTGGTCGTAGTTCTTGCATTGTGTCTGCAAGACATCTGTTGACAAACGTTAACAATGGTGGTTAAACTTTGGGGAAGCAATTCGTAGTAACCACACTGTCGATGTTCCATCAGATGCATAACATTGTATTTGGAATATGCGCGCAGGGCAGTCGCTTCTTTCTTTGAGTTCAGCCATTCCTATCTTTTCCTTATGTTAACATAAAGAAACAATTTATCGTCATTAGAAACGATACATGATAGGAATGGTCGGTGTTGTTCATGGGTCAATTGATAATGGGACCTGGGTGATAATCTGAGCAGTTCTCTTACGTTGTTCGCAGATGATGCTGTAATTTACCGTCTAGTAAGGTCATTCGAAGACCAGCACCAGTTGCAAAGCGATTTAGAAAAGATTGTTGTATGGTGTGGCAGGTGGCAGTTGACGCTGAATAACGAAAAGTGTGAGGTGATCCACATGAGTTCCAAAAGAAATCCGTTGGAATTCGATTGCTCGAGAAATAGTACAATTCTCAAGGCTGTCAATTCAACTAAGTACCTGGGTGTCAAAATTACGAACAACTTCAGTTGGAAAGACCACATAGATAATATTGTGGGGAAGCAGAGCCAAAGGTGGCGTTTCACTGGCAGGACACTTAGATGATGCAACAAGTCCACTAAAGACACAGCTTACACTACAATCTTTCATCCTCTGTTAGAATATTGCTGCGCGGTGTGCGATCCTTACCAGGTGGGATTGACGGAGGACATCTAAAGGGTGCAAAAAAGGACAGATCGGTTTGTATTATCACGTAATAGGGGAGAGAGCGTGGCAGATATGATACGCGAGTTGGGATGGAAGTCATTAAAGCAAAGACGTTTTTCGTCGCGGCGAGATCTATTTAGGAAATTTCGGTCACCAACTTTCTCTTCCTAATGCGAAAATATTTTGTTGAGCTCAGCCTACATAGGTCGGAATGATGATCGAAATAAAATAAGAGAAATCAGAGCTCGAACAGAAAGGTTTACGTGTTCGTTTTTCCTGCGCGCTGTTCGGGAGTGGAATGGTAGAGAGATAGTATGATTGTGGTTCGATGAACCCTCTGCCAAACACTTAAATGAAAACTGCAGAGTAATCATGTAGATGTAGATGTAGATGCACATATGGCTACCCGCCGATTTTCGTGATTTTGGATTAGAGCATGCGGTGCCCATTCACCTGGATTTTAACCTTCTACACCGAAAGCAAGTGTCGCGCTATGGTGGAGTCATTACAGTTCATCACGTTTACCATTTATCAAGTACACTGACCTGGACCATTGTGAATTAATGCGTGTAAACAATTTTCATAAAACACCTATGGGCTTCTTGAATGTGGAGACCGAGAAATGTCAAAACGATCCGCCTTAAAACGAGAAAACTATATTTTTGCTGCTCTCTGCCCAATGGCATCCCCACACACGCTGTAAATGTTTCGGACTTCCTCCACCGGAGTCAAAATATGTCAGAAATGTTCGGGTTTCTCCATTTAGCATTCCATTTTATAGTGTCCAAAGCTCCACTCCTTATCTCCAAGTGACGAAATGATGATATATTATCTCAGGTAGCAACAGTGGACTATAAAAATTGCAATCGATAAATAAATCCATGGATCCGGAATCCAAAAGCGCAAAACAAAAACGACAAGAAATTATGCACCAACCTAATAATTATGTCACAGAAAGCTTTGCTTTGTGAATCGTCCTTAATTTGCACATTTTGGACATATTTTCACTTGATGTTCTTCACATATGAATATTTTACATGTGATGCAGCAAGTTTTACTTTTACAGTCCTTGCTTCAGGTACAGAAGGCACATTTCAGTAAAGCAGTGTTCCTATGAACAAACAATTGCTGGTGCTGGTCTATCCAGTATCCCTGCTACTGTTTCTTGGAGATTACGAGACAAACTTGGGATCTTCGGCACTGGTTCAAGACGAGGCCTTATCAAATCAGTAGCTATCTTCTTCGAATGTTTTCGTCTATTTGATACGGCCTGTTTAGATTTTGAATCAGAACCCAATAATATTACCATAGCGTTGACTCTAACGGCATTCAGCAGCCCCTAGAATATTCATAGACGTCATATTTGAGTTCTCTTTGGTACTCAGTAAGTAGAGTATAATTATCCAAGCATTAATGCCAACGTTTGTGAGGATGTAGAACACTATTAATAGGTGAATACTGACCAGTTCCCTCTCATCTTTTCGGTTATGCTTTGCAGACCATATAGTCACAGTCCTTTACTTCTTCTTGAGAGGACAGAAGAATAGAAAAGCCACTTCGCGACGGAAACCGAACATTGCACTTTTCCTTTTACGGTCACAAAGCCTTGTAAATAGTGTAGGAATTTTTGGGTTGCTTCGATTCATTGTTCCCACCATTGTCATAGAGCAAACACTGAGCAATTTATTTGCCGCTGAAAAGGATTTGTTATCAAAAGTGTAGTTTCTATTACTGCCATGAGTCGGTTTGGTTATGTGCGCAGAATAACACAAAGCAACAGAAATCCCCTTAGGAGTTGAATCGTTACTGGTATAAACATCCATATTCAACATATAAAATTTAGCATCACACATCATTATCTTATCCCTATATTTATCAATTTACAATAGGACAGAGGTCTCAAAAGTGCAGCGCCCCCGCAAACCAAGTAACTGCTCATCAACTGTACAATACTCTAACGCCACATACTATTTCTCGCTGGTTTTGATTTTGTGATCAAAAATCTCTGTTACAGTTGCCAGTCGGTCAGTCTTTCGACGTTCATTCGTACTTTCGCAAGCATCAAACTGTAATCAGTTAGTCAGTAATTCAAATATTTCGTATGACATTATATCACGAAAGTAAAATACATATGTATGTTTATCAAATAGTTCACGAGTTGTTAGAAACGCATTTTAAAAACACCAGTCAGGTATTATAATTCAAAAAGTGCCTTCAAATCTATAACATTTATCTCACAGGTAATTGTTTGTCATATTGAGGTTCTAGCAGTATCTTCCTCATCTTCATTTGTTTCATCTAATCACTGGAATATTTTGAACGCTGCGAGATAATTTCTGCATTGGTATGACTTACAGTGTCACATGGCACTAGGGTAATCAACTCTCCCGTATGTCCCGAGATCTCCCGCATTGTAATAATTACTTTTAAATCCTCCCGGCTCCCTTTTTGACCACCTTTTTCTCTCGTATACTTCAGCAGTGATCACTGTTACAAATAAAATCTCACGATGTGCTATCGATAGTTCAGATTCTCTGATCTTCAGAAGAAGATATTATTTCCAACGAATTGTCAATCTTGTGTTATCTAATCAAGAAGACAGTTTTACTGAAGGAAATGCGTGGATAGGAGAAAGAATGACATAGCCCACAAGATTAGACTTATTGTGAGAGTGGTAATGTTTACTAGTTTCTCGTTCAGTACTGGCAGTCCACGGCCGTGCTCGCTTCTCATCGATCAGCAGCTATTGTATATAAGTACATGGTTGCCCAAGAGTCCGTTAACATTTTAAAATGCAGTAATTCACGGAATGGTGTAAGCAGAGAGATAAAAATTTACACACATTGCTCAAATGGTATGTGGTTTCACTGAAGCTGAAAACGGGAGTAAAATCTGGCCAACAGATGCAGCTAGACAGCAACACATCAGTAACGCCGCGAAAAAATCATGTAGGAGGGTTGTCCAGAAAGTAAGTTCCGATCGGTCGCGAAATGGACACCACAGTACAAACCCGATGAAGCATTACTCAGATGTGTTGGGTAGTGTCACTACTATGACCGCCGATCGCATCAAGACGCTCTTTTCAGTTGTGAGCGCACTGTGAGCGAGTAAAGGTGTCTAGGTGCCTAGAACAACGATGTCTCCCGGCAAGTAGGAGGGCCCGCTGAGAAGCTTCGCCTTACTGCACGCAGCCCACCTAACACAACTGCCACACACTTCCTTCTTCATGGAAATTCTCAGCCGCACTCTGCAGAGTCAGTGAAGACGCTCCTGCAGCCTTTTCGATGGGAAGTGTTCGATCACCCAAAACATAGCGCTAATTGGCTCGTCCTGAGTATCATCTCTGTTCAAATGAAACGCTGGATACGAAGACTTGGTCGAAGGCTACCCACTATAGACTAGCGTAGAGATTTAGCGGAAAGCACAGGCGGATGCCTTCTATGACGATGGTGTTGGAAATTTGGTAAAACGCTCCGTCAAATATCTAAGTCGGAGCGGCGACTATGTAGAGAAGTATCTGGGAAATGTAGCTAACTCTTGCACATAAAAATGTTTGTGATTTTCACTATGGTTTCCATTTAGCGACCGATCGGGAGTTATTTTCAGGTCATCCCTAACCCGGGTGATACACACCTGTTGGAAGGTACTAATTTTATGCAGGACGGCACTCCATCTCATATTGCTACATGTGTGATTGATGTCTTGTTCACGTCGTTTGGCGAAGATCGCGTGCTGAGCGGCCACGTCCGTCGTGCTTGGCCTGCCAGGCACCAAGACTTCAATCCGTGTGTTTGATTACTGGTTGTGAAGTTACCTGAAGTCTCAAGTTTACCATGATCATCTTACTTCATATGGAATACTAAGAGACGGCTATTTTTCACCGGGCGCACTGATACTCTGTACAGGGCTACTCATAACATAGTCCCTTGACTACAGGTATTGTCGATAAATGACGAGCGACATGTTCAGCTTTTGTTATGAAGAACATTGTCTTTGCTAGAATCAGTTGTTAAGCTAATTATTGCTTTCGTATAATACGAAGCGCCATTAGTTGGTCATTTTGTGCAATTCTTTGTTTCAACAACAGCCTATGCCATTTTACGCATGTATGTCAATTTTTACCTCTCTGCCTACACCACTCCGTAAACTTCAAATGTTAAAGGACTTTCGGGTCACCCTGCATCACACACGGACTCGCATAAGCGGTTTGTAGAGGCAGTCATACTTAAACACACTCGTTACAGTATTCTTTTTCTCAATTGAATCACATAACACAACAAAATTGCGCAACGCTTCGGAAGAGACATTACTGATAGATCGCTTAAGTTGTCTGCAATCGAAAATAAAGAATCACCAACACGACATATTACAATTTCTGTACTATTCTTTCCGTAATCGTACCTATTATACTTTCAGCGTTCCAGTTTGTCTTCATTTGCTTATAAAGTGAAATAATTTTCATCACATTCTCCCGCGGTGAAAATGGAGATGTGAAAACTCCACGAAGCTAGAAGATTAAATGCTCATGTGTCTATTTCAAGACTTGGGAAGACCAATATTCTTGATTATAGCTAATGGCCGCCTAAGTTAATCGAACTTACTGCATAATACTTTCATTCTCTCGGTTCGTCGAGTTGCCAGAAATATGGTTATGTGTTCAAGTTCAAGTGTGTCTGAGCACTATGGGACTTAACATCTGTGGTCATCAGTCCCCTAGAACTTAGAACTAGTTAAACCTAACTAACCTAAGGACATCACACACATCCATGCCCGAGGCAGGATTCGAACCTGCGACCGTAGTAGTCGCGCGGTTCCGGACTGAGCGCCTGAACCGCTAGACCACCGCGGCCGGCTATGGTAATGTGTGAATACTGCATGACATAACAGATTAAAAGAAAAGTACTCAATTTTCTTTTTCGTATTTATGTCTCCATTGTCACTCATTCCAAGAAAATCGGATGTAGCTGTGCAGTTGAAATTTATTGCGAAATGGTCTCCCATAAATCTCTCTTAAAATCATGGGCAGTTGGTAATCTCCCTTAAAAACACAATAATATGCTGGTGGCCCTGCTTAGCACCTCTTCTGTGAAAAAACTAAAAAATTATATTTGCTTCTTTTGCATTTCGACATAACTTTCATCAAGGAGTGTGAGTCAATGAAATTTAAAATGTTTATTAGGCACCGCAAACGGTCGTCAAGTCACAGTCATTAAAACAATGAAATTTTTAAAAGGTTACATAACTAACGTTTACAAATGTAATCACAAACCTGGACAATTATTAGTGCAGTTGTCCCGGTTTGTGATTAAATTTGAAAACGATGACTTAGTGTGTCGAAACTAGTTATGTAACCCTTTGTAAATAACATTGTTCTAGTGGCTGTGGCTTGACGACTATTTGTAGTGGGAAATAACCAGAGTTGAAGTTTCTGGCCGCATCTTTGCTCCCAGAGGGGAAGCACAATGTACCTTTCAGGACATCTAACGTTCTTTGGATTTTTACGACTCCGTTTTTATCTATTCTTGGCAAAACGTATACCATGCTGGCTAGTTACTCAGATTCACTGCTTGAGCCGTGTTCACCTGGTGGACAATAGATTACTAAAGCATTAGCGTTATCCCCTGAAGGACCACTTTGCTCAGAACATCCATCATCACTATCTGTTTCATGTCTGTTGTTTTCGATTGTTACTGAAATACATTTCTATACATTTCAAGAAGGATATATTTCTATACTACACTCGTGATCATTACTTCCTTCGGACTTGTTGCTTTCAGTTACCACTGACTGTAAAGAAGTCACTTAGATCAGAGTATTCATTATATGAGTTCAGTAATAGTTCCATAATTTGACTCTCAGACCGTAGATGAGAGCATTTCTTTGTTTGATGGTTGGTTAGCGCTATTCATTTTGCAAAATTGGAGCAGTCGCCTTCAGAATAACAATAATCTAACTTGGGTACCTTCCGTTAAACAAAGATAGATGGTTTTCTGTCTGTATGGTACTGTCACCTATATATTTAATAATCATAACATTTCAAACAGATTATTTAAATTCCACTGGTGACTGCCAGATAAATGCACTCTCACTAACACTACTCTAGCCGATCTTGGTGACCGACCGGTTCTAGGCGCTACAGTCAGGAACCGTGCGACCGCTACGGTCGCAGGTTCGAATCCTGCCTCAGGCATGGATGTGTGTGATGTCCTTAGGTTAGTTAGGTTTAAGTAGTTCTAGGTTCTAGGGCACTGATGACCTCAGAAGTTAAGTCCCATAGTGCTCAGAGCCATTAACACCACCCTGGGGCACAGCAGTACTCCAACACGCGGAATATGACCTCTTTACCGAGATGTCTTACTCGGGCGGTAAGGTTAATGACATCTCGGCCAAGCGGAAGTTCATGTCAGTGCTGCCAAAGCGTTTACATAAACTGGGAAATATACATACCATTGATGCTCTAGTAAATTTTGTAGGGTCTTAAGGATTAAGCAGCCGTTTCCTCTGGATATATATGCAACTGGAACAATAAGAAACCCTTAGAATGAAACAGTTAGTCATTCGTGGTCTTCTAGTAGGAACCTTCTAGCATTTGCCTGAAATAATTGACGAAAGGCAGGGGAAAAATAAATTTGGATGACCAGATGAAGACTAGAGTTACCATGCTCCAGAATACAAGAGCACTCCGTTTAAAACAAGTTATTTGATTTATTCCTAACATGCAGTACTGTTTTTCAGTGAAGTTATTCAGTAATGTAAAAAACAAATGCTAACTGTTCATTCATTTTTCGATACTGAACACGAAATGCAATACACAAATTATATACAAAATACATACATTATTACATAATGAGACAGTGCGCAAACTAAACTGAAGCGCTAAAAAAACCTGGTATAGGCACGCTTATTCGAAGACACAGAATGTAAACAGGTAGAATAAGGCGCGCAGTTGTACGCTCGGACATTGCAGCTACACTGGGAGGTTATCAAGATTTAAGTCAGTTTGAACGTGGTGTTATAGTCGGCGCACAAGGCCTCTGAGGTAGCGGTGAAGTGGGGATTTTCCCTTACAACCATTTCACGAGTGTACCGTGAATATAAATAATCCGGTAAAACATCAAGCCTCTGACATCACTACGGCCGGGACTATATAAGTTGGTAGAGATTCTGCAATGGCATGGTTGGTGTGCAGTTGAGAGATATGGGTCCTCTGACACGTCTAGATACAACTCTGACAAGTGACACGTACGTAAGCATCCTGTCTGATCAGCTGCATCCATCCATTCATATCCATTGTGCATTCCGACGGACTTGGGCAATTCCAGCAGGACAATGCGACACCCCATACATCCAGACTTGCTACAGAGTGGCCCCAGGAACACTCTTCTGAGTTTAAATCCTTCCGCTGGCCACCAAACTACCCAGACATGAAAATTATTGAGCATATCTGGGATTCCTTGCAATGTGCTGATCAGAAGAGATCTCCACCCCCTCCTACTTTTACAGTTTTATGGATAGTCCTGCAGGATTCATGGTGTCACTTCCCTCCAGCATTTCCTCAAACATTAGTGGAGTCCATGCCACGTCGTGTTGCGTCACTTCTGTGTGATCGCTGGGGTCCTCCACGATATTAGGCAGGTGTACCACATTCTTTGGCTCTTCACTGTACAACTGACAACAGGACTGAAGTGACGATGTTCGGTTTCGATTTTGTGTGCTACAGTTTCCCCTTGCTCGGTTGGAAATTCTTGGTCAGTCTCTCTCAGAAATGATATACACTCATGCTCATAAATTAAGGATAATGCTGATACATGGTGAAACAATGCTCTGGTGGGCGGTTTGCGGGTTTAAATCACCTCGGGGTATGACCATTTGACATGAGGTCGTTGCACATTGGTGCTGACAGCAGTGCACATACACAGAGGTGTGTTGGTGCATGTCAGAGCACGGTGCAGAGTGCACGTGCGCAGACGTTTCCAAAAGTGCTATTGGTGACTGTGTGTTGAAATGGCTCAAAGAACACATATTGATGACGTTCTGAGTGGTAGAATAATAGGGCGGATTCTAGCAGACAGGAAACGTGTCCAGGTGCTACAGTACGGAACTTCCACAGTGTACAACACCACAAGAATACCGATATCTCACCGTCTGTGCCCGCAGACGGCCACGGATTACTGCAGGTAGCCTTGCTTGGGACCTTACCGCAGCCACTGGAACAGTTGTCTCCAGACACACTGTCTACAGACGACTAAACAGATATGGTTTATTGGCTCGGAGACTTACAAGGTGCATTCCACTGACCCCTGGTCACAGGAGAGCCCGTAAATCCTGGTGTCAAGAACACAGTACATGGTCATTGGAACAGTGGTCCCAGGTTATGTTCTCGGACGAGTCCAGGTAGAGCCTGAACAGTCGTTCTCGCCGAATTTTCATCTGGCGTGAACCAGGAACCGCCGGCCGGAGTGGCCATGCGGTTCTGGGCGCTACAGTCTGGAGCCGAGCGACCACTATGGTCGCAGGTTCGAATCCTGCCTCAGGCATGGATGTGTGTGATGTCCTTAGGTTAGTTAGGTTTAATTAGTTCTAAGTTCTAGGCGACTGATGACATTAGAAATTAAGTCGCATAGTGCTCAGAGCCATTTGAACCATTTGAACCAGGAACCAGATACCAACTCCTTGAAAGGGACCTGTATGGAGGTGGTGGTTTGATGGTGTTTGGTGGGATTATGATTTGTGCACAGGTTAAGGTATAGCGGGACGTCATTTTGCACCAGTATGTAAGCGTTTTCAGGGGTGCAGTGTGTCCCACCTTCCTCCTGATGTATGATAACACACGGCCCCAACGAGCTGCCATCATGGAGGAGTACCTAGAAACAGAATATTTCAGGCGAACGGAGTGGCCTGCCTGTTCTCCAGACCTAAACTCCATCGAGCACGTCTGGAATGCTCTCGGTCGACGTATCGATGCACGTCTTCAGACCCCGACGACACTTCAGGAGCTCCGACAGGCACTGGTGCAGGAATAGGAGGCTTTACCACAGCAGCCGGCCGCGGTGTCTGAGTGGTTCTAGGTGCTTCAGTCCGGAACCCCTGGTATATAGTGCTTCGTCAATCTTGCGGTATTACTGACGTGTCTACTTAATCACAGCCACTTATGAAGCTACAAACTGTGCACCTTAATACGATTCTTTAATATTCCGTAATACTTCCCTCTTAACCTCTAGAAGTACTGGAGGGGACTAGGAAATGCCGTTAAGGTCCTAGATGGAAACTCCTGATCTACACCTACACGCGGTTGAGAGAGGACAACGTCACTTCATGTGATGGCTAACGTAGACATAAATCGAGAGATGACTGGGATAAGTCATCACCCCCAGCATTTGCCGGTCAGGGGAGCCTCCTGCCCTGGAAATCAGAAGTAATTTCCAAAGGCGGAAAAACCAGCCGACGGTCAACAGCATAGGATGTGGAAGGCAACGGGAAACCACCACATTAAAGATCTATTACTATCTCAAGCACCAGCAGTAAACCACGCCAGTATCTTCTGTAAAATTTTCCGGAGATAAAATAGTCCTCCAGTCGGATATCCTGTTGGGGACTGCAAAAGATACAGACATGGTGAAGGAAAATAATCCCAGTTGTAACATAACAACCTGGAATGTGAGGACACTGCTTCAGTGTAGCAAATAGAAAACCTCAAAACCAAAGGACACTGTGATAATAGAAGTATTCATGCCAATATCCAAAGAAGAAGATGCACTCGTTGACGGTATATACGAAGAAAAAGTAATGCGATGAGAAATGTTAAGGAGACGAAAATCTGATTGCCATGGGGGACTGGAATGCGATTGTGGGTGAAGAACCGGAGGAAGGAGTTGTTGGCAAATATGGACTTAGAAGAAGAAATGGAAGGGGAGATCGACCAATCGACTCTGCTCGAGGCACCAGTTAGTTGTTGCCAACACTCTTCCAACATTACAAACGAAGAAGAGGCCCCTGGAGACCTGAGGAGACAGCATACTGATCACATTCTAGTGAAAGCACGTTCTGGGAACCAGGTAAAAGATTTCAGGAGCTATCCATTTGCAAACATAGGCAGTGACCATAACCAGGTCCTGATGAAAAGTTCTCTCAGATTCAAATGTCTGAAGAAGAAGACAGTAAAACTCAAATGGGAATTAGAAAAACTGAAAACCCAGGGTATGGCAAAGGGCTATGCTCACGAAATGGACATCCTAGCTCTAAAAGTTTGAATATGGTGGAGTAAATGAAGACTGGGATCAAATTAAATCTGGTACATACAAAGCAGCAGAAAAAAAAGTTGGGGAAATTAAACCCAAAAACAAGAAGAAATGGATTACAGCAGATATTATCGAGATTATAGAAAACAGGAAATTATACAAAAACTCAACTGATGAACAAGGAAAAGCTGAATACAGAAGACTAAGGAATTTAGTCAATTGAGAACCTAGGGAAGCAAACGAAAATTTTCTTGAGTAAATGTGCCGGGAAGTGGAAGAAAATATGCAAACGGAAGAACTCATTTGCCTACAGAGCAGAAAATATATTTAACAAACGTACAACAACACTAACAGGCACAATAGAAAATAAATAGGGGAAAATGCTGTTTGGTGAAGACATAGTGAAGAGACAGAAAGAATACATTGAAGGGTTGCATGCAGGAACACCTCTTTTGGAGGAAGTAATAGGAAGACAAGAGCAAATAGACGAAGAGAGATACTGACAGGCTTACAGAAATGCACCACTGTTCCTATATGAACGAGGGCAGCAGCTACAAAATGTGAACAATGTATAGAACAGTGCATAAAAAATTCTCTTAAAAATAATTCTGAAGAGAATTGAAGGGAACGTGGAGGATATGCTGAGTGAAGATCAGTTTGATTTCAGAAGGGGATTGGGAACAAGAGAAGCGATTCTGGCACTGAGACTCCTTATCGAAAAGCAATTACAGAAAAATAAACCAACTTAAATAGCCTTTGCAGAGCTGGGAAGAAATGTTCAGAATGCTGACGAAAAGTTGAATAAAGTACAAAGGCATACGTACGACACTCAGTTTCTATAAGAATGAGGTGGCAGTAATTAGGAACTGTCACCAGGAACAAGAAGCAAATATCAGAAAAGGGGTAAAACAAGGATGCGATCTCTCTTCCTTTATATTCAACGCTTACATCCAGGAAGCTATAGACCAAGTTCGAGAAACTACAGAGCTGGAAGTGATAAAGGAATTTGTCTACCTTGGAAGCAAAATCACAAGGGGTGGAAGACGCTGGAAAGAAATTCCGAGCAGAACACAACAGGTCAAAATTGCACTCACCAGCAATAACATCAGTCTGAAAAAAAGGAAATGCGTCATAAAAGCTTTCGTTTAGAGTGTGGCTCTACACTGATGTGAAACTAGGACAATGGGAAGAGAAGAAAGAAGATGGCTAGAGGCCCCAAAGATGTGATGCTATAGAAGGATGATGTAGATCAGCTGGAGAGACAAATTAACAATTGAAGAAGTGCTTAAAAGAGTACAGGAAACCAGATCTCTGTGGAGGCTCATCCAAAGAAGAAGAGAAAAACTTGCAGGGCACATCCTATGACACAACAATGTCGTTGTAACAATAGCAGAAGGAACTATTGAGGGAAGGAATCAGCGGTGGTGACCAAGGATATCATACATGCAACGAATAATGCTCGATATAACACATATGTGGAAATGAAGAGGAAGACAGACAGAAGAGAGGAATGGCGCTCTGCTGCAAACCAACCTCAGCATTGAACACTAAAAGAAGAACAAGACCTTCCCCTTACATAACTCCGTAATAACTGATAGGTTCTCATATTACGCCATACGCTGGTTCAGACACTCATCTTAGACAGATTTGCTGTCGTGACATGGTACCTCGAGGCATCTGGTACACTATAAAGACGACATCACAACCAGTGACCTATCTAGCATGCTTGGTATGTCAACGTCTTGCTACGCTACCTCGAGTCAACGTCGCATGATTTAAAGACAGAAAACCCAAACCATAAGATACTGTTGGGACAATGACCTATTTTTACATCGTCAACGATGTACCACTGTATACAAGTACCTCACTTGAAAGCAGAATAAGTGGAAGATGTGTGGCACAGAAATGGAAAGGAAGAGAGAAGCCCTGCACATGACTCAGGCACTCCGTGGACGTCCAGTCACATATCCATTGGCGTAAACCATCAGATAACGAGTAAATCCATAATTCACATTTTTACAACATTTACAAATAATTATACCAAAAATTACTATTAACACTGACCTAAAACTTCCTGGTACAAATGACCTCCCTCGTCTGAACCCAGCACTGGTCGCAGACTGTATGGCGACAGATGACCCAGTATGTTACACTGTATGGATACAGCTGCTGCAATTAATTCATCGCCAGCGTGGCCTAGCATTTCTAGGCGCATCAGTCTGGAATCGCGCGACCGCTACTGTGGTAGGTTCGAATCCTGCCTCGGGCATGGATTGTGTGATGTCCTTAGGTTAGTTACGTTTAAGTAGTTCAGTTCTATGGGACTGATGACCTCAGATGTTAACTCACATTGTGCTCAGAACCATTTGAACCAATTATGTTCATCCCTTGGGGCCATCCAAGGTGTCATACCAGAATCTATATCCGAGTGAGGTGGCGCAGTGGCTAGCACACTGGTCTCTCATTCGGGAGGACGCCGCTTTAATCCCGAGTCCGGCCATCCTAATTTAGAATTTCTGTGATTTCCCTAAATCGCTCCAGGCAAATGGCGGGATGGTTCCTTCGAAAGGGCACGGCCGATGTCCTTCCCCGTCCTTTCCTAATCCGATGAGACCGATGACCTCACTGTCTGGTCTCGTCCCCCAAAACAAGCCAAGCCATATGAAAAACAGGACATAGGGAAGTGGATAAATCCAGGAACGACAGATACAACGATCCTACAAATTATGAAATGTACCTCCTGCTACATACTTGCGTTGCCGCCGACGGCAGAGTCTCTGCCAGTCTCGTTTTCAACTTCAGCCTGCAGCGGCTTGGTGTACAATGACTAGTGCAGTCGAGTGAAAGAGCTGTCCTTTAGTCATGGGTTCGATGGGCTCGTGGATGAGTCCGTCAGAGGAGAGAGGTGGTTGCAGCAAGACAGATGCCATGCTTGAGAACTCTTTATTGCTACAATGAACTTGAACAGCTACCGGTATTCGCCGTCATCCAGTGGTGCTGACTGGCGACTATCCATGGCGTCCATGTCCGTCTTCTACAATGTGGTGAGTTGTCAATCCCACGGACCATGGTCGATAAGGGTTGTGAAGGAACTGCAGTAGCTTTTAGCTGTTTCGTTCACCGTGGCCCAAGCACAGAGGAACCTTGTGAGCAAAGACATTCCTGGCGTCAATGTCGTGTGTCAGGAACTGCTGTGGCAAGCTAACAAGGAGCTGGATTAGCTGCTGGAGTTGCTGGGGTTTAGCCCACTGTCCCGTCACGAACCTCAGACAGCATCTTGGTAGTGGCGGCCAGCGATGGAAGTCCCCCTATGACTCGGTAGTCAGGATGATCTCAGCTCGACCATCAGACCATACGGTGACTCTTGGACACGCTTGATAGGCGCTTCTATCTGCATAATGGCAGGTCGGTGGTGCTCTCCCAGTGGAGGCCGGCATACCTGTGTATGACGACTCGATGACTGGTCTATATGACCGATGATCAGCTGTTTGGATGGGCAATATTTATAAGCACCAGAGCAGGTCAGCTGTAGGGTTGTGACTGCTAAAGTCATGAGTGCCGAAGTGACTCCTGCTCTCGGTAAAGTAAATATTCCAGAATTCGAATCGAGAACAGCTGCCAACATTAGTAACGTAGGGGCAGGTATCCTCGGAGTAGTGAAGCAACTTAAATCACTTAGTAAAGGCAAGTCTTCTGGTCCAGAGTGTATACCAATTAGGTTCCTTTCAGTATATGCTGATGCACATCACCATTCGCTAGACTAAAGATCCGTACCCAAAGACTGGAAAATTGCACGAATGTCACAAATATTCAAGAAAGGTAGCAGGGGTAATCCACTAAATTACAGCCACTTATAATTAACGTCGATATGCAGCAGGATTTTGAAACATAAATTGTGTTCGAACGTTATGAATTACCTCGAAGAAAACTGTCTATTGACACACAGTAAACATTGATTTAGAAAACATCGTTCTTGTGAAACATAACTAGCTCTTTACTCGCTTGAAGTGTTGGGGGCTATTGACAAGGGATTTCAGATCTATTCCGTATTTCTGGATTTCCGAAAGTCTTCTGACACTGTACCTTACAAGCGGCTTGTAGTAAAATTGCGTGCTCGTGGAATATCATCTCACTTATGTGACTGGATTCGTGACTTCCTGTCGGAGAGGTCAAAGTTCGTAGAAAGTGACGGAAAGTCATCGAGTAAAACAAGTGAATTATGGCGTTCCCCAAGGTAGTGTTATAGGCCCTTTGCTGTTACCTATCTATGTAAACGTTTTAGGAGACAATCTGAGCGGCAGTCAAAGTTTGTTTGTAATGATGCTGTCGTTTATTGACTAGTTAAATCATCAGAAGATCAAAACAAATTGCAACACGATTTAGAAAAGATATCTGCATAGTGCAAAAAATGTCAACCGACAATAAATAACGAAAAGTTTGAGTTCATCCACATGAATGATAAAAGGAATCCGTTAATCTTCAGTTACACGGTAAAGCAGTCAAATCTAATGGTCGTAAATTCAGCTAAATACCTAGGAATTACAATTACGAACAACTTACATTGGAAGGAACACATAGAAAACGTTGTGGGGAAGGCTGGCCAAAGACGGCGTTTTACTGGCAGGATACTTATAAAATGTAACAGAACTAGTAAAGAGACTGCCTACACTAAGCTTGTCCGTCCTCTTTTAGAATACTGCTGTGCGGTGTGGGATCCTTACCAGATAGTATTGACGGAGTACATCGAAAAAGTCCAAAGAAGGGCAGCATGTTTTGTATTATCGCGAAATAGGGGAGAGAGTGTCACTGAAATGGTATAGGATTTTGGGTGATCATCATTAAAACTAAGGCGTGTTTCGTTGCGGCGGAACCTTCTCATGAAATTCCAGTCACCAACTGTCTTCTTCCAAAGCGAAAATATTAGTTTGACGCCGACCTACAGAGAGAGAAAAGATAACCATCATAAAATTAGGGGAATCAGAGCTCGTATGGAAAGATGTAGTTCTTCTTTCAGCGCGCTGTACGAGAGACACTGCACTGTACGAGAGACACTTAAATGTGATCTGCAGAGTATGGATGTAGATGTAGATGGTAATTGGTCAGACATTGACAGCAGATAGGCTGCTGCGCCTGGTGAGTGTTGCGGCACAACATCTGTTCTTTATATTGGCCCAGTTATTGCCTTCAAGCCCATCTGTCTAGGCTAGCGCCTTTACAATTACGGTTAGTATCGTCATTATTGTCACTGTAAGTCTTCGCTGCTGTTACAATTTTTTGCCATGACTATGTTGTATAAATAGGTCGTCACTGTACAGAACATATTGATTCACAAATCACTTTTAACTCTCTTTTTAACTCTACTGTACAATTAATCAATAGTGCACTGGGAAGAACACTCTAACACACACTTCACCGTGTTTTGCAGTGTATGGACTTAGACGTAGATTGTTCAACAACGTAAAGTGTGTGCATATATTATCTTCACTAATATTACAACTATATTAGATAATAACTACTGGTTTTCAACGTGTGGTAAGTTAACAAATTATTTTCTTTCTTTTTTTACTTTTTCAGGTGCTGCAGATTTGACAAAAAGTGTGGACACGGCAGCAGGAGGAAGCCTAGTGTTTGACCTGGTTAATAGACACGAAATTTTATATCCACGTGCAACGAAAGTTTCAGACACCCTGTGGAAGGAAGCCACCGTTCCAACCAACTATTGGGGCTACTCCTACATGGCTTATGAAATTAGGTAGTCTTCTTCATGAACAGGGACAGGTAGCTCATCTGCTTCACAGCCCATTGTGCACAAACAACATCGGAAATTTGCAAGGAGTCCGATAAAATCTGTGCGTAAAACTGCCAGAGATTTGTAAATGCCACGAATAACGGTGCACAAAACTTTGCATATTTAAATTTACAAGCTGCAACTGCTTCATGAACTACAGACCATGGACAAACATTGTCGCAGACAGTTTGCAGCTGCTGAGATGACAATAGTGAAACATGTCACATCTTTTGTATGTCAAATTGATTCACGTATTTTGAATAAATATTAGCGTCAGCTGCTTGTAACAATTGAAAATTTAGGTCTCACCTGGACTTAACCACTTTGGCTATCCGAACACGCCCCCATCGCCAGTCTAAATCTCAACATTTCACGCAGTCACAATTCAAATCCCTTCACTTTCATGAAACTAAGCGTTGAATGACCTTTGTTATTATTTTGTATCGTCGTGCATGAACGTATGAGTGACACTGTATTGTAATAAATGCAGTTTCTGCATCAACAGAGGCACACTCACCATTGAAGTTCATTTGATTTGTTGCAAATTGCAAATGAGCCTTCAGGCTGTAACTTCCTTTTTTTTTTAGATCATCAGTATTCTGGTCGGTCTGATGCAGCCAGCCGCAAATTCCTTTCGTGTGCCGAATTTTTCACTTGCACCCTACTCCCTCACTTATTTGCTGGACGTATTCCAGGCTCTGTCTTCGTCTACAGTTTTTATCCTCTACAACCCCCTCTAATACCATGAAAGTTATTCCCTGATGTTCATCACCCTTTCCCTTCACCTCCTCATTGTTTACCACGTATTCCTTTCTTCGCCAATTTGTGGAGAACCTTCTCATTCCTTATATTATCAGTCCTCCTCCTTTTCAACATTCTTCTCTAGCACTACATCTGAAATGCTTTGATTCTCTTCTGTTTCGATATTCCTACAATTCATGTTTCGCTACCATACATTGCTGTGTTCCAAACATACATTCTCAGAAACTTCTTCCTTAAATTAAGGTCCGTGTTGGATACTAGTAGACTTTAGATGGCGTGGAATGCCCCATTTGCTAATTTTAGTTTGCTTTTTCTGTCCACCTTGCTACATTGTCTTGCGTTATTATGCTGCCTATGTAGTCGAATTCCTTAACTTCATCTAATTCGTGATCACCAATCCTAATCTTAAGTTTGTCACTGTTCTCAGTTCTGCTACTCCTCATTATTTTCGTCTTTCTTTACTCTAACTCCATAATCTGTAATCATCAGAATGTTCAATCCATTCAGCGCATCCTGTATTTCTCCTTCACTTTCACTGAGAATAGCAATGCTATAAGCTCCTCGCATCATTGGTACCCTTCCATCTTGCATTTTAATCCCTCTCTTTAAACTTTTTTTTATCTCCGTCACTGCTTCTTCGCTGTGTAGGCTGAACAGTAGAGGCGAAAGGCTACAATCTTGTCTTACACCGTATTTAATCGAAATACTTCGTTCTTGGTCTACTATTCTTAATTTTCCCTGGCACCAGTTTCGCATTAGCTTCTCTGTACTACCTATTTATTTCGTTCATAAGTGACTTGCATTTTTGTATTACTGAATTTCCCTGATATTTTTGCTGTACATGTAGTAGAGTAACCGTCTTTACTTATAGCTTTTCCATATTTTCCTCAAAATTTCGAACATATTGCATCATTTTACATTTCGAAAGCTTTTCCGAGGTCGAAAAATTCTAAGAATGCTTCTTAATTTTTCTTCAGTCTTGCTACCACTATCAACCTTAACGCGAGGACTGTCTCTCTGGTTCGATTTCCTTTCCGAAAGTAAAACTGATCGTCATCTAATAGTTCCTCAATTTTCTTTCTCATTCCCTTTTTACATTACTCTCATCTTCAACTTGCATGCGTGAGCTATTAAGCTTATTGTCCGATAATTCTCGCACTTGTCGGTTCTTGCAATCTTTTGAATTGCGTGGATAGATTTCCTCCAGAAAGTACGATGGTGTATATGACTGTATCGTAGTTTCTAGACACCAACGTGAGTAGTCGTTTTGTGACATCCACCCCAAATGATTAAGGAAATTCCCTTGGAATGTTATCTATATGTTCTGTCTTATCCGATATTAAGTTTTCCAACGTGGCTTTTTTCTTTTTTTAATTCTGATTCTAACACAGGATCCCGTATCTCTTACCTGTCACCTCCTGTTTCTTCTCCCGTCACGTCATCGGGCATGTCTAATCCCTTTAGAAGCCTTCAGTGCAGTGTTTCCACCTGCCGTTCTTTCCCCTGCATTTAATAATGGAGCACCCATTGCACTCCCTATGTTTCCGCCCTTGATTTTAGTTTCACCGATTCACCGAAGGCTGTTTTGGATTTTATGCATGTTTCGTCACGCCATTCCTTCCGACAACCGTTTTGCAATTCGATTTTCCAACATCATTCTTTCAGTCATTTCACCTTAGGTTCTCAATACTTTCCTGTTTATTTCGTTCCTATATGACTTGGATTTTTATATTCCTGAAGTTACCTGAACATTTTTGAACTTTCGTGTTTCGTCCGTCAACTGAATGATGTTTAGCTGCGTACATTTCCATGCTGATGGTTTAATGCATCCTAGCATCCACCGAAGCAAATTTTTTAGCGCATACTTATGTGGTTGCTAGAAACGTCCCCCCTCAAGAAAAAATTGCCCTGGAAACTCCGGTCTTTTCATCAACAGTTCAGTGCTCCCTAAGTGAATAAGATTATTTTTCTTTCACAATTTACCTCAAAGGAAAAGAATACATCACATATAGGAGCGAAATCAATAACTTTCTTTTTCCCTCGTAGGTATCCTTGTCTTTTCGAGTCCTAAATTATATATGAGGAAACTAAGTCATCTGTGAGTCACTATTAGGTGACATGATTCACTTCCCATTTCATTGGAGGTCCATGTCTCTTGGGTGTGTGGATGATTTACTTTCCTTATCGCACGAAAATACAGTATTCCCAAAAAGCATTTATATCAAATGCGTCTGTAAGATGAAGTTCCCTTTCTAGGGAGTAATGTCCCAGTGCTTCAGATATCTTTTTATTAGTTTACTTAACAATGATAGAGACAACACTTCGTCGAAAATGCTTTCCGAACTTTCCGTTGGTGTTCCGAGGTTTTTCACGACCTTTCACTCACGGTAAGTGACTGAATGTTTCGTTGTTGAGTGAGAAAACGTTTGGGTGGACATACTTTTGACCAATTTGTAGAGGTGTTCCTCGTTAAAAAACACTCAACATGGTTGTCACTGGATATTACTGGACTTGCTTCTTGGTCAGTGTCGGTGTTTCTTCTCTCTACACTGTCTTCTCCAATTCACTATAAATAGCAAAGTAATCACCTGATTCATCCTCTGCCTCCAACAGCGGTAGTAACATTTCCCCATCACGTGCATTTACCAGACTGTAGAACCTCTATGAGGACATATTGGATCCGAAAGTAATGTTGCGAGGTCGAACCCGCACTCCAGATGGCCTAGCTGAAGCCGTGACCCACCGCTCCGTATTTCGTCAGGAGGCTGAGCAAGTTCAAGAGCATAAAGGGGCAGTGCAGAGTGATAAAGCGGTATTCGGTAGCATTTCCTTATTCTGCTGGTTTACTGTATTCGATGGGTGCAGCGCTGTCCCGCGAGTCCAGCATGCTCAGAAACTCCTAGTATGCCGAACCTGCTGCTGCCGCCTTCATCAAGGCCGCTCTGCTGGAAGTCGGCCGGGCTCTTCCCGGTCACCACCCCCGATGCATTGAGTCTTGTGCCACGCTACTGCCGCGATTCCAGAGACTGCTACAATCCCTGGTCCTCAGCGCCCTCCGCCCCATTAAGCCTGCTCTGTCCGACCATGGGACGAAGATGGATGTACTGGTCACCCGTGGCCCTCCGGCCGCCACTGCTCCCAGGACAGAACAGGACAGGACTCGAACCTGCGCCCTCCTGGACGCTGTGCCGCAACTTGCTGCTATTGGTGCTTGCCAGATGGCAACACCTGCCGCCGTCTCTGGCGCCGTCCCAGCGCTGCTTCACCTTCCGCAGCGTCCACCTTGCACGGACCCCGGTACGCCAGGTGGGAAGTGAACATGGCCCGTAGACTCGAGTAGAATCGAGCCCCTCCTGGACCCGCTGCAGACCGCTATCACTGCACTCTTTCAGCCAGACCGTACATCTCTTCTAGTTCCACGCTGCCATTCCATCCCGCTCTGGTGTTGCGTTCCCGGAGGTGGAATAAAGCTTAAAGAAGTACATAAAAACAAAGTACAACTTTATGAGGAATACACTACTGGAAATTAAAATTGACGCACCACGAAGATGACGTGCTACAGACGCGAAATTTAACCGACAGGAAGATCATGCTGTGATATGGAAGTGTCAAGCTTTTCAGAGCATTGACGCAAGGTTGGCGCCGGTGGTGACACCTACAACGTGCTGACATGAGGAACGTTTCCAACCGATCTCTCATATGCAAACAAGAGCTGACCGGCGTTCCTGGTGAAACGTTGTAGTAATGCCTCGTGTAAGGAGGAGAATTGCGTACCATCACGTTTCCGACTTTGGTAAAGATCGGATTGTAGCCTATCGCGATTGTTGCTCTCGTTGGTCGAGATCCAATGACTGTTTGCAGAATATGGAATCGGTGGATTCAGGAGGGTAATACGGAACGCCGTGCTGGATCCCAACGGCCTCGTATCACTAGCAGTCTAGATGACAGGCATCTTATCCGCACGGCTGTAACGGATCGTGCAGCCACGTCTCGAACCCTGAGTCAACAGATGGGGACGTTTGCAAGACAACAACCATCGCACGAACAGTTCGACGACGTTTGCAGCAGCATGGACTATCAGCTCAGAGACCTTGGCTGCGCTTACCCTTGACGCTGTATCACAGACAGGAGCGCCTGCGATGGTGTACTCAACGACGAACCTGGGTGCACTAACGGCAAAACGTCATTTTTTCGGATGAATCCAGGTTCTGTTTACAGCATCATGATGGTCGCATCCGTGTTTGGCAACATTGCGGTGTACTCACATTGGAAGCGTTTATTCGTCATCGCCATACTAGCGTATCACCCTTCGTGATGCTATGGGGCGCCATTGGTTACACGTCTCGGTCACCTCTTGTTCGCATTGAGGGCACTTTGAACAGTGGACGTTACATTTCGGATGTGCTACGATCCGTGGCTCTATCCTTCATTCGATGCAAAAAAAGTATGTGTAATCTTATGGGACTTAACTGCTAAGGTCATCAGTCCCTCAGCTTACACACTACTTAAACTAAAGTATCCTAAGGACAAACACACACACACACACACACACACACACACACACACACACACACACACACACACACACACCCATGCTCGAGGGAGGACTCGAACCTCCGCCGGGACCAGCCGCACAGTCCATGATTGCAGCGCCTCAAACCGCTCGGCTAATCCCGCGCAGCTCATTCGATCCCTGCGAAACCCAACATTTTAGCAGGATAATGCACGACCGCATGTTGCAGGTCCTGTACGGGCCTTTCTGGACACAGAAAATGTTCGACTGCTGCCCTGGCCAGCACATTCTCCAGATCTCTTACCAAATGAAAACGTCTGGTCAATGATGGCCGAGCAACTGGCTCGCCACAATACGCCAGTCACTACTCTTGATGAACTGTGGTATCGTGTTGAAGCTGCATGGGCAGCTGTACCTGTACACGCCATCCAAGCTCTGTTTGACTCAATGCCTAGACGTATCCAGGCCGTTACTGGGTACCCATTTCTCAGGATCTGTGCACCCAAATTGCGTGAAAATGTAATCACATGTCAGTTCTAGTATAATATATTTGTCCAATTAATACCCGTTTGTCATCTGCATTTCTTCTTGGTGTAGAAATTTTAATGGCCAGTAGGCTACTTATAACACTGCTACCAGACTGGCCCCTATAAGCGTAGACCAGCACAGGTCCATCCCGACGCTCGACAGACCTGGCACATTTCATCAAGCTAAAATTTCCCGTCTATTTATATTGGTTTCTCCCTCGCTTCTGACGTAGTGTCAGAGAGAGACAGAAACTGTGACAGGGATAAATTCCCACACGTTAGCCATTTACAAATCGCCACTCCTGGCTCTGGCCTAGTGCCTCGCCTCATACATCGCTATAACTTAAAGCAACGCTGCAGTTTCCTGCCTCATTGTTGCTCCACTCAAAACAATTCGTGCGTGCAATAACGCTGTCGCAGTTCTGCGCCCGCGAGTGCCATGTTTACCTAGCCTGGCCTGGCCTGCTGGCTGTCGTCTGTTACCACACACTGCCAGCGGCCCTATATTTCATCACCAAAACACACCTTCAAAAGAGTTTGGTTAAAATTTCCCTTTCCATCAACTAGGACTGACACTAGCACAGCAGTAAATACACATATCGAAAAAGTTATCCATTACCTCGTCTCCGAGAGTTTCAGAACCTGTGCAGAAACTGGAATAGAGATCAACATAAAATCATTTCCGTCCTTTTTATTGCTCATAAAACCACACATTGAATGTTGTACCACCATACGGTAAGACCTTCAGAGGTGGTGGTCCAGATTGCTGTACACACCGGTACATCTAATACCCAGTAGCACATCCTCTTTCACTGATGCATGCCTGTATTCGTCGTGGCATATTATCCACAAGTTCATCAATGCACTGTTGGTCCAGATTGTTCCACTACGCAGCGGCGATTCGGCGTAGATCCCTTAGAGTGGTTGGTGGGTCATGCCGTCCATAAACAGCCCTTTTAAATCTATACCAGGCATGTCCGATAGGGTTCAGGTCTGGAGAACGTGCTGGCCTCTCTAGTCGAGCAATGCCGTTATCCTGAAGGAAGTCAATCACGAAATGTGCATGTTGGGGGCGCGAATTGTCGTCCGTGAACACGAATGCCTCTCCAATATGCTCCCGATATGGTTGCACTATCGGTCGGACCACATCTGTGGTCATCAGCCCTCTATACGTAGAATTACTTATAGCTAAATAACGTAAGGGCATCACGTACATCCTTGCCCGAGACAGGATTTGAACCTCCGACCGTAGCAGCAGCGGAAGCCGCGCTGCGGTTGGATAAGGGAGTGCTACGTAAGTGACGTTTGCCTTAAGATGGCGTCAGTGGTCGAGCAGCCGCACACAGAATAGTGATGCCGGGTTATTATAGGAGGTGAAGGCGTTCGTGAGTTACAGTATATAAAGCTATTGGTAATATTGCTATTGGTACGAAGAATGGAGTAAGTGCCGAAGTGATTTTGCATTGCCCTTCAGTCTTTTGCGGATGCGTATTGATTTTCACGCTTACGAACGCAGACGCTAATCGCCAGGGTAATGGTTGGGTTACAGTGGCTGTATTTACTTTACTAACGGAAGTGGTAGCATGGCGTCTGGTAGACTGTAGACTCCAGCTATGCAGCTTTACTGACAGCCTTTTCCTTCCAATACGGTATGTTATATATGTTTACGTGTAGTTAAATGGAAGGTACATGGCACCACATGTCAGCCGGTGTATCTGTTGACTAATAGTGAATAAAGTTCGAGGTAAGAATGTCCTACGTTATTTTTCAATAGTTTGGTCATTATTGTCCTGGTTTACTCGTTCCGTCAGACGCCCTTTTGATTTTGTTAGTTGAACACAAGGGTAAAGGAGTGTCGGCTGAGATACGGCATTGCCCTCTGGTAGAACGCAAGAGTCCGCCTGCCCGGACCTGCCACATCATGTGCGCGGCGCGGCAGCCGCGGCAGCCGCGGCGACACTATCGACCTTCTCCACGTCGCCGTCCTAATGGATCGGCCGTGTACTTCCTCGTGTTTACTTTCGAAAACGCCGTCTCGGCCGGCGGACAGCGTGCCCGCTCCTTGTTTTCACAGCACTGGCCGTGGCACGGAGCGCAGTATCCTAGCCTACACAACACACAACGGGCGTGCCTGCTGCTCTCTCCTCTCTCTGAAAAATATTTCTAAGTTTTGCTGCAAACCTCCGACAGACTATGCCACCATACGGGTGATCTTTTTCTCAAAAAATGGTTCAAATAGCTCTGAGCACTATGAGACTTAACTGCTGTGGTCATCAGTCCCCTAGAACTTAGAACTACTTAAACCTAACTAACCTAAGGACATCACACACATCCATGCCCGAGGCAGGATTCGAACCTGCGACCGTAGCGGTCACGTGGTTCCAGGCTGTAGCGCCTAGAACCACACAGCCACTCCGGCCGGCGATCTTTTTCTGTATTGTTTCATAATGGCTAGTTTTCGCCGACTGGTAGAAGCAAGGTCTAATTGTCTGCAGGTGTACATACAATTTCATATGATCCGTCATTGAAATCTACGTGGGACAGCTGTTGGTCATTGTTGTTGTTGTTGTTGTTGTTGTGGTCTTCAGTCCTTAGACTGGTTTGATGCAGCTCTCCATGCTACTCTATCCTGTGCAAGCTTCTTCATCTCCCAGTACCTACTGCAGCCTACATCCTTCTGAATCTGCTTAGTATATTCATCTCTTGGTCTCCCTCTACGATTTTTACCCTCCACGCTGCCATCCAATACTCACTAATTCCCACTATATCTAACTTTAACCTATCCATTTCCCTTTTTAAATTTTGTAACCTACCTGCCCGATTAAGGGATCTGACAGTCCACGCTCCGATACGTAGAACGCCAGTTTTCTTTCTCCCGATAACAACGTCCTCTTGAGTAGTCCCCGCCCGGAGATCCGAATGGGGGACTATTTTACCTCCGGAATATTTTACCCAAGAGGACGCCATCATTTAATCATACAGTAAAGCTGCATGCCCTCTGGAAAAATTACGGCTTTAGTTTCCCCTTACTTTCATAAACTTGTAGAAATCGGGAATATTAACAGCCGTATTTTTTATAAAGTACATTACTCCCGAAACTAGTCATGTAATTGACTCATTTTATAAAAAAGTACAGGTTTTGATGTCCCCTATTTCTATAAATAATACATACAATTATTCCAAAAAGTATTCATCTACTTCCTGTGTTTGTGTTTAATGGTGTACAGAAAGTGGAACGCTTTCAATAAAGCATAAGCTAATATATGAAAGAAGGCAAGCTTTGGATAAACCATAGCCAAAATTCTCATTATTAAACCAAGTTGTCTTAAAGTAGAAGGAGCAATAATCTTTTTTAAATCAAACTGAAAATTAGTCCATCGCTGTAGCAGTATTAATCCATGAAACCGAGATAGAATAAAGACAATTCTTAAATTTCTTTTAATATTCAGAACTCAAATAATAATCACCGCTGCAGTTCCATGCTACTCCTAAAAATTGTCCAGAAAGCTGACTTTCAAGTTTTCCGAGTATCTTTCATATCGTAAAATAAGGAACACTTATCCGACAAGCAGCGTGGTTCTGTGGTAGAGTGCTAACATCATCAGTGGTGGGTGTGCGTGTGACTCCAAACGGAATCAAATTTTTGACACAAAGCTGCACGTTCTGTGAGCATTTCTGTGAAGCGTACAACGCGTAAAGATGGAAAAAAGAATGTTAGTGGACGAGACTGGTAATTGCTGAATCAAGACTCTTTACTATCATAATTTTCTGCTTTTCCTGTTTATTCGAATACTTGCGTCATTTAAATTAAAAATGCATCACATACATGCTAGCTCTCACATTCAGTTATCATTTTCATGAAAAACGAACGTCTTCTTATTTATAGCTATCCTGACAAACCAAAAAATTATGACCAATGCACACCGCGACGTTGGATGCCGCTTAGTGTTTTGCGGACACGTCACACGGCAACAAAACTATATAAGCGGAGCAGACACGGACTGGCGATTCCTAGCTAAGACAAGGGCAGCAAATGGTGATATCCATTGACATGAGCTACTTTCAAAAAGGGAAGATTATTATTACTACGCAGAGCCTCTGAACGAGTACCTCGAAAACGGCGAGGCTGGTCGAATGTGCTACTGTCGTGAGCACATAGTGAAAGAGGTAGCAGGACAGGAAACTACCACTAGACGCTAAACGGTTGGACATCCACGACTATTCACAGAACGTGGAGTTTGGGGGTTTTTCTGCTCTGTAAAGTACTTGAGATAGTGATCCGTGGCTTCTCTGCCGAAAGAACACAATGGTGGTGCACACACAAATGTTTCGGAGTACACAGTTCATCGCAAATTGTTGAACATTGAGCTCAGCAGCAGACCACCCGTACCTGTGCACATACTAGCCCAACAACATCGCCAATTACGACTGCAGTGGGCTCGGGACCATCGGGATTCCACTGCCGATCAGTGGAGACGTGTCGACTCTTCGTGCGAATCAGATTTCTGCTACACGAGGTCGACTGTCGTCTTCACAAACGCCATCATCGAAGTGAGCGGCAGCTCGGAACGTGCAGCACGCCATGGACGCCGGCTGGTGGGAGTAGTACTACGCTGTGGGGGACATTCCCCTGCCCTTGCAAGGGACGTATGGTACTAATCGAAGATACTCTGACGGATCCGACCCACCTGCATCCCTTCACGCTTGATGTCTTCCGCGACGGCGATGTAACCTTTGAGCAGTATCTAGGAGCCAGAACCATGCTACATTGGTTTGAGTTGCATTATAGTGAACTCACGGTGATGTCTCGGAGACCAAATTCGCCAGATGTAAATCCTATGGAACCCATGTGGGTCGCTAGAGGGTGCAGTCACCGCGGGGTCCATATCAGGCGACCGTTATTTACGTGAATTACATGAGCTGTGCATATACATCTAACGCTACGTACCTCCACAAACCTACCAACACAGCGTTGGATCTATGATACGCAGAACCACTGATGTATTTCATTCCAGACATACAATCTATTACGCAGGTGGTCATAATGTTTGGGCTCAGTGTACATGCCACACGTAAAAACATAGTTTTCATTAAAAGTATGAGTACATAATTAATGATCTTTCATGAAAAATTGTTAATCAAAATTATTTGAATTAAAATGTTATTTTTTTCATCTTCATTTATTTGATGCTTCGCGGAAATACTCGTAGTAGATGCACATTTTTTTAATGTTTGTTTTTACCTAGAATTCGACTCATGCCCTCTTGTTGGCAGCGAGCACTCTACTAAGTACCATGGCAGTTATCGAAGGAACTAATTTAACTTACTAGTGATTGTCGGGAAACTTAAAATTTCCTAAAATTTTTGAGAGTTACTTTGATGTTTGAGTGGTTAAATGGTTCAAATGGCTCTGAGCACTATGGGACTTAACTTCTGAGGTCATCAGTCCCCTACAACTTAAAACTACTTAAACCTAACAAACCACGGACATCATACACATCCATGCCCGAGGCAGGATTCGAACCTGGGACCGTAGCGGTCGCGCGGTTCCAGACTGTAGCGCCTAGGACTGCTCGGCCTCTGGAGTGGTTAGCTTCACTAGCTAAAAAATATAAAAAAAATTACAAAAAGTTTATTACCGCATGGACTGCTTGATATTAGAGCCTCCCTTCTTCCTTACAGTCCCTTGCATCCTCTCTGGCAAGCGTTTCACCAGAGATACTGTAAAAGTTTCAAACATGGCTGCGTAGTCAACGACAGTTTATAAATTAAAGTTAAAGCAATTAAATTTTGTGACAGAGGGCTGTTATTGTTTAACCTCAGAGACACTGTTGTTTTCACTGTAATTTTAAGCCATTCCTCTAGTGAAACGTTCTTTAGATCATTGCTACTGGATATGTGATGCTTCCTCATATTTTATCAAGTACATACCTTACATTTTCTATTAGGTAAATATCTGGGGATTACGGTGGTAACAGCATCCAACGGGGAGTATTCTACAACGGCCACAGTCTTACATCTAAATGAGTATGTTTAGGAACAGTACGTTGTGTGAAAATATAATCCCTAGAGGGACCCATATCATCACACATAAGGACAGAAGTGTTTCCAGGACTTTTATGTAAACTTTCTGGTCTATAATACTTCAGTAAGTCACAATTCACCAACACCATTTTCATGTATGCAGCCCCAGGCAAGCACTTAACCCCCTGCATGACCTACCCCCTTCCCCCACCTCCTACTTTTCCTCCAACATCTCCACATCCTTTACACTGTCTGCAGATCTCCCCACCCCATGGTTTCCTCCTTTTTCTCCAACCCCCACCCATTTCTGAGCCTCTATCGCAGTATCCCTCCCTCTCCCCACCTACACACCCTTAATCTCCTTTATCAGGGCAATTTCCAACACCTCCAACTCCCAGATGTTGACCTTTGCCATGACATCCACCCTCCCTATCAACTGTAGCCTGGCCTTGGTCCTCCCCTTCCCAGGACCCATCGTTTCCTGCGTATCCTCCTACCCCCCCCCCCCAAGCCCCAGCACACCCTCCTCAGCTGGTTTCCTTTCCAGTCTTTCCATCCCTGGCCCCCTTCGGCGCGCCCCCCACCTCATTCCCTTTCTCTCTCTCCCTCCTTTCCTCTTATCCTTTGTCCCTTACCCCTTGCAGCTCCTTCCAGGTTTTTATTCATCATCAAGTGTGCTGTGTTCATGTTCTGTTCAGTGCTGTTCTACAGTGTCATCATGTGGTTTTAATTGTGTGCTGCAGCATTTTATGATCTGGCTTCACTTTGCCTGGTGTCTTAATTCTTACAGTGTGTGTGTTTTTTTGTGTAAACTGCTTTTTAGATTTTTGCCGTTTTACAGCCAACGCTTTTTGTATGCTTCCTTCTCTTATGTTCCGCCTCTTTTTCTATGATCCGCCATGTTTTCTTCTTTTATTGTTTTAAATATCTTCCTGTCTAATTTTATGTCTCTTGGCTGAACAGCAGCACCTATGCTGCTGCCAGCCCGCCCCGGATGGGGAATTGCAAATACAATAAAGGAAAAAAGAAGACTCAGAAGTCTGTTGTGACCCGAATGTGTTCTTACATTGTATGTGGTACTCAACTTTGTTCAGTTCCTGATCTTTTATGTCTATGTTCTTGAACTGGTTCACTCTTCAGGCTTGTCATTCTGCTGTATCGGTCCATAGACATTGCCTTTTAGTAGTTTTTGGCGATTCGCTGGCGATGCCTGTAACCTGTCAGCCTTCGTTCCCTGGTCGTGTCGGATTCCTGTTACTAGATATAAGAGCTGGTGTTGAGCCCTGCTCCTCCGAGTGAAGAGTGGGCGGAGGTGCTGGGCGCAGGGTTGCTTCACGCAAAATTTGCAGACCAAAAAGGCTTTCCCCCTGCTCCTTGACCTCAGCATGTGGATGGAAGTAATGTTCCAAGAACGACCCTAGACAAAAGGAAGTATTGATGATGAACTATAGCATGCACACTCAGCTGCAATAATACATCACACAAAAGGAAATGCTGAAAGAATCTGCAGTGCCCTTCTATTAGCGGGCTGTCACATGCATTCTGACAAGGGCAAGGAAACACTATTATTTAGAACAGAGTGGTGTAGAAATAGGTGTGTTATCTATTCTGGAATCTTACAGTGGCATGGGTGCTCACTCAGAACGTGTAAATAGTAATTTTATACATCATTTTGTTTTGGTATACATTGAAACCGATGAAACGACATAAATAGCATAAATGGCTACACATGGAAAAACCAATAGTGCAGCACAACAAACCGAGAAAATACAGGTCAAAATGTTACCAAGCTGAAATGTGGGGAATATAATGTGACTGTGTAAAAGCATAGTAAATATTAACATATTACAATAAAATTCGAAGGCGCTTTATATGTTAACGAATAGATGTAAAAAATAATTGAACAATTTTATGTATAGCACTGATAAAATATACTACATGAGAGAAGATAGCCTCCTCCTCCCTCCTCCTCCTAACCCAACCCCCCCCCCCCCCCCGCCCGCTGTGAAACACGGACCTTGGCATTGGTGGGGAGGCTTGCGTGTCTCAGCGATACAGATAGCCGTACCGTAGGTGCAACCAAAATGGAGGGGTATCTGTTGAGAGGCCAGAGGTGTGGTTCCTGAAGAGGGGCAGCGGCCTTTTCAGTAGATGTATGGGCAACAGTCATGGATGATTGACAGATCTGACCTTGTAACATTAATCAAAACTGCCTTCCTGTGCTAGTACAGCGAACGGCTGAAAGCAAGGGGAAACTACAGTCATAATTTTTCTCGAGAGCATGCTGCTTTACTGTATGGCTAGAATGATTTAACCATACAGCATGGCGTCCTCGTTGGTGGAATATTCCGGAGATAAAATAGTCCCCCTTTCGGATCTCTGGGCAGATACTGCTCAAGAGGACGTCGTTATCAGCAGAAACAAAGCGGGTGTTCTACGGATCGGAGAGTGGAATGTCAGATCCCTTAATCTGGCAGCTGGGTCTGAAATTTTTTTTACAGACGAATGGAAAAACCTGTGGAAACAGACCTCTTGGAAAATCAGTGCAGCAGATAACAGCGGAAGTGCCTTTAAAACTTGATTTTGTAATCTATAATACATTCAAATGTACGAAGAACATGCATTCATCTTATTACAAATCTGTTTACCTTCCTTCACCTGGATCTCCTACCATCATCAGATTACCACCCTTCCGACACCCACATTGAACACGCCCACATCTCCTATACGATCCGATAACTAGATTCAAATAACGAAATTCTCTCCCCTGTTATCAACAACCTTGTTACGTTGCCTTGCCTTTACAAATACATGCCATCGCCGCTATGCTTCTGCGCACTCCATATCCTCAGGCGTGGGAAATTCAACCAGCTTCCTCTCCATGCAATTTTGATCCGACTGGATTTTAACTCTTCCTTTCCTATCCAACTCCACATGAACGCTCCTCTTCCCTTTCCTTTTGCATTCATCTGTATCCCCTTCCCCATTTTCCGACGACCTTCTAAAATGTATATATTTTGGTTTTTCCAGCTGGCCTTGTTTGGTTTTTAATTTTAAAGAACAGTCCTAAGATTTTTTCTATCTTTGCTGGATTTTAAAAAATGCTCTTCGTTGAGGAACTGAATATTGCACTGCTACAGCTCCCCCTTCCAAGACCATACGTGGCGAGGAGACTGAAATAATAAATTAAATAATGGACCACATGTGTGCATACCCTCTCCACCACCCACTGACTGTTTCGGTTAGGATCCCCCTAATACTAGTTCACTTGTCGTATGGAGAGAGAGTGTACTTTGTGTTTCCGTAGATTTTTCAACGCGCGCGCGCGGGCGCGCGCGTGTGTGTGCCTGTGTGTGTGTGTGTGTGTGTGTGTGTGTGTGTGTGTGTGTGTCGCCTTCGTCGCCGCCGCCACCTTCGGTGCCAGTATCACTATATGAGCCTATGCGCTATAGTTTTCTTTCCTGTCACAACGGAGATATTTCATCAGTGGTCGCTATCTCATGACCCACAACTATTACACTCGGCACCATGGTCCTCAGTGCTGCTTCGGCGACTGCCAACATCAATTAAAGTCGTCGGTTATAGTCCTGCGGTATGTGCCACCACATGGAGCACTTCGTCCCACCCACCCAAACTTTCCTATTTACCATATCCTCTGCCACAACAACAGTACATGAATCTCTCATCCTTCTCACATACTCAACCATTTTTCTTCCAGTTGCGGCTTAGTTGCTAGACGGCATCGAATTCAACTCTTGCACAAGGCTTACCACACTAATTGGCATCAGCTGTGCTAAAGGACTTACGCAACTTCCAGGTTATCCACAATAACCCCATGTCCCGCCACCTCCCAACCGATAACCCTCCATCTCTCGAACCGCCGTTGAGAAACCGACGTAACACCAAAAACCGACATCTCTCCGTCACACCTAAAAATACCACAAACTGAATCTGACAACAGCGTGTGGACACAACTTCTCCCTATCCAACACTTTCCACTGCTTCTCAACCTTTTTTGCTGTCCAACCTCATTCCAAAATTCTTCAAACCCGAAATAGCCCTGAACATAAGAAAATACCTTCCACACGTCCAAATCAACAAATAATCCTAATTTTCACACCTATCTCCTCTCCAAAATTCCTGACATTCCCTTTGCTCCCAAGTCTCATTATCATCTTTCACTCTCATATCCAACACCAAACAGTCACAAGCTCCCCATTGTCCGCTATCCACCCTGCAACGATAAACGAAGTCGACCTCAAGATCAAAGATAAGAAGCGGCAACTGAACTGATCGTCCACCCAAATTTAGAGTTCAGGAAAGTCCTTTGATTCAATAATGAGTTTGGCTCTACTAACCTCATCTGTATTTTCTCTGAATCTCTCTCCACCATAGATCTTCTCTCTCCAACTAGAGGGCCCTTATATACCACAAACGCCACAGAGTCGAATGTTTCCAATCCTATCCTCTGTCCTACCGCTGCCTAGAATGCCTTCGTTGCAGTGATTATCTCACCACAGATTGTAAAAGCCCACCCACTTTTCACGCAGTAAAGACCTCCATTTTCTTAAACAGCGTCCTAATCGTGCTTCCTCTCCTACCTCTAACACCTGAATAGACTTCCGTCACCTACCTCCCCCGACCTATACTGCGAAATGGAAAGCTAAACCACAACCTACCAAACCTACACTGTCCCAATCTACCCCATTTATACCTCCCTTTACCCCAACAATTCGCTCCCTCCAACTGCCACTGCTGAAGACACTGTCAATTTTACGACGATCGTACCTCAAAATATTAACCCATTCCAAAATCCACACACCCTCCAAATAAATCTGTATCTGCATGCTCCAGCTTCCATAACATCACCCCAGGTACCTACTTCCACAGCCAGTTACACCCCATCTTCACCCAGCTCGACAGCCTTGTTTTAACCTCATCTAGTCCTCACCCACACAAGCTATTATTATATCTTGTTATGATGGGAAATATCTTTAAAATAGTGTTCCACAACATCCGTCCCCTATAGACCAATAAAGACCTCTTAATGGAAACCCTGTCCCAGCACAACGCCCATACCTACATTCTTAATGGGACGTCCGTCCAACCTTATCACGCTATATGAACCGCCTCGCTTTACCACCACTGACTTCAACAACTATAGTAGATCCCTTGCAGAATACCAGTGACAGTGTCAGCTTAGCGACTCCCTGAAAGGTGACATATTCGCATCCTACTCCACACCAGTCCTGAAAGCACGAACCCAGAAGTCGTCAAAGGCATCTGCAAATCTCTTTGGACGCCTCACTGCAGAAGTGCTCAATCCGACTTCAAGGTGTAATCTACCTGTATTACTCAATCTTCTCTACAAAGCATCAGTGCGACGCACTCCATCCACATCTCCGTTTAATAGTTAACAGGACCACTCCCGCGCCAGCCGGAACGCCTACTGAGAAGCCATAGGAAACCAGTTTTAAAACCACCTCCTCACATTCCAGTAACCTGACGACGTCCCTTATGCCACGTCCTTCCTGCAGCAGATCTTTTTTGAAGCTATATCTGCCCACATTCTTTCCAAGACCATATACTGCCACCGCAAATCTTCCATCACCTCACTTGTCCTCTAAGAATCTCGTCGTTTGTATCACTCTTTCTTGAGGACTCGTGACCAGGATACATTCAGACGCCACTGGCAAATACAGAGGCACATAAGAAATTTGTGAACTGCAAAATAATACAGGAGCTAGTACCAGGTACGCGTCATACTCAATGCCTCAGTCGCCATTTATTTCACCAAGTACTTGGAAACTTCCTATTGACTCACTGGCAACAGCCCCATCTCATAAAACCCACTTCTCCGCAATAACTTTCCCCCACCTGACAAGCTGAGCAAATTTGACCACTTGTTATTCTATTTATCTCACATTTTATCCATACCTGATCACACTAATTTATATAAATACTTGTTCCCTACCATTCACGAACCCTCAAACACCGATTTACCACACCATGTTTTTAACTTCCAGTAATTGGACAACGTTCCACGAACGGAAGCAAATTTGCCTATCACAGAACACGATATGAAATAGGTACTCCACAAAAACGGAACACTTCTCCAATTACGACTGCATTACCTAGCAATACGTCAAAGACTTTCCCCTCTCACTTCCAATCACACTTGCAACCCTTTACACCATCAATTTCTTCACGGGTTTCCATTCTCTGCTATTGAAAACCTCCGAAGCCCTATTTTCCCAGAAACTGCACCCCACCTGCCTCACCTCAGCGTTCAGCAAGGCTTGAAAGGCAACTGAAGTGGAAACCTCTCGACCAAACTAGCCAACCGAAAATCCACAATTGATTAAAGATACTAATGGGCTCAACATGGGGTTTACACTATTCGTCTGTTCCACACATCTACAAAACCTTAGACTGACCCATTCACTGCTAAGCAAATGTTGCATGTATCTCTGATCCACTAAAGCTCTGCAAGTCCCTCGAAATCCTCCAACACCACGCACACCATCACGCATTTTGCATCCATTTATCTTCTTCAGTAGGCTCCTTCAGCTCCTCCATTATGTTATGAAATTTCGACCACTTCTCACCCACCTCAAAAATCTCCACGTCCCCCACACTATCCGTACAATGTATTCATACAAACCGATATTTTAATCTCGGGTCACCCTGGTACGCTGGCACGACTGTACGAACACGTACCATTGACTCTACACCAGCACACACTCCATATCCTATTCTAGCGATACTTTAACTAACTTCCTCTTCCAGACAATGAGATCCGTCCAGGTATTTATCCATCCTACCAAGTTCAACTCCTTCCTACACATCCCATCCTACTTCTGGCCTCCTTCCTCCTTCTCCCTCTCCAGCCATCTTCTTTTCTTATTGCTACCCTACCACACACCAAACTACGCCTTAAACTCTGCCTTATGTGTTTTTAAAATATGTACATTTTCCTTTCTTAGCTGTCAATCTTTTAGTTTTTAATTTTAAAAAGAAAACAGTCTAATCTTCGTTATATTTTTAAAAGCGCTGCAGAGCGTAATATTGTACTGCTGGCAACCCACCTACGCCGCCCATATGGAGGCAAAATGGATGAACTAACTTCACATGAGAAGACAGAGAAACTATATGATATTGGAAGGGTAATAGAGTATGTAAGAGGAGATGGATATCTTATAGTCATAGGGGACTGGAATGCATTTGTAGTGGAAGAAGTAGAAAAAACGGTTACAGGAGAATATGGGATAGGGACAAGGAATGAGAAAAGAAAGACTGACTGAGTTCTACCATAAATGTCAGCTAGTAATAGTGATTACTCTGTTCAAGATTCGCAAGAGGAAGAGGCATACTTCAAAAAGGCCGTTTCATGATCAGCCAGATATTCCGAAATCAGATACAGTATTGTAAGGTGTACCTAGCAGCAGATATAGACTCAGATAACAATGTAGTAGTGATGAAGAGCAGGCTAAACTTAGGAAGAATTGATACGCAAATAACATAGGTAAAATGAAGGTAACTGAGAAAAAACCATGGGTAACAGATGAAATACTTCACATGATCGATGAAAGAAGAAAGTACAAAAATTTTCAGGGAAGTTCAGGAACACAGAAATACAAGTCACTGAGGGATGAAGTAAATGCAGGAAAACTAAAATGAAATGGCAGCATGACAAATGTGAAGAAATTGAGAAATAAATGATCGTCACAAGGACTGACTCAGCATATAGGGAAATTGAAGCAACCTTCAGTGAAATTAGAAGCAAGAGTGCAACGGGAATTCCACTATTACATGAAAAGGAGAGAGAGGGGTGTGTGTGTGTGTGTGTGTGTGTGTGTGTGTGTGTGTGTGTGTAAGAGCTTTGGAGGACGTAAATCAAGTTAGGCAGAAGGGATAGATATCGTTCAATCAGAAATTCTAAAATCATTGGGGGAAATGGCAACGAAACGACTATTCGCGTTGGTGTGTAGAATGTAAGAATCTGGCGACTTACCACCTGACTTTCGGAAAAATATCATCCACACAATTCCGAAGACTGCGAGGGCTGACAAGTGCGAGATCTATCGCACAATCAGCATAACAGCTCTCGCATCTAAGGTGCGGACAAGGATTATACAAAGAAGAATGGAAAAGAAAAGCCGGGATGTGTTGCATGACGATCAGTTTGGCTATAGTATAGGTAAAGGGACCGGAGAGGCAATTTCGACGTTGAGGTTGATAATGGAAGCAGGACTAAAGAAAAATCAAGACACATTTATACGGAAGAACCGTTTCATAATGTAAAGTGGTGCAAGATTTTCGAAATTCTGAGAAAAATAGCGGTAAGCTATAGGAAGAGACGTGTAGTATACAATATGTGCAAGAGCCAAGAGGGAATAACAAGAGTGGACGACCAAGAACGATGTGCTCGGATTAAGAGGGGTGTAAGATAGGGGTGTAAGACCAGGATATAAAATTTTCCCCCTACTGCTCGATCTGTACATTAAAGAGGCAATCATGGAAATAAAACAAACGTTCAGGAGTAGAATTAAAGTTCAAGGTGAAAGGATATCAGTGATAAGATTCGCTGGTGACATTGCTATCCTGCGTGAAAGTGAAGAAGAAGAATTACGTCATCTGTTGAATGGAATGAGTAGTCTAATGAGTACAGAATATGGATTCAGAGTAAATCGAAGAAAGACGAAAGTAATGACAAGTAGCACAAATGAGAACAGCGAGAAGCTTACCATTAGCACTGATGGTCAAAAAGTAGATGATGTTAAGAACTTTCACTTCCTACGAAGCACAATGACTCATGACGGACGGAGCAAAGAGGACATCCAAATCAGAGTAGCACTGGCAACAAGGCCAATGCTGGCTAAGAGATGTCTGCTAGTATCAAACATAAACCTTACTTTCAGGAAGAGATTTCCGAGAATGTAAGTTTGGAGCACAGCATTGTATTGTATGAAAGTGAAACATGGACGGGAAGGAGGGGGGGGGGGGTAGAGGCGACTGGTAAAGAAGAGAATGGAGAAATTTTAGATGTTGTACTACAAAAAATGTTGAGAATTAGGTGAACTGGTATGATAAGTAATGAGGAAGTTCTGCATAGGATAGAAGAGGAAAGGAATATGTAGCAAATACTTAAAAGGAGAAGGGACAGGATAATAGGACATCCTTTAAGACGTCAGGGAATGACTTCCATGATGCTAGAGGGAGCTGTAGAGGGCAAAAACTGCAGAGGAAGACAGAAATTGAAATACATCCAGCAAATAATTGAGGACATAGTTTGCAAGTGACACTCCGAAATGATGAGGTTGGCACAGTGGCACAGGAGAGGAATTCGCGTCTCTGTTACGAATGAAGTTTCAGTAACAACTGCATTGCCAAAAGCAGGAGGAATACTCAATGTGTTGAAATCGCGCATCTCCCAATTCATATTGAACTTGATTGACTCGACGTGTTACACCCAAGTCATGGGTGAGGCGAATACACAGGTCATGAACAGCCTCGAAAAATGGTTCAAATGGGTCTGAGCACTACGGGACTTGACTGCTGAGGTCATCAGTCCCCTAGGACTTAGAACTACTTAAACCTAACTAACCTAAGGACATCACACACATCCATGCCCGAGGCAGGATTCGAACCTGCGACCGTAGCGGTCGTGCAGTTCCAGACTGTAGCGCCTAGAACCGCTCGGCCACTCCGGCCGGCATGAACAGCCTCGAAGTTAGAGTTATCACTCTCACAGACACACAGATGGCAGATACTGCTTTGGAACATATTGTCAGCACCTGGACAAGTTTTGAAGGCGTGGATACCCATTTGGCTTACTGATCGAATCGTGCAATATCCCGATATGTGGGACACTGTGACCAAGTGTTGTAGTGCATGGACACTTGAGAGCAGGTATACTCAATCACGGTGCTGGTCAACCACATCTAACCTCCACAAGGGAGAATCGTATATTGTGGACCAAGCACTTCATGACCCATCACTATAGCAACTGTCATTGAATGACAAGTAATGGGCTCGCTGCAACATTTTGTGCCATCATGCACCATTGGTCAGAGACTAACAGTAGCCGTCCTAAGGAATTACAGTACCATTTCTGACGTTAGCACCACAACACAAACCGCCGCTTTTGGACAGTTGTCATGACCTAGAAGCATGGGCTGCGGAGGGAAAAGTGTCGCAACGTGTACAGCAACGCATCATGGTTACGTACTACCCTGTATGACCACATTCATCGATCATGGGGGTGTCCTGGACACTAGTCCTATTCTTCCATTGTTTTGTAGAGTCACAGCGGTGTTACTTTTGCCGTAATGGTAAGGGGAGTCATAACGTATGACTTCATCAAAGATTTTACAAGATGTTACATGTGCAGTAATAAGTACTTTTTATTTAAAATGATACTGTCTCTGATCTAGAAAGGGATGCACCCAGAAGCATAGGAGGAAACGAAATTAAACACCATGGGTGGACAAGTATTGTAAGATATAACCTCCATTTCAGACAAAATATTTTATTGTTTATCAGTTCATGGATTTCAGTACCGCTACATCTTCAGTTCTGTGGTGCTGGTGGTGGTACCAAGAATTGGTGTTCAGATTTTTATTATTTTTATTAGTTAAATTTTTTCCTGGATGCAAACAATACTTCTTTGGTAGTACCTCTATGTTGGAAGTATGTCTTTAAAATGTGTACTGAAGTTACACTTATTTACACCTCTCTGGTGAACAACTAGCTATACAAAAATTTACTTATTCAGCATTATACAAAGTTTATGTTTCCATCAGGAGGAGAAGTGTGTGTAGAAACGAGACATACAGCCACAAGAAACTTCCTGTTCTCACTTTGCTGTGACAGACAAGCAGCTCCAGTCATGAGACTATCAGATAGCAATACCTTAGCACTTTGAGTGCTGTGTGGCCAACGGTTACCACAGAAAAGCCTCAGACCTGAAGCCATATACCTGGTCAGGTGTTGAAACAGACATCACGCGCACGCGCACGCACACGCACACAAACAGTAAGTCTCTTTTACAATAACCCACTAACCGAAAGAGAAAAATCTGCAGGCAGCTTAAAAGAAAAACCATTACAACATTTGAGAGACGAAGTAACATAACTATTAAACATTATTCCCTATTCCTTCTGGATTACATTTAACTTTTAAGAAAGTTTTAGCTTCCTTAGGATTGCTAACATTTCAACCACGTTAATAAAAGAATTTTCTCGCGTCACAACTGTTGTACTAATCGTACATGTAATGCATAAGACTTACAAGGTATCGTCCTAGAACAAATTATGCCATTATTAGGTTTTTTGGAGAATGGTATTAGGATATGATTACCAAGCACTGACAGAGATCTTCAGCATCCTCTGGTAAGGTTTGAAAAAAATCGAGTTTTATTATAAATAGTTGATAGTTATTGAATAAGTCAGTTTAAATTCCGTGAAGACCTTCCCACTCCCATTTCATCAAAAATTTCTTAAAATATCTAAGTGACAAGCCTTCGTCTAGTAGAAGTATTTGATGCCGGTTATGTAAGTCAATCAACAGGAGTGTCACAGGTTTTGCTGAAGATAGAGTTAAAATACAGCACCTAAACAACTACGAAGACGGAATATAAGCGAATGATGAACAAATACAAGAAAACAGACCTGGTACAGCTGTGTTAACAATTGAACTGGATATAATTTCACCTCTCATAGAAGTATGCTATACATCAGGTTGGCCAAATTAAAAGTGATTAGGTGTCAGTGTGCAGCTACGTCATTAAGCTGCTTACAGAATTTATTTACTTGTGACATTACTGAACACATGACGGCATATAAATTTAATCACGTTCTTCCCTCTCAGGAGATAATCCAAGAGAAAGAATTGCGGGACTGCTATGTTAAGGCAATTCCGTTTATGAGGAACAAATTACCTTTCAAAAATAATGGGGAACAATTCATTTTCTACAAAAATTTGTTTTTCCAAACTCTACAAACGTAACTTACAATTTTAGTTTCGTACATGTAACGTATATGAATTCAGCTACTGTGAATCTCGCAAAACTGTTCCGTAGTAGGCAAATCTTTGTACTTCACAAAAAAATATTCATTAGACAATATGACTTTTGTTTTGGAAAACCATGGAGATGGTATATGCGTTTGAAATCAACTGCTGATGATAAAATGCAGTGTTAAGTCTCTTTTAGCGTAAATATGTTACAAGTAATATGCTCTGTAAACTTTAACCGCCATTATGCGATTATTTTACATGTGATTGGACCTAATTATGTATATCATTAGGATCCATTATCTTGATATGGTCTGTTTTCAGAACACAGGAGTTGTAAAATAAAAAAGCACCAAATATGAAAACCTTTAAGCAGTAGTACGTCGTGGTCCATAATTTTATCGTAACATTTACAATGAAATTAACACCCTTAGCAGCTTACAGGCGTTGACATACGTCAGCGGGGACAGATGAAAATGTTGCCTCAACCGGGACACGAACCCGGTATCTCCTGCTTACATGGCAGACGCTCTATCCATCCGAGTCACCGAGGACACAGAGGATAGCGCGACTGCAGGGATTTATCTCTGGCACGCCTCCCGCGAAACCCACGTTCTCAACGTATTGTCCCGCCATAAATTCTTAGTGCCCCCGCCCATTATGCTCATTACTCGCGGCGCGTTGCCGATTCCCGTTAGAGTTCGGGCACTGTTTGTGCATTCGCACAGCAGAAGAAGATGGTCAAGTGGCCGGTGATCCTGAACTATCTATATACTAAGATGGTATCTATATACTAAGATGTCCGAAAGAACAGATACCATCTTAGTATATAGATACCATCTTAGTATATAGATTTATCATAACAAATCGTACGGAAGACGAGGCTATTCTCAAAACGTCCTCTATGAGCTGATGCGTGTAAACACCACAACCGTTTTATTTAAAATCACCAAATAACAGCTTCAGCTGCAAACTACATTATGCAACAAGACGTCTCCTAGGTCCTGCTTGTGACGGAGAGGGGTACGACAAATATTATTGACCAAATTCATTTAGTTTTGCTGCTCTAGCAGTGGCCTTGTTACCCGAAAAAAATTACTGGATGTATGGTGCTCCTGTTATGAAACACCACTTTTCTACCTCATAAACCTAAACATGTTTTAGTACCATGGTGCTTTCATCGGTGCTACTACTCGTTGAACTCTGTAAACCGTGAAAATGTTTTAAGTATTTCAATGAAAATTGGGCATAAACTACTTTCTCATTTTGCCAATACCGTAAGTTTACTACACTGTTTTCCACGTCATTCAGTGGTGGGAATATAGGGGGGAGGGGGCGGGGGCGGGGGCGGGGGCGTGCTTGTTCGTGTACACGCACCTCTGCTGCTGTATTTATTACCACACCACACATGTACTACCACCTCTTGTCATTTTAGTATAGTGTACTCGCTGTTGCCAACGGCCCTGCCACAGTGGTAAATCACTTCCCATCAGATCACACAAGTCAAATGCCATCGGGCTTGGCTAACACTTCGATGTGTGTCCATCTGCTCTGCCAAACTTTGTTTTCAAGCAGGGTGCACTCAGCCATTGTGAGACAAAGCGATGAGCTACGTGACTGAGAAGTAGCATATCCGGTCACGCAACTGAAAATGACCAGAACAGCGGTGCGATGACCACGCACCCATCCACATCCACAGACGCCTACAGGCTGATAATCGGACAGATCGGTCAAGTACCTGTAAGGCCTTCCGTGACAGGTTCGGAGTTTTATTTCTTTTTTTAGTATTCCCTGTTACTAGCTGAAATTCATTACGGGTCTCAGTGTTTCTACCATGTCACTGTAACTGTGAAGTCAGCATTATTCTGTTCCTTCCACTGCTATCGTGTTTCGATCCTCCACGATTTTCATGAAGTATACTAGTTCAGTATCCTCATACACCTTGCGTATCTCCTCCTGTCCATGTAAGTCTGTATTATTACTTTGATGCTGACGCTGATATACCGACGATTGGTGAGAATTAACTATGGGTTCACAGTATCCCCATCTCTGCACTACCCTCCTACTTTGAGTTTTATTACTCCAGTAATACTATATTCCTCTGTTATTGGTATTACCTTATATTTTTATGATCAGAAATCCTGATTTTATTTGACTTGGGGGGGGGGGGGGGGCGGTCGTCTCCAGAGTCTCATTGTCGGCAAGAACACGATACACTGCGTTGTAGTTCAAGTTTTCATGAAATCTTATGAAAGTACACACATCAGAAAAACTTTTGCATCACCTCGGTTCCGAGAGTACCGGAACCTATACAGAAAACTGGAATGGAGATCAGCATAAACATTTCCGCCCTTTTTAATGCTCATTAAAACAACACATTGCGTGTTGTACGACCATGCAGAGAAACCTTCAGAGGTGGTGGTCCAGATTGCCATACTCACCAGTACCTTTCATACCCAATAGCAAGTTCTCTTCCATTGATGCATGCCTGTATTCGTCGTGGCATGCTATCCACAAGTTCATTTAGGCACTGGTGGTCCAGATTGCCCCACTCCTCAACAGCGATTCGGCGTAAATCCCTCAGAGTGGTTTCTGGGCCACGTCGTTCAAAAAGCAGCCCTTTTAAAACCATCCCAGGCATATCCAATAAGGTTCATGCCTGGAGAACACGCTAGCCACTAGTCGAGCTATGTCGTTATCCGGAAGGAAGTCAATCACAAGATGTGCTCGATGGGGGGTGCGAATTGTCGCCCATGAACACGAATGCCTCGCCAATATGCTGCGATATGGTTGCACTATCGGTCGGAGGATCGCATTGACATATCGTACAGCCGTTACTGTGCCTTCCATGACCACAACCGGCGTACGTCGGCCTCACATAATGCCACCCCAAAACAGCAGGAAACCACTTTGCTTCACTTGCTGGGCAGTGTGTCTAAGGCGTTCAGCCCAACCGGGTTGCTTCCAAACTCGTCTGGTATGCATATGCGACACCCGTCGGTAAAAATCTGGCGCCAATCCTGAGCGGTCTGTTCGGAATTTTGTTGTGCCCAACTGTACCGCGCTGCACGGTGTCGTAGTTGCAAAGATGGACCTCGCCATGGACGTCGGTTGTGAAGTCACGCATCAGGCAGCCTATTGCGCACAGTCTGAGTCTTAACACGAAGTCCTGTGGCTGCACGAAAAGCATTTTTCAACACGGTGGCGTTGCTGTCAGTCTTCCTACGAGCCATAATCCGTAGGCAGTGAGCATCCACTGCAGTAATACCCCGTGGGCGGCCTGAGGGAGGAATGTCAACGACAGTTCCTGTCCCTGTATCTCCTCCATCTCCGAACAACATCGCTTTGGTTCACTGAGACCCCTGGGCACACACCGAGACCCCTGGACACACACACCGAGGCCCCTGGACACACACACCGAGGCCCCTGGACACACACACCGAGGCCCCTGGACACACACACCGAGGCCCCTGGACACACACACCGAGGCCCCTGGACACACACACCGAGGCCCCTGGACACACACACCGAGGCCCCTGGACCCACACACCGAGGCCCCTGGACCCACACACCGAGGCCCCTGGACACACACACCGAGGCCCCTGGACACACACACCGAGGCCCCTGGACACACACACCGAGGCCCCTGGACACACACACACACCGAGACCCCTGGACACACACACACACCGAGACCCCTGGACACACACACACACCGAGGCTCCTGGACACACACCGAGGCTCCTGGACACACACCGAGGCTCCTGGACACACACCGAGGCTCCTGGACACACACCGAGGCTCCTGGACACACACCGAGGCTCCTGGACACACACCGAGGCTCCTGGACACACACCGAGGCTCCTGGACACACACCGAGGCTCCTGGACACACACCGAGGCTCCTGGACACACACCGAGGCTCCTGGACACACACCGAGGCTCCTGGACACACACCGAGGCTCCTGGACACACACCGAGGCTCCTGGACACACACCGAGGCTCCTGGACACACACCGAGGCTCCTGGACACACACCGAGGCTCCTGGACACACACCGAGGCTCCTGGACACACACCGAGGCTCCTGGACACACACCGAGGCTCCTGGACACACACCGAGGCTCCTGGACACACACCGAGGCTCCTGGACACACACCGAGGCTCCTGGACACACACCGAGGCTCCTGGACACACACCGAGGCTCCTGGACACACACCGAGGCTCCTGGACACACACCGAGGCTCCTGGACACACACCGAGGCTCCTGGACACACACCGAGGCTCCTGGACACACACCGAGGCTCCTGGACACACACCGAGGCTCCTGGACACACACCGAGGCTCCTGGACACACACCGAGGCTCCTGGACACACACCGAGGCTCCTGGACACACACCGAGGCTCCTGGACACACACCGAGGCTCCTGGACACACACCGAGGCTCCTGGACACACACCGAGGCTCCTGGACACACACCGAGGCTCCTGGACACACACCGAGGCTCCTGGACACACACCGAGGCTCCTGGACACACACCGAGGCTCCTGGACACACACCGAGGCTCCTGGACACACACCGAGGCTCCTGGACACACACCGAGACTCCTGGACACACACCGAGACTCCTGGACACACACCGAGACTCCTGGACACACACCGAGACTCCTGGACACACACCGAGACTCCTGGACACACACCGAGACTCCTGGACACACACCGAGACTCCTGGACACACACCGAGACTCCTGGACACACACCGAGACTCCTGGACACACACCGAGACTCCTGGACACACACCGAGACTCCTGGACACACACCGAGACTCCTGGACACACACCGAGACTCCTGGACACACACCGAGACTCCTGGACACACACCGAGACTCCTGGACACACACCGAGACTCCTGGACACACACCGAGACTCCTGGACACACACCGAGACTCCTGGACACACACCGAGACTCCTGGACACACACCGAGACTCCTGGACACACACCGAGACTCCTGGACACACACCGAGACTCCTGGACACACACCGAGACTCCTGGACACACACCGAGACTCCTGGACACACACCGAGACTCCTGGACACACACCGAGACTCCTGGACACACACCGAGACTCCTGGACACACACCGAGACTCCTGGACACACACCGAGACTCCTGGACACACACCGAGACTCCTGGACACACACCGAGACTCCTGGACACACACCGAGACTCCTGGACACACACCGAGACTCCTGGACACACACCGAGACTCCTGGACACACACCGAGACTCCTGGACACACACCGAGACTCCTGGACACACACCGAGACTCCTGGACACACACCGAGACTCCTGGACACACACCGAGACTCCTGGACACACACCGAGACTCCTGGACACACACCGAGACTCCTGGACACACACCGAGACTCCTGGACACACACCGAGACTCCTGGACACACACCGAGACTCCTGGACACACACCGAGACTCCTGGACACACACCGAGACTCCTGGACACACACCGAGACTCCTGGACACACACCGAGACTCCTGGACACACACCGAGACTCCTGGACACACACCGAGACTCCTGGACACACACCGAGACTCCTGGACACACACCGAGACTCCTGGACACACACCGAGACTCCTGGACACACACCGAGACTCCTGGACACACACCGAGACTCCTGGACACACACCGAGACTCCTGGACACACACCGAGACTCCTGGACACACACCGAGACTCCTGGACACACACCGAGACTCCTGGACACACACCGAGACTCCTGGACACACACCGAGACTCCTGGACACACACCGAGACTCCTGGACACACACCGAGACTCCTGGACACACACCGAGACTCCTGGACACACACCGAGACTCCTGGACACACACCGAGACTCCTGGACACACACCGAGACTCCTGGACACACACCGAGACTCCTGGACACACACCGAGACTCCTGGACACACACCGAGACTCCTGGACACACACCGAGACTCCTGGACACACACCGAGACTCCTGGACACACACCGAGCCTCCTGGACACACACCGAGCCTCCTGGACACACACCGAGCCTCCTGGACACACACCGAGGCTCCTGGACACACACCGAGGCTCCTGGACACACACCGAGGCTCCTGGACACACACCGAGGCTCCTGGACACACACCGAGGCTCCTGGACACACACCGAGGCTCCTGGACACACACCGAGGCTCCTGGACACACACCGAGGCTCCTGGACACACACCGAGGCTCCTGGACACACACCGAGGCTCCTGGACACACACCGAGGCTCCTGGACACACACCGAGGCTCCTGGACACACACCGAGGCTCCTGGACACACACCGAGGCTCCTGGACACACACCGAGGCTCCTGGACACACACCGAGGCTCCTGGACACACACCGAGGCTCCTGGACACACACCGAGGCTCCTGGACACACACCGAGGCTCCTGGACACACACCGAGGCTCCTGGACACACACCGAGGCTCCTGGACACACACCGAGGCTCCTGGACACACACCGAGGCTCCTGGACACACACCGAGGCTCCTGGACACACACCGAGGCTCCTGGACACACACCGAGGCTCCTGGACACACACCGAGGCTCCTGGACACACACCGAGGCTCCTGGACACACACCGAGGCTCCTGGACACACACCGAGACTCCTGGACACACACCGAGACTCCTGGACACACACCGAGACTCCTGGACACACACCGAGACTCCTGGACACACACCGAGACTCCTGGACACACACCGAGACTCCTGGACACACACCGAGACTCCTGGACACACACCGAGACTCCTGGACACACACCGAGACTCCTGGACACACACCGAGACTCCTGGACACACACCGAGACTCCTGGACACACACCGAGACTCCTGGACACACACCGAGACTCCTGGACACACACCGAGACTCCTGGACACACACCGAGACTCCTGGACACACACCGAGACTCCTGGACACACACCGAGACTCCTGGACACACACCGAGACTCCTGGACACACACCGAGACTCCTGGACACACACCGAGACTCCTGGACACACACCGAGACTCCTGGACACACACCGAGACTCCTGGACACACACCGAGACTCCTGGACACACACCGAGACTCCTGGACACACACCGAGACTCCTGGACACACACCGAGACTCCTGGACACACACCGAGACTCCTGGACACACACCGAGACTCCTGGACACACACCGAGACTCCTGGACACACACCGAGACTCCTGGACACACACCGAGACTCCTGGACACACACCGAGACTCCTGGACACACACCGAGACTCCTGGACACACACTGAGACTCCTGGACACACACTGAGACTCCTTGTTGAGAGCCCTTCCTGGCACAAAGGAACAATGTGGACGCAATCGAACCGCGGTATTGACCGTCTAGGCATGGTTGAAATACAGACAACACGAACCGTGTATTTTCTTCCCGGTGGAATTACTGGAACTGATCGGCTGTCTGATCCCATCCGTCTTATAGGAGCTGCACATGCATGGTTGTTTGCAATTTTTGGCATGTTTAGTGACATCTCTGAACAGTCACAGGGAGTGTGTCTGTGATGCAATGTCCACAGTCAACGCCTGTCTTCAGGAGTTCTGGGAACAGGGATGCTGTAAAACTTTTTATTTGTGTATTTGTATAACAAGGTACTGCATTTCCTAACGAACGGAAAATGTTTGCTCTCAGTAAGTACAAGTAGACGTTGAATATTTTGAAGATGTGTGAGATTGCATAGCTGAGAAACCATTTTATCACTAAATTGAGCTGTACTAGTTCCTATGTCGGTAATTACGAACTTCATTCCAGCACTGAGCAGCAAAAATAATCTGAACTTCGTCATACAATAACAAATGATCACTAACTAATTCTACCACACACATGTGGCTAATCGCTATTCAGTGTGAACTGCAACTGGAAATTTTTATTGAAGTATTTGAAGATTATAAGCTATTGTGTTTTCCCGTTCATGGCGCCGTATGCTACTTACTTACTTCCTAACTTACTTACCTAGTTTCAGGTACTATCTGCTGCGGTGTGTATAAAAGAGAGTTACAGCTTATGGCAGAAGGTGAATCGCTGATGTAAACTGTTGTGCTCAAATTGGACGTTCAGAATTATGCAAAAGTACCCCCCTATGTTTTATTACGAAATGCTTCATGAACAGGTATACACAACGCGTTCAAATGAAATAAGAATACTTATGTGGACCACTAATTACGAGAGAGACAACAGAGAAAAAATGAGCGGAATGAAACAGGAAGATTATATTACAAAAAATACCTCAGTTTCAGATAGTCACCAAAAACAAATTTTGTTTGCGTTTTAGTTTCAGTAGGTGTTCCAACAAGTGAACCGAAAATGCGGTCACTTCAGCAGTATACAAAATGCACGAATTGCTCCGAACGTTGACTGCGCCTGACGCCGTACGGCACTGCGCATAAATCCGGCGGCCTGTCCAAGGAAGTAGTTCTTACACTAACAGTTAGGTGATGTACGTGTCCGGAAGGCTGTTACGGTTTAACTGTACCATGGAATCTTCTGTAAGTCCTCCAGAATAGAAATATATGTGTCTAGATTCTTGATCGACAAATTCTTATTGCTAATATGCAAATAATTTTAACAGCCCAAAAAGAAGTTATTACTTATAAGTGGAATTTCCTGTCAGTCCACTTTCTTTGTATAGGTTAGCTTTCAAGTCGCTTAGCTTACTCTTCACGTAGTATACCCAACGATACTGGCTAGTAGTAATAGTATCTGCTTTAGTCCTGGCATGCTGGTCTAATTGCAAGACGTTGCTCAGGCTAAAACTGCAACGTCTCGTTAGTGACTAACTCAAATGAGGAGAATATGTTCTCAGATAATTAGCGTCGTTCAGTAATTGTTGAGATGGTATTTGTATGAAACCCTGAAAGTATTGGGTGCAAATTAATGCTATGAACTGATCGATATTGGATGTTTCTACTTGTTACAGTAGAAGGGAGGAATTTGGAGAAATCTATGAGGTGATCATGTGGTCCAAGCAGCAGCAGCAGTAGCAGCACATAAATGGGATACTCGAATTTATAACATCAATCTTACTCCAACTATATGGAGATGAACTTCACGTTTATTTATTGACTAGAACACCATCGTATAGCACCTACAAAATCTGTAATATAAATTATGAACAAGTAGGACGAAGTGCTTCAACATGGAAGAAAACTCGGGGTTCACGAAATTATTGTACCTTAGATATGTCATGTTCATCGTCTATTTGTCAGCCCTGCATGCTAAAAACCAACACTAAAAAGTTCCTATTCCCACTCGTCGACTCCAGTTACTCTTGTGCTTAGAGCCAGGCTTATTAAAGCATCCAGCGATGCATCTAAAGCCCTGCAAGAGTTCTGGGTAGCGGCAGACAGACAGCGCAGAACGTTTGGAACTTCGTTACCTGAACTTTCAGACAGCTTGGTAATGATGTCTGGGAATTCTTTCATTTCGTACAGAATGGGGAACAGCGTATCCCTCATGAACGCAACTTCAGATTCTCTCTCCCTCAATCCGTGAAAATCAATGTCAAGAGGCTGCTGTATGAGGTCCAGAAGGTATTTTTCGAAATCGCTGCTGTGGAGGAGGATGTCGTGTCCAATGCTCTCATTGCACTTCAAGGATTCAAACTGCTTCCGTGCCTCTTTCATAACCAGGAGAGCTTCAGCGTGCAAACTAACCGCTGCCTCCGCGTCGCTCAGAGCCAAATGGGTCCACTGAGCCACTGTTGTGAAGTCATCGGCTGCTGAAGTGCTTCTACCTGCCCTTGAGGTGTCCGGTTGGCCCACTCGGCTGACTGCTCGCTGCATCATTCTCGTTGCTTCCAGCGCTGGTCTCACCACATTTGCAATAGACTTCACTGTGTTAAGCATAGTCCTGCAGCTCACTTCTATTTTACATATATATACTTCGCCTACAGCGCACAACTTGCGTAGCATTCGGTGCTGGTGCACGACTGCATTCCGGACATCAGAAACGAACTTTAGGACGTGTAGCAACAGACTGATATGTCGCTGCTTAGTGTCTTGTGTACTGTAGTTCTCGTTTCTACTGGGGACAATTTTTACACAAGGCAGATTGGCTTTTTCCTTCACCACATTTGACTGAATTAACTTGAGACAGACGTTGGAACTGGCAAAATCTATGTGGTGCTGCTCATTTACTTCACTAACAGGTACATTCGCGTCCACCTGCTCAGAAGATTCAGCGTAAACGGAACGCACGTAACCTTCCACGATTTTCAGCCTGCTCTCTAAACTATGAAGTTTCGCCCTAAAAGAAGCGTTTTCGAAACGCCAGCTGCCATCCCATTCATCAGCCGTTAAACTGTCACCGTATAAGTCTGCTGCACTGCTCTTTAGGTCGCTACTCTTAGATGAAACATTTTCGAGGCAAGAACTGATCACTACCAATGAGTATTCTTCCCACTGTTTCTCCTCTTCGAGAGCCTGGGAAGCACTTGACAGAGCTCCTTTCATGTCCATCGACAAAACAACACGTTTTAGTGCCTCGCCTGTCTTGTCATCGCCTGCAGTAGCCTTGTTGCTAACGCCAGCTCTCTCACTCTGCTTTTCCTTCGGCTCATCCGAACCTCTGCCACGCTGGGACTTGTCAGCTGAAGCACCGGTTTGTGCATTCGTGTTATTGTTACCTTCCTCACACGGCACATATCCTGGCGCGAAAGTACTTACACGAGGGGATTTTTGGTCGCTGATCACCGCTGATAGATTACAGCCCTTATCCGAAGTAACTGAGAGATCTTTAACAGTTATTTGTGGTAGTTTCTTGAAACTGATTGCTGCAGCAGTCAAATCTGTTGCGTTCCCTGGCGGCAACTGAACTTTCTGGAGTGCTAGTTCTTCGCTGTCTATGGTGACTTTCCTTTGGCTCTCCTGCGTCCTTGTTCTCTTGTCCATAATACTGCCAGACGGAGGAATCCGCTTCCTCCTTTTCGCCGACCGCCTGTCTGGAAGTTCCAGTGACTGCGTCGATGTGTCTGCCTGATGCACAGTAACTTCTGCAGTGGCACCGACTGCATTGCTTCGTGCTTGAGGGTTCTCCATCAGTGACAGTCACCTGCGGATTGCATTACACCCTCATAGAAGTAATTGTTTAAAAAATAAAATAAGAACTACAAATTTAGAATAAGCAGGTGGGCCATACGACAAATTTATGACACGGAAGCTCTATTCAGATTATTCATACACGTAACTAAGTTTGTATGACCATACTGAGCAGCAATTCACGAAACTGCTAAGGCTTGACAGGAATTTTCTTTGAGTGTTGTATTAATCTACGACCGTTTGTGCTGTTGAAGCAGTGATGGAATTCTTAAACATGTGCGATTATGGAGGTGGTAATTTCTGTATGTAAACGCGGCGTGTAAGGTATGGCGTCACGAATAACGTCCCTGCTCCTAATAACGTCCCCCTAGAAATTTTTGGTTTCCACAGTTGGTAAGGAATGTTTACGTTGTGTCCAATCATGACCCAAGTCCTTAGTTTTGCTGGGGTTATGTAGGATTCATCATGTTGAGCTTGTGTGTACGGGGAAATGTACCATTTAACGCCGACTTTAGCGCAGCAGTGAAGTCAGCAGCGTGTTATTCCTCATATAAGGACTAGTTGGCTCAGATATTTGGCTTATTTCAGTTGGCGTGATATCGCTGTTAGCGTTTTTGTCTATGGTGCTTCATCGTCCAATATAATAAATCTGTGGATGTTCGTTTCCTGGCCCCTTGCAGCTAGTAGTTTCGTCCCGAAGACGAATTTAGTAACTTATTAAATATTCATTTTATTTGCTTATTTGCTACTTATGAAAGTTAATTTACGTTTTCTTATTGAGAATGCTCAAGCGGAGATAAATGATTTCGTTGCATGGTTAGGTGTGACATTACACGCTCTTCATCTGCCCAGACGTACAACTTCATATTTAACATGCTTAAAAGGCTGACAGCAACTTTAAAACGTGATTCATTAATGGCTTTCAAGTTACGTAATGGTCGAAGTATTTGGCAATGTTATAATGGAAAAATGCGTTTCAATTAATTGTACTCTTCAGGATGTTTATGGTGAACGATACTGGCTATACCTTTTGTCTTTTCTGTTTTTGTGGTGTTAGTTCTGATGTCAAATACTGGTTTTAGTATGTTATAACAACTAATTTTAAGTTGCCTAGACGTGGATAGAAATTCTGAAATTTATATACCGATTTGCTGCTTTCGCCCAGGGAGGGGGACAAGTGCATACAATGAAACACGGCGTCCAGCTATAATGACCTTATTCGACGATGAATCAAGTCGTCATTTTGTTTCAGAAGTTTGTATCAGATACAACTATCATGTAACTGGTATGTTTGTCTCTGGACTTCACAGCCTCCCATCCCCATCCCCCTGATCCAAGTAGCCCAACGTATGTTTCATAAAATTGAACGAGAGATGTTTAGCTGGCTATCGAAGCGCAAAAAGGTGCTTAAGAATCCTTCAAAACCACGAACGGGAGCTTGCCCTGTGAACATTTTGGAGGACGATTGTGTTCCATCAGTCACCATAAAGATTTAGTAGGAAGGCCTACACTTACGAGAATGTTGACAATCCCGTTGATTTTCACGGTAAACTGAGATGGACAAACATATAATAAAAAATCCTCGAAACATCACGGATGCACCTCATGCGAACTGCGCCTTACACCCACTGCTGTTCTAACTCCTCACTGAACCATCGAAGCATTCAGTACCTCATATCGTCAGCTATAGAACTCCAAAGTGGTCAGTACGCTATTTGAAGGGTAATGAATCACTTTTTTCCCCAGAGAGGTTACTATAAAACGACGTGTGTCTGATAGGGCACGTATGTTTCTTTTGTTGGACATCTAAATGAAAATCTTACAAAGCTGGAAACATTCGTACTCTGCAGCTTTTCACAGGTTTTATGAACACACATGGCGTAATAATTCTTGAACGATCTTATGTAATGTACCTGTCAGATGGCTATTTACTGAAACCGTGCCCATAGATTACCCTGTGTCTTTAGTATCCTTTATATGGATTAAGATTCTCAATTTTTTTGTCGTAGCGTCCAACCACTATTTGCGTCTCACTTTCTAAAGGGTTGTGCTGCTGTACCCCGTATCCAAATGAAGGACATTTGTAATCTGAATGAATTATGTTTCAGGACAATGTTCCAGAATTTGTTTCCCACTGAACCAGTCATATGGTCACAATTATAAAAGAACCAATTGGTGGGAGCGTCAACTACCGGCACATTTTTCGGACATTTTCTAAGTGTTGTTGACAGTGTAATTCATGTCAGTGTCTGCTATTACTCCCGGACCTCTTATTTTTCTGACTTCTTGTGTGAGACTAAGTTCAACGAATACCAAAGCTCCTCATTGAAGTTGTTAAAATGGTGGCATCTGATGCACTATTATCCGAAATAAAATGAGATACTTGGTAATTTATGAGATTATAGTTTTGGTCAACATTGGCTTTCCTTTAAGAAAAAAAACTTTTATAATTTAAGTTTAATTCCACTTAAGTTATTAGTGACTTGACTTCTGCCAATCTCACAGGCAGGTATTTCTAGAGAATGTTCGTCTTAAGGAAACCTTTAACTCAATAGAACTAATCAAATGTTGCTTGTCACTGCAATGGAATCTGAATTTTATATTTTTTTTTAGCACGTAACTACGTGATATTAGTCTTTAAAAGGGGTGATAAAAGTATGATAGGATCGATATGCGTAACTTCCTAAAAAGAGATATTTTCCTCAAGAAAGATTATTCTCTCTATGGGTTACTATGTACTTTCACATAATTTATTACACACAAATTTAATTTGAGTTTGTCTGGTCATTTAAGTGTAAGAGAAATTCGTACCTACTTTAGGCCATAATAGCTGGCAAATGGCGTAATACAAAAGGTGTTTGACGTGTGAGTTAACACACACTTATATACAATGATACAGATGATACAAATGTGGCTTTGAATGATAGAAACGTACCGGCATGTTACTGTGTTAGACCGTTATTGTTAGTCATCCACGTATCTTGATGCCGATCTAGCAGAACACCGCACTTTAGTGGCATTTGAAAAGCCATGTAGTGATGTATCCCTTGTTAATACTGGTTTTGATATCTGACACAAAATTATCTCAGAGACGTACAGTAACGGAGGGGATGAAGCTGAAATCCTCTTGCAGTGTAAGCACGCCGTATCAATTTACGCAGGAAGAGAAAAAGTCTTCTTAACAATTAGAGTAACTGTTTAGGAGAACTTTCAAATATATGTGTGCGTTTCTTGCATAGCTAACTGCGCAAAATCCCACCTTTTGTACATCATCTGATAGTGTATGGGATAGATTCTGAGGAAAGTTTGCGAATTCCTTCAACATGAACAAGAGCACGGGTATTTGATTCAAGAGCTTCCAGATCCCGTTAAGATATTACATCTCTCCACCTTACAAATGCCATCCTTGTTGAGCACGTCACCTGATACTTGCCATAAAATTGGACAAGCAATAATTATCTGCCCCCTAGTAAGTTGTAAAGCTTGTTTTAACATTTCAAACCTTTGAAGAAATACTGTAAGAAATGTGATGTTTAACTCTACTCTCGAGATTCTTTTTCACATATTAATTTATCCCCTTGCATGTCCCACTGACTCAATAGTAAAATTACAATAATAGGTTCATTGTAGAACCGAGTGCTTGAAATTAATAACTGGTAATAGAGAACTGCTGTTCCTTTGACTTTGTCGGCGATAGTATTTGCGTGACTAGTATCACTAGCCCATTTCTTCGTCGTAACGTCGAATCACCTTGCCTCTTGTCAGCATTTTGATATGAGGGTCCGAATCCGTTCAGAATTGCGTGACTACACAGTATTTCGTTTCATTACCTTTTATGATCTTTTCCTTATATTTGAAGGACGTGAATGTTCGAAAATCGATTTGCGAGAATGCAGTTGTACAAAGCAATATATATTATCTACCAAGAGTTCTCACGATAACTCATCAGTAATGATTGTTCCTACACATGCAAGAGATAAATTTAATAACTGTCTACGTGGCGTCAAGATACCTTCATCTGAAAACTTACCCTGGTTGGGCGACTGCATCGTACCCATGTAAATGGACCCATGAGCTGTTTAAGAGACTCATATGAAACTTAAAATATTTTATTGCAAGCGTGCGAGTCTGAAGTGACTCAGCTGTATTGATTTTTAACGTCTCACAGAGAGGAAATAGTTTATTTAATGAGAAACGTGAAAGAATTTTGTAAGACTCGAAATGGATGAATTTTTTATTAATATGTGGACTGTTGAGTTAGTGGGGTGCACTCAGCTGGCAATTTTTAAAAATTTAATAACATACAAAAGCGATGTGTGTATAATTTACTATTTATCTATTAACTGTTAGTTCCAGACGTTATACAAGGATCGTAAGTGCGTTCCTATGAAGAGTTGATCACCAAAGTGTCAGAATACGCTAATTTGTTAGTGCCGAAGACATCTGGTTCAAATGGCTGTAAGCACTATGGGACTTAACGTCTGAGGTCATCAGTCCTCTAGACTTAGAACTACTTAAACCTAACTAACCTAAGGACATAACACACATCTATGCCCGAGGCAGGATTCGAACCTGCGACAGTAGCAGCCGCGTGGTTCCAGACTGAAGCGCCTAGAACGGCTCGATCACAGCGGCCGCCCGCAGACATTTGCTTTCATTTCTCTTTCGTCCTTTTGACGAACAGGAAGTCTTTCTTAGGTGATACATTCACGTTCACGTCCTTAATTGTTAGACAGCTTCCAACATTTAGAACGTTGTTATGATTCCATCTTTGTCCTCTTTAAAATAGCTACCCAGCGTTGCTTCCGCAATCTGAATACTTATTCTACCGCAATGAAAACATTTTTTACTATTAAATTGTTAGGTTGAAGAGCTGTAACCGAGGAGCGTTATCGTAGGCTTTTTTATCGTAGTTCGTAGACCGTGAGCCATTTGTTTGGAAAAGTTTAGCAGAACTTATATACTAATAAGATGTATTAAGTTCGTCGTCATTTGTAGTCGTTAAGCAAAAGTTTTAATTGACAGAAATACTGGTCCTCCTATTAAATTGCGTGTCTCACTGGAACTTGATATTCGTAACAGGCATTCATTCAATACTGTCATATTTCAAATATGCTCTCTAAAGAAACTCAATTACAGCTCTGCTTGGAATACACTCCTATTTCAGATGCCATTTTGAAGGCAACGTATGGAGCTCCACCTATTTAAGCTCCATGAAACTATAGGGGCTGAAGCGGGATTATTTCGTGGATTTCAACAACAACAAATCTTATTTTTCAAACAAAACTGGCCGAGAAAAATGTCATTACTTATAGAACGCCTTTCGCATTATACACTTTGGATAATTGTATTGCGGTCTGAATTCTGAAGAAAACCAAGGGATAGTTTACAAGAACCAATTTCAATTACCTCAGTGTTACAATATAGGGTATCAGTTAACGTGTTACTGATTTCTCAGTCTCTTTCACAACCAGTTGGCCTTAAAATTTTAGTCTTTTTATATCACTTACATTCTGAAGCGTTATGTTGGTCTTTCCTCAAGATAGATTCCGGCAGGAACCAAAATACCTTGTACAGCCTTCACTGACCCTTCAATTGCATTGCAAGAGCTCTGCATGGCTATATACAATGCTTGGAGAACTGCAGATACGGTATCGCTGCACATTTCACTCCACTGTTCGATAAGGATGCGGAGGCTCCTCATTTGTATGAGGACTGGTAAAAGCAAGGCTCTCATCTGTTTCATGTTTGACTCCTGGTTTCTTATTTTGGCCACATTAACATTCGGCTGCCGAACGAGGCCTAGAAAGCAGTCTCCGGCGGCCATAATGTCGCGCGAGACTTTAATGCCTTCAAGTTGATAGCTCCTCATGAGATCCAGGTCCCACAAAGACGCCTGCAGCGCCTCCCGTGCGTCCCTGTGGAGGTCCACAGCTCTCTCTGCTGTGAGGAGCGCCTCGCTCGCCCACTGCGTAGCAGCAGAGGCCGCGTCGCGGAACGCGGGCAGCCCACGTCCCCTACTGTCAAGTTTTCGCACCACTTCCTCCATCTGCGTGCACGTTCGCAAAGACGGAGTCAAGCCGATCGCAATAGTCTTTAAGCAGTTGGATATCAGGTGGTAGCTGATCTCTGCTCTGGATACAAGTCGCTGAGCTATTGCACACAGCTTGGACATTATTTTCCGCTGTCTAACGACTGCATTCCGCGATTTTCGAGCCGAGTTGGATGCCTTTCTTACAGTGTAGTTGTAGCGCACGTTTCCAACCGTCACTGGCATTCTGCTACCACTGCCGCTAGCAGCGCTCAGATCTGCACCGTCATACGTAGACTGCTTCCAATATACCTGGCTAACTGAATGTTTGCGACTCTTCTGCTTTACGGCTTCATTGCAGAAACCAGACACGTAGTCTTTGACGGCAGCGAGCCTCTTTTCAAGTGCCGCAGTGGCGTCTTCTTCACTGCACTTATTCGACCTCTGCAAATTGCAGTTCACAGTACTCGTTACTAATTTATCAAAAGGAACGCTGGTGACGTCACAGAAGCTACATCTCAGCAGAGATACCTTTGTCAGATACGTATCAATGATATTAAAAACATTTTCCTCTCTTTTCTTTTCCTGATCCATTGCTTCTGAAGCCTTCTCATAAGCTTCACACAGCTCCACGAGAGAATATGAAGACCCTCCAAAAGGCGATGACTCACTATGTATATCGGCTCCACTGTCACTATTAGAGGGAGAGCTATGAGAAACATTCTTTCCGTTTGGCCCACCGGTGTCTTTCGCACTCGTATCACTTGGCTCACTACTGTTGAAGCTCTCACTGGTCCCACTGATGACATCGTTTTCCTCTTGCCCGTCTCCTGTCACACCTGACGCGTTACTTCCGACCGACGTTCCTCTACTTTTTACACCATCCTTGTCTTTTGACGTATCTGAGTCTTCTGCCAAGATCTTACGACCTCCGCAATCGATAGAGTTAACGTAAGTGTCAGGATCTTGCTGTGACGTGGATATCATGTTGAGAAGGGATTCATCACAGTACATATCGCCGGCTTCAGATGAATCTGGTTTAGGAGTGTGCTGGCTGTCATCTGGCCGCCGCAGCAACCGAGATCCTGTGTAGATGCCGTCCATGTCTGCTCGCCGTCTCACAGATGTGGGTTCACCAGTAGAGGAGACAGAAGACTGTCTCGCTGGCGCTCGTCCGTCTATAGCGTCCATGGTGAATCCGGCAGCAACACCTTGCAGCGTTTAGAGTCGATGGCAGACCCCTGCAGATCATATTTGCACAATTCAACGTAAATTATTTTTGGATGGAGAGAGAGAGAGAGAGAGAGAGAGAGAGAGAGAGAGAGATAAATGGGTTGTGATTGATTCATTGAGCTCTAATACGAAGTAAGCTTTGAAATGACAGTCACTGACACACTAAGTTACCCGTCCTATGAAGAGGACAATTTCGCAGACTTAGCCACAACGCTGTAACAATTAAGGGGCTTTAAAATTTTTTTATTGTTCCCTGTAATGACATTTAGGTTCCTGTACATACTGCAACCCGAAGAAAACTGAAATGTTTCATCTTCGAAACTTTGCTTCTAACAAGGGCAGGCAACGATGTAGGGATCATGGATTTACTTCAAGCTCTGTACACTCTTAGTAGTATTTTAGAACAAAGTAATGCGCACGTAGGAAGGCGTAGTACTACGGCTGTTTCGGTAAAGTCGTAAGAGAAGTTTTAAGCGCCATTGATGTATAGTTGCGTAGCGCCCCTGAGAACGAGACTGTGACAGTCATGTGGTTAGCGTTCAAGCTCTAATCGATGGGTCACTGGATCCAGTCCCGCTCATGTTATTCTAAATGATATTTTTTTCAACACTACATATTACACTTTGAAGGTAGTAATATGAAAAGTGTACTTGCATGAACCTCTATCGAATTTCCAGCGCTATTTCGCTGTTCACTAATTTTTTATTAACAAATGTGTGTGTAATATATATGGCTGACCGGCCATTTGACCATCATCTGTGCGGATGCACAAACAGTGCCCGAACTCTTAAAGGAATTGCCAAAAAGCCGTAAGTAAAGAGTGTAATGGGCAGGGGTGCTATGATTATATTCCGGGACAATACGTCGGGAATGTGGGTCTCACGGGAGGCGTGCCAGAGAAGACCCTGCAGTCGCACTATCCTCTGTGTCTTCGGTAGTTCAGATGGATAGAGCGTCTGCCATGCAAGCAGGAGATCCCGGGTTCGAGTTCCGGTCGGGGCACACATTTTCAACTGTCCCCGTTGACATATCAAAGTCTGTATGCAGCTAGGGGTATTCAATTCATTGTGAATATAAAACTATCGGCAAGTAAACAAATGAAAGCATGATTTTCTATAAATTTAAGAAACTCATTTCCGAATTCCTTATACCGATAACCGGGTAGGGTACCGAGAAATGCTTTGCAACTGGGCGCTTCTTTCTGCATACACAGGTGTGAAGGACGGGTGGAAGGTTGGAAAATCCGTGGTCAAACATCCATAAATGAAGGTGTGTGAATTTTATTCAGCAGGAGATGAGTTATAATATGCCAAAATAATAGGGTAATGTACGATCAGAAGCCGAATGTGCTTTCAACATTGTGTGTTGCAGGATGACATTTTTCATACAGACGCAGACAAGAAATTCAAAAGGAGCTACATCGAATGAATGTATTTTTTCCCGCGTGCACAAGGGGTATACGGTGTTTATAAGGGAAAACGAAGCTCGTTGACGTTTTGAAGAATGAAAATAAAGACCAACTTAACATTTTCGTACGTATTGGTGCCGAAAATAATTGTCGTAATGATAGAAATTATTAAGAAGTGAAATGACTGGAAATTTAATGGAAGTTTCGTGCAAATACAGATGTATTTTCATATTATTGATTTTCAAGTGTAATATGTACGAATAATATGACGACGGACGATGTATGGGACAAAAAGGGTATCAACTACTAAACAGTTGCTGATAGTGAACTATGAAGACGTTCTGGACGCCTTGAGATGCTGCTAGTAATGCACCTAGTGTGCGCGACTTCTTTATACGAACCCGTGTAGTCTCCGCGAACGAAGAAACTCTGTAGATTGACCGATGTCCCGTAAGCAGTCAGTGTGCGTAATGCGGCAATTACGTATTATAAAACGTGTGAACTGATAGTTCTACGCTGTCAATTGCGACGTAACAACCATCTAGTAGTTCCCAATCGCGACACAACTTTCTATGTCTTAGTATTTAGATGGTTTGGCATCTTTGGGTAAGTCGTGTTTGGTATTACCTTACACTCCCAGTGAAATGGTATGAAGTTGTCGGCTGTGAACTTAGAGGACTCGCCTTGCTTAAGTAAGAGTTGACTTATTTTTCATTGTGGTAATGCCGACCTGTTAAGTGATAAGAAGGAAACCAGCCATACCTTTTATTCCGATTTACTGTACGGTCTAGGCCACTAGACAGTTGTGAATATTCTTAGTGAAGCTGTGAGGACGGGGCCCAAGTCGTGCTTGGGTAGCTCGGTTGGTAGAGCACTTGTCCGCGAAAGGCAATGGTCACGAGTTTGAGCCTCGGTTCGGCATACAGTTTTAATCTTCCAGGAGTTTTCGTATCTGGTCACACTCCGCTGCAGAGTGAAAATTTCATTCTGGAAATATTCTTGGTGTGCGCAATGCATGCTATTTTCTCTTAATATGTCGACTGCCGTTGGTTTTTGCGTCAAGTTGTTTTTGATGCTGCGGCAACTACTTGTCTTACCACTCGTGATATTGCCTAGGCTCTAAATTTGCATACTGTTGCAATTCATAGCTTACTGCGTGATATTTTACTTAAAATGAAGACTGGTAGTCACACACACTAGGCTGTTCCTCATGTAAAAGTATTTAGTAGTATCTTATCAAAAGAAGTGACTAGCTTTGTTTCTACGGAGCTCTTAATTGTACGCTGTCTAGTGCTGATCTTTGTAATGAATTTGAGTGTTCCTAGTACATCCATGATGTTAAATAGTTTTATGACTAACAAATATGCACATGTGTTTTAGTCTATTATGCTGGATGCACACACATTTGATGTAACACCATTACTATCATCATTTTTAAGTTTAAGCGGTATTATGATTACCTGTCACATGTACAATTGCTTTGTACACTTATATTACTACATGCAAACTCTCATTATGCAGGGGCCCGAAGATGGCATAATGAATTGACGAAAGTGGTTGCGTTAGAAATTGAAGATCTTTAAGTTTGCGGCTGTTGGTAAAGTTTATTGCATTGAAAAATTTATTAGTGACTTGCGATTAATCGTCGGCATGAGTCCTGGATAGTGAATGACAAAGTTTCACAAATAGCTTCCCTTATTTCTAAAATCAAGAAATACATCATGAAATATATATTTATACAGTGATTCTCTACCGCCGTTTAAATTTCTTGCGTTTTTAAGAAGCTTAGGTAAGGTTACTCATCTCTGATGTCACTGTCAGTTTCATTTTGCACCTTGGCTGTTTACAGTCACTTATTTACATCAGCGTCAGTTGCTTTCTGTCGTTAACCATTTTCAGTGACTACTATAGTCTTGAAGGGACGAACGAGAACGTTCTATGCTTGACAACATCTTATATCAACTAATACTACGGAGACATGCACACAAAATTAAACGCACCACACTACTAGCATGTAATACTGTCACCCCAGTCCAATTCAATACTGACCATTTGCTAGTATAGAGTAGTTTTAAGGTATAAAGACAGTCAAAATCGCCCAGATCACACTCCTATCGATGTAATTCGGGAATATTCTGTCTCACTTTTATATCCATCATCGACGTGATTACAATTAATTCATGTATTGCAATATGTGTATACAGATGTGTTCAACCTTACCTCCAGTTTTGTCCTTACTGTAGAATAGGACGGGAGCCTGAACATGCACGTCTATACAAGGTGCAACATACAAATTAAATAATTACGTCTTGTTCTATACTCAGCACAGAACAGGACGTAAGGGTGAACATATGGGTATACACTTAGTGCAATGCATTCATTAAATGATTTGAAACATCTATAAAGGATGCAGAAGTTACGTACAATATCCCCTGCACTTATCGGTAAGTGTGATCAGCTGGGTAATAGAGACTATCAGTGTTTTCGAACAATTCTTCACTTGCAAATGGCCATTTTAGAATTTACCCGGCGAGATGTCGCTGCATGCGAGTAGTGGGGTTAGTTGTGTCTTTTTATGTTTACCACTGCGGAAGTAGTTACTTTCACTTTGTGACAGGCACAGAACGATGTTCTCGTTAGTTTCTTTAAGAATGTAGGGATGTTTCTTGAAATGACTATCGGCCGCTATCAGATGACAGTGATGTACGGAACAGATGATGTAAGAGTGAAGGTGGAAAAAGGAGTTTCCCTTGAATAACGTGGGGTACTAATAGCCATCTCTTAGACGACGTCCATGAAAATTAAAAGATCTACCAATTTTGACGTTTATACTAAAAACATGGTCACGTGTATGGATAGTAAACGATGAACCAATTCAGAGGTCCCAAATCGGATACTATTTGCTGTTTATAGTCATTACCGTCGTAACCAAGTTCAGCTACGGAAGGTAAACCAAAGGATTTTTCAAAAATTACGTTTTTATTTACGTGGCAGTTGAACTACAGCCCAACAAAACAAATGACTTTTTTACAGTTCTGAAGTGCTATATCTTAAAATGATGAAGTGGTACATTCTTAAAAGACACGCCGGAAGAAACAAGGACTTCTACAACCTTCCTTGATGCTTCAATGCCACTACAAGCGTTCTGGGTCAGTGAAGACAGAGTTTCCAGAACTACAGATATGGAACTGCTGCATGTCTCGCTCCACTGTTCAATGAAGGTCTCGTAACTTCTCATTTCCTTCAGGTCTGGCAACAGGCACGCTCCTATAAGTTTCATGTTTGACTCCTGATTTCTTATCTCAGCGTGACTGGTATCAGGCTGCTGTACCAACTGCAGGAAGCGTTCTCCGGCAGCCTGTACGTCGCGGAAGACGTCAGTACTACGAAGTTGGTAGCTGCTGATGGCGTCCTGGTGACGACAGGCTGACGCTAGCGCCTCTTTCACCTCCATGTGGTGACTTACGATCTTCTCACCTTCGAGCAGCGCTTCTCCCGTCCACCGAGTGATAACCGAGAACGCTACTCTGAGCGCAGAGTTTCCGTGACCTTCGCGCTCAAGTATTCGTACAGCTTCCTCCATCAGCCAGAAAGATCGCACGGTTGGTGTCAGGAAGATGGCCACAGTCTTCAAGCAGGTGAGTATCATCTGGTGGATCATTTCTATTTTGGAAACATGCCGCTGAGCTAACGCACACAGCTTGGAAACTACTTTGCTCTGGCACACGAGTACTTTCCGCGATGCAAGAAATGAATTAGCTGCCTTTCGCACAGCGCACTTGTAGTCCAAGTTCTGAAGTGCCAAGAGCATTGTGATGGTATCACCACTGCTGCTGCTGTTGCTGCCAGGCTGATTCGAGCTGTCAGGTACAATAGGCTTGCCATCTACCAGACAGACTGGCTGTTTGCGATCCTGCTGTTTTATGTTCTCTGTGGGGAAGAGAGACACGTAAGCCTTCAAGGCTTCAAGGCTCTGCTCAAATGCAATACTATTGTCTTCTTCTCCGCCGACACTCGACCCTGGCAAATTATGGCTCTGAAGATACGTTAATGATTCACCAAAAAGAGCGCTGGCAACGCTATGGAATTGTTGACTCACCAGCGTTACCTTCGTCAAGTTCGTACGACAGACAGTAGCGACGTATTCCTGTCTTTGCTTTTCATTATCTACTGCTTCTAAAGCTCTCTCATACGCTAAACATACCTCAATCAGAGAATATGAAGACCCTGTAAAGGGCGAAGACAAATCTATACCAGTGGTAATGTCAGAGCTTGGAGAAATGTCGCTCCTGCTGGCACCACCAGCGTCATTTTCGCTCTTGTAATCTTGCTCAGTGCTGTTGTAGCCCTTGCTCGTCTCACTGACATGCAAGACATCACACTCCTGTCCTTCGCCGATCGCACTTGGCGCGCTACTTGGGGAAGATTTTCGTCGCCTTACGTCGTCGTCGTCATCTATCTTCTGCATGGGCACGTCGCTAGCAGTGTTAGACATATTTGTGTCCTGGGTCGAGACGCTCATAAAATCACCGGAACCACTGGAGCAAATTTCTGTGTCAGGATCTAGTAGTGTGAGCTTCACGTCGAGGTGGTATTCGTCGCAGTACATGTCGTCCGCTGCTGTTACTTCTGGCTTAGGTTGCTGACAGTCTTGTGTCCGCAGCAGCCTCGATCCTGTGGAGCTTGCATCCGAGTCTACGCGACGTTCCTGGTCTGTCGGCTCACCAGTAGAGGAATCTGATGAATCTGTCTTCCCTCCATCTCTCTCTGTTGAATCCATTATGAAGCCCTCAGCAGCGCCAAGCAGCGTTTAGAGTCGATGGTAGTATCCTGCAGATCATATTTCCATATTTACATTCTGTGTAAGTAAGGGTTAAGCATTTGTAAAGGAAGAAGAGGGGAGCGGGCGAGAGAGAGAGAGAGAGAGAGAGAGAGAGAGAGAGAGAGAGAGAGAGAGAGAGAGAGAAAGAGAGAGAGACAGCTTTTGTTCATCTCCAAGTCAATGAAAATATTTTAAAACTTGTAATAACGGAGGCGTGAAAATACGAATCTTGTAACGAAGACCATATCCTTAACCGCACGATAGTGACGGAATTAATGGGGGTTGTAGGAATTTTAATCTTACTGTAGGCGACTAGTTACCTGTACGTACTGCAACCGAAACAAAAAAACGTGTTTCAGATCCCAGAGTATGGTCCTAAGCATTGTCTAGTGCATACTGACTCGTTAGTAACTGATACGTTCTCGGATATACCTGATTAAGACATCTGAATACGGACTTCTCAAAGAGGATTTCCAAATGTGTGTGTGCTAGGCAAGAAAGGGATGTACTGCCTATGTTCTCACTAATAGGGAGTTTTATATAAATTCAGAGCGCTTTCAACAGATCCTGCAGGGCACATGCAATGTGTCTCGTGAGCGTGAATTGTTTATATGAAGCCGCAAGGCCTGCATGAATGAAAAAATTGCAGATTGGCTTGTCTCCCTGAAGTGTTGATTGTGCGTATTGTGGCTATGATATAAGGAACATTTAAGTGTCATTGCTAGTTCTGTGTTGTCCCGATAGCAATGTGTTGTTGATAGTGAATCTAGCGAATATTCGTCAGAATTAATCATGGACTACGGAATTTAAGTAAGTTTATATTGACTATTTCAAGAATTAACGAACACACAAAATATGCACCTCCACCACAACAAGAAAACAACGAACAACTAAAACATATTTTACACACTGCAGATGCAACGCATCGTATTACGGACATTACGAAGCGTCAAAAGCCTTGAGAACTCACCCTCATCTATGACCACTCAACCAAACATCCACAGAGAGTGGTTGTAGTAGAGTGCAAGACTGTCATCTTATTAAGTCCTGAACAGGTTAGTCTTATCCCTCATCAGTGTTTTAAAACCCGTAACTTTTTTCAAAGACAAAGCTGCAACGTGCCGCTTTCTTAAGTACTCTTTTGCTCAAACTAGTTTTCGTACATTTTCAGATTCATCTTCAGATGATGTACATGGAAATTATGACCCTATTTCATAGCAGAATGCGCGGAACTGTACTGTCGCAAGCCAGCGCCCGCATCATTCTGCAAAATAGAACTTACTCCTACGAAATAGAACCTAGAAAGATTCGGGAAAAATAAGTAACCGATTCCAATATTCGGTATGTACAAGCCTCAATGCGATTTAGAATATAATTGGAGTAGCACGCGGCCACATCCATTCTTCGTGTACGGGAAATTAGTGCTTAGTAAGGTGACACGTAACCCAGTCATTGGAAGTGACAGTGAGCAGACCGTCGGTTCTTTCATCGCTGCTGGTGAGACGAAGGCATGGGTTTGAGACGGTCCTTACCATATGTTTCAGTAGTTCCCTGATCCAAGGTAATATGTACTGCCTAATTTCGGAATCATCATATCCGGATCGTAACATGGTCTCCCGCACACAACGGCGACATATCCACGCTTTGAGATGGCTATGATTATGTCCTTGCACCGGTCTCGTATCTGTGTTCTGAGAGGATGTAATAGCTGCTGCTGAATCTCATTGATTGCATTTTTGTGACGAACGGAACTTTCGTTCCTCACGTTGCGTGCAGATCAGAGATGGATATTTTCACAGGTGCTCCTGTTTCCGGCGAATCTCGCTAACAAGTCTAGTTAGCAACACACACTGCAACTAGGGGTGGCTCCTAATACGTCCAGCAAAACACTAGACGCAACTTGAGAAACAACAAGGTTTCGTGGACCAAGACCATCATACCACCCGGAAGATAACTGCGACATTCGGCAGCGAAAGCCTTCAACACACAGGGTGACCTGAAAGTCCATTAATTTTTGAAAATTCAGTTCTTCACGGAGTAACGTAGTTAAAAATGTAATTTTACAAATCCCTGAAGTGACAGTATTTATTGACACTAAAAGAAGTACGCAAAATTACCGATAGACGGCGCTTTATATCATAAAATCAATAATTAGCATCACAATTGAATTTCAGCAAAGGACATGGTCGAAGGACGATGCTATTCGACAGCAGTTTACGTCGTCAGGTGGTTTCTGTCAGCATTCCTTATGAAGTCTGGCGATCATGGTAGACTTCCCAAGTCCCAGTAACAACAGTAACACGGATTGAGTTGTGGGAACCTGACCGCCTCTCACTATATCACATTTTATTCACGATTCTCATGCGGAGTGACTGACGTCGCTGTCAAGTGTTACCTCGAGGCTAGTTCTTAACTCCTTTTTTGTTTCAATAGAACTTCCATTTCAAGTCTTTAAAGTACGCCAACATTTACCTCTCTACGTAACTTTTCTAATGTTAACGGACATTTGGGTCTCCCTGTACGATCAGTTGACGGCCGGTGACAGTTTGTCGAAAAAAGGCATTCACGCAAGATGGCACGACATATACAAATTGTCGCTGCTTTGAGAGCCAAATACACAGGTATCTAATATTTTTTATGCTACGCTCAACGGCCACATCAAAGGGAAAGGAGCATACGACGCCATCACGAAACGCATTAAACTGTGCCATTGATTATGGTGACAGGGGAGTTCTCTCCGACAACGAGGCTACTCTGTTTTTAACACAAAGCTTCTGCAGGTCGACTGAAAGTCTACAATCTTTCAGTTGACCAAAGAAACAACTGTGTCCATAAATTAAGGCTGTTGCGAATACCGGCTGGACTGCAAGTTAGATGATATCCAATAGAACTAGGACTATTTGACTTCGCCGAACCCCTAGTAGTACCATTTGGAAACTACTGTTTTATTAGTAAGTGCCTGGTGTTGAGTACCAACATATAGGCAATATGTTCAGGGGGACTGAAGTGTAACCAAACGATAACTTACGTTAGATGTATTCGCAATTACGAAAAAGGGCAATCATCTGTAGAATGGAATCACAGTGAAAATTTTGTTCGGGACCGGGACTCGAATCCGGATTTCCCGCTTATTGCGAGCGGTCGCCTCATCATTTGGCTATTCGTGCGCTACCAACGTCCACACCCAAATTTCCATATGCCGTCAACCCTGCCTCTACGATTTGTACTCATACCCCCATTATGTATAGACGCTTTCCCGCTATCGAAAGATAAATACAATATTTCAGTGCCTGTGGTATTCCGATTACGTTGCAAAGTTCCTTCGGAGATGCGTGGGTCATGCACGGATAGCCAAATGGTAAGGCGACAGCTCGAGATATGTGGAAGACCCAGGTTTGAGACCCGGTCCGGTATAAACTATCATTGTCGTTCCATTGTACAGCTGATGGTTGTCCTTAATCGCAGTAGCAAATACATTTACTGTGTTTTATAACTGCGTTAGTCGCCGCAGTGCCTGTTCCTTTAGTCATGCATGTCAAAAGGAAATTTGCATCGTAGTCAGAACACAGGCACAGCAATATCGTAAAGGATAATTTGGTCTGTAAAATAAAGGGCACACTATTAAATTATCAGGAGTAAACTTAAATTTTACATAAATCCACAAAATTTCATCAATCATCGGTGAAACAAGCAAAACAAACATTGTGACACGTTTGTCTTTATAAAAGATTGAAAACGAGCCTAAACATGCTGTTTGAGCACAGAGTATCTTTGCTTCTACAAGTAAATGAGAAATACTGGAAGATTCTAAAACGCAGTAGGTGACTAAAATGCTCTGTATGTATTCTTTCTTATTGCTATCAAGGATCTAAAAGTAAGAATAAACAACTTCAGTCTGCAATTGTAAATATTTGGAATATTTAGGAACGCGGAGTCGACAGAATTAGGTAAGTGGGGATTGGCTCACAGTCCACACTCAACAAGAGCTTTTGCCCACTAATTTATTGCACTTTAAGAATACTTTTTATATTCTATTCCCCTTCTGTTTTTCGCAGGAAACCTGAATCTATCAACGTTTTCTTCTTCCATATTGGCCAGCCCCGGTATAGAGTTGGTTGGTTGTTTGAGGTTTAAGGGACCAAACATCAAGGTCATCAGTCCCTTGTTTCAAATAGGCTCCATTCCGCTAATGGGACTTCGCAGTCAAGTCAGAAAAATAAAACGGAAAAAGGTAAAAACGTAAGAGGGCAGTCATGTTGTCATTGGTAAAAAAAAAATGAGGGAAGTCGGCAAGAGATCGAACCCAACACTATGCTGAAGCAGCATAGGCAAGACCACCTGTGACGTAAAAGGTACAACTGCTAGAACGTAGAAAGTACGTATGGGAATAGAAAGACTAACCAAGCCTTAAAAAAGGGGTAACAACAGAATAAAAGGGAAAGAAAAGAGGATTTCGGTCAGGGAGGGGAATCGGGAATCTCCCAACACTGCTTACAGTGGGAGACACCCAAACACTGACCGCCCTGCCCCAACACCAGAGAGAGATTAAAAACCTTAAAACTGAGAATAAAAACCACTTTCCCGGAGGAAACCGAGAACCAGAGAGACCATCCGGGAATCGTCAGCCAACATCAAAGGTAAAGTGTTGGGGAGCCTATACTTAGCATGCAGAGACAAAAGAAGAGGGCATTCGACCAAAATGTGGGCTACTGACTGGAAGGCTCCACAACCACATAGTGGGGGTGGCTCATCACGCAAAAGAAAACCATGGGTCAGCCTGGTACAGCCAATGCGGAGACGACAGTGTGGTCAAGTCCTTTCGGGAGAGGCGAAAGGAAGAACGCCACGGGCCTGGTGTCACCTTAATTGCACGAAGTTTATTAGACAGGGGAGTAGCCTCCCAAGAAGTGGCCCATGACAGTGCCAAGTGGAATTTGATGTGAAGCCGTAAATCCGCTGCAGGAGGGGTTACAGAAAACGGGGGGGTAAGTGACTGCTCCCCAGACAAACGATCAGCGAGCTCATTACCCGGGATACCCACATGGCCAGGGACCCATAAGAAGTCAATGGAACAAGCAGCACGGTGAATATCAGCGAGATGGTCATGGATGGCAGAGACCAGGGGATGGCGCGAAAAACACCGGTCAATAGCAAGAAGGCCACTCACGAGTCCGTACATAACAAAACACGGTTGTGTTGAGACTGTTTAATAAAGGTAAGGGCCTGGGAAATTGCCATCAATTCCGCATTAAACACCCCACCTGTAGGTGGCAGCAGATGATTTTCCGTTCCAACAGAGGACTTGAAGGCATACCCAACATGATCAGCAGATTTAGAGCCATCAATGTAAAAGACAACAGCATCCCGAAACTCCCATAAAATTTGGCGGAAAAAGGAACGGAACACCACCAGGGGGATGGAATCTTTCGGACCTCGCCGGAGATCCATCCGAATTCGAGGCCGAGGAACTAACCAAGGAGGGGTAGAGGGGAGGGAGCGACGAAGACAGGACAAACAAGGAATCTGAAAATCACGGCAAAGAGACGCAAGGCGCAGCCCAACCGGTAAACCCGCCAGAGGGCGGGAGTCGGGTGGGCGACGTCCATGGTCTGGGAACAGGATAGAATAGGAAGGATGAGTGGGAGAGGAACGGATACCGAGTGCATAAGACACCAGAAGCTGGGACCGCCGAACAGAAAGGGGGGATCCCAGCTTCAACCAAGAGACTATCAACAGGGCTAGTAGGGAAAGCACCGGTGGCCAAACGGATACCACGATGGTGTACTGGATCCAGCACATGCAGTGTGGAAGGAGCAGCTGAACCATAAACTTGACAACCATAGTCCAAGCGAGACAACTAGAGCACGATAAAGACGGAGGAGGAGGGAACGGTCCGCACCCCAAGAGGAGTGGGCAAGGAAGCGAAGGACATTGACTTTACAGAAGCATCCTACCTTCAGGAGTCTGATATGGGGCAGCCAAGTAAGCTTGTTGTCGAAAAGAAGACCCAGGAAACGAAAGTGTGGGACCACAGGCAATCGTTGTGCAGCGAGATAGAGCTCTGGATCAGGGTGGATCTTAGTACGGCGACAGAAGTGGACCACTCGCCATTTTAAATGAGAGAATTGAAACCCGTGTGAGGGTCCATGCAGAGGCACGCTGTATAGCTACCTGGAGCTGCCATTCTGCAGATGCCATCGAGGAGGAACTAACCCAAATGCAGAAATCATCCACATACAGGGCAGGGGCGACCAAGGGACCGACAGAGGCCACGAGTCCATCGATAGCAATGAGGAAAAGAAGGACACTCAGAACCCTGTGGGATGCCCGTCTCCTGGGTCCGTGGAGAACTAAAAGCAGTACCAACTCGGACTCCGAATGACCGATGGATCAGAAACTGGCGGATAAAAATCGGGAGTGGGCCCCGAAGACCACACTGATGAAGGGTAAGTAAGATGTGATGGCGCCAGGGTGTATCATAGGCCTTGCGAAGGTCAAAAAACACTGCAACCAAATGGCGGCCCTGGGAAAAAGCCTGCCAGACTGCGGATTCCAATGATCGATTGGAGACCGTCCCTCTCGAAAGCCACACTGGTAAGGGGACAATGGATCCCGAGATTCGAGGACCCAATTGAGCCGACGGGCTACCATCCGTTCAAGTAACTTACAAACAACATTGGTCAAACTAATTGGCCGATAGCTGTCAACAGATAGGGGGTTCTTACCAGGCTTAAGGACAGGAACCACAATGCCATCCCTCCACTGAGAAGGGAAGTCACTCTGGAGCCAGATACGGTTAAACACCCGAAGAAGATATTGCCGTTGTGGAGCACTGAGATGTTGAAGCAGTTGGTTATGAATGGAATCTGGGCCAGGGGCCGTATCATGAGAAGAAGATAGAGCAGAAAGAAATTCCCATTCAGTAAAAGGTTCGTTGTAAGGTTCTGACTCACAAGGGGTGAAACATAAGGTGGAAGCTTCAGCCCACTGTTTTTGATGAAGGAAAGCAGCTGGATAGGAGGCTGACGCTGATGCCACTGCAAAATGGGTCGCTAGATGTTCTGCAAGAGCTAATGGGTCCGTACGAATGCCATCTGGGAGGTGAAGGCCTGCGAGGGTGGACTGCCGATGGCAACCTTGGAGAGAGCGAAGTGTAGCCCATACCCGTGACAGAGGGACAGTAGAACCAAGGGAAGACACGAATCGTTCCCAACATATCCGCTTGCTCTGTGATTAAATAACGGGCTTTAGCGCGAAGGCGTTTAAAGGTAGTAAGGCTGGCTACGGATGGGTGCCTCTTAAAGTGTTGCAAAGCTCGACGGCGATCACGGATGGCAATGGCAATAGCCTTACTCCACCACGGGACTTGCCGGCGACGAAATAGTCCAGATGAGCGCGGGACAGCAAGGCTAAAAGCGCGAACAATCGCGTCAGACACGTCACGTAGGACGTCATCAATACAACCCGACAAAGAGGGAGAAAATACGACCTGTGCAGTGTAGAGAGGCCAACCGGCGCGTTGGAAAGACCAACGAGGCAACCTGTCCATCGGGGAGCGGGAAGGGAGCGTGATAATCAACGGGAAATGGTCACCGGTATGGAGTGCCTGGAAGGACAGATTGGCTCCTCCCTGCAGTTTGTATAGAGGCAGCAAGCTACCCTGCTACTCTGAGAATGAAGTCTCAGCGTGAAATCTTCTTAGACGTAAGTAACTTAAAAAATATGTGAGCATTGATCATAGCAACGTGAAAGACGTGCACAGGTCATCGGTGAGTGCCACCTTGGAAAGTTTAGTGTATAGCCACTTTATCAACTGTAAGGACTCTGTCCTTAGTTTCATTGTGAAACTTCATATCTCGAAGTTTATCCTCAGCACTCTCAATCATTTGTCATCCATTATGTATGTCACACACAATAATAACTCTTCTCCCCCCTTCGGATACTGCGAGGAGAATGTCGCCGGACTTCTACAAGTGTGTTGTATACAATGCATCGTCTCCACTTAGCGCCCATGAGTAGCGTGATATACGACGAGTACCAATTGCACTTTTTTTTTGGTTTCCTCTCATTCACTAGTTTCACTGAAGCGAATTGTCGGACGTAATGTTACGGCCACGTTTGTCACGGTAGGGGAATTCGCTCAGGATGCAGCGCTTGTCAGCACCACCCAAGCCAGTATCTAGCCAGGCTTACTCAGCCTGTACTATATGAAATGGCACCTGCACTTACAAGGATACAGTTGCTCTTCCGCAGTCATGTACTCGCCTGGCTTGTAGCAAGCAATGCTGTTGTCAGTAATCAGATCTCACTTTTCTGAAGAAGTCACAATTGATCAGTTTTCTTACGTTTTCTTAATGAGAGACAAATCAAACCAAAGGTGACTGCGTAATTCTGCAAATCTGTTCCTTGACACGGCGCTTCGAAAGAAAGGATGTCCTAACTTATTGCCCCGTAAGTCAGCATTAAATACCCCGAACACAGTGTAATCCAATGAAAGTGGTTCTTTCATGCTTAGGGACCACTAATTATTACCAATTGTGCTGTGAGCCTTTTCTTCAGTGCACTTTGTTTTAGGATCGGGTCGCTGACAGCCTCACAGCCACAATGCAGAATGACGAGTCGTCCACAACATATCGATGATCCCGTTGGCCTGGGTATCTCCTGCGATGCATTCTGGAAGCTGCGACTACCTGCTATGTCGCCTGGCTCAATATGTGTCCACCACGTCGGGCACCCAAAGTTCTGTGACCATGTCCACGCATCGTTGCTCCGTCAACTGCACCGACCGCCATACCGTCGCCGTCTTGTGGATCATCGCCATTGTCAGCTGGAAATTTAATCCATGTTAAAATTCTTTGTAACTTGGCAGAGAGGGGAAATAACAGCTGAAGACCAGTCACGACGCAATAGCTCTTACGCATTTACATTAGATGATTGATATTAGGTTTGAGTTTTGAATGAAGATTAGTCAGCGACTTAGACTCCGTCAGATGGCTGAGCGACAATCCTCCGCCCCACGGTCCTCGTCCTTTTGTAAGGCCCCGTCCTACATCGCATACACGTTTGGCTCATTGTTGGGAGGGACGCCCACGCCCTCGGGTAGTCAGTAAGTCTGACACCGAAAGACTAGAAGAAAGCCATACCGTGGACTGCGGCTCATTCGCTCAAAGACGTAGATAGAATGGTTCATGCTTACGTTGTGCAGGAGGTATGTCATCTTCAGATGGATTAGATTCTGCTTGATGTTCGTTTGATGCGTCTGAATCACTCGTCCTCCGCATTCGTCTCAGTTCCGCTATTGTCAATCGATTGCTTCGGTGACACGTTCTCCACATAGAGAATCTGGGCCTCCAAATGGCCACGTCTTGCCGCCGTAGCTTCAATGACTCGATTTCGCGAAAATGAACTGCACACTTACGTCGCTGGCGTCAGAACTGCCTCAGCTTACTCGGCTTGGTCACAGACAAAGATATACTGACAGGAAACTTCGGTAAAGGCGACGCGCATGACTTCTCCTGTCGTTTAATGGAACTATTAGCAGTATCGCACAGAGAGCGGTGTAGGGTGGGGTTCCCCACTGTATAAAATGTTACTCAGCGGACTTTGCAGTGTCACTTCACAGGTTTGCTTGTCGCCAGCCCGTAGAAAACGGAAATCTGCGCTGAAGTGAAATATCTCTCGACCTCTGAATTCTTAGTATTTCACTTTTTTTGCCGAAAGTGTCTAAATTTACTCCATTATCTCGTGGGTAACGTCAAGACACGCCCAAAAACTGTTTAGTATGTGAAAAACGGTGTAACTGATAAATTTCTTTAAAATACATGCGAGTCCAAAAAAACTAATATGGTAATTTTAGTGATAAATATCGACATCATACTATTTACCCACAACAGTAAGGACCCCCATTCGTTCAGAACACGTAATTCAGATGTGTACACATGATGCGAGATTTGGACCGTTCTTTCATTGTGGAATTGGAGCATGGCAGTTGACTTCATTCAAACCCGTCTTAAAATCGAATTTTGTACTACTACTACTGTGTACAACTGAAGAAACACTGCATCTTAGTACGAATCTAATCGACGATCACGTGTTACTTTCCGAGTTCACACAGGCAACGTGTAACTGGCGACCTGATGTGTACTAAGGTGATCTGAGACTGAAGCGTGATGCCTCGAAATCATTCGTGCCATAAAACTTCTAACACCATAAATGTAGCCTGAGGCTATTTCATCTATTTTTCGTATATGTTGCTGTATTTCCACCATTCAGTATGGCATATAATGAATGTATATCTTAACTGATGATACATCCGATCCAGCTATCAGGAATTAGTATCTCAACGATCTCTCTCAACTAGAAGTTATAATGTGACAGTGATATAGAAACACCCAGGTTCATATAAGCAAATGATGACAGTAGCAATCAATCACTCACGAGTGTGTACAACATGGTACAGTCTTCACTTTGTCCGCCTCAGTAGCTGCAAGGCCAGCGCGACAGATTGCTAAGCGAAAGGGCACACGTTCGTTTCCCGGCCCGTTCGGAGATACCTGCTCGAGCACTGTGTTGTGTTATTTTCGTTTCATCGTAATTGACATAGCTATTGAGATGGCTGAATGGACAGGGCCCGAAAACCCAGTAAAATTGAATATTATTCACTCTGAACTCCTCAAGATTACTATCAGGTTGACGCTGAAGTTCGTAGCGTTTTTGTTTTGCTTGCTGGTATTGCGGTTTATTTATCGATTTTCATTTTGTATTTGTGGTTCACTGTTGCGCCTTGATTTTAAATATTGTCGTCTTATTTGGACACAGTGAGTGGAGCTGGGGATGCTAGAAAATGGAGCGCTGAATGGAGAACTTTGAATACGGCCGACATATAACTTTGTTTACGTTCAATACAGGGGGACAGCACTTGTAGCGTGATTGGGGTACTGTCATTGGACTAAGTACTGCAAGGAAATGATTTTCTAAATTTGAGGAGGATCGTTTTGCCATCAGTGACTCCACCTTCAGGAAGAATTGAGCGGTTTGATGATTCCTTAAACGCAGTATTCCACAATGATCCACGTCATTATCTCGATAACTGGAAAATCTCGTAAACTGCTCATTCCAACAACATGAGACATTTGCGTGCACGGGGGGGGGGGGGGGAGGAAGATTCAAATACCGGGTGTGCAGGCACTGCACGCTCTAAGCCAAAGTCAAAAAAGTTATCGGGTATCCACATGTGCATCTCTACTTGTTTTGCCTCAGTTGACTTGTGAATAACGTCGACCAATCCTATCCTGTATCGTTACTGCTGACGAGAAATTTTATTTTTACGCTGACATAAGGAAAAGTAAGAAATGGTTGAGGCCAATCAAAGCAGTAAATTACCGTACGAATATCACCACACATCCACAAAAGGTAATGTTTTGCATCTGGTAGAACAGCGACGGTTTTTTTTTTGTTTTTTGTTTTGGTTTTAGGGCGCAAAACTACTATGGTCATTAGCACCCGGTCCGTGACTTAGGAAATAGTAAAAACCGAAAATGGAAATCAGCAGCAGTGGGATCGAAACTCAAAAATTGGAGAAACTAAAAGCAGAAGGAAGGCTTAAAAATCGACTACAGAAAGGGGTTGGTTGTCCCCCAAAAAAGCTTCAAATGATTGACGTCATTTCACTGGCACTAATAAACTCGAGAACGCGATCGGCCGAGCCCGTGTCATCTGCTAAAATTGACGATGTGTCAGGCGACAGCTGTAGACGGGCGCGTAACGGAGTAAAATGGGGGCACTCAAAAGGTGTCTTACCGTCCAAAGCTGAGAGCAGTGGGGCCAGAGTGGGGGAGGATCGCCGCTTAAAAGATGTCGATGGCTAAAAAGACAGTGCCCTATCCGGAGTCTAGTTAAAATTACCTCCTCCCGACGACGCGTTCAGGAGAAAGAGGTCCAAACACAAGGAAGAGCTTTCACGTCCCGCAATTTATTATGCGGAAGTGCCGACCAATGTTCATGCCATAAAAGAACACGACGACATAAAACGCTCCGTAGATCGGCGACGGGAATCCATTGAATAGCTGGCCGAAAATGAGAGACTGTAGCCTTGGCCGCAATATCGGCCGCCTCATTTCCACAGATACCAACGTGTCCCGGGAGCCAGAGGAACGCCACCGAGACGCTCCCCAAGTGGAGAAAGCGCAGACAGTCCTGAATCCAGTGGACCAGAGGGTGCACAGGGTAAAGGGCTTGGAGACTGAGGAGAGAACTGAGAGAATCTGAGCAGATATACTGTATCCGCTGATGGCGGCGGATGTAGTGGACAGCCTGGAGAACAGCGTAAAGCTCCGCAGTATAAACCGAACTCTGGTCAGGAAGCCGAAATTGATTTAGGGTGTCGCCAACAATATAGGCACTCCCTACACCTAACGATGTTTTTGAGCCATCAGTGTAAATATATGTGGCTTCCCTCATTTCTGCACATATAGCAGCAAATGCCCGACGATAAACAAGTGAAGGGGTACCATCCTTGGGAAATCGACAAAGGTCACGGAGCAGGCAGATCCGGGGACGGAGCCAAGGTGGTGCTGTACCCCAAGTTGTCAAGAAGGGTTTAGGAAATAGGAAGGAAAGAGAATGGAGCAGTTGACGGAAGCCGACTCCTGGTGGTAGTAGGGAGGAGGCGCGTCCTGCATACCCTACATCAAAAGGAGGCGTCGAAAAAAATGTCATGGGCTGGATTAGCAGGCATGGAAAACAGATGGCCAGCATAACGACTCAGAAGGGCTGCTCGCCTATTTGACAGCGGAGGTTCAGCAGTCTCAGCATAAAGGCTTTCCACAGGGCTAGTGTAAAAAGCTCCAGACACTAAACGTAATCCACGGTGGTGGATAGAGTCGAGACGACGAAGAATAGACGGCCGAGCAGAGGAATAAACTATGCTTCCATAGTCCAATTTCGAGCGCTCTAAGGCACGATAGAGGCGGAGAAGGAACACTCGGTCCGCTCCCCAGGAGGTACCATTCATTCAGGACACGGAGGGCGTTGAGCGATCGCAGACAGCGAGCCGAAATATAGGAAACGTGGGAGGACCAGCACAGTTTCCAGTCAAACATAAAACCCAAGAATTTAGCGACGTCCGAAAACGTAAAGTTGACAGGTCCTAGATGTAAGGAGGGTGGAAGAAACTCATTACGTCGCCAAAAATTAACACAAACGGTCTTACTGGGAGAACAACTGAAGCCGGTTTCAGTGCTCCAAGAGTAGAGGAGATTGAGACATCCCTGAAGACGTCGTTCAAGAAGGCTGGTCCGTAGGGAGCTGTAGTAGATCGCAAAATCGTCCACAAAGAGGGAGCCCGTGACATCAGGAAGGAGACAATCCATAATTGGATTTATGGCAATAGCAAACAGTACAATAATTAGCACGGACCCCTGGGGTACCCCGTTTTCTTGGGAGAAAGTAAGGGAGAGAGTAGTGTTCACCCGCACTCTAAACGTGCGCTCTGCCATAAATTCGCGAAGAAATAGGGGCAACCGACCTCGAAAGCCCCACGAGAACGGTGTGCGGAGGATGCCTGTCCTCCAACAGGTATCCTATGCTCTCTCCAGATCAAAAAATATTGCTACTGTTTGGCGTTTCCGGAGAAAATTGTTCATGATATAAGTGGAGAGAGAAACAAGATGGTCAACTGCAGAACGATGTTTTCGGAAACCGCATCGGGCAGGTGTTAAAAGACTGCGGGACTCCAACCACCAAGCTAAACGGCAATTCACCATACAATCCAAAACCTTACAGACACTACTCGTGAGAGAAATGGGCCGATAGCTTGAGGGGAGATGTTTGTCCTTTCCAGGTTTCGGAACAGGAATGACGATAGCTTCCCGCCATCATCTGGGAAAAGTACTGTCGGTCCAAATTCGAGTATAAAGGCGAAGGAGGTAACGCAGACTATGGGTTGATAAATGCAGCAACATTAGGATGTGGATACCATCCGGTCCTGGGGCGGAGGAGCGAGAAGAACAGAGTGCATGTTGGAGTTCCCGCATGGAGAAAACAGTTTTATAGCTTTCGCAATTTTGAGAGAAGAAAGCAAGATGTTTCACTTCCGCTGCACGTTTCTTCGGGAGAAACACTGGCGAGTAATTTGAAGAGCTCGAAATCTCAGCAAAGTGTTTACCCAATGAGTCAGACATTGCGACGGGGTCCACTAACGTATCGCGCGACAGTGAGCCCAGAGACCGCGCCAGATAACCGTCGAATCCGACTCCAAACTATCGAGGAGAGAGCTAATGAAGAATTTCCAGCTTGCCTTCTTGCTATCGCGGATGACGCGACGGCATCGCGCACGGAACTGCTTATAGCGGATACAGTTGGCCAAACTAGGATGGTGGCGGAAAACGCGAAGAGCACGTCGCCACTCACGTATTGCGTCACGGAATGCCTCGTTGCACCAAGGAACTGGGGGGCGCTGGGGCAATTCGGAGGTGCGGGGTATTGAACGATCCGCAGCTGTAAGAGTAACGTCGGTAATATGTGTGACCTCATCGTCGACGCTAGGAATGTGACGGTCATCGAATGTCGCTAGAGACGAAAAGTGTCCAATCGGCTTGGGCAAACTTCCAGCGTCGCGGGCGCATATATGGCAGTTGAGGCTGCAGTCTAAGGACACGTGGAAAGTGGTCACTCGAGTGTGTATCAAGGGCGAACCATTCGAAGCGCCGTCCTAGCTGAACAGTACCAACCGAAAGGTCCAAATGAGAGAAATTTGTCGTGGAGGCAGACAAAAATGTAGGGACCCCAGTGTAGAGGCAAACTAGATCCGCTTGGTGGAAGACGTCTAGCAATAGTGAGCCACGTGGACAAGGATGTGGAGATCCCCAAAGCGGGTGGTGGGCATTGAAGTCCCCAACCAGCAAATAGGGGGGTGGAAGCTGACCAAGAAGATGAAGGAGATCAGTTCGTGGCATTGGTGTGGACGATGGAATGTATACAGTACAAAGAGAGAACGTGTATCCAGAAAGGGAAAGACGGAGAAGGACAGCTTGGAAGGAAGTGTTTAAGGGGATTGGGTGATAATGGGCAGTGTCATGGATAAGAATCATGAGTCCTCCATGGGCTGGAGTGCCTTCAACAAAGGGAAGATCAAATCAGACTGACTGAAAATTGGGGAGAACAAAGCGGTCATGGGGACGCAGCTTAGTTTCCTGTAGACAGAAGATGACCGGCGAGTAGCATCGTAAGAGGATAGACAATTCATCCCGATTGGCTCGAATGCCACGGATATTCCAGTGGATAATGGACATAGGGTGAACATAAAATGGAGGAATGTGACCAAGGGTGCCATCAACGGAACGACTGCTCAGAGCCTGCGACCGACAGCATGGAATGGCATTCAGCCAAAGGCAGAAGATCCTGATCCATAGGTTGTTCAGGAGCAGCTGCTGCCACCAGCGATCTGCCGTTGATCGGCCGCCAGCAGTGTGCCTCGGCGACACAGTTTCTTAGTAGCCTTCATGGAAATATGATGTTTAGATGAAGGAGGAACCGATGGTTGTGAAGTTGGGGTATGTAAAAAATCTTCACCAGTATGCTCTTTTCTCGAAGTCTTGGTGTCTGATTTTTGGGCTCGAGATTTAGCATAACCCGACGAAGGGTGAGCCATAGAGTGGGCAGGCGAAAGTGGTGAAGTTGAACAGGCGATCTTTGTGCTGGCCAATCTGACGACCGTGGCACTAAAGGTGAGGTCACAAGTCTGCGTGGCCGCCTCCTTTGTTGGCCGAGGAGAAGTAAGGACAGTGCTAAATTTTCCTGTCTGAGGCACTGGGCTTTCGACTGGCGAATAATTTTCGAGCAGCAAAGGTCGACACCTTTTCCTTCAATCTGATTTCCTGGATGAGCTTCTCGTCTTTAAAAATGGGGCAATCTCGAGAGGAAGCAGTTTGGTCACACATACAGTTGATGCAGTGAGGGGATGGAGGTGGACAAACATCCCCATGGGCATCCTTGCCACACGTAACCCATTTGGCCGGATTGGAACAGGACTGGCTGGTGTGATTGAACCGCTGACACCGATAATGCGTAGGGTTTGGGACGTAAGGGTGAACAGAAATTATCTCATAGCCTGCTTTGATTTTCGATGGGAGTTGAACTTTGTCAAATGTCGAGACAGTGCAGGTTGGAATGATGTTTGTGTCAATCCTTTTCATATCTCTATGAACAGCCGTTACGCCCTTGTCAGACAGGTAGTGCTGAATTTCGTCGTTAGATAATCCATCGAGGGAGCGTGTATAAACGACTCCACACGAGGAATTTAAAGTACGGTGCGGTTCCACACGGACAGGGAAGGTGTGGAGAAGTGAAGTACGCAGCAATTTTTGTGCCTGGAGGGCACTGACTGTTTCTAACAACAAGGTGCCATTCTGTAATCTGGAACAAGACTTTACAGGACCTGCAATTGCGTCGACACCTTTCTGAATAAAGAAAGGGTTGACCGTGGAAAAGTCGTGACCTTCGTCAGACCGAGAAACAACAAGGAACTGTGGCAACGATGGAAGAACCGTCTGTGGCTGAGACTCAGTGAACTTACGCTTGTGAGCAGACATAGTGGAAGGTGAGGAAACCATTGCGGAAGAATCCCCCATGATTACTGGCGTCTCCGATGGCGCACTCCTCCCTTGTGGGGGGCCCTCTCTGAGGGCACTCCCGCCTTAGGTGATTGTTCACACATCAGGTCACCACTCCCGACAAACGGACGGAGGGACCAATCGGCACTTTCGGAAGGTATCAGCTCGGGTAATCACCCCTCCCTGGGCCTGGCCATTACCAGGGGTACGTAGGTGTCCTACCTGTCTACCCGGGGCGGGGAATTACGCGTTACCCCGTCACCGGCTACGCATGGAAGTGCGTGGGTCGGCCTTCAGACACGCACAGGGAGGAAAAGAGAGAAAGGGAAAGGGAAGAAGAGGAGTCTCAAACGCTGCAGCGGAGAAAAGTGCAGAGAGAAGAGGGATGGAAAAGAAAAGGACAGAGGAAGGACGAAGACTTACAAGTATAGAAAGCAAGGAATTTGTAGCAGTTAAGAGCGTCCGTCTCCGGACATAGGCACAAACCATACTCCCAGAGGGGGAGAAAGGGAAGGAAAGAAGCAGAGGTGAGGGGGGGGGCCAAGATGGAGGAGGGGGAAGGATGAGGAAAGGGAAGGTATGCAGCCCGGAAAGGAAGGAGGGCCACATTAGCTCGGGGTCCCGTGCTCACTACGCACGTGTCCACAAAAGAGTTGTGAACCCCCTGGGGGGATGAGGTAACTTAAAAATGGTAAAGTTGGTCAGTAAGTGTTGTCATTTGAATCACTGCAAGGCTCGTCGGCAATTCCGCAGAGTTAGTGCGACATCTTTGGTTTGCCACAGCACCAGGTAGCCACGTGGGAGACCTTTACGAAGGATAGCAGCAGTTCCAATGGTGTAGATGATCGCATCCAAGATACTTTGCACATCCTACAATGTGGCAGAGACGTTGAGTGTAATGTCAGACACCAGTTGGCTATGAAGAAAATACGATCTGTCTGCTGGCGTCAAGGAAAGGACAGGATCAACAGAAAGTGGTCACTATCAATAACGTAGCAGAGAAACTCCAAGATTATGGAAAGAAATTAGTGGTTCGATAGCTGGAAAGGTGACAACGCTGGCATTGATGTGGGAAGGAGAACCATCACAGAGGACTAACAAATTATGGTTATGAGAAGTTGGTTAATTAGATGGGACATACCACCAGACGGACTGGAGAGTGGTGTGCATCAAAGTCACCGAGCAGGGGAAAAGGTGTCATATGTTAATGGTCAGTTCAACGGAAGTGGCTTGCCTGGAAATGGGTAAACGTTGCGAATTTTGAACGCTGAGGTTGTTTGCACCCACCCTGCTATTACCTCTAATAAGGTACACATTGGAATCAATTCACTGACGACGTCCGTCCAGCCTAATGTACACATCCCTCTGATACCTCTCATGACTAACAGTTTGTACAGAATGCACAGTAATCATGGAGTGTTGGAGAATGGTCATCAGTGAAGTGCCTTTCTTGGTGATTGTTGCAGATTGCAGAGAAGGGGAACATAGGGAGTTGCACGAGCAGCTGACACTAACATCCTCTAAATTTCATTGAATGATCACTTGACAGGTGGCCAGGTTAATTCCACAGGGGCCAGAAGGTCCAGTAACCCAGTAGGATCACTACTTATCACCAGTGCAGATGTACCCACATCCACTAGTATCCTACAATCTGGCTGTGTAGCGGGTTCTGGTGTCAGCAGCGCCTCTGAGTGAGTCTTTCCCAGATTCTCATTGGTCCTATTTCTCTGCACAACCTATGGTGGGAAAGGATCGTTCAAGGGTCTATATGCAGTGAGCATGGATAAAGACGATGAGCAGACAGCGGTGGAACCAGCAGGGCGTGGCTTTTTCAGACATTGTTAGGTGGTGGGCCTCTGGTCCTTGGGTTGCTGGCAAGAGGAATCCTGAGGGAGTGCTCTGCCACCAATTGGTGTTTAAGGGGAATGCTTCTACAGCTGGATGCCTTTACTGTTTCCCCAAGAAGGCAATGAAGGAACCATGGGCGCTTAGAGTGGTAGAAAAGTTGGTTTGGGGAAGGTTGGTAGGGGGAAGAGGGCTATGACCTTGATGTTAGCCTATTTATCGTCACATCAACAGGATGTAGCAATTCATATTTCTTCTGTGCCTAAGTATTACACATGGTAAATAGATTTTTATTCCTTGATCTTCAGTTGTTCTTAAAAACAGAGGAGACTGGTGAACGTGGACTGCAGTGTTCACAAGAACTGCCTTCGTTGAGTGATTAACCACAGTTACTATATTTTGAATCGATCTGCTGTAGGACGACATATGCCCAATATGTAACGATGTAAAGCACGTGGTCAGTCGGACATATAATTTCACACCATATTTACACACCATGACCTTAAATTCCTCTGGAAGACCTTTCAAAGCCTACCCTCGCCACTGAGATGACTTTTTCTCCTGATCTCTTTTGAGCGTAAGATCACTATGGAGAATGGTGAGCTGCATCATGTCAGGGTACTTATTCTCAAAATGAGAAATATTCACGTCCAAGGAATTTCTGATAACGACATGATAATCAATAAAGATAATGAAAGCTACAGTCAGTTGTTGCATGGATTTAGAAACAACGCTCACCCCTTCTTCAGTATATATTGTGTTGCGAACACTGAATATGTATCGAGGGATACTTTGTATACCTATACGTCTGCACGATACTACGTTTGCAGACGAAGACTCGAGAAAAAAGGCTTTAGTTCTGAGGTGATAGGCTGGAAAACCCACTACCTTGTCTTTGAGAGGCATTATTCATAATAGGGTCGGGTGATCGGATTATTAGTCTCCACATACAGAAACCATTTCAGATAAGGTGAGCAGCAACCTGAGAATTATTGTTGAAGTGCGATTAATGGAAGTTTGCTTTCCATGAGAACGTGTCTAAAAAAGAAAAATAGGAGGAACATCCGTAAGTCGTTCCAGTTCAGTGTTAGTGGTTTCTCATAACTGTCGTCAGGTCTCAGGAACCGTGTTCTGTTATTATGAAATAGTCTGGATCACCATTTTTATTAATCATCGCCTGTTTCTATTTATAGAGCAGATTGTCTTCAAATCTGGCACCACGAGGCGTAGGTTGTCAACAAGAAACAATGATCCAACTGGTGTTTGTTCATTATTAATGATTGCTGTTTATTCGTTATCTCAATGAAATATTTAAATACAACATTGTAAATCCACATTACATGGAAGACAAAAATATTTCTTGTTCGTTTTTCGATCGGCCAAATTCAATTTACTCGCGGATTTATGGGACTGTAGTGCAGTTACAGACAGTGAACTGAACATTTAGGGAACTCAATCTTTAGTGCTACTATTGTTTCGAATCTTCGGAAGACCGAGTTAAAGGTTGACATCGATTCAATTTAGCGTCATGGTGCTACATCTGCTACTGGTCTGCTTGATCGGTACTGGAGTATTAATTTAACAATGAATAAACTTAAGTTACAATTGCCTGGTTGGGTAAGGGACCGAGCAGTGACTACACTCACTAAGAAAGTCATCTCCAGTAAGTGACGCTAGATAAATGTGATCGAATCATGTATGTGTGTATTAGTAGTAAGACCTAAGAGAACGAAAGCATATTGATGTCAGATGAGATAATTGAGTGATTAAAGTGTATGGACGAGGCCTGACGCGGGTCGGAGAGTAGACGCGGGCTTGCACAGAACCTCACTCTTATCTGACCTCTCGCCATCCCGAGAAACGGCTGAGAAATTTATAGACTGAAGGCTTCCTTCGAGCCGTTAGACTCTTAACAGTGAAATTGGGAAGGCTGAAAATGTTCGAGCATTACATCAGTCTTCTGAGGGAAGAAGACGGGTGTATTAATTGCCAATCTCAAACTATGAAATTAGAGCTGTTACATATGCACAGTCTTCTTTTTGGTCGTTCCAGTTTTGAGCGTGACGAACAAACGACAGTGGCATGAAGTAACTTCTGCCATATTTAATATGACATCTTCCTAACTATTGTTATGTCAGCAGATAAACAGTAAGTAATGCGCTATCAATAACGGAAAGGCCCTCTGTTAATGAACACCGGAGCCACGCTTTATTAGCAACCTGCCGCTACTGATGGGGAAGCTAACCCACGCTTTTTAAGTTTCATCTCTTAGCTCAAAATGGTATCCCACTAGTACAACGACGAAGTCTAGATCCAATGCAGAAATATTTACTCTGCCTGTCAAACGAACGTGAATTGTGATCACCACCCATAATCATCGTGGTGGTGGTGGTGGTGGTGGTGGTGGTAAACAGCCGTTAGATTGTTCTTTAGATACTAACAGCTTAGTGATTAATCTATTTGATCCTCAAACGCACACTGCCACAGCATTTTCTTGCACTGTTTTCGTTCTTAGATGTTTGTAAGTCGACGACAAAAATGTATGTAGAGAACCATGGAATATTTGAAAGAACAGCAATGTGACAATCGCTTCAGAACTAAAAGACATTGCTCTGCCCACATTAGAGTACGAGTAACACATCCCTTGCTACTTTTATCTCAGTAGGTTGTACGCACTAAGGTAACGAAAGTCGTGGGATATCAATGTGCAAACACACAAATCGCAGTAGTATCGCGTACACAATGTATGAAAGAGCAGTTCACTGGCGGAGCTGTCATTTTTTCTTAGGTGATTCACGTGCGGAGTGTAGCCATGTATAGAAGTGAAACATGTACGGCAATGTAGACAAGAAGAGAATGGAACGTTTCGAAATGTGGTGCCACAGAAGAATTCTAAAGATTAGATGGGTAGACCACATAGCTAATGAGGTGATATTGAATGAAATTGGGGGGGGGGGAGGGGGAAGAGAAATTTGTGGCACAACTTGCCTAGCACAAGGGATCAGTTGGCAGGATATGTTATGAGGCATCAAGGGATCACCATTTAAGTATTGGAGGGCAGCGTGGAGGGTAAAAATCGTAGACGGAGACCAAGAGAGGAATACAGTAAGCGGATTGAGAAGGATGTAGGTTGCAGTAGGTACTGGGAAATTAAGCTTGCACAGGCTAGAGTGGCATGGAGAGTCTGCATCATACCGGTCTCTGGACTGAAGACAACGATTCATTTAAAGTTTCTCACGTGATTACGGCCGCACGACGGGAATTAACACACTGAACGCGGAATGGTAGTTAGAGCTAAAGGCATGAGACACTCCATTTCGGAAATCGTTGGGGAGTTCAATTTTCCGAAATGCATAGTGTCAAGAGTGTGCCGAGAATACCAAATTTCAGGCATTACCTCTCACCACTTACAACGCAGTGGCCGACGACCTTAACGACTGAAAACAAGCTGCGTTTACAAGAATTTTCAGTGGTAACAAGTAACACCGTGTGAAGTAACTGCAGAAATCAATGTGGGACAATACGGCGAACGTTTCCGCCAGGACAGTGCGACGAAATTTGGCATTGACCGGCTATGGCGGCAGGCCAAAGACGCAAGTGTCCTTGCTAACAGCACATCACCTGCAGCGGCTCTGCCGGCCTCGTGACCACATCGGTTGCACCCTGGAAGACTAGTCTGGTCAGGCGAGTCCCGACTTCAGTAGGTAACAGCTGATGGCATGGTTCGAGTGTGGCGCAGACCCCACGAAGCCGTGGACCCAAGCTGCGAACAAGCCAGGCTGGTTGGGCTGTGTTTAAATGCAATGGAATGGGTCCTTTGGTCCAATTGAACCGACCATTGACTTGCAGTTGCTACGTTAGGCCACTTGGAAACCATTTGCAGCCATTCAACGATGGAACTTTTATGGACAACAATGCGCCTTATCACCAGGCCACAATTGTTCGTGACTGAAGAACATTCTGGACAATTACATAGTATGATCTGGTCACCAATATCACCCGTCATAAATCACATCGAACATTTGTGGAACATAGTCTAAAGGTAAGTTAGGCCACAAAATACAACACTGGCAACAGTTTCACAGTTATGGACGGCTATATACATTTGTATTGACGAGTCCATGGTATGTCCGACTGCTGTGCTACGCTGAGCAAAAGGAAGTTCGAGATGATATTAGGAGGCATGCGATGACTCTGGTCATATCAGTGTAATCGGAGGTAGAAAGACCAGTACAGAACTTTCTTCCCCTTAGAGTGTTATCTCCCAAGATTTCTCTCAGTTATTAGTAGTTTAATTCCATCTCTTCAGCCACGCCGTTGATTCTTACACTGCTCAGTTTTTCAACAAGCAACCCAGTCGTCGTCTTAAAGTACTGCGAGACAAGAGCAGTATCACTGAGGAATTGCAATTATTAATGGTTTATCAGTGTCAAATTAAGCGGGTTGGAATCAAAATTTACGCCTGAGGAAGGGGATGAAACAGAACAGCGAAGAACCGCTTATCTGCCTCGTGGTGGCAAAATCTCTCTGAAGTCTGCATACTCCTACGCAAAACATGTCACCAAATGTATTCTGTCCCTGTCAACAAAGTCATCTTCAGATCGCTTCTTGTTCCACAGATCATATTCATGATAAACATTCTGACGTAGGGCGAATCAATATAACACATACAACACATTGAAAAAATGAAAAATTATACAACTACATGCCACCATCAGGTTTTTGTACGTATAAATGATACGTGTTTCTATTCAAGATATTTTTCTACGGTAAAGAAATTAAGTAGAAACATCTTTAATCAACATTTGAGAACACTTCTGCGATCTGTCAGACAATATATGTCCCGGTATAAGTTCTCAAAGAATTTTAGAGCTTCGTAAGTCAACCTATTTTGTACTAAAGCTATGTTCATTGAAGGACACCGCATTCATATTTCGTAAGTGGGTAAACGTGCAGTTAAAATCTTGTTATTACTCCTGTAGGTAAGAGAGATGACAGCATGATGTGACTGCGCAAATCCTACCATGTCTCAGTAATTTTTTTTGTGCAATTAATGCGTCTCATGAGGATTTGCCAAAGAATTTCATCCCTTAAGATAACTGAATTAAAAATAAGATTTTATTAAGTATTCAGTATATTTATGATTATCTCGGCAGAGTGGGTCTTGTGAAATCTGAACTGCGAGTGAAGATACCGTTACTACACGGGAGGGTGACTAACCTGGAGCAGGTTACCCTTCCAAAAACTGCAGAAAGTTATGTAAGGAGAGACAGTACGCTGTAGTTTTTGACGTCTGCGGAGCCCCCTTCATGACGTTTCAATCTGTCTCGCGATGTTGAAAACTATCTAGGTCTCCGAAGGCGCGGCGAGTTGCACGTCTTATGCTATGCAGACAATTTTGAGTCTACACCTGCATCACAGAAACAAAGTGATAAACGTCTAGCTGTTTACAGGACTGCTGCCATAGCGACAACCAGTCAGAGAACGCCCTTACCCGCGCCTGCTGTTCCGTTCAAAATTCTCAAATTTCTCTGCTACTGCAGGTAGTAGCAACTGTAGCCATTCGCAGACGACGATCGAGACCGGTATCGTAAAAGTTGTGGGAAGTTTCGTTATGTGATGCAAGTTTATTTTGATCTACCGAATGTCAAACATGGGGAAATGTGCATTAAAGCTTGGCTGCTGAACGGAAAATTCAGTGATATGACCATGTTTTGGGTTGTCAGGCGTAAGATTTTTGATGTTCGGTGCGGGAATATTTCGAGGAGAGAGAACGGGGAAACACTTGCTTCTATCAAATTTAGTCTAAAGAACTGCAGAAGCTTTAAAGATACATAGAAATTTGGTCAAAATTTGTAAGGAAAAAATACTGTGCAGAAGGGCACAGTATGCCCGGTTCATCCAAACTACAGACACCCTTAAAAGTAGGACAGAACCACGCGTAGCAGACTTGGATGCTTTTCAACAAGATGCTATTTGTCACATATGGATCTTACAAGAGAAAAAAATCGAAATTTAACAAAGCTGTGCGTTAGTCTTCGCGAGGCAGAGTTACTCACAGAACGTCTTTGTAAAAGGTAGTCAGACCTCTGTTTTCAGTAAAAAAGAGTTAAATGACGTAAAATTTTAATCGAGAGAGCTGATATCGTAGCGTGGCATTGTCTATCTATAAGAAATGCCGTTAAAGTGGCTTTTGAAGACGTGTGGCTCTACGAAACATGGATAAACCTGATTTTCTATCACTTTTGATTACGATGTGACCCAACTTATCTATGTGACTTTCAGTGTCGTAAAAAAGCGTTAACATCTAGTAATGTTAGAAGATCTGATGACAGCGTAAGTGTGTCTAAACCGATAGTAGTAGTAAGAATTACCGTCTATCTCCACAAAATTTATTCTTTAAGCATAACAAAACTTTCAGATCGCACCCCAGGACTGACGTAGTTTGGAACATCTTTAATTCTTTCATCTAACGAGCAACTGTACTGTGTAAATTACTTCTATGTCGACAATATTTTCACGTACTGTAGGTTGTGTATACATTTCACTATAATTAAACATTGCCGGAATTTTAATTTACGTTAAAATCATTTAAAACACGTCGGAAAATGACAATTGTAGTAGAGTAAGGCAAATGTACGTAGTGGCAGATACTGCTAAGGGAAAGTATGAAGAGTACAGGAACGTGGCAAGAAGTGGGATATTATTAGATACAGATAATTATGTACTTACTGAACCACGGCGTACTTCTGAAACGTGTTACAACGTAAGTGCACATGAAGTGTGTGCGTTACGAATGATTATTCTGTGACGTCTGTCAAAAAGTTTTATACTGACGTCCTAAAGTAATAACGTGAATCTAAACATAATGTAGTGATACAAATGTCTTATTCGAAGAAACTAAAAAGAAGTAACTCCAGAATCTAGTAGGAACCGATAATAGATCACCCTACGCCGATTAGTACGTTGTGACGCAGACACCGTCTAATAAGTAATATGGGCTACGGAAACTAACACGTGCCGAACCCAGTTTGGACAACATTATTTGTGCAGTGACTGGAAACATCAGTCAAATATAGTGAGCTAGTGGACGCTTTAAACCCCAGAATTTCATAGTCTAATAAAAAGCAATTTAATTCGACGCTTCTAACAGCCCGGTAAGTGAACATAGTCGTTAAAGCATTGCGGCTGGACGGTCTAAGATTTTCGCATTGGTTACCACATCAAAACGCAGTTATCGCTAAATTGCAGTATGTAAGAAGAGGATGAAAGACTGATTTTTCTACCGTGTGAACACTATTTGCCGTTATTTCAAAAGGTGAAGTAAATTGCGAAAATTAACTATATACTTTTGGGAAGCTCTAGATACCCCTTGGAAGAGTGAAGTATATGCTAGTGTATCCACTATCTGAACTACATCAACGTGAGCATCAACATACGCTCTATTGCTGTACCAAACTAGTCACGAGCTATAGAATGCCGTTAAGAATGGGCATGCTTGCCATTAACCGAGTTTTACTGTAACCGCATAATTTATTGAAAATTTATGATATCCACTGGGGGTAGACCACAATGAATGTTCAAATGGAGCAAAGCACGATATGCATTTTCTTTCGTTGACAGCTCTGACGAATAAAAATACGTATCCTCGGCTTAATTTTCCTTGATGATTGACCTAGCGACTAAATTTAGAATTTAGCTTTACTAACTGGACACCCGTTGGCCTATCGCAGTCGAATATTGACATTTGTAACATTCATTCAAAACAGTAAAAGTTTATGCAAATTGCCGCACATTTCAGTAGTAGGTCGTAACACCCTATGTTTAACAACAAACTAACACATGCTAAACTTCAGCTCCACGTGAAGACTGCATTAACTGTTAGAAATGTGGGCAGTCACCTGACGACTTCCGCCCCAGACGTCCGCTCTCAGCGAGCTGACAGCAGTGTGAAGCTTTCGTGCTTCCCCGAGGAGACCTCTGTGGGGAATACTCGAGTCCTGTCTGCTCTAGAGCGACCAGCCACGACTCCTTACGGCGGACGTCCGAGCCTTGACGCCACCTCTCCCGTGAAAGGCACCGCATACGCACCAGCCGACCGACCGACTGACTGACCAATTGGACATGTGTGGCCGCTTTGGTGAACTGACGAAAATTTCTTGTCGGGCGGTCGGTTGGCTACGACAAGCCGACAGCCGAGCCTCCCAAGGTACTAACAGCCCCACATCACCCCACTCCTACTGCCACTTCAGCCGACCAATTGTCCGTGTATAGCGTTGTCGTCCCGACCACCTGACAAAAGTTCGTCTTTTGTCACACTAACGCTGTAATAGTTCGGTGATGCCGGGACGTCTGTACGCTGCATATGAAATTGGTCGGTTGGTTGGTGTGTGTATAGGCCCCTTAAACATGATATTGGAAAAGGGATGTAAACATGCACTTTACATTTTATTTGCACCCACGAGGGACACACAAACTATGCAGCAGTCTGAGCATTCGTTCGCCTCAGGCAATGAAGGTGATAGAGTTAAAATATGGTGGCTATAATATCATTTCTCGCACACCCCCAATATCACAGCGCAAATTGCAACTAAGTCACTGAACCGCATTATACAGATCGACTCGTAATTGTTAGCTAGGTATCAACTACTGAAACACCGACGTACTGGCACGTACGCCGCCTCAGTTCCCCCCACCTCCAACCCCATATTTCACTAAGTGGGGAAAGATTTTCATCACAAATCGGACTCTCCTGGTGTCTCGCCACATAGGCATTGTTATATATTAATTTACTGTTCATGGTCCTATTGGAAGTGGTAAGCCTACTTAGATTGACAGTTACCTGAACTCCAAACCACGGTGCCAATCGACGGTTTCACATTAGTTATTGATTAGTAGCAAATGTACACAGGACAATTTTCCGTGACCCTCGCGGGGTAGCCGAACGATCTCAGGGCCCCTTGTCACGGTTCGCACGGCTTTCCGCGTCGGAGGTTCGAGTCCTCCCTCGGACATGGGTGTGTGTGTTGTCCTTAGCGTAAGTTAGTTTAAGTTAGATTAATTAGTGTGTAGGCTTAGGGACCGATGACCTCAGCAGTTTGGTCCCATAAGACCAAACCATCAGTTTCCTAATTTTCCGGGAAATCTAAGTACATAGTATTTCGACATTCACTGCAAAACCTATTTGCGTTATATCTCTATTCCCCTACCTCTGTTAGCTGTTGGTAACAACAAAGTGACGATACAACGCGCAGCAGTATAATTCTCCGTAATCTGCATTTGAAATAAAACTATGGGAACTCAGGTAGTTTATGGGTGTGCCTAACAACGAACGTGACATAAAATCTGGGCTACGTACATCTTTTATCAGTATTGCAGAATGAGAGACTAGTCGATGCAATAAAAACACAAAAAAAATGGTTCGAATGGCTCTGAGCACTATGGGACTTAACTGCTGTGGTCATTAGTCCTCTAGAACTTAGAACTACTTAAACCTAACTAACCTTAGGACATCACACACATCCATGTCCGAGGCAGGATTCGAACCTGCGACCGTAGCGCAATAAAAACAAATCATTTCCTCATCTACTGACGTCAATGTCACATTCTACCTCTGCAGCTACTCAAACATCTATTTTCAATAAATTAATCCTTTTCAGTGGCTAATTCCCACAATTTCGTTTTATTCCCACTGTGTCTACTTTTCCATCTCTTCATGCCTCTTTCATCCTCCGTTCTCGATTGTTGTCATCATCCTTTCGTCATCTGTCTTTTGACTGATTTGGTTTTGAGCGGTACAGCTTCCTTTCCCCTTTGACACTACATCTTTGGTTATATGATGGCTATATTCTAATCTCTGTCTTCCTTTGAATATTTTTCCTTCAGTATTAGAGGAAATACTGATTTCAAGATGTATTACCGACTCCTGTGGCCTTGCTGTTGCTCTTTCAAAATCTGATCGCATTACTGATCACCTATTTATTCTATATCAACATCCTCCTCCACATCTGTCACACTTCGGATCAGTTTCCCTTCATTACACTGGTCTTTGCCATACTCTTCGCTGTTTGTGGAAATGCCACTAGACAGCAATAGCAGGCGTCACGTACGTAAATGTCCTCCGTGAGCAACATGAAAATCGACAGCTACCACAGCAAAAATGTGTTTCTTTGTTGTTCGTTTTGTTAATGAGGAGATACGTTGAATAAGATTTCACAGACGGTATTTGTTTAAAATTCTGAAGATAATCAAAATATCATGTAAACATATCCTTTTAGTCTACTGTCTATAAGATAACTGTACGAGTGGACCTTTAATCACCTTGCACCAAAATATATACTTCATGAATTTTGTGTGGGAACCACTATTACCTTCAGGGGAGAGCCATCACAACTCTTTCTAAACTTGTTCATGATCATTACTCTCATGGAAGACATAAGCACGTTTGTGAGATCTGGCCACCAATTCGTTAATTTTCATTTATATTAAATGCCAACCTTAAGGATGTTGACACTGAGTTGTTCTTTGTGGAAGTCATACTTGCATTTTGATATCTACCTTGGGCCTTAAGCCATATGTCCAGAAGTCAGGAGCTTTATTTTTCTAGATCGGGTAATTCCAGGGCGATTGTGTTAGAATAGACGTTTCAGGTATTTCTTGATTAACGTTGTGTTCCTCCTGTTCCCATTCCACCTTTTCAGCTAAACATCGATGGAAGGGTATCTCGTAGCAGTCACGATAAGTGGAAAATTTATATTTTTTTCCCTTTTTTAAGATGTGACACACTATATCTTGAAATCCGGCGTCTCTCGCCACAAAAGTTGTAGTAATGAGAGTCTAATGAAGAACATCACGCGTTTAAAGCGACGTTTCTCATGTTTAATTCGTGTTTTTAGTACCTTCTTATGGCCTATTAGGTCAAGTAAATGATGAGATATGCCGATTTGCATCGCATGAGTAGTGTCTAAGAAATACGTTTTCTTTTCTTGTATGTATCATTAACTTCCTTTTTAATTCTTATTACAATTGTAACTGGGCATCACGGTGAGACGAGCGGCAAAGTTCGAAGCACACATTTTTCAATTCTCCACTATGGATAGAGTGAGCCAGAGATGCTAGTCTAACAGCTACAAAGCTATGAGTTCATGACGGGGCGTCACCGCCTGTCCAAAGGTGTGCTGAGATCTGACCGGCCGTCTTTCCGTGGCACGGAGAACAGACAGGGCTTTTGATCTGTTTTTCGTCCTTAACGTACAACTGGCTTCAGAGTTTGCTAAACAGAAAATCTACTTTAACGTTTCGTTTCACAGGCCTCCACTGTCTTAGAAAAGGCCTTCAGTCTCTCCCTCCACACTGGGCAGACAAATCTCTGGGCAGATTGGAATCTTCAAAAATGTGGGCACATGATTCAGGAAATAGCACCCATCTCACTCTTCTTAGTGTTTTCCTTGCAAAAGAGGAAACGTTCTTTTATATTTCGTTTTATTGCCTTTCCAATGATACAGAAGGTTTCCGCTCTCTCTGTCTCTCTTTGGGTTGGAATCTTCAAGAAAAGTGAACACGCGATGCAAAAATACCACCTACCATCCACTTCTAAAGTGCGTTCCTTCTTTTTAGCCTCAAATTGTAGCGTGGGAACACTTTAGAATTCAGAGCGCATTCCAATTGGAGAATACATTGTAACATCAGGGATGCAGCTGTCAAGTCCCCCACCTGTACTAGAAGTTAAAACTAAGTGTCCGATTGGATAGTATTCCTTTATTTCTTTTGGTAGTAATGAGATTCCTGTGTTTCTCAGGCGTGTGACTGGAAAAGACTTGTGGGAATGACAGAAAAAAAGTGGGGGACAATGATTCGTAATTCCTATCGAAAAACATACATGTCACTCTCTCTTTTTCTTACTCTGGACACTCTCAATACTTTGACACTAAATGGGTCGAACAATGCTATTTACAGGCTCAGCAGCTCAAACTGTCGTTGTAAGTAGGCTGTTTAAGTTTTTTTATTGGTAACACCACGTAGTGCTCTGTATGTAAAATCACTGGCTGTGCTGTGTGCAGTCTGTGTCTAGTTTGCATTGTTGTCTGCCACTCTAGTGTTGGGCAGATGGATGTGAACAGCGCGTAGCGTTGAGCAGTTGGAGGTGAGCCACCAGCAGTGGTGGATGTCGGGAAGAGAGATGGCGAAGTTTTGAAATTTGTAAGGCTGGATGTCATGAACTGCTATATATATTATGACTTTTGAACACTAGTAAGGTAAATACATTGTTTATCCTCTATCAAAATCTTTCATTTGCTAACTATGCCTATTAGTAGTTAGTGCCTTCAGTAATTTGAATCTTTTATTAAGCTGGCAGTAGTGGCGCTCGCTATATTGCAGTAGTTCGAGTAACGAAGATTTTTTGTGAAGTAAGTGATTTGTGAAAGGTATAGGTTAATGTTAGTTAGGGCCATTCTTTTGTAGGGATTATTGAAAGTCAGATTGCGTTGCGCTAAAAATATTGTGTGTCAGTTTAAACACATTCATGTATAATTTTTCTAAGTGGACGTTTCATATGGCGACCCAGCCAGGATACCTCACTGGAATCTCCTGATTTTTTCTTGTAGTTTGTGTAATTAGTGTAGATTTTGTTTATTGCTAGTGCATAATTGTAGAGAGAATCTTCCTTGTAGTTGTAGTTTTTCATTGTTGTACAGTAAAACAGTTGTGGCACGCATGTAGATTTGCACCAAGTATTTTGCTGCTGCGCTTGCAATTAACTAGATATTATTTTCAGTGCTATGTTAATGTGTTCTCTTATTTTTGCTCTTCAAATTGTGTTTTTCTGTGTTGTCATGTGAAATATTGTGACAATAATGGCGCGTAAAAAACGTAATACTAGGCTCCAAAATAAACTGTGAAATGACAGTGAAGATGAAAGCAGTGTGTTAGCGCCACCATGTAATGAATTAACTAATGTTCAAAGTAGTAATTTGGTAACTGTGCATAGGGAAATGGAGCAGGCTGCAAATAATGGTGTAGGCAGTGAAACAATTAGTGAACAGGGAAGCAGTATCGAACGATCGGTCGGCAACAGCTCGCCTCAGGATTCCGAAATGACAGGACATAATCTTGCAAATACTGTAAATTCAGGTTTTGCGTCCTCACCGTTTTCTCAAATAAATCAAGACACATTTTCTGCTTTTCAAAATTCGAATATTGCCGATTCAAATGTACTGCCGATTAGCACTGAGGAACATGTTTCAGACACCAGTGCACTGTTATAACAGTTAATGCAACAAATGGGACAAAGGCTACAAAAGTTAGACAAAACGCTTGAACAAAATCAGAAACAAATGGGCCAAAATCTTCAAAAGTTAGACACAATGGAACAAAATCTTCAAAAGTCATAATATATATAGCAGTTCATGACATGCAGCCTTACAAATTTCAAAACTCTGCCATCCCTCTCCCAAAATCCACCAATGCTGGCGGCTCACCTCCAACTGCTCAACGTTACGCGCTGTTCACATCCATCTGCCCAACACTACAATGGCAGACAACAATGCAAACTATCCACAGACTGCACACAGCACAGCCAGTGATTTTTCATACAGAGCGCTACGTGGCGTTACAAATAAAAAAACCTAAACAGCCTACTTACATAGTGACACTGTTCAATTGGCGTACAGTCACAGATAACGTCTACTTGGTTCTCTCCAAATGTATTATAAACCTCTGACCTAGCTTTCAGCCAAACAGACAGAGTTATGTTTAACCTCCTGGTTTATCAGATTAAGATTTGTCATTAGATAAGAAATTTGACGGACAGCCGGTTCACATTCCTGAAAATATAGAGTAATAGGGATATTCTGATTCAAGGAGAAAGTTTCACTTTTAGTGTCGGTTCGGTACGAGCATCACTCAGAATCACTTATATTATTGAACTGAATCCTACTGACTTTGTTCATACCAACAGAATATTTCTTAACTTTGCTATTCGATAGTTTGAAAGTTTAAAGCTACTTTTCCTACTTTTCCTACTGGAATGGTGAAATGCTGGCGTTCTCATTAACATAAATTTAAACATTGCTTTTTCGGTACTTACTTCAGCGTAGAGCAGGATTAGTTGTATTTTCAACACCAACAACCAGATGTGTCTGTACAGACAGACCCATCATGCAGAGCTTGAGTCGTGCATCACACCAGTATTTGTGGCAGCACACAAGTTAGATACAGTAGTTTAGGGACTCTCGATGGCGATTCCTTGCTCAGCTCTAATCACGATTCAGTTGATCAATAGACCTGCATGCCAAATTTAGTTTTGTAACGTGCATTCGTTGTTGATTAGGAAGGGTACATTCATTTGTGAATTAGCAGTAAGAAAGCTATTGGGTCACTCCGTTCCCTTTCTCTTACTTTCAAAAGATTCGTCAACCAGACAATTAAGCTCATTTTCTTTTTTTTCTTTTTTTATAACTCTTGCTTATATTCATCGATCAATCAGCAGTGTTGCGGGAACGTATTCAATGTGCTTTTTTCCCTCATTCCAGATAATAAATGAAATTCATTGAGTATGCTATCTGTCTTTCAAGTTAGTAGTGCCAGTCATCATTTGTATCTGTATACGATTTTAAGGGCGAGAGAGCCACTGATTGAATTTCACACAAGTAGTTTGGTTAGATGTATAATTTTTCATGAAGTTAGTAGAAATAGATTATTCATTTGTCAGTAATCCCAATCTTGGGTTGCATGTCCTAATTTACTTCTCGTGTTATGCAATATCTCCTGCGTAATTTTGTTAGGCATTTAACTTAGGCAAAGCAGTGAGGTGATTCACACACACATACACACACTCACACGCACACACACACACACACACACACACACACACACACACACACACACACACACGCAAAATTCAAAAAAAGAAAACGTGAATAAACGAATACTCGAAGAGAGTCTTGCAACCTGTCACAAAAGTGTTAGAAACAGCAATGACAAACGGCATGAGAATGCACGTGTCACTGGGGACCACAGTGTTAAGGATACGTAATATATATTAACAGGGCATCTCCGATGTAACTGAAATAATGAGCACCTTTCATTAGCAAAAGATTCCGGATTAGACCCGAATCGTATTCCCGGTAGAGAATATCCAAGAGAGAAGACCGCAAGGAAAAAGATTGAATAACTAAAGAAAGTGCAAGATACCTTCATTTCCTTTCCCTAATACTGACTGTACGTGTTCGTCCCATTTCACACTACCTAACAGAATTCATCAATACTGATATTTCACACATTCGAGACGGTCATCCTTAATCTTGTGATCGGATAATATCGAGATTCCTTTCTCTCTGTAATAGGCGCTGATTTATATTTATCCATATTTACAGAGGCCTTTCATTCACTACACAATATGGAAATTTGGTTCAGCTCGTCGTATTTTTATTTACAATCGTCCTAGGAAGATACTTTCCAGTTCGCTATAGCACTGTCAGTGGGCAATACGATATTGCTAGTGGCTATATCTCATGAATCTTTTATGGATACTGAGAGTTTCCCTTGGGTGCAGCGGCTTATACCTTGTTGTCTTGGATTTTCGCTGTTATAAATGATTCACTTGTTTAAAAATTTCTATATTTTCCATAGTATGACATATAGAAATATGACTGATATATGAACAGAACCTGAAACTCACCATAATGCGTTTCGTTCTTTGCGAAAGATCTGTGAGTGCCCCTTTGGTCACATGGTAATCAACTTCGTTCCATACCTTATGTAACGACATCCTGTCATTGGTCATCACAGCAGCACTGATGCGTTAATTCAGCTGTTACTGTGGTCTTAGGTATGGGAATATGCACACATGGTTCTTATTGTCCTACAAAAGGCAAAAGTTCAAGAGTTTTAACATGGCTGCACTTAAGCAACTGAGCGCGAAAGAGCTTCAAAGCATTAGAAATAACAGCCAACCAGTCCCATAAAAACCGTATATTAAATCTTGACCGCGGTTTCGAAGGTTTTAAAACCGTTTTGTTCTGAAGATATGTGACCTATTACCAAGATTCGACATTCTGTATGGAACAAAGACAGTAACACTACAATAAGCAAAATTACAGGAAATATTACAAAAAATTCTACAGAAGCATACTGCCCTAAAATCACGTTATCTACAGTCAATGTGGGAGTCGTTGACACCGTCTGGTACATGTCATCTACTTAATCACCATTTAACTACGTTATATAAAAGTGACACATGACTTCTGTAGGGTTGTTTACAGAAGAATGCAAAAACTAGTAGATGCCGACCTCGAGGAAGATCAGTTTGGATTCCGTAGAAATGTTGGAACACGTGAGGCAATACTGACCCTGCGACTCATCTTAGAAGCTAGATTAAGGAAGGGCAAATCTACGTTTCTAGCATTTGTAGACTTAGAGAAAGCTTTTGACAATGTTGACTGGAATCCCCTCTTTCAAACTCTGAAGGTGGCAGGGGTAAAATACAGGGAGCGAAAGACTATTTACAATTTGTACTGAAACTAGATGGCAGTTATAAGAATCGAGGGGCATGAAAGGAAAGCAGTAGTTGGGAAGGGAGTGAGACGGGGCTGTAGCCTATCCCCGATGTTATTCAATCTGTATATTGAGCAAGCAGTGAACGAAACAAAAGAAAAATTCGGAGTAGGTATTAAAATCCATGGAGAAGAAATAAAAACTTTGAGGTTCGCTGATGACATTGTAATTCTGCCAGAGACAGCAAAGGACTTGGAAGAGCAGTTGAACGGAATGGATAGTGTCTTGAAAGGAGGATATAAGATGAACATCAACAAAAGCAAAACGAGGATAATGCAATATAGTCGTGTTAAGTCGGGTGATGCTGAGGGAATTAGATTAGGAAATGAGACACTTAAAGTAGTAAAGGAGTTTTGCTATTTGGGGAGCAAAATAACTGATGATGGTCGACGTAGAGAGGATATAAAATGTAGACTGGCAATGGCAAGGAAATCGTTTCTGAAGAAGAGAAATTTGTTAACATCGAGTATAGATTTAAGTGTCAGGAAGTCATTTCTGAAAGTATTTGTATGGAGTGTAGCGATGTATGGAAGTTAAACATGGACGATAAATAGTTGGGACAAGAAGAGAATAGAAGCTTTTGAAATGTGATGCTACAGAAGAATGCCAAAGATTAGATGGATAGATCACATAACTAATGAGGAAGTATTGAATAGGATTGGTGAGAAGTGAAGTTTGTGGCACAACTTGACTAGAAGAAGGGATCGGTTGGTAGGACATATTCTGAGTCATCAAGGGATCACCAATTTAGTATTGGAGGGCAGCGTGGAGGGTAAAAATCGTAGAGGGAGACCAAGAGATGAATACACTAAGCAGATACAGAAGGATGTAGGTTGCGGTAGATACTGGGAGATGAAGAGGCTTGTACAGGATAGAGTAGCATGGAGAGCTGCATCAAACCACTCTCGGGACTGAAGACCACAACAACAACAACCTGTCTTCTGTAGGGTTTTGTACAAAAAATTAAAAATTTAATATATTACATACCTGAGGCGGGATACAACAACATACAGTATGCCACTTGAAAGATTTGTATGAAACTAACATTGAAATATAAAGCGTGACATCAAATCAATATATCACGTGCAGAGCTAGTGACATGCGCTAACTGGATTATGAGTAGAGCACTAGCCTTAAGAGGACATGTTCATGAATATGATGAAAAATTTGAAAAATATTATCTTGGTCTATAGAAAAGAGTATTTCATGCTGATCTCAAAAATGTGTAGTTTATGGACATATCATTTTCCGTTCGATCTGAAATTGAGGTTGAACATAATATTGCACAGGGGCCACAGCCATCCATCAGTTTGAAGTGCGTCAGAATACTCGATGCATTATTTTGTTCTTCCGTTTTTTTCCGTTGTTAATTACGGATCGTTAACGCTGATTTATTTTAGAAGGCACTGAATCTAAGTACAGGCATGTCTAGAAGGCTATGCTTCGAATGTAAACAAAGATATGAGAATATATGATTTTGTAATTTCATATGTGTGTGGTTTTGTAGTTATTGTGTGTTGTTTTGTTTCTATGTGTATGTTTCCTGTGCTACAAATGCTGAGAACAAAGAAATTTAGTCCCAAACGAAAGTTTCGCGGCAACTAGTACCAAACACAACCGAATAATACACATCAAAAAAATGGATCTGAGCACTATGGGACTTAACATCTGTGGTCATCAGTCTCCTAGAACTTAGAACTACTTAAACCTAACTAACCTAAGGACATCACACACATCCATGCCCGAGGCAGGATTAGAATCAGCGACCATATCGGTCACGCGGTCCCAGACTGAAGCGCCTAGAACCGCACGGCCCCACCGGCCGGCAATACACATCAGTTGCTTCAAAAGTCGTCTGCGGAAACTGTGTCCACAGGCAGTGCTTTTAGACGTAAACTTTCGCTTTCTGAATGTAATAAGAACAAGCCTAGTAGTGTTGTGAGCGGCAATATCGATGGAAATGTTAAATGTAAACATAAATAGTCTGTCAAGACTTATGAAGAGTGCTGTGAAATGTATGTACTACAATTGTGAAGATATTATTGACGGTTCTTAGAAGATTTCAGCAAGGAAGGGTCATTCAAGTCGGTTAGTGATTGCCTGTAACTCGTATATGATGTACAGCGATACTATGGCATCACCAGTGACTGATTGTCGACATTACAGTGTAAATATTCTGCTTGTTTTACAATGCGATGTATTGGAATGGGAAGGAGAGCTGTCCAGACTTTCTGTGCAGTGATAGATTTGCTTCCACCTCCACTGAGATTTTACAGATATAATAAGTTAATATATAATCCTTTATGTGGTGAAAGTGAACATTCAATGAAAAGAGCAGCAGAAGAAGCAGTAGCCCTGTCTGATAATACAGACATTGTAACAGCATTTTATGGATCTTGACAGACGAGAGGTCATATTTCTCTGAATGGGATGTAACTGCCCCATTTATTAAAACTGGTAAGATACTAGATTATGAATGCCTAACAAAACACTGCCAGGATTGTTCAAGAAAATTTATTGGCACCTACGTTTGTGTAAAGAACTTTGATGGCCCAAGTGGAAACATGGAAATAAAAGGAGTTCTAAGCATTTTTAGAAGTTCCGAGGTCAGTCGTGGTATGAGGTATGTAGGCTACCTTGGGGATGGAGACTGTAAAGTACAAACTACCGTTGTTAACGACAGACCATATGGGACGCTCTGACAGAAAAGATTGAATGTGTTGACTTGTACAAAAAAGAATGGGAGCTCGGCTTAGAAAATTATGTAAAGACTTCAGTGGAACAAAACTGTCAGACAGAAAACACATAGGTGGTCCAGGTCGTCTTACAAAAAGTTAAAATTGATTCTTTGACTCAATATTATGGACAAGCAATAAGGTGAAATGTAGGAGGTTTGGAGAACATGAAACGAGCGGTTTGGGCAACGTAGTTTCACAGAGTGTCAACAGATGAAACTCTACAGCATGGTTTGCGTCCAAAAGAGGAACATTCGTGGTGTAAGTACTGGCTAAGCAATGCTACAGGCATACGATATACCCACAAGCATTCCTTACCACTTGCTGTAATGGAGGCAATTAGGCCCATATAAAGGTATCTGGCAAATAAAAGTCTACTTAGGAAATGTATACGTGGTCTCTCACAGAATGCAAATGAAAGCATCAACAGCTGTATATTTGATAGAGTACCCAACACTGTATTTGTTGGACTGACAGTGCTGACGATTGGTGTAATGGATACAGTAATAACATTCAATGATGGTGCAATTTAAAAGATCAATGTTATGAAGAAAATGAACCTCCACATGGGGAGGAATATGGCTTCAGTTATAACTGCTATTGATAAGTGGAAGGAAACCGAAGCAGAGACAGCCACAGAAGCTACTACCAAGGAGTCATGGATGAAGAAAAGAATGAAGAGAAAGAGTATGGATGATAAGGAAACAGGAGGACAACTGGAGTATGCAGTAGAAATGTTCTAAACGAGCATAGTCGTAAGTTAGTAAATGTGTATATCTTCTTTTGTGATTTACGGAAAACTTAAATTTCAATCATCCAGGTACACTTTTCTCCTAAATGACTGAAGTTAAACTCACAAAAACTGGTACAGATATTTAGAATGACCTCCCCTAAATCCCTTGCCTACTATTTCCTGAAAAATTTATAACATGATAATGACATCGATGATATTCGAGCTACATTTCTAAATATTTTTCTTTTAGTAAAATAAATTACTTGTCATTTTCACAGATCAGCATCAGGGAAGGAAAGAGGAGGCATAAAACACATGTGAATGTTGTCTTTACTCTCACTCTTTTTCCAAGCTGTGCACTCAGTGGATCAAAAGAAAATGGCACTGCAGTGAAATAGTGTTCCGTTTTTTATAATATAATGAATATTGTTGTCAGTACCAGAATATAATAAACAAATCAATATTTTTTTGGGAAATGCTTTGCCTTATGACCCTAATTGTGTATAAGATTTTTGAGCTACGTCTCATTTATAGATCAGTTGCACTATGAGTGTGAAGATAATGTTAAAAATGCAACCAATTCAGGGGTGTGTCCCCTTAAGTTACCTCTAATAGATGGCGCTCCGGCACATAGTATATGCACTTATATCTACATTTACATCCATACTCCGCAAGCCACCTGACGGTGTGTGGCGGAGGGTACCTTGAGTACCTCTATCGGTTCTCCCTTCTATTCCAGTCTCGTATTGTTCGTGGAAAGAAGGATTGTCGGTATGACTCTGTGTGGGCTCTAATCTCTCTGATTTTATCCTCGTGGTCTCTTCGCGAGATATACGTAGGAGGGAGCAATATACTGCTTGACTCTTCGGTGAAGGTATTTTCTCGAAACTTTGACAAAAGCCCGTACCGAGCTACTGAGCGTCTCTCCTGCAGAGTCTTCCACTGGAGTTTATCTGCGATGAGCAGCGTGTGAAAATTCACTAGGACATATTATTAAGAGAACTTACGTACAGTTGAATAGAGGGAGAGGAAATGGGATAAGAAGAGTGTTATTAAAGTCCTATGTCTTACAAAGAGCCTTTAGGATCAGGTAAACATAGACTCTTTAAAAAATGTGCAAAAAGCACCAGATACATCTCTGCAGGAATAAGCCAAATAAAAATTTCGTGATAAGGTGCGTGACCATACTAATAAAGCATGCTATATGAACAAATATTCTAGAAGGGGGATCTTATAAGACAATCAGAAACATAATAATCAAAGCCTCGCTAATGAATATAAATGCCACGATGTTATAGGCAGAACACAAACACATTAAAAATTAAAGAGGGAGGCGGGGCTACATGTCTAAAGTGCTATATTACAAAAATGTCAAACAGCACCCAATTGTGGATGGCAAAGTGCATTGTAAAATAATAAGAGATGTGCAGTATTTTTACTGAACATAGAATTTTAAGGATAACGGACCCACCAGGGTAGCCGAGAGTGCTAACGTGCTGCTTCCTGGGCTTGGGTAGGCGCGCTGGCCCCGTATCGAATCCGCCCAGCGGATTAACGACGAGGGCCGGTGTGCCAGCCAGCCTGGATGTGATTTTTAGGCGGTTTTCCACATCTTGCTAGGTGACTACTGGGCTGGTCCCCACGTTCCGCCTCAGTTACACGACTCGCAGACATCTGAACACGCTCGCACTATTCCATTAATTACGCTAGATGCAGACTGTAGGGGTACACTAATTCCGGCCCGGGGGGTACAGGGTGGCGGCAGGAAGGACATCCAGCCACCCCTTTCTATTAACCTTGCCAAATCCGTTCCTAACAATGCCGACCCTGCGTCAGCGTGGGACGTGGCACCAGTGAAAGAAATAAAGAAAGAATTTTAAGGATAACAAACACTACTCGGAAGCCAGCATCGAGTAATCTGCTTGGTTAATAGATCAGATGTACTCCTTGCAAGGTGAAGCTGATCGTTTAAAAATTAGTCAATCTTTTCTCTCAGTGCTTGAAAACTTCAATCTCTTCCTATAAATCTAATACCCATTTATTTTTGTTCATGAACGATTATCATTAGTACAAAACAATTATTATTAGTACCGCATCTGATTAATCCAATAGGACATACTGCCTAAAAACGGGATGGAAATCAATGTCTTTTGTGAAGAATTTTCTCGTGGAAACTATTGATCATGCTGAACTACTATTCTAATTCTTGGTCATTGCTGTAAAAGGCAGTAAGTATGTTGCCTACGTAACGAGCCATAAAGGGAATTTTTCTTTGTAATTATGAGCTAGAAATGATGAAAGCACTTTCCAGAGATTTCACGAAGTTGTCAGCTAGGAATCCGGTGAGAGGACTACCCATTGCTAAGCTATGATTGTCCAGCTACTGATGTGTGTTCAGGTACAACATGCTTGTAAAACATTGCGTGATTATCAATGAATGAGATGACGATAACTTTCCCTGCAGAAGCAACCACTTTTGCTTTTTTCGGGGTTGGTGATGAAGGAGATTTCCACACTGAGCTTTGCTGTTTCCTCTCAGGATCAATATGATGTAGCCAAGTTTCATCAGCAGTGATTACATTTGAAAGAAACTCCGGATCTTCCTAATATCAACTTAAAGTGCATGCAGACCTGCATGCGAACGTCCTTTTGTTCGGGAATCAACAGTCTTGGAACCCATCGCACACAAAGACGTGTCATGCGTAATTTTTTTTTCTTCCGTAAGAGCAGTAACTGGAGCACCGTGTCCACCTTCCTGTGAAGGTGATTGTCTTCCCTCTTGAGACATTTCAAACCACCTTCGAGCTGTGCTATAATGAAGAACTGTCTCTACATAGCCCTCCTGTAACATTTTATAGGCCTCAGCTGAAGATTTGTTCAGACGAAATCAGAATTTCAAAGCTGCATATTGCTCCTCGTGTGCTACCTCCATTGGAGCGGTAGGCGACACTGAACATGTCTGAATTTGCCTGCCTCTCACTGGAGGGAACTGGGACTCCCAGAAACTACTTCCGCGAGTTTGTTGCACATTAAGCTGACAGAATATCATAAGCCCGAGAAATTATGACCATAAAAAATTATAATCGTTCCTCATTGAACAGCCATCTTAGCATCGTGAAATATCATCATGAACGCTAACGTGTTGGAGATGTTGTAGGGTCATGCAGAGAAAGAGAATCAGCCGTGATAAAGGCATGTGGAATGCCAAATTTGCCACTAGTGTGCACTGCAGTTACTAAGCAATCGGTATACCCTCTTCTCGGCCTGTGGAGCACAATTTCCATAATTGACTACCAATGGTTTGCGGCACATAGACAGTCTATAAGTGGCAGTAGTAGATAATGGAAGTATGTAAATGCAGACAGACTTAATCTTCGGATAAAGTGAGTTTTAAAAATTAAGATCAGAGCTAATAATTATGTCTGGAAGTTCTTCTATGGAGTTTGTGCTGTGCCATTTTGTTACTAAAGTGGGTTTAATCTCTCACGACTTTCCTGGGCATGGTCAATGGAGAATCATGGCAGTAGTGGGGGATATATCTTATATGAGAGAAAGTAGCTGAGCAAACTCGGACACATTGGAGAAACAACTGCCTCACTTAGATGAATTCCTCGGCAAGAAAAATCGAAGGTGTATGATAAGGAGTTTTGAGGAGTTGGAAGTGACCAGTTTGGTTGCATACCACTTCGAGATATCTTATCAGGTCACTATTAAGAAGCACCCTATAGCTAATGGGTACCAAGAATGAAAGTATTCAAAGAATATATAGAAAGGGATGTTGAACCTAACGTGATTTGACTAAGTAGGTAATATTGAGATTGGTGCTACTACTGGACTTGCATTCCTGCTTTTGGGTGGGGGGAGTGTAGGGCCTATAACTAAATACACCTGGGGTATGTTCGAAGGTAGTCACCGTCTTCACCACTTGCTGGAACCTGTTGGAATTTAGTCGGGAGCCTTTTGGGTTATCGACAGGAGCTCCAGTACTATCAAAGGTTATAGACACTTCTTTTCTGATATAAAAAATTAAATATGTTTACCTTTTTCTCAATGGTCTGGTGATGCATCTGCAACACCTGAGGGAGATGTCTGAACGTTTAAAAAGGGTAGGGTTCATCGTGAACCCAGAAAACCACTTAAGGTTGAGTTTCCCTGCTATCTAATTATGTTTTTAGGCCCTGTGGTGTCAAGTGAGGTAATCTAATTCATCCAGAGAGGAGAGAAGCGATTAAGCAATTAAGCAGTTTCCTTAGCCATGTAATGTCAACGAAGTAGCTTGATATTTCGATGTAGCTAGTTATTTTTTTATCAATTTGTCAGTGGGATTGTGGGTAAAGTAGCACCACTGAACAAGTAGTGGAAAGAAAGTGTGCAAGTTCGCCAGGGATGCATCCCAGCAGGCCTCCTTTTTGGCACCGAAGGAAATCTTACAATCGGATCTGGTATTAGCCTTGTCCTATTTCAATGCTGAGTTCATATTGCAAACGGATGCCTCAGTCCTAGGAATTGGAGCTGGTTTGTTACACGAGCTAGGAGGGCCATGGGAAGGTCCTGCATGTGCCTCACAGGGGTTATATCAGCTAGATATTCCTTCTGTGAGCCAGAGGCACTGGCAGTCATGTTAAGAATGGAAAGATTTAAAAACTATCTAGAACATTGACCATTTACCGTAACAATCTAGTCCTCAGTTGGGTGCTAGCTCGACCTAGGAGAAGTGAACATATTGCCAAGTAGGCTATGAGAATTTTAGAAAAAAATGGTTCAAATGGCTCTGAGCACTATGGGACTTAACTTCTAAGGTCATCAGTCCCCTAGAACTTAGAACTACTTAAACCTAACTAACCTAAGGACATCACACACATCCATGCCCAAGGCAGGATTCGAACCTGCGACCGTAGTGGCGGCGCGGTTCCAGACTGTAGCGCCTTTAACCGCTTGGCCACCGCGGCCGGCAGAATTTTAGAAGTTCACCGTGAATAATGGTAATGGATTTGAAAATATGGTCGCAGATGAGATGAGTCGGGTGTTCAATGATCACAAGGAGAGCATATGTAGAAGTGGAAGCAATTGGTTTAACTCGACTAGTGATTTGTAACGCCAAGCATTTGCTTCCATACTTACTGAGATACTACATCTACTCCTAGACATAATCAATTGCAGGACAGGGTGGCCTTATTAGAGTGATTAAGGCAAGGCTCCAGAAAGGGTAGTTAGCTTCGAGGCACAGGGTAGCGGAGGACTTACGGTGGTAGTATCCTGAGAATTCGTCCCCCTATTATTTAAGTACCTCTACCTTTCTCAATCTAAGAGTTTTAAAACCTGAGAAAAAATTAGACACCAATTAATATGTACGAAGACGGACAGATAGATACTAAGCAGATGCATGTGCCATCGTCAAACCTAGTTAGATTGGCAAAACAGGGTACCCATGTAAAGAAAGTGTATTGACTTCATAGGACTATTGGCTGAATCGAAGGTGGTAAATAAGTTAATTCTGGTTTGTGAAGACACTTTTACTAGGTTTGTATGGTTATTGCCCACCCGCGCTACAACCATGCAGGTTGTAAGTGAAGCGTATTGTTGGCATCTTGCAAACCTCACAAAGTATAATCACGAATAAGGAGACTACATTTACAGCTCAGCTCATAGGTTAAGACAGTCCTGCTTGGAAATGGAATGTTTCCGATCGGCGAGCACGGCATACCGCAGTAAAAACCAAAGTGGGTGAGACCACTTTTTCACCACTAACTATGGCATTCAGCACCGCGCGCCATGAAAATTATCTATCGACGGCTGCCAGTTTCCGAAGGGGGTACTGCGTGGCAACTCCACAGTGTAACTTCAGGTCCATCATTGACCTTTCTCCCGAGACGCGTGATGCTAAACAGTGGTTGCACAGTCGAGATGGGCTAAGCAGAATCTCTAACAGCCTCCCAAAAGAGAAGCCAGCAGGTATCATGAGAAGCGTTGGCCCAGTAACTAGTAAATTGGCGGTAGGAGTCTTTGTATGTAGTTTTAAAGGTGTCTGTAGGGCCTATAGAAATTAATCGAAGATTTGTTACTCAGCGTTAAGCGTCCATAGTAAGTACATGAATTTCTAACACCAGCGACGTTTCTATTAAAACATCTGAAAACGCACATGGTGGTCAAAGCTCACTTATCATAGCTCAAGCTGGGTTCTCGAGGCAGACTGGGAGTTGCCAGCTGATTGCCGAATAAAAGAGGGGAAAACGTGTCATGTACGGCAGGATGGTCTAAGTTGTCACTAACCGACCTAGGATGACAGTACTTCTCTACACAGGGAAGTTAACCTGCTCTGAGGTGAACGTGGTTTACCTGGGGGTTGGGCATGCTTAGGAATCTGAAAGAAGTCGGAGTAAGTGACAGAGAGTGCCGACGGGCGGACACTAGAAGAACCGTACGGTTGTTGTGAAAAACAGTGTGTCACGCTACGGTGCTGTTGTTTACTTGGTCAAGGCTGTGCTGGGGACAGCAAATTGCTTCCTGCACAGAGTGTGTAAGGGGCACTGTGACTCGAAGTAGGCGGCGAAGGCTTGATAGGTAAAGCGTAAATGCAGCAGTTGTGTTTATGTGAAGGGTTGCAGCATGCTATCACTCAGTACTAATATATTGTCAACATTTTCGTGGAATATCATTGAATGGTGCGTCGGTATCACACTGCTGAGCCCTGTGGTTAGGTCTTGTGTTCTGTTGATCGTGTACGCTTTTACGGGGCGCGTTCAGTAAGTAATGGAACTCATTATTAGTCTCTGATAATTTCGCCTGAGAAAATATGGAATTTGTTGAGGGTCATCGCAGAATATACCCGTTCCAGCCCAACTGGTGGCGGGGGTATATGTAGCCTTCAAAATATCGTCTGTAGCGGAGGTGCATCCAAAGCAGAGAGCTCTCACTTTCTATTAGAGGAAAACATGAGAAATATACTGGAGATGAACACAGGCGCTTGCATAGTGCCTACAGAGACCTGGGAGCGAAAACAAGATCGATAACTAGTGGTGCGAGGCGACTGTCACCATCAGACAGTTCTTCGTCGTCCATCCTACAGCACAGATCCGGCAACTTCCGACTGCAATGTGTTTAGCCTAACGATGGATGCACTCCGCAAGAAACAGTACCTATAAAATCCGGCGGTTACTGATGCAACAAGACGTTGTCACCGACATCGAGCAGCCGTACTAAGAGGGCGTACAGGCCATCCCATTAAGGTAGCTATGGTCGTCGGGGATTATGATGAAAAATAGGGTTTTGTAGAGTGGGAAATAATGCTGTGTGTTGACATCCTGAAGAAACCCAACATGCTTTCAGAACAAAATGTCTTCAACACTTGCAAAATAACCCTATTATTTATGAACTAGATGGCTGCCTAAGTACACGTTTTGGAAAAGGCAATTAAGAAGTATGGGTCGTTACTATCTATCGAACTGCTGTATTTGATGCTCACTTTTGTCTGATTGTTTATTAAAAACTCTGGTGTAAGGCACCTGGCCCTATCTATAGAGTCAAGTGGCTGAAGTCCAGTTATGCCTAACCTATTTGGCTTTGTAAGTTGTTGTTAGTCCAGCCTCGAATACTGAGCTGTTTCAGGTGCACTATCTGGTACCGTCTTGTAGTTCAAAAATGGCTCTGAGCACTATGGGACTTAACTTTTTAGGTCATCAGTCACCTAGAACTTAGAACTACTTAAACGTAACTAACCTAAGGACATCACACACATCCATGCCCGAGGCAGGATTCGAACCGGCGACCGTAGCGGTCGCGCGGTTCCAGACTGTAGCGCCTAGAACCGCTCTGCCACTCCGGCCGGCTGTCTTGTAGTATTGTGGGCAAGACGTGCACAGACGCAGGGTACTGATGGACACTTTATGTGATGAAGCATGGGCAGGGACACGACCAAATGTTACTAAAAGGGTAGCTTTGTTCTATTTCATATTATGTACAAATGTATTTCCGTGAATATCAGTATCAGCTACTTGCCGTTGATTCCTCTACGGATTGTGAAATAAATCTTCTGTCTGTTCACGAAATACTGTGAATTATGGTTTGTAATCTTAAAGATTTTGCCTTTGTTTTGGTTATGCTAATTTGTGCCTTGGAAAGAGGCAGTTGATTACTTGTGTACGCAAGGTGGACGCAATTGAAATTTATTTAAAAACTGGCATGAGGAGTTGAGCCTTCGATGTTTAACCATGAATATTTTATTATGATTATTGGTATGGCTGCAATAAATTCTAATGAAGTTACTTCCATTGTGCTTTTGGTTGCTCTTTTCATATAAGGAGAATAAAAGGGAAAAACAGAGACTGCTCTCGAACGGATAATTATGCTGTAGATTTTTTTTTATGGTTGTTAGTGATCAAAGCTCAGTGAAATTTGATCTTAATAAATGTTGTCCCTATTCAGTCAATTGCCCCACACTTACCCATTGTGGCCCAGTCAACGATACCTGTAGACCATGCCAATCTACAGCTTAAGCGATATATCGTAATAAAACACCTAATTGCTTCCTAAGGTCTAACAGTCTATTCCTTCATTTCCTACAAACATTTTGTACGTGTGTATACTGTACATTTAATCGATGTGGGTATATTTGAATACAGGTATTTTAACGAGCTATTTTTCACTAAATGCAGCAGCAGTTTGTTTGTAATAATTGTCGTTGATTGTGCTTTCTTTTGAAGCGTTGTCTTCAACTCCCTCGGAAATTGCAGATAAAAGAAAAATCGTTGTGGGATGACAGCATATACATCATCACATTGACTACACTCACGTATGTAAATACTGCTGCAACGTAAGCATTACATTTTCTGATGCAGTGTACATGATTGTGATATCACCTATGACGTAAGGTAATTAATTTGAGCGTCACGGCATTTTCTCTTCTATTTCAGCTCAAGTAGTTAGCAGACAATCGGTGCAAACATTGCACCTTTTGTTTCCAACGTATACTGTAGACATGTCGAAGTAATGTGATATCTTAGCTGTGGAAAATAATCAGTTTAAGCATGTGCTTATCAGAAAATCTGCATAGCGTTGCCCACCAATCGGGCTTTTCAGGCCCGTGTCGTTTAAATTGACATATATTGACACTATTTTGACTACTTACGATGTGAACGACTTTTGAGCTGTAAATACTTTTAAAATAATTTTATTTATTTCAAGTTTACATTTTAAAAACAGAATTTTTATACTTTTATGGTGGCTTTTAGTCGTACTGCGAAATTACGCAGGGTCTAGAAACAATAGCAGAATGTTTCGAGCATACAGGTTTTCTTCTCTACACAATATGTCATCACCACCTTTTCTTGGCTCGTTGTTTCACTGCTCTTCCGGGATCTGATATTACTAATCAATTCACTAACTTCTCTACCCTAGATAGTTACTTTCCCAAATTGATGATGAAAGTTCGACGTCTCATTTTGTATTAGTAGCCAGCAGCATCCAAATTATGTATACATTCATTACACTTACAGTGATCGTGTTGAAGAAAACCACCAATGGCCAGCGTCGTATTTTTCTCTTCACACCGTAGCAGCGCGTCTTCTGGTCGATGGTGTCAACGCCGCCCTTTATGGCGTCGTATGTCGTAACTTCAGGATTCGTTGCTTGTGATGATGACGTCGTTGGTTGGTCATGAAGAAAGCTAAGACGCGAACAACTTTGTTTCTCTTAGTAAAATAAGAGGTAAGCATCACATATGGTTAAAAAAATAATACACACCGTCCACCTTTGTGTTATCAGATAGTACCAACTACTTACAAATCTTTCGACAGCAAATGACGTAAAACGCTAGATGTAAAGAAATGATCACAGGTGATGTTACGTCCAGACATTCCAAGTTGAATCACCAGGGCTTCCACAACATTCTCTCCAAGTCCCACGGCTCTGGTTTCTTCCCCCATACTACACTTCCATCTTATACCAATAGCTTGTTGTACTCTCACAAACTGATCAGAACTTTATTTCGTATCTACCAGGTTTTGATGGGAGATATTGTCGAAAAAGACAGCAATCTCGAAATGTGAGCAACTGTTGATCCACGGCTATTTACCATCCTAGAATGTAGACATTCCTAAGGGTAATTTCCCACATTTCGAAAACGTCTCTGATTCCAGTTTGCCACTTGACCTATGTTCAAGTCAGGCTGCTCCATTTTCAAAGCTCAACACGCGCAGAACAGCATGGAAGGGCTTGCGAGACTTAATGTCATTGAATAGAAGTTGGTCTTTCTCAACACTCGTAAGTAGACCGTTTTTTTTGTTTTTTTTTTTCATTTCTTGAGTTGTAAATCCATAGTAACTGATAACGCCTTTCGTCGTTGTCTACATCTGAGCCTCATTCGTTGGAACAGGATAACCTATTTCCTTTGTTGACCATTGTCGCTACGACTGCGTCATGGTAAATAATTCCTCTCTCATTGGTGACCCTCGGAAAGTTCGGGTATGATCGTAGCAAGGAGGTGTAAAACATTTCCTTTGTGGACTGTAGGATAAGTTGTTCGAGACATTTGTCATACTATGTATTTAGTAACGCTTGACAGTACTATTAGTCCTTACCGCCGATGTCGTGTACTTAGTTCACCGTCTAGACTTTACAGGTTCAAGTCACCATCTACTACTAGCGTGTGCCTGTGATGTTTCTGTACTGTAAAGTTTAGGTTAGAACTTTGTTAGTGAAGTGGTGGAATGGAACATGGGTTGCACTTTGTTGACGAAGCCAGTTCAGTACAGGTTGTGGCCTCTAATTTCAAGTGAAGTATCAAGAATCTTCCAAAACATCAAGAAAAGAATGACACACGAAGGCAAGGCATTTTTTCGTAGAATTTCCAAAAACATTTATCAGAATATTGTACCAGACGTGGCAAATAGTTGTAAGCAATGCACAACAAATTCCTTTCCTATAATAAATTGCTAATAGAGCGTTAGAGTGTGTAAGGAGTTCCTACTTTGTATTGATCCGTTACCCTCATGTGCGTGGCGGATGTAGTTTTGTACAAAATTAACCACACTGCAGTAATACGGGGTGAAACGGGTGTGTGTGTGTGCAGAAGACAACATTATATCGGTATTTATGTCATAACTTTAGCTATTTCAAGTCGTACGTATTTGGTTGGGTAGTATCTCCACGTAGGCATGGCACAAGGAAGCCAGTAATGTATGTTTTCCCCGAGATCAGGGGAGTGGCTGATGGGCGGGGCACAGCGGTGCGGCACGCCTCGTGATAACGCATGTGGCTGAATCTGTCCGAGTTCTTACGTACCCCACTATGTGTCACCCATACTTGCTTACTGTGAAATAACAATTACTTGTCAATCATTATTTGTGTTATCTACAGCGCCTATTACCATAAAAAAACGGTAAAACTGAATTCGGAGACGCAAAAACGTTTGATAGAAGATGTAAAGACTATCCTGGCATTGCCAATGTTTATCCTTTCAGTGCTTCTTTTCATGTCAATAACACTAATTCGTTATGCAAAACAACGAAACGAACTGCAAGCAGGAAGACATGGCACATAATATATAACTTATGTACCATAAAAATTGCTTTATTCCACATCCTATGACTCGTAACTAAGAAACTTATGCGTTTCCGTAAAAGAATAACAAAAGTGGTTTCTGTCTTTACTTCGAAGCAAATTTTCGAAATGGACTCAGTCAGCTGCACGGCAGGCTCGTGAGCGACGATACCACAGTCCTCTGACCCGTCCGCATACTCCAGCGTCAGCTCTAATAGTCGTGACAGCTTATTGGATTCGTCACCTTAGAGTTGCTTCATTGTCGATGACGTCTCTGTAGACGAGCTCATTGACGCGCCCCCAGCAGCGAACAACCAGCGAATCTAAACCGATGGATATGAGCGGCCAACACGCATTGCTTCCCTGGCCAACTTATCTGTTGTGAAACTGGCAATCTACATTGCGATGTACTATACTATTCTGATGAGGAGGTGCCGCATACTGCATAAACTACATCTCGAGACGATTTTGAATTGGAATGCCATCCAGACTACTAACGAAGTCTGTAATGGGTGAAGATAATGCAGGCAGCTCTGATGGCCCCAGCAACGTATCTGCAACGACCACAGTCCACACGTTTAGATAAAATCAGGCTGCAAATCTGCCCCGTTGATGTGAGGTTTTCTAAAAATGGTTCAAATGGCTCTGAGCACTATGCGATTTAACTTCTGAGGTCATCAGTCGCCTAGAACTTAGAAGTAATTAAACCTAACTAACCTGATGACATCATACACATCCATGCCCGAGGCAGGATTCGAACCTGCGACCGTAGCGGTCGCTCGGTTCCAGACTGTAGCGCCTAGAACCGCACGGCCACTACGGCCGGCTGTGAGGTTTTCATCTGCGAGATGTGCAAATTGTACATGTACACCTGTCACCAGTATTTTCCAATAAAACTCTGCATTGTTTTCACACTGTTCCATAAGCCAGGTCCAGAAGTAGCGCATTGTGGGTAGTCACCTCCGTGAAGATGCTGAGCTGTCTGCTGATAAAAAAATGGTTCAAATGGCTCTGAGCACTATGGTACTCAACATCTTAGGTCATAAGTCCCCTAGAACTTAGAAGTACTTAAACCTAACGAACCTAAGGACATCACACACACCCATGCCCGAGGCAGGATTCGAACCTGCGACCGTAGCAGTCCCGCGGTTTCGAACTGCAGCGCCAGAACCGCTAGACCACCGCGGCCGGCTGTCTGCTGATAAGCATATAGCAACTCTTCACGTAACGTTCGACTTGTATGAGATGTTCCCACCTGACTTATCGCGCCTCTTCTACTTACAGTCGGTTGTTCAACTGTACATAGAATTTGCTCCTCACGTCATAATACTGCAACGTCACGTTGCGACCCACGACCTTCGCACATAGGGCAAAGAGATCCAGTGTCTCGAAGTCGATGGCGCTTTGCAACGACGTTTGTTGTGTTCGGAATGCAATGAGTTGTGAACTTGAGACGATACTATAGATTTTCCTCACCCTTAACGCAGATGGCCTACCTTATCCATAAATTAGGTGTATATCAGCTATTCAGAATTGCGTTCGCGCGTTTTCTACAACGCTAATGACGCTCGACTTTGGATGGTCTATATTTCGCGACGTCGTTCACTTCGCGGCCCAGCTATGGCCATGCAGAAAAACATCACGTGGTAAAATGTTGACCTGTTTGTGCGAAAACTGCTCGATGCAGGGGAAAAAGAAAGGACACTGATGTGTGTACATATGAAGGTATCACATATGAGACTATCTGCACTTACACCCATCACACCACGTATATCCGAATTCCGGCGCATATGTATGGCATCTTTAGTGCACAAATGTATGCGTGCTTTGTTTACGTCTTCAGCAAAAATGCTTTGCATTCTCAAAATCATCGTTTAATAATGACTTGCGTTCTGTACTCCGTATCAAATACATTGACAAAAAAATCTCTGCCCCTGAAAATAATTAATATAGAGTAATGAACTTCGGGGATTGTCTAGGTAACATATTTAAATGATAAACGCTGCAAGATCACAGTTTATTGTAAACGCGAGATAATCCACTGCAGACGTGAAATGCTGGTATAGTAACAACCAGTGTAGCCACCAAAATCTTGAATGAAAGCATGCAAAGGTGCATGCATTGTGCCGTACAGGTGCCGGATGTTGGTTTGCGGGATGGAGAACCATACCTGTTGCGCATGGTCGTCTACACAGGGACGGTTAATGCTGGAGGACGCTGCAGTTGTCGTCCGATAATGTCCCATATGTGCTCAGTTGGAGATAGGTCTTGTGAGCGAGCAGGCCAAAGCGAAATGTAGCAACACTAGAGCATGTTGGGTTACAACAGCGGTATGTTGGCGAATGTTATCCTGCTGGAAAACAGCCCTGGAATACCGTTCATTAATGGCAGCACAACAGGTTGAATCACCAGATTCACGTACAAATTTTCAGTCAGAGTGCATGGTATCAGAGTTCATGGAATAGCGAAGTAACGGACTCTTAACAGTTAGTTTTGTGACTGCGGTGCCAGCTGCTGCTCACATTGGTGCTGCAGATGCAGTACCATGTACCACCAGAGCCATACGACGAACACGATCATCTTCCCTCTTGGCAGTACACGTGGCTGCCGCGAGGCAGACCTTCCTGCGACCGTACATTCTGGTGACCATGTACAGTGGCTAAATTCCTGCCATGTCTTTCTGCATTATCGCAAAGGAAACATCCAGCTTCTCGGAGGCGTATTACATGGCCTCTTTAAAATTCAGCCTTTGTCACTTGAGAGGCAATCGGACTGATATCAATTAACCATGTCCAGTCTGAGAGGTAACTAATGCACACGACCTCACAGCCGGCATTCATTCAAAGCAAACCTGATTTGTATCCTCATAGTGGAGATACTAGCGCCACTCTTACGTGACTGGCGCGATGTTTCAATGGACATCTTCCACATGTGGAAACACACCTACCAACTTTAGTTTATGTCGCATGACTCCTTAATAGTGTTGCGAGATCTCTCCGTCAGTGTCGATCAGTGGAAACTAAACATTAGTGTCTAAATTGTGTTTCGAATTAATATTGGGAAGTTTCAGTTTTACTGGGGATCAACCTTATCTTAAGGATCGTCCCAGTAACTGCTCCATATAGAGCAAAATCGCACTGACTGCCGGAAACGATCCCTGAGATAATAAGGAACGAAAAAGGTCATGCGGACACATGGTGGGAAATGTGCCCCAGGGCAAATGTGCCAACTTGTGGCTGAAGATAAAAGATCACTTGACAGTGGAGCTTTCACCCATTTAAAGCATCCTTGAGAACACACCAGGTAAGTAGGAATTTTCTCTGTGTAGTAGTGTTCTAGAACCAAACTAAAGAGAATAAATCTTCTCAGCGCCAACAGCCAAGACCCGCATCTCTTACGGACTTGCCTGTTCGGCTTTTCTGCAGCGTGGACAGTATACACGGTCTTTTTAGTGCGGAGTTGAAACACTAGTGTAGGAGGAAAATTCTCACTTTCCTGATGAATTCTTAGGTGTACTCTGATACATACACTGTCGAAGGCCATAAACCTCCACCTTCAAGTGGGAGTATGCATTTCCAGTCACATGCTTATATGACGATTTTTTACTTCTCGTCCTTTCGGGTGCCATTTCCCGCAGTAATACTCATTTAGCGTAATCATCCTAAAAATTACGGCTCATTAATTTGTTCGCATAATTTTCACTACATTTGAATTTGTAAATTAGTTATGACAGTGTAAACTTTCCATTCTACTGTATACTTTGTGCTCTGCTTATCTTCGTTCTACGACGTCTTCTGCGAGGTTATAGTCCTGCAGCCATCTACAGGCTCTTCTCCAAATTCTTAGGACGGCTCCATTATGAGGTACTCATGCGTAAAATGAAATAATATAGACGGTAACTTAATTATTGTCACTGTTCCAGGAACAATTTATGTGCTTTGTTTTACGTGGGAAATTTCAATTTCTACAATTCGGTAAGTGTTAGTTCTAATTACATTCTTAATAAATAGACTTACATGTAACTGATATTCCATAAAGATGATGGCCTTGAAGATTTGAGGTTAACAGAACTTAAATGTTACTCGAGACAACAGTTAACCTGAACTACACTGGTGTGTAAGACTTAAGAAAGAAACTAATTTTCGCATGTTGTGTTGCCTTGACAACTAAACCAGCTCAGTGGAACTTGCTACATGGGCAGCAAGAACTGATACAGTATAGTACAGAAGGTAACGGAAAGAAGTGCACAATGTGACGAATAGAAATTATATTTTAACTCAAAGGCAGTAATTACCCTGAAGTCACCAAGATTCATTATAGGCTCCTGGACAGTACAAACGGTGCGACATTAATACTGTGTGTTATCACTACGGATGGCAATGCATGTCCTGCAAAGTAATCCCATGCTAGCCAAAAGGTTGGTAAAGAGTTCATAGGTAAAGCTATACGTTCTTCCACCAGTGCGACTGACAACTTTCTGATAGTCGTTAGTGTATGTGGATATGCTGCAATCCATGTGATTGCTGGAATCCGTTTTCCCAACGTATACCCAGACGTCCTCGACGCGCTTTAATTTGGGGAAACGGGCAGGCCAGTTCATTCAACGAGTATACTTTCGTTCCATGACTCTTCCACCGACGCAGTTCGGTGCCGTTCGCGAACTGTCACCCATAAATTTGAAGTCGGCGTCGAACGCGGTACTGAGAGGGTGCACTTGGGGAAGAAGAACAGTTTTGCAATAAATCTGACCAGCGTGTGCCGTGTTCAAATATCTGGAGCTCAGTACACACAGACAACATTACGCCTCCCCACACAGTAACATCTGGACCACAAAAAGGGTCAAGTCCGACACAGCCTGGCGTAGATTCATTCGACGAGAGGTAACACGAACGCTTCAAAATTCATTGAAATATTGGGTCTGATATTACCTTCATATCATATCGCTGCTGCCTAGAAACATTCTAAAGAATTAAGTATTTGTACCCTAACAGCGGCGTTGCAAAGCGTTTACTACTAGCAAGAGTAATACATTAATCTCCACATTAGTGTCACGAAATGTTGGTATTGATCTGATTTCTTCTTGGGCCATTTACATGTACTTTTAGGTGACAATTTAGTGTCCGTAACAGATGAGGCCACCGACTAGTTTTAGAAAACTGATCTCATACAACCCCACGTAAGAAATCTTACTAGCTACTCCTATTTTCATTCACAGCCTGAAATATCTTCGTCTTTTTATAATTGGTTTATTTCTGTTCGTTGAGTATTTGGGTATGTCGTTAACAGTTCCTGCCTTGTAGATTAACTAGTTAGGAAGTCTATGCTGAACAACATCTTTCTGTTATTAGGAATACAAAATTTATATGTCCTGATCTACTACTGGTATTCTCTCAGCACCAATCTATATGATCAGTGAACAGCATTCTAAACTTAGTCACTCGAGAAACGTAATTCCCTTCAAGAGTGGATAGTAAGGTTGAGATTTGAAATGAATATATTCGGAGTATAGTCTTTTGAAACTTTGAATAGCAAGTAGTGTATTTCACGCACCACACATTCTGTATAGATTCGCAGTGTCACCACGCTGCACACGTTTAGGTTCACAAAGATCCGAGTGACAATACTGATACCAATTGTCGAACAGAAATCCACCTACGATAGTTCGCATGTGCACCCTCATCCAAAGAATCACAATATATTGTCATTAAGTCACAATGTACCCACTATAAATCATGAAAGTTGCCATTTTAACGTCTCAGACTGAAAGAACTGTTGTTATTGCTTACAATTCGTACGTATTGATTACGTCATGTATTGCGACCCGCTCTGGAAAACCTCAGTGTTCGAAGTACTTACCATGTACACCAATAGACGTCGTGGCATTCAATATCAAGGTTATTAGGTAACACCAGCTCTGCATTGCTTGTATGGAAGTGTCACGAATGCGCAAGTTACTGAAATACGAATATTCTTAAGGAACAGTGTCTCTTTCTATTGAGACACTTTTAGTTTATTATGAGGAACCAGCTAAATTATCAAGTTCCACTATGCAACAATTCTACTATAACTATTACTGTCTATGTTTGGCTTACAGCCAAAATTAATTCTTCCGTCACCTCACAAGCAGTTGAGTGTAGCATTGGACTCCGCGACGCACTTTCCCGTAATTTGAAGAGTGTGTGAGTGTGTGAGTGAGTGTGTGTGTGTGTGTGTGTGTGTGTGTGTGTGTGTGTGTGTCGCACCAAGGGTTGTGCCGCGACGACTTCTGCAGTGTATTTATGGTCTGCTTCATTTCATTAAAAACAGGGACAAAACAGTAATTTCTTGCACTCTGTCATGTAAATTTCAGTAAATTCGTTAGAACCAGCTCTAGACTGTAAAAATTTATCGATTACTCCATGTAAAGCAATACATATGATTAATATAATATAAATTATTTACTTGTTGAAATATGAAATGTGCTTGCTTTATGTCCTGTAAGTTACTGACGTTAAAAGGAAATAAATTTCTATTTATTTATAGTCATCGTATCTGCTTTGAGAATATTACGAAGATGTGAGAAAATATTGCATTTCTGGTTACACTATTGTTTATTTTTAACTCTTTAAATAGCAAGCCTAAGTCACAAATGTTGTTTACTAAGATTGTTTCTTTGTCGACCACTTTTTGATTTTCTCTTAATCTCTGATCATAGTAGTTTGCGAGTTTACTCATATTAGGATATTTGGATTTCTAAAACACTATTTAAACTAAGCAAGCATTGTTGCCACGTTGCTTTACCACAGCACCTGATTAAGTGAAAAGTATGCGGAAATGGATCCCGTGCCATGGCGGTAGTACGAATGGTACGGTGAATTTTCTGGTTTGTTACGCACGTTTCAGAAATTTTGGCAGTGAACAGCTCCAACAGTCAGTAGCGCACGAAGAAAAGTCTCAGACTGGCAGATTCTACATCTAACCAAATTCTCGTTCTGTTCAGAACTGTAATGCTGAAGATAAGGTGATGCTTTAATATTAGTGAAGGCGCATACAATATCTAAAATTTGGTCATTGGAGAGCATGTTGAAAATTACGGACATGATGGGTGCAAGGTCACTTGCGTTTGTTTGCCTGGAGATCCTTTGACAATGTTATACTGACGACAGCGGCTCATGGGAAGCTGATATTGTTCGTGTTCGTCACGACTTTGCCGAAAATTCATATCCTTTATCGGAATCCCCGTAAGATATTTCACCATCAATGTCATACTTTTCTGAATTCACTTCCAGGTTATCTTCAGATTCTGCTGCAGCTTGTTCTGCAGACATCTTCTGGGTCAGTGCGGTCACATTCATCCAGCACCCCAAAGAAAGCCATCTGAGATTTGCTCCACGGCCATTTTTGAGAATGTATGGCATTCACATTATGAAAACTAAATATATAAATCCAACAAATTATGATAAATTGAACTTTAATAAAACTGTAAACAGCTGTTAAGTGAAGATTTATTCACGACCGGTTTCGAAGAGTTAAAGCAGTACATTCATGTGATTAGAAGTGTCACAGACTAGGACTCGGAGACACTACCAACATTCGTAGTCATCAAGTCCAACCCCTCTCCATGCGGAACCATCTGAGAGGCTTCTTTAACGCAGCGAGACTGGTCGTTAATAAATTACCATTTAACAGCTATTTATGGTTTTATTCAAGTTCAAATTACCACAAATTTCAACGGCTGCTGCTGCTGCCCATATTGTAAGTTGCACGTGCAAACAAAATATGTAACGTACTAATCGAATTGGGCTCCTGTCAGGCCCCCAGTTCTGTTTCAACTTTTTATGTATTTAACGAACACAGCATACATGAATTATGTAATATACTGGTTGTATCAAAAAGAATCATCCGATTTGTCATGTTTATATTTCTGAAATTAATAAACATTCACAATGAATTTTGTTTTTTGATTAAGTGGAAACTAAAGTGTGTTATCATACCTTTTCATAGGTGTTCACTATGCTCCACTTGAGGTGAAAGGCACATGTCATAGTGGTATTCATACTTTTCGTACACTGTACCTAGTACGCCTTGATGTTACGCGATGTCTCAGTTCATTCATTGTCTGTAACGGAGGAACATAACCAGAGTCCTTTACAAACCCCCACAAGAAATAATCACATACAGTCAGGTGAGTTGAGGCTGGAGACCGGTAATGTAAGTCTAAATCATTCGATCCAGTACGGCTGATCCATCGTTCAAAAATCCTCTGATTTAAAAATTCCTGCACTTCCTGATGCCTGTGTGGCGGTGCTCTATCCTGTTGGTAAATGAAGTCGTTCGAATCAGTCTCCAACTGCGGGATAACAAAGTTCTCAAGCATATCAAGGTATGTTTATCATGTAACAGTGTTCTCGGCAAAGAAAAATGGACGACACCCCTTTTCCCGCGAAACACATCAAATTTTGAAGAGTCCCTCTCAACTTATAAAACTTCATGTGGTTGTTCCATATCCCACATTCTCACATTACGAAGGTTAACTTTTCCATTTAAATGGAATGTTGCCTCGTCACTAAACGTGGAAGAAAACTGTCATCTTGCCAAAAACGAAATTATGAAACTCCACAAGTTTTTGTTTGCTACATTCACGAAGAGCTTGCAGTAGCTGAATTTTGTATGGCTTCATATGTAAACGTCGATGCAACACACGCCAGACGGACATCGGGAGCATGACGAGTTTCGAACTGCACGGCGAACGGATTTCTGCAGACTCCTTGTGAAACTATGGTGGATGCGTCCGACGTCTGTGTCAGAAACTCGGGGATGGCTTGGCCATTTGCCTTTATACGAACATGTTTCTGGGAATTGTTCACGCAATCGTCTAATACTCTGTGCTTTAGAAAGATCCACACCACACCTGGTACGAAAGTAACGCTGAACAGTTATTACTGACCCGCACTGCCGAAAATGTAGGAGAAAAAACGCTTTCTGTTGTCCCGACACTACTTTTACTATAGCTAAAGTGAGCTCACACTGCTCCTACCTAGAGGTTAACCATGTAAAACTCGCGAGTCTGCGCTTTCCAACAGTACGGTGTTCACGCACGTTTCTCAGATAACATAACAGTTACGATTTTTTAAAAATCGGATGATTATTTTTGTTACACCCTGTGTATCTTAAACACACGCAGGAGAGACAAAAATTAATCAATAGGTTCTTACAGCTGCAGCAGTATCACCAAATATTTTCTGGGGTTCCTAGAAGACCCTACTAGGTAAGTTACAAACGTGTGACTTAAATGAACTATGAAATCGTTGCTGGTAAAGCACGGTCACATCTGTTATTAGTAATAGATTGGTAAAAAGTGAAAATTTTACTTCTTTTCCAGGTTATCAAAAAGTTACAGTGTAATAAAGTAATTAAATGTACAAAGTATGATAATTCATTTGGGTTTAGTATTCTCACAATTTATTAACATATTAAAATAGGTAAATTATGATCGTTAGGCTATTTCTTCGTGTTGTCACATGCGAGCAGGTGAAGGCCCTTCAGTGTTGCTTCAATAGCATTACACGAACCCTGGGTTGCTGAAGACAGCGCCTGTACAATAACGGACACAGTGTCGCTGCACATATCGCTCCACTCTTCAATGAGTACGCGGTAGCTTCTCATGTCGTCCAGGACTGGTAACAGTGAGCCTCTCATCAGCTTCATCTCCGACTCCCAGTTGCTCACCTCGGCCAGACTAGCGTCAGGTCGCTGTATGTAGTCCAGGAAGCGGTCTCCGGCTGCCGCAATGTGGCGGAAAGCGGTGGTGCCGCTTGGCTGGTAGCTCCTCATTACGTCCAGGTCACGCCACGCCGCGCACAGGGCTTGGCTCGCCTCCCCGTGGAGTCGAACAGCGTCCTCCGCGTCGCACAGCGCCTCACACGTCCACTGTGCGGCGGCAGACGCTGCGTGGCTGAACCTGCTAAGAGCCTTCCCTTCCTTCTCCAACTTTTGCACCGCTTGCTCCATGATCCACGTCATCCCTACAGCTGGTTCTAGTACGTTCACTATAGTCTTTAAACAGTTGAGGATCACCTGACAGCTGATTTCTGTTCTGGCTACAACTTTCTCAGCTACAGCGCACAGCTTGTACATTTTCTTGCGCTGCCGTACGACTACGTTCCGCGATTTTCGAACAGAATTGGATGCCTTTCGTAAAATGCAGTTGTGGCGCACGTCTCCAACCGTGACAGCCCTCCTTACGTCGTCTTCACTACTGGTGGTATCAATCCGTTCAGATTTGTCAGATGCAATTGGCTTGCGACATACCTGCACGACTGGCTCTTCATGGTCTTCTGATTTTGCCTGCCTTTTGCCTACACTACAGACGCCAAGCACGTAGGCCTTTACGGTTTCGAACCTCTGTTCAAATGGAGCACTTCTGGGTGCTTCTCCAAGCACTCTCCAACTTCGCAAGCCCTGCTTTACAATATTTGTTACGAATTTACCAACGGCAGCCTTGACGACGCTATGGAATTCAGACGTCAGGTGAGAGACTTTCGACAGGTGCCTACTGATGACTGTAAAGACGTACTCTTCTCTTTCCTTTTCCAGCTTCAATGATTCTGCTGCTCTATCGTAAGATACTTCCAGTGCCACCAAAGAAAATGATGAACCTCCAATGTCTGATAAGCAGTCCAGTGCTTCAGTTGCAGTGTCAGTCTCAGAGAGTGAATACTGATCAATCACCGCTTCATTCGTCATAATAGTGTCTTTATCACTCGTGAAACTTCGCTCACTCCTGTTGCAGCTCTCAGGTGAACCACCGAGAAGGAAGACATCTTTCTGCTGCTGTTCGTCAACGGACACATGTGCTGAGTCTCTCGGGGCTGACATCTTTCGCCATTGAAAGCTATCCGTGCGCCATGTTTGCTCAGTAACCCAGTTATACAAGTCGCTATCAATGATAGACACATTTGCGTATTCTGCTAAAATACTGTCAGAACTTTCGGAATCCTCTGTTTCAATCTTTAAGTGTGGATCTTGTTGTGGGGTGAGAGACAGGTCGAGACGGGTTTCATTGCAACAGCGTCCGTATTTGTTAGTTTCCTCTGGCCTATGAGATTGTTGACGGTCATCTTTCCGTCGACGTCTGACAGCGGTGAAGTGGCCTTCCAAGTCTACGCGTCGTCTGACCGCTATAGGTTCTCCAGTAGAGGAATCTGACGAATGTGCTGTGGACCTTTGTCTGTCTCTAGTGTCCATCACGAAGTCGTCGTTGCGGTGGCTTCAGTTGATAACAGAGACCTGCAGATCATACAACTTGCGTAAGTTTTACAGATTGTGATAGTATTTGCGTATGTGCGTGAAATTGCCAGAGAGAGAGAGAGAGAGAGAGAGAGAGAGAGAGAGAGAGAGAGAGAGACGACTTTTAAAACACTTGGGAAGACAGGAATGTGCCAAATGTGTCGTGATCCTAAACAAAACATTTCTCTGTAATCATGGCACAGTTAGATACCAAGGCTACTTGTAAGATATTTTAACGCTTTTTACTTTCGTTTAAGTTTGTGTACTTGTAACCAGCGACAAGAACTCCCAAGAGATTTCTCATCCGATTCTCGATTCTTGCGAAGTCAATTGTGAAGTTAAACTTCTTGACAGGTCAAACTGTATAACGGATTGGATCTCGAATATGTGAACTTGGTCTTTCGCGGCCAGGTGCTCTACCCCCTGACTCTTCCAAGCATGACTGACAACCCATCCGTTCCGCTTTACTTCAGCGAGTACGTCATCTTCTGCCATTTAAATTTAACCGAAGTTGTCCTGCGTACCTTGCTGGACTAGCACTCATGGAAGAAAAAACGTTCCAGCTACATCCAGCAGGATTGTTTCCAGGATGAATTTACACTGTGTGCGCTGACATGAAACTGTCAGGATGTTTCTCATCAGCGCACACTCCGATGCTGAGTGACAATTCAATTTGGAAACAAATCGTCAAGCCGTGGCTAAGCAATGTGTTCGCCATATCCTAGTGCTTCAAGTTTCTCATGAGATATTCAGTGAAATTTCGAAGATATGAAATTAGATACTGGTGGAAGTTGGTTGGTTGGAGATTAAATGGACTGAACTGCATTGTTATCAGTCCCTTTTTCCTTTGTCGCACGGGTCTCAGGTTAAAAGCATACCGCATAGGAATCCTATCACTTGAATTCTTGCGAAGGAACAAAATGCGTAAAAGTATGTGTACAACCACACTAAACTATAAAACTACATTATCAAACCGAAAGTGGAAACGTTAAAGAATAGGAAAAAAGCGGTAAAAAGTGTTAAAATAAGATGGCCTTGACTGGCTGATCGTAAGAAAAAAAATGTTCCAGCCACTCTGCAACACACTAAAATCCCCAGTCCAACAGCACAAGGCAAGAGAAACACAAATGGTGAAATGATGAACACCGAGTCGAACAGACAGCACCAGAGGGAACGAGCACGAGTTAAAATGCAGGTAAGATGAGGGCCTGAAAAATGAGGGTACCCTTAATTAGAGTGGTAAAAGACCCCTTGCAAGTATGTTAGCCACGGAGGCATTGTCACCTAAAAGTCAGGGAGAATAAAAGTCCACCGCAAGGCGGCCAAATTAGGAAAATCCAACAAGATGTGAACCACTGTCAAGAGTGAACCACAACACTGAGACTGGTTCTCGGACATAGGTTATGACCTTGAGGCAGCCAAATATGGCTGACGTCAAACCGGCAAAGGCAATGGAGTCTTTGTGATACGCTCGCTTGGAAGACCACACATTTAACGTCATCTTTACCAGACGAAACATTTTCGGCAAAGTCAGGGAGCGCCATTCTGTATTCCAGAGCCCAAAAACCTTGCCGCGTAATAGTGATCAGAGATCAGAATACAGTATGCCGATCTCCAGACTCTGTTTACAAGTATCCTCTTTCACTAACCTGTCAACTAGTTCGTTTCCTGGGATTCCAATGTCCATAACTAGACCACTGACCGTCCACGTTTTTCGAGGACATAAACGGACTCTTGGATGGCCATAACCAGAGGATAGCCAAGATAGCACTGGTCGAGTGTTTTTAAGGCTGTCAAGGGTCGCTACCAACGAAGAAGGACTCCCTGGTGCAGGAATGGACAAGCCTAAGACTGCGAGAGATGGCTACCGGCTTCGCAGTGAAAACACTGCAGCCATCTGGCGAGGAGCACTGTTCAGTATGTCCCTCATGAGCACAAGCGAACCCAACGTGACCAGCAACCATCAAGCCATCCGCGTAAACTAATGGGATGTGTCAAAATGGAAACAGGCGGCAGAGGGCCACAGGATGAAATGAGATTTTTGGTACTTGTGATGGGTCCAGATGAAGTTATGGTCGAGGTGTACATCATGGATGTGCCGTGAGTGGCCATGGAGGAGAAGTGGTACAGGGAAACACTCGAGTTCAGTGAGACAGGACGAGACACGAACTGCAATGTAATCTCCAATCTGGGCCGTCTTTGTGGGAGACGGTGATTCGGATGTTTAGGCGAGCTGCGAATGTGCGTGGTATAACTGGCAAGAAGCAGTTGTCGCCTGATCTGCAATAAATAAACCCCATCTTCCACGACTAAGCTATTCGCATGGTTCGTTCGGAAAGCTCCCGTCACCAGTCAGACTCCACTGTGATATATAGGGTCCAGCATCTGTAATTCCGAGGGCCATGCTGAACCATACGATATGCTCCCGTAGTCAAGACGGAACTATACAAGGGCTTTGCACAGCTGCATCAGCGTACGGCGATCTTTACCCCAGTTAGTGTGACTCAGGCGTCGAAGAATGTTTAGGTGCTACCAGCACTTTCGCTTAAGCTGAGAAAGAAAGGGGAACCAAATTAACTGGACGTCGAAAACGAGTCCTCAAAAGCTGTAAGAGTGCACTGCATTAAGGAGATAAAGTTGTGGATACGGTTGAATTGTACGACGGCTACAGAGGTACACGACACAAGTCTTGGCGGCTCAGAAGCCGTGGGTGAGGGCCCTTAACTGTGCCTTTCGTATGGCCTCTCGCAGTCGTCGTTCAGCCACACAAATAGTAGATGAACAAAAGGAAACGCAGAAGTCATCAGCCCATAAGAAGGGTGATACTGAGAACCCCACAGCCGCTGCGAGACTATCAACGACCACAAAAACGGTGGTATAATCGGTACAGATCTCTGCAGGACCCCATTCTATTGGAAATGGGGAAAAATGTGTGAATTAACAACTCAAACTAAGATGCAGAGCGTCTGGATCGGTACAGATAGCGCCATTCGTGAAAATACCAGGTATACCTGCAGGGCATGATATCCCTAAAGGCGTGGAGAGATTCGTGTTTCAGTGGTGGGGATTTACCACTCCCAGCACTCCTGCTTCTGTCATTTCATTACTTCCCACGAAAAAATCCATTATTCTCATTCGATTCTGACGCTCTGTAAGTTATGTAGACACATCTCAGGTCGCCGTTCAGGGTGCAAGCGAATACTATCAGATCATCGATTGTTGCCATTAGGACATGGGTTTCAGGGAACCTACTTCACCTTGTGTGCAGTATGACCACCACCTGCCTGAATACTTCACTGTTCGCAAGTAGCGTACATCAGGCCATGTGGATTTTGGGGTGTCCAGACCGTCAAACATGTACCTAGCTTACACCGCGTCTACTTTTATCCACGCTTGAAGTGTCGGATGGGGGTGTTCCTGCCCTGAGAGTTGCAGGCAGCAAAGGAGCAAGTGTTTCGTGTATTATACCAGTTTTTATACCTCGCGATAGCTGACACAAACGCCTCTCCTCCATATCTTATCAGACCAAGTTGGATGCATGTCGCAGTTTCCATATATTAGAGGTATTTCGAGAACCATATTCAAAAGGTGTACTGTGAGATATGGAATGTTGCTTAGACCGAGCGCCCACTATCTGCTTCACCATGAGTTGTACTGATATTTGATGTCCTGTCCAACCTGGCTTGTAAGTGAAAGAACATTGGTATTTCAACGGATCTACATCTATATGACTACTCTGCAACTCACATTTAAGTGCTTGGCAGAGGGTTCATCGAACCACAATCATACTATCTCTATACCATTCCACTCCCGAACAGCGCGCGGGAAGAACGAACACCTAAACCTTTCTGTTCGAGTTCTGATTTCTCATATTTTATTTTGATGATCATTCCTACCTATGTAGATTGGGCTCAACAACATATTTTCGCATTCGGAAGAGAAAGTTGGTGACTGAAATTTCGTAAATAGATCTCGCCGCGACGAAAAACGTCTTTGCTTTAATGACTTCCATCCCAATTCGCGTATCATATCTGCCACACTCTCTCCCCTATTACGTGATAATACAAAACGACCTGCCCTTTTTTGCACCCTTTCGATGTCCTCCGTCAATCCCACCTGGTACGGATCCCACACCACACAGCAATATTCTAACAGAGGACGAACGAGTGTAGTGTAAACTGTCTCCTTAGTGGACTTGTTGCATCTTCTAAGTGTCCTGCCAATGAAACGCAACCTTTAGCTCGCCTTCCCCACAATGTTATGGATGTGGTCTTTCCAACTGAAGTTGTTTGTAATTTTAACACCCAGGGACTTAGTTGAATTGACAGCCTTGAGAATTGTACTATTTGTCGAGTAATCGAATTCCAACGGTTTTATTTTGGAACTCATGTGGATCACCTGACACTTTTCGTTATTTAGCGTCAACTACCACCTGCCACACCATACAGCAATCTTTTCTAAATCGCTTTGCAACTGATACTGGTCTTCGGATGACCTTACTAGACGGTAAATTACAGCATCACCTGCGAACAACCTAAGAAAACTGCTCAGATTGTCACCCAGGTCATTTATATAGATCAGGAACAGCAGAGGTCCCAGGACGCTTCCCTGGGGAACAACTGATATCACTTCAGTTTTACTCGATGATTTGCCGTCTATTACTACGAACTGCGACCTTCCTGACAGGAAATCACGAATCCAGACGTACAACTGAGACGATATCCCATAGGCCCGCGAAAGTGACAGTCGCTTGTGGGGAACGGTGTCAAAAGCTTTCCGGAAATCTAGAAATACGGAATCAACTTGAGATCCCCTGTCGATAGCAGCCATTACTTCGTGCGAATAAAGAGCTAGCTGCGTTGCACAAGAACGATGTTTTCTGAAACCATGCTGATTACGTATCAATAGATCGTTCCTTTCGAGGTGATTCATAATGTTTGAATACAGCATATGCTCCAAAACCCTATTGCAAACCGACGTCAGTGATAAAGGTCTGTAGTTCGATGGATTACTCCTACACTACCCTTCTTAAACACTGGTGCGACCTGCGCAATTTTCCAATCTGTAGGTACAGATCTATCGGTGAGCAAGCGGTTGTATATGATTGCTAAGTAGGGAGTTATTGTATCAGCGTAATCTGAAAGGAACCTAATCGGTTTACAATCTGGACCTGAAGACTTGCCCGTATCAAGCGATACCCCTGAGGTATCTACTTCTAAGAAACTAATGCTAGCAGCTGTTCGTGTTTCAAATTCTGGAATATTCCATTCGTCCTCCCTGATGAATGAATTTCGGAAAACTGCGTTCAATAACTCCGCTTTAGCGGCACAGTCGTCGGTAACAGTACCATCGGCACTGCGCAGCTAAGGTATTGACTGCGTCTTGTCGCTTGTGTACTTTACATACTACCAGAATTTCTTCGGATTTTCTACCAAATTTCGAGACAATGTTTCGTTGTGGAACCTATTAAAGGCATCTCGCATTGAAGTCCGTGCCAAATTTCGCGCGTCTGTAAATTTAAGCCAATCTTCGGGATTTCGCGTTCCTCTGAACTTCGCATGCTTTCTCCGTTGCCTCTGCAACAGCGTTCGGACCTGTTTTGTGTACCACGGGGTATCAGTTCCATCTCTTACCAATTTATGTGGTATGAATCTCTCAATTGCTGTTGCTACTATATCTTTGAATTTGAGCCACATCTCATCTTCATTTGCATAGTCAGCTCGGAAGGAATGGAGATTGTCTCTTAGGAAGGCTAGTGACACTTTATCCACTTTGTTAAATAAAATTATTTTGCGTTTGTTTCTGGTGGATTTGGAAGAAACGGTATTGAGCCTAGCTACAACGACCTTGTGATCACTAATCCCTGTATCAGTCATGATGCTCTCTATTAGCTCTGGATTGTTTGTGGCTAAGAGGTCAAGTGTGTTTTCGCAACCATTTACAATTCGCGTGGGTTCGTGGACTAACTGCTCGAAATAATTTTCGGAGAAAGCATTTAAGACAATCTTGGAAGATGTTTTCTGCCTACCACCGGTTTTGAAGAAGTATTTTTGCCAACATATCGAGGGAAGGTTGAAGTCCCCACCAACTATAACCGTATGAGTGGGGTATTAATTTGTTACGAGAATCAAATTTTCTCTGAACTGTTCAACAACTATATCATCGAAATCTGGGGGTCGGTAGAAGGAGCCAATTATTAACTTAGCTCGGCTGTTAAGTATAACCTCCATCCATACCAATTCGCACGGAGTATCTACTTCGACTTCACTACAAGATAAACCGATACTGACAGACATAAACACTCCACAACCAATTCTGCCTGATCTATCTTTCCTGAACACCGTCTGAGACTTCGTAAAAATTTCTGCCGAACTTATTTCGGGCCTTAGCCAGCTTTCTGTACCTATAACGATTTCAGCTTCTGGGATTTCTATTAGCGCTTGAAGCTCAGGGACTTTCCCAGCACAACTACAACAATTTACAACTACAATTCCGACTGTTCCTTGATCCAAGCACGTCCTGTATTTGCCATGCACCCTTTGAGATTGCAGTCCACCCCGTAGTTTCCCGAGGCCTTCCAACCTAAAAAACCGCCCAGTCCACGCCACACAGCCTCCGCTACCCGTGTATCCGCCAGCTGAGTATAGTGAACTCCTGACCAATTCAGCGGAACCCGAAACCCCAACACCCTATGGCGCAAGTCAAAGAATCTGCAGCCAACACGGTCGCAAAACCGTCTGAGCCTCTGATTCAAACCCTCCACCAGGTTCTGCACCAAAGGTCCGCAGTCGGTTTTGTCAATGATGCTGCAGATGGTGAGCTCTGCCTTAATCTCGTAAGCAAGAGAGGCAGCCTTCACCAAATCAGATAGCCGCTGGAATCCAGAGAGAATTTCCTCAGATCCAAAGCGACACACGTCATTAGTGCCGACATGTGCCACCACCTGCAGCCGGTTGCACCCTGTGCTCTTCATGGCATCCGGAAGGACCCTTTCCACATCAGGAATGACTCCACACGGAATGTACACGGAGTGCACACTGGGTTTCTTCCCCTCCTTACCCGCCATATCCCTAAGGTGCCCCATTACGCGCCTAACATTGGAGCTCCCAACTACCAATAAGCCCACCCTCTGTGATTGCCCAGACCTTGAAGGCTGAGAATCATCCTCTGAAACAGGGCAGGCAACTGCATCTGGCTCAGCCAGAGACAGTGCCTGAAACCTGTTATTCAGACGCACCGGGGAGGCTTTCTGATCAGCCTCCGGGGACGTATTCGCTGCCTGCCACGCCTTGCAACGACCTCCCAATCAACCACAGGCGAGGGTTCAGCCCCACTGCGGGCTGCAACCGGGGCAACCACAGCGGCAGACCGATCTGGGAACAGACGGGACGAGGCTGACATCCGCGTTTTTTGTTTTTTTGTTTTTTTTTTTGTTTTGGTTTTAGGGCGCAAAACTGCTATGCCCATTAGCGCCCGGTCTGTCACTTAGGAAACAGTAAAAAACCGAAAATGGAAACCAGCAGCAATGGGAACGAAAGTCATAAAATTGGAGAAACTAAAAGCAGAAGGAAGGCTTAAAAAACCACCGCTGAAAGGGGTTGGTTGTCCCCAAAAAAAGCTTCAAATGACTGACGTCATTTCACTGGCACTAATGAAATCTAGAACGCGATCGGCTGAGCGCGTGTCATCTGCTAAAATTGACGATATATCAGGCGACAGCTGTAGACGGGCGCGTAACGGATTAAAATAGGGGCACTAAATTAAAAGGTGTCTTACCGTCCACAGCTGAGAGCAGTGGGGACAGAGTGGGGGAGGATCGCCGCTTAAAAGATGTCGATGGCTAAAAAGACAGTGCCCTATCCGGAGTCTACTTAAAATTACCTCCTCCCGACGACGCGTTCGGGAGGAAGAGGTCCAAGCACAAGGAAGAGTTTTCATGTCCCGCAATTTATTTTGGGGAAGTGTCGACCAATGCGCGTGCCATAAAAGAACACGACGACATAAAACGCTCCGTAGATCGGCGAAGGGAATCGATTGAACAGCTGGCCGAATAAGAGAGACTGCAGCCTTGGCTGCAATATCGGCCGCCTCATTTCCGCAGATACCAACGTGTCCCGGGAGCCAGAGGAACGCCACCGAGACGCCCCCCAGGTGGAACAAGCGCAGACAGTCCTGAATCCGGTGGACCAGAGGGTGCACAGGGTAAAAAGCTTGGAGACTGAGGAGAGAGCTGAGAGAATCTGAGCAGATAACGTACTGTATCCGCCGATGGCGGCGGATGTAGTGGACAGCCTGGAGAATAGCGCAAAGGTCCGCAGTATAAACCGAACACTGGTCGGGAAGCCGAAAGTGATTTGGGGTGTCGCCAACAACATAGGCACTCCCTACACCTAACGATGTTTTCGAGCCATCGGTGTAAATTAATGTGGCTTCCGTCATTTGTGCACATAGAGCAGCAAATGCCCGACGATAAACAATTGAAGGGGTACCATCCTTGGGAAATCGACAAAGGTCACGGAGCAGGCAGATCCGCGGACGGAGCCAAGGCGGTGCTGTACCCCAAGTTGTCAAGAAGGTTTTAGGAAAGCGGAAGGAAAGAGAATGGAGCAGTTGACGGAAGCGGACTCCCGGTGGTAGTAGGGAGGAGGGGCGGCCTGCATACCCTACATCAAAGGAGGCGTCGAAAGAAATGTCATGGGCTGGCTTAGCCGGCATGGAAGACAGATGGCTGGCATAACGGCTCAGAAGGACTGCTCGCCGATTGGACAGCGGAGGTTCAGCAGTCTCAGCATAAAGGCTTTCCACAGGGCTGGTGTAAAAAGCTCCAGACATTAAACGTAATCCACGGTGGTGGATAGAGTCGAGACGCCGAAGAATAGACGGCCGAGCAGAGGAGTAGACAATGCTCCCATAGTACAATTTCGAGCGCACTAAGGCGCGATAGAGGCGGAGTAGGACCACTCGGTCCGCTCCCCAGGAGGTACCGTTCAGGACACGGAGGGTGTTGAGGGATCGCAGACAGCGAGCCGAAAGATAGGAAACGTGGGAGGACCAGCACAGTTTTCTGTCAAACATAAGACCCAAGAATCTAGCGACGTCAGAAAACGGAAGGTTGACAGGACCTAGATGTAAGGAGGGCGAAAGGAACTCCTTACGTCGCCAAAAATTAACACAAACGGTCTTACTGGGAGAAAAACGGAAGCCGGTGTCGATGCTCCAAGAATGGAGGCGATCGAGACATCCTTGAAGACGTCGTTCTAGAAGGCTGGTCCGTTGAGAGCTGTAGTAGATCGCAAAATCGTCCCCAAAGAGGGAGCCCGAGACTCAGGAAGGAGACAAGCCATAATGGGATTGATGGCAATGGCAAACAGTACAACACTCAGCACGGAGCCCTGGGGTACCCCGTTTTCTTGGGAGAAAGTACGGGAGAGAACAGTGTTCACCCGCACCCTAAATGTGCGCTCTGCCATAAATTTGCGAAGAAGAAGGGGCAGCCGACCTCGATAGCCCCAAGAGAACAGTGTGCGGAGGATACCTGTCCTCCAACAGGTATCGTATGCTCTCTCCAGATCAAAAAATATTGCTACTGTTTGGCGTTTCAGGAGAAAATTATTCATGATATAAGTGGAGAGAGCAACAAGATGGTCAACTGCAGAACGATGCTTTCGGAATCCGCTTTGGGCAGGTGTTAAAAGTCTGCGGGATTCCAGCCACCAGGCTAAACGGTAATTCACCATACGCTCCAAAACCTTAAAGACACTACTCGTGAGAGAAATGGGGCGATAGCTGGAGGGGAGGTGTTTGTCCTTTCCAGGTTTCGGAACAGGAACGACGATAGCTTCCCGCCATCGTCTGGGAAAAGTACTGTCGGTCCAAATTCGATTATAAAGGCGAAGGAGGTAACGCAGACTATGGGTTGATAAATGCAGCAACATTTGGACGTGGATACCATCCGGTCCTGGGGCGGAGGAGCGAGAAGAAGAGAGTGCATGTTGGAGTTCCCGCATGGAGAAAACAGTATTGTAGCTTTCGCGATTTTGAGAGGAGAAAGCAAGAGGTCGCACTTCCGCTGCATGTTTCTTCGGGAGAAACGCTGGCGGGTAATTTGAAGCGCTCGAAATCTCAGCAAAGTGCTGACCCAATGAGTTAGAAATGGCGACGGGGTCCACTAATGTATCATGCGCGACAGCGAGCCCTGAGACCGGGGAGAAACTAGGTGCGCCTGAGAACCGTCGAAGCCGACTCCAAACTTCAGAGGAGGGAGTGAAGGTGTTAAATGGGCTAATAAAAAATTTCCAGCTTGCCTTCTTGCTATCGCGGATGACACGACGTCATCGCGCTCGAAACTGCTTATAGCGGATACAGTTGGCCAAAGTAGGATGGTGGCGGAAAACGCGGAGAGCACGTCGCCGCTCGCGTATTGCGTCACGGCACGCCTCGTTCCACCAAGGAACTGGGGGGCGCCGGGGCAATTCGGAGGTGCGTGGTATTGAACGTTCCGTAACTGTAAGAATAACGTCGGCAACGTGTGTGACCTCATCGTCAAAGCTGGGAAAGTGACGGTCATCGAATGTCGCTAGAGACGAAAAAAGTGTCCAGTCGGCCTGGGCAAACTTCCAGCGTCTCGGACGCACATATGGCAGTTGAGGCTGCAGTCTAAGGACACATGGCAAGTGGTCACTCGGGTGTATATCATCAAGGGCGAACCATTCGAAGCGCCGAGCCAGCGGAACAGTACCGACCGCAAGGTCCAAATGAGATAAATGTGTCGTGGAGGCAGACAAAAATGTGGGGACCCCAGTGTTGAGGCAAACTAGATCCGCTTGGTGGAAAACGTCTAGCAATATGGAGCCACGTGGACAAGGATGTGGAGATCCCCAAAGCGGGTGGTGGGCATTGAAGTCCCCAACTAGCAAATATGGGGGTGGAAGCTGACCAAGAAGATGAAGGAGATCAGCTCGTGCCATTGGTGTGGACGATGGAATGTATACAGTACAAAGACAGAACGTGTATCCGGAAAGGGAAAGACGGACGGTGACAGCTTGGAAGGAAGTGTTTAAGGGGACTGGGTGATAATGGAGAGTATCATGGAGAAGAGTCATGAGTCCTCCATGGGCTGGAGTGCCTTCAACAGAGAGGAGATCATATCGGACGGACTGAAAATGAGGGAGAACAAAGCGGTCATGGGGACGCAGCTTTGTTTTCTGAAGACAGAAGATGACCGGCGAGTAGGATCGTAAGAGGATCGACAATTCATCCGTATTGGCTCGAATGCCGCGGATATTCCAGTGGATAATGGACATAGGGTGAACAGAAAATGGAGGAATGTGACCAAAGTTGCTGTCAACTCAAAGACTGCTCGGAGCTAGCGACCGACAGCATGGAATGGCATTCAGCCGAAGGCAGAATATCCTGATCCATAGGTTGGTCAGGAGTAGCTCCTGCCACCAGCGATCGGCCGGTTGACCGGCTACCAGCACTGCGCCTCGGTGACACAGAAGATGGCCGAGGGCGATTTCCGCCAGGTGGTGCTGTAGATGGGACACGCCTTGGCGGAGAAGGAGAGGAACTGGGTTTCTTTGTAGCCTTCTTGTAAGTATGATGTTTAGATGAAGGAGGAACCGATGGTTGGGAAGTTGCGGTACGTAAAAACTCTTCACGAGTATGTCCTTTTTTGGAAGGCTTGGTGTCTGACTTTTGGGCTCGAGATTTAGCAGAACCCGATGAAGGGTGAGCCATAGAGTGGGCAGGCGAAAGTGATGAGGTTGAACGGGCGATCTCTGCGCTGGCCGATCTGACGACCGTGGCACTAAAGGTGAGGTCGCAAGTCTGCGTAGCCGCCTCCTTTGTTGGCCGAGGAGAAGCAAGGACAGTGCTGTATTTTCCTGTCTGAGGCACGGTGGGCTGGCGACTGGCGAATAATTTTCGAGCAGCAAAGGTCGACACCTTTTCCTTCACTCTTATTTCCTGGATGAGCCTTTCGTCCTTAAAAACGGGGCAATCTCGAGAGGAAGCAGCGTGGTCACCCATACAGTTGATGCAGCGAGGGGATGGAGGTGGACAAGCACCCTCATGGACATCCTTGCCACATGTAACACATTTGGCCGGATTGGAACAGGACTGGCTGGTGTGATTGAGCCGCTGACACCGATAGCATCGCGTAGGGTTTGGGACATAAGGGCGAATGGAAATTATCTCATAGCCTGCTTTGATTTTCGATGGGAGTTGAACTTTGTCAAATGTCAAGAAGACAGTGCGGGTTGGAATTATGTTCATGTCAACCCGTTTCATAACTCTATGAACAGCCGTTACGTCCTGGTCAGACAGGTAGTGCGGAATTTCTTCGTCAGACAGTCCATTGAGGGAGCGTGTATAAACGACTCCACGCGAGGAATTTAAGGTACGGTGCAGTTCCACCCGGACAGGGAAGGTGTGGAGCAGAGAAGTATGCAGCAATTTTTGTGCCTGGAGGGCACTGACTGTTTCTAACAACAGGGTGCCATTCCGTAATCTGGAACAAGACTTTACAGGACCTGCAATTGCGTCGACACCTTTCTGAATAATGAAAGGGTTGACCGTGGAGAAGTCGTGACCTTCGTCAGACCGAGAAACAACAAGGAACTGTGGCAACGATGGAAGAACTGTCTGTGGCTGAGACTCCGTGAACTTACGTTTGTGAGCAGACATAGTGGAAGGTGAGGAAACCATTGCGGAAGAATCCCCCATGATTACCAGCGTCTCCGATGGCGTGCTCCTCCCTTGTGGGGGCCCTCACTGAGGGCACTCCCGCCTTAGGTGATTGCTCACACCTCAGGTCACACCTCCCGACAAACGGACGGAGGGACCAATCGGCACTTTCGGAAAGTATCAGCTCAGGTAATCACCCCTCCCTGGGCCTGGCCGTTACCAGGGGGTATGTACGTGTCCTACCTGTCTACCCGGGGCGGGGAATTACGCGTTACCCCATCACCGGCTACGCATGGAAGTGTGTGGGTCGGCCTTCAGACACGCACAGGGAGGAAAAAAGAGAAAGGGAAAGGAAAGAAGAGGGGTCTCAAACGCCGCAGCAGTGAAAAGTGCAGAGAGAAGTGGGAAGGAAAAGAGAAGGACAGAGGAAGGACAGAGGAAGGACGAAGACTTTCAAGTATAGAAAGCAAGGAATTTGTAACAGTTTAGAGCGTCCGTCTCCGGACGTAGGCACAAACCATACTCCCAGAGGGGGAGAAAGGGGACGAAAGAGCCAGAGGTGAGGTGGGGGGCGAAGATGGGGGAGGGGGAAGGATGAGGATAGGGAAGGTCTGCAGCCCGGAAAGGAAGGAGGGCCACATAAGCTCGGGGTCCCGTGCTCGCTACGCACGTGTCCACAAAAGAGTTGTGAACCCCCTGGGGGGTACCTCCGTACTGTCTGGGTAATGATGTATACTGTCGTGCCCAGAACGATGCTATCAGTCCCTGACTGAACATGTATGGGACCTGCTCAAACGAACTCCTACCTAGAGTCGGCATACGCAATATCAAGAATCAGAACACTGGTGCCTGATCACAGTGTACAATGGCTGTACGACACCTTTCCCAAACGGGACAGTACAACCAACCAGACCTATCCTCTCAAACTGTGAAGTTCTGTTTCATTTCATCTTCCGCTTCTGTATGCTTCACTTATTTAATCAGTGTTTCTTGCCTGTCTAGTTTATTTGTTAGCGCTTCATAAAGACGTTTGATAGTAACATTCATATGATTGCAAGGTGATATGAAATGGAAAGATTGTGTGAAGATAGTAAGAAAGATGAATGGTCGACTTAAATTTATTGGGAGAATTTTAGGAATGTGTGGTTCATGTGTGAAGGAGGCCGCACATATGACACTACTGCGACCGATTCTTGATACCGCACGGGTGTCTGGGATCTGCATCAGGTCGGATTGAAGGCAGACATCGAAGCAATTCACAAGAGGGCTGCTAAATTTTTTGCCAGTACGTTCAAATACGTAAGTGCTATGGAGAAGCTTCGGAAACACGATTTGTAATTCCTGATGGTAAGAGGCCGTTCTGTTAAAGGAACACTCTTGAGAAAATGTAGAGAACCGGTATTTTAGGAAGAATGCTGGACGATCCCACAGGACACCCTCTGCCATGCACCGTACAGTGGCTTGCGGAGTATGTACGTAGACTTAGGTCAATGGTGGTGGTGGTGGTGGTGGTGGTGGTGGTCAGAGAAACATCCACAACCTGGCTGGGAATGATCGAGGCGTAGATGTAGATAGTGTATTTCCCTTATTGTTTTAGTCAGTAAACAATCTGGATATTGTGTAGTTGCCATTGTCGCTGTGCTATACAGACGAGGTGCGACAGTAAAATAATGAGACTAATGCGAAAAAAAAAAGTTATTTAGCGCTTTAGTCAAGTTTAGTGTTGTCTCCTTCAAAGTAGTTCCTTTCTGATTACACACCCTTTTTCCAGCGCTTATTTCTGGAACTCATCTTCCCTAATATTATCCAAGACGCTCGTCACATTTTTTTGGACATCTTCTGTTGTTTGAAAGTGGTGTCCCTTGACCACCGTTTTGATTCTTCGAAATAGAAAAATGTCGCACGGCCTCTCGTGAATAAGGTGGCTGTGGTAGCACTGAAATTTGTTTTGAGGTTAAAAATTGCTGTACTGACAGAAGTACGGGACGGCGCAATACCGTGATGCAGAATCCCTTTATCAGCAATGTTGGCACGGACACCAACTCTTTTACGAAGTCTTTCTAAGATTTCTTTGTAATAACATTGGTTAACTGTTTGTCCAGGAGGAACCCACTCTTTATGAACAATTCCCTTGGAATCAAAGAAGCACACAAGCATGCATGGTCGTCCACTGCGGTCTTCGTCTTCAACATTCGTTCTGCCTTCACTAAGCATTTTATGGCAATGAAAAACTTCAGCTCTTGATATAACCTCCTCTCCAAAAGCCTTCTGAAGCTTACCGTAAGTTGTCGTCGCGTTATCACCCAATTTAACGCAAAAATAAATGGCATACCGGTGCACAGTATTATGCGGTTCCATTTCCGTGACGAGACACACAAACACATGTTAACTTATTACAGAACAACTCACGACTGAGCAGTTGCATCGATGTGCTGCTTGGACTAGAAGCAGCTTATATACAAAGGTCAAAGTTATTGTGCCTACGCAAGCGTGCAGGGTTGCCACATCTTGCAAAGAAAATCAGTTTCATTACTTTATTGTCACACTTTGTATATTTGAATATAGGTATATCGCCATATCGCCACTGAGAATGACATACCTCAATTTATTTACTGACTACAACAGTCATATAAATAAACTATATGAAATTTAACAGCAAACGTACTTGGCATATGTTTAGAAACCCATGTATTTAAGATGCCACTGACAGTTACATGCACCCAAAAAATGTTCAAATATGTATGAAATCTTATGGGACTTAACTGCTAAGGTAATCAGTCCCTAAGCTTACACACTACTTAACCTAAATTATCCTAAGGACAAACACACACACCCATGCCCGAGGGAGGACTCGAACCTCCGCCGGGACCAGCTGCACAGTCCGTAACTGCAGTTGGTTGGTTTGATGGTGTTTAAGGGGCAAAACAGTAAGTTCATCAGTCCTTTGTTTCAAATGAGGTCCATTCCGTTAGTGTGACGTCACAGAAAAGTCAGAAAAAATAAAAGGGAAAAGGCTAAAAAGTGTAAAAGGGCAGTCATGTTGTCAATGTTAAAAACAAAATGAGGTAAGTCAGCAAGAGAGCAAACCCAACGCAATGCAGAAGCAGCAGAGGCAAGACCACCTGCGACTTAAAAGGTGCAACCGCTAGAATGTAGAAGTACGTGTGGGAAAAGGAGACTAACCAATCCTTAAGAAAATGATGAAAACAGATTAAAAGGGGAAGAAAAGTGGATCTCAGTCAGGTAGAGGAGTCGGGATTCTCAAAACAGAGCTGACAGTTGGAGATACCCTTAAAACTCACCGGCATGCCACAACACCAGCGAGATTAAAAACCTTTGAACAGAATAAAAACCACTTTCCCGGAGGAAACCGAGAACCAGGGAGACCATCTGGGAATCATCAGCCAACATCAAAGGTTCTGTGGGGGAGTCTGTACTCAGCATGCAGAGCCAAAAGAAGCGGCCATTCACCCAAAATGTGGGCTACTGACTGGAAGGCTCCACAACCACAAAGTGGGGGTGGCTCATAACGCAAAAGAAAACCATGGGTCAGCCAGGTATGGCCAATGCAGAGACGACACAGTGTGGCCGAGTCCTTTCGGGAGAGGTGAAAGGAAGAACGCCACGGGCCTGGTGTCACCTTAATCACATGAAGTTTATTACAGAGGGGAGTAGCCTCCCAAGAGTTAGCCCATGATTGTGCGAAGTGAGATTTGATGTGAAGCCGTAAATCCGCTGCAGGAGGGGCTACAGAAAGCGGGGGTAAGTGATTGCTCCCCCAGCCAAACGATCAGCGAGCTCATTACCCGGGATACCCACATGGCCAAGGACCCAAAGGAAGTCAATGGAACAAGCAGCACGGTGAATATCAGTGAGATGGTAATGGATGGCAGAGACCAAGGGATGGCGCGGAAAACACCGGTCAATAGCCAGAAGGCCACCAATTGGGTCCGTACATAACAAAACGCGGTTGTGTTGGGACCGTTTAATAAAGGTAAGGGCCTGGGAAATTGCCATCAATTCTGCAGTAAACACCCCACATGTAGGTGGCAGCAGATGATTTTCCGGACAGAGGACGTGAAGGCATACCCCACGTGATCAGCCGATTTAGAGCCATCAGTGTAAAAAGCAACCGCATACTGAAACTCCCATATAATTTGGCGGAAAAAGGAACAGAACACCATCGGGGGAAGGAATCTTTCGGACCTCGGCGGAGATCCATCCGAATTCGAGGCCGAGGAACTAACCAAGGGGGGGGGGGGGTGGAGGGGAGGGAGCGAGGAAGACAGGACAAAGGAGGAAGCAGGAAATCACGGCAAAGAGACGCTAGGTGGAGACCAACCGGTAAACCCGCCCGAGGGCGGAAATCGGGTGGGCGACGTCCATGGTCTTGGAACAGGATAGAATAGGAAGGATGAGTGCAAGGAGACTAGCAACAGGGCTAGTAGGGAAGGCACTGGTGGCCAAACAAATACCACAATGGTGGACGGGATCTAGCACGTGCAGTGTGGAAGGAGCAGCCAAAACATAAACTTGACAACCATAGCCCAAGCGAGACAGAACTAGAGCATGATAAAGACGGAGAAGAAGGGAGCGGGCAAGGAAGCGAAGGACGTTTAGTTTACAGAAACAGCCTACCTTCAGGAGTCTGATATGGGGCAGCCAAGTGAGCTTGTTGTGGAAAAGAAGACCCAGGAAACGAAACTATAGGACCACAGGCAATCTTTGTGCAACAAGATAGAGCTCTGGATCAGGTTGGATCGTAGTATGGCTACAGAAGTGGACCACCCGCTATTTTAAAGGAAAGAATTGAAACCCGTGTGAGAGGGTCCATGCAAAGGCACGCCATATAGCTACCTGGAGCTGCCGTTCAGCAGATGCCATCGAGGAGGAACTAACCCAAATGCTGAAATCATCCACATACAGGGCAGGGGCGACCAAGGGACCGACAGAGGCCACATGTCCATCGATAGCAATGAGGAAGAGACAGAACCCTGTGGGATGCCCGTCTCCTGGGTCCACGGAGAACTAAAAATAGTACCAACCCGAACCCTGAATGACCGATGGAACAGAAACTGGCGCATAAAAATCTGGAGTGGGCCCCGAAGACCCCACTGATGATGGGTAAGTAAGATGTGATGGCGCCAGGCCATGTCATAGGCCTTGCGTAGGTCAAAAAATACTGCAACCAAATGGCGGCGCTGGGAAAAAGCCGGCCAAACTGCAGATTCCATCATTTGGAGACCATCCCTCTTGGAAACCACACTAGTAAGGGGACAATAGATCCCGAGATTCGAGGGCCCAAATGAGCCAATAGGCTACCATCCGTTCAAGTAAGTTACAAGCAAAATTAGTCAGACTAATTTGCCGATAGCTGTCAACAAATAGGGGGTTCTTACCAGGCTTAAGGACAGGAACCACGATGCTATCCATCCACTGAGAAGGGAAGTCACCTTGGAGCCAGATACGGTTAATCACCCAGATCTTGCCGTTGTGGAGCACTGAGATGTTGAAGCAGTTGGTTTTGAAGAGAGAATAAGAAAGTGTGAAAAGAAATTCCCATTCAGGAAACGTTCGTTGTAAGATTCTGACTGACAAGGGGTAAAGCGTAAGGTGGAAGCTTCAGCCCACTGTTTCCGGTGAAGGAAAGCAGCCAGAGGCTGATGCTGATGCCATTGCAAAATGGGTCGCAAGATGTTCCTCGAGAATCAACGGGTCTGTAAAAAGACCATCTGGGATGTGAAGGCCTGGGAGGGTGGATTGCCAATGGGAAATTTTGACAGAGCGAAGTGTAGCCCATACCCATGACATAGGGACAGTAGAACCGAGGGAAGAAACAAATCGTTCCAAACTCATCCATTTGCTCTGTTTGATTAAATAATGGGTTTGTTTAAAGGTAATAAGGATGGCAACAGATGGATGCCTCTTAAGGTGTTGCAAAGCCCGACGGCGATCACGGATGGCAATGACCGTACTCCACCGCGGGACTTGCCAGCGACGAAATGGTCCAGATGAGAGTGGTACAGCAAGGCTAGCAGTGCAAACAATCGTGTCAGACACGTCACGTAGGACGTCATCAATACAACCCAACAAAGAGGGAGAAAACACGACCTGTGCAGTGTATAGAGGCCAATCGACGGGTTCGAAAGTCCAACGAGGTAACCTGTCCATCGGGGAGTGTGAGGGGAGCGAGAGAATCAATGGGAAATGGTCACTATCACAAAGGTAGTCGTGTGGCGACCAGTGTAATGAAGGGAGGAGAGAGGAAGTAGAAAAAGAAAGATCAATGGCAGAAAAGGTACCACAACTGGACCTGAAATGAGTGGGGGAGACATCATTAAGAAGGCACAAGTCATGGTCTGTAATGAACTGATCGAAGAGAAGACCTCGTCTAGATGGAAAGGGACTGCCCCACAAGGGATGATGAGCATTAAAATCCCTGAGAAGGAGGAAGGGAGGATGAAGTTGCTGAAGAAGGGCAGTTAAGGCAGCAGGTGTAGGAGTCCCGTCAGGAGGGAGATAAAGATAGCAAACTGTGCCTTTAAAGTCCAGGTGGACCCTAACAGCAACTGCTTCCAATGTAGTTTGAAGAGGAATCCACATGCTAGCAATGTCTGTACGGACCAATGTACAAACTAGAGATGGGAAAAACTGTTCTTTTCAGAGATTGGATCATAACCGTTCACTCCCTGAAATGAATTAGCTCTTTTTCATGACTCACTACTCATTTACAATAGAAAATAAATGGAAGGCACATTGCCCTTTAAGCTTGGTTTATACCAGTACTATACCTGTATTTTGATCTTATTTGATCCTATTTTGAAGTAACACAGATAATGAGTAAGAATTTTGTATTGTTTATTGAAATTTCCACGATATGACAAAGTTTTTGATTATTGATTTATTCTGCACTATCGTGGTTTTTTGGGTGATCGGAAAATGTTGTAACTTGAGATTTACATTAACAATATATTTGGCTATCATGTATTAAAATTTCATTAACCTCATACAAATACATCGCAAGCCATATATTTTTAAAGTGAACGTTTCCTTCCGAAGACGCCTAAAATCGCAAAATCCGTACCAGAATAAGAAAAAAATATATAAATTTGACTGTAAAACGAAAGTGCTGCATATAGCCTTACGTAGAATAAAACAAGGAAAATATTGGTGTATCACATTTTGCGATACGTTTATCGGTTCGCTCGTAATTAAAGCGTAAATTCGAGTGTCCATAATAAAAATCCTATAGTAAGAGGAGTCATCAGGAACCTAATCTAATCAGTTTAAACAAATAAAAATAAAATAAAAACAATTGATGTATACATAACATAATAATGTAATATACATAGCGGTATTACTACGAAGAACAATATCCAGTGGGGACGAACTCCGATGCAGAGGCACTGAGTCGAGCAGGTCGAGCTGCGAGCTGTATTACTGCAAGAGCTGAGACCGCAGAGACCAGAGTGACACCTGAGTCGCTCTGTTCAACGCTCTGGCTAGAGTCGAGACGGTGGGGTGAGCGTTGAGCAGGCGAGTTCCGAGGGTGGGGGGAGCGGTGAACTCACCCGCTCCGAGACAAATCGTCCGTTCCCTTGCGAGCAGGTTTTTTCAAGTAGTTCCTATGTTATCCGCTAGGTGGCTCTCTGTCCTGTTGCTCGCATCAACTGCAGGGCAGGACATGCGACTGAAACGATCGCCGACAGAGTGCGATGCGAAGTTAAGCTGCGCCAGACACTGCACACAGCAGATGACGCACAGAGATGGCACGGCATATGTGAAACAGAAAATCCAATGGGGCACTGCACAATGCAGGCATCCAAGGTAGAAGCAGGGCAGAGGCCGGCGCTGGCTGTGTTGTGTGGCGCGCAATGTGCTCTGACCAGCAGAGGCGCTGCTGATATGCGCCGTCTCTCTCTCTCTCTCTCTCTCTCTCTCTCTCTCTCTCTCTCTCTCTGCCATGCGAAACGTTTGGAGCTACCGTTCTTTTTTTCTGAATCACTGATTGTTCACTCCTTTGAAAGATTCAACTCTATGAATTAGTTCAAGAGCGGATCCCCCATCTCTAGTACAAACGCCACCACAAGCCCACAGGGGACCGATCCAATTTCGACAGAAAACACTGAACCCACAGAGGGTCAGTGAGTGAGCATCAGTAAAATGAGATCCTGTAGAACCACACAAGCTGCAGAGTAACACGAAATAAGGGATTTCAGTTCCGGAAGGTGAGGGTAGTATCCATTACAATTCCATTGCATACCCACAGAACAATGATTTAAATGGTGGTTGAACAGGCTAAAGCCTGTCATACCGCCAGGTCACCACACATCACCGACAAGGAGGGGGCGACATCCATGAACGACAGGTAAGAATCTGGCGGTGAAGCCAGGGTTGGGACCTCTGGTGACACGAGAGGCTCTTTGTCCCAGGACTTATGTTTCTTCTTCTTTTCAGGCTGAGATTGAGGAGGGCTGTGTGGCATAAAGGAGCCAGCTGCAGCAAGATCGGGAACAGAAAGAGATTGGGCGATCTGTGGGCCAACAGACCGTGGTTCTCAAGGTCACCGGGTGGCAGCAGACCTTTGGCCTAGAAGGTGCCGGGAAGGTGCATCCCAGGATGGGCGCCCTTGACCGGCAGACGCTGAAGGGGTTGGACTATTCTCCGGCTCGGGAGGGGGGAGCAGCACCCAGAGGGGAAGGTGTGTGAGCCGCAGGGGGAGAGGGGGGCAGAGGGGGCAGAGGGGGCAGAGGGGCAGAGGGGGCAGAGGGGCAGAGGGGGCAGAGGGGGCAGAGGGGGCAGAGGGGGCAGAGGGGGCAGAGGGGGCAGAGGGGGCAGAGGGGGCAGAGGGGGGCAGAGGGGGCAGAGGGGGCAGAGGGGCAGGGGGGCAGAGGGGGCAGAGGGGGCAGAGGGGGCAGAGGGGGCAGAGGGGGCAGAGGGGGCAGAGGGGGCAGAGGGGGCAGAGGGGGCAGAGGGGGCAGAGGGGGCAGAGGGGGCAGAGGGGGCAGAGGGGGCAGAGGGGGCAGAGGGGGCAGAGGGGGCAGAGGGGGCAGAGGGGGCAGAGGGGGGCAGAGGGGGCAGAGGGGGCAGAGGGGGCAGAGGGGGCAGAGGGGCAGAGGGGCAGAGGGGGCAGAGGGGGCAGAGGGGGCAGAGGGGGCAGAGGGGGCGAGAGGGGGGAGAGGGGGGAGAGGGGGGGGGAGAGGGGGGAGAGAGGGGAGAGGGGGGGAGAGGGGGGAGAGGGGGAGAGGGGGGAGAGGGGGGAGAGGGGGGAGAGGGGGAGAGGGGGGAGAGGGGGGGAGAGGAGGGGAGAGGGGGGAGAGGGGGGAGAGGGGGGAGAGGGGGGAGAGGGGGGAGAGGGGGAGAGGGGGGGAGAGGGGGGAGAGGGGGGAGAGGGGGGAGAGGGGGGAGAGGGGGGAGAGGGGGGAGAGGGGGGAGAGGGGGGAGAGGGGGGAGAGGGGGGAGAGGGGGGAGAGGGGGAGAGGGAGAGGGGGGAGAGGGGGGAGAGGGGGAGAGGGGGGAGAGGGGGGAGAGGGGGGGGGAGAGGGGGGGAGAGGGGGGGAGAGGGGGGGAGAGGGGGGAGAGGGGGGAGAGGGGGGAGAGGGGGGGAGAGGGGGGAGAGGGGGGGAGGGGGGGAGGGGGGGAGGGGGGGGAGAGGGGGGAGAGGGTGGAGAGGGTGGAGAGGGGTGGAGAGGGTGGAGAGGGTGGAGAGGGTGGAGAGGGTGGAGAGGGTGGAGAGGGTGGAGAGGGTGGAGAGGGGTCCAGGATTGGGGTAAGGAAGGAGGAGGAATGGGTGAAGATGTAACTAAAGCAATACCAGAGGTCATAGACACAGGGTGATGACGGGTTATACTTCTTACAAGCCACTGCGTAGGTTAAATGATCAAGGGACTTATACTCCTGTATCTTCTTTTCCTTCTTATATACTGGGCAATCTGGTAACGTGGAGAATGATTGGACATTGTAAATAGTGTTCACGGGTGTGCCGCCAGATGACGTTGTGCTAATCCCACAATATTTCTTCGGAGCAACTTGTCTGACATCATCAGGTGGTTGAACCTCGCTGGTGGCTAGGTACGACTGACAAGATCCTTATGTCGACGCCGCTGTATATAGAGCATGCACGTGAAGATTGCGTAGGCACGGAAACCAAGCATACGCAAAAATTTGCAGATCACCCGTGAGGACTATTTACAACATATCCGCTGGGAAAGCCTGAAGAGTCACAATGATTGCCATGACAATTAACACACAGGAGGGGGAACACAGGGACTCCCGTCATGGAGTGGACATCCACAGTCACCACAGATAGGGGCTTGCAAACAACAGGAAGACATGTCCAAAACGCAAGCACTTAACACAACTCAAAGGAGGTGGGATGTACGGCTGCACATCACATTGATAAACCATAATCTTTACTTTCTCAGGGAGGGTAATCCCCTTCAAAGGCCAGAATAAAGGTACCAGTATCAATGTGATTTTCCTTAGGGCCCTTCTGAACACGCCCAACGATTTGAACACCCCGCCGTGCGAGACTGTCCTGAAGTTCATCAGTTTTAAGGATGAGGTCCCTGTGAAAAATCACACCTTGAACCCCATATTGAGAGATTGGTGGGGGGTAATGGGCACAGGAATTGTGCAAAGATGGGTACAGGCACAAAGGGCCGCAGACTGGGCTGCTGAAGCAGTTTTGATCAGCAATGAACCCGACCGCAATCTTGCTTAGGGAGTTCACTTCACCAACTTTGATTTCAATGTGTTCCACAAAGAATGAAGATTTGATATTGGTGAAAGTATCCAATCAGTCCTGGTGCAAACCAGACAGCGGGAGAAAGGTTTCGCCCCTATCCAACGGGCCCTGACCCTCTTCCCATGGGGTAGCCAAGGAAGGAAGGCCGAAGGGGCAGGAGAAGCAGCACTAGAAGTATCAATTCCACGGCAGAGAGACGGCCGCAGAAGAACGGCCAGAGTTCTGGACCCATATGCGTTTCATTTGCATAACGTCTGCCCTGATACCACCCCACTCTGATTAGGGGCTCTCCTCACAGACGCCACCCAGCCACAGCAAGGGCTGTCTGGCACGGTAGCCATTGCCGGAGTTCCGATGCTCCAGATGACGAGCAACCACACCAAGGCATGCATGCATGAGGAGGTCACAGCTCAGGTATCAGGAGTGTGATCCCTGTGTGTTCAGGGGGCTCAACCAAAAAGGGTACATAGCGACCCCACCACACGGGCCGGCTACCATGCTGGCTATGCACCCTAGCATCAGACAATGACGTGAAAGAAAAGGTAGAATGTACCAGGACGGCACACATCGGAGACACTAGGTAAGGTGCTCTTCTCACAATGGTTCACACCAAAGAGTTGTGGACCCCCTGGGGGGGGGGGGGATGACGGTGGTGCTTTAGACCGCTCGGGGAGAAGGGGAGGTGGGAGGGCAGCTGCGCCTAGTGACACTTCATTAAGTTTACGAATTGGAAAACTGGTGGCTGGGTGCGAATAGGACTTCCGCATTGAGGAATCCGTACGAGTTTAATTATGTATACGTATGTTTCACTTCGGGAAGTAAATGACGAAACTATTTTTGGGTGATATAATTACAATTCAACCATTTTCTGATTTTATCTTGTACTTGTACTGTGAAGCCTTGCTTCTTGCCAAATTTCATGATTCAACTTCAACAGAAAATACCCTATAAGTTTTCATGAGGGAGTTTGCGAATATCAAAATACGCGACAGATGGCCGATACTTCTGTCTGCATTGAATCAGAAGCTTAAATTTTTACGCCGCCAAGGGACTGTGGACTTAGAAAGTGACAAATCTCAAGTTGATATGTCGATTCGTTCCTGAGAGAAAGGGTCTGTAACAATCGGACACCATATGAGTGAGGCAGTGGTTAGCACACTGGACTCTCATACGGAAGAACGACGGTTCAAACCGGCGTCTGGCCACCCTCGTTCAGGTTTTACACGACTTCCGTAAGTCACTTCGGGCAAATGGTGAGATGGTTGTTTTGAAAGGGTACGGCTGACTTCCTTGCCCCACCCTTCCCTAATCCGATGGGACCGACGACCTCGCTGTTTGGTCCCCTATCCCGAATCAAACAACCAACCTACCAACAATCGGACAGACAGAAAGTGATCCTATAAACGTTTTTACCGAATAAGGTATTGACCCCTAATGACCAGTAACCGATGTATTCGGAATTTTTTGACCGAAAATACCTCGAAAAATTATCACTAAAACGAACTGAAAGTATAGACAAAATCACGAAACTACATAAATCGGTAAAGTAAGTTCCAAAATGAACTAGAATAATGGGAAACTCCGTAAGAGTTTGGAATTGAAATTATCAAAAGGGTAGTAAATTTAAAATCACTGTTTTCTCTTAAGAAATCCCATTCTCTGCAGAAGTACGGAAATTATTGTATCGACATCGTAGAGCTATTACTGTATTCGACAGTCGTCCAAATGAGGGAATGTCTTGTCAGATCATGCAGGCTTGTAATAGGAAACTTTTTCACCATCTGCTGAAACACTTGGTGCATGCATTGATAATTAACTTTAATATAAAAAACCGATGTAAAATAAATGACGAACGACTATTAATTTTCGCAAACGGGCGTCAAGGCTAGTCCACACGCAATGATCTGCGGAAAGGTTTGCATGTTACGATATGCTGCAAATCTTGTACGTTTACACTAGACAGTTTCATTCTGCTGCTGGTCCGTCGTCTGCAGATCTAGGAAAGCAGCTATCCTCCCTCGAGGGATGTCCCAGTCTAGGTCACCAACTGATAATGCGGGAGAATCTGCTGTACTCTGTGTTCACAATCGGTCTTAAAAAAGCTAATAAAGAGAAGGAGGCATGAAAAACAATGCAGATATTCAAGACAGTTTCCTTAAGCAAGAACAGGCTAGACATATTAACTTAAACCACAGGATTTGCAAGTGAGGCCTCTTACTTTCTACAAATACAAAAATTTTCAATTCCCTGTCTGAAGTCTACCAGAAACCTGTTATAAGCTTTTGCACCGGAACACAAAACTCCATTCTGAACTCTATGTAGGAATTCATAGTTTGTATACAAAGTTTTAGTTTTAACATTGTTATGAATTGTACAGCTGACCTTTACTTCACTGTTATGAATCACGTATCCCATTGCGAAGTAACACAGAAGTATAAAATCCCTTTGTTCCTGAAGACCCTTCTGCAAGATGTTCCTTTAACAACAACACAATATTCTAAGTGCACTCTGAAGAATAAATTACTTAATGTTCTCTACACTATCAAAGATCATATCACAGGATAGCACTGAGAAATAGCATGCTAACAGTCCCCTATTCAGGTCACAATGATAGATTTCTAAGCGCACAGGAGCAATGGCGCCCGTACCGCGGGGAAAGGGGTGGCTAGTTCTCAACGAAAGATAGAAAATATCGTGTAGCCAGAAAATGATTTATAAGTCAGTACTGTACAGCCGGCCGGGGTAGCCGAGCGGTTCTAGGCGCTACTATCTGGAACCGCGCGACCGCTACGGTCGCAGGTTCGAATCCTGCCCCGGGCATGGATGTGTGTGAGGTCCTTAAGTTAGTTAGGTTTAAGTAGTTCTAAGTTCTAGGATACTGATGACCTCAGAAGTTAAGTCCCATAGTGCTCAGAGCTATTTTCAGCAATGTGCAGGTTTTTAACAGGGTCGCAACTGGAGCTTTTTGCGGTTACTTACAAGTTGTCACTCGTGTTTCAAATTATCAAAAATACTACACACCCACAGGTACAAGCCATTGGCTGAGCGCCCTTGCACAGGAGTCTGAATTAAAAATTTTGGTTAAGTCAGCAACGACTTTTGCACAATTACTGTTTCACTATCAACTGTAGGGCAAATTGTTCTACGGCTCATTTCCATTATTAGAGATTTATAAGCAGTTGTTTTCTTATCGCAATAGTTGGAAGCATTAATCTTACCATTCTACAAGAATTTTTGACTCCTGTATATTCAAGTGCATTCAGCAATGGACACCCTAAAGCACTGACGCTCATCAACCATCTTCCAATTTACTCTGCACACAAAGTCGAGAACATTAGACTAAACAAACAAGTGATTCCAACATGTTTTGGGCGCCAGATGTGCGGTCGTCTCCTGTTCACATGCTACGATTTGTTTGAGGTTATGTGATATGCGTCCACAGATTTGAGCAGTTTTGGCCAAACATCCAACTTCCAGATTTGCAAGCATCTCATTGCTGCGCAAAGTTTCTGCGTACACGCTACAGTCTTTCTGTGCAGATGTGTTATGTGCGGAAAGATTGTTGCGTGTGGATCGACATCCACGGGTGGTACAAATTCGATACAAAAGTCGATATTTCTGTTTTTTCGAGCATACACTGTGGTAAGTGTAAGAGGGTCGATTTCGAAAGGGGGAATGGAGAGCGGTGCGACAATCGTGACCCCTACAACGACTGTCAGGTGAGGACCGGCGTGGGATAGAACATGCCACGCCCGCCTTTTGCAGTGCTGGCACCATGAACGGTAATTCAGGCTTCCATAAAAGCAGAAATCGTGCACGGAAGTTCGTAAACAAAACTGAAAATCGACTTACGTATTGACAAGCTTAGTAAAGATCATAACAGCATCAATTATGTGCATTTAGCGCAAGAAAAGGAAACAGCAAGAAAGACAGCGAAGAACATCAAAATGACGCTGCACACAACAGTGGGTACCTCACAAAATAGTGTCACAGCTAACGAACATTGGATATGGCCAAAAACAAGTAACTACCAGCTGAAGCCATCAAACTTCTACCGACGTCTGGCGACTAGCGTCTAGGGGATGGACGGCCCAACCAAGTTAAAACACGCTGTGTGTTATGAGTTAACAACAGTAAGTGATGTGATAATTATCAGCAAAAACAGCATACATTTATGTTCAACATGTAAGAAAACATTCTTCTGCAAAAGTTGCGCTTTTCTCAGAGGCACGTGCAGTGCTTTGTGCTTGTAAACAGTAAAAGAATGAGTTATTTGTGTCTTAAATAAACCTTAACATAAACATGAAAAAATTAAGAAAAATTTTAAAAATGACGTCCTTGTAAAACGAAATACTAAAGGATAACTGCACGATGAGACATACAAAATTAAATTAACATTTCTATACCTACAATGCTAAGGATTTTAGTGCTTGCCAACAATGGGTAGCTCAGAAAGAAAGATTACACTTCAGTCAACTCTGCCCATTACTAACAATCTCTAATATAAAATGAAAGGCAAGTGCCGATAGCCTGAGTGTTGAAACTACAGCACATGTAGGAGGTACCATTAAGGAGGAGAGCTATTTTGTTAGTTCTGTCTCGGACATGTTTTCCTTGGAATCGAATACGTCACCCGAACGTTCACCAGTCACTAGTTGCGCCCGTCTTCATAAATCTCTAATGCCTAGCGGCAGTTGACATTTACTTCAATATTGCATGCCAGTGTATGGCGTTAGCTGTACAAGCATTGACTGATTAGTGATTGACGATTTGGAACATATTGATGGGCCCGGACTGCATAGTCTGAAATGACGACTACTTGGAAACGAGTGTTCTCAACCTATTAGCAGCCACTAGGGTCACCTGAGTTTCCAGGCATCGTTCCTGTCATACTAAAGAGGTTCCGAAAGAACTGGTTCCTGAATCTACGACAGGAAAGATAAAAATTGGTAGCCAGCATCCTGCATCATTGGAGGAATAGTGGGATGTCTGCTTCACCAGCAAATCAGCTACCTTTAACTGTTACAGAGCATGTAAATTTCTGTCACTATCCTGTGTTGAGTCGCTCTTGCAGTTTCTTGATCTCCTCTGAAGCGTGGTAGGGCCACTCGGGAGACGCATACTCCCAAATGAGGCACTATCACTTAAAACAATCAATTACACTTACTACACAACCTAATTGTTAGACATTCTTGTTAGGTGCACTCAACGAAGCTTTCACTGCACTGGAAGTGAATTTGGAACTACATTTTTCCGAGGACTTATTAGTCTCAACTTTATCTTCTGTAAGAACAGAAGCTGAAGGAATGAATTAAGATTTGTGCCCAGCCAGGACTTGAACCTGAGTCTCCTGCTTAATAGACCGACGTGATAGCAATTACACCACCGTAGCATTCTGGTTATCACTGTTGTACGAACTATCCAAGCCCAGTGCCCTCTCCCTCCCTCCCTCCCTCCCTCCCTCCCTCCGAACACAAACTTCAATTTAAACCTTCAGCCAATTTTCCCTTCTCACATCGTCATTGATGCCAACTATCTCTGTCATTGGAATAGGATCCCAGGTTTGAACATATTAAGCTAGTAACAGGAGACACGGGTTCCAGTACCGGCTGCGGCACAAATTTTAATTCATTGCTTCACCTTCTCTCCTTATCGAAGAGAAAGAAAATTTTAACAACTTTATAGAGTTGAATGTAATGATCTGTCTTTTTCATGAACTGTTAATTTAAATCCTATTGTCTTATACAATTAGATTATGGACAACTAACATTAAAATTTGTGTGTGGTCAAACGATTTTCAATGTCAGGAAGACCTTTTGTTGAGGGATTAGGGCTCATGATGAACTAACAGAAATTAATTTAAGAGGTTGGTTGGTTGGTTGGTTGGTTGGTTTGTTTGAGGATTAAAGGGACCAATCTGCAGAGGTCATCGGTCCCTTGTTTCATAAACACACACAGCACAGTGAAACCATACACCAGTCAGGCGAAGCACTAAAATTATAATTCCGGGGGAAGAAGAGCCCCATGGTCAATGGTAAGACAACACGGAAAACGGAGCACAGCAACAAAAACAACATAGAGAACAAAGGCAGAAGGAATTAAAACTGCACAGCAGAGGACTGTGGCTGCCTGATCACGAAAATAATACACTCCTGGAAATGGAAAAAAGAACACATTGACACCGGTGTGTCAGACCCACCATACTTGCTCCGGACACTGCGAGAGGGCTGTACAAGCAATGATCACACGCACGGCACAGCGGACACACCAGGAACCGCGGTGTTGGCCGTCGAATGGCGCTAGCTGCGCAGCATTTGTGCACCGCCGCCGTCAGTGTCAGCCAGTTTGCCGTGGCATACAGAGCTCCATCGCAGTCTTTCACACTGGTAGCATGCCGCGACAGCGTGGACGTGAACCGTATGTGCAGTTGACGGACTTTGAGCGAGGGCGTATAGTGGGCATGCGGGAGGCCGGGTGGACGTACCGCCGAATTGCTCAACACTTGGGGCGTGAGGTCTCCACAGTACATCGATGTTGTCGCCAGTGGTCGGCGGAAGGTGCACGTGCCCGTCGACCTGGGACCGGATCGCAGCGACGCACGGATGCACGCCAAGACCGTAGGATCCTACGCAGTGCCGTAGGGGACCGCACCGCCACTTCCCAGCAAATTAGGGACACTGTTGTTCCTGGGGTATCGGCGAGGACCATTCGCAACCGTCTCCATGAAGCTGGGCTACGGTCCCGCACACCGTTAGGCCGTCTTCCGCTCACGCCCCAACATCGTGCAGCCCGCCTCCAGTGGAGTCGCGACAGGCGTGAATGGAGGGACGAATGGAGACGTGTCGTCTTCAGCGATGAGAGTCGCTTCTGCCTTGGTGCCAATGATGGTCGTATGCGTGTTTGGCGCCGTGCAGGTGAGCGCTACAATCAGGACTGCATACGACCGAGGCACACAGGGCCAACACCCGGCATCATGGTGTGGGGAGCGATCTCCTACACTGGCCGTACACCACTGGTGATCGTCGAGGGGACACTGAATAGTGCACGGTACAACCAAACCGTCATCGAACACATCGTTCTACCATTCCTAGACCGGCAAGGGAACTTGCTGTTCCAACAGGACAATGCACGTCCGCATGTATCCCGTGCCACCCAACGTGCTCTAGAAGGTGTAAGTCAACTACCCTGGCCAGCAAGATCACCGGATCTGTCCCCCATTGAGCATGTTTGGGACTGGATGAAGCGTCGTCTCACGCGGTCTGCACGTCCAGCACGAACGCTGGTCCAACTGAGGCGCCAGGTGGAAATGGCATGGCAAGCCGTTCCACAGGACTACATCCAGCATCTCTACGATCGTCTCCATGGGAGAATAGCAGCCTGCATTGCTGCGAAAGGTGGATATACACTGTACTAGTGCCGACATTGTGCATGCTCTGTTGCCTGTGTCTATGTGCCTGTGGTTCTGTCAGTGTGATCATGTGATGTATCTGACCCCAGGAATGTGTCAATAAAGTTTCCCCTTCCTGGGACAATGAATTCACGGTGTTCTTATTTCAATTTCCAGGAGTGTAGGATGAGCCAGCCACTGTGCAACACGTTAAAACCTCCAGCCTAAAAGATTAGGGTGGAGTCGAATTACAATACAAAACAAAGTAAAAGATACAGCAAAAAAGAGGGTGACGCAATAAAATTAGAGGGACCTATAAAAGACACTTGCTCGAAGAAAACCTAAAACACGATGTGCCATAGAGACATCGTCAGCTAAAAGACACGGTAAATCACCCAGGAGGTTAAAAGTTCGCCTGAGGGCGGTTAAAAGAGGACATTCCAACAATATATGGGCCACCGTCATGGTTTCACCACAGCGACAATGAGGGGGGTCCTCTCGACGCAGCAGATGACCATGCGTCAGCCAAGAGTGATCAATGCGGAGCCTACAGAGAATAATAGAATCCCTGCGAATGCCCGCATGGAGGAACCCCACACGGTCGTGGTCTCCTTTACACGCCGCAACTTGTTGGGTACAGACAGAGTGCGCCATTCGTCTGCCCACATCCCAAAGACCCGACGGCGTAACACCGATCGGAGATCAGTTGCTGGGAGGCCGATCTCCAACGGCAGTTTGCGGGTGGCTTCTTTAGCTAACTTGTCGGCGCGTTCGTTTCCCGCTATCCCAACGTGTCCCGGGGTCCATATGAACACCACTGAACGACCACGCTGTGCAAGAGCATGAACGGACTCCTGGATGGCAACAACAATGGGATGGCGTGGGTAGCACTGGTCAAGAGCCTGTAGACTACTGAGAGTCGCTGCAAATGACAAAAGACTCGCCAGTGCTGGTACGAATCCGCTCAAGGGCACGAAAAATGGCTGTTAGCTCTGCGGTGTAAACACTACAGCTGTCCGGCAAGGAGCGCTGGTCTACATAGTCCGCATGAGCGTAAGCATACCCCACACTGCCATCAACCATCGAGCCATCTGTATAGATAACCTCCGAGTCGCGGGATGCATCGAGGAGAGCAAGAAATTGGCGGCGCAAGACTGCAGGAGGAACTGAATCCTTTTGCCATTGTGAGAGGTCCAGCCGAAGCTGCGACCGACGAATACACCAAGGTGGTGTATATGGGTGGACCTGAAAAGCAGATGGAAGAGGCAAAGACTCGAGGTCACTAAGGAGTGACCGAACACGGATCCCAATGGTATGGCCTGATCGAGGCCGCCGGTGAGGGGTATGGACTGCCGCATTGGCGAAAAGGAGATGGTAGTTAGGGTGACGGGGAGAACAACGGACGTGGGCAGCATAGTTGGCTAACAATTGTTGACGCCGAATACGAAGCGGAGGAACCCCAGCCTCAGCAAGGAGGCTATTAACAGGGCTGGTGCGGAATGCTCCTGTCGCCTGTCGAACCCCACAATGGTGAACGGGGTCCAGCAGTTGCAACACCGAGGGCGACGCTGAGCCATACGCTACACTCGCATAATCAAGCCGGGACAGCACAAGGGCTTTGTAGAGCTGCAGCAGCGTATTACGATCTGCACCCCAAGTTGTGTTGCTGAGGCAGCGAAGGGCATTCAGATGCTGCCAGCACTGACTATTGAGTTGACGAATATGTGGAAGCCAAGTAAGCCGGGCATCGAACAGCAATTCCAGAAAACGGTAAGTGTCAACAACCCTGAGCATGGCATCCTGAAGATAGAGCTCAGGGTGGGGATGGACAGTTCGACGCCGACAAAAGTGCATAACACAAGTCTTCGCAGGAGAAAATTGAAACCCATGGGCTAGGGCCCACGCCTGCGCCTTGCGTATGGCTCCCTGCAACCTACGTTCTGCAACACTAATGGTGGAAGAGCTGAAAAAGATGCAGAAATCGTGAGCATATAACGTGGGTGGGACAGACGACCCTAATGCTGCTGCAAGGCCATTAATGGCCACAAGGAAAAGGGGCACGCTCAATACAGAGCCCTGTGGAACGCCGTTCTCCTGGATATGAAGCGAACTATGGGATGTGCCAATTAAAACGCGGAATGTCCGAAGAGATAAAAAATTCTGAATAAAAATGGGGAGAGAGCCCCGAAGACCCCACCCGTGCAACGTGGCGAGAATATGGTGGCGCCACGTCGTGTCATATGCTCTGGAGAGGTCGAAAAAGACGGAGACGAGGTGTTGAAGTCTGGAAAAAGCAGTGCGGATTGCAGACTCAAGAAAGACCAAAGCATCGGCGGTGGAACGGCCCTGACGGAAGCCACTCTTGCACGGAGCCAGAAGACCCCGAGACTCGAGCAGCCAACACAGCCGTCGACTCACCATAAGCGGGTCCTTACCAGGCTTCAGCACTGGAATGACTGTACTCTCCCGCCACTGCGACGGAAAGACACCATCGCTCCATATGCGGTTGAAGATGGCAAGAACACACTGCTGACAGTCCGTGGACAGGTATTTGATCATCTGATTGTGGATGTCATCTGGCCCAGTGGCTGTATCGGGGCACTGTGCCAGGGCGCTTTGAAGTTCCCACGAACTAAATGGGGTGTTATACGCCTCAGGGTGGCGAGAAGTAAAAGAAAGCCGTTTGCATTCCTCCTGGCGTTTTAGCGCGCGGAACGCGTGCGGGTAATTCCCCGACGCTGAGGCCCTAACGTAGTGCTGGGCGAAATGCTCGGCGATTGCATCGGCATCGGTGGATACCGCCCCGTTGATGGTAAGCCCTGCGACACCTGTAGAGTGTTGCAATCCAAAGATGCGCCGAATCTTCATCCACACCTGGGAGGGTGAAGTACGGGAACCAATGGTGGAAACGTACCTCTCCCAGCACTCCTGTTTTCGCCTTTTGATGAGCCGCCGTGCCAAAGCACGGAGACGTTTGAAAAAAATTAGGTTCTCCAAAGACGGGTGCCGCTTATGTCGCTGAAGAGCCCGCCGACGTACTATAATGGCTTCAGCGACCTCTGGAGACCACCAAGGCACTGACTTTCGCCAGGGGCACCATAATGAACGAGGAATGGTACGTTCCGCAGCGGAAGCAATCGCTGCAGTCAGTGTCTCAACCGAGACATCGATGGTACTGTGGGGGAGAGAGTCAACAGTGGCAGCAGAGGAGAACGTTTCCCAGTTTGCCTTGCTAAATGCCCATCGAGGCAAGCGTTCATGGGAGCGACGCTGGGGTAGTGAAAGGAAGATGGGAAAATGGTCACTACCACACAAGTCGTCATGGACTCTCCAGTGGACCGATGGTACAAGCCCTGGGCTGCACAACGACAGATCCATGTCCGAGAACGTGCCATGCGCCACACTGAAATGTGTGGCAGCGCCAGTGTTTACGAGGCAGAGGTCGAGTTGGGAGATGAGATTCTCGACTTCTCTGCCTCGGCCAGTAACCTTCGTTCCACCCCACAGGGGATTGTGGGCGTTAAAATGCCCCAGGAGCAGAAAAGGCGTGTGGAGTTGGGTGACAAGTGCAGCCAATTCGGTCAGGGAGACTGTACCACCTGGAGGGAGATAGACACTGCAGACGGTTATGTCCTGGGAAGTCCTTACGCGGACAGCCACAGCTTCCAATGATGTTTGAAGGGGCACAGGAGCACTATATACAGAGGTAAGGACATACACGCAGGCTCCACCTGACACACAATTGTAAGTGCTACGGTTGCAGTAATAACCCCTGTATCCACGAAGGACAGGGGTCCGCATTGCCGGGAACCAGGTTTCCTGGAGGGCAATGCATAAAGCAGGTGTCATGCTTAGAAGCTGACGTAGCTCAGGTAGATGGCTAAAATAACCGCCACAGTTCCACTGGAGGATGGTATTTTCCATGTCTGTGAAAGGCGTGACGGGACTAGGAAGGCAGATTACGCCGCTGGGTCACCTGCTGCCTCCAATGGAGCACCCGTGCAAATGCTATCCATCGTGTCCAAGGGACCGGCGAGAGCGAGGTCCTCAGCGTACGCCAGAAGCTCCACCTCGTCCTCAGACGCAGAGCTTGGAGGAGGCGGTGGGACGGGTGCCACCGCAAGATCGTTGGTCTTGGGGACTTTCTTCTTTTTCTGCTTGTCGCGCTGTGCCTTCGGTGGGTCAGGCTTCATGGGCTTCACTGGGTCAGTCTCAGGGACAGACGATGACCGGGAGGCCCTACGACCAGGGACAGGTGGTTGTTTCAGCCACTTTCGTGTGTCCGCTTTTCCACTGGTTGGAACTTGCGAAGGGAGGTCCCCAAGGGATCCCTTCCTGGCGAGAGTAGTCTTAAGCTTCTCCGGCTGGGAAGGGGGAGCTGATGTCCCCGATGGTTGGAAGGGTGCTGCTCCTGAAGAAGATGGAGCAGGAGCAACACAGAGTGAAGTGCCCCCCACAACCAAGGGGGCCGGTGAATTCTGACAGAGCTGAGAGCGAACTGCAGGTGACGACACTGTAGAGGTTCGAACCGGTGTTGCAGCAGCGGCATAGGTAGACGTCATAGGCACAGGATGTAGCCGCTCATATTTCCGCCTTGCCTCGGTGTAGGTCATGCGGTCCAGGGTCTTTTATTGCATTATCTTCCTTTCCTTCTGGAAGATCCGACAGTCCGGTGAGCAGGGTGAATGGTGTTCTCCGCAGTTAACACAGATGGGAGGCGGAGCACATGGAGTATTGAGATGCGAAGGACGTCCACAATCTCGACATGTGATGCTGGAAGTACAGCGAGATGACATGTGCCCGAACTTCCAGCATTTAAAACACCGCATTGGAGGAGGGATATATGGCTTCACATCACAACGGTAAACCATCACCTTGACCTTTTCGGGTAAAACATCACCTTCGAAAGCCAAGATGAAGGCACCGGTGGCTACCTGATTATCCCTCGAACCCCGATGGACGCGCCGGACGAAGTGAACACCTCGTCGTTCGAGGTTGGCGCGTAATTCATCGTCGGACTGCAGAAGAAGATCCCTGTGGAATATAATACCCTGGACCATGTTGAGACTTATGCGGCGTAATGGTAACTGAAACATCCCCCAACTTGTCACAATTGAGCGGCGTCCGTGACTGGGCAGAGGATGCCGGTTTGATGAGCACAGAACCAGAGCGCATTTTGGACAAGCCCTCCACCTCCCCGAACTTGTCCTCTAAGTGCTCCACAAAACACTGGGGTTTGGTCGACATAAACGACTCTCCATCAACCCGCGTACACACGAGGTACCGGGGTGAATAGTCTCCACTGCCTTCTTTAGCAAGACGTTCCTTCCATGGAGTGGCCAGGGAGGGAAATGATCTTTGATCAAATTTCTTTCCACTGAGGTCAGACCTCGATCGCTTAGAGACTGCTGGTGGAGGCCCACCAGCGAGAGATGATGTACCACGCTTCATTGCGGGTCATCCGCCCCGATGCCACCTACTCCGACCAAGGGCCCTCCCCACGGGCGCCACCCAGCCGCAGCAATAGCCACCTGGCAGGATGGCCGTTGCCGGGAGTCCTGATGCCCCAGGGAGATGGGCACCTACTCCTTGGCATACGTGGGGAGTTAACGGCGCAGGCATCAGTAGAGCGATCCCTGTGTTGTCAGGGGGCTACAACCAACAGGGTACATGGCGGCCCCATCACAACGGACTGGCTACCGTGCTGGATCTTAGGTGCAAAAATGTCCAAGGTCGTCGTCGCAGTTAAAAGCAACACTGCAGAGTGCAGCGTGGGAATCGCACCCAGGGACGTATCCTCGCCCAAGGGATGGAAAACGAGCGGGACACCATTGCAACGACGAAAAAGCCGGCTAAAGGTCTCAATGCACGACGGATACAGTGCACCATGTAAGGCGCCCTTCCCCAATTGGCTCGCTCTTCGGAATAATTTAGAAAGATGGAGGTCAAACCTGAGAGGGGACCATCACATAAGGCCCAAACATGTGAGACTCCTTTTAGTCGCCTCTTACGACAGGCAGGAATACCGCGGGCCTATTCTTACCCCCGAACCCGCAGGGGGGAATTTAAGAGGTACGGAAACTTAAAATCGGGGAATACAAAGAAAATTTTGTAGCTCAAAGGTTTTAATGACGTCAGTCGCATTTGTGCATTAAAATGTATTATTGGTAACAGGTGACAATTTGTGCCAGGCCGGGACTCAAACCAGGATATTCCTACTTTACGCGAGCGTTCGCCGTATCTTCCGCCTCCATCCGAGTATGCTTCCCTTCCGACCGAAATTCCCAGCCTGTTACCTACCAATGAACCTCTTGCTCCACACCCAGGTGTCTCTCCTATGGCTTGTGTGACGCATTTTCTCTGGTGTTTCGGCATGTATGTGCAATGTAGCTTTTGAGGCGGGTAACTGGAGTCAGAACAAACAAATAATGCTCCGCCTGTCTTAGGTAAGACGCTCAGAGATGACAGAAAGCGTCGGTTAGTTTTTTACGCTACAAATAAAATGATTTTAAAGTGGAATTTTCGGAGCCCATTCGACAGAGCAGTCCAAAAGAATGTAGTGCGCTATTCGTTTAATCGATGTTTGTTAACAGGAGCAATGTAACACGAAGAATAATGAGTATTGCACCACAGACTGAGCAGCGCTGCTGCATATCGATAGCAGTCAGCGCTGTCACTGCAGGAGCACCGATTATTGTCCGTGTCTTAGTGCTCCTCGTAACACATATACCGATAAAAGGAATATCACACTACACTAATCTGACACGACTCTGTCGAATGAACACGTAAAATTCCGCTTTCGAAGTAACATTGTTTGTATCGGGAAAGAAATAGACGCTTTGGATCGGCAATGGGCATTGAATGAAAGACATGATGAACAGGTCCCGCTACAAAAAAGGAATGCAAGTGTCCGCCGACGCAGAAGCTAAAATGAGTCTGACGGCCTTTAGGAGATACAGCCTGTATATAGGTGCCGTGGTGCTCTAACAGGTAAAGCAACAGATTGCAGCGCTGGAGTTCCAGGGTTTAATCCTAGACAGGTGCGAGGATTCTTCCTCTTTCCACTCCGTCACTCCAAGACGGCCCCAGGTCCACTCATCCTACTGTCAAAGTGAGTACGATGGATAATTCCCGAGTTTGAAGGCCAGTCACGACGAGGGACGTCTTCCCAGTGCCCCAGCGAATAGAAAGGCTGCACTCTGCCTAATCAGCTCAATAATCGTCCTCTAAATCCCATGAATGGAAAAAAATGTTTCGTCCCAACTCCGACGAAAACCTGCGGCCACCCGTGGAGCGTACCCTCTCAATTTGCAGCCAAGCTGGTCCAGCGACACAGGATACGGTCTATACACTAATATAGGAGCTACGAGCCAAGTTCAGTTTTTAGATGACCAGTGAGGTATCGTTGACCCTCTACGGCGATTTAAGAACTGTCGCCAAACGACTAGAGTGTGTTAAGTTCCACGATTGTAAGGATGAGAGGAAGATTAGAGTTCAGCTACACGTAGAAGACGATTTCGTCGAACCCGAAGCACAATCTCGGAGGGTGGGAGCACTGGGAAGAAAACTAGCTGCGCCCTTTCAACGGAAACAACCAAGTATTCACCTTGACAGACTTAGGGAAATTTCTGAAATGCTAAATTTTGGTGGGTGGAGAAAACTGAATCGTAGTTTTCCCGAATGCGAGTTCTGCGTCTTAGCACTAAGCCATTTCGAATACTCTACCGTACACAATTCAGTCTGTCGGCAGATACAACAGTGCTCAATCCGCTGCAGAGCAGTTTCGGACAGTTTGAGACAACATAAGATAAAATACTAAAACCTTTATATAAGTCTTTTTACACTTTTGGAGATCAGAATTGTTTCGTCAACTGTATTTATATTTTATTTACTCTTGGGAATGGATTTATATGAGTGGCCTCATTAAGTTCTCTTTATAGAAATTAAATATCCGTAGTCTTACAGAATTATCGCACACACTACAGTTTTGCTACGCGTGTTGTGCCCGTAAGGCACCAATTTCCATTAAGTATTCCGTCTACTGAGATATTAACAGACTACCGTTTATGGAACCTCTGAATTTCAACTTTCATGTATTTCTACACTCGTACACGTCGAGAAAGCATTTAAATGCGGCACAAGGCGTGCAGTACTACTTATTTTCCTCCACAGTAAAACCTCAAAAAGTGGTAAACGCCTTAATTCTGGAGCACCAAGTTGCCAGACTGTCCCCGATAAAGAAAGTTCGAGGACTTCTACGGTATATAGAAGCTCAATGCTAGCAATTTAAATTCTATCGAATGTTTTAAAAATAAATACAGTGTCGACCGCAAAAGTAATTGTTTTATGGCAGCCGGTTTGGGCCAGTTATTGAACATCTTCAGAACCTCTTATCACGACGATAGTCGGTATTGTAACTCCATGAACGTTAACTGCTGTTTGGGTTAATTTATGAAATACTTTTTGCCAGACCGCTGTCCTCCATGATAATGTTCTCAAAACTTATCGAGTGAGTTTAGGGGTTACTGTCCATGTGCACAAAAAGAAAATCAGGAAATTCCTCAGTCATGAATACTTTGCTACTGTGTGAAGTACTGCAGACAACGTCGTCAGCGGTATCAGAAAACCATACACTTGATTCAGGCAGTCATTGTTGAATCTGTGTGTGTTTTCATGTCTCATGGATAACAATGCGACAGCTATCCAAAATATAGGTGTCACCGTGAGTAGGGATATATAGTGACTGCATTGACTTGAGCGTGTGCTTTCGATGTTGACTTTTGCAATTACATTGTATTTAATATTTTGAAAGGAAATTTAGCGCACTACAAAGTGGAGCAGATGATTAATTGGAGAGCAGTGCTGAGCTACTCAAAACTCGATAAGAAATTAAAAAACCGAGTGGTAAAACGACACAGATCGGTAGACTGATCTTTAGCTTTTTTTGCACAAGGATGAGCAAATAAAATCAGCAGTGGCCTGCGTGATGTAACTATCTGAGCGTTCGCAGTATTACAGGGAAATCGTTATGTACCTAATTGGGGATGTCAGAGACCTATTCCTCTTGAATATGAGTTGAGCGCAATATCAACCGCTACATTTTCCTCAAAATTTTATTTAGAATGTTGTGACGTTCCCAACAGCCCCGAACCAATGGGAGCGGCGACTATCTTGCTTGAGCACCTGTCATTACTACTGATAGTGTTCTCTCACCAGTTAATTACAAAGACTTGCACTTGCGAACCATTCGGAGTCATTATGCACTGCACTGGTCATCTCTTGCCTTACATTGCACACACTTTGAAAATGCTACTGACGATCTAACAATGTTTGACACGTATGAAAATTGAATTACTTTTCCCAGAGATACAAATATTCAGTGGACAAGGTCTTATGGCACAAACTTTAAAAAACGGAAAGTAAATATCTCAAGTTACGGAACTTAAAACTGTGCAGATACACTCAAGTTAGAAAGGGGTTTTTGTCTGCACATTGTGCCGAACTGTTTTTATGATGGGGAGCAATTTGTAGCAACTCCCTGTTGCTAGAGGTAACTAACGACACTTTGGTCCAGTTTTCAGTTACTAGTGTCCTAAAACCGATAGCATTAATCATTACAACGTAAGACGTCAATTACAGGTTCACTGTTCTTTATTTTGCGCGCGCTCACACACAAGCAAATGCTAGATTATCATGGCACAACAGAAAGCAAATCTTTAAGAAATTTGTTGAAAGTTTGGTTGTGGCCAGATAAGCATTTAGATCTAGAGCGTACTTCTGAAACGTACCGTAATTCCTGTCTACAAGCAGTATGGTACATGTTTCGTTACGAGCGACGAAACTGAGAGAACACTTATTTCCAGATGAAGCTACAGACATTTCTCTCTAAAGCAATCGTGAAGAGCTCTTCAGCTCTAACTCACGAGGAAATGCCAACCAAACAGCTACTCAAGTTGGTGTGTAGAATCTATGAGACTGGCGATGTACCACCATACTTTTGGAAAAATATCTGCTGTGCAATTTCGAAGGTAGAAACAGCAAGAAGTGCGAAACCTAACCACAATCAGCTAAACACTTCACTTCATGAATTCAGATTTGTGACGAGCAAAATGTACAGAAGGGCGAAAAGAAAACTGACGACCTGTTAGACGATACATTTGGCTTCAGGAAAAGTGCAGGCACCAAAGAGGCAGTTCTGATTTTGCGCTTAATAATGACAGTAAGGTTGAAGAAAAATCACGTCTTGCTCGTAAGATTTTTCAGCCTACAAAAAGCTTCTGAAAGTGTGAAATGGTGCATCATGTTCAGAATTCTAAGAAGACCAGCGTCAGCAGCACGTAAATGCGGGTGATACACAATACGTACAATAACCATGAGGGATCAGTACAGCTGAAAGAACAAAACGAAGTGCTAGGAATAAAAAGGGGTTAAGACAAGATGCAGCCAGTCGACCATAATGTCCAACGATGGAAATAAAAGAAATTTTCTAGTGTGAGACTAAAACCCAAGTTTAAAGAATATAAAGACAAAAGTCGCTGATGGCATTACTGTTCTCAGTAAAAGTGAAGAATTACAGGATTTACTGAATAGAATGAATAGTCTAATGAGAACAGAATAGGGATTGAGAGTAAGCCGGAAGAAAGTAATAAGGTGTACTAGAAATGAGAATAACGAGAAACTTAACATCAAAGGAAATGATCACGAAGTAGAGGAAGGTAAGAAATTTTGCTACATTTAAAGCTAATTAACGCATGACGGACGTAGCAATTAGGGCATGCGGCTAGCACAAGCAGATAGCATTTCTAGTCAAGATATCACTCTTTGGTATCAAACAAAGCCCTCAATTTCAGGTAGAAATTTCTGAGATTGTGCGTCTGGAGAACAGTATTGCGTAGTCGTCAATCGTGGACAGCGGGAAAACCGGAACAGAAAACACACCAACAATGGAGATATTCTCCTTAGAATCGCCAAAGAAAGAAACATATGGAAACAAACAGGAGGGACAGGATGACATGACATGTGTCAAGACATCGGGGAATAACCTGAGAAAGCTGTAGAAGGTAATAGCTGTAGGAAAATACGGAGACTGGAATACATCAAGCAAATAATTGAGGGCGTCGGGTTCAAGTACTGCTCTTAGATGAAAATATTTGTGCAGGAGTAGAATTAGTGGCTGAACCCATCAAACCAGTCTGAAGATTGATGGCTCATAAAAGGAAATAAAAATTATACCAGTACAACTTTTCTCCTATTGGCGTGAACAACAGAAAGTGGTATAACTTGGGTGGACTGAGTCAACAGCATGTTACATTACTAGAGAACTGATTCTGTTCAGGAACCATATAGAGTACCACCACTCTTTTAGCAATTCTGCTGTATTTATGGTGGGAACCTATTTTTCACATTGGTTAGAGATATTTAACTACAGTATGCATTGAATAAATGTATCCTCAATCTACTTTTTCTGTAAGGGGAGCCTTACACAATTTTAGTTTAGCTAGCTCGTGATTGAAAGCTGATGGTGATTTAGCAGACGGTTTGTTCACTGGGATACACACTGTATGAAACCTCGAATTTGTGATAAATAACAACCTAATTTGTTTCTAAGGCTATCAGCGCTTAGCAGACTTCCGATTCACAGTAACAGAACTTCCGGTCTCGATTTACCAAATGAAGTGTCGAAATAAGCTTTCTAAGTGGCAGATCTCTCATCTGCTGGGGAATCAGAAAACAGTTTGTCTTCTCTTGCAGAAACTATTTGTTTCCAAAAACTGAAATTTTCTGACTCCACAGAATTACGCTGCTCATCCCAGCACTGGAAAACATGAAACAAATTAAATTACTTATTAACGTTCAAAGTCCCACTTAAGGGAACCGACTTGTTCTAAGTTCCTATACGAAAGGTTTTGTTTCAAGGGCTCCGTTTTATTTTTGATAATACGTGCGAGTTAAATAGCGGTTTCTAGTCACCAAACACCATTTTCTAAACAATTTATATTTTTTGCTAGAGAATAACAAATTCTAAATTGTTCGTCACACAATCCATTTTTTACTGTTGCATTCTCAGTGCTTTTGAAGTAATGGCAGAAGCGTCAAGAGGTCGTCCTACCTTGCAATCAACCAAAATTTCTTCTCTTTCAAACGAAGTCCTGTATAACAGCATATCAGCCATGGTCTTTCCTGTTATGAATACAATGGCATTTTGCCATTCTTCTGTTTCATAGTCAGAATTTTTAATAGCTCTCTCGAGGATTACGAGATGCTGAACATACTGCACTTCTAAACTTTACACGCCTGTTTCAGATTCAACAGCTACTTTAAAAGCAAAGTACTTAGTCCACCGAACGGGTTCATAGCATTACCGAACTCCACTTTCTTGAAACAATTTCTCCATCATTAACACTTAGTCTAGAGACTAAGAACAGTGCCGAGAACGTATCACTAAAAACGTGTTTGTGTAAAAATAGCACTTTAACGTTTTGCATCTCCATTGTTCTAGTGGTCGGTTGTGAAAATTAATATAATCATTAACATACATTTTATCAGAAGACTTCACGAGTTTTGGAATGCCGGTGAAAGATTAAATCGTTCCATTTCAGTAGTTTATAAATGCTTCCATATGACGGTGAATAAAAACATAACGCTAATGTTAGACATATGGCAAAATATGTACTGCCACTTAGCGAACGCGGAATTCGGTACCTGTAACCAATGTGGAAAACCTAGGCTATCAACATTAGGCGAACCACGCTGTATAACGCTAAAATTTAGGTGGTGCACTAAACGACCTTCTGTAAAGGCTACGCTCATGTGTAATGCGGCAAGCATTGGATTCTGTGAAAACCAGGTGCGATGACACTTCAATTCCGACTTTCCAACAGAATATTTTTTCTTACGTTTGCTTTCATCTAACTTTGAGTAAAGTGTTTACCGCTATTTGCGAGTTCACTACCTTGTTACGTCAATTAGTGAATTACTTGCAGCATTGTGCCATCACAGAAACTGTTAAGAGTAAAAAGTAAAATTTACTGTAGCCCTTGCGAATGTAGCTACAGACTCTCTTATCAGTAATTGCTGACACAGTAGACATGAAGACGGGTACATGGAAATTTCCATCACGACTCTGAATGTACACTCAATTAACCACTAGGCGTTAATAATCACCTGTTGTCGTTGATCCCCGACCCAGCAACATAAACAGCTCTGCTCTTCCGTGCTACTTCGAGGACTCACACGGCCAAGAGAGACTAATGGCACCTCCTTGCGGCTGACGTCCCAACTGTGACGCGACCTCACTGGTAAACGTGTTATTGCGCTAAGAGAAGTAAATAAACTTCGGCGTGTATTTGTACCCACATTAGAGTGAGACAACATCGTAGATGGAAATGCTCTAAGTGGACTGACAACAGGTCATTGCAGATTCCTCTTTAAAGGAAGTGAATCAGGGTTTTTTGTTGAATATGAAAACAGCAACTAAGTTATTTGCCATTAAAATTACCATCTGACTGCTGCATATTTGTAATATTACATGCTAAGTGGCAGCTAGCTCACTAAACAGTTTTGTACAGATTCTCGCAAAATCTGCTCCAACAACGGCCCTTGGTAAGATATTACAGTAATTAAAAGGAAACATTTTACATAGCACTATGACCTTTTCTAAATCATTTAAGGTGATAGTAGTGACGTCGAACAACAATGGTATCTACGATCCGTTGTCAGGATTTCGGTACTTTCTACATGACAATATACTGATAGTCTTAGTAAGAATGACGCCCCACAATTGTAAGCTACTGTGTACAGCTTACAACTACGTTTCAACACAGAACCGACAGACTCATAGATACTGGAGGAAACGATGTTTTTTTTTTTTATTTTGTATCCAGACTTGAAAATCACATGACTCCACTGTCACTTGTCATATATTTCGTTTTTGCGTCATCATTCTTTCTACTGAGTACTTTCCTTAACTAGTCGTACTTATTAATAGCTTGTGCTGGTACTTTGATCTCTACATATTCGTTTCACCTCACATCCTAGATTTTCTGTTTTACGTATTACAATCGCAACCACTAACTTCTTTTCCACCCACAATTTTTCTCATTATCTTGCTCACTATTTCTTGTTTCCTTAGCAGATTTGCATTAACTTAGCAGTTTCTCACGTAACCTTTTTTGCATCTATTTTCTCCCGTATTCTTTCGAATATATGCTCTATTCACTTGAAGTCGAAACTCACCTAGCACCATTTTTTCAACGCGTACGGTTACCGCATAACATACCAATGACGACAAACAATTTTACACTGAAGTTTCTGGCAAGTGAATCACCAGTAAGGACTTACGTTATAGAATTGAAATCTGTACCAAATACTTCAATACTTTTCATTCCCTAAGCGTAGAAATAGAACGGGCTGCGCGAGCAATGATCCATCGAAAAGTAAATGACTTTCCCTCCAAGTACTGTTGTGGTAGTGAGGAAGAGGGAATATATATATATATATATATATATATATATATATATATATATATATATATATATATATATATGGGGGGGGTGTTTGTGTGTAATTGTGTAAAGGCAGCAAACTCCATACTTCCTCGTTAAGCACAGTTTTGTTCTTTATTATTCAATTTTTTTGAATTATTCTAATATTTGGGATAAGGTTGTCTGTTGTCTCAAATAAACTAAATTTTGTGTCTGACCATTTGTACAGGTAAGTATGTATGTATGTTTTGTGGTATGTATGAGAAGAGTTAGCTACAAGGCCTTCTTCTGGTTTTTCTTTTTTTTACTTTGCATTTTCCCCGTACCACGGATTATTTTCAGTGCTGACCGATTATAGAGACGCGTTTCTTTTCATTCAAATACAAGGCGAGCTGGTAGTGGCGAAGAGGAGACCTCAACTGAGAGTAAATGTTAGGAGTTCACCAGCTGACAATTAAACAACAAAAACCTCCCGTACGCCTTGGTCGGTACTGTGAGGGAGGGGGGTGGGGTGGAAGGTAGAGAACATCTTAAATTTATATTGTACACTATTCTGAAGATCGTTCTCATGTAGACAGGACAGGTTGCTTAGTGCAAAGGTAAATTTAACCGTCATGTAGAGCACCTTTCTACATGTTATAAAATGATGGAGACAACATCCTTATTTTTGCCATTTCTCTGTAAACCTGACGATAATTAAGTTTCATCGAAACTAGTCACACTACAAAAATTTGCAACATAGACGACAAAATAAACGATATAAAATCGTTTCAGACTTTCTATATTTTTCGTTGGCCTACCGCATCACTATACAGTCGATCCCTAATAAGGTTTCATAATTTCATCTACTACAATTTATTACAGACAAAACTGCCTTTTGTAGAAAGCACTATATTGTTTAAAACTTAAGTACTAGCTTCCGATGCAATAAAAATCGGTGTTAGATGAGAAAAGGTCATTATCACTATGCTAACAACGGCGGCGCTCCTAATTTCGACCATCAGAAAACGAATAAGACAGGGTGGAAGGCTTCGATTGTGGTGAAACTTATTTCTGAGCGCTCTTCGCTGTCATTTAAGTAGTTTTGAACTCTGAACAAGACAAAAACGTGTTTTAAAAGTAACATGCTATGAGGTGATTTGTTTAGAATGATGTGCCTTACAGAGTATTCTTCCTGAAAACATTAGAAAATTACCATTAATTGCCTACTGATACACCGAGCGAGGTGGCGCAGTGGTTAAACACTGGACTCGCATTCGGGAGGACGACGGTTCAATCCCCTGTCCGGCCATCCTGATTTAGGTTTTCCGTGATTTCCCTAAATCGCTCCAGGCAAATGCCTGGACGGTTCCTTTCAAAGGGCACGGCCGACTACCTTCCCTAATCCGATGAGACCGATGACCTCGCTGTCTGGTCTCCTTCCCCAAAGCAACCCAGCTGATATACCCAGCATAGAGATAAATTGTCAGTGACCTACTGGCCCGGAGTACTGACGTTCAATTTGACACTGCATCGAGAAAGCAATGATACTACAGCTGAGGTGATAGCAGAGAGCGCTAGCAAGAGAACTGTGGTGTCCCGTTCGCTACAGGGACAGCTGTGTTCCACCTTCACGCGATAACCGGACGAAATACGCCTCAGTGCCTGTCAACATACACTCCTGGAAATTGAAATAAGAACACCGTGAATTCATTGTCCCAGGAAGGGGAAACTTTATTGACACATTCCTGGGGTCAGATACATCACATGATCACACTGACAGAACCACAGGCACATAGACACAGGCAACAGAGCATGCACAATGTCGGCACTAGTACAGTGTATATCCACTTTTCGCAGCAATGCAGGCTGGTATTATCCCATGGAGACGATCATAGAGATGCTGGATGTAGTCCTGTGGAACGGCTTGCCATGCCATTTCCACCTGGCGCCTCAGTTGGACCAGCGTTCGTGCTGGACGTGCAGACCGCGTGAGACGACGCTTCATCCAGTCCCAAACGTGCTCAATGGGGGACAGATCCGGAGATCTTGCTGGCCAGGGTAGTTGACTTACACCTTCTAGAGCACGTTGGGTGGCACGGGATACATGCGGACGTGCATTGTCCTGTTGGAACAGCAAGTTCCCTTGCCGGTCTAGGAATGGTAGAACGATGGGTTCGATGACGGTTTGGATGTACCGTGCACTATTCAGTGTCCCCTCGACGATCACCAGTGGTGTACGGCCAGTGTAGGAGATCGCTCCCCACACCATGATGCCGGGTGTTGGCCCTGTGTGCCTCGGTCGTATGCAGTCCTGATTGTGGCGCTCACCTGCACGGCGCCAAACACGCATACGACCATCATTGGCACCAAGGCAGAAGCGACTCTCATCGCTGAAGACGACACGTCTCCATTCGTCCCTCCATTCACGCCTGTCGCGACACCACTGGAGGCGGGCTGCACGATGTTGGGGCGTGAGCGGAAGACGGCCTAACGGTGTGCGGGACCGTAGCCCAGCTTCATGGAGACGGTTGCGAATGGTCCTCGCCGATACCCCAGGAGCAACAGTGTCCCTAATTTGCTGGGAAGTGGCGGTGCGGTCCCCTACGGCACTGCGTAGGATCCTACGGTCTTGGCGTGCATCCGTGCGTCGCTGCGGTCCGGTCCCAGGTCGACGGGCACGTGCACCTTCCGCCGACCACTGGCGACAACATCGATGTACTGTGGAGACCTCACGCCCCACGTGTTGAGCAATTCGGCGGTACGTCCACCCGGCCTCCCGCATGCCCACTATACGCCCTCGCTCAAAGTCCGTCAACTGCACATACGGTTCACGTCCACGCTGTCGCGGCATGCTACCAGTGTTAAAGACTGCGATGGAGCTCCGTATGCCACGGCAAACTGGCTGACACTGACGGCGGCGGTGCACAAATGCTGCGCAGCTAGCGCCATTCGACGGCCAACACCGCGGATCCTGGTGTGTCCGCTGTGCCGTGCGTGTGATCATTGCTTGTACAGCCCTCTCGCAGTGTCCGGAGCAAGTATGGTGGGTCTGACACACCGGTGTCAATGTGTTCTTTTTTCCATTTCCAGGAGTGTAGTTTCATATCTAAAATGTTCTTGAAGAATAATGCATCGTTTAAATCACAATTACTGCACACATCTTCCTAGTTCTTTCCGCAAAATGATGCCGCTTTATATTGCTGGATTCGGTAAATGGATCCCCATTATATATGTTTGTGTATCTCAGATGTATCTTATCTGACACAGACGATTCGTTAACATAAGAATTCTCTCTTGTTAAAATCTGGTGCGAGTTTGGCTTCTGAACAAGTCTCCATCTGAACAAGGTGTGCTAGACGATTAGCAGCACTTTACACACAATTAGCTTGTATCAAAACGAAAGTAACCACACGTGCTAATTCAAAAACTTTTACAGGGTTTGCTTTTACAATTTGCTTCCGACCTCCCTCTACCTCTGTCTTCCCTACATTCTCTCCTTGTTTTAGTTCTGATGGCATACGAAAAACAGACCTAGAATCGCAGTAGAAGGCTGAGGACGTAAATCTAGAAAATTTAACTTTATTGAATAACTATCATTCACATTCTTAGCTACGCAATAATGAAGATTTTCGTAGCTCTGCGCCGCTGTTATGATATTATGGTGAGCAGGTGTGTTGTCCAATCTCTAGGGTGTGAAATATGCCTGATGACAGATTATTAAGTGGAATAACCTTATTGCCTTCACCATAATTTCTGCAGAAAAAGCGTAGTGAGATGCTGTGACCGAATGCATCAGTTACCATAAATGGCACTACTAGTACATTACTGACACCAAACTGCGACTGATGCCATTCGCCACTGCACGTAAAGCTGCACAAGATCGTTACTCAAATGTAATTCCAGCGAACAATAATGAAAATATTTAAACTAAAACAGTGCAACAGTGGAGTGCGGATTGCACTACACGAGATAGTAATCCAACAAATACACAGGAAACAAAATAATGACATTAAAATATCGTTAGAGAATATCAACTTGTGATGGTAATTTCCGTCACGCTTAAATTCTGGGTATTAATTTCATAGCAGCAAACCTTTTGGTTAGTTATCCTTGGTTCCAGTGCTAAGCTATGGCAACCTTATTTGCCGATTTTTTACTGATACAAGTGTAAAATGTGAATGTATCTAGTTGTACGAAACGTATTAGGAAATGTATTTCCTTTACAAAATTTAGTTTAATGTAATTGTGCTGAATGTATGTAGGTCAGCGCTACGGTTACTAGATCGTATCATTTGTCTTCTGTAAAAGGGAGACGGCTGACAGTTGGTAGACAATGAAGAGTGATCGCTGAGTTTGGAGGCAGATTTTTAAAACAGTGATTAGTGGAGGGAATGTGGAGAAAAATATCTGAAAGAAGGAAAAGGTGGATTGGAATTTAGCAAAGTACGGCAGAAAATGAAGGAAAATAGTCGAAGAGAATGTTATGATGTCGAGGTAAAGCAGGTCAATAAACTTTTCGTCACAACGTTAAATACATATACTTTTCGACAAAGGTGGAGGCGTATAGGTAAAGAAGAAAAGAGCACTTGATGGTGGGAGAATGAATTAAAACTGTCGCAGAACAAATTGTGCAAGACAGAGGAGAAGACAAGAGAGATAGAGAATAGTTAACAGTGGACGGCAACGCCATCAGGTTTGAAGATCAGTGATTATTTCAACTGTCGAAACGTGTGGGTAGAAGGAAATGAAAGAGCTGTGAAAGCAACATTACTCAGCAAAGTGTGGTAAACTGTATGAACGGTAAGGTTTATGAACTGTGGAAAGACGCATGTACTCTGTACTGAAGGGACAAATTAATCTTTATGTGAACTTTAGGAATTCTATAAACAAGTTAGAATTGTTTCCTTTCTGAGGACATAACACATGCTGTTTTTGGAATGTGAAGCTAAATAAATACTCACGCCACTTCATAAAGAAAATTCAGCTGAAGTATACACAGTGTTAAGATAATGTCCGATTTTGTCCTGACTTTACATCGAACCCCTTCCTGAAGTACTCCCTGAGTGCTGTAAAGGTCTCTTGTTTGTCAAACTGATTTCCGTATTAAATTCATAAACAGAACTTAAAACAACATATACTCTTTCTGGTTACATAGTTAATTTTATCTTCTTCATTATTGATTACATTGTGATTCGTATATGTATGAATGTGTGAATTTGTGTAAGACAAACACACTGCAGGAAACATCTCAAACTGGTTAATCCCAATTACAATATCAATTTTAAAATCAGTTCCATAATATTAGAAAATGAGTCAAATATAAAATATAATCTCCATGCTTCTGAAACTTCCACATATCCAACGCTTTGCACTTTTATTAAACCTCACTGCGCAACACACAATTTAGAAGTTCATACTGAAACCGTTGACGAGGTGAAATGAATTGTTATGGTTCTTAAGCAGAGACCCTCTTTTTTTAAACAAACTTGCAGGAATGCAAGAAAATTTTTTAAAAAATTGACCGACTGAAACTGAAACAAGATGTCCCAACCAGATGGAACTCTACTTACGAAATGTTGAAATGAAGACCCCATAACTTCTTGCTTCCCTATTTTAGGTGGAAAATCGATCACCTTACACTTAAAAGATACACTGGGAGGTAATGCAACAGGCTTTACAAAATTTGAAAGTTTTCTATGAGGCTACCAGAGAGGTGTCCTCAGGGAAAACAGTCTCATTTTCAAAAATGAATATGTCACCAAGGTTAACGGAACACTGCCTATAATCTTTTAGAGACAAAAATAAAGAATATCGTCAAGAAATAGAGTTATAGGCTGACAATATCCTTGAAGGGTTACGAGAGTGGTTTGGGGTTATCTCCAGCAACGAACTGATTAGTCAGGCAACGGTTCAGGATCACCGATCCAAGGGCAAGGATTTTCAAACGATAAAACATTTCAGGATCTACATGAAGGCTATTGCAGCTGTGAGCCTTTCAACAACTGTGATTGCCCACAATATACCATAGTTTGTATTGCGCAAATGAAAGCTTTGGTTATTCGAGAAGAGAAAAAGCAGAGCTCATTTCTCAACTATGTACTACCGTGGCACATGAGATTTCTTCATTCTGGATGGAATTGAATGAAATTATTAGTCAGCTTCAAACCACTCATGACCCTGAGAGTGCGGCAGTTGTCTAGTTGGACCAATATTTAGTGTGATATTTGGCAAGAAACAACGATTCCTTAAATTGGTGGGATACTCGAAAACTGCTACGGCCAACGCTGTATCAGTTTTATCTTAAAGTATTATGTATCACAGCAACATCAGTGGCCAGTGAACGAATACTTTTAAAAGCAGAACAAATACGCACTGAGAAGAACAGGAGATTCACTTCGGCTAAAATGGGTCAGGCCCGCCCGATTTGCCGTGCGGTCTTTCGCGCAGCTTTCCGGGTGGGAAGGAGCGCCTGGTCCCAGGCAGGAATCTGCCCGTGGGACTTGTGTCGAGGTCCGGCGAACCGGCCAGTCTGTGGGTGGTTTTTAGGCGGTTTTCCATCTGCCTCGGCGAATGTGGGCTGGTTCCTTTTATTCCGCCTCAGCTACACTATGTCGGCGATTGCTGCGCAAACAAGTTCTCCACATTCGCGTACACCACCATTACTCTACACGCAAACATAGGGGTTACACTCGTCTGGTGTGAGACGTTCCCTGGGGGGGTCCACCGGGGGCCGAACCGCACAATAACCCTGGGTTGGGTGTGGGGCGACGGAGGGGTGAAGTGGACTGCGGTAGTCGTCGTGGGGTTGTGGACCACTGCGGCTGCGGCGGGGACGGAGCCTCTCAGTCGTTTCTAGGTCCCCGGTTAACATAACATAACATAAAATGGGTCAAATTTTATTTACAAATTACAATACTCATTAACTTTTCCTTTATGGGAACATATATGGCAATACTGACTGTAAATGATGACTGCAGATATACTTCAATTACAGTTGCTATGACTTTTCTATCGTATTATTTCAAATAAAAGAAATAAACTGTAACAAGACTCAGTTTTCGTTATTAAAATCTTTTCACTTGTTAAAAAGTTTAGGATTTTGTTGTGATATTTGTAATTTTTATAGCAGACAAAATTTAAAACATTTTAATCTGAAAATGACTACAGACACAACACAAAACCATTACTCCACTTTATATGCTCTTTCAAAATAGGACCATATCAGATAAAAATACAGGTTTAGTGACCTGAATTAAAAAGGCGATGTACCGTTCTTTTACTTATTTTTGTGTGTGAATGGTGAGTGATGAATCATGAGAAAGAATTATTTCATTCCAGTGAGTGACCAGTTCTGATCCAATCTCAGAAAAGAACAGTTTTCTCCACCTCCATTTTCATTCACGACCTTCACAACATCTCCTGAGGGCTAGTCGCATCGATTCTGTGCAACTCAATCTCTTAGGTCTGGCCCTTTTCCTTTTTGTGACGTCTTTCTTGTAACCAAGCCTGAGCGCGACGACGCAGGAGGCCACATCTTTGCATCCATACAGAGGAAGATTGTCAACAGCTTCGAGTCAAATTTTGAACTGCATTGCACTGATGGAAATTAAGGAATATCAAAAAAGTAACGCTTTAAGTTTTTTCAGAAGCGTGTAATGTTTTACACAACTCAGGTGCCCTGATCTGCTAGGAGAAGGTACTGCATAGGACAGGCTTCACTTGACAAAAAGAGAAAAATATGTGTCGTCTGTTGCTCCTTTTAGAGCGGATTACACAACCACCATATAGAGTCTGGTTTCTTTGTTCCGCAGTACACACACCGGATTTTATATGGATACTTACAATGAAATCATAGAACTACATCTTTTCGCTCTAGGACACTGAATCTCTAATGACTAAACCCACAAGTCATTAAGCATGCAATGATTACCCAAGCAAATTCACAAACTTGTATTTTATCAATTTTAGTTCCCGAAGTGTGTAAATCGACCTAGTCCGCATGATGACTCTGTGGCGACATAAAAATATTTTGTTAAAGGGCAGAATGGTGGACATTCCAAGAATCAATGTTTTAGGAATATACCAATTCGCATGGTTCTCTCGTTTTGGGGGAGAGCGAATTTATTTTCAAAGTGGACTGTGCGAATAAATGTAGTAGGATTAATTTTTGAGTATTGCTCTGGTGTTCAATTCCTTTTATTGTTCGAATCAACGGATGAGAGCAAAATAATCCCGAAGCGTGTTGCCGTAGTCTCAAATGGCCACTTGGGCGCGTATCCTTTTTAGAGCTGTACTGTGCTGTGACAATGGACTGTTCAGTACAGGAGCGATCATAACACATATGTGACACACGAAAATGGTCATTAAAGTAAACATTAACAGACGTACAGAGATCCCGTCACATCCTTGCTTTTCGCTTGCTTTGAGCTTTTCAGCAATAGAAGTACTTACTTCATTGTCAGACAGCCGAAAACTTGTAAGCTAGTAAAAATTTGGCCCTGTAGTAGCGCTGTCACGCCTAAATAAATTTTTAGATGAGGATGTTTTATATTTCATATGTTTGTGTTCTGACTTCACTTCGGGACATCTGACCAAACTCCTAGAGACAGACTAGAATGTTTATATCCGACATCATGACCTATTTTTTTCATGAAGCGTTGCTTGTGATATGTTGTTGTTGTTGTGGTCTTCAGTCCTGAGACTGGTTTGATGCAGCTCTCCATGCTACTCTATCCTGTGCAAGCTTCTTCATCTCCCAGTATCTACTGCAACCTACATCCTTCTGAATCTGCTTAGTGTATTCATCTCTTGGTCTCCCTCTACGATTTTTACCCTCCACACTGCCCTCCAATGCTAAATTTGTGATCCCTTGATGCCTCAAAACATGTCCTACCAACCGATCCCTTCTTCTAGTCAAGTTGTGCCACAAACTTCTCTTCTCCCCAATCCTATTCAATACCTCCTCATTAGTTACGTGATCTACCCACCTTATCTTCAGCATTCTTCTGTAGCACCACATTTCGAAAGCTTCTATTCTCTTCTTGTCCAAACTAGTTATCGTCCATGTTTCACTTCCATACATGGCTACACTCCATACAAATACTTTCAGAAATGACTTCCTGACACTTAAATCTATACTCGATGTTAACAAATTCCTCTTCTTGAGAAACGCTTTCCTTGCCATTGCCAGTCTACATTTTATATCCTCTCTACTTCGACTATCATCGGTTATTTTACTCCCTAAATAGCAAAACTCCTTTACTACTTTAAGTGTCTCATTTCCTAATCTAATTCCCTCAGCATCACCCGACTTAATTCGACTACATTCCATTATCCTCGTTTTGCTTTTGTTGATGTTCATCTTATATCCTCCTTTCAAGACACTGTCCATTCCGTTCAACTGCTCTTCCAAGTCCTTTGCTGTCTCTGACAGAATTACAATGTCATCGGTGAACCTCAAAGTTTTTACTTCTTCTCCATGAATTTTAATACCTACTCCGAATTTTTCTTTTGTTTCCTTTACTGCTTGCTCAATATACAGATTGAATAACATCGGGGAGAGGCTACAACCCTGTCTTACTCCTTTCCCAACCACTGCTTCCCTTTCATGCCCCTCGACTCTTATAACTGCCGTCTGGTTTCTGTACAAACTGTAAATAGCCTTTCGCTCCCTGTATTTTACCCCTGCCACCTTCAGAATTTGAAAGAGAGTATTCCAGTTAACATTGTCAAAAGCTTTCTCTAAGTCTACAAATGCTACAAATGTAGGTTTGCCTTTTCTTAATCTTTCTTCTAAGATAAGTCGTAAGGTCAGTATTGCCTCACGTGTTCCAACATTTCTACGGAATCCGAACTGATCTTCCCCGAGGTCAGCTTCTACTAGTTTTTCCATTCGTCTGTAAAGAATTCGCGTTAGTATTTTGCAGCTGTGACTTATTAAACTGATAGTTCGTTAATTTTCACATCTGTCAACACCTGCTTTCTTTGGGATTGGAATTATTATATTCTTCTTGAAGTCTGAGGGTATTTCGCCTGTCTCATACATCGTGCTCACCAGATGGTAGAGTTTTTTCATGACTGGCTCTCCCGAGGACATCAGTAGTTCAAATGGAATGTTGTCTACTCCCGGGGCCTTGTTTCGACTCAGGTCTTTCAGTGCTCTGTCAAACTCCTCACGCAGTATCTTATCTCCCATTTCGTCTTCATCTACATCCTCTTCCATTTCCATAATATTGTCCTCAAGTACATCGCCCTTGTATAAACCCTCTATATACTCCTTCCACCTTTCTGCCTTCCCTTCTTTGCTTAGAACTGGGTTGCCATCTGAGCTCTTGATATTCATACAAGTGGTTCTGTTATCTCCAAAGGTCTCTTTAATTTTCCTGTAGGCAGTATCTATCTTACCCCTAGTGAGACAAGCCTCTACATCCTTACATTTGTCCTCTAGCCATCCCTGCTTAGCCATTTTGCACTTCCTGTCGATATCATTTTTGAGACGTTTGTATTCCTTTTTGCCTGCTTCATTTACTGCATTTTTATATTTTCTCCTTTCATCAATTAAATTCAATATTTCTTCTGTTACCCAAGGATTTCTATTAGCCCTCGTCTTTTTACCTACTTGATCCTCTGCTGCCTTCACTACTTCATCCCTCAGAGCTACCCATTCTTCTTCTACTGTATTTCTTTCCCCCATTCCTGTCAATTGTTCCCTTATGCTCTCCCTGAAACTCTCTACAACCTCTGGTTCTTTCAGTTTATCCAGGTCCCATCTCCTTAAATTCCCACCTTTTTGCAGTTTCTTCAGTTTCAATCTGCAGTTCATAACCAATAGATTGTGGTCAGAATCCACATCTGCCCCAGGAAATGTCTTACAATTTAAAACCTGGTTCCTAAATCTCTGTCTTACCATTATATAATCTATCTGATACCTTTTAGTATCTCCAGGATTCTTCCAGGTATACAACCTTCTTTTATGATTCTTGAACCAAGTATTGGCTATGATTAAGTTATGCTCTGTGCAAAATTCTACAAGGCGGCTTCCTCTTTCATTCCTTCCCCCCAATCCATATTCACCTACTATGTTTCCTTCTCTCCCTTTTCCTACTGACGAATTCCAGTCACCCATGACTATTAAATTTTCGTCTCCCTTCACTACCTGAATAATTTCTTTTATCTCGTCATACATTTCATCTATTTCTTCATCATCTGCAGAGGTAGTTGGCATATAAACTTGTACTACTGTAGTAGGCATGGACTTTTTGTCTATCTTGGCCACAATAATGCGTTCACTATGCTGTTTGTAGTAGCTAACCCGCACTCCTATTTTTTTATTCATTATTAAACCTACTCCTGCATTACCCCTATTTGATTTTGTATTTATAACCCTGTAATCACCTGACCAAAAGTCTTGTTCCTCGTGCCACCGAACTTCACTAATTCCCACTATATCTAACTTTAACCTTTTAACAGCTTGTGATATAGTCCAGGATAATATTCATGGCGGACATTCCACCTTGGTAACTCGCAGAGCCGAACCGCCTGTGACAATGACAGCACACTGCCAGCTAGGGGGAAATACTGAGCGAATTTCGAGAAATCGTCAAGCTATTGCAGCTCCAGGGAACGAACGAGCGCCCAAATCTGCAGAGGAAGCATAATGTCATCGTGGTAGCCGAGAGACACGGTCATACAAGTGGCAAAGCAGAGTGTCGCGAGGAAGGCCTAGGTGCAATGCAACTATAAGTACTGAGAGGCCGGAACAACAGAAAAGACGATCTTAAAGGTGAATCTGAGGAAGTCTGAGGCCACTGTAAGAGCTGACAACGAGGGAAATCCGGGGCACATGACGTTATTGTCATCCTCGCCGCCTCAGAGCGCACAGAAATCGCCAACATAAATGCCCCACGCTTCTTAATAAATATCTCTTTTGCTGAGTGCTGATTGCTGACTGCCCAGTGCGTAGCCCCTGTGTCATTTGCAGCTATCCAGTGAGAGGCGAGTCTATTGGAGTCGATGCCCGGTATACCTAGCTGTCTTCCATAGTCAATAGAGCCACAAGTCCTGCTGGAAGGACTCTGCCACAGCCAGCTGTTGAAGCAACTTTGAAGGCGACACTAATGTGGCACAGAGACCGCCATCACCCTGCAGGCCTGCTGGAGGCTTGACCTGCATGAACAGGTCACTGGCCATCACATGACTTCGAGAGAGAACGCTACTGCTGCTGCTTATCCCGTTCCTGTGGCCGACAGCACTGTTGCTGGCTCCCGTCCCGAAGTGGGCGCTGAGGGCCGACCCGCGTCTGACAGCAAGTACCCCAGGTGGGCACGGGCACATATCTCCTGAGAGCATATCTTCGTTGTCAATGAAAGCACCTCGGAGGTCGATGTGTTGAGGTGGAGGCCACCGGCTTCAGTGGGTCGACGGTCACACTGTGACATAATCGCCGCCAACCGCCGCCTCGCTGCGCCAGCAGAACTGCAAGTCGAGCACACACCGGCCACTTCCTGTTGATGAGGCCACTACTGTGCCAGACCAGCTGTAGGACGGCGACTTGGGAGACTGTCCTGTGTTACATCTTAATAACTGTGTTATTGTTAATAATGTTTTCTGGGTGCACTCGAGCATATCTGGGTACTCACCACTGCATCCTGCCCGGCTCTCTCCTGACAACTGTAGGAGTTTGGGACTGAACCCATATACCTGCAAGGCTTGGTATAATGTAATGTATCGGCAATGTATCCAAAAGTTTAAATTCAGTTCATTTAGCGTACTGACTCAAATATTGAATTGAATATTATATGTCAGTTGTGTTGAAAAATTAATGAACTTTCATATTTTAAGGTTCATTGATTCTTAAGATTTGTATTGCACATAAAATTATATCTAGAACAAATATTTGATCCTTCTGGAAACTTGGTCACAGAACTTTGGGCCCTACAGGGAAATAAGAGGGAACTTACTCATAGTGGCTTCAGAAGGAAGGATGAAAGGAAGATAAGTGTTTAACGACTTATCGAGAATGACGTATCAGATACAGAGCACAAGCTCGAATTAAGAAGGGATGGAGAAGGAAATCGGCCACGCTCTTCCAAAGGAATCGTCCAGGCATTTGCCCTAAACGATTTAGGAAATTCGCGGAAAATCTAAATACGATGGCCGGGCGCGGATTTGAACAGTCGTCCTACCGAAAGCGAGTCTAGTGTGCTACCTCGCTCCATTTGCATCAGAAACATTATAATTCGTCATAGCGCCTACAGTCTACAGCTGGTAAGTATGGTGCACTTCATACGAAAAATATTTTCACGAGTTCAGTTACACCATCACCGTTAATGTGGCTGTCTTCAAGAGGTCGGTGTGACGTGTAAATATTAAATCGTCTCACGTCTTTAGTGAGAATAGAAGAGAAAGTGTATTAATCACATTCTCTATTTCTGTGCACTGGGTTTCAGTAGCTAATGTAAAAATAATTTCGTTAGTAATTACTGTGTGTGCAACTACAGAAAGCTTTTCTTGCCACGAAATGATTCAATTTTTCCATTTGAAACACAGTCACTGTAAGGGTTTTCCCGTCACCTTCCCGTCTTCAATGTGGACTTGGTCTCTGCATGCACATTTCACCAGATATTTCAGCTTTCTCACTCGCGCTGTACGTAAAAAATACGAAAAACTACTCTGACACTATAAACAACAGCGAGGCCGACAGTGAGGTCTCTTGGTAAGGCAATAATTCTCTGACGTGGAAGGGAAAATGGGGAGGGGCTGAGTCCCCACTCCCTGCCTCACGTCTGGCAGGCAGTCTACACCTCTCGGCTGCCCATTTGCACAGAATCGGTCGTCACGATGGCCTCTAATCAGAAATGAGCGCCCAGTACAGCAGTTTCATCGGACTCCAATGACCGTGCCCGTGACCACAAACAGTGCTGAAACTTTTCCTTCTCTATTTAGCGTGCCATTAACGTTAACTGTTAACGAGATCATTAGAGGTGGAACTACTTGCCCCACAGTGGCACAGACATGGCAGTCCGTGGCAACACGCAGGCTTAATGCACTTCGGTGTTAACGCTGTTATTCGTGCATTTGCTAACCAGACAATTGCTTTCGCGAAGCACAGTTAAATGTGCGTGCGCTTCGTTATTGGTTCACAGTAGCAGTCACGCGACCTATGGCATCCTCTTCTGTAGCACACTCTTTTACAGCCACGAGCACCTGTTGTCTCAAGGGGGTGGCGTAGTGTTTGATTTGAGCGTGCATGCATATCTAATGCCTACCAAGTTTACCACTGTTGCCTCTAACATAGACTTCAGCGATTATACATAGCCTGTGAGGTTCGTCGATGGTGTTGAGTGAATGATTCGGCACCGTGTTTAAGAGAGTCGATATTCATTAGGAAAGATTGTGATTCGATTCTCAAAGATTTTCACTCGTTATGCTAAACCGTTGGGATGGTTTTTCACACACCCTCGTTGTAAAACGGACGGTAAGCCTTAATCTTTATTGCTAACGAACATCAGAATGTTTATGAGCAGTGTTTTAGGTTTTGTCTTTAACATTACCTGCTACAGCAAGACCATTTATGTCATGACTCTAGCACAGTTCGGCAACATGAGGATATTCAAAGAGCGAAACCGGCCGTAACATACTAAATAAGTAAAAATACAACTTAGATGGTTTTTATCAATCATTAATATTACTGTCATCTGTGTGCTCAACATGATCAAGATTGTTTATGTAATATACATAAGATAGCTAAGACTGGAAAGCAGGCAGAACAGACTGCAGCATCAACAAATACCATACCGCAAATGTAAAAGTATTCAGAGTATTAAATTTACATATGACCCTGCAAAGGTGCGAAGGAGAATTGTTATCTCGGTAATATCTATAGTAGAAAATTTGAAGCTACATACAAAAATATTTATTTCTCTTTAGGAAATATTTCTCTGATATACATTAACAGATGCCCAAATCTTAAAATTACATACATGGCTGTGAAGCAGACAGGGATGACTATAACTCCAATAATCAGCAGACCCTATAGATAGAATTACCAGCACAAATTAAAAAAAAAGTTCTGTCAAGAGGATCTTCGCTTCAACAGATATCAATCAGATAGATCAGAAAAGTGATATGAAACTTCTAAAAGTTCAGATACACTGTTGGGAAGCAGCCAAAGAGGACTGCTATTTCACTAATATGTGTAATCATAGAAAACAGAAACTTCAAAATAATTTACTCGTCAGTGAAGCTGACTGAGAGCTTTATCTACCAATTGTATGAGAAACATCATCCCAGGCAACCGTAACACCTAGAACACATTAATTTGGCAATTACTGAAAGGATGCAGTTTCGGCTAACCTCCCAGACAGATGCTCGACAAATTCTAAAACATACTCACACAGCAGAGTACAATACAAATTTACGCAGTAAGTGAATGAGAAGCAGTGAGCAAACAGACAAACCAACACCGAAACATGGGTGCATACAACCTACTTTTAGCCTCGTAGTACCAACCATTTCAAAAAAGAAAATATATGTGAAATGCACTAAAATAGAGAAAATAGCATACACTAATACTTTTTTATCTGTTTTCCGTGTTTCCCATAGTTGCTCTAAACTCGTGGAGGTAGATACTGTCTGTGCAAAAAAATGAAGACAGTTGATTTATTGTCATTCGCGTTTCGCTTCTTTTATTGGGAAAGCATCATCAGTGGCCTGAAATACATGTTTCCTTTTATACAAACAATAAATCAATTAATTCGTAGGTAAAATAGGCTGCTATATTACATTTTGTCGTGGTTTTCTCTTGCTTTTTAGGTGAGATGCGAATTTTCCAGTACAATTTCCGTATTGTGAATGTTTCGTTCGGTGTTACTTACGATTTCCAGAGCAATTGACACATATGTATGGTCCTGGAGATGTGTTTGTTAGTTTTCACATCCCAGTTGGCTGAATTCTGACGTTCTTTTATCCACATTGGTCACATCGCATGTTTCACATTTAACTTTCCCTTTGTTGATCAACATACGTGTGTTTTTGGTATATAGTGTTGTCAGCTGTTGTTGTGTGTTTGTCTTTTGTTTCTGTTGTGTTTGTCGTTTTTCATCTGTTGTCTGTATGTGTGTGTGTGTGTGTGTGTGTGTGTGTGTGTGTGTGTAATTTTCTGTGAGCGAAAGTATTTTTGTAAGTAAGAAATATGGGTCTGTGTGTGTGTATCTACACTCCTGGAAATTGAAATAAGAACACCGTGAATGCATTGTCCCAGGAAGGGGTAACTTTATTGACACATTCCTGGGGTCAGATACATCACATGATCACACTGACAGAACCACAGGCACATAGACACAGGCAACAGAGCATGCACATTGTCGGCACTAGTACAGTGTATATCCACCTTTCGCAGCAATGCAGGCTGCTATTCTCCCATGGAGACGATCGTAGAGATGCTGGATGTAGTCCTGTGGAACGGCTTGCCATGCCATTTCCACCTGGCGCCTCAGTTGGACCAGCGTTCGTGCTGGACGTGCAGACCGCGTGAGACGACGCTTCATCCAGTCCCAAACATGCTCAATGGGGGACAGATCCGGAGATCTTGCTGGCCAGGGTAGTTGACTTACACCTTCTAGAGCACGTTGGGTGGCACGGGATACATGCGGACGTGCATTGTCCTGTTGGAACAGCAAGTTCCCTTTCCGGTCTAGGAATGGTAGAACGATGGGTTCGATGACGGTTTGGATGTACTGTGCACTATTCAGTGTCCCCTCGACGATCACCAGTGGTGTACGGCCAGTGTAGGAGATCGCTCCCCACACCATGATGCCGGGTGTTGGCCCTGTGTGCCTCGGTCGTATGCAGTCCTGATTGTGGTGCTCACCTGCACGGCGCCAAACACGCATACGACCATCATTGGCACCAAGGCAGAAGCGACTCTCATCGCTGAAGACGACCGTCTCCATTCGTCCCTCCATTCACGCCTGTCGCGACACCACTGGAGGCGGGCTGCACGATGGTGGGGCGTGAGCGGAAGACGGCCTAACGGTGTGCGGGACCGTAGCCCAGCTTCATGGAGATGGTTGCGAATGGTCCTCGCCAATACCCCAGGAGCCACAGTGTCCCTAATTTGCTGGGAAGTGGCGGTGCGGTCCCCTACGGCACTGCGTAGGATCCTACGGTATTGGCGTGCATCCGTGCGTCGCTCCGGTCCGGTCCCAGGTCGACGGGCAAGTGCACCTTCCGCCGACCACTCGCGACAAAATCTATGTACTGTGGAGACCTCACGCCCCACGTGTTGAGCAGTTCGGCGGTACGTCCACCCGGCCTCCCGCATGCCCATTATATGCCCTCGCTCAAAGTCCGTCAACTGCACATACGGTTCACGTCCATGCTGTCGCGGCATGCTACCAGTGTTAAAGACTGCGATGGAGCTCCGTATGCCACGGCAAACTGGCTGACACTGACGGCGGCGGTGCACAAATGCTGCGCAGCTAGCGCCATTCGACGGCCAACACCGCGGTTCCTGGTGTGTCCGCTGTGCCGTGCGTGTGATCATTGCTTGTACAGCCCTCTCGCAGTGTCCGGAGCAAGTATGGTGGGTCTGACACACCGGTGTCAATGTGTCCTTTGTTCCATTTCCAGGAGTGTATTTTGTTGTGTGTAAATGTTTTTTGGCTTACAAAATGAGTTCATGAGTATGTATGTGTGTTGGGGTGGGGGTTGGGCGGTGGTGGGGAGGAGAACAGAGAAGAGGGGAAGGACATTCATTAGTTATTTATCCTAGTTACATTTCGGTTTGTTATTTTTTGGTGGCTAGCATGATCAGAGAGCTATTGTTCATATGGATAGGGTCGTTGAGTACCTTTCTTTTCCTTGCAGTGGCTCTTTGCATGTTAAAGTTTTATTGCAATGTTAGGAGATTTTTGTTGTGATTATTCACCCTGATAGTTTTCGTATCACATTCCATGTTGGATGGTTCATGTCCATGTTTTATCCGTTGTTCAGCGAAGGTAGAATGGCTGTTTTCGTATTTCCAGCTTCTTATATGTTCTTTATATCTGCTTTTGACGCTCCTGCTTCTCATCCCGAGATATACAAATTTACATTCTTGGCACGGCACTCTAGCTTATATATACCTGCTGCTTGGTATTTATCCGGTTTCTCTGTTATTTGTCAATGTGATAGGAGTGTGTTTCTTGTTCTGAAAGCTATTTGTAATCCCTGTTTCTTTAGTATATTTGCTACCTGGTGTGTTGCATTGTGTTTGTATGTAGGGGTTTTGTGTTTCTGTGTAAGCTGTAGTGTCTGTGGTGTTCTGTGTTCTCTGAATGTTTTGATTTTTCTTTAGTTTTGTTTAAATTTTTGTTGATTATTTGTGCTATATGGTTGCTGTAACCATTGTTTGTGGCTATTAGTTGTACTGTTTGTAATTCTTTTACATAGTTTTCTTTGCTGAGTGGGATGTTATTTAGTCTGTGTAACATGTGTCGTAGAGCCGCTAATTTTTGATTTTGAAGGTGGTTAGATGAAGCATGCATAATTATGTTTGTGACTGTTACCTTTCTGAAGATGTCAAATGTGTTTTTATTTTTCTCTTTCTTGTTATATCCAAGAAATGTATTAGCTTTAGCGTTTCTTTTTCATAGAGCTACTAAAGGAAAGACTGAAAACACATAGAAATGACGATAATACAGCCATGTGGGGAATTTTCCGTCAAGTTATACAACAGTTTCCAGAATATCCATTTCAGACTCCAAAAGACCATCCAACACATTAAATTCAGTCAGACCTGTAAAATAAACGAAGTAATTACAAGTTATATTAATGTAAATGTCAGAAAAAACTCTTTGGTAGCACAAAGAACGAAATTATTTGTAGAAAAGACTTGGTTAAAAATGAAATCAAATCGCTTTATACTAAGAAATTCATACTTAATAGGATGTTACATTATCTACATCTTGAGTTATCAGTATTTATTAGCAACACAACAGTGATGATCAACATAATGCAAAAAATTGAGCACATCACAGCAAGAACACTGCAATATTCCCATAACAAACACAAACGAAAAATGAGAACACTCACTAAGAAAAAAACCATCAACAGAAGCATGACAAAGTGCAACACACCTATCACCACAAATTTCAACAAAAATTAATAAATCTCACAGATACAGAACTAATAGATAAAGAAACACAGCTATTAGAGAAAGGGCTCAAACACAACATCAGTTAAAAAATAGATAACCACCACATAGAAAACTTGATTGTAGAAACAGAAAACTTCCTGAAAGAGAAAGATGATAATCACACAACAGATATTGGGCTAGCACGAGAAATAGTGAGGAAATAAATAAGTAACATACTCACTATGTCAAAGAAAGAGCAAATCAGTAAACTTCAAAGAGCAAAAACACCACTAAGAAATGAAAAGATAAACCACAAGCCAACAACATCATAGTCACAAGATCTGATAAAGGGAACAGCACAGTACTGATCAATAAAGAACAACATACAGAAAAACCTAAAGATTTCATCTCTTCTAACAATATCACAATACTAAAATATGATCCAACAGCACGGTTCCAGAAATACATAAAATAACTCAAAGACATCAGACACATAGTTACAGATAAACAAAAACAACACATCGCTCAGAAGAACTCAAATCACCAACCCTCAGAAAACAGCCCAAGGTCCACAAATACCACCATCCATTGAAACCTGAGATTAATTTCATGACTGCACCATCGTACCATGTGGCAAAACACATGAAAAAATCGTAATGCAACATTATGAAATGAGAAACAGCAGAACAGTGAAAAACACAAGTAAAAGACTTACAATTCCCACAAACAGCATCACTCATCTCTTTTGGTATAGAGAATATGTACACCTCAATACCCACTGCAGGCAAAATAAAGCTAATTGAAAAAAACTTATTGACGTACAACAAACTACCTGCAGACAATATTAACGAAACAACTAAAACTCTGAAAGCAATCACATCCCAAAGTTACAACAAAGGATACAATATTGCTTACTGGAACAGATATGTGGACGACAGAATGTGTATTGTAGATGAACCAACAGAAAAAGTGATAAACGTCATACAGATATAAACATCATACATAAAAATGTTCAATATACCATGGAAAAACAAACACAAAAGAAAATATATTTCTTGGATAGAACAACAAAGAGAGAGAATAATAAACACACATTTGAAATCTTCAGAAATCCAACAGCCACAGACATAATTATACATGCTTCATCCAACCACCCACAAAATCAAAATTTACTGACCCTACGACACATGTTAGACAGGTTAAATAACATCTCACTCAGCAAAGAAAACTACGAATAAGAATTACAAACATTACAACTCATAGCCACAAACAATGTTTTCTCATTAGGACCATTCTACCGGCCTTCTTTGGCTGACGCCATCATGTGTATCAGCATCCCAGAGGTAACGTTCCAACTAAACAAAATACCTTCTTGATGGTGAGTGGGTATCAGTTTCAGAAGGCGAATATGTTATATGAATGAAAGTTTTAGTTCGTGGAGGTATGTACCGCATACGAGCTCAATGAACGCAGTTTGCTTAGTGTCATACGCGTTTCGTTCCTTTTATTTGGGGAGCATCGTCAGTGGCCTGAAATAAATCATTCCTTTCATACATACAATAAACTTATTATGTGGTAGATACAATATGCTGCTTTATTACATTTTGTCATGTATTTTTCCTGATTTTTAGGTTAGAATCAGCTTTTGTAGCACGAGTTCCGTATTGTGAATGTATCGTTCGGTATTATTATTTCCAGCGTTGTTAACACATGTGTGTGGTCCTGGAGATGTATTTGTTACTTTTCATACTCCAGCTGGCTGTTTTCTGGCGTTCGTTCATCCACATTTGTCACATCATATGTTTTTCTTTCACTTTCCATTTGATAATCATCATATGTCTCAAAATATCCACGTGTGTACTGCCGGTCTACAGTGTCCAACGGGCACAATATTTCGGCGATCATACATGTCGCCATCATCAAGTGAACTGACGGACTGGGTTCCTGTGAACGTGTCGGCACGGAGATCTGTACGCTATGGCTGCTGAGTGGGAACTGGGTTCGGTCGCGGCGGCGGCAGATTTAAATACCCTCCGACCGCGGCAAGCTCCCTCCGTTGTCCGCGCCCCGCGCAACGGTCGCGCGGTGGAACAGATTGCGACGGCGTCTGAGATGGCGTCGGTGTGATGGCTTTTTCTGCCGTGGTCGTCACAACTATACGTTTGCTCGATTTACTCTTGATTAACCCAATCCCTGGTTCCCAAGCCTTGCTAAGATTATAGCCACAGTCACGGTTTATGAGGTCGCCTTGTTGCGAATTTCGATGGCCTCTCTTGTTAGAGAGGCGACGTCTGTCCCAGAATCCTCGTGCGTTCATACTCCATAGCGTGATTTTCCGACAAACACTGTTCGGCGACCGCTGACTTCCTCCGATACATCAGTCGAGTGTGCCTCTGGTGTTCACGGCATCGATCCTCGACCAATATACGACTTGCCACTTGTCCTCCGAATAAAACTCGTGCACTGGTGTCGAGCGCCAAAGATTACCTGGGTTTGAGGAAGGCCGCCGTGTACCAGATTCCGTGTCAATGTGGCAAGTCGTACATTGGTCAGACGATGCGTACCGTCGAGGATCGATACCGTGAACAGCAGAGGCACACTCGACTGATGTATCCGAGCAAGTCGGCGGTCGCTGAACATTGTTTATCGGAAAATCACGCTATGGAGTATGAACACACGAGGATTCTGGTACAGACGTCGAGATACCGGGACACGTTGTTAGAGAGGCCATCGAAATTCGCACCAATGACGACTTCATAAACCGTGACTGTGGCTATAATCTTAGCAAGGCTTGGGAACCAGCGATTGGGTTAATCAAGAGTAAATCGAGCAAACGTATAGTTGTGACGACCACGGCGGTCAGAGCCAATACACCGACGTCATCTTAGACGCCGTCGCAATCTGTTCCACCGCCCGACCGTTTCAGTATCCAGTTATTAAGTACAGCTTGAGCTGATGTACTTGTCCGCTGATTACGAATCGCTACTATTCCTATAAAATTTGAGGTGTGAGCTTTAATTGTCGATATATATTTATTTCTGGTACGTTTCCTAATGAATGGTTCCAGGATATTGAGCCCAATCATGTGAAGTCCAGCAATCCTTGCAAAGGGATTTTTGGATGACTAAGACCTTACATTTCTAGCCATGTAAATAACAACAAGAATTTGTGAATCTATCTACAACCTCTAGCAGCTCCTTTCCTGTAGGGGAGTACGCTTTGTTCAGCTCTCTTGTAGCATACGCAGTGGATGTTCTGGCCCACTGAAATTCTTATTTAGGATACAATCAAGAGCGCCATTGCCAGTGTCACATGAGAGCATCAATGTCTTCTGAAAATCGGGAAAGATCTTTACTTGATCGGAAATTAATGCTGTTTTCAGGGTTTCTAATGACGTTTGAGATTCTGCTGGCCACTGGATGTACCACTCCTTAATAACCGATTAAACGGTTCTATAATGTGTGCAAAAATACTATTTAAAAATTATCGACAATAATTACATGACGAGTTATTTCGTGGTCTGTGGCACCATGAAGTTCTAGACAGTCTCTATCACGCAATAATCGATATGAACCCCTTTCCTGCTAATCACACGTCCATGGAGTTCGCCTGTGCCAGCGTAAAATGGCCTTTATCTACCCTAAGCAAAAGATACTCCGCTTGTTGTCTACTGAAAACGTCTTCCAAGCGTTTCACACATTCTGGACCATCTCTAAAGAGTATTCCAAATATCCTAATATCTTCAAGTTTTCAGTGGTTGTTTTAGGCTTAAGTCCATGTCTCACTTTGGCTAATAAACTCTGGAACGCGGCTGGTGCATTTTTGAGCCCAGACAGCAGCCTAAAATACTGCTAATGACCCTATGGTATCATGAAAGCTGTCTTGGTCGTTCCTTTAAGTCTAATTTTTCTATTGTTTCCGAAATATTGGGGATAAAATATGCATCAGTGACAGTTTTCATCTTAAATAAACAGTAAATCCAAACCATCATGGCTTTGTTTATTTATTTTAGCGCCACCTGATGACTTCTTAGGTACAATGACTACTGTTTTGTTTCATGGGCTATTACTATACACTACTATCCTTTCTGCCAGTTGTTGACTTATGAACATGTAAGGTATCAGAAGGAGGCAAACACGAAAGCTTAGGGGTCTATTAGTATTCGGAAGTTGAAACGTATGGGAAATGATGGTACTCCTTAGGGAAATGGCGGCAAGGAACAGGAAAGGACACCAGGTGAACTCAGTGTGTATGCCTGGGGGGTTCTTCAACATTTTGAGGAGGCTATGCCTGCTGTCACTGAGGGAACAGGGTGTAACAAACTGCAGATTGTGGCACACGATGCCTGTCGTTCGGGTTCCCGACGTCATTCTTGGGTCTTTCCGGCGACTGACAAAGAAGGTTGAGAAGACCAGCCTTGCGTGTGGAGTTTCCATGAAGCTAATAATTTGCAGGATGGTCCCTAGAACTGATCGTGGCCCTTTGGTTCTGAGCCGATTGGAGAACTGAACCACAGACTTCAGAGGTTCTGTGGCGAGCTAGGCTGCAACTTTAAGGTCCCTCTCAATAGGTCAGGTGTGCACTACACATCGGAGGTAGCTACTCATGTAGCTGACTGCGTGTGGGGTGCACACAAGGGTTTTTTAGATTAGGAGAATGTCCATCCAATTCAGATAACGATGGTTGTAGGAAACCCAAAAGTATCAGTGTAAGATCGAAAGAAATGCCTCCCACTCCTGACCGTATTAAAATCCTAATGGTAAATTGCCGAAGCATTCGCAACAAAGTGCCAGAGTTTGTGGCGCTCATGATAAGCAGTAAAGCTCACGTAATACTAAGTACAGAAAGCTGGTTGAAATCTGGAAATGATTACAGTGAGATTTGTGGGAGAAATTTAAGTTTATATCGAAAGGATAGGCAAATGATGGGAAATGGAGGTGGTGTGTTTATCGCTGTAGACAAAAAACTCAAATCCACTGAGAGAGAAACCGAAGATGCACGTGAGATTGTTTGGGATATACTCAGAATCAGGAATGGGCATTAAATAATTATTGGATTCTTCTATCGACCACCAGACTCATATCCTGATATAACTGGAAACTTTAGAGAAAACCTCAGTCCACTTGTACATAAGTTCCTCAGTCATATTCCAGTCATCGATGAGGACTTGATCATCCAAGAATAGTTAGGGAAAATTAGTTTTCTTAGTGGTTGACGTATTAAGACATCCAGTGAAACTTTACTAAATGTCTTCTTTGAAACCTACCTAGAACAGATAGTTAGGAACTCCTTTCATGATGGAAATATATTTAATCTAATGACCACAAATAGACCTGACGTCTTTCAGAATGTTCACATCGAAACTGATATCAGTGACCACGACACGGTGGTGGCAACAATTGTTACCAAAGTAAGAATGAAAACTAAATCAAGTAGAAAGATATACATGTTCAATAAACTACATAATAAAACTAGTCTCATATTTCAATGAGGAATTTGAAACTTTCAGCATATATCAGGAGCATGTAGAGGAACTCTGGCTCAAGTTTAAAAGAATAGTTGATTATCTTATGGATAGGTATGTATCCAGTAGAATAGTTCTTAATGGGAAGGAACCTCCATGGTATACAGCCACTGTAAACAAACTTTTTAAGATACAGAGATTACTGCGTAGTAGGTGTAAAACGAAGTGTACAGCTACATAAAGAGGGATGTTTAATGAAAGCGCGTTTGGCTGTCAAGGGAGCAATGGATGATGCTTTCAATAACAACCGTAGTGTAATATTGTCAAATGACATTTCACAAAATCAAAATAAATTCTGGTCGTATGTAAAGGCTGTTGGTGGCCACAAAGTTAGTGTCCAGTTGTAACGTTGCGAGTCATACCGCAATAAGATTTTATTGCAGTAAGCTACCTTGCAGTACGGGCTTGTAGCTTTGGAGCCGGTGATGGTGACAGCCGCTTGTATCTCGGCGTGATTCACTCGCACCCGTCACTAGCACGACCATGGGGAGCGCTACTTGTGTCAGTTCCAGCGACAGAATATTCAAACCCTTAAGAATTTAAATAAACTATACTAAATATTATTCAATTTCGAAAAAACTTTGTATTTAGCCTTTTGTTATTAGAAAGAAGATCGTTGTAAAATCTCAGCTTTCTGACTGGAATACTATCAAAGTTAGAGAAAATTACCAAAAATACCAAAAAACCGACACTAGTAAGATTAAAGTCAGTTCGGATTCATAACAGTTTGTCCTTTACTATCAGTTGGAATCATTATCGAAGTTTAAAAAATGTTACGTAAATATGTTTGAATTTTTATACTTAAGCCACGTTTACTATTTTTCGCTTTAGTAATAGAGAATTCAGTAAGAATTAATATTGATTTAATAACTGTTTTGTTGTGTAAATAAATGAGAGTAAATGAGAGTGTGTATCCGGTACATACGTAAAGATTCAGTATTATCTCCCGTTAAACATTATGTAACTTGATCATGGGAAAGTAGGCAACACGCTTTTGCAACGAAAGCTGTAATTCCCCTTACTTGCTGATGACGTATGCCAAAGTGTGCTTGTTTTTGTAAAAAGGTAGCCAGAATAGTTATTTGTAATGTTTTTCTAAAGTTATTTCAAGATTAGTTTTCGTTTTGTTTGGTTTTGTGGATTATTTTGTTAATATTTGCAGCATAAGATGACGTAAATGATCTGTGATTGTTAATGCGAGTAAACAGTTTAGGCACGAATACAATCTTGAAAGATTGATCTGATTGGCTGTTCATTTGATCAACCAATCAGAGTGAAGACTTTCCCGTGCTCTATCAAGTTATATATGCGCTGTGTGCAATGGCATTGAGGCAGTCGTAGTCTTGCTGTCGGACGCGCAGGTCATGTTGAATGTGTCCGAAAAAGTTGTATTTAAAATGAAGAAGGTACTCTTAATTCGCATTCGGTTTGTATCGCCGTGGAAGCAGATGCATTTACGGTCAGATTTTGAAAATTTGAGCTTTGTGAAGGAATTAGTTGGAGAGATAAATGCGTGTGAACACTCTGCCTTTACGAAGAATTCCGCATGGCATATTTCGTAATCGTTCACGGAATTGTAGGCGAGCAACTTCTTTTAAAGAAATCCACTGAGTACGACCGAATGTAAAACTTATGTTGTAGTTGACTATAAACTGTGAAAATCACGTAACAAATCAGGTCGAACTTTGGTACATTTCTGGCTGTCTTGCGTGTGTACTAGATAGTATGAGCTGTGAGATGAGGACAGTGATATTGGCTGTTAGTTTTAAATGCGGGCTGATTGCACATATTTGATTTGGCATCTAAAGCCAAATAAGGAACTCTTTGCAGAATTTTGACATTTTTCTAAGAGATAAAACAATCACTCTCCACCCGAGAATTGTTACAAGATATTTGCATGACGTTTCGCTACAGAGTTAATGCAGACTATGCTAACGTAAGTATTGACGATGATTTTCTTCATTGCTGCTTTTAACACAGTCAGATCAGTATTTACGTTGCAGAAAAGCGGGTTGGTTACCAGACGCCGTACTGCGGTAGGTGGAGCTTTTGTGGTTGACAGTACGACAAAAGAAGTAATAAGCAGTTACGCGAATTTTAACCCAGCAACGCCGCACAGTCCCTAGCGAATGAAACAGAAAATGAAACTGAGGGTAGCAAAGGAAAAGCTGAAATGCTTAACTCCGCTTTCAAATGTTCCTTTACACAGGAAAACCTAGGAGAATTGTCCCAGTTTAATGCTCATACCACTGAAAATATTAATGAAATTATTAGTGCCAGTCGTGTTGAGAAACAGCTGACATCGTTAAAACTGATCTAAGTTCCACGCTCCTGTGAGATAATACACTGATTTTGCTGCGTAGTCAGCCCTCTTCTAACTGTAAACTATCGCATATCGTTCTAACAAAAAGCTGTGCCCAGTTGTTGGAAAAAGTCACACCCATCTACAAAATTGGTAGTGGAAGTGGTTCACAAAACTACTGTCCAATATCCTGGACATTTCTCTGTTGTACAGTCTTAGAATATATTCTGAACTCAACCATAATGAGGTATCTTGAACACAATGGCCACATCTGTGCCAACCACCATGGATTTCGAAAACACTGATTAAGTGAAACCCAACTCGCACATTTTTCACATGACATACCGAAAGCTTTGGATTAAAAAAAAAAAGAAGAAGAAAACAGGTACATCTACACCTACAGCTACATGGATACTCTGTAAATCACATTTAAGTGCCTGGCAGAGGGTTCATCATACCACCTTCACAATTCTCTATTATTCCAATCTCGTATAGCGCGCGGAATGAACGAACACCAATACCTTTCCGTACGAGCTTTGATTTCCCTTATTTTATCGTGGTGATCGTTTCTCCATATGTAGGTCGGTGTCAACAAAATAGTTTCGCATTCGGAGGAGAAAGTTGGTGATTGGACTATCCTGAGGAGATTCTGTCGCAACGAAAAACGCCTTTCTTTTAATGATTTCCAGTCCAAATTCTGCATCATTTCTGTGACACTCTCTCCCATATTTCGCGATAATGCAAAACGTGCTGCCTTTCTTTGAACTTTTTCGATGTACTCCGTCAGTTTTATCTGGTAAGGATCACATACCGCGCAGCAGTATTCTAAAAGAGGACGGACGGGCGTAGTGTAGGCAGTCTCCTTAGTAGGTCTTTTACGTTTACTAAGTGCCCTGCCAATAAAACGCAGTCTTTGGTTAGCCTTCCCCACAAAATTTTCTGTGTGTCCTTTGCAATTTAAGTTGTTCGTAATTGTAATACCTAGGTATTTAGTGGAATTTACGACTTTTAGAATAGACTGACTTATGGTGAAACCGAAGTTTGAGTTCCTTTTAGCACTCAAGTGGATGACCTGACACTTTTCGTTATATAGGGTAAATTGCCACTTTTCGCACTATTCAGATACTTTTTCTAAAACGTTTTGCAGTTTGTTTTGATCTTATGATGACGTTATTAGTCGATAAACGGCAGAGTCATCTGCAAACAACCGAAGACGGCTGCTCAGGTTGTCTCCAAAATCGTTAATATAGGTAAGGAACAGCAAAGGGCCTATAACACTACCTTGAGGAACGGCTGAAATCACTTCTGTTTTACTCGATGACTTTCCGTCAAATCCTACGAACTGTGACATCTGTGACAGGAAATCGTAAATCCAGTCATCTAACTGAGACGATATTCCATAAGCACGCAATTTCACTACGAGCCGCTTGTGTGGTACTGTGTCAAAAGCCTTCCGGAAATCCAGGAATACGGAATCGATCTGAAATCCCTTGTCAATAGCACTCAGCACTTCATGTGAATAAAGATCTAGTTGTGTTTAACAGGAACGATGTTTTCTAAACCCATGTTTACTGTGTGTCAATAGACCGTTACCTTCGCGGTAATTCATAATGTTCGAACACAATATATGTTCTAAAATCCTGCTGCATATCGACGTTAACGATATGGGCCTGTAATTTAGTGGATTACTCCTACTACCTTTCTTGAATATTGGTGTGACCTGTGCAACTTTCCAGTCTTTTGGTACGGATCTTTTGTCGAGCGAACGGTTGTATATGATTGTTAAGTATGGAGCTAATGCATCAGTGCTCCTTGATTAACAAAAATCATTCGACTCAGTACCACACCTATGCTTATTTTCAAAAGTACGACCACATGTGGTATCAAGTGAATTTGTGACTGGATTGAGGACTTTTTGTTAGGGAGGTCACAGCATGTTATCTTGGCTGAACAGTCATCATCAGACCCAGAAGTAATTTTGGGTGTGCCCAAGGGAAGTGTTTTGGTACCCTTGTTGTTCATATTGTATTTTAAAGACCTTGCCGACAATATTAATAGTAAAATCAGGCTTTTTGCAGATGATGCAGTTGTCTATAATGAAGTATGACTGAGAGAGGCTGCATAAATATTCAGACAGATCTTGATAAGATTTCAACGTGGAGCAGAGATTGTCAGTTTGCTCTAAATATTCACAAACCGAAAGAACCGTACTTTCCCTGACTATAATATCAGTGAGACACCGTTGGAATCTGCTACGTCATAAAAAAAGATATGAAATTATCACTTCGGTTCAGTCGCAAATAAAGCGGGTGGTAGACTTCTGTTTGTTGGTAGAATATTGGGGAAATGCAATCAGTCCACAAAAGAGATTACATACAAATCACTCGTGCAATCTATCCTAGATTATTGTACAAGTGTGTGGGACCTGTACCAGATAGGACTAACAGGCGATATTGAACGTATACAGACACGGGCGGCACAAACGGTCACAGGTTTGTTTAATCCGTGGGACAGAGTCACAGAGATACTGATCGAGCTGAACTGGCAGACTCTTGAAGACAGACGTAAACTATCCCAAGAAAGTCTGCTAACAAAGCTTGAAGAACTGGCTTTTAATGATTGCTCTGGAGATGTATTACAGACTCCTATGTATAGCCCATACAGCGATCGTGAGGATAAGATTAGAATAATTCCTGCACGCACAGAGGCATTCAATCATTCTTCCCACACTCCATACGTGAAAGGAACAGGAAGGTACCCTAAGAACTGGTACAACGGGACGTAGCCTCTGTCATGCACCTCACGGTGGTTCCCAGAGGATAGATGTATATGCAGATGTAGATGAACTCCGCAATTAAGTGTTGGGCATGCTTTGACATGTGGTAAGGCTTTCTCTAGAGTAGCGCATTAGTGCCTTTAGGTATACAGTTCTGGATAACAGGTGTAGTTAATGAAGGAGCATCTGTAGTAAATAAATCCATAAAACGTAGTCTGTTAACAAAGCTTCCAGAACCGGCTTTTAATCATTACTCAAGGGAAATATTACAACCTCCTACGTATCGCCCAAACAGGGATTGTCAGGATAAGATTAGCCTCATGTTGCCTGCTGATCACTGTCTTGTAAGTGATACAATTTTCTAAGTAATATTAATGCGACAATGGTTTGCTTGCAGTTCTGGTTATCACATGACCTATCACTGACCTCTTCGTCTAATACATACAAGTGGCAATCATTACGCCCTTAGGCACATTAACCATGTCCTTGCAGAAGTTATTCAAGCTTATAGTCACCATAAATTGACCATCAATATTATTTATGCATGCTACGTTCCTCCACACAGAAATACATTTCGTCTATCTTTTCATTATCCACCAGTGGAGATAATACACATAATGCTTCATGTGGTAAATCGGTTTCAACAGGAGCCCACACTAACTTCTCTGCATCTGATGATGCAGTACCATGACAACCATTATTCAGTGTACGTGTTCACAGTTTAGCTGCCAACACCTGCATGAGGGCGAAATTTCCTAAAAGTCAATGTGACAGGGTGCATCATAAGCAAAAGCTAAAAGATAAAAATACGACCAAAACTGTGGATAATAATAGTGCACAAACATATATAAAATAACTGAGCAATAAGACAACGACAGGCGAAGTGTGATAGGATGATGATATCAACCGTTTACATTAGTAATCATATGTAGACTAGTCTTAAAGAGCTGAAACATAGTCTGAAAATAGGTATGAAACGCCTAGACAGGATTAGAATGATATACGCAACAGGAACAGCAACGTACTCACATAAAACAGCACGGTGCGTGCACACAGCACCAACCATAATGAAACTAAGCGAGAAGTAAAACGGGTTATAAACTTTATATAATATACTTTCTTCCCACAATTTACCTGTCGTTGTCTTACTGCTTGTTTTTAGATATATTTTTCTGAGAGTACCCTTTGTTTTAGCTGAATTTTTATCGTTTATCTTTTTATTATTATGCGTTCCTTCACGTTGGCTTTTAGGCATTTTTGCTGAACACACACATTATATGACACATTTAGTGGGATTACGGTTGTACTCCCGTGTATTTAATACACACATATAAAAAAGAAGTGCATCACACTGGTTGCCAGAACTCCTGAAGACAGACGTTGACTGTGGATATTGTATCACAGACACTGTCCCTTTGACTGTTCAGAGATGTCACTAAACCCGCCCAAAGATGTATACAACAATGCACGAGCAGCTTCTATTAGACGGAGGGGATCCGACAGCCAATCAGTTACAGTCATTCCACCAGGAAGGAGGAACACGGCTCGTGTTGTCTGTAGTTTAACCTTGCATAGACGGTCAAAACCGTGGTTTGATCGTGTCTGCATTGTTACTTTGTCAGGAAGGGCTCTCAACAAGGGTAGTACCCAGGCGTCTCGGAATGAACCAAGGCGATGTTGTTCGGACATGGAGAAAATGCAGAGAGACAGGAACTGTCGACGATATGCCTCTCTCAGGCCGCCCACGGGCTACTACAACAGGTGGATGACCGCTACCTACGGATTATGGCGTGGAAGAACCCGGACAGCAACGCCACCATTATGAATAATGCTATTCGTTGAGCCACAGGACGTTGTGTTGTGACTCAAACTGTGCACAGTAGGCTGCATGATGCGCAACTTCACTCCCGACATCCATGGTGAGGTCCATCTTTGCAACCACGACACAATGGAGCGCGCTACAGATGGACCCAACAACTTGCCGAATGGACCGTTTAGGATTGGCATCACGTTCCCTTCACCGATGAGTGTCGCATATGCCTTCAACCAGACAACCGTCAGAGACATGTTTGAAGGTAGCCTGGTCAGGCTGAACCCCTTACACACACTGTCCAGTGAGTGCAGCAGGGTGGAGGTTCGCTGATGTTTTGGGGTGGCATTACGTGGGGCCAATATAAGTCGCTGATGTTACGGAAAACGCCGTAACGGTTGTGCGATACGTGAATGCCATCCTCCGGCCGATATTGCAGCCCTATTGGCAGCATATTGGCGAAGTATTCGCCTTCATGGACGACAATTCGCCCATCTATCCTGCACATCTTGTGAATGACTTCCTTAAGGATTACGATTTTTGCTCGACTAGTGCGGCCAGCACGTCCTCCAGACATGAACAATATTGAACATGCCCGGGATAGATTGAAATGGGCTATTTATGGACGATGTGACCCACCAACCACTCTGAGGGATCTACTCCAAATAGCCGTTGAGGAGTGGGCAATTTGGACCAACAGTACATTGATGAACTTCCGGACAGCATGCCACGACGAATACAGGCATGCATCAATTGAAGAGGGGGCGCTGCTGGGTATTGGAGATACCGGTTTGTACAGCAATCTGGACCACCACATCTCAAGGTCTACATCTACATCTACATGGCTACTCGGCAATTCACACATAAGTGCTTGGCAGAGGGTTCATCGAACCATTTTCATACTACTTCTCTACCATTCCACTTTTCCCGCGTGGGAGAGAGGAACACCTAAATCTTTTTACTCGAGGTCTGATCTCTCCTATTTTATTATGATGATAATTTCTCCCTACATAGGTGGGTGTCAACAAAATATTTTCGCATTCGGAAGAGGAAGTAGGTGATTGGAATTTCGTAAACAGGTCTCGCCGCAAAGGAAGTCGATTTTGTTTCAGTGACTGCCACCCCAGTTCGCGTATCGTATCAGTGACACCCCTATTGCGCGATAACACGAAACGAGCTGCCCTTCTTTGCACTTTTTCGATGTCCTCCGTCAATCTCATCCGGTAAGGATCCCACACCGTGCAGCAATATCAATATTCCAGCAGAGGACGGACAAGTGTAACGTAGGCTGTCTCCTTAGAGGGTTTATCGCATCTTCTAAGTGTTCTGTCGACAAAGCGCAGTCTTTGTTATCTATGTGGTCTTTCCAATTTAAGTCTCTCTTGATTGTAATTCCTAGGTATTTAGTCGAATTAACAGCCCTTAGATTTGTGCAATATATCGTCTACCCAAAATTTATCGCATTTCTATTAGTATCCATGTGGATGACCTCGCACTTTTCATTGTTTAGTGAAATTGCCACTTTTCGCACCATTCAGAAATTCTCTCCAGATCATTTTATAATTGGAATTGATCGTCTGATGATTTTACTAGACGGTAAATTACAGCATCATCTGCAAACAATCTAAGGGGGCTGCTCAGATTATCACCTAGATCATATATGTAAATGAGGAACAGCAGAGGGCCTATGACACTGCCTTGCGGAACGCCAGATGTCACTTCTGTCCAATTCGATGATTTACCGTCTATGACTACGAACTGTGACCTCTCTGAGAGGAAATCACGAATCCAGTCACACAACTGAGATGATACTCCTTATGCATGCAATTTGATTAATAGTCGCTTGTGAGAAACGGTATCAAAATCCTTCTGGAAATCTAGGAATATGGAATCGATCTGATATCCCTTGTCGACAGCACTCGTTACTTAATGGGAATAAAGAGCTAGCTGTGTTGCACAAGAACGATATTTTCTAAATCCTTGTTGGTTATGTATCAATAAGTCATTTTCTTCAAGGTGATTCATAATGTTTGAGTATAGTATATGCTCCAAAATCGTACTGCAAATTGAGGTCAGTGCTACGGGCCTGTAATTCAGTGGGTTACTCCTATTTCCTTTCTTGAATATTGGTGTGACCTGTGCTACATTCCAGTCTTTAGAAAGAGACCTTTCGTCAAGTGAGCGGTTGTAAGATAGGTGCTACTGTGTCTGCATACTCTGAAAGAAACTTTATTGGTATAGCATCTGGACCGGAAGACTTGCCTTTCTTAAGTGATCTGAGTTGTTTCGCAACACCTAAGATATCCACTTTTATGTCACTCATGCTAACAGCTGTTCTGGTTTCGAATTCTGGAATATTTACTTCATCTTCTTTCGTGAAGGAATTATGGAAAACTTTATTTAGTAACACCGCTTTAGTGGCACCACCATCGGTAACATGTCCATCGCTATCGCGCAGTGACGGTATTGACTGTTTTTTTGCCACTCGTGTACTTTACATACGACCAGAATCTCTTTTGAGTTTTCTACCATATTTTGCTTCATTGTGGAAACTGTTAAAAGCATCTCGCATTGAAGTCTGCACTAAATTTCAAGCTTCCGTGAAACTTAGCCAGTCTTGGGGATTTTGCGTTCTTCTGAATTTGGCATGCTTTTTTCGTTGCTTCTGCTACAGTGCTCTGACGAGTTTTGTGTACCATGGTAGATCAGTACCGTCTCTTGTTAACTTATGCGGTACGAATCAATCTATTGCTGTTGATACTGCATCTTTGAATTTGAGCCATATCTGGTCTACACTTACATAATTAGCTTGGAAAGAATGGAAACTCTTTCTTAGGAAGGTATCAAGTGAATTTTTATCTGCTGTTTTAAATAGATATATTTTGCGTTTATTTTTAGTAGTTTTGGTTGATATGGTTTTGAGCCTCGCACTAATGACCATGTGTTCACTAATTCCAGTATCCCTCATGACGCTCTATATTATACTAGCATTATTTGTGGCTAAGAGGTCAGGTGTGTTTTCGCAACCATTTACAATTTGTGTGGGCTCATGAACTAGTTGTTCAAAGTAATTCTCAGAGAGAGCATTTAGTACAATTTCGGAACATATTTTCCGTCTACATCCGGCTCTGAACACGTATTTTCGCCAACAAATCGAGGGTAGATTGAAGTCTCCGCCAGCTCTAATTGTATGAGTGGGGTACTTACTTGTAATGAGATTTAAGTTTTCTTTGAACCGTTCAACTATTACATCATCTCAGTCGGGGGGTCGGTAGAAGGAGCTGTTGAGTATAACCTCTACCTGTTGTAATTCGCAGGAACTATCTACTTCAACTTCACTACAAGATAAACTACTACCAACAGACACAAACAAACCACCACTTATTTTATTTAATCTATCCTTTCTGAACATGGTTTGCGCCTCTGTAAAAATTTTGGCACGATTTATCTCCGGCTTTAGCCAGCTTTCTGTTCCCATAACTATTTAAGCTTCAGTGCTTTCTATCAGCGCTTTAGTCCCTGGTACTTTTCCAACACAGCTACGACAATTTACAACTACAATACCGACTGTTGCTTAGTCGATTCTTGTCGTTTCTTTGCCCTGTACCCTTTGAGACTGGAGCCCTTTTTGATCTTTTTCGAGACTGTCTAACCTAAAAAACCGCCTAATCCACGCCACACATCACCTGCTACCCTTATAGCAACCTCCTGTGCGTAGTGGACACCTGATCTATTTAGCGGAATCCGAAACCCCACCACCCTATGGCACTAGTAGAGGAATCTACAGCCTACACGGTCGCAGAACCGTCTGAGCCTCTGATTCAGACCCCCCACTCGGCTTTGTACCATAGGTCCGCAATCGGTCCTGTCGACGATGCTGCAGATGGTGAGCTCTGCTGTCATCTCGCTAGCAAGACTGGCAGTCTTCACCAACTCAGACAGCCGCCGGAGATCAGTGAGAATCTCTTCCGATCCACAGCGACACACGTCATTAGTGCCGACATGAGCCACCACCTGCAGCTGGCTGCACCCTGTACCCTTCATGGCATCCGGAAGGACCCTTTCCACATCTTGAATGACTAAGACCGGTATGTACACGGAGTGCACATTGGCTTTCTTCCCGTCCTTAGCTGCCATCACCCGCCTAACACTGGAGCTCCCAATGAAAAGCAATCCCACCCTCTGTGCTTGTCCAAACCTCTCAGGAAGACCGGCCACTGTCGCAACAGGCGAGGCCGCCCTTGCTGGCTCAGAAGTACCTTCAACAGTGGGCAGTACCTCAAACCTGTTACGGTGGAGTAAGGGTACAGCCTTGCGGCCAGTACCAACTTTCGCCTTCGGCCCAAGGATTCGCGACCCCGCCACGGTTCGCCAATCACCGTCACCCAAGTGTTGACCGGCAGGGACGTCTGAATCCGAGGGCGCAGTGGCATCAGACATTCCAGGCGATGCTACAAGTTCTATAGGAGCCAAAGCGCTCGCCTCGGGTGTCCCAATGTCAAAAATGGCTCTGAGCACTATGGGACTTAACAGCTGTGGTCATCAGTCCCCTAGAACTTAGAACTACTTAAACCTAACTAACCTAAGGACATCACACACATCCATGCCCGAGGCAGGATTCGAACCTGCGATCGTAGCAGTCGCGCGGTTCCGGACTGCGCGCCTAGAACCGCGAGACCACCACGGCCGGCTGTCCCAATGTCACCGCGGCCAAGGGCAACAGCCTGGACCCTGTCGACCACGGCCAACACAGCTTCCAGCTGTTTACGGACGGTGGCCAATTCCCCCTGAACCCGTACACAACAGGCGCAGTCCCTATCCATCCATAACAATTATTATTCTCTCTTATATTTCACAAGCCGTTCAAAACAAACAGATGACTGACGACTACGGGAATTTACACTATACGAGTACTAAAAAGCGATGCTACAACTCTCAAATATTATAATACACCCAAAAATTGGGAATTAAACTACGCAAGTACCCAAAAACGAAACAAATAAGTGAGATAAGAGTATACGACTTGCTGCTGGCTGCTGCTTATCCAACGGCGGGTACAACGTGCAACATGTTGTTTTCATGAGCAATAAAAAAGGCGGAAATGATTTTTTTGTTGATCTCTATTTCAATTTTTGTACAGGTTTCAGAACTCTCGGAACCGAGGAGATGCAAAACTTTTTTTGATTTATGTAGTTTATGTTATTTAATTTTAACGACTCATTCGTTGCAGTGTTCCTAGTGCAACCGGAATATTTCACATCCACTACACGTAGGCTTTGTTTCTTTACTGGCTTTCTCTAGTCCTAGCTTATAGCACTGTTTTACTTCTTACTTAGTTTTATTACGTCTGGTGCTGCGTGGATGCCCCTTGCTGTTTTATGTGAGTACGTTGCTATTCATGTTGCATACACCACATACGCCAGATATTTATGCCTCCATAATTGTGAGAGTAAACCACTTTTCATGGCTCTACCTTCCAGTTAGGTACATCAGCTAGGTACCGAATGGTACTTGGTCCTCCTCGTATTCGTAGTCAGTAGCACCTGAGAATGAAGCTATAGGCTTTGATACAGGTCGTGAAATAAATAAAAAATGACTTGCAGCTGAAGCGGATTTTTAATTCTATAAATTAGTGTTGCAAAACGTACGCTTCAGTTTAGCCTGCCAATCGTAAATTAGCTATGGAAAGATCCTTTGTTTAGCCAGCCACTTGTTGCAATGCTAATGGACACAGTTACACTTTCAGTCGATTCGCTAGGGAAAGGCGTTATTAAGCTAGCTGCCGATGGTTTTAGAGAAGAGGAATGCACACTAAACGCTGACTTAGCTTTCACTGTTCCCAACTGCAACTGTTGCTAAATAGCTTGCACAATTTCAACCGGAGTCAGAGTATCTAACGACCACTTCCTGAAACCAAATGTAGCGGCCCAGGCTGATCAAGTCTGCTGATCTGAGATATGAGCAGTGGTGTGCTGAAACGGCCCCTTTTTAAAAATTGTACAGGACTGAGCTTAAACTGACACACAATATTTTTAGCGCAACGCAATCTGACTTTCAGAAATCCCTACAAAAGAATGGCCCTGACTAACATTAACCTATTCGTTTCACAAATCGCTCACCTCACAAAAATCTTGGTTACTCGAACTACTGCAATACAGCGAGCGCCACTACTGCCAGCTAAATAAAAGATTCAAACTACGGAACGCACTAACTACTGATAGGCATAGTTAGCAAATGAAAGATTTTGATAGAGAACAAACAATGTATTTACCTTAATAGTGTTGAAAAATCATAATATACATAGCAGTTCATAACATCCAGTATTACAAATTTCAAAACTCCGCCATCTCTCTCCCCACATCCACCACTGCCGGCGGCTCACCTCCAACTGCGCAACGCTACGCGCTGTTCACGTCCAGCTGACGCTGCCCAACACTACAATGGCAGACAACAATGCAAACTAGCCACAGACTGCACACAGCACAGTCAGTGATTTTCATACAGAGAGCGCTACGTGGCGGCGGCGTTACCAATATAAGAACCTAAACAGCCTACTTACAGTGTGAGTAGTCGGGTGCTATTCCCGGAGGTGGCTGTAACACAGTGAAATCTGAGATTAATTTTACTGTCAGGGTAAATTCACAGAGTTATGTAACTGCGTTTTATCGCTGGATAGCCTGTGGGTCTCACTGTGCACTGGGGAGAAATGCTAACACTCCTCGTCAGTGAGTCATGCCTTGGTTGCAGGTCAGTGGGCAGCGACTGACGTGAAACTGTGCGCTCCACAGTGGGGAAAACGAACAGGAGTTGTACGTTGCCAGATCTTTTGACACCACAGAATGACTCTACACCTTAGTACCTTTGTAGACCCACCATGCACTCAGGTGAGTCTAGCCATCCACGTGATGCAGGGTAACAGTGTAGTGTAGGACAGTCCCTAGCCTCCCTTTATGAGATGACAAAAACTGCACTTGATGGACGACGAAGACTGCAGCAGATGCTCAAGAGATGGTCAGTGAGCTGACTCATACCCCGACGTGGTTAAGGCTTGCAGATCATCCGCGAGCGACTCTCAGTAGGACGAGGACTGGCGGCACACCAGTCTACCCCCTCATCCGCTGTGTCTAAGTAGGCTACAACGGTTGACCACAGCTATGTCTAGCATAGAGATGACTGTGTTTCGGCGTCGAAGTCAGGAAGCAGACCATCATCTATCTGCCTATAATTTCACCGAAACTAAATTGACCGTCTCTCTGCTACTGGTTTAAAATACGGAATAGTGACACGACTAAATGTGAAAGTGAGCGGTGAAAGCCCGGTTACTCAAGCAAAATAGCCCGCACCTATAGCGTAATGTCTACAAGAGGATAAAAGAATTTGCCTGGTTTATCGAACTCGTCAGCATTTCTTGCCTCGTTGTGGTGGCTCTGTGATATATTGGTTGTCGAGCTCGAGTCTTTATTCAAACGTCAGTTGCACTTAGGTTCTGAGAAAAGAACTTAAGACATAATTCGGTTTAATCATCTTTTAATGTTGTGTAAAGAAATCAATGGGAAGCATGAACTTGCAGTTTCCACATCGGTTCTTCAAATCCCAACACAAGACTGGAGATTATTCATTCATTCGGGACCTAAATTTTGTGTTAATGACTGGCAATACTGAAAAGTACTGACTTAGATTTCATTGCACAGTCTGAAATTATTAAGAAATAGCTCCTATTCTGTAGTGTCAAACACTAATGGTAGTTGTGTCCTGAAATATTGTTTGATGCCGCTGTATTGATCGACTTCTTCTGTACAATACTTCGGTAAGTAATCATCGAGTTCTTTTAAAAGATGGACAAACACACACTACAACTTGTCAATTAACCTGAAGCCATTGCATTCTAAAATCTTTTGAAGAATAGGGAAAACGTATATCTTCATCGCAATGGTAGTGTCTTTCTGAAAAAGGAAATTTGACATGACAGTTGCAAAACGTTGGTCCGTTACCTTGAACGGATGCAGTCAGTGAACCGAGTTTTTCGAAGATTTCACGATATTCTCGGAACTCAACTGTTTCTTGAACAAGACAGGAGGAGAGTTCATTCCAGAATTCATACACTCCTTTCAAGGTATTCCCATGCAAGACAGGGATGGTTACTGTATTAAATTAGGGAAATGTATTTGGGCTCCATATCAACGCACATTTGTTGAAGACACCTCTACTTCTGTCTCCGAGTTGTAATTATCCCAATAAGTCCCAAATTACGTTTTTTTTAATAGAATTTTTTATTCCTTAATTATAATGTACATAGTGTGTGAACCACAATAAGTACAAAAATAGCCAAAGAATATTTATACATGCTGATATAAAGGCCGTCCTCAAAATAGGACGCTGGGATCTAACAGTATCGTATAGCATACTAAACTGTATTCAAGTCTTAACTATTTATTTCTTGTGAAATGGTACAAAACACTTCACACACAGTGTTACACGGCATTTCACACAATATGTTTTTGGTTTCCCGTTGCATTTAGCTCCTACACATCTTCTTTGCGTGCTTCTTTTGTCAATCATATGACCAATTCCATCAAACCTGATGTCTGGTTCAAATGGCTCTGAGCACTATGAGACTTAACATCTGTGGTCATCAGTCAACTAGAACTTAGAACTACTTAAACCTAACTAACCTAAGGACATCACACACATCCATTGCCGAGGCAGGATTCGAACCTGCGACCGTAGCGGTCACGCGGCTCCAGACTGAAGCGCCTAGAAGCGCACGGCCACACCGGCCGGCCCTGATGTCTGGTATCACACTCAACTGACTTAATGGGTATTCCATTGGACGTCTAATATTCGGTCTTCCAGTGTCCAATTTCAGGTATGTAACTGTAACAGCACGTCTGAAATCCAGTAAATCCAGTGGATTTTTCCCATGTACTAGTCTGTAGAAGAGCCAGGCATTTACGAGGGCCATTTCCGGCATACGTGTAAATAGGACGCAGTACCATTTTGCCATCTAATTACTGTCGCATATTTTCCAACTAACCAGTCATGGAGGTCAACACCTCCCATGTACGCGTTATACGACTTCAAAACGGCAGGTTGTTGCACTTGTCTTCTTACTTGCTTGTCTACTGTACCGCGTAGCTGATCCCGAAGGTTCAACTTTGTCAAAATTTGAACCAATTGTAACGCATCTGTTGTCGTGCCATCGAACAAATAAGACTTTACCATTCCTGTCGAACTGGTAGTCATAGTTTCCTCGAACTGCCTTTTTCAGTTCGTTGCTTCTCAGTAGTGGACAGTCACCAACTCGATTCCCTCTGACAGTCCCAGTTGCTCGAAAACCCAAATTTATCAGATCTCAGATGAATCAGCAGATCTCTACTAGTGAAGAAATTGCCGGATCTCTACTAGTGAAGAAATTGCCGAAGTACACACAATGATTCTCGGGTTTTTCAATGCAGTCCAGCTTGTTTAGGACTACTCTTGATCATTATAATCTATATAAAATGAAATGAAATAAAATGTAATAAAATAAAGTGAAATGAAAGAATAATACAGTAGCACAAACTACAGAAAAGGGAATGTGTAAATACCTCTGTCCATCTGGAACTGTATTATTTACTAATAGGTAAGAAATTCATAAATATACTTACATAATACGATGCAAAATTGAAAGTATATATATATATATATATATATATATATATATATATATATAAAAGAGGGGTCACTACTTACCTCAGTAACAAAATCTGGTAAAATTACCACGTTCTAAAAAGAAAATACATCAGCAGTAGCAGAGTTTCATATTCGAACGTGCAGCATTACAAGTAACTGAAATGATAACACCAGGTCCCAGTGTCCTATTTCGAGTACACTAAATTTTATAACAATGGAAAGCAACGAATATAGCTCCAATTGAGCTAACAATGCAAGTAGATTAAGAGACACATTGTTGACTATAAATAATCACAAAAAGATGTTTGCCACATATTTCAAACATTACTAAATTACTAAATTACTAATTTTTATTACTAATAAAAATACGTCATGGGTATTCTTTTACGCATCACAGCTAGCAGTTGCCAGCTATACAACGACCTCTGCTCGTTAACAGGTATATACAGTTTTCGAAATAAATATTGTTTCCTTTCTTAAATGAAATTCAGAATTTCAAAGAGGCCCGTTCCCTTCGTTCCCAGATCTATTTTCTTGCAGGAAATAAGACCTTCATATAATTTACTGTTTGCCTGAAGCTTCATACAACTGAATACTGAAATCACTGTTTCCTTTGAGTTTCTAAACCACATCATCATTACTGCTCTTTTCCAGACACTAGCCAACATTGTAAAATTAAAAAAAAATAGCTTTTGAAATAGTGTACCTCGATTAGTGGAGGATATTTCTCTCTGTTTTGCCGTTTACACTGACGGAAAAATTAGAAACAGCAAATAATAATTAATGGAGAGTAATGAAATTTTAAGAATACATTTCTATAAGTAACATATTTAACTGATTAACATTGCAACACCACAGGTTGATGTAAGTGCGAGATAAGCCATTGCAAATGTGAAATGTTGGTACGTTAATAAATGGGGTGTAATCCTCAGAATGTTGAATGCAAGCTTGTAAACGCGCATGCATTGTGTTGTGCAGGTGCCGGATGCCAATTTGTGTGATGGAATTCCATGCTTGTTGCACTCGGTTGGTCAATACAGGGAAACAGTGCTGCTTGGGGTTGACTCTGGAGTTGTCGTCCGGTGATGCCCCACATGTGTTCAATTGGAGACACATCTGGTGGTCGAGAAAAACAAGGCAACATGTCGACACGCTGTAGAGCATGTTTAGTTAAAACAGCGGTATGTGAGTGAGCGTTATCCTGTAGGAAAACATCCCCTAGAAAGCTGTTCATGAGTAGATAGAATCCCGAATGAAATTTTTCACTCTGCAGTGGAGCGTGCGCTCATATGAAAATTCCTGGCAGATTAGCACTGTGTGTCGGGCCGAGACTCGAACTCGGTACTGGCGGAATTAAAGCTGTGAGGACGGGGCGTGAGTCGTGCTTGGGTAGCTCAGTTGGTGGAACACTTGCCCGCGAAAAGCAAAGGTCCCGAGTTCGAGTCTCGGCCCGGCACACAGTTTTAATCTGCCAGGAAGTTTCAGTAGATAGAATCACCAATCTGATGAACCAGTTTGCACTGGGGATGCGTGGGACAACCATGGGGGTGCTCCTGCAGTCATGCGAAATAGCACCGCAAGCAGTAGCTCCAGGTGTAGGTCCAGCGTGACCAGCAGGCAGATAGTTCGTTGCTGGCCCTCACCTGGAGTCTTCTTACCAACATACGGCCATACAGGCACCGAGGCAGAACCAGGTTTCATCGGAAAACACAACACAACACCACGCTGCCCTTCAATGAGTCCTTGCTTGACACCTCTGAAGTCACGGTTGGTGGAGATTTTGGGCGAGTGGAATGCGCGCTACAGGGTGTCTGGCTCGGAGATGCTCTTGAAGTAACAGATTTCTAATAGTTATTCGCGTAAATGTAACACCAACTGCTGCTCAGATAGCACTTGCAGGTGATGTACCATGCACCAGAGTCGTAGCCAAAAGTGATGGTCTTCCCTTCCGGTAATTTTCAGATTATCTAGCTTTGTTACTACATTCAAATTTCTGACATTCCATACTCCAACTTGTGGCATGATATCCCTTCGTTGGTTATTCCATCGGCCTTTGATGGTCACCTCCCACTAGCTGTATCCTCATACAGATCTGAATGTGAGACTAACTCGGAATCTTTTGCAAATGCAGAGATCATCATGACATTTCTTTCAATTACGGGCCACACGTCCTGGGGATACGCATTATGTGTGCTCAGGTACACAGGCCAACGTCGCAAACTGAAGACGAAGAGATAATGGAAGTATATGAGAATACTGAATGATTAATTCAGTATGAAAAGGGGGATGAAAATCTAGTAGTCATAGGGATTGGAAAGCCGTTGTACTGGAAGGTATTGAAGACAGGGTTACAGGATGGTATGGGCTTGGCAGTGGAAATGAGAGACGAGAAAGACTAAAGGACCCAGATTAAAATTAAGCAATGATAAAGAATAGCCTTAAATTTAGGAGGATAGTCCGGAAGCATCAGTGCGGCAAGGGTAAGGATACTGAGATAAAGAATACCAGCGTAGGAAGTTCAAGTAAAGAAGAGTGGATATAGGTAAAAATGGCAAGTATAGATGTTGGACAGACAAACGAAATGAGCAGTTCAACTGATCAACGGAGGGAGAAGCTACAAATTGTTGTGGAAAAGAGAAGAACACAGCAATATAAATCCTGTAGGAATGAAATAAACAGGAAGTACTTGACAACCAAGCCAAAATGGAAAACTATAAACAAATCGAAAAAGAAATGATTGTCGGGAGCACTGACTTAGTATACAGAAATGAAAAAAACAAACCTTAAACGGTATTACAAGCAGAGGGTGATAATGTTAAGAGTGCCATTAGAACTACAATGTTAAACGCAGAGGAGAGAGCAGATAGGTAGGAAGAGTACATTGAAGGTCTTTAAGAGGGCAGAAACTTGTCTCATGACGTGAAAGGATAAGAAAGTGGAGTCGATACTGAAGAATTAGTATTATAGTCGTAATTTACACTCCTGGAAATTGAAATAAGAACACCGTGAATTCATTGTCCCAGGAAGGGGAAACTTTATTGACACATTCCTGGGGTCAGATACATCACATGATCACACTGACAGGACCACAGGCACATAGACACAGGCAACAGAGCATGCACAATGTCGGCACTAGTACAGTGTATATCCACCTTTCGCAGCAATGCAGGCTGCTATTCTCCCATGGAGACGATCGTAGAGATGCTGGATGTAGTCCTGTGGAACGGCTTGCCATGCCATTTCCACCTGGCGCCTCAGTTGGACCAGCGTTCGTGCTGGACGTGCAGACCGCGTGAGACGACGCTTCATCCAGATGGTAGAACGATGGGTTCGATGACGGTTTGGATGTACCGTGCACTATTCAGTGTCCCCTCGACGATCACCAGTGGTGTACGGCCAGTGTAGGAGATCGCTCCCCACACCATGATGCCGGATGTTGGCCCTGTGTGCCTCGGTCGTATGCAGTCCTGATTGTGGCGCTCACCTGCACGGCGCCAAACACGCATACGACCATCATTGGCACCAAGGCAGAAGCGACTCTCATCGCTGAAGACGACACGTCTCCATTCGTCCCTCCATTCACGCCTGTCGCGACACCACTGGAGGCGGGCTGCACGATGTTGGGGCGTGAGCGGAAGACGGCCTAACGGTGTGCGGGACCGTAGCCTAGTCCTGATTGTGGCGCTCACCTGCACGGCGCCAAACACGCATACGACCATCATTGGCACCAAGGCAGAAGCGACTCTCATCGCTGAAGACGACACGTCTCCATTCGTCCCTCCATTCACGCCTGTCGCGACACCACTGGAGGCGGGCTGCACGATGTTGGGGCGTGAGCGGAAGACGGCCTAACGGTGTGCGGGACCGTAGCCTAGCTTCATGGAGACGGTTGCGAATGGTCCTCGCCGATACCCCAGGAGCAACAGTGTCCCTAATTTGCTGGGAAGTGGCGGTGCGGTCCCCTACGGCACTGCGTAGGATCCTACGGTCTTGGCGTGCATCCGTGCGTCGCTGCGGTCCGGTCCCAGGTCGACGGGCACGTGCACCTTCCGCCGACCACTGGCGACAACATCGATGTACTGTGGAGACCTCACGCCCCACGTGTTGAGCAATTCGGCGGTACGTCCACCCGGCCTCCCGCATGCCCGCTATACGCCCTCGCTCAAAGTCCGTCAACTGCACATACGGTTCACGTCCACGCTGTCGCGGCATGCTACCAGTGTTAAAGACTGCGATGGAGCTCCGTATGCCACGGCAAACTGGCTGACACTGACGGCGGCGGTGCACAAATGCTGCGCAGCTAGCGCCATTCGACGGCCAACACCGTGGTTCCTGGTGTGTCCGCTGTGCCGTGCGTGTGATCATTGCTTGTACAGCCCTCTCGCAGTGTCCGGAGCAAGTATGGTGGGTCTGACACACCGGTGTCAATGTGTTCTTTTTTCCATTTCCAGGAGTGTATAAGAGGTCTGAAAGACATGAGGTCTTGTATGGTAGTAGAGATCCGTCACATTTCATTCGAATCTCTAAAATCATTGAGGAAAAGGGAAACCAAACCATCATTCAAGCTGATGTGTAGAATCTATGAGACTGGCACTGTACCATCAGACTTCAGGAAAAACAGTAACCACAAAATTCCGAAGATATCAAGGATAGGTCATTGCGAGAATTATCACACAAACAGCTTATGTTTTCAAGCTGAGGACAAAAATGATGTACGGAAGAATGGAAAACAAAATTGCAGATCAGTTAGATGACGATCGGTTTGGCTTTACGAAAGATAAAGGCATCTAAGAGGCAATTCGGATGTTGTGCTTGATAATGGAAGCAAGACTGAAAAAAATCAACACACATTTATAGGATTTGTCGACCAAGAAAAAGCGTTCTTACATCATGAAATGATATCTGTTCCTGAAAGAACAGATACCATTGATGACCGTGTAGTTTCTATAGAATAAAATGATAATTAAATCGAAACTCTTAGCTGCCGACAGGTGTTGTTGGTATTCATCAATGGGGACAGCTCAAAATGTGTGCCCTGCCCAGGACTCAAACCCGGTATCTGCTGCTTACGTGGCAGACGCTCTGTAAATCTGAGACACCGAGAGCACACAGGATAATACGCCTGCAGGGACTTATCCCATGCACGCTTCCCGTGAGACCCACGTTCCCAACTCTCCACAACCTACATTGGTAGTATTCCTCGTCAGTTTAGTCTGACGCGTGTAATGCGTGAAAGTGCAAATATCTATTAGGAATACTACGAATGTAGGTTTGTGGACAGTTGGGAATGTGGGTCTCACGGGAGGCATTCAAGGTATAATTCCCTGTATCCGTACTATCCTCTGTGCCCTCGGTGGCTCAGATGGATAGTGCGGCTGTCATGTAAGCAGGAGATCCCGGGTTCAAGTCCCGGTCAGGGCACGCATTTTCAGCTGTCCACATTGATGTGTATTAACAACACCTATTGGCAGCTAAGGGTTTCGATTTAGCTACCACTTCGTCTTACATTGTAAAATGCTGAAAGATGTTATAATTCCTAAGATAAAGAAGAATCAGCATTTTGGAAAGTCCGGTGACATGCAAAATGTACAAGAACGAGGACGGAAAATAAGAACCAAAGCGAAATACTTGTATTGGAAAAGGTGTTAGACAGTTATTCAGTTTTTTGCCTCTGCTTGTCAAGCTATACATGAAAAAAGCAATGACGGAAATAAAAGTTTAGAAGTATGACTAAAATTCGGGGTGAACGGATATCAGTGATAAGATTCGTTCATGGCGTTTCTTTCCTCAGTGAATGTGAAGACGATCTACAGGATCAGTCTAATAATCACATAACAAGGAGCAAACAGAAAAAAAGGTGATCACGATAGTAGACATGATAATATAGAGAAGCTTTTCATTAAATTCAATTATCAAGAAGTAGGCGAAGTTAAAGCCAAACAACCAAAAGCAAGGAAGACTTAAAAAGCGGACTATCACAGACAAGACGGCATTTGTGGCAAGAAAAGTTTACTACTATCAACTATAGGTCTAAATTTGAGGAAGAAATTTCTGAGAATGTGCGTTTGGAGCACAGCTTGGTATGGCCGTCAAGCGTAGGCAGTGGGTAAACCAGAACAGAATGCAGTCGAAGCCTTTTGATGTGAAAACTATGTGGACTGATGAGGTAGGGAATGAGGAAGTTCTCCGCAGAAATGTGGAGGAACATATGGAAAACACAGGCTAGAAGTCAAGTTGATAGGACATGGATTAAGACATCGAGGAATAGCCTCCATGATACAAGATAGAATTGTTTGGCCGATTGAAACTGTACGGGAGTACAGCCAACAAATAAATGAGACCCTAAGTTTCAAGTGCTACTCTGAGGTGAATAGGTTTGTGCAGGAGAGGAATCCATGGCGGGCTACCAGGCCAAACCAGTCAGATAACTGATGATCCAAATGACCCAAAAAAGACTGCTTAGAAAGCTGCTTTGAAATATACCTGCAAATAGCTAAAGAAACCTGACTGCTCGATGGAATTCATACCAGCGCGGAAACCAGTACCGTCGTAGTAGCCGAACAGAAATCAGGCTAGTGACGTCATTCAGTGACTGCGGCACGTTTTTAACACTAAACCCGAAATGATAGCATCTTTCCGAGCGCACACGTTAGAACCCTCAGCAGCTTACAGAAACTGACAGAAAATGTTAACAGTACTATTCCAAATTAATTTGGTGACAGAATATTGGTCTAGTTAGGGAGTGGTCGTGTTGCTGGGACAAACTTCCATTCATGAGCTACCTTTAATCATCTGTTGGTCTTGCTTTGATTCTAAACGATTTTTCAATGTAGTGGCCCACCTGCGACGTAGCTATCATCTGAATATTTAGTGCTTGAGAATGTTACATAATTTTGTGTTAAGTTGACTATTTTCTTAACGATAGTCGCAGGAATTACAACCAAAGTTATTGCAAAAATAGTGCTAAAACTGTTAGTCCTCTACATCGATTGTATTTTCGTAAAGGGGGGACGGATTAACTTCGGTAAATAAAATAAAGAATGTTTCAGTGTATATTTGACTTTTTTCAGTAACTAACCACACCGAGAAAGAGATAGACGATATGGTGTGTAGAAAGCTCCCAGTTTAGAAGGAGGTAATTCATACAAAAATTATGTACACAGACTGAATTACTACAGAAAAAAATGAAACTAGTAGAGCATGAAATAATATAAAATAGTAAGTTCAGTAAATGGCCAATTTTTCAACTAAAAGCATATATGTTGACCCACATAACATGAAGTGATAAATTAATTCAATTAATGTGCAAAAAACAGACCTACACATCAGCGTAGTATGAAAGCTACGATACTACATTTAAAGTGAACTTACATTCGAAGTGCATACATACTTATAACGATTGTTGATGTCGATACCAGAACTATTCAATAACCATAGATGTATCTTGCAAGCTTGTAACTATTTTAATTGTTGTTAATATCTGTATTGCTTAAAGACAGTGAACTGGAATGAATCGATTTCTAGCGAGTACCTGTATGAAAACTCAATCGTTTGTAGTTTCTTGCTTTGAGGCGAACAATATTTGGTTAATGACGCATTCTGATAAATTCGTGCAGTTACACTATAGAGTCGTAAGAATTCTAATATGGGTAAGGAATTCCAAAAACCTCTGTAGTTAAACGATGTACGTCATGTTGTCACTATCAGTAATCTGTAAGCCTACACATGAAATCTGAACGTTTATTCTAGTTGCCTTTTCATCTTTCGAAACCCTTTGTATCAGTTTACGTTACAAGCAGAAAATCTGACTTCAGCTGTGAACACATTTGTGTGGATTTTTCGGCGGGAGGATCCAATTCATCATTTGTACACAATTCAGCACTGATACCTAATCTTCAGGAATAACATTTTTATGTCAGTCTCATTCCTCTTGACCCGTTCAATATGGGTGTTGGCGGCGGAGCGGCGGATGAGGGGAGTGGTGGCGGGGGCCGAGGGAAAGGGGGTTTCGGAGAGTTGGCCTGTCAATGACATAATCAATCCGCTCTTCAAAGGACATGTAAAGCCAAAGGACATGTAACACACACAAAGTCGGGAAACAAAGAAGTACCTAGTGAGATAATTACAAATTACTTTAAAATTTGTAAAGGATAAATTTAATATCATTTTTCTATAAATAAACCTGACTTTCTTCCTTTTACAAGAAACAACAAGAGTAATACTAAAGGGTAAATTAAAATAAATTAAGGATTCATTTTAAACACATTGTAACAGAGACAATCTTAAAAATGAAGCACTGCACCTTCATTCAGAACCTGTCTTGGAAATAAAATGGTCTGCTGTTGGAGGCAAAAAATGCAGGTGTTTAGTAGGGAAGGAGGCCGTGGATGTAAGTACTGAGGACTGATACGTAGTATCGATGTACGTGGATTGGACTTTGGGGGGAATGGTGGAGTGTGTGCTTAGCCATAATACGAAGGGGAAAGGGAATAGGGAAAGCTGGGGAGGAATGCGAAACTGGTAGGGAAAGATCTGAAGTAAATGAAAGAGGAGGCCTTATGAGGCAGTATTGGGGGGGGGGGGGGGGCATTACAGAGCTGGCAAGAGGAATAAATGTCGAGACGCGAGGAGATGTGATGAAATGTGTTGATATATGGTAGACAGAGTACCAGGAATGAAAATTAGGAGACGACAGGATTGTTGGAGTCCATGTAAGGTGAACTTTGACGAATGGTAAAGGATCCATGTGGGATAACGTAAATGGTTGACAAGAGGGAATCGGAGTACATGGTGTTCAAGAATTTGAAGGAACCGCAAAACTGGTTGCAACGGATATCCATACAACGTTTACATAGGAAATGGTACATTCGATCAAAGTTTTGTAGATGTAGAGGGTAATGGATATGTGTAATCTCTACGCTCGGCCTGTTGGTAGTTTAGCAGTTTTAGTCTATTGCCTGCTTTCTGCTGGATGGTGAGTAGGTGAGGTTTCCATGTTGTTTACTGGTTAAGTAAAAGAGAAAGTAGATGGTGTTGGCTCAGGTTCTGACGTATGCGTCTAAAGAGGATAGATTTAAATATATTGCTGACGCTGAGGTGAGGCTGACAGATCAGTAGAGGTTTGTGTGGCTTGAGAAAAAGTAGGATTTTGGAGGATTTACACGATTCAGAATAATATCCTATGAACAGGGTCGAGTTATAAAGCTTTCAAGTATGTCTAAAAGGGGAAGGGAACTTCTTTTATATGTCAACAGGTAATGTGATCGTACTTGTTATACTTTTTGTGATGTGATTGGTATGTTTGATTCTGTCTGTAGTGGAAGCTGGGCGGCAGAGGTGTGACAGCGGTATTTTTAGTTGCATGAATTGTACAAAATAGGGAGTAACAAAAATGAAAGTTGTCATGAATTACGAAAATGTTGCTTAGATAGGATGCAGAGTAGTGAGTTTTGTTCAGGTTATCTGATAGGGGACGGTTGTTCCGGAGCAGCATGTACTAAGAGACTGATATGGAATCAGTGATGGTGTTGATGCAATGTTTTTCAAAAATTGGAAGAGTGCATGGGAAGTTTAGCACTGAGTCTGTTGGAAGTCTTCCGGTTCCGGTTTTTTCTAGCAATTCGTACATTTCTGACGTGTCTCTTTTTTCTGGTAACGTGTGAGTGTACTGCGGACGTGAGTCCATCGGAAGGAGCAGTATAAGCGACAAGATTCTCAGAGGAGGAGGAGTGGTCTTGCGACAGTAGGATCAGGTGATGAGGTTGTATATACTTGGTAGGAATGTGGACGGATATATCTCCTTATGGGAGGTTGGGGCACTGAGGATATTTGGTCGCTGCAGGATTGTGGACGCATGTATCATCTGACAAGATCAGCTGCAGAACGACGTTGTACGAGGGATACCAACTGACTGTGAAGACTGGTGTGTGGCTTCCAATCTTTGTAGCTATGGATATCCGGCAGGCATTCCAGTTGGTGCAGCAGTATGCTTAGATAATTCCTGGCAAATTTTGGGATGGGATCAGAGGGGTTGAGGTAGTGTGTAGGGGATGGTAAGAATAGGTAGGTACTCACTTTCACGTAAATCGAGGATTGCTACAGTGATGCGCCCAAGGAATTTGGGAGATGCTCAGACGACATCTGAAGTTTTGTTAGTTTCACGACAGGTGTACTGTGGGACAGTGATCATGTCATCTCGGAGGGAGTCGGTAAACTGACGCTACCGCTGGAGATATGCAGAGGAAATAATATATCCTAGGTGGAAAGGTAAAGTCTATGTGGTAGATCATATAGAGTGGGATTTTGGGGTTGGATATAGAAGCTGTCCATAATTAAAGTTCCGTCATCAAAACACTGTATAAAGAAGACCATCGCTCAAAATGACGTCAAATTTGAATAACATATTACTGATACAAGGAGAAACATCATAGAACAAAAAAAAATAAACCAAAATTTGTCCAATAGACAGCACTGCAAATAAGCAGTGCATGGGGAATTGTCCGAACGTTGGACGTCCCTAGGAGCGCGGTGCTTTAAATCCTACGAAACATTCTTGATAGCTATCCACACAAAATTATCCGTGTTCAGGACATTCTTCGTGCTATCCGTGTTCAGGACATTCTTCGTGCTATCTTGCAGCAAGACAAACGTTCGTTCTGGAATTTCTCGCATGGAAGTGGACATTGAATGGCCATGGAACATCATTTGGGCGGGCGAAGCCCATTTCCATCTCCAAGAACGTGTGAATACGCGAAATAGCAGACTATGGGCAACGGAAAATCCATACGCACGTCAACCAGTAACACTTCATTCTACAACGACAACGAGTGTGTCGTGGGGGTTAACGGCATCGCGATTCGTAGGACCGTTTTTCTTCTTCTTCTTTTTGTTGAGAACACGAGCCCGGAAAGTCCTTTTACTTGTAGTCACTGGTATACGCTATGAGAGTCTTTTGCGCACCAACGTCGTTCCAACCTTTCAACAGCGTTGAAGTGTGGGTAGGCGCTGCTCCGCATATTGAACAGCCAGTAAAGTGGCTGCTGCAGAGGGATTTCGGAAATGCTATAAGTATTAGCCGTCATTTCCCAGTAGCCTGGCCCTCCAGATCACCTAATCTTAGTCTGTGCAGGGTTGTGGGCTTATCATAAGAATATTGTGTTCAGTGCTCCAACTACAAACGTAGCTGAACTGAAGGCACGAACTGCGCAACGCGTCCTAAGCAAGACCCCGACACACTCTGACCTATTGTGGAACATGCTGTCTCTCGATTGCAACTTGTGACAGAAAACAGTGGACAGCGTACTGACCATGTCTTGCACCAATATCAGTATAGAAACCGATGTCATTTTGCTTTTTATGTCGTTTTTGGCAACAGGGCAATAATTTATTTATTTATTTATTTATTTTTTTTACATACAGGACGTTTCCCCTTGCGTCAATCATATGCGTTTCAAATTTGGCGCCATTCTGAGCAGTCGTTCTCTTTCTACAGCGTTTTGAAACCGGAGCTTTCCTTATGGACACCCTGCATATTGTAGCACAGACAACAGCTGCAATTTTAAAGACGAGGGTGAGAATGAGATGTTCGGTGGGAAGTTGAACCGGGATTTTCCCGAATGCGGATATTATTCTGGTGACTAATAGCAACTGCTTCCCCGGCCATGGAAGTGAAATTATCTGTAACATGGAAGATATAGGGAGAGGTTCGGATGGTGTAATAGGCTTGAAGGAACGTTCATTAAAGATGAAGGTGTGGATGTTGTATAGGGACAGAGTACGCACGAACGAAGACTTGTTTGTTGGAAGGGAACTATGTTGTAGAACAGAATGTATTGCTGTCACGCCATGATGACGTGTTAGGGAGTGGTTTGTGTGGTTGAATGGTAGAGAGGGTTGAAACTGAGGTGTCGAGGTGCTTGAATACCGTGAATTATATCATTTGATTTCTATTTGTGTGCAATTCCAAACGAGAAATAAGTTGAGGTTACATGTTTGGTCAGCTCAGTTTTCATGCGTTTGTTAATGTGCATGATACAATCAAGGCCTTTTTTTTTTTTTTTTTTTTTTTCCTTTATTGTAATTTAAACACCTATACAGGTGGGCTGGCAGCAGCATAGTTCGCTGCTCTTCAGCCTTTAGTTGAACAATAAACATGATAGAGATGTGATATACAAAAAAGACGGCGGGCAAAAACATGGAGATACAAAAAAACAAGAGACAAGAAGCCGTTCACGTTGGACGAAAAAACACTAACACTGGGAAACACGGCGCACAAAACACGGAGAACGGCGACGCCACACGTGAACAGTTGAGTCGGGACTGCACGAAACACAAAACGATGCACACACACTAACACTGGTGGCGATGGTCTCCGGCGCGCGAATGTTCACTGAGCGTGTACGAGTCCGGGGACCTGCCAAGAGGGGGGTGGAGGAGGAGGAAGGGGAGACGGGAGAGGGGAGAGCAGAGATGCCATGGGCAAAGGAGAGAGGGGGAGGGAGGAAGGGGGAGGGGAAGCCCGGAGGAGAGGGGAGGAGGGAGGGGGAAAGGAAAGAGAAGGGAAGGGAAAGGGGGGGAGGGAGGGTGCCGAAAGGAAAGGACACAGGAGGGGGGGGGAAGGATCAAAGTTGATAGGAGGGGTAGATGCAGGGGAGGAGGACATCATCAGGGAGGGGGAGCTGGCGGAAGCCACCTTGGGAGAGGGTATGGAGGGTGGAGAGATGGAGACCAGGTGGGACACGGGAGTACAGGCGCGGCAGCGGGCGGGGGTGGGAGAGGATCGGGGAGACGAGCGGGTGAGGAGGATCGAGTTTACGGGAGGTGTATAGGATTCGTATCCTTTCGAGGAAGAGGAGGAGGTGGGGGAAGGGGATAAGGTCATACAGGATCCGCGTGGGGGAAGGGAGACGGATGCGATAGGCAAGGCGGAGAGCATGGCGTTCAAGGATTTGGAGGGATTTATAAAAGGAAGGGGGGGCGGAGATCCAGGCGGGATGGGCGTAACAGAGGATAGGGCGGATGAGGGACTTATAGGTGTGGAGGATGGTGGAGGGGTCCAGACCCCACGTTCGGCCGGAAAGGAGCTTGAGGAGACGGAGTCGGGAACGTGCCTTGGCTTGGATTGTCTGGAGATGGGGAGTCCAGGAGAGGCGACGGTCGAGGGTGACGCCAAGGTACTTAAGGGTGGGGGTGAGAGCGATGGGACGGCCATAAACGGTGAGATAGAAATCAAGGAGGCGGAAGGAGGGAGTGGTTTTGCCTACAATGATCGCCTGGGTTTTGGAAGGATTGACCTTGAGCAACCACTGGTTGCACCAAGCGGTGAACCGGTCAAGATGGGATTGGAGAAGGTGTTGGGAGCGTCGCAGGGTGGGGGCAAGGGCAAGGAAGGCGGTGTCATCGGCAAACTGGAGAAGGTGGACGGGGGGTGACGGCGGCGGCATGTCCGCCGTGTACAACAAGTACAGAAGGGGGGAGAGGACGGAGCCTTGGGGCACACCGGCGGAGGGGAAAAAGGTGTAGGAATCAGTGTTATGGATGGTGACATGGGAAGGACGGCGGGAGAGAAAGGAACCGATCAGACGAACGTAGTTAATGGGAAGGGCGAAGGTTTGGAGCTTGAAGAGGAGACCGGAATGCCATACGCGGTCATATGCACGTTCGAGGTCAAGAGAGAGGAAGATTGCGGAGCGACGGGAATTGAGCTGTTCGGAAAGGAGATGAGTGAGGTGAAGGAGAAGATCGTCGGAAGAGAAGGACGGCCGAAAGCCACACTGGGTAACGGGGAGGAGGCGGTGCTGGCGGAGATGCTGGTGGATGCGGCGGGTGAGGATAGATTCCAGGACCTTGCTGAAGACCGAGGTAAGGCTGATGGGACGGTAGGAGGAAACGGCGGACGGCGGTTTGCCAGGTTTGAGGAACATGAGGATACGGGAGGTTTTCCACAGGTCGGGGTAGTAACCAGTGGACAGGACTACATTGTAGAGCCTGGCCAGGGTGGAGAGAAAAGAGACAGGAGCTTCACGAAGGTGACGGTAGGTGACACGATCGTGACCAGGAGCGGTGTTGCGTTTGGTGCGGAGTGTAGTAATGAGATCCTGTGTAGTGACGGGGGCGTTAAGTTCCGTGTGTGGAATGTTGTCCAAGTACTGGAAACCAGGAGCGAGGGGAGGGACAGAGGTGTCAGTTCGATCGCGGATATCTGGGAAGAGGGAGTAATCGAACTGGGGATCATCAGGGATGGAAAACACATCGGACAGGTAGGAGGCAAAGTGATTGGCCTTACTAAGGGCGTCAGGGAAGGGGTGATCATCGTGGAGAAGAGGATAGTAGGGGGAGGGTTTGGTTCCGGTAAGGCGACGGAAGGCGGTCCAGAACTTGGACGAGTTTACAGGGAGGGTAGCATTTAAACGGGTGCATGTCTGTCGCCAGTCCCGGCGTTTCTCAGCCGCGAGCAAATTTCGAATGTGTCGCTGTAGTTGCCGGTGGCGTCGTAGGGTGTCCGGGTCACGCGTGCGGAGGAAGGCACGGTAGAGACGACGGGATTCACGGAGGAGGAGGACGGCCTGTGGTGGTAAGGTAGGACGGTGGGGGTGGATTGCAACAGTAGGGACGTGGGCCTCCACGGCCTCAGACAAGGTCTGCTGGAGAAAGGAGGCGGCATGGGTGACATCATCGGGACGGCGGTAGGCGAGAGGGTGGCTATCGACCTGAGTGGAGAGGGTATCCCGGTAGGCATTCCAGTCGGCACGGGAATAGTCATGGATGTACTTAGGGGGAGGGTCATGGCGAGGGTCGGGGCGGGGGTGACGGCCGTCTGAGACGGTGAGGAGGACAGGGAGATGGTCGCTACCAAGAGGCTCCAGAATCAAGGCCTTGTTACCGAAGGACATATAACGTATTTCGGAATTAGCATGCAATGAAGTCAACATCTCTTTCAGAACTTAAAATTTCAGTAGCCGGTATTCTTGGACACGTCACGTTTGGTTCCAACGATATTTGGGAAAGATCTGTGTAACGTAGAAAAAAGGTATGGCAACTTTTTTGCACAGAAAGAAGACATTAAGAGTAGTATATGTTGTAGCGCAATATATTCCTTTAATTTAAAAACAAGATTCGGGCAATCTTCGTCCTGTAGTTCGAACAACAGTCGTCAGAGGCGCCGCGCTTCTTTTGTTTACTTTGAGTCGCAGGGAAGAAGAGAGGACAGTTGTGTCCTGTGGGCTCGCCCAGCTGCACGCTGCCTCAGCTCGACCCTCTGTGTCTCAGCAGGTGATTCATTTTTCTGTGTAGTAAACGACAGCGTTTTAACGTGTATGTTAAGTGAAACACCTGGTTCTGCAGTCGTGTAACAATCAATGCCGAGTCGTCACTAATAAAATGTTAGTTTTCCATGACAATTTGAAATACAGCCCGTTTTATGCGAGATATTACTTTTTCAATTGGCATGTTTGAAGATTTGTCATACGGTTTCCGTCTGGACGTAAAGCAAGTCCTTTACAAAAACGTATGCTCTTTCTGGTTCTTCAATGCTACTGAAAAAATGCTATTGGAAAAAACTCCTCCCTCCCCCCCCCACCCCACCATTCCCATAAAGGACTATGGAAAATACGTACATATTGCTTACATCTGCTCAGATGACCATTTTATTTAGACTTACTGTTGGTCTAACAAGAGTTTGTCAGGCAGCATGAAAATCCGACAATTTGTTACTGTGAACGTTTCAAACATTACTTGCGGTTATGAGAGCACAGTTTGTAATTCCTTCGTCACTGTCTTGCGATCTTGTTTTCAAACTTCCAGGTTCATATCTGTAGCTATTCAGAGCTTAAAATGTTCAATTTTGGCTCTCTAATTCTGTGAGAAAGTTGAAGCGCCATGCCGAAGTTTGAGCGAAACAAAAGTGGAAAATGTTACGCAAAGTGTGAAGTTTTAAGATTCTTAGTACAATAATTTATTGAAGCAGGGATCAGCTTCATATGATCCAGTATTTGTAATACTATGAATAAATGGTTAAAAGTATACGTACAACGTACAAGTATGCTTTCATGAGAATGTGACACAAGAAGAAAGACCGAAATTGGGCGGAAACTACTTTGTAAAAAACACAGAAAAAGGATTCCCGGACATAGCAAACTCGATACTCACTAATGTGTGTTAACTGCGCAGCCCACATTGGTCAATGTTCGATTTACAGTTCGTTCCGGTTACTTATAATGAAAAGGTTTTCTTTTCTTAGTCATTGCACAAACTGACTCGTTGTTTCCCAAACCATGCACAGGCAACAACGTGCCATTCGCTTCTTGATGTCCTTACTTCAGTCCTACTGAAAAAGTGAGTTATCGTTCCACGTGATTGAGATACTGAAGTCAGCACAGTAAGACATTATCACCCTTTAGACCATGGCACATGTTTCTCTATAAACGACTTACTTTATAGTTACATATTTAATGTGGCAGCATGTTGTACGTATGCGCCTTCAATTACTGACCTTTGTGGAGTTCTTTAATATTTGCGTGCATAAGAACGGTTTAGTTGCCAGGTTACTATAGTAATATCTCCTTGGCAAATTTCTTACGCCATTTTGTTCTGATGAAAAAGGTTTACTTTTCCCTCTGTATATGAAAGTCCAAACAGTCTATTGTTCTATGATTACGTAGACAACTAACAGTGAAATACTTAGTAATGTTTTCCCTAATATCCGTAACATAAAAGTATATGTAATCGCTTTGTGCAGTAATGTTACCCAGTTTAAGTTCACACTGAGCCCGACTAATTCTAGTTAAAATTTAGTTGTCTGATCCTCAGAAAAGAGTCCCTCACCTGAGAACTGAATGTAAGACGTGTTACCTAAGGTACTATTAGACTGACAGAATTTCACAGGAAGATGGTACTAATCCCTACTAAAAATAAACTTGGAAGCTAGATGAAAAAGTGATTGAGGAGTTAAGTTAGACTTCTGATCCTTATGAAACTAAACATAAGTACCATCAAATGTTACGTCGTCTGAAATGTCTGAACCTTAAATTCCAGCAAAGTCAGTCTTTGCAGGATCGAAGGTAACATGCAGGTTACCCTCGTCTTTTTTACGCTAGTTGATCTCGAAACGGTATTGAGGTAAAATTTTTGTAGGCAACAAAGTGCTATGACAATCGCCATTTGTCTTCGTGATCTAAAATGTTTACTGACTCTGAAGCCGGAGTTACAGAATTTGTTGTAATCATCGTAGTGGCGAAGTACGATCGTGGTAAGTGTGAAAAGAATGACATAAATGCATTTTAGGACATCGACTTAGAGTAATGGACGTTGTCTGTTACTGATCTATTTTAGGTGATGGCAAATATATCATTTAGATTCAGCCGTCTCCACAAGACGGCGAGGTGCTTTATCGAACAGCCAGATTGTAGCCTTAAAATGGACATGATTTACGCAGTCATCTTCTAGATAAAATTTCTCTAGTGAGGCAGTTCAGTCACTTGCATGTTTCTGGGAGGTTGGTGCAGCTATAGCTGCCACTACGTTTGCTTGTGTTCTTGATCCCTTTCGGAATGTTGGTAGTGACTGTTCGTTATGTAGCGTAACTGGACGTTTACGTTAAATAAGTTTAACCAACGTTTTGCAATAAAGTTGCCAAGTAAATTCCGATGAGCAGTATTACAGAATTCTGTGATGAGTGCCATGTCTTCAATCTATACATAGTACTTCAAATGCTAGACGATGGAGCGCACTAAATTATATACCTTGCTCATTGTGGCTAAAGTCTAGATCAGTCAGCGGCAGTCATGGTGGAACTTACCTTCCGCACAATAGGTCGGCAACGCGTCAGTTCCGAGTAGTCAGTGGGATAATCCTTTGACAAATTGGACTCTAGAAGACGCAACGTATTTCTAACACCGAAATTGAAACAGTTGTTTCGTTTACTATTTTTCGGTGTATTAGTGAGTTTAGAGCAATATTCTGTGGCAGCGAGTGCTAAAAACCGGACTGACATTGGTGCATGTCTTACCGATTAATTGCAGAGACACGAAAATGTATCAAATGTGGTGGTGAAATGACTAAGCAACCGTTGCGCGCGAGCAAACAAAGTGATAAATGTCTTATTAAATCATAAGGCAGGTGGATGACTGTTTACTTATAATAGTGGCACGTTTGACATACTAAAACACATCGATTTTCCTTCCTCCCTTGATTTAATTCAGAAACACTGATCCACTTAGTATGCTCGCGCAGATCGATTGCGTAGCAAGACCGTGGAGAGAAATATTTCATTGATTTTACGGATGTCTTGGATTGGGAAGTTGTCCTTGGTTTGCATATACTAGCACTGTTCAAATAGCTGCGACTTACGAAGCATTTAAATTTATAAGCCTTGTTTCTTGCAGAAATGTTTCTTCCTTTTTCCGAATGTATTACGTCGAAACACATCGTCTGCCCGCTGCTCTCTCATTGGCTGCAGGACACGAATAGATATTCACCTTTTGTTCGCACAATATCACATGCCAGGCACTGACAACATTCCTTTGTGAAACTCGTAAGTACGCCACTGGCTCTGTTCTAGACTACTACCGCTCGTATTTTAAAGGTTTTCCCGAGACAAATTTTTTGCAAGTAGCTATGTTTCTCATTTAAAGTAAAACATTTAAAACTTGACATAAAAATTACAACTCTGCAATGTGACATGTCATGCAAAGTTTACCAACAACAAAACTTCGACGTAATCACCAACGTCGTTGATGTCCAATATTCACATTGTTCACTATTGGTACATAGCTACAATTTGAGCGTCTCGTTATTAATGGGTGTCTTGAGTGTACGTAAGCAGATAGTCATTCTCCGTGTAAATTATTTGTGGAGATGGGACCCTTTACAGATGATGAAACTGCCTAGCTATTCATGTGCAGAGCGCATTCTTTGTCCCTAAATGGCTTCTAGTTTTTTTACAGTTAACCTCTTACCCATCTCTCACTGAGAAATAATTTCCTACATATTGTTGGATTCGGAGCTCTTACATTAGTTTAAACCTCTTGTAACATGAGTAATTAAGAAATTTAATGTAACGTCACCCAATTAGTGTCAAGTTAACAAGTGTACTGCTGGTGGAACAGGGTTCACAGGATTCTACAAGTATTTTCACTTTTATACAGTAATCATTGGAAGTTAAATACACGTTGTCCAATGTTGCCGTCGTGATCAGTATTCAACTCGAATGCCACAATTTGTAGGCTAGTCTGTGCTATTCATGCGGTACGCCTACCACCCTTCCTTCCCCTTAAATCTACATGGATACTCTGCAAATTACATTTAAATGCCTGGGAGAGCGTCAATCTAACCACCTCATTCACAATTCTCTATTATTCCAATCTCGTATAGCGCGTGGACAGAATGAACACCTATATCTTTCTGTACAAGCTCTGATTTCCCTTATTTTATCGTGGTAGTTCCGCCCTACGTAGGTCTGTCAACAAAATATTTTCGCATTCGAAGGAGAAAGTTGGTGATTGGAATTTCCTGAGAAGATTCCGTCGCAACGAAAAACGCCTTTCTTTTAATGATTTGCAGCCCTAATCCTGTATCATTTCTGACTCTTCCCAGATATTTCGCGATAATACAAAACGTGCTGTCTTTCTTTAAACTTTTTCGACGTACTCAGTCAGTCCTATCTGGTAAGGATCCCACACCGCGCAGCCGTCTTCTAAAAGACGACAGACAAGCGTAATGTAGGCAGTCTACTAAGTAGGTGTTTTAAATCTTGTAAGTGCCGTGCCAATAAAACGCAGTCTTTGGTTAGCCTTCCCCACAATATTTTTTGTGTTCTTTCCAATTTTAAGTTTTTCGTAATTGTAATACCTAGGTATTTAGTTGCATTAAAGACTTCTGTATTAGACTGATTTATCGTGTAACAGGAGTTTGAGTTCCTTTTAGCTCTCAAATGGATGACCTCACACTTTTCGCTATTTAGGGTAAACTGCCACTTTTCGCACCATTCATATATTTTTTCTAAATAGATTTGCCGTTTGTTTTGATCTACTACTGACTATTAGTCGACAAACGACAGTCATCTGCAAACAACCGAAGACGGCTGCTCAGGTTGTCTCCAAAATCGTTTATATAGGTAAGGAACAGCAAAGGGCCTATAGCACTATCTTGGGGAACGCCAGAAATCACTTCTGTTTTACTCGATGACTTTCTGTAAATTACTTCGAACTGTGTCCTCTTTGATAGGAAATCGCAGATCCAGTCACATAACTGAGACTATATTCCATAAGCACGCAACTCCACTAAGAGTCGCTTGTGTGGTACAATGTCAAAAGCCTTCCAGAAATCCTAAATTACGGAATCGATCTGAAATCCCTTGTCCATAGCACTCAGCACTTTGTGAATAAAGAGCTAGTTGTTTCACAGGAACGATGTTTTCTAAACCCATGTTGACTGTGTATCAATAGACCGTTTCCTTAGAGGTAATTCATAATGTTCTAACACATACGTTCTAAAATCCTGCTGTGTATCGACGTTAACGATATGGGCCTGTCATTTAGTGGTTTACTGATACTACCTTTCTTGAATATTGATGTGACCTGTGCAACTTTCCAGTCTTTGAGTACGGATCTTTCGGCGAGCGAACGGTTGTGTATGATTGTAAAGTATAGAGCTAATGCATCAGCATACTCGGAAAGGAACCTAATTCGTATACACTCTGGAACAGAGGAATTGGTTTTATTAAGTGATTTGAGTTGCTCCACTACTCAGAGGATATTTACTTCTACGTTTCTCATGTTGGCAGCAGTTTCAGATTTGAATTCTGGAATATTTACTTTTTCTTTTGTGAAGGCATTTCGGAAGGCCGTGTTTAGTAAATCTGCTTTGGCAGCACTGTCTTAGAGAGTATCTCCATTGTTATCGCGCAGAGATGACATTGTTTCTTGCCGCTAACATACTTCACATACGACCAGAATCTACTTGGATTTTCTGCCAGATTTCGAGACAGTGACGTTGTGGGAACTGTTAAAGGCGTCTCACATTGAACTCCGCGCTAAGTTTCGAGCTTAGGTAAAGGATCGGCGATCTTGGGTATTTTGCGTTTGTTTAAATTTGGCACCTATGTTTCGTTGTTTCTGCAACAGTATTCTAACCCGTTTTGTGTACCAAGGAGGATCTGCTGCGTAGTTATAGTTTATTTGGTATAAACCTCTCAATAGCTGCCGATACTATTTCTTTGAATTTAGACCACATCTGGTCTACACTTCCATTATTAATTTGGAATGAGTGGAGATTGTGTCTCAGGAAGCCGTCAAGTGAATTTTATGCTGCTTTTTTGAATAGGTATGTTTTTAGCTTATTTTTTTCTAGGTTTTGGGAATTACAATATTCAATCTCGCTCCGACAACCCTGTATTTACTAATCCTTATGTTGGTTATTAAATAGATTATTTGTTAGTAAGAGGAAAAGTGTTTTCACAACCGTTGACTATTCGCGTGGGCTCATGAACTAACTGCTTGAAATAATTTTCAAAGAATGCGTTTAGGACATAGTTGTGATATCACAACCTGCTGCAAAGCACAAGGTATAGATTAAATATTGGAGGTGATAATTGGGTGGTTAGTTGAAGTCAGCGATTGTGACTACCGAAGGAACGTTGTGGGACAATGACTTGAAGCATAGCCTATTGCTTATGTTCGCACCATGTTAAAGGCCCTTCTGCTCGTGAAACAATAACGCTAAATTAAGAAAACTTGTTTTACATTATGTAAAAGTAAAGGAGTATTTTGAGGCACCATTTAGACCTTTAAATGTATAAATAAACTGTGAAAGATGAAATGGGTAAACTGCTACGCGATTTGTCGTCCGCGTTGTAACGTGAACCCCGTGGCACCGCGAGTAAACTGTCCGCAATGCACACCACGCTTCTTGCACCGACCGTCCGAAGTGGCGGTGAGGTGACACTGCTCCGCATCGCGTGGAAGGTGGTTCGAATCGTCAGCGGACAATCTATACTGATTTTCCATGGAGTTCCCAACTCACTTAAGGCAAATAGTGTGAAATTTTGTTTGAAATAAACGTGATAGATTATTTCAGCTTTGCCTAATAAGAATTTGTGCTCGAATGTTCTCATCAGCGGGACGTTAAATACATTAGTATGTTTACAACTCACTTCGGATAGCTTTTGATATATGCTGAGGTATTAAACGTCTGAGACTGATTACGGCAACTGATCGCCGATCGTAAAGTGAGACCATCTTTTTCCGTGTATTTACATGCAGTATGTAGCTGTTGGATTATGCCTCAATTTCAATGGATGTGGGTGGTCAAACTTCACCTTCCCGTTGACGCCATTATTTCGGCGAAGCACAAGACAGTAGCCTAAGACTACGAAATGAAATAGGCGGTGCTCTTTCGAAAGATGGTATTAAGAGATGCTTAAATCCGCACTGTATGGATGTGAGGTCGGAGCCTGGAAGTTCACTTCCCACCGGGATCATCGCTTTAACCACTACACCTCGCTCGATGTCTGAAATGCAGATGTTCGATCGGTATGTAGTAACGTGTTCATACGTATTTAAAGTTCTAGTTTTCGTTAACAAGTACCGAAGGATTAGTATAAGGTCGAAATGGAAAAATGGAAGCGGTCAAGTTATTACTCGCTGTCCTCTAGATTGGTCACAAATCCCCAGGCGGTAAACCAGTGGAGAAAATCTTTGAGCATAATTTTTATTGATCTGAAATCTTTCTATTTTTTAGATTCATTTAAGTTGTTTCATAATTGTTGAAACCTGTTGGAAACACCATTTACTGTAACAGAGAACTCGAATGCAACCGATGTAATAAGTTACCGGTGGAGTGGTTAGTTTTGGATATTATCACAGCAAATTAAGTAGGAGTCAATAGGCTTCAGACTCGTTTCAGGCGGCCCATCACCGATTCTTCTCTGTAACGACGTCATATCAGAGTTGAAATTGCTCCCTCACCAGTTATTTTCAGGATATAGCCTATTCCAGTCTCTATTGTCCTCCATAATTCTTACCCTTTACAGCTGCCTCTAAAACCATGGGAGTTACTCCACGATGTGTTAAAAAATATCAAACCATCCTCAGCATTCTTGTGTTCCTTTCCTCTGATTCTGCGGAGAGCCTCCTCATTCACTATCCTATCAGTCCATCAAATTTTCTGTTTTCTGAAGCATCACATTTCAGATGTTTAAGTTCTCTTTTTCCAGAGGCCACTTTTCACTATGCAAATCTTTGCTCCAAACGTACATACTGAGAAATTTCATCAAATTAAGCCCTTTTTCTGATACTAGAAGACATCTCTTCGCCAGGAATTCCTTTATTACCACTGCTAGTCTGATGCTTGTTCTTCTTGCGTCGCGGGCTATTTTACTGCCTAGGTAGCAGAATACCTTAAATTCGTCTACTTCGTGAGCCATTCTGGTAAGTTTCGCGCTGTTCTCATTTCTGATACTTCTCATTATTTTAGTCTTTCCTCGACATACTCTTAATGATATTCTGTACTCAGTACAGTTCATTCCATTTAGCAGAGCCTGCAATTCTTCGCATTCACTCAGGATAGCAATGTCATCAGCGAATCGTATCATTGCTACCCTTTCATGTAGAATTTTAATGCCACTCCTGAATCTATTTCCATCGTTGCTTCATCGATGCACAGACAGAACAGTAGAGGCGGAAAACTACATCCGCGTCTGACATCCTTTTTAATCCGAACACTTCTTCAGTGTGTCCACTCTTACTACTCTCTTGGATCCAGTACGTGTTGTATATTACCAGTCTCTCACGACAACTCAGTCCTATCAATCTCAGAATTTCGAAAATCATGCAACATTTTATACTGTCGAACGGCTTTCCCAGGTAGACAAATCCAATTAACGTGTCTAGAAGTTTTTTCTTCCATTATCAACAGCAATTTCAGAAGTGCCTCTCTGGTGCCTTGGCTTTCCGTAAAGCCAAACTGATCATCTAACACATCTTAAGTTTCTTTTCCATTATTCTGTCTCCCCTTGTGACTAACTACTTTGCATGGGCTGTTAATCTGATGGTGCGATAATTCACACTTTTTAGCTCTTGCAATGTTTGGAATCGCGTCCATAATGTTTTTCCGAAAGTTCGATGGTATATCTCCAGTCTTACACATTCTACACATCGACGTGAAAATTTTGTTGCCACTTCCCCAGTGATTTTAGAAATTCTGATTGTATACTGTCCATCCCTTCTGCCTTGCTCTCTCTTTCCCAAAATGCTTCCGAACTGTTTCTCATAATGGCTCCCTTATCTCATCTATATTGACTGACGTTTCCTGTTCTCACGTCGTCTGGCAAGTCTCTCTTATCGAGGCCTATTCCTCTCTCCACCTATCTGCTCTTCTGCTCCTGCATTTAACAACGGAATTCACATTACATTCTTAATGATACCACCACTGCTTATAATTTCATAAAAGGTTCTTTCCACTTTTCTATAAGCTCCGTCAGTTCAGATAATTTCTGTTTCTACACATTTTTCATATAGCCATTTCGCCTTAGCTTCCCTGCACTTCCATACATGACATTACTAAGTGACTTGGATTTCTGTATTTCCAGTCATAGATGTGTAAATCATTGTTTCTTCATTGTTTCATCGATCAACTTAAGTATTTGTTCTGTTACCCATGATTTCTTCGCATTTAAACTGATTTTTACCAATGATTTTCTATCTATCTTCTGTGATAGCTCTTTTTAGATATATCCATACCTACTGGGCTATTCCTTATCGCAGCATCTATAGCCTTACAGAACTTCAGTCGTGTTTGAGTCCTTAGTAGTCGGCAATCCCACTTTGCGCATTGATTCTTTCTGAATAGCCCCATAAACTTCAGCCTACTCTTAATCACTAGTAAATTCCACTGAGTAAACCATCTCTTGGTTGGGCCTTACAATCCAGTGTGTGGTTTTGGAGTCTATGCCTTACCATAATGTGTTACTGAAATCTTCCCGTATCGCTCGGTATTTTTCAGACATACCTCCCCTCTTGTCATTCATGAACAGAGTATTAGCTGTTACCCTCTAATATTTATTGCAGAACTGTCTTTCTTCTCTCTCATTCCTGGTGCCAAGCTCATATTGTTCAGCAACCCTTCTGTTATTCCTTCCCCACCACCTCATTCCATCTCCCACCGCTGTTAGATTTATCACTGAACTGTTGACACTAACTCACTCTCCCCTACAATCCTATTCACAAAGAATGTAAATAGTTAAACCATTTTCTACTCCTGTTATTTCCCTATGCTCATCTAATTAGAAATCCTTGGGCTCTTCCTCCCCCATCCTCCCGGGTGCTTACGGTTCTCTCGTGAATTCGTGAGTGGTGCACACGGGCCCACAGAGCTATTGCAGCCCATTCTTCCTTTCATGGCTGCATTTCCTTCACCCTGCTCCTCCCTCTCTATCCCCGCTCATTCCCCGCTGTCGCCTCCTTCTCCTACTTCGGTGTTGGAGTTGGATTTACGTCGACCTGGCTATCCACTTGGATTCCTGTTTTGCTCGCAATTTCGTTCCTCCTGCCTATTCAGTTTCATTATTCCTGGCGTTCAGATCCCCGTTTGAGATCTGATCTCCACTTCTAAATTTTCTGTTTTTGTGACCCATTTGGGGAAAAACTGCCTCCTTAGCGTCTATGGTGTGGATTCCTCTCTTCCTTCCCTGTCCCTTTCTCTCTGATAGATCATTAACTGCAGCAAGTCAGTTTGGTGGGGCTCTTAAGTACCAATCTGGCAGAGCCATCTGACAACACAGGTAGAACTACCGATATCTCGGTTGTTTCCTCCCAATGTATACCTAGGAGTCGTTGCTTTTCTTCCTGTAGCATCAGTACTCCTGGAAACTGTCGCTGTGCTGGGAAACCCTTGCTGTGGCTGGGTGGCGCCCATGGGAAGAACCCTTGGTCGGTGTGGGTGGTATCATAGCAGATGCTTGGCATATAAAGCTGAAACAGTCTAGCCTTTTTCAAACGGCTATGTCTTAGAATAGTGGAGGCTCGTTGAATGCTGCTTCCTATGACTTGGCAGCTGTTCTTTCCCTGGCTATACTATGGGAGGAGGCCTGGCTCACTCTTGAAATGACATATTTTCCCACCTACCGCGCCTGTACTACGATGGATGGGGATACATTCACCACCACAAAGCCAATGGTTTTGGTGGATGATACGGAAGACTAGTTTGGTGAAGTCTCCCAGTAAGATGTGGTCAGGCTACCTATTTATCAAAGCATCTTCCACCTCCCAATCTGCAGCTCTTTGTGCCTGTGATCGTTTTCGCAATGTCCCAGTGTCTATTGCCACTCCATGAGTATGGTCCAGGGAGCATTTTTCATAGGAACCTCATCCTCAAAACTAGTGAGAAACTCCAGCCTAATCTGGAGTGACATTGTGTTAATTTTGTAAGAGATATTCAGAAAGGTCATTAAGAAAGCCGTACAGATACTAGGGCCTTCATTCTGGCTTTCGAGGGGGTACCCTCCCAGAGAAGGTAAAGGTTATGTGCTGCAGCTGTAACATGAAACCGTACTTTGCATCACTTATGAGGTGGTTTCTGCTTCTGTTTGGGGAATGTGTTCCTGCTGTATGGAGGATCCTCTGTGTACTGACGGTGGACAACCTCTCCATCAAGGAAGCCCCTATGTTCCGCCACCTGTGTCAGTCATCATGTCCGCCACTCCCCTCGCTTGCCAGATGGCCCAGTTTCAAGGGAGAAAAGAAGATCCAAAAGTCCCTGGATTGCCTGATTGCCTGTCTATGTTGAGGCTCACCAAAAATTAATTCACCTGGTCACTTTCTTCAACTTGCATCCTCCCCCCTCCCCTCACCTGTAGTTCCCATGACCTCCATTTTGGGAGCCACTCCCTGTCTCTGGCAGAAGAGCCCAATTCCTTGGCACCTGCTTGTGATGGGATTCTCTTTCCCACCCCTAGGACCCTTCTCCCAGGCGTGTTCTCCATGGTCCTTTCCCAAGGTTCCAGATCTTGCAGATGCCCATACTCCATCTGTGCCCTTCTCTCCTCCACCTCACAAAAATGGGGAAGAGAAAAAGGAAAACAAAGAAACTAAAATCCCAAGACAAGCCCTCTTGGCGCCCCCAGAGGTGCCATCTCCATCGTCGCAAATTGAGTCTCACATCTTATTCATGGATGTCACCACATTCTTGTTGGCGACAACCACTGACTGACTTGACCTCGGTTTTTTAAGTCCAACCTAGAGTCTTGCCACACAATGATCCATTGGAATTGCAACAGATAGTATTCTCACCTGCCAGAAGTACATCCTGTCGCCTCCTATTGTGTTCGGTCCAGCTCTTCAAGAAATGCACTTTTCTGATACTCTTTCCAACGTTTCATGGTTATCAGTCTGTCAGAACCGTGCTGAACCTGGTGTAGCATCTGGAGGGGTTGGTACCTCAGTTCATGCAGATGTCATTAGTGATTCAATCATTTTCTTGTTGCTGCCAGGCAGACAGGCTCTCTTTGGGCATTCTGCAGGACCAATTGGTCTTCATATACAACAGCTGTGCAGTTAGGCACCTCTCTCGAACTGCACTGATAGTCATGCTGGGCATCTGCCACTATTCATGCTGCTAGCACAGCTGTCACCATATCCACAGGCCTCCTCATCAGCCACCAGTACCATGGTGGACCAAGGATTTAGCAGTCGTTGTCCAGGACGTCGCTGGGTGCTTCAGCGGTTTAAACGACACCCTTTACAGACCAGCCTCCTCGATTTTAAGCACCTCTTTGCTAAAGAATCTCATTAAGCAAAGGAAAAAAGGAATGCTGGGAGCGCTATGTCTCTTCCGCAGGGATAAGACTCCTCCACAAAGATCTGGTACCAACTCTACGCCTTCTGGGCCATCAGCAATAGCCAACTGTCCAGGGTCTTATCCTCAAAGGTACTCTGGGCACTGATGCATTTGTCCTGGCAGAATACCTCACGACACTTTGAGAAGGCTTCAGCGTCCTCTTCAAATTATGCTACCTTTCTCCAGCAGGAACAGAGTTAAACAGAACCCCCTCTGTTTCAACCCCCACCACGCTGAACCCTAAAATGAACATTTCACTGAATCGGAATTCTTGCAAACTCTTAACTCTGCACATGACTTGGCACAAGGCCCATATTCCATCCACAATAAATGATCCCAGACTTGGACGTTACCCAGGGACACCTACTCACTCTTCAACCACATTAGGTTCAGGGGTGCTTTCCCACTGCTATGATGAAACAGTATAGTCATCCACATCCTTAAATATTAAAGAACAAAGTATCTGGACAGATAATGGCCGATTTCTCTGATGATGAACATACTTCGTTAACTTCCTGAGAGGATGGCTAGCTTCAGATTTTTTGTGTACTCTAATCTCGGAGGCGTTTGTCCCCATATCAACGTGCCTTCTGGGAAGGACGATCCCCAATTGACTATTTACTCATATTGAAAACAGCAATGTGACAGGATTTTACTGCCAAAACTTTGTCGCAGTCTCCTTTGACCTACATAAGGCATACAATACAGCTTGGCGCCATTACATTCTAGTTGCCCTCTGAGTAGGGCTTTCATGACCGCCATCAAATTTTTAACCCCCCCAGGGGTCCACAACTCTTTTGTGGATACGTGCGTGGCAAGCACGGGGCCCCGAGCCAATGCAGCCTTCTTCCTCTTCAGGGCTGCATTTCCTTTCCCTTCCCCTCCTTGCTCCTTTCCCCTCGCCCTCTCCTCTCCCTCTTGGTGTCCTTGCATGTGTTGGCCCCGCTATCCTCCTGGTTCTGTTGGTTTTCTAATTCGGCTTTGTTGCATAATCATCTCCTCCTTTTGGCATTCCTTGGTCACCCTCTAGAGTTCGACCTCCATTACAAAATTTCTCCTCCCCCTCAGGGGGTCCACAACTCTTTTGTGGATATGTGCGTAGAGAGCACGGGACCCTGAGCTAATGTGGCCTTCCTTCCTTTCCGGGCTGCATACCTTCCCTTTCCGCATCCTTCCCCATCCCTATCTTCGCCCCTCCTCCCCTCACCTCTGGCTCTTTCCTTCCCTTTCTCCCTATCTGGGAGTACGGTTTGTGCCTACATCTGAAGACGGACGCTCGTAAATGTACTGCATTCTTAGACTTCCTTGCTTTTATGTCTTCTTCCTTCCTTTGTCCTTCTCTTTTCCTTACCTCTTCTCTTTCCCTTTTCTCCGCTGCGGCGTTTGAGATCTCTCTTCTTTCCTTTCTCTTTCTTCCTCCCTGTGCGTGTCTGAAGGCCGACCCACGCCTTTTGTGCGTAGCCGGTGACTGGGTAACACGTAATTCCCCGCCCCGGGTAGACAGGTAGGACATGTACGTACCCCCTGGCAACGGCCAGGCCCAGGGCGGGGTGATTACCCGAGCTGATACCTTCCGAAAATGCCGATTGGTCCCTCCGTCCGTTTGTCGGGAGGTGTGACCTGAGGTGTGAACAATCACCTAAGGTGGGAGTGCCCTCAGAGAGGGCCCCCACAAGGGAGGAGCGCGCCATCGGAGACGCCGGTAATCATGGGGGATTCTTCCGCAATGGTTTCCTCACCTTCCACTATGTCTGCTCACAAGCGTAAGTTCACTGGGTCTCAGCCACAGACAGTTCTTCCATCGTTGCCACAGTTCCTTGTTGTTTCTCGGACTGATGAAGGTCACGACTTCTCCAGTCAACCCTTTCATTATTCAGAAAGGTGTCGACGCAATTGCAGGTCCTGTAAAGTCTTGTTCCAGATTACGGAATGGCACCCTGTTGTTAGAAACACACAGTGCCCTCCAGGTACTAAAATTGCTGCATACTTCTCTGCTCCACACCTTCCCTGTCCGGGTGGAATCGCACCGTACCTTAAATTCCTCGCGTGGAGTCGTTAATACACGCTCCCTCGATGGATTGTCTGACGAAGAAATTCAGCACTATCTGTCTGACCAGGGCGTAACGGCAGTTCATAGAGTAATGAAACGGGTTGACACGAACATCATTCCAACCCGCACTGTCTTCTTGACATTTGACAAAGTTCAACTCCCATCGAAAATCAAAGCAGGCTATGAGATAATTTCCGTTCGCCCTTAAGTCCCAAACCCTACGCGTTGTTATCGGTGTCAGCGGTTCAATCACACCAGCCAGTCCTGTTCCAATCCGGCCAAATGTGTTACGTGTGGCAAGGATGCCCATGAGGGTGCTTGTCCACCTCCATCCCCTCGCTGCATCAACTGTATGGGTGACCACGCTGCTTCCTCTCGAGATTGCCCCGTTTTTAAGGACGAAAAGCTCATCCAGGAAATAAGAGTGAAGGAAAAGGTGTCGACCTTTGCTGCTCGAAAATTATTCGCCAGTCGCAAGCCCACCGTGCCTCAGACAGGAAAATACAGCGCTGTCCTTGCTTCTCCTCGGCCAACAAAGGAGGCGGCCACGCAGACTTGCGACCTCACCTTTAGTGCCACGGTCGTCAGATCGGCCAGCGCAAAGATCGCTCGTTCAACCTCACCACTTTCGCCTGCACACTCTATGGCTCACCCTTCGTCGGGTTCTGCTAAATCTCGAGCCCAAAAGTCTGACGCCAAGTCTTCGAATAAAGAGCATACTCGTGATGAGTTTTTAAGTACCGCAACTTCACAACCATCGGTTCCTCCTTCATCTAAACATCATTCTTCCAAGAAGGCTACAAAGAAACCCAGTTCCTCTCCTTCTCCGCCAAGGCGTGTCCCATCTACAGCACCACCTGGCGGAAATCGCCCTCAGCCGTCTTCTGTGTCGCCGAGGCGCACTGCTGGTGGCCGGTCAACCGGCCGATCGCTGGTGGCAGGGGCTGCTCCTGAACAACCTATGGATCAGGATCTTCTGCCTTCGGCTGAATGCCATTCCATGCTGTCGGTTGCTAGCCCCGAGCAGTCTTCGAGTTGACAGCAACTTTGGTCACATTCCTCCATTTTCTGTTCACACCATGTCCATTATCCACTGGAATATCCGCGGTATTCGAGCCAATCGGGATGAATTCTCGGTCCTCTTACAATCCTACTCGCCGGTCATCTTCTGTCTTCAGGAAACAAAGCTGCGTCCCCATGACCGCTTTGTTCTCCCTCACTTTCAGTCCGTCCGATATGACCTCCCCTCTGTTGAAGGCACCCCAGCCCATGGAGGACTCATGATACTTCTCCATGATACTCTCCATTATCACCCAAACCCCTTAAACACTTCCTTCCAAGCTGTCGCCGTCCGTCTTTCCCTTTCTGGATACACGTTCTCTCTTTGTACTGTATACATTCCATCATCCACACCAATGGCACGAGCTGATCTCCTTCATCTTCTTGGTCAGCTTCCACCCCCCTATTTGCTGGTTGGGGACTTCAATGCCCACCACCCGCTTTGGGGATCTCCACATCCTTGTCCACGTGGCTCGCTATTGCTAGACGTCTTCCACCAAGCGGATCTAGTTTGCCTCAACACTGGGGTCCCCACATTTTTGTCTGCCTCCACGACAAATTTCTCTCATTTGGACCTTGCGGTCGGTACTGTTCCGCTAGCTCGGCGCTTCGAATGGTTCGTCCTTGATGATACACACTCGAGTGACCTCTTTCCATGTGTCCTTAGACTGCAGCCTCCACTGCCATATATGCGCTCGCGACGCTGGAAATTTGCCCAAGCCGATTGGACACTTTTTTCGTCTCTAGCGACATTCGATGACCGTCGCTTTCCCAGCGTCGACGATGAGGTCACACATATTACCGACGTTATTCTTACAGCTGCGGAACGTTCAATACCACGCACTTCCGAATTGCCCCGGCGCCCCCAGTTCCTTGGTGGAACTAGGCATGCCGTGACGCACTACGTGAGCGGCGACGTGCTCTTCGCATTTTCCGTCACCATCCTACTTTGGCCAACTGTATCAGCTATAAGCAGCTCCGTGCGCGATGCCGTCGCGTCATCCGCGATAGCAAGAAGGCAAGCTGGAAATTCTTTATTAGCTCATTTAACACCTTCACTCCCTCCTCGGAAGTTTGGAGTCCGCTTCGACGGTTCTCAGGCGCGCCTAGTTTCTCCCCGGTCTCTGGGCTCACTGTCGCGCATGATACCTTAGTGGACCCCGTCGCAATTTCTAACTCGTTGGGTCAGCACTTTGCTGAGATTTCGAGCTCTTCAAATTACCCGCCAGCGTTTCTCCCGAAGAAACGTGCAGCAGAAGTGCGACATCTTGCTTTCTCCTCTCCAAATCACGAAAGCTACAATACTGTTTTCTCCATGCGGGAACTCCAACATGCCCTCTCTTCTTCTCGCTCCTCTGCCCTGGGACCGGATGGTATCCATGTCCAAATGTTGCTGTATTTATCAACCCATAGTCTGCGTTACCTCCTTCGCCTTTATAATCGAATTTGGACCGACAGTACCTTCCCCAGACGGTGGCGGGAAGCTATTGTCGTTCCCGTTCCGAAACCTGGAAAGGACAAACATCTCCCCTCTAGCTATCGCCCCATTTCTCTCGCGAGTAGTGTCTGTAAGGTTTTGGAGCGTATGGTGAATTACCGTTTAGTTTGGTGGCTGGAATCCCGCAGTCTTTTAACACCTGCCCAATGCGGATTCCGAAAGCATCGTTCTGCAGTTGACCATCTTGTTGCTCTCTCCACTTATATCATGAACAATTTTCTCCGGAAACGCCAAATGGTAGCAATACTTTTTGATCTGGAGAGAGCATATGATACCTGTTGGAGGACAGGCATCCTCCGCACACTGTTCTCTTGGGGCTTTCGAGGCCGGCTGCCCCTTTTTCTTCGCGAATTTATGGCAGAGCGCACTTTTAGGGTGCGGGTGAACACTACTCTCTCCCGTACTTTCTCCCAAGAAAACGGGGTACCCCAGGGATCCGTGCTGAGTTTTGTACTGTTTGCCATCGCCACAAATCCAATTATGGATTGTCTCCCTCCTGATGTCTCGGGCTCCCTCTTTGTGGACGATTTTGCGATCTACTACAGCTCTCAACGGACCAGCCTTCTTGAACGACGTCTTCAAGGATGTCTCGATCGCCTCCACTCGTGGAGCATCGAAACTGGCTTCCGTTTCTCACCCAGTAAGACCGTTTGTGTCAACATTTGGCGACGTAAGGAGTTTCTTCCGCCCTCCTTACATCTAGGTCCTGTCAACCTTCCGTTTTCAGACGTCGCTAAATTCTTGGGTCTTATGTTTGCCAGAAAACTATGCTGGTCCTCCCACGTTTCCTATCTTTCGGCTCGCTGTCTGCGATCGCTTAACACCCTCCGTGTCCTGAATGGTACCTCCTGGGGAGCGGACCGAGTGGTCCTTCTCCGCCTCTATCGCGCCTTAGTGCGCTCGAAATTGGACTATGGAAGCATAGTCTACTCCTCAGCTCGGCCGTCTATTCTTCGGCGTCTCAACTCTATCCACCACCGTGAATTACGTTTAGTGTATGGAGCTTCTTACACCAGCCCTGTGGAAAGCCTTTATGCTGAGACTGCTGAACCTCCGCTGTCCAATCGGCGAGCAGTCCTCCTGAGTCGTTATGCTAGCAATCTGTCTTCCATGCCTGCTAATCCAGCCCATGACCTTTTTTTCGACGCCTCCTTTGATGTAGGGTATGCAGGCCGCTCCTCCTCCCTACTACCCCCGGGAGTCCGCTTCCGTCAACTACTCCATTCTCTTTCCTTCAGCTTTCCTAAAACCTTCTTGACAACTTGGGGTACAGCACCGCCTTCGCTCCGTCCCCGGATCTGCCTGCTCCGTGACCTTTGTCTATTTCCCAAGGATGGTACCCCTACACTTGTTTATCGTCGGGCATTTGCTGCTCTATGTGCAGAAATGACGGACGCCACATTTATTTACACCGACGGCTCGAAAACATCGTTAGGTGTAGGGAGTGCCTATATTGTTGGCGACACCCCAAATCGCTTTCGGCTTCCTGACCAGTGTTCGGTTTATACTGCGGAGCTTTACGCTGTTCTCCAGGCTGTCCACTACATCCGCCGCCATCAGCGGATACAGTACGTTATCTGCTCAGATTCTCTCAGCTCTCTCCTCAGTCTCCAAGCTCTTTACCCTGTGCACCCTCTGGTCCACCGGATTCAGGACTGTCTGCGCTTGCTCCGCCTGGGAGTGTCTCGGTGGCGTTCCTCTGGCTCCCGGGACACGTTGCTATCTGTGGGAATGAGGCGGCCGATATAGCGGCCAAGGCTGCAGTCTCTCTTCCTCGGCCAGCTATTCAGTCGCTTCCCTTCACCGATCTACGGAGCGGTTTATGTCGCCAAGTTGCTCATTTATGGCATGCGCATTGGTCAGCACTTCCCCGTAATAAATTGCGGGAAGTGAAAGCCCTTCCTTGCGATGGACCTCTTCCTCCCGAACGCGTCGTCGGGAGGAGGTAATTTTAGCTAGACTCCGGATAGGGCACTGTCGTTTTAGCCATCGACATCTTTTAAGCGGCGATCCTCCCCCACTCTGTCCCATTGCTCTCAGCTGTGGACGGCACGACACCTTTTAATTGAATGCCCCTATTTTAATCCGTTACGCTCCCGTCTACAGCTATCGCCTGATCTATCGTCGATTTTAGCAGATGACACGCGCTCAGCCGACCGCGTTTTGCAGTTTATTAGTGACAGTGAAATGACGTCAGTCATTTGAAGTTTTTTTTGGTGACAATCACCCCCTGTCTGTAGTGGATTTTTAAGCATTCTTTCTACTTTGTTTCTCCAATTTTATGAGTTTGTTCCCATTGCTGCTGGTTTTCAATTTCGGTTTTTTACTGTCTTAAGTCACGGGCTGGGCGCTAATGACCATAGAAGTTTTGCGCCCTAAAACCACAAAAAAAAAAAAATTCTCCACGTTCACCAGATTGCCCAGTATATAAAAACGAAAAGATACAGGAGTAGAAGTCCCTCAATCGTTTAACCTACACAGAGGCCCGTAAGAAATACACACGACTTCACCCTGTGTCCATGACATCTAGTTACGCCTTGGTGACATCTTCACCCCTTCCTCCCACTTCCTTACCCCCATCCTGGACCCCTCTCCTCCCCCTCCCCTGCGGCTCCCACACCTTCCCTGGGCGCTGCTCCCCCTCAACAGCCGGAGAAGTGCCCCACTCCTTCAGCGTCTGCCGGTCAAGGGCGCCTCTCCCGGGATGCCCTTTCCCGGCACCTTCAAGTCTGCTGCCGCGCGACGACCGCGAGAGCCGTGGTCTGTCTGCCCCCCAGGTCACCCGGTCTATTTCTGTTCCTGATCTTGCTGCAGCTGGCTCCTTTATGCCACACAGCCCTCCTCGATCTCAGCCTGAAAAGAAGAAGAAACATAAGTCCCGGGAGAAAGAGCCACTGGTGTCAGTCGAGGTCCCTTCCCCGACTTCACAACCGGATTCTGACCTGTCGTTCATGGATGTCGCCCCCTCCCTTGCCTTGTGATTGGTGGGGATCCGGTGGTATGACTGGCTTCAGCGTGTTCAGCCCCCATTTAAATCATCGTTCTGTGGTTCTGCAATGGAATTGTTATGAACAATAGTCACCTTCCGGAATTGAAATCCCTTCTTTCGTCTTACTCTTCAACTTGTGTGGTTCTCCAGGAATCTCATTTTACTGATTCTCACTCACTGACCCTCTATGGGTTCCGTGTTTTCTGTCGAAATCAGGTCGGACCTCTGCAGGCTTCTGGTGGTGTTTCTACGTTGGTCCGTACAGACATTGATAGCATGTGGATTCCTCTTCAAACTACAATGGAAACGGTTACTGTTAGGGTCCACCTAGACTTTGCAGTCACAGTTTGCAATCTTTATCTCCCTCCTGACAGGACTGTTACACCTGCTGCCTTAACTGCCCTTCTTAAGGAACTTCCTCCTCCCTCCCTCCTCCTTGGGGATTTTAATGCTCATCATCCCTTGTGGGGCAGTGCTTTTCCATCTGTACGAAGTCTTCTTATAGACCAGTTTATTGCAGACCACGACTTGTGCCTTCTTTATGATGGCTCCCCTACTCATTTCAGTGCCGGTCATGGTACCTTTCTGCCAATGATCTTCCTCTTTCTACTTCCTCTCTCCTCCCTTCATTACACTGGTCGTCACACGACGACCTTTGTGATAGTGACCATTTCCCGTTGATTATCTCGCTCCCTTCCCGCTCCTCGATGGACAGGTTACCTCGTTGGGATTTCCGACGCGCCGATTGGTCTCCATACACTGCACAGGTCGTATTTTCTGCCTCTTTGTCGGGTTGTATTGATGACGTCCTACGTGACGTGTCTAACGCGATTGTTCGCGCTGCTAGCCTTGCTGTCCCGCGCTCATCAGGACCATTTCGTTACCGGCAAGTCCCATGGTGGAGTACGGCTATTGCCATTGCCATCCGTGATCGCTGTCGAGCTTTGCAACACTTTGAGGCACCCATCCGTAGCTAACCTTACTACCTTTAAACGCCTCCACTCTAAAATTCCGTTATTTAATCAAACAGAGCAAGCGGATATGTTGGGAACTATTAGTTTCTTCCCTTGGTACCACTGTCCCTCTGTCATGGGTATGGGCTACACTTCGCTCTCTCCAAGGTTGCCATCGGCAGTCCACCCTCGCAGGCCTTCACCTCCCAGATGGCATTTGTACGGACCCATTAGTTCTTGCAGAACATCCTGTGACCCATTTTGCAGTGGAATCAGCGGCAGCCTCCTTTCCAGCTGCATTCCTTCATCCAAAACAGCGGGCTGAAGCTTCTACCTTATGTTTTACCCATTGTGAGTCAGAATCTTACAACGAACGTTTTACTGAATGGGAATTTCTTTCCGCATTTTCTTTTTCTCATGATACAGCCCCTAGCCCAGATTCCATTCATAACCAACTGCTTCAACATCTTAGTGCTCCACAACAGCAACATCTTCTTCGGGTGTTTAACCGTATCTGGCTCCAGGGTGACTTCCCTTCTCAGTGGAGGGATAGCATTGTGGTTCGTGTCCTTAAGCCTGGTAAGAACCCCCTATCTGTTGACAGCTATCAGCCAATTAGTTTGACCAATGTTGTTTGTAAGTTACTTGAACGCATGGTAGCCCGTCGGCTCAATTGGGTCATCGAATCTCGGGATCTATTGTCCACTTACCAGTGTGGCTTTCGAGAGGGGCGGTCTCCAATCGATCATTTACTTCGCTTGGAATCCGCAGTTCGGCAGGCTTTTTCCCAGCGCCGCAATTTGATGCCGCGGCCAAGGCTGCGGTCCTCCAGCCTCAGACAGCTTCTTGTTGTGTCCCTTCATCAGATTGTAGCAGGGTCATTTGTCGGCGCATTTTATCGCTGTGGCATGCCGATTGGGCTACACTTACGGACAACATGCTTCAGGCCTTGAAACCTCTTCCCGTGGCTTGGACGTCCTTCTCACGCCCTTCTCGGCGGGAGGAGGTCGATTTTGCCCGGTTACGAATTGGACACTGCCGGTTCAGCCATCGCCATCTGCTGACGGCGGCGCCGGCGCCGTTCTGCCCATGTGGGCAATTGCTGACGGTCCGGCAAATTTTAACGACCTGTCCGGATTTTAATACACTGCGTCTTGATCTTGGCCTGCCGTGTACTCTAGATGACATTTTAGCGGATAACCCACGAGCAGCTGCTCGCGTTCTTCGCTTTATCAACTTGACAAACCTCTTAAGGACATTTGATTATGCTGTTTTTTTAATCCTATGCCTGTCAGTCTGTCTTTTATCGTGTTTTCCCTTTTAGTTGCTGTTCTAAACTTGTGCCTCGCGGTGCATTCCTAACGTAGTCTGGGCGCTAAAGCCCATTGAAGTTGTGCGCCCCAAAACCACAAAAAACCAGCCACAATTAGGTTGCCGTGTTTTTTTTGACCTTCACAAGGCCTATGACACGGCCTGGCGCGTCACCCCTGCGGGTCCGGGGATTAGAATAGGCCCGAGGTATTCCTGCCTGTCGTAAGAGGCGACTAAAAGGAGTCCATCCCCCTCACGGGGGTAGTTAGCGCCTGCGTCCGGAGACGGACGATCTTCACGACCTATAATCGTGGTCTTTTTGGTTTTAAACTTCTCGTTTCTTCCTTCCTTTTGTTGGTCCCTTTCTTTGCTCTTCTCCACCTCACTGTCTTCCTTACTCTTTCCCTTGACATCTCCTTGCCTTCTCATTGCCTTTTTCTCCTTGCCTTCTCATTGCCTTTTTCTCCTTGCCTTCTCATTGCCTTTTTCTCCTTGCCTTCTCATTGCCTTTTTCTCCTTGCCTTCTCATTGTCATCATCTCCTTGCCTTCCCATTGCCTTTTTCTCCTTGCCTTCTCCTTGCCTTCTCCTTGCCTTTTTCTCCTTGCCTTCTCATTGCCTTTTTCTCCTTGCCTTCTCATTGCCTTTTTCTCCTTGCCTTCTCATTGCCTTTTTCTCCTTGCCTTCTCATTGCCTTCTTCTCCTTGCCTTCTCTGGTCTCCGCCTCGGCGTTTGAGACAGTCTGTCCTCTTTCTCCCTCTCTCTCTTCTTTTTCCTCTTCTTCCTTCCTCCCTGTGCGTGTCTGAAGGCCGACCCACGCGTTCGCACGCGTAGCCGGTGACGGGGTAACGCGTAAGTCCCCGCCCTGGGTAGACATGTAAGGCACGCGCGTACCCCCTGGTAAAGGCCAGGCCCGGGGAGGGGTGATTGCCTGAGCTGATACCTTCTGACCATGCCGATTGGTCCCTCCGTCTGTTTCTCGGGAGGTGTGACCTGAGGTGTAAACATTCACCTAAGGCGGGAGTGCCCTCTGAGAGGGTCCCCACAAGGAAGGAGCGCGCCATCGGAGACGCTGGCAATCATGGGGGATTCCTCCGCAATGGATTCTACTCCATCGCTTTCGACTTCGACCCAAAAACGGAAACGTGACCAGCCAACAGTGACAAAAGTACTACCGCCTGCCCCACAGTTCCTCGTAGTTTCTCGATCTGAGGACGGAAAGGATTTTTCCTCTGTCAACCCTTTTGTTATTCAGAAGGGCGTTGATGCCATAGCCGGATCTGTCAAATCTTGTACCAGGTTGCGTAACGGCACCTTATTACTAGAAACTGAGAATGCCTTTCAGGCACAAAAACTGCTTCGGGCCACCCTCCTGTACACGTTCCCTGTCCGGGTGGAGGCCCACCGAACTTTGAATTCGTCTCGTGGTGTAGTGTATACTAGCTCCCTCGACGGATTGACTGACGAGGAGCTTCAATCTTTCCTCGCTGAGCAGGGCGTGACGGCTGTCCATCGGGTCATGAAAAAGGTCAACAACGACCTTGTACCGACCCGGACACTCTTCTTGACCTTCGATAGTGTTAAGCTGCCATCGCGCATCAAGGCGGGCTACGAGGTTATTTCTGTTCGCCCCTATGTCCCGACACCTACGCGCTGCTACCAGTGTCAGCGTTTCAATCACACTCGACAGTCTTGTTCCAATGCGGCTAAATGTGTCACTTGTGGCAGGGATGCCCATGAGGGTGACTGTCCACCTCCGTCTCCTCATTGTGTGAACTGTCAGGGTGACCATGCCGCCTCCTCCCGCGACTGTCCTGTCTATAAGGACGAACGTTGCATCCAAGAAATTCGTGTCAAAGAGAAAGTGTCAACCTCGGCTGCTCGCAAGCTATTGGCTAGTAGGAAGCCCACGCTGCTCCCAGCGGGGAAATATAGTACTGTCCTCGCCTCTCCTCGGACTACCCGGGAGGTCGCAACCCAGACATGCGATCTGACCTTCAGCACCACGGTCGTCCGTTCGGCCAGTGCTAAGATCGCGCGGTCGACGTCTCCTCTTCCTCCCATCACACCACAGACACCAGCCACTTCCTCAGCTTCTGCTAAGTCGAAGACACCGAAGTCAGATGCACGGTCCTTCAAGAAGGAACCATCCCGTGCAGACTTCCTCCGTCCCTCGACCTCCCAGCCTTCGACCGATACTTCCACCAAACGTCCTTCCAAAAAGGCGCATAGGAAGCACAGTTCTCCTTCCCCGCCACGGCGCATCTCTTCTCCTGCGCCACCCAGCGGTTGCCGCCCCAGGCCGTCATCCGTTTCGCCTGGCCGCACCGCCGGTAGCCGTACATCTGGCCGTTCACCGGCGGAGGAAGCTCCCCCTCCCGGCCATCCTCCCGAGATGGCCGATGACCCTATAGACCCCATGGACGATGACTGTCCGCCTACTGATAGCGGCGGCAGTGCTCGCTCGAAGCCAGGCCCTAAGCGGCCTTCGAGGTGACCCCTTCTCTCATCTTCCTTTTCTTACGATGGCACTTATTCACTGGAATATTCGCAGCATTCGCTCCAACCGAGAGGACTTGAAGTTGCTGCTCCGCTTGCATCGTCCGCTCGTCGTAGCCCTCCAGGAAACGAAGCTACGCCCATGCGATCACATTGCCTTGGCACACTACACCTCTGTGCGTTTTGACCTACCCCCTATGGTAGGTATCCCAGCTCATGGAGGGGTTATGTTGCTGGTCCGGGATGATATTTACTACGATCCCATCACGTTGCACACCGGCCTGCAGGCAGTTGCCATCCGCATTACTCTCCCCACTTTTACGTTTTCCTTTTGTACCGTTTACACTCCATCGTCATCTGCCGTTACCAGGGCAGACATGATGCAACTTATTGCTCAGCTACCTGCACCGTTTTTGTTAACTGGAGACTTCAATGCCCACCATCCCCTTTGGGGTTCTCCAGCCTCCTGCCCGAGGGGCTCCTTGTTAGCAGACCTTTTCAACCAGCTCAATCTTGTCTGCCTTAATACTGGCGCCCCTACTTTTCTTTCGGACACATCTCATACCTATTCCCATTTAGACCTCTCTATATGTACTCCCCAACTTGCACGCCGGTTTGAGTGGTATGCACTTGCTGATACATATTCGAGCGACCACTTCCCGTGTGTTATCCATCTCCTGCAGCATACTCCCTCTCCGTGCTCCTCTAGTTGGACCATCTCCAAGGCAGACTGGGGGCTCTTTTCTTCCAGGGCGACCTTTCAGGATCAAACCTTCACAAGCTGCGATCGTCAGGTCGCACACCTCACGGAAGTCATTCTCGCTGCTGCTGAATATTCCATCCCTCACCCTACTTCTTCTCCACGTCGTGTACCGGTCCCCTGGTGGACTGCAGCATGTAGAGACGCTTTACGTGCTCGTCGACGTGCTTTACGCACCTTTAAACGCCACCCTACAGTGGCGAATTGTATTAATTATAAACGATTACGTGCTCAGTGTCGTCGTATTATTAAAGAACGCAAGAAAGCCAGCTGGGCTGCTTTCACAAGCACCTTCAACAGTTTTACTCCTTCTTCTGTTGTCTGGGGTAGCCTGCGCCGGCTATCTGGCACTAAGGTCCACTCCCCAGTTTCTGGCTTGAAGGTCGCGAATGAAGTCCTTGTGGCCCCTGAGGCTGTCTCCAATGCCTTCGGCCGCTTTTTCGCCGAGGTTTCGAGCTCCGCTCATTACCACCCTGCCTTCCTCCCCCGCAAACAGGCAGAGGAGGCTAGGCCACCTGACTTTTGCTCCTCGAATTGTGAAAGTTATAATGCCCCATTCACCATGCGGGAACTCGAAACCGCACTTGGCCGATCACGGTCCTCCGCTCCAGGGCCTGATTCTATTCATATTCAGATGCTGAAGAACCTTTCTCCTGCGGGTAAAGGTTTTCTTCTTCGTACATACAATCGCATCTGGATTGAGGGACATGTTCCCGCATGCTGGCGCGAGTCTATTGTTGTCCCGATTCCTAAGCCGGGGAAGGACAAGCACTTGCCTTCCAGTTATCGACCTATCTCACTTACCAGCTGTGTCTGTAAAGTGATGGAGCGAATGGTTAACTCTCGATTGGTTTGGCTGCTTGAGTCTCGACGCCTACTTACAAATGTACAATGTGGATTTCGTAGGCGCCGCTCTGCTGTTGACCATCTGGTTACCTTGTCGACCTTCATTATGAATAACTTCTTGCGGAAGCGCCCGACCGCGGCTGTGTTCTTTGATTTGGAGAAGGCTTACGACACCTGTTGGAGGGCGGGCATTCTCCGCACCATGCATACATGGGGCCTTCGCGGTCGCCTCCCTCTTTTTATTCGTTCCTTTTTAATGGATCGACAGTTCAGGGTACGTGTGGGTTCTGTCCTGTCCGACACCTTTCGCCAGGAGAATGGGGTGCCACAGGGCTCAGTTTTGAGCGTCGCTCTGTTCGCCATCGCGATCAATCCAATAATGGATTGCCTCCCAGCTGATGTATCAGGCTCCCTTTTTGTGGACGATTTTACCATCTATTGCAGCGCGCAGCGTACACGTGTCCTGGAGCGCTGTCTTCAGCGTTCTCTTGACCGTCTTTACTCCTGGAGTGTCGCCAATGGCTTCCGTTTTTCTGCCGAGAAGACGGTCTGTATTAACTTCTGGCGCTACAAAGAGTTTCTCCCACCGTCCTTACGACTTGGTCCAGTTGCTCTCCCAATCGTGGAGACAACCAAATTTTTAGGCCTTACCTTTGACAGGAAACTTAGCTGGTCTCCACATGTGTCATATTTGGCCGCCCGTTGTACCCGTTCTTTAAATGTCCTCCGTGTTCTCAGTGGTATGTCGTGGGGAGCGGATCGAACCGTCCTACTTCGTCTATATCGGTCGATCGTCCGCTCCAAGCTGGATTATGGGAGCTTTGTATACTCCTCTGCACGGCCATCCATCTTACGCCGCCTCAACTCCATACAACATCGGGGTTTACGACTTGCGATCGGAGCATTTTATACCAGTCCCGTAGAGAGTCTTCATGCTGACGCTGGCGAATTGCCGCTCACTTACCGGCGCGATATACTGCTTTGTCGGTATGCCTGTCGGCTACTGTCAATGCCCGACCATCCGTCTTATCGTTCCTTTTTTGACGACTCTCTCGACCGTCAATACGGGTTGTATGTCTCTGCCCTGCTACCCCCTGGAGTTCGCTTTCGTCGCCTCCTTCAACACCTTCATTTTTCACTCCCTGCAACCTTTCGAGTGGGCGAGAGCCACACGCCACCTTGGCTCCAGGCTCAGGTCCGCGTTCACCTTGACCTCAGCTCGCTCCCAAAAGAGGTCACCCCCAGTTCGGTCTACCACTCCCGTTTTTTGGAACTTCGTTCGAAGTTCATCACCATGACTTTCATTAATACAGATGGCTCTAAGACCAATGACGGGGTTGGGTGTTCCTTTATAGTCGGGGCACAAAGTTTCCAATACCGGCTCCATGACCATTGTTCGGTCTTCACAGCTGAGCTCTTTGCCCTCTACCAGGCTGTTCTTTACATCTGCCGCCACCGACATTCTGCTTATGTCATCTGCTCAGATTCCCTGAGCGCCATCCAGAGCCTCAGTGATCCGTACCCGGTTCACCCTTTCGTACACCGGATCCAACGCTCTCTTCAGCGGCTGGTGGACGTCGGTCCGCCGGTTAGCTTTATGTGGGTTCCCGGCCATGTCGGTATCCCTGGGAACGAAGCTGCAGATGCCGCGGCCAAGGCTGCGGTCCTCCAGCCTCGGACAGCTTCTTGTTGTGTCCCTTCGTCCGATCTTAGCAGGGTCATTTGTCGGCGCGTTGTGTCGCTGTGGCATGCCGATTGGGCTGCACTTACCGACAACAAGCTTCGGGCCTTAAAACCTCTTCCCGTGGCTTGGACGTCCTCCTCACGCCCTTCTCGGCGGGAGGAGGTCGTTTTAGCAAGGTTAAGGATTGGACACTGCCGGTTCAGCCATCGCCATCTGCTGACGGCTGCGCCGGCGCCGTTCTGCCCATGTGGGCACTTGCTGACGGTTGGACACATTTTAATGTCCTGTCCCGATCTTAACCAACTGCGCCTCGATCTTAACCTGCCTATTACTTTCGATGCCGTTTTAGCGGATGACCCACGAGCAGCTGCTCGTGTTCTTTGTTTTATCAATTTGACACACCTTGCTAAGGACATTTGATGAAGTTTTTTAATCCTATGCCTGTCAGTCTGTCTTTTATTGTGTTTTTCCTTTTAGTTGTTGTTGTCAACTTGTGGCTCGCGGTGCATTTTTAGAGTAGTCAGGGCGCTAATGACCATTGAAGTTGTGCGCCCTAAAACCACAAAAAAAAAAAAAAAAAAAAAAAAACGGCCTGGCGCCATCACATCTTACTTACCCTTCATCAGCAGGGTCTTCGGGGACCACTCCCTATTTTTATCCGCCAGTTCCTTTTCCGTCGGTCCTTCAGAGGCGGTACTGTTTTTAGTTCCCCACAGACCCAGGAGACGGGCATCCCACAGGGTTCTGTCTTGAGTGTCCTTTTCCTCATTGCTATCGATGGACTTGTGGCCTGTCAGTCCCTTGGTCGCCCCTGCCCTGTATGTGGATGATTTCTGCATTTGGGTTAGTTCCTCCTCAATGGCATCTGCAGAGCGGCAGCTCCAGGGAGCTATACGGCGTGCCTCTGCATGGAACCTCTCACATGGGTTCAAATTCTCGCCTCTAAAATCGCGGGTGTTCCACTTCTGTCGCCGTACTACGATCCACCCTGATGCAGAGATCTATCTCGATGCCCACCGATTGCATGTGGTCACACAGTTCAGTTTCCTGGGTCTTGTTTTTGACAACAAGCTCACTTGGCTGCCCCATATCAGACATCTGAAGGTAAGATGTTTCCGCAAACTCAATGTCCTTTGCTTCCTTACCCACTCCTCTTGGGGTGCGGACCGTTCCCTCCTCCATCTTTATCGTGCTCTAGTTCTGTCTCGCTTGGACTATGGTTGTCAAATTTGACTCAGCTGTTCCTTCCACACAGCACGTGCTGGATCCAGTCCACCATCGTGGTATCCGTTTGCCCACCGGTGCCTTTCCTACTCGCCCTGTTGATAGTCTCCTGGTTGAAGCTGGGATCCTCCCTCCTTTCTGTTCGGCGGTCCCAGCTCATCGTTTCTTATGCACTCACTATCCGTTCCTCACCCACTCATCCTTCCTATTCAATCCTGTTTCCAGACAATGGACGTCGCCCACCCAACTCGCGCCCTCGGGAGGGTTTACCGGTTGGGCTCCGCCTTGCGTCTCTTTGCCGTGATTTTCAGCTTCCTTCTTTGTCCTGTCTTCCTCGCTCCCTCCCCTCTGCCACTCCTTGATTAGTTCCTCGGCCTCGAATTCGGATGGATCCAAAAGATTCCATCTCCCCGCTGGTGTTCCGTTTCTTTTTCCGCCAAATTTTATGGGAGTTTCGGGATGGTGTTTTTTACACTGATAGCTCTAAATCTGGTGATCATGTGGGGTATGCCTTCACGTCCTCTGTTGTAATGGAAAATCTGCTGCCACCTACATGTGGGGTGTTCAATGCGGAATTGATGGCAATTTCCCAGGCCCTTACCTTTATTAAACAGTCCCAACACAACCGCGTTTTGTTATGTACGGACTTGATGAGTGGCTTTCTATAGGCTGGTGTTTTTCGCGCCATCCCTTGGTCTCTGCCGTCCATGACCATCTCGCTGATATTCACCGTGCTGCTTGTTCCATTGACTTCCTTTGTGTCCCTGGCCATGTGGGTATCCCAGGTAATGAAATCGCTGATCATTTGGCTGGGGGAGCAGTCACTTACCCCCCATTTTCTGTAACCCCCCTGCAGCGGATTTACGGCTTCACATAAAATCCCACATCGTAGTCATGGGCCAATTCTTGGGAGGCTACTCCTCTAATAAACTTAGTGCGATTAATGTGACACCAGGCCCATGGCGTTCTTCCTTTCGTCCCTCCCGAAATGACCACACTGTGTCGTCTCCGCATTGGCCATACCAGGCTGACCCATGGTTTTCTTTTGCGTGATGAGCCACCCCCACTATGTGGTTGTGGAGCCTTCCAGTCAGTAGCCCACATTTTGGTCGAATGCCCCCTTCTGTTGGCTCTGCGTGCTAAGTACAGACAACCCCAAACTTTATCTTTGATGTTGGCTGACGATTCCCGGATGGCCTCTCTGGTTCTCGGTTTCCTCTGGGAAAGTTGTTTTTATTCTCAGTTTTAAGGTTTTAATCTCTCTCCCTGGTATTGGGGCAGGGCGGTGCGTGTTTCGGTGTCTCCCACTGTAAGCGGTGTTCGGTGATTCCCGATTCACCTCCCTGACCGAAATCCTCCTTTCTTCCCCTTTTACTTTTTTACCCTTTCTTTAAGGCTTTGTTAGTCTCCTTTTCCCATATGTACTTCCTACATTCTAGCGGTTGTACCTTTTAAGTCACAGGTGGTCTTGCCTATGCTGCTTCAGCATAGCGTTGGGTTCGTTCTCTTGCTGACTTCCCTCGTTTTGTTTTTACCATTGACTGCCCCTTTACGTTTTTAGCCTTTTCCCTATTATTGTTCAGACTTTCCTGAGATGTCACATTAGCGGAATGGACCACATGTGAAACAAGGGACTGATGAGATTGCTGTTTGTTCCCTTAAACCTCAAACAACCAACCAACCAATCGTCATTAGCCGATTCCGTGATCATCCCATGCACCCTGTCGTCTTTCAAACGAGGGATATCTTTCTCCTGATAGCTGTAAATGGGTGGGATTGCTGGTTGGATGCATCTAACTTCCCTGTTAGGATCTCCAACGCCACTCAATGGAATGTTCTCAAAGTATTTCCTCTAACAATCCTCCTTGGATGGTTTCCAGACCATGGATCAGGACTGACCTATGTTATGGTCCTAAGGTCTTTGCCACCCCTATGGCATTCCAGCGTCTCAAGAGTCTCATCCTTGAGGAGTTCCAGGGTTCCACTGTCTTATTCGCTGATGGCTCTAAGATGATAAAGTGGCTTATTTTTCATGTCCTACTAGCTTAGAAAACCATTTATTGCTGCGATCATGTAATACATTCACAGCAGAGATACTAGCAACTGGCAGGACCCTCCATTTTATCAGATCTCCATACTTTTTTATATACTCTGACAAAATGAGCAGCCTGCTGGCTATCGACTGATGATACCTTCGTCACCCCTTGCTCTCTATTTTTCACCTTCCCTCTGCCTTTGGCTGTGCTGCTGCTCATTTCTTTCTCTGGGACTCAAGCCATGTGGGCATCCCAGGGCATGAAGTGACTGGTTGTTCGCCTAGACCAGTTGATACTTACCCCATCTATTTTCATGATTCCAGCTGCATATATGTAGATCTACGCCAGATCTCTTTGCCCAAAAGTTTGACACGTGGGGTGATTTTGCTGTCGGTAATGAACTGCACACTATCAAGGAGTCAGCTGTGATTAGGTGCTCTTCCTTCAGCTCCTCTGAGTCCACTTCCGTACATTGTCTATGCATTGGTCATTCCATGCTCACACATTGTTTCCTCTTGAGTAACGAACAACCCCATTATGTGGTTGTGGTAACAGATAGATAGTATTCCTTATATTAGTGGAGTGTTCCCTTTTTTTGTGGCCTTCATACTAAGTACAGTCTTACAGATTTCTATTAGACGATTCAGAGATGGTTGAAGAGGTCTTCACTATTGTCAGTGTTTTTATTTTCAGACAAAAGGTTTTGCTTTACTGCTGTAACAGGGGTAGGGTGTTGTGGTTGGGGCCTTCCTTCACGTGTTCTCGGTATGGGACCAATGACCCCTACCCCTTGCAAAGACCGCTCTATTACTCCTGTTTTCCAAGTTTTTAGGTTTAGCCTACAGTTTTATACCTTTTCCTGTTGTGTTTAACTTCCTCGTTTTTGTAGTTTGACTCCTCTGAAGGGATGCATCCAATTTCAGCAAACCCTCTCTTCCGTGTGTAATTTTGGTATTGTGGGACTGATGAACTCGCCGTTTAGTCCCCCTCCCCCCTCAGTTAATCAACCTTGTGTTATTTCATTTCATTTATCCCAACTACATTTAGGGTCAGCCTTATAATTTCCATGTTAAAATTATCTAGCTTCTGTACCACATTCGAACTTACGACTTTGTGCCTCGACTCGTAGAATATTTTCCTTTACATTTGTCAATGCTTTTATCATGGTGACCTCCCCTTGATAACCCCATTCCTGGAGAACAGAACGAGGGCTAGACGAAAATATTTTGCCAGTAGAGAGATAATCATGACACTTTCTTAGTTACATGCCAAGTGTTGTGTGATACACATTGTCTGCAATGTGGAGGGTTCTAATGCCTTCTGCATCCTCATATTCTTAAGCATTGCTGGCTCTTCCACCCTTAGGGGCAGTCTCCTCCAAGGTCAAGAGAACACTGAACCTCTCCCACTTCGCCACCCTGTGTCAAATCCGTTGGCTGATTAAGGATAATTTCTTAGACCGGAAATTATCGGCCGCCATTGCTGATGCATTTCATTCAAAATGTTAGTGGGTGGAGTCATTGAACTGGGGACTTAGAATGTTGCTAAACACACTACCGCAAGACCACGGGTGGCATTAGTATCAGCTAAAATACTGTTTTCAGCAAGATGTCTTCGCAAAATGATCAGTTCCTGGTAAAAATCTTAAAAAGCACTTGATAGTCCATGTCTGCTTGTCAAGTCTCTTGTTTTTCTTTTTTTTTAGAAGTAAAATGTGATCGCTTCAACATGAACGTTTTCCTATAGATAGAAAGTCTCTAACGTTTCGGCCTTTTTGTGACGGTCCCGTGCAGGGTTTGACCTCAATACTTCAAATTTTTCCGAAGAGCGAGAGAATTGGGGAAGGGCGCCTTACATGGTGCATCATGTCCATCGTACATTCAGAATTTCATCCCTCTTTCTCGGCGTCGCATTGCAGTCCCGCTCACTCTTTTTCTCTTGGGCGAGGATGCATTCCTGCATGTAGTTTGTGCCATCCACTATGCTGTGTCTCATTCTGCACAAACGACGACCATGGACTTCTTTGCACCTGATATTCAGCACTATAGCCAGTCCCTTCTAGTGGCGTTGCCATGTACCCTGTTGGTTGCAGCCACCTGACAACAAAGGGATCGCTCTGCTGATGCCTGCGCCCTTAGCTCCAGACGAATTTTAAGGAGTAGGTGCCTATCTCCCTGGGGCATTGGGACTGCCAGCAATGGCCATCCTGCCAGGTGGCCCTTGCTGCAGCTGGATGGCGCCTGTGGGTAGGGCCCTTGGTTGGAGTGGTTGGCATCAGGGCGGATGACGTGTAATGAAGTGTGGCACATCTCTTGTTTATCGCCAGCCGCCAGCGGTCTCTAAGCATTCCAGGGCTCAGTCTAATGCAGACACACATGATCCCAATTCGTTTCCCTCTCTAGCCGCACAATGGGAGGAACGAAAGGCTAATAATAGCTGATTCGCCCAATTAGCTAGTGTGTGCAATAGCTGATGGGGAATCGTTTGTCTATGAAGACTCAGTTCTTTGTAGAGCATTTAGAGGACAAGTCTGGGGAGGTGGATGGCTTGTCCCAAATGCGCTATGGGACAGTTTTGATAAAAAACAGCATCCTCTGCCCAGTCACAGGCATTACTAGCTTGACAAGTTGGGGATGTTTCAGTTACCATCATGCCCCATAAGAGTTTAAATATGGTCCAGGTTATTAAATTCCACGGGGGCCTTCTTTTGCAGTCTGATGACTAGCTGCGCGCAAATTCATAGTGGCGAATTGTTCATTTCATCTGGGGCGTTCATTGGGGTCCGAGAGGTAATTAGGGCGTTTTATTCAAAATGTGCCATCTCATGTCAACTGTGGAGAGCTTCAATCACTTTGCAGGATATTACAGAGAGCGGAAAATCGTGGAATATAAGACCTAGGGCAGACTGACCTACACTGAGGCTAACAGGAAATATGAACTACTCCATCCAGTGCGAATGACTTCCTCCTGTGCCGCCACAACAGTGATAGCCCCACCATTTTGGCGAATTCCAGTCGGCTCCCTGAGCCATAACACTACACCTGTCCCCTTGACTGTGGGGACACTAACCTCCATGTTGTTCCTGTGCCATTTACTTCAGGAGAAACTATCCCCCACCCATTTGGGGGGATGTGTCCCCACTTCTAAGCTGGAGGAGCATCCTACTTTGGCTCCTTTCGCTTGGAAAGGGTCCTTGTGTCCCACCCTTCCCAGGTTGCCAGCAGTGGGAAGGATGACACCTGCAAGTGGTGTAACTGCCCACAAGCAGCTGGTTGTAGGAATTCACGATCCTCCTCCGTTCTGGAGACTGAATTGGTGAAGCCCTCCCAGCTGGTGAAACACAAGGAGCATCGGAAAAAGTCAAAGGAAAAGACCTCTAAGACCAAGCCTGCATGGCGCCCACCCCACCATAACCTACATACAAGCTCTGCTTCTGAGGATTGGGTAGAGATTATAGTGTCTGCTGAGGACCTAGATCTCACTGGACTCTGACACCAGGGACATACTCAGTGGCAGCAGGTGATCCAGCGGGGTAATGTGCCTCCTCGGACCTTTCGCGCCAGATTCGGCCGCAGACAGTGACATCCTCCAGTGGAATTGCAGCTGTTTTTTCCACCACCTTGCTGAGATTCGACAATTCTAGGCCTTCATCCTTTCTTCTGCATTGCTCTCCAGCAAACTTCATTTCTGGCGATGTGAAACTCCGCCCTCCATGGCTACTGAGGTTACTATAAGAATCTGGTGGGACCTGTGTCTACATCTTCAACTCTTCAAAATACCTTCAGAAGCTCACTGTTCAGGTGTGGACACCTCAGGCTATTAGCGTCTGCAGTCTCTATCTCCCACCGAATTGTGATGTCTTGCAGCATGTATTGGCTGCGCTGATAGCCCAACTGCTGCCACTTTTTGTGTCATTGGGCGACTTTAACGCCTATAACCCGTTTGTGGGGTGGATTGATTGCACCAGGCCAAGGCACTGTCTTTTAGCTAGTATTGGCATGGCTCGACATTTCTCTTTTAAGTAATGGTGCCTCTACACATTTTAGTGTGGCACATGGCACGTACTCAACCATCGACCTTTCGGTCTGCAGCCCTGGCGTTCTACCGTTTGTCCAGTGAAGTGTGCATGATGACTTGTGCAGTAGTGACAAGTTTCCGATCTTTTGGTCACTGCCACATGTCACTCACCTGGGCGCCACCCCATATGGCCTTCGAATAAGGCTGACTGGGGCTAGTTTGCCTCCATTGCCACTCTCAATCCTCTTCCTTATGGCGCCATTGATGTGGTGGTTCACAAGATTACCACCAGCACCGTTTCTGCTGTGGAATCATCAATTCCCGGTTCTTCTGGGTCCCCTCGACAGAGGACTGTTCCTTGGAGATCACCGGAGATCGCTGAGGCGATTAGAGATTGCAGGCAGGCCCTACGGCGACATGTCACTAATCATTGGAACACCACGTTACCTTTAAAGGGCTCTGTGCCAGAGTCCGATGCAGGAGTGATGGAATGGTATGTCCCCACCTTTGGCACCCATACCTGTCCATTACTGGTTTGGTGCAAGATTCATGGTTATCAGACACCCAACCATACCTGGGCTTCTCCCTGAGTCTACTGAATCACACGATTGCAGAACTCTTAGCAGAGCATTATGCTCAGAGTTCAGCTTCTGTGAATTACCCACTGGCCTTCCACTTCCTGAAAGAGCAGTTGGAAGTCAGAGCATTTCATTCCATATGCGCCACTCCGAATCATACAATGCTCCATTCAGTGAGTCGGATTCCACATTGCCCTAGCCACTTGCCCTGATACAGCTCCTGGGCCAGATTGCATCCACTATAAGATGCTCACACCTCTCAGTGGGCTGCCAGCGAAACCTCCTCGATATTTTCAACCGTATCTGGGTTTGAGTTCCCCTTTAAATGGCAGGAAAGCATTATCCCACAAACTTCCTGGGAGATTAAAACTGTGTGACAGGCCGAGACTCGAAATGGGGACCTTTGTCTACCATGAGCACGGGACGCGAGTCGTGCTTCGGTAGCTCAGTTGGTAGACTACATGGTCGCGGAAGGCAAAGGTCCCGTGTTAGTCTTGGCCTGCACACAGTTCTAATCTGCCAGGAAGTTCCATATTAGTGCAAACTCCACTGCAGAGTACCGAGCGAGGTGGCGCAGTGGTTAAGCACACTGGACTCGCATTCGGCATGGCATACATGATTTTTTCAGGAGAGCAAAACTTTCGTAACATCCGCATTGAACGCGAAGGATTTCGTAGGTAGTCCAGCTACACACAAGTTGCATTTTCTGCAGTTTTTTCACAACTGCCTAATTCTGTACATCACGAGTGGCAGTTTAAGGTGAATGTGCCCCTTTAAAAGCATTCTTTGAAATTATAGTTCCATGAGACTCTGTTGTGAAGTGGTTGGGCGACGAACCACTGCAGAAGGGCAAGTTGGTGCAGTGTTCTCCTCTCAGCTACCGATGTGTGAGCAGGTACATTGTCCAGGTGGAAGATCACCAGTTCATTATTTTCTATGATCTTTAGTATGAAAAACATGTTGCATAATTGCGTCACTAATATCTCATTTTGGAAGGAGTTACTAGTGCACAAAACTCCCCACAATCCTCACCAACAAAACCGTTTTCTTCCGGTAAAAGTTTCTTAAAACATTAATGTTGTTGTTGTCTTCAGTCTTTGGACTGGTTTGATCCAGCTCTCCATGCTACCCTATCCTGTGCAAGCTTCATCTCCCAGTACTTACTGCAACCTACATCCTTCTGAATGTGCTTAGTGCATTCATCTCTTGGTCTCCTCTCTACGATTTTTACCCTCCACGCTGAACTACAATGCTAAATTTGTGATCCCTTGATGCCTCAGAACATGTCCCACAAACAGGTCCCTTCTTGTCAAGTTGACACAAACTCCTCCCAAGTTCTATTCAATACTTCCCAACAACATTGGGGAGAGGCTACAATCCTGTTTCACTCTCTTCCAACCATTGCATCTCTTTCTTGCTGTTCGGTCCCTTCAACCCAAACCAACCAATTGCATCCCTTCCATGCCCTTTGACTCCTATAACTGCCATCTGGTTTCTGTACAAATTGAAATAGCCTTTCGCTCCCTGTGTTTTACCCCTGCCACCTTCAGAATTTGAAAGATAATATTCCAGTCAACATTGTCAAAAGCTTTCTCTAAGTCTACAAATGATAGAAACGTGGGTTTTCTCTTCCTTAAACTTTCTTCTAAGATAAGTTGTAAGGTCAGTATTTCGTCACGTGTTCCAATATTTCTACGGAATCAAAACTGATCTTCCCCGAGGTCGACTTCTACCAGTTCTTCTATTCGTCTGTAAGGAATTCGCGTTAGTATTTTGCAGCTGTGACATATTAAACTGATAGTTCGGTAATTTTCACATCTGTTAACACCTGCTTTCTTTGGGATTGGAATTGTTATATTCCTCTTGAAGTCTGAGGGTATTTCACCTGTCTCAAACATCTTGCTCACCAGATGGTAGACACTGGACTCGCATTTGGGAGGACGACGGTTCAATCCCGCGTCCGGCCATCCTGATTTAGGTTTTCCGTGATTTCCCTAAATCACTCCAGGCAAATGTCGGGATGGTTCCTTTCAAGGGGCACGGCCAACTTCCTTCCCCGTCCTTCCCTAATCCGATGAGACCGATGACCTCGCTGTCTGGTCTCCTCCCCCAAACAACCCCAACCAGATGGTAGAGTTTTGTCAGGACTGGCTCTCGCAATGCCGTCAATAGTTGTAATGGAATGTTGTCTACTCCTGGGGCCTTGTTTCGACTCAGGTCTTTCAGTGCTTTGTGAAACTCTTGACGCAGTATCATATATCTCATTTCATCTTCATCTACGTTCTTACATTTCCATAATATTGTCCTCAAGTACATCGCCATTGTATAGACCCTCTATATACTCCTTCCACCTTTCTTCTTTCCCTTCTTTGCCTAGAACAGGGTTTCCATCTGAGCTCTTGATATTCATACAAGTGGCTCTCTTTTCTCCAAAGGTCCCTTCAATTTTTCTGTAGGTAGTATCTATCTCACCCGCAGTGAGATAATCCTGTACATCCTTAAATTTGTCCTCTAGCCATGCCTGCTTAGCCATTTTGCATTTGCTCTCGATCTCATTTTTGAGACGTTTGTATCCCTTTTTACCTGCTCCATTTACTTCATTTTTATATTTTCTCCTTTCATCAATTAAATTCAATACTTCTTTCGTTACCCAAGGATTTCTACTAGCCCTCATCTTTTTACCTACTTAATTCTCTGCTTCCTTCACTACATCCCTCAGAGCTACCCATTCCTCTTTTACTGTATTTCTTTCCTCAATTCCTGTCAATTGTTCCCCTATGCACTCCCTGCAACTCTGTACAACCTCTGGTTCTGTCAGTTCATCGCCCGCATCTCGTGGTCGTGCGGTAGCGTTCTCGCTTCCCACGCCCGGGTTCCCGGGTTCGATTCCCGGCGGGGTCAGGGATTTTCTCTGCCTCGTGATGGCTGGGTGTTGTGTGCTGTCCTTAGGTTAGTTAGGTTTAAGTAGTTCTAAGTTCTAGGGGACTGATGACCATAGATGTTAAGTCCCATAGTGCTCAGAGCCATTTGAACCATTTGTCAGTTCATCAAGGTCCCATATCCTTAAATTCCCACCTTTTTGCGGCTTCTTGAGTATAATCTACAGTTGATAACCAATAGATTGTGGTCAGTCCACATCTTCCCCTGGAAATGTCTTACAATTTAAAACCTGGTTCCTAAATCTGTCTTACCATTATATGATCTGATACCTTGTAAAATCTCCAGGATTCTTCCATATATACAACCTTCTTTTACGATTCTTAAACCAAGTGTAGCTATGATTAAGTTACGGTCTGTGCAAAATTCTACCAGACGGCTTCCTCTTTCATTTATTACCCCCAATCCGTATTCACCTACTATATTTCCTTCTCTCCCTTCTCCTACTCTCGAATTCAAGTCACCCATGACTATTAAATTTTCGTCTCCCTTCATGGTTAATTCAAATTTTGTCTCGATACCAGAAGTCCTGAACACCAGTCCTTCACAGATGCACCTAATGTTTCTTGAATGGTGTTGCGTATATCGACCCAGATGCTATCCCTGAACATTTTCTTCTGCATCTTGATGTAGTCTGTTGTGGGGCGCCAGGTGGAAAATTTTGTCCATTGTTGCCGTACTCAACACAGGCTCCATAACTACACTGTTGGCAACCAGATAGTGATTCGCTACACTTGATATCTGTAATTAAAGTTCAGTGTGCCCACTCTGAAGGAGAAATAGTTATTGATCATTGAAGTTTACTACGCTGAGGATTTAGGATGTTGTCTGGGATTCATAGTAAATGCAGTTTACTATAACAATTTTCAGTATATTCTGAAAACGATAAAGCGTAAAGTTCCACAAAATTATTTAACCAGGCAATGCTACTATCAGGTATTGTATTATCAGAGCTGTTCAGTCTATTGCGCAGATTCTGTTATCCTTAGATACCGAAACTGTTCAATAATCGTTATCGATGTAAATGTTGGAAATGAATGCTCGCCAAAATTTGATGTTAACACACACTCAGATGCCACGATAGTAATGGTAGGTCTGTCCTGTGGTGACAGATGAAAATACGACATATGCAAACTGAGAATAAATCACTGAGGTCGTTCTGAAATTAACACGTGACCCCAATGTGAACTCACTGTTACGTGCATACAGAGTTAGTAATACGGCAACCGAGGCTATTCCTTGCAACTGCACAGACGCGATGCGGCTTCCAACACGGAGTGTGCGCTGATAAGATTGTAGAAGGGAACTGGGGCGTGACTCCTGCTCGCAGCCCCCTTATACAGCCACGGTGCAGACTGCCGAAAGCGTAGCCATCATAATTTGCCTTCCTGACAAGCCGCTGGGGTTAGCAGAACACTTAGTTACAAAATAATTGCTTCATTCGCTGAAGTCCAATGAAGATCTCAATTTAAGTGTGCTGTCAGCACACAGGTAAGTATCTGTAATAAAATTCTGATGCGGCTAGGTTAAATACTTTTGGCGAGAGAATTATTTTAGTTCCACTGCACGCAATCGATGAGCTCTGAACTTGCCCATTGGAGAGACGCTACAGCTATAGTTTTACAGCTACGTTTGGGAAACTTAACAAATTTGTTGTTACAGCGCATCTTCATTCCACTTAAATCTAAACATCCTAGCTTTATCTAATCACTTAATCCATTTTGCTTGCGTACTTTTAGGACATAAAACAGATCATGAATTTAAACCAAAATATTACTTTGTGAGATCCAGCATGCTGTTTCCATTAAATCAAAATGAAAAAGGAATCCGAATATAATTTTTGAAGTTTCTAGTTCCTGTTGCGCCGATGATATTAACGTAAAATGTCCAAATTTCTAAAATTGTTAGTTACTAAACTGAAACTTTATTATTATTATTATTATTATTATTATTATTATTATTATTATTACTATTTCTTTACTTTCTCAGACGTTAAGTCTGGTTAAAAATGGGAAGAGATGCGAACCTTGATCAAGCGTCACTTCCTTTTAACTGTACGGTGTATGTTATATTGCATTTAGGAACTTTCGGGTAATTGAACATGTATCAATAATTGCGGGTATCTGTAATTGTATATATGTTTGGATGTAGCTGTATTGTATTGATGTACTGGTGGATATTGTGTGGTATGACTCCTGTAGTTGATAATATAATTGGTATAATGTCAACAATATCCTGATGCCACATGTCCTTGACTTCCTCAGCCAGTTGGATGTATTTTTCAATTTTTTCTCCTGTTTTCTTTTGTATATTTGTTGTATTGGGTATGGATATTTCGATTAGTTGTGTTAATTTCTTCTTTTTATTGGTGAGTATGTCGTCAGGTTTGTTATGTGGTGTTTTATCTGTTATAATGGTTGTGTTCCAGTATAATTTGTATTCATCATTCTCCAGTACATTTTGTGGTGCATACTTGTATGTGGGAACGTGTTGTTTTATAAGTTTATGTTGTAAGGCAAGCTGTTCATATATTATTTTTGCTACATTTTCATGTCTTCTGGGGTATTCTGTATTTGCTAGTATTGTACATCCACTTGTGATGTGATCTACTGTTTCTATTTGTTGTTTGCAAAGTCTGCATTTATCTGTTGTGGTATTGGGATCTTTAATAATATGCTTGCTGTAATATCTGGTGTTTGTTTGATCCTGTATTGCAATCACGAATCCTTCCATCTCACTGTATATATTGCATTTTCTTAGCCATGTGATGGATGCATCTTGATCGATGTGTGGCTGTGTTAGATAAGGGTGCTTGTCATGTAGTATTTTCTTTTTCCAATTTACTTTCTTCGTATCTGTTGATTTTACGTGATCTAAAGGGTTTTAGAGGTGGTTATGAAATTGCAGTGGTGTAGCCGATGTATTTGAGTGATTGTTTTGTGTATTTTGCTAGTTTCTGCTCGTTCTAGAAAGAATTTTCTTAAATTGTCTACCTGCCCATAATTTAGGTTTTATACATCTATAAATCCCCTTCCACCTTCCTTTCTGCTTAATGTGAATCTTTCTGTTGCTGAATGTATGTGATGTATTCTATATTTGTGGCATTGTGATCGTGTAAGTGTATTGAGTGCTTCTAGGTCTGTGTCACTCCATTTCACTACTCCAAATGAGTAGGTCAATACTGGTATAGCATAAGTATTTATAGCTTTTGTCTTGTTTCTTGCTGTCAATTCTGTTTTCAGTATTTTTGTTAGTCTTTGTCTATATTTTCTTTTAGTTCTTCTTTAATATTTGTATTATCTATTCCTATTTTTTGTCTGTATCCTAGATATTTATTGGCATCTGTTTTTTCCATCGCTTCTATGCAGTAGCTGTGGTTACCCAATATGTAATCTTCTTGTTTACTGTGTTTTCCCTTGACTATGCTATTTTTCTTACATTTGTCTGTTCCAAAAGCCATATCTATATCATTGCTGAATACTTCGGTTATCTTTAGTAATTGGTTGAGTTGTTGATTTGTTGCTGTCAGTAGTTTTAGATCATCCATGTATAGCAAATGTGTGATTTTGTGTGGGTATGTTCCAGTAATATTGTATCCATAATTTGTATTATTTAGCATGTTGGATAGTGGATTCAGAGCAAGACAGAACCAGAAAGGACTTAATGAGTCTCCTTGGTATATTCCACACTTAATCTGTATTGTCTGTGATGTGATGTTACCTGAATTTGGATATTAAGTGTGGTTTTCCAGTTTTTCATTACTGTGTTTAGAAACTGTGTCAATTTAGGATCTACTTTGTGTATTTCCAATATCTGTAGTAACCATGAGTGGGGTACACTATCAAAGGCTTTTTGGTAATCAATGTATGCGTAGTGTAGGGACCTTTGTTTAGTTTTAGCTTGAGATGTCACCTCTGTATCTATTATCAGTTGCTCTTTACATCCTCGTGCTCCTTTGCAGCAGCCTTTTTGTTCTTCATTTATAATTTTGTTCTGTGTTGTCATTAATTTCTGTGTGATGACTGAAGTTAATATTTTGTATATTGTTGGTAGGCATGTTATGGGGCGATATTTAGCTGGGTTTGCTGTGTCTGCTTGATCTTTAGGTTTCAGATAGGTTATTCCATGTGCAAGTGTATCAGGGAATGTGTATGGGTCTGCAATGTAACTGTTAAATAATTTAGTTAGATGTGAATGTGTTGAGGTGAACTTCTTTAGCCAGTAATTTGCTATTTTATCATTTCCAGGGGCTTTCCAATTGTGTGTAGAATTAATTGCTCGGGTGACTTCATGTTGCAAAATTATCACTTCAGGAATTTGTGGTATCATATTGTATGTGTCTGTTTCTGCTTGTATCCACCGTGCATGCCTGTTATGTTGTACCGGGTTTGACCATATGCTGCTCCAGAAGTGTTCCATGTCTGTTATGTTTGGTGGATTGTCTATTTTAATGTGTGTGTTATCCATTGTTTGGTAAAATCTCTTTTGGTTTGTTTTGAATGTTTGGTTTTGTTTCCTTCTATTTTCACTTTTTTGTATCTTCTAAGTCGTTTGGCCAATGCTTGCAATTTCTGCTTTTTTCATCTAATTGCTCTATTGCTTCTTGTTGTGAGATTTTACCTAACCTTTTTAGTTTTTTGTCTGATATTTCATTTCTTATAAATTGTGTTAGCTGTCCGATGTCTTTTCTCAGTTTTTCTATTCTGATCTGTAACCTGTGTTGCCATGCTGGTTTTGTGGTTTTCTTCTGTGTGTTGGTTTGTTCTGATCTCTGCCTAGTGTGTATATTTAGTGTAGTGAGTGCTCCTATATAAACCAGTAGTTGTAACTCTTCCATAGTTTTCATTTATTTTGTTGTGTATGATTGTGTTGATAGTTTTTATTGTTGTTTCGACTTGTGGGTTATTTGGCGGTCTATGCAAGAATGGTCTAATGTCTGTATTTGTGTCTTTGTATTCTATATATGTCAGCTGAAATTTCTCTTCTATATCTAACACGTCTCTCTCTTCGTGTTCTATTTGTGCTTGTTCTGGTGGCTGTCTTAAGATTTCGTTTTCCTCTGATTGTTTAATTGATGCGTGTTGGTCTTTGTTTGTTTGCTCTGGGATGTTTGAGTCCATTACTGTGTTTTCTTCCTCTTCTGATTGCACATTATTATTATTATTATTTTAGCATCTCTTGACATGCTATTGACTTAAGAAGAAATGCAGATGATAAACGGGTATTTATTGGACAAATATATTATACTAGAACTGGCGTGTGATAACATTTTCACGCAATTTGCTTGCATTAATCGTGAGAAATCAGTACCCAAAACAACCACCTCCGGCCGTAATAACGTTCTTCATACGCCTGGGTGTTGTTAGGCAGAGCTTGGATGGTGTGTACAGATCATTTACTTTACTTTAAGGTATCCTTGTGCACTACCTAGCTTGCCCCTCGCTTTGACAGGGCCGTTCTTTGACACCTACTCGAGCGACCATTTCCCGTGTGCTATCCATTTGCTGACTTCTATCCCCATTCGTTCGCACCCCCAAATGGTGGCTTCCTTAGGTTGATCGGCAGCTTTACTCCCCTCTGGCAACCTTCGAAGAAAGATTTCCCTGGTTGTGATGACCAGGTGAAATATACCACAAGCAGTTATCCTCACAGCTGCATAACGTTCCATTCCTCGCACTTCATTACCACGCCATGTCTGCGTCCCTTGGTGGACTGAGGCATACCGCAATAAAAGTGGTGCACGGAGACGTGTTCTCCCAGTTTTTAAGCTCCACCCTACACAGGAAAACTGCATTCGTTACAAGCAGATGCGTGTAAAGTGTCGTTGCGTTATTTGGTATAGCAAAAGAACTGGATTTCATTCACTAGCTCTTTCAACAATTTCACACCTTCCTTTGTCACGTGGGCAAACCTCCAATGGCTCTGTGGAACCAACATCCATTTCCCAATTTCCGCACTGACAGTAGCTAATTAAGTCACTGTGGAGCCTATTATCTCAAACTCCTTGGGCCAACATCTTGCGGAAGTTTCGTGCTTTTCCAACTACAACCCTGCCTGCCTTCATCGGAAACCAGTGCAGGAGCCTCCGACGATACCCTTCTCTTCACCTAATCTTGCTACAACGCCGCCTTCACTATCGTGGAGCTCGGCCATGCTCTCAGTTCATCCCGACTCTCCGCGCCTGGGCTGGACGCAATCAACATTCAGATGTTGCAGCACCTTTCTCTTGCAGACAAGCACTTCATGCTTAACACACACAACAGGATCTGGGCAGAGGCCACATTTCTTGGACGCTGGCGTGAGGCCACAGTCATACCCATACCCAAGCTCAGTAAGGACAAAAAACTTTCTTCTAGCTACCGGCCCATCTCTTACCAGCTGCAATTGCAAGGTGATTGAAAACGATTCATGCCCAGCTGGTGTGGTGGTTAGTCTCGCCATTTAATAACGAATGCGCAGAGTAAATTTCGAGCTCCGCATTCTGGAGTTGACCATCTCGTTACTGTGTCCACCCATATCATCAAGGGTTTTCTGTGGAACTCCCAGACTGTGGCAGTGTTTCTCGATTTGGAGACGGCCCATGATACCTGTTGGTGCCGGCCAAAGTTGCCGTGCAGTTCTAGGCGCTACAGTCTGGAACCGAGCAACTGCTACAGTTGCAGGTTTGAATCCTGCCTCGGGCATGGATGTGTGTGATGTCCTTAGGTTAGTTAGGTTTAATAAGTTCTAAGTTCTGATGACCTTAGAAGTCGCATAGTGCTCACAACCGTTTGAACCGTTTGAACCGTTTGAACCGTTTGAACCGTTTGAACCGTTTGAACCGTTTGAACCGTTTGAACCGTTTGAACCGTTTGAACCGTTTGAACCGTTTGAACCGTTTGAACCGTTTGAACCGTTTGAACCGTTTGAACCGTTTGAACCGTTTGAACCGTTTGAACCGTTTGAACCGTTTGAACCGTTTGAACCGTTTGAACCGTTTGAACCGTTTGAACCGTTTGAACCGTTTGAACCGTTTGAACCGTTTGAACCGTTTGAACCGTTTGAACCGTTTGAACCGTTTGAACCGTTTGAACCGTTTGAACCGTTTGAACCGTTTGAACCGTTTGAACCGTTTGAACCGTTTGAACCGTTTGAACCGTTTGAACCGTTTGAACCGTTTGAACCGTTTGAACCGTTCTCTTTATATGTGGGACTTCAATTTTTTCGGGCATTTTTAAAAGTTTCCAAAGTGCCTTTATTTCCTGCCATGTCGGACACCTTTATCCAGGAAAATTGTGCGTCAGGGTTCCGTCCTGAACGTCGTCGTCTTTGCAGTCGCCATTAACCCTATAATGGTTTGTCTCCCACCAGGTATCTCGGACTACCTTTTTGTTGATTTCGCCATTAATTGCAGTCCTCCACTGACATTTCTCACTGAGCGGTTTCTTCAGTGCTGTCTTTATCTTCTTTACTCCTGCTGCCCTGACAGCGACTTTTGCTTTTCTACTGACGGAACAGTCTGTATGAATTTCTGGCGGTGTAAATAGTTTCTCCCACCATCTCTACATCTTGGGCCTGTTGCCCTTCTGTTGGTTGCAACTACATAATTCCTGGGGCTCACGCTCGACAGGAAACTCTTGGTCTTCCCAAGTATCTTAACCTGGCAGCCCACTGTACATGCTTCCTTAATGTCCTGTGTGTCCTCGATGGTATTTCACAAGCTGTGGATCGAACCACCCTCTTCCCTTTGTACTGGTCCTTTGTATGTTCCAATTAGACTACGGTTGCTTTCATTATGCGTCTGCATGTCCATCCTTCTTATGTCGTCTCAACAATATCCACCATCGTGGCATCTGTTTGGCTACTGGTGCATTTTATACTAGCCCAGTTCAGTGTCTCTATGCTGAAGCTGCTGAATTACCACTCTCCTACCACCGTGACTTTCTCCTCAGCAGGTATGCATGATGTTTGTCTACTATGCGTGGCAACCCTTCATGCGCTTCCTTTTTCAATGATCCCTTTGATCGCTAGTATGGGGCGCGACCCTCTTACCTATTATCTCCTGGAGTCGTCCTTTGGCACTTGATCCGGCGGCTTAACTTCACACTACCCGCAACTTTCCTGGTGGGTGTGAACCCTTCAACACCTTGGCTTCGTGAAGCGGCACGTGAAACCTTTGCCTTCATTTGCTTCCTAAGGACACTACTACAGCCTCTGTCATCGCCTTCAATTTCACGACCTTCGCACAGAACATCGAGGTAATAACTCTGTATACACTGGCTCTCGGACTGACCGTTTGAGGCGGGTGTGCCTTCGTCATTGGCGCCAATTTCTTTCCATATTGGCTTCCGCCACACTCCTCAGTACTTACAGCCGAGCTCTCCGCCCTTCATCAGGCCACTGAGTACATTCGGCGACACAGGCTTTTTGTGTCGTCCCCTCACTCAGTGCCCTTCAAAGTTCATGTGCGCTGTACACCGCCTATCCCTTAGTGCAACGGGTCTGGGAAAACCGTTAATGGCTCACTCTTGGTGGAGCCACTGTGATGTTTCTGTTGGTTCCTGGTCATGTCGGTCTGCCAGGAAAGAAGGCTGCTGACGCTGCTGCCAGGCTGCAGTTCTCGTACCTCTGGCCGCGAGTACATACATTTTCCCTCTCATCTGTGTTGCCGTCTGTCAGGAGATGATGGTGTTCCTTTTTCATCGCCAATGGTCCTCCCTCCGTCTTATTAAACTTGTGCGATTTCCTCTCGGATCTCCCGTCGGGAGGCAGTCATTTTAACTACGCTGCTTATTGGGCCCTGCTATTTTAGCCATCGTCATTTGATAAGTGGCGCGGCCCCACCACTTCGTACACATTGTGCCAGTTTTAACTGTACGCTACGTCCTGACGGAATGACGATTTTTTAACCATTATGTTCCCGCTTCAGTTTACAGTCTGAGTTATAAGCCGTTTTAGCAAACGACGCGAGGTCTGTCGACCGTGTTTTACTAATTATCCGCCAAATAATTATGGCGAAGGCCATTTAATTTTTAGTTTCGGACTTCGGTTTCTTTAGTCTCTTTTTTAGCCCTTTTTCCACGTGCCTGTTTTTAGCTGTTTTGTCAATTGGGAGTGACGTATAGTCGTTTAACTCCGTGTTCGTGTTCTATAGTTCTTAGGCGTGTATGACCGCAATTGTATTTTTCCCCTGAAACAAAACAAACAAAACAACGGAGTCACATCTGTTTTGTCCATAAAGCTTCCGTTCTACGGTTGTTGGGACCGCTTGCAAGCGGATACCATTGTCTTTACACTCAAAGTGGAAAGACAACTAAGAGACATAATTGCAACTTAACGTCCTAACAAATGAGACTGGATGTGCTATAGGGTTACAGTAACAAAAACCGTATGAGCTCTTTAATTCAATAATTGCAGAGTGTTGGCTATTAGGCAGACGAACGTGATGGAGAAAGCCGCTGTACTTCAGTGCTGTCTTTCGACACTGAGAGAACGCATTTTCATCGTGCGAATAGTGGTCGTCCGTAAATAGTCAGGAAAGAACAGGTAACTCCAGTTTCTCGACATGAAAACTGGAGTTCAATATTTAGTCGTACACTTTCCCTTGGTTTCGTGCACCGGATACAACGCTCTCTTCAGCAGCTGGCGGACGACGGTTCTCCGGTTACCTTTATGTGGGGTCCTGGCCATGTCGGTATCCCTGGGAACGAAACTGCAGATGCCGCAGCCAAGGCAGCGGTCCTCCAGCCTCGGACAGCTTCTTGTGTGCCTTCATCAGATTGTAGCAGGGTCATTTGTCAGCGCAATTTATCGCTGTGGCATGCCGATTCGGCTACACACACTGACAACAAGCTTCGGGTCTTGAAACCTCTCCCCACGGCTTGGACGACCTCTTCACGCCATTCTCGGCGGGAGGAGGTCGTTTTGGCCCGGTTACGAATTGGACACTGCCGGTTCAGCCATCGCCATGTGGGCAATTGCTGACGGTACGCCACATTTTAGCGTCCTGTACGACTTAATACACAGCGCGTTGATCTTGGCCTGCCATGTACTCTGGATGCCATTTTAGCGGATGACCCAGGAGCAGCTGCTCGCGTACTTCGTTTTATCCACTTGACAAACCTGACATTTGATTATGCTGTTTTCCTTTAGTGCCTTGCCTGTTACTGTGCCTTTTATAGTGTCGCCCCTTTTAGTTGGTTTTAACCTTGTGCCTCGCAGTGCATTTATAACTTAGTCTGGGCGCTAATGACCATTGTAGTTGTGCTCCCTAAAACCACGACAAAAACTCTCTTGGTCTTTTATTAACGTTTTACTTCAGAGTAACGAACCAATTACGGTACCACAAAGTTTTCGATGGGTTTAGAAGTTCATTTCTGTGAACCGTGGCCTTAGATGGACAAATAGTAATCTGGACTTCAAAATTTATAATTATGGGACGTTATATTTATGGAACGTTGAAAAAATTCAGCTCGCTAGGGCACGGAGAACTCACAAGAACCATTAAGGCTGACGAACGCTCTCAACTAGCAAAATAGTGGTTTGAGCAGTTTTCGGACACTCTGCCGAACAAATATAAAGAACAAATAAAAGAATCCGTAATGAATGCAGCTGAATCTTACGTAAAGACAGTCAACCACTCAACATCTGTGATCAATGTTTTAATCTAGAAAAATAAGTCAAAGGTGTAGTTGCAAGAATTTCGTGATGGATTGGCATCCAGTCTCTCAGTAATACAATTAGTGTCCTGCAGCCTACTAGCAGCTGAGTCAGTGTCCGGGTGTCACTGAGCATTACTCCAAACGATTTTCGAGCACCATTATCACAAGGCTATTATTCCCTTTTCTGAAGATTGCTTGGTTTGATGCGGACCACACACAATTTCCTGTGCTAAACTTTCCACCTCAGTGCTGCACCAGGTTCCGTTAGGACTGTCACTGTGAAAACTGCCTAACGTTATGTTAATAAAATAACTGTATTCATTGAAAATAGTCTCCCCCTGATTCAGTATACAGCTGAAATAGTTCTAAGTGATGAGAATCAGTGTACTTCTTCTTTCGAACTGCATGCAGTACTTAAGTAATATTTACTTAGACGTCCTTAATGCACGATCATCGGTCTGTGGGCTTAGGCGTTGTGCAAGAGCCAGCCCACAACTCTTTTGTGGATACGTGCGTAGCGAGCACGGGACCCCGAGCTAATGTGGCCTTCCTTCCTTTCTGGGCTGCATAGCTTCCCTTTCCGCATCCTTCCCCATCCCCTATCTTTGCCCCTCCTCCCCCCACCTCTGGCTCTGACGCTCGTAAATGTAACGCATTCCTCGCCTTCTTTGCTTGTATGTCTTCTTCCTTTGTCCTTCGCTTTTCCTTACCTCTTCCCTTACCCTTTTCTCCGCTGCGGCGTTTGAGACGTCTCTTCTTTGCTTTCCCTTTCTCTTTCTTCCTCCCTGTGCGTGTCTGAAGGCCGGACCACGCATTTTTTTGTGTAGCTGGTGACGGGGTAACGCGTAATTCCCCGCCCTGGGCAGACAGGTAGGACACGTACGTACCCCCTGGTAATGGCCAGGCCCAAGGAGGGATGATTACCCCCAGCTGATACCTCCCGACAAACGGACGGAGGGACCAATCGGCACTTTCGGAAGCTGTATACTGAGGTGTGAACAATCACCTAAGGCGGGAGTGCCCTCAGTGAGGGCCCCCACAAGGGAGGAGCGCGCCATCGGAGACGCCAGTAGTCATGGGGGATTCTTCCGCAATGGTTTCCTCACCTTCCACTATGTCTGCTCACAAGCGTAAGTTCACTGGGTCTCAGCCACAGACAGTTCTTCCATCGTTGCCACAGTTCCTTGTTGTTTCTCGGTCTGACGAAGGTCACGACTTCTCCACAGTTAACTTTCATTATTCAGAAAGGTGTTGACGCAATTGCAGGTACTGTAAAGTCTTGTTCCAGATTACGGAATGGCACCTTGTTGTTAGAAACAGTGCCCTCCAGGCACAAAAATTGCTGCGTACTTCACTGCTCCACACCTTCCCTGTCCGGGCTGAAGCGCACCGCACTTCAAATTCCTCGCGTGGAGTCGTATATACGCGCTCCCTCGACGGATTGTCTGAAGAAATTCAGCATTACCTGTCTGACCAGGGCGTAACGGATGTTCATAGTTACGAAACGGGTTGACTCGAACATCATTCCAACCCGCACAGTCTTCTTCACATTTGACAAAGTTCAACTCCCACCGAAAATCAAAGCAGGCTACGAGATAATCTCCGTTCGCCCTTACGTCCCAAACCCTACGCGTTGTTATCGGTGTCAGCGGTTCAATCACACCAGCCAGTCCTGTTCCAATCCGGCCAAATGTGTTACGTGTGGCAAGGATGCCCATGAGGGTGCTTGTCCACCTCCATCCCCTCGCTGCATCAACTGTATGGGTGACCACGCTGCTTCCTCTCGAGATTGCCCCGTTTTTAAGGACGAAAAGCTCATCCAGGAAATCAGAGTGAAGGAAAAGGTGTCGACCTTTGCTGCTCGCAAATATTTCGCCAGTCGACAACCCACCGTGCCTCAGACAGGAAAATACAGCACTGTCCTTGCTTCTCCTCGGCCAACAAAGGAGGCGGCCACGCAGACTTGCAACCTCACCTTTAGTGCCACGATCGTCAGATCGGCCAGCGCAGAGATCGCCCGTTCAACCTCACCCCTTTCGCCTGCCCACTCTATGGCTCACCCTTCATCGGGTTCTGCTAAATCTCGAGCCCAAAAGTCAGACACCAAGACTTCGAAAAAAGAGCGTACTTGTAAATATTTTTTACGTACCCCCAACTTCCCAACCATCGGTTCCTCCTTCATCTAAACATATTTCCAAGAAGGCTACAAAGAAACCCAGTTCGTCTCCTTCTCCGCCAAGGCGTGTCCCATCTACAGCACCACCCGGCGGAAATCGCCCTCGGCCGTCTTCTGTGTCGCCGAGGCGCAATGCTGGTGGCCGATCAACTGGTCGATCGCTGGTGGCGGGAGCTGCTCCTGTACAACCTATGGATCAGGATCTTCTGCCTTCGGCTGAATGCCATTCCAAGCTGTCGGTCGCAAGCTCTGAGCAATCGTGGAGTTGACAGCACCCTTGGTCACATTCCTCCATTTTCTGCTCACCCTATGTCTATTGTCCACAGGAATATCCGCGGCATTCGAGCCAATCGGGATGAATTATCGGTCCTCTTACAATCCTACTCGCCGGTCATCTTCTGTCTTCAGGAAACAAAGCTGCATCCCCATGACCGCTTTGTTCTCCCTCACTTTCAGTCCGTCCGATATGACCTCCCCTCTGTTGAAGGCACTCCAGCCCATGGAGGACTCAGATTCTTCTCCATGATACTCTCCATTATCACCCAATCCCCTTAAACACTTCCTTCCAAGCTGTCGCCGTCCGTCTTTCCCTTTCTGGATACACGTTCTCTCTTTGTACTGCATACATTCCATCGTCCACACCAATGGCACGAGCTGATCTCCTTCATCTTCTTGGTCAGCTTCCACCCCCCTATTTGCTGGTGGGGGACTTCAATGCCCACCACCCGCTTTGGGGACCTCCACATCCTTGTCCACGTGGCTCACTATTGCTAGACGTCTTCCACCAAGCGGATCTAGTTTGCCTCAACACTGGGGTCCCTACATTTTTGTCTGCCTCCACGACAAATTTCTCTCATTTGGACCTTGCGGTCAGTACTGTCCCCTAGCTCGGCGCTTCGAATGGTTCGCCCTTTATGATACACGCTCGAGTGACCACTTTCCATGTGTCCTTAGACTGCAGCCTCCACTGCCATATATGTGCCCGAGACGCCGGAAGTTTGCCCAGGCCAACTGGACACTTTTTTCGTCTCTAGCGTCATTCGATGACCGTCACTTTCCCAGCGTCGACGATGAGGTCACACACATTACCGACGTTATTCTTACAGCTGCGGAACGTTCAATACCACGCACTTCCGAATTGCCCCGGCGCCCCCCAGTTCCTTGGTGGAACGAGGCATGCCGTGACGCAATACGTGAGCGACGACGTGCTCTTCGCGTTTTCCGCCACCATCCTACTTTGGCCAATTGTAACTGCTATAAGCAGTTCCGTGCGCGATGCCGTCGCGTCATCCGCGATAGCAAGAAGGCAAGCTGGAAATTCTTTATTAGCTCATTTAACACCTTCACTCCCTCCTCGGAAGTTTGGAGTCGGCTTCGACGGTTCTCAGGCGCGCCTACTTTCTCCCCGGTCTCTGGGCTCACTGTCGCGCATTATATTAGTGGACCCCGTCGCAATATCTAACTCATTGGGTCAGCACTTTGCTGAGATTTCGAGCTCTTCAAATTACCCGCCAGCGTTTCTCCCGAAGAAACGTGCAGCGGAAGCGCGACCTCTAGCTTTCTCCTCTCAAAATCGCGAAGGCTATAATACTGTTTCCTCCATGCGGGAACTCCAACATGCACTCTCTTCTTCTCGCTCCTCCGCCCCTGGACCGGATGGTATCCACGTCCAAATTTTGCTGCATTTATCAACCCATAGTCTGCGTTACCTCCTTCCCCTTTATAGTCGAATTTGGACCGACAGTGCTTTCCCAGACGATGGCGGGAAGCTATGGTCGTTCCCGTTCTGAAACCTGGAAAGGACAAACATCTCCCCTCTAGCTATCGCCCCATTTCTCTCACGAGTAGTGTCTGTAAGGTTTTGGAGCGTATGGTGAATTACCGTTTAGTTTGGTGGCTGGAATCCCGCAGTCTTTTAACACCTGCCCAAAGCGGATTCCGAAAGCATCGTTATGCAGTTGACCATCTTGTTGCGCTCTCCACTTAAATCATGCACAATTTTCTCCGGAAACGCCAAACAGTAGCAATATTATTTGATCTGGAGAGAGCATACGATACCTGTTGGAGGACAGGCATCCTCCGCACACTATTCTCTTGGGGCTTCCGAGGTCGGCTGCCCCTTTTTCTTCGCGAATTTATGGCAGAGCGCTTATTTAGGGTGCGGGTGAACACTACTCTATCCCGTACTTTCTCCCAAGAAAACGGAGTACCCCAGGGCTCTGTGCTGAGTGTTGTACTGTTTGCCATTGCCATAAATCCAATTATGGATTGTCTCCTTCCTGATGTCTCGGGCTCCCTCTTTGTGGACGATTTTGCGATCTACTACAGCTCTCAACGGACCAGCCTTCTTGAACGACGTCTTCAAGGATGTCTCGATTGCCTCCACTCTTGGAGCGTCGAAACCGGCTTCCGTTTTTCTCCCAGAAAGACCGTTTGCGTAAATTTTTGCCGACGTAATGAGTTTCTTCCACCCTCCTTACATCAAGGACCTGTCAACCTTCCTTATTCGATCGTCGCTAAATTCTTGGGTCTTATGTGTGACAGAAAACTGTGCTGGTCATCCCACGTTTCCTATATTTCGGCTCGCTGTCTACGATCCCTCAACACCCTCCGTGTCCTGAATGGTACCTCCTGGGGGGGGCAGACAGAGTGGTCCTTCTCCGCCTCTATCGCGCCTTAGTGCGCTCGAAATTGGACTATGGAAGCATAGTCTACTCCTCTGCTCGGCCGTCTATTCTTCGGCGTCTCGACACCCTCCATCACCGTGGATTACGTTTAGTGTCTGGAGCTTTTTACACCAGCCCTGTGGAAAGCCTCTATGCTGAGTCGGCTGAATCTCCGCTATCCATTCGGCGAGCAGTCCTGAGTCGTTACGCTAGCCATCTGTCTTCCATGCCTGCTAATACAGCCCATGACATTTTTTGACGCCTCCTTTGATGTATGGTACGCAGGCCGCCCCCTCCTCCCTACTACCACCGGGAGTCGGCTTCCGTGAACTGCTCCGTTCTTTCCTTCCGCTTTCCTAAAACCTTCTTGACAACTTGGGGTACAGCACCGCCTTGGCTCCGTCCCCGGATCTGCCTGCTCCGTGACCTTTGTCGATTTCCCAAGGATGGTACCCCTTCACTTGTTTATCGTCGGGCATTTGCTGCTACATGTGCAGAAATGAGGGAAGCCACATATATTTACACTGATGGCTCAAAAACATCGTTAGGTGTAAAGAGTGCCTACATTGTTGGCGACACCCCAAATCAGTTTCGGCTTCCCGACCAGTGGTCGGTTTATACTGCGGAGCTTTACGCTGTTCTCCAGGCTGTCCACTACATCCGCCGCCATCAGCGGATACAGTACGTTATCTGCTCAGATTCTCTCGGCTCTCTCCTCAGTCTCCAAGCTCTTTACCCTGTGCACCCTCTGGTCCACCGGATTCAGGACTGTCTGCGCTTGCTCCACCTGGGGGGCGTCTCGGTGGCGTTCCTCTGGCTCCCGGGACACGTTGGTATCTGTGGAAATGAGGTGGCCGATATTGCGGCCAAGGCTGCAGTCTCTCTTCTCCGGCCAGCTATTCACTCGATTCCCGTCGCCGATCTACGGAGCGTTTTATGTCGTCGTGTTCTTTCATGGCACGCACATTGGTCGACACTTCCCCATAATAAATTGCGGGACGTGAAAGCTCTTCCTTGTGCTTGGACCTCCTCCTCCCGAATGCGTCGTCGGGAGGAGGTAATTTTAACTAGACTCCGGATAGGGCACTGTCTTTTTAGCCATCGACATCTTTTAAGCGGCGATCCTCCCCCACTCTGTCCCCACTGCTCTCAGCTGTGGACGGTAAGACACCTTTTAATTGAGTGCCCCTATTTTAATCCGTTACGCTCCCGTCTACAGCTGTCGCCTGATATATCGTCAATTTTAGCAGGTGACACGCGCTCAGCCGATCGCGTTCTCAAGTTTATTAGTGCCAGTGAAATGACGTCAGTCATTTGAAGTTTTTTTTGGGGACAACCAAACCCTTCTGTAGAGGATTTTTAAGCCTTCCTTCTGTTTTTAGTTTCTCCAATTTTGACTTTGGTTCCCATTGCTGCTGGTTTCGATTTTCGGTTTTTTACTGTTTCTTAAGTCCCGGACCGGGCGCTAATGACCATAGCAGTTTTGCGCCCTAAAACCACAAAAAAGCCTGCCTGTCGCTAGATGCGTTGTATTCGACCAATTCTCTCACACAACGTTACACACAAGCTGGTATTGCCTCGCTGCTCCGCCATTTCTTAAAGTGTCACACACACAACGTTACATTCGCAGACATGATGCCTATTCTAGCTCTCCGATCTTCTGCGTGCCTGTTGCTGAAACATGGATCGTAAGAGGTATCATTTCAGTTCGAAATTTCACTCAAACGGTCGTAACGAACTTCCTAAGCACTGTGTACACACCACCAGCTCGGTTACTTCCGTCATATTCTCATCTATCTTAATTTCATTTTTGTATACACGGTTCCCTATAGTACTGTGGGTGTTACTTGGTTTCAAGACGTGATTTTACAACACACTTACTAGCATTCTGTCCTTTGTCAGTGTTTACCATGTACTCATTTCCTCGTTCGTTCAGCAGTCCATGTAATTATCAGCACTCTTCTGTACCACCTTATGTCAAAAGCTTCGATTCTATCGTTTAGCGTCTTTACAGCAGTCCTTCATTCGCTCCCGTTCATTGCTGTGCTCCAGACGTATATTTTCGATTCTTTTTATTTCCAGTTGAGATAGTTTTACATTAGTGGAAGTTCTTCTGCCGGCAAAGTCTTTCCTTTGTTAGTCTCCTATCATACTTGCTTCATCCATTTTCTTCAAAGAGCAGTTAACTTTTTAGTCCACTACGTAGTCCACAATTTTGATGATGTTCACCGCTATCTCATATGTACTGTTGCTGACAGGTATTTATATGGTTTATTCTGTAATCATTGGACAACAGCTACCGTAATTCTCCCCTATTTGTGATGCTAAAATTTCTAATCCACCGTCGCTGTAAGTTTTCTTATGCAGAGTGCAATTAGTGCACGATATATTTCACATTACTACTGGCCTTCTCCGGCCTTCGGCTACTTTCAGGTTTCTACCGCTGGTGATGTCACACCGAACGTCGAAAACCTGTCTCTCTGTGGCACACCCCTCTGCGGGTTCGGGGGTAAGAATAGGCCCGCGGTATTCCTGCCTGTCGTAAGAGGCGACTAAAAGACTCAAATCTTTCGGCTTCATGTGATGGTCCCCTCTCGGGTTTGACCTCCACCTTCCTAAATTGTTCCGAAGAGCGAGCCAATTGGGGAAGGGCGCCTTACGTGGTGCACTGTATCCGTCGTGCATTGAGACCTTTAGCCGGGTTTTTCGTCGTTGCAATGGTGTCCCGCTCGTTTTCCATCTCTTGGGCGAGGATACGTCCCTGGGTGCGATCCCACGCTGCACTCTGCAGTGTTGCTTTTAACTGCGACGACGACCTTGGACATTTTTGCACCTAAGATCCAGCACAGTAGCCAGTCCGTTGTGGTGGGGCCGCCATGTACCCTGTTAGTTGTAGCCCCCTGACAACACAGGGATCGCTCTACTGATGCGTGCGCCGTTAACTCCCCACGTATGCCAAGGAGTAGATGCCCATCTCCCTGGGACATCAGGACTCCCGGCAATGGCCATCGTGCCAGGTGGCTATTGCTGCGGCTGGGTGGCGCCCGTGGGGAGGGCCCTTGGTCGGAGTAGGTGGCATCGGGGCGGATGACCCGCAATGAAGCGTGGTACATCATCTCTCGCTGGTGGGCTTCCACCAGCAGTCTCTAAGCGATCGAGGTCTAACCTCAATGGAAAGAAATTTGATCAAAGATCATTTCCCTCCCTGGCCACTCCATAGGAGGAACGTCTTGCTAAAGAAGGCAGTGGAGACAATTAACCCCGGTACCTCGTGTGTACGCGGGTTGATGGAGAATCGTTTATGTCGACCAAACCCCAGTTTTTTATGGAGCACTTAAAGGAAAAGTTCGGGGAGGTGAAGGGCTTGTGCAAAATGCGCTCTGGTTCTGTGCTCATCAAAACGGCATCCTCTGCCCAGTCACGGACGTTGCTCAATTGTGACAAGTTGCGGATGTTTCAGTTAGCATTACGCCGCATAAGAGTCTCAACATGGTCCAGGGTATTATATTCCACAGGGATCTTCTTCTGCAGTCCGACGATGAATTACGCGCCAACCTCGAACGACGAGGTGTTCACTTCGTCCGGCGCGTCCTTCGGGGTCCGAGGGATAATCAAGTAGCCACCGGTGCCTTCATCTTGGCTTTCGAAGATGATGTTTTACCCGAAAACGTCAAGGTGATGGTTTACCGTTGTGATGTGAGGCCATATATCCCTCCTCCGATGCGGTGTTCTAAATGCTGGAAGTTCGGGTACATGTCATCTCGCTGTACTTCCAGCATCACATGTCGAGATTTTGGACGTCCTTCGCATCCCATACTCCATGTGCTCCGCCTCCCATCTGTGTTAACTGCGGAGAACACCATTCACCCTGCTCACCAGACTGTCGTATCTTCCAGAAGGAAAGGAAGATAATGGAATGCAAGACCCTGGACCGCCTGACCTACACCGAGGCAAGGCGGAAATATGAGCGGCTACAACCTGTGCCTATGACGTCTAACTATGCCGCTGCTGCAACACCGGTTCGAAGCTCTAGTGTCGTCACCTGCAGTTCGCTCTCAGCTCTGTCAGAATTCACCGGCCCCCTTGGTTGTGGGGGGCACTTCACTCCCTGTTGCTCCTGCTCCATCTTCAGGAGCAGCACCCTCCCAACCATCGGGGACATCAGCTCCCCCTTCCCAGCCGGAGAAGCGTAAGACTTCTTCGGCTACTCTCGCCAGGAAGGGGTCCCTTGGGGACCTCCCTTGGCAAGTTCCGACCAGTGGAAAAGCGGACACACGAAAGTGGCTGAAACAACCACCCGTCCCTGGTCGTAGGGCCTCCCGGTCATCGTCTGTCCCTGAGACTGACCCAGTGAAGCCCATGAAGCCTGACTCACCGAAGGCACAGCGCGACAAGCAAAAAAAGAAAGTCCCCAAGACCAACAATATTGCGGTGGCACCCGTCCCACCGCCTCCTACAAGCTTTGCGTCTGAGGACGAGGTGAGCTTCTGGCGTCCGATGAGGACCTCGCTCTCGCCGGTCCCTTGGACACGATGGATAGCATTTGCACGGTTGCTCCATTGGAGGCAGCAGGTGACCCAGCGGCGTAATCTGCCTTCCCAGTCCCGTCACGCCTTTCACAGACATGGAAAATACCATCCTCCAGTGGAACTGTGGCGGTTATTTTAGCCATCTACCTGAGCTACGTCAGCTTCTAAGCATGACACCTGATTTATGCATTGCCCTCCAGGAAACCTGGTTTCCGGCAATGCGGACCCCTGTCCTTCGTGGATACAGGGGTTATTACTGCAACCGTAGCACTTACAATTGTGTGTCAGGTGGAGCCTGCGTGTCTGTCCTTACCTCTGTATATAGTGCTCCTGTGCCCCTTCAAACATCATTGGAAGCTGTGGCTGTCCGCGTAAGGACTACCCAGGACATAACCGTCTGCAGTGTCTATCTCCCTCCGGGTGGTACAGTCTCCCTGACCGAATTGGCTGCACTTGTCACACAACTTCCCACGCCTTTTCTTCTCCTGGGGGATTTTAACGCCCACAATCCCCTGTGGGGTGGAACGAAGGTTACTGGCCGAGGCAGAGATATCGAGAATCTCATCTCCCTACTCGACCTCTGCCTCTTAAACACTGGCGCCGCAACACATTTCAGTGTGGCGCATGGCACGTTCTCGGCCATAGATCTGTCGCTGTGCAGCCCAGGGCTTGTACCATCGGTCCACTGGAGAGTCCATGACGACTTGTGTGGTAGTGACCATTTTCCCATCTTCCTTTCACTACCCCAGCGTCGCTCCCATGAACGCTTGCCTCGATGGGCATTTAGCAAGGCAAACTGGGAAACGTTCTCCTCTGCTGCCACTGTTGACTCTCTCCCCCACAGTACCATCGATGTGGTGGTTGAGACAGTGACTGCAGCGATTGCTTCCGCTGCGGAACGTACCATTCTTCGTTCATTAGGGTGCCCCCGGCGAAAGTCAGTGCCTTGGTGGTCTCCAGAGGTCGCTGAAGACATTAAAGAACGTCGGCGGGCTCTTCAGCGACATAAGCGGCACCCGTCTTTGGAGAACCTAATTGTTTCAAACGTCTCCGTGCTCAGGCACGGCGGCTCATCAAAAGGCGAAAACAGGAGTGCTGGGAGAGGTACGTTTCCACCATTGGTTCCCGTACTTCACCCTCCCAGGTGTGGATGAAGATTCGGCGCATCTTAGGATTGCAGCACTCTACAGGTGTCGCAGGGCTTACCATCAACGGGGCGGTATCCACCGATGCCGATGCAATCGCCGAGCATTTCGCCCAGCACTATGTTCGGGCCTCTGCGTCGGGGAATTACCCGCCCGCGTTCCGCGCGCTAAAACGCCAGGAGGAATGCAAACGGCTTTCTTTTACTTCTCGCCACCCTGAGGCGTATAACACCCCATTTAGTTCGTGGGAACTTCTAAGCGCCCTGGCACAGTGCCCCGATACAGCCTCTGGGCCAGATGGCATCCACAATCAGATGATCAAACACCTGTCCCCGGACTGTGTTCTTGCCATCTTCAACCGCATATGAAGCGATGGTGTCTTTCCGTCGCAGTGGCGGGAGAGTACCGTCATTCCAGTGCTGAATCCTGGTAAGGACCCGCTTAATGTGGAGAGCTATCGGCCCATCAGCTTGACAAATACTCTGTGCAAGCTATTGGAACGTATGGTGAGTCGACGGCTGTGTTGGCTGCTCGAGTCTCGGGGTCTTCTGGCTCCGTGCCAGAGTGGCTTCGGTCAGGGCCGTTCCACCGCCGATGCTTTGGTCTTTTTTGAGTCTGCAATCCGCACTGCTTTTTCCAGGCGCAAACACCTCGTCTCCGTCTTTTTCGACCTCTCCAGAGCATATGACACGACGTGGCGGCACCATATTCTCGCCACGTTGCACAGGTGGGCGTCTCCGGGGCTCTCCGCATTTTTATTCAGAATTTTTTATCTCTTCGGACATTCCTCGTTTTAATTGGCACATCCCATAGTTCGCTTCATATCCAGGAGAACGGCGTTCCACAGGGCTCTGTATTGAGCGTTCCCCTTTTCCTTGTGGCCATTAATGGCCTTGCAGCAGCAGTAGGGTCGTCTGTCCCACCCACGTTATATGCTGACGATTTCTGCATCTTTTTCAGCTCTTCCACCATTAGTGTTGCAGAACGTCGGTTGCAGGGAGCCATACGCAAGGCGCAGGCGTGGGCCCTAACCCATGGGTTTCAATTTTCTCCTGCGAAGACTTGTGTTACGCACTTTTGTCGGCGTCGAACTGTCCATCCCCACCCTGAGCTCTATCTTCAGGATGTCATGCTGAGGGTTGTTGACACTTAACGTTTTCTGGGATTGCTGTTTGATGCCCGGCTTACTTGGCTTCCACATATTCGTCAACTCAAGCGTCAGTGCTGGCAGCATCTGAATGCCCTTCGCTGCCTCAGCAACACAACTTGGGGTGCCGATCGTAATACGCTGCTGCAGCTCTACAAAGCCCTTGTGCTGTCCCGGCTTGATTATGGGAGTGTAGCGTATGGCTCAGCGTCGCCCTCGGCGTTCCAACTGCTGGACCCCGTTCACCACTGTGGGGTTCGAAAGGCAACAGGGGCATTTCGCACCAGCCCTGTTAATAGCCTCCTTCTGAGGCTGGGGTTCCTCCGCTTCGTATTCGACGTCAACAATTGTTAAGCAACTATGCTGCCCACGTCCGTTGTTCTCCCCGTCACCCTATCTACCGTCTCCTTTTCGCTAATGCGGCAGTCCATACCCCACACCGGCGGCCTCGATCAGGCCATACCATTTGGATCCGTGTTCGATCACTCCTTCCCCCCCCCCCTGCGGGTCTGGGGTAAGAATAGGCCCGAGGTATTCCTGCCTGTCGTACGAGGCGTCTAACAGGAGTTTCAACCATTTCGGCCTTCCATGTGATGGTCCCCCTTGGCGTTTGACCTCCATTTTTCAAAATTCTACAGAAGTACGAGCCTTTTGGGGAAGGACACCTTACGTGGTGTACCACTGGTCCTAAGTGCACTAAGACCTTGGCACTCGGCATTGCACCGGCGTTGTAACCATACCCACTATTCCTCAAATTGGGCCTAAACGCCTGATGGGTCGTCAAAGTTACGCCCATAGTGCATCTCCATCTGCACCAGCGATCATGATGGACTTTCCATGGCACCAGAAATCCAGCACGGTAGCCAGCCCGTTGTGGTGGGGTCGTCATGTACCCTCTAGGTTGTAGCCCCCTGACAACACAGGGATCGTACTGCCGATACCTGAGCTGCACCCTCGCCACGTCGGCCAAGGAGTAGATGCCCGTCTCCTTGGGGCATCAGGACTCCCAGCAACGGTCATCCTGCCAGGTGGCCCTTGCTGAGGCTGGGTGGCACCCGTGGGGAGAGCCCCTGGTCGGAGTGGGTGGTATCGGGGCGGACGTTTCGCAGATGAAACGTCACCAAGTATCAGGCCGCTCTGCGGCCTAGTCTTTCAAAAGAAAAGGTACCAGTTTCTAGTTCTGGTTCTCCTGCCCTTTCCCCCTTGGCCACTCCATGGGAGGAGGGACAGTCCGCCGGCTTGGGGCGAAGTACTTCCCCCGCTATTTGGTCTGTTCTCGAACCGATGGGGGGACATTCGCCACCTCCAAGCCCATGATCTTTGTTCAGCACATTGAGGACATCTTCGGGGAAATCGAGGCTCTCAGCAAGATGCGTTCAGGGTCCGTTCATATCAAGACCACCTCCGCCACACAGTCGGCGGCGCTCCAGGCGTGCGACCGCCTAGGGGACATCCCAGTCTCCATTGTCCCACATCTGGCACTAAATAGGACGCAGGGGGTTATTTTTCATCGTGACCTGCTACAATCTGATGAGGAGCTCAGGGCCAACCTGGAGCGCCGAGGCGTGCATTTCGTCCGGCGAGTCCAGCGCGGCCCCAAAGACCGTCGCATCGACACCGGGGCCTTTATCCTCGCCTTCGAGGGGGACGTTCTCCCGGAGAAGGTAAAGGTGATGTGCTACTGGTGTGACGTGCGACCCTACGTCCCGCCTCCTATGCGCTGTTTTAGGTGTTTGCGCTTTGGGCACATGTCGTCACGGTGTGAGGCTGAGCCCCTTTGTGGCGATTGTGGAAGTCCTCTTCGTGAGGAACATACATGCACCCTACCACCTCGGTGCGTTAATTGTCCTGGCGTCCACTCGCCTAGATCCTCAGACTGCCCCGCATATCAGAAGGAGAAGAAGATACAAGAAATCAAAACTTTGGATCGGCTCTCTTATTCTGAGACCAGGAAGAGGTATGACGGCCTCCATCCTGTGCCATTGACCACTTCGTTTGCCTCAGTTGTGTCCCCTCCTTCCGCGGTATCATCACCCCTATCATGTCCCCCCTCCGCCTCCTCCGCCCATCAGGGGGCTCTGCCTCCGCCTCCCAAATCCCTCCCTTCCAAATCCTCCTCCCCCGTGGCCCCCACCCCCTCTGCCCCAGGGGCCATCCTTCTTCCTCCTTCTCCCCACACGCCCCCTGAGAAGCGATCCTCTTCTCAGGTGTCCATCGGGGACACGTTCCGGACCCCGGCTTCCGAGGTCCGGCGTTCCAAAACGGACCCCGCGCGTGAGGACCTTCTTCGGGTCCAGCCCACCATCCCTGTGCCTCCTCGGCCTTCCAAGAAGGCCTCCAAGAAGAAATCTCTATCCCCCTCTCCACCCCGGCGCGTTTCGACTGACGCTCCATCCGTGAGTCGCCGCTCCCGGCCGTCCTCAGTTTCGCCGGGACGCTCTGCTGCCAGGCGCTCAGCTGGCCTTTCGTCGGCAAATGATGCTGCCCCTCCTACACAACCAGGGACAGCGGCCGCAGCTGGCGACCAGTCGATGGAACCGGATCCGCCTCCCGTCGGTTGTAGCGTTGTTCCCTCGCAACCTGGCCCCCCCGCGGCCGTCGAGGTGACCAGCTCTTCCCCCGTCTCGTTCCCCCAACTTTTTGACTAGCGATGGCGTTGTTTCATTGGAACATAAGAGGTATTCGATCTCATCGGGAGGAATTACAACTGCTCCTCTGCCTGCACTGTCCGCTCGTCCTTGGACGCCAGGAAACAAAGTTGCGCCCGACTGACCGTATTGCCTTTACCCACTATACCTCGGAGCGGTATGACCTTACCCCTGTGGACGGTGTCCCAGCTCATGGTGGGGTCATGTTGCTCATTCGGGACGACGTCTATTACCATCCCATCCCATTGACCACCCCACTCCAAGCAATAGCTGTCCGCATTACTCTTTCTGCTTTTACTTTTTCAGTTTGTACCATCTACACTCCACCGTCGTCTGCCGTTAGTCGGGCTGACTTGATGCACCTGATCGTTCAGCTTCCCCCGCCGTTTTTATTGTTTGGAGACTTCAATGCCCATCATCCCCTTTGGGGCTCTCCTGCATCCTGTCCAAGAGGCTCACTCTTGGCAGATGTCTTCAACCATCTCAATCTTGTCTGCCTCAATACCGGCGCCCCGACTTTCCTCTCGGACTCCACTCATACCTACTCCCACTTGGACCTCTCGATATGTTCTACCACTCTTGCCCGTCGGTTCGAGTGGTATGTCCTTTCTGATACCTATTCGAGCGACCACTTCCCCTGTGTCGTTCGTCTCCTGCACCACACCCCATCCCCACGTCCTTCGAGCTGGAACATACTGAAAGCTGACTGGGGACTTTACTCATCCCTGGCGACCTTTCCGGACCACGATTTTCCCAGTTGTGACAGTCAGGTCGAATACCTCACGACTGTTATCATCCATGCTGCCGAACGTTCCATTCCTCGTACTACTTCTTCACGTCGCGTTTCCGTCCCCTGGTGGAACGAGGCTTGTAGGGACGCTATCCGTGCTCGACGACGTGCTTTACGCACCTTTCGCCGCCATCCTACGTTGGCGAATTGTATTGAATACAAACGACTCCGAGCGCAATGCCGTAGAGTCATCAAAGACAGCAAAAAAGCTTGTTGGGCCTCTTTCACCGGCTCCTTTAACAGTTTTACTCCATCTTCCGTCGTTTGGGGTAGCCTGCGCCGGCTGTCGGGTATTAAGGCCCACTCCTCGGTACCTGGCCTGACCTCAGGTAATGCGGTCCCTGTTGATCCGGTGGCTGTCGCCAACGCCTTTGGCCGCTTTTTCGAGGAGGTTTCAAGCTCCGCCCATTACCATCCTGCCTTCCTTCCCAGGAAAGAGGCAGAAGAGGCTCGGCGACCTTCCTTCCACTCGCTGAATCTGGAAACCTATAATGCCCCCTTTACTATGCGGGAACTCGAACGTGCGCTTGCACTGTCCCGGTCCTCTGCTCCGGGGCCGGATGCCATTCACGTTCAGATGCTGGCACACCTTTCTCCGGCGGGCAAAAGCTTCCTTCTCCGTACCTACAATCGCGTCTGGACCGAAGGTCAAGTCCCCATGCGTTGGCGTGACGCCGTTGTTGTTCCTATACCCAAACCCGGGAAGGATAGACACCTTCCTTCTAGTTACCGCCCCATTTCTCTTACAAGCTGTGTCTGTAAGGTGATGGAGCGCATGGTTAATGCTCGGTTAGTCTGGATTCTTGAATCTCGACGGCTACTTACTAATGTCCAATGCGGCTTTCGTCGCCGCCGCTCTGCTGTTGACCACCTCGTGACCTTGTCGACATTCATCATGAACAACTTTTTGCGAAGGCGCCAAACGGTAGCCGTGTTCTTCGACTTGGAGAAGGCTTATGACACCTGTTGGAGAGGAGGTATCCTCCGCACTATGCACAGGTGGGGCCTACGCGGTCGCCTGCCCCTGTTTATTGATTCCTTTTTAACGGATCGAAAGTTTAGGGTACGTGTGGGCTCCGTATTGTCCGACGTCTTCCTCCAGGAGAACGGAGTGCCTCAGGGCTCCGTCTTGAGCGTAGCCCTTTTTGCCATCGCGATCAATCCCATTATGGATTGCATTCCACCTAATGTCTCAGGCTCTCTCTTTGTCGATGACTTCGCGATTTACTGCAGTGCCCAGAGAACATGCCTCCTGGAGCGCTGCCTTCAGCGTTGTCTAGACAGCCTCTACTCATGGAGCGTGGCAAATGGCTTCCGGTTCTCTGAAGAAAAGACGGTTTGTATCAACTTTTGGCGATATAAAGCGTTCCTTCCGCCATCCTTACATCTCGGTCCCGTTGTTCTCCCATTCGTGGACACAACTAAGTTTCTAGGGCTCACGTTGGACAGGAAACTGTGTTGGTCTCCACACGTCTCTTATTTGGCGGCCCGTTGTACACGTTCCCTTAATGTCCTCAGAGTTCTTAGCGGTTCATCTTGGGGAGCGGATCGCACTGTCCTGCTTCGCTTGTATCGGTCCATAGTCCGATCGAAGCTGGATTATGGGAGCTTCGTCTACTCGTCCGCTCGGCCGTCCCTCTTACGCCGGCTCAACTCCATCGACCATCGGGGGTTACCTCTTGCGACTGGAGCCTTCTACACTAGTCCTGTCGAGAGTCTTTATGCTGAAGCTGCCGAGTTACCGTTGACCTACCGGCGCGACGCACTGCTGTGTCGGTATGCCTGCCGGCTGTCGTCTATGCCCGACCACCCCTCTTACAAGTCCTTCTTCGCCGATTCTCTCGACCGTCAGTACGGGTTGTATGTGTCTGCCCTGCTGCCCCCCGGAGTCCGCTTCCGTCGCCTGCTTCGACAATTGGATTTTGCCCTCCCTACCACCTTCAGAGAGGGTGAGAGCCCGACACCACCTTGGCTCCAGGCTCCGGTTCATATTTATCTCGACCTCAGCTCACTCCCGAAGGATGGTACTCCGGCTGCAATGTATTGCTCATGGTTTGCCGAACTTCGTGCTCGACTTGCCGGTCACACCTTTATTTACACCGATGGCTCCAAAACTGACGATGGTGTCGGCTGTGCCTTTGTCGTCGAGGCCGCCACATTTAAATACAGGCTCCTCGACCAATGTTCCAGCTTTACGGCCGAGCTTTTTGCTCTCCATCTGGCCGTTCAGTATGCCCGCCGCCACCACCATTCATCATATGTACTCTGCTCTGACTCACTCAGTGCTCTTCAGAGCCTTGGAGCTCCCTATCCGGTCCATCCCTTGATACAACGGATACAGCAGTCCCTCCATTCTTTGGCTGATAACGGTGGTTCTGTCAGCTTTCTGTGGGTTCCCGGACATGTGGGAGTGCCTGGGAATGAGGCTGCGGATGCTGCAGCCAAGGCTGCAGTCCTCCTGCCTCGGCCAGCCTCCCATTGTGTCCCGTCATCCGACGTTCGTGGGGATGTCTGTAAGAGGCTTGTGTCGTTGTGGTGGGATGCTTGGTCATCCCTCCAAGGAAACAAGCTCCGGGCAGTAAAACCGCTACCAACTGATTGGACAACATCCTCCCGACCATCTCGGCGCGAGGAGGTCCTTCTGACCAGGTTGCGGATTGGGCATTGCCGGTTTAGCCACCGCTACCTGCTCTCCGGTGACCCAGCCACGCAGTGCCCTTGTGGTCAGGCATTAACAGTGCGCCATGTTTTATTGTCGTGTCCCCGTTTTAGTCAATTTCGTGTTGTCCTGTCCCTGCCATCTACTTTACCGGATGTTTTAGCTGATGACGCTCGAGCAGCTGCTCGTATTGTGCGTTTTATAACTTTAACTGGCTTGTCCAAGGACATTTAATCTTTTTACTTACTTTGTCTGCATCTTTGTCGGGTCCTTCTGGTGTCCCCTCCATCCCCTTGAGTTTTACCAGATTCCATGTGCTCAAACAACAGTGACTGGGCGCTAATGACCTCAGCAGTTGAGCGCCCTTAAACCCAACCAAAAAAAAAAAAAAAATCGAACGTGCGCTTGCACTGTCCCGGTCCTCTGCTCCGGGGCCAGATGCCATTCACGTTCAGATGCTGGCACACCTTTCTCCGGCGGGCAAAAGCTTCCTTCTTCGTACCTACAATCGCGTCTGGACCGAAGGTCAAGTCCCCATGCGTTGGCGTGACGCCGTTGTTGTTCCTATACCCAAACCCGGGAAGGATAGACACCTTCCTTCTAGTTACCGCCCCATTTCTCTTAACAGCTGTGTCTGTAAGGTGATGGAGCGCATGGTTAATGCTCGGTTAGTCTGGATTCTTGAATCTCGACGGCTACTTACTAATTTCCAATGCAGCTTTCGTCGCCGCCGCTCCGCTGTTGACCACCTCGTGACCTTGTCGACATTCATCATGAACAACTTTTTGCGAAGGCCCCAAACGGTAGCCGTGTTCTTCGACTTGGAGAAGGCTTATGATACTTGTTGGAGAGGAGGTATCCTCCGCACTATGCACAGGTGGGGCCTACGCGGTCGCCTGCCCCACTTTATTGATTTCTTTTTAACGGATCGAAAGTTTAGGGTACGTGTGGGTTCCGTATTGTCCGACGTCTTCATCCAGGAGAACAGAGTGCCTCAGGGCTCCGTCTTGAGCGTAGCCCTTTTTGTCATAGCGATCAATCCAATTATGGATTGCATTCCACCTAATGTCTCAGGCTCTCTCCTTGTCGATGACTTCGCGATCTACTGCAGTGCCCAGAGAACATGCCTCCTGTAGCGCTGCCTTCAGCGTTGTCTAGACAGCCTCTACTCCTGGAGCGCGGCAAATGGCTTCCGGTGATGGGGATGACCCGAAGGCAGCCGTTATAATTGCAAATAGACTTTTGAGAGTCACCACGCTCTCACAATTCACAACTAGCCACTGTAACGTCGTGCAGCTTCAGACCCCTATGGGGACCATAACTCCTATAAACATGTACTTCCAGTACGGGGATAGCATAGAACATCATATAGACCATCTAGCGAGAGTTACCACGGCGTTACAGGGAAGAAAGATCGTGATAACAGCTGATATCAATGCCAAATCCCCCCTGTGGTACAGCGGCACAAGAGACGTTAACGGTGAAAAAGCTGAAGAATTCATAATGGCATCACAACTTGTGGTAGCAAATAGGGCCGGCAATCCTCCTACCTACGCTGCAGGGGGAGGACAGGGCACAAATATTGACGTCACACTCGTAACTCCAAATATGGCAAACACTATACAAAACTGGAAAGTCATAGAGAACGCCACCACAAGCGACCACAACTTGGTATGTTTCACCTTGGGAGAAAGAGAGTGCCGCTGGGACACGGGGTGGGAGGTGCAATTGAACTACAGGAGAGCAAATTGGGAACGTCTAGCGAGGGAGTGTGACATTCCTCCATTACCAGAAGGTGACATGCAACTGGACATAGACGTAGACCAGAGAGCAGAGGAACTGGTGAATGCAGTGACAAGAGCGGTGAAGGCAGCCGTACCGACAAGGAGGAGGGCCATAGCGGCCTCTCCGTCACCATGGACTGCTGAACTGGGAGAACTGTGTCAATCTGTCAGAAGGCTGAGGAAGCACTACCAGCGCAGTGTCGTCTGGCAGGAACGACAAAGGTGGCAGATGCTATATAGAGAGGAAAAGCGGAAGTTCCAAAAGGAACTACGTGAAGTCAGGATGAGAACCTGGGAAAACTTTGTGCTGAACCAGCTGGTCACTGACCCATGGGGGCTTCCGTATAAATTGGTAAGGGAAAAAATCCGCTCTCCTCTGGAACTATCAAGTCAGGCACGGGGACGGGATGACGGAGTCCTGGCAGGAGACTGCGGGGGTCCTCCTCCAGTCCCTGTTGCCTGACGATAATGCGGATGGGGAGACAGAGGGGCAGAAGTAACTGAGAGATGATCAAGAAGAATATGTTAATGAAACGGCTGTCTACCCCTTCTCAGAGGAGGAGGTGGCAACCCATATAAAATCGCTGAAAACAGGGAAAGCACCTGGGCCAGACGGCATTGTGGCGGAGGTAGTGCAGTTTCTGGCGCCTCAGTTAATTGCGCCACTAACAGAACTATATAACGAATGCCTCCGACAAAGGAGATTCCCGAAGAAATGGAAAATGGCAAATGTAGTTATAATAAAGAAAGGAATAGACAAGGACCCTGCAGAAGTAAAATCCTACAGGCCGATTTGCCTGTTGGACGTATTTGGCAAAATATTAGAGAAACTGCTGGCGGACAGATTGACAGCACACCGATTGTTGTGTGGGATGAGTGACAGGCAGTTCGGGTTCAGGCCGGGGCGATCGGCATCTGATGCAATTGCCCTGGCGGCCGAGGTCTGTGACTCGACCCCACACAAATACGTGGTAGGCATCATGGTGGATATCAGTGGCGCCTTCGACAACCTGTGGTGGCCTTCGCTCTTCTCCTGCTTGCGGGAGAAGGAGTGTCCAGGGCCGCTATATGGTTGCCTGAGGAGCTATTGTAAGGATCGGGAGGTCTGGTTATCATCGTCTAGCGAAAGAGTTGGGAAGGTAATTACCAAAGGATGTCCACAAGGTTCTGTCTTAGGACCCCTTTTTTGGGACATCCACATGAAGCCTTTATTAGATAAATTGCAACAAAGCAATGAGGTGCTAGAGGTGATAGCCTACGCGGATGACCTCCTTCTGCTGGTCGGTGGCCGTAGCCGTGAAGACATTGAACCGAAAATAGAGACAGCACTAGACAAACTCCAACAGTGGTGCCACACGACTAAAATGACGATTTCACCCAGCAAATCTACCTATTTACTACTAAAAGGACAACTTATTAGAAATCCGACAGTAAGAATAGACGGTTCACCAGTTCTCCGACGACGAGAGACACGCTACCTGGGAGTTATCATTGATGAGAGGTGGAACTTCGGAAAACACATTGACACTGTCACGCAAAGAGCCCTTCAAATATTAAATAATCTCATTTCAATAGGCCACAAAAGATTTCATCTTCCTCCACACTTAATCAGACTCTATCATAATAGTATCTTAACCTCAGTTGTGGGCTATGGCTCGGGAGTCTGGGCGCACAGGCTCACGAGGGTTGTGCCCGCCATGGCCGTGAGACGGGTCCAGAGAAGCATGGTACTAAGAGCAGTAGGTGCCTATAGAACATCTCCGGGGGGGCCCTATTAGCCATAATGGGGCTCTGCCCCCTGGACATAAAGATAAGAGAGCAGGCGGCGTGGTATTGGGCCAAGAAGGGAAATTATGAGAAGATTGCCGATATTATGGGTATTAGAGTGGGGGATAAGAGAGAGATAAGGAAAAGAGGGGAGGAGCTCTGGCAGGAGATTTGGGAGGCAGAAGAGACGGGACGAAGAACCTTCCAGTTCCTACCTGATGTCAGGGAACGACTTGGACTAAAGTATTTCGAGCCTACGCGAGGGCTGATCCACTTTCTCACTGGCCATGGACCCTACCCGACATACTTATGTCGATTTGGAAAGAGGGCATCACCAGCGTGTGACTGTGGTGATCCAGAGGGTACACCCGAGCATGTAGTTTACGAATGTCCCCTCTTCAATGATGTTGCCAATACACTACGAGACAGACTACCCAACCACGACACATACCAACTACTCAGACAAGAGGAAACATTTCAGACCTTAAACACCTTGGCTAACGAGGTATCTCGAAAAGTCCTAATTGACTATTTAGGTGAGATACAATAACCACCAATTGCGTCCAGGAGCCCTATTCCCATGCCGCCTGTACGTGGACTGGCCGACTACATCTAAGTTGGAATCCGCCACGTGCAGGACTAGGGGAGTAGGGAACAACCACCGATCGTGAGACACACCGGATTTGATGTAGGATAAGTTAGTTTGTAGGAATTAGTTATAGGGAATAAAGATAGGGACTGCAGCGAATTAACATTGAGGCCTGCCCAGTGCCAGGGGCATGCTCTTCGGGGTTAGCTCGAAGAGCAAGGCAAATATAAGTAGGTTTATATCTTTACTGGCACACATGTGACGCTGCAGAATACTAATTAAATTAGTCATAGGAATAGATAATAAGTAGTAAATGTAGATATTAGATGCCCATTGCTATTAACATTAATATAAACTGTAGCTCACTAACTAATACTAAACTAGCTGCAACATTTCAATATCAATGTATAATCGTTAGGACCCACTAAAGTAGTAAGTTGGTGGGTTACTTTGTATAAATATAATGGTTTGATAATAAAGATTTTTTTTAAAAAAATGGCTTCCGGTTCTCTGAAGAAAAGACGGTTTGTATCAACTTTTGGCGATATAAAGCGTTCCTTCCGCCATCCTTACATCTTGGTCCCGTTGTTCTCCCATTCGTGGACACAACTAAGTTTCTAGGGCTCACGTTGGAGAGGAAACTGTGTTGGTCTCCACATGTCTCTTACTTGGCGGCCCGTTGTACACGTTCCCTTAATGTCCTCAGAGTTCTTAGCGGTTCATCTTGGAGAGCGGATCGCACTGTCCTGCTTCGCTTGTATCGGTCCATAGTCCGATCGAAGCCGGATTATGGGAGCTTCGTCTACTCGTCCGCTCGGCCGTCCCTCTTACGCCGGCTCAACTCCATCCACCATCGGGGGATACGTCTTGCGACCGGAGCCTTCTACACTAGTCCTGTCGAGAGTCTTTATGCTGCAGCTGCCGAGTTACCGTTGACCTACCGGCGCGACGTACTGCTGTGTCGGTATGCCTCCCGGCTGTCTTCTATGCCCGACCACCCCTCTTACAAGTCCTTCTTCGCCGATTCTCTCGACCGTCAGTACGGGTTGTATGTGTCTGCCCTGCTGCCCCCCGGGTCCGCTTACGTCGCCTGCTTCGACAATTGGATTTTGCTCTCCCTACCACCTTCAGAGAGGGTGAGAGCCCGACACCACCTTGGCTCCAGGCTCCGGTTCATATTTATCTCGACCTCAGCTCACTCCCGAAGGAGGGTACTCCGGCTGCAGTGTATTGCTCACGGTTTGTCGAACTTCGTGCTCGACTTGCCGGTCACGTCTTTATTTACACCGAGGGCTCCAAAACTGACGATGGTGTCGGCTGTGCCTTTGTCGTCGGGGCCGCAACCTTTAAATACCGGCTCCTCGACCAATGTTCCAGCTTTACGGCCGAGCTTTTTGCTCTCCATCAGGCCGTTCAGTATGCCCGCCGCCACCGCCATTCATCATATGTACTCTGCTCTGACTCACTCGGTGCTCTTCAGAGCTTTGGAGCTCCCTATCCGGTCCATCCCTTGATTCAACGCATACAGCAGTCCCTCTAATCTTTCGCTGATAATGGTGGTTCTGTCAGCTTTCTGTGGGTTCCCGGACATGTAGGAGTGCCTGGGAATGAGGCTGCGGATGCTGCAGCCAAGGCTGCAGTCCTCCTGCCTCGGCCAGCCTCCCATTGTCCCGTCATCTGACGTTCTCGGGGATGTGTGTAAGAGGCTTGTGTCGTTGTGGTGGGATGCTTGATCATCCCTCCAAGGAAACAAGCTCCGGGCAGTAAAACCGCTCCCAACTGCTTGGACGACAACCTCCCGACCATCTCGGCGCGAGGAGGTCCTTCTGACCAGGTTGCGGATTGGGCATTGCCGGTTTAGCCACCGCTACCTGCTCTCCGGTGACCCAGCCCCGCAGTGCCCTTGTGGTCATTCATTAACAGTGCGCCATGTTTTATTGTCGTGTCCCCGTTTTAGTCAATTTCGTTTTGTCCTGTCCCTGCCATCTACTTTACCGGATGTTTTAGCTGATGACGCTCGAGCAGCTGCTCGTATTCTGCGTTTTATAACTTTAACTGGCTTGTCCAAAGACATTTAATCTATTTACTTATTTTATCTGCATCTTTGTCAGGTCCTTCTGGTGTCCCCTCCATCCCCTTGAGTTTTACCAGATTCCATGTGCTCTAACAACAATGACTGGGCACTAATGACCTCAGCAGTTGAGCGCCCTTAAACCCAACCAAAAAAAAATCACTCCTTAGTGACCTCCAGTCTTTGCCTCTTCCATCTGCTTTTCAGGTCCACCCACATACACCACCTTGGTGTATTCGTCGGCCGCAGCTTCGGCTGGACCTTCCACAATGGCAAAAGGATTCAGTTCCTCCTGCAGTCTTGCACCGCCAATTTCTTGCTCTCCTCGATGCATCCCGCTACTCGTAGGTTATCTATACAGATGGTTCGATGGTTGATGGCCGTGTGGGGTATGCTTATGCTCATGCGGACTATGTAGACCAGCGGTCCTTGCCAGACGGCTGTAGTGTTTACACTGCAGAGCTAACAGCCATTTTTCGTGCCCTTTAGCGGATTCGTACCAGCACTGGCGAGTCTTTTGTCATTTGCAGCGACTCTCTCAGTAGTCTACAGGCTCTTGACCAGTGCTACCCACGCCATCCCATTGTTGTTGCCATCCAGGAGTCCGTTCATGCTCTTCCACAGCTTGGTCGTTCAGTGGTGTTCATATGGACCCCGGGACACGTTGGGATAGCGGGAAACGAACGCGCCGACAAGTTAGCTAAAGAAGCCACCCGCAAACTGCCGTTGGAGATCGGCCTCCCGGCAACTGATCTCCGATCGGTGTTACGCCGTCGGGTCTTTGGGATGTGGGCAGACGAATGGCGCACTCTGTCTGTACCCAACAAGTTGCGGCGTGTAAAGGAGTCCACGACCGTGTGGGGTTCCTCCATGCGGGCCTCTCGCAGGGATTCTGTTATTCTCTGTAGGCTCAGCATTGGTCACTCTTGGCTAACGCATCGTCATCTGCTGCGTCGAGAGGACCCCCCCTCATTGTCGCTATGGTGGAACCATGACGGTGGCCCATATATTGTTGGAATGTCCTTTTAACCGCCCTCAGGCGAACTTTTAACCTCCTGGGTGATTTATCGTGTCTTTTAGCTGACGATGTCTCTATGGCAGATCGTGTTTTAGGTTTTCTTCGAGCAAGTGGCTTTTATAGGTCCCTCTAATTTTATTGCGTCACCCTCTTTTGTGCTGTGTCTTTTACTTCGTTTTGTGTTGTAATTCGACTCCACCCTAATCTTTTAGGCTGGAGGTTTTAACGTGTAGCACAGTGGCTGGCTCATCCTATTATTTTCGTGATCTGCCAACCACAGTCCTCTGCTGTGTAGTTTTAATTCCCTCTGCCTTTGTTCTCTATGTTGTTTTTGTTGCTGCGCTCCGTTTTCCGTGTTGTCTTACCATTAACCATGGGGCTTTTCTTCCCCCGGAATTAAAGTTTTAGTGCTTCGCCTGACTGGTGGATGGTTTCACTGTGCTGTGTGTGTTTATGAAACAAGGGACCGATGACCTCTGCAGTTTGGTCCCTTTAATCCTCAAACCAACCAACCATCTGTGGCACACTCGCGTGCGTGCACAAGCAAAAATAAGTGCTGTACGTAGACATCTGAAAATGTCAGTGATGGATGGTTGGATGTATGGATGGATGGAATGCGTAATATGGTGCAGTAAAGGACTAACAACGTATGGATGTTTAAAAATTTTCATTGTTTAGAAGTTACGTTGAGGCTGTGGACTCAATGACGAAACATCCATAGTCAGAGGACAACAATTTCCCAACGATATAATCATTGATAACGTTTCACCTAAATAATTATTCCAATCCTGAACACTCCTGTTATCAAAAAACCTTACGCATCTGGACGGTGGAAAGCGGGTTAAGTAATTGTTAGTAAATCCCTTCTAATTTATCTTGTGTTTATTACCTAGCTTCCACTTCACACTTCAGTTTCCTTGAGTAGCGTAGTGTAAGTTCCTACATATATCTTACATACTATTCTGAAGGAAATGTGCTGAACAACGTGCTATAGAAAATAATTATTACAAGCAGTACATTTAATTGCAGGAGCAAATCACTGCCAGCGACCAGTGGCGGTGTGAACATCGAGCGTCGTTCTGCCTATGGAGTCCGACTCAGAAGCAGCAGCTCGGGCGCCGCAACCCGCGGCAGAAGAGCATATCGCTGGGAGCTCTGGAGGGGAAGAGCAGAGCCAAAGGAAACGCCGAAGACGTTGGCAACGGCGGCGGACCTCGCAGCCGCAAGGACCGATTACGTATGCAGAAGCGGTTGCTACCAGCGTAACACCGTCTTCTCCTCCTGCTGGATATGCCGAGCTCACCACTGATGGTGACAACTTGCAGAGTGTCACGCATGCACCAAGCTCATACCAACCTGGCTTCAGCACAACATCTACCTCTGACGTGAATAACCAGGCGCTGCGGCAAATCGACATTCAGCGAAGTACGTCGCGGTTGGAAAGTTCGCAGGACATTCCACCACCATCTCAGTCCCAAGACGCAGGTGCCGCGCAGCAACTCAGCCGTTCAGCAAAGAAGCGTCGCAAGCGTCTGGCACGGAAAAACTCACTTCGTGGACTGACAACGGAACTGAACAAGGCTTGTTCGAATCCTGAGATAGGTGACGAAGGCAAAACACATACCGAAGGGCCTAGTGGAAAGCCTGTGAGGGGCGATGAAGGAGAAACAGATAAAGGGCCTGGTGGTAGCACATCACCGACACAGCAGCCTGTTGAGGCCGATGAAGCTGAAACGCGGACAGAGGGGCCCACTGGAAATATGTCGCCGGCACTACTGCCTACTGAGGGCGAGAAAGGTGAAACCAGTGAAGGGCCTGCTGGAAGCATACTGCCGGCACAGCAGCCTTTTGACGGCGTTGGTGAACCACGTACATCAGCACCAAGTGGCAGCATCTCGTCGGCACAGCAGGCTCTGAAGGGGGAAGAAAGTGAAACACACACAGAAGGGCCTAGTGGCAGCATCTCGTCGGCACAGCAGGCTCTGAAGGGGGAAGAAAGTGAAACACACACAGAAGGGCCTAGTGGCAGCATCTCGTCGGCACAGCAGGCTCTGAAGGGCGAAGAAAGTGAAACACACACAGAAGGGCCTAGTGGCAGCGTTCCCGCACAGCAGCCTGCGGTTAGCGAAGGTGGTGAAACGCGTACAGGCCTGCCACATGGCAGGTCCCAGCTGGGTGTTTGGCAGGGGCGTCACGATGTCTCAACTCTTCTGAGCCCAAGCACAAGCTACCTGTCTACCTTCCCCAGTATACAGGAAACAAGCAAACGTGTCCGCTTCGGGACAAGTCCCCGTACTACCTCTCAGTCCAAGTATCAGGGTAGACGCCAGAAGGATAGTAACTCTTCACCTGATAATGCACAGCACAAAGAACTTTCAGGAGTCCGGGAAGATACGCAGAGTGTAGACGTCAATCGTAGGGAGTGCTCCACTCCAACAGAATTGGTAAGTTCACGCAGTAAAGACGAGGCTAGTGGTAACGGTAGCGATGAATCAGATTCACCTGCCACAGGATCTTTCAGATCTTCTGTCGACCTAAATGACGTGTTCGAAGACAATTTACGAGATATTAAACTGGAGAGGGACAGGGAAGACAACATCCTGACTGTGGTTCGCAACCTTTCGTTAATGGCATCTGCCCTGTTCGGTCAACTAACCCAATCGATCAGAGAAATTTTCGGCGATCAGGTAGATGATGATCAAGGAGATGGACCGCCTGATGGAATATTCGGTGATCTCGTGATCGATGACGGAGCCGGGCCGCCTAATGGAATTTTCGGTAATGACGTAGTTAATGGAGCAGGACCTTTTAATGGAATTTTCGGTGGCCCAATAGTTGAAGAATTAGGACAACCTAATGAAATTTTAGATCTGGTAGCCCCTGATCAAGGAGCTGGACATAATAATGAAATTTTAGGTCATCTGGTAGCTCCTGATCAAGGAGTTGGACAGCATAATGAAATTTTGGGTCATCTGGTAGCTCCTGATGGAGCAGGACAGCATAATGAAATTTTAGGTCTTCTGGTAGCTCCTGATCAAGTACAGCCTAATGATATTCTAGGTCATCCGATAGCTCCTTATCAAGGAGCAGGACCACCTAATGGCATTTTCGGTCCTGCAGTTGTTCCTGATGGAGCAGGACCTCCTAATGGAATTCCGCATTTGGGGCCTGGAGAAATTCAAGTTCCTCCGTATAACTTTACCCATGAGCGTCGGCTGCAAAGCTTAAGAATCTATTTGCACGAGACCTCTTTAGACTTTTCCGCGCAAGAGACATTTGCGGAGGCGATGGTCGAAGGACAGCAGGCACCAGCAGGTGTCGAAGAGCTTGCTGAACAGTTGTTCGCTTCGGCAGTCTCGGACGAACAGTCTGAACCGGCGATTCAGAGTGCACAAGAAGAGGCCGTGGGGGATCCAACTTACCAAGGATACTCACTATGGAATTTGCCAGTGGAGCAACAACACACTGCGTCGTTTCAAGCGGAGGCCAGTAGCAGTAAGTCAATCCAAGGGAAGGAAGTTGCACAGACGTCTAAGCAGCCGTGTTCCACTGCGAGTGAAATCGAAGAGACCTCCCCTCAAAGACAACTCCTCCGTAAGTTTGAATCAGATATCATAGCTCTAGCAGCTGTTCGCCTGTATAAAATGAGGGCTACCTGCAGACTGTTGTTAAACGGCCTCGAGTCTCTGCTGAACATAATTAGCCTGGCGCTGGAGGCCTACAGAGCGGTACATCAACTCATCGGGCGTGTGAATCATTCTCAGTACGCTGCCATAAACGGTGTCGTCGGTTTGGTCACCGACGCTGCTAATGCGACGTCAGAGCTCCTGCGCAATGCATTGTGTGACGCTGAGAGAGCACTGCGTTGTCACTTCAGTTTCTCGGCGGCCCTTAAAGAAATGGACAGGTTGCTCACCATTCTTCAACAGGAGAATCCGTCCGCTGATGAGATAGCAGACAGGCCTACCCTTATCGAAAGTTTGTTGACTCTCCTGGAACGGAATTCCGCCATTATTAATTTGGAGTGGCTAAAGACCGAAGATGCTACTACTGGATCTGCAAGTGCTGTTGCGTCGACGTCCCAAGATGAGGGCGCTGCTGCAGAAAATGGAGTAAGTCCCCTCGAGACACCGTCGGAAGGTTTCGAATCTATTCTGATGGCTAGTCGCTCGGCTGTCGAAGCTGTGGAAGCAGCGTTTATGCCTCTGGACGTGATATCAGTTGCTGAACACGAAAATACAAATACAGATGACGATGACTAAGAAATCAGGACTGGGTACTAACTCTGTCATCCGGCATACAAGCAGGTGCGTAGGGAGAAAAACTGCAACACCATTTACCCTCATAAAACTGACATTCATTCACGAAACAAGGATGTGCCTTCAGTTGACAAGTCCCATTACAGGACAACGGAACTAAATTTCACGTACGCATCTATTACAAGATTCAGACGTAATTGTAATGCAAATAATTATACAAAACTTTTGTCTTGCGATTTTATTGTTACTATATTCAAATCAGTAACGTATTTAAAACAAAACAACTACTCTGAGTTTTCTTTACAGTGCGACGACATAAGACTGTAGGGTAATAAGTTGGAGCAACTCGGCTGACCCACAAATGACACTCCTCTCTCGTGCACAGTTTGTAGCGTTAATTCACGAACCTCGTGCAGTGCACTTATTAAATGACTGTTAACACAAATGACAATTTCGAATGCTATGTTTTCGTCGACTGCGTACCTTTGAGATTTGCACAGAGTAGAAAAAGCATTGGAAAACGTTGTGCATGAGAACCCTGGCTTTTCCTTATATTCAGAATAGAGCGTATCGGTCGGCACAATTTTTTATCTTCAGCTCCACAAGAACTGAGGGTGACAGCTAACAAATGGCTCTTATCTAAAGCTACTCCATCAGCTTTGTGTACGGGCATAAGATATTAATTTAACTGACAGTCTGCGTAATTTTTGTAATCCCAAAATGGCATCTTAGACCTTGTTCTTCTAAGGCACAATGCGGGTGTATTTCATCCGACCAACCTGATGGGGGCTTTCCGTGTTTTCTCCGTATCACACACTGCTGGAAAAATGTTAGTACACATGGAGAGATGGCATCGATTTTGATCCGATGACGACATAGGCCACTTGGGCTATGGTAGATGTACTGATAAGTTTCAACGTCATCCGCCAGCAGATTGCGTAGTGGTAAAGAAACCAGGGCGCAATCAGTGTCTACCCTTCAATACGGAATGCTCGCAGCCAGAAGGTATGTGGTGAGTGTCAAGCAAGCAAGCAGGCAGCTATGCCACAGAGGCAAACCTGAGCTTCCTACAACCAATTCAAATAATTGGAAAGGGGTCAAATTCTCGCACCCGTAGACGAACTTATGGACATCAGTGCAGCACGGACGCAAGTACGTCTTAGTACAGTAGGGGCAGCAGCGGCAGATCTTACAGCTACGAGAGCGCTGATAAGGACTTGCGAGCCCAGTTGTGTCAACGGACTTGAATCGGTGGGATTACATGTAGCCCCACTTCTAGCTCGTCTTCCACGCCACACTGACGTGCACAGCTCGATCGGTACTGTCACCGGTTCACTTGCAAGAAGGAATGGCGCGTCACGGTCGACAGCTATGAAAGGTGATCTGCCTGAACACGAATGACATTCCTTCACTCGTACGACGTAGACCTGGCGAACGTTGACTCGTAAAGCGCATCATTCCAAAATACTAGACCCACCATAGGCCTTATGATCTGGGCTGCGATAAGCTACATTTATCATTCAACTTGGGTGTTTCCCACTCCAGTGACTTTTAATTGTGACGTGGATACGAAAATAGTGTCTATTATGGTAACAAGTTGTGTTGGAACTTCTATCAACGCTTTCCAGCTGGAGGTTCTTCGTTTGTAGTTAAGTGGTTGACCTTATACCTGATCCATCAACCACTGTAGTCTGTTTTACTCTAGTCAACTATTTGCTCTGCCCCTTTTAAGTGTCCTCTATTTTTGTGTTATTGCAGTGTTAATTCAGGTCTGTACTCCTTGGTGTTCCCTCCCTCTGGGTGCAGAGGTCACGCTCGTACTATATAGGCTTTTCACAAGTATGTCCGTTCGGAACAGGGGGCTGATGACCTCGATATTTAACCCCCATCAAACCCCAAAACCAACCAACCAACTTGGGTGTTTCTGGAGGGGACGCTAAACAGCGCTCAGTACTTGCATAAGGTTGTTAGACCCGTTGTTCTGCCGTTCTTGCAGCAGAAAAGTGACGAGTTGTTCCAACAGGATAACATTCACTCACAAAATGCCCGTGAAACTCAACGTGTTCTGCAAGATGTGCTCAAACTTCATAGCCAGCATAATCTACGGCCTTGTCTCCAATAGAGCACGTGAGGGATATGAAGGGACGAGAAGAGACTCGTTCCACACGACAGCAGAAACCTGTTACAGAACTATGCAAAAACGTCGAGCAGTCCTGGCATAACGTATCCTAGGACAGTATTAGTCATGTATAGGATCCACTGGAGTACTGTCCATGAAGGTAGCACCGTGTACGTGTGCACTCCTGTACAGGTCGATACCTGGTACATCAGAACGATTTGTGCTATTAATCGCTTAACATATTGTCATGTACTCCATATGCAATGTTGTAACAATAAATCTTAGGTAAATTGGAAAGTTCAAAAAGGGTTCCAAACTCGTTTTGGGGCAGTGCATATGGCAAATGTTAATCTTTTTTAACACATGGCTTTAACATTTAAAATTCATAATTTGATTGCTAACAAATATATTTTCAGTTATTCAATAATTTCTATGTCATGATAGTGTGAAACTGTGATTAGTTTTAAGGAATAAAAATAACCAATCCTCTTGTTCTCACCCACAAAATAACAGATCCGTTATTGATAAGTTACATGTGGCGCTATAAAATCTGTGATGACACACTGTAACATAGTTACAAAATAATTCAGTTGTAATCGAGAGTTTTGACACACACGCTCCGGAAAATTTTTATGTATTAAAATGTGCCTAATTACTTGCTTTCAAAGGCTGCCAGAACGATCGCATTATGTTTCAGCAAATAATGAACAATCCTAAGATCAATAGAACTTCTACGTCTTCATGCATTTTGTTTAAATATTACAAAGTTTCTAGTAAGCAAGAAATGCCTCACTACATCCTTTGTAAAAACTATATTTACTGTCTAACCTATATGTTTATATATACGTATGCTTCATAATTACGATCTTTTTGCTCCTTTTGTTCTATTTGTACTTAAGGGGCTCTGGAAAGGTTCAAAATCATGAAAAGTTCAATTTTTACTTTTTTGCGTTTTCTGAAACTGCAGACTATTACTTTTTAATAGATATATAATTTATTCAATTCCGAAGACAACTATTTTTAAATTTTTTTTGAAATGTGTTCTACATGGGCGTGACCCACTGTGGCGCTGTTAAACTGCTGTCAAGTGGTATTATTATTAACGTCCGTGTTCATCAGGTACATTTTAGTGATGTGAGATAAAGTATGTGTTGTGGCTAACCTGTGATGGTTCAATATATATCGCTGGTGTGATTGTCGATTGTTTCATGTTTCATGTTTCATGTTTATTTACTGTCGTTATCTCGAAAATATTCGTAATTAATTCTGTTTCTTGAGTCTGTTTTGTTGAAGTATAATAATGAGTAAAAGTAAAGTTGCTGTTGCGACTTTCAATGATGGCAACATTGTAAGGTGCAAGGTATTTACAAATATGGGAATGAAGATAGGTTCTAACATGGGACGAGCGATGCTTGCTTTAGACAAGGAACGCCTTCGGGCTGCAGACAGGGCTGTAAAGAGTCTAGAAATACAAGCAAGAGTAAATAGGAGGAGGAACAAGAGAAAGCTGGAGGAGTTTGCAGAGGATGAAGATAATCCATCCTATGGACCTGGAATGCACTAAAAAGTTAATCCAATCTTTGTCGCTCGAATCCCAAAACTTTTATTTTCTCATACTAATTACGTTTCCTAAGGATCTTACAAACATATTTGTTTCAAACTTTCAGGAAATGTTACACAGTACCTTCTGCATAATTTAACACAGCCTTTTCCAAAAAACTGTATATTTTTGAATATGTAAATAAAAGATTGCAAACAAATGTTGTGAATTTTCATTACAATTGAAAAAAATTATCTTTAATAATTGAACTAAAATTTTGTAAAATCCGTGTTAAGTTGTAGCCCATATTCCAATAAATAATTCGTAAAAAGTTAAACTTCCTACTTCAAATACTTCATGAGGAAAGATGTAATTTATAAGCGTTATTTTAACATTGCAAGGATAGGGCGTTCTGGAGCCCCCTTAAGTCAGGTGCAAAATATTAGAGGCTAGAGGGAGGCAATGCAAAGAGTGTGAGAACTCGCCATTACATTGAAAACAATATATCCAACTTAACACTGTTACTTGAATTGTGTAAGCACTCAGATATCAATAGTAACGATCTGAGGGCGAAACATAGGAGCGTGATCCTATGCATTGTTGAGTGTCCAGGTCGGTCTGCGAGGATGGAAGAAGTGTTGGTCGAGAGCTCAGACACACGTCATGGTCCCCTCACGCCGGTGACCGCAGATCTTATCACACACAAAGCCTGATTTAATTTATACAGCCAGAGATTTAGATGTTTTAGCTACGCTTGAAGACTGAATTCAAGGTAAAATCGGCAAGAATACTGCAAAAGCAGTTGCAGGTTTACTCATGATTCTTAGTTGGGGTTTAAAATCCGATGTTTTGCTTGTCGATGATGATGATGATGATGATGATGATGATGATGATGATGATGATGATGATGATGATGATGATGATGATGATGATGATGATGATGATGATGATGATCTCACATCTAATGCATAAGTGCTGTTTTAATCTGGCACTCAGCCCATATTGGTACTTAGCCATTGTCGGGAATTTCGCCGTTATTAATACTTGGTCATGATGATTCTGAAGTTTTAAATAGATTTAATTTATGAACTCCCTCCTGACAAGTTATTTTGTAGTTAACAGGACGAAAGCAAACACCTTTTCCTTAAATTTATTCTTAGTAACAAGCTTCAGCAGCAGCAGCCGCCGCCACCGCCGAATTGCTGTAAACCACATGCAAAAAAGCAGTCATCTAGAGGTGAATGCAAAACATAATGCCATAAGACACATGCCATTTACTGTAATCCAGTAGATACCGTTGCAATAGTCCGGTTCTTTATCACTTACATATTCTTATTCAAATACGCACTCAGATTATCCAAAATGCTAGTTTTTCTTCTAACACTCTGTTTAGGGTTTAAATGACAATAAAACTCATACAACATGCACACAGTGTTACGCAGGTTAGATTCCATTTACTGATAGCTGAGGTTGCTTATCGAGTCCATTTTCACAGACCAACATACGCAATATTGGCTGTAGAAAGCTGTACATTGGTTGCATATACGTAACACAGTAAACCAGGGGATAATTTTGGAAAGGTAGGTGTTTTACGTAAGTAAATAACCATTTTAGATCTTCATTACAAGTGTCCAGTCACACGAGTAGATGACATCCCTTACTTACAAAGAACGAATTCGGTGAAATCTCACGTCTGCCTTTTTTGTTTTAATTGATAATACTTGTCAAATCGTACTGTACAGCTACTCTCCTCCTGTTTCCCTGTGATTACTGCTACACGCAACTGTATCGCTTCATAATGTGGGACTGGGCGTCACAACGAAGTTTCGGGCTCGGTGTTTCAAACGTAAACCATTGGTTCGTATTACTACAAAAATTATTTTGCATGCAAGAATGGAAATTAGCGTCGCTACAGATTCTTAACAAAATAGCATAATCCTAAGTGAAATAGTGACATCATGCTACCCTCTTCTTCGGATGTGAGAATAAACGTACTGTTAATATAAGAACTTCATAATAGGAGACGTGTTGCTGCATGAGCTGCTGAAGTCCGGCGCAGACAGAAGAGCACGCCACTGTCCGCAATTACTGGCTGGAAAGTGCACTGCTGGCTCGCTTGGTTGGCGGCGATCAAGGAAAATGACGCTGTACTTCGTGTTAACAAATGCGTTAATTGACAAAGTTTCCCTATGCCTTTTGGGCCTTAGATACATCATTACAACCTTATTCCGCACTCCACTATCCCAATTGTTAGAAGCAGAGGACCAAACCATCCAAACCGTGTTAAATATATGTAAAGTTTATTTAGCGAACCTCAAACAAAACGCTAAAGATAGTTTTACTTATGCTCCAAACATCTTATCTAGACAAACTATATTTCAGACGCGGTGCAAGTCAACATCGAGGAGACAGGTAAAGAAGTAATCGCAAGGATATTACGAAAGAAAAGCAATATGATAATACGAAACTTGTCACTATAAAAATGTTTCCTAAGGCGTAGAAACTAAAAATTCCACCTCCAAAAACTAACGCTCGTTATTAGCCATTACATCATTTCGAACATACGACGAAAATCCATGGGGCAAATAACTACCTTTAAATACTTCGTGATTCAAATGACAAATCATGCTGGTATTTTCGCTTCTGCAACATGACACGGCATTTTATTTTCAAGAGCATCAGAGAAATATTTTCAGACGCATAATCTGCTGTTGGTTGCCTTAAATACGCACTATGCGTATCGCGTTGTGTAAAACTTTACTGCTGACGCTTACTGACAGCTCGAAAAAGGGAAATTTCCTCGTGTGCACTGTGTGGCAGGTCTAACAGGTTAAAAGTACGCTTTTCGCTGTGAATTGAGCAGGCCATTCTTAGTACACCTATAGTCCCATTCAGCATAAGTTCGAACCTGTTACGTTAAGACTCCAAAAGCGGTTCATACATTCTCGAGTCGCACGAGGTAGTCACAGGTGGTAATACTGCGAAGACGACAGAACGTGGAGAGAACCCAGATACTGACTTCGAAGTGGCTTAACATTGACAGGCATCTGACCTACTTTAGTAACGCATAGTTTTGTAGGCCTTGTCGTTTGTGGAGGTAGATTGTAGTGTAAGATATTTCAAAAGGTTATATGCCAGATCGCAAAGCTCCGAATTCGCTGCAGGCAAAAATATCAGAAGAGTAAAACTAAGTTCAGATGGTAGAAAGTACAGAAGATATGAGCTTAAAGTCTACAAGTCGGAGGCACCTCCCAGTACATAAATTTTTCGTAGCAAATTTTGTAGGCGAATACATCCTATTTTGAGGAAACGCATGCAATCGTGCAAGGCTTGTTTACAACCGATTTTGACGGTTCTATCAGCCAGAAGTCTTCGAAAGGTTTAGATTACCAAATGTGTTCCCTTGTGACTTCGTACCTCATCTAGTGGTGGACAGAATAAAACACACTACAGACGGGTCATGGACAAGTAAACAATTTACAGTTCAAAAAGCTCCATCTGCACTTCGGTATGTTAACATACGTATAGCTCAGGCTTTTTAATTGTTAAAAAGATATGCAATACAATGTGTATTTGTTTGCGTTACGTGTTACATACATCGTGGATTTACCTTAGGTGAAGTATACAGTACAGCTCACTTAAAACGTGAAAGTTATTTCTCAAGTGAAACGTAGATGACTCCTAAGTTCTGCACATGGGGAAACGCTGTTAACCATACTAGGAAGCTAGCTGCTTTCACCAGGCAGAGCGATACGGCTAATTCGGTTACACTGGCAACGTATCAGTTATATTCCAAATACACAGTACTATCAGTAATTAAGAACACATGGATAATCTTAAGAAATGGGTGAAACAGCTTTATGTAAGGATTAACGTATAAGCGGATTTCTTGCACAGTGCATGGTATAAACTTTTGGCTTTCATGGCCAGGATACCATAGTGTATGTCAGAACTTTCTACAAGCATGAGAACATTGTCTCGGATAATTAGATTCCCATGCCTTCCCTTTAAAAATTTTTAAATACATAACGACAGAAGTGATGATTCACAACATCATTCACAACAAATATAACAAACGCGTTGGCAAAAATTGTTCGTTTTCATTACGCGCAAAACGAAGCGTACACACAGTAAGTAGCATGACAATTAAAGTATTAAGGCACAGCCACGCACCAGTTAACGTACCTTGCCACCAGAAAGTAGAAGCTGGCTGCTAACAGATTCACGTAGAGTGGTGACGAGGAGGAGAAAGCAGTGAACATGAACATGGATAAGATGACGGAACATGCAAGCTAAACGATAAGGATGAGAAATGAAGTCTTAAATACGGCAAGAGTACAGAAATGGAGAGGTGAATGGAACTGAAGTATTTACTTTAAAGAAATAGCAGTAATGTACACAGAATGTACATGTCTGGACTTCGTCGAATTATTCGGCAACAATTCCTCCGATGCCATGAACTTAAATGGTTCTGTCGTGCAGAAGTGGACTTCAAGCCATCGAATGAACTCTAATAAGGAGAGGGAGTACGGTCGGTGACGGGGTCGGATAAGACTGAATGATGATTTAACACTTCAAGTGAAGAAATGTTCTGTTCGCCATGGCAATGAAATACGTATCAGTACGTACTCTTCAGAAATAGTAATGAATGGTGCTCAATCTACTGTGGGCTATGGGGTGGTAAATATTCGTACCAATGAGTCAGGAGCACAAAATCAGTGGTGGGAAAGTTTGAGAAGTCCATTGATAATTAGCAGTCTCGGCTTGTTTCGTTATCGACATGTAGAACGAGTCAGTTCACTGGTTGTTTATGCTTCATCATTGTTACCATTAATGACGAAATTTTTTTAGTCTTACTCACGTTGCTACATGTAGAAACAAGTGTTAAAACCTGCTTCTGTACCTGTCAGACATGTTACATCGGTAATTGATAAAAAAATATTCTGTTGCAGCATACTGAATTCTTTTTCTGAGCCACGGACAGCTTTAGTAACGGGTAACGAAATTCCCCCTCTAGTGTTTTAGCTATGGGCATCGCTGTTCTCAAACTACGATCGATTATTTAGGACGAATTTCTGTAGAGAATATACACTCCTGGAAATGGAAAAAAGAACACATTGACACCGGTGTGTCAGACCCACCATACTTGCTCCGGACACTGCGAGAGGGCTGTACAAGCAATGATCACACGCACGGCACAGCGGACACACCAGGAACCGCGGTGTTGGCCGTCGAATGGCGCTAGCTGCGCAGCATTTGTGCACCGCCGCCGTCAGTGTCAGCCAGTTTGCCGTGGCATACGGAGCTCCATCGCTGTCTTTAACACTGGTAGCATGCCGCGACAGCGTGGACGTGAACCGTATGTGCAGTTGACGGACTTTGAGCGAGGGCGTATAGTGGGCATGCGGGAGGCCGGGTGGACGTACCGCCGAATTGCTCAACACGTGGGGCGTGAGGTCTCCACAGTACATCGATATTGTCGCCAGTGGTCGGCGGAAGGTGCACGTGCCCGTCGACAAGGGACTGGACCGCAGCGACGCACGGATGCACGCCAAGACCGTTGGATCCTACGCAGTGCCGTAGGGGACCGCACCGCCACTTCCCAGCAAATTAGGGACACTGTTGCTCCTGGGGTATCGGCGAGGACCATTCGCAACCGTCTCCATGAAGCTGGGCTACGATCCCGCACACCGTTAGGCCGTCTTCCGCTCACGCCCCAACATCGTGCAGCCCGCCTCCAGTGGTGTCGCGACAGGCGTGAATGGAGGGACGAATGGAGACGTGTCGTCTTCAGCGATGAGAGTCGCTTCTGCCTTGGTGCCAATGATGGTCGTATGCGTGTTTGGCGCCGTGCAGGTGAGCGCCACAATCAGGACTGCATACGACCGAGGCACACAGGGCCAACACCCGGCATCATGGTGTGGGGAGCGATCTCCTACACTGGCCGTACACCACTGGTGATCGTCGAGGGGACACTGAATAGTGCACGGTACATCCAAACCGTCATCGAACCCATCGTTCTACCATTCCTAGACCGGCAAGGGAACTTGCTGTTCCAACAGGACAATGCACGTCCGCATGTATCCCGTGCCACCCAACGTGCTCTAGAAGGTGTAAGTCAACTACCCTGGCCAGCAAGATCTCCGGATCTGTCCCCCATTGAGCATGCTTGGGACTGGATGAAGCGTCGTCTCACGCGGTCTGCACGTCCAGCACGAACGCTGGTCCAACTGAGGCGCCAGGTGGAAATGGCATGGCAAGCCGTTCCACAGGACTACATCCAGCATCTCTACGATCGTCTCCATGGGAGAATAGCAGCCTGCATTGCTGCGAAAGGTGGATATACACTGTACTAGTGCCGACATTGTGCATGCTCTGTTGCCTGTGTCTATGTGCCTGTGGTTCTGTCAGTGTGATCATGTGATGTATCTGACCCCAAGAATGTGTCAATAAAGTTTCCCTTCCTGGGACAATGAATTCACGGTGTTCTTATTTCAATTTCCAGGAGTGTATGTATTCTGACGGTGCAGTTAAAAACAATTTCTATCTCCTTGAAGAGATGCCTACGTGACGTCCGTGGATCATCACGTACTGCTCGCTTTTGTACAGTCAGTGCGTGAGAATTGATGAGTTACCTCAGAAAATTATCGCTTAAGACCCTGAGTGGAAATATGCTAAATACGTGCGGTTGATTCGTCTGTTTACAAAATTATAAATTAAGCGAGCAGCGAAAGTTCCTGAACTTTTAGTAAATACGCAAAACTTATTTGAAGTGTCCTACGAAGAAAGCCGTATAATTTTAAGAGAGATAGCGTTGCATCTCTTCTCTAAGGTGGTGGCTGTGTGTCATGACGTAGCTCCGTCTTACAAATATGAAAACCATACCACACGTATCTAGCTCCAGTGCACGTCCGGTTTCTATTTCTGCGTGGGTATCTACTTGTTGGTTACGTGTGGAAAATAGACTCCTCACGTTGGTATACACCACCACTTAAGGTTCTTAGTATTCAACTCGAGACACGCCTGCATCGGGAATTTTATGAGCTGTAGTCATGTCAGTGATAGCGAACTTAGGCTATGTAATTTATATACGGAGTTCCAGTGCGATTGTCTGAATATACGGAATCCACGAAGATAGCTTGAGGCATATGATCCCGCTGAGAACGAGTCCTTGTGAGAGGGAACACAAGCTCGAATGGTGAAAGAAACCAATTTCCTTTCCAAAGAACCCATTCTGCTGTTACGCTTATGTGGATTTGAGAAACTTCGGAATACCTAAATCCGAATAGCCAAACGCTGTTCGTACCTTTCCAAAGGTGTACTGCGTTGTAAGATGCTTAATACCATGCTGGCCCACCTTCGTAACCTAATACAGCAACGGTTCTGCGTGTCATGGATTCGAAAGTCTTTGTTAGGTTTCAGGAGGTATGTATCACAAGAAGTTTTCGCACAAGTTTTCATTATTTGCAGTGGTTTCTGGACACAGAACTGGAGCCGAACAGAAACTCAGATGCGTTCGTTCCAATCGAATCCCCTCAGGCGAATTTGGTTGCCCAGTGTCATAAAGAACTTACAATAACATTGACTAACAATTCTGATAAACTATAAATTTCCTTAATGTGACGTTTGAACGTTTCAGTAATTAAATCGTTAAACATTCGAATGATTTTCACGGTGGTGTTATTTCTAAATATGTAACACTGTCAGTGAAACTTCCTGGCAGATTAAAAGTGTGTGCCGGACCGAGACTTGAGACTTGCACTTGGAACCGGGGAGGGAGGGGGGGGGGGGGAGGGGACGGTGGTGACGTGAGAAGCACATTCAGAAGAAATGTTATTGCGGAGAAATGGCTTAGCCACCGCCTGAGGAATGTTTCCAGAACGAAACTTTCACTCTGCAGTGGAGTGAAAATTTCATTTCACTCACGATTTTGGACATGTTGAAGTTAAGCGTAGATTAAGAAGTCTTAAGTAACGTTCCTTTTTTTTTTCGGGGTTCAAACACTTCCTACCTTCCTGCAGAAGAGGATACGAAAAATGGTACGGAGACAACTGATAAGGCGGAAAGGGGAGTGATGTTAATATAAGATTTCGCGATAATATTAATAGCTGACAAAGGGCAAAAATTCCACTTTCGCGGTGTGTACAAGATCATCAGACACAGTTCACTACTCGCATTCGGGAGGACGACGGTTCAATCCCGCGTCCGGCCATCCTGATTTAGGTTCTCCGTGATTTCCCTAAATCGCTCCAGGCAAATGCCGGGATGGTTCCTCTGAAAGGGCACGGCCGACTTCCTTCCCCGTCCTTCCCTAATCCGATGAGACCGATGACCACGATGTTTGGTCTCTTCCTCCAAACAATCCAATCCAATCCACAGTTCACTGATACTAAGAAACGACACTGAAATAATACTTGTGCTAGAACTAGCGTCTGTATGATGTATTACATACTCATAATAATAATTAAATTTCTCCCTTTTAAATATATTTCATCGTAATTGCAAAATATACATAGGTTTATTTCAGTTATTTATTCCAACACACAAGACTTCTGTATACAAGTTTTATGGGTTAATATTAATTAATTGTAATGAAATTTGGCGCATTATCAAAACATACTAAAGGCAAAAACAGAGAGATGCGCTTAAACCCCCATATGAGAAACACGGAACACCCTAAAGTCCATATCAAGGAACTAATGGGTTTAAAACGTTGAGTTAGAGGAGAGCAAGGAAATAATGTAAAATTTTCAAAAGGTAAATGAGGGAGATGAATCTAATTTCAACAGAGTTGACAACTACATGCTTCCAGCTATGACGGATTCAAGTAGCAGACCGCGGAAAATGTAACATCTAGCAAGCCACATCAGCAGTACAATAATCAAAAATTCTTTCTCACATACTTTGTTAACAGTTTCTCTCCTATTGCTTTCTGCTACCAAATTAATAATATCAATGGAATAAGTGTGTGCGCGGAACTTTAAACAAAAATAGAACCCACCATCAGAGAAATGCGATGGAGTAAGCAACGCTACACGTGAATGCAACACTGGCTTTTTGACGGTGTTCACAGCAAAAGTCTCCAGAACGAGATCATCAACTCGAAATTTCGAGTTCTTATGGAGGGAAAAAAAAGTTCTATCCGCCAATATCATTTAAATTTCTAATTATCCGCTATCTCCATTATGATTTCACTGGACAGAGTAGGCCTAATGATCGCTCACTAGCAATTCAGTTAAAAGGAAGGTCATCAGAATTAAGAGCGAAGTGGAAATCCTACTACGAGGGAGTGTAGATACACTGAAGAATACAATGAAGGCCTCTTAGATGGAAGGAAACTCATCTGCTGACGACGTAGAACAAGGAATTGGAGTGGTTATAAGGAGACATCGGGGACCCAGTATTAGAGACAGAATTTATAATAATAGAGCTTTCGGAAGATTCACTACCAGATAAGGCAGAACGGGTAGGTAATACTCGTTCAGCATTTCTGAAACGAGTGAGTGAAGTGGCAACCGAGCGAATATACAAGTTGGACCGAAGAACCTGTAAGTTTCGAAATCTACCATCAGACTTTCGGCTAAGTACTATCCACTTGATCCCCAAGACTGTAAGGCTAGATAAGTGCGAGAACTAAACACAATCAGCTTAACAGCTCAGGCATCCAAGTTGCTGACAAACGTAATGTAAAAGAAGAAAAGAGAAGAAAGTTATGGATAGGTAAGTTGACGATCAGTTTGACTTTAAGAAGGTTAATGACAAAAAATGTTCAAATATGTGTGAAATCTAATGGGACTTAACTGCTAAGGTCATCAGTCGCTAAGCTTACACACTACTAAACCCAAATTATCCTAAGGACAAAACCACACACACACACAGACACACACACACACACACACACACACACACACACACACACACACCATGCCCGAGGAAGGACTCGAACCTCCGCCAGGACCAGCTGCACAGAAGGATAATGACACCTTAGAGGCAAACCTATTCAGCTTAATAATGGAAGCAAATCTTTAGAGAAATATGATACTTTCATAGGATTTGTCCGTGTGAATAAAGCATTCGATACTGTAAAATGACGCTAGATATTCGAAATTGTAACAGCGAGAAACATAGCAATAAGCTATAGGGAAACACGGGTAATGTAACCTACGTACAAGAAACAAGAGCGAACAATAAGAAAGAAAGACCAACAACGAAATGCTCGGTTTAAAAAAAGAGTGTAAGCCTTACATAAAAAAAAACAATGACGCAAAAAATGAACAGTTCAAAAATGAGATTAAAAAAACGAAGGGGGAAAGGATATGAGTAATAAGATTCACTGATGACACCACTCAGTGTAAGAAAAAAACTAAAGGGCATAATGAGTACGGAGTATGGACTGAGAGTAAACTGACAGGAAACGGAAGTATGAGCACTAGCAGAAGTAAGAGTAGTGAAAAGCTAAAAATCAAAAGCAGTATCTACGAGATATACTAATTTAGAGAGATTCTGCTACCTTGGAAGCCATGAAGTATTCGATGGGCGATGCAGTTAAGGAGATAAAAAGCTGATTAGCCAAGGCAAAGAGGGTATCCCTTGTCAAGAGAGGTGTGTTTATATCTAACATTAGTTTTAACCTAAGCAAGAATTTTCTGAGAATGTATGTTTGGGGCGTAGCGTTGCATTATAGTGAATCAATGACAATGAAAAATCACAATAGTGTTTTTGCACTTCATATTTTGCCAAACAGTAAGAAGCTGCATATTAAGTGGACTGATAACATAATTAATGAGAAGGTTCTCCATGTAAAGAAAGTAACATGCAAAAAACACTGATATGAACAAGGGACAAGATGATAAAACAACTGTTCAGACATTAGGGAATAAATTCCATGGTGCTTAATAAAGTGTTCAGGATATATGATGCAAATGCTGCTCTGGCACGAAGAGGTTCGCGCAAGGCACAAGACATGAGTTTGTGGTGGACCACATTGAACCTATCAGAAGACTGATGACTTAGAACAAAAGTTTAGATAGCAAAATATAAAATATTAGAGATGGTATTTATATTATGCTGATCTTTTCCATCCTGCTGCACTAATTTGTATGAAGCTGTGTGCTGCATGACTACTTTAAAGGTTTTTTCTATGTAAGATTGTGTCAAAGTTTTCCATGGCCACTGTGTATTTAATTTTATATATTAATAGACTATCTGGGTATTTCCATCACTTCCTACTAGAGCAGCTGAAGCTTTTCTGAAGTCACACATATCCTTCATTTTTGTATGACCAAGGCAGGATTCTTTGTTTCTGTAAATTTTCAGATTGTCTACAATTTTTTTAAAATCTTCTCTGACCAGTGTTGTCTATCATTAGTTCAGCTTACCTTCTTCTTCTTTTTCAGGTGTGGGCAACATTTTGTACAAAGAAAACTTTTTGAAAGTGCAATACATACACTTTTACTCATTATTTGTATATGTAAAAGGCAGTTATAAAACATTTTCTGACATTATAGTCATAACATTTCACTGACACTACCATGGTGTTTGCTACTTGTATATAACAGCGAATGCAGTATACCTGTATGTTAACATATCACATGGATTAACATTTATTTTAAAATTGTGTAAGAAGTCAGCAAGATTTGGTGATAGTAGGTTGTGAGGAAAATTTTTCTGTTGAAGTCAAAAATATAGTGAAAACATATATTCTCTTTGGGAAATAAGAAGGAACACAGTTTCTGATGAGCAATAGGGGACTAGTTAAGTTTTGTGTAAGTGAATTGATACATTCTCTTGGGATTTTCATGTTGTGTAGGGGGAAAACTTTAATTTGTGCTGCTGAAGGAGGACTTTTGTTGCATGTCAATTATTTTTCTATATTTTGTGTTGTCTCTAATGTATAAATCCATATTTTTATATTGGTGTGTGAGACTTGTATATTGATGATTGTTGTGTACTTTATTAGATACCAATAGAAAAAAGTTAGGAAAAAATTACAGATCTGGTAATCAGTGCATAAATACGAAGACTGATTATGTTAGTGTGCAGAATAATTAAATTTTTTGGGGTTAGAAGAGTGAACTTAGGGAAATTTCAACCTTAACCTTCCTCCCCACCTGCCCTGCCACCCCTTGGGTTACTTCTAATGGAAGATTTTTTGTACAGAGCTAACTGAGCAGTCATTTGCACACAATTCATCCATGATAAATAGGCTGGGCAGCTTGTAATTAGTTTCATTTAATTGTCTATTTGCTGATTTTGAAATGTTTGTCTCGATTTGGAAATGTCACATCTGTGACAGGTTATGAGGTGATGTTGAGAGTAATGAAGGATTGTTGAAAGTATTCGGTTTCTTGGAGATGGATGGACGCTGCTTCTGATCAAGATTTTTCATAGAATTCGTGTTTATTTCAGTTCTGTAGTGCTACTTCGCCCATTCTTAAAATGCTCCAATATAACATAATTTTCTGTTGGTTTCCTCATTTTGTTGCTTCTATATGTCAGTGAGAGAAAATTCTGAGCTGTAGTCTTCATGGTCTTGACAGGTAAGGGCTTTGTGAATGATTATTGTAGACTTTCATAGATAATTTTTCATTTTTAAGCAGTTATGGACTTCTGAAATATCTTAGTTAATTTGGTGCCTTGTGAGGTCATTTGAAGGTTGTTGATCGGTTTTTGTTGGTTTTACCATTCAGATCACTGTTTGTATACGTGACCAAGTCGCAGTTGGTGAAACTGATGAGATAAGTCTTACTGAGATAATAGAAACTAGAGTGAAGGTACTTGATAAGAAACTGGTTGAAAGTACATACACCAGTGCTAGGAATTTAACTGATATATTTGATGCTAGTTTCTACTTCAAGGACAATATAAGGCTTAGAACAATAATATGAAGAGTTTACAGAGAAAATTACCTAATTGGATAAACAACTGAGAGATTATTTTCATGCAGAGACTGATGGTAAGATTTCTGATATCCATTGTAAATTTGCTACTGTTGAATGGAGTCAAACTCATTTTCACATCTTAGTTAATGAAAAAGCTACTCAATTGAAGACTGAATTTCAGGACCTAAGAGAACTGTCAGAGAGGCTTATGGGAATACCTATTTGAGAAATAGTTATTCATAAATTTTAACAGATATCAAGTTAGGCTACATTGATACAATGGTTAGAAAGTTCTGGCAGGGAAGCTTTGGAATGTAGAGAAAAGATTAAGCAGACAGTTAAATTAGTTGATATATTGGATCCCTCTATTGGACAACTAATTGTAATGCTGAACAGGGTTCTAGTAGTAGGGTACCTGGTAATGCTGGTGACACAGAGGAAGTGAGATCATTGTTAAGATTTAAATAGGGTCTTGTGCGGATTAAAAGGAGTAGAAGGTGAGTAGCACAGGAAATTAAATGAGAGATTAAAAAAAAATTAGGACAGATTAGGTGAAGATGTTGCTAAAGGTCAATGATGTTCTAGTGGAAGTGTATGTGATGATGAGGTTGATTCAGGTCCTCAAGATGAATGAGATCCAGTTTGTCATTATGAAAGAACAAGAAATTATTAGAGGCATAGAGAATTTAGTCATGAGAATGTATGCCATTAAGGGATGACTGTTTCTCATTATCATTTCCTGTTTGTTTAGAAACACAACAAATAGTATCTATTCTCTTGCTTGCATAGAACAATGATTTTTCACTTCCACCAACTTCAGCTGCTGGCCAGAAAACTGAATTGGTGTGTGCTTTCTGGGAAGGTGAGATGCTGTACAGATGCATAAGTTCTTTGGAAGTTGAGAGTTTCATGAGGAATTTGGCAACTTCCTCTTGTCTGTAGATTGGTCAGAAGTCAAACAGGGCAAAAACTAATGTAGATAAATTTTTTGAACAATTCTGGTATCAGCTGTCCTGTATGTTTTTATTAGATTTGTTGCTGCTAGCCTGATTCATATTTGTCTCCTGAAACTGTATGTTCACATCAAACTGTTCTTTCTGCTCATGTGAAAGATGATGTAGGTTTCCAAAGTCTATTGCAAGGATTGGAGTATGATAGTATTGACGAGAATGTAATGATAGGAATGCTAATCAGTTTCATTAACCTGATCAGACACCCCAAAGAAGTAAGAACTATGATCATGAGCAATATGCAGTATGACATGTATGGTAATAGTAGAAGAAGGTGTCACATTGAAAGACCTGATCACACTGGAGATATGGCTCTAATGGTAGGTGCTTTTGTAGTTACAGAAGTAGCAGCATAAATAACAGTGATTGTCACCAGAACAATACCAGGTCAAAAAGATACAAGGTAAATAATTGTGGAGGTGCAATCAGGTCATCAATATATAACATGCATGTGCAAAACCCACCACCGTGTGACTGACAAAAGCAGACTGCAGTTGAATCAGCTGTTGCAATTATGACAGACACTTGCCATGATGAACTGAATATGCTAAATTTTGAAGATTTGAGTGAACTTTAGCTTAGTGGGAGGAAAGAGCATATTCTTTCATGTGTCAAGTGCATCAAAGACAAACGAGATAATTTTGCCTTTTCTTCTCAGGTAACCTCGTGAGTGCTGAATGAGGTTACATTTGAGTAGTGTGAGAGTGCAGGTTCATATCCTATTTTTCTTTACAGTGTACCAAAGTCAATGGAGTAATTGCTACAAAAAGACTAGCGGTGAAAAGAAAAATGAAAGTAGAATTGCTGTGATAAGGTCATACGTTTTCTGTGAACATTGTCAATGTGCCGAAGTTATCCAATAATGAGATTTTTAGGATTACATTTTTGTCAAAGCACCAATCAGTGATGGACTTGGGATGTGGTAAAGTGTTCTTGAAGCGTAATGAAACAATCTAGAAGATACATTTTGATGAATACACAGATGAGGAGGAGGGTACAATTAAGATTTACGTTTTTCTTTGAGTCGAGGCTTTTTGTGAATGGAAAAATGGTGTTAATGAAGTTCCATTACTATTTGCACCTTAAGAGATATGGAATGAGGGTCTGTGTGTTGAGACTGCAGCTGAGTTTGTATAAGAGAATTTACCTGATGTGCTGTGACGATATTCCTCAGTCTGTTCTGACATGATGGTACAATAAAAGGTTTTCACAATAAAAGGTTTTCAAAATTAGAATGATAAGAACTCAAATAAACTGAACCTCTAGCAGTAATTATTAAAGAACAAATTCAAAAACTTAATAAAATTAAACTAAAAGAAAAATAAACAATAACACAATAATATCTAATTATATTCAAGTCAGCGTATGAATAAACACAAATCATAAAAACACAACTAGACAGAAACATTAAAGAATGAACCAACCACCAACAATTATTTAGCAAACAAAGAGGGATCAAAAAATAGTTATAAATAAATACTTTAACATAAAGACAAGCCAAAAAAAGTAACAAAATCACTACTGTGAGCCCAAATTATTGAAACCAAAATAGAAAGACCTAAAGCACCTTCAAAACAGAAAAAACTAAAAAAATAATAGGAAAGAAATAATCATAATCAAACTCAATAAGAAAAACCATAATTAATATAAATAAAGAAAGAACAATATATTCCATTCTCAGAAGAACCATTAATAAATGTTTCTGTTTAGAAAAAAAACGTAAACAGCAGCAATATAAACCAACAAAGAAGTAAAAACAGAGAATACAAACATTAGTTTATTTGTTTAAAAAAAAACACCGGTCTTGTAAACCGGAAATAAGTCTAGCCCCCACTTTTAAAACTTCAGAGGTGGAAAAACTTCCATCATCGGTCCCCAAAACCCACATTTTAAATAAAATAACCCCTGAAATGATTAAAATAATAATTAAATCACTATCAAATGTAATCAATATTAATTTTATTAACTTAAGACATCCAATATCAATAATGCTTTTCATTATCCTACAAACGTTTTTAGTTGGATTAATAACAGGAACAATAATGGAAAGATATTGATTATCATATATTTTATTGTTAACGTTTCTTGGTGGTATATTAGTTCCATTTATTTATATTACAAGAATTGCATCAAACGAAATACTTCAACCTGATCAATTACCATAATTATCACCTTAACAATATGAATATTCACTATATCAACATTAATTATCCTAGACATAACAATATTTACAGACTTCTTCAAAAATACTGAAACTATAAATATTAATAATTCAGTCAATTACCAAGAAATAACAATATCTTTAGAAAAACTAAATAACAGAGCAACATTCATTATTACATTAATTATAATATTTTTTATTTTTAGCAGTATTAGTAGTAGTTAAAATCACTAATATTAACCAGGGTCCTAATCGTAAAATGAGATAACTTAATAATGAATGAAGCCTTACAATTAAGACACCTTTTAATTAAAATTATTAACAACTCTTTAGTTGATTTACCTGCACCAAAAAATATTTCTTTTTGATGATATATTGGGTCCCTGGTAGGATTATGCTTGGTAATTCAAATCGTAAATGGACTATTTTTAGCGATACATTATACATAAAATATTGAAATAGCATTCAGTAGTGTAGTACACATCTGCTGAGATGTAAATAATGGTTGAATTATTCGAACTTTACAAGCAAATGGAGCATCTATATTCTTTATTTGTATTTATTTACATGTAGAATGAAGAATTTACTACGGGTTTTATATATACATACACACCTAAATAACTGGTACAGTAATTCTGTTCTTAGTTACAGCAACTGCATTTATAGGATATGTTTTACCTTGAGGTCAAATATCATTTTGTGGCGCAACAGTAATTACTAATTTATTATCAGCAATTCCATACTTAGGAACAGGTTTAGTTCAATGAGTGTGGGGAGGATTTTCTGTTGATAAGGCAACATTAAATCGATTTTTTACATTTCATTTTAAGTTACCATTTATTATTGCAGCTATGGCAGCAATTTATTTATTCTTTATTCATCAAACAGGCTCTAATAACCCATTAGGGCTAAACAGAGATATCGAAAAAATTCCATTTCACCCATACTTTACTTTCAAGGATTCTGTTATATTTGTATTAATAACATCATTATTAATTATACTATGTTTAATTAATCCTTATCTCCTAGGAGCCACAGACAATTTTGTATCCACTAATCCATTAGTAACACCAGTTCATATTCAACCAGAATGATATTTCTTATTTGCATATGCAATTCTACAGTCAATTCCTAACAAGTTAGGAGGTGTTATGACACTATTCTTATCAATTAGAATCTTAATAATTTTACCATTTTAAAATAATACACCATTCTGAGGTATCCAGTTCTATCCTATTAATCAGATTTTATTCTGAATCATAGTAGTTGTGGTATGTTTCCTAACATGAATTCATAAACAACCAGTTGAAGAACCTTACATTATAACAGGGCTAAACTTAACAGTTATCTACTTTACATACTTCTTAATTAACATCCATGTTGCAAATGCATGAGATAAGCTAATTAAGGAGTAATAAGTTAATTAGCTTAGGAAAAGCATATGTTTTGAAAATATGAAACGTGAAGTTTAACTCTTGTATTAAATTTTCTTTAAAAATTTCACTAAATAAATGAGATAGATAAAATCTTTAAACCAACAAAGAAAAAAATTCTTCAAAGATAAAGGTAAAAAATTTTTTCAAGCCAAGTATATCAATTTATCATAACGGAACCGTGGTAAAGTACCCCGAACTCAAATAAAGACGAAGGATATAATAGCAAGCTTAATAAAAAATATAAAAGAATAAAAATTAACACCTAAAACAATTAAAGCTAATAATATTCTTATAAAAAAAATTCTAGTATATTCAGCTAAAAAAATTAAAGTAAATCCACCTGCACCATATTCAATATTAAAGCCTGAAACTAACTCAGATTCACCTTCAGCAAAATCAAAAGGAGTACGGTTAGTTTCGGCCAAACAAGAAGCAAAGCTTCTGATAATGTATAAAATCAAACATATTAAAACTGCCAGTTAAAATAATTAAAGATAATAAAACCAAAGCCAAACTAACTTCATATGAAATTGTTTGAGCAACAGAACGAAGGGAACCTAATAAAGAATCATTTGAATTAGCAGATCAACCAGTGATTATAATGGTATAAATACCTAATCGGTGCAACATTGTTGTTGTTGTGGTCTTCAGTCCTGAGACTGGTTTGATGCAGCTCTCCATGATACTCTATCCTGTGCAAGCTTCTTCATCTCCCAGTACCTACTGCAACCTGCATCCTTCTGAATCTGCTTGGTGTATTCATCTCTTGGTCTCCCTATAATATTTTTACCCTCCACACTGCCCTCCAATGCTAAATTGGTGATCCCTTGATGCCTCAGAACATGTCCTACCAATCGATCCCTTCTTCTAGTCAAGATGTGCCACAAGCTTCTCTTCTCCCCAATCCTATTCAATACCTCTCATTAGTTATGTGATCTACCCATCTAATCTTCAGCATTCTTCTGTAGCACCACATTTCGAAAGCTTCTATTCTCTTCTTGTCCAAACTATTTATCGTCCATGTGTCACTTCCATACACTCCATACAAACACTTTCAGAAATGGCTTCCTGACACTTAAATCTATACTCGATGTTAACAAATTTCTCTTCTTCTGAAACACTTTCCTTGCCATTGCCAGTCTACATTTTACATCCTCTCTACTTCGACCATTGTCAGTAATTTTGCTCCCCAAATAGCAAAACTCCTTTACTGCTTTAAGTGTCTCATTTCCTAATCTAATACCCTCAGCATCTCCAAACTTAATTCAACTACATTCCATTATCTTCGTTTTGCTTTTGTTGATGTTCATCTTATATCCTCCTTTCAAGACTCTATCCATTCCGTTCAACTGCTCTTCCAAGTCCTTTGCTGTCTCTGACAGAATTACAATGCCATCGGCAAAATTCAAGGTGCAATATAAAAAAGACAAAAACCCTTAAGAAAAAGAACATAGATAAGTTAAGTAAGGGAAAAATTACTCAAACAGGCAAAGAAATCATTAAATTAAAAACAGGAGCAAAATAATAAAGTAAATAATTATAAATAATAGGAATTGGCTGCTCCTTACAAATCAACTTAATAGAATCACTAAAGGGTTGTGAGATTCCTACAAATCGTACGTCATTTGGACCCTTACGAATCTGTATATAACCTAAAACCTTAAACTCCAATATAGTTAGAAAAGCAACACTAATTAAAACACAAATAACTGATAAAAGAAAATTTAAAATAAACATAAATAAATCATAAAGTATCAATACTATTTGTAGAAAAAATCTACAGAAATGAAAATAAATCTACATAAATGAATTCTAAATTCAACACGTTAATCTGTCAAAATAGTAAAGTAATTAATATTATGCAATATAACAAAAATATTTTAACCATATGGAGTAATAGTCTTAGGATAGAAACCGACATGGCACACGCCAGTCTGAACTCAGATCATGTAAGAATTTAAAGGTCAAACAGACCTAATCAGTGGGCTCCTGCACCGAAAATTTTTCTTAATCCAACATCGAGGTCGCAATCTGCTTTGTCGATATGAGCTCTCAAAAACAATAACGCTGTTATCCCTAAGGTAACTTAATCTTATGATCATAAATTATGAATCAAAACAACAAACATAAATCAATGATATAATAATGAAGAGTTTATGTATTCTTCATGTCACCCCAACAAAACATCATCATTAAATATAGAAAGACAAACAAAAAACTGTATAAAAGTAAAATGTTAAGCTCTATAGGGTCTTCTCGTCCTAAAGAAGAATTTAAGTCTTTTGATTGAAAAGTTACATTAAAAAATTTATTATGAGACAGTTGATTTCTTATCAAGCCATTCATTCCAGCCACTAATTAAGAGACTAAAGATTATGTTACCTTTGCACAGTCAAAATACCGTCGCTCTTTAAAAATCCGCTCAGTGAGCAGGCCAGAGCTCAAAATATTTTCAAGAGGACATGTTTTTGATAAACAGGTGGAAATCAATTTTGCCTAGTTCCTTATAATAAGTTCACAAGGTAAAAATTTTATACAAATAAAAATACTAATTCTATCAATGTTACAAAAATTTTATAATTAAATCAATAATCTTAATAAAAAATAAAAAATATTTATAAAATCTAAATATAAAATAATGACCTAAAACGTAATCTCAAAGATAGCTGGTTTAAAGTTTACTATTATATTTTTTAAAACAAATTATAAGTTATTAACTTCTAAGTTAATAACTTAAAGAATAAATAAGTTAATATTTATACTTAAAAAACTTCTTCAGCAATTAGATATCTTAGGAAACAATTAATATCTCATTTCTATAAATAATTTAATAATAGTTATGATACAATAACTATAAATTATTTATAAATCAACCAAAAACGAGACAAGTAACATAAATACAAAAATTTCGATAAACGCTGACACAAAAGGTTTTATAAATAAAATCTACTTTAAGAAATTTAAAATAATATTTCATAAAACATTTACATTACCAATACAATATAATTCAAAAAATCACTTTTATAAAGTATACTGAGACAAAATGCTACAAAAATATTTATATTAATTAATTAAATAAAAAATAAACATATTAAAATAAATAATCAAGATATCCCTATTTCCACAGAAAAATTTTCAGTGTAAGTGAAACACTGTACTAATAAGTTATATTTTGAACCTCTTCCTAGATACACTTTGCAGTACATCTACTACGTTACGACTTATTTCATCTAAATTGAAGCTACTTTAAAATAATAAAAATAGAATGATCAATAATGAGAGCGATGGGTAATGTGTACACACCTCAGAGCCAATATCAGTTAAATTAAATAAATTAAACTACTATCAAATCTACCTTCATTAACAGTATTTCACAATCAAATCAGTTATAAAGAAAAATCTATTGTAACCCACCTCCTCTTAACAATAAGCTGGACCTTGACCTGAAATATTTTATAATTATAAATCTTGACAATTAAAACTGTAAAAAGTTTCTCTGGTAACGGAGATATACAAACAAATAAATTAAGTAGAGTAAATTGTGTATTATCAATCATGGGGTTTTTCCTCTGAATGGAATGAGATACCGCCAAATTCTTTGGGTTTAAAGACATTAGCTAATAGTACCCTGGTAACTATAATTAACATTTTTAATAATAGGGTATCAAATCCTAATTTATTATTTAAATTTCACAGATACATAAAAAGAGCTACAAATAAATTCTAACATTTCACCTTACAAATTTATATTTTATCACTAATAATATAAACAACTATTTTAACCAATAATATTCACTTGTATCAATCGTATAACCATGGCTGCTGGCACGAGTTATGCCGATACTAAATCAATTGCCAAATCCAAAATCAATTGATAATTAAATCAAATTACTGCAAAAAGAACATTTAGTTTAATAAAACTAACATATAATACAAAGAACAAGTGAATAAACAAGCAAGAATAAAACTTTTAGGAACAAAAAATAAGAATTTTAAAAATTAATTACATGAAGAAGAAATGTAAGATACAAATATTTAAAGAAAAAGAAATAAAAAAATCACAAATATTAACATAAAAAAAGAAATGCACCCCATGTGACCACAACAACTTCTCTATTATATATTAATAAAGATAAATATGGAACATGAATACCAATAAATGTATTATATTCTTTCTTATTTAATCTTTCATTTCACTAATAATTTATATGTATTAAATAATATAATAAATATATTTTTCTACAATTATGTAAATCAATGTAATATGTAATTAATATACAATTAACTTTATATTAAGTTATTTTAAATATCTAATAGTTCAATAATGTAATTATAGATAATTTATTAATTATATTATTATAGTTAAAATAATTATTTATATTAATATAATATTTTATATTTAAAGTTATTAATTTTATTTATTATATCCAGTTATAATAATTTTAAAAATTAATTTATATATTATATATAATAATATAACAACCTATTTTAAGCTAAAAACAAAAGTAGCTATAAATCTTGGTAAATAAATGTATTAAAATAATCACATAATAATAATAAAATAAACTTATAAGTATTTAAATTTAATTAAATGCAATATATTAATATAAAATATATATATATTAAACAAAAAAATAACCAAATCGAGACAAATTACTTCAAAGTAACCAAAATTATACACAACCTAATTTCCAAAAAAAAACTTTTAATTTCTATATTAAATAAATGAAGTGCCTGATTAAAGGGTTACCTTGATAGGGTAAATTAAGTAAATAAAAATTAGCCTTCATTAACCAAATTACATAAGTTAGAATTAAACTACCTCCTTTAGTATCAAAAACTAACCTGCATTATACACCTTAATGTAAAAAGGTAATCTAAACAAGCTAAAGGGTTCATACCCCATTTATATAGGTATCAACCCTCTCCTTTTTAATGACCAACAACTCTACAAAACTTATCTTCCTATCAACATTAATGATAGGAACGATCTTGTCCATTTCATCAAATTCCTGATTTGGAGTTTGAATAGGACTTGAGATCAAACTACTTTCATTTATTCCACTTTTAACGAGAAATAAAAATATAATGATAATTGAATCATCAATTAAATATTTTATTGTCCAGGCAATAGCATCGACAATACTGTTATATTCAATTTTGTTGATTCAAATAAAGTATTCAATAGGATGGGAAACAGAATTTATCCCATCAATAATAATCAGATCTATATTATTATTAAGTATTGGAGCTGCTCCTTTTCATTTCTGATTTCCAGAAGTAATAGGAGATTTGAGATGAAATAACTGTCTAACATTAATAACAGGACAAAAAATTGCCCCAATAATGGTACTGTCATATTGTATTCAACTAAGAACATTCATTTGAACCATTATCATTTTAAGAATCATTATTGGGGCAATAGGAGTTTTAAATGAAACATCTCTATGCCAACTTCTAGCATATTCTTCAATTAGACATTTAGGGTGAATAATTAGATTCCTAACAGTCAGAGAAAACATCTGAGAACTATACTTTATTATTTATTCACTACTAAAAATAATCATGGTTTCATTATTCAAGCAAATGAATTTATTCTTCATGAACCAGATTTATTCAGCCAGAAATATAAAAACTGAAAAAGAATTCATAATATTCTTATCTCTCCTATCTCTAGGTGGTTTACCACCATTTCTTGGATTTCTACCAAAATGAATTGTAATACAATCATTCATAGAAAATAACCTAACAACTGTTATAACCATTATAGTCGTATTAACTACAATCACACTTTATTATTACGTATGTATTAGATTCTCAGCCCTAATTATGTCATACACAGAAATTTCATGATCTATAAAGTCTCAAAAATCATGAATTATTCTTCAATGTGAAAGATTCTCATTGCCATGCAATTTCCTCTCCCATCGATTTATGCATGAAGAGTTGAGGTTAAGATTGAGAGACTGTTGCAGCAAGGGGTCACTGAATATTCTGTGAAATCTTACAGTAATCCATTGTTAGTTTAGCTTAAGATCAGAAGTGGCATTCAGTTCATGTTGTTTTCCTGATAAATTAATATAATTATTCAATGAGAAAATAATGGACCATTAATAATGGATGAACTGTAGCCAAGGCCTTGTAGTATTATTGACTTGTATTGACACACAGGAAAGTGACTGGCAGGTTGAGCCATTTCCTTCATTTCGAAAGTACAGGGAATTCTAATATTATGGCAGTAGTTGTCGATTTCAAAAGCTAGCATTCTGGCTGTATGCTGTATGTATTAGAGGTTTTGACAGCAGCATTTCAGTAGATTTCAGGAAGAGGTAAATGCCCCACATTGCTGAAGAGAGTAGAGAAAAACGTAATGAGATTTTGGCCAAGGTGTTTTCAAAGAGTGTGAGGCCACTGTTAGTTGGTATCCGGTAAACATCAATAGAAATTTCTTGGACTATTTTTGATTGAGGGTGAAATAGCCAGTGAGCTAGACGCTCGGGTAATGGTAAGGCTAGGCCATCAAATAAACACCATACACTCAATAACAATCTTATTAAAATTAACCAGCACTGGGCTCATGAAGTAAGGAGATACAAATGGTTACCCTGAAGTTTACGATGCTTGTTATAAATGCCAGTTGATGTTTGATAAGCTCCCATTTACAATCAACTCAGTGTCAGCAGAACCCAAACGCGGCATCAGCTCACAGCGCTGGACACCCCGCTCTACAGGTTGCTGGCCAAATACTGCAGTCGCTGATATCCTTAAGACATAAAAACAGTATAGATTTAACAAATGCACAATAACCAGTTCGGCAAATTGCGTGGTTCTTCCGTATTTCACCAGACTACTCATTACATTGCCTGTGGAGAGAAATAAACACTGACAGAAAAAAATCGCAACACCGAAAGGAGTTGTGCGACATAAACGAGAGTCGATATGCCTGTTACTATGTCTGAAAGATGATATTCATTAAAATTCCTCGCCAGCCGCATAAGAGTAGTACTAGTAGCACCAGTATAAAGAAGCAAATCTGGTTTGTTATAAATACACGCTATAACCTGAGCGTTAGCTACCTTTGAGATTGCACATGGTGAGTTATGTTGGTCAAAAATGCCTTTAAGGTGACAACGACGCCATTATCAGTACCTCATTGAGTTTGAATGATATCGTGTAATAGGGCTATGAGACGCTGGATGTTCCTTCTGCGACAGTGAGGAAAGACTTGGCAGAGATGTAGCCGCTGTCCATGATTGCTGGCAACGGTGGTCACGAGAATGTACAGTCGCGAGAAGACCGGGCTCCAGACGGCCATGCGACACTACATAGAGAGAAGATCGTCGTGTGGGTCTGGCACATTTGAGCAGCAGTTGGCTCAACAGTGTCACAACGAACTGTTACTAATCGTTCACTTCAAGGACAGCTCTGAGCAAGATTATCTGTAGTGTGCGTTTCCCTGACTCCAAACCACCACCATTTGTGATTTCACAGGTGTCAAGCGAGTGCTCACTGGAGTATAGATAGCATGGAGATCTGTTGTAATTTCAGGTGAAGCTGGTTCTGCCTCGATGCTAGTGATGGCCATCTGTTGATTGGAAGGTCACTTGAGCGCCTGCAGCGAACCTGTTTCCAGCCTAGACGCAATCGACTTATACCTGGAGTTATGGGTCTGGGGTGCCATTTCGTATCACAGCATGAGCGTTCTCGTCGTTATCCTACACACCCTGACAGCAAAATTGTACGTCAGTCGGGTGATTCGTCCTGTTGTGCTGCAATTCATGAACAGGATTACAGGGAGTGTTTTTCAACAAGATATCGCTCGCCACATCCCTCTGCTTTCGCCCACCGTTATCTACAGTGTGTCGAGAAGTTGACTTGGCACGTTTTAATGCTTGCATTCAATATTGTGGCTGTTACGCCGGTTATTATTGTACCATCATGTTACATTTGCGGTCGCTTATCTTGAGCTTACTTGAAATGTTAATCACAGAATTATGATAACCAGACAAACGTATTCCAGAAATTTCGTTACTCTACACTCATTACTTTCGGTTTTGTGATTTTGTCCGTGAGTGTATTGTAAATTACGAGGGTCACTCCAAAAGAAATCCACACTATTTTTGTAAAAACACTGTTTTCATTTTGCATGTGTGAAAGTTTTACAATGTGTAGATACATCCTTCTCGCTTGTTTTCAAACTTACTTCAACCTGTTCCCGTGAGTAGCGCCGTCACAGCATGTCTTCAAGATATCTGATACACTTACCGTTCGTCAGAGGCAACGTGCTGTAATAGAATTCCTGTACTGTGAAAACTAGACAGTGGGAAACATCCACAAGACGTTGAAGAAGGTCGATCGCAGTACAGTTAGTCGGTGGGCAAGCAGGTTACGTGATGAAAACGGGTACGGAAATATTGAATATTGTCCTCGGAGAGGCAGGCCTCGTACTGCACACACTACAGACAATGTGCAGAGAGCTAACGAATTGGTGACTGCAGGCAGACGCATCACGGAGGAACGGAATGCTGGAATACGGACGATCCAGTGGGCAATCCGACCTCTTTTACGGAATACTCTCGATATTCAAGATAGAATTTGAATTGTTCTCGTGCAGAAAGGACCACCGAACCTTTTTATTCATATAGCGAATATTTTTCCTCAGTAGGAGGACCTGAAGCCATACGTAACATGATGTCTCTCACTGTTTTGTTGCTGCAGCAAATCAGCCCTGACGGCCGAAATAGACCATCTATCAGGACTATGAGTGGTCGATTAAAACAGGAACGGTCTGAAGCGGCGTTATTTAAGGCGGACTTCTGTATAATAAATGCTGTCTGGTGGCTTTCAGTACAGTGAAAAAACTTCTCCTTTCCTACGTGATTGGTTCTAAGGGGAGCCATCAGGACAAACTTAGGTACGAGCTTCCTAAAAAACTTCACCATCCCTGCGAAGTGGGCGATCTCTTTCTTATGTATAGGTGTTCGAAGCTTCGAAATGGCTTCAGGTTGCTTCTGGTCCATTTTATTCCACTGGCCAACGCAAAATGTCCCAGGAAGGAAATTTCGTCAGTGTCCAGATCAACGGTAGAGGGTTTCACTGTCAGAAAAGCACTACACAAACACGCCAGTACTTTTCGGACAAGCCTGACAATCTCCGAAAATGTGCCATTACATATCTAACGTCGTCCAGATAATTCTAAATAAATTTAAATTTGAAATTACATAAAAAAGAATGAAATATCTTTGAAAGTACAGCCATTCCTGTACATAAACCAAAGTGAACCCGATTAATCTCATTTAAGTGCCAGTTAGTGCAAAGAACGGTAACAGCTTCAAATCTTCAGGCAAGGGAATTAGCTGATAAGCTTGGTTGTGGTCAAGAATGGTAAAGAATCGAGCCCTAGGGAACCAAGTAAAACAGTTGTGGACATTGGCGTATATCATATGTCGTTAGCATTGGGAACCAGGAAAGTCGAAGGGATGTCTGCACCTTCTCACTGCCTTCGCCTTATTACAATCATTCGGTAACGTTTTCCCCTGGCGTCAGCTACCTTCCAATTTGTTGCGTATTGAAGGTCATCTGCGTCCAAAGTGCCATGACCCACCACTGTGGTAAAATTCTCGTCTGATCAATATAGCATTCTCATTAGGTTTAAGCATATCTTGCATTACATTCTCAACCGTACCCAAGAGATCCCTATCATCATGTTTCTCATCAGTAAATCCGATGATTTCCATGTTGGCGACTGCCTCATCTAAATCAACGAAAGTTACACGTTTCTCAGGAAACCATATTCGAGAGCAATCATCCAGTCTCATCTCTCCCAAGAATTTGTTTACATCATAGCCTTCCGTGTCCTGAACATTCAGAGCCCCACTGTGCATTCGAATTTTGGTTGTCCTCTGCCGAAGTCTCACTATGACCTCGCACACGAAAGAACTGCTGACTAATTACGTCACTTCTAACCATAACTGACAGTCTCTCCCTCACAGTCGTTTCTTGTAATTCCCCCGATGTGCTACAATCACACAAGATAGCACAAATCAGACAACGTGCATAACGTTACAAAAGTTATGAATGCCCAATTTTCAGAATATTTGCTTTTTCCAAGATAACATAAAACAATAAAAATCTGATTACATCTTGTACATTATCGATTGAGAGATAATCAGCACCATCTTACATTGGCAAAATCGGTTTGGTTATCTTACCACAGTGGTGCCCTATACACTCACTAACACTTATCTCATCCCACTGTTAATCACACCTGTATTCGCATGAAAGAATCCGATCTCTTCCATATCGCAAATGAAGTAGTGCCCCACTCTAACACATTTGTCTTCATCTATAATTCCATAACTCTATTCTGCAGTTCATTAATCTGAACATGAAATACTTTCAGGTCTGAATATGGTTATAGCAATGGGTAATTTGCACTTGTATTCTATATATTTGTGTACAGGATGGATAAATACATTCCACGAAATGAATATTTACACCTACACATGGGAGAGATGTGGTACAAGCACAGTGTGGCACTCACCTTAGCAATACTGCCCACAGTCACCAGCAGTGGACACCCCACACCATCACATGTTCAGGTCAGCGATGCCTCCCTCTCCCCACTTACCACATATCTGAAGCTCCTACTCCAACTCCTCCCTCTTTGCATACGTTATCCCTAAGACACCTTTTTGCTTCCATAGGGCACAAGGATACACCTGAAAGCTAACCCCACACCATCACATGTTCAGGTCAGCGATGCCTCCCTCTCCCCACTTACCACATATCTGAAGCTCCTACTCCAACTCCTCCCTCTTTGCATACGTTATCCCTAAGACATATTTTGCTTCCATAGGGCACAAGGATACACCTGAAAGCTACAAAATAACAACCAGACACTGCCTGCAGATTTTTAAAATTATTTTGTGCTTTGTCCAAAATGACATTGTAACAAATGATACTTACTTGAGGTTGTTAACTCGCTCAGCTCCCGAAGAACTACACTCTACTACCTTAGAAATGGCCAGTGAGGTAGATGCTTGAAGAGTGGTAAGATTAGACCATCAAATAAACACCATTCGCCCAACAGCAATTTTATTAAAATGAACCAGCAACGTGCTCATTAAGTAAAAGGGTACAAACAATTGCCTAAAAGTTCACAATACAGTTGTAAATGTCACCAGATGTCCAATTAGGTTCCTTTTATAATCAACTCAATACGGACAGGATCAATCCTGATGCCAGTTCATGGTATTCGACATGCTGTTCTTTAGGGCACTGGTCAAATAATGCAGTCACTGGTACTTCTAAAACATATAAATAGAATACATTTAACATACACACAATGACCAGTTCACCAAAGTGGGCAGCTCTGAAGCATTTTACAGGATGACACACTGAATTGCCTTTGCCCAGAAATATTTGCAAAGTATACCTTTGCAATACTAGTGAAGTAGTTTGAGCAAGTGGTTGCGTCAATCGTCAACACTCCCACCACTGGAACAATAGAACAAGAACAACAATTCCGGGAAAATCTAGTACAAGCGTAATATGGCTAGGTTGAAATTTATAAGTACAGATATATTGACAGAACCCCAATTAATTAGAATAAAGCAAAAGGTACAGCAGTGGCTAGAACAAGTTGCTGTTGTGGACTTCAGTCCAAAAACTGGTTTGATGCAGCCCTGCATTCTAATCAATCCTGTGAAAACCTCTTCATCTCCGAGTAACTACTGCAACCGCAACCCCTCTTTATCTGCTCACGTAATTCATCTCTGGGCTCCCTCTACCATTTTTTACGCTCACTAAACTGATGATCCATAGATGCCTCAGAATGTGTCCTGCCAACTGATCCCTTCTTTTATTCAGGCTGTACCACAAATTTATATTTACACCATTTCTATTCAGCACCTCCTCATTACTTAATTAATCCACCCATCAAATCATCAGCATTCTTCTGTAGCACCACACTGGAAAACCTACTGTTCTCTTCTTGTCTAAACTGTTTATCGTCCATGTTTCATTTGCCTTCATGGCCACAATCCATACAAATACTCTCAGAAAGGACTTTCTGACAATTAAATCTATAATCGATGTAAACAATTTTCTCTTCTCCAGAAACGCTTCTCTTGTCATGGACAATCTACGTTTTATATCATCCCTACTTAGACCATCATCAGTTACTTTGTTTCTCAAATACCAAAATTCATTTACTACTTTGTCTCATTTCGTAACCTAATTTCCTCAGTATCACCTTATTTAATCCGACTACAGTTCATTATCCTCGTTTTACTTTTGTTGAAGTTTGTCCTATATCCAACTTTCAAGATACTGTCTATTCCGTTCAACTGCTTTTCCAAGTCCTAAGCTGTCCCCCACAGACTTACAAAGTCAATGGCCAACCTCAAAATTTTTATTTCTTCTCCCTGGGCTATAATTCCTACTCCAAATTTTTCTTTTATTTCCTTTACTGCTTGCTCAATACATAGATTCAAAAGCATCATGGATTGGCTACAACCCTGTCAACCATTGCTTCCATTTCATGCCCTCGTCTCATAACAGCCATCTCGTATCTGTACATATTGTAAATAGCCTTTTACTCCCTGTATTCTACCCCTGCCACCTCTACTATTTGAAAGAGAGTACTCCAGTCAACATTGTCAAAAGCTTTCTCAAAGTCTACAAATGATAGAAACGTAGATTTCCTTTTCCTTAACCAATTTCCTATGACTACCCATAAGGTCAGTATTGCCTCGCATGTACCTAAATTTCTCTGGAATCCAAACTGATCTCCTCTGAGGTAAACTTCTACAAGTTTTTCCATTTTTCTGTAAAGTATTCGTGTTATCTTTTGCAGCCATGTTTTATTAATCTGATAGTGTGGTAAATTTTGCATCTATGGCACCTCCTTGCTTTGTAATTGGGGTAATTGAATTCTTCTTGATTTCTGATGGTATTTCACCTGTCTCATACATATTGCTCACTAGAAGGAAGAGTTTTGTCATGGATGGCCCTCCCAAGGCCATCAGTAGCTCTATAGGAATGTTGTCTACTCCCATGGAGGTTGGGTGGGGGGGGGACTTGTTTTGACTTCAGTCTTTAGTGCTTTGTCAAGTTATTCACGGAGTATCATATCTCCTTCTCATCTTCATCTACGTCCTCTTCCTTTTCCATAATATTGCCCTCAAGCACTTCTCCCTTGTATAGATCCTCTATACATTCCTTCCACATTTCTGAATTTTCTTTAATTTTCCTGTTGGCAATATTTATCCTGTACCAAGTGATACATGCTTCCACAAATAATCAACTCATTTGAAGTCTATCGGTTCCAAAGCAAGCACAAAATTAGACATGAACTGCAAACCAATAGGTACTAATTTTCCAGTAAATACCGCTAACATTAAACCAGTCTGGACTGTACATTAAAACTGGCGCCATATCACAAATGTACAGAAACATCAAATTTTCTGAAATGTATTCAACAACTTCAGTTCTTTTTATCTGAACAGAAGCTGTTCCAAGTGGTAACTGGTACATCAGTCTTCCTTTGGTCGCACCCTATGACCCACTGCTCTTTGCTGCGTACAACCACTGACTTTCTCTTCTGTCCACACACACCCATGGTCGCCACGCCAGCGTTGTGCACTCTGGCACATGCTGCTTCCCTGGACTTCACTGATATATTCCATCTTTACCACCAGAACAAGTCTCCGGACCATGACTATAGCACACCTGTAACATGATTTGGAAGGTGTCATGCACACCCTCGCAATCACCAAACATGAATTCACTTGTGGGGAGCAGCTAAAGAGCATAATCACGTGCAATATGCGTAGCACTTGCCGTGGCTCATAGTGGTTCTACCTAAACTTGGAAGGTTTGAGGTTATTCGATTCTTCCCCTGTCCTAAAATAAGAAAATAGACTATAGCATTTTTGGTAATGATTAAAGTTATAAAAGATTTTATACATGAATTTTTTGGAAATTCAATGACTGTGTGAAACGATGGGAGAAAGCTACACTCCTGGAAATTGAAATAAGAAAACCGTGAATTCATTGTTCCAGGAAGGGGAAACTTTATTGACACATTCCTGGGGTCAGATACATCACATGATCACACTGACAGAACCACAGGCACATAGACACAGGCAACAGAGCATGCACAATGTCGGCACTAGTATATCCACCTTTCGCAGCAATGCAGGCTGCTATTCTCCCATGGAGACGATCGTAGAGATGCTGGATGTAGTCCTGTGGAACGGCTTGCCATGCCATTTCCACCTGGCGCCTCAGTTGGACCAGCGTTCGTGCTGGACGTGCAGACCGCGTGAGACGACGCTTCATCCAGTCACAAACATGCTCAATGGGGGACAGATCCGGAGATCTTGCTGGCCAGGGTAGTTGACTTACACCTTCTAGAGCACGTTGGGTGGCACGGGATACATGCGGACGTGCATTGTCCTGTTGGAACAGCAAGTTCCCTTGCCGGTCTAAGAATGGTAAAACGATGGGTTCGATGACGGTTTGGATGTACCGTGCACTATTCAGTGTCCCCTCGACGATCACCAGTGGTGTACGGCCAGTGTAGGAGATCGCTCCCCACACCATGATGCCGGGTGTTGGCCCTGTGTGCCTCGGTCGTATGCAGTCCTGATTGTGGCGCTCACCTGCACGGCGCCAAACACGCATACGACCATCATGGGCACCAAGTCAGAAGCGACTCTCATCGCTGAAGACGACACGTCTCCATTCGTCCCTCCATTCACGCCTGTCGCGACACCACTGGTGGCGGGCTGCACGATGTTGGGGCGTGAGCGTAAGACGGCCTAACGGTGTGCGGGACCGTAGCCCAGCTTCATAGAGACGGTTGCGAATGGTCCTCGCCGATACCCCAGGAGCAGCAGTGTCCCTAATTTGCTGGGAAGTGGCGGTGCGGTCCCCTACGGCACTGCGTAGGATCCTACGGTCTTGGCGTGCATCCGTGCGTCGCTGCGGTCCGATCCCAGGTCGACGGGCACGTGCACCTTCCGCCGACCACTGGCGACAACATCGATGTACTGTGGAGACCTCACGCCCCACGTGTTGAGCAATTCGGCGGTACGTCCACCCGGCCTCCCGCATGCCCACTATACGCCCTAGCTCAAAGTCCGTCAACTGCACATACGGTTCACGTCCATGCTGTCGCGGCATGCTACCAGTGTTAAAGACTGCGATGGAGCTCCGTATGCCACGGCAAACTGGCTGACACTGACGGCGGCGGTGCACAAATGCTGCGCAGCTAGCGCCATTCGACGGCCAACACCGCGGTTCCTGGTGTGTCCGCTGTGCCGTGCGTGTGATCATTGCTTGTACAGCCCTCTCGCAGTGTCCGGAGCAAGTATGGTGGGTCTGACACACCGGTGTCAATGTGTTCTTTTTTCCATTTCCAGGAGTGTATTTGGGAGTGGTGTTCCCCAACATCAGGATGATTTGCCTATGTGAAAGAGACTCTTTTTGGAGCATCCCTTCTGTCAGGTCCAGACCTACATAAAAACGTTTTCTAAGCTCAGATGGTTCTAAGACATGTCTTAGCGATAAGCTTTTCCAATAAACTGGATGGGACGATGAGATGTATACTACTGCTTTAGCGAGTTGGATGCCCACTAAGCAAGAATCACACACAGCGATTGAGAACATTGATTTTGTGCAGTATTTCATGAAGATGAGGTATTACGTGAGGGTTTACACTGATCACTGAGCACTATAACTTTTGAAGACTCAAAAGTTTGCTAATTGTTATCTAGCCAGTTGGTCACTGTACTTGCAAGAATTTCTTATCAAAGTCACTTGTAGTCCTGAAAAAGATAACAACTTGCATGATCATTTCTGGGGTTGAACCATGGCAATCAGAATGGCTTGAATACAATAAGTTTACTATTGTGCACTTACAGAATGTTGCTTTTGAACATTAGGTTATGGTTGCACTTTCTAAACAACAAGATGAACATCAAGGTAGAAAGAAGTTAAAGAAAGAAAGAGTAATCGAGACAACGTTGCACTTAGGTAGGTTTATTGGATGGAAGATGATATTTTGCTGCCGGCCGGAGTGACCGTGCGGTTGTAGGCACTATAGTCTGGAGCCGAGCGACCACTCCAGTGGCTGGTTCGAATCCTGCCTCGGGCATGGATGTGTTTGATGTCTTTAGGCTAGTTGGGTTTAATTAGTTCTAAGTTCTAGGCGACTGATGACCTCAGAAGTTAAGTCGCATCGTGCTCGGAGCCATCTGAACCATTTTTGATATTTTGCTTGACAAAAGAAGTGTGGCTAACTCGGAAGGATGTTATGTATTCCTGATGAATTAGTCAATACGTTGATGTGGCATACACATTTAAGTGAACCTTGGGGTGACGAAATGATTTCACAAATGTTATGAAACAACCTATTTTCTCAATATGGAACAGTGTATCCATTATGGAGATTTGCATTCACAAGATTTTTGGCTCCATGTTGTAGGGTCAAGAATCTTTATTTCCAACTGCTACAACAAGATTGAAATAGAGCACTGCTGTTCCAATGTTTTTCTCTCCATGAAGAACAGTCAAGATCATCCTTAAGTTTTCGTTGTTGTGGAGTTGACTCCTAAATTTATTTCATGCATGCTAATAATGAGAGACATGAGCCAGTCTATTGTACAGGCATTTCTATGTCATTTCCCATGCAAATTTCGTCCTGTTGACAAAGTGATATCTGACAACAGTCCACAATGTTTTGCACAGTAGGAGAATAAAAACGATTTCCTTTCGTCTTACGACCCAGTTTGAAATCCCTCTCAGTGTTTCACGATGGAGCTTGGCAAGCTATATTGGCAACCGTATCATAGGCCTTGGAATTCATATTTACATTTGTTTGAGGAAGATGTCAAGGAGTTTCGAAATGATTCACTGGAAAAAATAACAAAAAAATTTCTGTTTCCCACTTTCATAAAATGAGGCACAATGGTGTAGTGAGATAAGCATTGCAAAACATTAAGATCAACAAAATTCTTCAGACTTTAGCAGAAGGCTCTAGTAAGATTGCATTAACTGTCATGAAAACTACATGTATTGATTTTGTAAGTTTCTTCCAACTAATATCAGTCTATTCGGGTGTAACATGTGGTGCACTCAAATGCAACAGAAGTTTATGTTTATAGGACCTCACAGTTAGTTTCATAAATTAAACGGTAGGAAATACTGCACAGCCACTGGCCACATTAGCATCAATTTCTTGGCAGCTTTCTCATTTATATCCTAAAATATAAGAAAATTTCTGTGATTACATATTGTACAATAGGTTTTACATTTCTGTCCTTGATCACAAAGTTTAAAAGGGTTTTACATTGTATGGAACTTTGATACATTGCACTAACCTCACGAAAATCACTATTTTACATACTGTAGGAGAGAGGTTTGATTCTCTTTTTCGATCTATGCCGATCCTGGAGATAAGCTTTGTAGAAGATGGCATACATACACACACACACACACACACACACACACACACACACACACACACAAACACACACATATACAGGGTGAGTCACCTAACATTACCGCTGGATATGTTTCGTAAACCACATCAAATACTGACGAATCGATGCCACACACCGAACATGAGGAGAGGGGCTAGTGTAATTGGCTAATACAAACAATAAAAAAATGCACGGAAGTATGTTTTTTAACACAAACCTACGTTTTTTTAAATGGAACCCCGTTAGTTTTGTTAGCACATCTGCACATATAAACAAATACATAATCAGTGCCGTTTGTGGCATTGTAAAATGTTAATTACATCCGGAGATATTGAGACCTAAAGTTGACGCTTGAGTACCACTCCGCCGCTGTTCGATCGTGTGTATCGGAGAGCACCAAATTACGTAGGGATCCAAAGGGAACGGTGATGGACCTTAGGTACAGAAGAGACTGGAACAGCACATTACCTCCACATTCTAACACCTTTTTATTGGTATTTTTCACTGACACACATGTATATTACCATGAGGGGTGATGTACACGTTCGACGGGCGTTTCATAGGACGTGGAGGACGCATAAATTGGCCAGCCCGTTCTCCTGATCTTACACCTCTGGACTTCTCTCTGTGGGGTACGTTAAAGGAGAATGTGTACCGTGATGTGCCTATAACCCTAGAGGATACGAAACAACGTATTGTGGCAGCCTGCGGCAACATTACACCAGATGTACTGCGGCGTGTACGACATTCATTACGCCAGAGATTGCAATTGTGTGCAGCAAATGATGGCCACCACATTGAACATCTATTGGCCTGACATATCGGGACACACACTATTCCACTCCGTAATTGAAAACAGAAACCACGTGTGTACGTGTACCTCACCCCTCATGGTAATGTACATGTGCGTCAGTGAAAAAGACCAATAAAAAGGCGTTAGCATGTGGACATCATGTGTTGTTCCAGTCTCTTCTGTACCTAAGGTCCATCACCGTTTCCTTTGGATCCCTACGTAATTCAGTGGTCTCCGATACACACGGCCGAACAGCGGAGGCGTGGTACTCAAGCATCAAATTTAGGTTACAATATCTCTGGATGTAATTAACATTTTACAATGCAACAAATGGCACTGATTACGTATTTGTTTATATGTTCAGATGTGCTAACAAAACCAAAGGGGTTCCATTTAAAAAACGTAGGTTTGTGTTAAAAACATACTTCCGTGCATTTTCTTATTGTTTGTATTAGCCAATTACACTAGCCCCTCTCCTCATGTTCGGTGTGTGGCATCGATTCGTCAGTATTTGATGTGGTTTACGAAATATATCCAGCGGCAACGTTAGGTGACTCACCCTGTATATACATATATTACATTGGCTATTGGGACCGATGACCAAGCAGATTGGTCCCTTCGCCCCCTCCCCCCTTCAACCAACCAACTTTGGCTATTGATTTCATGTGCCAAACAACATGATAAGATTACAGATTTGGAATACTTTTGGAGGTACTGCAAAGATACCGATTATTACATTTATTATGAAGAAGTACCTTTGCAGTGCCTCAGATTTTAAGTCCCATGCAATTAGAGCCATTTGAGAACCTTTCCAGTAGCTCCAGAAGTTTGCCACATCAGTACATAAACCATGTCCTTTGGCACAACAAATCAGTAGCTGATGTAAGCAACTATATCTGCGATGTTGTATTTAGTTTAGCTCAATGATGAGGAATCGAAAAAGAGAATCAAACTTTCTCCTATAATATGTAGAAGAGTGCTTTTTATGAAAGAAGTACAATGTATAGTGTTTACATACAGCGTAAAATATTTTGAGAATTATGTAATTACCAAACCTTTGTTATACTTTAGGACAAAAATATCAAACTTGCCTAGAAATCAGAGCTACCATCTTACAGTGGGTTCAGGCCAAAAACTAGTAAAGGTACAGTAAAAACATTTCTTAAAAGCTTTTGGCTAATAGTAATATTTCCTAATTAATGAAGCAGAAACTTTCAGAACCAGGTGGTTCAAAGGAGTGTATAATCTTTGTAGTGTGAAACTCTTGTACAAGTAATTGGGTTAAGATATGTAGTAACAGTACTCATTTTTATGTAAAGCTTTGAATTGTAATGAATAATTATGTTTTAGGACAAATAATTAAAATAAGATTATTATGTTTAGTTTAGTTCCTTTTTACAGTTCTTTTATGTAATGTGTGGGTGGAAGGAGACAGCCAAGGCAAGAATTCATGATAGTAGGGATGGAAGATCTTGAATGGGCAAGTAGACAACCTACGCAAAATAAAGAGATTGTATATCACACTGAGAATGATCATAGTGTTTGTAAGGTGCTGCATACAAATAACTGCTCAGACTACTCATACGATCCAAAATAATCTACTGTAAATAAGAGATGTAACATAGCTGGAATAATTTCATTATTCCTCTGTTTAGTTGGTATTTCTTTATTTTTGTGTATTGTTATTCATGATATGTTATGTAATTAATCAGTTTAATAATGAATCATTTTAGGTGGTATACATTGTGAGGAGGAGGAGAATCATCAGGAGTTGGAACTTATGAAAAGGAGGAATGTATTTGTATAATCATTTTGGAACATTTTGTGTTCTAACTATGATGCATGTATACACATTCTAGGAGTTGTTGAAACATGATAAGAGAGTTGTACCTAATTCATTGTTCATTAGATACCGAAGGAGAAGATCTATTTAATTTAGTACATATTGTGTATTTTGCTGGTTTCACTCTCAATGATGAGAGATCAATCTAATTATATTCATACTGTTCAATTCCAGAGTTTTATTTCTCTTATTTGTGTGTGCTTTGATTTGAGTCACCTGATTGTTACAGATGATGGAAGTATGTACATATATGAAGTAACATGTTACTTAAATCCATGACTCATAGAAGGAATTAGTTTAGAGAGTTCTGGGTTGAAATACATTACTGAACTTAATGATATGATTGTAACTAGTTCAAAGAAAGTCATAGATGTTGTGCATATTTAGAAAAGTAGTTAGTGGTACTAATGTGAAACTTCCATGCAAACAATGTACCAATGTATGTTACTTCTTGATGGGCTCTTATAGGAATTAAGGATGACCTACATACGTTGAAGATGTGCATTAAAATCCATTTACAATTCCTTTTTATAATTCGAAAGTAAATATATATTATTGCTGTAAACCAACTATCCTGAGTTATTAAACCCATGAAAGGTTTAATCGATGCCTGTATGGTAAATAAGAGAGTGTAAAATAGATATGTATTGTAGAAAGATTAAGTATAGGTTAGTGATAACAATATTAATTATGATAAATTACAAAGAATGATATTTATTATACCTACTGTAGGGAAGCAGCCTACTCACGCTGTAGTAAATTCACATCAGTTTCTATTGTGTGCCAGCCAGTCTGCTGTAACTAGCTCTGACATCATAAATGTTGCGCAATACCTTAAAAATCAAGCAAATGACCTAAAACTTTTCTAGCATGTCAGGAATAATACTAAATTAATGTGTGTTAAATATCAGTTCGATAACTTCAGCCATTTTTGAAATTTGGACGTTTTTCTGAAAAAATCATTGGCGCAACAGAAAAGAGCTAGAGACTTCAAAATTTATATTTAGATTCATCTTTCATAATGATTTAATAAAAACAGTACTTTGGATTTCACAGATTAAGACTTTAGTGGAAATTCATGATTTTCTGGTTTTCGTCTGAAAACTGAAGGAAGCAAGATAGATTAAGTAGGCTAATAAATAAGGCTAGGATGTTTAGATTTAAATAGGTTGGAGGTCCGCTATGACTATGAAGATGTAAAAAGTTTCTTTTTAATACCTATAAAATTATAGCGATAGCGGATCTCAAAAGGGCCAGTTCAGAGGTCATCTGCTGGGTGCAGCGTAATTTAATTAATTCTCTCGCCCAAAATATTTAACTTAGCCACGTCAAAATTTTATTATCAATACTTACCTGCGTGCTGAATGCACGTTTAAATTAAGAGCTTCATCGGCCATCAGCAAAAGAAGCTATAAATTATTATGTAACTTGAAGTGGTGCATTACTAGCCCAGCGGCTAGTCGGGAGAGCCGATTTGAACAGGCGTTCTCTTAGCCGTCCGCACCGCGGCTATATATATATAAGAGCGCTGCGCGAGGAAGGAAGGCCCCAGTTCTCTCCAGACGCTGAATAGCACGTCAGCTGTGTCGGGAGTCGCTTCGCTCGGAAGCACTGCTACAAACAGCCTCGGGTGCCATATTAAGTTACTAGAGATACGCGGAACCGCGAAAGCATTTCAAGTAAAGGATTAATTCTGAGATGATTTGCATTATCTAGCTTCAGTTTGCGTATTGTCGTATTTTCACGTGCCGTCGCGGAACAGACATTCTACCAATTATTATAGCGTGGCGTTTGATGAAATATTCTCATCAAATCTTGGCGAGCATTCTTTTAACATTTAATTCGGACATTTATAGTTGCATCAGCGCATTAGACTCTGAACTGCTCTGTTAGTTAGGTTGTAGGGATACTTGTGTTGTTATCAGTGAATTTCAGAATATACTCAACTATTTTGGAAAATCGTTTTTGATTAGAAATCCCGAACAATCTCCTAATTCCTCAGAGCTATAAGCTGCAGCTATAATGGTATTCTCAGATGAAGTGGGCACTAGGAACTCTCATTTCAGGCTCCACGTTTTGTTAAATCACTTTCTGGGTGCTAAAAAGTAAATAGAGAGCCAGTGTTGAGAACGGCGAAAGACAGCATTAACAACATTCTAAAAGCCTGAAACTGATTCAACATTCGAACATTTATACAGCAAATTTATTTTTACGACCTGCACTCGCCGCCCCACACTACTACAGTACAGGAAACAGACAGGAGATGAATGAAGCGATGGAGACTGTGCGTGGGAGTTAAGATAATGGCATGGAGGTATGTAGGGTCATGGATGATACACATGGGCCACACACGTTGAAAACATACACTGCTGCAGAACAACCTGCATGACTTGAAAGTAAAAACAATCAGGCTTCTTGCAGCGAGTATGAAAAACTCTGATAAGTAGACTAACATACAAATCCAGTGCATTGAAAGTATCTTCCTGAATCTCATAAAGAATGCTTTTAGAACTTAGGAAGGTTGGCAGGCTGTAAGGAACTTCATTGTAGCTGAGAAAAAATTTGCATGATCAGGTCCTCATTAACTAAAAAGCGTTTTTTTGTCAGTGCATCAAAACACCCATTGCCTTTGCCTTCCTCAAATACCAATTAAGAAAATGTTGCCCACAAAATTAAAATGAAGCCCCCCCCACCTGTCTCTCACTCTCTCTGTCTCTGTTTGTCTCTCTGTCTCCCTCTCTCTCCATCTCTCTCTCTCTCTCTCTCTCTCTCTCTCTCTCTCTCCCTCTCTCTCTCTCTCTCAGAAGGAACACAATTATTTGCATGTGCTGCTGGGTGCGATCTGATATTTGACGATAAAAAAGAATTTTTACACACAAGATTACATGCTGAAATATTTTTATTTCCTCAATGACCACTTTCGGCAGATTATACCTGTCATTGCCGGATCTACACTATATCTGGAGAAAAAAAACACTAAGACAATCTGCATACCTGTACAGTCAGCATACAAGAGGAAAAACAAGATAGCCAGATCACAATATCTTTTTACACGCTATCTGCAAATAGTATTAATGTGCATGAATCACACAATCATAACGAGAGCGCACTCGGCTTATAAAACAGAGGCGCCACATTTGCTTGTCAAATACATAAATAAGAGTAAATGAAAACTCCATACAACCAAGAGTATGCCTCTATGTGAAGCCATTCATCCATGGAACCATGATAGCTGCGGCTCATCAGGAAAGACGAAACAGGCATGGAGCAGAAGTGTCAATCAGTGGCTACCTATTCAGTTAGCATGTGATGTATGTGAGTCATTATTAAATATCCTTTGAAATACAACACTGTACACAATACAGATATTGACACAGTAATGGTTTTTACGTAATGGAGAAATTATATTTTGGTCTATAGAGAAAGCATCATAAGCACTTACATAATACCCCAACATAGGGAACAGACTGTTCTTCACCTTAGTCGCCAATACATTTATATCACTCATTAATACATTTGTAGCTTATATATACAAGCAGATGAATTATGCTGTTGAAGGTACCAATACATACAGATGTGGTATCTACACTTTCAGGACCATCCACACACTATACCAACGACATTGCAGAGCAGATATTCTGCATTTGATGTCAGTAACAACTGGATAAGAAGATACTTACAGTCTGGAATTCCTTTGGATTAGAGCTCCAACAGTCAGATACTGTAGGAAAATTTTTATTGGCAGTTAAAATAGAAAAAAAAACATTTAATATGCTCCAAAACTGTGAACTGCTGATATGAAGCACATATGGGTAGGATGTTACATATATGAGAGCCCTCATTTGTGACCTATGGGCTATCAAATGTAACTAAAACATATTTAGCACGTCGTACAAAACATAAGCTGGGCATCTTCACACATTGATTTCATAAGCAGTGTACAACCATTGTCATACTCAGATACATACATATTGTAAACTTTGTTTTTTGCCTTACGACAGGTCTCGTCATGGGGGAAGCCTCATCAGAGAGGTCCACCACATGAGCGTCTAGGGAAGTAATTCCAGTGGTGGTTTCTTGCTTCCTTCCACTGATTATGATGAAATGATAAGGAGGGCAACACTACATGCAGGTGTAGGGCAGCAGCTTTGGATTATCAGAGGAACCATCGGGGTACACCTCCAGGATTAATATCGAATCTATGTTGCGATAACCTGGTTCTACTAGACTGGAAAACCATGTCAGTTAGTTGCCTATAAACATGCAACAATAAGAAGCAGTGCTGGAAAGAAAAACAGTGTCTTACATTCTAACCTGTTTGAGTATGGCGTGAAGTACCCAAAGGGTAAACCTTCAGTAATCACTTACAACAGAGAAATGTATTAATAATCATTTATTCACCTGTGAGTCATACAGTGCTCAAATACAAGGAAAGAGTATTATGTTTTACTTCATAAGACACTGAAAGAACAGAGAGCCATGCAGAAACCATAATACTGATACCATGTTATAGTTACATGAAGATACTGTAATAGAACAGAAATATCTTTGATAAAAATGTAACTATCACAGTCATACTGATTGTGTTTTTAAATAAATAAAACTTTTACCTTTCATATAACCTCACACAGCTAACCCACCTGTGCTACCCATCCATAGAAAAATCTGACATATCATATCAAGAAGGGTAATAAAATTTAAATTTAAAACTTTCCTTTGCAATGAAATTTTAAAACAGTGAGTTGCTAGCCACACTCACATTACAGCATTGGTAGTCCAAGATGGTAAAACTAATGCTTCTAGAGCATCTTGTCCAGGCCTGTGGTTATCCCCTCCCTGTCCCATAATACTATGTGATGTGCCATCCACATATTGTGTCATGGCTGTTTTACCTTTTTATTTTCATGCATTGGAAAAATATACAGTTAGTTATCTATAATACGATTGTCAGTACAATGGTTCATGAAAGGCTTCGGTTTCTCAGTCAGGGTGTCTTACGACATAGGATGTAGCGCTCTTTCGTATATTTGAGCACTATATTACCCAATGGCGAATAAATAATTACAGATGCAAGTCTCTACTGTGGGTGTTCGTTTTAGAGGTTTACTCATTGGTTATTTAATCCTTTCAGGCCCTCTGGCTACAGTTATTGATGTTAACTTTTAATGTGTATTAGCTCCAACAGGTTTTTCTCCAATGGAAACCCGAGGTACACATTTCTGACTCTTCAACCATTTCTTAATGTGATATACTGTTGTATATCATTATGGAAATATCAGGAAGTCAATGTACCAGTGTCCAGCAGCTTGTGACCACCAGAACAGGTGGATGCAGTTGATTTGCTATGTTTCACTGTATAATTCAATATTACTGTTATTTTCCACGGTAATTATTGAATGATCATTTTACTATTTATTACAATAGAGAATACTTTGTAATTACTTACTTTGGAACATAATATGAAGCCAAGTATAGAAAGTACAGTTTGAAAATGGGTACAAAATTTCTATAAATCCTTTATCTAAAATCATTAAAAAGCCACATAAGAGCATTACCACACAAAGAAAAATTTTTCTTCCTCCAGAATTGAGACCTGATAATTTTAATCATGTGTTGAGCAGGTTATCATGTAATATGCCGTTTCTTTTCCTTTAGTACTGACGTTTACTGTTGCATGTTAAAAGGCAGTCCACTGACATGGTTTTCCAATATAGAAAAACCAGGTTTTCATTATTAGCTCTAATATTAATACAGGAGAGGGGGCGCACACCCACATACCTGATTTTCTTAGAAAGTGTATCCAATTGGTGGTTCTTCTCATATTCCAAAGCTGATTCTCTACTGCTGATAGCCTTCAATGACTGTGCATATGAAACTAATGTACAAAGATGTTTGTGCACATGAAACTGATGTGTGAGAATATCCAACCTACCTTTTAATCTACATGCTAGTAAGCTCTTTACACATTTCAGAGGTTTTATGTCATAATAAGAGCTGTCTCATATCTGTAATGTCCTACCAAGAGCTGCTTCACATTAACAGCTAATTTTTTGGAGCTCATACACTTTTTGTGTCGGTTTTACTTTTCCAATAAATTTGAGTGTATGAAGGAAAAGAGGAGTTTTCATTTACTACAATTATGCTGAATGTTATGTTTACTATAATGCACTGGTAACAAAATGTGTCCTAAATTGTTTTGTAATTTCGGTCAAATTGTCTTACAATGCAGAACATAATAATCTTCTAATGTATTTTAGCACCTTATTATTGAAGGATAAATAATTATGAATGCATTTCTCAGTTGCGGATGATTCTGTAGAGGTTTACCCACTGGGTACCTAATGATGAACTCCTATATGTCATGAAGTAAGATGAATTTGACTTCTTATTATTGCTGCATTTCGATATGCAGTACACCAATAGGGTTGTCCAGGCTATCATAAGCTCCAGATTATTATAATATAGCTTATGCATCAATCAGGGGGTCACACTAGGACACCTGATTTTTTTTAAGTACATCTGAATGTTCGTTCCTCTGATAATCTAAAGCTACTGCTACTGCACAGCTGCTACTCTTAAATAATTGTGGTTGTACAATATGTTTTAAACATATATGAGAATGTACAGTGTACCTTTTATTCAACTCGTTAAGTATTTTTTTGTTTCATTTGCGAAGCCATAGCTCACAATAATAGTCCACTGATATCTGTTGTATCCTACCCATTGGTGCTTCACTAAAGCAGCTCATAGTTTTCTCACATATTATATGTTTTCTTAGTTTTACTGTCATTATTTTTCCAGTAATATTTGAATGTTACAGCTGTAATGCTAAGGTAGTGAGGCCTACAAGTATCTCCTTAGCCAAGTGTTGCTGACATTGCACTTATAATGTCTCTATGACAATATTGTCAGTATAGTTTGTGGATGATACTTGAAATGTAGGTGTTAGGTCTGTACATATTGGTATCTTCAACAATATAATTCATTTGTATACATAAAAAACCTATAAATGTAGTAGTGGTTGATATAAGTGAACTGGTGGATTCAGGTGACCTGACAGTCTGTGCACTATGTGGGGATATTAAGTAAATGCTAATTTCTGTTTTTCCTGACACCAAGAGATAATTTTCCTATTATGTAATAACCTTTCCAATGTCAATTTTTCTAGGGAGTAAAATGTTGCATTTTAAAGAATATTTAATAATCGATGTAATAGCTCACATATGCCATGTGTTGACCAAGTGTGTACTCGTCCATTGATGCTTCCACTGCATGCACACTCAGTCTTTCCTGATAGCCCATAACTATAATGGCTCCATGCACGATTTTCTCTTACTCTGGAGCACACTCTTGATGCTATGGACCTTTTATTTACTCTGTTTTATGCATCTGACAAGCTAATTTGTTGCCCTTGTCTTATAAGTGGAGTGTACACTTGTTATAGTTTTGTGACTGATGCACAGTAATATTATTCCTAGAATATATATAAAAAACAAATATTGTGATCTGATCATCACATCTTTCCATTTGTATATTGGTTACACAGCTATGCAGATTGTCCTAGTAATTTTTTCTCGTGATACACTGCACATCCGAAATTTACAGCTAGACTCTGTTGAAACTGGTCATTCAGCAAGTAAAAATATTGCAACGTATGATCTTGGCTGCATTTTGTTTTACTTACTAGAGAATTTATTTTGTTGTATCATAATGTGCATGTATCATCTGAAATCACAAATATCTCAAGTTGAAGAATCATATACAACTATTTAAACTGTCCATTAATATTGCTCAGTTTATTGGTGGTATTCAAGTTCACTTTCCTTAATGATTGCCTTGAGTCATCCTTTTTTTTTGCTTTTTTTTTTTTTGCTGTGTACTTCACTACTACTGTTTTCACTACTTTCTTTCAATTTCTATTTTTCTGGAATTTAATGAATGTTATTTTAACACTAAATTTTTGTATTTGAATATCAGTTTGAAACTATGGTCTCTCTTTCATCACCTTACAGATTCCCTGTAGCCTTACGTGCTGATAATGTCAGTGGTTAAATACTAACTAGAATATTAACTATGGTTAGTCAGGATTTAGATCTGAGGAGGTAAAATAATTCGCTTATTGACATTATGATGTTTGTATGCTCTTCAAGCACAGATTATGTATGGTAATTGTATTTTACTTATTGATATTGTACTAATGATGTCGCTTTTAAGCACAAGTTGGCAATCAAGAGAAATAAGTATCTAACAACTGCCTTAAGGCATTACTGTGGTGTACTCTGAGTGATTTCTTTTACAACTAACTTTTACTTGTCTTTCATAATAGCCGGCCACTGTGGCCGAACGGTTCTAAGCACTTCAGTCCGGAACCGCGTGGCTGCTACGGTCACAGGTTCGAATCCTGCCTCGGGAATGGATGAGTGTGATGTCCTCAGGTTAGTTAGGTTTACATAGCTCTAAGTCTAGAGGGCTGATGACCTCAGATGTTAAGTCCAATATTGCTTGGAGCCTTTTTTCTTAATAATATTATTATGTTAGCAGTATCTTACCAGATGGTGCAGTTTGGAGTGACCTTGGTGCTCTCCTCCAGAGCACATTCCAAATTATCTAAGGGGAGATGATGAAAGGTGCATGTTACTTGGCTTCTACATTTCTTCAGCACCTATTTCACGTGTTTCAAGATATGTAACGCTTATCATCCAATAACTTCTGAGATTCAGACTTAACCAGCTTCATAAATATCTACTCAGATATTTTCGCCATGTCACTGCTGAACTACTACATGATGATCAGTTTCTGGTGAACAGATTCAGTCATCAGGAAACTGAATGCGTTGGTGGTTGAGAATGCCATGTGCTTTATTGTTCAGCAAGTCAGCCATAACATTCACTGTAGACCGCTTTGAGGCTTAAGATGTGTTTGGTTCCAGAATCATATTTGAGTGAGCATCCTGCTCTGGTGATACACTCTTGTTTGATGGAAAGTCGTAGTTTTGAACAGCCTGTATGGCATGCAGTATTATCAGTATGAACATTTCAATTTATATTCAGAGCTGAAATACGTTCTACAGTTTAAGGTTAGTCAGGTTGTGCATATGTATTAGTCTGCATGCCGTTACACTGGGTGGCTATAATTTAAGTGCAGCTGCTTACAGGGAACCAGTGTGGGCTGCAATTACTGTTTGGCAGCGAAACTTGGCAGACATGCTATTATGTTAATGCAGAATCGTTTTACTCTGAAATAAAATCATTTTCAATTTTTGCCTTGTGGTGTAAACCTGGAGCTGTAAATGCAAGAAAGACGTAATGAAATATATCCATATGAAATGGATTAGGAACGGGACATGGGAAGAAACCGTTAATAGGAGACAAACGCATGATGTTGATTTTATTATTAAGAATCACTTACACAATTTGCTCAGTATGAGCTTTGCAAATGTCGACGTGCTGCATCCATGAAACGACGTGATTAACAAACAGTTGCTTGCAGCAGTTACGGTGGAATTTGATCAAAGTATTCGTGTACACTGGTCTTCGGATGAGTAGAGACCAAAGGTGTCCTTGATAAACGCGGTTTTTGGTCATCTGCAAATCCAAAGGTTACAAGGATTCGGATCAGGCGGTCTTGCAGACCATGCACCTTGACAACCTCTGGACGTAACACGTTCATGGTTCCACTGGGCGAGTGACGTGAGTCACAGTTGCGCTCTTCCAAAGCAGGAATCACATGCTGTACAAGAAGATATGTACGACATGCAAACGTCACGATAAACCTGACCGGCCTTCTGGGTACATTCTCTTCAAGGAATGGACCGAGAAGAAAGGTGTTTGTGAATCCGCAAGAAACAGTCAAATATGGCGAGTGCAGTGGCCCTTCATGCAAGAGGTATTTGCATTCTAATGATAACGAAATACACCATACATATAGCTTTGGTGTTTTATGTTGAAACAGTGATGAAGAAGACGAAAAGGGACATAACCGCGTACACGACTTTTGTTTAAAATTATTCACATGTGAGGAGGAAGAGTATATATGGAGGAAACAATTTGTGTAATTGTTATCTTAGTTAAAAGTGACCGCGCGAAAGAAAACACCACCACACATATTCACAGCACAGCATAGAACAGCATTTTATTTCTTCGTGCACAACACGTGATTTAACAGTGCCCCACATTCGGTAGTTCTGTGTACTGACTCGTCACTCCATGGAATGATGCCCAGGCACACGTCACCAACCCTGATCCGTGTTAGAAACCGAAGAACAAATTCAGAACGTTGCTGCGCATTCTGGGTCTTGTACGGGCAATACTGTAAAGTAGACTGTAAAGCATTCTGAACTTTTGTCCACTGGATGAACAGCTTATGTGGCACTGTACGGCCACTAGTACTGTCGGGGGCACGTGCTGCATGGGCTCTCAGTTTGTATTAACAGAAAATGCGTACATTGTGGTTTAAAAATGTAGCATGGAAGACGAAGGCGTCCAATCCTGGTGGGAGTTACTGACGAACTTGCTGTTGCTGTAACTGACCGTGCAGCAGACCATAAAGAGGAACGAAGGACCGTCTGCACATAGTTACTTGCTTGTTATAAGGCTGATCGTGAAAGGTTTTTGTCGAACTTCATGACAAGTCTAACCGAAAACAAAACAATAATCCATGCAGTGGTGCCACACTACCTTTCCTCCAAAGAAATTGTTTAAAGCCACACCGTCAGAAGGTAAAGTCATGACTACAGTCTTCTGAGACTCTGAAGGGCTTATACTCATAGTGAAACGATCAACTCTGAATTGCATAGTGTTACTCTCAGGAAATTGAAGAAACACCTTCACTGTGTTCGTGGCCACAAAACGAACTTCTTCTTCATGAGAAAGCAACGCCTCACACAAGTCTCTGCACCCTAGAGAAGCTCAAAAAACTTCGTTGGACTGTTCATCCTCATGCACCCTACAGTCTGGACATGCACCCTCCGATTTCCATATGTTTGGCCCAATGAAGAATGCAGTTCGCAGGAGGCAGTACGGTGATGATGCGGAGGTCATAGTTGAAGCAATACGTTGATACGACGTCGACTACTTAAGTAGTACCATTCGGGCATGCACGCCCTCCGAGTAAGATGACGGAAGGCCGTCGCATTAAAAGGATATTGCGTTCAAAAACAAGGTTTTGTACCAAAATAGTGGAGAATAAAATGGTATATTGAAATCCTGAACAAAACCAAACTGCTTTCGGAAAAAAGGTGTTTTATTACTTATTCAACGCCCCTAGTATATACTAAGGGGAAAAACAACACCAGGAGGGGTGGTGTGAGGTAAATGAAACTTGGTAGGCATGCAAAATGTATCTGCAGTCCCACAACAGTGGCGCTAGCAGCGCTGCAACGGCTGTGAGCGTTAGATACCTTCGAGATAGAATATAGTGAGTTGATATTACTGAGGTATGCCTTCAAGAAGACGAAGACGACAATATCAACAACTCACTGAGTTTGGAAGGGGTCTTCTAAGAGGGCTACGAGAACCTCAAGGTTCCTTCCGCGATACTGCAGAAAGATTTGGTGGATATGTGGTCACTTTACATGATTGGTTGGGTGCGATTTCACATAACGGCAGGATTATTCTCGTCGTTAGCTGGCACAAGCTGACTTAAAATTTGTACGACAGTCTGGTAATACGACCTTCTGTGACGCCATTCATGAACTGCATTGCAGGTGGTGTTTTTCAACAGGATAACACACGCCCTTATGTCACTGTTGTAACCCAATATGCTCTATCGAGCGTCGACGTGTCGCTGTGACCTACTCTATCGTCAGATCTGTCTCAAATCGAGTACATAAAGGACATCATCGGACGTCAACTCTATTGTCACTCACACCCAGCATATACAGTCCCTGTATGGACCGACCATAGAACTTCATCCCACAAATCGACTTCCGGCAGTTGTATAACACAATGCGTACGTGTTTCTTTGCGTGCTTGCGTTCACCATTCTGTGGTTTACATCGGTCATTAATGTATCAGCATTTCAAATCTGAAACGGATTTTCTCCCACGTATATTAACCTGCAATCTTGCAATGTTAATCACTGAAATATGTGATCTATAAAAATGTAGTCCAGAAATTTCATTACTCTACATTAGTTATTTCCTTATATCGGGATTATTTTCTGTCAGTGTATGGACAGTCTACAATCGTTTTTAGCTATATTCCATCCTATCTTCCTCTGCATCTTCTGCGCTCTATGGACGTATGAAGCACCGCCGATGTCCATTCACTAATATCGTTCCTACGTGGCCTCTCATCGTGCCCCATTCTCTAGTCAGTGTTTCACGTACTGCATTCCCTCGCTCAGTCTGCGGAGCACTCTCACCGTATGTCTTATCGTATCAGTGATGTTGACACGTCTGCGAGTCGGCCACAACATAGCCTCACGCCCAAAGCCGTGTGCCTTGTCTGACAGTGGAAAAACCATCGCTAAGACTGCGGCTGTCAACGTATTTATGCTCAACATCCATCGTAGACCTCTCATGCTAAGCCTTAATCCTAGCGTATGGGATCCTTTGTTTGCATAATTTCTTATCATCCGTCCTACAGCCGTCGCGGAGCGAAGCCACTGTGCCACGTGTCTGTTCTACGTTAACACTCTTCTATGCGTTATCGTATCATAACTGTTTGTGTGTCTTGTATTCTGAGGTGGAGATCGGAAACAGGCTTATCATTAGTCTAAACGAGATTCGAAAACAGACACTCAGGTCGTTAATTCGCCGCCAAGATTAGCTCAGAGAATTGCTCCCTTCCTTACCACGCAAGCCACAAAGCTATGCATGCAGGATTTCAATGCTCATTGCAGCTGAAGTAAAACGACTAAAATGAGTAACGTAATATAAGATCTACTGAAATACACCTACCACACAGTAACAGGTTATAATAAAAATTCATCCTCCTCTGGCAAGGGGCAGGGTATCTGCCATTCTTACGACTCTGACAAGGAAACCTCCCCATCGCACCCCCCTCACATTTAGTTATAAGTTGGTACAGTGGATAGGCCTTGAAAAAATGAACACAGATCAATCGAGAAAACAGAAAGAAGTTGTGTGGAACTATGAAAAAACTAAGTAAAATACAGAAACTGAGTAGTCCATGCGCATGGTAAGCAACATAAAGGAGAGTGTGAGCCCAGGAGCGCCGTGGTCCCGTAGTTAACGTGAGCAGCTGTGGAACGAGAGGTCCTTAGTTCAAGTCTTTCCTCAAGTGGAAAGTTTACCTTTCTTTATTTTCGCAAAGTTATGATCTGTCCGTTCGTTCATTGACGTCCCTGTTCACTGTAATAAGTTTACTGTCTGTGTTTTGCGACCGCACCGCAAAACCGTGCGATTAGTAGACGAAAGGACGTGCCTCTCCAATGGGAACCGAAAACATTTGATCGCAAGGTCATAGGTCAATCGATTCCTCCACAGGAAAACACGTCTGATATATTCTATTCGACCCTGGTGACGGCATGTGCGTCACATGACAGGAATATGTTGTCGACTCACCTAACTTGCACACTTGGCGAATGGGTAACAAGATTCTTCTATCTTGCCCGATTTAGGTTTTCTTGTGGATGTGATAATCACTCCCAAAAAAGTGATGAAAACATAAGAGTTTGCAACAAATGAATGCAATAGTTTCACAGTCGCACAGTTTTCCCTGTGCTCTGCCAAAACATATGTTTTTAACGTTTTCAAATTTTTCCGTGTGTAGACCGTCAAATCATGCATAAGTCCAAGAAAATCTGAACATGTCCTAGAATTTTGGAGAGCGAAGTTGATTATGTGTGAGTGCCTGAACTCTGATAATTGTCTGAAAATAAAAAAAACTGAACTTTTCACTCGAGGGAGGACTTGAACGAAAGACCTCTCGTTCTGCAGCTGCCCATGCTAACCACGGGACCACGGCGCTCCTGAGCTCTCACCCTCCTTGATGTTTCCTATCTTGCGCATGGACTACTTAGTTCGTTATTTTGCTTATTTTTTCATAGTTCCTCACAACTTCTTCCTGTTTTCTCGATTGATCTGTGTTCAGTTTTTCAAGGCCTATGCACTGTGCTAACTTCTTACTAAATCTGAGAGGGGTGCGATGGGGAGGTTCCCTTGTGAGTATCACACTGAAGTGACAGGATTCATGGGATTCTTCCTAACGTCGTGTCGCATCTCCTTTTTCCCGCTGTAGCACAGCAGCCCGACGTGGCATGGGCTCAACAAGTCGTTGGAAGTCCCATGCAGAATTACCGAACCATGCTGCCATATATTCGTCCACTGTTGTAAAAGTGTTACCGGTGTCGGATTTTATGCACGAGCTGACCTGTCGATTATGTCCCATAAATGTTCGATGGGTGCCGAAAACATTCACTCAAAAGGTTCAGAATGTTCTTCAAACATATTGTGAACAAATGTGGCCAGTGACATGGCACACGGTCATCCATAAAAATTCCATCGTTGTTTGGGGGACATGAAGTCCATGAATGCTGCAAATGGTCTCCAAGTAGCAGAACATAACCATTCCATGATCGGTACAGTTGGACCATAGGACCCACTCCATCCCACGTAAACACAGCACACACTTCAATGGAGCTGCAACTAGCTTTCTAAGTAGGCTGTTTAGGTTTTTATATTGGTAACGCCACGTAGCGCTCTGTATGAAAATCACTGGCTGTGCTGTGTGCAGTACGTGGCTGGTTGGCATTGTTGTAATATTCGCTATTGTGGTGTTGGGCAGTTGGCTGTTAATAGCGCGTAGCGTTGCGCAGTTGGAGGTGAGCCGCCAGCAGTGGTGGATGTGGGGAGAGAGATGGCAGAGTTTTGAGAGCGAGTGATCTGGACGTGTGTCCATCAGAGACAGTAAATTTCTAAGACTGGATGTCATGAACTGCTATATATTATGACCTTTGAACACTATTAAGGTAAATACATTGTATGTTCTCTATCAAAATCTCTCATTTGCTAACTATGCCTATCAGTAGTTAGTGCCTTCAGTTGTTTGAATCTTTTATTTAGCTGGCAGTATTGGCGCTCGCTGTATTGCAGTAGTTTGAGTAACGAAGATTTTTGTGAGGTAAGTGATTCATGAAAGGTGTAGGTTATTTTTAGTTAGGGCCATTCTTTTGTAGGGATTATTAAAAGTCAGATTGCGTTGCGCTAAAAGTATTGTGTGTCAGTTTAGTGTTGATTAGAATAAGTAAAGAGCGAAATGTCTGAGTACGTTCAAATAACGTAAGGGGTTTACCAGCTCAGTAATTCAATAATTTTTCTAAGGGGACGCTTCTTATGTCGACCCTTAGCCAAGGATTCCTCACTGGAATCCTCTGATATTTTTTCTTGTAGTTTGTGTAATTAGTGTAGCTTGTTTATTGCTAGCGCGTAATTGTACATCTACATCTACATCCATACTCCGCAAGCCACCTGATGGTGTGTGGCGAAGGGTAACCTGAGTACCTCTATCGGTTCTCCCTTCTATTCCAGTCTCGTATTGTTCGTGGAAAGAAGGATTGTCGGTATGCTTCTCTGTGGGCTCTAATCTCTCTGACGTTATCCTCATGGTCTCTACGCAAGATATACGTAGGAGGGAGCAATATACCGCTTGACTCTTCGGTGAAGGTATGCTCTCGAAACTTTAACAAAAGCCCGTACCGTGTTACTGAGCGTCTCTCCTGCAGAGTCATCCACTGGAGTTTATCTATCATCTCCGTAACGCTTTCGCGATTACTAAATGATCCTGTAACGAAGCGCGCTGCTCTCCGTTGGATCTTCTCTATATCTTCTATCAACCCTATCTGGCACGGATCCCACACTGCTGAGCAGTATTCAAGCAGTGGGCGAACAAGCGTACTGTAACTTACTTCCTTTGTTTTCGGATTGCATTTCCTTAGGATTCTTCCAATGAATCTCAGTCTGGCATCTGCTTTACCGACGATCAACTTTATATGATAATTCCATTTTAAATCACTCCTAATGCGTACTCCCAGATAATTTATGGAATTAACTGCTTCCAGTTGCTGACCTGCTATTTTGTAGCTAAATGATAAGGGATCTACCTTTCTATGTATTCGCAGCACATTACACTTGTCTACATTGAGATTCAATTGCCATTCCCCGCACCATGCGTCTATTCGCTGCATATCCTCCTGCATTTCAGTACAATTTTCCATTGTTGCAACCTCTTGATACACCAGAGCATCATCTGCAAAAAGCCTCAGTGAACTTCCGATGTCATCCACAAGGTCATTTATGTATATTGTGAATAGCAACGGTCCTATGACACTCCCCTGGCGCACACCTGAAATCATTCTTACTTCGGAAGACTTCTCTCCATTGAGAATGACATGCTGCGTTCTGTTATCTAGGAACTCTTCACTCCAATCACACAATTGTTCTGATAGTCCATATGCTCTTACTTTGTTCGTTAAACGACTATGGGGAACTGTATCGAACGCCTTGCGGAAGTCAAGAAACACGGCATCTACCTGTGAACCCGTGTCTATGGCCCTCTGAGTCTCGTGGACGAATAGCGTTTAACACGACCGTCTTTTTCGAAACCCATGCTGATTCCTACAGAGTAGATTTATAGTCTCCAGAAAAGTCATTACACTCGAACATAGCACGTGTTCCAAAATTCTACAACTGATCGACGTTAGAGATATAGGTCTATAGTTCTGCACATCTGTTCGACATACCTTCTTGAAAACGGGGATGACCTGTGCCCTTTTCCAATCCTTTGGAACTCTACGCTCTTATAGAGAACTACCGTACACCGCTGCAAGAAGGGGGGTAAGTTCCTTCGCGTACTCTGTGTAAAATCGAACTGGTATCCCATCAGGTCCAGCGGCTTTTCCTCTTTTGAGCGATTTTAATTGTTTCTCTATCCCTCTGTCGTCTATTTCGATATCTACCATTTTGTCATCTGCACGACAATCTAGAGAAGGAACTACAGTGCAGTCTTCCTCTGTGAAACAGCTTTGGAAGAACACATTTAGTATTTCGGCCTTTAGTCTGTCATCCCCTTTTTCAGTACCAATTTGGTCACAGAGTGTCTGGACATTTTGTTTTGATCCACATACCGCTTTGACATAAGACAAAAATTTCTTAGGATTTTCTGCCAAGTCAGTACATAGAACTTTACTTTCGAATTCATTGAACGCCTCTCGCATAGCCCTCCTCACACTACATTTCGCTTCGCGTAATTTTTGTTTGTCTGCAAGGCTTTGGCTATGTTTATGTTTGCTGTGAAGTTCCCTTTGATTCCGCAGCAGTTTTCTAACTTGGTTGTTGTACCATGGTGGCCCTTTTCCATCTCTTACGATCTTGCTTGGCACATACTCTGTAAGTAGGCCGTTTAGGTTTTTATATTGGTAACGCCACGTAGCGCTCTGTATGAAAATCACTGGCTGTGCTGTGTGCAGTCTGTGGCTAGTTTGCATTGTTGGCTGCCATTTTACTGTTGGGCAGTTGGCTGTTAACAGCGCGTAGTAGCGTTGCGCAGTTGGAGGTGAGCCGCCAGCAGTGGTGGGTGTGGGGAGAGAGATGGCGGAGTTTTGAAATTTGTAAGACTGGATGTCATGAACTGCTATATATATTATGACTATTAAGGTAAATACATTGTTTGCTCTCTATTAAAATCTTTCATTTGCTAACTGTGCCTATCAGTAGTTAGTGCCTTCCGTAGTTTGAATCTTTTATTTAGCTGGCAGTAGTGGCGCTCGCTGTATTGCAGTAGTTCGAGTAATGAAGATTTTTGTGAGGTAAGTGATTTGTGAAAGGTACAGGTTAATGTTAGTCAGGTCCATTCTTTTGTAGGGATTTTTGAAAGTCAGATTGCGTTGCGCTAAAAATATTGTGTGTCAGTTTAAGCTCAGTCTTGTATAATTTTTCAAAGGGGACGTTTCAACTCATCTAACGCATATTGTACGATGGTTTTGAACTTTGTCCACTGATCCTCAACACTATCTGTACTTGAGACAAAACTTCTGTGTTGAACCGTCAGGTACTCTGTAATCTGCTTTTTGCCACTTTTGCTAAACAGAAGTGTGTTCCTACCTTTTTTAATATTTCTATTTACGGCTGAAATCATCGATGCAGTAACCGCTTTATGATCGCTGATTCACTGTTCTGCATTAACTGTTTCAAATAGTTCGGGTCTGTTTGTCACCAGAAGGTCTAATATGTTATCGCCACGAGTCGGTTCTCTGTTTAACTGCTCAAGGTAGTTTTCAGATAAAGCACTTAAAAAAATTTCACTGGATTCTTTGTCCCTGCCACCCGTTATGAACGTTTGAGTCTCCCAGTCTATATCCGGAAAATTTAAATCTCCACCCAGAACTATAACATGGTGGGGAAATCTACTCGAAATATTTTCCAAATTATCCTTCAGGTGCTCAGTCACAACAGCTGCTGAGCCAGATGGCCTACAGAGACATCCAATTACCATGTCTGAGCCTGCTTTAACCGTGACCTTCACCCAAATCATTTCACATTTCGGATCTCCGTCAATTTCCTTCCATACTATTGCACTTCTTATCGCTATAAACACGCCTCCCCCTTCACTGTCCAGACTGTCTCTGCAGTTTACATTCCAAACTGAGTTTAGGATTTCATTACTGTTTATGTCTGGTTTCAGCCAACTTTGTGTCCCTAGTACTATTTGGGTGTTGTGACCGTTTATTAATGAGAGCAGTTCTGGGACTTTGTAACCTCACCACAGAAATATTTTTTAAATTAGAAACCATTAACCAAGTGTAACCTCCGCACAAAAATAATAATTAAATGATTTTTTAATTTTGTAACCTCTGAACAAAATTGGTTCCCATTTATAATCTCTGTGCAGAAATGCATTCACATTTAATGTGACCACAAAATTCAATTCCTAAACTCGGAAATAATAAAAAATTCAGTAACCTGGTAAATTTTATGACGACAGCAGCGCTGCGCCTCGGCCCTGTATTCTGAATAAAAAAGGAAAATTCTTACCTGAATAAAAACTGCGAATATATCTGCTCTTACGTAAAACCTTTTCGGCACAGCTTCGTGCAATGCTGGGGTATATTTTTTTTTTATTCTTGGACGGAATGATCATGCACTGGAAATATTCTTTAAATTGAAATGAATGCTTTTCTTTAAACATTACTTTATATTATAAAAATTATTATTGCGGCATTTTTTTTAAAAAAAATTAATGACAGTTAATATACATTACTAGATATCCGCAAGGCTGCTTCTTTACCTTCTACAATAATACTCATCCTTCAGAGTCCCGACCAGAGCAGACTGCCGACACGCGCAGGCACGCGCCGACTACTGTCGACTACTGCAGACTACTGAAGACTACTGCCGACTAGCGACAAGCAACAACTAACTACATACTACCGTCTGGCCAGAGACTCTGCCATGCCTCGCCCATCGCCGGCAACGCATATGTCTTACAACCTTTCTATAGACGCTCCTGCAGTTTACTATTAGCACATTAATATTGTTATTCCCTGTTGCATTTTGCCTACTCCTACCTTGCCGCGTCTCAGGAGTTGTCTTGTCGGGCCTAGGGAGGGAATTCTCTAACCTTAAAAACCCCCATGTGCACTCCACACATACTCCGCTACCCTGGTAGCCGCTTCCGGCGTGAAGTGCACGCCTGACCTATTCAGGGGGACCCTACATTTCTCCACCCGATAGCGGAGGTCGAGAAATTTGCACCCCAGATCTCTGCAGAATCGTCTGAGCCTCTGGTTTAAGTCTTCCACTCGGCTCCAAACCAGAGGACCGCGATCGGTTCTGGGAACGATACTACAAATAGTTAGCTCTGATTCCAGCCTGCGAGCGAGGCTTTCCGCCTTCACCCATTCCGCCAACCACCTGTGCGAACTGAGGATGACCTCTGAACCCAGACGGCAGGACTCATTGATGCCGACATGAGCAACAATTTCCAGTCGGACGCACCCAGTGCTCTCTATCGCCGCCGGCAGGGCCTCCTCCACACCTCGAATGAGACCCCCGGCAAGCAGGGGCTCCATCACCCACCTAACGTTGGAGCTCCCAATAACTAATAAACCCCTCCCCCCGTGTGCCTGCTCAGACCTTGCTGAAGGCGCAGCCACACGTCCACTCACAGGCAGAGCGGGCGATGCCACACGGCGAGCCTTCACATTTACCCTCCGCCTCGTGCGCCGCGAACGCCACTGAACTCGCCACTCCCCTTGGGGAGAGGGTGGTCCAACAGCGCCCGGTACCCACGAAGAGGTCTCGACAGCAGGGACAGTGGGTGAAACATGTAACACCTGGGGTATACCATGTGATGCACCAGACTCCCCACTGCCGCTACACTCTGAGGCAGCAGCCTCAAGACGGCTGACCATGGCCATCAACACGCTCAGCTGTTCGCGAACAGTGGCCAGCTCCTCCTGCATCCGTACACAGCAATCACACATCCTATCCATCCTAAGGAATCAATTTACTATAGAGAGTTAATCAACTTTTAACTAGATTGCTAATTCACTAAAGGTGGCTGATTGTTGACTAAAGTGTGATTGTTAGCAACTTCTTGTAGAAAACAATGAAAATAGCACTACCTGTCTCTGGACTGTATTGAAAACAAACGCTAGTACTACTGGCACTATGGTTGACTAAAGGGACTCTCTCTGACTGTATTCAAAACAAACACGAAATCTATGGAACACTGTTACTATCACTCGACAATTAAAGCTTCCTAAAAGCAAAAACACACGGAAGAGGATGTGACAAGTAAGAAAAATACAGTTAATACTTAAATTAAGGTAGCTCGCTGCACAGCAGACGTGAAGCAGACGGCAGTTACGACGAGAGAATCTCCTTTGTAGTTGCAGTCTTTCATTGTTGTACAATAAAACAGTTGTGGCGTGCATGTAGATTTGCACCAAGTATTTCACAGCTGCGCTTGCGGTTAACTACATATTATTTTCAGTGCTATGTTAATGTGTTTTCTTATTTTACTCTTCAAATTGTGCTTTTCTGTGTTATCGTGTAAAATATTGTGAAAATTATGGCTTGTGAAAAACGTAATACTAGGCTCCAAAGTAAACTGAGAAATGACAGTGAAGACGAAAGCAGTGTGTTAGCGCCACCATATAATGAATTAACCAATGTTCAAAGTAGTAATTTGGTAATTGTGCATAGGGAAATGGAGCGGGCGGCAAACAGTGGTGTAGACAGTGAAACAAATAGTGAACAGGGAAGCATTATCGATCGATCGGTCGGCAACAGCTCGCCTCAGGAATCTGGAATGACAGGACACAATCTTGCAAATACTGCAGATTCAGGTTTTGGGTCCTCACCGTTTTCTCAAATAAGCCAAGACACATTTTCTACTTGTTAAAATGTGAATGCTGCTGGTGCAAATTCACTGCCGAAAAGCGCTGAGGAACATGTTTCAGACCCCAGTGCATTGTTATTACAATTAATACGACAAATGGGACAAAAGCTTCAAAAGTTAGACACAATGGAATAAAATCTTCAAAAGTTAGACACGATGGAACGAAATCAGAAACAAACACAGCAAAAGCTTCAAAAATTAGACACCACGCTTGAACGAACACGTGAAGATTTAACTGCTGAGTTACTTAAAATCGAATCGAAATGTCAAAAAGTCTGTAATTATGTAAAAACACAAATTTGTGAGCATTTTCAACCTATTTTTTCGCGTCATGAAAATGCATTACAGAATCACGAAGCAGCCACAAAATAAACTACAAACTATCGTTAGTGAAAATCACGACACCTTGCAAGCTAAAATTAACTCAGTTGCATCTGCCGATTCGGTTACGCAACCTGCAAAAACTCAGGAAAACTAAAAGGACACAGTAGATACGATTTCAACACCAATGGACACTCTGAAACTTGGTTCGGAAAAACATGTTGAGGAAATCAGTTCACTATCGGAGAAAGTAGCTGAACTTTTTGGATCAGTTCACTAACGTATCTACAAAGGTAGATGATGATCTGAATGACACAAGACCCTTAGCCTTCACTGACACAGAAGTGTATGAACAAATTAGGAAGTTAAAACAAAATCAAAATCAAATCAATACACTGTACAAAAGAGAAATCCGGGAAGTACAAGATTAGTTGACACAGGTAATAGAAGAATTACATATTTCAGAGGAGACTCGCGCTCCAACACGGGAAGAGGGACTTAGAAAAACGGAAAAGTCACAAAATAATAACACAGGGCATTTCGGAAATTATGGAAGAAATTGGCAAGGTACACCGAATTTTGAGATGGAACCGCCGACACGATGACCGATATGCGACCCGCCGACACGATGACTTCGACTATAAGCTGTTGATTACTACACGTAAATTTAAAACATTTAAGAATTCTGGCAACGACATTCATCCACAAGCATGGTTCCATCAATTCTCTCATTGTTTTCCTCTCAACTGGTCGTTGGAGCACAGGTTAGAACTTATGTGTGGCTTCTTAGAGAATGAACCAGCTGTAAGAATGCGATCGGTCATTCACAATTGTCACAGTGAAGGAGAATTTTATCATGCCTTCCTCTTAGCACATTGGTCTCAAGCTACACAAGACCGAGTAAAACATAGCATCATAATGATGAAACATTTCGAACAATCTGAATTTTCCAGTCTTGTCAAATATTTCGAAGACAGTATCTTTCAAACCCATACAGCCCCTCAGAACTCATCCGCATTTGCTTAATCAAATTGCCTGAACATTTACGACATATTATTTTGGCAGGACGTTGCACAGACGACATTGAAGCTTTTCAGTTAATGTTACAAGAATTGGAAATTGACACTGACAATCGCGGGACGCGAAAAGAGGAACACAACAATTTTAGGTCACATCTGTCAAAGAAATAATAACTGGACACGACAAGGCTATTCTTACAACACAAATCGTGACCAAAATGGACACCACCCATATGACAACCGTTGGCAGAGTAGTAGTAATAGTTACAGGGAAAGATCACCTCTCCGCAGTAATGACTATCACAGAGACAATCAGAGAAACAGACAATATGGGAACCAAAACAATTATTATTACGGGAGACAGAATAACTTCAGATGCAACCGTCCACCGCACATTTACGATTCCAGGACAAATTCTCCACCATATGACCGAGAAACAAGAAATTACGTAAACTATCGACAAAACGACAGACCTGAATTCCATAAGAAGTGGCGGGATTCAAACAGGGCAGGGCCCTCGCGGCAAGGTGAATTTGTAGAAGTTAGGTCTCTTAATCCCAACAAAGAGATAGCAGACTGACTCGCACCGCAGGCAGCCAAGTGCGCCGGCTGGCTCAGAGAAAAATAACATAGACGCTAACCTTGAGAAAAATTTGAGCATTCTTTACCAATGTACCATAAACCACATGATTATTCCGTTGAAGCTGGAGCTCTGCATAGTAGGAAGAGTAAAGGCTTGCACCACATTTCACATGTAAAACTGTTTATTGAAAGATAATCTGCTTTTTAACTTAGTCTTTGCCATAAAACTTTTCACTTGACGTTACTAGTATGCTCTGGTACACTTACAAACTGTTAACATGCAACAATGTTTTAAAGTTAACTATCCAGTCAAGAACCGAGGGAACATATTTAGACAGTAATTACGAATGCATTGTTATAGTGAACAGACGACACAGTGTTATTGAGTGTGTACATTCTTGCTTATTAGATGTATGATTACATAACGACTATAAGGCTCACATACTTAGAACATATACCAGTACTGCTAACGAGATTTTTATGCAACATTTTGGTTTACTTGAGAATACATTCTGGATTTAAAGTACTTTCTATGAGATTAAAGATGACTTAGCATTTGGTTTCTTTGACAGCTACACGATTATATCATGACGCTATTAATGTGTGTCACAGTTTACATTGTTGCTTTTGCGGTGTATCTGTTTTATATCTGCAGAGTTTTTCTGTATTTTTCTGGAAAGTAAAATATGTTTTAGTAACGTTTGTGGTATAGCTACAATGAGACAGTCTTTTTCATAGAACAACAATACATTACAGTACAGTACTTTCTTGATCACGGTACTGTACGTAATAACTACGATATCTATACGCATAGCATTTCACTTTTGTTTATTATGAGGTAAGTACATTGACTTCTACAGAACTTTGCTTATGGATGACGATAATTACTACACTTGGCAAATTTTTACCGTTAAGTAATGACAGAGATTATCTCACAACAAGACGCACAGATTAGCGCTGCAGTACACGTATTTGAGTGATTAATTTAGTACTTAAAACATTTATTTTTTAAAGATTTTTGAATTACAATGATACAAAGGTTTCCCGTCATACATTTCATTCCATTGCTGTAATCTGTATTACCTGAGGTTATAATTACATTAATCCTCAGGTGGGTACACGTTTACTTTGTGTACCATGTGTTTGGCAAGTACAAGGAGCCCTAGCTAGTATGGTATTTGCTTATACAAGTTTACACATCGGTACCATATTTCTCTAACACATAAAATACATAGCTATCTGATCATTTAACTGAGAGAGACAAACGTTTTTTTACTACATCAGTGACGTAATTACACAGTGAGATAACTTCACACTTATGAAATTGTATTTTGTCTGTACTTTGTGAACTGCTGATATTTTTTCGCAACCTTTGTGATACTATGAGAGCTTTGAATGATGTGTTTGGTATGGGATCATGATTTTAAAGTACGTTTGAGGTAGACGACACTTGAAATGAGCAGAGAATTTTTTTTAGGTTTTGAAATTATTGAAGAAAGCTACTACATTTTTGAGATTTGGCTGAGATGTTACGATATTATTGCGACGACGATGTGTATTACGCTGTTGAGGTATGTTTATGATCAATAAGCTGATGCTATATTTGGAATCTGATTACGCTATGTATTTATTATGATGAAATATTGAAGAAGTATCGATGAATATGTATATGTGTAATAAGGTATGGAATGATGAGTAGTGGTTAGGGACTCTGATTTGTGAAACAGGATGTTGGAAACCAAGAATCGTACTTTAAGAGTTATGAAATGTGTGGAAATGCGTGAATGTATCACAATGCCAGCGAAAATTTTTTGGACACTGTTATATTTATGGGATTTTGTTTCTACACATTTGCAACACAAATTCTCGACCTGTGATTTTTTTATTTGAGACTGTTACTGTAGTGCAAAGTGGTGTAAATATTTCGGTAAGAAAGCTAAGTGACCTTGACGTAATGTTTTATGGGTGACCAGCTGTACGAGTCGCCTGGAGGAGGAAAAAAAAAAAAAAAAAAAAAAAGACCATTAACCTCGCTATTGACATTTCTTTGTAGAAAGCATCGCAAATACGACACGCTCATTACTTGGAAACATTTTGTACTTTGTGCTACTTACTGAAATGTTTATGAATTGATGGGAAATATTCTTACATCTGCAAGCCTGATTATGACAAGTGTCTTTCTACTCGAGATGAGAGAATTTCTACTGACTTATGAAATGCCACATAGGTATTGAATGATGTATTTACGCTTTGCTTTGCATAATTGCTTATTTCATTTGGTATCTGTTTTCCAGCTGTGTTGCAGCATTGGTTTTATACAATAAAATTAAATGCATTTGCTAATGTGAACACTTTCTGTCAACAGATCTATTAAATAATTTTAGGATCTACATTCTTCGAAAAAGGAGCACTTGGAAAGGAAAACAACAAAAAGAATGGACTAATAACAGTAACTGCATACATAATTTTCATTTCAAGTACTTGGTAATTTCTTTTGTAGAATAAGTTATGGTGCACCACTTTAATTACATAGACATTAAGATGTGAATAGAGATTTCCCTTATCTGCATTGTTGTCTTTAGTGTACTATTTTTTCTGCTTGAGCTTTGTCATGTTTAGATATAAGTTATAGTATTTGCTGCTGCTGTTTTCCAGGCATAGTACTACTGAATGTCACTTTGTATTACTCTGTTAAGCCAGTTTTACTACTGACTTATTTTTCTTGTTTGTTGCACAGTGCCTTATATTAGTTGTACTATTGCAATTGCTTTGCTAATTTAGATATACTGCAGCTTGCTTTGCCAATTTGCATTTTTTTGTCATTACTGTTTGTGTTAATTGTTTTGTACTGCTGCATTGCCTCGTCCCTTGGTTTATGCATCTGATCTCAGTAGTTTTAAGTTAGCTTAAGAGGGGGTAGGTTACATAAGAGAATGAGTTGGCATGAATTGGAAGAAATGCATTGAAAAGTTATACGAAAAAAGAATACAGAAAGCAGGTATCGGTAGGACTTTATGGTAATAATGATGAATGAAGGGAGATCTCCTAGAAGTAAAGAAAGTTTGATTTGGAAAATACTGCAGTAACACAAATCCTGTCTTTTCCTCTAGTGTTATTCCACTGTGTGTTTGTGTACCCTTGTGTATTCGTGTTCTTCCTGTTTTTATATGTTTATCTGATAAGAGATATGTTGTAGAATTTTTCTAATAATGTGGTATTTACTTTGTAAAGATGTCTAAACATTATATATTCTGTTTTATTTTAATGCTTACATGTGAAGTTGATGTTTCGAAAGTTATTCTGACCTTTTATGTATTTACTTATGTCATAATTCCTGGAACACTGATGTATATGTTATTTCGATTCTTTTGTAAAGCCTGCATCACTACAAATGTTATCTGTGTTATGTTCTTTAATGATGTATTTTGTACCTTTGTTATTGTATACTCATGTTATAAAAGTAACTTCTAAGCGTTTGTTTCACTGCACACGTTTCTGTTGGTCATAGTATATGCACAATATGTGAGAAGTTGGGACTGTTAGTGTTTGCACGTGTGTTAATAATTCAGCAAGGGACTGGTTAACAGCATTGCTGGTTCTAAGGACAATTCCAAAAACTTTGTGGGTGCACAAGTGGTAGTTTATGGACTTGCTATATTATCCGCAAGACTCTTCGATGGTGATGGTGCACCTGCACAGTCGCAACAGATGGCTGCTGGCCGTTTCTACGAGGACTGCAGTGTGTCTGCACCTCTGGTGGCCCACCAATACCGTAATCTTTACGAGAACTACAGTGGGTCCGCTTGTGATGACCTACCTACCAATATTCTTCAAAACTTCGACTCACTCTGCTGTGGGTTTGCTCTGTTATGGCCCATTATCTGTCTGCATGTCAAGAGTCAGCACTGTCGTTCCGTTGGAAGGACAACACTACTTCAAGACTGCATGGAAATCCGCTACTTCCGTGTGCATTTTCTTTTACTGCTCAGACTTTGAGAAAAAAAACATTGCAATTTTATTGTGATGAATGATCAGGACTGTCTTTTGGATTGTGAGAAAATTTTAGCTTTTGACCAACATTGGATCAATAACTGTGTGCATTTGGCTTCTTTGTTATTGTAATTATGCATTTTTTTTTTTAAAAATTTGTACTGGCCACTGCCCAAAGCAATTTGTAAAATTATTTGTGGGGAGCATGGGGGCTATGTAAGTAGGCTGTTTAGGTTTTTATATTGGTAACGCCACGTAGCTCTCTGTATGAAAATCACTGGCTGTGCTGTGTGCAGTCCGTGGCTGGCTGGAATTATTGTAATATTCGCTATTGTAGTGTTGGGCAGTTGGCTGTTAACAGCGCGTAGCGTTGCGCAGTTAGAGGTGAGCCGCCATCAGTGCTGGATGTGGGGAGATAGATGGCCGAGTTTTGAGAGCGAGTGATCTGGACGTGTGTCCATCAGAGACAGTAAAATTGTAAGACTGGATGTCATGAACTGCTATATATTATGACCTTTGAACACTATTAAGGTAAATACATTGTTTGTTCTCTATCAAAATCTCTCATTTGATAACTATGCGTATCAGTAGTTAGTGCCTTCAGTTGTTTGAATCTTTTATGTAGCTGGCAGTATTGGCGCTCGCTGTATTGCAGTAGTTTGAGTAACGAAGATTTTTGTGAGGTAAGTGATTCATGAAAGGTATAGGTTATTTTTAGTCAGGGCCATTCTTTTGTAGGGATTATCAAAAGTCAGATTGCGTTGCGCTAAAAATATTGTGTCAGTTTAGTGTTGATCAGAATAAGTAAAGAGCGAAATGTCTGAGTACGTTCAAATAACGTAAGGGGTTTACCAGCACAGTAATTCAATAATTTTTCTAAGGGGACGTTTCAGCTTGTACAATGTCTTGTTGACAATTTGACTGCATGGCTTCTTGGGATCTGCGCCACACTCAGCTCTTACCAACTGAAATCGGGACTCACCTGACCAGGTCACCGTTTTAAGTCCTCTGGTGTCCAACCGATATGTTCATTAGCCCAGGAAAGGCGCTGCAGGCGATGTCCTGCCATCAGTAGAGGCACTCGTGTCCGTCGTCAGTTGCCACAGCCATTAACTCTAAGTTTCGCATCACTGTGTTAACAGATACGTTTCTCATAGTCCCACATTGATTTCTGCTGTTATTTCGGACAGTGTTATTTGTCCCTTAGCACTAACAACTACGCTCAAATCCCGCTGCTCTCGGTTGTTAAGTGAAGGGCGTCGGCCACCGCTTTGTCCGTGGTGAGAGGTAATGCCTGAAATCTGGCATTCTCGGCATACTCTTGTCACTGTGGATATCGGAATATTTAATTCTCTAACGGCTTCCGAAATGGAATGTCCCAAGCATTTAGCGCCAACTACCATTCCGCGTTCAGAGTCTATTAATTCCCATTGTGTGGCCATAAACACGTCGGAAACCTTTTCACATGTATCACCTGAACACAAATGGTAGATCCACTAATGTACGGCTCTGTTTTACCGTGTGTACGCGATACTACCCCCATCTGTACATGTGCATTTTGTTATCCCATGACTTCTGTCACCGAAGTGTTGGTTTTTCTCAGCTGAGCATGTCTGGAGTATTTCGCTGGTCGTGACTGATTGCATAACATATTATACAGAACGATCGTTCCACCTCCGTTTTCTCATCAATGGAGTACCAGTCGCTTTCCTAAATTAGTTTCGCTAAAAGCCTCCCGTAAATTATTGCCAATGTGAAGCAAACTCTTGTGAGAGCTCTAAACTCTTTCTTCGTGTCTATAGTCTGACTCTCAGTTCTCAGCTAACTGAATTCAGGGTAGAGATTCGCATCACAAGACTCCTGCAGCAAGGAAATTCACTTGCATTCACAGCAGTTTTTTAGACGTAAATGAACTGACGGGAGGGAGATATTCCACAAAGTCTACCTGAATGTAATTTTGACACTTATTTTTCAGCAACCCATTCCGAAATGCGTTTTCTTGTCTTTCTAATGATGTAGCAGCTGTCAATGCAGCTACCTTAGATTTCCTATAAGGCACTATTAAGATGTTCTCCCTTCTCTTGTACAGTCAGTGGGTCAACCGCTCATTTTTGTAATGAACTGTCTATCTCAACGGATGGGTGCTATAGTTCCCAGTCTCAAATGCCGTGTGCTTTAATGTCATAAGGAATTCTGTTTTTTCTGTAATTACATTACTTTGCCGGAAAGTAAGCTAAAATTGACGTACGTATTATACAAGTATCACTATTTCCGTGTACGACTTGCACAGCCGGCCGCGGTGGTCTAGCGGTTCTAGCGCTGCAGTCCGGAACCGCGGGACTGCTACGGTCGCAGGTTCGAATCCTGCCTCGGGCATGGGTGTGTGTGATGTCCTTAGGTTAGTTATGTTTAAGTAGTTCTAAGTTCTAGGGGACTTATGACCTAAGATGTTGAGTCCCATAGTGCTCAGAGCCATTTGAACCATTTGAACTTGCACAGTCCTTGATTTGAAATTCAATTTTCTTGGAAACTCTAGGGAGTTTCCTGTACACTGTCAATTAAGATCACTTGGAATCACTACAAACGAAATCTGCCTGGAATGAATAAAAAGTTTTCTATCCTGCGTATTCCGTATACCGTTGCTTTTAAATGTATAACGAAGAACAAAACTTAAGTCTAAAATGATTTTTCTGGGCGAGTCTGTACACCTGAGTAAATAGCGCTCGTAACAGCTGCAACGTCGCAACCCTCATAAGTAAGTCTGAAACTAAACGCAATACCCAGTAAAGTTTAAGCGAGCCTCCTAATGATTTTCCACCATGTTCACGATGCGTGACGAACGCCGAAAATTGTCTGGAACATCATTCTAAGACAGAACGTGTTGGAATATTAGATCTCTCATCAGCGATAATTATTATAGAACCATTGGCAGCAACTTTCTTTCCTGCTTTATCTTGGTAACTGTCTTGCGTACAGAAAAGTAAAACATTTTGCATGTATGTTAAGGTGTCCTTGAAAATAGCAGCTCTGTGAAGGTGACTGCTAGGCTCAGCTGCGAACTTAGCAACGAAATGTGTACAGCTGTGGAAAATATAGGTACTTGATTCGTGTCTGCGCTCGTCATGTGCACAAAATGTCAATTTGACAGCTCAAATGAGCCAAAAATTTTGTACAGTTCACAGTCTTGGAACGAGCGTTTCGTGTTTCCCCTCCACCCCCGCCCCCCCCCCCCCCTCCCTTTTTGTCATTACATCTCTTGCCAGCGAATGCAGTGCTAATTTTAAACATGGCTGGATATCCGCGGCGTGACTCAAACTTCTTATGAATTATTTGTACCAGTGAGTGAGCTGAAGTTCACAATCTTCGTACACTGCAGAATTTTCTCAGACTCGAAAATTTGATCTGTTTCACCACTGTTCAGAAACAGACTGTTGAAGAGACGCGGCAACGTGCATCTGTGCTAAAACGAGCCATTTTTTAATCTTTGTATTTGTATTTTGCTAACATCTTTGGCTTTTGTTGATATGGTAATAGTACGTGATCGAGTAAACAATGTATCCATTCTGCCGCTCGTACCCTATCAACGAACATTATTTCTGGTGCTGAAACCCGCCGTCAAGTAGTATGTGGAATTCGCTCAGGTGACAATTCTCTCTCGCCACTAACGGACACCGGAGAAACTCCATCACAAATGGTATGACACGCTATCGCATGACGTACACTTACTTCAGTAGACAAGGCAGATTCCGACACACTGTACTTACTGCTGAGAAGACTTTTACTAAAGCCTGGTGCACTTAATGTTAAGGAGATACTAGGATGTATTTTATTTGAAGGACGAAGTGACGATACTGCTGTGATATTTTAAACATTTGTTAAATTGTTACTTGTGAGTAGTAACATCTCTGTCTTCGAGACGATTGCTATAAACAGTGGAACTTTTAACAGCCGTGTTTTCGTCATACTTACGCTTCGAAGTTGTACCGTTGGATAATTAACCAAAGAGCTTAATGGAATATATTTATTCTCCGCCACCACGTTTAAGACACTTTTTTTCATGGACAGTGCCACTCATTTGTACATTGTAATCTAGTAATTTACCAAATAACCAGACGTAGTTTCGAAATATGTACTCAGAAGCCCATATTTCCTCAGTCTGTTCTGTACGAAGTCGGAGGTTCTTGGATGCACAAAGAAGTACCGGGCGTAGACAGTTATTTTCAACTAAGTTTATTCATTTGTTGCTGCTCGTACCGGTAATATATACCTAGATCAACAAACTATCTTCGATCCGTACATTCTTTACGAAAAATTGAAGAGAGAATCTGTAATACCTGACTTAATTGCTAAGTAATGTCTTATACCACGGTATGTCATACTCCGCTTCAAAGTAAGATGCGAGCAAAATTCTGTACAGTGAGATACAAAGAAAATTACACCATCCTTCCGAAAGTGTATTACCATCGAAATAGCTTTTGACCAATACTCGTAAGACAATTTTACATGACTTATCGCAATATGGATTATGACACAGATTCTGCGTTTGTGCTACATTTCTATGTGTCCGCACATGAACCAAACGGATGTTTTCATGTGAGTCCTATGTGACTTGACCATGACAGCTAGTAAGACACGCTCTTAGGGATGAATTTCTTTTAGTGAGCCATGGGGGCGTGGAAATGAATGTTTTGTTGTTGAAAACTTGTTGAAATATATTGCAGAAAGTGAATTCGGACTCAATGAAACGACGCAGCATTTATTTAATTAGTCTGACGCATTTTAGGGAAGGAAAAGAAACCAAATTTATTGCACGCGATTTTAGCTCCGCTCTATGTTTAAGGCAGCTGCACTCTACGTGGTAGCTAAGCTTCCATAGTTATTTTATGTTGCAATTAATGCACAATTATTTAACTTCTGTTTCCTTCATATATTATTGAGATATTGAAAAGGTTCGTGGTACACATGAAAATTTAAGAAACTCATCCTATAACACAACTCTTTCTAATTTATATAGCAGTAGTCATCTTATTGGTGGCACTAAAAATTTAATGTGTTTCTGTAGAATGTCAATTTGCTTGACTTCAAGTTTATCCAGTAGAAAACTTTTCATTTCGATTGATTAATATTTTAATGGCCAACACGCATCTAAACTGAACAATTAATACTTCATACACTGATTTGACGTGAGTTGTTAGGGAATGTTGTTTGGCAAAGCGTAAGAGGCGGTAATTAAAGTCACACTTCTGAGAAAGTACTTTCCTTCATAAATTCTCTTAGCCTATGGTACGTTGAATTATGCCTCCGAGAGCAAACTGTCTAGTCTCTTAATGGGGAAACGCCTCCTCAAGAACCAGATTGAAGATAAGTCAAATTTATGAACGTCTGTGAAGTTGTAATGACAGACGTTAAAATCGTATGTAGGGCCGGACTCTTGTCCGGATCCTTTCCTTAATTGAGAAACGCTCTTCCGTTTCCGCTCACCCTACTTACTTCCCCTCTCCCTAAGAGAATTCTGTGGAATGTTGCACTAAGGTGTGTTGTACAATGGGAGGACTAAAACGTTGATAGCTGGTCCTAGATCTCGCCTGGATAGCTGGGAATACGGCTTGCTTCATACAATAGTGCGTATTGGAGTCATGATAATGCAGACATGTTTCTTATCTTCCGATAGTGCCGAACTACATACTGACTGGGTGGAAATTTTCATTCCGAAACTTATCAAACGCATCTAGTCACCTCTGAAATTTTTAAGAACGCTGAGGGCACAAAAGGGAGATACTAAGTTCAGGCCAAACCCTACGATTAATATATGCATTACAAACCTTCGCAGGTCCTGCTTATACCACCCTCAAAGTGGATGCCGCCCGCCCGTAAACCCCTCCCCCCCCCCCCCCCACTCCCCACCCCGCCCATATCTCAATCCAGCCTCTGCCAGGCTTTCGTATATCTTCGGGAAGGACTCTCCGTAACTACCTGTTTGGCTCACATTTTACGTAAGCAAAAATTTGTGATTTCCTGAGTTTAATACCAGTTAAATATCTAATTACTGAAAAAGAACAACGCTTTTGTGATGATTGATTTGAGTTGTCGTGAAAGGCTGGGAGTCACAGTTCTCTCACAACTGGTGAGAGATATAATTAGCAAGACTGCCATTTACGCCATATCATTAATAGCGCCAAAATGTATGATTAACGAAGTAGAAAATAATTCTTATGGGATTCTATCTCCCTTTTCTCTTGGAAAAAGCTGTTTACTCATAACATTAGTATAGATTACAGGCAATCTTAGTTACAAAAACTTTAATTAGCTCAAAATCCATCTTAACCGTGTAAACAGTGAGTCATATGTAGAAAATGAGTACTAATGTGCTAATGTGTGGTTGTCTCGTTTGATTAATTTGGCTTTTACTGGAGTTGTATATAATTACCTGTTATCGGCAATTGTGACGTTGTCAACGAAAGTGTTTTTTTCATTTTTTTAGCCAAACCGTCTGGACTGGCACCTTAAACTGACAACATGACCGGCGAGTGAAATAGTTATTCGTTTTGTAAGATCTGTATTTTGCTTTACCCTATTCTATCGTAATATTCGTTATACAAGTATGAAGGTATTATCAACGAGTTTAGCTCGTAGCGCCTTTCAAAATGGTGTACTCTGTCTTCCGCCTCTTGTTTGGTTAGTATTATATGAACATGCCAGCATACACCATGAACTGTTTGCACCGCTCGTATTCCTTGACTTATGCTGGCAATCTAACAGGGGCATATGTGTACTTGTTTATACCACCCTCCGAAAGTGGATGCAGCCCGCCCGTAGCCCTCCTCCCCCCTCCCCCCTCCCGTAACTCAATCCAACCTCTAAAAGGCTTTCCTGTATCTATGGCAAGGAATTTTCCTTCCGTGACACGCCACGTTCAAATTACGTGTGCGAGTTGATAGTATAAGCGTAAAACGTGATCAAGTTTGTAGCTCAGATATTTTGCCCGTATATAATTATGAAATGGGTATATGAAGATTGTACAAGGCACGTACAACCAGTGCGACGAACAGGATACATGCCTTTCTTGGAAAGTTTTATACCAACCGAATCGTATTTTCTGGAAGATCGTTACGAGAACTTTAATTTGTATAATCACTTTATATGAGCAGCTTTATTGGTACTGTTGTAGTACATGATGCAAATGTGATAGAACACTATATTATAACTTGATGATGTAAATCATTAAAAGCTGTAAAACGGATCCTTTCCGAAAAAAATTATGCAAAAGTTTCTGAAATCCTGTATTTCTTTCAATTCGCATTAACTTTGTCTTGACTGCGTACAATATAACACGTGTAGTTTTCATTTCACAATACTAACGTATAGTTCTACGGTAATAAACAGTGTTTGAAAATCCATTCACTGGTCTTGGCTGTTATATACAGGCCACTCCACAATTGCTTTACAGAAGTGTAGTTGTTCGTCGGGTAGTGACGCTGGAGCTTTCCTAAGTCCTTGATTGTGTAAGGGGCTATCAAAAAGTTTCCGTTCGAAGGCCGTACAATCCAAAACCGGTACACCAGTCAAGCATACCGCCGTGATCATTGAGGCTGTCATACCACCGATGCATGAGGTGGAAGGTACACGTTTAGTAGAGCAACGCCTCTGACTGCATGAAAAATTTCGCAACTTCCTGCTGTAGATTTTCGTCCGGCAGGAGCCGTTGATCGTTCAAGGACTTTAAGGGACCGAAGGTGAAATTATCGCACGGGAAGAGATCAGGGTGCTCGAGTGCCTTCTACTTAAATTGGCGTGACTTCTGCGTTACGACGTCTGAAATATAGGGACGTGCGTTATCACGAAGCAGCAGCGCTGCTTGTTGCTGTTTCTCCGGACGTTTCGCGTTAACTGCAAGCCGCAATCTCTCCAGCGTTGAGATGCAGTGACGAAGTGATAAAGCAGTCCCCAATGATGGAGGCACCAGGTTTCTTCCAATCAATAAGCAATTTGTCCAGGAAATCTAAGTACAGGGTAAGCATCACCTTTCTGTCAGATGATTGGCTCTCTAACTTCTTGGGTCCCGTTCCCAGTGGTGGCGCCAGCATTCGTCGCATGCAGCAACTCGCTAAAGGAAGTTGTTGCCTTCGACTTGAAACGCATTAGGTGCTTCTGACAAATAGTCATCCGGTTGACTTTCTGTTCAGGTTTTCACTAGATGCAGACCTTACGGTAGCCTAACTCCTGCCGAATAGTATGTTGCACGTGTGTTGCTGATGTCGAGATCCTTTGCTAGCGCAGAATGGTCATGTGCCTGTCCACCCTAATCGCATCAATGACCGCCCGCTTGTTATTTTCCGTAATGGATGAGCTGGCGTTTTGTGTCGAATCGCAACCAGCGTATAACTTAGGGCGCCTTTCCGCAACGGTGGTTTTTGATAAATATGCTGCCCCACACAGTCTTCTTTCACCGATTGATGTCTACCGATTGATGTCTACCGATTGATGTCTACCGATTGATGTCTACCGATTGATGTCTACCGATTGATGTCTACCGATTGATGTCTACCGATTGATGTCTACCGATTGATGTCTACCGATTGATGTCTACCGATTGATGTCTACCGATTGATGTCTACCGATTGATGTCTACCGATTGATGTCTACCGATTGATGTCTACCGATTGATGTCTACCGATTGATGTCTACCGATTGATGTCTACCGATTGATGTCTACCGATTGATGTCTACCGATTGATGTCTACCGATTGATGTCTACCGATTGATGTCTACCGATTGATGTCTACCGATTGATGTCTACCGATTGATGTCTACCGATTGATGTCTACCGATTGATGTCTACCGATTGATGTCTACCGATTGATGTCTACCGATTGATGTCTACCGATTGATGTCTACCGATTGATGTCTACCGATTGATGTCTACCGATTGATGTCTACCGATTGATGTCTACCGATTGATGTCTACCGATTGATGTCTACCGATTGATGTCTACCGATTGATGTCTACCGATTGATGTCTACCGATTGATGTCTACCGATTGATGTCTACCGATTGATGTCTACCGATTGATGTCTACCGATTGATGTCTACCGATTGATGTCTACCGATTGATGTCTACCGATTGATGTCTACCGATTGATGTCTACCGATTGATGTCTACCGATTGATGTCTACCGATTGATGTCTACCGATTGATGTCTACCGATTGATGTCTACCGATTGATGTCTACCGATTGATGTCTACCGATTGATGTCTACCGATTGATGTCTACCGATTGATGTCTACCGATTGATGTCTACCGATTGATGTCTACCGATTGATGTCTACCGATTGATGTCTACCGATTGATGTCTACCGATTGATGTCTACCGATTGATGTCTACCGATTGATGTCTACCGATTGATGTCTACCGATTGATGTCTACCGATTGATGTCTACCGATTGATGTCTACCGATTGATGTCTACCGATTGATGTCTACCGATTGATGTCTACCGATTGATGTCTACCGATTGATGTCTACCGATTGATGTCTACCGATTGATGTCTACCGATTGATGTCTACCGATTGATGTCTACCGATTGATGTCTACCGATTGATGTCTACCGGTTGATGTCTACCGGTGTTTGTCCTTCGGCAGCCAAGAGAAGAATAACAGCACGTTGTGTCAGTTTGGATGCATTTTAGAATGTCACCATAGCTCACGCACACGCATTTTTCGCATGCACATCAAGATGAATAGAATGCCATACTAATCCCTTGCCAACGAGTCAGTGTTTATACACCCACATCAGAGTTCCGATACGTTCCATATCATACTCTACAGCGACGCCCTCTAGGCGAAACATTTTTCGTTACACCTTATATTAGACTTAATTCGAATCTCTGCAGAAGAACAAACTAATTTTTCTAGAGCATTTAACCCATCACGTTCGATAACCAGACTACAAGTGTGAACAAGCCATTGAGCGTCATAGGAACAGTAATACAACAATTTATTGTGTTACCTAACACAGAATGTGAAATGTTCTGACTGAGGATGTCACCTTTTCATGTCACCCAACACAGTTTTTAAGTCCGGACTTCCTGCAATACAGCTGCCACTACGACTTTAAGTTTAGTATTTCAGTAGCGGAAACCTTGCTGACAAGGAATTCACCTGGTTTGGAATATGTATGAATCACCTCTGACGTGTCATGCGCAGTAAATAACCTGTCCTGCTCCTTACTTTCCTTCTTGTAATGCATAAAGCCTTATCCCAGGGTAGAGGAAACTGTGTCCTCAAACTGGAAATTAAAGTTGAGTTTGCCAGAACTGCTTAGGCCCAGGGAAGTATGTGAAGTGTGTGATACTTACCCTGAACAGACCAGTTGTCTAAGAAACAAAGGCTGAAGTACTTGTTGTACTACAAATAATCGCTCAACACTACTGATAACCTATAAAGCAATGCATGTTTAACTTCGGTGTAAAGACGACGATGTAGAATGTACTGCAACGTAGTGTTTTCGCGTGAATGCGGCTGGTAATGCTATCTAGGTGTGAGAGTAGAACGTATTAAATGTTATACAGTATCGTCAGTGCTGTTATCTGTTTCCAAAGGAACACGAGTCGTGAATAACTCCTCTTTCATTCTAAAGGTGCATGAGTCACTGATTGACGGCCCTATAGAAATAACGTTGGTTTACAGAATCCTGTGGAATACAATCTAACTGGTGGACCGATACTCTAAACATCCATTTATGCAGTAGCAAATGTATCTGAGTCAACAGCCAACTCAAAATCACTAAATTACGGACTATTTCCATTTTAAAAATGTAGGATTCACTTATGATTACCAAGTGGGCACCCTGAACCAAACTACGACTTCACTCTGGATGATAATTCTTTTACGACCTTCATGTAGGGAGGAAATGGAACAGCGACACGTATGACCTCGGCGCTTTCGTACCGGTGGCTTCGGAAATACGGCTCCGCAACGAACCTCTGACGTTACACTAGTCGTCTCGACGGACGTTTGTCGTATGTTGTAGAGAGCGTGAGTCTACTCAAATGCGCAGCTATGAAGTGTTAAAGTGGCCTCAAATAGTATCTCGCTTCCTGATGGAGTCTGTCAGGCCGAGATGGAAGTGTAAAAAGAAGTAACCCACGTCCGACTTAAAAATTACTAATTAAATATGAGAACAGCAAGATTCCAGTAAGGTACAAAGTCCACAAAAAGCAATACGTGTTTGTTACACAGTTTCGCATGACACTCGAGATACGAGTCAAGGTTTATTTGGAGTATTAATGTACAGCTAAGATTCCCACAACTTCAAATTTACATTGTCAGCTTGGTTTCTGGATGCACACTGTTCCTATAAACAAAATTGGAAATGAGGAGCACGTTTTGCAAGAATGAAACACACATGCATTGTAATAATTTTTGTATTACATAAATGATTTACTGTACGTCATTACTAAAATTTGCCGTCGCTTCTGATTTCAGGGCAAGTATCAGGAGGCACAACTTTTACAATGTTAAAAAGTTAAAACATTCCTATGATAAAACAGCATTTACTAAAATCGTGGCCCATTCCCTCGCAGATGTCAGTGAACTTCACACAGGTCTTGTCTTCTACAGGCTAGACAATGTTTCCCATCCCAACAGTTTTATTATTCTTTAAAATCGGTCATTACGTTAAGCAACATTCAACTCACACTAGGGTTTATAATACACTCTATGAAAATAATCTTACAGCGAAAGTCTACTTCTCCACAATCATTTCCACGATCAACACACTTCAACATGTTCTTTGGTCAGATCGTACGCTCATCCATCGGTAAGGTGTCTCGACAATATACGTTCATTTGCCTCGCATAGATATACTGAGGCTATTTATTAAGACTGTATCCTCCCCTGTACAGAGACGCCACACTGCTTATTCCCGTCGGTTTGGACATAAGGCGCCCGTTTGGAACTCATTCTAAACACTATCGTCACCGTCCGTTGGCTGGGGGAAGTCATGCATTTCGATGCTCACTCAAGTTGTCTTGTGTTGAACTCCTATCTTCTAGTGATATTGAATTAGAAATTCATGGACATCTCTGCATGAATAATCGGTTCTGGATAGCACAGCGAGGATTTTTTTTAAGTACTCTACAGTTCAGGTCAAAACTTTGTGCAGTACGAAAAGAGAGCACTCAATATGTGGCTGTACAACTAAGGATATCCCTAGTCTCTTAGTGATGACTGCCGTTTTACAAGCGGTGATTGGTGAAGTGTTATTGATCCTGCCGATGCCGTTCTTTCATATATAGCACCTAACCAACTTTGCAACTGCGGAAAATGTCACAGAATTGCCTCCCCTTTGTGCTCATTAAAGTTAAAATGCTACCATAGCAAACCACTGGGCCCACTTTCATCACACTTAACTGTCACTTCCGAAAGTTTCAAGGGCCTCCAAGGCTGCAGTTATCGCCTTGACGGAACTACTCGTGCCCCTCTGCAAGACCTTTAGGACATCAGACAGAACCCTGTCACATCTATGGGCCAGGTTTTCTATAGAGGTACTTTGTTCCTTCACTTCTATCAAAGCAAACGACATAGCTCCCCTGCTCGACGCCACGACACTTTTCTTGTCGCTCAATTCGTCCAAACTGATATTCGCCGTCTGCTGCATCAGTTTGTCCATTTCGTCTCCGAAGGCAGAGACTTGGCGGGAGAGATCTCTACCTCTACCTTCTTCGAACTGAATCCCGTCCAACAATGCCCTCGCCTCCGTCAGTGCCTCCAGGGCTTCCCGGTGCAGTTGCACCGCCCTCTCAGCAAACGCTACGGCCTCCCTCGCGAACCGCGAGGTGGAGCTGGCAGCTTCGGCGACTTGGAAGACCGTGTTATCAGACCTCGCCGTCGCTTGCTGCAGAGACAGCCGAGCAACTCTCTTGGCTCCCAGAGCTGTGCACGCCACATTTGCTGTACCCTTTACGCAGTTCATTATAGTCAGGCAGGTGACGTTTATTTTACGAAGGCGCTGCTCGGCTATAGCGCTGATATGAGACATTATTCCGTGCTGGCGTGCTACTACTTTGCGCGACGTGCGAGCCAACTTGCAAGCGTTCTGCAGCTTTTTGCCGTTACCCTCCTGATCGCTTTCATCCGTCCATTCACTGTCGACATGGCTCCTGTTCGATGCTGTTTCTTCAGATGTTCCAAGCTGCACCCTTGTGCTCGCCCTGTCGTCTTCAGTGGTGCTTACGCTCGTCCTTGTGGAAGCGGTAACAGCTGCGCCTTTCGTAACAGTCTCGCAAGGCACCCTCCTCTGCTCCTCCTCGTCACTACTATTTCCATTTTCGGGAACGTAATTAGAGGGGGCTATGAGTACGTAAGCTTTCACAGCGACGAATCTTTCCTCGCAGCTGCTACCGTGCTCAGAAGAAGTGTCATTTTCATTTTCACCGCCCATCTTACACTCTACCTGTGCAGGATTTCCTACTTCGTCCACGGACGCGTGATGGCTGGATGGTATACCAGTGACAACACTGCTGGGGCTATTCTTGGTAGATGAGCTGCCTTGACCGGTAACAGTGTCGAAAGCCGCTTCAGAAATTAACGCTTCAGCATCAGGCATACGGTAATTGCTTAATACTTTTGAAGCGATTTCTTGCAAGTGACCGATCTTAGATGACACCTTTTCAAGACAGGAACCAATTAAGTTTACAGTGTCCTCTTCTCTCTGCTTCTCCATCTCAAAAGCCTCCTTAACATTGTCATAGGTTTCCAGGAGGTCCGCTGAGGATGCTAAAGAGCCTGTGTAGTCTGCCTCGTCGACGTCTCCATAAAAACCACTGCTAGAATCACCAGAAGAGCTGTTGGCACACGACAGATCGGTTTCACTGGAGTCTTTACCACCGTCTTCGCTTTTAGTCTTCCTTTGATATCCTGCCTCGCGGTAAATCTTCCACTGATCTCTAGTACAAGTGAATGTGTTGGCATCTTGCTGACGTATTTGCGAAGCTCCTTCGGAGATGCAGAGTGGAATTGAAGGCAGCGTTCCCCCTCTGCTACCGCCTCCCCTTGAAGTAATTTGTGTAGATACAGTGCTTGAAGTAGCAATGTCCAATTCCACCAATTCTTGCCCTACACCCATTTCAGCTAAATCGACGTAAGACGCGCTCATAAAAGAACAATCGTGCGAGGTGTCCACGACACTAGGACCTGTATCACACTCCTGTTGCGACGTCAGTGTAACTTCTAGCAGTGATTCGTCACTCCCTGAATGGTCGTCGTCTTCTTTGGCAGGTGGTACCGCGGCCGTATATTCACTTGTTCTATTATCGGAAGGCAAGTTAGCCCTCCTGTGGTGGTCCGTTGTGGCGAAGCTGCCCTTGATGTCCAAGCGCCGCCTCATAGCAGCCGGCTCCCCGTCGTAGGATTCTGAGGAGGTGCACTCAGATCCTACTTCACTGTCGTCGACCTCCATTACCGAGTAGAATGCTGCTGTCCTCGGATTTAAGCCGCCACCAGCGGTCTCCTGCAAATCGAATAACTCGCTGTGAGGTGTTCTCAGACACACACAGACACACACACACACACACACACACACACACACACACACACACACACACACACACACAGAGACAGAGACAGAGAGAGAGAGAGAGAGAGAGAGAGAGAGAGAGCGCTAGCTATTAATTTCAATCTCTGTTAGAATACAGATACAGGAATAATTATTTCATTCGTTTTTCGAAAGTAAACAAGTATGCTTCGTATCACATGTTTCGACCGAGATCTCAAAACGTTATAATTGGTATAAACAGTTCGTGTTCGCCTTGTATGAAATGTGTTTCCTATGCAACTGATTTTCTTACTTTGTAATTACCTTCCACGCAGCGGTATATGCAGATTGTTTTTATAGTTGCTCTATCAGAACACAGAGCTATTGTTTTACTGTGCTGTAACTAATGAGTAGCGTAAAACGTTGCGAGATTCGAAACTATGTACTTCACCGGAAATCTAAGCCATATTTGTACATCTACAAGACGGGTATCATAACGAAATATTCACGTTTTACAGATTGCGTACACCTTCAGGTTTTTCGTGCATTTCAGCACAACTCGTCGTACACTTTTCTTTGAGTACGTTTCACGAACCTTGACGGTTGAAGTGTTAAGACAGTCAAGAAGTCAAGGCTACAAAATCAAGGAAAACTAGTTATCGCATGTCATTTGGTCTAGTTTTGGAAATTTTCACCCTCCACCATTCCATACTTTGCTCAGCTTTCATGTAAAGCTTTGTTAAATTAAGGGATGACGTAAAATTTTTAAATTCCACCAATTGTGAGCAAGAACCTTCTCACTAAAGGACGTAAAACGGTCGCGGCGATGTTTAAAAAAGTTTGGCAGAGAGTGAAGACCTGAATTTCAGTGAATAGTTGTGGTAAAGCCGCTAAACTGACGACGATTTAACAAATTTCACTGTGTACAGTTTGTATGATTCATATTTTTATTTACTATTTTAATTCAAAACTGTATTTAAAGTCGTCAAATTTTGTCGAAATACCGTACCTCTTCACTTTGTTTATAGATATGTCTTGGGACGGTATTTAACAACTTTAATATAACTGGCAGGTTAATCATTTTCAGACGTGTAGTTTGAGATTTATGTGGGATAAAGTTGGCTGAAAAAACAAACTAACCCCAAGAAATATTTAGGTTTCAAACCTTGTTCCTCAAAAGCTACATCAGATTTATATTTGCTGTAGCGACTATTTGAAAGCCAATTGTGTTCTCTACAAAATAGTAACGTTTAGTTATATCGCAATTTTTCCTGAAGGTCTACAGTTTCCCAGTAAAATTTCCGACGCAGTTAACTATTCCTGATCGTCTTACATTATTTGAAGTTCAAAGGACGGACTTGTTTCCTAAGTCAGTACCACGCAATTCCCAATTATACTCTAACACCTTTGAAAGCTGGAAGATTTACGAGGTCGGAAAGGATGACTTTATTTCTGGAGATATGACAGTGTTACTGATTTGAACATTTTTCTTCATTGTACAATAAAGCTTTCCGTATATTATCAGGTTATAATATACTTCCAACTATTCAGAAATAAAGAAAATATTTCATTAAAAATTTTGTGATTCAGCATTTGTTAATTAAAACTGAAGTCTGTCAATATACATTTTCAATCAAAATGAAAAATAAGTTTACATCCATCTATAATCTAACCTGACGCTTTACTGTTGTTAGACATTCATGAGCCACACTGTGTTGCTACCCGTAAGCAGCTTGTGATATTCTGTAAACAACAGCACTCATAAATGTTATCTTCAGTGTCGATTCTTTGAAGTTTGAGATCTGCGTCCCACTGGCTTAGGAAATTGATGTGCAATCACTGACACATATACGCATGGAGTGTGTCAAAGAGCGACTACTCACAACAATTCCTCTTTAAGCTTACACTAATAGCATCTAAGTAGTAGCAAACAGGCCCCTTAATTCTGTATGTAACGTTTCATCTTTTTTTGTAGTAGCTCATACCATAAATCTTATCGATCGTGAAAATTTGGAATAAAATTTTACCTATTCATATGAGTTTCAGTAATGTTGTTGCAGTAAAACATGGATTCAACAGATGAAGATGACCTGACAGTTTATTTATAGTAATTGTGATGCTCCTAGTTATGCGTTTCTGACCCGTAATTCCCCTAGGACAAAGACAAAGGTGTTCACAAAGAATTCATTAAAACTGTTGTTGGTGGCGTCTTTGTTGTTGTTCAAAGTAATTTATCTTACACAAAAATTTAGGTAGATAGTTCGTGTGAATAAGTTTAGGTAGACGTCACACTTGACAAACTGAATAATTTAAAACTAGTGTGATACCTGTGCCAGTCGTCGCTTTCCGACATTCAACGTGCTTTATATGTTAATCGAAGGTGCAGAGCCGAGTAGAGGAGAGGGATCACTGCTGTCAGCTGTATTTGGACATTACGTGGAATCGGCGGCGACAATTTAAAATGTGTACCGTGCCAGGATTTGAACCCGGGCTCTCCTGCTCACTAGGCGGGTGCGGTAACTATTGCGTCAACCGGGATACAACGACGATCTCAGCTCGCCTCACGACAGATCCACAAACACACATTGGGCGTCACCTATCGGAAGCCCCTGCCCATTTCCTCCAGATTCGCTCTTCCGAGATTCCCACAGGAGGTCGGATTATTAACTAGACATATCAAATTAAATGAAATTTTCGTGTATATTCCTTTGGACATGTCCTACCTTCTGTGTGAACCCGGAAGGGCGAATAGGGAGGAAATGGACAGGGGCTGCCGATAGGTGGCTCTCGATGGGAGTGTGGATCGGTCGTGAGGCGAGCCGACATCGTACCTGCAGTAGCGACAACACTATCACGGATGACGCAGTGGTTACCGCAACCTACCTAGTGAACAGTAGAGACCAGGTTCGAACCCGGCACGGTACACATTTTCACTTGTCACCGCCGATTCCGCGTAATGTCTCAATACAGCTGACAGCAGTAATCCCCTTTCATTTCTTCCCTTACCCACCTTCAGTTTACGTGCGATGTATAACAGCTGCAGATTCTGTGTGATATGTCCGAAAGAAGACACCACACATTCACATAATTCTCCGTGCTAGTAGTCCAAGACGAGGGAAAACTCTGACCCCATACCGCCAAAACCCAAGCCACTGAATTTCGAAGCCGCCTGCAACAACACAGGGGTTGGCTGCAGGGTTTCCTCATCATTAAGAATGGACGCCTCACATGGAGACTGGCGGACAACGCAAAACTTGCAGGTAACTGTGGATCCCTGCAGTCACAAGAACGGAGCATAAACAAAACGTCAGGAATCCATACATGCAGGCACGAGAACCAAATATCTACAGAGGAAGTCAGCCTGCTTAAACATTTTTCTGGACAGGTAGGACATTGCTTATACAACATGAATGCCAGGAGGTTCTTAGGGGAATAAAAAACAAGACACTGCCTAGGCCTCAAGCAGAGACAGCTGTTACAAGTAAGTGATGTACAGCTCCGTCACAGAAACTAAGGAATCCAGGAAGACAAGGGAACAGCGTACTAGCAACGCTGGAAACAGTCCTGACGGTGAAAACGTGACAGACGACTGTTCCCTAGTAACGCACCTGCCCAAGCGAAATGGCGAAGTTCCTCCCTGCACTATGAGATGTGGTCATGAAAAGGGCAATGCAGGTCAGTCTGAGTGGCACTACAAATTTGTCAGCTGATGACAACGCCAAGATGAAGAAAAAATTCTGGTAGCCTGTGAGCTTAGCAGATGAATGGGTAGGGAGGGAGACAGAGACACACAGAGAGAGGCAGGCAGAGAGAGAGAGAGAGAGAGAGAGAGAGAGAGGACATGTTCTGTTTCCGACTTCCATCCTTATGTTCATAGTCACTGTTACTTTTTCCTGTTCGATGTCAAATGGACGAATCGTTACGACCCAGCGCTTGCGCATGAAGCGCTAGATTGAGCATAACATTATCCTGGCCTAACATCCAGCTTCCTACACCTGCTGCTATTAAAAGCATGGCGACTTGCAGAAGCAGACACCATTCCGGGGTTTCACTACTAAGCCGCGGGACATTGGTGAAGTCAGCCAACTAGCTACTGCACAGCTCGTAGCCGACGTAGCACCCTGCCGCGACACGTACAACCGACATCGACGTCGACGAATGGTGAGAGATGATTCATTTACTCCCTCCTCCCACTTAGGAACTGAGACGAATCGACGCCCCGTCAAATCGGCTGTGAGGTGTATAATTATTTTTGTGTGAAAGGTACTGAAATAAATGCTGGAATTTCATGTTTTATAATCTTCTCAAAGTGTTCCATTCTTAAAGGAATACCTTGGCCTCTTTTGCTATTTGAGTGCTCTTAATCGTTGATGTCGCTCTACTGTTCGCTCCAAGTCAAGTACACCCGGCTTTACCCAGCCTCGTGTTACATTCTTTTTCTCTCACCAAACTTGACTTCACGATATGGCTTGTCTAATTAATTGGTAAATTTCCATGTAAATGGAGAAGAGCGCACCAGGACGGAGACGCTCTTATTAGTAACAGGCTTACTGTGTGATTGATTATTTTTTAGGATACAAGAGGGTTCCTTTCAGTCACGTGTCGACTAATGCCTTGTGTTTAACAGTTCTAAGAAAACTTGAGTTACATCGAACATACCACAATCATACAGTTGTAGTTGGGGTAAGTTCAATCTACCATCGGTAAGTTGATTAAAGCCAATTGAACCAAGAGTGCTCTGAAGCTTTGTTTAAAGATTTTTGCGCAACAAGTTCAGGAGCCCAGTCGAAGTTTAAATGGTTGCGAAATCATACATTTCCCCTTAGCAAAAATGACTGAGCAATCAGGGAGCATCATGATTGATATAGGGATCAGTGATCAGAAAGTGTTTTCATGGGTACTGACCTCCGCAACATCCAAATCCACAAATAATAAATGAAAAGTGTATTCGTTTCGAAAAGCAGAAAATGTCTGCTTGCGCCTTCCTAAGAGACAGTCTCCTCTCCTTCCGTCCAATTTATGTGTAGACCAGAAGTGGCTGAAACTGAAGGAAATAGTGTCGGACATTTGAGAGATGTACACCAAATAAATTAATGAAAGATTTATATACGTGCAAACTGAATCGATGAATGAGAATTTTTACCAAGGCTAGGATCTGAATGCAAGTCTCCTGCTCACTAGCAGATGCACCAACCACCACGCCACCCGGGCACAGTGGCTTTGCGCAACTACGCTGACTATCCTAGCATGCCTCCCTCCTCAATCCCAACCCTCTTTCGCGCCTCAGCTCACGTAGTACCCTCTCCCACTCTGAATTGAACATTACACGGGTTCTAGAACTGTATTCGAATAGCACCTTGGCAGTGAACAAAACCACTGGGCCCTGCCTGAAACCCAGGGATAGGTGTTTTAATCAAATGAAACGATAGGATTGCAGGGACCTTCCCAACATTTCAAATATCTCTGATGTGTAAATTGAGACTGAAGCGATTAATGAAAATTTGCCGATGCCGAGACGAAATTCGAATACAGATGGAGAGTCTGCAATACTGTTCAAATTTAGGGGGAGTAACAATTGAGCTGAGGGTTAATGGGATTTGGATCGAAGAGAAAGGCGTGCTAGCGTAGTCCACGCAAAGTCAGTGCGCCAGGGTGTCTTAGTGGTTAGCGCATCTGAGCGGGAGACCAAGGTTCGAATCCTGTCCTTGGTAGAAACGTTAATTCATTGCTACAGTATGCATACATGCATCACACATGATTGAGACTTGTTAAGGTCTCTGGCACCATATAATTTCATTTAGTAAAGGTGTAACTGATTCCCTGTTGTACCAACACCAAATCAGAACACGGTTCCAGTGCAATTTAAAAAAAAGGCATGCCAAATTTAAAAGAACACACGATCTACAAGAATGGATACGTTTTATTGCAGCTCGAAACTTTGAGTGGACTTCATTGCGAAACGCTTTCAGTAGCTACCACAATGAAACTGCCTCGAATTCTGACAGAAAATCGGAAGATATTCTAGTCCTGTTTATGCGCCATACCAGTTTTAATATCACCCCTGACAGTGCTACAACTGCGGAATTACTGAACAGAATTTTTCCGTAATTTCATCACGAATAAAAACCCAATAAATACTCCAGAATTCCAATCAACAACAGCTGCCAATATGAGTAACTTGAAAGCACCTGCTTAAATCACTTACTGAAGGCACGTTTTCAGGTCCGAGTAGTGTGTACCAATTACATTCCTTTCAGAGTATGCTGATACCATGGCCTCATATTTAGAAGTCGTTTACAACTGATCACCCCCCTGCCCCCCCCTCCCCCCCCCCCCACGAAACATGGACCTTGCCGTTGGTGGAGAGGCTTGCGTGCCTCAGCGATACAGATAGCTGTAACGTATGTGCAACCAGAATGTAGGGTTATCTGTTGAGCGGCCAGACAAACGTGTGGTTCCTGAGGAGTGGCAGCTGCCTTTTCTGTAGTTGCAGAGGCAACAGTCTGGATGATTGACTGATCCGGCCTTCTAACACTAACCAAAACGGCCTAGCTGTGCTGGTACTGGAAACGGCTGAAAGCACCACAGCTATAATTTTACCCGCGAGCATGCAGCTTTACTGTTTGGTTAAATGACGGCGGCCACTTGAATAAAACAGTCCGGAGGTAAAATAGGCCCCCATTCTGATCTCCGGGCGGGGACTACTCAGGACGACGTTCTCAGGGGAAACAAAACCGGCGTTCTACGGAACGGAGCGTGGAATGTTAGATCACTTAATCGGGCAGGTAGGTTAGAAAGTTTAAAGAGGGAAATGGATAGGATGAAGCTAGATATAGTGGGAATTACTGAAATTAGGTGGCAGGAGGAACAAGACTTCTGGTCAGGTGAATACAGGGCTATAAATACAAAATCAAGTAGGGGTAATGGAAGGATATGTTTGATAATCAATAAAAAAATATGAGGGCGCGTAAGTTATTACAAACAGCATAGTGAACACATTACTGCGGCCAAGATAGACATGAAGCCAACTCCTAAAACAGTAGTACAAGTTTATATGCCAACTAGTTCTGCAGATGATGAGTGTTGAAAGGTATGATGAGATAAAACAAATTATTCAGATAGTCAAGGGAGACGAAAATTTACTGGTCATGGGTGACCGTAATTCGATAGTAGGAAGAGAAGTAGTAGGTAAATATGGATTGGGGGTAAGAAATTAAAGAGGAAGAGGCCTGGTAGAATTTTGCACAGAGCGTAACTTTATCACAGCTAACACTTGATTCAAGAATCGTGGAAGAAGGTTGCGTACGTGGAAGAGGTCTGGATATACTGGAAGACTTCAGATAGATTATATAATGGTAAGACAGATTTAGGAACCAGGTTTTAAATTGTAAGACATATCCAGGGGCAGATGTGGACTCACCACAATCTACTGGTGATGAACTGTAGATTAAAACTGAAGAAACTGCAAAAAGAAGGGATTTTGAGGAGGTGGGACCTGGATGAACTAAAAGAACCAGAGGTTGTAGAGAGCTTCTGGGAGAGCATTAGGGAACGACTGACAAGAATGGGGGAAAGAATTTTGGAAAAGAATGGGTAGCTTTGAGGGATGAAGTAGTGAAGGCAGTAGAGGATCAAGTAGGTAAAAAGACGAGGACTAGTAGAAGTCCTTGGGTAACAGAAGAAATATTGAATTTAATTGAGGAAATGAGAAAATATAAAAATGCAGTAAATGAAGCAGGCAAAAAGGAATACAACGTCTCAAAAATGAAATCGACTGGAAGTGCAGGAAGTCTAGCAGGCATGGCTAGAGGACAAATGTAAGGAGGTAGAAGCGTATCTCACTAGGGTAAGAGGGATACTGCCTACAGGAAATTACAGAGACCTCTGGAGAAAAGATCCGCTTGTATGAATGTCAATAGCTCAGATGGAAACCCAGTTCTAAGCAAAGCAGGGAAAGGAATAAGTTTGAAGGAGTATATTGAGGGTTTGTACAAGGGTGATGTACTTAAGGATAATATTATGGAAATGGAAGAGGATGTAGATGAAGATGAAATGGGAGATACTACTGACAGCCTTGGGGGAGCCAGTCCTGACAAAAATCTACCGTCTAGTGAGCAAGATGTATGAGACAGGTGAAATACCCTCAGACTTAAAGAAGAATATAATAATTACAATCCCAAAGAAAGCAGGTGTTGACAGATGTGAAAATTACCAAACTATCAGTTTAATAAGCCACGGCTGCGAAATACTAACGCGAATTCCTTACAGACGAATGGAAAAACTGGTTGAAGCCGACCTCGGGGTCGGTCAGTTTGGATTCCGTAGAATTATTGCAACACGTGAGGCAATACTGACCCTACGACTTATTTTAGAAGACAGATTAAGAAAGGCAAATCTACGTTTGTGACGTTTGTAGACTTAGAGAAAGCTTTTGACAATGTCGATTGTAATATTCTTTCAAATTCTGAAGGTGGCAGGGGTAAAATACAGGGAGCAAAAGTCTACTTACAATTTGTACAAAAACTATATGGCAGGTGAAAGTGTCGAAGGGCATGAAAGGGAAGCAGTGGTTGGGAAGGGATTCAGACTGGTTTGTAGCCTACCCCCTACGTTACACCATCTGTATATTGAGCAAGCAGTAAAGGAAACAGAAGAATTCAGAGCAGGAATTAAAATCCATGGAGAAGAAATAAAATTATTGAGGTTCGCTCATGACATTTTAACTGTCAGAGACAGCGAAAGACCCGGAAGAGCAGCTGAACGGAATGGACAGCGTCTTTGAAGGAGGATATAAGATGAACGTCAACAAAAGCAAAACAAGGATAACGGAATGTAGTCGAATTAAATCGGGTGATGCTGAGGGAACTAGGTTAGGAAATGAGATGTTTAAAGTAGTAAATGAGTTTTGATATTTGGGGAGCAAAATAACTGATAATGGTCTAAGTACAGAAGATATAAAATGTAGACTGGCAATGGCAACGGAAGCGATTCTGAAGAAGAGAAATTTGTGGCACAATTTGACTTTAAGAGGGGTCGCTTGGTAGGACATACTCTGAGGCACCAAGGGATCACCAATTTAGCATTGGAGGTCAATGGAGGGTAAAAATCGTAGAGAGAGACCAAGAGATGAATACACTAAGCAGATTCGGAAGGATGTAGGTTGCAGTAGGTACCAGGAGATGAATCTTACACAGGATAGAGTAGCATGGAGAGCTGCACCAAACTAATCTCTGGACTGAAGACCACAGTAACAGCAACATACAACTGCTCACTCGACGGTAGATCCGAACCAAAATATTGGAAAGTTGCACAGGACACATCAGTTGTTAAGAAATGTAATAGGATTAATTCGACGAATTACAGAACCGTTTTACTGACGCTGATTTTCAGTAGGATTTATGAAAATATACTGTGTTCCAGCGTGATGGGTTACATGGAAGGTAACTGTCTACTGACATTGTCAGCACGGATTCAGGAAACTTCGTTCTTGAGGAAAACAAGTAGTTCTTTATGCATACGAAGCCATTAGTGGTACCTCAGAAAAATTCCAAATTTCTACCTTTCCACATAGCTTTTGGAGCTGTTCCTCACAAGTGACTTCTAACCAGATGGCGGGCCTACGGACTATCGCTTCAGTTATACAACTGGATTCGCGATGATTTCCTGTCAGAAATTTCACAGTACCGTACCAAGTTACAGACAAGATCGAGTAAAACATAAGTGATACGTGGTGTTCCCTGAGATAGTGTTGTAAGCCATCTGCTATTCGTGATCTACGTAAATTATGTAGCAGACAATCTGAGCAGCCCTCTTAGTGTGTTTGGATATGACGCTATCATTAACCGTCTAGTAAAGCTGTAGGACAGTTAAACGCAATTTCAAAATCACTTACACCCCATATCTGTATGGTGTGGAAGTGTCAATTGTCACGTAACAGGGTAATTGTCATGGGTAATACGGGAAGTCTTTCAAATTTAGGATACACGACAAATCACACAAATCTAAAGCCTGCCAGCTCATATAAATATCAAGGAATTCCAATTACGAGCAGCTTTAATTGGCACCAACACGTAGACAATGTTGTGGGAAAGGCAAATCAGAGACTTCGTTTTATTGGCAGAATACTTGTATGATGGAACAAATCTACAGTAGAGAGAACATACACTACGCTTGCCCGTCGTCTGGTATAGTACTTTTGTGCAGTGCAGGATCCTTACCACATAGGATTGACGGAGGGCGTTGAAACAGTCGATAAAAGGGCGTATCATTATCGCGAAGTAGGGAACTGTGTGTCTCACGCATATGATAAGCGATTCGGGGTGGCAACCACGAAGGCGTTTTCTGTTGCGGTGAGATCTTTTCACGAAATTTAAATCTCCGTATTTCTCGTCTGAATGCCAAAATACGTTATCGCCTACCTACATAGGGAGAACGATCGTGGTACAAAAATAAGAGAAATCAGAACTTGTAGGAAAAGATCTGTGTTCATTTTTACAATGTCCTGTCTGAGGACGGAAAGTTAGAGAAATTGATGTGACTACAGTCAGAGTAGTGCGGTATGTAATGTACAATTAGAGGTAGTATCACTTACACGAGCGAAATGACAGCTGTTATTTGTACTCACGTGATTCATGTGAAAGATTGACTACGTGGTTGTTGTCACACGACGAGAATTAACATTTTGAATGCGGAATGGTAGTAGGTGCTAAACGCACAGGACATTCCATTTTTGGAAATCGGTATCAAATTCAATATTTCGTGATCCACATATTTCAATATTACTTCTAACCACAGACAAAGCAGTGGCCGACGACTTTAACTAATCTGCGGAGAGCAGTGGCGTTTTCGTGGATCTGTCAGTGTTAACAGACAATTAACACTGCGTGAAATAACCGCAGAAATCAATGTGGACGTGCGAAGAACGCATCTGTTAGGACAGACGTGAAATCTGGCTTTAATGGGCTATGGAAACAGACGACAGACTCGAGTGCCTTTGCTAACAGCACGACACTGTCTGAAAAACATATCGGTTGGACCCTAGATGACTAAAATATGGTTCTGATCAGTTGAATCCCCATTTCAGTTGGTAAGAGCTGATGGTAGTGTTTACATGTGGCACAGATCCCTCGAAGCCATATACTGCAGTTGTCAGCAAGGTAATGTGCCAGATGATAGTGGCTGCATCACGGTCTGCAGTGTGTTTACATAGAAAGGACTGGGTCCTTTGTTACAACTGAAGTGATCATTTACCGGAAATGACTGTTCAGCTTCTTTGTGATTATTTGCAGCCATTCATTGACTTCATGTTCCCAAACAATGATGGAATGTTTATGTATGACCGCGTATCATATCTTAGGGTCACAACTATTCCTAATTGGTTTGAAAAACATTCTGTACAACTCGAGCGAATGATTTGGTCACCCAGATGGCCCGACGTGTATCTTGTCGATTATTTATGATACCCAACAGAGAGATTAGATCGCGCACAAAATCCTGCAACGTCAACACTAGCGCAATTATGGACAGCTTAGGGAAACTGCGAATACGTGTAACTTAATGCAGCTGCTGTTAGCGTCTGATCAGATGTGGAGGGACCCCAGCCCGAGTAGGCTGTTCTCAGAGCTAGTTGGAAATGCTTTTGCTGCAAGTCGGATCCCACAGTGGTGTAATTGGCCGTGAAGGTGAAATTCTGGTTGTGGATGAACAATTTGACAGCGACAGAAGTACACAGCGCCAGTCTTGGCGGCGGAAGACAATGCAGTGTGTTAGGGCTCATGACTGCGCCTTTTGAATATCACCCTGCAATCGACATTTAGTAACTCACACACTACGAAGTATCGTTGGCATACAAGGGGGGTGACAGCAGATCCAAAGGCTGCTGCTAGACCACTGATGGGCACTAGAAGAGAGGGACGCCAAACACAGAGCTCTGCAGGACCCCATTGTCTTAGATGGTGCAGCAAAAAGTTATGGAGGAACATCGGAAGAGGGCCTTGGAGACGCCACTCATGAAAGATAACGGATGTGGTGTCGCCATTTGGTGTCAAAAGCTTTTGTAGGTCGAAGAAGACGGCAGTAAGTAGTAGTTGTGTTCGAAATCTGTCCAGATGGCTGACTACAGGTTAACAAATTAACAGCAGTGGAACGGCAGTGGTGAAAACCGCTCTGGCATGGAGCCGGAAGGCATCGTGTCTCAAGTAGCCAACACAGCTGTCGGCCTCCCTGTATTCGAGGAACTCACAGAAGACATTGGTAACACTAACTGGGAGATAGCTGTCCATCTAGGAGTTTCTTACCCAGTCTCAGTACTGGGACGATGATCTGCCAATCAGTTTGGAGTTCACCCTCCCTCCACAAAGGGGATGACGCTGACAATCCACCAACAAATATTTGAGCATTTGTTTGTGGATATGATCCGGTCCTGGGGCTGTAACAGGGCAAAGGGCTAGGGCACTGAAGATTTTCGTCCAACTAAATTGAGCATTATAGGGCCCCAGGCGGCATGTAGATAAATGCTGGCACAGGGAGTGATGTCATAGCTGTAGTGTACAACATTGTCAAATGCACAGATGGAGATGCTCATGGTTGATTGGTATAGCTGGGAACCGAGATTCCTGAAGGAAAATGCACGAAGCAGGGGAGGACCTATTAAGATGTCATAGTTCAGGCAGGTCATGGAAAAAGCCTCTAGAATTCGCATGGAAAATTTTTCTGTTGTACTGTGAGGACGTGAAGGCACTAAGGAGGCAGTTTATGTCCAACGGTCACCTGCTGCCACTTGTTGAGGGGGTATGTTACCAAAACACATAGGTTCTGAGACATTGTATTGAGCGATCTGGAGCTTCAATGGCCACTGGGATCGCTGCCATGACCTCAGAACTTGTGGGATCCAGTAGTGTGAGGGCCAGCAGAATTTACTTCATCTTATAAATCTTTTTTTCCGTTCCCTAGGGGATTGGATGACTGGGAAGGCTTCTCTAACTTACTTTCATGAAATGAAGAAGATCGTAAAGCCCTGTGGCCAGAAGCATTTGGCTCTTTCAGCTACCATCTGGTATCCAGTTGCAGACTGGCAGATCCCTCAGAGGGAAGTGTCATGCAGGACCCCTTCCTGATATTAGACAGCAAACGAGGGTAATGAGTCTTCAACTGGAGGATGGCGTATGGCGTCTCCATTGGGTGGGGAGCCATTGCTCCCAAACTGCATGTGGAGGAGCAGCAGGAGGAGAGACTCAAAATATCATGCGGCTGGCATGGTCGAGCAGACCTGATGACATGCTGTCGAATGTATAATGGTAGATGTAGGATCGGCAGAAAGGGTAATGTCAAAGCTGTGGTGTACAGCATTTTCATATATACAGATGGAAATGCTCCTACTTCTTCTTGGCCTCTTGGTGGATGAGTCTGTCCAGTCTTACATTCTTGTATTATTTTCTCTCTCTGAAAGATATTATAGTCTGCGAAGTATGGATAATTGTGCTCTCCACAGCTGACACATATGGAGGGGGGGGGGGGGAGGAACACAAGAAATGTTCATTCGCAGTGGTCGTCCACAATCCCTAGAGACTGTGCACATATATCAATGTCAAGAACTGTGCCCAAATTTCACACATTTAGAGCACCACATTTGAGATGGGGAAACATACGGTTTCACGTCACATCAGTATACCATTCCTTTGGCCTTTTCAGACAACAAATCGACGTCAAAGGCTAACATAAACGCCCCAGTAGCAAACCAATTGTCTTTTGACCCGCTATGCACATGGACAAAGTGTACACCCCGTCATTTCAAGTTGGTGCGTAGCATATCGTCAGACAGCAAGAGGTGGTCACGATGCAAAATGCCGCCTTAAACCAATTTTAGGCTATTATGAGAAGTAGTAGTAATTGGAATGTTTTCCAGCTTGTCACAAGCAAGCAACGCCCGTAAGTAGTCGGATAATGGTGTTTCAGAGGCAGCTGAAGCTTCACTAGACTTGTCCTCTAAAGTCTCTACAAAGAATTAAGGCCTTGTGGCCAGAAAGACTCCCCATCTGACCTTGTACAAACCAGTTCCTTGGAGGAGAAATTATCTGCTTGTCGCTTGCCAAACATTCCTCCCATAGTGTAGCCAGGCAAGCAAGCATTTTTATGTCGTTCCTTCTCTGTACTGAACGAGTTTTTTCCTTCAGAAGGGACTGCTGAGGCTGTACGAGCACCAGAGGGAGAAAGCCTCATCCACTTCATATGCAAGTCATCTATTATGGTGCCACCCCCTCAATGGGGGCTCCCCATGGGCACATCTAGCCTCAACAACGGGCACTTGGCTAGTAATCCATTACCCCGGGTCCCCATGCCCCACTCATAATGGGCACTTACTCCTTCACGTGTATGGGGAAGTATCGGAACAGGCATCAGCAGTGACATCCCTTCGGGAGCCTACTACCGCGCAGGTACTTCGATGATCCCACACAACAAGATTGCTACTGTGCTGTTTGGCTGCACTATCTTGTTGGAAAGTAAGGGTGATGAGATGGACAGGTCCAAAGGCAAATATACACCGCATTGAGTAACTTTCCATGCACAATCTGCACTTCTAAATAATTTATAATAGTGGTGGCAGGTCTGCCCTAACAAAGGGGACCATGTATTTATTAATAAATGGTGTAGAGAGCGCCACAGATGAAATGGGAAACCAGAGTTCTAGATCATGCACCAGATGTGATGTACACCAGTAAGACCATCTGATTGAAAGGCAGAGGACGAAAGAGACAGTGGAGGTATAAGGCTTGCAGCACAGAAAGGCAAGTAGTGCTGCAAAGGCTGGGGCTCTGTGTAAGCCTAGAATGTAGTTACAATAGAGCTGTGAACCCCCTGGTTTGGGGACAGTATTTTTCTCAGTGGCCAGAGGGTAGAATTCCTACATCACGCTGCAAAGCCGTCCCCTACAGAAGCTCATCGACTGGCATCTCCCATTGTCCGGGATGTGGGACAAAGTTGAAAGGAGGGAGTAAAGATTGTATTCTAACAAGAATTCCCTGCATTTATTTCGGACTCGTTAGAATGTGTCTCCTGTCACCACTCACACGGACGGGTCAATGGTTAACAACTCTTCCCAAACAGATCGCGCAGTACTTTCCGATTATTGTGCCCAGATCATCATGCGATTTGCTAATCTCTTTGGGGCCTTGTTGCTTTAAATTGTTCGAGAAGCTTCTACAAAATTTAGTATTAACTGCTCAAGGTTGACGAGCATTCTAATGTCTAAGAAGAGTCGGATGAAATGAGGTAACAAAGGCTGTCGTTGGCCTAGTCGAGAGTCCACCTTAGTGAACCAAATGATTCCCTTGTGTCCAACCGACGCGCATCGTTTGAGAGCATGTAATTTGAGACATTGCTGACAATGCATCCAGTGATCACTCTCAAACATAGTCTGAGAAATTGCCGATTGTGCCACTTGAAGCAAAATCATTTCATTTCTCTGTGAGCACAGGAAAAAATCGGTGCTTCTCCTTGGAGCTTTAGCCATTCCAAGTACTCACTTATGACCGTACACTTCAGTCAAGTGTCTCCTGCCGCTGACTGCACAAGCAGATTGTCTTGACTCATGAACGAATTCTTTACTTGAGAATCTTGAACGTAAGAGTTCGTAGACGCAGCCACACGTCCTCTGATAGTTAAATTCAGATCTGCATATCCTGCTTCGTCTCTACGATGACCACAGCCTTCCACACAAATATAGTAATTATACAGATTCTGTTTGCAGTTTCATTTAGTTTTTGTAATAAATATTTTAATAGCATTCTGCTAGTATTATTCAACTAGGATCAGTCTTTACCCCACTGCTGCTGAATAGGTTTTCTTTTAAATAACACTGATCACTTCATATCAATAAATTTTATTTAATCTAACGTCTGAGGCCTGTCAACCATAAACTCTGTCAGATCGCCACATATCGAAATCACGACCCACACCACTGTCACAAACAGCTTTTTTAAATGTGGTGCTATGGAATTATGCTCAAGTTTAGTTGGATAGACGGTCTAACCTACAGAGAGGTATTGTATAGAACTGTGGAAGAAAAATTTATGGCACAACCTGACTAAAATAAAAAAATACGTTTGATAAGACATCCTGTGGCGTTAAAGAATTGCCAATTTAGTGATGAAAGGAACTGTGAGGGGTAAAATGTGGCCAGGGGGACGAAGGCTTGTTCCCAGTAAGCAGAATCAAATGGATATAGATTACTGTAATTAAGCTGAGATAGTGAGATTTGCACAGGATAGCAGAGCGTGAAGATCTGTATTATTCTGCCTGAAGGCCACGATATCGCAGTGATACGATTACTGTGTTTAATGCACGGTTGCTTTTTTCTACTGTTTCAGTCATGTCATAACTGAAAACGTTCAAAATTAAGCCCAGTAATCAAAGCTGGAGGGCATCTTCGCGTAAATTTCTCTGTATTTCTGTATTTTGACTCCATGGTGAAGAGTTACTTACGTTTTACGCATAAGTGTAAGTTTCGTCTCACAGCATGGACCTCCAGCGTGTCTGCACTGTATGGTCGTCTGCATCGTTAGCCGTATTTAAGTTTGGTAACTTTTGCTGAACTCTGTACGAGAATAAGGATTATTGGCATATTTCTGGTTGAGAACCTTGTGCTTATATTTAACGTAAAGGTGTCCGAAGCCGCAAATAATCAGATCTGTACAATAATGCAAAGATTAGAAGCCGCCTACACACGAGGGCTATTCGGAAGGTTAGGAACGATCTCTCGCAAAAAGAAAACCACAGTGAAAAATCAAACCTTTCATTTGTAACAGTTAGCTAAATCTTCCAGGTACTACTCTGCATAGTTGCCTATCAGATTTCGACATCTGCCGTAACGCTGTACCAACTTTCCGATACTTCGTCATAGAAGGCAGCCTCCCGCGCTTTCGTAGAATTTTCTACGCTGGTCTGCAGATCGTTGTTTGCACCACAATGTTGTCTTCATAGCCAGCGGTTTATCTGGGCAGAGATGGAAATCAAAGAGGCCAAGTCCGGGCTGTATGGTGGGTAATCAAACACTTCCCATCGTAAACGCTGCAGGATCTCCTCATTGCTCCTGCAGTGTGCGGCCGAGAACTGTCACGAAGAAATAAAAGCATGATAAAGTATGTGGGGTTGCATGAAATGAAGTTGAAACCGTCATCAGGCACCAGTACCTGGTGGGAGACGCTATTTTCTACCCGTCTGTACGCGTTCACTATGCTCTCAGAACTGATAAGAGCAGCGTGCCATCTACGGGCATTCTAGAGGCACTGTCTAACATCTGTGCAAATCATATCTTCACTGTGGTTTCCATTTCGTGACCAATCGTTCCTTACTTTCCGAACAGCACTTGCAACCAGAATAACTCCTTTCATGTAAGCTAAGAATTTTTTAAATATTTTATGTAATTTGAAAAATGCCTTTTTCACGTAGTCTGTGTCTAATGTACACACACACTCCAAAAAACCTGCAAGTATTTGCAACATTAATCACGAAACACATCGTCCGCCACCTTGCGTCATTCTCGACAAATTAACCCACGTGTTGTATTCTGAATCTTACATGGTAATTTCGAAACTTTGATTTTCATCTTGTTCCTCGATACTGCCGCATATGTGTGTCTCCCTACGGCCACATAAATGATAATGAGGCTACCTATCCGGCAGTTTTGTCCTCCTTACCTCATCAATCCAGTAAATTCAGAGAAGGAACAGTGACTACAGGTATCAAGCACGAAATACGAGTGATTTATTTCTATTTAGATCGAGCAGTAAATGCCCAATAACATTTCATAAATTGATATTAGTGAGTACTTGATTAGTTCTCTCGGGATTTTTATCATTAGTCGTGGCATATTTGAGCAAACAGCATCAGCTTTCTCCAAAAGGTTCTGATTTTACGAACAAGCACTACTTAAAGGGCTAATACAGATATCTGCCTAATCTTGCCACTGTTTTGCACCATAAAACGATGTGTGAAAGAAGGATATCGGAGAAATCACATATTATAGGGTCTGCTTGAAGAACGTCAATGCCAAAGCCTTTCCACAGTGATAACACCGGTTCCCGTCAGGTCACCGAAATTAAGAACGGTCGGGCTTGGCTAGCACTTTGATGGTTCCCCATCCGGTCTGCCAAGTGCTGTTGACGAGCGGGATGCACTCAGCCTTGTGCGCCAAGTTGAGAAATAGCGTCTCCGGTCACAAAAACTGACAACGGCTGGGGAAACTATGTCCTGACAACGTGCCCCTCTATACCCGCATCCAATGACACCTGTAGATGAGGACACGGCGGTCGGTCGGTACCGTTGGGCCTACACGGCCTATTCGGACAGAGGTGTCTGTCAGGATGACTCCTGAGATTTGAAATGGTACTGGCTAATTGTCATTACAGCAGTAATTTACAATATCGTTATCTTTCAAAAATATGGAACGTTCCATGTAATAGGTCGCGGTGACGCGGAAACAGGGAGAGTTTTCTCTTGTGATACTTCGTGGGCACTAAGTTTTAGTTCGAGAACAAACTAAAATCGGTAACATTTGGCTTTCACTTAGCACAGCTTTAAAACATACTGACGAATAATCTGAGGTATCAACTTTCAGTACACAAGAAGCACTAACTCCAACAAGTCATGTAACACACTCACACTCAACAAATCATCCTTGACTTACATTCACCGAACAGAGTGACTGGGCTTAGCATGTTTCTAAGAGGTGCCAAGAGTAGTGTGAGGTACAAACGCATGTCATGTATTTTACTCTTTAGCAGACCTTTTTATATGCCAGAGGCCTTAAGGGAATATAGTAACTGAAAACGAGTTTCAGCTGTACAATGGATTATGGCCTCTAAATGATGTCATTAAGGATGTAATCATTAAGTTCACATGAAATGTTTTACCCCTAATAGTACTGTGAAAGTCAACTTGTGTCAAGTTTGTACACAGGGTGATTCCGTGATTATAGAAACTTTCAGGGGTGGTGGATGTATCAATTTGAGGTAAGGTGCCCTGCTCCGAAAAGATATAAGCGAAAATCATTGTGATACCTCTAACAGTTGAATGCTTATGTACTGGTACTGTTGTTAAGATTGTGGAACAGGAAATCTCAATGATACCTAGGTGTAGAGGTTTGTATAACAACTCAAGTAATGCAATGCAAATGGCGTACGGTGTAATGACATCAGCAATCCTAGTGTATAATGCCTTTAATGCAGTAAACTGCGGTATGTGATATCTGATGTTTGGTTTGCGGGGCGTTCAACTGCGATGTCAGAGCCCATACAAAGTCCCAATAATTACGCAGACCAGTTTCTTTCACAGTCCAATCTAGCCGCTGTCACGAAAGATGATCATGAAACCATGAGGACAACACAAACACCCAGTCCCCGGGCAGATAAAATCCCAACCAGGCCAGGAAATGAACCCAGGACCCTGTGATCCAGAGTCAGCAACGCTAGCCACTAGACCACGAGCTGCAGACGCTGCAGTCTGTGTTTATATACTGAAATACTAACGTCGATCAGCCCTAAACAAATGAATCTGTGCCCACTGACGGAAGTTGCGTACATTATTTCTGTTTCTGGTAAAGCAAATGGAAGTAGCAGAGGAGCGACAAGGTAGTACAGATACAAATATTCGCGTAGAAGATATCCCGCACACAGCATGTTTTCAAGACTGTTCCAAAGATTCAGTAACACACGGAAATTGGTACCGCACCAGAACGACCGAGGAAGACGGCTAATTACACGGACTCCTGTCTTACAACGTGCTGTGATTCCTCGAGTTGAGTTGCCTATAATAAGCACTAACAGTTTCACTTGAAATGGATATTTCGCGGGGCAGTGTGTGGCGATTAGTATGGCAAATGCAGTAAAACCCCTACCATGCACAGAAAGTGCATTTTTATTCCTGCTCACGTCTGATCCAGTGTCGTCTTCAGGCAGCGTCTTACAATCAATTGTCATTGTCTTTTACGGATGAAGACTGTTCCATCAGAGATGGTATACTAAATAGTCGCAATGGTTATGTTTGTGCGTATGAGAATCCCCACGCTGTAGGTGGGAAGAGCCACCAACACTCATTATCGGTCAACGTATGGCCAGTAATAGTCAATGATGCCGTAGTAGCCCCGTTTGTTCTTCCCCTAGCTTCGAGGAAGCAATATAAACATTCTTCCTAAGATATCACCCAGGTTCCTGGAACGTATCCCACTTGCTACTCGCCAACAAATATGGTTCCAACACGATGGAACCCAACCTCACTTTTGAGTGGTCGTTTGTGAACATCCAAATCAGACATTTCCTGAAGACCGGATGGGAAATGAAGTCCTGTTTCCTCGCCAGCACGCCGACTTGATCAGACCCCACTTGCTTTCTTCTTGCGGAACCACTCGAAGAGTCCTGTGTACGAGACTCCTGTTCAGACTGAAGGAGATCTCCAAGCAATAACTCTGGCAGCCTGCGACACTTCATTCGACACTGGTCGTATTGCAATGGTACGACGGTACTTCGTGCGACGAAACGAAGCATGCAAGAAGCTGGGGGACGCCATTTTGAACATGTTTACGGCATCATCTTGTGTAACTTGGGCAGGTAAATGGAATTCATTGCTACTGCACCATAGACGGAGGATTTTCGGTCTTCGATAAAATTACTTGCACTGCTAGCAGGCGATCAACAGCGGAAATTATCTGAGGGTATCTGACAGCATTCATCAGGATTCTACGTCTAGTGCTCAGCGTTCGGAAGTTGTGGCCCTCAGTTTAAGCTCTGCACGAAGCTAATGTGGAATTTTAGTAGATTTTAGCGTATTACTTATGACTCGGCCATTTCCTACCTAGGGTATGTTAACTCTGATTGATACACTTACCTTTCTTAATCATCCCTGGAAGTTAGACTTCCGGGAGGTTTTCTATTTAGCTTCGAAGTGTTACTTACAAGCGGGTCGCGCGCACTCAATTGCCGATATTGCACAAATTTGTGGGACATGCAGGGCTTGGCCAGAAATGAAGGTCATGGAAGTGGGAGCTCCATGTGGTCGACTATTTAGAAAAACATTTTTCATGGGGATCGAGCGAGGCGTGAGCCTATTGTGTTAGCGTAGTTGCCAGACAGCGGTTGGCGCAGTGGAGTGAGCACATAATGGTAATCTCAGGGACTGGAGTTTGAGCCTCCATGTGGAAACTATTTCCGATGTTCATGTTACTTACACTGCGAGTGGGAAAGAATGCTCAAAATATTGTGGTCATTAATATTTTCAACAAACGCGTCAAAATGAAAGGCAGAAGAAAATTTGTATTTGCAAATTTCCAGTAAGTGATAACGCGAGCACGAGATCTTCGTATACGAAATTAGGTACTTTTGTTATTTTACAGTTGATTTACACCTGCTGGGGCGATATGAATCACAAAAACCAGGGACACAGTGATTTTATCAGCATCTTTCACGCGTTATAAACGCAATATTTTTACAATTACATGGTGCTTTCGAAGAATCTTCAGAAAAACATGTGGTTTAGAATCATAGAAGGTGATCATCGGACAGTTTGGCAGAAAGCTAAGTGTATCGAACTACAATCCTTCTTGGAAAGGTATTTGGAGAGCCCGTGTGGACGCTCTAGGTATTATCAGTTTCTGTAAATTTATTTGCAATCCCAAATTTTCCTGTGCCTCTCCATTCCATGTCTTTAATGAAAACGTTAATATAGTATATCATGCATTGTTCCGGTTTTAATGGAGTGTAACGCAAGTAAAAACTAAAAAATATTTTCCGCACAAGAACTCCAACCCACAACTTCGCGATTACGGTTCTGTACTCTTTCCACTGCACCAAGCGCTAACTGGAAACAACGCTAACATGTGTAAATGGAAGGTGGAGGGGGAAGAAAGGAAAGGAGCTAATGATAGCAGCTCTATCAGTATTTTATTTGGAATCAGCGGCGACGAGTGTAAATGTGTGCCGTGCCGGACTGGGACTATAATCTGGAAACTCCTGTTACTGGGGAGCTGCCCTAACCACGGTGCCACGCGGACACTGTTTATCGCAAATGCGCCGAATATCTTAGCACGCTCCCAGCCGACCCAAACTCCTATCTAGCGCCACCTCTCCGAAGTCCCCATGCTCGCTAAAGGTCGGACTAAGTGTGCATCCGAAGTGAAGGTTGTGGATTCATTGCCCATCGAGGCGAATCAGATGAATGCGTGGTGTCTGTTCTTTCGGAAATTTCCGACGTCTCGTGAATCCCGATGCTGCTGGTAACAGTTACTTCACTTTTCTTTCTCCCTCCACCTTCAATTTGCACAATATGTGTCACAGTTACGGATTCGCTCTCTCATTTCTGTCGCTTCCATTTTTGATCAAACGCTGCATATACCATAAATCTGAACGAAATAGGTGATGAGCAGGCGTTGTTTCCTTGTTAGTAAGCGAAATACTAAGTTACGGAATATGGTACTACTTTGATGTGATCCACAACTATCACAAGGAGACCAAAGCATAGTTCTTAATGAGGTGAAGCTCCTTCAGTCTAATCTCTTATTGTTCAGTGGTACGTAGGGAAGTGACTGCGCCAGGAAACAGTAATGAAGTAGTGTAACATCTACAGATAGATGATCGACGCTTGGTGCATGGGTTGGCAGCTGACTCGCATCGTAAATAATTGACACGTATTGTGCAGAGGGAGTCGGCGAGACGAATCGCTGCTCCATCATAAGATTGACAATAAATCGCGACAACCTTATAATACCTATGCGTTTCCAATCTGAATGTCCTAAATTAGAAGGAATACAAAAAGTAATTGTTCGTAAAACAGATATGACCATATTCAAAGGAATATTGCTACGGAAATGTACGTCATGGAAGATGATTTTCACAAAACATCCGACCGACTGAGTACTGCTCATCTCGAAGTCCCACCTGGTAGGACCACTACAGCAGCTGCAGTGTATACGAAGTCGTGCTTTTCGTTCGTCACTGCTTTGCTTAGCAAGTATGAAGCATTACAAGGATGACATACTCCGACTGCAGGTGCTAATAGATAGGCACCGCGCATCACGCAGTGATTTGCTGTTAAAGTTGCTTGACTGGCAGTTCCAAGGAGAGTAACGAACATATCAACTCCACCCTCGTATGATTCGCGAACTGATCGTGACTGCAAGAGAGAAATTAGACGTATGGAGATACTAATTGAGAGCCGCTCTTCCTATGCACGTTTTGTGAATCAACTCTGACAGCGGGTAATATCGGTGGTACGGTATCTACTATTTGTCTTGCTTTAAACAGGGTTTGTCTCCTAAAAATCACGCAGATTTTCTACGGTCTTTCGGCAATATTCGCTACATAGTTTGTGCAACATATAGCTGGTGTCCGCCCAAACACTGCGTATCACGTCGTTCACTCGCCCAGTGCCGAGGGAAGGCGGCGCTTTTGTTTACGATAGAAACAAATTTTAAGTGGAATTTCGACAGAACGGACCAAAGTCTATTGTGATATTCGGTATCGATGTGTGTTAACAGGTCCTAAGACACGAAGAATGACCAGTTTATCAGCAGCACAGCACAGCCCTAGCGCGCGCTATGAAGATGCTGTGTTTACTAGCTGCTGAGGTACTGATTTTTCTTCGTCTTTGACTATTAGTGTTAATACATATCGATAAAAAGAATAGACCACTAGACTAATTTGGGACCGCTCTATCGAACAGGCATGTAAAACTCCGATTTGAAACTCATTCTGTTTGTAGTGGGAAAAACACCGACGCTTTCAGACTGCACCGGGCGTTGTAAGAAAGACGTAACAAGCAAGATTTATTTGGCTCATTCCAGCTACACCTTGGAAAAACGAAATTGAAAATATCGAAACACCAGAGAAATTCTGCTAACGAGCCATAGAAGAGACACCCGGTGTAGATGTGTATTTACCGTACTGTTCTCGATAACTGCGGCAATTACAGAGAAAGAATGGCTTTAGTTAGATAATAATGGAAATAATAACTGATAGATAATAGATTAGAGTTGAGGGGGCGATGTGCTTAAGCCGGCCGGTGTGGCCAAGCGGTTCTAGGCTCTAGTCTGGAACCGCGTGACCGCTACGGTTGCAGGTTCGAATCCTGATTCGTGCATGAATGTGTGCGATGTCCTTAGGTTAGATAGGTTTAAGTAGTTCTGTGTTCTAGGGGACTGATGACCTCAGAAGTCCCATAGTGCTCAGAGCCATTTGAAGTGCTTAACTCGTTGTAGAGATTAGGGGCTGGAGGTGACTACGAAGCGGGGGTGAAGTAGGGGTGAAATGGTGCTGAGGTGTGGGTAGGCGATGGGGAGGGAGTGATAAAGATTGATAGATATCTGTAAGAGGGGGGTTCAAGAGGATGTACATATCGTAATCTGTAGAAATGCTGGAGAACTACCACCAACTTCGTTCAGGATTTTAGAAGCGTGGGACGAAACATTTTCTGACGCGGTCACCAAATAGTTAAATGAGAGTACTTTTGAGTATGTAGCAGAGAAGCGGAATTTAATGAAGGCTGTAATCTCATCACTGGAGTACAGTATTAGTGCGGTAGATGGAGAGGCACAAATTATGTGAAAAGAGGAAGAATATGCAAATGAGCTTGCAAATTGTCAGCTAACGCCAAGAGCCAAAATGTGAATGAAATAATCGGCACGTACAGATATTGACAAAGAAATGGTCGTAAGAAAAATTTAAGTGGGATCGAAGGCGACAGGATTTATGTTTACGTAAATTGTGCAGTTAAGAGGTTATATGCTGCTGGGAGATTTCGTTAAGCTTAAAAGGGTATCCCACAAATAAGAGATACTTCCGAGGGGTGGTCCGAGCAGAAGTGCTGTCCTGAATCACAGTAAGAAGAAACGTACTTTAAAGTGACAATCTGTCCGAGTGACCGAACACTGAAATACGTGACGCTAGATAAGGAAGCAGCTCTCTAAGATAAACCTTCGAACTAACACGACGCCGTGTTACTGGGAAATATTGTTGGAGCTTACTAGATTATTCAGAACAAGATAGCACAGTAAGACAGTAATAACGTTTTCAGCGTAGTTGGCAGTTCCAGATTAAATTACTCCACACATCGTGAAGAGAAGAACAGATGAAAGCTACAATAATCGCCCGGCGTTTGCGGACTTAGAAAAATCACAAAATGCACTGTAGTCAGTTTGACTACTTTGTTTTTATTCATTTGGCCAGATGTTATTAAATGTCAAAATGTTTTAACATGGTTTTAACATTTTGAGAGACCAAAAAACTATGAATTGTAGATTTGAAATAACGCAATAAGCATGACAGTCACGTCGGAAGATCCCGGAGCTCAGCCTGAACTACGTTGTCAATGCCGTCCCGCTGTTCGACTGTTCGAACGATCCTATCCGCTGGAGCAATGCTGTTGCTGCAGAACGTCAGAACGCCAAACATCCAACGTCATCAATATGACGAGCCACACGTCCATGGTGTGGTATAGCAGAGGAGCAGAAGAGATCCACAACAAACCATAATTTATTATTATTCTGGAAATTAGAAACGCCGGTATCTCAGCTAGAATTAAAATTTTAAAATGCGTATGATCGCCATAAACTGAATTCATGTAGAGCACGTCAGTCAGCATGGAAGCACTGTAGAGATGGACGACCTTGGGGAAGTTGGTCTGAGAAACTGACTCCTTGTTGACTTTACAAAACCATGCAATTAAGAAATTGCTGTTTCGAGACGGCTGCTACATTATGCACTTGATACGGAAAATAAAATTACCGCTTTCAGCAGAATCCGACAGGACCGGAATAATGAAATCAAGGCTGCAAAAATACTGCTTACGGACACCCCCTCAAGCAACTATTATTGACAAAGTCGTGTAACGAAATTATCAAAGCTTTATAAGACGACCAACAAATAACAATCTTACATCACTAAACTAGCTTTACGTAGTTACAAAATATAGGAACTTGCTTTTCAAAGTAGCAAATCCACTAGTATTCTGAAAAGCAACCAGTACAGAGGCAAGGGGGTGCTCGTCAAACCGAAGAAAAAATTCGCATCAAGCACAGATGTAAGAAGCTGCACGGAAGCATGGAACGAACGGACATTGCAGTAAATCTGTGGATATTTTCAACACTGCGATCCTTGCTATGTGTAGAGTGGCTGGTAAATTCATGGGAAGTGAGAAAATTGTGACTCTGCATCAATTACGAATATATTCTTACGATCTGTAACGTTTAATGTACGCAAACACATAATTAACTTTAGACAATACGATGTCTAATGCAAAATCCTCTCTAATCCCCTCCAATTCGGAAATATCGTGGAAAACTCAAATCAGGATATTTTAACTACGTTTTGAAACGAAGGATTCGATGAAAGGGGGGCACTGAAGGTGCTAGTCTCATATTTGGTGGGTAGGTAACTTCTCACGATACTTGTGGTTAAATTTTCCCGATTTTCCTTGCTTATTTCCATCGTTATCGTATCGGGGCAAGAAAATTATATCCCCAGTGTAAACGGCTAAATGGCTTTTACTACAAAGTACCACAAACAGTGTAGGGAAATACAGAAGCGTCCGATCTTACCCGTCGGCTTTGACCCATGACGTCACAAATATGGCGGAAACGACCATAAACGACAATTCCAATATGGCGGATATAAAAACATCGCATACGTATCATAAACACTAAAATACACAGGCTTCCCAAAAAGCCTAATGACTAACGGGACAAGCGTGGGAAATTGGGGGTTTTTGGGTGGGGAGAAACTAAATATACACCGACCGCCATACAAAACCACGCAAAACGACGAAAAACGACGAAAAAATCGACATCACAAAACTCACCAAATACCACAAAACACATTCTTATCCGGAATCAGACACTTCCCTTGACCTATATAGCTCAACAATCTCCCGATCCCATCCTCCAATACAAAAATCAAAAAACACAAACCATAGCAAACCAACACTTCCCTTAAACCTACATACATCTACAGCAGCTCCCGATCCCATAAATTGGGATCGAACACTTCCCTTGACCTATATAGCTCAACAGCATCTCCCGATCCCATCCCCCAATAAAAAAATCAAAATACACCGCAAACCATTGCGAACAAACACTTCCCTTCACCTACATGTATCTACAGCAGCTCCCGATCCCATAAATTGGAATCGAACACTTCCCTTGACCTATATAGCTCAACAGCAACTCCCGATCCCATCTCCAATTACAAAAATCGACATACTCCACCAAACAATGAGATTAACACTTCCATCCAGCTATATAGCTCAACAGCAGCTACCAATCCCATATCGACCACTACCCATGACCTATGGACTCAAACACATCTCCCAATACGAATACCAATACCAACCTTCACAGCCACAAATCTCAATGAAACACTTCCCTATACCCAATACACAACACATACGCCAAAAACAAAAAAAAGGGAACTTACCACAAAAAAGTTCCAGCCCCACAAACTAGACAGTCGCCTCAATTACATTCCAAGACACCCAGTTTTTGGGGACAACAGTGACTGATTCAGAGCATGTATTTAAAAGCGGTTTCGGCTAGGAGCCATTACATAAAACCTGTTATTTTACTACAACCTCAACGGAAGCGGTACGATCAGTCATGTAATATGTAGATCATCATCAGAATTTATAATTCTATGTAATTTACACACAGTAATACATCTCAGCAGTGTAACGATACTTTCACGTCGTGTACGAATTTTCCTACGGCAAATCTGTAGAAGAAACATACTGGAGTATGTTTTTCATAAGACACTATTAGCAGATTATGTGATAGAAGTATTTTACTTGAAGCAATATATGACATGAGTATCCGAAAAGAAAACTTTTTGGCAATCTGACTCATGAAGTAAGTTTTTACAGTTAAGTTCATTAAAATTCGGAACTTCCTAAGTGAATGGCTTCGATACAGCTACTAGATTTAACGCGAAAGCTCTTTTCCACCTGGGATTAATTGCTAGAAACAGTATTACTTAACAGTGACACTATCGTCTAAGTAATAGCACAAACAGTAAATGCCAAAGCTCATAAGAGCTCTTGCAGCTCATGATATTAACTGTTTGTAAAAACTTTAGCAATATTCCCTGTTACTGGTAACAAGCACCAAAGTCTGACACTCCAGAATGAGATTTTCACTCTGCAGGGGAGTGTGCGCTGATATGAAACTTCCTGGCAGATTAAAACTGTGTGCCCGACCGAGACTCGAACTCGGGACCTTGCCCGCGAAAGGCAAAGGTCCCGAGTTCGAGTCTCGGTCGGGCACACAGTTTTAATCTGCCAGGAAGTTTCAAAGTCTGACACTTTAAATTTAAGTACTGCACATCCACTGGCATACTGATGGATCTATAAAGCGATAGTTAATCACTTGCCTGGTGTTATATTTTCTGTTTTCCAATTGAAATGCTATATTTTTAAATCAAAAAGTAAATCGTCAAATCTGCTGTAAACTCACATTCTCACGATCAAACAACCATGTCCAGTAAAAATTTATCACCTGGTGTTCGGAGAGAGCGACGACTGAACAGGCGCAGCCTCCGCCAAAACAGGTTCCTCCGGGAACTATGCGCTCTTTCTCTCTCTCTACGGACTTCCTCTAGTAAATGATGCTTTGTTTACCTCCCTACAGATACTGACGCTGCGCCCTCTTACAGCATTGAGAATAACTATGTTGCAAAGTCTGTTTCTGATAAATTACAAATCATTTACTTGTGTAATTTTGTGTTTGTGTGTGTGTGTCTGAGAGAGAGAGAGAGAGAGAGAGAGATAGAGAGAGAGAGAGAGAGAGAGAGAAAGAGAGAGTGTGTACCCGTTGTTGCAGTGAAAATTTTCTTAAGTGCCCAACACAAGCACCAACCGACCAATTGCGTGTACCGCCAACACGAGTCCCGACGGTCTTTCCTCAGTGACCACAGCGCCACAGTCACAAAAGACGAACTTCTCCTAGAACAGCCGACAGCACAACACATGGCACAATGGGTTGATGTGGTCGGGTGTCAGCTGTGTTCGTACCCAACCGACTGCCCGACAAGAAAATTGGTCGGCTGGTTTGTCAGAACGTCTACACATGTCCAGTTCATCGTTCGGTTCGCTGTCAAACTGCTTTCATAAATCTTATACAGAATCTGAAACCACTCTCTAACTTTTATGGAATCCTTCATGCAAGCAGCAGTGCAGTACAGGTCTTAGTTTTCTTTTTAAGAAATGAAAATGATGTATGACAGAAAGAGAGACTAAATAAAATCTAAATGAAAATTGTTGGAAGAGAATCCAAAAGAAAGCCAATCGCGAGGCGTTATTATACCTCATGTCAGTCTTGTTCGAATCGGCTTACAGTAACTTCGTACAATAGCAGTTTTAGCACTGCAGATGTGTGTGTTTCGGAAGGGGGATGCCACCCACTCGGTATTAAGGGAGGGAGAACTAACAGAACTGCACATACTGCAGATAAACAACTAAAGCAGTCCTCAGCCCGAAGGTCTTTTTGAACAAGTATATCCTCCTCGTTAAGTCTTCCCCTGGCCAGTAAAACCCAGACAATTATATGAGAATCTTAACTTTAATCTGAACTTGGAATACCACGACAACTTCGCATTTTTTTCATACATGTAATGACTGAAAAATGATAAATAAGACATGGAAGACCGGCGATGGACTGAAACCCGCATTTTTGGATTTCTATTATCATTGTATTGCATTGAACTGGGGACCCAGAAACGACGGAGAGGTTTTGTCCCCGCCGTAGCCCTCAGTGGTATCAACCGCGTAACAGGATACAGCAGTCCATTCACCCAACAGCCTCCACCACACCGAACCCACGGTTATTGTGCGGTTCCGCCCTCAGTGGAGCACTTCGTTATCGGTCTTCCACGCTTATTACTCCCTCTTGGCTCTTGTACATGTTTAATTTTACCCGTATCTCCCAATAGATTTCCCAAATTTTCCTCAGAATTCCTAACATCTTGCATCATTTGTCACTGCATAACGTTTTTACCAGGTCGACAAGTCCTATGAACGCGTCTTCATTTTTCTTTAGTCTTGCTTCTATTACCAAAAGTGACGTCAGAAATGCCTCTGTGAGCTCTTTACCTTTCCTAAATCCAAACTGATCGTCATCTAACACTTCCTTAGTCTTATTTTCCATTTTTCTATATATTATTCTTGTCAGCAACTTGGATTCATGAGCTGTTAAGCTGAGGGAACGATAATTCTAGCACTTGTCAGCTCTTTTAGTCTTCTAAACTGTGTGGATGATATTTTCCGAAAGTCAGATGATGTGTCGTCAGAGTCATACCCTGTACATTCTACACACCAATGTCAATAGTTGTTTTGTTGCTACTTCCCCGGATGATTTTAGATATTCTGCTGGATTGTTATCTATTCCTTCTGCCTTACCTGATCTTAAGTCTTCTAAATATCTTTTTATTTCTGATCCTATTACTGGATCCCCTATCTTTTCTATATCGACTCCTGTTTCTTCTTCTGTCACATCAGACAAGTCTTCCCCCTCACAGAGGGCTTCAATGTAGTCTTTTCACCCATTCATCTTCTCCTGTGCATTTAAGAATGCACTCTTAATGTTATCACCCCTGCTTTTAATTTCACCGTAGGTTGTTTTGACCTTCCTACATGCGGAGTCAGTCCTCCCGACAACCATTTATTTTTCGATTTCTTCACATTATTCATGTGGCCATTTCGTATTAGCTTCCCTGCACTTCCTACTTCTTTCATTCCTCAGCGACTTGTATTTCTGTGTTCCTGAATTTCCCTGAACATATCTTCTGTCACCCTTGGTTTCTTTGCAGCTACATTCTTTGCCCCAATATTTTTCTTTCCTGCTTTTGTGATTGCCCTTATTAGAGATGTTCATTCCTCATCAACCATACTGCCTGCTGATTTATTCCTTGTTGCAGTATCTATAGCCTTAAACAACTTCAAGTGTAATCTATTCATTCCCTAGTATTTCCACATCGCACTTCTTCGGGCATTGTTTCTTCCTGACTAATCCTGTAAACTTCAGCTTGCTTTTCATCACTACTAAATTGTGATCTGAGTCGATATCTGCTCCTGAGTACGCCTTAGAATCATGTATCTGATTTTGAAATCTCACTCTAACCACAATGCAATATAACTGGTATCTTTCCATATCTCCTGAACTTTTCCAAGTATACCTCCTCCTTTTTGATTCTTGAACAGAGTATTGGCTATTAGTAGTTAAAATTTATTACAGAACTCAAATAGTCTTTTTCCTCTCTCTTTCCTAATACTAAAGCCATATCCTCCCATAAACCTATCTTTCTACTTCTCCCCCTGCAGCCACATTCCAGTCCGTCATGACAATTACATAGTCATCTTCCTTTACGTACTGCATTAATTACTTAATATCCTCATATATTTTCTATGCCTCTTCACCTTCAGCAACTATCATTGTTGGTGTTGGGTTGATGGCGACGATTCTCTGCCTCGTGATGACTGGGTGTTGTGTGATGTCCTTAGGTTAGTTAGGTTTAAGTAGTTCTAAGTTCTAGGGGACTGATGACCATAGATGTTAAGTCCCATAGTGCTCAGAGTCATTCTTGTTGATGGCGATTCTAATGTAAACAAATTTATCACAGAACTCTTCACAGTAACACACACTCCGCGCTACCATCGCATACATAAAAAATCCTACACCCGTTATAACATTTTCTGCTTCTGTTGACATTACCCTATACTGATCTGACCAGAAATGCTTATCTTCTTTCAATTTCACTTCACTGATCCCAACTATATCTTTTTGGAGCCTTTGGATTTAATTTTTCAGGCTTTCTAGTTTCTCTACCAAGTTCAAATTTCTGACATTCCACGTCCCAAACGTTATCCTTTACTTGGTTATCCAATCTTTTTTCATGATCATCACCTACTTGGCAAAGCCCTCCCAGAGATGCGAATGGGGGACTATTCTGGAATCTTTTGCCAATGAATAAATCATCATCACACTTTTCTTCAATTACAGGCCATATGTCCTGTAGATACACATTGTGTGTCTTTAATGTAGTCGTTTCCATCGCCTTCTACATCCTCATGCCGTTGATGATGCCGGTTTTTCCGCCTTTTAGGGGTAGTTTCACGTAGCAAGGGCACGACAGTACCCTGAACCTCTGTCCACTCCTCCGCTCTCTTTGAGAAGTCTGTTGGCAGAATGAGGGTGAGTTCTTATGCCAGAAGTCTTCGGCCTACAATTTTGATTATTATTCTAAATTTAAGTGGAGATGGGGTTTGAACGCCGGATCGAGAACATGTTGGTTACAAGTCAAAAGCGCTATACCTAGACCAAGAGACATTCTGGAGTGTTATGGATGGTAACTATCCACAGAGTTACGTTGTGGTGTAGTGGCTAAGGTGCGTTGGAGGTTGTGATTTCACATCTCATCAAGTGCTTAAAATTTTTGTTAATTTTCAAGTCTTGGTCGGAAGGTCTTTGATCATAATTTTTGTTCAATTAATTGGTTTAAATGTATTTTTTAAACCATCGTATTAAAGATTTTAATTGCTTTGATTTTAGCCTTCAAAAAGGAACAATTGGAATCTTTGTGAACACGTTTTTAATTATTTTTACTTGTCTTTCATAATGTTTGCACCAACAGCCTTGCCACAGTGGTAACACCGGTTCCTGTCATATCACCGAAGTCAAGCGCTGTCCATAGCACTTGGATGGGTCACCGTTCGAGTCAGCTGAGCGCTGATGGCAAGCAGGGTGCACTCAGTCGTTGTGAGGCTAATGGAAGAGCTACCTGAATGAAAATTAACGGCTCGAATCCCGGTCTGGCATATATTTTCACTCGACATCACTGACTCCACATCAAGTCCCGATCCAGCTGACATGACATCAATAGCCTCTCCAGTTCCTTTCCTTTCTCCCCCATCCGCCTTCCATTTACATATCTTTATCACAGTTGGGGATTCTGCTGACATATCCGAAGCATACATGTAATATAATGTAATATAATATAATATAAGACAAAGACTATTCTTGCATTTAAAAATTTCAATTAAGATCATATGCATGTAAGTAAAAATAGAGTTGGTTGAATTTGTATTCATACCACGTAACTGATTTTAAAAATATATTGTTCATTTTTATCTGTAAACTTAATTCTTGAATCTCATGTGTTTGTGAACACTTGCACTATATTCTTCACTTGCAGCCTTTTAAATTATCATACTGTAGAGATGTAATTATTATTTAATTCTGATGTAGAGACAATCTCACTCTGAATTCAAATGGAAGGTTATCTTTCGAACGTGGTATCCAATCACGTTTCTGTATGTGTACTTTGCTACATGCCTCACTAATCGTTTTATGTCGTACTTTCATGAATGTGAATTGAGGTTTCCTCTTACAGTTACAGATTATTACTAGACGTCAAGGAAGGAATGAATGAGGAGGCCTTAACATTTGGTAGAAATGGGCAGACCAATCATCTGACAGCTCATCCACATTGGAGGACGTTCCTACTGATGAAGTACTTGTCTCAAACAATGGCCAACCAGAATGGCCGCCACTGGAAGCACGATGTGAGAACTTATGAGCCAGGATGAGCTGCTAGCTGTATACACGACCAAAGGACTATACAGAGAGGAGCTCCACTCATGGGTCCATCTACTGCAGCCAAATTTCTGTCGCGTAAGGAGATAGCAAACAGACGGACGCCTTAGCAAGTATATGTAAGACCCACAAAGCCCTCATATTAAGTTTGACAAATGCATCATCAATCCAGTGTGTCCTCCATAATGTAATGCAAAAGTGTTTATCACTGAAATGTCCACATGAGTGGACGTGCCAGTGCCAATCTAAAAGATGAATCATATATTGACAATCGTTCTCCTCCACTATCAGCTAAAATATCGCTGGTACTGTGTTATTAGTGAAGACTGAAAGAGACATATCTTCTGCACACAATCTGGTTACGCAGGATATAAACTGCTGAAAGCAAGGATCTTCCAGAAGCATAGATTAGAGCAGATTTCATGTAATAGTTTTGTTTCGTTGTATAGATTTTATTATATCTCTCTTTTAATAGATGAACACAGTAATGGCAGTTCATTTATGTGTGGATAACAACAATTGAATCCATTGCATTATATTTACCAATTTGTGCTAGGATTTATGAAGTCATTTTATGTAAAATGAATGATAAATCAACATGATGGAGTTAGTGGTTTTTTGCATAATACTGTATGAGTACTTCACTATTTAAAATATTTACCCATGTTTTATGTTAACGATGATGATAATGATGACGTTTGGTTCGTGGGCGCTCAACTGCGCGGTTATCAGTACCCGTACAAATTCCCAACCTTTGCTGAGTCCAATCTCACCACTTTCATGAATGATGGGGACAACACAAACACCCAGACATCTCGAGGCAGGTGAAAATCCCTGACCCCGCCGGGAATCGAAACTGGGACCCCGTGCTCGGGAAGTATGATCGCGACCGCGGGCCCACGAGCTGCGGACATGTATACGAAGTAGGCCAAATGATGTCTTTTACTTTCATCATTACATGTCAATTTTGTACGTAGTTTTGTTTCATATTGTCTCATGTGGTCTCATTATGTTCTCGCCAAATTGGCCTGAATATTGTAACATTGTCTAAGTTAACTATCAAAAGTGTTGCATAACATAATCGACAATTATTACAATATGTCTCACAACCTGAACTGCACATATCTACACTCCTGGAAATTGAAATAAGAACACCGTGAATTCATTGTCCCAGGAAGGGGAAACTTTATTGACACATTCCGGGGGTCAGATACATCACATGATCACACTGACAGAACCACAGGCACATAGACATAGGCAACAGAGCATGCACAATGTCGGCACTAGTACAGTGTATATCCACCTTTCGCAGCAATGCAGGCTGCTATTCTCCCATGGAGACGATCGTAGAGATGCTGGATGTAGTCCTGTGGAACGGCTTGCCATGCCATTTCCACCTGGCGCCTCAGTTGGACCAGCGTTCGTGCTGGACGTGCAGACCGCGTGAGACGACGCTTCATCCAGTCCCAAACATGCTCAATGGGGGATAGATCCGGAGATCTTGCTGGCCAGGGTAGTTGACTTACACCTTCTAGAGCACGTTGGGTGGCACGGGATACATGCGGACGTGCATTGTCCTGTTGGAACAGCAAGTTCCCTTGCCGGTCTAGGAATGGTAGAACGATGGGTTCGATGACGGTTTGGATGTACCGTGCACTATTCAGTGTCCCCTCGACGATCACCAGTGGTGTATGGCCAGTGTAGGAGATCGCTCCCCACACCATGAAGCTGGGTGTTGGCCCTGTGTGCCTCGGTCGTATGCAGTCCTGATTGTGGCGCTCACCTGCACGGCGCCAAACACGCATACGACCATCATTGGCACCAAGGCAGAAGCGACTCTCATCGCTGAAGACGACACGTCTCCATTCGTCCCTCCATTCACGCCTGTCGCGACACCACTGGAGGCGGGCTGCACGATGTTGGGGCGTGAGCGGAAGACGGCCTAACGGTGTGCGGGACCGTAGCCCAGCTTCATGGAGACGGTTGCGAATGGTCCTCACCGATACCCCAGGAGCAACAGTGTCCCTAATTTGCTGGGAAGTGGCGGTGCGGTCCCCTACGGCACTGCGTAGGATCCTACGGTCTTGGCGTGCATCCATGCGTCGCTGCGGTCCGGTCCCAGGTCGACGGGCACGTGCACCTTCCGCCGACCACTGGCGACAACATCGATGTACTGTGGAGACCTCACGCCCCACGTGTTGAGCAATTCGGCGGTACGTCCACCCGGCCTCCCGCATGCCCACTATACGCCCTCGCTCAAAGTCCGTCAACTGCACATACGGTTGACGTCCACGCTTTCGCGGCATGCTACCAGTGTTAAAGACTGCGATGGAGCTCCGTATGCCACGGCAAACTGGCTGACACTGACGGCGGCGGTGCACAAATGCTGCGCAGCTAGCGCCATTCGACGGCCAATACCGCGGTTCCTGGTGTGTCCGTTGTGCTGTGCGTGTGATCATTGCTTGTACAGCCCTCTCGCAGTGTCCGGAGCAAGTATGGTGGGTCTGACACACCGGTGTCAATGTGTTCTTTTTTCCATTTCCAGGAGTGTATTTATGGTTCTATGCTTGGTTGAATTTCAGCCACTGTCATTCATTTAGAGGTCACTGTAAAATTGAAGTTAAAATTGTTAAGATGGTGCTTGTTTATATTCCACACTTGGTATTTTAGGTAATCTGTATGACATCCCTGCAATTCATGCAAGCATAAGGTAATTGTAATTTAAGAGCTCCGAGTGAATCCATTATTGTTGTTTCTTCATTTTACTATCTTATATTTAAACGTCTTATTCTTTTCTCTGAGTTTTCTACTGAACAATGAATTTATTATCCGTTGCTACTTACAATTTTGTCATTGTAAGATAACAGGCATCCATCTGTAGTCATAAGAATAAAATCAATTTTCTGTAAGATTTTACTCAAAATACAGCTTTGTGTTTTGGTTGGACGTACTATAATCAGTTTAGATTTTTCTGTCCTGATAATCCCGCAAAGAACATTCATAATCCACTTTCCTATAGGAGGGGAGGATGATGAAATATGGATGTCAAATCACCACTTTAATTACTCAGTTTTACGTTTTCTATAGTTCCATTAATTTGTAAACTAGTTTTTGTATCAATATTGTAAATATTATTCGATACCCAGTATCTAGTGCTAGCAACATTTATCTTTGGAGCTTTACTCTGAGGTTTACAGAAAATGTGGTCAGGACATCTGCGTGTATAGGGCAGTGAATACGCTAACTGATCAGAAAAGCACACTGGTTCTAGCCTTCGAATATTCTACTCAGATGTGGGCTGTAGGGAGGGTATTAGTTGCTTGGTGTTGGATGTGTCTGGTCGCTGAGTTGCTGTTTGGTGAGGTGGTTATCTTAATTGGGCTGGTCGCATGCAGTGGTTAGCTTCTTACTAATTCTCGTTGCAGTATTACAGTGTGAAAGGACCGGCATTCCATGTGACATTACTGTCTTATTGTTTCACTTTGAATGTAACAGTTTCGAAGCTTGGTACAGAATCTGAATCACCCAGTTAATCCATAGGTTATTACAGCAAGTTCAGGCACCCTTACCGCCAGCTTAGTTTAGTAAATGACTTGTATGGAGACCACATGTTGCTTACGTGTTTGAATTTTACCTCCAAGTATCAGTTGTGTAGTAAGAGGACACGTATTATTCTGCTCACTTGATCTCTCAAGCTAAATTTATGAAATGATATATAATATTTTCTGTGATTTCGAGATCCCTGGACACTAATTTGTTTTTTAAATGCATTTCCATGAGTAATAAGTTCACTCTGTGCTCTAAGCGACATTAAGGTATAGTATCTGATACGTTCCACGTTTTCCGTACGCTATTTCACTTCAGGAAAACATCTAATGTCCTGAATATTACATATCCAGTTCTTAAGAAGCATTTCTCAGCATATAATGTAAATCATGACGTTGCTGAACCTCCAGACTTGAGGTACCTGATTCAACGAAAGCGTATACTTTCGAATTTGACTTATAATTACAGATCTGGTTTCACAACCACAGAGTAGAGTAACTAAGCCAAGTTGCCAAAACGCCTTAGTTTTTGCTGAAATGTTATAGAGGATTCCTCATGTTCACGTAAGTTCACTTTCGAGTTGCTGTGCATGATATCTACTGTTGCCCTCTTGACGTAAGTGTGAACAGCTCAGGTAATTTTAATTTATCATGTTGAAGTCAGGTTTAATTCCTAATTTAACGGCATGGAGTCTACTCAACAGCCAATAGCAAGACAACATTCTCCCACGTCAGTCCACGCTTTTCATCAATAACCAATCGCAAAATAGTAAACCTATTGACTGCACTTTTTACCGACGTAATTATCTAATATGCTGAAGTTTTCTTTATGCATAAAGTTAATTACTATTGTTATTTATACCTGAATTAACTTTCCCTTTACCATAAACTTACTTTACAAATCTATTCTACAAAAATCCCCTTTGTCCATATCTATACTCCTGCGAAATGTTCCCACACTAAATCCTACTACATAACTCGTTAAACAGTTATCTTCATATTAACCTTAAACCACACTCACGCATCATTCCTACTACTGAAACACATTTATAACATTTTTCATACACAAAAAGACATAATAACGCTCTATGAAAATACTAGAACAATTTATGAAAAACATTCTATTACTTTAGTGCACTCTAGTGGGCACAATCGAAGCTAAAATCACAGTCCCCCTATCCGATATCGTCCTCTATCGGCTGATATATAAACTACGTGCGCGTCCAGTCTTGCGTCACCATCTGTCACTATCCAGCTCTGAGACACATCTCCCACTTAACCGCCTCCAAGGCAGGATCGTTGTACGGCGCTTCGCCTCAATGGTAAAAGAATTTTCGACCTGGGAAACTTTCTTAACCTTGGTCATGTCTTGCATAGGCCATGTCCACAACCAGGGGAGAGACATCTGCCCACTTGGACGCCTAGTCCATCATCTATCAGACCACTGTATAGACCACAAAGTTTAAATGAAGTGACAGAACGTTCTGGGAATACAAGTCGTCACACACAATGTGATGTATTGTGTATGGAAGAGAAACAGACACTGCTCAAAGTGTAAAGGTTTCTGTGGCAATCCATGAAATACAATGGCAAATATCAAACTGTAGACACAGCACTACTACTTTGTTTCAGTAGTTCACAGTCTGAGCAGCGTTGTGGAACCTGCTTTCTCTCAAGGAGAGCGGAATGTTGCTGCCTGATCTTTTGACAGGCTTTTCCACTAGCCAAGTGATATGCAATCCGACCATCGACCTAATTCTGCATCAGGGTGCTGCAATAGTGCTGCCAAGACACCTTGTAACAAGGTGTTCTGCCATCAGTGTTTTACTGTGTAGCTATCTGGTGTAGGACAAGGCATTGCTAAGAGACAAAAAGTTACTCTCTCAACTATTTTTCGCATATGGAAAATTAATAAAGATTTTATTACAACCTGACTCACCTTGACCGAGACTCTATAAAGTTAACATCCTGAGTAGACGTGGATCCTGGTAGGGTCGCCACAATGAAAGGTAACTGGTTTGGACTATTTAATTGATTGAGAATGTTGGCAAAATTTATTTTTCTAAACAAGACATAAATCATACTAAACAAGCTATAGATTGAATACCCAAACAACTAACAGGAGATTTAATACTCCACTGGGTGGATCCTGGTAGGCAAAGAAAGTTTAACTAGATGATCATTGAGTCAAGTACTCTGGCCTTAAAGAAGTGGATAATGCAAGCTGAATTGATCTGACGCTGAGAGACTTTGAGTGATCAAGTCCACTGAAGTTTCTCTACGTAGGTGCAGCTCAGAGCAAGTGGTAATTGAGATCTGTACACCCTGACAGTGCTGGAGTGGCAGTACGTTACCCTGTTTGCTATGTGTGGCGACATGACTTGCAGCTGGTGAGATGTGTGTGGTGGAGGAGCTGAGACGTGGAAGCGGCACCTGTGAATCGATCGCAGCCACGAAAGAAGTGCAAAACTCTCATGGTCTAGCGATCAAGGAAATGGATCGCAATTTACTCTCTACCAGAGCCCTTAAATCATGGTAGATTTTAGTGTGTGACATATCCGTTTACTGGTCATACCAAGGACCAATTCGGCTCTTTTACATAACAGAGCAAACAAGGATAGTAAATGTCAAGACTGGTAAACCAAAAACGAGTAAGTGTGCCCTCAGCAAACGAGTAGTCAGAGATGTTTGAAGTCACACTGTTAGTACAGTAAGAACTTCACCACAGACTCCCCAGTCCAATCTACTCGCAAGTGAAGTCAGTCTCAGGACATGTCCCAGGTTCCAACCACACATGCCAGAGCTTCGACCAGAAGTCCCTCACAAGACCAAAAGTCCCACACACGAGTGCTTTGCACCTCTCCGGAAAAAAATTAACCACCCTTGAGGATAGTGCAGACTCCAGAACCAACACAGCAGATTGGACCTCACAGCCCACGTAAGCCAGCGAGGGGCGAGATGCGTGGACAGGTGTAATGAGTCAGCTGTAGCAGCCCAGGTGAGAGAGGACCACCCACAGCGACAGAACCGGCTGCTGCCAGCTGAAGTGCCTACATTACACAGCCCAGTAGTCTACTAGTGGAGGTGGCATGTCTCAAGCCAGTGCAGACAGTGGGATGCCACCACGCACCAACAAAAACCCCCTAGCGGCCAACGAACTGTCATGCTGCTAATCGTGGTACAAGCAAGTCGCGTGACACCACAGTTGATGCGTGCACCGAGCGTAACCTACTCAGCAGGGTGCTGAGAGTGATGTGTCCCATAGACAAAAGGCGAGCTAATTCGATGTCCCATGACTGAAGGCACACATTCCAATGAAGAGGCGAATGGGAAGAGTAGGGATGTCCCACGTCCTGCTAACACTGAATAGATTTCTACGTCAGAAGGCGGGTTGCATGTCAAAATCAGTGCTGGCGTGCCAGTTCCTGATGGCTGACTGCGGCCTTACCAGGATGAGGCCAATAGTCCAGCTGCAGTCCGGAAGCTGCCAAAGATGCCGGATGCTGCCAAGACGCCAGATGCTGCAAGAGATAAGAGGGAATGCCAAAGATGTCTGCCGCCACTTCTGCCACGTGATGTGCTGAGTGAGGGGCCATTCCACTCTGGTGCAAAATGCTGTTATTCAGTCCTACCAGTCATGGTTTGTGTATGTGCATAAGTGCCATGTTCTCAATTAGTGTGACATTTTCAGTTGTAAAATTGGTCTCCCCAGGGACCCTTGTAGAGGGAGTGTTAGGATACCTTTCTATAATATCATTATGTAATATCTTCTCGTGTTTTTGTATGTGTCAATTGAATTGTTTTGATTGGGAAGTCTATGTGTTTTTTGCACATTTATTAATGCTGTCAACAATGATTATGTGCCTGTATTTGTTTTCAAGTCGTAGAAAAAATACACAAATTTACACAACTTAGATAGTAAGACAAATTAATAGCACATGTTATATCCTGTTCATTGAGAATTTGATAATGTATGTTTTGGTGATTGAGACTTAATGAGTGATAGAGCAGGAGTAAATCAATGAGCAGAGAACGGTTCATACTCTAGGACATTGTAGAAGATTAGGGACATTAGACATCTCTGATCTCAGGATTTGGGGTGAATGGGTACATTTCCTTGCTACAAGGCCTTTTGACTGGATATCAATTGTTTAATGGAAGTCGGTGATACACCAGTGACCCCTGGGTCTAATGTAATTCATACTACTCACAGCAATGTTTAAATGTACTCTTGCTGGCTTGCAGCTTCAAGTGAATGAATGATCCCTGGAATGCATGAGGTCAAACAATATTGAAGTGAGACATTACTGATCCAGAAATCAAGAGCAGGTAGGGGGCAGTGTGAGAGGACAAGTTACTCTGTCATCTATTTTTTGAATATGGAAAATTATTAAAATTTTATTACTGACACACCTTGAGTGAGACTTTAGAAAGCAGACATTGATGGAGCCTGGTAGGGCGCTAAAAGCATGAGCTATTGTTATGGTTCTTAGCTTATAGAAATGGCTTGTTGGGAGTTGAAAGTGGCGAACCCATCCCTTAGTAAATCTAGCCTGATAGGCCCACAGACAGGGCAGACAGGGCAGCCTCTCATCGAGACAAGGTTCCAGCAGAACAATGTCATGATACCTGCTATGGTGCCAGCAGAAGCCTGGGATGGGGTGACGGTCTAAAGGAACGTGTCTACACAGTGGAGTCATAAACTGGGCATTGTGTGCAGAGCCATGCATAGTAAATATTCACATGTTTTCGTGTTCGCCAATAGTGCAAGTAGACCAGTGAACCACTTCCCTCGGCTGCCTCTGCTGTATAAGATAACTGTGGCATCTGAGAAATTTCTAGAGACAGAAACCTTATTACACCTCACAGCTAGGACTAACAACCTCCAAGGCACAGGTGATTTAGATAAAAATCTTTGAGATCATATCTGTTTACTTATTGCGATGGCAGGAGACATGACTTCATAAAAAATCATCTCTTCCCCTCTGCAAAATCTAAAAAAAGGCAGTAATTAGCGGTTTCTTTTGATGCAGGTTTCTTAACTCTTGCCCTGGTTCAAGATGAGTTTGTACTATCGTGGGGGAGGGGAGATTTAGCACCTCTAGATCCTTGTGATTGGCTCAAGATGCTGTGATGTGTGTCATTCGTCCATTTTGCGGGAAGACGGAATTTTTTTCTGGAGAGGTGCGCAGCATTGTGGTGCAGGACTTTTGGTCTTGCAAAGGATTTCTGGTCGAAGAAGCTCTGACATGTGTGGCTGGTACTTGCGACCAGTCCTGAGACTAACTTCACTTGTGAGTACTTTACACGATGAAGCCTGTGCTGAAGTTCATGCTTTACCGACAAGTTGACTTCAAACGTCTCAGACTACTTGTTTGCTGAGGGCACTCTTATTCGTTTACGCTTTACCAGTCTTGACGTTTGGTGTCCTTGTGCACTCTGCCATATAAGTGAGCCAAATTAGTGCTTGGTATGACCAGCGAACGGGTATGTCACACACTGAAATCTAGCATGGTTTAAGGGCTCTGATAGAGAATATATTGCGATCCGTCTGTCTGATCACTAGACTGTGAGATTTTTGGATTTCTTTCGTGGTCGCGATCGATTCACAGGTGTCGCATTCACGTCTCACCTTCTCTGCCACACACATCTCGTCAGCTGCAAGTCATGTCGCCACACGAAGCAAACAGGATAAGCGACCACAATCTAATAACATTCATTGTAGGTGAAAGAGTGTCCCACTGGGCCATGGGGTGGGTAACGCAGTTTAATTACAAAAGGGCTGATTGGGAACGACTAGCGAGGGAGTGCGTCATTCCTGCCTTGCCAGAAGGTGGCGAAGACTTCGACATTGACGTAAACGACCGAGCAGAGGAACTGACCAATGCTATAACTAGCGCGGTGAAAGCTGCCGTACCGACCAGGAGGAAGGCCATAGCAGCCTCTCCATCACCATGGTCGCCCGAACTCGAGGATATGCGCCGGTCTGTTAGAAGGTTGGGAAGATACTACCAGCGCAGTGTCGTCTGGCCAGAACGGCAAAGATGGCTGATGCAGTATCGGGAGGCTAAACTTCGTTTTCAGAAGGAACTCCAGGCTGTTAGAATACAAAGCTGGGAAAACTTCGTCCAGAGCCAATTGGCATTGGACCCCTGGGGTAGACCATATAAATTAGTACGAGAGAAGATCCGCTCTCCACTGGAATTATCAACAGTCAGGCACGGGGACAGGATGACGGAATCCTGGCAGGAAACTGATGAGGTCCTCCTCCGGTCCCTGCCTGATGATAGCGCGGATGGGGAATCTGACCAGCAACAACAACTAAGACATGACAACCTCAACGAATATACCAACAATACGGCAGTCTGCCCTTTCTCGGAGGAAGAGGTGGCTGCCCACATCAAATCACTTAAAAGGGGTAAAGCTGCCGGGTAAGACGGTGTTTTAGCCGAGATGGTGCAGTTTCTAGCTCCCCAGCTAACTGCACCACTCACTCACTTATATAACGAGTGTCTGTTACAACAAAAAATTCCAAGGGTGTGGAAGACCGCGAATGTAGTTATTATTCGGAAAGGGCTAGATAAAGATCCGACAAATATAAAATCCTACAGACCAATCTGCTTGATTAACATACTAGGGAAAATACTAGAAAAGCTACTACCTGACAGACTGGCTGCACATCGGATGCTGCGTGGGGTGAGCGACAGGCAGCTCGGCTTCAGGCCTGGGCGATCGACATCTGATGCAATCACCCTGGCTGCTGAGGTCTGTGGCTCTACCCATCAGTGGCGCCTTCAACAACCTGTGGTGGCCTTCGCTCTTCTCTTGCTTGCGGGAAAAGGAGTGCCCAGGGCCGCTATATGGTTGTCTGAGGAGCTATTGCGAGGAACGGGAGGTCTGGTTATCATCTTCTAGCGAGAGAATTGGAAAATCTATAACAAAGGGCTGTCCTCAGGGTTCTGTGTTAGGGCCCCTGTTTTGGGACATCCACATGGAGCCATTACTAGACACCCTACAACAAAGTGAAGAAGTGCTAGAGGTGATAGCCTATGCAGATGACCTCCTCCTGCTGGTCGGCGGCCGTGGCCGCGAAGACATTGAACCTAAAATAGAGAGTGCCCTAAACAAGTTACAACTATGGTGCCAAAACACCAAAATTACGGTGTCACCGAGCAAGTCCACCTACTAGACATTGAACCTAAAATAGAGACTGCCTTAAACAAACTACAGCTATGGTGCCAAAACACCAAAATGACGGTGTCGCCAAGTAAGTCCACCTACTTACTATTGAAGGGACAGTTACTACGCAACCCGACCGTACGAATCAACCGCTCGCCGGTTCTTAGGAGACGTGACGCACGATATTTGGGCATCATCATTGATGAGAAGTGGAACTTTGGGAAACACATCGAAACCGTGACCCAGAAAGCTCTTCAAACACTGAATAACCTCATATCAATAGGACACAGAAGATTTCATCTTCCACCACACCTTATAAAACTTTATCATAACAGTATATTAACATCGATAGTGGGTTACGGCTCGGGAGTCTGGGCACACAGGCTCACGAGGGTGGTGCCCGCCATGACAGTGAGAAGGGTTCAAAGGAACATGATTCTTAGATCGGTAGGTGCTTATCGAACAACACCTGGGGGAGCACTAACAGTTATAATGGGGCTTTGCCCCCTGGATATCAAAATCAGGGAGCAAGCTGCATGGTTCTGGAGTAAAAACGGAAATATAACAAAAATAGAGGAAATCTTAGGCATCGGGGCTGGGGACAAGGGCGAAATTCGGCGAAGAGGAGTACAATTATGGCAAGAACTGTGGGATACTGAAGAAACAGGGCGCAGGACACATGAGTTATTACCAAGCATTACGGAACGGCTAAAGATGAAATACTTCGAACCTAGCAGAGGGTTAATCCATTTTCTCACTGGACATGGACCTTACCCGGCATACTTATGCCGGTTTGGGAAAAGGGCCACACCCGCGTGTGAATGTGGTGAACCGGAGGGCACTCCCGATCATGTGATTTACGAGTGCCCTCTCTTCAATGATGTTGCTTCAACGCTGCGAGACCAACTACCTGACTATGACACTTACAACCTAATAAGACAAGAAGACACCTTTCAAATAATAAATAGACTTGCCAACGAGGTATCACAGAAGGTGTTAAGAGACTATATGAGGGAACGAGACTGAATAGCACAAATTACGGCAAATACGCCCTACTCCCATTCCGCCTGTGCGTGGATAGGCCGACCCTTTAGTCTGGAATCCGCCACGCGCGGGAACAGGGGGGGTGGGGAATAAGAACAACCCGGAATTGACATTACACTGGAAATGACGTAGGTTAGAATTAGTAAGTAGGAATTAGATTAGAAATCTAGATTTAGAAACCTGCAGCGAGTAACATCCTGGCCTGCCCAGTGTCAGGGGCACGCCCATCTGGATTAGCTCGATGGGCAAGGCAAATAAGTAGGTTTGTATATTGCTGACACATTTGTGACGCTGCAGGAAGTAATATGTAGGTTTAGTTCAAAAATCTTTTAGAAGTTTAATCAATAATAATAAATTGTATAGCTGCCCATTGTAATTAGATATAGCTGTAGCTCACAATTTAACATAGAATGTAATTAGCTGCAAATTGTAACTAACAGTAGCAAGTAAGACCCACTAATGTAATAAGGTGGTGGGTTGGATGTATAAATATTATTGTTGAGTAAATAAAGATTTTTTTTTTTTTTTAAAAAAAGTCCACCTACTTACTACTGAAGGGACAATTAATCCGTAACCCGACTGTACGAATCGAGCGCTCGCCGGTTCTTCGGAGACGTGACGCACGATACCTGGGCGTCATCATTGATGAGAAATGGAATTTTGGGAAACACATCGAAACCGTAACCCAGAAAGCCCTCCAAACACTGAACAACCTCATATCCATAGGACATAAAAGATTTCATCTTCCACCTCATCTCATAAGACTCTATCATAATAGTATATTAACATCAATAGTGGGTTACAGCTCGGGAGTCTGGGCACACAGGCTCACGAGGGTGGTGCCCGCCATGACAGTGAAAAGGGTTCAAAGGAACGTGATACTTAGATCGGTAGGGGCTTACATCACCAGGGGGAGCACTAATAGTCATAATGGGGCTTTGCCCCCTGGACATCAAAATCAGGAGCAGGCTGCATGGTTCTGGATTAAGAAGGGAAATGTAACAAAAATAGAGGAGATCTTAGGCATTGAGGCAGGGGACAAGGGTGAGATTCGGCAAAGGGGAGTACAACTATGGTAAGAACTGTGGGACACGGATGAAACAGGGCGCAGGACATATGAATTGATTCCAACCATTAGGGAACAGCTAAAAATGAAATACTTTGAACCCACCAGAGGACTAATCCATTTTCTCACTGGACATGGGCCTTACCCGGAATACTTATGTCGGTTCGGGAAAATGGCCACACCCGCGTGTGAATGTGGTGAACCGGAGGGCACTCCCGATCATGTGATTTACGAGTGCCCCCTCTTCAATGATTTTGCTTCCACACTACGTGACCAACTACCCGACCACGACACATACTACCTGATAAGACAACAAGACACCTTCCAAACACTGAATAAACTCGCCAACGAGGTATCACATAAAGTGCTAAGAGAATACATGAGGGAACAAAACTAAATATCAGAGATTACGACAAATACGCGCCCTAGTCCCATACCGCCTGCGCGTGGATAGGCCGACCCTATAGTCTGGAATCCGCCACGTACGGGATTAGGGGGAGTGGGGAATAAAAACAACCAGGACTGGACAATGCACTGGAGTTGACTTAGGTTAAAACTAGTTAGTAGAAATTAGACTAGAAATCTAGAATTAGGAACCTGCAGCGATTAACATCCTGGCCTGCCCAGTGTCAGGGGCACGCTCATCTAGATTAGCTCGATGGGCAAGGCAATAAAGTAGGTTTGTACATTTCTGACACATCTGTGACGCTGCAGGAAGTAGAATGTAGGGTTAGTTAAAATCTTAGAAGTTAGAAACAAATAGGTGTATATAGCTGCCCATTGTAATTAGATTATAGCTGTAGCTCACGACTTAACATATTGAATTAGCTGCTAATTGTAACTAACATTAGCAAGTAAGACCCACTAATCAAATAAGGTGGTGGGTTATGATGTATAAATATTATTATTGATGGTATATAAAGATTTTTTTAAAAAAAGAAGAAAAGAAACAGGATAATGTACTACTGCTCCGGCATTATCAGGGCATACTCATCTCAATGGCCACTTGCCTTCAGCTGCATCTATGTAGAGAAACTTCAGTAGATTTGATCAACCTGGATAAACTGAAAGAAACAGAGGCTGTAGAGAGTTTCAGAGAGAGTATTAGGGAACGATTGACAGGTTCGGGGGAAAGAAATGCAGCAGATGGACAATGGGTAGCTTTGAGAGATGAAACAGTGAAGGCAGCAGAGGGTCAAGTAGGTAAAAAGACGAGGGATAATAGAAATCGTTGGGTAACAAAAGAGATACTGAATTTAGTTAATGAAAGGAAAAAATATAAAAATGCAGTAAATGAAGCAGGCAAAAAGGAATACAAACGTCTCAAAAATAAGATCGACAGGAAGTGCAAAATGGCTAAGCTCGGATGGCTAGAGGACAAATATAAGGATGTAAAGGCATATATCGACAGGGGTAAGATAGATACTGCCTACAGGAAAATTAAAGAGGCCTTTGGAGAAAAGAGAACCTCTTGTATGAATATCAATAGCTTAGATGGGAAACAAGTGCTGGGCAAATGAGGGAAAGGAGATTGGTGAAAGGAACATATAGATCATCTATACAAGGGCGATGTACTAGATGGCAGTATTACTGAAATGGAAGAGGATGTAGATGAGGACGAAATGGGAGAGATGATACTGCGTGAAGAATTTGACAGAACACTGAAAGACCCAATTCGAAACAAGGACCTAGGAGTAGAAAATCTTCCATTAGAACTACTGGCAGCCTTGGGAGAGCCAGCCGTGGCAAGACTCTACCATCTGGTGAGCAAGATGTGTGAGACAGGCGAAATACCCTCAGACTTCAAGAAGAATATAATTCCAATCCCAAAGAAAGCAAATGTTGATAGCTGTGAAAATTACCGAAGTTTAATAGGACACGGTTGCAAAGTACTAACACGAATTCTATACAGATAAATGGAAAAACTGGTAGAAGCCGTCCTTGGGAAAGATCAGTTGGGATTCCGTAGAAATCTTGGAAAATATGAGCAAAAATGACCATACGTATTATCTTCGAATGTAGATTAAAGAAGGGCAAACCTACTTTTCTATCATTTGCAGATTTAGAGAAAGCATTTAAAATGTTGACTGTAATATTCTCTTTCAAATTCTGGGGGTGTCAGGAGTCAAATACAGGGATCGGAAGGCTATTTACAATTTTTACAGAAACCAGATGGTAGTTATAAGATTCGATGGCACGAAAGAGAAGCAGAGGTAGGGAGGGGAGTGAGACAGGGTAGTAGCCTATCCCCAATGATATTCTATATCTATATTGAGCAAGCAGTAAAGGAAACAAAAGAATAATTTGGAGTAGGAGTTAAAATCCATGTGGAAGAAATATGAAATTTGTGGTTGGGCGATGACATTGTAATTCTGTCAGAGACAGCAAAGGACCTGGAAGAGCAGTTGAACGGAATGGACAGTGTCTTGAAAAGAAGACATAAGATGAATATCAACAGAAGCAGAACGAGGATAATTGGGTGTAGTCGAATTAAATTGGGTGATGCTGGGGGAATTAGATCAGGGAATGAGTAACTTAAAATATAAAATGATTTGTGCTATTTGGGTAGCAAAATAACTGATGGTGGTCGAATTAGAGAAGATATAAAAACTGATGGTGGTCGAATTAGAGAAGATATAAAAACTGATGGTGGTCGAATTAGAGAAGATATAAAATGTAGACTGGCAATGGTAAGGAAAGCGTTTCTGAAGAAGAGAAATTTGTTGACATCGAGTATAGATTTAAATGTCGGGAAGTCTCCTCTGAAAAGTATTTGTATTGTGAGCTAACATCCCCATAGATGATCGGACTCACATGCGGTTCCTCTTCGTCGAAATGTCTTGGCTCATACTCGTCTAGGGATTGAACCGCACGTGTCAAATTACACGCCCTAAATTAGACACTTGTGGCCCTTTGCTTAAACTGTCTGACTAATGGCAATATTGGAAAATACAAAGCCAACATATCATATAATAACAGTAATAATAATATCGGGAACTACATTAACGACCCATAAATGATGTAGGCTACACAATTAAGATTTGGATGGAATAATTTATATTCAGAAAGCAAACTAATAGCGAAAATGGTCATATCTAGAATTACTGTTACACTCGAGGTCATATCCACTTAACTGAGTTCTATCATTCACAATCTCATCGCGAATCACAATACTCCACCTCGTTGTTTACACGAAAAGTTAGAGTTCACACCAGGCGCGCGGCTGCTCAACGCTCAGAGACTAAGTTCCTCAATACCACACAACGCGGAATTTTGTAAGTCTTTTCACTTCCAAGCTGCCTAATGACCAACTGCAGGCTTTCGCGTCTGCACCAGCTCTTCCTTCTGTCCGTCCCCGGCCGCGTTTCCCGATCACCGAACATCTTCGCTCAACTGTCTAGCGCAGTTTCCTTTCCTGAAGCCGTCCATGTAGTTGGCTACAGCTTATTCTAACTAATTAAAGTAACAATAATATCAATTACGTAATAAATGTTAAATTCTTTTACATAAAACCATTACAATTTCCTTTTTAACTTTAACGACCAGTAGCCTTGCACCAATGTGTTTTCTGATAAGTAAATAAAGAACAAAAGCAACTATTATGCACTGAACTTTACAACAAATATTCTACTACCTGATGATTCAATAAGGTGTCATGCTGTCACCGTTCAATGTGTTTTGTGTGGAGGAATTGATGATCTGATGCTTACCTGAAAATATTGATAATTTAAATTTATTATATCTTTTAAACAAATAAAGTTAAGGAATTGATATTTAGAACATTTGTCCTTTAAATTATGCGCTTCTACATGAAATGTCAATAATTAAGATTGACCAAAGCGTTCAGGTTGTAGCATTCAGTTCTTTGTTACAAAAGTAGTTAATTTCACTTTAACAGTAAATCCTAAACTAAATATTCATGTTCTATTGTGATCACCATGAAAATTTATCGAAGACAGCAGATTAAAATTACTGTGGCTTGATTCCCTGCACTGCTACAGAATTAAATAGTTTTCATAAATGTTTCCCTGCATGGTCGATCTTAGGACCACCATATTTAACACTGCTACGTCTTCTCGACCATAGAATCCTTCTACTGGGTTTCCCTATGACGTAGGTTCTCGTCTGTCCCACTCGCACACTACAGCGCTTAGGCCTCAATGCACAATAGACACCTGTGAATTTCCACATCTCGTGGTGAAACTGCGCTCGTTGTGGCACATAGTCCTCGACGAAAGGGTTCGCTTAACAATTCCTGTAGGCTGACTTTTTCAACTATATATTTAAATGAGAGTGCAATGCTCGTTAACTCACAATACGGAGTGAAGTCATATATGGAAGTGAAACATGGACGATAAATAGTTTAGAAAAGAAGTGACTAGAATCTTTCGAAACTTTGGAATCTGTGGTACAACTTGAATAGAAGAAGGGATTTGTTTGGTACGACTTGTTCTGAGGCATCAAGAGATCACATATTTAGTAATGAAGGACAACATGGACGGTAAAAATCTTATAGGGAGACCCAATTATGAATACACTAAGCAGATTCAGAAGGATGTAGGTTTCAGTAGTTACTTTGAGATGAAGAAGCTTGCACAGGATAGAGTAACATAGAGAACTGCATCCTGGGCAGAAGACCACACCAGTTCAACGGGTTACGACCTTAGGACTCAAACATATGGTGGTCGTGTGTCCCTAACAGAGAAATGACGTGAGTTGTGGATAGGGCAGATTAGAACATGAGGGGACAAACAGTTTTGTAATGTTTCTAGAGCTTATATACACAGTGTTCTGTTTTCGTGTTTCCAAAAAAAGACTGGGAGATGGAGACAATAATGAGATGATGGGTGTGATTCCTGATTCTAAAGTTAACTGATTATTGGGCACATTCATTACAAGACATTACAAACAGGAACCTTTTTAATAAACCAACATCATTTAACCATTTACCTAGACAATTATTGTTTTACACTCTATGTGTGTGTGTGTGTGTGTGTGTGTGTGTGTGTTTGTAATTCAGGGGAAATAACTTGGGGCTTGAAGTGAATGTTACAGATATTATGCAACTTCATGGTATTTTCACAGATCATTTTAATATAACGCTGATTAAACACAATGTTTTGTATGTGTATGCCAATTTAAGTAAGTGTCTTTGACTTTCAGGGAAACACCTATCAAAATAAGGGATACTTAATTTTTGCTGCATATTTTCAAACTTGGCCCTACAACTTTTCGCATACATTCTGACTGGTTGCCTCATTTTAATGCTTCACTGTGATTGGAGTGGGGCAGGGAGAGGCTGGTTCCGCCATTTTGGACATTTTAAATTCAATTTTATTTATTTGTTTCTTGGAACCACATTATAACTGGCCTCTTCATTTTAATTTTGTAAGGTGACTGTCTTGCGAGAAGGGTGAGAGGGAGGGGGAAAGGGCAGTGGCTTGACATCGCTGACAAGAAATGCAGGATAAGGTGCCACCTTGGTGATGGCTATGATGACATCATTTCCTTCGATATGAGGCAAACCGCCTGGCTGCTCTACGTGGTAAATGGCCTTCAGTCCTCATAACTTCACTATTTAGATATACAGCATAATGTCAAACAGATAACATTAAAAACGAAGGAAGAGACTGTCCTCAGCTGGAGTAGCGAAGTGCTCGTTGAAACCATGATATTCTCTGTTCCAACATTTGTAAAAAGTTAACTTCATAGTTGAATAAGCCGAAGTTAACATTCTTAACTTCACATAATACATCAAGGCTGCACAGACCAATAAACAAGATGTAAATGCAAAGATGAATTGACAGCAACAAAGAAATATAACTATCTTACCCAGAGCAAAAGTATCCAAGAAAAGTTTGAGCATACCAGCCAATCGATTCCACTTCATCCCATTCGCTTTGAGGTCAAAATTAATATTACATAAACAAAATCAAATAATATGATATCTGCTATGAGGACTTTTCTTTCCATGAATCAAAATCATCTTACTATTTTCGCACGGCATTCTACAACAGTATCATGGCATTAAAATGCTGTTCAGAGAAAGCACGTGGAGAACATCTATGACAAATATTCCACATTAAAAACATATGACAAACATTACTGAAACGTTGTGCGATCGATAGCTCGCACCATTTTCCTGGAACACGATCTTTGGCGTGAAGGGGACGTGGCACGTTTAGCGAGAGAGGCAGTGAGTGAAGCACCACGGACAGCATAGGACAGCAGGCCAACGGGCTGGCTGTTTGTTCTACCGCCCGTGTGACTTCCAAGTTTGACTAGCTGAACATATTCCGGACACGAAGTACGTGCACCAGAAACGGGAGTGGCCAAATAATTGATTTGGCCGATCAGGTTTTTAGGCGGGCGGTGGGTCGCTTTCATGCACGCATCTCATGGTGGCTCCAAATTTTTCCACTGTTTGTCACTGCAAAACGGCTTTGCATGCTCAGTGAGCATGTTTCTGTACTTCAGTGCCGACACTACGTGGCATTTGTACAGACTGATCTTGCTTCCCACTGTGAGCGTGATAAAGGTGACTGCGCGTGTGTGTGTGTGTGTGTGTCTTTCTCTTTCTTTGTTGGACTCGGTTCAGCACCCTGTTGTTATTGTTACCCGTTCCAGTGTCTCGCCAGGCGATTTGACGAATGTGTCGGTCGTTGTTGTTGTTGTTGTTGTTGTTGTTGTTGTCTTCAGTCCTGAGACTGGTTTGATGCTGCTGTCCATGCTACTGTATCCTGTGCAAGCTTCATCTCCCAGTACTTACTGCAACCTACATCCTTCTGAATCTGCTTAGTGTATTCATCTCTTGGTCTCCCTCTACGATTTTTAACCTCCACGCTGCCCTCCAATGTTAAATTTGTGTCGGTCGTATGAAAACATAATATCTTCAATTTGTCAACTGCCATAGAGTTGTGATTTACTGTACGCTTTAAAGTACTGTGGTTTTCGATAGCTTGGGGTTGTGTAAAAATTTTGTAATGTTCAGTGCGTCATAGTTCATAACGATCAGAATATTCTTTTTTGGCTGGTACCCTGTGTACTAAATCGACAAATTTCTTTAGATATTTGTAGCCCGCAAGCCTATGAGTCTTACATGGGAAAATGTTCTTGGATTATTCTTCCAAGCGAAGCTTGTTTTCAACGCCCACCGTTAACGTCTTCCTTCCACCTATGTTTTCCATCCTGCACGACGGTTAGGTATTTACCATTTCCGCCTTGTGACGTTATTTGAAGCCGAATCTCGGTTGGTCGCTGAAGTTCTTTGCAATGAGTTTTAAGTGGGGTTGGTTGCCTCTGTCAGTTACCATATCATCTTTTAACACCTTATGACAACTGTTTTGTCTACACTGCAAGCGTGCAACCTGATGACTTAAGTTTTTACTTGTCTTACTTAGAACTTACTTCTCCGTTCATAAGGCTATCATTGTATGTATCTGTCTTGGGGAGTGTATCCACTGGTTGCTTAGAAAAGGGGGAGCGTGCCTGCTTTAGGTAATTTCGGGACCGTTCGCCTAGACCACATTTCCCGAATCATGGTGGTGTAATAACAAGGAGCTTTAATTGTTTTTCTTTCCTTTCATGGAATTCTTTTTGATAAACATGAATTATTTGTTGTATTTTAGTCGAACACATTCTAAAGATGTTACTGCCAACCTGAAGAAAGTAAAACAGTCATGTTGTATTTGTTGCGAAACACTTATTTGGAGCATTCTTCAGTTTTGTACTTAAAGAAATTGTTTTATCCATTATCAGTAATTGTTCTTAAACTATATTATTTAAATGGATAGTTTTGTCTTAATATTTCAAGGTCTTGTTGAAGTAACTGGTAAAGTTATTTTTCATGAGTAATATTAGTAAAAATCTTGAAACGAATGATGTTCTATCCATATTTTTTCAGGTCCTTCCACTCCCAGGCAACATTCCGACAGTAGTGTGTACTAATTATATAATCCATTTCCCATAAACATAGAAAGGGAAATGTGAATCTACAGGACATTACCTGACTAAAGGAACAACAAATTTCTACAAGGAAGCATGGATATAAGGAGAACACATCCGCAACATGTTGCAAAACCTAACCATCACTGGAAATCACTTTGCACTTTCATTCTGTATATGACATTTACACCAAAGTTTCAAATCATACAGGTGCTAATGCACCATCTTGCCAGAAACGTTACTACAAGGCCAAATAATAAGGAACATGGGTAATTGCCTGGTTGGATACAGAAAATCCATCAATTAAAACACAGTTAAAAACATTCTGCTCTCCACACTGAGTAAAACAATACAAATAATCTAGTGTTATCAAAATCTCTTACACTGCGATTTAGTCATCTCACAATGTGACAGTAATGAACTTTATATATCATTCTTTTTGAGTTGGTTTCCTCATCTTTCAGGTGGAAAGGAACGTCTAATAATTAAGAAAGTATTCATGAGGAGTCAACTGTATTTAATCACCATCTCTCAAATGGAATGCAACCTTATCCTGCGTCATCACCTTGAATGAATAACTAATTGTGCAAATCACAGGTCATTCACTTTGTGTTCAGCATCCCCCACATGGATATATCACCAGCTTCACCACTACTACCACAAAGGAAAAAGTCATTCATTACTTCACATTCATTTGGAACAAGACATACAAGTTGTTCAACCTGTTGCAAGGATCTGACTACTTTGAAGAAACCAAATCATGTTATTAATGCAGTGTAGGAAATGCACCCATTATTTTCAGAGAAATGAACTACAATGGCCTGAAATTCCATCAGTTTCCTTTCTACTTACCATACATTCTATTCCTCCAATTTTCTCACCATATCCTAAATATGGTTTCAAGCTTTGAGTAGTCATCTTAACTTCCATTTCTTCTTCCACTAACTGCCTAAAAATTACAACAAACATTAGTTCATTCAGCTCGTTAATTATTTCTTGATCACCATTGTCCTTATCCTCTTTTGACAAAGAAAATTCATTGTAGTTAGAGTTCACTTTCATTAATTCTAGTTCGGATACATTTTTCTTATTTTGGCCTATCTTTACTGTGTGGTACAGGCAAGTCTCCTCCCGAGCAGATGTGACCATCTCAAACTTACCAATACTAGCACACATGGTGTCCTTTGAGTGCTGCACAGAATTACGTCAGCTGGGTACATTAGCACCAAGTTTAACTGCTGTAACAGCTTTCTGCATCTGGTGTTGCTTAGTACTACCCCTTACTCTCTCAGTATCAGCTTTTATTCGTTCAATATCAACCATTGGGTTCTCCATATTAACTTCTATTCGTTTTATTATTTTTTGTTCTTTCTGTTTGTCCCTTCACATTGTTATTCTCTATTAATTTTGTAGTCTGTTCTTTTCCAATAGCCTCCATTATGTCCCATAAAACTACTGTCATTCTCATCAGACCCAGAACAAATATAGGTTTTCCAGCAAATAACATGTTGTTTATGACTTCATACACAGAGGAGGTGAGGAGAGGTGGGCTACAGGCTGGGGTGGGAAAGCGCAGATATGATTAGTGGACAAGTAACACAGCAAACACAAGATTTACTTAACTTCTATTTCTTCAAGTGTACGGTGACTAATAATGCGACAAGAAATACAGTGCAGCTTTCAGTTAAACTTGGAAGAGTCTCTTTGTACTGAATCATGAACAATGATGACAGTAACGTCACTAGGCAGGGCATAGCCTCCCGCAGGGAAGTAGCTTCAAGTGCAAGTCGGCTGAGAGGCTGCTGCCAGCTGTCCTACACTGCAGCGGAAGAGGGCACTTGTAATCAAGAGCAACTGGAGTCATGGCTCAGTGGGAATGCTGCATTGGTTCCACTACATCCCATACGCTTCCTATCGGCGATGGATGGAATTTGCTATTCCAGTGCCAACTATGATGCACCGGTATGGTAGTATTGATACATGATACCAGATCCTTCATTAACCTCCTCACTGACGTCATTTAGTGTGGATGACAGAATGAAAATCGGTGTAGGGCTGGGTTCAACAGCTACGTGTAGACAACTATTACTTTTGGGATTTGGACGTAACACAAGACCTCGCTGAGGTTTTTAGCAAAATGGAGATGAGCAACTATTTAATATCACCCCAAGACTTCTACATGGAAGGAGACCACCAGGCTAACACGAGTCAAACAACAGATACTCAAGACCAAGATAATCTAATTATTTATGTTCCACCTACATACAGTTTTAATTATCCATCTATAAACTACGTGGACATTCGTAACTCTGACTCCAATAAAGAAGACTAAGTATTATACAGAAGTATTACGTTAAAGCAGGAGAAACTTATTTTTCTCAGTCTAGAACATCGTTCTCCACAATAGTGTCCGATATAGATATTGTAGAATTGGGATTGGTTTACACGAGCAACGTTATTCCACAGGTCCTAAGAAAAAGAGTAGATGTATCACAAATTTTACGTTAAAGAAATTACACTTTTAAGTAAAGTTCATATGTTCTGTACACATAAAAGAAAACTGGAAATGGAGAACATCGAAGTAAAGAAAAGAAAGCTAGAGTATACAGAAGACAATTGCCATAAAGGAAGAGTATAAGCTGCATATGAGAAAGGAAGAAGCTATTGCGGATGTGCAGACCTGGTTTAAATAATGTTTTAAATGCAATGTGTGGAGAAATCTGATTACGACTGGGGAGTATAAGATAATAACATTCACTGCAAAGAGCAGTGGTAAGTGGCCTTTGTTGGAATACTGGGGGAAAACGGTGGACTGAAGCATGTTTACTATGTTAACGGATTCACGAAAAATCTGTGTATCGAACTCCATTCCTCCTTGGATCTGCTTAGAAAGGATGGATACATTATATCGAAATGTTGTGGGTTTGATGTCACACACATAGCAACAGAACAGAGCAGAGCTCAAAACGAACGCAATAACAAACTATAATGGCAACTCGCTTGTAACAGTTGTAAACGTAAGGTTCTACACCGAAATTCCGCAAGGATGTACAGCAGAAGAACTGGAAGCCTATACCCAGGAAGATATGTAGTGTCATAACAACAGTGTCATGCAAGAAATAAGAGGAAAATTTAAAATTACCGTATGTTCTCGTCAAGAACGACTGTGGTGAGGAACCGAACAAATTGTTAAACCCATAAAAGGAGTAGTTTACAGGAAAAAAAATTAGATATATACTGGGATTTCGAAATATACTATCTCTCTGTTTGTCAAGTTATTGGCTTGAGAAAGGAACAGGTGATTCAGATTTGGATATAATTAAAAAATGAGATTGGACATTATTAAAACTACGCCTAACAAAAATAGGGAAAGAGTTGTTTCCTGTATGTAAATGTATATGCAAAAATTGATAAAGATTTGATACTAGAATATTTTCTTGCCTTATTAGCTAATCTAATAAAACTCCGAAGATATTTTCTGTATACAATTATCTATGTCATGTATTTCGGATTGGGAAAGTGGGTAGTCGTGTGACCTTGAAAAGTAGTTAAAACTAGGTTGTAGAAAGTATGGAACCCCTCTTTGTACCTGTATGAAAGTGGTATGTGAGGCTGAGTGGCTCCTTCACACGTACAAAAAACTAATATTGTTACTAGCGGTGAGGATTCTTGTATTTAATGAACTAGTTTTCTTTAGTAGATGTAACAGCACATGCCGATTCCTTGGATTCACAGTCCTGCTGATACCTTTTTAAAAACTTTTCTTCAGAAAAGATACTTAAACACCTGAAGAAAATGTTTTTCACATCTTTATGTTTCGACAATTGGCCGTAAAGGAGACAGAACAGGTCTTTTACCCATACCCAATGCTGATCATTACCTTCGTAGAAGAGCAGCTTGTTTACATAAAGATCACGCTCACCTGTGTATTTCCAACTACAGTATGCTTGTGCTGCTCATATGGCTTTCTTTTCTTCTGATTCTTCAGGTCATAAACGTCAATCGATACTCTGGAATTTTGTGCCTGAAATTTTTATATGTTCAGAATTTTTATAGGGAACTAAATACTGTCAAAGTTATAATATCCACGTATGTTAAGACCTATTCCGTATAGAGATGTGCGCTGCGGATCTTTTGTGTAATTTCTTTCGTCTGCGTGTTCTTATTATCCTCAGGGAGTCTCTTATAACTGGACCCTCAATTTAACGGATCATCGACATGAATATGGACGTCGATGTGCAGTATTTGGCTCACTGCTTTAGCTGACCCTCTTACTTCCATCTCGGAAACTTAGGCCAGTACAGCGCCTAAGGTGCATTCACGACACCACTCAGCGATTGATGTACTGTAAGATATAACGCCATTTTCACTCCAGATGTAGTACAGGCTTTTGTGCTCAACAGCGCCCTCCTGTCTGGGAGGGTGAGTCAACTCGCAGCAGAGTACTGCATTATATTTAATGGAATTACGTTTCAGATCATCAAAGGCTTTGAAGAGCTCTGCCTCCAACACCAGGTGGCATGCTTTTAGAAACCTGACTGGGTCACAATACCCCCCAGCAGGATTCTCAATTCCAGTAAATGAGATACGCCCCTCAGAGGCCCTAGAACGCCTACAACGATATACTGAATATAAATAATTACAAAAACATATATAATAAGTTTATTCCAGATGGAAGTGATCCCTCCTGGTTATCATTCTCGACGCGTAGCCCTACTAGAGTCACATCCTCCTCTTTATCTATAGCACCATCTACAACAATGGATAATATATGACTCACACAACTGTATACGATGTAAAAAAGTTTAATGGGAATGTATTACAAGTGCAGTTGCGCTTTTGGTGCATTTCGGCCTCCAGCAGCACCGCAATGTCCATCAGCCGCTGCTCTAATGCTATGCAACAGCAATATCAAAAATTTTGTTACGATCTGAATACACCGACAGCTGTTTTCTGTACAAGTAAACTATCACACAGAATTTGGAGATGTACTGAAAGTGTTGTTAATAACACCTCTGTATTGAAACTAGACTGAACTGCATGTGACTGCTTTAGTCTTTAATAAAACTTGCATCTCACTGCGTATTTAACTGAACTGAACTTTATCTGACTGCATGAAAATATTGTTGGAAAATTAATACTCAAAATACACATCTGACTGCATGAAAGTTTAGTGGTAAAAATAAATGAAAGTCACCAACCTGCATCTAACTGCGTCTGTGGACTTAGCTCGTGCACTCGTTCCCGTTTAGCCGATAATAAAACATATATTCAACTCAGCTGTAGTGGAATGGCATAAAATTGTCATTCTAGATAACTTTACTCATTTTGGCCCTGTTTGTTACTTAATAAAAATTCTGTCTTGATCTGAATAATTTGCTAACTGTGCAATGGCATATAGATTATTTTACTCTGATAAATGAAATTATTAGCTTTACTCACGGGAACTTTACTTTAATGTACGTTTTGCTTCAATGCGAGGACAGGATGCGGAGAATGACTTAAGGTGTGAGATGAAACTCTGATTTAATCTAAAAAATATTTATTGTTTATTGTTCAAACTTTTAAGGCACATGTGAAAAACTAAAAAAGAAAACTTCTATACCATGGATTTACGAGAAAGTTTCACAAAACGCTTATTGCATTAACAATAGGATTTCTATCTAGCTTTTAGACATTATTTAACCAAAGAAAAACCTATTTTATTAATTATTCTTTCTAGTTTCCCCAGGTATGTGCCAAGTTTCACTCAATATATAGCTTATTATGTGCATAGCGCCAATTCTTACTTCGATGCTGTCACGACCCGGCTGCCTCCTGCAGGCATCTAGCTCCGACTCGAAACACGTCTGCTGTCTCTGTGCATCTCCTCACCTCTACTCAAACTTTTACCGCGTGCACCTAGCTCTGTTAGCTGTCAAAGATCTTACTACTCAATGATGTACTACTCGTCCAACCTTGCGGTTGGGAACTATCGACATTTTTCACTGACTATTCTGATCGAATCTCAGCACATACCTTTCACAACCCTCTGGTCCAATGGACCAGAATTTTGTGGGGGATCTTTGCAGTTAGCACAGATTTCCCCACGAAATTCGTAAAAAAAATTGCAATGGAAAATACAATATAAAATATACATAGTATTCACATGAAAAGAGTGTTACAGAGCAATGAAATTGATCAATAAACCTAGGATGTTAAGTAAAATGTATAATACCATGAGACTTGCTATTCACAGTGAAACAAAGAACATCAAAATGTACAAAACCAAAACATCTCTATAAAGGACAAAACATCAGACATATAGGGAATTAAGTGAGGTGTATCAAATTAAACTTTACCAACAGTCCAGGTTTGCAAGTCACAGTGACTCAAAGAACATCAAAATGTACAAAACTGGAATACCTGTTACATAATACCAAATGTTACCAAATACAAGCAGAGAAATATGGGGGAACATACCGCACATAACATGAAACTACATAACAGTTATGTAGAATGTGAGAAAAAATACGTAAAATAGCGAAATACAAGTGAATCATTGATGTCACACAATACTAAGTGTTACAAAATGTAAACATAGACATATAAGGAAACACACCTCGAAAAATATCAATGTTTACCTAATAGTTACATCATATAAACTTGAATGTTACCACATAGAAGTATAGAAATATGAGGGAAAAATACCTCAAATCATATCCAAATTTACCCGATAGTTATATAGAATATGAGAAAAAATACATAAAATATGCAATAAGATACTTTAATTAATAGTAGGCTTAACTATTATGTCTTTGTCACGTTACGTGACAGCATAAACTGACTTTCAGTTACCATCATTATCTTGGAGTAAACCTCAGATACATGTCGACTGTCTTTGATAATAGTGAATAAACGGCCTCGGGAGATCAGACACCCTGAGCCCGAAATTAGGTCAATTATACAGTACAGGTCACATCAGGTGGGAGACCACACTGACTCATAATTGAGGTGTAGTGCAAGAAAATAGAAATATGTGGCCTCAGGCGATGGGACACACTGAGCAACCGATTGCTTGTTACATCAGGGGATAACTCACCCTGTAACAGAGGTCTCAGGTGATTACAAACGCTGAGCCATGGTAGTATCGAGTGTTAAATATATGTCAAGTCAGATGACTACACCTACTGACATTCAGTTACAATTATCAGTCATAGAAGGCATGTTATGTCAGGTGGCAGTCCACACTGACGTACTCTTAACATCGTGAACTTCAATTACTTATAGTAGACATTTGACTTGAACAGGTAGCCCACACTGGCTTTTGTCACATTCTCGTAAACTTACATCTAGTAGTCCTTCAGGAGACAATTCAGTCTCTGTTATAATATTAAAAGCAATATACAATAGGCAGTGGACATTTACTGCAAAATGTGTTATCTCCATTTAAGTTAACAAGATATTAATATTTAAAGTAATATACAAGAACTGTATGCAGTGGACATTTGCTGCATAGAGAATGTGTTATATATCTTTAAGGTAACAAGAAATTAATATTTAAAGTAATTTACAATAATTGTCTGCAGTGCGTTTACTGCATAAAAATGTGTTACATATCTATAAGATAACACTAATGTTACCAACTCTCTAGCAAGAATAGTTTTGAGTTGAATAAAATCTATTTACAAAAAAAAAATTCCCTTAAAAGGTAGTAAAACATGCTTGCATACCACTTTTGCTAAAGTGCAGTAAAGTGATCCTGCACAAATATAGTGCGAATAAATTGTACCTAATCTTCTTACATAGAATATCAATTGAAGTGCAAGAAAGTCATGCTGCTCAATTGCAGCAATGATTAACAAATTTCAAACAATCTCCTTACATACTAGTTACGTCAAATTTAGAAAAGTCATGCTGCTAAATTGCAGCAGTAATCAATGTTCATGAAGAAATTCCTTACAAGATTCAACATTACAAGTTTAGGTAAAGTCCTACTCAGTAATTTGACTTCATAGTCACATCAGATAAATTAAACCTTCCATTTACATCATACAATATAAGCGTCTTGTTATGAAACAGTAAGATCAATTCTATCCCAAAAATTTGTATTCAAAAGCTTCCTTTCTTTTTACCATAAACATACATTATTAAATAGTCTTCACATAAGTATTTCATTAAAATATTCACAGTGCAAACACTCCCAAACATCTCACATTAGAAAACATCAATTCCATCCTACAAATTAGTATTGAAAAGCTTCCTTTCCTTTTTAACATAAACGTAATTCTCGAAGCCTTGCATATTAAATCCTTAGCACCATGAAATGGGGCATTACAAACAGTCCCCCTTTTTTTGTTTGTTTGTATAGTTGGTCCTCTAAATCGTGCATTTTAAGTACTAAGTACAATGAAATGGGGCATTACAAATGGTGATTTTACTTAACAGAGAACTGGTACACAGATATCTGACAAAACCAACAGAAAAAAATATATAGAACAGAAAGAAGAGTAGATTGAGAACTCAGAAAGGAAGAATGAGTTCTACAGAGTTTAAGGATACGGGGCACCAGCGCCACATGGTGTGTTAGTTAAAGAACAACCGACCCTCTACCCCATCTAGTCCTCTTGCGTAGAACAAATGGGTGATGTGTTATAACGTGTTAATGTTAAAATCATGTCAATCATGGAAATCATGTGTGAAAAAAAGGCAAAGTTAGTTATATAAATAACACACAGAGACAATAAAGAGCTTACTAATTACTGTAGCTGAAAATAATGGTAGTTATGGTGCACCAAGAGACGTGGGTATCATGGAAATAAAAACACAGTAATCTTATATTGATATAGCATGAAAATAACACACTTAGGGAACAGGCATTAGGAATGGACAACACACTGAGCTCAGTCAAGGAGAGGTACTGTCATGTGTCAGCAAGTAGCAGTGTGACAAAACAGAAGTGTGCATAAATTGAAGCATATATGCATAGTATGTGGCCACATAATCAACATCACCAAGTACAAAGGCAAAAGCATTGATTAAAAGATCCATAAGCAGTGTAGCACAAAAACGAATAATAAATATGTAGACAAAGTATAAAAATAGCTGTAACGAAATGCAAGAAGTTAACGTCAGATAATAAAGCAAATTAGCATGCCAACACAGAACAAAATTTCAGCAGAAAGCATATTGCAGATAATAAAGCAAAAATATCAGGCCAACACAGAACAAAATTGCAGCAGAAAGCATAAGGCAAAATTAGCAGGCCAACACATAACAAAATTTCAGTAGAAAGCATAAGGCAATATTAGCAGGCCCACACATAATAAGATTTCAGCAGAAAGCATAAAACATAACATTACTCTAATCCTGAAATAGGTAATCTTACCAAAAATAAATGTGCAGAAACACAGAAAGTCACACATAACACACATGATAAGCAATGAGATAGAGACAGCTGTTTATATCTTGGCATGAAAAACACATGATAAGAGAAGAAGCAACATATAAGGTAGTACAGAGACATCGTAAAACTCAATAAGTGTTATACTTTTGGTGGTGTAGGTATGAAAAAAAGGATTAAACAAAAAAATGCTGTAGTGTGGCATGACTTAAGTCCTCAGTAGATCCTCAATAACGAGTCCAAAAACAGTTCCAATTGGCCTCTAGTAATCCCAAGTTATCACATTATTGCATTAATGGCATCTGAAAAATGGTTGAGCAGTAGTAAGCAGTTTAAAATTGGAGACTCAAAATGTTAAGTTTTCAGAAACGCGAATGGTCTTATTCTCAAAGACAAGGGTTAAAATAAAAGTTACTGCCGTAAAGAGAAACTGGATAATAGCATAAACCATGTGTGAACATATTACTCGTATTGTACTCATCATGAAAATATCTGAATATTCGATTTCCCATGGCAACGAGAACATTAATACACCATCTGTACTGGCGACATAAAATGAAAATATTCTGACAGAGGTAAATTCTGGTAAACTTGGTACATCATAAAATCATTGATACGTGTTCATAAAAGATGTGAAAAGAAATTAACTGTTAAATACACTCCTGGAAATGGAAAAAAGAACACATTGACACCGGTGTGTCAGACCCACCATACTTGCTCCGGACACTGCGAGAGGGCTGTACAAGCAATGATCACACGCACGGCACAGCGGACACACCAGGAACCGCGGTGTTGGCCGTCGAATGGCGCTAGCTGCGCAGCATTTGTGCACCGCCGCCGTCAGTGTCAGTCAGTTTGCCGTGGCATACGGAGCTCCATCGCAGTCTTTAACACTGGTAGCATGCCGCGACAGCGTGGACGTGAACCGTATGTGCAGTTGACGGACTTTGAGCGAGGGCGTATAGTGGGCATGCGGGAGGCCGGTTGGACGTACCGCCGAATTGCTCAACACGTGGGGTGTGAGGTCTCCACAGTACATCGATGTTGTCGCCAGTGGTCGGCGGAAGGTGCACGTGCCCGTCGACCTGGGACCGGACCGCAGCGACGCACGGATGCACGCCAAGACCGTAGGATCCTACGCAGTGCCGTAGGGGACCGCACCGCCACTTCCCAGCAAATTAGGGACACTGTTGCTCCTGGGGTATCGGCGAGGACCATTCGCAACCGTCTCCATGAAGCTGGGCTACGGTCCCGCACACCGTTAGGCCGTCTTCCGCTCACGCCCCAACATCGTGCAGCCCGCCTCCAGTGGTGTCGCGACAGGCGTGAATGGAGGGACGAATGGAGACGTTTCGTCTTCAGCGATGAGAGTCGCTTCTGCCTTGGTGCCAATGATGGTCGTGTGCGTGTTTGGCGCCGTGCAGGTGAGCGCCACAATCAGGACTGCATACGACCGAGGCAAACAGGGCCAACACCCGGCATCATGGTGTGGGGAGCGATCTCCTACCTGGCCGTACACCACTGGTGATCGTCGAGGGGACACTGAATAGTGCACGGTACATCCAAACCGTCATCGAACCCATCGTTCTACCATTCCTAGACCGGCAAGGGAACTTGCTGTTCCAACAGGACAATGCACGTCCGCATGTATCCCGTGCCACCCAACGTGCTCTAGAAGGTGTAAGTCAACTACCCTGGCCAGCAAGATCTCCGGATCTGTCCCCCATTGAGCATGTTTGGGACTGGATGAAGCGTCGTCTCACGCGGTCTGCACGTCCAGCACGAACGCTGGTCCAACTGAGGCGCCAGGTGGAAATGGCATGGCAAGCCGTTCCACAGGACTACATCCAGCATCTCTACGATCGTCTCCATGGGAGAATAGCAGCCTGCATTGCTGTGAAAGGTGGATATACACTGTAATAGTGCCGACATTGTGCATGCTCTGTTGCCTGTGTCTATGTGCCTGTGGTTCTGTCAGTGTGATCATGTGATGTATCTGACCCCAGGAATGTGTCAATAAAGTTTCCCCTTCCTGGGACAATGAATTCACGGTGTTCTTATTTCAATTTCCAGGAGTTTAGTATGAAAATGAAACCTGAAACTCGTCACATAACCGTTTTTGACATCCCTAGTCAATGCAAAACCACATCGCTCACACTTCATATTTCTGTCGTCGTAACTTCAGCACACAGTATTGCTAATTATCACTTGTAGCGTCCAAGATCCCAAAGTCTAAAAAAAAAAAAAAATGCAACTTCAATCTGACAATACCTCATTCTCCACATAAACTTCTAATATCATCTTAAAAACTTTTATAAACCCTCATTTTCTTCAAATACATAAAATTCATTGAGAACAGTAGTCTGATCTTCATATCCTCATAGACAATACTCATATTCAATACACGTAATACAACCTTAAGCACTAAGGCCCTACGTAAACGTCAGGAAGATTGTTACCACTAGCTCAACATCAACATACAAAGTAGCCTTTGTTATGACAAAATCATCATACAAGCAGTGTCATTATGTAATAATTCCTTGTAATCATCGCAAAGTAACAGTGGTGAGCGACCAACAAAAAAAATAATAAGAGCAAAATTATCACGTAGTAAGTATAAACCTCAAATTGATGAATGATGATCAAAATACTCCACTGTAACGTCAACTTCGAACACCAGCATGAAATGAGTCCCACAGAAAACAATAACGTAGTTTATTAGTAATGTACAGAAAAAATCTCAGTTCATTACAATACGTAAGAAATCTGTAAATTTCAGGGAAGAAAACAGGTAACATTAAAAAAGGTGTCTCCAGAAAAAGATGTCTCCAAACTCTTGTCTTTATCATATTGCCTGAACAAAACTGAGGTGGTGTTATTTGAAGTTTGTATACGGTCAGAATGTTCGCCCTCTGTAAAAGAAAAGCGCACGACACAGGCCGATGGACATGAGAAAGAAAAAAGTTCTACCCTCCTGAGGTAGTTGACTGGGGCTCGAGAAAAAAAAAACTAAGTTGCCGACCACCTGTCGCTAATGTGGTTCCCAGGCAACGGTTGCAGCGACGCGCTACGCGCTCGCTAACTGTACTCGGGCCAGGGAGAAATAATGTGAACAAACTAGCTGGACGTATATAGCTGGGATTACAGAAGTAAGAAATAGGATTTAGAAAGTTCACAAACAAAGAAGTATTGTCTATTCAATAAAATGTTCGCAGTTGGTGATGTGATGTACACCACGTGATTTCTTTGTACATAGGGTTTGTACTTCAATTGCATTAGGATGTGCTATACGGACGACACGTTATGGACCCTTATACAACAGAAAGAATTTCTGACAGATTGCGGGCTTTATTGGATAGCCTGTGGGAGCGGACTAGAACTTTATCTCGTACTTGAATAGAAACATTTCTCTTTGTTGACTTCAATTGGCGCAGCCGTTGGTCAGCAGCTCGTTTAATATTCTGCAACGCCATTTAAATAATCTCGTGATGCCTTAGGCAGCGAGACTGTGGGAAACGTATGAGGTCTGTAATCTTGTCAGGTGGATGTTAATTCTTTAAAACCAGATGTGGAGACAATTGTGTGGAAGAATTTGGTAACGAATTTATTACATCCTGAAACATGTGGAGGTATTTATCCCAGTCATTGTGTTTTGCATGACAAAAGATCTTAAATAATTTCACCAACTCCTTCATTAACCTTTCTGCTGGGTTGGAAGATGTGTGGTACCTGGAAATGAAAATGGGTGAAATTTTGTGATTCTGAAGAGTACGTCGCCAAGTGCGCGAATGGAACTGCGGCCTATTGTTCCGGATATTACGGATGTTACATAACCCTCTTCTTTCAGAACCTGTTTAGTAAAAACACGTGAAACAGTACAGGCTGTAGCTTTATGTTTAATTCCATACAGAAAACACATAGGCATAACCTCTATTTGTAATGGGAATCGGGCCAAATAAATCAACGGCCGCCAGCTGACGAAGACGTAAAGGTAAGATGGGGAATGTCTGAGAAGCAAAGGATACTGTAGGTGGTTTAGCTTTTTGACAAAGTCTGCACTTTGCAAGGACTTGGCAAATACGTTTTTCCATACTGAAAAAGTAGGATGTTTGTTTAAGCAGCTGATAACATTTGCGGGGTCCATAATGCGCATAGCTAAGGTGAACATACCAAATCAGTTTGTTAATTAAGTCTTCAGGGATACAAACTAGCCACGTTGTCGTATCTGGTTTGATACGGCGGAACAGAATACTGTTGTGTATAAGGTAATAATGTCGTAGAGAGGTATTATTAACATCGCGCCATTGTTGTTTCACGTCATTCCGGATGGAATCTTTATCTTGTTCTGACGCAATATTGTGTAGGGCATCGGAAACAAAATTCTCAAATGCGACCTGGCGCATATACAGTAAACTGAAATTGTTATGGCAGAAGGTGTTAGTTGGATCGTTGTTGTCGGTTTCTAAAGTGCGTGACAAAGCGTCAGCAACGACGTTTTGAAGTCCTGGTACATACACAATTGAAAAGGAGAATTCTTGTAGCAAGAGAACCCATCTCGCTAAACGACCAAGGGATAGTTTAGCTGACATCAAAAATTCTAGTGCTTTGTATATACTGTGGTGTGTCTACCGAAAAGAAAAGGTCTGAACTTGGAAAATGCCCATACAACAGCCAAAGCTTCTAATTCTGCGATGGAATAGTTTCTTTCGGAAGAAGTTAATACTCGACTAGCAAAGACGATGTTTCTTTGTACTTTAGTTTCACCTTCCATAAACTCTTGGAAGAGATGAACTCCAAGGGCTGTGTTTGAAGAATCTGTTGAAATGCAAAAGTCAGCCGTAAGATCAGGGTGAGATGACAGGGGTGCATCTATAAGCGACTGTTATAATGTCTCAAATTTCTTCTGAGCAGAATTATCTCAAAGCCATATAGAATTTTTCCCAGTTAATTTGCACAAGGTAGGCGTATCTAACGCTTTGCTGTTAATGAACCTGCGAAAAAAGTTTATCATTCCAAGAAAGCTGCGAAGTTGTCTCTTCGTACTGGGAACCTGTATGTCATGAATTGCTTTCAGCTTATCAGGGTCCAGTTGAATTCCGGATGATGAAATGAGATGGCCTAAAAATTTTATTTGAGCTTGTCCAAAGTGAGATTTTTCCAAATTTACTGTAACACCAAAGCTAGAGAACGAGTGAAGAAGTTGGGATAATATTTCCTTATGCTCTTGCCAGGAGGAAACAGCAATAAGAATACCATCCACGTAGGTGGCAATCCTGTCTTCAAAGGAGCTGGCAACACAGTATTTAATCCACAGATAAAGGCTGCAGATGAGATTGTTAACCCGAAGGGCAGTTTGAGAAATTGTTAGCATGTACCGAAGCAAAGAAAAGCTGTGTATTTACGACAATTGGGGTGTAGTTCGATTTGCCAAAAACTATTTCGGAGGTCCAGCGACGAAAAAATAGCTACGCCATGAAACTGTTGTAAGACTTCATCCAATGTTAACGGCCTATCCGTTTCTGGTATGATGATCGTATTCATCGTATTGATTTGCCTTGAATGCAAAACAAGACGAATTGAACCATCCTGTTTAGGCACAACATGTATTGGAGAATTGTATGGACTGGCAGCAGGTTCAATAATATTGTGAGCTAACACAGATTGGATTTCCTGTGACTTTGTACGGTGAACTAACACTATCGGATAAGGTGGAACAGCAAAAGGGGTGTGGGGTTTTACTCTAAATTCATACACAAGATCTTTGTGCCTGGAGCTGTGGCGAAAACATGGGAAAATTCAGTTAAGATGGTATGTAAACCTTCTTTTTCCTGAACTGAGGCTGAATTGACGACCTTAATTTTTATCCTCAATATTGTCGCTAATCTCTAGAGTCGTATCATTATTGTCCATACGTGGGTAAGGAACAAAGCATGACATCAGTGTTACGTCCGACGGGAGCTGAGACTGAAAGACGTTGATTTTGTTAATATCTTGTTCTGCTTTCGACAAATGTTTGTCAAAGTCCATAAAGAAGAGAACTCCATCATCACAGAGACGAATGAAATTATCTCCAAAATCTAAAATGGCTTTATCTTTGTTCAAAATATCGATCCCCAAAATGACGTCTGTAGTGAGGAGCGGAATTATTACAAATGTTGCATAAAGGAGGTGTGTGTCAACTTGAAATTCCAGATAACATTGTTGTCTGATATCTATACTCTTGCCAGCAACAGCACCACTGAACCTGGTATGCGTAAGCGGAAGTGTTGCAATGGTAGAAATAGCAGCGCATTTTTGAAAGGCAGATTCACTGATAACAGAAACGGGAGAACCCGAATCAAGTACAGCGAAGACTTTCTGTGTGCCAATCGAAATATGAATGTCCGGATGATAAACAATAGGTAGCAATTCGGTTTTTTCCGGCAGAAGATCCTCTCGTATATCATCACAACGGATAACGTGTGACGTTAAATTTTCTGAAGAATCATGGCACCGCCCGCTCTGCGGAGAGAATTCAGTAGGCGGAGGAGTTAGTTGCTATTGTTGGTATTCTGTCTCACGCTGCGTATCTGCATTATTACGTTGGTTTGGTGGACGAACCTCTACTAACTGTACTGCTCGACCAGATGAATTATTGATATCTGGTCTGGGGTGGAACCGGGAATTTGGTTGATGAAATGGTACACGTCCGTCATCGCCGTAATTCTGTTGGCTGTCACTGGTTTGTCTCCGGTCCTGATTTGCATAATTATAATTACGATTTGGGAAATTCTGTTGACTGTGCTGATGAGTGGGTGGATGGTTAAGGGTTTGTCGTCATTGGTAGTCATTATTGTTTCCATATGGTTGGTGGCTGTTCTCGTGCCACATTTGGTTTCTTTGTACGAAAGCAGAGTTGGAATTATTCAGCTGATTATCCCAGGCTCTCTGACTATTACCGTACCGCCGATTATCTTTTGGGGTATCATTGCGGAATGACATTGAGGGAGAGGTGTGATAATTTTGATTCCTTGATGAATAGGCATTCACATCATTCTGCTGATACTGGGATTGTGAAAGAAACTGTCTTGCATTTCCATATTGGGGTCTGTTATTCGGAAACTGCCTACCGTTAGCCGACCGTGGTGGTCTAGCGGTTCTAGGCGCGCAGTCCGGAACCGCGCGACTGCTACGGTCGCAGGTTTGAATCCTGCCTCGGGCATGGATGTGTGTGATGTCCTTAGGTTAGTTAGGTTTAAGTAGTTCTAAGTTCTAGGGGACTGATGACCACAGCTGTTAAGTCCCATAGTGCTCAGAGCCACTTGCCATTTTGCCTACTGTTATTACGGAAACGATTGTCTCCATTCTGTTGCGTTTCCGCGAAAGAGTGTTGACTAGATCGTGAATTATGAGTTTCGTCTAGTTCAAGAAGCTGTAAGACGTCACGGAGAGTGTTCAAGTTTTCCGTTCGACTCCCTATCAGCAACGGAACTCGCAATGATCTTGGTAATTTGGAGATACAGAGCAGAATGAGACCAGACGGACTGTCAGGTTCTGTGAGATGTTGGTTTTGTTGGATCATGTAATCTAAATATTGCGTCAAGGTGCGGAATTGTGAGTTATGGAAAGGTGGCATATTTAACAACTGATCTTTTACAGCACGCTGTGAAGTGGGATTCCAGTAAGCATCCAAAAATTGTTGTTGGAATGATTGGAAAGACAAGCATTGTCGTGCAACTTGTCGCATTCTCGTTGCAGGTTCACCCTCCAAAAAACTACAAACAAGTTCTAACTGATGTGCAACTGGCCAATTCGGAGGAAACGCCAAAGTAAATTGCTGAATCCAATCAAGCGGATGTAAATCGTTCGGGTTATTCCGGAACGTTTTGAATTTCTTAATTGAAAGGAAGTGTTTATAATCGACATTGTCCTGGCAGGGAAAGGAAGAAACATCATGGGGTAGGGAAGAACTGCCTGGGAAGGTACTACCTTGTTGAGAGTAATCCTGTGAAAATGGAGCCTGTAAAGATACGAAGGGGGCGCTGTTGTTGTAGATAAGCACCATTATTTCCCTGGTGTTCAGGTATAAAATAACGTGGCGCACTGTCGTCCTGCAATTGTTGCTGAATATCAGAAAGTGTATTCCGAATTGAGTTGAGTTCTCTTCTTTGCTGTTCGTTAATAGTGACTTGTTTGCTCTTAAATTTGGCCAGGGCTTGGTATTCAGTTGTTTCTGAAAAATGAACTGGGGTTGTATGGTCTGGTTCATTGTCTGCGTGCGTTTACAAAGCAGCTATTCCTTCGGTTATGTTTTCTAACTGTGATCGGAATTGTTCACCCTGTTCACTGACCTTAGTTTCAAGTTGAGTGACGTCAGATGTCAGGGATTCTGTACATGATTGTAAGACCTGTATTTGCTCTGAATGAGTAGCAGAAGTTTATTGCAACTTGTCAATAACCTCTGTTGGAATTACTGCAGTGATTCTGTTCGTAAGGTCAGTAATGTCACGGTTATATGTTTCAGTGATATCCTGTAAATTCCTGTCATTTGCTTCCTTGTATGTTTCAATAGAGTGTGTCAATTCCTGAGCACGCTTAGCATTGTCAGCATCGGAGGCATCTAATCGTCCCGTTAATGTTTTGTTATGTTCCGCAATATCTGCACGGAATTGCGCAAATTGTTTGTCACGCTTTGCGTTCTGTTCTTCACACTTAGCGTCACGTTCCTGTAGTAGTCGAAAATAACGGTCAAATTTATCTTCATTTGTTACTGGGGGTGTCACCTCAGGATTTGAGTGTGGCAACCGATATTGCTGGCTAGGGTTACTAAGGACTGTTTGAAAACTCTCAGATGAAACAATTTTTCTATCTGTAGACGGATTTTGCAAGAGAAATTGATAGTTGGAGCCAACTACATTGCTTTGTGCAGGTTGATTAAGCAAAATCGAATCATGGGAAACTGTTCCTACATGGCTTACTGTGTTCTGAGAATCCGAACGCAGAAGAGGAACCGATTCGGAAATTTGTGATTCTGTTGCATCATTACTAGCTGCAGTTTTATTCGCAACTTCCTGATCAGTTTGTGACGTAGGAAGATTAAGGGGCAAAACTGGATCACTGTTCGGTTGTTGTAGCTTTTGCGATTTTGAGGAACTGCGTATTATTACTTAATCACCCTGTCTATTTGTTTCAGACATCTTGAAACAGACAATATGGCTAACAACAATTATAAAATGGACGTAAGTCACAAGACGGTATTTTACAGGCAAAAAGAAGAAAATTATTTAGGATGGACACACAAAATCCGTAAAAATGCAGAAAGCAAGCTGAAATGAATGTTCACAAGCGTAGCAGCAAACATAATATTACGCAACTAGCAATTGTAGCACACAAGCATAGCCGCCAAAGCAAAATTACGCAACTAGCAAGGCAGCGCACATCTGAAACAATGGTGGCAAAAAAGAGTGCACGAAAACAAAGTCCACAGTTACGGAAAAAATATATCCAGGAACGTCACCACACAGGATGTCGCCAAGTGAAAGTGTTGTTAATAAAACTTCTGTATTTAAACTAGACTGAACTGCATGTGACTGCTTTAGTCTTTAATAAAACTTGCATCTCACTGCGTATTTAACTGAACTGAACTTTGTCTGACTGCATGAAAATATTGTTGGAAAATTAATACTCATACACATCTGACTGCATGAAAGTTTAGTGGTAAAAATAAATGAAAGTCACCAACCTGCATCTGACTGCGTCTGTGGACTTAGCTCGTGCACTCGTTCCCGTCTAGCCGATAATAAAACACATATTCAACTCAGCCGTAGTGCAATGGCATAAAATTGTCATTCCAGATAACTTTACTCATTTTGGCCCTGTTTGTTACTTAATAAAAATTCTGTCCTGATCTGAATAATTTGCTAACTGTGCAATGGTATATAGACTATTTTACTCTGATAAATGAAATTATTAGCTTTACTCATGGGAACTTTACTTTAATGTACTTCTTGGTTCAATACAAGGACAGGATGCGGAGAACGATGTAAGGTCTGAGATGAAACTCTGATTTTATCTAAAAAATATTTATTGTTCAAACTTTTAAGGCACATGTGAAAAACTAAAAAAAAAAATTCTATAGCATGGATTTACGAGAAAGTTTCACAAAACGCTTATTGCATTAACAATGGGATTTCTATCTAGCTTTTAGACATTATTTAACCAAAGAAAATCTATTTTATTAATTATTCTTTCTAGTTTCCCTAGGTATGTGCCGAGTTTCACTCAATATATAGCTTATTATGTGCGTAGCGCCAATTCTTACTTTGATGCTGTCACGACCCGGCTGCCTCCTGCAGGCATCTAGCTCCGACTCGAAACACGTCGGCTGTCTCTGCGCATCTCCTCACCACTACTCAAACTTTTACCGCGTGCATCTAGCTCTGTTAGCTGTCAAAGATCTTACTACTCGAAGATGTACTACTCGTCCAACCTTGCGGTTGGGAACTGTCTACATTTTTCACTGACTCTATCCTGATCGAATCTCAGCACATACCTTTCAGTACTTAGATAATGGTAGCACAAGCTCTTCCTCTTGCTGGCGAATTTTAGTTTCCAGCTGGCGTTCTAGTTCTGCCAACATTTAGAGAACGAATGCTGCAATAGGAAGAAATAAAAACAACTTTTATAACCAGTTGTTACGAAAACGTATCCGAATCTTGAAAAATTTTAATACTTTTGTTACTAAATTTTGTAACTGTCCCAATTTGGACCCAAATAATTTTTTTCTAAATACTTACATGGCAACTGGCACAAGTTTGGCATTTCCCACCACCACTACCACTGGAATCACTGATGGCTGACCGTTTCACATTGCAGGAATCACACGGACTGAAATAGGCATTGTTAAAGTTTGATAATGATTGTGGTTTGGGTTGGGCTTTATATACCTTCACACTCCACCCTCTATATTGCAGAGCGTCAATAGGAACTCAGAATGCCTTACGAGCAAGTTATAGCTTTCCTTCTTTTTTTTTCCTTCAAGCAGGCTTGGTGCAGTTGCTTGAGGAACAGATCATGTCTGTAAACAAGAAAAAAAATTCAGACAAACATGCTTTGTTTGCTGGGAAGTGGCTGTAAAACTGGACACTGTTGCTAGCTTTAGAAAAACACTCATTGTTCCTTCTGAGGCAAACAGATAGTTTGATTCTGCTGACATCCGCTGCATGCTTCGCAATACATGTTGTTGTTAGTCAGGATATAGCTGTTGTGGTGCGGTTGCTAATCTCAACTTCTTTTTCTTCATCAGGCTGGCTTGGTGCAGGTAGCTGTTGTGTGCGTATGGGGGGGGGGCAAAAAGAGTGTGACACAGATAGAGGCCCCTTCTGAAAACATCCTTTCTTTTCTGGCAAGTGGATGGAAATTTAGATACACCTGCTATTTTAGAAAAACATCCTTTGTTCATTCTGAGACAGACTTACAGTCTGCCATGTCCAATGCCAGCTGAATCCCTCGAAATATATGTTGGTGTTTTCGTTAGGATGGAGCCATGGGGAAGACGCTAACCTTCGAAAAAACTCTATTGTTCCTAGCAGATGCTCAACAAAGCACGCCTTGAGAATGCATTGTACGTTACAATCATCTTCCAACTACTTGCTCCTGACCCCTGTGTCATGGAAGCCGAGGGCTGGGAAACTGTTAGTGAGGTAGACAATTGGTCACCGGCGCACCACCGAGCCAAGTGGTGCACATGGCGTGGCTTGTGTCATCTAATGCCACCTGAGAGCTACAAATGTGCGTCATCCGCCGCCCTTTTATCTCAAGCCACCTGAGCAGAGCAGGAGGCAGGAAGGCGGGGATAGACATGTCTTGTAGTGTCTCGCAAGGCAAGGCAGCTGCGGGAGCCATTGTGAATACAATACCATCATCACCCCACACCCTAAGGTCACACAACATGGCGCGGTGTAGAAACTGGGGAGAGGATGAACCCTGGCACACCACTATTGCACTTGCATCTGGCACTGTAGCTTGGAGCATCTTAATGACTTTGTGATGTCAGAATAGAAAATGATCGGAAGTTAAACTAGACTATCCCTGTCGTACGAAATGCAAATTGTATCCCTCTCAGGGCACGATTTACCGATTTCCCATCCTGTGATATTTTAGATTTCTACGAACTATTCTAGTTTTATAAACAATTTCCAGCAACAATTTCGGTCAATATTACGTCCTCTGAATTGACAATTGAGTTGTACAGCATAAGTTCAGAATTTCAGCCCAAAATTGGAAATATCTGCGAAGATTCGAGACTCCCGTCAGTAGTTTAGGTGGGGAAGTGCAAGCTGAGGAAAACTAATGATGTCATCTGTTGTTTTGGGGGCGGGTATGGTTGCGGGTAATTAATTGATCAATTTAATTTGTTTGTGTATCTATTTGATATCAAAATTGCGATCGTGCCCCCACATCCCTAATATTCTGTAACGTATCCTAACTGCTCAAGTTCAGTCTGAAAAAGTACTCATTTGGCTGTGTTACATTTGAGACCAGATGCATATAACACCTCAAACAGGGTGTGAAGATTGGTACTGGGCTCTTCAGGAGTACGACCTCAGATGACCATGTCATTTCAAAAATTAGAGCAAAAAGGATCTTTTGCTGTCAGCTGTTCCAGAAAACGCCGAAATAAGGTGGATGCGGAATCACTGCCAAACGTCAATCTCAAAAATTTGATGAGCCATAGATAAGTGTAAATGTCAGAGGTCTCCTGCGCCTGCTCATCTACACGGATCAATTTTGGAAAAGTAACGACCAGCGTCCAATTTATTCATCATTTCTTCAGGGCACGGCAACGGATAATTGTCAATCTCTGACTGAGGATTCACAGTTTTCTTAAAACCGGTACACAGTCAGAGTCTGCCAGAAGGCTTCTTTAGAATAACGAGAGGGGACGCCCACTGACTAGCAGTAATAGGTGCTGTGACCCCATTGTCTTGCAAAACAGTAAGTTCCAGAGCAACCAGTTCCTGAAGAGTCTGAGGGACAAAACGAGCTGTAAGAAAACGTGGCTGTACGTTGTCCCTGTGAGATGGGTAACAAAATTGTTGGCTTTGTCTAAACCCGCTGAAACAAATCCTGGATTTCTGAAACGTTGCCCTGATGATCAAAGGAAGAAATGGTTCAAATGGATCTGAGCACCATGGGACTTAAAATCTGTGGTCATCAGTCCCCTAGAACTTAGAACTACTTAAACCTAACTAACCTAAGGACATCACACACATCCATGCCCGAGGCAGGATTTGAACCTGCGACCGTAGCGGTCACGCGGTTCCAGACTGAAGCGCCTAGAACCGCACGGCCACACCGGCCGGCTCAAAGGAAGAAACAGGAAGTACATTGTCCTGAATGCGTAACCCACCAAATCAAAAGAGCTTGACCCAAGATATTAGCAGTGTCTAGGGAGGAAAGCACTGTAAATGTCACCCTCTTCATAAAATTTCGGAATGTAGAAGGAAGGCTACAGGTGCCCAAGACAGGCATGCCATCAGCACGATGTCCACAATTTCGGTTTGCACAGCGATTCGTATATGCTACGTTTGAGCAAAGTCACTGATTTCCCAGTGTCCAGTTGCAAACAGACTCGTTACCCCGCCAAAGTAAGAGACTGGAAATGTTTGTTACCTTCACTTAGTACTGCAGATGAGTTTGGAGCCCTTCCTCAGTGGTTATTACACTGTTGTTTTTACTAACGACGTTGTTGGGCTTCGAAAACACACTATACACTACCCACGGATTGTGACCTAGACCTAAGGAGTGGCAGATCAGCGTGCCTTACGTTTCTGTAGCACACAGATTGTACACGTCCCTATAAGCCGCGGAAAAAGCAAGATCGTCGAGCTTATGACATATTGCAGCGACGGCACGACTTCACACTTTTTCTTTTTTAATCTCATTTTTTTCGTTGTATCTGCTCTGGGCGGACGACGAAAGACACCCGTTTCAGTTCGTTGTTGACCCATTAACTCAGTTTTTTTTAATTACAGAGGGCAGCTATCCCTCTGACCGAACACGTTGAGCTACAGTGGTGGCACACTTCGTGCCGTCCGTGACACATGTTTATCCAAGCGCCGTGGCTGTGGCCAGTCGGGCCGCTGTTCGCGAACCGGCTGCGAGACCTGTTTGTCGCAGCTATCTTCGGAACAAACAGGCGCTGCCTCAAACTGTCTTCTGAACTTTCGTAGGAATCCTGTTGGTCAAGAATCTGCAGAATCCCTAGCAAGGAATGCGAGAGCCAGCTACATTGTATGTGGTGGCATCACGGATCATTTCATCACTGCATATATTTGCGATTGTCACATTTGAATCTACACGATCTAGTAAGAACTTAAAATTCAGTCACCCCAGTCTATTCTTATTGATTACGCAACCTAACGTACATTAACGGGCAACCGTCACGTTAACCCGTTCACATAACACTTCGTAAACTGCTACAACAGTTAGCCGTATTGCCGCGCGGGATTAGCCGAGCGGTCTGGGGCGCTGCAGTCATGGACTGTGCGGCTGGTCCCGGCGGAGATTCGAGTCCTCCCTCGGGCATGGGTGTGTGTGTGTGTTTGTCCCTAGGATAATTTAGGTTAAGTAGTGTGGAAGCATAGCGACTGATGACCTTAGCAGTTAAGTCCCATAAGATTTCACACACATTCGGTACCGTTAGTCGTATTCTACCAATTCTGGGCTCTAATTGAGAAAAAACAGTGAGGCGCACATGTGATATACAGTCACTTCCCATAGCCAAGAAATAATAATGCTTGTGAGTAACTTGTAAGGGAAGTGCTGTGACGTGCACATTGATCTGTGGGAGCTACTCTGTCCAGTCTTCCTTCACGTCATCAAGCTCTCGAAATGGCGGCACAGATGGGGGCAGTGGCGCTGCCGTTTGGTCTGGCATCTTGCGTGATGTCATGTGCACCGTCATGGAGCGATTCATAATTTCAAGGAGTTGGGCCATTTGTTGACCCTGAAACTGAAAAAAACTGACTTATTTCAATTGTAGGTGGCGAAGGCGATTGCGGTGCAGTAGCCAATATCAATTGAGGATGTACAAAGACAAACAGTGAAATGTAAAAGTAGCAAGATACATAAGGAGAGAGAAAGCAAAAAGGAGTGCAAAATCAATAACTGTGGAACCTAGAACATAAAGAGCGAAAGCACGGCAAACACTAGGTAACCAAGAACAGCAAAGATCAAGCAAAAAGACGACAGAACATGAAGAAAGCAGTTTGTAGACTTGAAGACTGTGACACAGAGGATCGATAACTCGTCGCCAGATGTTTTGTACGGCTTCGAACACAACGGTGAGTAGAGGTAGGCTATATATTGGTGTGGAAACTGTCATCGTAGGAAAGCTGGACAGGAGCAGGATGATTAGTGAATCCGTAACACAGCAAATAGACGATTTACTTCTATATTCGTCACAAATAATTTGACATATATAGAGTCCAGCTCTCAGCGTCAACAAGGAAGTGTGTCTCTGTACTGAATGAATGAATGAGCGTATGGCATTGGTGGCTGGGAGACCCCTCGCGGGGCCGTTCGGCCGCCGGTCCGCAAGTACTTGAACGCCACTACGGTGACTTGCGAGTGAATGAGGATGAATTAATGATGAAATACACACAACACCCAGTCATCTCGAGGCAGAGAAAATCCCTGACCCCGCCGGTAATCGAACCCGGGACCCCATGCGCGGGAAGCGAGAACGCTACCGCAAGACCACGAGCCGCGGACTCTGTACTGAAGAGCAATGATGATGGTGGCGCTATGACTAGGTGGCGTCGGCGTAACCTCCCAAATAGAAGAGTCTCCAAGTGCAGCTGGGTTGAGAGGCTGCTGTTGGCCATCGTGTATTGCAGTGGCAGATGGCACTCGTAATCTATCGCCACTGAACTGAAACTTCCTATTCTGTTGCCAATGGTGATACACCTGTGGTGGTATCAATATGTGATAACACAACATTCTGCTGTTCAACTTGAACATGACAGGTAGTAGATGATGCAGAGTTACCTAACAAGACATAACAGCTACTAGCACACTCAGTTGTCATTCTATGACCAGTAGTCTCCTGAGTCACAGCCCTTGACTCTCAGGCTTCATCCCCCCCCCCCTCCTCTGTAAACCATTCCCCAATCGACTGCTTCTTGTGACAATAGCATCCATCCTATAGCGAATGTCAGAACAACCAAATAATGATCCATTACCTCGGAGTTAATACACTAACTCACAGTAATGTAATGATCACCAGCAAACAGCTGGTAAGAGAAAGACAAAAAACTCTCTGCTAAATCACCAAAACCTCTTTGTATCACAGGATGAAGAAGAGACATTCAAAACTCTACCTCAATGAGCGACAGTAAATCCTAAAGCAAAATAAATAAATCAATAAAAGTAAATAAATTCAACTGAATCCAACACACAGCAAAATGCAGAAAATCGTTTCAGAAGTACAATAAACATCTAATTAGCGCACTACAAACCTTGTATTCAGCAGAATTAATATTAGATATATGTGTTCATTACCACTTCAAGTCTGCGTAGCACACAGAATTTTTTAAGTTCAAAATCATCCTCTTCTGAGTCAATATAATCTGAACAATAATGGAAACTACACATTATAATCAATTTTGCTGTTTCAAGTCACAGAGAAATTATTTTACACTCAACTATGCTGTTGTACAGTCTCATTCAGCTTCACAGAAGGTGAATGTAGATATCTGTTCACAAGTTGCTACATCTCACTTCTCACCAGTCAAGTTCTGATACTGAATGTATAAGCAGCATCATTTGAAACTTTCCAATACACTGAATATGTTGCAACAAGACAAAATAGCTCCAGATATGTGTTCCACTTAAGATATTGGAATCACTAACTGGAAGGAGGTAGACTGCAAATCCACAGCTGTATTCAACACAATAAACTAAGTTCCACTGAATGAGTAGTGAGACTCTAAATTGAAAATCCCATACAATTAAATACATTTGTTCATTCGTGGTATGTCATAACCAAATTAGAAGTAAGATTTTGGACAGAACAGCAAATAAGATTACTTCAGTCTACTTCTTTCGCAATAAATTCCCTACTTGCCAGCAAAGAATTGAAACAAAAAAAGGGAATTCTGTATCCTCTTAGTAGTAAGCTAAAATTACTTTCATATAACTTCAATACATGCTTTGGGTGTAGGCAGTATTTCAAACAAAAAAAAGTACCTCACCAAAAATCATGCTATCCTTCACTCCACGTCAATAGCATATTAATTTCTATTAAATCCACATAAAACTATTACTCCTAAATAATAATTCACTAACAGCATGCACACTTCCTCAAGAAATGCCAGACCACATATGACTAAGAAACTCCCATAAATCTCCAATGTACAGAATCTAATAATTGACTCTGCCTACATAACACCAAAGAAAATTTGGAACTAACGTTTTAGCACACAAGGAAAGCAGTGGATGTCAAAACACACTCTTACCATCACAAAAGACCATCCAAAAAACTGACTTCATCAAAGACATCTACACATAGACAACATTTTCTCAACAGAAGCAAGAGCAAGGAGCAACAGTTCGAAAAATGCATTGAATATTAATTGTAAAACACAGCACAAAAACGGATACTTTGCTCAGTAGCAGCAATAATATATCATAAATATAAAATATCTTATAATATAATATAAATAAAAACTATATGGACTGAAGTAATATTTGGAGTGCAAATGTTATGTTCACTACTCCTAAATTCCACTCAAAAATAAAATTTCAGCGTGGCAGTAGCAACACAGACACACAGCTTAAATGTGGCGTGTAAGGCTTTTGAATTAGGCAAACATAAATTAAGCTTCTGCACTTAGCACCACATTGTTTCTGCTATAATAAATACGTGGGTACCCTTTCAATCACAATGAATATTTTTCATTCTCTAACATGTATGTACAAATGTATGTGTATATGTATGTACCTCCACGCCTATTCCTGAACTACTTATCAGTTTCAGCTAAATGTGGTACATATGACATTGTCTGGGTACAGATACTGTGTGGGTGGGAACTTCATAACTCCTTTTGAATGAGTAGTGACAAAGGATGTCGACATAGGGAGAGGGGGGGGGAGGAGGTGATGACCAGGCAAAGAGGGAGAGGAAGAGATGGCATGGACAAGGGATGAGAAGATAGGCAGACACAGAGAGGGGAAGAGGAGATGAAATATTAAAGAGAGAGGGGAATAGGAGATATAAAGCAAGGGCAGATGGGAAGAATAATGAACAGTTAATGAGAGACGGAAGAAGAATGGAAAGACAATGAGACAGGGAAGAGAAATGGAAAGGTAAAGAGGGGGAAGAGTAGAGGGAAAAGCAAAGAGAGAGGGGAGTAGGAAATGGAATACCAGAAAGAAGGGGCATCAGGAGATGGGCAGAGAGAGGGGGGTGGCATTGATGGACAGCGAGGAAGAGCTGAGATGGACAAGCAGAGAGATGGGAAGTGAAGACAGACAAGCAGAGAGAAGGGAAGAGGAGAAAGACATGCAGACAAAGAGGGAGGAGGAAATGGACTGTCCAAGAGAATGGGGAGGAGAAGATGGACCACAATAGGTGAAAGAGGACGTGGTCTGAGGGAGTAGGAGGAATTGGACAGAGTGAGAGGGAGGAGGAGATGAGCAGACAGAGCAGGAAGGAGAGATGATGGGAGGGGATAGTGGAGGGGGAAAGTGATGATGGACAGGTGATGGAGAGTGGGAAGTAATGATGGACAGGTGCTGGAGTGGGGAAAGTGATGATGGACAGGGGTGGAGAGGGCCAAGTGATTATGGGCTTAGAATGGAAGGATAGGAAGAGATGTACAGTTAGAGATGGAGGAGGAGATGAGCTGAGAGAGGGAAAGAAGGAGAAGGATAAAGAGAGGGACGTGGAGAGATGAACAAAGAGAGCCTGGAGACGGAATTAAGGAATTGGACAGAGAGAGGAGGAAAAGGCGACAAACAAAGAGAGGATAGTGGAGGGTATAGACAGAGAGAGAAGAGTGGAGGAGATAGACAGAGAGACGAGAGTGGAGGAGCTTGCATCCCCAACTCAGGATCTGTTCATCAGAACGTTCTTGGTCTCTCTTTGTTCTTGTTAGATATTTCTAGTTTTCTGAGAATTTCTGTCATTTGTAGCAATCTTCGATGTCATATGTGGGTAGATAGGTATGTAGATGGGATGGTGTGTCAGCATAACTTACGAAAGCGCCTTATTTTTCTGAAGTCATGCCTCCTTCATGAAGTGCAACAGCAAAATGGTGTCTCCTAAAGCCAAATTGATCGTCATCTAACAGATCTTCAGTTTTCTGTTCCATTTATCTCTTCGCTATTTTCGTCAGAAACTTTGATTTATAAACTATTAAGCTGAATGTGCTATCTCAATGGACATATCATTATGTATAAGTTCATCCTTTTATGTAACTTACACTGAAATCCTACAATATCTGTTTTTATGTTAATAAGAGTAAATTTATATGTAAGCCTCATTTCTTGTTATTGTATCATGGATAGCACCATCTTTCCACTGGATACTAACATCCACGGTTGGGACTAAAAACAGGGCGCAAAACAAAAACTTGAAACTGGAGTTGTACAGAAAAATGGAAACACTGTGAGAAATATATAGTTGAACGTAAATGCAGATGCTAGGCTTGCCTGAAGGTTGCGCTGTAGTATTTTTCCACGAATGCCCCTCTCGCAACATCCTCAATACGTTTCAAGTGTCAGTCGTGGTGACACCAATGTTCTGTGTAATTTTCGGTCATTACATCGGTAATAAGTTAATTCTAAAGTGGATAATTTGTCAGTGCTCCTTTGTTGATTCATTTCGCAAGGTAGACGATGTGTTTGTCGTTTCAAGAGGCACCGTATTGAAGATTTATGCTGCCTACAGGGAATGCGGAAAACGTCATCCGTTAGGTTAGATTGCAGACGAAAGCGTGTACTGAGAGGTCGTAACAGATGGCTATTGAAGAGGATCATGAAAAACAAGTAGGAGGAAGGCAGCTGTAAAATTCACTGCAGAACTCCATGTCGCTTTCGCGAAACCTGTCAACACCAAAACAACGTATGAGAAACTCCGTATGCAGAAAATTGGCGGGCGAGCGGGATTTCCAGAATCGCTTATCAGTGAAGAAAATTCCCGTAACACTAAAACATGGTGCCGATGTCATAAAATGTGGACTGTGAAGCAATGGAAGGAAGTCATTAGATTGGACAAGTGTTGTTTCAACGTCTGGCGGAGTTTACGCCCCAAGAGTGAAACGTAGAGAGGACTCAATGACGATTGGGGAGACCATCTCGTGCTATTCCTTGGACCCAATTTCGTTGCTCTACGAGATCGCATTGTTGACTAGGATTACGTGATCTATTTTGCTCCACCCCATGGTACAATTTTTGTTCCTCAATGTGATGTGCTCCAAGATGACAAGATCCCGTTCATTCACTTCGGAACTTCCATTACTGGCTTTGTAAGCATGAGGTCTGAATTTCCGCTTCCCTCCTGGACACCACAGTCATCAGATCTCAGAATTATTGAGTTTCTGTGGTGTATTATTGAGAGAAGGTTGAGTGATCTCTATACACCTTCATAATCGTCCCCTGAAATTGCGTCCATTGTGGAAGAATGGTATAAGATTCACTTCCAAACCACTTGAAATGACTGGAAGTTTTTTAGTGCCAGTTTGTCTCTTGCACTGCTTTAGGCAATGATAATGTGTTGTGTTTCTGGTGTTTTCCGTGTTTTTGTCCCCCCCCCCCTCCCCAGTAATTCTTCCTTCACATTCATTCATTGTCAGTGACATTGGAAGTGGCCTGGTGTCTTAATATCTGTACCAGTTGCCCACCTCAAGATGTATCTTCCACTATACTGCTTCTTAGTGATCAGAAGGCTTTAATCGGTTGGATTTCTGCCGAATGCAGTTTGTGGTTATAAAGATGAAGTGACAATTGGATTAAAAGTTCAGGTTGAGGGTTCCTGTATTTACATGTCTGGGAAGGACTGGTTAATGAGACCTTAATATGCAGTTTCCTTTTCCATTGAGGTTGTTGTTACGTGTCATGAGTGGATCTTCGGTGAATGTGGTGGAAATGTTTGTTTATAAGGTGATTTCAGAAGTGAATTTTGTTTGTTTTATTAATTACCTCGAAGTGAGTATATGACTTGTGATTATTATGACTGTGTTTATTTTCTAGTGATTTGGAGAGAAGTGAGTTGTGTTTGTTGGTTTCTCTTCAGGGGGATGTTGTAGGGTGATTTTTTGTTGTTATTGTTAATGGATCTTTTTAGGCATTAATCAGAATGACTATAAAGGACGTAAGCATGATCCAGAGATTATTGTGAGTTGGTATTGATATGAGGAGTCGTTGATTTCAATATTGAGGCTTTGTGAGAATTGTTAGTGAGAGAAATGATAGGGCTGCACACACACTAGATTTTTCTAAAAGCTCTGCACTGGAGCAAGGTACGAACCTCGTAATTGTTCTGTTAAGATAATAAATATCTCTTTCCATGGAAGGCATCAGGGGATTTTGAATTTTGCACGCCATTAAATGAAGATTAATGACATTTGATTTTCACATTGAGGCCACAGTATTAGACATATGTTGATTTGTTGAGCAGTTGTGTTAGGCCGAATTTACTATCACCAGATTGGTACAATGATTAGTTTTGTTTCATGGGTATAAAAGATACTTCAGCATGGATATATTTGCCTTCAGCCGCCGTCCCCCCACCCCCCCAAATAAAAATTGTTTTCATAAGTTACCAAATTTTTGTGTAAGTCTGGAGGATGCAGAGATGAGATCTTTGTGATAACAGTCTAATGACTGCAGAAGTTTCTTTGGTATTCTCGGTATTATGGTGGATTACTTGTTATACATTTTCATAGGAAGTATGGATGATTTCCAGTTCCCCATTTTAGTTCTTTTGATCTCATGTTCACCAGCATGTCACACTATGTCTTATAAAACCTTTTTTCTTCAGGTGGACAATTATTTCAGTCTTATTATTCAGAATATTCTAATGAAGATGTATCTTTATTGAGGAGGGCAAACTGATTAGTTTATAATTATACATATTTTACGCTTTCTCCTGAAGTTGTTGTTAATGGAGCTGCCCTTGATGACTTTTTTCTTTTTTATTTTCTTTGCTGGTTGAGTAATGCTGCTGAATGGTGTAATAAGGTTGAATGAACAGGTAGCTGAGCGGAAATGAGTAAATTCTCTGTTTCACAGGAGGCACCATAAGATTTTGAATTTTTCACACCATAAAACTAAGCTTAATGTTATTTTATTTTTAGACCGATGTTACAGTATTAGATGTATTTACCAGCTTCATATGGACGAAATTACGAGCAACAAATTAATATGCTAATTGATTTGGTCTCAGAAGGATGTACAATGCTTGAACATACACAAATGAATGAATGAATCAAGTTACTTTTACCCACACTAGAAAAGGTTTGATAATTTACCAACATCATGATGGTTTTTGGGTAAAAATAGGTAACATTGAGTCAGTATCTTTGTAATCAAACTATCTGAAAGATTGCAGAAATTTCCTTGATACTCTTGGCACACACATTCTTATATGTAGAAGTAGGGCAGACAATGATTTTAGGTTCTTTATTTTGATTACTTCAGCTTTCCGTAACAGAACTGTACATAATGTGCTCAATGAAGTACACTAACATGTCAGACTGCATCTCACAAATTCCTTCTCATTTCAGCCTATTTTTCAACAAGACAGCTGTTTCACTGTCACTATTACAGGTTACACAGAATGCAGATTTACCTCTCTTAAATTGGACTGTCTGGTTGATTTATAGTTGTACATATCTTATACTTGTTTTCTGATGTAAATGCAGCTACCCTTGATGATGCTTAAGTGACTTCTTTGTGCTTTTCATTGATGTGTTTTAGCAGTTATCTTTCTCATCTGTTCCCAAGAACCTTTCCTGTTCCCATGCTAGTTTCGGATTATGTGATGAGGATTTTACCTTCGTTTATGTTTTACTAACTATGTGTCCACCTGTTTAGCTGGTTTTAAACGTTCTTGCCTCCCATTCACTGGGCCCGACTTCGATTCCCGGTCGGGTTGGAGATTTACTCCGCTCGTGAAATGGATGTTGTGTTATTCTCATCATCATTTCATCCTCATCATCGGCATCAAGTCACTCAATTTAGCGCCGAAAGAAATAAAACTTGCACTTGGCGGCCGAACACGTATGAGTCCTCCTGGCCAACAATGCCATATGATCATTAAATTGTAATTTTTCATTAACTATGTGCTAAAGCAGTGCATCTGGACATTATTGCTTGTGTGATTTTTGCTGTAGACGTAGAGGATGGTATACCTAGAACATTTTCCCTAGCATTATGTTGCATTGTGTTAAGCTGATTATAGGTGATGAGATTGTGGACATACAAGGATAACTAATAAGCGTCATTATATTTCTATATTTATGTATCAGGTTTCCTTTTTGAGTTGTATACTGTAGTGTTGTATATGTGCCATATAAGTGATATGATCCGTTTTCCTGCACAGGCTCTGTAAGTAAAAAGATGGTTAGAGAAATGTTTTGCATGTGAGAGCGCTGCGCCTTTTTCACATGTGTAACGAGAGTGACTGGTGTGGCAGACTGTTATACTGCAATTTTTGGTACACTTCAGTTCTTTAACTGACAGGAAGAGCTGGTGTCATGGATACATTGCTGTACATGCAGTCTGCTCCCCTAACCCAAGGACTGATTTGACCCCAACTGGACTTGGAAACAGCAGGTCTCAGAAGTGTCAGCAGTATGAAGTTGACAACCTAATAGCTCCAATAGGAGCAAAAATACCGGCAAAATCATGTTTCTTTCAGCCACTGACCTATAATCATATAGGATATCGTACACAAAAGGCGGATTGTGTGGGAATATTATTGGTTTGCGTTATCACTCTGCTATGCAGTACAGCCTACACATTGGGGGCAGCTGATGGGTTTTCTAGCTCCAATGTTTATGCTGCCTGCATGACAAATGGTTCAAATGGCTATGAGCACTATGGGACTTAAAGTCTGAGGTCATCAGTACCCTAGAACTTAGAACTACTTAAACCTAATTAAACTATGGACATCACACACATACCTGCCCGAGGCAGGATTCGAACCATCGACCGTAGCGGTCACGCGGTTCCCGACTGAAGCGCCTGCAAGACAGGCATGTTGTGTGTGTGTAGTATCGGAATGCTTCCCCTACCTCCTTTGCAGGAGCTACATGTGCAGATGGGTACAGCTGAGTGGAGAGATTGGGATAGGGAATAATAGTGTGAGAGAGGGAGAATGAGCCGGTCTCAGAAATGGGAGAGAGTGATTCGACAGAGATAGAGGGTGAAGAACATTCTCAGAGTTCGGTGAGGTGAGGATGGACAGATAGAGATGGACTAGGAGGTATAAATCGAGAGGAGGCAGTGCTGGAGGCAGGTGGAAGGAGTAGATGGAATGTGGACAGATGGATAAGGAAGAGGGACAGGAGGATATGGGCTATACGGGGGGAAGGAGAATATGGAGAGCGGGAGGGTGTTGGAAAGTGTGGTATGTATCAATTTGATGCAAAAAATTGAAGACAAATACAGTCAGTTTTTGCTTGTAGATACAATATCTGAATTTTCTGATTATGACCACTTGTACTGTATTCTTACTTTTCTTCCCTTTAAACTATCATATCGTTGTGATATAGTTGTTATTGATTTGTGATTGAGAGTAACTCTCATTTTGTACGCAAGGGGAAGGTTATCCTTCAAAAGTTACATTTAACCAAATTTATATAGGTGCACCTTGTTCTATGTTGCACAAATTTTGCTAATTGTTCTTTGTACTTCCACGACAATAAACTGGGAAACAGGGGAAGGTACCGTTACTAGCTTAAGGACCCATGGGACATGGCCAGACCGGTCAACTGAATATTGATTTGTACCAGATAATTCCTTATACGAGCTCGAAACAGCATTAAAAGAAATGACGAATAGGAAGGTTACAGGAGAATATGTAATAAATGCGGAACTATGGAGGTATCGTGGTCCAGTAATAGATAAGAAAATTATGAATGTAATTAATATATGTTGGAAAGGACGTCAAATTCCAAAGTCCTGGTGGCATGCTAAATTTATGCCTTTATTTTAAAAACAGAGCTACGAACAGGTATGAAAATTATGGAGGCATAAATGTTTTGAATACAAGATATAAATTATATGCCAAAACGTTAAGTAAAAGCCTATGGACCACGACAAACGTTTTATTATTAGAAGAACAAAATGTTTTAGAAAGGGAGGATTCTGTACAGGCGTCCCTTTCACAGTTAAGTGGATAATAGAAAAAGGAAGGAAATGTAATCTCGAAACTGACTGGTTACGAAGAAGCATTTGAGCACGTAGGAACAATTATGATTAATCACTCATATATACACAACGATCAGCGTAAATGTCGGAAACGCAATGTTTAGTCAAAAGATATATATAAAATAAGGTGTAAGACATGGTTGTAGCCTTTCTCCTATTTGTTTACAGTATTTAGACCATCTGTTTGGAGAACTGATGCTTAAAAGTAATGGAGGATTTGTATTGCACCAAATATTAGTAAATTTTAGTAAAGCAGAAGACGTGCTGCAAAGACCAATATACGGTATACGTTACACAACGTATATGAGGTTCATAATTTTAAAATTTCCACAAGAAAGATAAAAACAATGCCGTTCAAAGGAAAATACAGTGTTATAACCAAAACTGTAATCACTGTATTAGAGCAAGTGAGGGGTGTTAATTGTGACCATGTGTCCGTTATAAAAATGAAAATGGGATTAGAAATAAATTACTCGGGTTCCAGGAAACATTTTGTACAATAAAAAGAAGCCTGATACCAGAAAATAAACATGAATGCTTTTCCATGGATCTGGAAAAGACGTTGACAAAGACTGATACTGGCTACCGAAATGAGATTCTTAAGAATCGTGCATGGATATAACCCTTCAGATAAAATTGAAAATGAAAAAATAAGAAAAGAAATAGAAAATCTTTTGGGGTGAAAAAATTATGAACTATATAAATGATCTTAAAAGACAGAGTGATAGAAGGACAAAGGAGAGGCTCTCGAGATGCGTTGCAGTACAGCACTACTGGAACAAGATATCCGGGAAGACGAAGAAAACAATTGTCAGATGTGTTTTGATTATTTAATCCATGGAGTACAAAAGAAGAAGAAATGGACATTCCAACTGGAGGAGCATTTGGCTAAAACAACAGTCAGAATGGTACTCACTGGAAACAGACGCTTACAAAACTTGTGAGCCAGTGGTAGTTGCTATCTGCATTTACGACCAAAGAACTTCTCAAGATGGTTGCATCCATGAGTCCAACTACTGAAACCCAACTTCCGTCGCTTAGAAAGATGTCGGACTATTATCATAGAAGTGACAATCAACCGAAGAAGCCTGCACATCTACGTGTTCAACCAACAACGAATGCCGGGCGACTGATTACCTACAAAAGTCACCTAGACGCGACGGAGATGTTGAAGAATGAACTAAAAATGCGATATGGCATCCCCAACCGGTTGTAGATATTTTCTGCGAATTGAGATTAAATACGTAACGAACAATGTTTTGCATCACCTTGATTCCGAGAGTTCCGGAATCTCTACAGAATATTAGAATAGAGATCAACATAAACATCATTTCCGCCCTTGTTTTTGGACATGAAAACCACACATTGCACTTTGTACCACTTTACAGCGAGCCCTTCAGCGGTAGTGGTAAGTACCTCTAATACCCAATAGCACGTCCTCTTGCACTTATACATCCCTCTATTCGTCGTGGTATACTATCCACAATTTCATCAAGTCGCTGTTGGTCCAGACTGTCCCACTCCTCAACGACGATTTGGCGTAGAATCCTCAGAGTGCTTGTGGGGTCGCGTCGTCCAGAAACAGGTCTTTTCAATCTATTCTACGCATGTTCGATAAGGTTCGTTGGCCACTAGACAAGCGATTTAGTTATTCTGAAGGAAGGCATTCACAAGATGTGCACGATGGGGGCGAGAATTGTAGTCCATGAAGAATGCCTCGCAAATATGTGGCCGATGGTTGCACCATCGGTCGTAGGATGGTATTCACGTAACTGTACAGCCCATACGGCGACTTCCATTACCACCAGTGGCGTACGTCGTAAGGCCACCCTAAAACAGCAGGGAACCACCACCTTGCTGCACTCGCTGGACAGTGTGTCTAAGGCGTTCAGCCTGACCGGGTTGCTTTCAATCACGTCTACGACGATTATATAGTTGGAAGCATATACGACACTCATCGGTGAACAGAACGTGATGCCAATCCTGAGCGGTCCATTCGCCATGATTTTGGGACCATCTGTACTGCTCCACATGGTGTCGTGGCTGAAAAGATGGACCTCCCCATCGATGTCGGGAGTGAAGTTGCGCATCATGCAGCCTACTGCGCATAGTTTGAGTCGTAACACGACATCCTGTGGCTGCACGAAATGCATTATTCAATATGGTGGCGTTGCTGTCAGTGTTCCTCCGAGCCATAATCCGAAGGTAGCTGTCGTCCACTGCAGTAGTAGCCCTTCGGCGGCCTGAGCGAGGCATGTCATCGATAGTTCCTGTCTTTCTGTATCTCCTCCATGTCCGAACAGGGACACTATGAATATAGTAGGGGACAGTAAATAGCGAATGTGGGTCGCATGGGAGGCTTGGAAGAGGTAAGTCCCTGCAGTTGCACTATCCTCTGTGTCCACCGAGGCTCAGATGGCTGGAGCGTCTACCTCGCAAGCAGGAGATCCCGCGTTCGATATCCGGTCGGGGCACACATTTTCAATTGTCCCCGTTGACTTATATGAAAGCCTGTATGCAGCTAAGGGTATTCATCTCATTGTTCTATCATTCTAACGAGCTGCATGGACCGAAAGAACAGATACTATCTTTATATATATATATATATATATATTTGATACAGTATCTACAGTCAACGAGTATCTTTAGGAGTTCTGGGAACTGGGGCGATGCAACACATTTTTTGATGTGTGTATTTTACAGTTAGTCGTTGATATGTATTCGAACTGGTCTGACGAATACAGCAAAAGTTTACTTTCCTACAATTTTTGGAAGTGTAGTTCAGTGCGTGACTGTTTCATGAATTATAATCTATGTAAAATTTAGTAACGAAAAATCGTAAGCGACGCTTACGAGCAAGATCTAGTTGTTTTGGAATTTCGACTTTTAATTCTATCGTCTGAGGAGAAACTCAGCGCAGAGGATGAATGATAACATTTCGTAATCAGATGCTTATGTAGGGTCCCTGAAACATTTTGTACTTCTCTCCGATTTTTTAGTCCCGCCGCTTCAAATCTGTGGTTAACTTAAGCGCAGTTATGTAGACGAATCTAAATTTTATTTCTAACAGTAGCTTTTTGAAGGAAGTTTACCTTTTTTGTTAGAGATTCGTTGGAAACCCGAGAATACGAGTGAAGCATATAGCCATCTACAGCAAACGTGATGGAAAGAGAATACTGCAGCGCACGCTGCAGCAATTGAGACAACGGTTCTACTGGTCCTTAAATTGCCGTCGTTTCTGAAATACTCACATGAAGCATCTTACTACAGGCATGGAGTACCATTCTTTCGTCTTATCCTGAGAACAGCAAAGCGGCAGAGCATTAGGATTTTAACTATACCGCAACATTCGAGTGACTGCTTTAATATTTTAATTACTTCTTTTCACCTGTTTCGCCTTCTCGGTGTAGAATGTATACAGTAGATAGTAACAAATGAAACGTCACCTTAGAACAAATTATACATGACTGTGCTTAAACTGACACACAATACTTTTAGCGCAACGCAATGTGACTTTCAAAAATCCCTGCAAGAGAATGGCCCTAAGTGACTTTAAACTATACCTTTCAGAAATCACTTACCTCACAAAAATCTTCATTACTCGAACTACAGCAATACAGCGAGCGTCACTACTGCCAGCTAAATAAAAGATTCAAACTATGGAAGGCACTAACTACTGATAGGGATAGTTAGCAAATGAAAGATATTAATAGAGAACAAGCAATGTATTTACCTTAATAGTCATAATATATACAGCAGTTCATGACAAATTACAAAACTCCGCCATCTCTCTCCCCACATCCACCACTACTGGCGGCTCACCTCCAACTGCCCAACGCTACGCGCTGTTAACATCCAGCTGCCCCTCTACAATGGCAGACAACAATGCAAACTAGCCACAGACTGCACACAGCACAGCCAGTGATTTTCATACAGAGCGCTTCGTGGCATTACCAATATAAAAATCTAAACAGCCTACTTACATAGTCCCTATGCTCCCCACAAAAAATTTTACAAAATATTTTTGGGCAGTGGCCAATAATGATTTAAAAAATTTTTTCATAATTACAATAACAAAGATATCAAATGCACACACTTATTTATACAATGTTGGTCAAAAGCTAAAATTTTCTCACAGTCCATAAAGACAGTCCAGATTGTTCATCACAGTAAAATTTCACTGGTTTTTTTTCAAAGTCTGAGCAGTAAAAGACAATGCACTCGGAAGTAGTGGATTTCCATGCAGTCTTGAAGAAGTAGTGTTGTCCTTCCAACGGAAAGACAGTGCTGACAGTTGACATGCTGACAGGTAATGGGCCACAACAGAGCAAACCCACAGCAGAGTCAGTCGAAGTTGATGAATATTGGTAGGTAGGTCATCACAGAGCAGACCCACTGTAGTCCTGGTAGAGAGTATGGTATTGGTGGGCCACCAGAGGTGCAGACCCACTGCAGTCCTTGTAGAAAGTGTGGAAAGGCCCACTGTAGTCCTGGTAGAGATGACCAGCAGCCATCTGTTGTGACTGTGCGGGGCACAATCACCAGTGAAGAGTCTTGCAGTTAATATAGCAAGTCCATAACCACCACTTGTGCACTCACAAAGTTTTTTTTGGAATTGTCCTTAGAACGAGCAATGCTGTTATCCAGTCCCTTGCTGAATTATCAACACATGTGCAAACACTAACAGTCCCTACTTCTCACATGTTGTCCATATACTATGACCAACAGAAACGTGTACAGTGAAATCGAACTTACAAGTTACTTCATTTGATTAACTGGTGTCAATTACAATATTATAACATGAGAATACAATTACAAAGGTACAAAATACATCATTAAAAACATAACAATACAGATAACATTTGCAGTACAGGCTTTACAACAGAATAGAAATAAACATATACATCAGTGTTACAGGAATTATGACATGAGTACAAAAATAAAAGATCAGAATCACTTTTGAAACATCAACTTCACACATGAGCATTAAAACAGAACAGAATACATAATGTCTAAACATCTTTACAAAGAAAATACCATATTATTAATGCAAAGTATATTTGAGGATAACAGTATTCCATATCATAGTGAATGTAGCTGAGTATTAGAAAAATTCTACAACATAAGTCTTATCAGAGAAACACATAAAGACAGGAAGAACATAATTACACATGGGTACCCAAACACATAGTGGGAAAACACAAAAGGAAAGGACAGGGTTTGTTTCATTGCAGTATTTTGCAAACAAAACTTTCTTTGCTTCTTGGAGATCTCCCTTCATTCATCATTATTCCCAAAAGTCCTATCTACGCCTGCCTTCTGTATTCTGTTCACATCCTCTGTCAAAAATAGTTTTTCTCCACTGTACAGTATCCTTCTTTTTTTTTTTTTTTTTGCCCAAACCATTTTCATATAGCTTCTCAATACATTTCTTCCAAGTCATCATAGTTAGTGTCTTATATAGTCTACCCCTCTTAAGCTAACTTAAATCTACTGAGCTCAGATGCTAACCTAAGGGACGAGGCAATGGAGCATCACGTAAAACAATTAATATAAACAGCAATGAAAAAAAAACGCAAATTTGCGAAGCAAGCAGCATTAAGAAATTAGCAAAGCAATTGTAATATTACAACTAATATAAGGCAATGTGCAGCAAATAATAAAAATAAATAATTAGTAAAACTGGCTTAACAGAATAATACAAAGTCAAATTCAATAACACTATGCCTGGCAAACAGCAGCAACTTATACCTAAACATGACATAGCTCAAGTAGAAAAAAATATTACAGTAAAAACAACAATGCAGATAAGGGAAATGTATATTCACATCTTAATGTCTATGTAATTAAAGTGGTGCACCACAACAACTAATTGTAAAAAAAAAATATAACCATGTACTTGAAAAGAAAATTATGTGTCCAGTTACTGTTACTAGTCCCTTCTTATTGTTCTTTCCTTTCCAAGTGCTCCTTTTTTAAAGAATGTGGATTACAAAATTATTATATAATAGATCTGTTGACAGAAAGTGTTCACATTAGCAAATGCATTTTATTTTATAAAAGACATGCTGCAACACAGCTGGAAACCAGATATCAAATGAAATAAGCAACTACGAATAGCAAAGCATAAAAATATCATTCAACAGTCATGTGACATTTCATAAGTTAGTAGAAATTCTCTCAACTCTCGTAGAAAGACGCTTGTCGTAATCAGGTGTGCAGATGTAAAATTATTTCTCGTCATTTCATTAGGCATTTCAGTAAATATCATAAATTACGAGCTCCACAGTATGCTTTCAACAAGGAAATGTCAATAGCGAGGGTAATGGCCTCCCTCTTTTTTTTTTCTACCTGTGCTTCCAGAAAGGCACACCCTAATGGCTTGTTCTCCAGGTGTCTGACACAGCTGTGTGCCAACGACGCACGTGCAAGTGGTCACTTAACTTTCTTACGGAAATATTTACGACAGCAGTTTCCGCTACAGTGACAGTCTCGTATAAAAATTTCACAGGTCGAGAATTTACGTTGCAAATGTGTAGAAAAAAAATCCTATGAATATAACAGTGTCCAAAAAAATTTCCGCCGGCATTGTGATACATTCACGCATTTACACACATTTCATAACTCTTAAAGTACGATTCTTGGTTTCCAACATCCTTTTTCACAAGTCAAGAGTCCCTAACTTCTATTCATTATTCATAAACATATCAACACGTAATCACATTCCTCATATATGGTAGCATCATCTTATTGACATAAACATACCTCAACAGCATAATACACATCGTCGTCGTAAAAATAACATCATAAAACCTCAGTCAAATCTCAAAAAAGTCGTAGATTTCTGCAATAATTTCAAACCATAAAAATATTCTCAGCTCATTTCAATAGTGTCATCTGCCTCAAACGTACTTTAAAAATCATAATCTCATACCAAATACATCATTCAAAGCTCTCATAGTATCACAATGGTTCTGAAAAAATATGAAGAATTCACACAGTACAGACAAAATACAATTTCATAAGTGTGAAGTTACCCAACGGTGTAATTACGTAAACATGTGTCACTGATGTAGTAAAAAACATGTTTATCTCTCAGTTAAATGATCAGATAGCTGTGTAATTTATGTTTTAGAGAAATATGGTACCGATGTGTAAAGTTGTATAAGCAAATACCATATAAGCTAGGGTTCCTTGTGCTTGCCAAACACATGGTACACAAAGTAAGCATGTACCCCCCTGAGGATTAATGTAATTATACCCTCAGGTGTTACAGATTATAGCAATGGAATGAAATGTATCACGGAAAACTTTCTTTGTAATTCAAAAATCTTTAAAAATAAATGTTTTAAGTACAAAATTAATCACTGAAATGCGTGTCCTGTAGCGCTAAATGTGCAGCTTGTTGTAAGATAATCTCTGTGGAAGTGTCGTAGTTATTTTCCTCCGAAAGCTAAGTTCTGCAGAAGTCAATGTACTTACCTCATGATAAAAAAAAGTGAAATTCTTTGCGTATAGATATCTTAGTTATTACGCTTACTGTTGTGATGATGAAAGTACTGTACTGTAACGTATTGTTGTGCTACAGAAAAGGCTGTCACCTTGTAGCTATACCACAAAAGTTACTAATAAAACATGTTTTGCTTTCCAGAAGAATTCAGAAAAACTGTGCAGATATAAAACAGATACACCGCAAAAGCAACAATGTAAATTATGTCACACATTAGTAGTGTCGTAATATAACTGTGTAGCTGTCAAAGAAAGCAAATACTAAGTCGTCTTTAATCTCACAGAAAGTACTTTAAATCCCAAATGTATTTTCAAGTAAATCAAAATGTTGCATTAGAATCTCATTAGCAGTACTGGTAAATGTTCTAAGTATGTGAGCCTTATAGTCGTTACGTAATCATGCAACTAACAAGCAAGAATGTACAAACAACAACACTGCGTCGTCCGTTCACTATAACAATGCATTCGTAATTTCTTTTTAAATAAGTTCTCTTGGTTCTTGACTGGATATTTAACTTCAAACATTGTTGCATGGTAACAGTTTCTAAAGCATACTAGTAACGTGAAGTGAATCGTTTTATGGCAAAGACAAAGTTAAAAAGCAGATTATCTTTCAATAAATGGTTTCACATGTGAAATGTGGTGTAGCCCTTTGCTCTTCCTAGTACACAGAGTTTCAACTTTAACGCAATTATCATGTTGTATACGTCGGTAAAGAATACTGGAATTTTTCTCAAGGTTAGCGTCTATGTTATTTTTCTCTGAGCCAGCCAGTGCACGCGGGTGCCTGCGGTGCGAGTCATTGTCTGCTACCTCTTTGTTGGCGCGCGCCGTTATTGGGATTTGCAGACCTGGGCCCTGCCCTGTTTAAATCCCGCCAGTTCTGATGAAATTCACGGATGTCGTTACGATCATATCGTCTGTCGTCATGTCGGTAGTTCCTGTAGCTTCTTTCTTGTCGGTTAAGTGGTGGAGAATTTCTCCCTGAATCATAACTGCGCGCCTGAAGTTATTCTGTCTCCCTCGATAATAATAGTTCTGGTTGCCATATTGTCTGTTTCTATGATTGTCTCTGTCATATTCATTACTGCGGAAAGGTGATCTTTCCCTGTAACTATTACTCTGCCAGTGGTTGTCATATGGGTGGTGTCTGTTTTGGTCACGATTTACGTTGTAAGAATAGGTTTGTCGTGGCCATTTATTGTTTCTGTCATCACGGAATTGTGACAGATGTGACCTGTAGTGATTGTTTTCCTGTTTTCGCATCCCGCGACTGTCTGTGTCAATTTCTAATTCTTGTAAGAGTCCCTGAAAAGCTTCAATGTCGTCTTTGCAACGTCCTGCCAAAATAATATGCCGTAAATGTTCAGGCAGTTTGATTAAGCAAATGCGGATGAGTTCTGAGGGGCTGTATGGGTTTGACAGGTACTGATTCTTGTGCAACATGTCTTCAAAATATTTGACAAGACTAGAAAATTCAGATTGATCAAAGTGTTTCATCATCATGATGCTATGTTTTACTCGGTCTTGTGTAGCTTGTGTCCAATATGCTGAGAGGAACGCATGGTAAAATTCTCCTTCACTGTGACAATCGTGAATGACTGATCGCATTCTTACAGCTGGTTCATTCTCCAAGTAGCCACACATAAATTCTAATCTGTGTTCTAATGACCAGTTGGGAGGAAAACAATGAGAGAATTGATGGAGCCACGCTTGTGGATGAATGTCGTTGGCAGAATTCTTAAATGTTTTGAATTTATGTGTAGTAATGAACAGCTTATAGTCAAAATCATCATGTCGGCGAGTAGCATATCGGTCATTGTTACGTCGTGTCGGCGGTTCCATCTCAAAATTCGGTGTACCTTGCCAATTCCTTTCATAATTACCGAAATGCCCTGTGTTATTATTTTGTGGCTTTTCCGTATTTCTATGTCCCTCTTCCCATATTGGGGCGCGAGTGTCCTCTGAAATGCGTAATTCTTGCATCACCTGTGTCAACTGATCTTGTACTTCCCAGATTTCTCTTTTGTACTGTGTATTGATTTGATTTTGATTTTGTTTGAATTTTCTTATTTGTTCATACTCGTCTGTGTCAGTGAAGGCTACGGGTCTTGTGTCAATCAGATCATCATCTACCTTTGTAGATAAGTTAGTGACCTGATTTTAGCCCACAAGGTCTCATGATTTTCATGAACAATGGTTTGCAGTTCTTTTATGGCTGCTTCGTGATTCTGTAATGCATTTTCATGCCGCGAAAAAATAGGTTGAAAATGCTCACAAATTTGTGTTTTTACGTCATTACAGACTTTTTGACATTTCGATTCAATGTTATGTAACTCAGTAGTTAAATCTTCACGTGTTTGTTCAAGCGTGGTGTGAAGATTTTGTTCCATCGCGTCTAACTGTTGCTGTGTTTGTCTCTGGTGTTGTTCCATTGTGTCTAACTTTTGAAGCTTTTGCTGTGTTTGTCTCTGATTTTGTTCCATTTGTTTCTGATTTTGCTCAAGCGTTGTGTCTAACTTTTGTAGCCTTTGTCCCATTTGTTGCATTAACTGTAATAACAGTGCACTGGTACCTGAAACATGTTCCTCAGTGCTATTTGGCAACGCATTTGAACCGGCAATATTCGCAGTTTGAATAGCAGAAAATGTGTCTTGACTTATTTGAGAAATGTGTGAGGACGCAAAACCTGAATCTACAGTATTTGCAAGATTGTGTCCTGTCATTTCGGATTCCTGAGGAGAGCTGTTGCCGACCGATCGATCGAAAATGCTTCCCTGTTCACTAATTGTTTCACTGTCTACACCATTATTTGCAGCCCGCTCCATTTCCCTATGTACACTTACCAAATTACTACTTTGAACATTAGATAATTCATTACACAGTGGCGCTAACACACTGCTTTCGTCTTCACTGTCATTTCTCAGTTTACTTTGGAGCCTAGTGTTACGTTTTTCACACGCCATTATTGTCACAATATTTCACATGACAACACAGAAAAGCACAATCTGAAGAGCAAAAATAAGAGAACACATTAACATAGAACTGAAAATAATATCTAGTTAATTGCAAGCGCAGCTGTACGAAATACTTGGTGCAAATCTACATGCATGCCACAACTGTTTTACTGTGCAACAATGTAAAACCACAACTACCAAGGAAATTCTCTTTATAATTATGCACTAGCAGTAAACAAAAGCTACACTAATTATACAAACTACAAGAAAAAATAAGAAGATTCCAGTTAGGTATCCTGTCAGGGTCGCCATATGAAACGTCCCCTTAGAACAAATTATACATAACTGTGCTTAAACTGACACACAATATTTTTAGCGCAACGCAATCTGACTTTCAAAAATCCCTGCAAAAGAATGGCCCTGAATAACATTAAACTATACCTTTCAGAAATCACTTACCTCACAAAAATCTTCATTACTCGAACAACTGCAATACAGCGAGCGCCACTACTGCCAGCTAAATAAAAGATTCAAACTACGGAAGGCACTAACTACTGATAGGGATAGTTAGCAAATGAAAGATATTAATAGAGAACAAACAATGTATTTACCTTAATAGTCATAATATATATAGCAGTTCATGACGAATTACAAAACTCCGCCATCTCTCTCCCCACATCCACCACTGCTGGTGGCTCACCTCCAACTGCCCAACGCTACGCGCTGTTAACATCCAGCTGCCCCTCTACAATGGCAGACAACAATGGAAACTAGCCACAGACTGCACACAGCACAGCCAGTGATTTTCATACAGAGCACTACGTGGAATTACCAATATAAAAATCTAAACAGCCTACTTACACAATAGATGGCTATTTAATTGGTAAGCAATTAGCTCTTTATTGTTATTTTCCATACAACCAATGATCTTTAACACTTGACATCTGAAGGGAGGAAAGGAGAAAGAGGCGAGGAAGGAGGAGACCAATTCGGCCACAGGAAGACTTTTTCCCTCAGCTGTGAAAATATACTGGATGAACTTGAACGGTAACCCGGAGATGGTTATGTTGAGGTACGAAGCTCATATATGTTTCTCTTCCTCAGGAGATAAGAATATTTGTAATATACGCTGTCGGTAGCTAGGAAGATTGGGTTTCTTATTTAATGGGTCCGCTGCCTTGATAAGCATTGTAAGAAGTATTTTTCCTCGTACAGTAGTAGTTCCTTGTATCTGTTGATCACGGTAAAATAAAAGAAATCAGGGCTCGCACAGAAAAATTTAAGTGCTCATTTTTCCCGCGTGCCGTTCAAGAGTGGAATGGTAGAGACAGCTTGAAGGTGGTTCATCTAACCCTCTGACAGGCACTTTATTGTGAATAGCAGAGCAATCAAGTAGATTTAGATCAGTTTAACGCCATTACTATGAAGCACAACACAAACTGTGTTTTTACCCACTGCAACGTTTAACAAAATCCACTTATGTATGACTTTTTGTTTAATGAAATCCTTTGCAAAAATAGCAGTTGTGTCCACCACATTGTCCGTGTTGTTAATTACACTTGTTTTTAGATGGATTGTTTCTGGACTACCAATATACTGTAAAAAAGTTTAATGAAACTTCGACGGTTATAAAATTTCATCGTAATGACGTAACTGATTACTACACTAACTGATCTACCTCCGACGGAAAAAAATGCCTCTATTGAACGAAGTACACCACTAGAAAGGCCACTTTTTATGGTTTTAGCGCGTCGAGAGTGTTCTCTCAGCGTGGTCATAGTCACCGTTTAGCGTTTGTCCAAAGAAATAGATTTAATGTTTTAATGTATCATGAAAAATACCATCAGCCATGCGTATTAGTTTAGTTTCAATCGGCTCTGGTGATGTAATCCATATTCAGGCTCCTCTGCAATGCAGTGTTATCACGCTTTTGTTGGACGTCACCATCTTACCTCTAGTAAAATTAGCAGAAACCACTGGTGACTGCAGAACTTTATGTTTATTGTTAATCTTGTCCCAGCACATAGTCTACAATTTGGATGCCACCAAATATCCCTGCTCGATGGAGCTGTTTTGGGCTATTTAAAGATTCTACGATATGCTGAAGAAATTGTGTAGAAATTTTAAGTTGTAATAAGAGAAGAGCGTTCATTGTTACGTTTAGATCTGTGAACGGAATTTCTAATTTTCCACATACTTCAAAAAGAGTATTTACCTCATACAACCTTATACTAGTCACAAGTAGCAACGGCTTTTTATGTATTACTCTTTCCCGTTGTTAACGACAGATCGTTCTGTTTTCAAAATACTAATTGCGAGGTAGAAATGTCACATCTTTAACAATGAGTTCCTATTTCAGTAATGCTTTCACACACAAGTTTACGGTTGTAATAAGAGACTGAAGTAGTTCCTCTGTATTTCAGGTTAAAATACGATATTGGGCTACAGTATTATTCTGTTGAATGATTTATTGAAAGGTTTGTTCCCATTTGTTTCTTCTTTATAAATGGACTAGAAATTATTAACTCATTTAGTTATTCTTAAACTAGATAAATGTTTATATATTGTAATGATAAACTAGATAGGAGTATGAAGGTTGTGACCGTACGGGCTGTATCTGGGAATGTGCATGTGGTGTAAATGACGAAATAACACAATCTCTCTCATCAACTCGCCGAGAATCAAAGTTCTAAACTGTTTAAAACAAGATTTGTATCAGCTCTGAACCCCAACACATTCTACTGCACGAAAAGATTTACCCACACATTAAACAACACTAACACTTCAATGGCCCCTTAGATATGGTTGGAATTACAAGTATGGTCATGTTTCGCCAAAGGGGCGCCAACTCACATTCGTCGCAATGACCCAGAATTCAACGAGAGTATTTGCTATAAATGCCGGCATTATTTGCTACACAAAAATCGCTTATGAACTCATATTTTTTAATGTTTCACAAATTCGAGTTTATTTCCAATAAGAACATAAAAAATCGGAAGTCACAGTTCATAAGTTAATTTCAGAGCCTGGCCGAGTTTCTTAAGGTATTCCAGTTGGTTGAGTAAACCATGATTAGTAGCGTGAGCTATCTTTAGAACTGTACAGTAGCGTTAAAATTCTATAGTATATCAAACTATAAATTCCGCAGTGGCTACACACTAAAGCTTTTAAGTGCGACTTGTATCACAAGAATACCGAGAAGTAACAAGTTCATCAGAAGACGAAAAATATCTGTATCCGAAAGCAGGAACTCTTAATAACACACCCACACGCGAACTAACAGCTGTTTCACCGCTTTCCAGATAAAGCTTTCTCTTAACACAGACTAACACAGCCTGACCGCCTCCAATTGTGTCCGAACGTAGATTTCCGCTTTTCACAAGGGAAACCTCGGTCAAGCACCACTGAAGGTCGTTAAACTACTGAGTGTCGTAATTGCTGAAATTTTTCATTTTAACCTTTCTTACATGTACGATATATCAAGTCACAAGGATATTTTCAGAGAAATATTATGCCTTTATCGGTTTTCTTTTATGTACGTACTTTATTTTTAAACAGTAATTTCTACTGTTTTCTCCATTATCTCATTTATGAGTGTAAATACTGATAAACAATTTAAATTATACAGTTAATAATTTCCTGTGTGTCTGAAGTTTACAGCACTGCCGCTAATTATAATGTTTATTTCGTAAGAAAAGCTGTTTTCAATTGTGCGAAATTCACTTTTCGGTTTCTCATTTAAATATGCCAATTTCAGTAAATCTAATATCACATTCCGATACCGTTCTACGAGATGTATCTGTAGACACCTCGCTTGCTGCAATCTCATAATGCGTTGCCGAAATATTAACTTTCACAGTTTAGGAATTATTAGGAACTTAATTTACAATAACTTTTAAACCAATGCTGATATGCATAAACATCCATCTTGTCCGCTTCAAATGATCATGCTGGCTCTTCAGTGACAGGTATGGTTCAATATTTATTAATTCTGGTGTAAGCCTTAAATTTGCACTGGGCGCGGACAGCGGCGCAGATTTTTTTTTTTTTTTTTTTGTTTCGGGTTTAAGGGCGCTCAACTACTGAGGTCATTAGCGCCCAGTCACAATTGTTAGAGCACAGGGAATCTAGTAAAACTCAAGGGGGGGGGGGGACACCAGGAAGTTCGTACGAAGAGGCAGATAAAATAAGTGAAAGTGTTAGATGTCTTTGGACAATCCAAACAAAGTAATGGAACGAAGAACACGAGCAGCTGCTCGAGCGTCATCCGCTAAAATATCCTGTAAATAGATGGCAGAGACAGGACAACACGAGATTGACTAAAACGGGGACACGACGATAAAACATGGTGCACTGTTAATGCATGATCACAAGGGCACTGCAGGGCTGGGTCACCAGAGAGCAGGTAGCGGTGGCTAAACCGGCAATGCCCAATCCACAACCTGGTCAGAAGGACCTCTTCTCGCTGAGATGGTTGGGAGGAGGTTGTCCAAGCAGTTGGGAACGGTGTGACTGCCCGGAGCTTGTTTCCTTGAAGTGAGGACCAAGTATCCCACCACAAGGACACAAGCCCCTTACAAACAACCCCACTAATGTCAGATGACGGGACAGAATGGGAGGCTGACAGAGGCAGGAGAACTGCAGCCTTGGCTGCAGCATCAGCAGCCTCATTCCCAGGCACTCCTACATGGCCGGGAACCCACAAAAAGCTGACAGGAGAGCCACCCTCAGCGAAAGAATGGAGGGACTGCTGGATCCGTTGCACCAAGGGATGGACCGGATATGGAGCTCCAAGTCTCTGAAGAGCACTGAGTGAATCAGAGCAGAGTACATACGATGAATGGCGGTGGCGGTGGGCATACTGAATGGCCTGATGGAGAGCAAAAAGCTCGGCCGTAAAGCTGGAACATTGGTCGAGGAGCCGGTATTTAAAGGTGATGTCCCGACGACAAAGGCAAAGCCGACACCATTGCCAGTGTTGGAGCCATCAGTGTAAATAAAGGTGTGAGTGGCAAGTTGCGCACGAAGTTCGACAAACCGTGAGCAATACACTGCAGCCGAAGTACCCTCCTACGGGAGCGAGCTGAGGTCGAGAAACATGAACCGGAGCCTGGAGCCATGGTGATGTCGGGCTCTCACCCTCTCTGAAGGTGTTAGGGAGGGCAAAATCCAATTGTCGAAGCAGGCGACGAAAGCGGACTCCAGCAGGCAGTAGGGCAGACCCATACAACCCATACTGATGGTCGAGAGAATCGGCGAAGAAGGACCGATAAGAGGGGTGGTTAGGCATTGATAACAGCCGGCAGGCATACCGACAAAGCAGTACGTCGCGCCGGTAGGTCAATGGTAATTCGGCAGCTTCAGCATGAAGACTCTCGAAGTGACTAGTGTAGAAAGCTCCGGTCGCAAGACGTAACCCCCTATGGTGGATGGAGTTGAGACGGCATAAGAGGGATGGCCGAGCAGACGAGTAGACGAGGCTCCCATAATCCAGCTTTGATCGGACTACGGACCGATACAAGCGAAGCAGGACATAGCGATCCACTCCCCAAGATGAACCACTAAGAACTCTGAGGACATTAAGGGAACGTGTACAACGAGCAGCCAAATAAGAGACGTGTGGAGACCAACAAAGTTTCCTGTCCAGTGTGAGCCCTAGAAACTTAGTTGTTTCCACGAATGGGAGAACAACGGGACCGAGATGTAAGGATGGCGAAAGGAACGCCTTATATCGCCAAAAGTTGATGCAAACTGTCTTCTCTTCAGAGAACCGGAAGCCATTTGCCACACTCCATGAGTAGAGGCTGTCTAGACAACGCTGAAGGCAGCGCTCCAGGAGGCATGTTCGCTGGGCACTGCAGTAGTTCGCTAAGTCATCGGCAAAAAGAGAGCCTGGGACATTAGGTGGAATGCAATCCATAATTGGATTGATCGCTATCGCAAAAAGGGCTACGCTCAAGACGGAGCACTGAGACACTCCGTTCTCCTGGAGGAAGACGTTGGACGATACAGAACCTACACGTACCCTAAACTTTCGATCTGTTAAAAAGGATTCAATAAAAAGGGGCAGGCGACCGCGTAGACCCCACCTGTGCATAGTGCGGAGGATACCTCCTCTCCAACAGGTATTATAATCCTTCTCCAAATCGAAGAACACTGCGACCGTTTGGCGCTTTCGCAAAAAGTTGTTCATGATGAATGTCGACAAGGTCACAAGGTGGTCAATAGTGGAGCGGCAGTGACGAAAGCCGCATTGAACATTGGTAAGCAGCCGTCGAGATTCAAGAATCCAAACTAACCGAGCATTAACCATGTGCTCCATCACCTTACAGACACAGCTTGTAAGAGAAATGGGGTGGTAACTAAGAAGGAAGGTGTCTATCCTTCCCAGGTTTGGGTATAGGAACAACGACGGCGTCACGCCAACACATGAGGACTTGACCTTCGGTCCAGACGCGATTGTAGGTACAAAGAAGGAAGCTTTTGCCTGCCGGAGAAAGGTGTGCCAGCATCTGAACGTGAATGGCATCTGGCCCCGGAGCAGAGGACCGGGACCGGGACAGTGCAAGTGCACGTTCGAGTTCCCGCATAGTAAAGGGGGCATTATAATTTTCCAGGTTCAGTGAGTGGAAGGAAGGTCGCCGAGCCTCTTCTGCCTCTTTCCTGGGAAGGAAGGCAGGGTGGTAATGAGCGGAGCTTGAAACCTCCGCGAAAAAGCGGCCGAAGACGTTGGAGATATCCACAGGATCAACAAGGACCTCATCACTTGAAGTCAGGCCAGGTACCGAGGAGTGGGCCTTAATGCCCGACAGCCGGCACAGGCCACCCCAGACTACAGAAGAGGGAGCAAAACTGTTAAAGGAGCTGGTGAAAGAGGCCCAACAAGCTTTTTTGCTGTCTTTGATGACTCTACGGCATTGCGCTTGGAGTCGTTTATATCCAATACAATTCGCCAACGTAGGATGGCGTCGAAAGATGTGTAAAGCACGTCGTCGAGCACGGATAGCGTCTCGACAAGCCTCATTCCACCAGGGGACGGAAACGAGACGTAAAGAAGAGGCAGTATGAGGAATGGAACGTTTGGCAGCATTGATGATAACAGCCATGAGGTATTCGACCTGACTGTCACAACTGAGAAAATCGTGGTCCGGAAAGGTCGCCAGGGAGGAGTAAAGTCCCCAGTCAGCTTTCGGTATGTTCCAGCTCGACGGACGTGGGGATGGGGTGTGGTGCAGGAGACGAACGACACAGGGGAAGTGGTCGCTCGAATGGGTGTCAGAAAGGACATACCACTCGAACCGACGGGCAAGAGTGGTAGAACAGATCGAGAGGTCCAAATGGGAGTAGGTATGAGACCGAGAGGAAAGTCTGGGCGCCAGTATTGAGGCAGACAAGATTGAGATGGTTGAAGACATCCGCCAAGAGGGAGCCTTTCTGACAGGATGCAGGAGAGCCCCAAAGGGGATGATGGGCATTGAAGTCACCAAACAATAAAAACGGCAGAGGAAGCTGAACAATCAGGTGCATCATGTCAGCCCGACTAACTGAGTGTGACGATGGAGTGTAGATTGTACAAACAGAAAAAGTAAAGGCAGAAAGAGTAATACGGACAGCTATTGCTGGGAGTGGGGTGGTCAATGGGAGGGGATGGTAATAGACATCGTCCCGAACGAGCAACATGACCCCACCATGAGCTGGAATACCGTCCACAGGGGGGAGGTCAGACCGCTCCGAGGTATAGTGGGTAAAAGCAATATGGTCAGTTGGGCGCAACTTGGTTTCCTGGAGACCAAGGATGAGTGGACAGTGCAGTCGGAGGAGCAGTTGTAATTCCTCCCGATAAGATCGAATACCTCTTATGTTCCAATGTAACAAAGCCATCGCTAGTCAGAAAAGAAGTGGAACGAAACAGGTGAAGAGCTGGTCACCTCGAAGGCCGCGGAGGGCCAGGTGTCGAGGGTACAATGCTACAACCGGCGGGAGGCGGATCCTGTTCCATCGAGTCGTCGCCAGCTGCGGCCGCTTTCCCGGGTTGCGTAGGAGGGGCAGCATCATTCGCCGACGAGAGGCCAGCTGAGCACCTGGCAGCAGAGCGTCCCAGCGAAACTGAGGACGGCCGGGAGCAGCGACTCACGGATGTAGCGTCAGACGTAACGCGCCGGGGTGGAGAGGGGGATAAAGATTTCTTCTTGGAAGGCCGTTGAGGCATGGGGATGGTGGGCTGGACCCGAAGAAGGTCCTCACGCGCGGGGACCGTTTTGGAATGCCGGACCTCGGAAGCCGGGGTCCGGAACGTTTCCCCGATGGATGCCTGAGAAGGGGATCGCTTTTCAGGCGGAGGAGGGGGAGGAGGAAGGGTGGCCCCTGGGGCAGAAGGGGCAGGGGCCGCGAGGGAGGAGGATTGGGAAGGGAGTGATTTGGGAGGCAGAGGCATAGACCCCAGATGGGGTGACAGGATAGGGGCGAGGATACTGTGGAAGGAGTGGACACGACTGAGGCAAACGAAGTTGTCAACGTCACGGGGTGGAGGCAGTCATACTTCTTCCTGGCCTCAGAATAAGAGAGACGATTCTAAGTTTTTAATTCTTGAATCTTCTTCTTCTGATACGCGGGGCAGTCTAAAGATCTAGGCGAGTGGATGCCAGGACAATTGATGCACCGAGGTGGTGAGGTGCATGTATGTTCCTCACGAAGAGGACATCCACAATCGCCACAAAGTGGCTCAGTCTCACACCGTGACGACATGTGCCCAAAGCGCAAACACCGAAAGCAGCGCATAGGAGGCGGGACGTAAGGTCACATGTCGCACTGGTAGCACGTCACCTTTACCTTCTCCGGGAGAACGTCCCCCTTGAAGGCGAGGATAAAGGCTCCTGTGTCGATGCGACGGTCTTTGGGGCTGCGCTGAACTCTCCGGACGAAATGCACGCCTCAGCACTCCAGGTTGGCAGTGAGCTCCTCATCAGATTGCAGCAGAAGGCCCGATGAAAAATAACCAGCTGCGTCCTAATCAGTGCCAGATGCGGGACAATAGACACTGGAATGTCCCCTAGTCAGTCGCATGCCTGGAGCGCCGCCAACTGTGTGGCGGAGGTGGTCTTTATAAGAACGGACCCCGAACGCATTTTACTGAGAGCCTCGATTTCCCGAAGATGTCCTCGATGTGCTGGATAAAGAACATGGCCTCGGAGGTGACGAACGTCCCCCCATCGGTCCGAGAACTGACTAAATAGCAGGGGAAGTACTTCGCCCCAAGCCGGCGGGCCTGTCCTTCCTCTCAGGGAGTGGCCAAGGGAGAAAGGGCAGGAGAACCAGAACCAGAGACAGTACCTTTCTTTTTAAAAGACTCGGCCGCAGAGCGACCCGATACATGTTGACGTTTCATCTGCGAAACGTCCGCCCCGATACCACCCACTCTGACCAGGGGCTCTTCCCACGAGCGCCACCCAGCCTCAGCAAGGGCCACCTGGCAGAATGACCATTGCTGGGAGTCCTGATGCCCCAAGGAGACGGGCATCTACTGTTGGCCGACGTGGGGAAGGTGCAGCTCAGGTATCGGCAGTACGATCCCTGTGTTGTCAGGGGGCTACAACCGAGAGGGTACATGACGACTCCACCACAACGGGCTGGCTACTATGCTGGATTTCGGGTGCCATGGAAAGTCCATCATGATCGTAGGTGCAGATGGGGACGCACTATTGGCGTAACTTGTGCAACCCATCAGGCGTTTAGGCCCAATGTGAGGAATACTCAGTGTGGTTACAACGCCGTTACAATGCTGAGTGCCAAGGTCTTAGTGCACTGAGGACCAGTGATACACCACGTAAGGCATCCTTCCCCAAAAGGCTCATACTTCGGTAGAATTTTGAAAAATGGAGGTCAAACCCCAAGGGGGACCATCACATGGAAGGCCGAAACGGTTGAAACTCCTTTTAGTCGCCTCTTACGACAGTCAGGAATACCTCGGCCCTATCCTACCCCAGACCCGCAGGGGGAGGGGGGGGGGGGAGCGGCGCTGAGAAATGAGCAGCCGTAGTGCACCGAACAAAAGGGTTTTCCCGGTCGCGTGGTCAGCTTAGCGGCCGAAGGAAGTCCAGAGGGAACCTGATCTGTGTAGCACAGAGTGAAACTTAGCCACCACGTGCTCCTGTCAAGCTGATTTCAGCTGTCAGCACGAATAAGACCCGATCTTAGCAGCCACATCTGTGTCCGTAGTAGCGTGTTTGTGACTGAATAATGTCTCTCTTCCCTTTACAATAGGCTTTCGGGTTACAGGTTATTGGCAAATAGCTTGTTTCCCATTTAAGTCTTTATTAATTTAGGAATGTTTCAAGAGAGAAAATGTGAAACAAAATTAGTAGGCCTTATTAGGACTGATGCCTGTAAGAAAATAACGCATGTAGTCACGTCAGCGATCTGATGGTTTTGAGGTTTTACCTAACATATCGTTGTACTGAATGTATGATTCATTTTCGATTATCTGTTAAAATGACGTAACAAGTATTGCCGCCTCCTCATCACGCTGATCACACGTCTTGCAGAATTTAAGTACGTCATTTTCTTCGTCTCTGTAATATTGCCATTAATTGTAGGAGTAACTAACCTGAGCTATGTTTCTACTTATTAGGATACGCATCATAATCCTTTGCTTATACCAAGTGAAGTATCTATTCATGTTTGTATTTAATAACGTTGGAAAGCGATTGGTTTGGTGAAGTGTCGGTTCCACGCTATCCGAGCACTATTGCATCAGCATTTGTGTTCTACATTTGTATTCTTCGTAAGTCAAATTTCAGTCAATTTATCAACTGAAGGCTGATTGCTGTTATTCTTTTTGCAGTACACATCGTTTTGTTGCATTATACAGTAGATCACATTATCATGGTCCACAGTCACCAAGCTTTACTTCTCCCCAGCAAGGGACTCTGTACCTCGCTACAAAGGAAAGAATGATACCAGCTGACAACAGAGCCATTTTGGCCAAGTGGATGGTTTAATGCCAATGGAAACTCATGTTCTGAAACCCACACTGACTGAAAAGAAACTAATTAATGTAGAGCAATGAAATTTCGGGAATACATTTGTCTATGTAACGCATTTACGTGGTTGACTTAGTAAGATCACAGGTTAATGTAACCGTGAGATAATCTGTTGCAAATGTGAAATGGTGGCACACTAACAAATTGTGAAACAGACAGGATGTTGAATGCAATCGTATAGAGGTGTATGCACTGTGTGGCACATATGTTGGATGTCAGTTTGTAGGATGAAGTTCCACGCCTGTTAAAGCGACGGTTAATACTGGTTGTGGAATGACGATGGAGTTGTCGTCCGTTGATGAACAATATATGCTGGATTGGAGACAGATCTAACACGCGAGCAGGCCAAGGCACAATGTTCACACTGTGGAACATGTTGGGTTGCAACAGTGCTAAGAGAGCGACCATTATTCTGTTGAACACCCCTGGAATGCTACTCACGAATGGTAGCACAACAGATCCGACCACCAGATCGACGTATAGATTTGCCGTCAGGGTGCTTGGGATAACCACGTGAGTCGTCCTGCTGTCATATGAAATCGCACCCCGGAACCCTAACTCCAGGTGCAGGTCCAGTGAGTCAACCTGCAGACAGGTTGGCTGCAAATCCTCAACTGCCCTAATCTACGCACGATCACCAAAGGCACCGAAGCAGAATTAGCATTCATCCGAAAAAACAACAGACTCCCACACTGCCATGCAATGAGCTCTCGCTTGACACAATTGACGTTGCAAATTTTGGTGCTTTGGGGTCAGTACCTTGCACGCCACATGGCGTGTAGTCTGAGATGTCCTTTAAGTGACCGATTTGTAACAGTTTTCGTGTCACTTTAGTGCCAACAGCTACTGAAATCACTGCTACAGATACAGTACGATGCACCAGAGGTATACACCGAACGCTATAGCCTTCCCTCTTGATGGGTCGGTGTGGTCTTCCGGCGCCCGTTCTTGCATGCTCGTGACCACCGCTGCCGGCGATCATGTACAGTGGCTACAATCCTCCCCAGTATTTCTGTAATATCGCAGAAGGAATCACCGGCTTCTCTAATTTGTATTTCACGACCTCGTTCTAACTCAGTGGGGTCATGTTAATCGCGTCTTTCCTGCCTTTAAGGCATCCTTGACTAACAGTTTACCACAGCCAGACCGAAACGTAAAAACGCTAACGACCACTATAGTGTCTATTTAAAGCACACACGATTTGCAGTCTCGTAGAGCCACTACTCGCTCCATTCTGAAACGACAGTCATGGAATTGGAAAGCCATATTTCAGATGTAGAAAGACTCCTACCATATGTTGTTTATGTTGCACGACTCATCCTTGGTTTTGAGGCGTTTTTCCGTTACTGTATTTCGTTGTTGTACTCCCGCTGTTGTTACTGTTGCATCCCACTTCCTAGTAATTAGCCTTAGGAAGAAGTACAAAAATATTCTTTCACCTATTCTTGTTTAATGGGATACATTACACATCTACAGGATGGCAATGAACTATATGAAAAAAAAATCGTAAATTAGTTACGAACTATGGCGTGCACACACTTTATTCAAAATGTAAACGTCACGACAGATATACGTAGGTTGTGATGTGCTCGATATGCCTGCCATCATTGGCGATGATGTGGCGCAGACGAATAGTGAAATTCTGCATGATCCGCTGAACTGTAGGAACGTCGATGCTGATTAAATGGCTGCTTTTAGCTCAGCAATGATATTCGGTTTATTGTTTAGTCTTTAATATCGCTCCGCATAAAGGAGTCTCTTGTATTCAAATCCTGTGTATATGGCTGCCAATCTAGGCCCATGTCAGTGGACTCTGGGAACCACAGAGCCAGAATGCTATCCCCAAAGTGCTCTTCCACGACATCGAACACTCTCCTGCTTCTATGGAGACGAACTCCGTCTTACGTGAACCACATCTTCTCGAAATCAGAGTCACTTCGGATAATCGGGATGAAATCATCTTCCACAACCTTCACGTACCGTTCGGTAGTCACCATGCCATCAAGGAATATCGCACCGATAACTCCATGACTGCACATTTTCCACCGAACAGTCACCCGTTGAGAGTGAAGAGATTTCTCGATCGTGAAATGCGGATTCTCAGTCCCCCAAATGCACCAATTTTGCTTATTGACGAATCCATCCAAATGAAAGTGGGCTTCGTCGCTAAACCAACCCATACTAATTCCATCATGCCAAAAGGCGAACCGTGCAGTTTGAACGTTCTAACACAAACCGTTCAGAAGTTATAACTGTTTTATTTCATGTAGTTCATTGTCACCTGGATATTAATATTAACAGATTCACCGGTGGAAATTTAGAGTGAATTTTGTTGTACCCTCTCCCAGACATAATTACTGGCGCTGAAATTCTGCGCAGGAGACTATTCAACTCCTGCTGCATCCCACTTCCGAGTAATTAGCCTTAGGAACAAGTAAAAAAATATCCTTTCACCTATTCTTGTTTAATGGGATACATTACACATCTACAGGATGACTATGAACTATACGAAAAAATCTTAAATTAGTTACGAACTATGGCGTGCACACACTTTATTCAACATGTGAACGTCACTACAGATATACAGTAAGCGGTGCAAGTTTCTATATTCAGTACGGCTATAGAACTGGGTATTTGGTTCGTCGGCGTTACGACAGCCGAGCAAGTCAAACTTGTTTTTCTAGAAAGTTTGGTTACTTTAAGACCTGTTATCAACAGAACATTTTTTCAACTTCCGGTTTGCAAATATATTCAAATTTAGAATGTTTTTGCTCACGTAGCGACTATAGTGGCTGTCCCATGGCACTGTAACTGCAACTGCTGTTATGTCTTGCTAACGATGTTATCAGAACCCTTGTAAGTAGGCTGTTTATGTTTTCTTTATGTAAGTAGGCTGTTTATGTTTTCTTATTGGCAACGTTACGTAGCGCTCTATATAAAAATCACTGGCTGTGCTGTGTGCAGTCTGTGGCTAGTTTGCATTGTTGTCTGACATTGTAGTGTTAGGCAGCGGCAGCTGGATGTGAACAGCGCGTAGCGTTGCGCAGTTGGAGGTGAGCCGCCAGCAGTGGTGGATGTGGGGAGAGAGATGGTGGAGTTTTGTAATTTGTCATGAACTGCTATATATATTATGACTATTAAGGTAAATACATTGTTTGTTCTCTATTAATATCTTTCATTTGCTAACTATCCCTATCAGTAGTTAGTGCCTTCCATAGTTTGAATCTTTTATTTAGCTGGCAGTAGTGGCGCTAGCTGTATTGTAGTAGTTCGAGTAATGAAGATTTTTGTGAGGTAAGTGATTTGTGAAAGGTATAGGTTAATGTTAGTCAGGGCCATTCTTTTGTAGGGATTTTTGAAAGTCAGATTGCGTTGCGCTAAAAAATACTGTGTGTCAGTTTAAGCACAGTCTTGTATAATTTTTCTAAGGGGACGTTACATATGTCGACCCTTAGCCAAGGATATCTCACTGGAATCTTCTGATTTTTTCTTGTAGTTTGTGTAATTAGTGTAGATTTTGTTTATTGCTAGTGCGTAATTGTATTGAGAATCTCCTTTGTAGTTGCAGTCTTTCATTGTTGTGCAGTAAAACAGTAGTGGCATGCATGTAGATTTGCACCAAGTATTTCGCAGCTGCGCTTGCAATTAACTAGATATTATTTTCAGTGCTATGTTAATGTATTCCTCTATTTTTGCTCTTCAAATTGTGTTTTTCTGTGTTGTTGTGTGAAATATTGTGACAATAATGGCGTGTGAAAAACGTAATACTAAGCTCCAAAGTAAACTGAGAAATGACAGTGAAGACGAAAGTAGTGTGTTAGCGCCACCATGTAATGAATTAACTAATGTTCCACATAGTAATTTGGTAACTGTGCATAGGAAAATGGAGCGGGCGGCAAACAATGGCGTAGGCAGTGAAGCAATTAGTGAACAGGGAAGCATTATCGATCGATCGCTCGGCAACAGCTCGCCTCAGGAATCCGAAATGATAGGACACAATTTTGCAAATACTGTAGATTCAGGATTTGCGTCCTCACCGTTTTCTCAAATAAGTCAAGACACATTTTCTGATTGTCAAAATGTGAATGTTGCTGGTGCAAATGCACTGCCGAAAAGCGTAGAGGAACAGATTCCAGACACTAATGCATTGTTATTACAATTAATGCAACAAATGGGACAAAATCTTCAAAAGTTGGACACAATGGAACAGAATCTTTAAAAGTTAGACACAATGGAACAAAATCAGAGACAAACACAGCAAAAGCTGCAAAAGTTAGACACAATGGAACAAAATCTTCAAAAGTTAGACACAATGGAACAACACTAGAGACAAACACAGCAACAGTTAGACACAATGGAACAAAATCTTCGGAAGTTAGACACCACACTTGAACAAACAGGTGAAGATTTAACTACCGAGTTGCATAACTATGAATCGAAATGTCACAAAGTCTGTAATGACGTAAAAACACAAATTTGTGAGCATTTTCAGCCTATTTTTTCGCGGCATGAAAATGCATTACAGAATCACGAAGCAGCCATAAAAGAACTGAAAACCATTGTTCATGAAAATCATGAGACCTTGTGGGCTAAAATTGACTCAGTTGCATCTACCGATTCGGTTACGCGACTTGCAAAAACTCACGAAAATTTAAAGAACACAGTAGATTCGATTTTAACACAAATGGACACTCTGAAACTTGGTTCAGAAAAACACACTGAGGAAATGTATTCACTATCGGAGAAAGTAGCTGAACTTTCGGATCAGGTCACTAACTTATCTACAAAGGTAGATGATGATCTGAATGACACAAGACCCGTAGCCTTCACTGACACAGAAGAGTATGAACAAATTAGAAAATTCAAACAAAATCAAAATCAAATCAATACACAGTACAAAAGAGAAATCCGGGAAGTACAAGATCAGTTGACGCAGGTAATACAAGAATTACACATTTCAGAGGACACTCGCGCTCCAACACGGGAAGAGGAACTTAGAAATACGGAAAAGCCACAAAATAATAGCACAGGGCATTTCAGTAATTATGAAAGGAATTGGCAAGGTGCACCGAATTTTGAGATGGAACCGCCGACACGACGTAACAGTGACCGATATGTGACTCGCCGACATGATGATTTTGACTATAAGCTGTTCATTACTACACGTAAATTCAAAACATTTAAGAATTCTGCCAACGACATTCATCCACAAGTGTGGCTCCATCAATTCTCTCATTGTTTTCCTCCCAACTGGTCATTAGAACACAGATTAGAATTTATGTGTGGCTACATGGAGAATGAACCAGCTGTAAGAATGCGATCGGTCATTCACGATTGTCACAGTGAAGGAGAATTTTATCATGCCTTCCTCTCAGCGTATTGGTCTCAAGCTACGCAAGACTGAGTAAAACATAGCATCATAATGATGAAACGTTTCGAACAACCATTTTCCAGTCTTATGAAATATTTTGAAGACATGTTGCATAAGAATCAGTATCTTTCAAACCCATACAGCCCCTCAGAACTCATCCGCATTTGCTTAATCAAACTGCCTGAACATTTACGACATATTATTTTAGCAGGACGTTGCAAAGACGACATTGAAGCTTTTCAGGGATTGTTACAAGAATTAGAAATTGACACAGACAGTCGCGGGATGCGAAAACAGGAAAACAATTACTACAGGTCACATCCGTCACAATTCCGTGACGACAGAAACGATAACTGGACGCGACAAGGCTATTCTCACCACACAAATCGTGACCAAAACAGACACCACCCGTATGACAACCGTTGGCAGAGTAGTAATAATTACAGGGAAAGATCACCTCTCCGTGGTAATGACTATCAGAGAGACAATCAGAGAAACAGACAATATGGGAACCAAAATAATTATTATCAAGGGAGACAGAATAACTTTAGACGCAACGGTCCAGCGCGCATTTACGACTCAGGGAGAAATTCTCGACCACGTGACCGACAAGAAAGAAATTATGGAACCTACCGACATGACGACAGACGATATGATCGTAACGACGGACCTGAACTGCATCAGAACTGGCGGGATTTAAACAGAGCAGGGACCTCTCGTCGCAGTGAATTTGTAGAAGTTAGGTCCCCAAATCCCAATAACGACGCGCGCCAACAAAGAGACAATAGGCAATGACTCATACCACTGGCAGCCACAAAACGTACTTATGGAAGTGACGACGCAGCTGCCGTAGCTAGTAATTACGTAAAAATGGAAGACATTATTGACATCTTACTCCAGCAACACGACGTAAAACATAACAACATTGCATATCCTGTCATTCACATTACTGTAAACGACGTAAAATTTACGGCAGTACTTGACTCTCGCAGTCCCATTTCAGTAATTAGTGAAACATCTTTTAGCAAGTGCAACAAATCGAACGATTGCCCCACACTTCCGTTACGTAAGGTTAAATTACAAGGTGCAATCTTTGGAAAAAGTGTAGATGTACGCCAACAAACCAACTTAGAATTCTTTTGTCAAAGCCACAGCTTCTCTATGAACTTTCTTATTGTTCCATTATTGTCGACGGAAATTATACTGGGAGTAGACTTTTTGAATGAATACAAAGCAATCTTAAGCTTTCACGATGCTGAAATAAGTTTAGAGAAAGAAGGTAAGTCAATAGCTTTGAAATTTGAAGACCGGCTCTCAAACCATGACGAGGAAATTAATCGGCTTTACCTTCTGTTAGACAACAGTTCGGAATTTTCTACGGAACTAGACACTAACAATCACTCTGCAAGTACTGACAGGGATGATATCGACGGCATATTTGAAATTAATGAGTTAATTCAGAATAAAATTCAAACAATTGAGAATTGTAATGACACTGATAGGCAGGACCTTTTTGAGATTTTACAAGCACATTCCACAGTTTTTACTCACAAAACAGGAACAATCAAGGGATTTCAATACCAATTTCGTGTTCGTGAGCATACTAAATTTTGTGTTAGACCATACGTAATTCCAGCACATTATAGGGACCATGTTAGAACAGAAATACAATCTATGCTTGATGAGGGCATTATTGAGCCTGCAGTAAGCTCATACAACAATCCATTACATGTTGTTGAGAAAAAAAATGGATCGATCAGGCTTGTCTTAGATTCGAGACAAATCAATACTATTATTATTCCTGAAACAGACAGGCCACAAACGTTGGAAGACCTTCTTCAAAATTTTAATGGTGTAAAAGTGTTGTCTTCCATTGATCTCAGATCCAGCTTTTATCAGATCGAACTTCATCCAGAATGTAGAAAATACACAGCTTTCCTTTGCTTCGGCGTTTGTTATCAGTTTCGGAAACTTCCTTTTGGTTTGAACATTTCTTCAGCAGCATTCATTCGCGGGCTAAATTCCATATTACCTGAGTTCTTAAAACGTCACATCACCTTATATGTGGACGATATTCTAATAGCAGAAGCTTCATGGGAACAGCATAATCGCATCCTCAACAGTTTGTTACGTATTTTTGCAGAATCTGGAATTACAGTGAACTTGGAAAAGTCTGAATTCAGTAGGTCAAAACTGAGGTTTTTGGGACATATTATTTCTTCTGAAGGAATTCAGCCGGATCCTGAAAAGTTAGAAGCAATCAGAGCCATTCCAGTTCCATCCACAAAAAAACAAGTCCGCAGTTTTGTAGGTCTCGTAAATTTTTACCGTCGTTTTCTGAATATGCAAATTCTTGTTACACCAAAACTTTGTTCTCTCACTGGAAAAAATACTATTTGGAACTGGGACGAACAAGCACAGTTGGACTTCAATTCTTTGAAAGAATCGCTACTTAACGCGCCAATACTAGCTCATCCAGATCTGTCACAAGATTTCTGCCTTAGCACGGATTCTTCTAAAGTCGGTCTTGGTGCCCATTTATTTCAAGAAGCCATAGAAAATGACACTACAAGTTCATTCAACCATTGCTTTTGCTAGCCGAGTGCTAACAAAATCTGAAAAAAGTTATTCCGTTACTGAATTAGAAGCTTTAGCTATCGTTTGGGCATTTAACACATTCCGTTTCTTTCTTTCTGGTAATCGTGTAAAAGTATACAGTGATCATCGTGCATTACAATTTCTTATGTCTTCAAAATTAAATCATGACAGGTTAAAACGTTGGGCATTGTTTCTGCAAGAATTCCGCTTCACAATAGTCTACATTCCCGGCAAGGAGAACATTGTTGCGGACGCGCTGTCACGCGCACCGGCTGGGCTTGAGAAAAGTAACACAGAAGGCAACCTCGAAAAAAATTTCAGTATTCTTTACATTCAGAAAGTCGCCCTTGAAAACTTCATCACCACATCTTTAAAGGACATTGCTCATGAACAAGATAAAGATCCGATTTGGAAAGACATCAAGAGAAAATGGCATGAAAAGACACACACACAGATTCGACATTATTATCTGGTGAGAAACAACATACTGTTCAAACGCTGCACTGTTGATGACAAGCTATGGGTACTTTGCATTCCAGACGATTTTGTTAATAAGCTCATTTGGTACATTCATTTCAGCTACGCACATTTTGGTCCACAAAAATGTTATCATATTCTTCGGACGACTTGTTATTTTAACAATATGGAAAAGAGAATTCGAAGAGTCTTGTCTATTTGTAAACTTTGTCAAAAGGTGAAACCATCTACTATCTCCCATCGTGCTCCGCTGTTTCCTATCATTCCTTCGAAATTAAAAGAATTTGCTGCTGTTGATCTCTTGGGACCGCTTGTCAGAACATCTAATGGATTTTCGTATGTTCTAGTCGCTGTTGAACTTACTTCAAAATTTGTTTCTTTCACTCCGTTACGTAAAGCCACTGGACGGTCTGTATCCAACGCCTTTGTTAAAAATTTCTTACGTGAAGTTGGCCACGTTGCTAAAGTCATTTCAGATAATGGACCGCAATTCAGATCTGCTGTTTGGTCATGCATGCTTCGGAATCATAAAATCAAACCTGTTTTTATTTCATTGTATTCACCACATTGTAACCCCTCCGAACGGATTATGAAAGAAATCAGTAAGCTTTGCAGACTTTATTGTCACAGAAAGCATCAGCATAGGGACAGATATTTACACTTATTTCAAAATGTGCTGAATGAAATGCCTCATGATTCCACTGCTTTACCACCTATTCTTGTACTAAAGAATGAAGAACCACCAAACAGAATCAGAGAGCTTGTACCTTTCCCGAATACACATAAACTTCGACACAAAGACATAATTGATTTGGCTCTTAAAAATATAAAATCTGCAGCAGACAAAAGGAGAGAACTACACGGTAAAGCAAATGCAAAGAAATTATATATTGGTCAGAAAGTTCACATTAAAGCTCATTCATTGTCACATAAGAAGAAACACTTGAGTCACAAATTCTTTCTAGTTTACAATGGACCTTACAGAATCCGACGTATACCACATGATAATTGCGTTGAAGTTGAAACTCTGCGTACTAGGAAGAGTAAAGGTTTACACCACATTTCACATGTAAAACCATTTATTGACAGATAATCTGCTTTTTAACTTAGTCTTTGCAATTTTCACTTCACGCTACTTGTACAATTTGTCACACTGACAAACTGTTAACATGCAACAATGTTTTGAAGTTTAATATCCAGTCAAGAACCAAGAGAACTTATTTCAACGGAAATTACGAATGCATTGTTATAGCGAATTGTATTTGTACATTCTTGCTTGTTAGTTGCACGATTACATAACGACTATCAGGCTTACATACTTAGAACATATACTGCCAATGAGATTTTAATGCAACATTTTGGTTTACTTGAAAATACATTCTGGATTTAAAGTACTTTATGTTAGATACCAGATGACACAGTGATTAGTTTATGTAACAGCTACACGATTTTATCATGACGCTACTAATGAGTGACAATTTACAATGTTGCTTTTGTGGTGTTTCTGTTTTATGTCTGCACAGTTTTATGTATTATTCTGGAAAGTAAAACATGTTTTAGTAGTAACTTTTGTGGTATAGCTACAATGAGACAGCCTTTTCCGTAGCACAACAATACGTTACAGCACAGTAATTTCTTCATCAGAACAATAAGCGTAATAACTAAGATATCTATACGGAAAGCATTTCACTTTTGTTTATCATGAGGTAAGTACATTGACTTCTGCAGAACTTAGCTTTCGGAGGAAAATAACTACGACACATCCACAGAGATTATCTTACAGCAAGACGCACACTTAGCGCTACAGGACACGCATTTGAGTGATTAATTTTGTATTTAAGTCATTTATTTTTAAAGATATTTGAAGTACAATGATACAAAGGTGTTCCGTGATACATTTCATTCCATTTCTGTAATATGTAACACCTGAGGGTATAATTACATTAATCCTCGGGGGGGGGGGGTACACGCCTATTTTGTGCTATTTTGTGTACCATGTGTTTGGCAAGCACAAGGAGCCCTAGCTAATATGGTATTTGCTTATACAATTTTACACATCGGTACCGTATTTCTCCAACACAGAATTACACAGCTATCTGATCATTTAACTGAGAGAGAGAAACTTTATTACGTCAGTGACACATGTTTACGCAATTACAGAGTTGGATTACTTCACACTTACGAAATTGTATTTTGTCTGTACTGTGTTAACTGTTCATATTTTTTCGGACCCATTGTAATACTATGAGAGCTTTGAATGATGTATTTGGTATGAGATCATGATTTTTAAAGTACGTTTGAGGTAGATGACACTACTGAAATAAGCAGAGAATTTTCTTTAGGTTTTGAAATTATTGCAGAAAGCTACGACGTTTTTGAGATTTGACTGAGGTGTTATGATATTTTTACAACGACAATGTGTATTATGCTGTTGAGGTATGTTTATGATCAATAAGCCGATGTTATATGAGGAATTTGATTATGTTACATATTTATAATGATGAAATATTGAAGAATGTTGATGAATACGTATATGTGTAACAAGGTAATGAATAAGGAGTAGTGGTTAGGCACTCTGATTTGTGAAAAAGGTTGTTGGAACCAAGAATGGTACTTGTAAGAGTTATGAAATGTGTGTAAATGCGCGAATGTATCACAATGCTGACGAAAACTTTTTGGACACTGTTATATTCATAAGATTTTGTTTCTACACATTTGCAACGCAAATTCTCGACCCGTGAAATTTTGTATATGAGACTGTCACTGTAGCGGAAACTGCTGTCGTAAATATTTCCGTAAGAAAGTTAAGTGACCACCTGCACGTAATGCATCGTGGGCACCCAGCTGTGTCAGACGCCGGGAGAACAAGTCATTAGTGAGTGTCTCGTCAGAAGCACAGGTAGAGAAGGGGGAGAGAAAAAAGAAGAGGAAAAACAAAAAAAAAGGTGAGGCCATTGTCCTCGCTATTGACATTTCCTTGTTGAAAGCATACTGTGGAGCTCGTAATTTATGATATTTACTAAAATGCCTAATGAAATGATTAGAAACATTTTACATCTATTGTCTTTGTAGTTGAGAGATTGCTCATTTTGTTTAATATCTGGTTTCCAGCTGTGTTGCAGCATTAGTTTTATAAAATAAACTTAGATGCATTTGCTAATGTGAACACTTTCTGTCAACAGATCTATTAAATAATTATTTTATGATCCACATTCTTCGAAAAAGGAGCTTTTGGAATGGAAAGAACAATAAGAAGGGACTGATAACAATAACTGCATATATAATTTTCTTTTCAACTACTTGGTAATTTTTTGTAGAATTAGTTTTTGTGGTGCACCACTTTAATTACATAGACATTAAGATGTGATTATACATTTCCTTTATCTGCATTGTTGTCTTTAGTGTACTATTTTTTCTGCTTGAGCTTTGTCATGCTTAGGTATAAGTTATAGCATTTACTGCTGCTGTTTGCCAGGCATAGTGCTACTAAATTTCACTTTGTATTACTCTGTTAAGTTTTACTATTGATTTACTACTGATTTATTTTTCTTGTTTGCTGCACAGTGCCTTATATTAGTTGTAATATTTCAATTGCTTTGCCTATTTAAAATTTTTGTCATTGATGTTTGTGTTAATTGTTTTGTGCTGCTGCATTGCCTCGTCTCTTAGTTTAGCATCTGAGCTCAGTAGATTTAAGTTAGATTAAGGGGGGGTAGCCTGTAAGAGAATGAGTTGAGGAATTTGATGAAATCCACTGAGAGGTTATGCGAGAAAAATACAGAAAGCATGCTTGGATAGGATTTCTTTGGTTGAAGCAAAGGTTGAAATAAGACGAAAGATCTATGGAATGAAGTTTTGGGTTGGACTGCAGTACCAAATGTTACACTGAAGACGAACCCTGTCCTTTCCTTTTGTGTTATCCTACTATGTGTTTGTGTACCCTTGTGTATTTGTTTTCTTCCTGTCTCTGTGTAGTTTCATAGAATTTTTTCTTCTAATATTAAGCTACATTCACTATGATGAATACTGTTCTCAAATATAATTGGCATTAATAATATGTTATTTACCTTGTAAATATGCTTAGACATGTATTCTATTTTGTTTTAATGCTCATGTGTAAAGTTGATGTTTCAAAAGTTATTCTGATCTTTTATGTATGAACTTTTGTTATAATTCCTGTAACACTGATGTATATGTTATTTCGATTCTTTTGTAAAGCTTGTACTACAAATGTTATCTGTATTGTTATGTTCTTTAATGATGTATTTTGTACCTTTGTAATTGTATTCTCATGTTATAATATTGTAATTTACACCAGTTCATCAAATTAAGTAACTTGTAAGCATTCATTTCACTGCACACATTTCTGTTGGTCATAGTAATGCACAATATGTGAGAAGTTTGGACTGTTAGTGTTTGCACGTGTGTTGATAATTCAGCAAGGGACTGGATAACAGCATTGCTGGTTCTAAGGACAATTCCAAAAACTTTGTGCGTGCACAAGTGGTGGTTATGGACTTGTTATATTAACTGCAAGACTCTTCAATGGTGATTGTGCACCCGGACAGTCACAACAGATCACTGCTGGCCATCTCTACCAGGATTCCAGTGGGTCTGCTCTGTGATGACCTACCTACCAATCTTCTTCAAAACGTCGAATGACTCTGCTGTGGGTTTGCTCTGTTGTGGCCCATTACCTGTCAGCAAGTCAAGAGTCAGCACTGTCTTTCAGTTGGAAGGACAACACTACTTCTTCAAGACTGCATGGAAATCCACTACTTCTGTGTGCATTGTCTTTTACTGCTCAGACCTTGAAAAAAGAAAACACTGAAATTTTACTGTGATGAACAATCTGGACTGTCTTTATGGACTGTGAGAAAATTTTAGCTTTTGACCAACATTGTATAAATAAGTGTGTGCATTTGATATCTTTGTTATTGTAATTATGAATAATTTTTCCAAATCATTATTGGCCACTGCCCAAAACAATTTGTAAAATTTTTTTTGGGGAGCATGGGGGCTATGTAAGTAGGCTGTTTATGTTTTCTTATTGGCAACGTTACGTAGCGCTCTATATGAAAATCACTGGCTGTGCTGTGTGCAGTCTGTGGCTAGTTTACATTGTTGTCTGCCATTGTGTTGGGCAGCGGCAGGTGGATGTGAACAGCGCGTAGCGTTGCGCAGTTGGAGGTGAGCCGCCAGCAGTGGTGGATGTGGGGAGAGAGATGGAGTTTTGTAATTTGTCATGAACTGAGATATATATATATATATATATATATATATATATATATATATATATAATATATGTAATGACTTAAGTTAAATACATTGTTTGTTCTCTATTAATATCTTTCATTTGCTAACTATCCCTATCAGTAGTTAGTGCCTTCCATAGTTTGAATCTTATTTAGCTGGCAGTATTGGCGCTTGCTGTATTGCAGTAGTTCGAGTAATGAAGATTTTTGTGAGGTAAGTGATTTGTGAAAGGTATAGGTTAATGTTAGCCAGGGTCATTCTTTTGTAGGGATTTTTGAAAGTCAGATTGCGTTGCGCTAAAAAATATTGTGTGTCAGTTTAAGCACAGTCTTGTATAATTTTTGTAAGGGGACGTTTCACCCTCTTCGTCAGAATCACTACGTAATCTTCCATTTCAGTAGTCCATATTGCACAGTCAGAGGCTTGTGAAATCGGTCACAGAATCGTTGATTTGTTCACCACTATTAACATTCACGATGTAAGTTGTAAAACTACTGCAGTCGACGAACACACAAGATACTGCTAGCAGGAACACTATGAAGTGTAACCCGAAACAAATCAGTTACCTGCAATACGTTCATCACCGGTATGTTAGATTATATCCGAGGGAGTATATGTAAGTGGAGCATAGGAAATAACGCAACAAGAATGACAGACCATGAATAAAAAACTTTTTTTCGGGTTTAATTGACCTGACAACTAGATACGAAACAATCTAACACAATCTCCAAAAGCTATTGCAGTTTTAGACGAAGTGGCTCATCGTATTTCACAAAGAAAAGAAATACCCTTATGGACGAACTGATTCGAACGAAACAGCAGGATAAAAATTATCCCATTCCATCTTGACGTGGTGGTACAGCGACCTTCCTATTGCTACTATTTAAAACACAGTTGTACGCTGCGAAATGTACTTTATTAACTTATAACGAGGCGTTTCGCCCGGATAGAACATCAGGTTGTCTTATAATATGATCTTTTAACTGCTGTAACTGCTGTAACGGTCGAAACGCGTCGTTCTTCAGTTAATAAAGTACATTCTGCAGCCTCCAACTGTGTTTTAAATAGTATAACAGTAGCGATTAAACCATCTGAGTAGTAAACACTGGCCAGTTGCAGACTTGTATTCGAGTTTTGTGCACTGCAGCTGTTGTGTACTTTGAAGCTCGTCAGTTGCTGTTGCTACCGCTACCAAGTTTTACGACGACGGAGATGGTTCTGTAACTGCACCTTTGATAGAGCTGTGTGATACACGCGAATACATTAACAAGTATCTGTCCGATGTTGTCAAGGGAAATGTGTTTACTCTCGCTATAGAATATTTGCGAGCCTTTAATAATTGTTAAGTCTCACCAATTTAGATACCTTTGCCTTCTCTCTCGCGTATGCACTAATTTCTGAACACATGGTCCGCTTTCTGGTCGTTCGAGGAATCCGTTTTAACGCACTGCTCCTTGTTTGATAATTACTTAAATTAGTATTTCGTAGTTCAGGACATTGCTACTTTCAAAAACAGATCGTTGTTGGTTAGTGAGTAACCAAATTGCTCACTGTTGGTTGATTTGATAACCAGTTCAGACCGTGTCTACACGTCCCCTTCACATGCGAAATTGACGCTGCAAAACCCAGTTTCTAAGTTGCAATGTTAACTATTCACTGTTGCTTCATCATCTTGTTAATAACCTGCTTTGCAGTACTACTTTTGCATATGTAGCAGAGTTTCACACCCGGTCTATACTATTGTCTACTTACAAAATAATAATTGCCCCAGATGTTTTTCCAATTAAATTGGTATTACCTAGTATTCAGTAATCTCTTCCATACCTCAGAACATTACGTATCTATAACTGGTGAGCAATATTTTTTAAGTATTTAAATATTTTCAAGATTTTCTTTAAGTAGTGCTGAGCAGCTAGTATGTATATAAAGAACAGCATCACCTAGAGCTGCTGTCCGTAAATAAATGCACTCTGCAGCAGTTGTGTGCAGGCGAAATCTTCAAATAACTGATACCACTAAACCAGGTTCAAGGAAGACGCGTTGGCATCAAATGCGCAATAGTTTTGTTCTTTAAACTTTGATTATTATAAATATTTATAATAAATATATAATTTAAAAGATGAAAATCTCCCATTACTTTTCATTAATTAATAACAATACTGATTTTACGGCCATAAGGTATGCGGTAATCTTGTTTATGCACTTCTTCTGTAATACATCTTTAAGTGAGATACAATACTTACAGATACGTATTTTTATAACTGCAGGCAGCTCATGTTATGCATGATATGAAGTGAACGTGCCAGTTCCTGCAGTTGGCACATTTTCTACAGGGTGAGTCACGAAGATATGAAAATGTTTTAATATCTTATTCTACAAATAAAACTAAAGAGAAATGTTCATGTTAATATTTGTCCGCAAATGTGTAGTCGCGGAGTTACGACTAATAAAAGATTTTGCCTGAAGTTTAGCAACTTCGCTAATATGAAGCCATCGCAAAACTGTACGAGGTTGAAGTAAAGCACGAGTTCCATTTATTTTGTTATTGATCTGGTGAATCTAATAAAACATGTCCCAGACGTCTACCTGCCGTATTTTTCCAGAACTTTCAGAACATCAAGAGAAACTAAGTAATTTTGTAAAATTTTTAATTAACTACTTCGCACAATTTTTTTTAAATTCCAGATAATTGCACAAAGTTTTCAACAGAACTTTTGAGGGATTTATTTTTGGAAAAATAATGGTAATAACGGTAACCAACTGTATGAATGTATCAGAAATCTGCTTTTATTAATGCTATAGCACACGTGAATTCATGTTAAACCGGAGAAAACAAAGCTCAGTGTTGAAAGTTCAAGAGTGTACATTTAATTTCCACAATACATTCACAATTAATATTCAAAAATGTCTCCACTGGGTTCAATGCATTTAGCTGCACGTGCATGAGAGGATTTTGTTGCTCTTTTCAGTTTCACAGGGTTGTTCTTAATTTCGTCTATTGCGTTCATAATGCAAGAAACTAATGCCTCACTTGCTATGACTTTGTCCTCAAACTATGTCCTTCATCCATCCCCATACACAAAAATCCATTGATGCTAAATCGGGCGATCTGGGTGGCCAAGGACGTGTAGCACTACGACCAATACATTTCTGTTGAAATGGATTAATTAAATGTGGAGTAACGGCGTTGGTGAAACGTGGAGGCGTGCCATAACGTTCAAAATACATTTTCAACCGCGTAGCAAACGGAACATCTTCGAGCAATTGGGGCATTTCTTCTTGAAGGAACCGCAAATACGTCTCGCCAGTTAGACGTCATGGGAAAATTAATAACCCAATGAAATGTGAAGTGTGGATAACGTACGCGATATTCTTTAACTGCAGCCGTAGCATTATCATCACATTGGCCGTAAACAAACACCATATGGCGTATTCCTCTGTCGCGAATTTCAAAGGCATCCCCTATTTCATATATAATCTACAAAATACAACTGTTACTATGTGGTTTCACATACATACACTATTATGTTCTTTCACTGAACAATAAAGAAAACTCATTTTAAGGTTAGGAAACGAATGAAACAATTAGGTAATTGTTGCTAATAATGATAAACGTTCCCACATTCTTAATGGAAAGTTAACAAATTTACTTCTATAATAATGTTTGCTTCTCTGGATGTTCTGTAAAATACTGCAGATACACGTCTGGGACATGTTTTATTAGATTCACCAGACCAATAAAACAAAATAAATGGAAATCGTGCTTTACTTTAATCTCTTACAGTTTTTCAATGGCTGCATATTAGCGAAGTTGCTGAATTTTATGCAAAGTCTTGTTAGCGGTAACTCCGTAATTAAACATTTGGGACCTAAGTTTACATGAACTTTTTCTTTTGTTTTACTGCAGAATAACATATCAAAATATTTGCGTATCTTCACGAATCGCCCTGTACACAGGATACCGCCTGTTTTGAATCTTACTCCCACCGTCAATACTTGTAAGGTTATCAATAGCTTTAAAAAATTGGACATGGTTCGTTTTGAGAAATCTCCCCCCATGCTACGTAAGCAATGCTGCTGCATGTAAATGGTACAGTATTTCTGTAGTACCAGTTCGGTCGTTTTATCATTTTTAAATTAACTCCAACGCTGCAAAGAAAAATGGAGTATCAAATGTCGCGTAATTTCAACGTTGGTGGTAAATACATTAGTCAGTGATTCATAGTTGCTAAAATTTTATTGTTACATAATGTTACAATTTGACAATGTATAACTTAACTAACTGCCAATATTTACACATAGTGTAATCACAGTTGTTATGGTCTAGATTCAGTAAACTGCAAAATCATTGCAGCCGTTTGATTATGTAAGCAATTAGTAAAATGAGAATGGAGACATCTGGAATAAAATCTAACAGCGTTCGGTGACCGTATGTATATGCAATCTAATGAAAACTATATTTAAAAAGTAACTATTTTTAACTACTTGCGAGTATTATCTTAGGGACCATATGAACAGTAACTAGTTCAGCAGTTCAATGGATTTTTCTCATGACGTTGTTTTTGTAGCACACTTAGTGTGTTTCAGGGTAGATAACTGATCTGTTGTCTGACCAACTACCACATTCACTGTGTGGTATCAACGTATTTTTCAGATGAGAACGCTACGAACTTAAAATTATTGCAGTTTATGGATTTTTGGGGTCACTGAGACCTGTCTTATCATTAAATACACAATCAGAAGCACTGACGCCGAAATACTATTATTACTGTCTAGTTCTATTACTGTTGAAACTTTTCTTGAAATTGGTAGGAGAGAGAATATTGTCGGAGATTTAATGCACAAGGTATGTATCACCAGTGTCTAATATACAACTACATGTCTAAATTTTTTCGAAGTTTATATGCCGCCCTGTAGCATGAAACATTTTGTGACGTCTCGCTCCGGCTGACAGTTCGCTGTTCTGAGAATTGGTCGTTGCTAGTTTATGTGAGGCAATGCTACGGCTGGTTTGGAGTGGACAGTGTTTCTAGCATTTTCACAGCTGCGTCCATCGCATTCACGGAGTAGTTCGTCGCCCACGCAAGATTCTCCAGAAGCTGGACGCGCGCATAGTTACACCTTCTGTACAGGTGTTCCAGCTTGTCGCTATCCGATTTTGACGTCCGTAAAGTCCAGGAAGTATTACCGGCCTTGTATCTCACTCCGTCTCTCTTTTCGTGTAGTTCATTCAGATTAATGTCGGCCATCTCCTCTGCAAGCATGTCGATGACGGCAGAGACGACCGATATTTCCAGGACTGTGTCCTTGCTGACGAGTTCGTCGCTCTCTATCTCGTGCAGTGAGGTCTCAGCGGCTGACAGAGCGCCGATGGCGTCCGAGTGGAACTCCACGGCCTCCTCCGCGCACGACAGAGCCGACTCCGCGCACCTGGACACTCTGCTGGCGGCGCCCACGAGTGCGTCTGCTGTCGCGCGCTCCAGTGTGGGTACGTTTCGCCGCGCTTGCTGGGCGAGCCGGTCCGCCTCCATAGCAGGCCTCACGACGTGGATCATGCAGTTCATACAGCTAAGAAAAAGAGCGTAGGTTACGTTTATCTCTCCTACATACTCCTTAGCTCTATTGGTCATATCCGATAATTTTTCAAGGTTTCGAACAGCTCTCTTCACAGACTTGCGAGCGTCTTTGCAAGCGTCTAATACCTCTTTTGGACGGTAAGGCGGCTCGTCACATTCCATGATACCTTCAAACACTCCTTCGTAGTCACTGGAGGAAGCGTCTTCTGGTATCTTTATTTCTGTTCGTGAGCTCGCACTCTCTCTGCATTCGTCACTGGACACGGTCTCCTCAGATAACAGTTCTTCGTCTTTTCTAATGCCTTCTATGATCTCTTCTCTGCTACATTCGCCGATCTGCCCTCCTGGAAGTATCGGGCCTGCCAATTCTGTTTCTTCGTCTTCTTCCGAAGCGATATCAATGTAGGCCTCTGATAAGCAGGCTTCGACAGCCTTTAGTCTCTGTTCACTGTATGAACAGCCCTCAGATGTACCTAGGTCGCTAGTGTCAGTATCTGCATCCGATTTCCCCATAGGATCGTAAGGCCTATAGCAGTCGCCGAATACAGTCTCGGCAAGAGAGCAAAGGTAACAAATTCTCGATTCTACTGCTTCCATACATTTTCCAATCACATCCCAAGTGTTTTCTTCTCTCTGCTTCTCTTCCCTGGGGTCTACAGCTTTTTTATATGCTTTTGCTACATCTTGATTTAAGGCTGGAAATTTATTGGTATGAAGCCCTTCCGCAGCTTTTCTATCATCCCTTTCGCTGCTGCTGCTACTGCTATCACTAAGACTTTTTATCCTGCAAGTGCGTGGTGTGTTTTCTACGTTGGTTGCGAACTTTCCATTGAGGAGAAAGGGAGTATCCATGTGCTGTCTTTGACACAATATGCTGTAACTCTGAACTTCAGACGGATTTAAAGCTTCAATTTCCTTGTTGCTTTTACCTACACCCTGTCTATATTCTGGGTAACTAATTTTGGAACCAATGCAGATGTCTTTGTGTGCGTCATGTGAGCTATTGTGAACAGGGGAGCAACTGGTGCTACTGTTAGTACGGCTGCTACCACTTCCAACACAATTGTTACTACTACTCCTGCTATTGCTGCTGTCGCTGCCGCTACTGCCTCTCCCGTTGCCGCTGCCGTCGCTGTCGCTGTCGCTGTCACTGCCGCTACTGCCTCTCCCGTTGCCACTGCCGTCGCTGTCACTGCCGCTACTGCCTCTCCCGTTGCCACTGCCGTCGCTGTCACTGCCGCTACTGCCTCTCCCGTTGCCACTGCCGTCGCAGTCACTGCCGCTACTGCCTCTCCCGTTGCCACTGCCGTCGCAGTCACTGCCGCTACTGCCTCTCCCGTTGCCACTGCCGTCGCTGTCGCTACTGCCTCTCCCGTTGCCACTGCCGTCGCTGTCGCTACTGCCTCTCCCGTTGCCACTGCCGTCGCTGTCGCTACTGCCTCTCCCGTTGCCACTGCCGTCGCTGTCGCTACTGCCTCTCCCGTTGCCACTGCCGTCGCTGTCGCTACTGCCTCTCCCGTTGCCACTGCCGTCGCTGTCGCTACTGCCTCTCCCGTTGCCACTGCCGTCGCTGTCGCTACTGCCTCTCCCGTTGCCACTGCCGTCGCTGTCGCTACTGCCTCTCCCGTTCCCACTGCCGTCGCTGTCGCTACTGCCTCTCCCGTTCCCACTGCCGTCGCTGTCGCTACTGCCTCTCCCGTTCCCACTGCCGTCGCTGTCGCTACTGCCTCTCCCGTTCCCACTGCCGTCGCTGTCACTGCCGCTACTGCCTCTCCCGTTGCCACTGCCGTCGCTGTCACTGCCGCTACTGCCTCTCCCGTTGCCACTGCCATCGCCGCCACTACTGCCATTGCCATTATTGCTACTGTTGTCACTGTGGTAACTGCTGTCTCTTCTAACAGCACTGACACTTTTAAGTCTCCTTTTAGCTACAGCGTATCTACGGCCACCCACATCAGTAACTTGTTCTGCTGAGGCTCCAGACACACTATGAAGTGAGGAGCCTTGTCGAAAGTTGTCATGCTTGAACTGGACGGGCAAAGAGTAGCTGTGCTCCTTCGCTATGTGTACTGCTTTCTGAAACTGTCCTGTTGACCCTCCGACACTGTTAACTTGACTGACTTTTAGCCTTGCACTGTGGGATCTAGCGCCCGATAATTCTGGGTATGTATTCATTTTCCAATCACCGTCCATGTCCATCCTGGAGGCTGAGACAGTACTTCATGTACGATGTAGTTACTCGCAGTGGGCTGATCCTGTAAAACAGAGTAAAGATCTAATAAAGCCAATACAAACGTAACTTCAACACCTATCTCTTACTAGTCCTACCTGCGAAATGTGAGTACATATATTAATTTATGTATTAAATCGAGAAATTTTTCTGCCTAGCACATTCGTAGTATTGACACCAATAATACAAGCAGTCTACTGGATACACCAAAATACTGCACCATTGTCACATTTGTTATTGTCACTTTAGAGACATAAATTGACCCAAAATTGGTGAAGGCTTGTAAGAAGTAATTCTTCCACAGGTATCAGACCTTTGACACTGGTCACGAATGTGGCAATGTGTGTCTTCACTATGATCAACATAGGAAACTTAGTTTTATAACCACACAAAAGCACTGAGGAAGTTGGAGGGTCGCTCAGTATGACATAGGTTGGCAAACTATTAAGGATGTGTCAATACCTAAAACACAGCATATGTAGAAACTAAACTACACATAAAGCTAACACTAACTACAACAAATACTACTACAGAAACCAGATGTAGCTGTTGCCCTAAGCAGACGACTAATAAATGCGAAAGCGTCTCTCAACGAACTAAGGACTTTTTTAAAGACTGTGAAAGGTGTCAAACAATTAGATACCTTACAATGAATCCCGAAAACAACTCTGGTTAAATCGATATGTCACACTACATAGTTATGTGAAAATGCGCAAATTTTATTGATATGCATATCTAACAAGTAAGCCAGCATTTCGTGAGTGTAAACCACTAACACATTAGTAAGATAAATGTCCAGAGAAACTCAAGGAATTCATTCGTGACTCACTGTAGCCACCTGTGTTAAAACTCACTTGAAAGAAAAGCTATTGATCTCAGTATTACATAGCAGATACCTGCCATATGAAAGATATGACGCCTGTGATAGGGTACAAAAATTCTAGTAGATGATGTTATAACAAGCGCAAATGCTCTGATTGGTCAGAAAGAAAACGCCACGCCACCAGCTTTGATATAGGCAAATTGCAGACAGAGTAATTCGCTTCTTCTCTTGCAGCAAATCGTCTAGTGTGAGCAAGGCGACTCGCGATGCACTGCACTGATACGACTGCGAGACATTCTGAACACTTGTTCACAGGCTCGTCTTAACGTGTAAGGAGTTGAACTGTAAAGTCTCCTAGTATGGTGAATCGCACCGAGCACTGTCTGTTAACGCTTGCAAGCGATTTGAGGGCAATGACGTACAACCTATTCCAGTGAAATGGCGTTTACCATGCCGATTAACTTTGCTAGGGAATAACTAGGAGTCTCAGCTTAAACGAAGAAGGCAATGCAACCGATTGGTATTTAACACTGGAGAGAGATTCAGAATAGATTCTCAGGTTCACAGCTCGCGCCAACAGCAGCCACTGCTGCCAACAATGAGGGGGTAAACAAACGCGCTTGTGCTACGCTACCGAGTGATATCCAACTGACACTCAGAACTGTGGTCGTCTCCGTCTCTCCTAATGTTTGTACATTCAACAATGACCTGTAGTTAAACATATTCATGATTGTCGGGCTTAATTTAAGCAGAAACGCTTGATATCCGATTTAACGAAAATAATTGATCGGCCACTGTAGAATGGTTGTTTCAACGGTGTACTTCTTTTTCATAGCTCTTTACAGACCCTCATTCAATATTGGGGATGTTCATTGTGCATTTTATCATAAATGATCTCTGGCCCCAATTGTATTTTATTCGTATTTTATCGACCCCCAGACATGGTCATCAACCTTCTTACCATTAAAGAATCTTATAATGGTTAGGAATTTCGCTTCACAGTTGCGAACACCCAATATCAGTATTTTACCATCCTGTACGTAATTTTGCTAACATTTCTATGTCACGAAGTCATACTTAGAGTAAAAATAAACCTTAATAACGAAAATCTAAGATTGCCATTGTTGTTAACATATAAGCACCCCTCAACCCATACACTAATTTCTGTCTTTACAGAGAGTGTAGTGGAGACTACACTGCGATCACTGTCTGATTACATCAGTGTCCGTACTGCTGCACGCTTTTGAACTCTACATGCATGAGATGGTATCTTCCTACTGTGCAAGCCGTAGGTTCAACACCAGATTCCTGAAACACTCACAGAGCGTCCTTGCGCAACTGTGATAGGAAGATAGATCAGAACCAGTCTCATGTTAGAACTGTTCGTACATTTGTCGGAAACTGTATCTGGAAACTGAAGGAAATCAGTGGTTGTGAAAAAGAGGAAGACCAAATGTATTTAATCTGCCATAAGAATTCTGGACCAGTGATTAATTGAATGAAAATATGAAAAAACTGAACTACGCACACATATACTGAAGCGCCAAAGAAACTGGTATAGGAATTCGTATTCAAATACAGACATATGTAAAGAGGCAAAATATTGAATGAGTTCAGCAACGCCTGTACAAGACAACTATGGTCTGGCGCAGTTGTTACATTGGTTACGGCTTCTTCAATGCAGGTTATGAAGATTTAACTGAGTTTCAATGAGTCAGTGCACGGGCAATGGAAACAGCATTTACGAGGTAGCGACGAAGTGGAGATTGTCCCGTATCATCATTACACGAGTGTACCCTGAGTAGCAGGAACCCAATAAAACATCAAGTCTCCGACATTGTTGCGGCCAGAAGAAGATCCTGCGAGAACGGTACCAACGACGCCAAAAAAGAACCGTGCAACGTGACAGAGGGGCAACCCTTCCGCTAATTGCTGTATACTTCAATGCTGCGATATCAAGATGTGTCAGCGTGTGAGCCACTCAACGAAACCTCATAGATATAGGCTTTCGGAGGTGAAGGCCCACTCGTGTACCCTTGATGACTGCCCGACGCCAAGTCTTACGTATCGCCTGTGCCCATCAACACCAACATTGGACTGTTTATGACTGGAAACGTTATGCGTGGTCGGACAAGTCTCTTCAAATTGTATCTAGCGGATGGACGTGTAGGGGCATGGAGACAACCTCGTGAATCCATGGACCCTACATGTCTGCAGGGCACTGCTCAAGTTGGTGGAAGTTCTGTAATGGTGTGGGGTGTGAGGAGTGATATGCGGCCCCTGATACGTCTAGATACGATTCTCACAGGTGACATGCAGAGAAGCATCCTGATTCATCACTTTCATCCGTTCATGTCCATTGGGCATTCCGACTGACTTGGGGGATTCCAGCAGGACAATTCGACACCCCACACAACGCGAAATGCTACAAAGTGGTTCCAGGAACTCTCTTCTGAGTTTAAACCCTTCCGCTGGCCAGCGAACTCCTCAGATATGAACGTTGTTGAGCATGTCTAGAATTCCTTGCTATGTGATGTTCAATAGAAATGTCCACCCACTTGGACTCTTACGGATTTATGGACGGCCCTACAGGATTCATGATTTCAGTTCCCTCCAGCACTACTTCAGACATTAGTGAAAGTCCATGCCACGTCGTTCTGAGGCCCTTCTCTGTGCTCACGGGGTCCCACACGATAATAGGCAGGTGTACCAGTTCCTTCGGCTCTTCATTGTAAATCAAATGGATGACAAAATGCTGCTCTAATGTTGACGACAGCTATTTTGAATAAAAATCGTTGTTAAATCTACACCGTTACCTTATTTTGGCACTCCACATAGGACTTTCACAGTAATTTATGCCTGGGAATCATCTTTACCTGAATGAAATAACGGTCACCACAGATGCGTATTCTGCGGAACCACTTTTAACAATAATACGTACTACCTTGAAAATTATTTACTTTAAACGATGCACTGCAGAAAAAAGTATTACTGGATCGCATTCACAGGCCGAAGTATCATAAAAGAAATAAATTGTCTCGTCAGTGTTTCTACACTTCACTGAAAGAATCTGACGAATGTTGTCAAGTTTCAACAATCATGTCAACCGAGTTACTGTTTTAATAGCCCTCTTTCACCGAAAAGCATTGACTTGTTGCGATCACTTAATGGTAATTTCACGACAGCAATTGTTACTTAAAAACCAGTGTTTAATATTTCACTGTATGCCAGGCTGTCTATTATCACAGTAAACCACTCTGAATGAAATGTTTGTGGAAAGTGTCCTAGACACAAGGTTTGTTCCACGTATGCGTTAAAAAGAAAAATTACAGGTTCCCAGGGTCAACAGCGTCTAGGGTTAACATTCAAAATCGCAGAGAATGTTTCTACACACGCACACTGGGCGGCAGCTAGAGTTTGAAGCACTGACGTCACGTCAGCATGGGGCAGCCGCGCATTGAAATCCACTTTGTGTTGCATCGCCGCCTGTTTGAATATGGACGTAGTCTAAGTCACCGGAAAGAGTTTGGCAGGAGGATGTCTAATCTTAAACCTTCGCCTTGCCCATCACGCTGATCGGGTGAACTGTGCTTACCGGCGTATATTTTGATAATGCATGGGCAGTGAGAGGTTTATTGCTGGGTACGCATTCGCTACAGCGCAGCCAACCTAACTGAATGAGAAATATATCCCTTCTAACTGTAGCGAACTGAAATGTAGCTTTGAATGTCTAAATTGGTGCGACTCACTGCCTTGCATCTGGCAGGGCACGGCGACTTCCATGCTTTTTAAACTTGGCGGGTTTTGCGAACGTTGGACATTTAGCAGTGGCCCCCAGAGGACATCGTGCAGTTACTGGCTTTTGTCAACGAACAAGATTTTCTGCAACCGTTTTCAGCGGTTTTGCACCCTGAAGCCTATTCCAAAGTGCAGGCGCTGAAAAATCTTTACGGCAGTGTACCCAACTTACAATCGACAAAAAATGCATTTAGCAAATTTTGTATCTTGGCTACTTAACTGTAGTTCTGTAAGTATAATATTAACTTGGTACAAAATTCCAGGCACTCTGACCCACCTCAGCATAAACTTAGAATTTTTTCGAAGTTTATTTTTGAGAGAACATTAATTGGGTTTATACAATTAAGTGTACAAAATTTCGTAACTATAATCTTCATGGATTCCGAGAAAAAAGTTTAAATAGCAAGTTTTAGGAAATGCAACTTAAAGTTCGCCCTAACGTTTCTTTCTGATGTCGCCTCTTCAGAAAACCGTAGATTTTTCTAAGGATCCCCTTACACTTCAAGGCTGGTCTTATGACTTCTTGTTTACTGCCTTCTTTTCTTTGCCAGATCTTAAACGGACTTTTCAGCTGTAGGGATACGTTGTAAATCTATTTTTCTCAAGATGTCTTGAGTGAATTTCCTATCTTAAAGCAATTTTAAAGAAAATTGCCTTCGTCCTCCCTACATTCCCATTATTAAGTACAAGAATTGCATCGCAAGTTGCAACAGTAGCGATTGTAGCAGATGAAAATGCAGCAAACAAATCAGCTGGTTTGTTACTGTTTCTACGATACTTAACAGAGCCACAGATCAATAAAACCAAGGAGTGTAAATATCACCGTCTTCTTTACGTGTACAGTGCACGTTTACTTGAAAGAAAGCCACGGAATTATGGTTTACCGTGCTTATGTTGAAGTGGTGCCTCAAGAAGTGGGCTTGGAGGAAGATCGCGTCACACATCTAATTATATTTCAGGCGCCTTAGGTGCGATTTTGTTATTGTAATGTTGGCAACTTATTGTCCACGACTTCTACTAATAAAAATTGTATATTTAAAACTGACATTTTCGGCCAAATTCATGAACGTCCCCATAAGTAATAACTCTCAATGTTTCATTTAACCGTATTTTGAAAAGGCTGGTGAAGTACGAGTTGGACACGCGCTGTGACGGTTCCATACAGCATTTTGAATATATACAAAACTCTCGTGTAGCGCCACGTCCTAGTGCACGTCTTTTTATTAGACGCCACTTCGAAGGTTTGCGCGCCTAACACAGCCAAGTTATCCAACCGAGCAAACTGAACCCACAGATTAATGGGGAACCCGAGCCCCCTGTTTCTGGTGACACCAAACGTCACAGAGGTGAGGACTGCGTTAAACCAAAGCCTGACAAATAGGAAGTCGGGCTGACATTCAATATCACGACACCTCTGTTTCGAGGCACGTGCCTTAGTGATAGATCACTAGGTTCGACATGTATGTAGATTGTTAATCTAGTAATTTTGATGATAGTTTCCGAATATCCAAATATGACATATACATGGACATATCTTGTGACTATACTGACCGGAAGCTTACATTTGTATCACCACTAAGGAACCATACATCTTAGTTTGTGACATGCACTGACGTGACAGAAGTCATGGGGTACGTACTAATATCGTGTCGGACCTACTTTTTCCGGGCGTAATGCAACAACCCGAAGTGGCACAGCCGTCCGAAAGTACGTCTGAACAGAATTATGTGCATGAACTTACCTCCAGACTATGTCCCATAAATGATTGATTGATAGCTAAACCATTCACTAATTGCCCGAAATGTTCTTCAAACCAATCACGAAGAGTTGTGGCCTGGCGGTAGGGAGTATTGTCATCAATAAAAATTCCTTAGCTGTGCGTAAACATGGTTATAAATGGTCGCCAAGTGGCCGAAAATAATCATTTCCAGTCAGTGATCGGTTCATTTGGACCAGAGAACCCAGTCCATCCACGTAAACACAGACCACACCATTAAGGAGCGACCACCAGCTTGCATCGTGCCTCGTTGTGAACTTGGGTCCATGGCTTCGTGGGTTCTACGCCGCTCTAACCTTATCATCAGCTGTTACCAAGCTAAATAGGGGCTAATCTGACCACCCCACGGTTTTCCTGTCGTCTAGGGTCCAACCGATGAGGTCACGAGCCCAGGAGAGGCGCTGCGGGTGACTTCGTGTCTTGAGGAAAGGTACTTTCGCCGAACGTCTGAAGTCATAGCTCATTAACGCCGAATTTCTCCGAACTGTCCCGACCGATACGTTTGTCGTACGTCTGTAAGGGATCCGTGATCTCACGAACATAGATATTAGTATCCGACGCCCAGGTCGATAGCAGACAGGAATCGACTGTCGAGCGCTGCAGGAGACAGTGAGAGGAGTGTTGAGTGAGTAGTAGTACTGGGGAGACGTGCAAGAATGGTGGTCGAGTAAGTAATAAACGGTAAATTCACCGGAGTGTGACGAATGAGCGCGTCCCCCTGATCGTCGTGGGGTTGACCCTCATCGATACCGATTCGCGACTGATATAAAACTAAAAGAGGCAAGTGCCAAATTTCGTGTTTCGCCTCAACCGCGTCGGCCAGCAACAACCATGGATTGCAGAAAGGATTGTCGTGAATGTTAACGATCATCATTGCGTGTGACTAAGTACCTAAAATCAGCAACCAATAAAAGATGTAACTGTGATTAGATGTGTAAGGCGATGGTAGCAACTGCCTCAGAATTTGTGTGTTAGTAGAAAATACGTCTTTAATAATAGACAAACTTTCAATCAATAGCTATTCCGTCTCAGAACTGCCGCACTCTGTTGAAATACCCCCGAAACCACAGCAGAAAAACCGATAGCCTTTCGTCCATTAAGCACACGGTCATATAATTATAGTAATTAATGGTGTTGGGGCTTCGGTAATCACACGAAACCTAATAAAGGAATATAAATATTGGTGTTTCACGTCGCATATCCATTTCTGCTGCTATTCCTCGCAGAGTTGCTTGTCCGTTAGCACTGACAACTCTACGCAAATACCACTACTCTCGGCCTTACAGTGCACGCCGCTGGCCACTGCGTTGCCCATGGTGAATGTAAAGTTTGAAATTTGTTGCTCTCGGCACACACACGACGCTGTCCATCTCTGAATACCGAATTCCGTAACGATTTCCGAAATGGGATGTCCCATGCATGTACCTCCAACTAAAAATCCCCATTTATAGTCTTAATTCCCGCCGAGCGGCCATAATCACGATGGAGGCCATTTGTCGTGAAGTACCTGAATACAAACGACGACAGCTCCTCCATTGCACTGCCCTTCTGTAACTTGAGTACACGGTACAAGCGCCATCTATGTGATCTCCCTGTCTCATGGATTGTCAGCTCAGTGTGTGTTTCATTAAGTCTAGCTTTGCTGAGAAAAAAAGGACAAAGTGCTCCTATGACGGTTTCTATTTGCTGGAACTAATCAGGGGAAAGTTTTACGGGGCGGGGGCGGAGGGGTGAGGGGAGGAGACAAATTTACGTCCTACCAGCACGATCATACTAATACGGCTCTGGTGACAACCTACAGCTCACAGCACCATCATTAAATGCTTCAGTTTCTCCTGTCGCTAGGTATTAAACCGGAAGATACGTGACTGCTATGGGTCCCTGGGAGCGTGTCAGGCGTAACGTTGGCTGCGGCTGCAGCCGCCGCCGCCGTCGACGTCGGCGTTCTCAATCTCATTTAATCGCTGCAAAGGGCGGCGCCGCGACACGGCTGAGCCTTTAATCAGCGCGGGCTGCCCGGAATACGGAATGACTCGCGTGGCTGGCGACCAATGCCGGCGCGCGCTCCCAGTGAGGAACGCAGGCTTCCAGCGCTCGACCGGGATACCGCTCCCCGCGCCGGATCTCGCTAACGAGAATTTAGCAGCGTTGCTACACATTTAGCGGTGCAATCTAGTTTTCGTCACAGGGGAAGTTTATCGTGATAATCGCAGTTTCAATCAAATGCACATTTTCGACACACTACATTAACCGTCTGCAAACTACGTGGTCAGTAATAGACTTTGTATATTGTGCTCATGATGATATGTTTTGAAGGGAATGAGTATCTTTGTTATGAACTCATCGTTTCACTGGAAATTCGCGTAAAGCGATATGACACGAGGAAATGGAGAATTATCTTCAGTGTCTATGACATTGTCATCGTTGTTCAAAATCTGCTTCACAGTTGCTGAAATCAAATGCTTAAAAGTGAGAAAATCGGGCAGCTCTACAACCTAGTCGTCACTGTAGGGTCGTCAATTTATGAAGATATAGCCATTACTAGTAAGCGAACTTTTCTGTCATTTCTTTCCCTTCCCACGACTAAGTATTCACATTTTGGATGATATAGCGTACTGTGCTTGGTTCTAACGTTAAAATACAACTGCAGTTTCTTTTTCTCTCACGGAAAGCTACGTTGTCTTATTAGTATTTGAATATGGAAAGACTTCAATATCTTTCAATTATTTTATCTGCATATCTGCATTTGCAGTATTGTGAAGAATTTCTAAATAAATCGTAGGCATGGAAGTGCAGGAACGACATCTCAACCAACAGTTAAACAGCAATATACATTGCAACCGTATGGTCAGACGGACGTTATTTGAGATGCAAAAACTTTCCTAAACAGTGAATCGTAAACCTTAACGACTGCCGGTTGGGATCACCGTTGCATTGCGTAATGAAAGTCTAGGTGATCATTATGCCCAGAAAGATTGTACAGTCTGAGTATTACTCAACGGACAGTGTTTCAATTTATGCTGACGACACTTTCGCAAGTACACACTATAAGTATTGGTACAACGTCAAGGAAGCTGGTTTTACGTATAACCGCGTCGCGAGAGCGAAGGCTCCATAATACCGTGTAATGCGTTTGTCTTTTTAGTGTACAGCCGAGTTTTTGAACCCCAGACTGTCGCGGTGAATTTTATAGTGGATCTGGTGCAAGAATGGTTTTACCAACCGTGAATTTGCGATTGCCGTAATCATATGCAGAACGAGAACGACAGTTATATCGCGGCCGGAAATTATCGCCAACATTGTACGAAGTTTTGAAATGGGTACAAATTAGACCTTTGGATCACCAACAACAGTTCAGCTTATTCAGCCAGTGGCCTATTAAATGCCGCTCCAGATGACTTTGCAGCATAATGGAGGACATCTCACCAGCACACGTCTCCATGGAAAAAAGACAAACGGCGTTACTGTAAGAACTTCATCTGCAACATCACAAACCGTCGCCGCCATCAACACGTCGCCCACCCCTCTCCAACAAGGAACAAAAACTGCAATGCCCCGCGCCCTCCCCAGTTAAAGACTGACAGAACTCAGCAGTTCAGATAGTAAATCATTTGTTTTCTAATGAAACTATTTTCCTTGTTTCCTTTTGTTAAATTTTTTAACGTAAATGAAATAACTTTAGTGAACTATTAACTTCAATGTAGCTTTGTTGATCTCTTTTACTTAAATTATCTTTCTTCTAATTAATGGCGCTGCAACTGCATGTACTTGTGCCTTTCGGAGGAAAGTTTTACAAATGCGTGTGCAGGGCTCATTTCAGGGTTGGTATACTTTTATGTTCGATACGGTCGGGAGCGTAAAACATGGCGTTCGCCTTTAGTTTCTGGACTCCAACTGCTTGCTCGATATTGGTCGAAGCTTCACAGCGATGGCAAATTGAAAGTGACAGCTGCGAAACTACGCAGGTTATGTTTACATCGTACTAAAAGTCATGTTACCACACTTTCAAGAGAAAACTTGGTGGTTGATAGCTACTAGCGTAAGGGATCCGATGTGTCTAATCCTTCAGTGTTTACGGTATTAGTAACATAAGTGTTATTTACGTAATTTAATGACTAGGTTGAATCACTTCGACGTAACTCCGAAATAGGACGAGTTCCTTTGGGGAAATAATCAGACATCAACTCAGTTTACTCAAACGAAACTTCGTATAAATTCTGTGTAATTTCACGATGTGCGCCCCAGAACCGTTTACTCCACAAGTACGAATAAAGTGAGGTAATAAAATGAAGACTATGGATTGCAGAGCCAACTAACTTAGTTCTATGGGTCAGCCAAATCAAAACTTAACAAATGGAAAACTAAACTGTTTATTGTTTCAAAATTATTCGCCATTACAGTTGATACATTTATTCCACTTAGAGACTAGACTGTCACTGCCTTCGTGGAAATATGTTCGCTGTTGCCTGCGTAATTGCGATTGTACCCAGCCATGCACCTCTCCGTCCAAAGCGAATTCTAAGCTAGGAATGTGTTTCTTCATGGCTCCAAAAATATGGAAATAGCATGGAGAGAGACCGGAACCGCGTGGAGGATGTATAAGAGCTTCCCAGCGAAAGTTATGCATCGTAATCTGAACTCTGGCACCATATGGGCGTGCATTATCGTGCAACAGAATGATTCCGTCTGTCAACATTCTTGTATGTTTGTACTTGATGGCAGGCATCAGTTTTTTCGTAGTGTAAATGTGAAATGTTGACGGACGATATTCTGTTTCAGGCTAATTCCCGCCCACATGTTGCCAAGGTTGTTTCGAGGCTCCGCAGAAGTTCTGCTTGCAAGCCCTTTCCGATCCTCATACAATCCTCACGACTCCCCCAGGCGATTTCAATACTTTTAGAGCCCTGAAGAAAGGCATCTGTGGCCGTAGACTTGTTTTCATTGAAGAGGTTCACGCCTGGGTACAATCATGGTTCCGTAGGCAACCGCAAACTTTTTCCACGAAAGCAATTACCGTGTGATCCCAAGGACTACCCCTCCATCTGCTCCTTACACTGAACGTTGAGGTGCAAAATCCGTTTGCTCTCAGGAAACATACGCCTTCGTTAGCTGCCCTTCAGTTGTCTGTAAGTACCTGGAATAGGGAGGTAGGCAGGTTGATGGCTCGACTCCGATCGAGCCAGTAGGGTACACACTGCAAGAATTTGTGCTGTCATGAGGTGACTTACAGCTGGATGGGGGACCTTCCTTTTTTATGGTAAAGGAAATCGTGTGAGGCCGGTGAGTTTTGTTTTAGGGCGCAAAAAACAACTGGGGTCAGACGCACCCAAGTCAAAACTATAGAACACAAAGAGAGAGAGAGAGAGAGAGAGAGAGAGAGAGAGAGAGACCAGGGAAATGACTGTCAGTCCCATTGGACAGAATAGGAGACAGCTAAAACGGCACGTGGAAAAAAGAGCTAAAAAATCATACAAAAATGGAGGTCGAGAAGTAAAAATTAAATGGCGTTCGCCATGTTGCTTCGGCGGATAAAAAGTAAAACGCGGTGGACAGCCCGCGCGTCATTCGCTAAAACGTCTGATAAATCAGATAGCAAACCCAAACTGGAACGTAAATTGGTAGAAAAGGGCATTCCAGCAGGAAGTGGCGGACAGTTAAAATCTGGGCCCAATGCATACAAAGTGGTGAAGCAGCGGTACTGAAAAAAAGACGATGGCTAAAAGGGCAATGCCCGATACACAGCCGAGTTGAGGGGGGTAGGACGTCAAACGGGACAACTTGGAGCACGAGAAACACAACACGACATTTTAATTTCCACTGTCTATACTTTTAAAAATAAATTCATAAAACTTTGTCAGAATGACCAGAAAGGATTCAGGATTTACACTTATAGTGGTGGAATTTCAAAAATTTATTTTTACATTTGTATTTCACCTTTTTTCACTTATCATTGGCTGCATTTGTTGCTATAGGTACACTTTTCTTCGTAAGTAAGGGAGATTCTCCCATGAAATTTGCACGGCATACAAACCATACTTACAGGTGTATGGAACTCAAGAATTTTCCAAAGCTATTAAAAACTGGTAAAAATTGAGATAATTAACTATAAAATTTGAGTTTTTCTAAACATGAAGTTTAAAATATAATAGCACATTTATTTTTTCATAAATTAAATTTCTAGAGTCTCGTACACCTGTATGTATGGTTTATATGCTGTGAAAGAAGAATCTCTCTTACTTATGAAGAAACGTGTAACTATAGCAACAAACGCAGCCAATAGAAGTGAAAAAATGATTACCTTTTACATGTAAAAAAAATTTGTTATATTTTTGAACTTCCACTGCTTCACTGATTGTGAAACCTGAATCCTTCCTGGTCATGCTGACAAAGTTTTATGAATTTATTTCTAAAAGTATAGACAGTGGAAATTAAAATGTTCTGTGGTGCTTCTCCTGCTCCAAGACCGCCCGTTTGACGTCCTACCATCCTTAAAATAATCGCCTCCCGGCGGGAGGGCCGAGAGGAGGTTGCCCAAGGCGCTGGGAGATGCTTAATAAGCCGAAGCTTATTCCGTAAAGGGAGGACATTGCCGATGCGAAAGGGACACCACCACCTGACAGACCGCAACGCAGAGATCATCGAGGAAACAGAGGTACTCGCGGTCGCTGGCTGAGGTACGAGGACTGCAGCCTTGGCAGCAGCGTCAGCAGCCTCGTTTCCTGGCAGACCGACTTGACTAGGGACCCACAGAAACACGACATTGGCTCCACCGAGAGTGAGCAAGTGTTAGTTTTCCTGGACCCGCTGTACTAAGGGATGAGCAGTGTACAGTGCACAGAGGCTTTGGAGGGCGCTGAGTCAGAGCAGAGGACACAATTGGGAAGACCGGATGTACTGCTTAGCCTGATACAAGGCGAAGAGCTCGGCTGTAAATACTGAGGAGTGTACCGGAAGCAGAAATCGAAAGACGAAGGCACACCCGATCCCACATTCAGTCCGAGAGCAATCAGTGTATACAAAGGTACTATCGCTAAGTTCCATGTGAAAGTCGTGAAACTGAAGACCATATACCAAGGCTAGATTAGCGTCGATAGGAAGTAAATGAAGGTCAAGATTAATATGGGCCGCTTCACGAAGCGAACGTAGTGAAGGGTTCACTCCCACTGGGAAAGTTGAAGGTAGCGTGAAGTTAAGCCGACGTAGCAAGTGGTGAAAACGGACCCCAGGAGGTAACAGAAGTGGGAAGAAGCACATACTGACGACCTAAGGAAGCATCAAAGGAGGCGGCATAGGAGGGATGGTCACGCAGGGCAGACAAACGGAATGCATACCTGCTTAGGAGAAAATCACGGCGGTAAAATTGTGGTAGTTCAGCAGCTTCAGCACGTAGACTATCGGTCTGGTGTTGAAGGCGCCCATGGCCGAACGGATGCCATGATGATGGACGGTGTTGAGACGGCATAAAACCGACGGGGGTGCAGACGCATAAACATAGCACCTGTAGTCAAGTTTCGAACGGACAAGGGACAAGTACAAACGGAGGAGGCTGGTTCGATGCGCACCCCAAGAAGTACAACTGACGACATGTAGGACACTGAGGTACTGGGTACAGTGTGCTACCGGTTAATAGACATGGGAATACCAAGAGTGTTTCCTATCGTGCACGAGCCTCAGGAATTTCGTAGTGTCAACGAATGGAAAAGCAACAGGCCCAAGATATAGAGAAGGTGGGAGAAACCATTTGCGCCGCCAGAAAATCAGGCAGACGGTTTTGTCAGTGGAAAAGCGAAAGCCATTGGCGATGCTCCAGGAATGAATACGATCCAGACAGCGCTGAAGACGCTCCTAGTGAGACAGGTTCGTGGAGAACTGCAGTGGATAACAAAATCATCGACAAGAAGGGAGCCCGAGACGCCCGGCGGGAGACAGGCCATTGTAGGATTAATGGCGATAGCAAAAACGACGAAGCTCAGCACGGAAACCAGAAGCACACCATTTTCCTGAGTGAAGGTGGCCAACAAGGCAAAACCCACACGCACCTTGAAAACAATCTTGTAAAAATCCGCGAAGAAAACATGGCAAGTGCCCACGGAAGCCCCACGTGTGAAGAGTACGGAGGATACCAGTTCTCCAGCACGTGTCTTAGGCCTTCTCCAAATCGAAAAACACTGCCACTGTCTGGGATTTGCGCAGAAAACAATTCATGACGTGGGTGGACCAAGTAACGAGATGGTCAACTGCAGAACGCCGCACTCTAAATCCACACTGTGCATTCGTGAGTAAATGGCGAGATTCGAGTAATCTACCAGCCAACCATGATTCATACGTTCCATCACCTTACGAATGCAGAATGGTAACAGATAGGACGGTACCTAGAAGGAAGGTTTTTGTCCTTGCCGGGCTTAGGTATGGGTATGACGGTGGTTTCACACCAGCGTCCTGGGAACGTGCCCTCAGCACAGATGCGGTTGTATGTGTTAAGCAGAAAGTGCTTGCCCACAAGAGAGAGGTGCTGCAGCACCTGAATGTGGATAGTGCCTCGCCGTGGGGCGACAGACCGGGATGAACTGAGAGCATGATTTAGCTCCCTCATAGTGAAGGTGGCATTGTAGCACTCACGATTCGGAGAAGAGAAGGATATCGCTCGAGCCGCCTCCACTTATTTCCGATGGATGAAAGCAGGGTGATAGTGGGAAGAGCTCGAAACTTCCGCAAAATGGTGGTTACAGGTTTTGGAGACAGAAACAAGATCCACGATGACCTCGGAATCTTCTGTCAGGCCGGAAACGGGGAATGTATCATGGTTCTAGAGACCTGTCGGAGGTTGGCCCACACAACAGAGAAGATGTAGAACTGTTGAAAGAACTAGTGAATGAAATCCAACTAGTCCTTTTGTTATCCCAAAGAACAGTACGACACTTTGCACGCATCTTTTAAAATGAATGCAGTTTTGCAGCGTAGGGTAGCGGTTAAAAACGCAGAGAGCACAGCTCCGTGCGCAAATTGCGTTGAGGCATGCCTCAGTCCACCAAGGGACTTGGACACAACGTGGAGAAGAGGAAGTGTGAGGGATGGAACGTTCTGCAGCAGTAAGGATAACATTGGATAGATAGTCCACCTGGTCGTCACAACTGAGGTAATCTTGTTCTGCGAAGGTCGCCAGGGGGTGAGTAAAGCAGCCAGTCAGCCGTAGTAAGCTGCCATTTTGGATTGCGTGTGGATGGCGTAGGAGACAGCTGATGGAGAACACATGGGAATGGTCACTCGAGTATGTGTCAGAAGGAATGGACCACTCAAGACGATGGGCAAGCTGGGCAGTGCAAAAGGCTAGGTCCAAATGGGAATTGGTGTGCTAGGATTCAGAAAGGAAAGTGGGTGCTCCAGTGTTAAGGCAGAAGAGGTCGAGTTGGTTAAGGTGGTCAGCCAAGAGGGCACCTCTCTGGCAGCTCCTACGAGAACTCCAAAGGGGATGATGCTCATTAAAGTCACCAAGTAGCAAAAACAGGGGAGGTAGCTGCCCAGTAATTTGGAGGAAGTCTGCCCTGGTGACATCGAATGATGGAGGTACATATACGGTACAGAAGGAGAAAATCAGCTGGGTAGTCAGGGAGATGGGTAGTCAGGGAGATGGGTAGTCAGGGAGATGGGTAGTCAGGGAGATGGGTAGTCAGGGAGATGGGTAGTCAGGGAGATGGGTAGTCAGGGAGATGGGTAGTCAGGGAGATGGGTAGTCAGGGAGATGGGTAGTCAGGGAGATGGGTAGTCAGGGAGATGGGTAGTCAGGGAGATGGGTAGTCAGGGAGATGGGTAGTCAGGGAGATGGGTAGTCAGGGAGATGGGTAGTCAGGGAGATGGGTAGTCAGGGAGATGGGTAGTCAGGGAGATGGGTAGTCAGGGAGATGGGTAGTCAGGGAGATGGGTAGTCAGGGAGATGGGTAGTCAGGGAGATGGGTAGTCAGGGAGATGGGTAGTCAGGGAGATGGGTAGTCAGGGAGATGGGTAGTCAGGGAGATGGGTAGTCAGGGAGATGGGTAGTCAGGGAGATGGGTAGTCAGGGAGATGGGTAGTCAGGGAGATGGGTAGTCAGGGAGATGGGTAGTCAGGGAGATGGGTAGTCAGGGAGATGGGTAGTCAGGGAGATGGGTAGTCAGGGAGATGGGTAGTCAGGGAGATGGGTAGTCAGGGAGATGGGTAGTCAGGGAGATGGGTAGTCAGGGAGATGGGTAGTCAGGGAGATGGGTAGTCAGGGAGATGGGTAGTCAGGGAGATGGGTAGTCAGGGAGATGGGTAGTCAGGGAGATGGGTAGTCAGGGAGATGGGTAGTCAGGGAGATGGGTAGTCAGGGAGATGGGTAGTCAGGGAGATGGGTAGTCAGGGAGATGGGTAGTCAGGGAGATGGGTAGTCAGGGAGATGGGTAGTCAGGGAGATGGGTAGTCAGGGAGATGGGTAGTCAGGGAGATGGGTAGTCAGGGAGATGGGTAGTCAGGGAGATGGGTAGTCAGGGAGATGGGTAGTCAGGGAGATGGGTAGTCAGGGAGATGGGTAGTCAGGGAGATGGGTAGTCAGGGAGATGGGTAGTCAGGGAGATGGGTAGTCAGGGAGATGGGTAGTCAGGGAGATGGGTAGTCAGGGAGATGGGTAGTCAGGGAGATGGGTAGTCAGGGAGATGGGTAGTCAGGGAGATGGGTAGTCAGGGAGATGGGTAGTCAGGGAGATGGGTAGTCAGGGAGATGGGTAGTCAGGGAGATGGGTAGTCAGGGAGATGGGTAGTCAGGGAGATGGGTAGTCAGGGAGATGGGTAGTCAGGGAGATGGGTAGTCAGGGAGATGGGTAGTCAGGGAGATGGGTAGTCAGGGAGATGGGTAGTCAGGGAGATGGGTAGTCAGGGAGATGGGTAGTCAGGGAGATGGGTAGTCAGGGAGATGGGTAGTCAGGGAGATGGGTAGTCAGGGAGATGGGTAGTCAGGGAGATGGGTAGTCAGGGAGATGGGTAGTCAGGGAGATGGGTAGTCAGGGAGATGGGTAGTCAGGGAGATGGGTAGTCAGGGAGATGGGTAGTCAGGGAGATGGGTAGTCAGGGAGATGGGTAGTCAGGGAGATGGGTAGTCAGGGAGATGGGTAGTCAGGGAGATGGGTAGTCAGGGAGATGGGTAGTCAGGGAGATGGGTAGTCAGGGAGATGGGTAGTCAGGGAGATGGGTAGTCAGGGAGATGGGTAGTCAGGGAGATGGGTAGTCAGGGAGATGGGTAGTCAGGGAGATGGGTAGTCAGGGAGATGGGTAGTCAGGGAGATGGGTAGTCAGGGAGATGGGTAGTCAGGGAGATGGGTAGTCAGGGAGATGGGTAGTCAGGGAGATGGGTAGTCAGGGAGATGGGTAGTCAGGGAGATGGGTAGTCAGGGAGATGGGTAGTCAGGGAGATGGGTAGTCAGGGAGATGGGTAGTCAGGGAGATGGGTAGTCAGGGAGATGGGTAGTCAGGGAGATGGGTAGTCAGGGAGATGGGTAGTCAGGGAGATGGGTAGTCAGGGAGATGGGTAGTCAGGGAGATGGGTAGTCAGGGAGATGGGTAGTCAGGGAGATGGGTAGTCAGGGAGATGGGTAGTCAGGGAGATGGGTAGTCAGGGAGATGGGTAGTCAGGGAGATGGGTAGTCAGGGAGATGGGTAGTCAGGGAGATGGGTAGTCAGGGAGATGGGTAGTCAGGGAGATGGGTAGTCAGGGAGATGGGTAGTCAGGGAGATGGGTAGTCAGGGAGATGGGTAGTCAGGGAGATGGGTAGTCAGGGAGATGGGTAGTCAGGGAGATGGGTAGTCAGGGAGATGGGTAGTCAGGGAGATGGGTAGTCAGGGAGATGGGTAGTCAGGGAGATGGGTAGTCAGGGAGATGGGTAGTCAGGGAGATGGGTAGTCAGGGAGATGGGTAGTCAGGGAGATGGGTAGTCAGGGAGATGGGTAGTCAGGGAGATGGGTAGTCAGGGAGATGGGTAGTCAGGGAGATGGGTAGTCAGGGAGATGGGTAGTCAGGGAGATGGGTAGTCAGGGAGATGGGTAGTCAGGGAGATGGGTAGTCAGGGAGATGGGTAGTCAGGGAGATGGGTAGTCAGGGAGATGGGTAGTCAGGGAGATGGGTAGTCAGGGAGATGGGTAGTCAGGGAGATGGGTAGTCAGGGAGATGGGTAGTCAGGGAGATGGGTAGTCAGGGAGATGGGTAGTCAGGGAGATGGGTAGTCAGGGAGATGGGTAGTCAGGGAGATGGGTAGTCAGGGAGATGGGTAGTCAGGGAGATGGGTAGTCAGGGAGATGGGTAGTCAGGGAGATGGGTAGTCAGGGAGATGGGTAGTCAGGGAGATGGGTAGTCAGGGAGATGGGTAGTCAGGGAGATGGGTAGTCAGGGAGATGGGTAGTCAGGGAGATGGGTAGTCAGGGAGATGGGTAGTCAGGGAGATGGGTAGTCAGGGAGATGGGTAGTCAGGGAGATGGGTAGTCAGGGAGATGGGTAGTCAGGGAGATGGGTAGTCAGGGAGATGGGTAGTCAGGGAGATGGGTAGTCAGGGAGATGGGTAGTCAGGGAGATGGGTAGTCAGGGAGATGGGTAGTCAGGGAGATGGGTAGTCAGGGAGATGGGTAGTCAGGGAGATGGGTAGTCAGGGAGATGGGTAGTCAGGGAGATGGGTAGTCAGGGAGATGGGTAGTCAGGGAGATGGGTAGTCAGGGAGATGGGTAGTCAGGGAGATGGGTAGTCAGGGAGATGGGTAGTCAGGGAGATGGGTAGTCAGGGAGATGGGTAGTCAGGGAGATGGGTAGTCAGGGAGATGGGTAGTCAGGGAGATGGGTAGTCAGGGAGATGGGTAGTCAGGGAGATGGGTAGTCAGGGAGATGGGTAGTCAGGGAGATGGGTAGTCAGGGAGATGGGTAGTCAGGGAGATGGGTAGTCAGGGAGATGGGTAGTCAGGGAGATGGGTTGACTATGAAAGTCATCCTATATGAACAACATGACGCTGCCATCAGGGGGGATGCCGACCTCAGGATTAAGGTCAAAATGAGTCTTTAAGTAACGTGACAGCGTGACAGCTCAAAGTGGTCTCAAGGGTGCAATTTCGATTCCTGAAAGCAGAGAAGGGGATGCTGCGATGCTAGCAGCTGCCATAGATCCTCTTTGTGGGACCGAATGCCGCGAACATTCCATTGGAGGACAGTCATTAGGAGGAAGGGATGTAGGGGGTGTTAACCCAGTGCCCACTGAGGGACAGCTAGTGGAGAGTCGCTACTGAAGGGCACAGAAGCAGGAGGATCCTGCTCTATGGCGTCCACAGAAGCATCAGCGTGCTTGTGCGGTCAGTCTGTGGAGACCAATGCTGAAACACAGTTGATGGTGCACACCAGCGAGACGGAGAGCAGCTGAGCTAACAGACCACTTGGCGACACCGTCATGCAGGATCTTCGCGTTGGTGAAGGAGAAGACCGTCTGTCTGTAGCGGACTTCTTTGAGCACTTCTGGGTAGAGGGAGACTTGGGTGTAGTTCAGCTGGAGGGACAGAGGAAGTCTTCTTGGGAGTGCTCCTCCTGTCCTTTCCTGCCAGCCAGTTGTGTAGTGGGTAGCTCGCACCTTCAGGCGACAGTTTAACAGTTTGTTGCACAGAGTGACATGGGGATGGCGATGCTATCTTGACACTGGGCGACTTCACAACCTCAGAGCCTAATTTGAGGTTGCATGTCTGCCTGGTCATGTCCTTCATGGAGTGAGGGGTAACAAGAACTGCACTATAGGTGCCACACAGGAGAACACAGGGTTTGCGACTAGCCAGTAACTTGTGAGCTATTGGGTGAGGCACTTTTTTCTTTACCGAAATCTCTTGAACAGCCTGCTCATCTAGATACATAGGACAATCCCAGGAGGAGGCGACATGGCCACCATTGCAATTGATACAGCGGGGAGAAGGAGGCGGACATTGACCCTCATGTGCAACCCAGCGACAGGTTACGCATTTTTCTGGGTTTTGGCAAGACATTCTACTGTGAGTAGCAGTGCATCAGATTCACAGTGTACAGCCAGACCATGACGATTTAATAGCCTGCTTTAAGCTTTGACGGCAGCACCACCCTATCAATGGAGAGGAAAAGAGTGAGGGTGGACACCAAGGAGGAATCAACCTTTTTCATTACACAATGGACGGCAGTGACACCCTGATCACCGAGGTAAGATTGTATTTCAGCCTTTGTTAGACCGTCAAGCAGCCGGGTATAAACTACACCATGTGAAGAATTCAAAGTTCTATGTGCTTCAACATGAACAGGGTAGCATTGGAGAAGCAAGACAGCAAGTAGTTGTGCTTGAGAATCAGAAGCTGTCTCCAAAAGCAAAGTACCATTCCATAAATGAGAGCAGGCTTTCACAGGGCCAGCAATGGCATGAACACCTTTCTGAATAATAAACAGATTGACTTGGCGAAGGACTGACCATCTACAGTATAGGTTACTACAAGGAACCGTTGTGCAGCAGAAAGGGCCTTCGAATTAGCAGCCTCATCACGTTCACGTTTCGTCGACGTCGATGGAGAGGATGATTGACTCATCACGAGGAAATCCCCATGATTGCCAGCGTCTCTGATGGCACACTCCCTCCAACTGGGGACCCTCCTTCACAAGGGTGCGCACCTGCCTTAGGTGAATGTTCACACCTCCAGTCACACACCCGAACACCTGGCAGAGGGACCAACTGGCAATTTGGGAAGGTTACAGCTAAGGCAATCACCAGTCCCTGGGCCTTGCCTGTACCAGGGAGAACCTGTGAAACCTACCTGTTGACCTGGGGATGGGAATTACGCGCTACAGTCTCCTTTTACATGTCAAATGCATGGGCTGGCCTTCAGTAGCGCACAGGGAGGAAGAAGAAAGAAAAATGATCCTCGAACGCCGAAGCAGAGGAAAGAGAGGAGAATGGAAACAAAGAAAGGGAGCCAAAAGAAAGTTGAGACTTCGCAGGTGAGCGACAAAAGGCAGAATATTCGTAATAATACCTCAGACATGTTACCAAGAGAGGGGAAAGAGCATAGCAAGAGAACTGACAAAAAGCGTGGAAGGGAGAAAGTGCTGCTAAGTCTGGGGCCCCATGGTTGCGAAGCACGAACCTACCGAAGGGTGGGAGGGGGGGGGGCGTTAGGCCGGTGAGATCAGTATGTAGTGGGCACAGCATAACAGCATCTTTGCGAAAAGCTTGGAGAAAAATGTGCCACGCCGTCATGGTCCCCTTGATTGCTCTTAGCATGTTGAGGTAAGCAGTAGCCAGTCATTGCACACTCCAGGTTCTCAAAATATTATGTAGTTGGAGTCTGAGGTCTGTTCCCAGTACTCCAGGTTCACGTTTGTCTCCAGCACTTGCTTCTTTAGCTAATTTGACAGTGAGATCATTTCCCAGAATACCCACATGGCTGTGTGTCCAGATGACACTCAACGTGGTTCAAGAGCTATGGAGGTAAACTAACAGGTCTCTGATGTTACAGACCTACAAATTTCTGGGCTTATACAGAGACATTCTTTTCGAGCAGATCATGGAATCACCACAAAATGGCAGTAAGATTTATGAGAAAAATATCTCCTGAAGTACCACAGTGACTGTAGAGCAGGTAAGTAGCCATAAAGTAACAGTTCGATCACGTGGTTATAATAGCAGCTACAGTTCAATTAAAGGAACGTCAGATTATGATGGGAAAAACCATCAAAGAGGAAATGGGAGTACAAATTACTTTGCTGTCAGATCGTGCTCCACCTCAACGTGTGATTCATCACTGGAATTCATAGGTTCGACCTCCGTGGGGATGGGGACCGGATTGACTGTAGCAACACATGGTTTGACTTTCTATTTTTCCTTCTTGTTGTACCGAGGGGGGGGGGGGTGGGGGTACATCACGTTTT